>NW_027411866.1:93627252-96528086 GCF_047663935.1 Musca autumnalis | reverse complement strand
TTCTTGGACTCCCAGGAAATCACACAATTTCCAATAAAAAATACTGATCCGGAATATGACTTCCGATCTGTAGTGCATCCGCCCCAATCAGCATCTGCGTAACCAATGAGTTTACCATTTCCACAACTAAAGTGCAGTTTCATATCTTTAGTTCCTTTCAAATATCGTAAAATATGTTTTGCTGCTGTCAAATGTTCCACGTGTGGATCCTTATTTCTTTGCGAAAGCTTGGTAACCGAATGGAGTATATCAGGGCGAGTTGTCAAAGCCAAGTACAGCAAGGAGCCGATCAGAGATTGATATTCGGTGGGATCTGTTTTTCTGCATTCACCTTCACACTTACTTTGAAAACCAGGAGTGAGTGGTACTGAAACTGGCTTACAGTTCTCCATACCGTACTCTTTCAAAATTTCATTTATAAAGTTAGTTTGACATATTTTAATCTCACCAGTTTTTCCATCTCGTTGAACTTCCATTCCCAGGAAGTGCTCTAACAATCCTTTATCGGTCACTTCAAAATTGGTTGCAATTTCCTCCTTCAGTTTCAAAATTTCCTTTTCATTTTCACATCCAATTATTAAATCATCCACATAGACAGCTATTAGCATTAAATGACCGTTTCGATTTGATTTATATAAACAAGGCTCGTTGTCACATCTTTCAAATGCAATCTTGCACAGAAAATCATTTAGCGTTGAGTTCCACTCCCGACCCGCTTGTTTAAGGCCATAAAGGGATTTGTTTAAGCGTAGGACTTTATTTTTGTTCTTCTCATCGATAAATCCTTCTGGCTGACGCATATAGATTTCTTCATGCAAATCTCCATGTAAATACGCGGTGACAACATCTAGTTGGTGCAAGTGCATTTTATGTTCTACTGCTAATGCAAGTATCATTCGAATACTTGAATATCTTACCACAGGCGAAAAAGTTTCATTGTAGTCTATGCCGAATTTCTGACTACAACCTTTAGCGACTAGCCGTGCTTTATATCGCTCCACCTGACCGTTCTTATTTTTCTTTGCTGCGAAAACCCATTTGCAATTGATTGGCTTACATCCAGGCGGAAGATCCTGCATTGTCCACGTATTCTTTTGATGATGCGATAGCATCTCATTCTCCATGGCTTGCTTCCACTTGGCACATAATTTACTGGATATTGCTTCTTTGTATGTTTTAGGAATACTATCCTCCACCACATTATTCAGTAAGTTGTATTCTTTTCGGGGACGACCAGGTCTACCATTTCGAATAATCTTAGGTCTACCTCGTCCTCTTCGGGCATCTGTAGGTTCAGGATTTTCTTGATCATCTGAAGAAGTAAATCCGAGAAATTCTTCTGTTTCTTGAAAACTGTCATCCGAACTTGACTGTTCCTCATCGATTTCTTCATTAGTCTCCTCTATTTCTCCTTCAACAGATTCCTGGGTTTCTAAGTTTTCCGATGGCACATAAAAATACATTTCTGGCACTTGCTCTTGAGATTTTTCTAATGTTTTATCTTCATCAAAGATAACGTCTCGTCTTTCCACAACTCTCTTAGATTTGTAATCGTAGAGCCTATAAGCTTTAGATACTAATGAATATCCAACCATGACCATTCTCTCGCCTTTTTCTTGAAACTTCCAAGTTGCCCTTTTGTTCAGCGCAACAGCTTTAGAACCAAAAACTCTCAAATGATTAACATTTGGTTTCCGACCAGACCATACCTCCATTGGAGTAGTGTTTTCCAAACTTTTTGATGGACTTCTATTTCTTAGATATGTTGCAGTAGCAACCGCTTCAGCCCACAAATTTTGATCGAGTCCTGATTCAATAAGAAGGCAACGTCCCATTTCAACTAATGTGCGATTTGCTCTTTCCGCTACACCATTTTGTTGTGGGGTGTAGGGGACAGTTAATTGCCTTTTAATACCATTGGTTTCAAGATACTTGTTAAATTCGTTGCTAAGGTATTCTCCACCATTATCGCTTCTCAAAGCTTTAATTTTGCAACCCGTTTGCAACTCCACCATGGTCTTAAATGCTTTAAACTTCTCGAAAACGAAAACTTCGGACTTGTTCTTCATGAAATATGTGAATATCCTACGGGATTTATCATCAATAAATGTCACGAAGTACTTTGATCCACCAACTGAATCAACTCTCATCGGACCACATACGTCCGAATGAATCACTTCAAGCAAGTCCTTTGATCTTCTCTCCGATTGTTTGGGAAACGATGCAACGTGTATTTTTCCAGTCATACACACATCACATTTGTCGCTACAGTGGGAATTGAATGTCATACCTTTGACCAAATTCTTTGAGCATAATTCTTTCAGACTCTGGTAATTTAGGTGTCCAAATCTTCTATGCCATAAACTATCGGAAGTGTTAATCGAACAAATTTGGTTACTTACAGGTTGAGCATCGAAAACGAACAAACCATTTTCCCTGGCAGCTCGCAATAACATACGGCCTTCATCCGTAATCATAGCACCATCTTTGAAAAATTTCACGGAACATCCATTTTCAACCATCTTGTTAACGGAAATAAAGTTTCCATTCAATTCTGGACAGTAAATGACATTCTTCAGCTTAATATTTAATCCTTTTACTCGCAATTCGACGAAACCTTTTCCTTTGGCTTTGATGATTTTCTTGTCGGCTAACATTATGGTTTCATCCGAATCTTCAAGACTTGTAAAATAATTCTTCAAGGAACACATATGGCTTGTTGCCCCACTGTCAACACACCATTGCGTTGAATTATTTTCTGTTTGCGCTCCGGCAGCAACAGCGATCACTGTGAACGATTTGTGTCCACCATCTTTGAACTTGCACTTGTTAGCGTAGTGACCCTTTTTGCCACAAATAAAACATGCACCTTTTTCTTTCTTTTGATCACTTTTCTTACCATCATTCCTTTTTCCTTTTACACCAACAGCCCCAAATGCTTGCTGATTTGATGATATATTTCCACTCGTACCTTGTTCTCGCCGATCCCATTCTTCCAATAATTTCTGTTTTAACACCATAAGGGTAGGAAGATTGTCCCTTGTTTCCATGGCTATTACAAAATTTTCATAATCCTTTTCCTAACTTGACAATAGGATTATTACCAAAAGTTCCTCCTGGATGTGAATCCCAGCTTCTGCCAGTTGATCTGAAATGCTAGAGAATTTGTTCAAATATTCAGACATATTTTTGCTGTCCTTCATGTTGACATTTAACAGCTTCTTATACAAGGACACTTTTTGCATAGGTCCACTAGGCTTATACACATCTTTAAGCTTTTCCCAGGCATCATTTGACGTACTGCAATTTTTGATGTAGTTCAGTTGGGAAGGCTTCACACAAAGAGTCAAAGAAGCAAGAGCCTTTTCATCAACATCGTCCCATGCTTGCTTTTGTTCGGCAGTCCAACTCGAAACTTTCTTTAGATCACCATTTACATGTTTCCAGCATCCCGAGTGAATGAGAACACTGCGCATCTGCACTGACCATGTCTCATAATTGTGTTCATCTAGCTTCTCAATCTGGAACATTGGAGACGACGCCATTTTAATTGTTTTCTATGTTCTTGCGTTAACCACACAATCCAATTCCGCTTAATATTGACCACAACGTTCTGGGCCCATAACCTCTTGGGAATATGTGTCTTCTTTCTTCTTTTCGGAAAGATTTTCCCCTTATATATTTGCCAATTAAGCGGAACACAAAGATATTCAATTTTATACAAAATTTATTAAGGAACAAAAACAATTGACAAATTGAAATTCAGAACAACACTACTAGACGACAAGCAATAGAATCATGGTAGAACAAATACAAGGTAAAGTTAATACTACAACAAATACAACTCGAACAACAACCACAAAGGAATTTGTTTTTGTTTGTAAACCTTAGTGTCAATGTAAATGTAAACAAAACAAGGAAATGTCTATAAATTATTGGAATTTAAAAAACTAATAATTTTTCACATTTGATTGAATATTTTGGAAAACATGAATGAAAACTCGTTAGATTTTCAATTTGAATGTTTCCATATCATTCCACTAAATGCATAATTTCTTCCAGAAAGTAGAATACTTGCAAAAATGTTTCGGGTCGCTGGTAATTCATTGAAAAAAGAGAAGCTGTTTCAATCATTTGCTTTTGAAAACAAAAAAGCACATGTTTATTAGGGCTTTATTCTTTTCAAGTTTAACAAAATACCACACATATTAACAAATATTGTACCGCCTCCATAAGCGGTGGTTTAGTGTGCGGCATGTCGTTCGGACCTGGAGGAGGTTACATGTCAATGATATGAAGCCGTCTTTATGGGAAATAGTTTTTTTTTCTGATGAATAAATTTGTTCTTCAAAAATATATATCCCTAATATACATCGAACATAGAAATAAATACATAAAATGTCGAATGGAATTTGACACTAACACTACAACCCAGTTCAGTCAGCTGGGTATTGCTGCTACCTTTTCTTGTTCTACCATGCAATAGAATCGATAGAATGAAAAAAAAAAATATTTGACATTTTCAAATTACAATACACAATATTTTTCAAAGAAGAATATGTTTGTTGAAACAATTTAAAGCAAAGTATTTTGATACAAAGTGTTTTCCCAACAATTCATATGAGAATACTAGACACTTAAAGAGTTCGGTTTTTCGCTAAAAAGGCATCATTTCAAAAACTGAGAAGCCAATTGATAATTCCCTTCGCCGGGATGAAATCATGATATTGGTAGCGATCAGTAAAAATTTTGCAACACTGTCAGTTCGTTTTGAAAAACATTACTCTCTGTAATAGAGGGTAATAAATGAAGTTGAGCCAATGGGGGAATACTCCACTCAAACAATCGAAAATGAGATTGAACTTCAACAATAAACAAAACAAACAAAAAACAGCCAAGGCACGGGCGGATTGGAGCTTTGTTAAAAACAAAAAAACAAAATTCCAATAAACAACCTCACAGGCAACTGTGTTGGTGTTCTTTTCAACTCATAGAATTCGAAGAATTCTTAGTTGATACGTGCTGACATGTTGCAAAATATTTTGATTTTGGTGTTTCTTTGGAAAAGCCGAAAAGTGAGTGTGATTCTCATTCATATGAGAATACTAGACACTTAAAGAGTTCGGTTTTTCGCTAAAAAGGCATCATTTCAAAAACTGAGAAGCCAATTGATAATTCCCTTCGCCGGGATGAAATCATGATATTGGTAGCGATCAGTAAAATTTTGCAACACTGTCAGTTCGTTTTGAAAAACATTACTCTCTGTAATAGAGGGTAATAAATGAAGTTGAGCCAATGGGGGAATACTCCACTCAAACAATCGAAAATAATAATAATAATAATAATAATAATAATAATAATAATAATAATAATAATAATAATAATAATAATAATAATAATAATAATAATAATAATAATAATAATAATAATAATAATAATAATAATAATAATAATAATAATAATAATAATAATAATAATAATAATAATAATAATAATAATAATAATAATAATAATAATAATAATAATAATAATAATAATAATAATAATAATAATAATAATAATAATAATAATAATAATAATAATAATAATAATAATAATAATAATAATAATAATAATAATAATAATAATAATAATAATAATAATAATAGTAATAATAATAATAATACTTTTTTAAGATGTAGTTGCTAATACCTACCGAACACATAAATGAAATATTGAAGTAAAAAGTGCTCTACGTGTAGAAAATAGTGAGATTTTTCTACTCGACAATCCGGACATTTTATTGGCATTGCCAGTATTTGTTCCTTTCCTTACCTTTTACCAATTTACTATGCAACAAGACTCAATTTTCCCAAATTACAGAAAAAGCCAATCAGATTGTGAAAGTAGAGCTAGAAATATGAGGTTTTTAAAGTTTACATCAGGATGTAAAGAAAACACGGGACAGATGTGAAATTTCATAATTTTGGAAATGAAGATTCCTTGAAATCTTTGTCCATAGGTGTATAGTGCCTTTGGCAACTTTAATGACAATATTGTTGCGAATATTTTTCTTAATATATTTATATCATATACAACATGATTAACGTGAAATTTTTACTAAATGTTGCTGAAACAATCTTCCAGCAACTTCTCCATTAAACAGCTGTTAAAATTCGAAGCATTTGTAATAACTATTACAAATTATCGAGTACACCTCACATAAATTAATTAATTGTGTATTCAAAAGGGTTATGACTTTTCGACTGTATTATCAAAATTGTGAGTGGTTTTGCCATGTTAAAGACAATTCAAAGGTTTTTGACTTATTTTACAACTACCACCCTATTCTGTGGTTTTTCTAAGTGATGTCATTTTGCACTTATCATTCGGTGTTCTTCATTTTCTTATTATTCATAGAGGATGAGTATAACAATAATCCATTACTTTTTGCCGAGGAGTGAACATTTTAAGTGGTTGTATGTGCACAATATAGATCGATATTATAAAATTATGTATTTTTAGTGCATTAAACTAAAACCATGTCATCAATATTAAAGCGGCAGTTAGAGCATTTTTCCAAAAAAGCTTTTTGGCCACAAAGAACAAAAATGTTCAATTTATGTATGTATATACTGAATAAAGGACTAAACCCTATAAAATATATTCAAATCTAATATGTGGATATTCAAAACGTATACTTCTAATTATAGTTATATTCAAGAACCTGGAATCGTAAATGGTGCTCTAGCACTTTTCCCATTTTGTGCTAAAAAACGTACCCTTATTCCAAAAACTAGAAAAAATTGCGCTTTTATCTAAACAAAAATTGCAATGATTAACTCTAGCTCCTTTGTTTTCTGCTAGACACTTTTGTCCGAGTAGAAACTGTCACCATATTTGGACACGTTGATTTTGAAATTTCTGATTGAGTTTTTGAAATTTTTAAATTTTTCTAACTAATGTTGTAATAGGAATGCTGGGTTATTTGACATTTTCTCACCTTGTGAAAACTGATTTAAGTCTTATTAGTCCAGACGTATTGCTGTGGCGGAATATATGGAGTCTCTCAATGACATAATAAAATGCAAAAAACAACATTAAACGCCAAAAAACTCAATTTAGAACGCTTTTTGATTATTTTCCAAATTTAATTGACGATTAGCATATTTTGCATATTTATTGCATATATTTTGCATCTTGTTTTTCAAAATAGTCAGGCTTAATCCCATAGTCGTTGTTTTAATATTTTATTAAAACAACTTTAATTTATTAGTGCGAAAAAATTGGCGATGTTTACCACAGATCTTCATTAGTTCCCTTGTTTCTTGTTTTTCAACAAGAAACTTATCCCTTGGTAAACATCGCCAATTTTTTTCCACTAATAAATTAAAGTTGTTTTAATAAAATATTAAAACAACGACTATGGGATTAAGCCTGACTATTTTGAAAAACAAAATAGAAGTCGTCATCCCAAATAAAAAACGCCAACACTCCTATTTTTGATATGATTTTTTTGATTTTTGATATGACCCCAAATATCGAAAAATTTACCCTCAAAACGCCTAGATCCAAAATTTGAGTCCAATCGGATAGGAAATAAAAAACATGCTAAAATCCGATGTCTACTTATCAGTATATCGCCCCAGGTTGTGAACATTTCGACAGTCAGCCCATCAGCTGCTGCTGCCTTATTGTTCAGCAGCTTTGTCATGACTTTAGGTTGGCTATTTGGTAAATACTCTATGCCGTCGTCTGGGATTGGTTCGCCGCCAATATTCGATACGAAAAGCTTCTTCCGAGTCCTCAGTATGATATCTGCATAAATTACCAGGTTGGAATCTTCCACCCTATACGCACAGGTACCCAGCAAAAATTAGGATCCGTTAGTCATTATGTAACCCATTACAAAATAATGTAAACAAAAATAACTACTTATATTATTCCTTACTAAGTCATGAGTAAGCGGGACCAGACCAGGTCTTTCCGGCCTTACTCCAAAAGGAGGTGGACTATATTTCGTCCAAATTAGCTGGTATCTTCAACGCATGCTTAAAATTTGCGTATACCCCTAAAGCCTGGCAGGAGGCGAGGGTAGTGTTTATCCCCAAACCTGGAAAGGCAAGTTACGCAATTCCTAAGTCTTATCGTCCGATGAGCCTAACATCCTTCCTGCTTAAAACCATGGAACGAATAGTCGACACCATGATTAAGAGCAAGATTCCAAACGATATGCTTAAATACAAACAACATGCATTCGTTAAAGGTAGATCAGTGGAAACCGCATTACAAGAGGTTGTACACCACATCGAGAGAACCTTCGACAGGAAGATGTATACACTAGCGGTATGCATTGATATCGAGGGTGCTTTCAACAACGTCAGCACCGAAACCCTTATCCAATCCTTAGATAAGTTTCAGGTGAATCGGGCCCTTAGGGACTGGATAAGCCACATGCTAAGGAATAGATGGATAAGCTGCGGGCTACTTGACGTAAAAATAAAGGACAAAGTTGGTCAGGGTACGCCACAGGGGGGGATTTTATCCCCACTCCTATGGGTCACTACCATAAATAGCCTATTAAGGACTTTAACCGATGAGGGATTTGACCCTGTCTGTTATGCAGACGACGTTATAATACTTCTGAGGGGTAAGAATCCAAACTTGCTATGCAGAAGAGCTGAATCAGCCCTAAAACTAGCGTACAACTGGGCTAGACCAAGAGGTCTTAATGTAAACCCGAAAAAAACGGAAATATGTCTGTTTACTAGGAAAACAAAACTGGGTCACATCGAGGAACCTGTTTTCCTTAACAAGACGATCAATATTTCCAACAAAGTCAAATATCTGGGAGTAATTCTGGATAAGAAACTTAAATGGAAAGACCATATTCAAGAAAGAGCCAATAAAGCTCATAGATGTTGGTCAACCTGTAGAAGGGCTATAGGCACCAAGTGGGGTCTTAATCCTAAGATGACACACTGGCTATACAAAAGCGTAGTTAGACCTATTCTAACATACGCCACAGTAGTCTGGTGGACAGCTATGGATCAAAAGTGTAATATTAAAATACTACAGAAAGTCCAACGAATGTGCTGTCTAAGTGTAAGCGGCGCAATGAGGACAACATCAACGAGGGCATTAGAAACTATTATATATACCCAATAGAAATCCAGATAAGGTATGAAGCGGCTGTCGCAGCTATTCGACTTAAAGCGATGGACGAGTGGATCAGTAAGGACCACGCAACATACCATCAAAACATTCTACATGTAACAACGGGAGAGTCAATGGATAACATTGTATCGGGCCGTGTACTTGAAACATTTGTAGCTGCCTCATGCGAGGCATTCATTCCAGACAGAGACTCGTGGATCGGCGGAAATCTAGCACAAATGCCGACTGGAAACTGTTGTTATACAAACGGCTCAATGCTAGGTGGGAGAACGGGACTGGGTCTCTTTATTGAAGAACCAGAGACCGAAATATCTCTTCGTTTGCCGGATCACAATACGGTCCTTCAAGCGGAGGTCAGGGCGATCACAGAGTGTCTGAACTGGCTTAATGCTAACTCGAGACCAACTACCGTTAACGTCCTTACGGACAGTAAAATGGCAATCAATGCAATAACATCCAAGACAGTAAAATCGAAAACTGTACTGGACTGCATAAATACGATAAACAATTATTCCCAGCATGGAACAGTGCGCATTATATGGGTACCAGGCAATGCGGGGATTAAAGGTAATGAAAGAGCAAATTCTCTGGCAAAAAAATGGCAGGGAATTAGCAACAATAAACTTAGACAGCGCAAAGCCTCTAAATGCGTCACGTCTAGAGTTAAAAAATTGGGCAAAACAGGCCCATACATCCCTATGGAATAGAGAGGAGATAGGGAAAACCACTAAGATTCTCTGGGGGGACCCAAACGAGGATAAAACTAAAATCTTACTTACTAAGGCAGACATTAGTAGGCTAACAGGTATCCTTACTGGTCACTTGGGCCTACAAGCATATCTGCATAAAATTAAATGCGCAGATAACAGCTTATGCAGGGCATGCGGAGAGGACGACGAAACGTTAGAACACTTTCTTTGCCAATGCCCATCTTTCGCAATTATCAGGTCCCAGACTTTAGGGACCGACACTATACCGGGACTTAATCAGATAACGGTAAATGATGTTAAAGAGTTAAGGGATTTTGTTAAGGGCACAGAATTCCTAAAATAATAAAGATACCAACTACGACCCTTTCTTCAATTAGTCTAGAGCGCACAACAGGCCTATTCTGGCTTAACTGTATGTCCATTGAACATGTGGCGACTTGCGCCCCTCTTTTCAACCTAACTTAACCTAACCTAAGTCATGAGTACGGTGGTACAATCCTAGGATTGTGTTTTCAACGCTCACCGTCGGCCGGGTACTTTTTGTTAGCAAAAGAAATAAAAACACGTGCCAACCTATCGATCTTTGTTTCCATATTAATTTGTATGGGCCCTAAGATGCATTTTCAGAAAATTTTGAAAATCAGATGGGATTTTAATATAGCTATATACGGCCCAAAATACCCAAAATCATCCAAATATGCATATTGGAGCTATATCAATATCCGATCCGATTTGCAATTTTTTTAGATATCGTTTTTTAGCCACAATAATGAACTGTTAACGTTTTTTCATCGATCGGACCATAATTGTGGCATTTTTGGTGAAAATGCGCTTTAGGCCCCATACAAATTACTATGGAAACAAACATTGCCATAAAATTTCATATATAAGATTTTTGGATCAAATGGAAAAAATTAGGGGTAGGAAATCCAAAAAAAAAGGAATTTTTTTTGGGTCACTCTAGTACACATATAAGCGTTTAAACAATCCTTAATGTTCGTACGCGTGGCATAGTGTGTAGTGTGGTCGGCTACAAAGCAGAAGTTCGTGTGTTCAAATCCAACAAAAAGAGCAAAATAAAATAAATAATATGAAGTGTGTTGAAATTGAAAACAAATTCTGTTCTAAAAATAGAAAAAAATTGTGTCATATCTTATTTTTCAAATTCCAGTGGCCATAGAATAACGAGTACTTCAGTGCGGCATACCCTTGTTAAAATAATGTGTTAGTAGGGGGTTTTGTATGTAATTAAGACTACCAAAATGTACTTTAAAAAGCCATTATTTAGTAAGGATTTTTTTTTTGCTGGGAAAGTTGGTAAATGTAAAATTCACTCTGGAACTGCGTTTAAGTTTGGAAGAAATATTACGCTGTGCAAAGTTTGGACAAAATCGAGTGCTTCATCAAGGTTTTTTGTGATCACCGCCTGTTTTAGTTTCTAAACAAGTAAGAACGGCGTTAAGTTCTGCCCGGCCGAACTTGTAATCCCCTCCACCACGAATTGTATTGAAGTAAAACTGAACAATTACGAAATTTGGGAGGTACCGTTCAATGGGGGTTATATGTAGGCATAGTCCACGCCTTCGAATTTAGAGGAGAAAGATAAATACCCCCAATGAAGACTAAATACCAGCCATTTCGGTGGAATATTGGGGCTACAATCTTCAAAATACCGAAAATCGGAAGGTACACTTCTTTGAAGCAATATGAAGGCATGGACCTATTCATACAAATTTCAGGTTGAAAGTTTTGCACCCCCAACGAAGACTAAATACCAAATTTCAGTCATTTCGATGGATTATTGTGGCCATAACCTTAAAAATTTCGAAAATCGGGATGTACCGTTCTGTGGGGGCCATATTAAGGCGTGGACCTGTAACGACAAATTTCTGGGGGACCAAATAAAAAATTTCAGCCATTTCGGAGGAATATTAAGGCCACAACAATCAAAATACCGAAAATCGGAAGGTACCGTTCTACGGGGGTTATATGTGGAGGCGTGGTCCTATACCGACAAATTTCATATGAGAGGTTTTATGCCCCAAATGAACACTAAATACAAAATTTCAGCCATTTCGGAGGAATATTGAGGCCACAGCATTCAAAATACCGAAAATCTGGAGGTATCGTTCTATGTGGGCTATCTGAACGCGTGGACCTATACCAACAAATTTCACATGGAAAATTTTATACCCCAAATGAAGACAAAATACTATTTGCAATACCAAGCATCCTAGGAGTAATAGAAACTGCTATACAACATTGGAAAGCTCTATCTTAAAAATTGCGAGCTCTATCTTGATTTCAACAGACGGATGGATATATGATCAAGAATATATACTTTATGGGGTTTCCGATGAATATTTCGATGTGTTAAAAACGGAATGACAAATTTAATTATACCCTCCATATTATGGTGGAGGGTATAAAAATATGTACTTAAACACATAAATGTGTATATTTTATATCGGGGTAATAATGCAAATTAATGTTGAGTGTAAGGTTTATTTTGGAGCTCACTGTATATAAAATAAATCTTTGCGTCTCTGGAACCTAACCGTTTATACTTCGTTCTTACGAATCCAAATATTTTCGAAATATCATTTTTAAATCCCTTACATTTAAATTTCTTAAAAATAATGCCCCGAGTGAGGCTCGAACTCACGACCTTAAGATTATGAGACTTACGCGCTGCCTACTGCGCCATCGAGGCTATGAATAATCACCGCAATAAATGTTCAAATCTGATCTTAATCTTTAATTTTTGAAATGCATTATTTTAATTCTTTATGCAATATAAATTCTGGACCACTGATAAGACAAAGAAATATGTCATACATTTCGTTTTTACTAACTTAGAACATAATTTGTTAAATTACACATGAATAGCGTGTAAAAGTCAGGGAAAGGAATTATATCCTTTACTATGTTAAAACACTGAATTTACTGAAATTTTGTGTATTATATAAATATCCTTCCATAATATATTATAGTATGTTTTACCCCAATTTATTGTGCATATTTTCTCTGAAGTTCTAAAAAGATACTATAAAATTAACTTTGTAGACTTTAAAGAGCGCCATCTAGTCACAACTCCAAAAAGATTACATTTAAATGTGTAGTTGAGACATGAACCACGCGTGATTTAGTACTACGCTATAAATTGCGCACACCAACCAAATCAACTAATGCAAAGTTGGGAACACTTACCTGTGACTGAGGTCCCTACGACTAGATGTCGCTACCAATTCGAATATTTTTAAAATTTCGGATTTTGTATAAATATGTGTACGAGTATGTTCGTTTTGAAAGTTTACAATTTGTTATAGTAAATTATTTATACATATTTACGACTTTTAAAAAAGTTTGTGGGTTTACTATAGAGTTGACAAACTATCTATAGTACGACTACTATCGTTTTGATCACTATTGTAATGCAGCAAAGTTTTTGTCGGACATCTCAAAAACACTGATGATAATCAACACTACAGTACACATGTTTTAGTGTAGCCTCTTATGAATCACACACCCGATTTAACATATTTTAATGGCTTTAGTCACATTTTCCTAAAAAATTGGTTATACATTTTTTAAAATTTATCGACAAAATCCCTAAAAAAATTTCGCGACCAGTAGTGGAATTATGCAACTCTTTTTTATTAACGACAAAAATCGATAAAATTAAAAAATTAATTATAAAATTAAAAAATTTTGAACTGAATACATCAATAAAAGTTGACACCACTATCAGTATGACTTAGCGACAACTTTATTTTGTACGTGGGAAAGTCCATATGTATATCGGCCTGAAAGGTCTAAAATATCGAAACGGCCACCAACTAAAACGAGCGACGAGCGGTGAGCACAAAGAACCTTGAAGAAGCACTCGATTTTGTCCAAACTTGGCACATCGTAATACGTATTCCAAACTTAAATGCAGTTCTAGGGTGAATTATATATTTACCAATGTATCCAGCAAAAAAATCCTTCTAAATAATGATTTTTATAGTACTTTTTGCTAGACCTAACTACTTACAAAACCCCCTACTAACCCATTATTTAAATAAGGGGATGTCGCACTGAATTACTAGTTATTCTATGACCACAAAAATAACTAGTTATTCTATGGCCACTGGAAGTTGAAAAATAAGCTATAACCTAAAAAATATTTTTCTATTTTTAGAACAGTTGAGTTGGAAATTGTTTTCAATTTCAACACACTTCAATTTATTTTATTTAGCTCTTTGTTGATTTGAATACACGAACTTCTGCTTTATAGCCGATCACACTACACACTATGACACGCGTACGAACATTAAGAGTTGTTTAAACGCTTACATGCGCATTAGGATGAGCAAAAAAAAAACTAAGTTTCTTTTTTTGGATTTCCTACCCTCTATTTTTCCATTTCATCCAAAAACCGTATATATGAAATTTTATGGCGATCGGTTAACGTTAACCTGTGCCTTGCGATCTTTGTTTCCATAGTAATTTGTATGTGGTCTAAAGCGCATTTTCACCAAAATTCTCTAAATGTCACAATTATGGTCCGAAAAAAATATATAAAAAAATGAACATCGGACCGGTTTTTAATATAGCTCCAATATGCATATTTGGCCGATTTTGCGTATTTTGGGCCGTATATATATAAAATATATAAAAATTTCATCCGATTTTCAACATTTTCGTGAAAATGCACCTTAGGGCCCATACAAATTACTACGGAAACAAAGATCGCTAGTTCGGCACGTGTTAACGTTAACCGATCGCCATAAAATTTCATATATAAAGTTTTTGGATCAAATGGAAAAAATTTAGGCGTAGGAAATCAAAAAAAAAAAAAAAAAAAAAATTTTGTTATTTTAGGTCACCCTAATGTGCACCACCAACTGTTCTTTGTGTTGTTAACAAAAAGTACCCGGCCGACGGCGAACGTTGAACACACAACCATAGGATTTGTTGTCGGAAACGCACGCTCTGTGCCACTTAGAAAGGAGTAAAATAAGTAGTTATTTTTGTTTACATTATTTTGTAATGGGTTACACAATGAATAACGGATCCGAATTTTTGCTGGGTACCTGGACGTAGAGGGTGGAAGATACAAACCTGGTAACTGATGCAGATATCATACTGAGGACTCGGAAGATGCTTTTCGCATCGAATATGGACGGCGAACCAATCCCAGACGACGGCATAGATTGTTTACTAGGGTGGTTTTAAAAATCGATGTCGGATTTTTTTTGCGGCACCTCCTAAAGTGTTTAATTTTGTTGGATTTCACGATTGTCAAAGTTTGAGTACAATCGGAATATGTTAACACATGCCACTGGGCCCTATATATAGCTAAAATTAAAATTCTAACCGATTTTCACAATTTTTTGTAGGATTAGTTTTTTAGCCACAACAAAGAACTGGTAAAATTTTTTCATCGGTTGGACAATAAATTCTGTCTGTAGAGAGATTTCGTGAAAATTCGCCTTTGGACCCACACAAATTACTATGGAAACTTTGAGGCCCCAGTGGCACGTGTTAACATATTACGATTGTGCTAAAACTTCGGCAATCTTAAAATCTAACAAACGAAACACTTTAAGGGGGTTGCCACATAAAAAAATCCGACATCGTTTTTTCCCTTTGAGTTAAAACCAGTCTAGTGTTTACCAAATAGCCAACCTAAAGTCATGACAGAAATTAAGCTGTTGAAGAACAATAAGGCAGCAGCCGAACTGTTCAAGACCGCTATACTGATAAGGTGTATACATCGGTGGATTTGCAAAATTTTGATGGAACCTCAGCCTGCGATTGGAACCTCAGTCTGCTATGTCCCATTTACAAGAACAGAGACATAAGACTTCTACCCATTGCTTATAAAGTGCAGTCGGGAGTATTGTGTGAAAGGCTAACATTTATGGTCAAAGGGATAATCGGGTCGTACCAATGCGGTTTTAGACCTTGGAAATCTACAGAAGACTAGATCTTCACTTTTGCAAAAATTGAAAAAAGAGTCTGCCAAAGTCGGTGTGGCAAGACGTCCAGTAGAGACTCGGACCAACTGTGGACGTTGAAAATTACCTCCCGATTTTCGGTATTTTTAAGATTGTGTGGCTAAAACCTTCAAAATACCGAAAATCGGGAGGGTCTCTCTGAATTGACTTAAATTTGGTATTTAGTCTTCTTTGAGGCCACAAAACTTTCCCCCAGAAATTTGTCATTATAGGTCTTCGTTTTGATATAGCCCCATAGAACAGTTCTAATTTTTGATTGAAGATTTTAGCCACATTATCTCACCGAAATGGCTGAAATTTGGAATTTAATCTTCTTTAAAGCGACAAAACTTTCCCTCAGAAATTTGTCAGTATACATAGGTCTTCGTTTTGATTAGACCCCATAAAACTGTACCTCTCGATTTTCGGTATTTTGAAGGTTTTAGCCACATTTCCTCACCGAAATGGCTGAAATTTGACATTTAGCAGCAAAATGACTGAAAATTAGTCTTCTGGTTTCTTCGGGGCTACAAAACTTCCCCCAAAAATGTTTATTGCTCACAGTGAGCACCAAAAGAAACCTTACACTCAACATTAATTTGCATTATTACCCCGATATAAAAAATACACATGTACATTAGGGTCACGACTTTTATACAAAATCTTATCCCTGTATCATAGCGTGATGAGTTTCTATATGAGATTACATAAAATCTTAACAAGTAAGAAAAGCGTTAAGTTCGGTCGGGCCGAACTTTTTATACCCTCCACCATAAATTTCAGCCATTTCGGTGGATTAATGTGGCCACAACCTTCAAAATACCGAAATTCGGAAGGTACCGTTCTATGGGGGCTATATGATGGCGTGGACCTATACCTACAAATTTCTGGGGGAAAGTTTTATACGCCTAAAGAAGACTAAATACCAAATTTCAGCCATATCGGTGTGATAATGAGGATAAAACGTTCAAAATATCGAAAATCGGGAGATATTGTATTATGGGGGCTATATCAACACGTGGACCTATATAAACATTTTATGGTAGAAATGTTTCTTAGCCTCTGGAAACACAAAATACAAAGTTACAACCGATTCTTTGGTCAAATGGGTCTAATACATTCAAGATATATTAAAATGACGCGTACTTTATAAGGGGTCTTATGTGGGGACTATACCAAAACGTGGACCTATATAACCCAACTTTGGTAGGAATGTTTTCTGGCCTCTGAAGACACAAAATACCAAATTACAACCAATTCTGTGGTCAAATGGGTCTAATACTTTCAAAATATATTAAAATGACGCGTACTTTATATGGGGCCTTATATGGGGGCTATACCAAAACGTGGACCTATATAACCCAACTTTGGTAGGAATATTTTTTGGCCTCTGGAGACACAAAGTACCAAATTACAACCAATTCGGTGGTAAAATGGGCCAAATATCTTAAAAATTCCTTAAAACGACGACGCGTCACGCGTCATTTTGTATGGGGGCTATACGAAAGCGTGGACCTACATAGCCCGCTTTCAATACCAAAAGTCCTACGTAAATATAACATATTTTCCCAAAATTTCATAAACCTACGTCAATCCGTTCGGACGCTAGAGTGATTTCCACAGACGGACAGACGGACGGACATGGCTATATCGATGTAGAATTGCACGCTGATCAAGAATATATATTCTTTGTGGGGTCTACAATGATTATTTCGAGTAGTTACAAACGTAGTGACAAACTTAATATACCCCCATCCTATGGTGGAGGGTATAATTATAAGGTGATTCGGTAAAAAACCTCACGCACAAAATTATTTTAAAAATTGAATTTATCAGAATTATGCCCAATATTTTCAACTCACTGTAAGCAGATATGAGGCGCTCAGAGCCAAAACGGCCTAGCCCACATGCCCAAAAAGTCATTTTTATCTCAAAAAGTTCCGGTTAAACTTTATTTCATTTTTTGGACATGTGGGTTAAGCCGTTCTGAGAATCAAAAAAATTTCGTAAACGCTTTTTTTTTCAAAGATATACTTTTATAAACAACATTTTTTCAAAGTTATTTGTGCATGACCTTTTCCAATATTTTAATGAAATAAACGTTATTTTAGTTATTATTTAGGCTTAAGTATATTCATTCGTGCAACAGGAAATAATTTTTGAGAATTTTTTTCATTTCATAAATGTTTTTTAAATATTTTTTTTTAAATCGTTATATTAGTGATTAATAGGCAAAAGTTAATCGGTGCTGCAGGAAATAATTTTTGAGAAAAATGTCGAAAAGTCATATTACAAAATTTTACTGAATGTTTCTTGTTTATCTTGTCGTCTTAGTGTCCGAAAATGGGATATATAAAAAGTAGGATGTTACTCTTGACAGCAGTACCTAACTTGCGACGGGACGTACAAAAATATTCAACTTCCTTCCACAATAACGCTCTTTGAGTGCCCGTAATACCCACATCTGTCACAACTAAATGCTAAATAATTTAAAATGCATTTATATCGGTGTAATAATGTGAATTAAAAAATTAATATAAATAAAAAATGTACAGTTTATTTTGACGCTTACCGTACATTTTTGTGATCAACTTATACACATAAATATACATATGTGTTTAAAAAACAATTGCCCCGAGTGAGGCTCGAACTCACGACCTTAAGATTATGAGACTTACGCGCTGCCTACTGCGCCATCGAGGCTATGTATTTCACTTTTGCAATGAAAATTAAACCCTGAATTTTCAGATGCAGTTTCTTTTATGTATGTATAATTAAATAAGCATGCATAATAAAAATAAGTAAAAAGCAGTGAAGAAAGCATCATAGTCGGGCGGGGCCGACTATATGATACTATCATCAAAATAGGACAGATATAACTGGCTTGTAGCATCAAATACATGACAGACAATATTTTTGGGAGCTAAATCCTAGTCTGAATCGATTTTGTTATAATTTCGCAAATTTATTTATGGACCGAATTCAGTCACACACACTAAAATACGTGGGTGGAATCGAGACCAAATATGTATGGAAGCTATATTCAAATGGGTCTATCTCATTTCCTTTTGCATGCTACCTACAAATGCACAAACATATAATGCCCCTTACCATTGGGGGGTGTATGTTATAAGGAATCGATTAGATTTGGCGACAACCTCGACCTCTGAATTGTAAATCGAATAATAAGTAAACCTACATATTCCATAAACAGATCCTGTAAAGCAGACTTGCTCACAGAAAACAAGACACAATTTAAGAGAAATTAGGAAAAAACATTTTTGGAAGTTTCTTTCGATGTTTCATTCATTTTTGAACTTTATTGTCATCAAAAACGATTCCCTAGATTAAACAATAAAGAAAAATTAGAATAAAAATTAAAAACATTCACTTATTTTTGTTTTAACAAAAACCGAAAAACAATTGATGTGGAAAAATTTCCCGTTCTGAGCAGGGCTGCTGTTAAGCTAAATCAATCCTTTCGTTCTAAAATTTATTTATGTTTACACGAACATCTCTACCCTAAAAACGTCATTTTGGTTGTTGCGTTTAATATCGAGGACAATGTCGTGGTATATTTGAACTTTTCCGTACTTCCAAGAACTACCGACGCAGAGTCATATTTATACCCTCCTCCATAATATGGAGGGTATAATTAAATGTGTAATTCCTTTTGTAACACATCGAAATAATCGTCGGAGACCCTATAAAGTATATATATTCTTGATTGTGGTAAAATTCTAAGTCGATATAACCATGTCCGTATGTCCGTCCGTCTGTTGAAATCAAGATACAGCTCACAATTTTTAAGATAGAGCTTTGTAATTTGGTATACAAGTTTCAATTACTTCTAGGATGTCTGGTATTGCAAATGGGCTATATTAATCCACATTTCGATATAGCCTCCATAGAAAGGTACCACCCGATTTTCGGTATTTTGAAGGTTTTAGCCTCATTATCACACCGAAATGACTGAAATATGGTACTTAGTCTTCGTTGGGGTACAAAATTTCCCCTAGAAATTTGTCGGTATAGGTTCATGCCTTCATATAGTCCCCATAGAACGGTACCTCCCGATTTTCGATATTTTGAAGGTTGTAGTCACAATAATCCACCAAAATGGCTGAAATTTGGTATTTGGTCTTCATTTGGGGTATTAAACGTTCCGGTATAGGTCCACGCCTTTATATAGCCCCCGTATAACGTACCTCCCGATTTTCGGTGTTTGGAGGTTGTGGCCTCGATATTCCTCAGAAATGGCTGAAATAATGTATTTAGTCTTTCTTGGGTGTATAAAACTTTCCCCCAGAAACTTTTCGGTGTACAGGTCCACGCCTTCATAGAGTCCCCATAGAACGGCACCTACCGATTTGCGGTATTTTGAAGGTTGTAGCCTCAATATTCCAGCGACATGGCTGAAATTTGGTATTTGGTCTTCATTTGGTGTTTTAAACGTCCCATATGAATTTTTTGGTATAGGTCCACGCCTTCATATATCACCCATAGATCGGCACCTCCCGATTTTCGGTATTTTGAAGGCCCCAGCAACCCATCAAAATGGCTGAAATTTGGTATTTAGTCTTTGTTAAAGGTAAAAGCCTTTCTGCCTGAAATTTGTCCGTATAGGACCACGTTTCGATATAGCGCCCATAGAACGGTACCTCTCGATTTTCGTAATTCTGAAGGATGTGACTTCAATATCCCACCGAAATATGTTATTTAGTCTTCTATGTGGTTATAAAATATTCCAGAGGAGAATTATCAGCATAGGACCGCGGGTTGCTATATCCCCCATAGAAGCGTACCTCTTGATTTTCGATATTTTGAAGGTTTTTCCAAAATATCGCAAATTTGGTATTTAGTCTTCTTTGAGTCTAAAAACTTTCCGCCAGAAATTTTTAGGTATAGATCGACGTTTTGATACAGCCCCCATGGAAAGGTACCTCCCGAATTTCGGTATTTTGAAGGTTAGCCGCATTGTTTTACCGAACTTGCTGAAATTTGGTATTTAGTTTTCTTAATAAACGAAAAGAAAGTAACTGTTCCATTTTACTTCAACTTAAAGCCGTTCTTACTTGTTTTTATTTCAATAGCATACTGCAAAAAACACTTCAAAGGTTAAAGGTACACGGTGTGCCTTAACCAAATTTAAATGGAAGGTGCTTACACCTTGGAAGTTTTTTCAGATTCTGAAACTACAATGCTCATAGATGAGAAATATCAAGAAACAAAAAAATCGCCGGAGGGATTTTCAAATAAATCGCGATTTAAGTTCACTTTTTTAGGGGTTCTTTAGGTTTTCACAATTTTGCTTGGAAACCGCGAGTCCTATTTAAATGGGCACAAAGAAAATGTTGTAGCTGCATATATTTTCCAAAGACAAAAAAGAAACAGATTCTATTGGGAAAACAAAAACAAATTTGCATCAAATATTTGCCTAATATGACCTTACCTTTACGCACATTTTCAGCAGAATTTTGACTACTTCGTAGTTAAACCATTTCTTCAAAATAAGTCTTGTTTAATCCATATATTACCCAAATTAATGGTGGCACCACATTGATGTGTCTTTTTGTGTCCACACTTCAGTATTTTTTTCATGAAATATCATTAATTTATTTTCATTTAAGTTTTTTTTTTTTTTTTAATTTTTTTACCCATATCTAAAGGACTCAGTAGAAAATACTAGTTAATACCTACATACATGTCAAATTTGTCGATAGTGATATCGATTTTTCGCTAAAGACCACTAAATAAACCTTATATAATTATTGGCCATAATAAACAAGTTAATAACACTAATGCTCACATCATAAATCAGAGTGATAACGAGTTCTCTTCATAATAACCAATAAACTCGATACAAATTAAGACATTTAATGTGTGTGTGTCCAGTTCAAATAGAAATATTACGTCAAGTGGTTGTGGCAAAGTAAGGAACAGTGTTTATAAACAAATTATATTTACAGGCAAAATATTTTAGAATGTTTGTTAGAGTTTTTAAAAGAAACATCTATAAAGGTTTTGAAATGAAAATGAAAGAAATAATGACTCCTCGATTGTTCAACTTTATCCCACAGTCTGAAATAAAAAATCTTATGTGTACGGGTGGATACATATTCAGATACTTTGATGAAAGTTAAATTAATTTTTTTGTTTTGAAAAGTTGTGCTCTCACTGTGTTTTAGCATTTAATGAAATAGTTACCACACATTTCATTCTGTTTGTTTTTCTTAGATTTTGTGAAAAGTTTGCGAACAAATCAATTATGAATATTCCTCATATTCGGCAACGGGTGGGCATACAACTGATGTAAGATGAAATTTAATTGATAACAGTTTTTTATTTTAAAGAAAATCAAATCTGCAAAAAAAGAAATATATTAATTCAAATCATGTTTTTCTGGGCTATTAGAAAATGTAAACCCAGCTAAACAAGTGACCGGTAATAAAACAATCAAAAAATCATCAAATTACTATCAACCCCAGGAAAATAATACTAAAGGCTTTTCTTCCATGTTATGGCTTATTCCTTGGATGAGTTGAATATTTTAGCTGATGAAAATCACTTTTATTGATAATTTTCTGAGAGTAGATTCCAATTTACCAAATTACATTCACTTCAGAAGTAAAATGTAGCAAAACCCTTTAGGAGAGCTCACATGGGGCGTCATCGTTGTTCTTTCCAAAACGTGAACCAACATTTACCATATTCCGAAATGAGATTTTGTATCCTCTGATAACATACAATACCGAACTATAACAATCTCGGTTAGAAAATTTGACAAAAAAGCTCGAAATATACAAAAGTTGCCAAACCCGGTTTATGGGACTAGACTACAACCATGGCACATTTATAGAAGGTAGAAGTGACAATCTCCTGTATTTTGACTTTTTTTGTAAATTGGGGTTTCAGAATATAATAGGGTCTACTCATGAAATTTGAAACTTCCAAATTTGCTACCATAAAATACTTCTGTTCATCCTAAAAGTGTAATAAAAAGGACCTACGACAGTTCTGAATGCTTTATATTTCCATTTTGATTCAAATTTGTTCCATTTTAGAGGATTTTCAAAATGTATTTATGTTTCTACTGAGATAATTTTAAGAACGGCCCTAATATTCAACAAATATGCATTGAATAAAACTAAAAAAGTGATAGTTTTTGCGAGTAAATTTTTATCTCCTGGGAAAACAAAATTCCTATAAAAATGTGACCGAAATCTTCAAAAAATCTAAAATCGGTTGGTACCATTATATGGGGGCTATACCAAAACGTGGACCTATACTGTCTGATTTTTGAAAGGTATGTTTTGTACCTGGTATAATATTCCGTACCCCTAGCGAAGGCTAAATACCAAAACTTTCAAAATACCGAAAATCGGGGCTAACGTTCTATGAATACCTAGACCTATACCGACAAATTTCTGAGGGAAAGTTTAATACCCCCCAACGAAGACGAAATATCAAACTTATGGAATCCAGGACCAATATCAACAATTATCTTCTGGAATGTTTTTACCCCATTGAAAACTAAATACCATATTTTATTCATATCAGTTTGATAATGAACGATGACTAAATTCCTAATTTCAGTCACTTGGATGGATATTGGGGTCACAACCTCCAAAATAGCGAAAATCGGTAGGTACCTTTCTATTGGACTGTATCGAAATGTCGAACAGTACCGATTAATTTCTGCTGGAAAGTTGTGTACTCCTAACGACGACTAAATAACAAATTTCAGCCTTTTCAGTGGGATATTTTCGCACAACCTTCAAAATGCCGAAAATCTGGAGATACCGTTTTATGGTGGTTATACGGATGTAGGCGTATACTGACAAATTTCAGGTGGAAAGTTGTAAACCCCCAACTATGTCTAAGTACAAATTTCAGCCATTTCGGTAGGAGAATGAGGCTAATACCTTAAAAATACCGAAAATCGGGTGTACCGTTCTATTAGGCTGTATCAAAACGTCGAACTTTACCGAACAATTTCTGCTGAAAACGAAAACAAAATACCAAATTTCAGAAACTTTTGTTGAATATTAAGGCCACAACCTTCAAAATAAAAATTGTGAACTGTCAAAGTCAAAATTTCGATTTTAACGAAAAAAGGTGGCCGTACTTTGTCCAAAAATCGGGCAAAAAAAAATTAAAAAATCTCACTCGTATAAAGAAAATTTTTGTATGAATTTAATCTTCTTCTTTATTTGCGCATCCGTGTTCGGATATATGCGATCATATAATAATTACAGATTATTTGTTGATTTACAATTTTTCTTATGTGTAAAAAAATGGATTTTTATAAATATAGATATCTGTTTTTGGCTGCATTCAATAAACTTCTTTCATTTTGATGTCCGGTCCATGTCAGAATATTTTTCAGCCAAGAAACTTCTTTTCTTCCTCTGCATGGTCTTCCATCAACTGATCCTTTGATAATTTTTTGCAGAAGAGGATATTTATCATTTCTCATGATATGTCCCAGGTATGACACTTTTCTGGTGTTAACTGTTTTTAGGAGTTGGGGGTATTGATTCATTCTTCTTAGTACCTCGTCATTTCTTATGAGATCTGTCCACGGTATTTTAAGTATATATATTTTAAGTATATATATTATATATTAAGTATTTTTCGGTATATCCAAATTTCAAATGATTCCAGTTTTCTTTCATCAATCGCCTTTATCGTCCATGTTTCTGATGCATATACTAAAACAGACCAGATGTAGCATTTGATGAATCTGTTTTTAGTTTGTATACCGACGTCATGACTTGTCAGCATCTTGTTGTATCTGTAAAATGCATCCCTTGCGACAAGTTATTTCTTTCGAATCATCCCATTGTTCATTTATGGTAACTCCTAAATATTTATAGTTTTTTACTTTTTCGATTACGGTGTTTTGTATTTTCAACGTACTGTTGTTATACGTATTTTTTCGGCTGACGGTCATGTATTTTGTTTTCTTTTTGTTGATTTTCAATCCATACGATTCACTTACATCTGTGAGTTTGTCAATAAGTTTTTGTAGACCGGATATGGTGCTAGCGAATATTGTTGTATCGTCCGCGTATCTGATATTGTTGATAATCATCCCATGTGTTTATACTCCTATTCTTTGGTGCTCTATAGCCTCCATAAATATTCGTTGGGAGTATATATTAAATAACAACGGCGAAAGGATACATCCTTGTCGTACCCCCTTTGAAATCGTTACTTCTTCCGTTATTTCTCCGTTTATATCGATGTATGCCGCCTGTTTCCAATATAAATTTCGTATACATCGTATTTCCTTGTCGCTTATGTTAATCGTTTTCAAAATTTCTATTAGCTTATCATGACGAACTGTGAATTTAATAAGCAGAGCAAAATATATGAAGATCATTTCGCCTCTAAACACAAAACTCTACGGGTTCTTCATTTTGAAAGGTCATACATCAGCTAATTTTTCTCCAATCGATTTGAAATTGCCTTAACTAATTTTAAATGAAAGGTGCGTACACCTGGGAAAACTACAATGTTCATAGAACAGAAAAATCAAAAACAAAAAACATTTTACACTTTAATGCACAACTTTTTCAGGTTTTAAGCACTTTTTTACCATTTTTATTTACTGTTTGTTTTGTTTATTGTTGAAGATTCAATCTCATTTGATTGCTTGAGTTGGAGTATTCCCGAATTGGCTTAACTTCATTTATTACCCTCTATTACAGAGAGTAATGTTTTGCAAAACGAACTGACAGTGTTGCAAAATTTTACTGATCGCTACCAATATCATGATTTCATCCCGGCGAAGGGAATTATCTTCAACAATAAACAAAACAAACAAAAAACAGCGGAGGCACGCGCAAGGGAACTTTGTTAAAAACAAAATTCCAACAACAACCTCACAGGCAACTGTGTTGATGTTCTTTTCAACTTACAGAATTCGATGAATTTTTAGTTGATACGTGCTGACATGTTGCAGAATATTTTGATTTTGGTGTTTCTTTGGAAAAGCCGAAAAGTGAGTGTGATTCTCATTCATATGGGAATACTAGAGACTTAAAGAGTTCGGTTTTTCGCTAAAAAAGGCATCATTTCAAAAACTGAGAAGCTAATTGATAATTCCCTTCGCCGGGATGAAATCATGATATTGGTAGCGATCAGTAAAATTTTGCAACACTGTCAGTTTGTTTTGAAAAATATTACTCTCTGTAATAGAGGGTAATAAACGAAGTTGAGCCAATGGGGGAATACTCCAACTCAAGCAATCAAATTTTTATTTACTTCTGATTTAATTGTGATTTATTAAAAACAATTCAGACTATAGTCGGACGGGGCTGACTATCTGATACCCTACTCCACTATTTGTGCATGATATTTTGGCAGATGAAATTTTATTGGAACAAGTAAGAAAGTATCAGTCAGCTGAGCCGACAGAGATATACCCTCAGCCACGTACCCGAAGAAAAAAGTTGACACAATACTTCTGTAGGTTTTTTAGCTGTTGGGAAAATTTTCCAGGATGGAAAGGGCCGCAAAAAACTACATGTTGCAACAAAATTCAGAATGATCCAAGACGAGTGCATTTTTTCTAAACTTTGGGAGGGTGTACCCATAGGAGTGATCCGATGTAGTACATATTCGGACCTAATACAAATCTGTAGGAAATATTTTTTTTCTTTATTAGTCTATGGATATTTTCCTTACAGACTATATAATTAAATATGTTGTACTTAATTTTCTGAATTTAAATATATTACAATTTTACTTTTCAATTTACAAAGTTTGAGCTAAATCGATTTCTCTCTTAAAGGGTTATTTTACACATTAGCCAGTTTAGGGGGTGCCGGTAGGATTTTCTGGACTTTTTTGGGTCATTATCTCAGGACCTTTCCTACGAAAAAAAATTACAACGTCGTAACAGGGGCCGCAAGTGCAGCTTGCTGCGTAACAAATTAATAAGATCAGAGAGGAGTTGTTAAACTATACTTTTTCCAAATTTTGTGTGGGAGGTACTCAAATGATTGGACCGATATAGTCCATATTAGAACTCGATCTATGACTGAAAGTAATATTACCAATAGCAAAGTTTGGCTCAATTCGGTTATTCCCTCCTAGAGTTATCATGCCCACAATCTTGGCGAAAAATTTTGAACATTTGTGGGGGAGGTACCGGATGGTCTATCTTCGAATTTAAACTAATTTTGGACAAAATATTGAAAGACCCAAAATTTTAACCAAATATGTTGATCCGTTCGAGAGTTATCGTGCGCTCCAACTACGACACAAGGTATTATATGGGTTGTTTGCAGTTTTCGTGCTGATTTCTGAGGATATATGGACTTGCTCCTGAAAAGAATTATATCGTCGTAATGGGGGTAGTGAATACAAGTGGCTGCAACAAAAATCAAAGCTATTCGAGAGCAGGCCTTATACTGCACTTAAGCAAAATTTTGTGTAAGAGGTACCCGAAAGAGTGAACCAATAGGGTCCATATTGGAACCTCATCTATGTCTGGTAGAAATGTCACGATGTGCAAAGTATGGACTAATTCGGTTACTCCCTTCAAGAGTTATCGTGCGGACAATTTTTCCGAACATTTTTGAACTTTTGTGGGGGAGGTACCTGAAGGAGTGGAACGATATGGCCCATCTTCGAACTTAAATCAAATCTGGACAAAATATTTCGATACCCAAAATTTGAACCGAATCGATTGATCCGTTCGAGAGTTATCGTGCGCACCAGCCAGACAGACGGACAGACAAACAGACAGACGGACGGACATTGCTAGATCGACTCAAAATTGTCTGAAACGGATATCGTACAAACATACTTGGGGTCTAAAACCATTATTTCGATGAGGCACATTTTTGGCCGTATCAAAGTGTAAATACCCTCTTTAGCCTAAAGGCTGAGGGTATAAAAACAGTAGATCCTCGCACAGGTTAAGATACAGGCAACATATAAATAATTGCGTGTACTTTAAATTAAATTTCAGATGGTTTGTTATCATATATTAGTGTCAATTGTTATCAATATAGCAAAATATTGACTCTATACCATATGGACCACATTATTGACATCATTTGTATACTTTAAGTTGATGTGTCAAAAGTTCCTCTTCTATATAATTTAGTTCCACAGAACTACAATATACAGTTTGAAATGTTTCACAATGTTTTAGAACATTGGAGTCGTTTTTTTTTATTGGGATAGCTGTTACAATTTTGATATTTCAAAATAGTCTGGCTTAATCCCATTGTTGTTGTTTTAATATTTAAAACAACTAATTTATTAGTGGTGAAGGTTTGGCATTGGCCAGACTATTTTGAAAAATCAAAATTAATATGTTTTATTTAGTCGAAATATTAGAATCGCCATACTTAATGCACCAAAATTTCGAGGTATAACATTATGTTTGAGCAAAAATTAAAATTATACAGAAATTTAAAGACCCTCAGCATCACCTAGATTATTTCGATTTCTTTCAATTTAAAATCGTGGAATTTCTCTGTCGTGCTTTCTCTACCATGATGGCGACAATTTCTTTATAATGAAAGCGACATTTTGTAGCATGAAATACAAATGTAGGTTTTTGCACACAACAAAAAACTAAGGAACCCACCTATACATTAGGAAGCGGTTCCGTTATCAAACCGCCGCATTATTACAATAAGTAGAGAGTAAAATATCGTTAGTTTTGTCTATATAAGCTAGTTGGCAGAAATATACCTCCAGAAATTGAAATATGGACTACGAGTAAAACTTGAATTTAAATATTTTTACACAAAAGTTATGAACAATTTCCCACGCTAAACACCATTCGATCACCATCTGTTGCAATTACAGTTTCTTCAACACTTTGTGTTTGAAATGAAGCAGTTTCTGTTTAATTTCAAGCATATTCTGTTAAAACTACTGCGTTTGCAATAATTTGGGTATGAAATTACGTATTTCCATAAATTGCACTATAATTTGTTAATTATTACCCATTGTAATTTTCAATAAGTAATTTAGAGTGTAGGCAGTTCAAATTCGGTGATGGTCTACATCGGTCCACGTTTTGGTATAGCCCCCATAAAATGGTAGCAGTCTATTTCGAAAATTTTGAAGTTTTATCGGCATTTTAGTTCCAAATTGAATATGTTTTGGCATTTAGGGTTCTTACCCAGCAAAAGAAACATTACTAAATAATGGGGTTTTTTAGTACTTTTTGGTAGTCGTAACTACTTACAAAACCCCCTATTAACCCATTATTATACCCTCCACCATAATATTGAGAGTATAATTAAATTTGTCATTGCATTTGTAACACATCGAAATATTCATTGGAGACAATATAAAATTTATATATTCTTGATCAGGGTAAAATTCTAAGTCGACATGACCATGTTCGTCCGTTCGTCTGTTGAAATCAAGATATAGCTCGCAATTTTTAAGATAGAGCTTTGTAATTTGGTATAGACGTTTCTATTACTCCTAGGGTGTTTGACATTGCAAATGGGCTATATCGGTCCCAAACAAATATTTGTTTGGATCCAAATATATTTCTAACATATATTTTTCTGCGTGTATAAATCGATGGATTGGAACGATGGAAAGGAAACTAATTGTTAAATTTTACTTCAATACAACTGATGGTGAAGGGTATAACAAGTTCGGTCCGACCGAACTTAACGCCATTCTTACTTGTTTTAATTAGTTTTGGAATAACTCCCATATAACAGTACGGCCGGATTTCGGGGATTTTTAAGTTCGACCTGCAAGTTTGATGTAATTCGTCACTTAAGGTTCAAAATTGAAAAAAAAAAACTGTTCACCAAGAAGTGTGTACAGAAGTCCACGTTTTGTATCAGCACCCATATAACCAACCGCCCGTTTTCCGTTACATAGAAATTTTGATCGATATTTTCTGCTTTAATTGGTCATAATATGGTATTTAGGGTTCCCAGTAGTCAGAAAACTTATCCACCGCAAATTAAGCACACAGAATATTTCATGGTGGAGGGTGTAACAAGTTCGACCTGGCCGAATTCAATGCTTTTTTATTTGTTATTGGCTAAATTTGCTGTGTTTACACATCATCTCCTGCTTCAAGAGGTTTCTTTGCCAAATTAGGTTCCTTGTGACAAACTATATCTACATTTTGCAGTGGCACAAATTCTATGGAATTTGATTTGTAAAGTTCACATTTTTGGAATCATATGTCACGGTGCTCTTGAACCAAATTTAAATGGAAGGTGCTTACACCTGGGAAGTTTTTGCGGATTCTGAAAGTACAATGTTCATATATGAGAAAAATCAATCGATTCAAGTTGACATTTTAGGGCCTTTTTAGATTTTCACTATTTTGCTTGGAAACCACAAGTCCTATCGAAATGGAACTAAAGAAATTATTGTAGCTATGAATATTCTCTACAAGATTGGCTTCTGATATCTTCGTAGTTTTTACCGTTATTGAGATATATAAGTTCAAATTAGTCAAATGGATTGACTGTATCGCCTCCTTATATTACAATGTTATACACAGTGCACCTTAAATAAATTTGAAAGAAAACCGCTTACACCTGGGAAGTTTTTGCGGATTCTGAAACAGCAATGTTTATAGATGAAAAAATCCAAAAACAAGAAAAAATCGCTGGATGGATTTTTTAATAAACCGCGATCAAAATTCACATTTTTAGGGTTTTTTAGGTTTTTACGATTTTGCTTTGAAACCGCAAGTCCTATTGAAATGGGACCAAAGAAAATGTCCCATGTAGGTCTTCAGGATTTAGCTTGAAAACGGCAAATCCTTTCGAAATGGGACTTAAGAATATGTCGTAGCTGTGAAAATTCTCTACAAGATTGACTTTCGTAGTTTTTCCTAGGTTGTACCATAGAGATACATATATAAGTTTAATTTGGGAAATTGCAGTCATGACATTGTTTTATAAGGAGACGATATAGTCAGTGCATTGTCGCAATTTGAACTTCCATATCTCAAAAACGGTAAAACCTAAGAATATACCATAACATAATATTGTAGAGAATTTTCATAGCTACAACATTTTCTTTTGTTCAATATCGATAGGACTTGCGGTTTCCAAGCAAAATCGTGAAAACCTAAAAAAGCCTTAAAAATGCCGACATGAATCGCGATTTATTTAAAAAGCGCTCCCGCGATTTGTTTGTTTTTTATTTTTCTTATCTATGAACATTGTAGTTTCAAAAACTTCTCAGGTGTATGCACCTTCCATTTAAATTGGGTTCAAGAGCACCGTGATGTATGTATGTATTACCAAACAGGTTTTGAGTTTGCTCCCTTATACATTATTCCTCATCTTACAAGGTTTGCTGGGTACTATTTTTGAATTAAAATTCAATTCAAACCAACACTCATTAGTTATTAAAGTGTTTGTTTGTTAATCAATGAAAATTGATTCATAACAGATATCACAAACGGCATCCCGTCCCATCCTATTTTAACGTCTAGTTAATCGATTCATATATCTTTGATTGCTAATCCATTTTATTCGTTAAATGTTATCATCGAAGTAAATCTGGTTAGGCTAATCCCAGTTATAAGCAATAAGGAAGTTTTCACAATTGTAATTAAACGTAAATATTTCAACTCATAGCTGAGGATAGTTTACACTATCTTAAATTCTCTAGCAATATTTATGATTAAATGTTATGAATGCTGTGAATAAATCCTTGGATTATGAACTTTTTAGGGTCACAATTTATGTTCAATTGTTAAGATTGTAAAGAAAATTATAAAAATCGTTTCGTACTTGATATATTTAATTAACTACAGTAGTTCGAAGTTATCGATTTGGCAAATTATTAAGTTAGTCGGAACTAGACCTCGTTTTCCAACGTCCATTTTATTTTTCATTTCTTATTTCAGTTATAATTTGACTACAGGTTGTGTGCCATAAATCTGTCACCATCGAAATAAATTATCTTTGGTCATGAATCGGTTTTCACCATTGATGCTTATTTTGTTTTTCTTCGCTGGAAAATATTACGCTGACAGAGAATGGTCTGCAATGGTCTGGAAGAATACACCATAAGACATCGTTTATGAACTCGTACATGTTTTGGACGATGTATAAATATTTAAAATCATAAATCATTGTGAAACCCAAAGTATTTGTAGCACGGGCTTAATTACAACGAAAATGTGTGTAATAAGCGGATGCACACTTACCACAGCCACACTTCATGTTTAAGGCTACTTTAGTTTGTATGATTAAATATGGGATAAGCTATTCTCATAGGTATGTATGTACATTAGGGTTATGACTTTTTTACAAACTCATATCCCTGTAGTTTTTACGTAGGACTACATAAAATCTTAATTATAAATTGATTCGATAAAAAAGCTTCCACACAAAATAATTTTAAAGTTTTTATTTATCAGAAATTTAAAAAAAAAAAATTTGTAGTCACAGTAAGCACTAGTGCCCAATATTTCGTATTAAGTGAAAATATGTAAAATCAGTAGGTACAGTCGTGCATGCCAAAATATTAACCTGCGTGAAGGTTTTCCACCCATTTCGATGAACCCGCAATATCGCTTCAATGGTATCTATATTAAAACGTGCATCTTTAACCACAATAATCTGTAAACCAGAGCACCGAATACTCGCTCGAATTTGCTCGAATTCCACTCGCGAGTGAAACTCTTCTCGAATTCGAATTGAGGGGACAACATGCCCCTCCCCACAACCAAACAAAAACTTACCCCACCCCCAAATAAACTTTCCTACCAAAACTTACCCCACCCCCAAATGAACTTACCACCACCAAGAAATTGTAAAACAAATTACGATTCACTCGCGAGTAAATTGAAGCTCTGCTGTAAACATGACTACTACAATATACCCCCAACGAAGACGAAATGCCACATCAGCCATTTTGGTTAAATAATGTGGATAAAATATTCAAAATCCCGTAAATCGGGAGGTACAATTTCTGATAGGAATACTGTATATCCTCAACGAAGACTATATGCCGAATTTTACTCCTTTCGGGAAGTACTATTATTAGACCAATATCAAATAGGGATACGTAATCGAAGTCAAAACTCGACTATTCGATCTTTCGATTTTTACCTTCAACGGGATAGTCGACTTTTCGATCATTCGATTTTCACCTTTTTGATCTTTCGGTTAAGATCAAAGTCGACTAAAATCGATTTTTGATCGATTTTATGGCCTTTTTGATACATATCGCTGGCAACAGGGGGTTTTATTGCAATATTTGTCATATAAAAATGTTGGATAAGAAAATCGAAAGTCGACAATGAAAGGTCGACTTTTCGATTTCTTCATAACCAAAGGTCGACTTCGATTTTTAGACTTTTCAAACCAAAAAGTCGACTAATCGATTAATCGAAAGTCGACTTGCCTATCCCTAATATCAAAATGTGGACCTTCACTGATAATTCATCCGCAACGAAGACACAATGACAGGTTTTACATATTCCTATAGGGTAATACGACTAAAACCTTCAAAATACAGAAAATAAGAAGCTACTGTTCTGTGGGGGCTATGTAAAAACTAACAAATTTCTGGGAAAAGTTTTTTGGTCTCAAAGAGGACTAAAATCTCTGTTATGAAGGCTATATGAAGTCGTGGACCTATGCTAATAATACTCTTCTGGTATATTTTATACTCCTATTGAAAAATAAATACCAAACTACAGCCATTTCGGTGGGATATTGGGCCACAACCTTCAAAATACCAAAAATCGGGGTTACCGTTTTATTGGCTCTATATAAAGGTGTGGACTTATGTATACCGAAAAACTTCAGGTGGAAAGTTTTATACCCATAAAAAATACAAAAAACCACCTTTCAGCTATTTCAGTGTGATTTTGAGGCCACAATCTTCAAAATACCAAAAATCGGAGGTGCCGTTCTATGGGGGCTATATGAAGGCGTGGACCTATACCGACAATGGTCACGTGGAGTGTTTTATACCCCCAACGTAGACTAAGTATTAAACTTCAGCCATTTCTGTGGGATATTGAGGCCATAACTTTCAAATGCCGAAAATCGGGAGGTACCGCGCTAAAGGGGCTATATGAAGGCGTGAACCTATACTGATAATTGCCGGGTGGAAATTTTCGTACCCCCAACAAAGACTAAGTACCAAATTTCACCCATTTCGGTGTGATAGCGAGCCTAAAACCTGTAAAAAATGTAAATTTGAATTAATATTTATTTTTATTTAAGTGTTATTCGTATCACTTTAGTTCAGTTTTCAAATGTACCATTTAGTACTTTTCGCACACATATGTATGTACGAATTTCCAAAATTATCCCCATATCTCAATCATATACTCCAACAGTAGTGTTAATTACAAATTCAGCTCTATCCGTTCACCCAAATTCAAATTGTACGAAATTTAGTCCCATTTAGTACTTTTCGTGCACATAAATATGATTTTCCAAAACAAAAAAAGGGTACCATATTTAGTACCTTTTAGTACTTTTCGTACCTTTCTAGCACGAATTTCCAAAAACCAAATCTTATCTCGTGGACTTTTTCAATATTTAAATACAGTAAAAGCTATTCTTGTCATCAGTTCATTCATTCGTGCAACAGGAAATAGTTTTTAGAGATTTTTTTTCATTTTCTCACAAATGGACCTATACTGACAAATTTCAGGTGAAAAGTTTTGGATATTGAGGCCACAATTATCAAAATACCACAAATCGGTATGTACCGTTCTATGGGGGCTATATGAATATGTGGAACTATACTGACAAATTTCAAGTGGAACGTTTTGTACATTCAACGAAGGCTATATACTAAATTTCAGCCATTTCGGTGCTACATTCAGGCAACAACCGTCAAAATGCCAAAAATCCGGAGGTACGGTTTTATGGGAGCTTTATGAAAATGTGGACCCATACTAATAATTCTCAATTCAAAACAATCATGTAGTCTAAAGCATCTTTATTTATGTTTTAATTTTCGCCATAAACAAAATTAAAGATATGCATCACATTCACATTGGATGAGCACTCACTTCATGCTGAAAAAAGGAGTAGGCGAACTCTTGGGATGTGCTTGTTGTTCATAAGTCGTTGGACATACGCGCAATCATTATGGATTATGGCACATTTTTCGGATTTATTTAACTTATACAACAATGTATGAAAATATTAATGGACACATTAATCAACTCGTAATTGAAAAGCGAACGAACACATATCGCCGAAATCACATCAGTTACAGTGAAAGTCTTGTTCCAGTTTTTTTTCAGCTGGCGATGAGGTGTAATAAAATACAAAAATATATAAAATAAAGACAAAAATATTTCGAAATATATATTACAAATATGTTATTATATAAAGAATGCAATTACAAGTGAAAATATAATGAAAACATGTCACACATCCTTTGAAGAAGATAATATAAAGTGTATGGTCTGTTTATATTTCTGATTTGCCTCAGACCCGTGCAAGGAGATGGATCGTATGAGCGTTTTACGACAATAGTTTCTGGACAGAAGAATAATATTTAATCAGTTTGAAAGTAAAAACAGTATTTATGTGCCATCCATTACAAAACTTATGTGGTCCGTTTTTATAATGAGAGCTAACCCAGTAAAATTTGAAGGAAGGGGTTCCATGCGATGACGTGATTTCATGGCATCTTTTGCATTGGTTCAAAAGAAGTCGTGAAAGATCCGATCTTTTCACCAGCATTTGAACCCATTCCATCGATCCAATACAGATGTATTTTGAGATTTTATTTATACATATTTTTCTAAATATATAAGTTTATTAATTACAATAGGCTTCATGTTGTCGGAGACTTGAAATGATAATGTCATTGCAAAGGGTTGGCGAAAACGACATGGCAAACCATTGATGGAAATGACATGCCAAAGCATTGGAGAAAATGACATGTCAAAGCATTGGTGTAAATGGCATGCTTTGGATCCAAAAATGAATAGCATCTTATGGGTTCCACGCTCATATAAAATTCATCGATGAAGATGCTAAAAAGATGACAAGCCAGATCGCTTGCACCCATGATTGAATGACATCTTTGGAATTGAACATTTTGCTGGGAATCGAATCAAAATTCTTCACTACATCAGCGGTTTTGTTTCTAAGTTCCCAGTCTGACCGATTATACTAGTCTGTTTGAGCGTTTATACCACCACTTTAGTAAATCCTTTTATAACCTTATTTAAGGTGGCTATAACTGCTCAAAAAGTTCGGTCAATAATGTCGTGCAAAGAAATGGGACACTATTTCTTTTCACATATGCGTCTCGTATATGACAAAGAATGTTCTTGAAGCCTCAAATTCAGGCTGGTTGTACGATACTGGATTGATCCAGAACCACATAATAATACTGGTGTTCCGGCCAGCGGCTTCTAACTCAATGTTTTTGCATCGTTTTTCTGTGTTGGGAGCAGCATACACCCGAAAGCCTGCTCGGGATTCTTTTGATCCGTGCCGGCACTGAGAAAATCCAGGACCAGTTTAATAAATGCGCATCCACAACACTCAAACTTCGGTAAGATGCAATAGATGACGGCAATGGGTGCATATCATCGTCATTACCACTATATGACACTCCCACACAGACCCCCTTAACAGCAGTGCACATGCAGCACTTAACACGAGCCGTTGCTGTTCCAATCCCTGAAAAGCAATTAAATTGCTATGGACTCCGAGGTAAGGTCGAGAAAATAGCGAATTTTATGAGTCTGAAGAATACAAAGTTCTAAACAACTGCATCTTACAGCGTTGTGATGGTTACAACATACTGAGGAAGGATAGCACCAGATGTGGAGGTGGGAAATTAGCTTTGCACCTATCTGTTCAGCCAACCTTGGAATGTTTGGGGTAGCAGTCAGGTGTACAACTGTCGAGGTAGAGTTGCTTATCTTATACATCACGCTAATATCTGTAATCCATAGCTGTACTCGAGTTTATATGCCCAACAATAGCCGCTTTTTGAGAACCATAACCAACTGGTTTTGGGGGACTTTAATACTCGTCATTAATTGTGTCATTCGGTCCTCGGAAATGACCAGAGAGGTATGTATAGTGCTGGCTCAGCAGATAGATAGCTCTATGTTTTGCACCTTCAATGAAGACGCCAGAATTAGCGAAGATTGTCACAGTTCGTCACAGATATAACAATAGTCGGAAAAAATTACCTCACCTGGCAACCCGTCGTTTCTCTTCATTTGCAGACCAACCGACTTCATCACCTCCGGCATTTTATCGATTATGGAAAAAACTAATATACCTAGTTTCGGAGAGTTCTCTAATCACCACTACAGAAATCTGCCCAACCCTTCTGTTGTTCGGGTAGCAGAAAGCTCGTTCCGAGACATCATCAGTGCTACAGTCGCTCGCTACATACCTGCTTCTAGAATACCTGAAGTCAGACCTAGTTATCCAGCAGAGGCGGAATGAGCTGCATCGAATCAACCCCAATGACCACAGATAAGAGTACACGTCGCTTTAAATCTCTAACTGCCGAGGAAGAACCACAAACATTTACAATGGATGATGTTGTGAATGCCACCATTCACCAAAGGCTGATGGAATCTGCTGAAACAGTTGGATAAGCCGGAAGTTGAGTATCTCACTAAAGTTCTCAACCTGTCGCTAGCCACCCACATTGTTCCCAATGGAAAGTGGGTAGGGTGGGAGGACAGGATGGTCGGTGAGTATAGGCGGAGTTGAAATGAGTTAATTGGCGGCAAGGGTTAAGTCGCTTTCAAACCATGGGAAGAAGGAAGATGCAAGTTATTTTAATCGACAGTTTGTAGAACACCCAGGCTGGCAGGACGAAGTAAAGAGTACTACGTCGAATGAGAACTCGTCCTGTCAAGTAGGAACTACAACAATTTACAATGGATGATGTCGGGAACGCTAAATCATTCAAACCGTTGGGCGCTAATGGAATCAGCATGGGAGTTAAGTATATCCTCTCAACCTGTCGCTATCCAACCACAGTTTCCCCAAAGTCTGGAAAATGGACAGAGTGGTCCCGCTACTGAAGACAGACAAGGATGCTAGCAAAGGTGAATCATACAGACCGACTTCGTTTTTGACGTCGGTAGCAAAGTCTCTTGAGGATTTACTCCTCCGCAGCATTAGAAATAAATATACAATTGCCGACCTTCAGCATGGGTTCCGTAAGCAGCACATTATGACAACAGCGCTGCTCGCCATCTCCAAACATATTAGACGATGACACAACCTGAACAATCCGCTTGATAAGACTCTGTTGGTGGCGCTCGACGATCAAAAACTTATCAAGCACTACACGCTGCTTGAGGACATTGAGCAGACTAAGGTCCGTTCAAGTTTAAAATATTGGATAACAGGGAGTTCCCCAAGTTGGGGTGATATCTCTGTTACTGTTTAACCTTTACCTCTCTTGTATTCTGCCGCTTCCGGACGGCATTGAGATCATAACGTATAATTGTACAATTTGGGCGTCAGGTACTATCCTGTTGTCAATTGTGAAAGGCTGAACTCCTGTTGGACTGAATTTATCACCTTTTGCCACACGAGGAATATGCAAATATCCACCAGAAAATCCACGGCTACTCTGTTATCCAGTTGGACTACGGAGATGACCACTGAGCTGAAGGTCCTGGTCGATGGTAGCAGAATTCACACTTCTTACTACCCACAGATTCTACGGGTCACATTCGACAGCATGTGCACGTCTTCCGCGAATGCCATAGCTATTCGCGACATCTTGAAACGTAGCAGCGAAGTCCTTAAGTCCCCAGCCTGCAACACTTGAGGGGCAGATAGACAAACCTTGTTGATCATATACATACATATAACACAATAGGTTAGTCTGTGGTAAGCTATGCGCCGCTAGTGTGGTCATGTTTTCAGTTGACCATATACATAAAAGACAATGATTCTATAAAATTTGAATAAAACAACATCTTGCAATTTTCCCATAATGAAATGCAAATATCATATCTCATAACTGCAAATGTTCCTACTAGAATCAAATGCAATGTTAAGCGCTTGGAGATAAATAGAAACTCAGTAAGTAATTAAAATTGAATCAATGGAAGACAAATTGCCCACCGAATATGTCGGGCAATTAACATTTATAATTCTCACACAGTGTGTGGTGGTGGCTGGCTGCAACACCCAAAACTTCAACATCCATTTGCCGAAAATTTCCCGGTGCCATTTGTTTTAGTCAGACACCGACTACCATTAAATTGATATTGACCAAGTAACATGGATATCATGTAATCGGAAAATGTTATCTCAGACAAAATTGCTGCACCAAAAAACACAAAAAGAAAAAGAAACGAAAATAAAATTAATGACTTTTGTTGGCCGAAGCAACAACTGAAGACACTTCCCGGTCTGGTTGTTGTAACAAATGTTTGATTTAAGCGTAAAAACTGTATTTTAATTGGCAAATTCGTCGGTCTGTAGCTGTAGCTGCTGCTATTGAGGGAATGCGTATAACCCAGAAAAAGAAAATTGTTAAGTGTTTCTTGTTTTATTTCGTGTCTGAAAACTTCCTTTTTTGTTGTGGCCAAATAACTAAGTAGTCTTTCTTGTCTGTCCGAAACATTATACCAGCACGTATTTATGAAAGATGCAACAAAATTACCTTGGGGCGAAATTTGCGTCTGTGAAATTGTTTTCAGACACAACGATAACGCACAGCAAGGTGCTGGTACAATTGACTGTACACAATGTGGGCAGCAACTGATGTGACTTTCGATCTCACACTGTGGTATTCGATGGACAATAATTTTGTTTAGATTTTTCTCTGTAATAAGCAAGGAGGGCTTAAATTCTGCCGTGCTGAACATTTTATACCTTCCAACCACGTGCTGTATTGAAGTAAAATGGAAATTTAATTTCTTTTCGTTTATGAATCTCTTTAATAGGGAAGAAACATTAAGAATCCCATGTTTTCCGACATAGACGTCCTTGGAAACTGTACGTTTGGAAAAAATACGATGTGCGAAATTTCGGCCAAATAAGAGCGTAAGTTATCGTGCTCATCTGTCATTTTAGTTGGTGGTATTAAGAGCTTTTGGGTCATTATCTCAGAAAGTATAGACTAGCCACCGAAAAAAAATGAATGTTTGAAATTTTGTGTCGTTGGTGCCCGATTCAGTGCCCGCTACTTCGTATGCGGAAAGGAATAATATACAAATAAACAATATTTAATATGGAAATGGTGATAACTGAAAATTTTGTTGTACTACTACTACCTATTTTAATTGATATTTAATTTCATTTAAGTAATGTTCGTACTCCTTTATTTCGAATTTCCAAAAAGTTTCGACTGTATCGCACCCCAAAAGTGATCCACATTTTAAATTTCAGATTTATTGCTTTTCGGGTTAATTCAAATATTCAAATCTGTGATTTCATATTACAGATAGTATTCAAAATTACCATAAAAGTCCATACCAGTGCTTCAATGTTTAATATTATTTAATACTTCTAGTACACTTATTGTACGACAACCTCTAACAGTAAAATTAATAATTAAATAATAAATCAGAATTTCTGCTTTATTCATTAGCCCAATACCAAATTTATTGCACTTTAGTACTTTTCGTACAACAATTATTTATTTCCAGTTTCATTCCTACACCCAGCACCAAATTTAGTACCAACCACCTCAATAACTAAGCTCACAGCAACTTCCATACCTAATTTCAAAATTTGTATGCATTTTAAAAACCGTGATCTCTAAACACCCCCTGACCCTAATGCAAAAATTGGAAATTCCAGCTTTATCCCAAACTGGTACCGAATTTAATTCATGAGTATACGTTTCAAAAATTACAATTTATATATTACGAGATTCCCAAAACCAATTATAGTTCCACTCTAAACGTCAACTGTTATCCTAACACCGAATTTAACAATTTCAGCTCTACCCCTTTACACAATAACAATTTGGACCAAATTCTGTGTAGTTTAGTACTTTTCGTACACTTATAGTACGTATTTCCATATCTATATCTCAACCCTATACACCAACACTCTGACAGTTCCATCTCCATTTCTATATCAACGTTAGTGCCATGTAGTACTATTCGTACACATAAGCACTAATTTCCGGTATCTCTTCTTTATCTCCATTCTACACACCAACAGTGGTCCTAATACCAAAATCCATAATTCCAATTTTAGCAAATACCACAATCTTAATTCCAAATTTTAAGATTCCAGCTCTATCCATTCACCCAAACCCAAATTTTAGCATATTCAGTACCATTTAGTACTTTTCGTACACATGCATAAGTACGAATTTCTAGAACTGCCTCCATATCTCAATCCTACACTGTAACAGTACGTAGTCTTAATTGCAAGTTTCAAGATTCCAGCTCTCTCCATTCACCTAAATTAAATTTGTACCAAATTTAGTACTTTTTGTGCAGGTAAGTAAGAATTTCCAAAACTCCCTCCATATCTTAACAATACTCTCTAATAGTAATCTTAATTGCAAATTTCAAGATTTCAGCTCTATCCTTTCACCAAAATTCAATTTGTTCCAAATTTAGTACTTTTCGTACACATACATAAGTACGAATTTCCAGAACTGCCTCCATATCTCAACCCTACACTCTAACCGTAATCTTAACTCCAAATTTCAAGATTCAAGCTCTATTCATTCCCCATATACAAATTGTACTAAATTTTGTACCATTTATTACTTTTCGTACACGTACATAAGTACGAATTTCTAAAACTACCTCTGTATAACAACCCTACTCTCCAACAGTAATCTTAATTCAAAATTTCAAAGATTCCAGCTCTATCCGTTCACCCAAATCCAAATTGTACCAAATTTAGTACTTTTCGTACACATGAGTTCGATTTTTCAACCCAACATTCTAACAATAATCATAATTCCAAATTTCAGGATTCCAGCTCTATCCGTTCGCCTAAAACCAAATTGTACCAAATTTAGTACCATTTAGTACATTTAGTACACGTAAGTACGAATTTCCAAAACTATTTCCGTAGGTTAACACCACTTCCCAACCTTGATTCCCATACCAAATTTTAAGAATCGTGACTGACTGATTCTTGAAATTTGGTATGTGTCAGTCACTCACCTAATATAAAAACCACTGTTCCCTCCCATTTCTTGTCTGCAACATTGGTTAAATATGCGGCAATATCACATAAACAACGTCAAACATTTAAACCGCCAATTGGTGGCCAAAAGCAACATCGGCTATACTCTCAAAATTCACATGACACGCAACAAAATGTGTTTGTTTTTCATCTGGATTTTTTTCTACCAATAGACAAACATTTGAACCAAACAATCATGGGCGTTATCTAAGTTCCACAGCTCAATTGTAAACTGCTACAATTGCGTGGTCAATAGTCGCACATAAACAAAGAGGTTTGGAGAAAAACAGGTGTGTAACGGGAAATTATTTTCATCAATGCGTATGGTGTTTGCCAAGGATTTGTCTGCAAAGACAAAAGTGTACGATAATTGCAAGTTTAATTATTTGTGGGCGTTTCATAGGATCATTGGAGGAGTGAGAAGAGATTTTAAGATTTCAGTGATATTTTGAGTACATGATAGGTATTTAACATTGCATAACAGATGGTTATTATATCTATGAGGTTTGGTCGGTTTCTAACAAGGAAAGATCACATTTCCGTGGCATCACAAAAAATTTCCTCCTGTGACCGTAAAAATGGCAGAAATGGTCCTAACTATTGGGTCAATTTTGGGCCCATATCTCCGCAAGTATTGTATAGCAAGACATTACATCCTTGGCCCGCGAGAATAACCTGCTGTGAAAAATTTAAAAGGCGACCTGAGACATGTCCTTAAACTTGTCCACCATAATATGGAGGGTATAATTAAATTTGTCACTCCGTTTGTAACACATCGAAATATTCATCAGAGACCCTATAAAGAATATATATTCTTGATCAGGGTAAAATTCTAAGTCAATATTTTTTTTAGGTTGTGGCCTTACTTACACTATGCAACACTGAAAATGCAAACATCTTCTAGTATGGATTTTTTGAAAGTACATATTTAGACTACAAAAACCCTAGTTGGGTTTTGTCCTGTCAGATCCAGTTCGGATTTTATGGCCTCATCTAAACCGGGCTAAATCTACACTTTTTTGCATTTATCAGGCCTTTACCTCAGAAACGAATAGGAATTTGGCCTTGCTGTCGTTAGCAATATTGTAGCCCTAAACAAGTAGAACTTATCTTTTGAAGAAACCACATAAGAAAAACTCCATCTAGGGCATCAAAATCTATAAAATATAGAAAATTTTACATAATTGCTGAAATTGTGGTTAGTATCGGCTAAACTACTGGGAGTTGAACCAAGTAACCTTTGGCAAAAATCTTTCAAATAAAGTTCTCAACAATTCTTTAGAACATTCTGAAACTCTAAAATGCTCACTTCATGTTGTTTCAGCGGTATTTTGCATCATATCTTTTATAACACGTATTTCAAACACAGTTCACACCAACAGTTTATTCTCGCATTTCGGATTTCCCTACATTATTGACATTTTTATTAAATCGTCGTTGAAAAATGTACAGAAAACAACGGTATCGAGGCATTTTACAACAATGGCATGTTCTGAAGAGTTGTGTATTACATTCCAGGGAATATTTTTCCAAAAGTAAATGTTCAGAAAAAATTAACGGTTATGGAGATACGGTGCGAAATGTATAAAAACTGTGGAATTTTTGCATATATTTTGAAATTTGAGGCAATAAATGTAGTTTTTCGACTTCATTATTTCTCCAAATATTGTATTCTTGTCCTTATCTACAAATTTGCTTCAGAGGTCCGAAGAAGATTCGTATTGGTTTCAGAGATATAGCCCCGAATTTCTTTAAAAACTCAATATTTAACCATGTTTAGATGGGGCCATAAAATCCGAGCTGGATCTGACACAACAAAACCAAACTAGGGTTTCTTGTCGTTTGGGTCTGTACTTTCAAAAAATCCTCAGTTCGAATTGTTTGCACAAGATCACCTTAAAAATGTTGCACAGTGTTAATATTGCTCCGAAATGTCTGAAATTTGGTAGTTAGTCTTCATTTGGGGTATAAAACTCTCCATATGAAATTTGTCGTTATAGGCCCACGCCTTCATATAGCCCCTAATTAACGGTACCTCCCAATTTTAAAAGTTAGCCAAATTGTTTTACCGAAATTTGTGGAATTTTGTATTTAGTCTTCTTCATAAACGAAAGGAAACCAATTCGTCAGTTTTACTTCAATTTTAATAAATAACACTGTGACACAAAATGGAACTCAAAGTCTGGGGGTGGAAAATTTCTTTGGAGATGAAAGCCCTTGATGAGTATACTAAGAACCCAAGAGGAAACTTTCGCCATAGGTCAAGTTTCGGAGATATCGCTCGATGAAGTTTTTAATTTTTTTCCTATAATACTTGGGAAAATAGCTCCATATCTCTGTTTGTCGTTGTTGTACCTTGGTTTTGAGGTGACATGTCTTCAGTCAAATCGATTGACGCATCCAAATATTCTACAAAAATGTTGCTCAGAAGATTTTAGGTACGGTTCTCTTTGACAACTAATCGATTTTGTCCCGTTTTCGTTGTCATTTTTGATATTTATTCGGACTTGGTTCCGAATTAAATTATGTTTTGTTTTTCTGTATATTCGTTATTGGTTATGTATAGGTACATATGTAGACATAAGAATTGGTTATTGCTTATGTAGACATCTGGGGTGCTTCTGAGATATTTGCCACAAATAGCTCTTGTAATGATGAACACGTTAATAACAAATTTTCTTGGAGGATAGAACCGGTTATCTCAGTTTTTGAACCGGTTATTCCGACATTAAAACCGATATTTGAACCGGTTTTAAGTAACCGATTAAACTTATATGTATACCATTAAAAAGCTTATAGAGTGGTCAATTAAACTTAATTAATTCGCTTATGAAAACTTTGCTAGTTGCAGTTTTAGAACAAAAAAAAAAAAAAAACGTTTTCTTAAACCGTTTTAAGGAAAAATACCAATACGCGCAAATATGGTAATCAAAGGCTGGGGGGTAAAAAATTCTTTTTGGCAATGAATGTCGATGAAGGTAAAATGATGAACCCGGAAGGACGAAACAAATTCTTTCTTGACAAACTATACATCTCACATGACAAAAACTCCAACGACTCAGAAGTTTGACCTATGGCAAAACTGTCCTTCCGGGTTCATCATTTTACCTTAATCTCCAAATGAAATTTTCCTCCCCCCAAAAATGCTGCTGCACAGTGTAATAAATACTCTTTAGTAAATTTCATTGGCTGGTGAGGACTGTAACATTCCTAAAAAATTGTAACACACATTTTTAAGGAAACAATTACTAGTAATTGCCATTTAATGAACAACTATTTCTGTATGTATGTAATCGATGTTCTCTTGTTGGTCCATAATATACATTACAGAGGATATTTTACGTTATTCGTTTGTTATTATGATCAGTTTTTAAGTATATTTTTTAGTTGTAGTTTTTTTGCATTATTAGGTTTTTTGTTTTTCTAATCCATCGGATAATATAACCGGCAGTTGTTGTCTGATCAGCCGACATTTGCTAAATGCTTCCTGCTTTTTCGGGGAGATGTTGTTGCTGTCGCCGCCGCTGCTGATGATGTAGAAAAGCAAATATCCAGTCAGTCAGTTAATGGTTTGGACGATTCGTCGTCAGCATTACTTATTATTCATTGACTTCGCATTTTGGATTTGGGCAGACAACATTACCTTTACCAGCAGCAGCTTTCTCTACTTATGACAACCACGAAATGCGATAATTTAAGCAAACTTTTTTTCTAACTCTTGAGATTCGTGTTCAACTTAAGAGTTTCGTGTTCCTCCTCAAGAGTTAAAAAGACATGGAGCCGGACAGAAAGACAGACATGCTGATAAATAGTCAGGTAGACAATGTGTTTTGGGTGCGTAAACGATTTTATTATTATTGTTGTGTGGTGCTTGGATTATATTGTTACCTCTTTGAAAGATTTGTGGAAAATATATCTCGAAAAAACAAAATTGCTTAGTAAGGCGTTTTATGTGAATTTTTGCCTCAGGCTGTCCGAACACTTAAAACGCCTGCCAGCTTAAACGTCCAGCTGCCAGTCCATTTCGTCTATTGAAGTATGTCACCCTATCTGCTGTTGTTGGCTTGTCAAATTCGCCAGTGTACCGCATTAATGCAGTGGAGATAAATTTCGCCCGGTTGTTTGCCATCATCTTATCATATTTCCGACAATTTTGGTTTTTTCATGTTATAAAGCTTTTGTTAAATACATAGCAGCGAATTCATTAAATAATGCAAATAATCATTAGAAATTGTTTTTTTGATGATTTTCAGCTTAAAATGTGCACTCGAGAAAAAAAGATTTGGATAAAAGGAGGAAGGAACAGCGTAATCGAGTTATGAACGTGATGAATTTCATGAAAACTAAATACCAAATTTCAGCCATTTCGGCTATGGGGGCTATATGAAGGCGTGGACCTATACCGACAAATTTCTTATGGAAAGTTTTGTATCCCAAACGAAGTACGAGGGCGGTTCGGAAACTTCATAGCCTATCAATGAAAGAGAATAGTTAGTTTTTCAAAAATATTTTTATTTTTCAATAAATCTCCTGAAACTTCAGCAACTCGTACTTTAATTCGTTGATTTTAGCCATTGTTAAAACACTCTTGTGCGCTGGGGCGTTGTCTTGATGAAAAATTATTTTTGTGTGTTGTAAGCCAGGACGTTTTTCTCGAATTTGTACATTTAATTGATCCAAAAGGTTACAAGTCCCAAAAAACCGTTGCCATAACCTTACCAGCCGATTGAATTGTTTTTGCCTTCTTTGCTGCACTTCCTCCAGCTTCAGTCCATTGTTTGGATTGTTCTTTTGTCTCTGGAGTTTAGTGGTGGATCCATGACTCATCAACAGTTATGAAACGACGCTTAAAATCCATTTTATTTCTCTTAAAACGATCCAAACAAGTTTGAGAAATGTTCATTCTTGTGCGTTTTTGATCGGCTGTTAACAAATGCGGCACCCATCTTGCAGAAAGCTTTTTCATCTGTAGTTCTTCATGCAAAATTAAATGGACTCGATCATTTGAGATGCCCATGATATTAGCAATTTCACGCACTTTTATTCGTCGATCATTTAATACCATATCATGCACTTTGGCTACAATTTCTGTTGTTGTTGCTGTTTTTGGACGTCCACTACGTGGCTCATCTTCAGTGCTTGTACGACCACGTTTAAATTCAGCAACCCAATTTTTACTGTTGCATATGAAGGAGCACTTTCACCTAACACATTCACCATATCATTATGAATTTCCTGCCCCGATAAACCTTTTTTATGTAAATATGTAATGACAGCACGCATTTCTAATTTTTCCATTGTAAAAAAAAATTGCGGATGCGTCTTTTTTGAACACCTGTTTCTATATGAAGGAGTTGCCAGATCGAAACTAAATTTAAAATGTGTTCATAACAGAAACGGAAGTTTCCAAAACACTTAACTTTTTTCTGTTTATACCGCGCTTTTTGTGCTAGGCTAAGAAGTTTCCGAACTGCCCTCGTATAAATACCAAATTTCAGTGTTTTCGGTAAATTATTGCGCCACAACCTTCAAAATACTGAAAATCGGGAGTTACAGTTCTATTAAGGCGTGGACCTGTATCGAAAAATTTCTGGTTATATCCCCAAATTTCAGCCATTTCGATGGATTTTTGTCTCCACAACCCGCAAAATACCGAAAATCGGCAGGTACCGCACTATGGGAGCTATATGAAGACTTGGATCTATACCGACAAAATTATTGGGGAAAGTTTTATACCCCCAACGAAAACTAAGTACCAAATTTCAGCCATTTTGGAGGAATATTGAGGCCACAACCTACAAACTACCGAAAATCGGGAGATGTTGTTCTATGGGGGCTATATGAAAGCGTGGACATATACCGATAAATTTCGTATGGAAAGTTTATATTGAAACTATTTATGTTTTTGGTGTGTGGATTGCGATGTCATCTTCTATTTTCTATAGAGTGAAAGGCAGGTCTTTACTGTTCGTCATCTTTATTGAGAGTGATCTTATTCTACTTAAATGCTACACTCGAAACCTTATTTCTACCTATACAATGTGTGTGCATGATCCTAATTACATTTTAATTACATATGATGTATGTGTGTGTTGCCATAGTCCCAATTTACATTAGGCGAGTTTACTTGCGGAAATTGTCAGTTTGATGGAGAGAGAGGTGAGGCATATGGTAACCCTTTGCCTTTCAGCAAAATACTCAAAATACCGGAAATAGGAAGGTACAGTTCTATGGGGGCTATACTGAGGCGTGGACCTGTACCGACAAGTTTCTGGGGAAAAGTTTTGTACCCATAACGAAGACTAAATACCAAATTTCAGCAATTTCTGAGGATTATTGTGGCCACAACTTTCAAAATACCGAAAATCGGGAGGTACCCTTCTATATGAAGGCGTGGATCTATACCGACAAATTTCTGGGAGAAAGTTTTGTACCCTTACCGAAGAAAAATTACCAAATTTCAGCCATTTTGGTGTGATAATGAGGCTAAAACCTACAAAATACCGAAAATCGGGAATTACCGTTCTATGGGAGCTATATCAAAACGTGGACCGATATGGACCATTTGCAATACCAAACATCCTAGGAGTAACATAAACATTTATACTAAATTACAAAGCTCTATCTTAGAAATTGTGAGCTGTATCTTGATCTCAACAGACAGACGGACGGACATGGTTAAATCGACTTTTGCCCTGATCAAGAATATATATATACTTTATAGGATATCCGATTAATGTTTCGATGTAATACAAACGGAATGAGCTGCGGAGCTGCCTTTACCAGCTCTGAGACTCGGTTGGCTAAGGAGAAGAGGACCTATCGAGGCAGATCGATGAATCTACCTCCTCTGCCGAATATCAAAAGACAGAAAAGACACGACAGCTATGTCAGCCTTTCAAGCTAACTTGAGCCAAAATGTGTCTTCCGGATCTTCTATCACGGGTAGCGGCGCAATTCGAATAGCAGTCAACGACAGATCTGTTCCTGATGGCAAGATCACCAACAATCGATGGCTGTTAATTGAAAATCGTCTGCGTGGCGTCACAGGAACCTTCCAAACATACGCAGTTCGTTAGCACTGCCCCCTACGGAAGAGGCAAGGTCATCTCATGTGAAAACAAGGAATCTTTAGACTTACTTGTCGACACAAAAGATGGCCTTGGCGAACTCTGGGAAGGTTAAAAAGAGATCCCCTATAGAAGGGTATTGTCAGAATGGGTGCAACCGCCTTCAGTTGACCCAGCGCGAATACTAACAATACTTCGTTGACATAATCCCAATCTCCTGGCAACTCGTTAGTCACCATCAAGAAAATAGGGACCTTGTGATCAGAGTCTCAATAGACACCCAAGGGCAAGAATATTTAAGAACTCCTGAGGCAAACCGTCTTGCTCAAAAGTAGTAAAAGAACGCAAGCAGCAAACGCTTCGCTTACTGCAGATCTACCCGCATCACTGCAAAGCGGCTGCTAATGTACTTGTACTTACCCTCACGAAGTCTGAATTTGATATCGCCCTAGTCCAGGAACCCTATTTATACAAAAATAGGGCTGGGCTAAGCGACGGAAACAATGCCACTTTCGCCACAACCAATGCAGTCATGGTGCTAACTTGTATTGTCGCTAAAAAGAATCTGAAATTATTGTATTTCTCTAATTTCAGCCAAGGAGATATTAAGGCCGTAAAGATGGAAAATACAATATTCTCATCCATCTACATGTAATTCGAAAGATTTGACACACCAGGCCAAAATATGGAGAGGCTCGTTAAGAAGATGGGGAGCTCATGTCTCATAATAATAGGATGTGACGCCAATGCTCACCATTTCTACTGAGGTAGGTAGTAGCTACACAAATGTCAGGGGTGAGTCCGTATTCGAGCTTATGATGTGACATAATCTTAGAATATGTGAGAAAATCAGGAGGTACCGTTCTATGGATGCAATATGAAGGTGTGGACCTGTACGACACATTTCTGGGGGAAGGTTTTATACCACCAACGAATACTAAATTCCAAATTTCAGAATTTCGGCAGGATATTGAGGCCACAACCTTCAATATACCGAAAATCGGGAGCAACCGTTCTGTAGCGGCTATATGAAGGCGTAGACCGTACCGACACATTTCTGGGGGAAACTTTTATACCCCCAACGAAGACTGAGTACAACTTTCAGGCATTTCGGTGTGATAATGAGGCTAAAACCTTAAAAATACCGAAAATCGTGTGGTACCGTTCTATGGGGACTATATCAAAACGTGAACCGATATAGCCCATTTGCAATGCCAAAAATGCTAGAAGTAATAGAAACTTCTATACCAAATTACAAAGCTCTATCTTAAAACTTGCGGGCTGTATTTTGAATTCAACAAACAGACGGACGGACATGGTCATATAGACTTAGAATTTTACCCTGATCAAGAATATATATACTTTATAGGGTCTCCGATGAATATTTCGATGTGTCACAAACGGAATGACAAATTTAAAATCAAAAAAACTTATAATCCTGTAGTGTGATTTTCTAACTCATCAATTCGATAAAATTAAAATGCTTACAATTTCGATAATTAACGGTATTTTTCGGTAAGTTAGCGACCAAACAGAAGTAGTCGTAAAGTTGTACCGATATCAAGTGTGATTATTGGAGAAAAGGCCGAATGAAAAAAAAAACACTATCGAATCTACTAACCATAACACGAATAATTATCCGAGTGTAATTTTATAATTTTCTTTCTACGCAAAATCCTCGTATGCAGCTTGTAAAGAGTGCAGAGGTCTGTCGTCGTTGTTGTCCACTTGTAATTTGTTGAATTCGATTACGTTATTATTATATGAAAATAAACAATTTTTTACGAGTATTTTAATGTGTTTTATTGAGCATGTAACGATGTTTTATTTTTCCTATTTTCGTGATTCCATCAAATCCCCTCTTTTTGCAAACACCTTTCAATGGAATGGCCGACGCGACGGCCATCATGCAAACATTTTGTATATGGCAGCAGCTGTTTTTTGCGAACTACAAACATGCTACAACCTGTAACTGCGTTACGCACCAGGCCGATTGGTCGTTGCATATGACGGCGAACATTTGTTCAAATCTTGGTGGCCCGAGTCGTTAATGGTTTTGGCGGGCACATAGTGTTAAGCGGTCGTCCACTCACGATTTGATGCCAGTCAATGAATGTGCAGTGGTTTTTTTGTTGCCGTCTATGAAAATGTTTGTAATTTGTTTTGTAAAATATGATCTTTAACAAATTTGTTTCCTTTGATCTGTTATTTGTTGAATTGAATGTGTTTCGATATGGAATTTCAAGTCGATATTGTAGCGTTAAGGAGGCAAATTTATTATTTCACAATTAAATATGTACAATAAATGTCAACCAGATATAAAGGAAGAAATGAAAGTCTGGATCAATGAATGGTTTCGAATTATTCATAATTCACGCAATGAGCTGGTATCGGATGATGTGCGAAAAATTGACATAAAGTTAAATAGGGTATTATGCATGAACACTCTAAACTTTTTCTGTTGAATTTCACAATGATAATGACAGGCAACAAGATGCGACACAAAAATGCGTAGTTTTCAACAGCTTTGTTGTTGTAAGATTTTACGCAAAATGTGCTTAAAATTTACACATTTTGAGTTGCGACTTTAAACACAATTTATTGTATTTTGACGCACTTTTCCTTGTAAATGTATGCAAAAAATTTCTGCATGGGTTTAATAAAGCTACATTTTGAATACGGAGAAAAAATTGTTTTATTTATATAAACACTTAATTTATTTAACTAAAAATACCAATAAAAGTAAATATATATACGGGTATGTTCTGAGATACACTTCAACCTCTCACTTCACGCCTAAAGCATTTTGTTCACCTCATTTACTCCCATTTTTGCGAATTTCTTGGGGCTAAGATTCATTTAGCAGGCTTCTAAACATTAATTAAAATTATTTATGACCCTATAAATATTTTACAACTTTTTCGACTTTGAAGCAAAAACAATATATTCACAATCTTTCGCCGCTTCGAACAAAGAACCACGAGCAACTAACTCCTGTTTTTTGAGTTTGTTGTTCTTCTGCTTGTATAATACACATTTTTTGTTGTGTGAAAATAAATTTTGCTACTGTTTTTGTTTAATTCTAGCCCTTTCTATTGCAGTTATAGCTTTTGCAACATTTTATGTTCGAAATTAAACATTTTGTGTTTAATTTTAAGCATATTCTGTTGAAACTACTGTTTTTGCAATAATTTGTGTTTGAAATTACGCATAAATTGCACTATAATTTGTTAATTATTACGAACCACCTAAAAAATAAACAAAAAATTACAGAGAATTTTCAACAAATAATTTAGAGCGAAGTTATTACAAATTGAAATGTTCATTCGTTTACATAGGTAGTAATAGTACGTTTATGTTATACTGGATTTAGTAAAAACGCTTTAATTTAAACATAGTACGAGAATAGGAACATAACACCAAGTTTATAACTTTTTGCATTTTTGGCAATATCAAAAGTAGCTTCACATAGAAGGGTAGAACATGGACAAATATTAAGAAATGCGTTGTCGCACCGTTTGCAATCAAGTTTTCCATTGCAGTTATTTCTGTTAATTCTTTCATTACAACAGGAAACCATTCTGAATTAGCCAACTTATACCCTACACCAAACTGCGATAAGGGGTATTATGTCTTTGTACATTTGTATGTAACATGCAAAAGGAAGCTAGCTAGACCCATAGTTCCTTTTAGGCATATAAACCACACACCTTGCTTTGCGTCGTTGATAAGTTCCGAAGTACACGACTCAAAGTGAAACGACGCAAAGCGAATTAAGTTTGTCTATCGACAACAACTTTTTATAGTGGTCAGTGGAGTGACCAGAGTACCTCCCACACAAATTTTTTTAATAAAACGTGAAATCGAAGATATTTGTCAACCTATTGTTTAAAAATTGTTTGTAATGCTATGGTAATTATTGCCCTGACCCTGAATGGTTATCGCGGAAGTGAAATATCGCGGTCCACATTTTTTTTTTCAAAAATGTATAATTGTAGATAATATCCTTAATGTTAGTACGCGTGTCTTTAAAAGCGCTATAAACACTGGCTTCAATAAGTTAGACATTGCAGTCAACTTCACAATTTTCACAGTAAAATACCGATAATTTGAAATGACACTTGACCAAAATTCCAAAACAATCGATTGGGAAATCAGCCAAAGTTCAAACAGACCTCAAAAACGGGGCAGCAACGCGGACCGGGTCAGCTAGTTTTATATAAAAATTTTAGAAATTGATGCACACTTTTTCTACTTTTGAAAAAATTCTATGGTTGTAGGTATCTACAAATTGGCTTGTTTGCTAGGGATCCCTAAATGTGAGAAATGGATGTCAATCGTTGGATCGCACCCGAATGCGGTTAAAATGTAAGGAATGGAGTGCCTCTGTCACGACTCCGTTTGAACTGCATCAAAACATGCCGTGAAAGAACTAGTCTACATTGCACTACTTGCAAATTATTTGCTGGATATTGTTAAAAAATCTCAACTCGTATCGGAGTAGTTAACGTTTACATTTTATATTTCAGGTTGCATTATTTTCAGTGACACCCACTGTATGTTTTAATATGAAATTCGCACGCAGAGAAATAAAATTTTCGCATTTGTTGGAACAAAAATATCAATTTTTGCTCCAAAAATTTATTTGTTTTTTGAAATTTTGCCTGTTAGGGCGAAGATCATTTTTTTTTTAATGATTTTATTAATTTTCTCGTTTAGAGTTAAGCTTAATGATCTGAAATTATTTGCAAGTGAAAAAGGAAAGAAAAGGAAAGGATGCAAAGGCATCGCAAAAAGCGGTTGTTGTGAAGAAAATACATTTCAACGGCCAAATATCCGTTAATGTATAAAAACACATTTGCATTTGAAAAACGATAAGTTCTAGGACAGAGAAGCCATTACATAGTCGATACGTCCGAAGATTTGCTTTACCACCAATGAAACCAGGTAACGTAATTTGGTGACTATGTGGGTTCGAGTCCATGGCTTTCCTTTTTCACTTGCAAATAATTTCAGATCATTAAGCTTAACTCTAAACGAGAAAATTAATAAAATTTATTTGTTTTGTTCAAGCATTGTAATCCAAATCCAAAAATATCATATTTTGCTCCAATTAAAAACCATAACAAACGTGAAAAGGAAACCCAAATTACCACCACTTCTCAGATTGTACCGGTATAACTCAACAATCAAAACACAAAGAAGAAGAATGAAACAAAACAGAAACAAAAACAAGTAAGAAAAGTCTATAGTCGGACGGAGCCGACCATGGGATACCATATACCATACCACTATCCCTGGACAATCGCTCTCCACGGAACTTCTTTTCAATGATTGTGAAAATTTAATTATCAAATATCAGAGATGTAATGTATAATACTTATGACCAAAACCAAAAATTTATCTAGCATGACGAAGACATTTTTGTAGCAAGAAAGGAAAATTTAGTTCACACAAACTAAAATGTAATGAATCCCACTTATGTAGTACTACTATTTCCATTGTTTAACCGCTACGTTATTGAAATTTTTACCAATTTCACACAAAAGTTTCAGTCCATTTAACCCGCTAAGTATTATCTGATCTTCACGTTGGTTTGTACGCTTCTTCTTCATCATAAACTCAAACTTTGTTTAAAATTTTGCGGGTTATTATTTTGACCTACAGAGCCGCTACAAAATTGGTTAACATTTTGTTTTTGGTCCATTTCATTCCCTGAACATTTCACGATCACCAGCAAAAACTAATCATTTCTATTCTGGCCCGAACCCAACCTCCTTAAAAAATTCGTTACAATCGGTCCATAATTGCGGCCTTAAGGTTGTTTATAATTTTTAATGGACGGACACACATCGCTAAATCGCTTTATCTCGTCGAGATATGAATTTTGGCATACCAAATAAGGGGTCTAGGACGAATATTTCGTGGTGTTACATAAACTTTTGGAGAGGCAATATGTAGCATGGGATAAAAATGTGGTTCTCTACACAGAACCCATTATATATTAGGCAGTAGGCCCGTTTATAGGCCAGTTTATTGCAATTTACATCAGAGGAAAGGTCAGCAGTTTTTTCCCATATGTAGGCTACTTTACCGATATATGTCCTCAAGGAATTAAAATATCGTCCAAAAATAAAATTTTTATATTTTCCATACAAAAGTAATGGTCCATTTCACCCGCTGAAGAATATCAGAACATCATTCAAAATTGTAGGCATCTTTTTCGACCTATACTCTTACCCGGTGCAAAATTTCGTGACTATTGCGCGACTTCTAGCGAGTTTATTATTACACTACAAACTAATAACGGAATATATTAGGCTATAACTCTTTTCTGATCATGCACACCAACATAATTGGCATCAATTGAAAGGTCAAGCGTTCCACTTTCAAGTATATGTCACTTGTCCGGAATGTCACTTCCAGGAATTAAGATATAAGCTGTATATTAAAAATTTTCAAAATTTTCACACAAAAGTTTTGGTCCATTTAACCAATCTCAATTTGCAAGCTTCTCCTTTGTGATATACTCTTACCTTATTTAAAATTACGCGTTGATCGGACTATTATTGAGACCTACAGAGCCGCTAGAAAATTGGATAAATATTATGTTTTTGGTCCATTTCACCCGCTAAATATTCACGATCATCACCAATAAGAATAGGGATCTATTCTGATCTGAACCCAACCTCCATACAAAATTTCGTAACGATCGGTCCATAATTGCGGCCTGGAGCGTGTTTACAATTTATAATGGACAGACGGACGGACACACATCTCAAAATCGCTTTATCTCGTCGAGATATGAAGATTGATATGCCACATTGGGGGTCTCCGACGAATATTTCGCGGTGTTACATGAATTTTTACCAAAACAAACTTGAAATACCTTTTTCCACATTGTGGTATAAGGTATAAAAACAAGAATCTCATCGTTGGTATACGTACAAAAAAAAAAAAAAAAAAAAAACAAAGATAAAGTCACCCTGTCATACAAACAAAACTCACCAAAATTGTTTTTCACCAAGGCATCGAATACCGAGAGAATATAAAAAAAGGTCGAACAAAAGAGAAAAATATTGTCCAGTTGACAAAAACAATTTTTGGATGTAACAAAACCAATTGTTGAAATTGACATAAACGATTTTTGGATTCACAATACTACATACGGATTCTAACAATATCGTTACAATACATATTTTGCTCTTCGAATATTGTTGGATCAATCATATTTTTTATCTGCTTGCGGACTGATAGCGAGCGGTCTAGAGCAATACTAACCTATTGCAGAAACTATATTTGCAACAGAAAGTGCTTGAAATTAAACACAAATAGTAGGAAATGTGCGAAAATCACAACAAAAATGTGTATTATTCAAGCAAAAGAACAACAAAACTCAAAAAACACGTGTTAGTTGCTCGGGGTTCTTTGTCCAAAGCGGACGAAAGATTGTGAAGGTACACTGCCCGTCACTTGAATAGGACCCCCTACCAATTTTTTTTCAACCTTAATTTTTTCCGGAATTATTTCGTTTTTAATATAGAGTGAATGTGCGTCGATATTCTACTACAATCTTTATGTATACCCAAGTTTTTAGGGGGGGTCCTATTCAAATGACGCAATTTTTTTACATGAATTTTTGACTTTATTTTGCATTCGTCGTATAATTCTTATATAAATCAGATATGAATACAAATGATTGACTAAGTTTACTCCAAACACTTAAAACTAAATATAAAAAATCTTCAACACTTCATATTTTGCATAATTCCGGAAAAAATTAAGGTTGGAAAAAAATTGGTAGGGGGTCCTATTCAAGTGACGGACAGTGTATTGTTTGTTAATAAATTACAGTAAATAAAAGAGTCAATAAAATTTTTTATCAAAGTGCTTAAAAGACGAAAAAATTGTGCATTATAGTGTAAAATGTTTTTAGTGTCATATATGTATAAATTTAATTAAAGTTTAGAAGTCTGCAACCAGATTTTATATACAGTTTATATATTGTTTTATTAGTATTTTTAATCACATAAATGAAATAAGTTATGTTTTATATAAATAAAACAATTTTCCCCGTATTCAAAATTTGGTTTTATTAAACACATTCAGAAATTATTTGGGTATTATTTTGGATACATTTACATAAAAAAATGTGTAAAATTACAATAAATTGTGTTTAAAATCGCAACTCAAAATATGTAAATTTTAAACAAATTTTGCGTAAAATCTTACAACAAAGCTGTTGAAAATTACGCATTTTCGTGTCGCATCTTGTTGCGTGAAATTCAACAGAAAGAGTTTAAAGTGTATGTTGACAATTTTTTGTGGAGATGTTTTGTTATCATTGGGAACTTAAAATATTGAATTACATGTAGGTTGGTCCAAAAATGTAGCTAAAAACCTCAAAATACGTAAATCGTGTGGTACCGTTGTAGAGGGCTATAGCAAAACATGGACCTATGTTGACAATTTTTGGTGTAGATATTTTGTGACCACTGGGAACCTCAAATGTTAGATTACAGATAGTTCGGTCCAAAAATGTAGCTATAATAATAATTGTTCCACAAACATCCCATACGGGACAAGAGAGACTTCTCTCATATCAATGAGTGCACCCCGATTCATATTAGCTCAGTGATATGGGACCTACTGTTTATCGCCGAGTCCGAACGGCGTGTCTTAAGACACCACTTTGTAGAGAAGTTTTACATGGCTGAAATACTCAGGAAATGGCGCCAACATTACTGAGGGGTATTTTGCCACTGTTGAAAATTTTGATGTTGACTGGTCGGGGAATCGAACCCACTACCTTCAGCGTGCAAGGCGGGTGTGCATACCATTGCACCACGGTGGCACCCGATGCCTGTAGCTAAAATACGCAAAATACCGAAAATCGGGAAGTAGCCTTGTACGGGGGCTATACCAAAACATTGACCTTTGTTGACAATTTTTTGTGAAGAAGTGTTATGATCCCTAAGAATCACAAATGTATCTAAAATCCTCAAAATACCGAAAATCGGAAGGTACCGTTATACTAGGTGAAAATCTTTCAAGTTGCACCTTATGAGTACTTAAGACGTAGTCTTTTACAGTAGACGCAGGCATCGGTGCTTTCTGCCATCATGGAACCATCTCTATAGTTGGCCAGACCGTCCAGAGGAGCGTTACTTCGACTGTATTTTTTCCATAGGCAGGTCAAGATCGGAGATGGGCTATATCGGCCAACTTTTTGGGATAGCCCCCCCATTAAATGGTACCAACATATTTCAGGTATTTTGAGGATTTTAGTTGCACTTTTGTCCGAATTAGTGGCAATTTAACATTTGTGGTTCCCACTGGTCACAAAACTTATCCACCAAAAATTGTCAACAGAGTCCGTGTAATAGTAAAGCCCCATATAAGGGTACCTCGCGATTTTCGGTATTTTGAGGATTTTAGACACATTTGCACTTTAACTTTTTAGGTTCCTAGTGGTCACAAATCATTTCCACTAAAAATTGTCAACATGGGTCCATGTTTCCGTACAGCCCTCATATAACGGTAACCCCAGATTTTCGGTATGTTGAGTGTGTTAGCAATATTTGTTCACCGAACTGGCTGTAATTTAGCAATTAAGGTTCCCAGAGATCACAAAGCATCTCCACCAAAAATTGTCAACTTATGTTCATGTCTTGTTATAGCCCCCGTATAATGGTACTTCACGATTTTCTATATTATGAGGGGTTTAGCTACCTTGTTTGATGGAAGTACCTGCAATTTGATGTTTGAGGTAACCCTTGGTCACAAAACTGCTCCACCAACAATTTTCAACTTAGGTACATTTTTCAGTAAAGACCCATATATAACGGTCCCTCCCGAATTTAGGTGTTGTGAGGAGTTTAGCTACATTTGGTGATCTAACTATCTGTATATGTAATTATCCGTTTGAGGTTAAGATTGGTGTTATTAATCCGAAGTATACACCCAGGTTTTTATCGTTCTTACTAGCATGTGCCCGCTACTTCGTTAGCGGAAGTGACACAATTATAAAGAAAATCTCAACATTAAAACTAATTTTTTTTAATAGTAATAATTTTTGTTATTTCTGACCGATTTCTGAATTTAATACCCTAATTTTGTCTTCAACAGCAAATTATATGTTCAACAAGCCAAACATTATTGAAAGAATTTTTGTTTTAATTTGAAATTGAAAATCAAAAATTTTACATTGATTACACTGGTCAACAGGACTTTTGTTTTAACCGAAGTTGCAGTTGTTTCTAGATGAAATTGGCGAGTTATTTTCAAATCCGGTCCCGGTTTTTCTCCATCAGCTCTTGTTTTTGAGATATAGCTCAAAATCCGTTTTTACGAGTTTAACCCAGACTTGCGTTATTTTCGGATACAAACAAATATTTTTTGTGGGTTGTTCGACATTAATATATGAAGGAGATTTTGTACGCTCGATACAAATCGTTTTTGAAATAGTTATGGTGAGTATATATCAAAAAAATATAGAATATATACGACGGACCTTGTAAAAATTGCATATTTTGAGTACCTTAAACTGTAATAAGGTCATCGGGAGAAGTCATAGGATCTTCATATGGTACTCCGGATATGCTTAGGGTGTCTACTATATAATCCAGTATTCAAATGTATAATATAAAGTTCATAGCCCCCATGATTCGGCCATAACCTAAAAATCGCCATGAAGACTTCTAAAGGGAAATAATTTACCAGTGATATCATTACCACATAAGCCATTTACTTTTCAAGGGCAGTCTTCATGATGATTTTTAGGTTATGGTCGAATCATGGGCGGTATGAACTTTATATTATATATTTGAATACTGGACTATATAGTAGACACCCTAAGCATATGGCCATATGAAGATCCTATGACTTCCCCCGACGACGTAATTATAGCTTAAAGTACTCAAAATAAGCAATTTTTACAAGGTCCGTCGTATATTTTCTATATTTTTTGATATATACTCACCATAACTATTTCAAAAACGATTTGTATCGAGCGTACAACATCTCCTTAATATATTAATGTCGAAAAACATACAAAAAATATTTGTTTGTATCCGAAAATAATGAAAGTCTGGGTTAAACTCGTAAAAACCGATTTTGAGCTATATCTCAAAAACAAGAGCTGATGAAGTAAAACCGGCACCGGATTTGAAAATAACTCGCCGATTTCATCTAGAAACAACTGCAACTTCGTCTGAAACATTCAACTTTTTCAATTTTGTTGAACAGTGTTATTATTCATCGGTTGTAATCATTTTTTGTCTAACTGGATTTTAACGAAAGAAAATCTTTTGTCCCACACCTGTTATGTGAAAACAAAATTATTAAAGAGACGTAAATCAGGTTTATACCATTATCACCAACTGCGACATCTGTTGCAATGGAAAATAACAACCTTCATTGTGTTTCCAATAAATATTGGTTTACGATAGAAATAAATGCGCCTAGAAGTAAACTACAAAATTTGAAATTGTTTGTGATATTTTACGGTATTAAGAAATTATAGCATTTAATTTGCCAACTAAGTACATAAGTAATAACAATGAATAATAAGGATTTTTGTTATTGTTATTTTTTGTGATTCCAAGACGAATTTTGCAAAACCCGGCCTTATCTCGTACATTTGCACCAACAGTGACCTACTGGTAAAATTTCAAGCTCCTAGCTTTAGCCCTTTTAGCTGGGCGTTGATGATGAGTCAGTCAGTCAGTCACTTATCACCAAACTCAAATATATAGTAGATGAATGAATGTGACTTAATAGGATCCGACGATTCGCATCGTCGATACAGTGATCTCAGGCACCTCTCAATTGTGCAAATGGAATCGTATCTATAAATGCACACACAACACTAAGTAAAATTTATTACAACTTGTACTTCCAACATAAAAATCCCATCTGGCATTTGATGTTTGTATGATAGGTGCTTAAGCACCCAAACAGCTGGTTTATAAGATATGTAGTAACGTAAAGACACTCGCCAATAAAATGAACTTTTCATTCATAAATTCTACTGCCAAACAAACTGGCTGTTTTTGTTATTTTCTTTGTTTGGCTCAGTTACCCACATTCTCTTATGGAGCCACAAAAAATGAACACTGTACATGCGCTCTCTTAGGTTGGGTGCTTCATTGGGTGGCAATACCAACCAACCCACAACAAGTTTCTCTTAATATTTTTTTATTTACGATTCCGACTTATTGCTGTAATTTAAGTTTTACAACAATAAACTCGTCTCGTCGTCTGTGTAGTCTCGTCTTCTCATCGTATAAAACTATTTTTATACGTTAGAACTCAAACAGTTGAACGGATGGCTTTAACTTCAAGTGCAAGTGATTGACGACGAACGAACAACAAGTTTTCACTTTCATTGCAAAACAATCGGTCCGGTATTGCAATTGCTTTGCCAGAAGTTAGCGGAGGATTTTCATCTATTCGTCACACTGACATAATCCCGAGACGTGTTTGCTACTTTTGCCGTCTGGTTCGCCTTAAAACCAAACCGAAACGAATTCATGTCTATTCATAAACTTGCAAAGCAGGATGTTTAATTTTTAATCGTGTCCAGCGCGTAAAGCGGAAACAAAAGTTGTGATGTTTTCAGTTGAGAAAGAAAATTAAAAATCGAAAAAATAGATAACATGAAAAGATAACAAATTAAGCATTAAATTTTTATTACAGAGAAATAATTAAAATTGTGATAGTAATTTTGAAATAATTTCACTGAGAAAAAAAAATTAAAAAAAAATAATAATAATTAAATTTAATTGAATTTAATATGAAAATGCAAGTGAATGTAATCGCCTTTATTTATTTCCTACTTCACCATGGGATAGTTGCAGCATTGCCAGTTAAGGATTTAAAGGATTATGATGTGACTGCTGCTGGACCAACGGTTATCAAAAACTCAACAGATAAAGTTGACGGTAAGCTAATTTGTGTGTGACAGCTTTGTCACGTACATATATCTTTAAGAGATTATTTTTGAAATCAGTGAAAAAGACTGTAATCAGCTAGCCTACGTAGCAGGTGATACGTTCTCAGTTAAATGACCGTGTTTTTTTAATTTGCCGTATGTGAATATATGAGTTTACAACATATATAATAGAACAGTGATATAAAAATAAGGACTTCTCAATCCCACAGGAAAACAATAGTTTACTTGTCAACGACTAATACATCAGATTTTATTTTATTACTTACTTACTTACTTAGCTGGCCCATTACAGAACATTTGTTCTATAGGCCGAACTAAGAAGAGATCTCCATTCCTCTCTATTTGTTGCTTTGCTCTCTGGAATACCGCGCCTTTTCATCTCAACATCCACTTGTTTGCGCCATCTATTCCTTGGCCTGCCAATTCTGCGTGCACCGCCATGTGGCATGTATTCATACGCCTTTTTAGCGGGTTCATCATCGCTCATTCTTATGATATGGCCTAGCCAACGCAATCGCTGCATCTCGATACGTTTAACAATATTCATGTCGTTGTATAGCAGATACAGCTCGTGGTTCATGCGACGTCGATATTCACCGTCAACGCAGATTGGTCCGTAGATCTTTCGAAGAATTTTTCTCTCAAACACACCAAGCACTGCCATGTCTGCTTGCGCAAGTACCCAGGCTTCGGAGCCATACATCAGCACGGGTAGTATCAGTGTTTTGTAGAGCGTTATTTTTGTTTGACGAGATGTGGCTTTGTTTTTAAACTGCTTACTTAATCCAAAGTAGCATCTGTTGGCCAATACAATTCTTCTTTTTATTTCACAACTGATGTCGTTTGTTGTGTTGACGGAGGTGCCGAGGTAGACGAAGTCTTTTACTACCTCAATATTATAGGAACCAACTTCCACAGTCGGTCCGAGCTCAATGGACGCATTGCGCGTCGACACCATCAACTTGGTCTTCTCACCGTTTACCGCCAGACCCACTTTAGCAGATTCTCCTTCGACCTTTATAAAGGTATCAGTTACTTCTTTTACTGATCGACCCATGATGTCTATATCATCAGCATAAGCAAGTAACATGTGACTATTGGTGTAGATTGTGCCACTTCTTTTGACGTTTGCCTCTCGTATAACCTTTTCTAGCAGGATGTTGAAGAGGTCACACGAAAGGCTGTCTCCTTGTCTGAAACCTCTTTTGGTACCAAACTCTTCGGAGAGGTTCTTTCCTATTTTAACTGAGGACCTCGTGTCAGTTAAAGTCATTTTACAAAGCCGGATGAGCTTTGCGGGAATACCAAATTCAGACATGGCTTGGAATACCTTTGAGCGCAGCGGACTGTCGAAGGCTGCTTTATAATCGACAAAAAGGTGGTAGGTGTCGATCTGCATCTCTTGGGTCTTCTCCAGGATTTGCCGCAGGGTAAATATCTGGTCAATGGTGGACTTGCCAGGTCTAAAGCCGCATTGGTATGGTCCAATAATCTCGTTGACCATTGGCTTTAGTCGTTCGCACAATATCCCTGACACGATCTTGTAGGCAATAGGGAGTAGACTTATGCCCCTATAGTTAGAGCATACAGTCTTGTCTCCCTTCTTGTGGACGGGGCACAGGATACTCAGGTTCCAATCGTCGGGTACTCGTTCTTCCTGCCAGATGGTGCTAACTAGCTGATGAATACACCTTATCAGCGTGTCGCCTCCGGTTTTGAACAGCTCGGCTGGTAAGCCATCGGCCCCTGCTGCCTTATTATTCTTCAGCCGATTTATTGCTGTCTTTACCTCATCTTGGCTGGGCAGTATACATTCAATACCATCTTCTGGGATTGGGACTGTGGTATCTTCGTCTTCTTCGCTGCTATTGGATACCAACAGATTTGAAAAATGTTCTTTCCATATCCTGAGTATACTATCTGTATCAGTTACCAAATTACCTTGCTGGTCTCTACAGGAGGATGTGCCTGTACCAAAGCCATCAGTTTGATGCTTGACTCTTTGGTAGAATTTTCGGACTTCATTCTGGCTCCTGTACATCTCGATTTTTTCACACTCCCGCTTTTCCATCTCTCTCTTTTTCCTGCGGAAAAGACGTTTCTCCTCTCTCCTTTTCTCCCTGTATCTCTCTCGTGCGCTACGCGTTGCTACGGATTGTAAAGTAGCCTTATATGCCGCATTTTTCTCTTCGGTGGCAGCACGACACTCCTCATCATACCATGGATTCCTTGGTGGAGGTCTCTGGTATCCAAGTATGGATTTTGCGGCTGTTTGCATGGAGTGGGCAATGCTTTGCCATTGCGCTGATATGTTATCGGGATGAGGAGGGCTTTGATTAAGCAATTGGGCTAGTTGAGTGGAATATGCTGTGGCTATCTGTTGTGATTGCAGCTTACCGATGTCTAACTTTCGTGTTGTGTCTGCTCGTACTTTGTTTGCTACGTTTAAGCGGGTGCGTACCTTTGCTGCAACAAGGTAGTGGTCCGAATCAATGTTTGCGCCTCGGAACGATCGTACATCCAACACGCTCGATGAATGTCTTCCATCTATCACAACATGATCAATTTGGTTTCTTGTTTTCTGATCTGGAGACAGCCAGGTGCCCTTATGAATATCGAGATGATTAAATCTGGTACTGCTAACTACCATGTTTTTTGCAGCTGCAAAGTCTATCAGTCTCATACCATTGTCAGATGTTTCACTGTGGAGACTGAATTTCCCGACTGTTGGGCCAAAGATATTCTCCTTTCCAATTTTGGCATTAAAATCGCCTAGAATGATTTTAATGTCATGGGCAGGGCAACGGTCATATGTTTCTTCTAAGCACTCGTAAAATATATCTTTGGTCTGTTCGTCCTTTTCTTCAGTGGGAGCATGAGCGCAAATAAAGCTGATGTTGAAGAATTTAGCTTTTATTCGAATTGCAGCAAGTCTTTCATTCACTGGAGTGAAGCTGGATACAAGATGTTTTAGTCTCCGACTAACTACGAATCCACAACCAAACTCATGCTTTACGTCATGGCAGCTATAATACAGTGCGTCACCTTTAGGTGTTGTTGTGACGCCTTTCCCAATCCATCGTATTTCCTGTATGGCAGTAATATCGGTCTTGTACTTTTCAAGTACGTCTGCCAATGCGAAGACTGCACCTTCTCTATAAAGAGTGCGAACATTCCAGGTGCAGATTCGCAGATCATGGTCCTTAAAACGTTTGCGGGGTTCGTCAACTTTAGAGGGGTTTGTTTTTCTTTTCTTTCGTTTTTTCATAGTAGGCTGTTTTTTCTAGGGGAGGGTTACTAACCCGACGCCCAAACCCAAGTTTTTAACGTTCTTATGGGTGAACGCGCGGCACATGTTAGCTCACTACCTTTAACGGGTGTTAAAGGCAGTTCCCCAGGTGACACCACGGGGAGGTCAGTGTCCACTTGGGATGAAAGAGGGACCAAGATAAATCCTGGGCTTTGCCATGTTAAAACCGGTCAGGACCGTTCCTTGGTATCTTCCATCCCCTACGTCACCCGATTTTATTTTATTAACGATTTTAATTAAAAGCAGTAGTTTCTTTCTATGGCTAAAAAAGATTTCTTCTCAATTTTCAGCCGAATAGGATAACTTCTACCTTTACGTTGCGAACAAAGGAACTATGGATCTGCCTCGTTTCCTTCCGCATATTACATGTAAATACACACATACATAATTACCACAGTGCACTGTGCGAAATAGGGACACTTTAGCGGAACTTTTCTAATAAGTTTTAATAAAAAAGGAGGAGTAATATACATATATCAAAGTGTGGGCGCATGTTCAAAATTTTTGTTGGAGAAGTTCTGAGAACATTGGGAAACTCAAACATCAAATAACAGATAGTTCGGTGAAACCATATAGTTGAAAATGTCGAAATACCAAAAATTGGAGGATGCCGTTATATAGAGCTATACAAAAGCATGGATCTATGTTGACTACAGTTAGTTAGGTAAAAAATGTGGATAGAATCCCCAAAACACCTAATATAGGGAGGTACCTTTATATAGGGGCTTATACCAAAAACATTGACCTGTATTGACAATTTTCAGTGGAGAGGTGTTATGACCGCTAGGAACCCCAAACGGCAAATTACCGCTAGTTCGTTTAAAAATTGAAACTAAAATCCCCAAAATGCCAAAACTTGGGTGGAGCCGTTATATGGGGCTATAACAAAGCAGGGACCTATCGTGACCGTTTTTGGTGGGGACGTCAAATTATAGATAGTTCGGTCAAAAAATTCGTCTAAAATCCTCAGGATACAAAAATCAGGAGGTACCGTCATATGGGGGCGATACCTAAACCTGGACCTATGTTCACAATTTTTGGTGGAGATTTTTTGCAGCCATTGAGAACATCAAGTGTTAAATTACAGGTAATTCGGTCAAAAAGTGTACCTAAAATTCTGAAAATACCAAAAATCGGGAGGTATCGTTATATGGGGGTTGACAGTTTTTGGTGGATATCTTTTGTGATCACTAGGAAACTCAACTGTCAAATTACAGGTAGTTCGTTCAAAAATTGTAGCTAAAATCCTTCAAATACCGAAAATCGGGAGGACCCGTTATATTGGGGTCTATACTAAAACATGGATCTATGTTGACGATTTTTAGTGAAGAAGTTTCGTGACCACTGAGAACATCTAATGTCAAATTACAGCTAGTTCACTTAAAAATTGTAGCTCAAATCCCCAAACTACCGAAAATCGGAAGGTACCGTTATATGGGGGGTATTTCAAAACATGGACCTATCTTTAAAAATTTTAGTGAGCTAGTTTTCTGACCACTGGGAACACCAAAAGTCAAATGACAGGTAGTTCGGTAAAAAAATATAAAATAAAATGTTAAAAAAAAGAAATCATGGCATACTGACATACCGCTTGTTCTCACCAATCCATTACCTTTAATGAATCGAAAATCTATTTCTTAGAAAAAAAAAAAAACAAAATGAAACAAAAGTGAAACTTTAAATGCATTTCTAAGCCGTTTCGCGAAGAAAATCGCCAAACTGACTATGTACTAATTACGACGGGATACTTAGCTAACGATTGCAATACAAATATAATGAATTGTATGTACTTTCAAATTGTGTAAATTTTTAGGAGTTTTTAGGGTAGTTTAGTTAGTGGCAATCTAGTTCACGGAGCGGATCGATCTTTCTAGTTCCTTTTCCCAAAAGGACATATTTCCATAGTTCCGAGATAGATATAGTTCAACGATTTTTTCTCTTTCATCTTTCTTTTTGTTCCTTCGTTCCAAGTAGTTCCGAGACCGATATGTGTTCAATGTTTAGTATATGAATTGACATAAAAATTAATAAATTGCAGCCAATAAACAGCAACGAAGAAGGATCGGCATAGGCGTTAAATTAAAGTAAGGAGAAGAACAAAAAGAACTATTGCGACTATTGCGATATCTCCGTCGTATGGCCACCTTCGCCAACCTATTTTCCTTTTGAAAGAGAGATATTCACATAAGAATGAAACATTGAATTTTCTCCACATACGTTTTTGCCCATTCCGACCCATGATTATTATCCGAGCTCCACCAATATCAATAGATTTCTTCCTCCCCGAGACCCCCATCAACACCCAAAATTTGGTGATGATTCGATTAAACTTGCGCTCTGTGGTGTGGTGACAAAAAAGGGCTGTATTACGAGGGTCACTAAAAAACTATCTGGCCTAGGCAACAGACAGTGTCGCCAGGCGTCATTTTCCATTTTTTTTGGAAACTTTGACAGTTTGTAGCCTAAGCGTACTGAGAACAGATTGACATACGACTATGTGTTGCGTTGTTTACAGTGACTTACGGCCGTTGTGCCGGAAAAAATAAGCCGTGTGTGAACGGATAATGCAAGATCTTCATGTTATATACCGTGAGATAGACGCATCCTTGGGCATTTATTCCACCAACTAACGTTTGATATTGCATGAACACTCGGCGGCAAAAATGGGGTTTTTCTCGTTGGATCCCGTGTTTATCGGTGCAAGAAATTTCAAAAAAATACGTTAGCGGTGCTTCAAAAGACGTTTATAAGATGGATCCAGGTGACTAATGATGGAACTATGCGTATGAACCCGAAAAATAGCAACAATCGCCAGAAGATGCTGTATAAGCGCTCAAAAACCATGGTTTGGAGGTGTCTCAATCAAGCCACCGTAAACAACCCAGCACATGGTCGTATGTCAAACTGTCCTGAGTACGCGGCTAAAAACGGTCAAACTTTCCAACAAAAATGTGAAATGACGCCTGGTTACAGGTTTTTGAGGCAAAAATCTTTGGAAGCAGCTGAGCTCTCAAATTTCGTTCCGATGTTTAAAATGTATATAAAAATACATCTGCAAAATTTGGTAGGAATCAGTTCAGATATACATATAGCATTCATATATATGTTTCATCCGATATTATCCGATTTTATATTTAAGCCGCACAAAGGTCACAATTTGCATCCGATGGCTTTAAAATTTGTTATGGTAGATCCTGTTCAATTCAGAATTTAGTTCTGATCGGTTCAGATATATATATATAGAAAATTCTTCAGGTATGCCATGATGTTCGGAATACAAATCCTCTTAATTGACTGGATCTAATTTGATAACATTTTGTTATACCGAAAAATGAAAACGTTGCTAGGTTGAAATGTTTTTCTTATTAAGTGGACCATAGTGTCAAGAATCTAATCCCGTTACTGCTTTATTGAAATATATGACTTGAAAAAACTTTTTGCCTCAGAAAACTGCCAATGGGCCCATAATGCATTGTGAAGGTAGGATTTTCTACTTTCATTGTCAGGGTTTTCGTTGAATTAGCGGCTATTGCGATATCTCCGTTGTTTGACCACCTACGCCAACCAATCTTACAACGTGGTAAAGGTGATATTGTATACTTTCATTGCCAGGGTATATTCCTCTGGGTATATATCACCAAAATCATTCCCTCAGGGACCCCCATCAACACCCAGAATTTGGTGACGATCTGACCAAAATTGCGACCTTCAGCGTGACTTTCAAAGTTTAGATGGAAGTACGGACGGATGGATGGACGGGCGGACACACATAGCCAGATCGATTCAGCTCGTCGAGACTTTTTTGGCCAAAACCAACTTATAATACCCTCCCCACATAGTGGTGTAGGGTATAAAAACGCCATATCTTTATAAATAAAAATCAAATGTACTTCGTCTGGAATTGCATCAGTTGAAAACGACTGGACCGATTCAGATATTTATACCCTCAGAATTTATTCTAACAAGGGTATATACACTTTCATACGGGCAAAATGTGCTTCAGGCAATTTGGGGCAAAATGTGTTTCAGGCAATTTGGGGTTCATTTAGCCATGTCCGTCTGTCTGGCTAGCTGGAGCGCACGATAACTCTCGAACGGATCAATCGATTCGGTCCAAAATTTGGCTTTCGTAATATTTTGTCCAAACTTAGTTTAAGTTAGAAGATGGGTTATATCGGTCCATTCCTTCCGGTAGATGAGGTACCAATATGGACTGAATCGGTCCACTCCTTTGGGTACCTCCCACACAAAATGTCGGAAAATATCAGTTTAGAACCCGCTCCCGAACCGCTTTGATTTCTGTTGTAACAACTTGTATTAACTCCCCCTCATACGACGGTTCAAGTTTCATCAGGGGCAAGTCTATACTTACTGAGAAAATAACCATAAAGGTGCAAAAACCCCCTATGACACCGTGTGTAGTGGTTGTAGCGCAAGATAATTCTCGAACGGATCTGCCGATTCGCTCCAAAATTTGGTCTTCGTAATATTTTGTTCAAACTTAGTTTAAGTTCGAAGAAAAGCCATATCGGTCCGCACGATAACTCTTGCAAATCCTAATATGTCTACCAGTTATAGATCAGGTTCGAATATGGACTATATTTGTCCATTCACGTTAAGACCTGCTCTCGAATCAATTTGATTTTTGTAGAAGCAACTTGCATTCGCTGCCTCAATTACGACAGTAAAAGGTTTTTTAGGGGCAAGTCCATACTTCTTGAGAAAACAGCCCGAAACGTGTAAAAACCCTTATAACACAATATGTAGTGACTGGAGACCTCGAACCGAATACTGCGTTCGTAATATTTCTTCGAATATTAGATGAAATTCGAAGGTGGTGCTTATAGGTAAACTCTTTCCAGTACCTCCCCCACAAAAGATCGAAAATATTCGCTAAAATGGTACGCGCGATATCTTATGAACGCAGCAAACGATTTGGTCCAATCTTTGGTTCTCTCAATATTTTGTCCGAACTTAGTTTATGTTCAAATGTGGGCCCTATCGGCCCAATCCTTGGGGTACCACCCACACAAATGTTCAACATTTTTGTATGATTAAGGGTCTGTTCGAGCATCTTTTGGAGATTTTTACCAAGGGTTTTCCTAGTGGCCCTGTTTACAGCGATATTATGTTTTTCGTAGGCAAGTATGGTACAAAAGCCCTATCTATCGATATCCCCCGCAAATTTTTTAGCTTTAATCCATTAATCCAATTTATATATTTGTCGGTTCATATGCCCAAAATGTTGGAAACCCCAATAAATACATAAGTTTTTTTGCGAAAAAAGTGTTTCACTCCATACAGGCTGAGGGTATATCTCTGTCGGCAAAGCTGACTGATACTTTTTTATTATTATTTTTTTTTTTTTTGAAATGTTCGACATAGTCCAACTTAGCGTGTTGCGGAAAGAAAAATTTACCACGCCAATATTTTTAAATATGTTATATCTACAGAACTACTGACCCGATTTGCCTTAAATTTTTAGGGAATCTACAGGACTGCCAGTAAAAATAGGTTACGGAAAGAAAAATTTACCACGCCAACATTTTTAAATACGTTACAACTACAGAATTACTGACCCGATTTGCCTTACATTTTTAGGGAATCTACAGGACTGCCAGTAAAAATAGGTTTCATATTTGTTTATGCAATATTTTAAACCGCTATATTTGCAAATTACAAATGTATCAAATTACACATTTTAAATATGTTATATATTGAAAACTGGTGTAAAGTATAAAAGGCATTAAAAGTACCCGGGTCTGCTAAGTATAAAGAAACACATGTTGTTAACAAAGATATTTGGTTACAGAAATAATGGCTATTATTATTTTTTTTAAATATAGTAATATTCACATCTATAACCTACCTTTATCATGCAATTGTAAACCTATACTTTGAGAGAAAAAAAAAACTAAAAAATAATAAATTGGAAACATCTTAAATCCTCATTACAATTCTTCAGTATATTGGCTAATTATTGCCAATAAAGTTTACACAATTCCTACAACTCTACTTGGAGCTAAAATTCAAACGAATTCATATGATAACTTTTATCACAATTACGATGTCAATTCATATATATATTCATATGTATGTTGATTTTTATAAGATACTTTTTTAATTACTCTGACAATGCTTATGAAATGGAATATTTATGAGATCTGTTACAGATTGATTAACATCCCGCTGATTACGATATTGAATTTATATGGACAGATATTGCGAAACTTGTATGACAATTTTCAACAAACAAGAAAACTCTTCACTTGCGCTGCAACATCAATTACATATAACCCCGCTGTACAGAGGCATACATGTTGCACTCTGTTGTAAAATGCCAGAAACCGGTAGGCATACGACATCCCATATTAACAGACGAACGACAGCATCCTCAAAGATATCGTTGGCTGCGCCATCCATAAAGCGCCATATTACGTGCGATGCGACGTTGTACGAATATTTACGTTCCACATAAGTTGAATGGACAGGTTTATTTTGTTTTTTCTTTGTTTAGCAACTTTTTTTAGTCTTTGGCGGTTTAGTTGTCGCTCTATTACAAACACTTTCTCCCGATTTTCCCTTGTGCCCGCACAACACAGGAAAAAGTTAACTCCAATGAACATCTCGCGTATTTAGTTGCCAATCGATTGATTGAAATTCATTATACCCTCCATTATAATATGCAGGATATAATTACATTTGTCATTCAGTTTGTAACGCGTCGAAATATTCGTCGAAGTCCCTATAAATTATATACATTCTTGATCAACATAAAATTCTAAGTGGATATAACAATCTAACAAGATACAGCTCGACATTTTTAAGATTAACCTTTATAATTTGGTATAGAAGCTTCTATTACTTCTAGGATGTTTGTTATTGAAAATGGGCTATATCGGTCCACGTTTTGATATGGCCCCATGGAGCGGTTGTAACAAGATACAGCTCGACATTTTTAAGATTAACCTTTATAATTTGGTATAGAAGCTTCTATTACTTCTAGGATGTTTGTTATTGAAAATGGGCTATATCGGTCACGTTTTGATATGGCCCCATGGAGCGGTTCCTCCCGATTTTTCGTATTTTGAAGGCTGTGGCCATATGCCACCAAAATTGATGCATTTTTATTTAGTATTCTTTTCTACCTGAAATTTGCTGGTATAGGTCCACGCCTTCATGTAGCCCCCATAGAGCGGTACCTCCCGATTTTTCGGTATTTTGAAAGTTGTGGCCTCAATATCCCACCGAAATAGCTGAAATTTGTTATTTAGTATTCGTTGGGGGAATTAAACATTCTGCCAGAAATTTGTCGATATAGGTCCACGCCTTCATGTAGCTCATCTTACAACGGTACCTCCCGATTTTCGGTATTTTGAAGAGCGGTACCTTCCGATTTTGGGTATTTTGATGGTTGTGGCCTCACTATCCCACCGAAATGGCTGAATTATTGTATCTAGTATTCCCTGGGGGTATTAGAATTTCTACCTTGTATTTTTCGGTATTGGCCCACGCCTTCATATAGTCCCCATAGCGCTGTACCTCCAGATTTTCGGAGTTTTGAAGGTTGTGGCCTTATTATCCCACTGAAATTTGCTATTTAGTCTTCGTTGAGGGTATTCAACTTTCCACCTGACATTTATCGGCATAGGTCCACGCCTTCATATAGCCGCCATAGAGCGGTTCCTTCCGATTTTCGATATTTTGAAGGTATCTAATCGAAATGGCTGAATTTTGGTATTTAGTATTCGTTGGAGGTATTAAATTGTCAACCTGACATTTATTAGCATATTTGTTATTTAGTATTCGTTGGGGGAATTAAACATTCTGCCAGAAATTTGTCGATATAGGTCCACGCCTTCATGTAGCTCATCTTACAACGGTACCTCCCGATTTTCGGTATTTTGAAGAGCGGTAACTTCCGATTTTGGGTATTTTGATGGTTGTGGCCTCACTATCCCACCGAAATGGCTGAATTATTGTATCTAGTATTCCCTGGGGGTGTTAGAATTTCTACCTTGTATTTTTCGGTATTGGCCCACGCCTTCATATAGTCCCCATAGAGCTGTACCTCCAGATTTTCGGAGTTTTGAAGGTTGTGGCCTTAATATCCCACTGAAATTTGCTATTTAGTCTTCGTTGAGGGTATTCAACTTTCCACCTGACATTTATCGGCATAGGTCCACGCCTTTATATAGCCGCCATAGAGCGGTTCCTTCCGATTTTCGATATTTTGAAGGTTGTAGCCTCAATATCTAACCGAAATGGCTGAATTTTGGTATTTAGTATTCGTTGGAGGTATTAAACTGTCAACCTGACATTTATTAGCATAAGTCCACGCCTTCGTATAGCCGCCATAGAGCTGTTCCTTCCGATTTTCGGTATTTTCAAGGTTGTGACCTCGATCGAAATGGCAGAAATTTGGTATTTAGTATGCGTTGGGGATATTAAAGTTTCTACCCTAAATTTGTCGGTATAGGTCCACGACTTCATATAGCCTTCCATAGAGCGGTATCTCTCGTTTTTCGGTATTTTGAAGTTGTGGCCTCAATATCCCACTCAAATTTGCTATTTAGTCTTCGTTGAAGTATTCAACTTTCCACCTGAAATTTATCGGTGTGGATCCACGCCCCCATAGATCGGGTTATCCCAGATTTTCGGTATTTTGAAGGTTGTGGCCTAATTATCCCACCGAAATGGCTGAAATTTGGTATTAAGTATTCGTTGGGAGTATAAAATGTTCTACATCCATACCTTCATGTAGCCCCCCATAGAGCGGTACCTCCCGACTTGGGGTATTTTGAAGCTTGTGGCCTCAATATCCCACCGAAATAACTGAAATTTGCTTTTTAGTCTTCCTTGGGGGTATTCAACTTTCTACCTGAAATTAATCGGTATAGGTCCACGCCTTCATAAGGTCCCAATAGTGTGGTTTCTCCGATTTTCGGTATTTTGAAGGTTGTGGCCTCAACATACGACCGAAATGGCCGAAATTTGGTATTTAGTATGCGTTGGTGATATTAAATTTTCTACCTCAAATTTGTCGTTATAGTTCCAATCCTTCATGTTGCCCCCCATAAGGCGGTATATCCCCATTTTCACTGTTTTGAAGGCTGTGACCTCAATATCGCATCGAAATGGCCGTAATTTGGTATGTAGTATAGAATATTTCAGAAGAGAATTTTCAGTATAGGTCCTCGTTTTCATATAACCCTCATAGAATCGTACTTAGTCCTCTTTAGGAAATTTTTCAGTATAGGTCCACGTTTTGATATAGCCCCCATAGTACCGTACCTTCCGTTTCTCTTTATTTTGGAGGTTGTTACCACATTATCACTCCGAAATGGGTAAAATTTCTTTTTTGGTACTAAACAAACTTTTGCCCCGCAAGTTTATCAGTATAGTTCAACGTTTTGAAGGTTTTAGCCATGTTATCCTACAAGAATATGTAAAATTCGGTATGTTGTCTTCGTTGGGGATATACAGCACTCTTGCAAAGAATTATCGGTGGAGGTTCATGTTTAGATATAGCCCTTATAGTAGGTATCTCCCTCTTTGCGGCCTTTTCAAGGTTTTAACCGCATTAACCTACAGAAGTGTGTACAATTCGGAATTGTCGGTATAGGTCTACGTTTTGATGTAACCCCATAGAAGGTACCTCCCGATTTTGGGGATTTTGAAGGTTTTAGTCACATTTTTTAACCAAAATGACAGATTTGATATTTAGTCGTCGTTGGGGGTACAACATTTTCCCGCTGAGAATGGTCGGTAAAGATTTTACATATTTTAAGTTTGGAATTTCCGATTCTGAATGGGTATAAAACATCGATGTCTAATTGGTACAAAAACTTGTTTCAAAGAAAGTGGTATACTCCAGTTAGCATATTCGACTTCTCCTAGGAATAAGCCTTGACATGACACAGAATTTAGTACTTTCATAAACGATAGGAAACTAATTGTTCCATTTTACTACGATTCAACTCATGGTGGAGGGCATAACAAGTTCGGCCTGTCCGAACATAACGCCGTTCTTTCTTATTTTACTGTGAATTTTTGTATAAAAATCCAGTTTTTTACATTGGCATCAATCACAACGACTTATTGACTTAAACACACAAAGTTCAATGACATGATTGTTGAATGGATATTGATAGGCACTATTTAAGTTGTGCTATTGCGCTAACCTAATGATCTTGCGGAAGCATATTATATAAAAAATTTAAGTAATAATCAGATTACGAACACAGGAGATCGAGAGATGAATAAAAGGTCAAGAATAATATGACGTAACCGATATTATTTGATCAGTGAATTGTATCAAAGCAACATTTGGGAAATAATGATAGACTATGCGTTGGGGATAATTAGATAATGTGGTATTAATGAAATGTGTTCTCAGGTACATTCTGAAAATTTGCTTAATTGTTCAACATAATTGGCAAACCAAATATGAGTAATTCATGAGACCAAGTATGAGTGTATAATACTTTATGGAATATTGAAAAAAGTCATGCCAACAATAACAACAACATTATTCTTACAATATCACGTCAAATAAATTCAACAATAATGCGAACGTGACAAAAAATTCACACCTCCCACTGTTTCATACAAAAATTATTTACATTTTGTATAACTCCCGCATAGCGCTGATCCCAAAAAAATGGAGAGACAAAAAAACACACACACACACATTTAAAAAGAATGAAGTAATTTTTAATTTTCGTAATGCAAAACCAGCAAAAAAATAATCAAATTCTTTCCAAAGAAAAACATAATCATGTGGCAACAGAATACTACAACAGACACTATTTACAACATAAACAACATGAAACTGCGAAGTTGAGTCATATTCCAAGCTCCATTATCCACCAGCAAGCGACCACCTTCATCAACATCTAAAAGATAGACGCTGCCGATTACGATGCCAGAAAAAACAAAACTTTCCGAAAAAACGCGTTTTCATGCGAATGTGCAGCAATGACAGTGGCGGGCGTTGGCTTTCACACGCCCGCTTAAGCTTAAGCAGCGTGCCTTAATCCAGCGTCTTTTTATTAACAATGTAGTTGAGTTCACATATCTAACACAAAAAAATAAAATAAATAAATAAACCAGTAAGAATGACGTTAAGTTCGGATGGACCGAACATTTTACACCCTCCACCACGAACTGTACTGAAGTAAATAGGAAAGTATTAAGCTCGTCCTCCACGTTAAGGCTTATTCCTTGGAGGAGTAGAATATCTTACCTAATGGAAATCACTCTATATATTGTCAATTTGCAGCGTGGAGGTTTTCTACCCATTGCGAGTCCAAAATACCATGTTAAATCCACTTAAGCAGGAAAATATACACAACTTTTAAACGAGATCACATGGTCTTTTTCCAAAACAAGGACCAACATTTTATAATTTTCCAAATTGAGCTTTTGTATCCTATGACAACACGAAATAAAAAATGACACCAATCTCCCTTCGAAAATTTGACAAAAAACCGTACGTACATACAAGTAAGAAAGTACCAATCAGCTGTGCCGGCGGAAGGTAATATGCTCCAACGAAGACTTAGTGCCAAATTTCAGCCATTTCGGTTAAATATTGAGGCCATCCAAAATATCGAAAAACGCATCGACGAAATTTTTGGATGAACATTTAATACCCCCAACGAAGACTGAGCGGCAGTCATTTGACTTGGATATTAAAGCGACAACCTTGAAAATACCAAAACTCGGGAGGTACCGTTCTATGGGGGCTATATGATGAAGTCGACCTATAGATGGATATGGCTAGATCGACTCCAAATTTTATCATTATCAATAATATATACTTTATGGGGTCTCAAATGATTATTATTGATTATGATTATTATGCGTTGTCTTCCGTTTCGAAGAACCAACCTCCATGCTATGGTGGAGGGTATAAAAACAATAAAGCAAAACAAAGTTATATGCTTAGCGGCAAAAGATTTGCGGTTTTCATATCTACAGCCAGCGAGTTGGATGGTATATTCAGTTGGTTGTTAATGTTGTTGTAACAGTATGTTTGTAAGGTCGTTTTTCTGCATACTCTGGCTCTGGATCTTTCTCCAGTTGTAGGAATGTAGCTGCTTTGATGTGTTGTAACCACAAAGCTACTGGGCAGTAGCAACTGCCACAAAACTTCTCTACTAAAAATTGTAAACATGGGTCCACACTTTGATTGAGTTGATTTGATTCGCAGGGTAGTTGAAAACATTCATATGCGACTGGATCTTAAACCTGCTTGATAGGATTTTTGACCCTAGGGTTTCTCTCTTGTAACGCTGTACCTATCTTCCTAGATCATGAAGATCCATCTTGACATGCCTGGGTTGGGGTCCTATCCACCATATGGTGTATTTAGAAGGCTGCACCATCCCAAGAGTAGTTGAGCCCAAACTTACAATCCTCAGTTGCGACCGCATTCACACGAAAGTTTTTTTATGGCAGCTGCTACTGCATCTGCATGAATGCTAGTTAAATCTGCCTAATAGGCTTGCCACTGACCAACCTATCGCTTTATATGTGGTCAACAAGATTTCTTTATCTGCCGGCTAGGGACTTGAGGGCGTTGTTTCTACATCTCAGCTTGTCGCAGATAACTGTGACATGCGCCGACGTCGTGAACATGCTGTCGAATGTGATCCCTAGAATGTGATCTAGTTGCTCGTCGGAAATCTTCTACCATCGAACAGGACATTCAACTCAGTGCCCACCTCTGCTGTCTATGTGTTGAACAGAATGACAGTATATTCCTGGCGGAACAGGTGGTAAAATCAGTCAAATAGGAGTTCACCCTTTTATAATGACATCGTGCGATCATACACATACGTTACGATGTCAAACCCGTCTGGAGTGCGTGGATTCCAGATACGATTGGAGTTCTTACATATAATTGATTACCGAACTTTTCAAACGTGGCCGGAGGCTAGTCTGGTCAATATCCTCATACAGCATGCTGAATATTCCCAAATGTCGTCACTAACACAGTTCTATCGCACGGCTTGCCTTTGATATGTCGAGCGTTACCAACACTGTCCTATTGTTCGGCTTGCTCTGGTTGAGTCATCGACTAATATGCATTGAGATAGCGTGCAGGGCTGTTGTCGTGCTGAGCTGCTTAGGGAATCCTGTGCTCATGATCGGCAATTATATAGCTATTTCTGACGCTGGGGAGGAGTAAAGCCTCAAGTGTCTTTGATACGGGCGACAAAAGCGGTCAGTACGTTTCACCAAGGTGGTGAACAGGGCCAAACACTTGAAAACAATTGGTACCTCACTACGGTGCAAGGGGCGCTGATTGGTCGCATATAAACAGTCTGTGTTGTGAGAACACCGTGGGGTTAGACCAGAAGGTAGGTAACCAAGTTAATCATGGCATTAATGTTTCAGAATTACCATGGAGATTCCATCAGGGTCCAACGCTGTAGATGACTTAGCATTCCTGATGGCATTTACAACATCTTTCGACGTTGAACTCTTATCTTCGCCCTGTCACTCTAGGGTTGCTCGACAAACTGTCGATTAAAATAACTCTTCGGACCAGTCAGCGTAACGTCGCTAAACATGGCTAAGGTCCTATCTTCCTTCATTCCACCGTTCGAGAATGACTTAACCATTGCCCACAATTCACTAATTCCGGCCGCAATCTTGCAACTCTGCAGATAATTTAGCTACTAATTTCGCTTATACTCAGCAACCAACCTGTTAAGTTCCGGCACGGACCAGCAGAATCCGGAGCTGGCATTCCAGGATATGCTGCTCCCATCACAGATAAACGATACAAATACAAACATGTGGCTCCTGTCAATCTGGCATCGAAAAACCCGCGGCCGTGGAATGATATTCAGTTTTTCATGTCACTCTCTGAAGGAGTCTTTATTGGCTAGTTGAAGGAAGTCTGATGGGAGTTTTTATAGACACGGCTAAATGGATTCTGAAGATAGTATATATAGACACACCTGAAGGGAATCTTTATAGACTCGCTGTACATTTGATGAAGTCAGTCTATTTAACTCGTCTTTAGGGAGCCTGTATAGATTCGACGAAGACCCGTCGTTAGGCTAGCCAAGGCAAATCTTTGTAGACCATCTGAAGAAGTATTTATAAATTATTAAAGGGTAAAGGGTATATAAAATTCCACTCAAACGCACTTCATTTGTATGTGTAGATTTGCTGTCTACATCCATGACTGAATAGTGTAATAAAACACCAGATTCCATTAGATACTGTGATGATGAATAATTATTAAAAATTTACAAATACTCCAAAAATAACAACAGCATACATCGTCGCACAACAGCACAGTAATGTCGTCGTGTACATGCAACATTGCTAAAAAAAACGACCCAACAACAAATGAGATTCCACCTCCAACCAACCACTTCATTGTCTCTATATTTTTAGCTTCTTCACGACTGAGGTGGGTGTAATTATGCGCAAAATTAAACAAAGATGGGCTTTATTTGAACAATAGAGTGATTGAGCAAAGCCAAGTAAAGTTTGCTTTGATGCTAATGATTTATTGAGTCGAAGAAAATAACAACAACGACAATAACAGCAATTTTGTCAAACAATACGAGACAAAAGTAATTTGCACACTCGCAAATCGGTCATTGCATGATGTATTTAGGTTAGGCATGTAATTTGAGATTTTTTCTTCGGGTTTTATTCAATTTTTGATTGATGGCTTTATTTTTGGCCAAAAAAGAGAGATTACCTTTACGTGGGAAGGAAAAAAACATAGGTTTGTAATTAACGTAACTTAATGAAAGCCTCCTATACGCGTGTTATTATATCATCTGCTTTGCAAATTGGGTCAGTACTATTATTTTTTTTTGGTAGCATCTCAATACATAACAAGTAGGAACGGCGTTAAGTTCGGCCAGGCCGAACTTGTTATACCCTCCACCACAAGCTGCATTGAAGTAAAATGAAACAATAAGTTTTCTTTCGTCTATGAAGAAGACTAAATACCAAATTTCAGCAAGATCGATAAAACAAAGTGGCTAGCGTTCAAAATACAGAAATTCGGGAGGTGCCGTTCTATGGGGGCTATATCAAAACGTCGATATATAGACTCAAAGAAGACTAAATACAAAATTTTCGATATTTCGGTAAAACTTTCAAAATAACGATAATCAAGAGGACGCTTCTATGGGGGACATAGGAACCCGCGGACCTATACTGATAATTCTCTTCTGGAATATTTTATAACCCCATGGAAGACGTCGCAACCTACAGAATTACGAAAATCGGGAGGTATCGTTCTAAGGGGGTTATATCTGAACGTGGACCTATACCGAATTTCAGTCAGAAAGGCGTTTAGCTCCAACAAAGAATAAATACCAAATTTCAGCCATTTCGGTGAACTATTTTGGCCACAACCTTCAAAATACCGAAAATCGGAAGGTACCGATCTATGGGGGCTATATGAAGTCGTGGACCTACGCCATCAAATTTCTGGGGGAAAGTTTTATATCCCCAAAGAACACAAAGTACCAAATTTCACCCATTTCTGAATATTGAGGCCACAGTCTTCAAAACGCCACAATCGGGAGGTACGTTCTATGGGGGCTATATGAAGGCGTGGACCTATACCGACAAATTTCATATGGACAGTTTAATACCCCAAATGAAGACAAATACCAAATTTCAGCCATTTCGGTTTACTATGGTCACAACCTTCAAAATACCGAAAATCACGAGGTACCGTTCAATGGGGGCGTGGACCTGTACCCATACGTTTCTGGGGAAAGTTTTATACCTCCAACGAAGACTAAATACCAAATTTCAGCCATTTCTGAGGAATATTGAGGCCGCAACCTTCAAAACACCAAAAATCAGGAGGTACGTTCTATGGGGCCTATACGAAGAAGTGGACCTATACAGACAAATTTCATTTGGAAAGTTTAATACTCCAAATGAAGACCAAATACCAAACTTCAGCCATTTCGGTGGACTATTATGGCCATAACCTTCAAAATACCGAAAATCGGGAGGTACCGTTTTATGGGGTCATATGAAGTCGTGGACTTATACCAACAAATATGGGGAAAAGTATAATACCCCCAACGAAGACTAAATACCAAATTTCAGCCATTTCGGTTTATTATTGTGGCCCACAACCTTCAAAACACCGAAAATCGGAAGGTACATTCTATGGGGGCTATATGAAGACGTGGACCTATACCAACAAATTTCTGGTGGAAAGTTTTATTTTTCAGCAAATATTGTTCAGCAACTTCTGTGTGATAATGAGACTAAAACCTGCAAAATGCCAAAAATAGGGCGGTATCGTTCAATGGGGGCTATATGAAAACGTGGACCGATGTATCCCATTTGCAATACCAAACATCCTAGGAATAATATAAACTTCTATACCAAATAACAAAGCTCTATCTTAAAAATTGCGAGCTGTTTCTTGATTACAACAGTCGAATGTACGGACGGAAATCGATAGATCGACTTAGAATTTTACCCTGATCAAGAATATATGTATACACTTTATGGGGTCTCCGATGAATATTTCGATGTGTTACAAACGGAATGACAAATTTAATTATACCCTCCATATTATGGTGGAGGGTATGAAAATAGGGTACGAGGGAAATCTTTTGGGTTTTGGACATACATTACATATATTGGTTGGGCGATGACAAAGTTTTACACAGAAAATTTCTACGAAATTATAGTATAGGCTTTCAAATACAGGGTTTCCCAATATGTGGTGTTATTTGGTATTTAAAGAAAAATTCAAATTTTTGAGGTCGTTGAGCTGTTGATGTATACCTTAGATGGCCCCTAAGAAGAACTCGCAAAGTTTTAAATCACAAGATCTGGGTGGCCGATTGTAATGTGACCTTCAAGATATAACGAAGTCCTGAAAATTTTCGAGTGAAAAAAGAATGGTTTTGTAGCAGATAACGTTACCTTGTTGAAAGTAACCGTTGCCCAGACCAACAAACTCCCATCGTTAAAAATCATTAATCATTTCTTGATTGCGCAATTTATTCCCCGTAACTGTTGACCCAAGTTAATTTTCCGAGATGTAAAATTGTTTCTAATTCATAATAAAAACTCATCGAAATAAGACACGAGGTGGAAATTTGTCGATATGTGTGATACTTGAACATATTTTGTTACCGCAAAAATGGGCAAATGCATTCACATTGAGTCGTCACTAATCGTGGTATTTCTGACTCGAACCTTATGGCGACTAAAACCCTTCCTCGTCAACACTATGCAATTCGTCAACCTCGTCACAATTATCATATTACTTCGAGGTTGCCTTCAGGTCAATCTGACCTTTTTAAAATTTTTACTAGATATAGACTTGCAAAATTGGGAAAACCTAAAAACCCTAAAAATGTGACCTGAACTTCTATATCTCAGAAATGGTACAACCTATGAAAAAATCATTAACGTCAATTCTGTAGAGAACATCACAGCTACATTTGCTCTACTCCCATTTCGACAGGACTGAATTTTTGAATTTTTTTTAATCCCTCTCGCGATTTTTTAGTTTTTGATTTTTCTCATCTATGAACATTATAGTTTCAGAATCTGCAAAAACTTCCTAGGTTTAAGCACTTTTCATTTTAGGTTAGTTAGGGCGCCCCGTGCCGTAGTATGGAACACGGTTTCAGAGTGGGAGTTGGAGTCAGCAAATTTTGCAAGAGTCGGAGCCGCAGTCGTCAAAAAAACTCGACTCCGACTCCGGACAACAATTTGTTCAATATTTATGAACATGTCATTTTATTTCCGTTATATAATAAAAATACACAGTGCGCCTTAACTAACTTTAAATGAAAGGTGCTTACACCTTGGAAGTTTTTCCGGATTTTGAAACTGCAATGTTCATAGATGAAAAAAATCAAAAAACAAAAAAAAAAGTCGCCAAAGGGGTTTTCAAATAAATCGGGGTCAAAGTTCACATTTCTAGGGTTTTTTTTAGGTTTTCAGGATTTTGCTTGAAATCAGTCAGTCCTGTCGAAATGGGAGTAGAGCAAATGTTGTAGCTGTGATGTTCTCTACAAGTCTAATCGTATTGAACTAAATAAAATGTTTTAGCTGTGAAGATTCTCTACTAAATTATGACTTTTTCCTAGGTTTTATCATTTTTGAGATATAGAAGTTCAAATTGGGACAAAGCACTGACTGTATCGCCTCCTTATAAAACTATGTAATTTACGGTGCGCTTAACTTACTTTAAATGAAAATCGCTTTCACCTTCTTGCGAATTCTAAAACAGCAATGTTCATAGATGAGAAAAATACAAGAACAAGAAAAAATCGTTGGAGGGATTTTTAAATAAATAGCTGTAAAAGTTCACATTTTTAGGTTTATTTTAGGTTTTCAGGATTATGAACATTGTAATTTCAGAATCCGCAAAAACTTCCCAAGTGTAAGCACCATTCCACGGCGTACCGTGGCTATGAATACTTAATTTTGGTGGGACGTAATTCTCCTATTGGGAAATCTACTAGACTTCTTGCTGAATTTCTATGAGAGAAGCTCATGCATTATTTAAATTGAACTTCCTGTCAATTTTTAAAGAGAATTCCTACTCGTATACATTGAGAAAATGTTTTCTGTTCATGCGAGAAGACCTTTCAGAGGACTAATGGAGTATCAATCACAATGGTTCAGAAATCGATTTTCCTGACCAATAACCTGAAGTTTTGTCGTCATCGATTAATAGTTTCTATATGGGATTCGATAGTAATCATATTGAAACTAAGGAAACCCAGGAAATTAGGTCAAAATATTGGAAAATTAGGGGAACACCAGCCCCTCTCAAGACGGCAGTTTTTCCCGTTTTGGAAAATACGTAGTTTTTGCAAATTTCCGGTGAAATTATATCTCGGAAACTATAACAGTTATTGTGTTCATTGTTTCGTTGGGTAGGCAGGGTAGTGTAGAGCTAGGGTAGTTTTGTAGGGTGGGTAGGATTTTTGCCTTTAAGAAGTTTTTTTTTTTTAAATTTAGCGTAGAGTTTATTTTTCCTCGGGTTCTGTAGTATAGTGAAAATTCTAATTTAGAGGAGTAGAACTTATAGGGAACAACATAGAACAAAGTTTGGTAATCACAGATGTCCTAGAGTGTTCTCTTTCAGCCCATACATATATGGCGAATAACAAAATTCCTTTACAATTCCATTTGAAAAAAATTAAAATTTTTTTTTACGAGCACATCTACGATTTTTGGTACAGAGGTAAAGGAAAAAAATCCGGTTTCAAATCTGCTCGCGTTCACGAAATTGGCCAATGCGCGCAAAAGTTCCCAGCAAAATGTTCGATGCCAAAGATGACATTCAATCATGGGTGCAAGTGATCTAGCATGTCATCTTTTTAGCATCTTCATCGATGAATTTTATATGAGCGTGGACCCCAAAAGATGACGTTCTTTTCTGGATCCTAAGCATGTCATTTTAACCAATGCGTTGACATGTCATTTCCACCAATGCTTTGGCATGTAATTTCCACCAATGATTTGACATGTCATTTTCACCAATGCTTTGACACGTCATTTTCACCCATGCTTTGACATGTCATTTTAACCAATGCTTTGGCATGTCATTTTCACCAACCCCTTGGCATGAAATTTTCATGTATTGTTTGGAAAATGGAAATGCTGTATTGAAATATGGTTTTCATGAAAAACAAAACTCTTTATTAATTCAAACGAATTCATGAAATAGCTACAATTAATTTATCAGTTTAGTTTTTCAAAAGGTTACATCCAAAATTGCAATGTAATCACCACCGCTGCAACGCAAAAGATTACTTCCTCCGTTCTCCGCAACTGATATTCTTTCATCTTACAAAAGGTTTTTTCAATTATCTTCCCATTACCAGTTCAGATTTCGACATGGACTCCAAATGCACTCCTTTAAGTATTTTTATTTCGTAAATTACTTTTATTTTATAATTTTGTTATTTTATAACAACATTTTGGTAATTTATACTCTTTTGTTTAGTGACGGAAATATGTAGGGATCTATGCACCCGGCTTGCTTTAGGGATCTCTAAGAACAAAATGTAACGAACGGGGAGGAGAGACTTTTTATGGAAAATACCATTTATGCTTAATTAATTTATTTTTAATTGTTTCTTTCCAAAAGTAGGTTCTTCTCTATTTTCAGATTCTTGTTCCTTTTCGTTTCTGACTTTTTTTTTCAAATTCCAAGAAGCGAGATTTGATTGATTTCATTCTATGTCAGATTTAGAACAGACAAGGGAACTTTTAAAATAGCAATGTGTGCAGTCCGATTCTATTTTTAGCTCGATGGTTGGGACTTCATATAATACCAATTGTTTAGAAGTTTTAGTTGTTTGATTTACAGGAAATGTAAGACAACATCACCGACAGTTCTAACAACTTTGGTCAGTTCCAGAAACTGCAAGAATCTACTTATTTTTACTACGATAACAATTTTTCCTTTATGTTATCGGAAAAAATAGTAAAAATTAGTAGATTTGCAGTACTGGAACATACCAAAATGAAAATAAACAGGTGTGTAAATAAAAACACAAACATCATCTCTATTGGATCGATGGAATGGGTACAAATGCTGATGAAAAGATCGGATCTTTCACGACTTCCTTTGCATTGGTTCAAATCCTAATGAAAAGATCGGATCTTCCACGACTTCCTTTGAACCAATGCAAAAGATGACATGAAATCACGTCATCGCAAAGAACCCCTTCCGTCAAATTTTGCTGGGTTATAGCGGTTTTTATTCTCATATAAAGAAAAAATATTTAAAAATATCTTTTTTGTTGTTATGAGAAAATGTATGCATAAATCGTTAACAGCAGTCCATATCTATTCGTAGATGTTTAAATAGTTATTAAATTTATTATTATTTTCGCGGAAAGTCAACAAATAATAAAAAAATTTTGAAGTAAATCCTAATTATCCTGTCCCAGAATCCGTACAAACCCTCAAAAATAAATTAAAGAATATATGCGGAATCTAGACAATGCGTAGTAAAATATGATACCAAATTTATAGAGATTGGGTACATAAATTGCATATTATAGCAACAACAAAAGAGAAAAACTTATTGTTGGAAAATATTGTTGCAAATATTTTTTTGGTTTGATTCTAAAAATTAGAAAAAAATATTTGGGAGTTCTCCAACTATTTTGCTAAAATCCCATAGAATAATGAATGTATACAGTTAAAACTTCATCAAAACATATGGTTTACCATCGCGAGAGTTTAACTGATTACTGTGATAACTTATAAGGGTAGGAAATTAAGAGTAATATTGAAATTACAATCATTCAATTAATATTATAATTAAAAAGCCTGTTATTCGCGAATTAGTTAAAGTCGGTTGATGCGCATCCGTTTTTGGATACAGCGAATCAATCTCTGTCAAAATTTATGCATATTTCGATGTTTCACTCAGGGGCCATTGTGTGCCACCAGTTGCATCATACACTGCAAAAAACCTTAAAGTTGGTGAAAGTCGCGCAATGTGCATACGATTTTGATGCGCATCCGGTTTCGTCAGCGCCTATCAAAAATACGTCCAAATATACAAATTTTAATTAGATTCTTCAAGAACCGCGGATGTGCCTCCACATTCTATTTTTGGTGAAAAACCCATATTACACGCGAATCTCTGTAATTTATGACACGCGTTTTCGCAAATATTATAATTGCGTATAAAGGATTCCATTTACGTAAAAAAATTTCAAGAAAATCGCGGTTTAGTACGCGGATTTTTCGAAATAATTTTTTGCTGCTTTTCCTATTTTCAGGGTATCTATATCCGCGGTTTTAGTGGATGGATTCGCTCGCGGAAGGTCTCATTAGATCCGTCGCGTAAAAAAACTAAATTCACGCGGGGTACAAAGGAAATTGAATGGCACTTGTAAATTTTAAACGCAAAAAATAGGTTTTTTAAAAAAAATCACACATCAAATATTGGCCTTTAGACTCCAATTACTAGGATGCTGTAAGGAGCACACTCATGAGATATGCATTAAACGACGTAGAATCAAGAGTTTTATAATCCTAATGTGAGTTTTGAATATTATCTTGTTGCGCGTCCGAATTATTAAAACAATTCAAAAAACCCCGAAATTCCGGCTTCAAAATGTTAGCATCAATTTTAGGTGGATGCAGTGGATATATTGAAAAATGATACACTAGTATCATATTGCCCATGAAGTATTCTTTGAGACTTTCTTTGGGCATATGTCTATAAAATGTAAGGTTAAGCCTAAAATCGGAAGGGAACATAAAAAAACTTGTTGGTTTCAACCCATTTTTACCTATTTTTCTACATTGATGCCAACACAGCTTCCACGTAAATTAATTTTAATGGTCGACCTTATGGGATTCCTCCTAAAACACTTCAGTTTAAAGAATGTATATCATACTATATAGAATATGTTAACAGTTCGCGAATTCTGAAAGGGTAAAACTCGGATTCATCGATTGTAAAAAATTTTTGTTTTTCGCCATATACTTTTGTACTAGTCACATACCTTCCGTTTAACACTTTTTTAAATTTATTAAAATTGCAATGGAAAATGCGTGGTTATTTAATACCATTTCCCATATTAATTACAGCATTTTTACACAAATGGACATTTTTGTCAGTATATGTTTTTTTAGATGATTTTTATGAAAACCCAACGAGTATTTTTTAATTTTTTTCTCAATTTTTTAATGTTTTATGTGTTTATAGTTTATTTATTGGGGTTTGAAAACTTTTAATATATATACATGTATAAAAAAACACCTAGATCTTGAATTCTTCTGTACGAGTAACATTGGACATATGTACCTGAATTTTGAAGTTTTATCTAAATTTTCAAACCGATTTATTTACAATTGAGCATTTAGGGTTCATGGTGGCCAAATAACTTATCTACTGAAAATTGTGAAATACATAGCTATACAGCCTATTTTTAGGTATTTGGATGTTATTATCTATACTATCGGCCCAAATTGGCTGTAATTTGGCACATAGGTTTCCCCGTGGTCAACAAAAGTCTTCGCAAAAGTTGTGCAAATAGATCCACGTTTGGGAATGTGCCGCCTATTCCCGGTATCGACGGTTTTCATGTATTTGGTGTCATTGGGCATTTAGGATCAAAAATGGTTAAAAAAATTATCCACCAACAATTGGTGGCATAAGTCCACATTTTCATATGGGATATTAAATTGTACCACAGATTTCAGTTTTTATACCCTCCACCATAATATGGAGGTATAATTAAATTTATCATTCCGTTTGTAACACATCGAAATATTCATCGGAGACCCTATAAAGTGTATACATATACATTCTTGATCAGGGTAAAATTCTAAGTCGATATAACCATCTCCGTTCGTCTGTTGAAATCAAGATACAGCTCGCAATTTTTAAGATAGAGCTTTGTAATTTGGTATAGAAGTTTCTATTATTCCTAGAATGTTTGGTGTTGCAAATGGGCTATATAGGTCCACGTTTTGATATAGCCCCCATAGAATGGGACCACCCGAATTTCGGTATTTTCAAGGTTTTAGCCTCAATATCACACCAAAATTGCTGAAATTTGGTACTTCGTTAGGGGTAAGAAACTTTCCCCCAGAAATTTGTCGGTATATGTTCAGTATTTTAAAGGTTGTGGCCACAATACTCCACCGAAATGGCTGAAATTTGGTATTTGGTCTCATTTGGGGTTTTAAACGTTCCATATGAAATTTGCCGGCGTGGACCTACGCCTTCATATAGCCCCAATAGAACGTACCTCCCGTTTTTCGGTGTTGTGTAAGTTGTGGCCTCAATATTCCTCAGAGATGCCGGAAATTTGGTATTTAGTCTTCATTGGTGATATACAACTTTCTCCCACAAACTTGTTGGTATAAGTTCGCGCTTTCATATAGCCCCCATAGAAAGATTTTTGCTACAATACTCCACCGAAATGGCTGAAATTTGGTATTTGGTTTTCATTTGGGGCATTAAACGTTCCATATGAAATTTACGGTATAGTCCACGCCTTTATATAGTCCCAATAGAACGTACCTACCGTTTTTCGGTGTTTTGTAGGTTGCGGCCTCAATATTCCTCAGAGATAGTTGAAATTTGATATTTAGTCTTCTTTGGTGGTATACAACTTTTTCCTACAAACTTGTCGGTATTTCATATAGCCCCCATAGAATGGTACCTTCCGATTTTCGGTATTTTAAAGGTTGTGGCCACAATACTCCACCGAAATGGCTGAAATTTGGTATTTGGTCTTCATTTGGGGTATTAAATGTTCCATATGAAATTTGTCGGAAAAGGTCCACGCCTTCATACAGCACCGATAGAACGGTATCACCCGATTTTCGGCATTTTTAAGATTTTAGCCTCATTATCACACCGAAATGGCTGAAATTTGGTACTTCCTTGGGGGTAAAAAACTTTTCCCCAGAAATTTGTCGGTATATGTTCACGCTTTCATATAGCCCCCATAGAATAGTACCTCCCGATTTTCAGTATTTTAAAGGTTGTGGCCACAATACTCCACCTAAATGGCTAAAATTTGGTATTTGGTCTCATTTGGGGTTTTAAACGTTCCATATGAAATTTGCCGGCGTGGACCTACGCCTTCATATAGCCCCAATAGAACGTACCTCCCGTTTTTCGGTGTTGTGTAAGTTGTGGCCTCAATATTCCTCAGAGATGCCGGAAATTTGGTATTTAGTCTTCATTGGTGATATACAACTTTCTCCCACAAACTTGTTGGTATAAGTTCGCGCTTTCATATAGCCCCCATAGAAAGATTTTTGCTACAATACTCCACCGAAATGGCTGAAATTTGGTATTTGGTTTTCATTTGGGGCATTAAACGTTCCATATGAAATTTACGGTATAGTCCATCCCTTTATATAGTCCCAATAGAACGTACCTACAACTTTTTATATATACAACTTTTTCCTACAAACTTGTCGGTATTTCATATAGCCCCCATAGAATGGTACCTTCCGATTTTCGGTATTTTAAAGGTTGTGGCCACAATACTCCACCGAAATGGCTGAAATTTGGTATTTGGTCTTCATTTGGGGTATTAAATGTTCCATATGAAATTTGTAGGAAAAGGTCCACGCCTTCATATAGCACCCATAGAACGGTATCACCCGATTTTCGGCATTTTTAAGATTTTAGCCTCATTATCACACCGAAATGGCTGAAATTTGGTACTTCCTTGGGGGTAAAAAACTTTTCCCCAGAAATTTGTCGGTATATGTTCACGCTTTCATATAGCCCCCATAGAATAGTACCTCCCGATTTTCAGTATTTTAAAGGTTGTGGCCACAATACTCCACCTAAATGGCTAAAATTTGGTATTTGGTCTCATTTGGGGTTTTAAACGTTCCATATGAAATTTGCGGGGTTGACCTACGCCTTCCGGTATTTTGAAGATTGTGGCCTCAATATTCCAGCGAAATGGCTCAAATTTGGTATTTGGTCTTCATTTGGGGTAATAACATTTCATATGAAATTCGTCGGTATAGGTCCACGGCTTCATATAGCCCCCATAGAACGGTATTTTTAAGGTTATAGCCTCATTATCACTCTGAAATTACTGAAATTTGGTACTTCGTTGGGGGTTCAAAACTTCCCCCTGAACATTGTCGGTATAGGTTCACGCTTTCATATAGCCCCATAGAATGGTACCTCCCGATTTTCGGTATTTTAAAAGTTGTGGCTAAAATTGGGGGTTCAAAACTTCCCCCTGAACATTGTCGGTATAGGTTCACGCTTTCATATAGCCCCATAGAATGGTACCTCCCGATTTTCGGTATTTTAAAAGTTGTGGCTAAAATACTCCACCGAAATGGCTGAAATTTGATATTTAGTCTTCTTTAGGGTATTAAATATTCCATATGAAATTTGCCGGCATAGGTCCACGCCTTCATATAGCCCCCATGGAACGTACTTCCCGTTTTTCGGTGTTGTGTAGGTTGCGGCCTCAATATTCCTCAGAGATGGCTGAAATGTGGTATTTAGTCTTCGTTGGGGGTATAAAACTTTCTCCCATAAACTTGTCGGTACAGGTCCACGCCTAAGTATAGCCCCCATAGAACGGTACCTCCCTATTTCCTCTATTTTGAAGGTTGTAGCCTCAATATTCCAGCGAAATGGCTGAAATTTGGTATTTGGTCTTCATTTGGGGTATTAAACGTTCCATATGAAATTTGCAGGTATAGGTCCACGCCTTCATATAGCACCCATAGAACGGTACCTCCCGATTTTCGGTATTTTGAAGGTTGCCGTCAAAGCAACCCCCGAAATGGCTGACATTTGGTATTTAGTCTTTGTTGGAGGTAAAAGACATTTTTGGCTGAAATTCGTCGGTATAGGTCCACGTTTCGATATAGTCCCCATAGAAAGGTACCTCCCGATTTACGTAATTCTGATTGGTTGTGACGTCAATGTCCTACCGAAAGACTGACATTTGTCTTCCATGTGATTATAAAATATTTCAGAAGATAATTATCAGTATAGCGGGTTCCTATATCCCGTACCTCTTTACTTCCGGTATTTTGAGGGGTTTACCGAAATATCGGACATTTGGTATTTAATTTTCTTCGAGTCTAAAAACGTTCCGCCAGAAATTTGTAGGTATAGATCGACGTTTTGATACAGCCCCTATGAAACGGTACCTCCCGATTTTCGGTATTTTGAAGGTTATCCACATTGTTTTACCGAACTTGCTGAAACTTGGTATTTAGTCTCCTTCATAAACGAAAGGAAACTTATTGATCCATTTTACTTGAATACAACTCGTGGTGGAGGGTACAACAAGTTCGGCCTAGCCGAACTTAACGTCGTTCGTTCTTGTTGTCTCATATGATTAGCGTGCAGTTGTACTACATAATGTAAAAAATCTCAGTTTTCATCGAAAGTGGACCTTAGGACCTTGTCTAGAGAAGCAAACGATGTTTATACTACCACTATAATTTTAGAATTACGGTAAACTTGTATTTTTTATGCTTTGATCCCTATAAAACCTCAATAACAATAATTTAAAGACAAGGAAGAAAAGTCCTACTTTGACACATATTTTTCAAATCTATTTCTATGAATTAATTGCGATATTATGATCTAGGTAATTTCTTTGCTAAATAATACATATGTAAAAAGTAACTAACAAATTGTACCAATTCAATTGTACTACAAGCATTATTGGGAAAATTCAAATAATTTTCCATTGTTTTGAGACATTTAAGTATCTGCTGGGTCTTAGTTGACTGAAAGACATTTGCCCCAATTTTCATTTCATTTTCATTGCTACAACGACCCACAATAAAGATGCTCCTCTGTCTGACACAATGACATCGTTTCGTTGAAAGCAAAACAAAAGAAAACCAACAACAATAACAACATTCACACATAGCATTAAAAAGCCATAATATATGTATGCGAATGTAATTTAAAAACGGGTCTTTTGTTTCGACCAAATAGGCAACACAAACAAACCCGGCAATTAATATTATAATACGGAAGCGATCCAATTAATTTATGTGGGAGACGAAAGTCTTGAGGTAACGGTAGTAGCATCTTTTAATTGCCTACCCACATAAAATATTTTGGTCGGGTAGTTTTTTGAAGAGCTCATCTTTTACACCAAAAAATGTTGTTGTTCGATTGATTTGCTGTAGTTTGTTTTTTAAATTATTGTTGTTGTTGCATCATAAATCGAAAAATTATTAAAAAATCGTGTTTTTCATGTTTTTACAGAGAAGCGAAGAAATTATTGAAAATTATTTTGTAATCTCGATGGGATGGATGATTGTGAAATATCTATTAACGGTAACCATAAAAGAAGAAAAACAAACACACACGTGAATATGTATTTGTGTTGAACATCAATTTAAACACTTTTAAAATTGAACGCTTCATAAGTTATTCAAATAAAATCCCTCATGAATATTTACTTTGATTTTTCAATCGTATGCTGTGACAAAATGATTGACAAAAATGCATCCGATGAAATGCAATAGGTGATTGATAACTAACAAAACTTTTTTGAATTCGTGTAATACCGTGAAATATTCATCCTAGACACCCTTGTGGTAGGTATACCATATTTATACCCTCCACCATAATGAAATTTATTATCCCGTTTGTAACACAACGCAATTGCTAAATTTTGAGCAAAAAAGCCAGGACCGCAAAAACGCGTCAAGTTCGGTCAAATGTGAAGAATTGCTCAATGTTTTCTTCGATTGCAATAGCGTGGTACATCAGAAGGTCGTACTATCAATAAGGAATATTACCTTGAAGTTATACACCGCACGATTGTTGAGAAATCGGATTTCCTGGCCAAAACTTACTTAGCTGGCCCATTACAGAACATTTGTTCCATAGACCGAACTAAGAAATGATCTCCAATTCTCTATGTTAAGTGCTTCGCTTTCTGGAATACTGCGCCTTGTCATCTCTTCATCCACTTGTTTGCACCATCTTTCGGGTGCCACCGTGGTGCAATGGTATGCACACCCGCCTTGCACACATAAGGTCGTGTGTTCGATTCCCCGGCCAGCCAACAACAAAACACTTTTCAACGGTGGCAAAATACCCCTCAGTAATGTTGGCGACATTTCCTGAGTATTTCAGCCATGTAAAACGCCGTTCTGACTCGGCGATAAACTGTAGGTCCCATATCATTAAGCTAATATGAATCGGGGTGCACTCATTGATATGAGAGAAGTCTCCCTTGTCCCTTATGGGATGTTTGTGGAACAATTATTATTATTATAATTATTGTTATTCTTTGGCCTGCCAATTCTGCGTGCACCGCCATGCGGCCCGAATTTATACGCCTTTTTAGCGGGTTCATCATCGCTCATTCTTATAATATGGCCTAGCCAACGCAATCGCTGCATCTCGATACGTTCATCTATACTGATGTCGATGTATAGCTGATACAGTTTGTGGTTCATGCGACGTCATGCGTTAACGCAGAATTTTTCTCTCAAACACGCCAAGCACTGCCTTATCTGTTTGCGCAAGTACCCAGGCTTTGGAACCATACATCAGCACGGGTAGTACCAGTGTTTTGTAAAGCGTTATTTTTGTTTGAAGAATTGTGGCTTTGTTTTTAAAGTGCTTACTTAAGCAAAAGTAGCATCTGTTGGCCAATACAATTCTTATTTTTATTTCACAACTGATGTCGTTTGTTGTGTTTACGGCGATGCCGAAATCTTTTACTATCTCAAAATTATAGGAAAAAACTTCAACAGTTGGTCCGATCTCAATGGGCGCATTGCGCGTCGATACCACCAACTTGGTCTTCTCGCCTTTTACCGCCAGACCCACTTTAGCACGTTCTCCTTCTACCTTCATAAAGGTATCGGTTACTTCTTTTACTGATCGTCCCATGATGTCTATGTCATCAGCATAAGCAAGTAACATGTGGCTATTGGTGTAGATTGTGCCACTTCTTTTGAGGTTTGCCTCTCGTATAACCTTTTCCTTAACCTTTTTGGTAGGTGTCGAACTGCATATCTTAAATCTTCTCCAGGATTTGCCGCAGGGTAAATATCTGCTCGATGGTGGACTTGCCAGGACTAAAGCCGCATTGGTAAGGTCCAATTATTTCGTTGACCATGGGCTTTAGTCGTTCGCATAATATCCCTGACACTATCTTGTAGGCGATAGGGAGAAGGCTTATGCCCCTATAGTTGAAGCAGGATGCTCAGGTTCCAATCGTAGGATACGCGTTCTTCCTGCCAGATGGAGCTAACTAGCTGATGCATACAGGTAGGTCATTTTCTCCTGCTGCCCTATTATTCTGCAGCCGGTTTATTGCTGCCTTCACCTTATCTTGGCCGGGTGGTATACATCCATACCATTTTCTGGGATTGGATCTGTGATATCTTCGTCGATTTCGCTACTATTGGATACCAACAGTTTGGAAAAATGCTCTTTCCATATCCATAGCACACTATCTTTATCAGTTACCAAATTACCTTGATGGTCTCTACAAGAGGATGTACCAGTGCCAAGCCATCAGTTTGATGTTTCACTCTTTGGTAGAATTTTCGGACTCCATTCTGTCTGTTGTACATCTCGATTTGTTCACACTCCCGCTTTCCCATCTCTCTCTCATTTTCCTGCGGAAAAGACGTTTCTCCTCTCTCCTCTTCTCCCGATACCTCTCTCGTGCGGTATGCGTTGCTACTGATTGTAAAGTAGCCCTATATGCCGCATTTTTCTCTTCGGTAGCAGTACGACACTCCTGGTCATACCATGGTTTCCTTGGTGGACGTCTTTGGTACCCAAGTACTGATTTTGCGGCTGTTTGCATGGAATGCGCAATGTTTTGCCATTGTCTTGATATGTTATCGGGACGAGGAGTGCTTTGATTAAACAATTGGGCCAGTTGAGTGGAATATGCTGTGGCTATCTGTTGTGATTACAACTTACCGATGTCCAACTTCCGTGTTGTGTCTATTCGCACTTTGTTTGCAACGTTTAATGTGGTACGTACCTTTGCTGCAACAAGGTAGTGGTTCGAGTCTATGTTTGCACCTCGAAACGATCGTACATCCAACATGCTCGATGCATGTCTTCCATCTATCACAACGTTATCAATTTGATTTCTTTGATTTGGTGACAGCCAGGTGCCCTTATGAATATCGAGATGCTTAAATCTGGTACTGCTAACCACCACGTTTTTTGCAGTTGCAAAGTCTATCAGCCTCATACCATTATCAGATGTTACGCTGTGGAGATTGAATTTCCCGACTGCTGGGCCAAAGATATTATCCTTTCCAATTGTGGCATGTGAATCGCCTAATACAATTTTAATGTCATGGGCAGGGCAACGGTCATAAGTTTCTTCTGAGAGCACGTAAAATATATCTTTGGTCTGTTCGTCTGAAGAATTTTGCTGTTAATCGAATTGCAGCGAGTCTTTCATTCACTGGGGTGAAGCTGAAGACCAGATGTTTTAACCTCCGACCAACTACAAATCCGCAACCAAACTCATGCTTTGTGTCATGACAGCTATAATAAAGTGCGTCACCTTTAGGTATTGTTGTGACGCCTTTCCCAATCCATCGTATTTTCTGTAAGGCAGTAATGTCGGCCTTGTACTTTTCAAGTACATGCTTGTTGTATTCGGATTGAAGATACTCGGCTTGGTGTAGTCGTGTTGAAGCAACTAGGCTTGTTGTATTCGGGTTGATGATACTCGGCGTGCAGTAGCAGTGTTGAAGCGACTCGGGTTATTGTAATCGGGTTGATGATACTCGGCTTGCTGTAGTCGTGTTGAAGCGACTCGGATTGTTGTATTTTGGTTGATGTTACTCGGCTTAGTGTATTCGGGTAGATGTGATTATGTTGTCGACCCCCAGCACCCTCGGCTTGGGTTAATGATACTCGGATAAGTGTCGTCGGCTTGGTGTGATCGTGTTGTTGACCCTCGGCTTGGGTTGATGATACTCGAGTAGGTGTCGTCGGTTTGATGTTGATGTTGGTGTAGCAGTCAGTTTTGTTATTCTCGCTGGGGACCTTTGGTTTATTCAGCCTGAAACTAGAAGGAAGCGAACGTGTCGCAGTGTAAACACAAGAATCGAACAAATCGTAGGAAGCTTCGGCTATTTTGGGTACCCTGACCGGACCGAACACTGCCACACGTCAACTTCGTGTATCCTCTGTCTAACTCCAGCACTTGACGACTTCTGGTGTTGAAAACCGAAATACTTGTTCGGGGAGCAAAAAGAAGTGAATGAGAATTACTTTCACACATTTCAGAAATAGTTCTCATTGTTATGCGCTGAACTAAAATCATTCAATTACATCGAGAGTTATGAACTAATTATATTTTATGGGTATGTAATGACCAATGGTAAATTCATAAATAGCTGGACTCATAGAAATATGTACATTAAAGTAGGGCATATAATGAGATGGGGTGACTACAAAATTAAATAAAAAGAAATATATGTCATGGTCACATTACACTATATGTCAAAGATTTGGTATATCCCCATATTACGGTACCTACAGATTACACCTATTTTGAAGCAAACTCGTGATACAAAATCGAAGTATTTTATATTCGGCATAATTATTGTATTTGCTTCTTTTTTGGTCAAAGGCTCAGGGTATATCTCCGTCAGCACACTTGACTGATACTTTCTTACTTGTTTGATCAACACATAATTCTAAGTCGATATAAACATGTCAGTCCATCTCTCTGTTTGTTAAAATCAAGATACAGCTCGCAATATTCAAGATAGAGCTATATTTGATATAAAAGTTTGTATTCCTACTAACATGATCGGTATTGAAAATGGACTATATCGGTCCATGTTTTGATATATTCTCATAAAACGGTTCTTCTCGATTTTTGGTATTTTAAAGGTTGTGACCGCAATATCCCACTGAAATGGTTGAAATTTGGTACATAATCTTCGTTAGGGGTATTAATCTTTCCACTAGAAATTTCTGGGTACAGGTCCACGTTTTGATACAGATCCCAAAGAAGGGCACTCCTGATTTTCGGTATTTATAAAGTTGTAGCCACGTTATTCAACCAAAATAACTGAAATTTTTTATTTAGTCTTCGCTAGGAATATCGATCTCTATAGCAGGTACAAAACATTGCAAAAAACAGACAGTATAGGTCCACGTTTTGATATATACAAGAGTGTCACCCGATGTAGTTTGGTTCAGTTTCGATATAACTCCTTTGAGGGATTTGGTGCACCAAACACGCTATAAATCTTCAATTTTTATTAACTTTTGAATACGTTGCGGAACTTGGTTTAGAAATAAGTTCGCTAAACTCTATTGAAATCGGTTCAGGTTTGTATAAAGCTCGTATATATATTTTCGTTCGATTTGAGGTATGGGATGCGCTTTTCCTATATAGAATTGTAATCCCATGAATCGCTATGCTTATGGATAGTGATGTAGGGTATTTGATGGTATCCCACTCGACTCTCTTTCCTACCTGTTTTTACAGTATTTTATTGTTTATTTTTGAAATAATAAATTCCTCAAAACAAAACTATTTTTTATCCATTGTTTTATTTAAATTTTTTGACAGACTTCGTTGCGCCTACATTATGCATGAGGCGGTTTTAATTGATGTCCGCAGTTCCAGCCAAGTGATGGAGACTAATTTCTTTTCGTTTATCCGCTGAAAATGTTGTTAACACTTTTGTCAGTTAATTCATTAGCATTTTTATCTTAAATTAATTTAATATTTGAAGTGGAATTTTTTATTTGATGTTGTAAATTTGAAATGCATAGTTTGAAATATATTGGGTGTCTTTTTGAATTTTTTGTTTATAAAATATTTGAATGTTTTGAATTTATGTAATTAGTAAGTTTTTTAATTGATTGAACATGTCAAATGTTACAAAGGTAGAAAGGCAGATTATTTTGAAAATTTCACAATATTTAATTTAAGCTGATTCCAATCAAGCTTTTGGAATAATATAACAATTTTCGCGGTAATAAACGTATTTCAAAGCAAACATTAGATTTTTACAGATTTTTGTCAAGAAGTTTCTTCACCATTGAGTTTTGAAAAAAAAAACTGCATAAAAAAGCAGACTGAATAGAAATTGAACTCAAAAATTAAACCAGTCATATTGTTATTACACAATAAACTTGTGAACATTTTAAAGTGGAAAAACTATTAGAGGGAGCAGAGCTAATTTGTTCCATGTGCATACAATATTTACGACATTATCATCGCATAACAATGGCTTAAAGCATTTTTCACGTAATTCCCATTCTTTTGCATCACATTTAATTTTTGTCATCTCCCTTTGAACAGTAAGACTGACATTTGTTTCACAAACAAATTCTAAACTCTTAATTAGAACAGTAGCTTTAGAGTATGTCAAGCAAATAGTCACTACTTTGACTATGTCCACTCCACACACTAGCCCCATTGAAAAGTGATACTGTAACTTAATTGCTGATCTTGTCTATTAAAATATAATACTTCCCCGTGAGCTATTCACTAACTACCGATCAACGTCTGTTGACTTTATTTAAATTGGTGATTAACTCGTTGAACGGACATTTAAATGGAAAATTGATATTTGCATTTTAATCCACATTTCACATCGAACAATAATAAGCATGAATTGAATTGAGACTAACGCCAATGGCAATTTCACGGATTCCCAGTGGCCGTTTTGTTGGTTTTTGCAGTTCGTTTGTCACTTTTGTGTAAACCACACAAATGATTTATAATTTACACACAATTAATCTTTAAGTTAAACGCATGGCAAGATCCCCAGGTAGAGGTATTCTTTGTATTGTGTTGTCGTATTGAATGAAAATCTTCAGTAAAAGTGTAAGATAATAAGTAAAAAAGTGAGAAAAGGCTATAGTCGGTGCTGATTATGTAGTTTTTTTATTTTTAAGATTATTATTACGTTTCAAGAAAAGGAAAGAGCAACGCAAGCGGAAAACTTTATGCCAAGTATAGAAACAAGAAGCCCCAAAAAATAAAGCTTTTGAATTCAGAGCCTTGCACAAGCAAAGCATCACTCACACGTCTCCTAATTTTTCAACAAAGATGTTCCCTCAGTTGAAAATTCATTGAAAGCTTCCTTACTAAGAGAATGTAATGATTGGGGATCGATCTGCGAAAAATGGAAAAGATCTTTTAACATACGGCAAAGAAATTTTGAAATTTTCCAATTTTTTATTAAAACACGAATATAACTTAGAACCAAATGTTATCATTAATACGCATACCATCGCAGATTTGGCAAAAGAGGAATATTGTTACACAAAAAGTAAGCCAGTTTTAAATTACCAAAATAGCTAAGTGTCTGATGACATTTTTTTTAAGGGAACTAGGTATAAAAAAAAAACTATTATTTAGCAAAAAATAATGACGCAATTGAACTTTTCAAAATTAAACATTTAATAATTGAAAATGAAAATGTTTACATTTTATGTAACTAAGTAAAAGTTAAAAACTTTGATTATCATTTACAATCGTACGAAGTTGGTTCTCTGAACGAGGATACAACTTTTTTAATACCAATTTTAGATTTTATTACTTACCCATTTCACTTATATCCTATGAATAATGGAAAAGTTTATTTCAGAGTTAAGTTAATTTAATTTGTTTCTATACATTGAATATATGTAACTCGAATTGTTTTGTCAAATCAAATATGTATTTATATTAAATTTATGTAATTCGTTTCGTTTAATAAAATACTTTTCAAAAAATTTCATTTCTTCTACTAAGGGTATAAAATGGGAAAGGAACGGATATCAAAAAAATGACCACCATTGGTTTCAATCTGACAACGGGTCGTTGACAATCTGACAACGGGTCGTTGACAATCTGACAACGAAGCGTTGACAATCTGACAACGAAGCGTTGACAATCTGACAACGGGGCGTGCTCGAGATGACCACGTATGTGCTCATTTCATGCACGTCTGTTGTTGAAACCGTTGCCAAAATCTCGGTGTCAAAATGACAACGGCGTGCTCATTTTGACACCAAACGTGGTTGATACACTATCATACACGGATGTGGTCATTTCATACACGGATGTTGTCATTTTTTCTCTGGGTGTATGTATATGAAAAATGTATTGATGTAATTACCAATATTAAATGTGATTTCTTCCTTGTCCAATAAAATATTTCCATTCACATTTTTGCGCTTTTGCGCCATTATCTCATTAAATACGCTGCGACAAATGATTCGCACATGCCCTTAAATTCCATTTGTGCGAAAAATTTTGAAATGTTGCGGGGGAGTCACGGGAAGAGTCTAAAATGTGATTTATTGAAAAAATTGTTCTAGACCCCTGGTATTTTTGGAAGAAATTAGTTTCAGGTAATTTGAAATGGATTTTAGCATGTCAGGCTGGCGATAACTTTCGAACAAATCAATCGATTTGGTCCAAACATTGCCACTTGTTATATGAGTTTCAACAAATATGTGTGAATGCAATTTGGAAAACATTTGCTAACATTCCTATACGGGATGATTTCATTTCTTCTATGATACACATATTAATGAACTAAGTAATAGATGGATGATCTTGACTAATAACTTCAAGCACAAGTGAATGCTTTAACAATTTACTATCTGCGAACTAAATTTTGCCATATATCGACCTGCTTAGTGTCGCACAAGGTGCTGTCTTTATTACCTTAGAGTTATTCATCACCTTTACTTTATTGCGGCATTGACGCGTTTTATTTTAGTTACTTTGTTTTATGTTTAAATACTAAAAAGATAATTAACAACCAAAACAAAAATCAAACAAAACATATTTTTTCTCAACTTGTAAAAACAAAAAAACGGTAATAAAGCTGTTTTGTTTTGCGTCTAATTTATGAAATATGTGAAGACATTAGAAGGGGACTTAAGAAATTCGGTAGTTTTAACATGTCCAGTGATCTGAAATGTCGCAAGACACGACGTTCGGGCTCGGCGATAAACTCTAGGTTCCATACCATTGAGCTAAAATGATATGAAAGAAGTCTACCTTGTCCCTTTTGGGATGTTTGTGGAACATTATATACATACATATGTATGTATATGTATATATGTTATATATGTACTTACTGTGATTTTTTGTTGATTATTTAGGGGTGCGTAATAATTAACAAATTATAGTCCAATTTATAGAAATGCGCAATTTCAAACACAAATTATTGCAAAAACAATAGTTTCAACAGAATATGCTTGAAATTAAACACAACCTGCTTAATTTTAAACACAAAGTGTTGCAAAAACTTTAATTGCATTCATTCTCGCACAACAAAAAGTGTGTATTACACTGTGCAACACTGAAAATGCAAGAACTTCTAATGGACATTTTCTGAAAGTACACACTGAGGCTACAAAAACCCTAATTTGGGTTGTATATCAGGTTTGAATTTTATAGCCTCATCTAAACCTGGCTAAAACCACACTTTTTTCCACCTATCAGGGCTTTATCTCAGAAACTAAAAAGAATTTTACTTCGCGGTCTCCAGCAACATTATAGCCCGAAAGTAGAAGAACTTACGTGTCAAACGGATGAACTAGGAAAAATTGCCTCTAGCGCTTCAAAATCGATAAAATATATCAAAGTTTACATAATAAATCTGCGGTGATAGATTGGACTGTAATTATTAGCGTAACGATATCTTAACGAAAGTTGTATGAAATGGTTGACATAATTTCGGAACGAAATGTCGGAGCGACATCGTATCGATTTCGATCCGATTTCGTAACGAAATCTGAAGAAAATCCTTGGGAAATTCGGAAAGGAAATTTCTTTCCGACATTCGTTCCGAAATCTGAACGAAATCGGTACAAAATCTGAACTATTTCCGCTGCGAAAAATCGTTTAGAAATCGGAACGAAATCTGAACGAAGTTGCTTCCGAAATTGTTCAGACATGTCGGACATCCGACATTTGGTTTGCTGGGTAGGTATATGATAGCAACAGAAACGGTTGGAATGTAGAAACTCTTTATCCATTTGAGTTAAAGCTTTCTATGAAGTGGATAAAGAGTTGCCATATAATTACATACAGATATTTATGATAATTTAGTTATTTTTAAAAGCTATGTATGGGCAATTCTATAGTAAGGGTAATTCATTGAAGGCACTTAAACTATGTTGTTGACTTGCTTCAACAATGGTCACTAGCAGCTAAACTATTAGGAGTTGAACCAAATAACTTTTCGCAAAACTTTTCCAAACAATGTGCTCACCAATTCTTCAGAACATTCTGAAACTCTAAAATACTTATTTCATGTTGTTTATGCTGTATTTCATATCATACCTTCTACATGACACATTTCAAGCAATGTTCACACAGGCTGTTTATTTTCATATTTGAGGTTTCAATATATTTATCAAATTTCCTTGGAAAAATGTAGAGGCATTTTACAAGAATGGAATGTTCTGAAAAATTGTGAACTACATTCCAGCGGATGCTTCTTTCAAAGAAAATTCACCGAAAAATGTGACAGTTTTGGAGATGTGGTGCGAAATATATGAAATAAAGCAATTTTTAGATATATTATTTATTTTGAGGCAACAAATGCAGTTTTTCGAGTTGAATTTTTTCTCCAAATATTTTCTTCATCTCTTATCTACAAGTTTGCTTCAGAAGTTTAAACAAGATTCGAATTGGTTTCAGAGACATTGCCTCGAGTCAATATTTAGCCATGTTAAGATGAGGCCATAAAATCTAAACCCGATCTAACAACACAAAACCAAAATACAGTTTTTGTCGATTGGGTCTGTACTTTCATAAAATCCACAGTTGAAGCTGTTTGCATAAAATTACCTTGAATATGTTGCACAGTGTTATTGAAGCAGAAGAACAACAAAACTAAAAAAACACGTGTTAGTTGCTCGCGGTTCTTCGTTCGAAGCGGACGAAAGATTGTGAAGTTATCTTTTTTTATAAATCACAGTTGAAATAGGAAGTAAATAAAAAAGGCATTGAAATTTTTGTGAAAAAGAGCTTAAAAGCTGAACGAGTTGTGCATTAAAGTGTAACATAATTTAAATTAATTAAATAATCTAAAAATTCAAATGTAATAAATAATTGGCTTTGATTCTTAATTGCTTACTTAAGCCAAAGTAGCATCTGTTGACCAATACAATTTTTCTTTTTATTTCATAACTGATGTTGTTTGTTGTGTTTATGGCGGTGCCGAGGTAGACGAAGTCGTTTACTACTTCAAAATTATAGGAACCAACTTCCACTGTTGGTCCGAGCTCTATGGACGCATTGCGCGTCGACACCATCAACTTTGTCCACATTGCCAGACCCACTTTTGCTGATTCCCCTTCAACCTTCTTAGAGGTATCAGTTACTTCCTTTGCCGATCTTCCCATGATATCAATGTTATCAGCATAAGCAAGTAACATGTGGCTGTTGCTGTAGATTGTGCCATTTCTTTTGTCATTTGCATCTCGTATAATCTTTTCCAGCAGGATGTTGAACAGGAAACACGAAAGTCATTCTCCTTGTCTGAAACCTCTTTGGTACTGAACTGTTCGGAGAGGTTCTTTCCTATTTTAACTAAGAACCTAGTATCAGTTAAAGTCATCTTACAAAGTCGAATGAGCTTTGCGGGGATACCAAATTCAGAAACGGCTTGGAATACCTTTGAACGTAGGGGGCTGCCGAAGGCTGCCTTATAATCGACAAAAAGGTGGTAGGTGTCCAATTATTTCATTGACCACAGGCTTTATCTTGTAGGCAATAGGGAGAAGACTAATGCACCTATAGTTAGAGCATACAGTCTTATCTCCTTTTTTGTGGACGGGACACCAGATGCTCAGGTTCCAATCATCGGGTACGCGATCTTCCTGCCAGGTGGTGCTAACTAGCTGATGCATACACCTTATCAGCGTGTCGCCTCCGGTTTTGAATTTTCTTTAGCTGGTTTATTGTTTACTTTATATACACTCCCGTTTTTCCATTTCTCTCTTTTTCCTGCGGAAAATACGTTTCTCCTCTCTCCTTTTCTACCGATACATCTCTCGTGCGCTACGCGTTGCTACTGATTATAGAGTAGCCCTATATGCCGCATTTTTATCTTCGGTTGCAGCGCGACACTTCTGGTCATACCATGGATTCCTTGGTGGAGGTTTCTGGTATCCAAGTATGGATTTTGCGGCTGTTTGCATGGAGTGGGCAATACTATGTCCTCGGAACGTTCAGTGCTTTGATTAAGCAAATTGCGCCAGTTGAGTGCAATATGCTGTGGCTATCTGTTGTGATTGCAGCTTGCCGAAGTCTAACTTTCGTGTTGTGTCTGTTCGTACTTTTTCCGCTACGTTTAACCGGTTACGTACCTTTGCTGCATCAAACTTGTGGTCCGAGTCTATGTTTGCTCCTCGGAACGATCATACATCCAACACGCTCGATGAATGTCTCCCATCTATCACAACGTGATAAATTTGAATTCTTGTTTTCTGATCCGGAGACAGTCAGGTGCTTTTAAGAATGTCGAGATGCTTAAATCTGGTGCTGCTAACTACCATGTTTTTTTGCCGCAGCAAAGTCTATCAGCCTCATAGCGTTGTCAGATGTTACACTGTGGAGAATGAATTTCACGACTGTTGGCCCAAAGACATTCTCCTTTCCAATTTTGGCCTAGAATAATTTTAATGTCATGGGCAGGACAACTGTCGTATGTTTCTTCTAAGCGCTCTTCGAGTGGAGTATGAGCGCAGATAAAACTAATGTTGAAGAATTATGCTTTAATCCGTATTGTAGCAAGTCTTTCATTCAATGGTGTGAAGCTGGAGACCAGATGTTTTAACTTTCGATGAACTACAAAGCCGCAGCCAAACTTATGTTTTGTGTCATGGCAGCTATAATACAGTGCGCCACCTTTAGGTGTTGTTGTGACGCTTTTCCCAATTCATAGTATTTACTTATGGCAGTAATGTCGGCTTTGTACTTTTGAAGTACATCTGCGATTGGGTATACTGCACCTTCTCTATAAAGAGTGCGAACATTCCAGGTGCATATTAGAAGATCATGGTCCTTAAAACGTTTGCGGGGGTTGTCAGCTTTAGAGGCGATTGTTTTTCTTTCGTTTTTCATAGTAGGCAGCGTTTTCTAGGTAGGGTTACTAACCCGACGCCCAAACCCAAATTTTTAACGCGCGGCACATGTTAGCATACTATCTTTAACGGTTTTTAAAGACAGTTCACCAGGTGACACAACGGGGAGGTCAGTGTCCACTTGAGATGAAAAAGGGACCAAGAAAAATCGTGGGCTTTGCCATGATAAAGCCGGTCAGGACCGTTCCTTTTAAGTTTACAACCCCTATGTTCTATAGAACGATTAAAATAGACACGTATTTTTAGGAATATTTTATCATTGTTTCAACGATAACAAAATAATAATTAACTATTATGACCAATATCCTAGATGAGGTTGGGGGTATTTCAACATAATTGATTAATATAAAATATGACCTGAGCTTTAAATTGGTCTCGATTGCCTTTTTTCCAAAGGTGGAAAAAAGCTCAGCTATCGAATTTCCCTATTTGGGGAATTTTATTTCCATAGCGGATATGTCATCTTCTGATGGACATATTCCAAATGGAGAACCTGATATGGGAGTAGATGGTCTGAGTTTTAAATCAAAAACAAATGTACTGGTGCCAATTTTAATATTTTGAATCTTTAATTTTAATGACGAACACCTTTACTTCTATATAAAAGTGTAACTTTGTCATCAAAAAGATAAGCAGTAGGATTATGACTTTTTTAATTTTTTTTTCTCAAAAATGATTTCCTGTAGTGAGTATGAATGAACTTTTGCCTATTAATGCCTAAACTAACATTCATTCCATTTAAATATAAAAAAGGTTTCGCGCAGACCACTTTTATTTATTTATTTTCTTTTTTTTTTGAAAAAATGCAATGAAATGAAGAAAATTCTCAAAAAACTATTTCCTGTTGTACGAAAGAATGACCTTTTGCCTATCAATGACTAAAATAATAAAAACTTTAAAAGCCTTTTGTGCGGAGCTTTTTTTATCGAATCACTTTATAATTAAGATTTAATATAATCTTAGGCAATAACTCATCAAAATATCTTACAGGGGTACGATGTTGCAAAAAGACATAACCCTAATCAGCAGAGCTGAAATCATTACCAAGTAAGTTGTCGACTGTGGTCATATTTAAAACATATAGCAAAAGGCGTCACGCTATCCCAAAATTCCATTGTTAGGACTTTTATTAAAATTACACTGTGCAACATTTTTGAGCCAATCGCGTGCAAACAACTTCTGTCCAGAAGTTTATGAAAGTAGAGGACTAATAGGCAAAAACCATATTTGGGTTTAGTTTTCTTAGATCGGGTTCGGTTTTTATGGCCTCATCTAAACATGGTTAAAAATCGAATTTTTAAAACAAGTCGGGGCTGTATCTCTGAAACCAATACGAATCTTGTTTTGACATCTGCAGCAAACTTGTAGATAAGAGCAAGGAGAAAACATTTGGAGGAATAGTGAACTCGAAAAACTGCATTTATTGCCACAAATTTTATAATATATCTAAAAATTCTATAATTTGTGTATATTTCGCAGCGTATCTCCCAAAATGTTAAATTCGTCTTAATGTTACCTTTTGGGAAAATATTCTCAGCAATGTAACACACAACTCTTTAGAACATTATTTTGTTGTAAAATGCCTCTATCGCCTTTTTTATAGTAAATTTTTCAACAACAATTTGGTAAATATTTCAATAATTCATTGAAATCCCCAACGTGAGAATAAACAGCCTGTGTGAACATTGTTTGAAATAAATTTTTTAAAAGGTATGTTATGAAATGCCCCTTAAACAACGTGAAATGACAATTTTAGAGTTTCAGAATGTTCTGAAGAATTGACGGTCACATTACTTGGAAAATTTTTAGAATGGTTACTTGTTTCAACTCCTAACAGTTTAGTTGTTACTGACCAGAATTTCAGAAATTGTGTAAACTTTTCTATATTTTAACGAGTTTGATGCCCTAGATGCAGCTTTTCCTAGTCCATCTGTTTGACACATAAGTTCCACTACTTTAGGGCAACAATATTGCTGAAGACTGCAAAGCAAAATTCTGATTAGTTTCGGAGATAAAGGTCCGATCACTGGAAAAAAGGCTCGTTTTAGGTCGGTTTAGATGAAGCCATAAAATCTAAACCTGATCTAAGAATACAAAACCCAATTAAGGTTTTTGTAGTCTCAATATGAACTTTCAGAAAATGCCCATTAGAAGTTGATTGCATTTCCAGTTTTGCACAGTGTTATTGTAAACGGAAAATTTATTTCCATTTTCGACCCAGCCTTTTATACAAATACTCTTATGTATTGCATAAAAATATACATTACATATATTACAACCATTCGTTTTGTATTTTAACGATCACTGTCAATGCCTTCAACTCACAGCCATGAAAGATGCATTGAGCACATTGATATATTTCCAATATGCGAATAGTCTTGTCTGTACTGTTTTTTTTCGATGGACTAAGTACCGGCAAGGGTGAACTGTTTCCTTGTAAAACTGTAACTAAATACTTGTAACTTGTTAATAGTACAACATTGCAAACAATGTCTATTTTTCGAACCAATCTTAAAGTCATTTGTCGCTGCCTTGAAATATTTACAGCATTATTATCTCTTGTTCCTCTTGTGTGGGATATAGCAACAACTGTAATTGTCTTCCGGGTCATGATTTTCTAAAAAGAAACATTTTAATGAATATAGAAAAACAATTAGCATAAATTGTATTCTTTAATAAAATAATTTGTTTCTATGATACATACTTACAAAGTTTTTATTTGCATGTTCTTTGTAGAGGTAAACTGGATTGAGTAAAAAGCCACAATTGCTTATGGGATCTATGGGATCTACCATAAAGGATTTCTGAGTCTTTGAGGAGCATTGTGTCATACTATTATATACTAAGCATTTTAAAGCAATAAAAGGGTATTTAACTAATTAAGTCCCATAAATTATTTTTTTGTTGTGACATCGAACTCATATCAAATAATTATGCTGCATGACCTGACCTGATCACAATAATTTAGTGCGAAGGATTTGATGAGTAATTACACTGTGTTACACGAAAAATGCAGGTGTTCTCATGCAGCTATTCGGTTTTGTTGGGGGTCTATGGAAGACGAAAATACCAATTTTTCTATACCACATGTTTTTAAAGAAAATCGGGGCTATATCTCTCAAACCAAATCGAATCTTCTTCTGACCTCTGAAGCAAATTTGTAGAGTAGGACAATAATGAAATATTTGGAGAAAGGCTAAATGCTAAATTTCAGCCAGTTCGATTCTATATTGAGACCACAACCGTCAAAATACTGAAAATCGGGAGTTACCGTTCTTAAGTGCTATATGAAAACGTGAACCAATATAGTCCATTTTTAATACAAAACATTTTAGGAGTAATAGAATCTTCTGTACCAAATTATAGAGCTCTATCTTAAATACACAGAATAGAATCAGAGTTGAATCAGTGGTTCATTCTCTATCCTACACGCAGAAAAAATACACAAAATAGTGTATTTTAAAATTCTTAAAATATGTATTGTTGGCGCAACAATATATTTTGTGTCATCATGTTCCCTAATAAAAAATATATGGTTGAAACAACAATATATAATTTCAGATTTTTAAAATACACTATTTTGTTCTTAGAATATGATTGTTCCAAAAATATCTCATCTCTGTGTGTATATTAGGGTTATGACTTTTTGACATTTTTCCTCAAAAATGATTTCCTGTAGCAGGGATGAATGAACTTTTGCCTATTAATCACTATGCTATCGTTTATTCCATTGAAATATAAAAAAAGTTCACGCACAAATCGATTTTAAAAAAATTATTTTTTGAAAAAATATATGAAATGAAAATTTTTTTTTTCAAAAAATTATTTTTTGTTGCACGAATGAATAAATATAAGCCTACTAATAACTATAATTACGTTTATTTCATTCAAATATTAAAAAAGTCGCGAAAAAAGTCACTTTGAAAAAATTTAAAATTTTTTGGTTTTTGTTAAAAAATTATATTTTTGAATAAAAGCGTTTACGACATTTTTACGATTCTCAGAATTGAAGAAAAATAGTGAGAAATAAATTTTATGTCATTTTAATTATCTCATGTGGCTCTAAAGTTTATTTTCAATTATATGTCTGTTTTCAGTGACTTCAAAAAATTGTCCTTAATCTTGATAAATTCAAATTTTAAAATCATTTTGTGCGTGAGGTTTTTTCACCGAATCACCTTATAATTAAGATTTTATGTAATCTTATGGCAAAACTCATCACGCTATCATACAGGGATATGAGGTTGTAAAAAAGTCATAACCCTAGTGTATATGCGATACTTTCATGACAAAAGATGACATATGACCATTGTTTTTCAAGAAACCCACATTTCCCTATTGTCCTTTATGATGATATTGGAAAAGTTATAAAAAATTGTTAACACTTAATATAAAATAGTAGCCTATGTAGAACATCATTTCCAAAAAATATGTTTAGAAATAAATAAATGCATAAATTATTATTATTTCGTTTATAGAAAGCAATATTCACCTCAAACGTGAGTGACAGACCCCGGAACCAACTTTGGTCAAGAGTTATTTAAGTCCAAAAGTCATATAAAAACGCCAAAATATTTATTTAAACGGCTAGTAAACAAACTGTTAAACTTTTTTGAAGCTTAAGATAAGACAATAATTTATACGGCGAAGAAATGGACCTGGTCTTTTAAAGCAATTTTAAACCAAACAAGTAAAAAAGTATCAGTCGGCTTTGCCGACATAGATATACCCTCAGCCTATGTGAATTTAAACTTTCATCTATAGATATATCGAATATATTTAGGGTCTTTTAAGTATTTGTGGCCCTTGGAGGACATTTGAGTTTGCCGACAAAAATGTGGATTAGGATTAAAGTTCAAAAGTGTTACGGAGGAGGTACTTAAAGGAATGGACCGACTTGGTCCATTATGGAAGTGGAAAAAGGATCTTCGAACCGACCCTAAACTGCTCTTAGACACAAATATTGAACTTTTGTGGTGGGAGTTCCCTAAGAAGTGGACCGATATGGGCCATTTTAGAATTTAAACTAAATTTTGACAAAATATTAGCAGGTCCAAATTTTGGACCAAATTGGTTCAAGAGATATCGTGCATACCATTTTAATTACAATTTTTAAACATCGGGGGGAAGCACTGGAAGTTGTGGATCTATATTGGCCATTTCGAACTGAAATTAAGTTTGAACAAAATATGACGAATGCCAAATTTTGGACCAAATCGGTTGATCAGTTCGAGAGTTATCGTGCTCTCCATCGACTACATATGGTGCCATAGGGTGTTTTTGCACCTTTCGGGCTGTTTTCTCAAGAAGTATGGACTTGCCCTGAAAAAACTTTTACCGTCGTTATTGAGGCAGCGAATGCAAGTTGCCTCAACAAAAGTCAAAGTGATTCGAGAGCAGGTCTTAAAGTAAACTTATCCGAAATTTTGTGTTAGAGGTACCCGAAGGAGTGGCCCGATTGAGTTCATATTGGAACCTCATCTAAGTTTGGTAGACATTTCACGATGTGCAAAGTGTGGACCAAATTGGTTACTCCATTCAAGAGTTATCGTGCGCACAAATTTTCCGAACATTTTCGAACTTTAGTGGGGGAGGTACCGGAAGGAGTGGACCGATATAACCCACCTAAATCTAAGTTTGGACAACATATTACGAAAGCCAAATTTTGGACCGATTCGGTTGATCCGTTCGAGAGTTATCGAACGCTCCAGCCTGACAGATAGACAGACGGACGGGCATGGCCAAATCAACTCCAAATTGTCTGAAACGGATTTCGTCCAAACATACTTGGGGTCTAAAACCATTATTTCGTTGAGGCACATTTTTGCCCTTATGAAAGTGTATATTCCCTCGTTAGCATAAATGCTGAGGGTATTAAAAATCATTGATATCCTAAAAATAGCACATCTTAAGTAAACTTGATATAGGAGCATGTCTCATCATGACCTGACTGAAATCAGAATTGTATCATATTTTCAAATGTATTCTTCTCTATTTTCTATTTTCAGTTTAATACTCCTATATAAATTACATGCAAAATATGAAATTTTAAGGATGACTGCAGTTTTCTTTCTTCTTTATCTGAAGTTACTTTTAAAGACCAGTTCCGATTCTTCGACCCGTAAAATTATTATAATATTTTCATCTCACATAAATGACAAAAAGGTTTATTTCCTAACAGCCTAAATAAAAAATTGGTGTTTTTAAATGATTTTTGGACTCAAATAATAAGGGTTACATTCTAATTTGAGGTGGATTTGTTCTCTGTACACAAAACATCGCAACAATTTATGACATTATTTATAAATTTTTTAAACTATTTCATGCAAATAATACGCAGCATTATCTAATCTCTTATATTATAAACCAGTAAGGAAAAGATCAAAGTCGGGCAGAGCCGACTATGTGAGTATATATACCCCATACCATACATATATGTATACAACATGGAAGAATTACATAGCTTCTCTTCAGTCATGGCTTATTATTCGGAGAAGAATAACAATGGATTTATTGGACGTCTTTCATGTTTCCGGTACATATAACGGCTTATGGACTAGTTAAATGTGAAAGAAGATGCACATAAAATCGGAACGATTTACCCAGCAAAATTTGAAGGAAGGGGTTCTATGCGATGACGTGATTTCATGGCATATTTTGCATTGGTTCAAAGCAAGTCGTGAAAGATCCGATCTTTTCATTAGCATTTAAACCCATGCAAAGGAAGTCGTGAAAGATGCGATCTTTTCATCAGCATTTGAATCATTTGTACAGATCACTACAAACAAACAAGTCGATTTGTACATGCCTACAAGTAGCGACATCAAAACAAAAGAGTATACATTTCCAAAATGTTTGTTATAAAATTACAAATTAAATGTAGGTTCACGAACTAGATATTCTTAAAGGAGTGCTGTTGGAGTCCATGTCGAAATCTGAACTGGTGATGAGAAGATAATAGAAAAGCTTTTGTAAGATGAAACAAAATCAGTGACTGAGAGTGGGCGAAGTAAACTCTGTTGCGGTGCAGCGGCGGTGATTAAATTGAAATTTATTCTGATAAATTAGTTCTAGTTGCACGGTGCTCTTGAAATAATTTTAAATGGAAGGTGCTTAATCTCGGAAGTTTTTGCGGATTCTGAAACTACAATGTTTATAAATAAGAAAAATCAAAAAACAAAAAAAATCGCCGGAGCGCTTTTTAAATAAATCGCGATTTAAGTTGACATTTTTAGGGGTTGTTCAGGTTTTCACGATTTTGCTTAGAAACCGCAAGTCCTATCAAAATGGGACTAAAGAGAATGTTGTATCTATGAAAATTCACTACAAGATCGGCCTTTATGATATTTTCGTAGGTTTTACCATTTTTAAGATACAGAAGTTCAAATTGGGACAATGCACTGACTGTATCGCCCCCTTATAAAACAATGTCATGAAGGGTGGGCCTTAACTAACTTTTGATGAAAACTGCTTACACAGGGGAAGTTTTTGTGAATTCTGAAACAGCTATGTTCATAGATGAGAAAAATGCAAAAACAGGAAAAAATCGCTGTAGGGATTTTTAAATAAATCGCCGCCAAAATTCACATTTTTAGGTGTTTTTTAGGTTTTCACGATTTTGCTTGGAAACCGCAAGTCCAATCGAAATGGAGCTAAAGAAAATGTTGTAGCTGTAAAAATTCTCTAGAGGATTCACGTTTATCATTTGTTCCCAACCTGTACCATTTTTGAGATAAAGAAGCTCAGTTTACACTTCTAGGTTTTTTTTGTTAATGTTTCGCGATTTTGCTTGAATACGGTAAGTCTCGTCGATATGGGACCTGAGAAAATCTTAAAGCTGTGAAAATTCTCTACAAGACTGGCTTAAGTAACTTATCCTAAGTTGTACCATTGTTTTGGATATATAAGTTTAAGTTGGGAATTTGCAGTCATAACATTGTTTTATAAGGGGCCGATACAGAAATTAATTGAATTTGAATTGTCCCAATTTGAACTTCTATATCTCAAAAACAGTATATCCGACGAGAATAGTACTAAGGTCAATCTTGTAGAGAATTTTCATAGCTACAACATTTTCTTTAGCCCCATTTTGATAGGAGTTGCGGTTTCTAAGCAAAGTCGTGAAAACCTAAACAACCCCTAAAAATATCAACTTAAATCGCGATTTATTTGAAAAGCGCTCCGGCGATTTTTTTTGTTTTTTGATTTTTCTCATCTATAAACATTGCAGTTTCAGAATCCGCAAAAACTTCCAAGGTGTAAGCACCTTCCATTTAAAATTGTTTCAAGAGCACCGTGGTTGTTTCATGAATTAGTTTGAATTTATAAAGAGTTTGGTTTGTAATGAAAATCATATTTCAATACAGAATTTTCCATTTTCCAAAGGGTTGGTGAAAATGACATGTCAAAGCATTGGTCAAAATGACATGCTTAGGATCCGACAATGAATGTCATCTTAAGATCCGAAAATGAATGTCATCTTATGGTGGTCTCGCTCATATAAAATTCATGAGTGAAAATGCTAAAAAGATGACATGCCAGATCACTTGCACCCATGATTCAATCCATCCTTGGCATCGAACATTTTGCTGGGTATATCCTAATACTTCTACCTGTTGTGGCACCGTAAATTGTTGTAAGTCCATATTTAAATTTCCTTGCGGCAATTGTCTGTTTGTCGGTGAGAGAGCGTGTTGAGAGGCAAAGAGTTACCATATACTTCACCTCTCTCTCCATCAAACTGACAATAGCCGCAAGGAATATTGCCTAATATAAGTATGGACTTAGAATAACTCTCTCTTGTAATGGTTATTTTTACTTCAGTAATGATTAAGATATGCCATCACTGCCCATCTATGCCATACGCGTGCTATTATAAAGACTTGTACTAACTTCCAAGTTTTCTTTTTAAATAATGAAACAGAAATATAATATTTAATATTGGTGTCCTATAGGAGATACTTAACTCTTATGTCTATGCGAGTTATATTTTCCTAACAATTGTTTAAAATATAACATCTAAAACCTTTGAATAAAAAAATACGATATAAAATATGTGTGTCTCCTCGCGGTACCTTCTACTGTCCTTTGAGACAACGCGGGGAGACGACTTTTTATTCGCGAATCCATACATTGATATAAGATTGACTCTTACATATCTGAAACAAGAAATAAATCTGATATACACAACTTATTATTTGCATGCATTATGGGGTACCTTCCCCATGTGACCATGTGATTTAATTTGTATAGTTTGATCCTATGGAGTTACTTCCCCCCCCCCCCCCCCCCAATGCCTACTCGCATTTCCTGCTCGTGAAACATTAGATTCATTTGAGCATAATTTTTATGGGTTGAAGCCTTTAAAGCTTATAGTGGTTAAAATAGATGATATTTGGTATTAGCAGCTCAAAGAGGAGAGCTGTTCTCCCTGACCGCACCCGCTTTTTTAGGAGATAATGTGTACATTAGGGTTATGACTTTTTGACATTTTTCCTCAAAAATGATTTCCTGTAGCAGGGATGAATGAACTTTTGCCTATTAATCACTATGCTATCGTTTATTCCATTGAAATATAAAAAAAGTTCACGCACAAATCGATTTTAAAAAAATTATTTTTTGAAAAAATATATGAAATGAAAATTTTTTTTTTCAAAAAATTATTTTTTGTTGCACGAATGAATAAATATAAGCCTACTAATAACTATAATTACGTTTATTTCATTCAAATATTAAAAAAGTCGCGAAAAAAGTCACTTTGAAAAAATTTAAAATTTTTTGGTTTTTGTTAAAAAATTATATTTTTGAATAAAAGCGTTTACGACATTTTTACGATTCTCAGAATTGAAGAAAAATAGTGAGAAATAAATTTTATGTCATTTTAATTATCTCATGTGGCTCTAAAGTTTATTTTCAATTATATGTCTGTTTTCAGTGACTTCAAAAAATTGTCCTTAATCTTGATAAATTCAAATTTTAAAATCATTTTGTGCGTGAGGTTTTTTCACCGAATCACCTTATAATTAAGATTTTATGTAATCTTATGGCAAAACTCATCACGCTATCATACAGGGATATGAGGTTGTAAAAAAGTCATAACCCTAGTGTACATACTTCCCACTCAGTTAAACAAAATTTGGTGACTATATATGTTACCATTCTATATTATTCGCATAGAAAACTAAATAGATGATATTTGATATTAGCTGCTCAAAGTGAAAACTGCTCCCCCTGATCCCACCCCGCTTAGATATTCGCATACAAAATTAAAATAGATTATATTTGATATTAGCAGTTCAAGGGGGTATATTTGAATAAGGAATAAGTGAACTTAGTAAAAATTATTATATTTATACCCTACACCACTATGTGGGGAGGGTATTATAAGTTGGTTTCGGCCAAAATGTTTGAAACGCATCGAAATAATGGTCGTAGACCCATACTTATATACCAAAATGAATGTCTTGACGAGCTGAGTCGATCTGGCTATGTGTGCCCGTCCGTCAGTCCGTCTGTCCATCTAAACCTTGTAATCACGCTACAGGTCGCAATTTTGATCGGATCGTCACGAAATTTTGGATGTTGATGTGGTTCCCGGAGGGGAAGAAGCCTATTTTGGTGATGGTCGGATAATATTTAGGGGTCGGAAAGAGCAAAAAACTTAGGTGGATAAAAATACAACGTTTTTTGTATTTATACCAAAAGCAAAACCTAACAATGAAAGTAGAAAATATCACCTTTCTAATGATGTAAAGTAGGTGCTCGTAGGTGCTCGTAACAACGAAGATATCGCAATAGTTGCAAATAAAACCCCAATTTTCATTTTTGCGATTTTAATTATATTGACGAATATCACAGCTTTGGTTGGAAACTTTCCAAAAGCAAAGACTGACTATGAAAGTAGAAGATCCCGTCTATACAATGATGCAAACTAGGTCGGCGTTGGTAACCAAATAACCGAGATATCGCAATAGTCGGTAATACATCCCATTTTTCTATTCTTTTGGAAATCACGCTACAGGTCGAAATTTTGGGGGTTAATGGGGGACCCACAGAGGAGAAGCCTATTTATTTTGATGATGGTCGGATAATATTCAGGGGTCGGAATGGGCACAAACTTATTTGGAGAAATGTAAACGTTGTATTTCAAAGCCAATATCTCTGTTTCTTTAAGAGGTATATCAAACGCAAAAACTGGCAAGGAAAGTATCACCTTTACAACGATCTAAAGTAGGTTGTCGTAGGTTGTCAAACAACAGCCATATCGCAATAGTCGGTAATGCATCTCATTTTCCGATTTTTTTTTGTAATCACGCTACAGCTCGCAATTTTGATCGGATCGTTGATGCGGGTCCCTCGGAGGAAGAAGCCTATTAAGTTTGGTGATAGTCGGATAATATTCAGGAGTCGGAATAAGCAAAAAGCTTATGTGGAGAAAAGTCAACGTTTTTATACCCTACACCACTATGTGACCAGCTGAGTCGATCTGGCTATGTGTGTCCATCAATCCGTTCGTCACAAAATTATGGGTGTTGATGAAGGTCCCGGAGGGGAAGAACCCTATTGATTTTGGTGATGATCGGATGATATTCAGGGGTCGGAATGGGCAAAAAACTTATTTGGGGAAAAACTCAACATTTTATTTCAAAACGAATATCTCCGCTTCTATATGGGGTATATCAAAAGCAAAACATGCTGATGAAAGTATAAAAAAAAGAAAAAAAAACATCGAAGATATCGCAATAGCCGCTAATAGAACCCAACTTTTTATTTTTGCGATTTTAATAATAATGTCGATTATCACTGACTATGAAAGTAGAAAATCCCATTTTTAAAATGATGCAAAGTAGGTTGGCGTAGGTGGCCAAATAACTGAGATATAGCAATAGTCGGTAATACATCCCATTTTTCATTTTTTTTTTCCAAATCGCGCTACAGGTCGCAATTTTGATCGGACCGTCACGAAATTTTGGTGGTTAATGGGGGTTCTACAGAGGAAGAAGTCTATTGATTTCGTTGATGGTCGGATAATGTTCAGGGGTCGGAATGGGCAAAAAATTTATTTGTAGAAAAAGTCAACGTTTTATTTCAAAGGGAATATCTCTCTTCTGTAAGAGATATATCGAAAGCAAAACCTGCTAGGAAAGTAGAAAATATCACCTTTACAACGATGCGAAGTAGGTTGTCATAGGCGGTCAAACAACAAAGATATCGCAATAGTCGGTAATGCATCACTTTTTCTTTTTTTTTGTGCAATCACATTGCAGGTCGGAATTTTGATCGGATCCTCACGAAATTTTGGGGTTTGATGGGGGTCTCACAGAGAACTGGATCTGTTTTCGCTTCTATAATTTGTTGAAATTGTTCTAGAATGCAATTTCAATATTTGGTGTTTGCCCCGCCTACATTTTTAGCAGGACAATTTTTAAATCTTTTTAAGCACCTTACAAATCAACAATTAACATTTAGTGAACTGTGTCAATTTAATATCTTGTAGTGACATTGACCCATTAGCACCTGGCACACCTCACGTGTAACCATCAGCTTCATCACCAAATTGGCAAACTCTACCAAAAGATAATATTATCCATAAAGCTAATACTAGTTGCTGATGACATAAACATTTAATTGTTTATTTTTTTTTTTCTAACAATTTGACATTTATTTCTTGAAGATGTTTTTACTTCGCAATTTTATGATGATTAAAAAGACAGGCAATCACCAAAAGACCAAGACCGTGACAGAGACAATAAAAAATTAAGAATCAGATAAACAACTTTGAAAAAAAGTTTATTAATATTATATAAACTGTTTTGTTGATGATGTTTGTTGTACAATTTCAAAAATTAATGTGCAAGATCATCGAATACATAAAACGCCACATAAATATCGCGTTTAAACTATTAATGGTCAATTATCATGATAATGTCTGAATGATGATGATGAACGAAGAAGAAGATGATGCTGGTTGTAAGATATTCCTAATTCTTATGTGTTTTTTGGTAGTGCCACTGCCAGCAAATGATGTTTGTCTGGTGGTCGTGATGTTCAAACTGTTTTTTCACATATCTGTTAGTAAAAAAAAGATTCTCATAAGTTCTAAGGTTAGGCTCAGCTTGGTTCTTGCTTTTGTTTATAATTTTAAATAACAATTCAAAATCGTGGCCAAAGTTTAATGTTAAATATATGAAGTTGTAATAAAAACGTTTAATAAGTATGGCGGTCAGTTTAAACGTTTTCACATTAATGTAGAGGTCAGTGTTATTCACATCACGACCATATTTATTCAATTTTTTCTATTTTAGGTGTATTGAAAAGTATGCACATTAAATATATGCTTCTTTATATGTTTTTTTTTTTGCTTTTGATCAATTGTTGAAGTAGGAGTTATTATGGTCATAACATTCTGATTATAGAAGTGACTGTCAGTTTCTTTTATAGCCTTTGTCGGATCTTCACAAAATTGTATAATGGGTCAGTATTCAGCGATTTGGTAAAAATATTTTTTATGCACGTAAAATAGGAATAACAACAGGTTAAAAAGCGTTAAGTTCGGCCGGGATGAATCTTTTATAACCTCCACCATGAAATAAAATAAAATAACATAAAATTTAATAAAATAAAATAAATATAAAGTTTCTGAACGTTGGGAATCCTAATTACCAATTACAGCAAAATTGGGCCGAGAATGTGGATGAAATCTTCAAAATACCTGAAACTGGGCGGTGGTTTACACTGTGCAGCATTTGTAAGGAAATCTTGCGCAAACAATTTAAGCTGAGTATTTTTTGAAAGTACAGACTTAAACGACAATAACCCTAGTTGTATTTTGTTGTGTTAAATTCAGCTTGGATTTTATGGCCTCATATAAACATGGATAAATATTGACTTTTTAAAGCAATTCTGGGTTATATCTCTGAAACCTATGAAATATTTGTAGAAATAATGAACTCAAAAAACTACATTTAGTATTTATTTTATAAAATATCGAAAATGTCCATAATTTGTATACATTTCGTACCATATCTCCTAAACCGTTAATTTTTCTTAATGTTTTCTTTTGGAAAATATTTGTTAGTATGTAATACACAACTCATCAGAACATACCACTGTTGTAAAATGCTTCTATCACGTTGTTTTCTGTATATTTTTCAACGACGATTTAATATATATGTCAATAATGTGGTGAAATCCGAGAATAAACTGTTGGTGTGAACTGTGTTTGAAATACGTGATTTAAAATATATAATGCAAAATACCGCTGAAACAACATGAATTCAGCATTTTAGAGTTTCAGAATGTTCCGAAGAATTGCTGAGAACTTTATTTGGAAGATTTTTAAAATGGTTTACTTAGTTCAACTCCCAATAGTTTAGCTGGTTCTGACCAGAATTTCAGCCATTATGTACAATTGTCTATATTTTATCGATCTTGATGACGTAGATGGTGTTTTTCTTATGTGATCTGTTCAAAAGATTAGTTCTACTATTTTAGGGTTACAATACTGCCAAAGACAGCGAGGCCAAATACCTATTCGTTTCTGAGATAAAGGCCCGCTAAATGCAAAAAAATTTAGTTTTAGCCCGAGGCCTAGGGTTTTTGTAGTCTCAATATGTACTTTCAAAAAATCATACTGGAAGTTGGTTGCATTATCAGTGTTGCATAGTGTTGTACGTAGGTTATATCCTGTGTCCACAATTTAAGGTGGATCAGTTTTTGACAACTGCAAACCCCAAATATCAATAATAGCTAATTCGTTCGGAAAACTTCACAATACTTGAAATCTTTATATTTGGGCCTATGTTTACAATTTTTGATGCAGACGTTTTTGTCAAATTACAGAAAATTTAGACCGAAATAAGAACGATACTTTTTTGGACACTGGGAAAAGCAGATAATAATATGTCTGACAATTGAGCTAAATACTTCAGAATGCCTGAAATCGTGTGGCACCAATGCCAAACATCTACCTTTGTTTAAAATTTTTAGTGAATAAGTTTAGTAACTACTGGGAATGACAAATTTCAAATTACAGGTAGTTCGGTCAAACATATAGCTAAATTCTCAAAATGCCGCAAATCGGGAGGTACCGGTATATGGGGCCTATACGAAAACATGGAGCAATATTGACCATTTTAGGTGGAGAAGTTGTGGCCAATAAATGACAAATTGCAGCTGGTTCGGTTAAAAATTTTAGCTAAAATCCTCAAAATAGGTAAATCGGGAGGTACCAAACAATAAATCTATATTGACAATTTTTGGTGGAGAACAATTGTGACCACTAAAAACCTCAAATGTCAAATTACATACAGTTCGGATAAAAAAATTGGCTATAATCTTTAAAATATCGAAAACCGGGAGGTACCTTTATATGGTGGCTATTCCAAAACATGGACCTAGTTCGGTAAAAAGATTACTTAAAATCCACAAAATACCTATAATTGGGAGATACCAAAAAATTGGCATATGTTGACACTTTTTGGTGGATAAGTTTTGTGACCACTGCGAACGTCAGACGGCAAATTGCAGCTAGTTCGGTTAAAAACTTTATCTTAAACCTCAAAATAACGAAAATCCGGAGAATCCGAAAAACACTGGTAATCTCAAATTACAGTTACTTCCGTCAAAAAAGGTAGCTAAAATTCTGAAAATGGGGGCTATACAAAAACATGGGCCTATGTTCGGTTAAAAATTTTAGATTAAACCTCAAAATCTCAAATTACAGTTACGTCCGTCAAAAAAGGTAGCTAAAATCCTGAAAATACCGAGAATCTGTTATATGGATATGTTTTGTGTCCTCTGGGAACTTTAAAAGTCAAATTAAAGGCAGGTCGATCAAAAACTGTAGCTAAAAAATCCTTAAAATACAGAAAATCGGGAGGTACCGTAATATGGGCGCTATACCAATCATTGACCTATGTATGTTGACAATTTTTGGTAGAGATGTTTTGTCTCAGATGTTAAATTACATGTAGTTCGGTCAGAAAATGTAACTAAAGCCCTCAAAATACCGAAAATGGAGAGATACCGGTACCAAAATATGAACCTTTGTTGACAATCCTTTGTGTACGAGGGCGGTTCGGAAACTTCTTAGCCTATCAATGAAAGAGAATTGTTAGTTTTTCAAAAATATTTTTATTTTTCAATATAATCTCCTGAAGCTTCAATACACTTAGTCCAACGCTTTTCTAGCAATTCTATCCCTTGATTAAAATAGTTTTCCTCAAGGTCTTCAAAATAGTGGCTTACAACTGTAATTGCATCTTCATTTGAGGTAAAACGCTTGCCAGCAAGGAATTTTTTTGGATTTGGAAACAAGTAAAAGTCACTGGGAGCTAAATCAGGAGAATAAGGTGGGTGGTCAAGCAACTCGTACTTTAATTCGTTGATTTTAGCCATTGTTAAAACACTCTTGTGCGCTAGTGCGTTGTCTTGATGAAAAATTATTTGTTTGTGTTGTAAGCCAGGACGTTTTTCTCGAATTTGTACATTTAATTGATCCAAAAGGTTGCAATAGTACTCTGAATTTATTGTTTTACCCTTTTGCAGATAGCCAATCAATAAAATACCTTTGAAGTCCCAAAAAACCGTTGCCATAACCTTACCAGCCGATCGAATTGTTTTTGCCTTCTTTGGGGCACTCCCTCCAGCTTCAGTCCATTGTTTGGATTGTTCTTTTGTCTCTGGAATATAGTGGTGGATCCATGTCTCATCAACAGTTATGAAAGGACGCTTAAAATCCATTTCATTTCGCTTAAAACGATCCAAACAAGCTTGAGAAATGTTCATTCTTATGCATTTTTGATCGACTGTTAACAAATGCGGCACCCATCTTGCAGAAAGCTTTTTCATCTGTAGTTCTTCATGCAAAATTAAATGGACTCGATCATTTGAGATGCCCATCATATTAGCAATTTCACGCACTTTTATTCGTCGATCATTTAATACCATATCATGCACTTTGGCTACAATTTCTGTTGTTGTTGCTGTTTTTGGACGTCCACTACGTGGTTCATCTTCAATGCTTGTACGACCACGTTTAAATTCAGCAACCCAATTTTTTACTGTTGCATATGAAGGAGCACTTTCACCCAACACATTCACCATATCATTATGAATTTCTTGTCCCGATAAACCTTTTTTATGTAAATATTTAATGACAGCACGCATTTCTAATTTTTCCATTGTAAAAAAATTGCGGATGCGTCTTTTTTGAACACCTGTTTCTATATGAAGGAGTTGCCAGATCGAAACAAAATTTAACATGTGTTCATAACAGAGATGGAAGTTTCCAAAACACTTAACTTTTTTCGGTTAATACCGCGCTTTTTGTGCTAGGCTAAGAAGTTTCCGAACTGCCCTCGTATATGTTTTGTGACCTCTGGGAACTTCAAATGTCACATTACAGAGAGTTCGATCAAAAACATAGCTAGAATCCTTAAAATACCGAAAAACAGGAGGGACCGTTATGTGGAGGCTATACCGAAACATGAACTTGTGGTTAACATTTTTGGTGGAGTAATTTTGTAACCACGGGTGATCTCAAACATCAATTTACAGGTACTTCCCTCAAAAAGGTAGCTAAAATCCTCATAATACCGAAAATCGGGAGGTACCGTTAAATGGGGGCTATACCAAAACATACAACTATATTGACTATTTTTGATGGAGTTGTTTTGTGCCTTCTGGGAATCTCAAAAATTTCAGGTAGTTCGGTGAAAAATGTAGCTAAAAACCTCAAAATACAGAAAATTGTGAAGTAACGTTATAGGGGCTATACCGAAACATGGACCTATGTTGAACATTTTTTGTGTAGATGTTTTGTGACCTATGAGAAATTGAAGTGTCAAATTACTCTTAGTTCAGTAAAAAAAAATAGATTAAATCCAAGAATGCCGAAAATCGGCATGTAACTTTAAATGGGAGTTATACCAATACTATATACAATTTTCGAAATTCACCTGCCGATAGAAAAATACACCCGGTTTAGAAATATAGCATAGTAGCTCAATTATTGTGGACGCTAGAGTGTTTACAACGGACAGACAAATGTACATAAATGTCCAAAAGATCTTAAGTTAAGCTTCTACGACAACCAAGAAATGGGCGAGATATGGATTAACTGACATTGGTACAATGTTTGTACATCGTAATACATAGATAATGTTTGAAGATATAGTACATCGGGCAACTCCTTCCTGTACCTGCCTCACAAAAGATCAATATTTTAGCTTGTGTGCAGTTTAAAGGCTCTTCGAGGTTTGTTTTGAAGTTTCCATTGAAGGTAGTAACTGTCGAAGACTCTGCCGCATAGCTTACCACAGACCAGCCTATTGCTTTGTAGGAGGTCAACGAGGATTCTTTGTCAGCACCCCAACTGCCGCCGGTCAGTGGCCTGAGAACCTTGTTCTTACTTCTGATCTTGTTGTAAATAGCAACGGATTCCGCCGATGTTAACATGCTGTCGACAAAAAGACAAGATTTCCTTTACATTGTTACGAAGTAGGTTAGTATTGCATCCCATTTTTCCATTTTTCCAATACAGGTAACAATTTTAATAAGATCGTCACGTTAATGGGGCTAATAGGTTAATAGGGCTCCCAGAGAGGAAGAATCATATTGCGTTTGGTGATGGTCGGATAATATTCAAGATTCGGAATGGGCAAAAAACTATGTGCACAAAAATTCAATGTTTTATTCTTATACGAATATCTCCGCTTTTAGTAGTTATATTCCAAAAGAAAAAGCCCATCAATAGATGAGGAAAATATAATCTTTATTGTGACGCAAAACAAGTTGGCGCACATCCCACTTTCCCATTTTTTTTATTTGAATTGTTCTGACGAGTATTTCAGCTTTGGTTGGATGCGTTTCAACAATGAAGACATTCTGAGCTTTAAAATGTTCCCAATTGCGTTACCAAAACTGGTGAAATGCTTGTGATGTTGAAAAAGACTCTGGGTTATCCCAATTTCGAATTTATGAAATTTTATTTCAATGTCAGATATTTCGGCTTCTGTTGGACATATTCTAAGAATATAATGAAACTAAATCATCTGAGCTTTAAATTAGTACAAAATGTGGCATTTATTGTAAAATATCAGAGATATTGCAAAAGGCGCTAAGCTATCACAATTTTAATATTTCAAAATTTTTACTTTAATACGAATACCTCCGCTTCCACTTTGTGTATTAACGGCATGTAGATGTCGACAGAATTCAACTTAGAGTTGTATAGTTCATGAACGAACTAGTTCAATTGAACGATTCGTTGAAAAGAGCGTATGAACTAGATCAGTCGATATAGTTCATTATAGTTTAATAGCTCACTGAGCGCCGACCGAAAGATCCACAAAGAACGATCAACGAACGATTCAAAATCTAGTTCCGCATGTCATTCACATAAAGTGACGCCGTCCTCTGTGCTAAGTGACGCCTTCGTAATGTAATAAGTTTTGTTTATGTCTTGGATCAATGTGAAGTATCATCCCCTATTGTAATAAAAATAAATGTTAAGAGCATTTTAAACACATCGTATCCCAATATATCGAATCCATTACCTATTCAATGTTTTGGATAGAAAAAAGGAAAAAATAAAAAGAAACATACATACAGTGATAATTTCTACAAACACACAACGTAAGATTTTTTCTGCCAGCCACTTAAATGAAATAGTAATTACATTTTTTTCGAAGGATGTTTTTTTCTAAACTTAATCTTTCTTTATGAATGGAATAAAAATATCTAAATGTAATATTTTTGTAGTTTAATTATACTATTCTAATGTTTGTTCCTAATTTATGTATGTATGTGTTTTCATCAAGGGAACGATTAAGAGCTCGTGAACGATTCTGATCCGAATGATTGAACTGGATAGTGAACTATGAACTAGATTACTGAACTAGTTCAGTTAAAAGAGCTGAGCTATTGAACTAGATCTTTCAAATGAACTAGATTGTAGAACTCTAATTCAAATATAAAATTAAATATTAATTAAGTCATTTGGTATAAAAGCTAGATAGATGAAAACTTTAGTATCTCCCTAAAAGAAATGTTTACGAGTGAAAAGCTTATGCACAGGCTAGTGGTAGCCTTCATTTAGAGTGCAAAATTTGAAGCTGTAAATTTGCTCTGCGGCGCTGTACCCTTGTGGTTATTGGGTAGGACCGAATGCCAACGCTCATGGTGAACATTGAAGTTCTCTAGCACCCTACAAAAGCGAACGAATTTCGGGCATATAACGAAAATCAAAGCTACAGTAGGGCTATAACCAAAAAATACCACGCCAGTATCATATGCGGAATATTGTCCTGATATCAAAAACGCGTGTTTTTGTTCGATTCGGTGAAAAAAATTTCCGCACCGACAGCGATGACTTAAGCCCTTATGATATTTTTTCTATTTAACAATTTACATTTTCTTTGTTTGAATAAATATTTATGGAAAACTAATACGATTCTCACATGCAAAATCATAAACCAGTAAGGAAAGGATCAAAGTCGGGCGGGGCCGACTATATAATCACCACTGTGAATATGTAAAATATATATGATAGCTAAATCCAAATCAGAACAGGTTTCGATATAATTTTTCACATTTATTTGTATACCAAATTCCGTCACATAGTCCAAATTTCATCAAAATTTGACATACAGTATAGTCTCGATAATTCGGACACCACATGTTTCGGCGATGTCCGCATTATCGAATTGTACGGATTACCGAATAGTAACAAAAACACGGCGAAAAGACCAAATTGATGGTGTCGACGCGCAAAGCGTCCATAGAGCTCGGACCAACTGTGAAAGTTGGTACCTACAATTTTGAGGTAGTTAAAGACTTCGTCTACCTCGGCACTGCCATAAACACAACAAACAACATCAGTTGTGAAATAAGAAGAAGAATTGTATTGGCCAACATATGCTACTATGGTCTAAGTAAGCAATTTAAAAACAAAGCCACATCTCGTCAAACAAAAATAACACTATACAAAACGCTGATACTACCCGTGCTAATGTATGGCTCCGATGCATGGGTACTTGCGCAAGCAGATAAGGCAGTGCTTGGTGTGTTTGAGAGGAAAATTCTTCGAAAGATCTACGGGCCGATTTGCGTTGACGGTGAATATCGACGTCGTATGAACCACGAGCTATATAAGCTATACAAAGACATGAATATAGTTAAACGTATCGAGATGCAACGATTGCGTTGGCTAGGCCATATCATGAGAATGAGCGATGATGAACCCGCTAAAAAGGCGTATGAATACATGCCACATGGCGGTGCACGCAGAATCGGCAGGCCTAAGCTTCGATGGAGCAAACAAGTGGATGAAGAAATGGAAAGGCGCGGTATTCCAAAAAGTCAAGCGAAAAACAGAGAGGAATGGAGATCTTTTCTTAGTTCGGTCTATGGAACAAATGTTCTGTAATGGGCCAACTAAGTAAGTAAGTAACAAAAACATGGAGGTTTTTTTATATTAAGCAAATATCACGGGTTGCGACCATTTTAAGGAGCTTTCCTAGCTACTAAATTTACTTCTTAATTTTACTCCTCAAGCGTAATTTAGGTGCCATTTCCTGTGTATTTTTGTAGTCTAAAACTTCTTTACAATTGGTGTATATTTATTCATAGTTTTTTTTTCAAGGATATAAACTTCGTAGCCCATATTCACATATTGATTTTCAGTGTCCTTGGGACATGAGTCTCTTACGACTTGAGATATAACTTCAGAATTTAAATGCACTTATCTCATTATTGTTAATATATTTTACCCATTTCTATGAACATCGGCAACTGGCTTTACCTTGTCGTCGAAACGAAAAAGGTATAGTTTTATATAATTGTTGGAATAAGACAATGGAATTTAAATCTATTGGTTGTATAATTACGAGAATAAAATACAACAATCCGTAGTTGCCGCTAATTTTGTACATCAAAGAATGAAAATAAAAGGAGTCATGCGCTTTTAAATATTTTTTTTTTTTCAATTTCTATATATAATGTGATTCTCCAAAAAACCGTAAAATTAAATTGTTTATAATTTCCGTAATTAACGATATTTTTCAGTAAGTTTGTGATTAAAAAAGAAGTCGTTAAGTTCTGCCTATAGCAAGAGTGCTGTAAACTTTTATTTAAACTTTTCATACACAATTTGGGTTTTAATTTTACCGATTTTTTTCGGTAACTGAAAATATGAATTTAAGAATCTAAAAAATCTAAAAAACTAAGCTATTAATCCCAACGCTTCAAATGTTCTAAACATTTCTAGATAAAATATCATTGGAATACATTACGTTCCAAGAGACTTTATCAATAATCGGATGCCTAAAGAACTAAATCCTTTAGAGGAAAGGAACACCCATCATCGATTTTTAAGGGAACAAGGCTACCCAACACTAGGTTGAAAATACTGTTGCTTATCATAGTTAGACATCGAAGGTTGAAGGGTAGAAGGATCATTCGACAGTTTCAAATAGTTAATTTCATATTGACTGTATAACTGTGGCTAGCCACAAAGACGAGAAAAGACGAAAACTTTGAAAAACATAATTTTTCTTATTTATACACCAATAGCTATTGCTAAGAACGAAAACATCAATGAAGTAAATAAGAATCTAAAGCTCAAAATAGGAAAAAAATATTGATGTCCGGATTATCGAGGTACGAAAAATGTGAGATGTCCGGATTACCGAGTCTACAAAGTTTCCGGATTACCGCGATGTCCGGAGTCGAGACTATACTGTATATAGCGTGTTTCGTGCATCGAATACCTCAAATCGGTCGAAAATATATATGGGAGCTATATCCAAATCTGAACGGATTTCGATATGGTTTGGCACAGTTATTTCTAGACCACCGTCACACATTCCAAATTTGATTGAAATCGGACAAATATAGCGTGTTTCGTGCATCAAATACCTCAAATCTGCCTAAAATATATATGAGAGCTATATCCAAGTCTGAACCGATTTCGATATAATTTAGCACACTTATTTCTAGGCCAAATCCCGGCAAACATTCCAAATTTTATTGAAATCATACATTTATAGCGCGTTTTGTGCATCAAATACCTAAAATCGGCCGAGAATACATATGGGAGCTATGTATATCAAAATTTGAACCGATTTCTATATAATTTGGCACACATATTTCTAGACTAAATACCGTCGCACATTCCAAATTTAATTGAAATCGGATATATATAGCGCGTTTCTTGCACCAAATGCCTTAAATCGGGCGAATATATATGTGGGGGCTATATCCAAATCTGAAGGGATTTTTACCAAAATAAATAGCGTCCTTTGGCCAAAAAAACTATCTTCCCCAATTTTCATGCGAATCGGACAATAAATGCGACCTGTACTTTGTTTACAAAAATACATGGACAGACGGACATGCATAAATCGACTCAGAAAGTGATTCTATGTGTATTCCTAAATAAAACAATGGGTACATCTCATTTCCTTTTGCATGTTACAAACTAATGCACAAGGTGGTTGGTGTAGGGTATAAAAAGGGTGTAGCTTTCGCGAATTCGTTTCAATTCCCTTGTCCGATAGGTTCAATTAATAAAAACATAAAATTTGTGAATTTTTAAAGAAACACAAAAAATTGCAATATTGACAAAGGTGCATTTAATGCTATAAAATATCGCGATTTGATAAGAAATTGGTCCAGAATGGTTTGATATTGATTTTAAATTAGATTAAAAGTATTAATAAGTTATAACGAAAAGCGTATATGTCATTATAACAAATAAAATTAAATAATACATCACTGAACTTCAATGCATTTGGTGCGGAAACTTTTATGCGATAGAGAAAAAATGACACCGTATTTCATAGTAGTTTTTCATGCTCTACATGGCTATGCGGTGGTATTTTGTATATTTGCAAAAATTGCAAAAAAGTTATAACCCTAATGTATAGCGTATATCGTACCAATTATGCCACTCTACCTCGGCAGTCCCACACTTTACTCCATGTATGGGTCACTACAGTTAAGTTCAAGCGAGATATATCTATACTGGATAGACTGGTATATAAGGAAGGCAAGTTTTCCTCCCCCGCTTCCTAAACGAAAATCGTTATAACCATCGCAACGTTGCAAGCTATTGTTGAAGGTAAGCTTTGTTTACTAGACCGCGGCTACGAGGGTCACTAAAAACCTTCTACACGCAGTGTCGCCAGTCATAATTTGACATTTTTTTTGGAAAGTTTGACAGTTTTTAGCCTAAGAGTACTCAGGACAGTTTGACATACGACCATGTGTTGGGTTGTTTACAGTGGCTTGATTGAGACACGTCCAAAACATGGTTTTTTAACGTTTTTACAGCATCTTCTGGTGATTGCTGCTATTTTTTGGGTTCATACGCATAGTGCCACCGTGGTGCAATGGTATGCACACCCGCCTTGCACGCTAAAGGTCGTGGGTTCGATTCCCCGGCCAGTTAACATCAAACACTTTTCAACGGTGGCAAAATACCCCTCAGTAATGTTGGCGACATTTTTTGAGTATTTCAGCCTTGTACAACTTCTCTACAAGTGGTGTCTTAGACACGCCGTTCGTACTCGGCGATAAACAGTAGGTCCCATATCATTGAGCTAATATGAATCGTGGTGCACTCATTGATATGAGAGTAGTCTCCCCTGTCCCGCCTGTCCCGTCTTTTTGGCGAGTGTCGGCCTCGATTGAATTCATTACACCAGTTTTTCATAGTGCTATTGGATGGTCATTTATCGACATACAACGATTTAATTTGATCGATGCACTCTTACCGTGATTATCCACGTTGGAAGTTGTGAACAATTATCGGATGAAAATGTTCACAAGTAAATTACATTTTTTTTGCAAAGTGATTTTTTCAAGTCACTGTAAACAACTCAACACGTGGTCGTATCTTAAAACTGTCCTAAGTACGCTTAGGCTAAATACTGTCAAACTTTCCAAAAAATGTCAAATGACGCCTGACGACACTGCGTGTTGCCTAGGGCAGAAGGTTTTTTAGTGACCCTCGTACCATGATATTCTTCCGACTCATACTGTTTACCATTTCATTGTATTTGTCGCGAAGACCATTTAAATTGACTTGCAGGAATGATGCATGATCGGGACGCTGAACAACAACATGTGGTGTTATATTTTGCTTTGGTTGTTGTTGGAGTGTCTGTGGGGGTGGCTCGTATTCCGATGACGAAGTGAAGACACACTGGGAGATGACCTGGCACAACAAGTAGCAACATGAATCTTATCGCAGTAGTCCTGGAGGCGACCAAGAACAGATTCAGAAGAGTATCCATTACACCTCAACGATGTTGACATGTGGTAGATGTGGATCTGACAATCGGAACAGATCCATCCCCGGGTTCTTATCTATCTCGGCACTGACAAAAAGACCTCGAGGTCCTAAGTTGGGACTGTACTTAGTTTTACTTAGTCAGTTTCGTAAATTGCCAAGAATGATCTTTATAAAATTTGGTTCAAATTGGTCTAGATATGCTGTCGGAGCGAGCTTTATTTGTAGTTCCGTCATCTTTTTTTTTCAAACCAAGCATCGTATATTATATGAAATGCAATTTCCATTTAAAATATGTGTGTGTATTTTACAATAATTTATGATGTTACCAGTAAAAAATTCATTTAAAAAATAATAATTAAAACAATGACGTATTTATATACATATATTATTTTAATATTGTAATTAAAAGTGTATTTATGTAAGACAGACACATTAGCCATTCAATTAAACAGGGGAAATCCATTTCCATTTGTATTTATTGACTTACAACAGCAACGACAAACAGGTGACTGTGGACAATTATCGGACAATGTTTATTGCTCCGTTAGACAATCAATCGATAGATTAAAATTGGATGATAATTCTGTGTAGACAATTTTTTGTGGTTCGTTTCAAAATCTACATCGATTGAGATTGATGGCTGCCGGTTTGTCTATCTGTGTGTCTGGATTACTTTTTTCAGACTAAGTGACTGGCTGGCTTTTATGTTGTAGTCCCCTCCATAAAAATGAAACTAACAAACACCCAATATCGATCGAACTATTCACATGTCAATCTCTGTGATTGTTTTTATTATTGATGCTGTTTGTTGTTGCTGAGATATTTTCTTAGTTTTGTTGTTGTTGTTGTTCATGAAATTAAATGTAAGTAAGTGTAACAATGTGCCAAGTCAAAGAGTCATTTAATGTTAAGGTCTGAACATTATTTCGTTACCGTTTCAAATCGAGTCTCAAACCAGACCAAACCAAATCACAAAGATCATGGTCGTGACTTTGTGGCCAGCCAGCTATGAATGCCTGCCATATGTGCATGTTGAGACATAAGTATAGATGTATGTAAGTTCGTAGGTATGCTTTCTGCCATATGAGCGGGAGTTGGTGGTCGTCGCTAAAATGTTTTAATTGCTAAACATCGTCACATAAGTAGTGCATTAATTACGCTTAGCTAGCCGGGTAACGCTTCTTACTAAAACCTATTATAGTCTGCGACTAGTGGAAGTCCACACAACTCTAATCGCAGTTAAAGAAAACAGTTTTGTAACGATTTGTTAGACCACGAGAGAATAAAACTCGTGCCTTTAGCTGTCAATCAAATCAATGGTTCACTCATAAATTATCGGAATGGTTGTTTTTTTTTTTTGTTATTTTGTTAATAACACATTGTTTTGAAAAGGGGAAAACAGAACCTATTAATTTTTTTAAATGAAATCATTTAGTTAGTCGAAGTTTAAAATACGTTAATGGCTGAATGGAATTTCTTTAATTATTTTTCGCATTAGAAAGCAAACTAAGAACAACCGGATACAAAATAATATTCTGGACAAGGTGCTATTAGGAGTGCTGCGTACAATAATTTACGATAAACATTTTTGGGTACAAATCTCTCCTAAGAAGTTTTGAAAGCCAAGGTGGTTCGTAGAAACACAGCTAAGGAGTCCACCGGCTGGCTTCTTCGGTACCGGATTAACCCGGAACCACACAACACCTATGTTCCGGACAACAACTGCCCTCTCAGGGTACATATTATTTGACATTTTTTCTCAAATACGATTTCCTGTAGTGAGAATGAATGAAGTTTTGCCTATAAATGACTAAAATAACTTTTATTCCATTTAAATATTGAAAAAGGTCCCGCACAAACCACTTTTAATTATACCCTCCATCATATGGAGGGTATAATTAAATTTGTCATTCCGTTTGTAACACATCGAAATATTCGTCGGAGACCCTACAAAGTATATATATTATTGATCAGCATAAAATTCTATGTCGATTTGATCATGTCCGTCTGTCCGTCCGTCTGTCTGTCTGTTGAAATAAAGATACAGCTCGCAATTTTAAAGATAGAGAGTCAAAATTTGGTACAGAAGTTTTAATTACTTGCAGGATGGTTGGTATTGAAAATGGGATATATCGATCCACGTTTTGATATAGCCCCCATAGAACGGTACCTCCCGATTTTCGGTATTTTTAAGGTTTTAGCGTCATTATCGTACCAAAATGGCTGAAATTTGATACGTACTCTTCTTTAGGGGTATAAAATTTCCCCCAGAATTTTGTCGGTATCGGTCCACACCTTCATATAGCCCCCATAGAACGGTACCTCCCGATTTTCGGTATATTTAAGGTTTTAGCTTCATTATGCTAACAAAATGGCTGAAATTTGGTACGTAGTCTCCTTTAGGGGTATAAAACTTTCCCCCAGAATTTTGTCGTTTATCGGTCCACACCTTCATATAGCCCCCATAGAACGGTACCTCCCGATTTTCGGTATTTTGAACGTTGTGGCCTCAAAATTCCACTGAAATGGCTGAAATTCAAACTTCCTCAAAACTACTCAAACTTCCGCTTTAAATTTGTCGGTATAGGTCCACGCCTTCATATAGCCCCCATGGAAAGGTACCTCCCGATTTTTCGTATTTTGAAGGTTGTGTCTTCAATATTTCACCAAAATGGCTGAAATTTGGTATTTAGTCTTCAATGTGATATAAAACTGTTCGTCAGAAATATGTCTGTACAGGTCCACGCTTTCATATTGCCCCATTTCTGACTAAAACCTAAAAAAAAGAGTATTATCAGTATAGGTCCACATCTTCCTATATCCCCATAGAAGCGTACTTCTTGATTTTCGGTATTTTTTAATTTTTAGCCACATTCTCTTACCGAAATATAGGAAATTTGGTATTTAGTCTTCTTTGTGCCTAAAAACTTTCCGTCAGAAATTTGTCGGTAAAGATCGACGTTTTGAAATAGACCCCATAGAATGGTGCCTCACATTGCTTTACCGAAATTGCTGAAATTTAGTTTTAAGTCTTCTTCATACACGAAAGGAAACTAATTATTCCATTTTAGTTGGTGGAGGGTATAACAAGTTCGGCCCGGCCGATCTTAACGCCGTTCTTACTTGTTTTTTACGTATAATATGACGATAAAGTTAGTATAAAACAAACGGTTATGTCATTTTGGTAATGTCGTGTGTCCCTATAGGTACCTTGTTTTCAGTTAAATATCTGCTTACAGTGACTTCAAAAAAATGTCAAAAGTTCTGAAAAATAAAAACGTTAAGAGCTTTTTGTGCGGAAGCTTTTTTATCGAATTACTTTATAATTAATATTTTATTGCTTAAGTCTGGAGTATTCCTCCATTGGCTTAACTTCATCATTACCTTTGAGAGTAATGTTTACGAAACGCACTGACAGCCTGCAAAATTTACTGATCGCTACCAAAATCATGATTTCATCCCGGCGAAGGGAATTATCAATTGGCTTTTCAGTTTTTGAAATGAAGATTTTTCTAGTGAAAAACTGAACTCTTTAAGCATTGAGTATTCTCATGTTAATGAGAATGATGCTCACATTTCGGCTTTCCCAAAAAAAGCACCAGAACAAAATATTTGTAAGCTGACAGCACGATTCAACTAAGAAATCATCGATTTTTGTGATTTGAAGTAACATCTACACAGTTAGCTGTGAGTATGTTATTGGAATTTAAAAATTCCCTTTTGCGCGTGCCTCCAGACTTAAGCAATCATCCAGACTTAAGCAATCATATGATTGAATCTTGAACTAAAACAAAACAAACAAAAAACAGCGAAGCCACGCGCAAAAGGGAATTTTTAAATTCCAACAACAGCAGTCAGTTCAATAAAGACCTATCAACTAGAACCTGACTCTAATGACCTTTACATGGACTGTAGGGCAGTAGCAGTCAGGAGTGGAACTGCCGAGGTAGGGTTGGTTAAGGTGTACCTCTCGACTTCAAATATCTGTACTCTTGTCTTGATCAGCAGAGCGCACGGTTTCATCACCTCTGAACGTCACACTTTCATCAGTGATGGGAATGATAAGTGACCTAGTTTCAGGGAGTTCATTAATCACCGCTTCAGAGATCTGCCCAACTCTCTTGATGTTAGGGTAGCCAATAGGACGTTCCGAAACGTCAGGGAGCCGACACTGGAAGCTAACAGATTGATCGATGAGCATAAGCGGAACAAGTGGCTATATCACTTGAAAAGTTCCCACATTGTAGCCGAAATAATTAAACTTTGGGCAAAGGTTAAGTCACTCACGAACACTGGATTCAAGGATTAACCACCAAGTTTACAGTGAATGGAACGCTAAACCGCCCAAAGCATCTGGCACTGATGGAATCTCCATGATAATGCTGAAACAACTGGATAAGCAGGGAGTTGGGTATCTCACCAAAGTTCTCAACGTGTCGTGGATTTCCGTTTTATCCACGATCTTAAAATTGAATTATATATGTATATTATCCACGACATGAAAATGGATTCTAAGTGTTATCCATGTTCTGACATATAGAATTCATTTTCAGAAATGATCCACGAAATGAAAATGGATCATATCTATTATATACGCCCTGAAAATAGATTCTATGTATTATCAATGACTTGAAAATGGATTCTATGTATTATCCAAGACCTGAAATTGTATTCTATGTATTATTCACAACCTAAAAATAGATTATATGTATTATACTCGTCCTGAAAATTGATTATATGTCGCCCGATTTCACTTTTGTCACCCGTAACAAAGTCTATAGAGACGATACTCCTCTACATACTCCTCAACCAGAACAAGCCGTATTACAGTTTTGGGGGCGCTCGATACCGATACTATCAACTATTAATGTTGGATAATAAATTATATGTATGGACACATGTAGTACGTGGAAGTCAGGTACAAGGAGCCCAAGCCACGTAGATGGTGATACCTCCGGAACTGAACATGTTGGTCGATCTACCAAAACCACTGACTACACCAAAATATTGGGTACAACGTTCGACAACATGTTTAGTCGTCAGCTGCGACAAGATTAAAAGTAGGGATAATGCTCTAAAGCTCCTGGCCGGCATAGTCTGTGGTAAGCTACTATGTAGCGCCAGTGTAGTATGCAAAATTTAGCTCTATGAAGTCGAAGAATATTGAAACCTGCCATTATGCCGCTCTGAGGATTGCAACATGGTGCCCCTCATGACACCAGTGTACCATCTTCGTGAGGAGACAAAGATTTTACCGGTACATCAACACGACAAAATGTTGTCGATGCAGTCAGTACCTTCTTTATTGTTCCGCCGTGAACAAGTCCATGTTTCTTGATTAAGGGTCTATAGGTCCTAAAAGATCCTACGGTGAAGAAGTAAAAAATCCTTACTAAATAATGATTGTTTTTTATAGTCGTAACTACTTACCAAATCCCCTATTAACTATTTTTTTAACAAGGGCATGTCGCACAGAGGGGAAACATAGGCCTAAAGTTGCTCAAAACTCAAAATATGAAAATCGTTTTTTATGAAAAAAATGTTGATAAACGGCAACCAGACTCTTTTCTACATTTGCTATAACCATCCTCGACTTTGTAAGATTAACCAATCCAATGCAGCAGTCGATTGAAATCAGCTATACTGAAAACAAAAAGTAAATTTTCCAAAACTAAGAAATTAGGTGAACATTAAAATGACATTATTTTCGCGAAAATTTATATTTTTCAAGGTTTATTGTTTTTGCACAGTCTCCGAACAAGATTAGCATTTAAAATTTTCAGATTGATTTTACATCTTTGCTCTTTAATAATGGTGATACATATCCTCTTTATGAAAATTTTTTATGATAATTTTTAAGATTACTACAATTTCAATAGTGAAAAAGTCTATTTCCCCTTCGTTTCCCGACCATAGTTTCTTCTAATGTTTTATGCGCTTGAGTCTCAACTATCAGATTCTATAATAAAAAATTGCGCATATTTGCGCCATTCCGAAAAAATCTAATTTTTCTCAACTAAAATATGAAATATTTTTATATGGAATTGCAAGGTTTACTCACACTAAATTTTGATCCGCCGTATAACCGGGACTCTTATTTATCAGACTAAACCAACACCTATCAAATATGTCTGCATTATTCAGAAACATTCGCGGCTTTTCTCATGTGAATTGAGAAAAATTTAATTTAAGTAAGTTCCAAAAAATAAAATTTGGAATGAAATATATGTATATGGGACTATAAATACATCTGTACCGATTTGTTTGAAAATTGGCTCAATGTTTTTTGTTGGCTAGTTCAGGTTGCATTTGTCAAATTTCAGTGATTTTGGTACATTTTTATCTCACATCAGATGCGAATATATTTGGTAGCTGCATCCAAATCTGGACCAATTTTCATTATTTTCTATAGAATTAATCCTTGTACAGAAGATATGCTTTGTGCAAAATTTTATATCAATCCGACTATAAATGAGCTTTTTAGGGCTTTTGATCAAATTTTAACACAAATTTCCCCTCTGTGTGTCGCACTAAAAAATAAGCAAAACACATATGTAATGTTTTTCTGTTTTTAGAACTTTTTGTTTTGATTTTATGGGATATGATCTTGCGAACTTCTGATTTATAGCCGAACACACTACACAGTAGCCACGCGTACGAACATTAAAGGTTGTTTAAATGCATACATGTGCTTACATGTGCACCACCAACTGTTGTTTTTTAACAAAAAGTACCCGGCCAACGGTGAGCGTTGAAAACACAACCCTCGGATTTGTAGTCGGACACACACACGCTCTGTGCCTCCGTACTCATAACTTAATAAGGAGTAATATAAGTAGTTATTTTTGTTTAGATTACTTTGTAATGGGTTACATAATGACTAACGGATCCGAATTTTTTGCTGGGTGGTGTGCATGATAATTATCGAAAGGAGTCACTGAAGTAGGTTCAGACTTTGCACATCGTAATATTTCTCTCCTTAAGGTACCTCCCTTACAAAAAGTAAAATTTTTCGCTATGTACAGTTCAAAGTCAGTTCGGTGATTTTTTGGATTGCTCATTACTATTTCCCTTAATGACCTACGATAACTATCGAAAAGAAAGTCTCCCAAAATTAGATCCAGTTTCAAGATGCGCCAAATTTTCACCCCAAAAAATTTAGGATCTAGGTAAATTTATTAATATAGCACGATAGTGCTTGCGACTCCGCAGCTCTGGATGTAAAATTTTCCAATAATTTTTGTGTAACTTACCTTTTCCTCTGCAGGTTAATTACTCAATCAAATGACATTTTTGTACATTCAATGAATCTGTATATTGCTTTTGTTTGTAATATTGTTTGTTGTTGCAGCCATTATTGCATTTACATCAAATTGTAGTGTCTTAATTTCAGTTGCATTGCAGTTCATACAAACACCGCCGCCAACGACAACATTAACAAATACTGACTGGCTGGCTAGGTTAAATGCAACATAATTTACACACCTTGCCAGGGAGTCGTGTTACGACAAAATTTATTGAAGTTTTGAAAACAATACAAAATTCACGGAGAACAGAAGACGAAGTCCAACAGCATTGAGGATAAGAAAATCGAAAATCAAACAGCAGAAACTAAAACTTCATGGCAAGAAAAATGCAAAGTCATAAGCAATTTACAGTTCAAAGATTATCAGCAAAAAGTAATAAACAATAGGGAGCGGGGGTAGAAAAAGATTGCAGCGTCAAAACAAACAAGAGAGGGCTATAGTAGGACGTGGCCGACCATGTGGTACCTTAATAAAAATATTACTCATTTAACACGTTCGCGGACGCAAAAAAAAAAATAACTCAGAGAGGTGCACAAAATGACACAAAATTTTTGTCGAAATTATTTATTTTTGTATTTATTAGTTAATTATTAATCTATATATATATAAAATTCTTCGAGACTGCCATGATGTTCGAAATTAAACTCCTCCGAAACGGCTGGACCGAATTCGATGAAATTTTGTATGTGGAGTTTTTAGGTCTGAGAATAGGTTTTTAGCTATTTCTTATACTGGTCAGTGGAGTGACCAGGGTACCTCCCCCACAAATTTTTTTAAGAAAACGTGAAATCAAAGATAATTTTGAGCGTATTGTTTAAAAATTTATTGCAATACTATGGTAATAACTATCTTGATCCTGAATGGTCATCTCGGAAGTGGAATATCGCGGTCAGCCCAATTTTTTAAAAATGTATAATTATAGGTAACATCCTTAATTTTAGTAAGCGTGACTACAAAAACGCTATAAACACTGGCTTCAATAATTGGGAAAACGCGATCAACACCACATTTTGGAATACAGTACAACCCAAATAATGCTAAATGTCCCTTGACCGAAATTCCAAAACATCGATAGAGAAATCAGGCAAAACTAATTTCAAAGACGGTTAAATCACTATAACGTCTAAAAAATATGCATTGGTCACAAAAGCGATGGGTCAGCAATTCGGTGTATCTACAACCTATCTAAATGTATATAGGGTTTTTTTAATTAAACTTCCGAAATTTTCCTAAATTAAACTTCCGAATCGGCTGGACCGAATTGGATGAAATTGTATGTAGGTTCATAAGGTGGGAGAATACCGAAAATGGAGGGTGTGGGGGACCTCCCCAACAACGGGTTTTAACAAATCGCTAAATATCAGAGATAAAGTACCAATACGTCTAGGTACTCAAAAAAATTGCAATTGTGGCGTCTGCCATTTATGGGTGTTTTGGAAGCAGAATCCGCGATTGCGTCCAATTTTTGAAAACTTTATTCTTACTGATTAGATTTACAAATTCAGTAAGTGGGACAGCAAACATTGCATGAACATTGACTTCAGCGCTTGGAATAACTCGATCAAGACCACGTTTTTTAATACAGCAAAGTCCAGATAAACCCAATAGCATTTTGAAGTCATTTTTTATGAATCACAGATGTTATCATGTTTAGGAGTGCAAAATAATAAAGTGTTCAATGAAACATCTCTCTGTTAACAAGAAGTAAAAACGACGTTAAGTTCGACCGGCCCCAACTTTTATGCACACCACCATAAATTATATTGAAATCAGGTTTAAGCCATTCCGATTGAATAATGTGGCTAAAACATTCAAAATCCCCAAAAAATCGGTAGGTATCGTTTTATGAATGAAAACATGGATTTATACCGACAATTCTCTGCTAAAATATTTGATACCTCTGTTGAATAATGCCGCTAAAACCTTGAAAATATTGAAAATCGGAAGGTATCGTTCAATGAAGGCTACATGAAAAACTTCTACCGAATATTCTATGCGGAAATGTTTTATACCCACAATGAAGACAACACACCAAATTGCCATAGCCATTTCGGTGGGATTATGAGACTAAAACCTCCAAATTATCGAAACTCGAGAGGTTCCGTCCTATATGCCGATAATTCTCTGCAGAAATGGTTTATACTCCCAAGGAAGACTAAGGCTATAAACTTCAAAATACCGAAGGTCGAGAGGTACCGTTCAATGAAGACTATTTAGAAACCTGTACCTGTACCGAATATTCTATGTTTTATACTCACACTGAATGCTAAATACCAAATTGCAGCCATTTCGGTGGGATAATGAGATTCAAACCTCCAAAATATCGACACTCGGGCGGTACCGTTCTAGGGTAGTTCTATCAAAACGTGGACCTATGCTGATAATCCTTTGCAAAAATGCGTTATGCCTCTAAGGGAGACTAAATACTAAAGTATTGTCATTTCGGTAGGATAATGCGGCTAAAAACTTGAGAATTACGAAAATCGGGCGGTCAGTCGGTGCTATATCAAAATGTGGACTGATATAATAAATTTCCAATACCAAACATGCTACGAGAAAAAATAGAAACTTCTGTACCAAATTGAAAAGCCCTGTGTAGAATATCGCGAGCTGTATCTTGATTTCAACAGATAGACGGACATCGTTATATTCACTTATTTTTTATATTGATCACTAATATATACTTTATAGGTTCTCCGAAAACTATTCCGATGTGTTAAAAACAGAATCATAAAGTTAATTATACCCTTCATATTATGGTGGAGGCTATAATTAAAGTAATTTTCTATTTTACATCTGGAGATACTATTGCATGAGGGTAATACCAAAACGTCGATTTATCGTCAATTCGGTTAGAATGTCTGGAGGTATCAATATTAGATAGACAAATTGTAAATAGATTACTAAGCCTTACACGGAAATCCAAAACGACGGGCCAGCAACGCGGAACCGGGTCAGCTAGTATTATTATAATTTTTTGATTTATTATATTATGGATATTTATAAACTTAGTCGTATTCTGTACATCAACCACAAAAAATTACGCTTGTATACAAGTAAATGACTAAAAATTGACATTACATGTGAATGCTATAGCATTAAAGTCCGTGAACGTTTAAGAGGCGTGGTAGTATGTTGAACAAAATTTAGATTCTCATACTGGTTAAACTATTAGCTAGTTTATAAATAATTTTATTTCAAAACTGCCGCATTTTAGGAATACGTCTTTTTAAACAAATTCAAGTGTCCTTCTACTTTGCCGGAATATGTTGTTGGGAAATTAAGTATAGACCAAAAACAAGTAAGAACGGCGTTAAGTTCGGCCCGGCCGACCTTGTTATACCCTCCACCACGAGTTGTATTGAATTAAAACTGAACAATTAGTTTCGTTACGTTTATGAAAAAGACTAAATACCAAATTCCAGCAATTTCGGAAAAACAATGTGACTAACTTTCAATATACCGAAATTCGGGATGTAACATCCTATGGGCGATATATGAAGGCGTGGACCTGTACGGACAAATTTCGGGGGAAAAGTTTTATAAGACCAATTAACAGGACTAAATAACAAATTTCATTTCAGTGAAATATTGAAGCCACAACTTTTAAAATACCGGAGGTACAGTTCCATGGGGGCAATATGAAGGCGTAAACCTATACCTACAAATTTCCATTCTGTAGCTCCAACGAAGACTAAATACCAAATTTCAGCCATTTCGGAGGAATATTGAGGGCAAACTCTTCAAAATACCAGAAATCTGGAAGTACTGTTCTATGGGAGCTGTATCAAAACGTGGACCGATATAGGCCATTTGCAATTCCAAACATCCTAGGAGTAATAGAAACTTCTGGAAGTTATGTTCCACCCCCATGAGTTATATTTAGAGGGACTCTTGACCTTTCCTTGATTTACGTGGTCAGATAACATAGTTACAGCTTAGTATATATAGGGATTCCACAGATTTAATTGTGTATGGTGTAACCATAATCACGCTAGGGGTCGCAGTTATATTTTATTACTGAAAAAAAGTTAGAGTTTTGGTTAAGAAAAATGCCAATAATTTTGAAAATAATCGGATAGTATTTAGCTGGTGAAATTAGTCATAACTTTTGTGGAAAAAATATCAAAATTTTTGTTTTTGGTCCAAATTTTAAATATTGGGACCCTATTCCGACAAATTATAAAGACGAAACTTGAAAACCAACTCTTGACCTCTCCTTTGATGCACATTTTTTTATACATGGTGCAAAAAATACCAATTAATTATATCAGTAACATACCGTGTCGCAATCATATAAAATGATTTCAGTGGAAAACAGTGCCCAGTGGAAGTGGTATAGGGTAGCACATGGTAGCACATTTGCAACATTTCTTGGACTCATATTTCGTAAACTATTTGACACGTTGACTTTTTTTTCAAAAGTTAATTTGTAGCTATTGTCTAGGGCTTCCCTTTATTTACTTTCATGGTCAAAAATTGGTCTATAACAAACCATTAAGGTCCAATTCTCAGACATAAATTGTAGCCAAGACAATAGTTATCGAAAAAGCAGGCAGTATCCAGACTCAAGAATTCTGCATCCTGGACTGGCTGCTTCCATGAAGAATCGGAAATAGGTGAGTGAGGTTAGCTGGGCAACTAAATAATGTAGCTTGTCGTACGTACCCAATCGACAACATTTTGTTGTGTTTATGCACAGGTAAAATCTTCGTCTTCTAATGAGAATGGTCCACTACTGTAATGAGGAGGCATCCTGTTGCAGTTCTCTCTTCTCTTGCCGCATAGCTTACCATAGACCGTCTTATTGCTTTGTAAGAGATCAACAATATTTCTCTGTATGCACTAGGGTTATGACTTTTTGACATTTTCCTCAAAAATGATTTCCTGTAGCAGGGATAAATGAACTTTTGCCTATTAATCACTATGCTATCGTTTATTCCCTTGAAATATAAAAAAAGTTCACGCACAAATCGATTTAAAAAAAAATTTGTTTTTAAAAAAATATATGAAATGAAAAAAATTTTTTTCAAAAAATTATTTTTTGTTGCAGGAATGAATAAATGTAAGCCTACTAATAAATATAATAACGTTTATTTCATTCAAATATTAAAAAGTCGCGAAAAAATCACTTTGATAAAATTTAAAATTTTTTGTTTTTTGTTAAAAAAATATATTTTTGAATAAAAGCGTTTATGACATTTTTACGATTCTCAGAATTGAAGAAAAATAGTGAGAAATAAATTTTATGTCATTTTAATTATCTCATGTGGCTATAAAGTTTATTTTCAATTATATATCTGTTTTCAGTGACTTCAAAAAATTGTCTATAATTTTGAGGTTTTTTCACCGAATCACCTTATAATTAAGATTTTATGTAATCTTATGGCAAAACTCATCACGCTATGATACAGGGATATGAGGTTGTAAAAAAGTCATAACCCTAGTATGCACCTTAAGTGCTGCCGGCCAGCAACTTGAGGATCATGCTTCAACTTCTGCACATAACTGTGGATTGCGCGGGCGAAACTAGTACACCATCGATTAGTATGTTCAGGTGGAGTCTCATTTCAGCCGTCCAGGCTGTGAAAAGAACGGATAACACTCCCCTTGGGGAACTCCCTGTTTCAATATATGGGTGGAGGAAATTTAGTAAGCTTTCCAAAATGGAAAAAAAACTAAAGAAGTCGGTTAAAAATTTGACGATTTATGCAATTTGTTGTGTCAGTGGTAATCACTCTAGCATCCACAAAAAATGAGATAGAACTCTGAAATTTTGGAAAGATACATATTTTGTTTGTGGGCAATATAACGGTACCGTCCGATTGCAAGTATTTTATAAAATCAAAAAACGAAGTGACCGAATGAATACAAACCTATTTTCGTCTTCCAGGGACTCGCACGAAACCGATTCTATGCATCAAAGCCACTAAAATAACTAGTTATTCTGTGGCCCTAGAAGTTGAAAAATAAGTTAAAAATTTTGTTTTTAGAACAGTTGTGGTGGAATTGGTTTCAATTTCAGAACACTTCAAATTTTTATTTTTTTCGCTCTCTGCTGTCGAACACACTACACCACGCGCACGAACATTAATTATTTTGTCAATCAAAAACTCGCGTGCCGACAGTGCACGTTGAACACACAACCTTAGGATTTGTAATCGGACACACACGCTCTGTGCCACTGTACTCATAACTTAGTAAGGAGTAATATAAGTAGTTATTTTTGTTTATATTACTTTACATTACATAATGACTAACGGATCCGAATTTTTGCTGGGATGACTCACGCTAAATTGTTTTCGTATCTCCACATGTGAGAGGGCTCTTAAATGACATTTCACACTCCTCGTCGTACGACGAAGCTCATCACACTGATGTGCTAATTTCGGGTATTCGACTAGAAGGTATGGAGCGAGCGTCTGCAGCTGTGATGATGTCCCGGAAAATTTTGAGGGGACGATCTGAGTGAATGGGCAGCTTTCTGATATGGTGACTGATAAATTCTCTTAATCCTTGCCAGTCAGCTGCCCCAGGGTTCGGAAAAGTACGGAGACGATGATAGAAAAATGGTCTGAGCCCATAGATACGTCATTTATCAGAACGTGTGCTACATTGGTCATGTCTGGGGAGCTGTTGCAATATCATCTTATCGGATCGGAAAGAAAAGAGAATGGAAAATAAGAAAAATATAAATTAACTGATGATATTTAAGAACCAGGCTGCTTCGACTGTATGTGACTAAAGTGACTCAGGTGTGAAGTCAGTTAGGTTAGCAGGGCATGCGAAAAGATGTCGTGTGATGTAAAGTGATTGGCCATATTTTAGAGACTTATCGGAAATGTCTGGTTTTATGAGGGAGATGTAGAATTTGTACATAGAGATGCCGGATCGAAGTTGTGATAAATAATAAGGGTTTTGAATTATGTTGACTTTTTGTGGGAGTTCGATACAACTAGAGGGAGTTTGGCATACACCTTTGCTTATTTTTAAGGGGAAATGTTGTTTGATGTAATTTTTATACCCTCAGCATTTATTCTAACGAGAGCAAAATGTTCCTCATCGAAATAACGGTTTAAGACCCCAAGTATGTTTGGACGAAATCCGTTTCAGGCAATTTGGAGTCGATTTAGCAATGTCCGCCCGTATGTCTGACTGGCTGGCTGGTGCGCACGATAACTCTCGAACAGATGAGGCGATTTGGTCCAAAATTTGGCTTTCATAATATTTTGTCCAAACTTAATTTAAATTCGAAGATGGACCATATAGATCCACTCCTTCAGGTACCTCCCCTAAAAAAGTTCGAAAATGTTCGGAAAATTTGTGCGTACGATAACTCTTAAAGGGTGCAACCGATTTGGTCCATACTTTGCTTATCGAGAAATTGTCACCAGACATACATAGATGAGGTTCCAATATGGGCTCTAGGGGTCCACTCTTTCGGACCTGCTCTCCTTTTAGGACCTGCTCTCGGATCGTTTTGATTTTTGTTGTAGCAGCTTGTATTCGCTGACCCATTACGAAGATACAAGTTTTATCAGCGGCAAGTCCATACCTCCTGAGAAAATAGCCAGAAAGTTGTAAAAATCCCCTATGGCACAATGTGTAGTGGTTGGAGCGCACGATAACTAACTAACACGATTCGGTCTAAAATTTGGCCATAGTAATATTTTGTCTGAACTTAGTTTAAGTCCGAAGGTGAGCCATATCGGCCCATTCCTTTAAGTACCTCTCCCACAAAAGTTCGAAAATATTCCAGCACGCAGACACAAAAAATATGATTGATCCAACAATATTCGAAGAGCTAAATATGTATTGTAAAGATATTGTTAAATTCCAAATGTAGTATTGTGATTTCAACAATTGGGTTTTGTTAAATCCAAAAATAGTTTTTGTCAACTGGACAATAGTTCTCTCTTTTCTTCGACAATTTTTTCTCTCCTCTCGCTATTCGATGCCGTGTTGAAAAAACAAGTATGGTGAGTTTTGTTTGTATGACATGATGCCTTCATCTTTGTTTTTGTGTGTATGTATATCAACAATGAGACTCTTGTTATACCCTACACCACTATGTGGGGAGGGTATTATAAGTTGGTTTTGGCCAAAAAGTTTTATAGAAATAATGGTCGTAGACCCATACTTATATATACCAAAATGATTGTCTCGACGAGCTGAGTCGATGTGTGTGTCCGTCCGTCCGTCCATCTGTCCGTCTGTCCATCTAAACCTTGTAATCACGCTACAGGTCGCAATTTTGATCGGATCGTCACGAAATTTTGGATGTTGATGGGGGTCCCGGAGGGGAAGAAGCCTATTGATTTTGGTGATGGTCGGATAATATTTAGGGGTCGGAAAGGGCCAAAAACTTAAGTGGATAAAAAGACAACGTTTTTTTCCAAAGCGAATATCTCAGCTTCTATATGGGGTATACAAAAAGAAAATCCTGACAATTAAAGTAGAAAATATCAGCTTTCTAATGATGTAAAGTAGGTGTTCGTAGGTGATCAAACAACGAAGATATCACAATAGTTGCAAATAAAACCCCAATTTTCATTTTTGCGATTTTAATTATATTGACGAATATCACAGCTTTAGTTGTAAACTTTCCAAAAGCAAAGCCTGACTATGAAAGTAGAAGATCCCGTCTTTACCATGATGCAAACTAGGTCGGCGTAGGTAACGAAATGACGGAGATATCGCAATAGCCGGTAATACATCCCATTTTTCTTTTTTTTGGAAATCGCGCTACAGGTCGCAATTTTGATCGGATCGTCACGAAAATTTGAGGGTTAATGGGGGTCTCACAGATGAATAACCCTATTGATTTTGGTGATGGTCGGATAATATTTAGGGGTCGGAATGGGCAAACACTTATTAGGAGAAAAGTCAACATTTTATTTCAGAGCCAATATCTCTGTTTCTTTAAGAGGTATATCTAAAGCAAAACCTAGTAAGGAAAGTAGAAAATATCACCTTTACAACGATGTAAAGTAGGTTGGCGTATGTGGTCAAATAGCAGAGATATGGCAATAGTCGACAATGCATCTCATTTTCCGACTTTTTTGTATTCACGCTACAGGTCGCAATTTTGATCGGATCGTCACGAAATTTTGGGGGTTAATGGGGGACCCAAAGAGAAAGAAGCATATTGATTTTGATGATGGTCGGAAAATATTCAGGGGTCGGAATGGGCAAACACTTATTTGGAGAAAGGTCAACGTTTTATTTCAAAGCCAATATCTCTGTTTCTTTTAGAGGTATATCTAAAGCAAAACCTGGCAAGGAAAGTAGAAAATATCACCTTTACAACGATGTAAAGTAGGTTGTAGTAGGTGGTCAAATAGCAGAAATATGGCAATAGTCGATAATGCATCCCATTTTCCGATTTTTTTGTAATCACGCTACAGGTCGCAATTTTGATCGGATCGTCACGAAATTTTGGGGGTTAATGGGCGTTTCAAAGAGAAAGAAGCCTATTGATTTTGATGATGGTCGGGTAATGGGCAAACACTTATTTGGAGAAAGGTCAACGTTTTCTTTCAAAGCCAATATCTCTGTTTCTTTTGGAGGTATATCTAAAGCAAAACCTAGCAAGGAAAGTAGAATATATCACCTTTACAACGATATATATTAGGTTGTCGTAGGTGGTCACTTAGCAGAGATATGGCAGTAGTCGATAATGCATCCCATTTTCCGATTTTTTTTGTAATCCCGCTACAGGTCGCAATTTTGATCGGATCGTCACGAAATTTTGGGGGTAAATGGGAGTCCAACAGAGGAAGAAGCCTACTGATTTTAATGATGGTCGGATAATATTCAGGGGTCGGAATGGGCAAAAACTTATTTAGAGAAAAGGTCTACATTTTATTTCAAAGCCAATATCTCTGTTTTTTTAAGAGGTATATCAAAAGCAAAACAACGATGTAAAGTAGGTTGTCGTAGCTGCTCAAACAACAGAGATATCGCAATAGTCGGTAATGCATCCCATTTTCTGATTTGCTTGTAGTCACGCTACAGATCGCAATTTTGATCGGATCGTCACGAATTTTTTGGGAGTGGATGCTGGTCCCACAGAGGAAGAAGCCTATTTAATTTGGTGATGGTGGGATAATATTCAGGAGTCAGAATAAGCGAAAAGCTTATGTGGAGGAAAATCAACGTTTTTTTCTTATGCGAATATCTCCGCTTCTGGTTAAAGTATTCCAAAAGGAATACCCGTCAATGGAAGAAGAAAAGATCTCGTTTATATTGATGCAAAGTATGTTGGCGTAAGTGAGCAAACCGAGATATTGCAAAATTCAATAATAAACCCAATTTTTCCATTTTTTGTAATCACGCTACAAGTTGGAATTTTGATCGGTTAGAGACGAAATTTTGGGGGTAGATCGGGCCCCACCGAGGAAGAAGCCTATTGATTTTGGTTATAGTCGGATAATATTTAGGGGTCGGAATGGGGAAAAACTCATTTGGAGACAAATTCAAAGTTTTATTCTTTGTGAATATATCGGCTTCTAGTAGTGGTATTCCAACGGCAAAACCTGTCAATAGAAGACGAAAATATAGTAAAGCAGGTTGGCGAAGGTAGTCAAACAAGGGAGATACCCAATAATCGGTAATGCATCCAATTCTTCCATTTTTTTGCAATCAAGCTACAGGTCGTAATTTTGATCTGATGGTCACGAACTTTTGGTTGCTTATGGGGGTCCCAGAGAGAAAGAGGCATATTATTTTTTTTGGTGAAAGCTTATGCACAGGGGTAGTGGTGTAGGGTATCACATGGTCGGCCCCATCCCGACTATAGCCTTTGCTCACTTGTTTTTATTTGTTTCTGTTTTGTTTCATTCTTCTATCTTCATTGTGCTTTGAGGTTTGGTGTTATGCCGGAGTTTGTTATGGTGTTTAATTATTCCTTATGTTGTGGTGGGTGTTTGTGGCTTTTTGTTTGTCTTTGTTGTCAGCCAATGCAGCAAACCATGTATTGTGTTCATCAATGATTGCAATATTATACGCGACATTTATACCCAAGTTATGTGAAAAGTGTATATGAGAAGTATATACACTCAAATCGAAAATTGCTGGGCTGGTTTTCTGGGTTGACAATACTTTTTGTAAACAAAATTAGATTATGATAGTTCCTACAATCGGTATTGTTAACGATTTTTACAATATTGCGGAAATTCGAAAGTTGTTTTTGTATTCTATGTTTGGAACAAAAGATGGTATTTTTGGATTTGGATTAGAATGTTTGAACAAAACAAATACATTTTTGGAACCAAAACAAATATTTTTGTTCCAACAAAAGCGAAAAATATTTTTTCTCTGCGTGAGTAATGGATTAGGTCCATACTTTGCTCATCGTAATATTTCTATGGACATCAATCGGGCTTGAATATGGACTATATGTATATGTCAACTTCTTCAGGTACCTCCCACACAAATATTGGGAAAAATTCAGTTTAAGGCCTGCTTTCGAATTGCTTTTATCTTTGTTGTAACAACTTGTATTCGCTGCCCCTATGACGACGGTGCAAGTTTTTTTCAGGGGCAATTTCATACTTCCTGAGAAAGTAGCCCGAAAGCTATAAAAATCCCTATGGCACTATGCGTACGATAAATTTCCGTCCAAAATTTGGGCTTCGTAAAATTTTATCCAAACTAAGTTTCAGTTTGAAGATTTGCATTGTAGTTAACCACCTTCCGGTACCTACCCCCACCCCAAAAGTAAAAACAGTACGCGCTATATCTGCTGCAACCGTCCAAACATTTTCTAATATTTGGTCCAAATGTTGTTTTACTTCAGAAATCGAGCTTCTCCTTAGGATACCTCCCACACAAAAGTTCAACATTTTTGTTTAGGCGGAGTTTAGGATCTGTCCAAAGAACCTTTGGAAAATTATACCGATGCTATTCTTTGTGGTCCTGTTTAAACGATTTTATGTTTTTCGTGGGCAAGTCCATGCTTCCTGAAATCGTGGCCCAAAACCTCTAATTTATACGGTGACCAACTGAAATGACTAGTTGGCACAAAATCTTTCAAAAGGTATGAATCCCAAAATAAGATCCACTTTCAAAATGGGCTATGTCGGTCCATTCCTTCTAGTACATCCTCCGCAACACATTTGAACTTCAAATTAAATATATTTTTTGTTGGCAGATTTAAAAAAAAAAAGCCTACAAAATCCGTAATCCGTAGATTCGATATTGGCTGAGGGTATATCTCTGTCGGCAAAGCGTATAATACTTTTTTACTTGTTTGTAATATGTTTCAAACAAATGGTCAAATTAATATTGCCTATGGAAAGGTAGTGTAGGCACCGAACAAAAAGAAAAAACTTATTATAGTCCATCGGAAGCCTATGTTGAAAATTCATTGTGACACAACTTTGATATCACGGTTTATGGATCAATGCGATTCAATCTCAAGTACAAAAACAATCTTCAATAGTTTTATGCAACTGTATGTAATACTTATTTTACAACATTCAGTGCAACAAAAACAGCAATATATATTTTGTTTTTGTTAAAAAACAACAACACCAAAAATGATAATAATCAACTTCAAGAAAATAAGAAAATGTTTTGAATGCTTAATGATACAAAGCGTTTTTGTATTTTGCTCTAACAGCAACTACTGAAAACTATGTTGCTGATGGACGGATGGATCAACGTTAATGACATCCATCCTATCGAAGATTATTTCAAATAAAAAGTCAATGGTTTCCATTAAATTTGTGCACTCTGTGAAGTGTTAATGGTGATGACTATGACGATGATGATGACGATTTAAAATTGGGATTGCTAAGAGTTTAATGATTTTTTAATAGCTTGACGTTACAAGTTCTCAGAAGTGGTAGCCTGACATTTTAATTGATAGCAGTGACAGGTAGACGTCATACACCGTACATCACCAATTGGTGATGTTTCAAAACATTTCTTTAGAGGAAATATCAATTAAAGATGGTATTTGATTGCGATGATGGTTATGATTGTATGACAGATAGTAACAGATGTGATAGGTATAAATGAAGCAGCGCTGGATGGGATCAAACTTTTATAGTAAAATTCAAGCAAACGAAAACAAACGTTAAGTTCGGCCGGGCTGAACTTGTTATACCCTCCACCACCACTGTATTGATGTAAATATAAACAATTAATAACTGCTAAACTCTTCTCTAAGTTAAATAAAATTCCTGGGAGGAGAATAATATCTTAACTGATGATAATCCCTTTATACTGATCCCTTTCTGTGTGAAGGTTTTACCCATTGAGATTCCAAAATACTAAGTTAAATCCACTTCAGGAGGAAAATGTAGCATCACTCTTTGTTCATAGTTGTTCTTTCTATCCTCTGACTAAAAACAATACAAAATTACAGCAATTTCGGTTCAAGAGTTTGACAAAAAACCTCGACATACATTAAATTGGGCAATACCAGTCCATGGGGATTAGGCTAAAACCTATATTTACATATGGGGATTTCTGAGTGAAATCGGACACTTTTTCAAAATGAGGTTTTTGATTTCCTTTATTTTTTGCTGTGGAAATGCTGCTCATCAGCAAAACATTTTAGTATATTTTCAGTTTTTTTTTGACTAAAGGTTCCAGAGAAAAAGTCGAATTCTATAAAAACTATATGCAAAGAAATACTCGTAACTTCTTTAATATTGACCTAAATAGAAAAATTTTTGTAATTTTTTAGTTTTTTATCAGCTACCTAAGAAAAAAAGAGAAAAAATGTTTGCACAATATTTAAAATCAATTTTGTCAATTTTCTTCAAAGTACCAAAAATCGTACCGATACCGAAGACGTACCGATATATTTCAGGTGGAAAGTTTTATATACCCTACGAAGACTAAATAACAAATTTCAAGAAGGGGAGGAGGAAGACTTTCCTTCCTAACACACCAGTCTGTCCAGTACAGACCTATCTCACGTGAGATTGACTCTAGTGACCCATACATGGAATGTATGGGGGCAGCAGTAAAGTGTGGTACTGCCGAGATGCAGCTGCTTAATGTGTACATACCACCGATTAATAGCTGTTCCCGGAGTTATATGTCCCATATTAGTTCGCTTTTAGAGGGAATAAACGTCTGGTGCTAGGGTACTTTAATGTTCCTCATGAGCTTTGGCATTCCGTCCTAGGTAATGACCAGAGGGTTGCAGCGCTGGACGAGCAAATTGGTAGCTTCACGTTTTGCTTGGTGAATGAAGATGCTTCTACAAGGATTAGACGATATTGCCACAGCTCGCCGGATATCATCATTGCGGCACCAGGTCTGATAAATGACGTATCCTGGCAATCCGTCATTTCCCTTGGCTCAGACCACCGCCCTATCATCGTCTCCCTAAACAGACCACCCGGTTTCATAACCTTGAACGGGGTACTTTTCTTAACCATGGTGAGGTTGATTGGCAAGGATTCAGAGATTTTACCAATCACCGCTTCAGAGGGCTGTCCACTCCCTCAGATCCTCAGAAACCTGAGAGAACTTTCCGTTAGTAAACGAATATAAGCGAAAAAAGTGGCTAGATCACCTGAAGCAATGTAAAATTGGTACAAGATTAAGTAAATTGTGGGCAACGGTTGAATCCCTCTCGAACGGCTGTTATTTTCTATGTTGTGATAGTAACTGACCCAAAGAGGTGCGCGTTTTATTTTAACCGGCAGTTCATAGATCACCCCGAGAGTGATAGGGCGAAGAGAAATATGCTACGCCGTATATGGAGATCCCTCCCAGCCGAGGAAGAACCTCCACAATTTACGATGGGCGATGTTGCATATGCCATCCGAAACGCGAAATCATCCACGCCGAGGATTGATGGTAATGCTTAAGCAACTGGATGAACCCGGAGTTGAGTATTTAACAAGTGTCACCCATATTGTACCAGAAGCCCTGAAAGTTGGCAGGGTTCTTCCTCTACTGAAACCTGACAAGCATACCAGCAGAGGTGAATCGCCGATTTCACTCCTGTCCTAGAGGCACTACTTCTCCCAACGATGAGAAGCTGTTTCCAGTTGGCCAACATCAACATTGATTTCGGAAAATGCTACAACAGCATTAGACGCCATATCCACACATATCAGTAGAAGACTCAACCAGAACAGGCCATGCGACCGAACAGTTATGGTGGCTCTTGACTTATCGAAGGCGTTCTATACTGTCAGCCATGCCATGATAGGTTTAATGTCTACATAGCTGACCTAGTGCAGTTCTTGCATCTGAGGACTACGAAAATAACCGTTAAATCCACTGCCACACTGTTCAGCACTTGGACGGCTGAAATTAACATATTGGTCGATGGTGTACTTATTCCGACCACTAACTACCCCAAAATATTGGGAGTAACGTTCGATAGCATATTTAAGTCGTCCGCGCAAGCGACAGCTATTTGCGATAAGATCAGAAGCAGGAAAAAGGTGCTAAATTCGCTGGCCGGCAGCACTTGAGGTGCTGATAAAGAAACCTCGTTGAATTGCAACAGGGTGCCTCCTCATGACACCAGTGGACCATGTTCATGTCGATGCAGTTCCTGCTTGAGTGTTATCCCTGTCACGATATAATGGACAGACTTTCCCCACGTCAGGAGAGATATTCATGATGAATCACTACATTTTCACGGTTGGCTTACACACAAGCCATTCCTTATTTCAGATTGTTCGGTGATTGTGTTCATGTCAGACCGACATTAAATAAATTCTGGAGACTGGGTCTTTTTTCTCAGGCTTACAAAAAACCTAACACCTACCTTGAGACTCGTTTCATGGGATATATCTTTAACGGACTCCCTGTGGCGATCTAATATTAAACCTGCCAACCCGGACAGAAGCAAAAGAGGTCTTTCATTCCCTATTAGTATACCCTCAAAAAGGGTATATACACTTTGATACGACCAAAAATGTGCCTCATCGAAGTAACGGTCTTACGCTCCAAGTATCTTTGGACGAAGGGAGCAATTGATTTGGTTTAAACTTCGCTCACATCGTATTATTCCTTCCAGATATATCGGGTTCGAATATGGACTATATCGGTCCACTACTTCGGGTACCTTCCGCACAAAAATTGGGATAAAGTGAAGTTTAAGAGCTCCTCTCGGATCTTTCTGAAATTTTTGTCAGTAGGTTGTCCCTGCGTCTCCATTTACGACGGTACAATTTTTTTCTTGCGCAAGTTCATACTTCCTGAGAGCTCCAAGAAACCCTGACAGCATCAACCACAATGGAAAATCCGGAAGATAATTCTCGCAGGGAGTTTCTGATTGGTGCAGACTTTGCACATCTTATTATTTTATCCAGTCATGTATCAGGTTGGAATATGGACTATACCGGCCAACTGCTTCGGGTACCTCCCTAGGAAGAAGTGAAGTTTATGATCTCCTCTCGCGTCGTTTTGATTCTTGTTTCTGTAGGTTGTTCTAGCGTCCCCATTTACAATGGTTACATTTTTTTCTTGAGTAAGTCAATACTCCTGTGATAATGGTACATAAGCTCCAAAACCCTGCCGACACATACTAAAATGGCTGTTGTGCAAGATAACTCTAAAACTAATTTAATATTTCAAGTCTCTTGTGAAGAAGTTTGGTTACTAAAAATGTTTGGTATATGTCAATGATTTGGTATAGCCCCACATTACGTCACCTACAGATTCTAAAGCAAACTCTTGATTCAAAATCGTTATATTTTATATACGGCACAGTTATTGTGTTTGGTTTTGTTTTTTTTTGCCTGCGGCTGAGGGTATGTCTCCTTCAGCACAGTTGACTAATACTTTCTTACTTGTTCTTACGCCTCAATACCATACCTCAACAGCAGAAACACATTTTTGTTAAATTAATAATTATTTTATTTTTATCACAAAAGCCTTATATATTTTTTTTCTTTTTTCTTTTAGCTTCTTCTTCCACGAATATCACTGATACACTTCCCTCATCAACTGTGCGACGACAGGAAACGGTGCAATTCGAAACAACTTTAAAACCTCGAGGAATTCATATAGTCCTAGAAGAGGAAGAAGAAGAACATCCTGCTACATCCCAAGATACTCTCACTACAGCGGAACAAAATTATTTCTCCACCTATTATCATCATCCAAGTTTGCCACCATTGGGTCACTCAAGACCCTACTATCAGGCAACAGAAGAACCATTCTTTCGCACATATCTCAATCAACAGCATCAAAAACATTTTCTAACAAAAGCCAGGCCACAAGCTTTTTCCCACTACGATGCCAGTATTTTGGGTTCAGGTGATTTTGGTATTTTACGTGGTGGCACATTTTACTCCGATGAGGATTTGGGATATCATCAAGAAGGTACTGGAGATTTTTATTATAGTGATGCTAGCAGTAATTCCCATAGTGGTCCAGCCACCGAGGGATTTATACAAAAATATACCTATCCCGAAGAACAATTTGCCCAATTTCGTGATTTTGCCGAATTAAATGCACCTTCTGAAGCAGATTTCTCACAATACGTGGTTGTTTATGCTGCTAAGAATTCGACTAGCCCAAAAAGCCAAGAGCCAAGTCATGGGCCAAATAACATTTTTGAACAATTACAACAAATTGATGCAGAGAAGGCGGCCGAAGAGAGAAAGTTCAAAAAGAACACTTCTACGGGATTGAGTTCAAAGAAAATGAAATTGGTTAAAACGAAAATTGTTAAAAAGAAATGGATACCAAAAGTTTCAAAAGTGCCCGAAGAGGATCCACTGTTGGCTTTGAGTTAATGGGGTTAAGGAGTTGTTCATGTGTATGCCAGAAAAATAAATCGATTAAAGTAGAGACATTATTATTGGAAATTGAAAAAGTAAAAATTATTTTCCTCAATATGTGTAAATATGTATTTATGTATATATACGAGTTTTATATAAAACCGATGCCTGAAATTCTCATAGAAAATAGTTAACATTAGATTTTTTATCTTGTAGACAAAATAAAGTTTTTGAATAAAATTGTTTTATATTTAAACTCCCTTAAAACACTGTGTTGGTGATTTTCATGTTACACAAACGTTATTAAATTTTCTAATCATTGCCTTATTTACTGTTAATATAACTTCAATTCAACTATAAAAATAACAAATAAAATATAATTTAAAAAAATTAAGTAACAGTGTTTTATTTATAAATGCACTTAAAAGTAGAAAATAATTTTTCATGATCTCTCAAATAAAAAGCTTGCATTTGAATTAGAAATTGTGACAATATTGAACGGCAAGCGTTTTATTTGAGAGATTCCATCATGAAAAATTATTTTCTACTTCTAAGTGCATTTATAAATAAAACACTGTTACTTAATTTTTTTAAATTATATTTTATTTTTAACTTTTTAGTAAATAATTTTTTTTGACCACTGAGAACAAAATTATAGTCAATTTAGGCCGAAAACTTAGATAAAAACTTTAAAATGCCTGAAATCGTGTAGTATGGACTTATGTCCATAATTTTTGGTGGGGATGTTTCTGTACCATTGGGGACTCCAAATGCCAAGTTACAGCCAATTCTGGCTAAAAATTAAGATAAAATCCTCGGGCGTTACCGCTATATGGGGGCTATACCAAAACCTGGACCTATGTCCATAATTTTTAATGGGCACGTTTCTGTACCATTGGAAATCCTAGTTATCAAGAACAGCCAATACGGGCTTAAAATGTCGATAAAATACCTTAAATCGAGTGGTACCGCTGGATGGGAGCTACAGGAAAAAAATGGACCCATGTTGATTTTTGTTTCATATTCATGTATTGTCATCCAAATCTGAAAAGTGTACAAAGTTTTAGTTCTATTGGTCAACTACAACTGTGTGAAAAATGAGTTACCAGATTTGAAAAACAAATTAGATAAAAAACTGTAAAACAGTGTAAAAATGGACGAATATTGGTTTTGATTTCATATTCATGTATTGTCATCCAAATCTGAAAAGTTTGCAAAGTTTTAGTTCGATTGGTCAACTCCAACTGTGTAAAAAATGATTTACCAGATTTGAAAAGCAAAATACCGGAAATCGGGTGGTAACGTTATATGGGGCTATAGAAAAAATTGACCCATATTGATTTTGGTTTCATATTTACGTATTGTCATCTAAATGTGAAAAGTGTGCAAAGTTTTATTTCGATTGGTCAACTGCAACCGTTTTAAAAATCAGTTACCAGATTTGAAAAAGGGGTTAAGTTAGACACCGTTAAAACACTGTAAGACTGGACCAATATTGGTTTTGATTTCATATCCAAATATGAAATGTGTGCAAATTTTAAGTTCGATTGGTCAACTGCAACTGTGTGAAAAATGAGTTACCAGATTTGAAAAGCAAATTAGATAAAACACTGTAAAACAGTGTAAAAATGGACCAATATTGGTTTTGATTCCATATTCGTGTAATGTCATCCAAATCTGAAAAGTGTGCAAAGTTTTAGTTCGATTGGTCAACTGCAACCGTGTTAAAAATGAGTTGCCAGATTTGAACTAAACACACACCAAAGCAAGTTAAATAAAACACGGTAAAAACACTGTAAAAACCAGAACATTAAATGGTTATAATAAAATTAAAACACACTAAACGATAAAATCTTAATAAAACACATTTATGATTTTGTAATTAACAAAGTAAATAAACACATAAAAACAAGGCAATAATTTAATATCGTAAAAAATATGACCTAATATATAATTATCCTCAGTTGTGTGTGTTTTTTTCTAATTAACATATAAAGCGGGAAATTTAATTGATTTAAATTATTAACTGTAAAATATTTAAATTATAGTCTCCGTCAAGTGTGGACATTTTAATTTAATACGATCCGCACAATCTACGCACATTTGTTCTCATTTCTTGCAGTAGCCTTATCGTAGCCTATCGTGTTCGTGTAAACATGGCTATTAAACAAGTTATAAAAGGAGACACCTTTCGCCTGCCTTTAAATGTCTGGAGGTGTACTTGCCATTGTCACTTGTGAACGTGGTTCGATTGACTAATAACCAAAGTTATTGGTTATAAATAAAATTCACAGGAATTGATTTTGAGATTTAGTAGGCGGTAAAATTATACCTTGTCATAATCGAAAAATTATTATAGTGTCTGTAACTGGAAAATAATTACGATAATATAATTTATTCATATTCGACATTAATGTTTTGAAAACTATGTTAGTAACTCAATAAGGTATGCTTGACATTCCCCTACGTTTTTTAAAGGCAAAACATGCATAATAACAGGTGTAAACTAAGTTATTGTCATTTGTTAAAATTTCATTTGGAAAGTGAATTTTCCATAGCCTGAGCACACTATCCGTATTAAAGCGATGAATTTTCTACTTTTTTCGTAGCATTTTTAATTTTCATGTAGCAGGAATGAATGAAACTTTTGCTTATTAATGACTAAAAGAACGTTAATCCATGTATGTACTGCAAAAGATAACGAAGCAAAACCAAATTATTGAAAAAAATATATATTTTTAATTTTTTTTTAATTATATACCTGCATCTGATCAACAAATTTGTGTAAAACTAACAAAACTTCTGGAAGAGTAAAAACAGTGCAGAATGGAAACAAAACGTTGACTTATTGAAGGAAAAGTTGTACATGTATATGAAAGGAGGGAAATAACCCCTTAAACAGCCGAAAGTCGAAAGTTTCACGGGCTCAAATAGGGAGGATGACAATGCGGCATCAACGAGCTAAAGGATGCATAACCCAACATATATTGCAAGACGGTTTGTTATAAGTTGTGCCGCAAGCAGGCATTCCGCTGAGTGCATTGAAATCGTAACCTCATGTCAGTCAGGAATCCACAAGGCTAACAACAAGGAAGCGGTGAAGGAGTACTTGGCATGCACGCTTTATCTGAAGAAATGGAGCATGCATTTTGATGACCAACACATTTACATATCCTGAAGCATGTAAAACAACTTCTTACTGTGAATCTCAGAGAAGTTGTTTTTCTTGCTTGCTTTCCAATGTCTACGTTATAATTTAACTTCCATTCCCGCACTGGGTACTGTTGTTTTGATGCGATGCGGTGGCTTGAGGTCACAATTTCCTTTATTCGATATTCTGGAGGACTCTGGAAGCTTGAGTAAAGGAAACTGTTACAGGTAGTGATCTCCTACCTATGAAAGGTCCCTGCCGTGGTGTCAGTTGCCCATGTTCCCATGTCAGTTGCCCATGTTCCCCACACCACTATATGGGGAGGGTATAATAAGTTGGTTTTGGCCAAAAAGTTTGTTACGCATCGAAATAATGGTCGCAGACCTATACTTATATACACCAAAATTAATGTCTCGACGAGCTGAGTCGATCTGGCTATATTTGTCCGTCCCTCTTTCAGGTCGCAATTTTGATCGAATCATCACCGAATGTTGGGTGTTGATGGTATACCAAAAGCAAAACCTGACCAATAGACATCAGATTTTTCATATTTTTGATAATTATAATGTAAACAATTCGTTTATTAAACAAAAGAAGTTGGAGCTTTGTACGTATTATTGATTATTTTCAATATGATATCGAATTTCTGTCATTGGAACGATAAAATTATATATAAAAACGAAGTTACGATTGGTTGAAATTTCAAAAATATGCAAAAATCGGAAAGAAGAAAATGTCACCTTAGCAACGATAGGTGGTCAAACAACGGTGATATTGAATAGTCGCAAACTCAACCCAATTTTTCATTTTTGGGATTATAATTGTAACAAGTAACAACGGCGTTAAGTTCGGCCTCCACCACGAGTTGTATTGAAGTAAAATGGAAGAATTAGTTTCCTTTCGTTTATGAAGAAGACAAATACCAATATTTCTGTAAGATAATGTGGCTTAAACCAAAAATACCAAAAATCAAAAGGCATGCTTTTATGGGGGATATAGGAAGACGTGGACCTACACGAATTCTTTTCTGGAATATTCTATAACCCCGCAACTATAAATACCCGCAACGAATAATAAATACAAACTTTCAGCCATTTCGGAGGAGTATTGAGTCCACAATGTTCAAAATACCGAAAATCGGGAGGTACCGTTCTATGGGGGCTATATGAAGGCGTGGACATATACCGACATATTTCGGGAGGTACCGTTCTATGGGGGCTATATGAAGGCGTGGACCTATACCGAAAAATTTCATATGGAAAGTTTTATAACCCAAATGAAGACTTAATACCAAACTTCAGCCATTTGGGATTCAGATTGAGGCCATAACCTTCAAAATACGGAAATCTGGAGGTACCGTTCTATGGGGGCTATATAAAGGCGTGGACCTATACCGACAAATTTCATATGGACAGTTTTATACTTCAAATGAAGACCAAATATCAAATTTCAGCCATTTCGGAGTAATATTAAGGCCACAACCTTCAAAATACCGAAAATCGGGAGGTACTGTTCTATGGGGGCTATATAAAGGCGTGGACCTGTATCAGCAAATTTATGGGGGAGCATTTTATACCGGTATCGAAGATTAAATACCAGATTTCAGCCTTTTCGGAGGAATATTGAGGCCACAACCTTCAAAATACCGAAATCGGTAGGTACCGTTCTTTGGGGCTATATGAAGACGTGAATCTATACCGACAAGATTCTGGGGGAAAGTTTTATACCCCCAACGAAGGCTAAATACCAAATTTCAGCCATTTCGGAGGAATATTGTGGCCACAACAATCAATATGACGAAAATCGGGAGGTACCGTTCTATGGGGGCTATATGAAGGCGTGGACCTATACCGACAAAATTCTGGGGATAAGTTTTATACCCTCAACGAAGATTAGGTACCAAATTTCAGTAAATTCGGTGTGATAATGAAGCTAAAACCTTCAAGATACCGAAAATCGGGTGGTACCGTTCTATGGAACGTGGACCGATATAGCCCATTTGCAATACCAAACATCGTAGGAGTAATAGAAACCTCTATACCAAATTACAAAGCTCTATCTTACAAATTGGGAGCTGTATCTAGATCTGGCTAAGGAATTGTTTTGAAAAAATGTGACAAAGCGACCCATGCTGCAACGTTTGTATAAAAATCCAATTGGACAATTAATACGCTAGGGCACCAAGTAATTTGCAATAATGCAAAAACTGGGAATGGGAAAATGTGGTTCTCTTAACAAAACCCATTATATATTAGGCAGTAGGCCCGTTATCTAGCAGACACGTTATTGCAATTTGCATCAGGGGGAAAGGTCAGTAGTTATTTTTCCATATAGGCTACTTTGCCGGTATATGCCCCCAGGAAATAAAATATAGACCAAAAATATATTTTTTTATAATTCATACAAAAGTAATGGTCCATATCACCCGCTAAATTATATCAGATCATCACACAAAATTGTAGGCATCTTCTTCTACCTAAACTCTTAACTCGTGCAAAATTTCGTGATTATTGAGCTGTAATTGCGACCTCCGGCGTATTTATGATTACACTACAAACAAATAATATTATCATGTACACCAACAAAATTAACATCAATAGAAAGGTCAAGCGTTCCTCTTCCAAGTATAGCTTATCTGCCCGGAATGTCTCTTCTAGGAATATAGACATATGCTGTACATTAATATTTTCAACAATTTTCACACAACAGTTGGGGTCCATCTCAAAGTGCAAGCTTTTTCTTTGTCATATACTCTTACCTTATTTAAAATTTCGCGTTGATCGGACTATTATTGCGACCTATAGAGCCGCTACAAAGTTGGATAAATATTATGTTTTTGGTCCATTTCACCCGCTAAATATTTCACGATCATCACCAATAAAAATAGGGATCTATTCTGGTATGAACCCGACCTCCATACAAAATTTCGTGACGATCGGTCCATAATTGCGGCCTGGAGTTTGATTACAATTTATAATGGACAGACGGACGCACATCTCAAAATCGCTTTATTTGAAGATTGGTATACCACATTGGTGTAGGGTATAAAAAGCATATAAATATAAAACGTGACAAATGTTCCATATAAATATTCAAATATTTGGAACGTAGCAAGTCAAATACTTTTTAATGCGATGTCGTTCTTAATTATATGGCCGTCACTGTACATTGTTTACTGTCCCTCACAGAGACTTCGGTTCCCTGTTCCACACCGAGACTTCGGTTTCCTGTCCCACACAGAGTCTTCGGCTTTCCGTCGCACACAGAGACTTCGGCTTTCCGTCGTGTCCCCCACAATAACGTCGGTTCCCTGTTTATAGAGATACGTAGTAGTTTGTACGAGATCGTAATAACTATTTTAGCGTTAGCTAATTATCACATCATCGTACCCAATCGTTATCTGCCGAGCTCCCGAAATCATCAATCAACAAGTTCCCGAACATCACTCAATCGTAGATTAACCAACTTCTTCGTTCCCGTTCATCGATAGCTGTCATCGGTCATCGTCGCTCATCAGCCGAGTTTTCGAAATCCAGTATATCGTTGTCAGCCGAATGACCACCAATTAACACATTCCCGATCATCGTTAAATCATAGAACCCGAAAGCCCTAAATCATAGAACCCGATTGTCAACCCGCTTCGTCTCCACAACAAGCGCAGAACCAGATTATCAATCAGGCTCGTTGTTCCCGATCATCAACGCAATTCTTCATTAACGAACATCGTCGATAATGAAATATCAATCAAGATCATCGTTCCCGATCATTCCTAGCAGTTAGTCACCCTTATCACCACCCTTACAACAAGCCTATCAATATAACATTTCATTGAATTAGAACATACTAGTGTTTAGATCAATAAACATCCGATTGAACCCCTAGAAGGGATAAAACTAGTCTTTTATTTCGTATTAGCTCAAAGATATGGAACCTACTGTTTATCGCCGAGTCCGAACGGCGTGTCTTAAGACACCACTTGTAGAGAAGAAAATATTATTGCACAAAAACTAAAATAACTACTTACTTACTTAGCTGGCCCATTACAGAACATTTGTTCTATAGGCCGAACTAAGAAAAGATCTCCAATTCTCTCTATTTGTTGCTTCGCTTTCTGGAATACCGCGCCTTTTCACCTCATCATCCACTTGTTTGCGCCATCTATTCCTTGGCCTGCCAATTCTGCGTGCACCGCCAAGCGGTCCGTGTTTATACACCTTTTTAGCGGGGTCATCATCGCTCATTCTTATGATATGGCCTAGCCAACGCAATCGCTGCATCTCGATACGATTGTCAACCCGCATCTCGATACGATTGTCAACCCGCTTCGTCTCCACAACAAGCGCAGAACCAGATTATCAATCAGGCTCGTTGTTCCCGATCATCAACGCAATTGTTCATTAACGAACATCGTCGATATTGAAATATCAATCAATATCATCGTTCCCGATCATTCCTAGCAGTTAGTCACCCTTATCACCACCCTAACTACAAGCCTATCAATATAACATTTCATTTAATTAGAACATACTAGTATTTAGATCAATAAACATCCGATTGAACCCCTAGAAGGGTTAAAACTAGTCTTTTATTTCGTAAAGTTTAGTGGGTCATTATGGAGACCCCGGACGCGACTGGACTTACCCCAGCCGACCAGAAAAACCACGTTACAAATGAACATATCGCTTATTTACTCAAAGAGTGACACATCTCAAAAAATCCAGTTTCGAGTAAACGCGTTTCAAGTTGGCGATGGAAATTTGACTTACCAACTTAAAAATATTATTATAATATATATAATTGTTCCATAAACATCCCAGAAGGGACAAGGGAGACTTCTCTCATATCAATGAGTGCACCCCTATTCATATTAGCTCAAATATATGGAACCTACTGTTTATCGCCGAGTCCGAACGGCGTGTCTTAAGACACCACTTGTAGAGAAGAAAAATTATTGCACAAAAACTAAAATAACTACTTGGACAATATTTTGTAAGGAGCTAGGAGCAAGATCAAGCATGATTTGAAGAGTTTTAGTGCTTCATAAAATCAAAAAACATTTTGTTGAATTATGCCAAACTCGTAGTAAATGAGCTGTATCTCGTTGAGTTTTAGGGATATGAGCATGGAAATTTGACCCAAGATAAGAAAGACAACAAAAAAATTGCCAACTCAGAAAACGAATTTGTTGAGTAATGCCACTCTTTTAGTAAATGAGCGATATATGCCACCAGATTATCTCGATCAACTTTAAAGGAGGATATGCATTAACCAAAGCCATTAGATTAATGTTTCACTCTTTGGTAGATTTTTCCCACGTTAGAATTTTTTTCGAGTTCTTTGACCGTTGCACGCAGAAATATATATGTTAGAAATGTGTTTGGATCCAAAAAAAAAAAAAAAAATATTTGTTTGGGGCTGATTGCAAACAAATATATGTTTGGATCCAAACATAATTTGTTTGTGTCCAAACAAATATATGTTTGCAACATTTTGTAACATATCTCAATTTTATTTGTTTGGGTACCAACAACATTTTTTATGTTAGAACATATTTTTTATGGGTGGAGAGAGGATTTTTGTCAAAGACAGTAACAACAGGGATCTCGCGCCTGCGGAGTTCTGTTTTAAAATAAAGAGCTGTGTGTATGGTGTAATAGGAGACGCAATAACCAACGTAGCAAGCGAAGAGGAAAAGAAAAAAATGGTATTAATTATGTTGTTCTTTTTTCTTCAGTGCTCTAAATACAACCGTTGAGTAAAGACGGTAAAGTGAGTGAATAAATCAATGTTTTGTCTTTTCGTAAAGAAATTGTGATTTTTAGTAAATTAAATGCCCAATACATTTTACAATTGAATCACAAAGGTGAATGGAAATATTTTATTGGATAATGAAGTAATCGCATTTAATATTGGTAATTAGTCCAATTCATTTTTCGTATACATACATACATATGTATGTATATTTGAAATATGGATGTACCTATTTATTACATTATTTAATAATTTGATTCCAGATGCCGGTTTCCCGCTGATGATTTCAACTTTGAGGAAGATGTGTTTTATTTCACAACTAAGGGGAAGCGTTTAACGATGTTTCTATATTATTTTTTTTTTTAAAGTGCTTCTTTTTATAAATTATTTCAGTCAGTTTATCTTTTTTTATGTCTGTGTTGTTGCTTTTGCTTTTTTTTCTATGCCTTTCAATAAACCACCACCATTTATAAATGTATGTATATGTTTGAGATAGCCAGTGAGCGCTTACTGAGAGAAAGTGATCATACATTTCAATGTGATTCACATTGAAATTTACGCTCCCTACCTCTCAGAAAGCGCTCACTGGTGCATGTGATGGTTTATTTTTTGTGGCTTTTGGTTTGTATTTGTTTGCACCCAAACATATAATTTGTTTGCACCCAAACATACAATTTGTTTGCATCCATATATATATTTGTTTGCAGAACCCAAACATATTTTATTTTTGAGACTGATTGCAAACAAATATATGTTTGCTGCAAAACATGTTTGAGACATATGTTTTCCTCCGTGTGGGAATCGTAAATACCTAATGTTAGCTAATCGGTAGGCAAAAAACTTGAAAATACCAGAAATCGGGTGGTACTGTTATATGGTGGGCTATGGTGGTGGGAACCATATATGCAATATCACATGACATTTTCCTAGAATGTGTAAATAAATAAAAAAAAAACTTGAAATAGTTGGTACCATTATATGGTGACATACCAAAACTTTCACCTTTGTCTAAAATTCAGGAAATTCCGATAGATTAAATCTTCCAAATTACTGATCGTCCATTATATGGAGGCTATTCCAAAACATGTATGAAGTTTTCTGACCACTAACCATAACTCAAATGCCAAATTACAGCAGATTTGACCCGCTAAAAACGTCAAAACGTGGCACAGTGTGTCCAAAATGGTTTTCTTGTGTCAAAAATCTATATTTTCTAAACGGATAAAGATAGAGCTATGAAATTTGGAGGAAATGTTTATCAGACATGGATCTTTTATTCCATCTAGTTACAAGCCATTTGCTCAACGTCTTCTATAGAATTTTAATGAACAAAAATAGGTTTTTCGAAATTTTAAAGTTTGTGTAATATAGATACATTTAAATAAGAATTGATAATTTTTTAGAGTTATTTAAAACACGTTTTGGAGTTATAGAAACATAAAAAGCTATATTCTCAAATACAGAATTGTGTTTTAACAACATAAAATAATTCAATTAATATGCATACTATAACAAAAATTTAACTAATTAAATTCGTCGAGGAATATTTACTTAGCGTAAAAATAGTAATATTTCGGTGTTTAAATTATGTTTTTTTTTTTTGTTTATGGGTGCTATTCAAATGCGTGAGACTATGTTAACGACAGCTGATTCATATACCACAGCTGATCGCCAGGATCACCAACTAAGGGCCATTATCAATGAATGGCAACGTCATTGTTGCCATAAATAAAAGAATGACAGGCTGTTAACAGTCAAACTATTTTCGTTATTTTATTTCGTTAAATATTAGCAAATTATATTTGCAAGTATTAAACAATATATAATTCGGTCGGAAAATGTATCTTTGAACTCCAAAATACCAAAAATCAGGGGTACCGTTATATGAGAGTTCTATCATAAAGTGGACCTATGCCCACAATATTGTGTGTGCAAGTTTATTGACCACTAGGAACCCTAAATGCAAAATTGTAGCAACTTCGTTCCGAAAATGTATTTAAAAACCCTAAAATACCTGAAATCTTGCGGTACCTTTATATGGGGGGTATATCAAAACGTGGACCTATATATACAATTTTTAGTAAGGAGATAGTTTACTCGTAGAAAACGTTATATTTAAATTTTTAGCTTGATCGGTTGATTATTGTTGGTAAAACCCTCAAAACACGTAAGATCGGGTGGTAACGTTATAAAGGGCATATTTTCCGGCGTCGCATTTGGTCGCAATTTCTCTATTGAAGAATTGATAGTTCGAGAGCTCCTCTATATTTGGGTACCATTACAATAGTGGAACCCCGTGGAACTTTTTAGTTATATCCTATTAAAAAAGAACATATTAAAAATATACACGTAAAACAGTTCAAAACAAATCAGGTTATTATACAGAACAGGAACGCAAATACATTTACTTCTAAGCACAGTTTAATACGTCAGGTTTCGTATTATCGGATAGCAAAAATAACCATTAAAGAATTCCAATAACTCGTGATAATATGGTCCTCACAAAATCGGCGAATTTCCTTGCGATTTTTAGTATTTGTTTTAACGAAAATAAGGTCATTTTATAGGTACCGTTACTTCAATTATAACGGTACAACCAACGAAATTTTTGTTTTTCTCTCTTAGCTAGTATGTTTTCTATCCCTTCATATACATTTTTTGGGAATTTTCGACAATTTGTTTTTTTGCATTTTTGGCACAAAATATTGAATTTGGACACACTGTGGGTGGAAAAGTTTCTGTATCACTGTGAACCCTAAATGCCAAATTATAGCTAATCCAATTAAAAATGTAGCTAAAAACTTAAAAATACCTGAAGTCAAGCTGTACCTTTATACGGGGACTATAACAAATCGTGGACCTATGTCAACAAACTTTGGTGGATCAAATTGCCAACCTGTAGCGCGATTAAATCGAGACATTCATTTTGGTATAATTCAAGATGTGTTACAAACATTTTATCCAAAACTAACATATGTATAACGCCCTCCTCTATGAAAATCAGTAATTGTCACCATTTTGTAAGACTAAAGACTAATAATAAAGTTAAATAAATATTTAAATTGTGTTTTAGTCTGCTAGAAATGAAATCACGTCGTCAATGAGCTTTTGTCGTGTTCTCAAATGAATTATAGCCGTTAAATGGTCTTGAAATCTTTGTGTCATTGCATAACAAATATGATTGTTTCTATTTGCAGTCGATTTTAGTGCTGTGAAATGATTTATTTATTTTCTTTTTGAATTTAATTGCAAATTCTTTGTTTTTTCAACTTCCAACATTTAATTAATTCAAACGGAAAAAATAGACCACAAGGTGGGTAATTAATTGTTATTGATTTTGTTCTATTCAAAACGATTTGTGTTAAATAATTTAGCTATAATAAGTTGAATAATTTTCTAAGAAATTATTATTAATCAAAGGGTTTATTTATAGATTAGCATACAGATATGTATGTATGTACATATATTAAACAACAATAATCGAGATAGAAAAGAAAATTAGATTTTTTTGGGTGGCTACCAAACTATCGATGCGACTACCACAATTTTCTTATGACAGGATCGATATATATCCGTTATAACTCTTGATAAAAATTTATATTTTTATACCCTCAGCATTTCTGCTAACAAGAGTATAAACACTTTCATACGTGGAAAATGTGCCTCATCGAAATAATGGTTTTAGATCCCAAGTATGTTTGGACGAAATCCGATTCAGGCAATCTGGAGACGATTTAGCAATGTCCGTCCGTCTGTCTGTCTGGTACGCACTATAAGTCTCGAACGGATTAACCAATTTGGTCCAAAATTTGAGTTTCGAAATATTTTGTCCAAACTTAGTTTAAGTTCGAATATGGGCTATATCGGCGCACTCCCTCGGGCAACTCCCCCACAAAAGTTCAATTTTTTCGCAAAAATTATGCGCACGATAATTCTCAAAATGACAAACCGATTTGGTCCATACTTTGCACATCATAATATTTCTACCGGACATAGATATAGTTCGAATATGGACTATATCGGTTAACTTCTTCGGGTTCCTTTCACACAAAATTTCGGAAAAGTGCAGTTTCCCTTCGAATTTTGTTGTTTTTTGTTGTAACAACTTCTATTCTCTGCCCCTTGTACGATGGTACAAGTTTTTTAAGCGGAAAGTCCATACTTCCTGAGAAAATGTCCTGAAAGCTGTAGAAACCCGCTATGTCACCATTTGTTGTGGATGGAGCGCGCGGTAACTCTCGAACGGATAAACCGATTCGATAAAAAATTTAGAAATCGTTATATTTTGTCCAAAGATAAATCATGACCTAAGATGGACCTTATCGGTCCACTCCTTTGGGAACCTCCCACACAAAAGTTCAAACCTTTTCGCTAAAATGGTGCGCGCGATAACTCTCGAATGCAGTAACCGATTCGGTCCAAAACTTGAACATCTTAATATTTCTGCGATACATAGATCAGGTTAGAATATGGACTATATATGTCAACTCCTTCGGATACCTCTCACAACAAATTTCGGGAAAGTGCAGGTTAGGACCTCCTCTCGAATTGTTTTGATTTTTCTTGCAACACGTTGCACTCAAGAAACCCATACCGACGATACAAAATTTTTCAGTGGCAAGTCCATACTTCTTGAGAAAATGGCCCGAAAACTGTATGGCCAATATGTGTAGTGTCTGGTGCGTAGGACAACTGTCGAATCGAATACTGCGTTGGTCCACACTTTGCATATCTTCGAATATTAGATGAAATTCGAAGATGGTGCTTATAGGTCCACACCTTGAGGTACCTCCCCCACAAAAGTTTGAAAATATTCCCTAAGATGGTAAGCGCAATATCTCATAAACGGAGCAACCGACCAAAACTTTGGATCTCGAAATATTTTGTCCAAACTTAGTTTAGTGGGCCCTATAAGTTCATTCCTTAGGATCCTCACACAGGCTGAGGTTATACCTGCTACGGCAAGGCCGACAGATACTTTTTTACTTGTTTTAATTAATTTCTAGTTGGAGTCGAACTTAATGAACGATAATTTTTGCACGTGAAAAAGAAAGCCGAAGATTCGAACCCACCTCAGGCGAAACATGTCACATATTGGTGGTTGTGTGGGCTTTCCTTTTTCACTTGCAACAATCATCGGTCGTTATGCACGAGTCCAACGAAAAATTAATTAAAATTAATATTAACAAGTAAAAAGTCGTTACCCTGCCGAGCTTTTTACAATCTCCACCATAAAGTATTCTTAATTTAGAGGAAATAATTCGTTTTTTCCTGTCCTAAATTTTAGGTGCAAAAAATTTCGACCACGGATACCCCAAAGGCTAAATTATTTAATCTAATCTAAACAAGTAAGGAAAGCGTTAAGTTCGGTCGGGTCGAACTTTTTATACCCTCCACCACGAACGGTATTGAAGTGAATTCCAAAAATTCCGAAAATTGGGAGATATCGTCCTATGGGGGCTATATGAGGGCGTTGACCTATACCGACAAATTTCAAGTGGAAAGTTGTATACCCTTAACGAAGACTTACTACCAAATTTCAGTCACTTCGGTGGGATATTGAGTAGAGTTTCTGGTCGGGAATTCCCGGCCCGGGATTTCCCGGGAATTCCCGAAATTTTGTGAACGGGATTTCCCGGGAAAATTTTTTGAAATTCCCGGGAATACGGGTATTTGTATTTTCATGTATAAGTCATATATTATTTGTCTTATAGTTATTAAATATTGGAAATATAGTAGAGTGGCGATAATTCGTGCCCCGATTATTCGTAATGCGGGCCCATTGGAAAAATCGCCATAATTCGTATAAAATATGTGTGTATTGGTCCTCTCGATAATTGGTGTTTTTTTCTGGAATTCGAAGTCTGTATAACCTCACATAATTCTTGATTTATAGTTTATCACGGCTGTTCTAGTCTACATTTTTATTGGTGGCATTCTTGAAGGATATTAATTTGCTAAGATATAAAAGCTGTGATCCATTCGAATTGTTGTTTTCTCCAAAGTTATTGTTTGCAATATAAAACACTGTATAATATGTAAGTGACAAATAGAGCATATAAGGATTGGAAACCAGTAATAACAATGGTATGTATGTTTATATAAGTACGACTCTATATCATTAGTGCCAACGTGTTGCCATTGTGAAGCGGTGTACTCAAAAGGTCAGCCGTGTAAAAATTCGTTATAAATGGATTTGTTATATGATCAACACGCATTTCGAACCATAAGAAGAACATACGATATCGTTGACTTTAAAAATATAATCGGACAGCACTCTTCGATATCAAGGAAGCTTTGCTAGGATGGTAGTTGGAAAAAGATGTTTTATATAACCTCCGCTAATTAGTCAGGAATAATTGGATTTTGACCGCATACATAAGATATTCTTGAACAGCTGCCATATGTCATATATGATTTATTGGTTCTTTCAAGATTTTGGCACAACGTCGTTTAAGATGTTTGCTATTGCTTTTTGACCCTATTGCTATTTTACCCTTTATATTGTTCCAAAGAGATAACTAATGACACAACTACACATAAAGGGAGTAGGTATTTCATGTTTGCTTACTCTCTGTCACGTCTATGCCCCACGAATTCGATTTACCATAGTCCCGGGAATTCCCGGGTTCCCGGGAATGAGAAATTTTCATTCCCGATTTCCCGGGAATGGAAAAAAGTCGGGAATTCCCAAACTCTAATATTGAGGTCACAAGCTTCAAAATACCGAAAATCAGGGGGTACCGTTCAATGGGGGCTATACTAAGGCGTGAAAGGTACCAAAGTGATTGGTGGGAAAGTTTTGTAATTGCAAATTACGGGTAGTTCCGTCAACTAATGTTGCTTAGACCCTTAAATACCGAAAATCGGGAGGTACCGTTATATGCGGGCGATTTTTAGTGAAGAAGTATCGTGACCACTGAGAACTTCAAATGTTAAATTACAGCTAGTTCAGATAAAAATAGCAGCTAATTATAATTGTTCCATAAACATCCCATACGGGACAAGGGAGACTTCTCTCATATCAATGAGTGAACCCCAATTCATATTAGCTCAATGATACCTACTGTTTATTGCCGAGTCCGAGTCCTAAGACACCACTTATAGAGAAGTTTTACATGGCTGAAATACTCAGGAAATGTCTCCAACATTTCTGAGGGGTATTTTGCCACCGTTGAAATTTTTGATGTTGCCTGGCCGGGGAATCGAACCCACGACCTTTAGTGTGCAAGGCGGGTGTGCATACCATTGCACCACGGTGGCTAAAATCCTCAAATACCGAAAATCGACAGGTACTGTTATATGGAGGCTGTACCTAAACATGGACCTATGTTGACAGTTTTCGGTGAAGAAGTGCTGTGACCCCTAAGAAGCTCAAATGCCAAATTACAGCTAGTTCGGTTCAAACCCCAAAATACCGGAAATCGGGAGGTATCGTCATGTTGGGACTATACCTAAACATGGACCTATGTTAACCAGGCTTCGGAACCATACATCAGCACGGGTAGTATCAGTGTTTTGTAAAGCGTTGTTTTTGTTTGACGAGATATGACTTTGTTCTTAAACTGCTTACTCAGTCCGAAGTAGCATCTGTTGGCCAATACTATTCTTCTTCGTATTTTACAACTGATGTTGTTGGTTGTGTGTACAGCAGTGCCGAGGTAGACAAAGTCCTTTACTACCTCAAAATTATAGGAACCAACGTCAACTGTTGGCCCGATCTCTATGGCATTGCGCTTCGACACCATTAACTTGGTCATCTCGCCGTTTACCGCCAGACCTACTTTAGCAGATTCCCTATTGACTTTTTCAAAGATATCAGTTACTTCCTTTACCGATCGACTCATAATGTCAATGTCATCGACATAAGCAAGTAACATATGGCTTTTTGTATACATTGTGCCACTTCTTTTGACCTTCGCATCTCGTATAACCTTTTCCAGCAGAATGTTGAAAAGGTCATACGAGAGGCCGTCACCTTGTCTGAAACATCTTTTGGTACTAAACTCTTCGGCGATGTTCTTTCCTATTTTAAATGAGGACGGAGTATCAGCTAATGTCATGCTAAAAAGCCGAATCAGCTTTGCAGGGATTCCAAGTTCAGACATGGCTTGGAATACGTTTGAACGTAGGAGGCTGTCGAAGGCTGCTTTGCAATCGACAAAAAGGTGGTAGCTGTCGATCTGCATCTCTTGGGTCTTTTCCAGGATTTGCCGCAGAGTAAATAACTGGTCAATGGTGGATTTGCCAGGTCTAAAGCCGCATTGGTATTATTATTTCATTGACCATAGGCTTTAGTCGTTCGCACAGCATCGCTGACACTATCTTATAGGCAATAGGAAGAACACATATGCCCCTGTAGTTAGAGCATACAGTCTTATCTCCTTTCTTGTGGACAGGACACAGGATGCTCAGATTCCAATCGTCGGTTATTTGTTCTCCCTGCCAGATGGTGCTAACTAGCTAATGAATATACTTTATCCGCGTGTCGCCTCCGGTTTTGAATAGCTCGGCTGGTAAGCCATCGGCTCCTGCTGCCTTATTATTCTTCAGCCGGTTTATTGCTGTCTTTACCTCATCTTGGCTGGGCGGTATACATTTAATACCATTTTCTGGGATTGGATCTGTGGTATCTTCGTCGTCCTCGCTACTATCGGATACCGACAGTTTGGAGAAATGTTCTTTCTATATCCTGAGCACACTATATGTATTAGTTTCTAAATTACCTTGCTGGTCTCTACAGGGGCCATCAGTTTGATGTTTCACACTTTGGTAGAACTATCGGACTTCATTCTGGCTCCTGTACATCTAGATTTTTTCACACTCACGCCTTTCATTTCTCTGTCTTTTCCTGAGAAAAAGACGTTTCTCCTCTCTCCTTTTTTCGCGATAGAGTAGCCCTATATGCCGCATTTTTCTCATCGATAGCAGCACGACACTCCTGGTCATACCATAGATTTCTTGGTGGAGGTCTCTGGTATCCAAGTATGTATTTTGCGGCTGTTTGCATGGAGTGGATATATCTTGCCATTGTACTGATATGTTTTTGGGACGAGGAGTGCTTTCATTAAGCAATTGGGCTAGTTGAGTGGAATATGCTGTGGATATCTGTTGTGTTTGCAGGTTACCGATATCCAACTTCCGCGTTATATACATATGTTCGTGCTTTATTTGCAACGTTTAGACGGGTACGTACCTTTGCTGCAACAAGGAAGTGGTCCGAATCTATGTTTGCTCCTCGGAACGATCGTACATCCAACACGTTAGATGAATGTCTTCCATCTATCACAACATTTGATTACTTATTCTTTGATCTGGAGACAGCCAGGTGCCCTTATGAATATCTAGATGCTTAAACCTGGTACTGCTAGCTACCATGTTTTTTGCAGCTGCAAAGTCTATTAGCTTCATATCATTATCAGATGTTTCACTGTGGAGACTGAATTTCCCGACTGTCGGGCCAAAGATATTCTCCTTTCCAATTTTGGCATTAAAATTGCCTAGAATAATTTTAATGTCATTGCCAGAGCAACGGTCATACGTTTCTTCTAAGCCCTCGAAAAATATATCTTAGTTCTGTTCGTCCATGTCTTCATTTGGAGCATGAGCGCAAAAAAGCTGATGTTGAAGAATTTTGCTTTTAATCGAATTGCAGCGAGTCTTTCATTCACTGAGGTGAAGCTGTTTTTACCTCCGACCAACTACAAATCCGCAACCAAAGTTATGTTTTGTGTCATGGCAGCTATAATACAGTGCATCAACTTTAGGTGTTGTTGTGACGCCTTTCCCAATCCAATCCCAGTCGTTAAAACGTTCGCGGGGTTCGTCAACTTTAGAGGGGTTTGTTTTTCCTTTCTTTCGTTTTTTCACAGTAGGCTGCTTTTTCTTGGGGAGCGTTACTAACCCGACGCCCAAACCCAAGTTTTTAACGTTCCATATTAGCTCACTACCTTTAAACATCTCCGACCTTGACCAGCCTATGGAAAAAAGATAATTGATTTCACAAATCTAGCCCTCTAGCTCGATTTTTGGGGACGCTAGAGTGATTACAAAAGACGGACATGCCTAGATCGACTCAGACTCGCAAATGATCGCAAACGATGATTACGAAGTGATACAAACGGAAAAACAAACTTTATACACCGTCCAGGCTATTATTAAAACAATATATATTATAATTGACCTTTACACTGTTATATAATAATAGGAAATTATGATACTAGTCACCTAAGATTAACTTCAGATAATCTCCAATACTTTGTCATTAAAAAATCCTGTACGATATTCTTGCTCATATCTCATTAAAACCATTGAAAATATTTTGGCATTTAGGTGCCACAACAAAATTCGTTGTTTGTCGAAAATCATCTAAATAACATTAATAATGAAATTAAATGCCATAATTTGCTATTGTCTGTTGGCTTCATTTATTGTTGTTGTTGTGTTCTTTTGCATTTGGCCAAAATGCCAAATCATGGCAAACGAAAAAAGTGTTCATTTGTTAAGTTTTTCGGGTGAATTTTGAAATTAAATGCCAATACTTCCCAAAATGCAAAACAAAACAAATGTTAAATGCAAATTTAAGAAACATTTGTTCAAAATCTTTATATGGCGATGGGTTTTGTTTTGTCTGAATGTCGAATCTGTCTTTGTGGCTGTTTGGAATTTAGACAATATTCACAAATAATGGCAAGAACTAATTGGCATAATTGCAATCAGCGCTCCCACAATGTGATGAAAAATGATATTGGAATAATGCCACCACATCCACCACCAACCACTTCAGTGATGGCTGTCTGTGTGGAATGTGGTTACCTTAAAATGTTGAGTGCCTTTGAAGTCTCGCCTAATGCGGAGGAGTTGAAGAACAATTTTGCAATTGAATTGTATGGATGTGACCTTATCTGATCTAATGTCTGATTGTTTTTGTTAAGTTTTATAATTGCGTTTCTTTCATATTTATATGGGTTAATACCAATTTGTTTGTTTTATTGGGATCAATACAACAAACAAATGAATTGATACGGCTTATATTTATAGATGTTGCTGTTATTGTTTGTAGTATAAGTAGTAAAATATACAAACAATTAACCATTTGAATTATATGAAACGAAGCTGGAAATAATTGTAATTATTTTTATTTCCTTTGAGTAATGAATGCGTTAGCTAATTAAGGTTATCCACATCCGTAGATATATACATTTTTTATACCCTCCACCATAGTATGGAGGGTATATTAAGTTTGTTTTTCCGTTTGTAACGCATTGAAATACTCATTTGCGACCCTATAAAGTATATATATTCTTGATCAGGGTAAAATTCTGAGTCGATCTGTGCACGTCCGTCCGTCCGTCTGTGGTAATCACTCTAGCATCCACAAAAATGGAGATAGGACGCTGAAACTTTGGGAAGATGCGTCTTTTGTTTACAGGCAGGTCAAGTTCGATGATGGGCTATATCGGTGCACGGTTTGGTATAGCCCACCCGATTTCAGGTATTTTTAAGTTTTTAGTCACATTTTCAAAACGAATAAGCTATAATTTAACATATAGCTCCCATATAAGAGTACCTCCCGATTTTCAGTATATTGGATATTTTAGCTACAAATTTTAACCGAACTAGCTGTAATATGACATTTGAGGTTCTTAGTGGCCACATAACTTCTCCACCAAAAGTCGTCAATATATGTAGGTGCATGTTTTGGTATAGCCCCCATATAGCGGTTTGAGGATTTTAGTTACTATTTTTAACCGGACTAGCTTTAATTTGACATTTGAGGTTCTCAGTGGTCACAAAGTTCTCCACAAATAATCGTCAGCAGTAGTCCATGTTTTAGTATAGCCCCAGTGTTGACGATTTATCGTCATTTTGACCATTTTTTGGCCCAAAATTGAAAAATGACGATTTGACGATTTTATGGTCCAAATTGACGATTTTTCACGTAAACCAGAATTGCATCCAATAAAAGGCGATAACTATATTTTGGCCAAAATTTCACGATAGACTTTAAGGAAAACAAAGTTTCAAACTCGATTTTATTAGCTTTTTTAATGTATTATAGAAATTTCCAGACGAATTGGCTATATTTAGGCACATATCTGGAATACAGGTATTTTCATAGTTTTTGCCTCATCTTCGTTTTACATCAGCTGAAATTACGTGTACCGACAAACATAAACGGTCACACTGTCAAGCAAGCGAAATTTTAACTATAAGCTGTCATTCAAAACTGACAACCAGTACCCAGCTATACCTTGCTGCATTACTGCAACTCGATAACCACGGGTAACCAAACCTAGTTTTAGACCCTGTTGAGGATTTTTTGACGATTTGACGATTTTTTTGACGATTTCCGATCAAAAACTGTCGGCAACGCTGTATAGCCCCCATATAACGATACCTCCCGATTTTTGGTATTTTGAGGATTTTAGCTACAATTTTTTACCGAACTAGCTGTAATTTGACATTTGAGGTTCTCAGTGGTCACGAAAGTTCTCCACCAAAAACCGTCAACAGTGGTCCATGTTTCGCTATAGCCCCCATATAACGGTACCTCCCGATTTTCTGTATTTTTAGGGTTGTAGCTAAATTTTTTTAGGCGAACCAGCTGTAATCTGACATTTGAATTTATCTGTGGTCACGAAACTAATTCACCAAAAATCGCCAACAAAGGTCCATGTTTTGATATAGCTCCCATATAACGGTACCTCTAGATTTTCGGTATTTGGAGGGTCTTAGCTACATCCTTTGATGGAACCGGTAATTTGACTTTTTAGGTTCCCTGCAATTATAAAACTTTTCCCCAAAAATTGTAAAGATAGGTCGGCCCTTTGATATAGCTCGTAGGTGGTACCTTTCAACTGGCTGAACATATTTTTTGGATTAGATTAGATAATTTAGCCATTTGTATCCATGGGTATCCATGGTAGGTAAACTTTTCCACCTAAAAATGTGAAATTAAACTAATTATTCCATTTTTATCATGGTGGAGGCTATAAAAAATTCGCCCGGCCGAACTTAACCGTTTTTTACTTGATTTTATTTGAATTATACTGACGAGTATATCAGCTTAGGTTGGATGAAATAAAATATTTCCAATTGCGTTACCAAAATTGGTGATATGCTTGTGATGTTGAAAAGATGCTGGGATATCCCAATTTCAAATTTATGGATTTTGATTTCCATGCCAGATATTTCTGCTTCTGTTGGACATATTTCAAGGAGAGAGCTTGATAACACTGTGCAACATTTTTAAGGTGATCTTGTGCAAACAATTCGAACTGAGGATTTTTTGAAAGTACAGACCCAAACGACAAGAAACCCTACTTGGGTTTTGTTGTGTCAGATCCAGCTCGGATTTTAAGGCCCCATCTAAACATGGTTAAATATTGAGTTTTGAAAGAAATTCGGGGCTATATCTCTGAAACCAATGCGAATTTTCTTCTGACCTCCGAAGCAAATTTGTAGATAAGAACAAGAATGGATTATTTGGAGAAATAATGAACTCGAAAAACTACATTTATTGCCTCAAATTTCAAAATATATGCAAAAATTCCACAATTTTTATACATTTGGCACCGTATCTCTAAAACCGTTAATTTTTTCTGAATATTTTCTTTTGGAAAAATATTCCCTGGAATGTAATACACAACTCTTCAGAACATGTCATTGTTGTAAAATGCCTCTATGCCGTTGAAGTAAGCATTTTAGAGTTTCAGAATGTTCTAAAGAATTGTTGAGAACTTTATTTGGAATATTTTTGCAAAAGGTTACTAGGTTCAACTCCCAATAGTTTAGACGATACTGACCAGATTTTCAGCAATTATGTAAAATTGTCTATATTTTATAGATTTTGATGCCCTAGATGGAGTTTTTCTTATGTGGTTTTTTCAAAAGATAAGGTCTACTAGTTTAGGGCTACAATATTGCTGAAGACATCAAGGCCAAATTCCTATTCGTTTCTGAGATAAAGGCCTGATAAATGCAAAAAAGTGTAGATTTAGCTCGGTTTAGATGAAGCCATAAAATCCGAACTGGATCTGACAGGACAAAACCCTACTAAGGTTTTTGTAGTCTAAATATGTACTTTCAAAAATTCATACTAGAAGTTGTTTGCATTTTCAGTGTTGCATAGTGTAATGAAACTAAACCATCTGTGCTTTAAATTACAAAATGTGACATTTATGGTAAAATATTAGAGTTATTGCAAAAGGCGCTAAGCTATCACAATTTTAACATTTTGAAGTTTTCAATTTAATGACAAATATCTCTGCTTTTATTTGGTGTATTAAATCAAGAAGACCAGCAAAGCTTTCAATCAGTACCAAGTAGATGTCGAATGTAGTCAAATATAAAATTAACAAGTAAGAGAGGGTTATAGTCGGGCAGGGCCGACCAAGTGATACCCTACTCCACTACACCTGGGCACTATTTTCCCAGGAATCTATTTTATATGATTGCGACATATTTGACCCGTCCGATCATACATACATATGTTGATATAAATGGTGACATACCAGAGATGTAGAACAGACATACATACATATATACGCTGTCATTACTGGAAACGTAAGGTATTATTTTCCGTATTTTATAATGACCAATCTGGGCTTTTTCGCTACATATTAATAAAACAAGTTAGAAAGTATCAGTCGAGTGTGCCGAGGACACAAAGAAAATAAGTAAACTCAATACTTATAACGTCTCTATGTTTTTATACCCTACACCACTATGTGGAAAGGGTATTATAAGTTTGTTTTGGTAAAAATTCATGTAACACCGCGAAATATTCGTCGGAGACCCCCCAATGTGGTATACATATTTTCATATCTCGGCGAGATAAAGCGATTTTGAGATGTGTGTCCGTCTGTCCATTATAAATTGTAATCAAACTCCAGGCCGCAATGATGAAATTTGGTATGGAGGTCGATTTCACATCAGAATAGATCGCTATTATAATTGGTGATGATCGTGAAATGTTTAGCGAGTGAAATGGACCAAAAACATAATTTTTATCTGATTTTGTAACTGCTCTGTAGGTCGCAATAATAGTCCGATCGCCCTGAAATTTTAATTAAGGTAAGAGCATATCGAGCCCTTCCCGCGAAAAAGGTGTAAGCGACATTTTTTCGATTTTCGTTTTTTTACGGAAATCTATGAAGAATATTCCAACACACCATCTCCCAAATTTTTAGAACTCAGTCATGTACCGTTACGAAATTAGAGTAAAAACAATTTTGATGTAAGCGGCATTTTTGCTTTTTGTGTACATTTGTTTGTGACAGCGAATTGTCGCTTACATCAAACTGCACATTTACATACCATGTCGTTATTCAACTATATTACAAGAAATACGTTTTAATCTTATAATTCTTCGAATAAATACTTGCTATAAAATTAGTGTGCCTTGTTTTTAAATTGTAGATAAGAATAACTCTAAAAATTATTTTTTTTCCAATATTTTTTTTTGATGTAACCGCCACTTCACAAAGTAAAAGCCTGATTGCGTGACAGCGAAAAAGATGTAAGCGACAGAAACTACCGTTATATTGAAGATATTCCACATTTTTTAAAGTAAATAGGATTTAATAAAAGAACTATACCAAATTTGAATAAACAATTTTGTTTATATCAAAAGTTATTCAATAAAAACCGTCTCCTGTAAAATTAGCTTTTTGTCGCTTACACCTTTTTCGCGGGAAGGGCTCGATATGACAGAAGAAGCATGCAATTAGAGATGGCGATCAGATAATAGTTAGAGGGTTAAATGGACCATAACTTTTGTGTGAAAATTGTGAAAATTTTTAATATACAGCTTATATCTTTTTCATGGAAGAGATATTCCGGGCAAGTAACCTATATTTGGAAGAGGAACGCTTGACCTTTCTTTTGATTTCAATTGTGTTGGTGTACATGATAAGATAACAGAGTTACAGCCTAATATACCCAGTTATTTGTTTATAGTATAATCATAAACACTCTAGAGTTCGCAATTATAGCTCAATAATCACGAAATTTTGCACAAGGTAAAACTTTAGGTAGAAGAAGATGCTTACAATTTTGGATGATGATCCGATATTATTTAGCGGGTGAAATGGACCATTACTTTTTTATGAAAAAATACAAAAAAAATATTTTTTGTCTATATTTTATTTCCTGTAGGGCATATGCCGGCAAAGTAGACTACAGCATTATATGCTGCTACAACAACAACAACATATGGAAATAGAACTACTGATCTTTCCCCTGATGCAAATTGCAATTACTTGTCTGCTAGATAACGGGCCTACTGTTTTAAATATAATGTGTTTTGTGTAGAGAACCACATTTTCCTCCCATGCTGCAAATTGTCTCTATCATGACAGAAGTCCAGTTTTGCATTATTGCAAATTTCGTGAAGCCATAGCGTATTAATTGTCCAATTGGATTTTTTATACATATATTGCAGCATGGGGTCGCTTCGCCACATTTTTGTCAAAATGTTTTCGATGTCGCTACCGTTAAAGTTTTTTGAAGTACTAATTTTTGGAATAAATCGGATACAGCTTCCATACCGCTAAACTTTTTACAACTCTAATCTGCGATATTTTCAAAAACATTTTTCGCAATTTTTTTAATTTTTTCAGTAGCCGTTTCCGCTGTTCTAGTGGATGGATTTTCACTCTATGATTAATTTATATGATCCGGAACTAAAATATCGCAGGGTAACAGCTCACTCAAAAAAAAAAAAAAAAAAAAAAAAAATATTGTAAATGCTCTACCCAAAAAATGGGTAGTAAATTACTGTGATGCGGTGTGGACTACATAGTCAATATACTTATCAAATTATGGGTAATCGCGAGTACTTTAATCCTATGATTGGTTTTTTGAAATACCCGACGTGTTTTTACCGTTAAAGTTTTTTGAAGTACTAATTTTGGTGAAGGCACAGTAGATTTAACACTCACAACCAAAGTTTGAAATAAATCGGATACAGCTTCCATACCGCTAAACTTTTTACAACTCTAATCTGCGATATTTTCAAAAAAATTTTTCGCAATTTTTTTTAATTTTTGCACTAGCCGTTTCCGCTGTTCTAGTGGATGGATTTTCACTCTATGATTAATTAATATCACTCAAAAAAAAAAAAAAAAATATAATAAAAATGGGCAGTAAATTACTGTGATGCGGTGTGGACTACATAGTCAATATACATATCAAATTATGGGTAATCGCGAGTACTTTAATCCTATGATTGGTTTTTTGAAATACCCTACGTGTTTTACCTATTCTTATTCATTTACGCGGTCATAACTTCCACGCAAATTAAATTTTGTTGTCAAATTTTTGAGCTTTGTTCAAAAACACTTAATTTGATCAAGCAATAGTCATAGTTACTGATAAATTTTTTATATCACAATGATATCACCCTGGAAAGCATGGCACAACTGCATGCACACTTTTTGGACGGTATATCTTCAATAATTTCACAATTGTCCCTTGACAATTTTTATATAGCATCTGTAGTGTTCAATAAATTGGAGGAGTGTCATTGTAACTGGGAATATTTGTACACCAAAATGTCCGTATATGCATGGAAGTAATATTTCACATCCCTAGTTTGGAACAATTCGGTCAGACCCTTCTGGAACTATCGTGCGAATAATCTTACCGAAAAATTTTGGACGTTTGTGGGGGTAATTAACGGAAGGGGTAGACCGAAATGGTCCATCTTCGAACTTAAACTACGTTTGGACAAAATTTACGAGACCTAAAATTGGAATCAAACAGGTTGATTCTTCGAGAGGTGTAGTGCGTACCAGTCAGCCAGACTCCAGATTGTCTGAAATGGATTTCGTCCAAACATACTTGTGGTCCAAAATGATTATTTCGATAATATTGTTGGCCTAAATGTTAAGGGTATAAACAATTATTAAACGAATTTTAGGAATAGTTTTCGGTGAATTTTATGGAATCGATCAATGAAAAAAGACCAATATTTCGAGGTACTATTACAATACTTTTTATCAAAGGTATCACAAAAACTTCAAGACCCCGTACAGCATTGTAATTTGTAACAAAAACCTGTGAATCCTTTTTTCATGATTTGAAAACTTTTCTATCGTGATTGCTACATTTTGTAACATGGAATGTAAATGTAGTTCTATGCAAGAAAATAACAAAAATAAACAAGTAAGCAAAGTCTATAGTCGGACGGGGAAGACCATGTGATACCCTACACCACAACCCCTGGGAATTAGGTTTCAACAAATCAAAATTCCTTTATGAAACAAATTCTCTTCTCTCATATCAATGAGTGCACCCCGATTCATATTGGTCCAATGATATCGGACCTACAGTTTATGGCCGAGTACGAACGGCGTGTCCTACGATACCACTTGTAGAGAAATGGCTGAAGTACTCAGAAAATGTCGACAACATTACTGAGGGGTTGAACAATTTATGTTGCCTGGCCAGGAAATGTTTGTGGAATTTTCTTTGAACATCAGGTTCCTTTTTGGAGTACAAATATTCCCAGTTACAACGACTCTCCTCCACTTTATTGAACACTACAAATGCTGTATAAAAATTGTCAAGGGACAATTGTGAAATTATTGAAGATATATCGTCCAAAAGTGTGCATGCAGTTGTGCCATGCTTTCCATGGTGATATCATTGTGATATAAAAAATTTACCAGTAACTATGACTATTGCTTGATCAAATTAAGTGTTTTTGAACAAAGCTCAAAAATTTGACAACAAAATTTAATTTTCTTGGAAGTTATGACCGCGTAAATGAATAAGAATAGGTAAAACACGTCGGGTATTTCAAAAAACCAATCGTAGGATTAAAGTACTCGCGATTACCCATAATTTGATACGTATATTGATTATGTAGTCCACACCGCATCACAGTAATTTACTGCTAAAGCCAACATTTAGTGCAATATTTTTTTTTAAAAAGCCCATTTTTTGGGTAGAGCATTTACATTTTTTTTTTTGAGTTAGCTGGTACAGCGCGATACGGCTACTGCAAAAATTAAAAAAATTGCGAAAAATGTTTTTGAAAATATCGCAGATTAGAGTTATAAAAAGTTTAGCGGTATAGAAGCTGTATCCGATTTATCCCAAAAATCCACGGTGCCTTCACCAAAATTAGTACCTCACAAAAAACTTTAACGGTAGCGACATCGCGAACATTTTGACAAAAAAGTGACAAAGCGACCCCATGCTGCAATATATGTATGTATAAAAAATCCAATTGGACAGTTAATACGCTATGGCTTCACGAAATGTGCAATAATGCAAAACTGGACTTCCGTCATGATAGAGACAATTTGTAGCATGGGAGGAAAATGTGATTGCAATTTGCATCAGGGTGAAGATCAGTAGTTCTATTTCCGTATGTAGTCTACTTTGCCGGCATATGCCCTACAGGAAATAAAATATAGACCAAAAATATTTTTTTGTATTATTCATACAAAAGTAATGGTCCATTTCACCCGCTAAATAATATCAGATCATCCTCCAAAATTGTAAGCATCTTCTTCTACCTAAACTTTTACCTTGTGCAAAATTTCGTGATTATTGAGCTATAATTGCGAACTCTAGCCTGTTTATGATAACACTGTGCAACATTTTTAAGGTGATCTTGTGCAAACAATTCGAACTGAAGATTTTTTGAAAGTACAGACCCAAACGACAAGAAACCTTAGTTTGGTTTTGTTGTGTCAGATCCAGCTCGGATTTTATAGCCGCATCTAAACATATATCTCTGAAACCAATGCGAATTTTCTTCTGACCTCTGAAGCAAATTTGTAGATAAGGACAAGGACAACATATTTCGACAATTAATGAACTCGAAAAACTACATTATTTGCCTCAAATTTCAAAATATATGCAAAAATGCCACAATTTTAATACATTTCGAACCGTATTACCAAAACCGTTAACTTTTTCTGAATATTTTCTTTTGGAAAAATATCCCCTGGAATGTAATACACAACTCTTCAGAACATGTCATTGTTGTAAAATGCTTCTATGCCGTTGTTTTCAATACATTTTTCAACGACGATTTAATAAAAATGTCAATAATGTAGTGAAATCCGAAATGCGAGAAAAAACTGTTGGTGTGAACTGCGTTTGAAATACGTGTTGTAAAAGATATGATGCAAAATACCGCTGAAACAACATGAAGTAAGCATTTTAGAGGTTCAGAATGTTCTAAAGAATTGTTGAGAACTTTATTTGGAAGATTTTTGCAAAAGGTTACTTGGTTCAACTCCCAATAGTTTAGCCGATACTGACCAGAATTTCAGCAATTATGTAAAATTTTCTATATTTTATAGATTTTCATGCCCTAGATGGAGTTTTTCTTAGGTTGTGTTTTCAAAAGATAAGTTCCACTAGTTTAGGGCTACAATATTGCTAAAGACAGCAAGGCCAAATTCCTATTCGTTTCTGAGATAAAAGCCTGATAACTACAAAAAAAGTGTAGATTTAGCCCGGTTCAGATGAGGCCATAAAATCCGAACTGGATCTGACAGGACAAAACCCTACTAGGGTTTCGATAGTCTAAATATGTACTTTCAAAAAATGCAGACTAGAAGTTGTTTGCATTTTCAGTGTTGCATAGTGTAATACTATAAACAAATAACTGGGTATATTAGGCTGTAACTCTGTTATCTTATCATGTACACCAACACAATGGAAAGGTCAAGCGTTCCTCTTCCAAGTATAGCTTACTTGAGCGGAATGTCTCTTCCAGGAAAAAATATATAAGCTGTATATTAAAAATTTTCATAATTTTCACACAAAAGTTGTGGTCCATTTAACCCTCTTAATATTATCTGATCGCAATCTCAAATTGCATACTTCTTCATTGTCATATACTCTTACCTTATTTAAAATTTCGAGGCGATCGGACTATTATTGCGACCTACAGAGCAGCTACAAAATCGGATAAAAATTATGTTTTTGGTCAATTTCACCCGCTAAATATTTCCCGATTATCACCAATTAAAATAGCGATCTATTCTGATGTGAAAACTACCTCCATACCAAATTTCGTGACGATCGGTACATAATTGCGGCCTGGAGTTTGATTACAATTTATAATGGACAGACGTACACATGGACGGACGGACGGACACACATCGCTTTCGCTTAATCCCGTCGAGATATTTTGTTTCAGTTCGCCTTAAGTCATTTGGTATAAAAGCCAGATAGGTAAAAACTTTAGTAAATGCTTACGAGTGAAAAGCTTACACACAGGGGTAGTTGTGTAGGGTATCACAAAGTCGGCCCCGTCCCAACTATAGACTTTACTCACTTGTTTATTTATAGACACTTGCAGATCGCGACTAATTAGGGATATAAGAAAAATATAATTGACTTAAGAAAAGTCCCAGTAGCGCGGACCGGGTAGGCTAGTTGTAAAGTATAAAAAGTTGTTCCACCTATAGTATTTATATATTACTAATTCCAAACAAATAAAAACTAAATCCCAATGCCCTTTCACTAACTTTATAAAAAATTTTCCACCTAACCTTAGTACAGCAAACTAATCACATGTTACTAACAATATCACACGGATGTTTGTAATGACTGCGATTAAAAAACTTTAATTATATTTTATCTTCTGTCAGTGTCATTTTGAAAATGCAATTTCAGAGTAAATTTTTTTTCTTGCACTTCGTTTGCACAGATTAATTAAATATGATATTTGTTACCATTTATTAATATGAAACAAAACAGAGAGGAGAACACAACAACACAGCACAAAATCAGAAATTGCAATTCTTGATTCAAACATGCAATCTCGTGTAACGAACAAACTGGCGAACATGGCATCAGCAATGTAATGTCGCTGGCAATATGTAATTGCAATTACTATGGCAGCAGCAGACACAAACGGCAAACAATATTGAAATGACTAATTCAGATACAAATTTGTGTGTGGACATTGGGACGTAATGACAATTTTAAAAGACATATAGATTATTGATGAATATTATTGGTTGTGTTGGTTATAAGACCAAAAATTGTACGACCTTGGCGTTCCTGTGATTTTGTTGTAGTATGATTAGTATCCGATGCTATTACGTTTACCTGATCGGATCGCTAAAACATATTGATTGCAAATGAACTGAATGATCGAAGATTGTTTGCAAGTGAAAAAGGAAAGCGGCTTCGCTGTTAGTTACGCGGCTCATCAAACATATCGGCTGGGAGCGGCTTCTCTGGTAATGCTTCGAAACTCACATTTATACTGGTTACAGGTGAGTGGGATTATCTCAGGAGCTAAACAAATGTAGCGTGTCGTGTTTGGACCTCTCTCTTTAGATCTTGAAGATCCATCCTGACGTGCCAGGTCTAATGGTGTCATGACGGATACTCTGTTGCAGTCCTCAGGGCGGCATTCTGGCAAGATTGAATATTCTTCACTAGCGCTAACATTTGTATACCACACTGGAGCCCCATAGCTTACCACATACCGGTCTATTGCTTTGTAAGGGTCAACAGGTTTCTTTGTCAGGACACTAAGTGCTGCCGGCAAGCAACCTTATGCCGTTGTTCCGACTTCTGATCTTTTCGCAAATAGCTGTGGCTTGCGCGGACGACTTAAACATGCCATCGAACATTACACTTAATATTTTGGGGTAGATAGTCGTCAGAATCAGTACCCCATAGACCACTATGTTCAGGGGGAGTCTCATTTCACCCGTCTAAGTGGTGAACAGTGTGGCACCACTTCTTCATATTCCTCAGATTGAAGAACTGCACTAGGTCAGCTATGTAGACATTTAACCTATCACATACGAGTATGTCATCGACGATAGGACTCGACACCAAAATCGTACAAATCACACCGTCTGGAGGGTGTGGCATTTCAGAATGGTAGAGCTTGAACAGTTTCGGAGATTTCACCCCGCCTTTGGGAACTCCCTGTTTCTCCTCTGCGGGTTTTGAACTTCTTGTTTCTGAATTCCACAAAGGACTGGCGTCCGCACATATAGTTGATTATCCAACATTTCGAACACGGTTTGAAAGTAGTCTTCTCTATATCTTCGAAAAGCTGATTTTGGACAACTGCTTCCCTTCACGAGGAAGGGTAGTGAGGGAGATCGGCCTGTACGAGTCACCTCTGCTGACATCCTTGCCCTGGCTTCAGAAGTCCAGGGGAGTAGGGGGTGAAGGGCAACCTGGCTAACTATACGTTGGGGACATTTGTTAAATACTCAACTCCTGGCTGAAGTAGTTAGTTAAGCATTACCATTAATATTGCGTGTGGGCCGAACACTTTGTTTGTAAATTGTGGTGGTAATTCCTTTTTTCGCCTTATCACTTTAGGAGAGCTCGAGGAGCTAGTGACACGGGCACCTCTTTGGGTCAGTTACTGTCGCGCCGTTTTGTCATCTTTCTTTCCATTGCTAGCCAGTTTTTCGCTTATATTCGCCTACTTGCCTGTTTTTCAGGATGATCGCAATGGACATCAAGGCCTACGAGTGGAATGGCTGCCATTACAGCAGCTAAACATCCTTAAACCAAACCAAAAAAAAAAAAAAATCTCTTGGGTCTTCAAGACCCATTATCCCGTTTTAGGGCTTGTTATCACTAGCCTGGTTTGTATCCGTCTCTTCAGTTTTTATTTTACCCATCATAGTATGTAAGGTATATAAGGTTAGTTTTCAGTTTGTAGCGCATTGAAATAATAATTTGCGAATCTATAAAGTATATATATTCTTGATCAGGATAAGATCACTCTTGATTCCCACAGTGGTTCAGTAATCGATTTTTCTGGCCTAAACCCCAATTTTTGTCGTCACCGATTGTTAATTTCTATAAGGGTTCGATAGTCTACATATTGAAACTAAGGAAACCAAATACAGGAAGGTGTGGGCGTGGTGTGCTCCTGAAGGCAACCATTTTTTTCGCAATTTTGGAAAATACGTAATTTTTGCACATTTCTGGAGAAAGAAATATCCATATCTCTGTTACATGTATATTTTGTTTATTGTTTTTTGTTAGGTAGGTATGATTTTTGTCTTTATGAATGATTCCAATATATTACCGTGGCGTTTCCACGAAGTGAGCTATTTTATTTTTCCAACTTTAGTGGACTAGAACTTTTAGGGAACAACTTGAAACAAAGTTCCATTTTCACAGAATGATGGATGTAAAAAACAGTAAAATGGCTATCTTATTTCCACGAAGTACATTTACATTTCAATGATCACCATTAAAAAATACATCATTCTATGCCATTTTAGTGCGATCCATCAAGAACCGTGGATGTAGCATCTCACTAAAATTTTTAGAAAAAAAATCTATTTTATCTCCGGATTCCCGACAGTTTTTAATATCTATTATTTTAAACAGGTGTATAGTTCTATTTAGTTTAGCAAAAATGACCTATCCAAAACGCGTTTGATTACTATTTGTTTTAAAATATTAAAACAACGCCAATGGGATTAAGCCACACTATTTTGAAAAAAAAAAAAACGAAATTTTTACAGCTGCCCAATAAAAACACGACCAATGTTACAATTTTTGAAATAATTAAAAAAAAATGTCAAATTTTTTATTTTTTAATTTTTTGCCAAAAAAATTGTTTTAATTTTTGTATTTTTATGGTTTGTTTACTTGTGTTTGAAAAACTCAAAAACGCTCATATTTTAAAGGAAAATTTGGAAAAAATTTTTTTTTGTGACCTTGAATTCCCCTGCAACTACTAGAACGAATTTGATTGTTCTTAATTAATCTGTAAGCTGATTGTGTTAACTGTCAAGCAAAAAAAAAAAAAAAATAAATAAATAAAAAATATAAAAATATCTCTACGCGATCAAAAGTTGCAGAGTTTTGACCAGAAAAAATAATTCTGAGCCACTGTGTGTCCGCAATAATTGAGCTAGAATGAAATATTTTTGGACCCGAGTATTTTTTGTTATAACCCCCATATAACGCCACGTCCCGATTTTCGGTATTTTGAAGTTTTTAGCTGCATTTTCGAACCAAAATTCCTGTAATTTCCACCTAAAATTGTCAACATAGGTCCATGTTTTGGTATAGCCCCTATATAACGGTACCTTCCGATTTTCGATATTTTGAGGATTTTAGCTACAATTTTTAACGAACTAGCTGTAATTTGACTCTTGAAGTTTCCAGTGGTCACCAGACTTCTCCACATAAATTCGCCAACATAGGTTCATGTTTTGATATAGCCGCCTTATAACGGTACCTACGATTTTCGGTATTTTGAGGATTTTAGCTGCCTTTTTTAACAGATGTAGCTGCAAGGTGACGTTTGAAGTTCCCAGTAATCACAAAACTGCTATAGGTCTATGTTTTGCCCATATAACGTTATCTCCTGATTTTCTATATTTTGAGAATTTTAGCTACAATTCTCCAAAAAAAATTTTCAACATAGGTCTAAGTTTTGGTATAGCTCCCTCATAACGGTACCTACCAACTTTCAGTATTTTGAGAATTTAACTAAAACTTTAAAGGTTCCCAGTGGTCAAATAATATCTCCACTGAGAATTGTCAACATTGTTCCATGTTTTGGTATATCATCTATATAAGAATACCTCCCGATTTTAGTTTTTTTGAGGATTTTAGGTACAATTTTTAACCGAATCTCCCGAATTTAAAAATTTTGAAAATTTTAACTACTTTTTGATCCAACTAGTGACATTTGAGGTTCCCAGTGATCACAAAACTTCACCACCTAAACTGTGAACATAGTTCGATGTTTTGGTTTAGCCCGCTATAACCCTATTTTCGGTATTTTTTTTAACGCCCATAGAACGGTACATCCCGATTTGCGGTTTTAGCCTCATTATCGCACCGAAGTGGCTGAAATTTGGTATTTAGTCTTTTTCGGGGTTACAAAACTTTCCACTAGAAATTTATCGCTATCGGTCCACGTTTTGATGTACCCCCCATAGGACAGTACATCCCAATTTTCGGTATTTTGAATGTTTTAGTCTCATTATCACACCGAAATGGCTGAAATTTGGTAGTTAGTCTTGTGTAGGACTACAAAACTTTCTACCAGAAATTTGTCTGTATCGGTCCACGTTTTAATGTAGCCCCCAGTTTTCGGTATTTTGAAAGATTTAGCCATATTATTCAAGGTGGATAACTGAAATTTGGTATTTAGTCTTCGCTGGAGTTACAAAATTTTCCTCCAGAAATTTACCGGTGCAGGTCAACGTTTTATACAGTGTCCATAGAACGGTGCTCCCGATGTTCGTTAACTATTCAAGTCTAGGATATTCAAGGAGTTTCCCAATTTTATGTATTTCGCTCAATTGGAAAGAACAGCGATGACACCCCATATCAGCTATTTTGAAGGGAGTATTATCAGTTAAAAGTAAGAGTTTAGTACTTTCACAAACGATTGTTCCCATTCACTTCACTACAGTTCGTGTTAAAAATTCGTATAAAAAGTTCGGCTCGGCCGAACTTAACGCCTTTCTTACTTATTTTTGAATAGCGTTGTATGAGAAACTGAAAGCAGCTTCTGTTCATTAAAAAAATCTTGTGAAATGAGGGTCACGACATTTTATGTGCTTTATTATATGATTTTTTAATCGAAGTTATTGCTAATTATGGCACACACTCACAAAGATACTGCAGAGCCCGAAACTGTAAAAAACTCTTGAAAGATGTATGTACTCAGAAAATGTTACAAGAAAACAAAGTGTTTTGAAAATCCTTTGAATTCATATATGTCCTTTATGCACTATATAGTGCAAAGTCACTTCATTTTATGAATATCGTTTAAAGGACTATCGCTTTCGTCGGTTCCTTGACCGACTTTGTAAGCGATTTCGACTGTATTGAGGTGCCTTAAGTCTTGGGTGCCACCGTGGTGCAATGGTATGCACACCTGCCTTGCACGCTGAAGGTCGTGGGTTGGATTCCCCGACCAGGCAACATCAAATATTTTTCAACGGTGCAAAATACCCCTTAGTAATGTTGGCGACATTTCCGGAGTATTTCAGCCATGTATGCTGTGTCCCATATCATTGAGCTAATATGAATATGGGTGCACTCATTGATATGAGAGAAGTCTCCCTTGTCCCTTTCGGGACGTTTGTGGAACAATTATAGTTAAGTCTTAGGATCATCGCCATTATAGACTCATTCTGAATCTTTAAAGTTTTTATCCCACCGAAGAATGTATTTCATTACGGCCTATTGCAAATACTTTTGCGCCAAGAATTCACCAGCTTTGTACTCCATAAATGTACAGCATAATAAACGAACATTGTTGGTGTCAATGTCAATACAACACAATAAACAACGATGTAGAGATCACCCCATTGCAATGTGCAACGCAATACAAATTATTGCGGTTGGTGTTGTTGGCGTTATTGAAAAACAAAAAAGAAAAAAAAAACATAACAATTGTAAGATGCTATATGGTCAATATAAATCATTTCAAGATTAACAGCTTTGGTTTACAACAAATACAAAAGAGAAGATTTATTTTTGTTTTATTGATTTCAACTAATTTCAGTGTGTCGCCAATGAATTAATGCCGGTGATGATGATGATAAAGTGATGCCAATAGCAATAAACCTAATACTGGCAAACAAGAAAAGCATTTGGTTCACATTCGACAGATATGTGGAACAAGTCAACAACATCATGCAATCAATAACCTTATTCTAGACCTGATATGTGCATCACGTTATATAGCAAACAACGTCATATGACGATCTCATCGTTTCAAGTGTAAAATAAAAAAATGTTTGTAATGTTTTTTATTACACTCTCATTAAAACAAAACAAGCTTTTGTTCACATCTAAGAGAAAAAAACAAATAATAATAATTCTACAAACAATTTTTACAAGTAGTCACTGGGGGTATAAGACGAGTATGCAAAACAATTGGCAAACAATTTCTATGTCATGGTCTGGGACAGCGAGTTTTTTATTGTAGTTTGTTGTCATTCTGTTAGTTATTTTTCTTCTTCTTTACCATTTTTTAGCTTCTTGAGATCAAATGCATATTTATAAATAGTTGCTGTCCAAGTTTTTATTAGTTCTTTTTATTATTATTGTTGTTGTTATTATTTAACATCATGAATATGCATCAGCAGCATTGTCATTGCAGCATTGTCCGCAGAAATTATTTGATTATTTTCAATTGCGGGTGAAGTTGTTTAAATGCTGACATGCTACTTCGAATCGGAGAAAACATATTTGTTACTTAAGTCTTTTGTTTTTACTGTTGTCCTATATTATGAATTAATCACTACGAACTGTTATCAACAAATAAATAAATTCTGAGAAATTGCATTCTTGAGTTTTAGATAAAGTCTTTCGAATACATATTGTAAAACCAAAAATGTTTTACAATCGATTGATCCGAGTTTCACCCTTTCAGAATTCGCGAACTGTTAACATATTCTATATATTATGACTGAAATTCTTTGAAATCAAGTGTTTTAGGAGGGTTCCTATAATGTCGACCATTAAAATTATTTTACACGAAAGTTGTGTTGGCATCAATGTAGAAAAATGGGTAAAAATGGGTTGAAGCCAACAAGTTTTTTATGTTCCCTTCCGATTTCTGGCTTAACCTTACATTTCATCGACCTATGCCCAAAGAAAGACTCGAAGAATACTCCATGGGCAACATGTTTCTAGTGTACGATTTTGCGATATATCCTCTGCATACACTTAAAATTGATGCTGACATTTTGAAGCCTGAATTTTCGGGGTTTTGAATTTTTTTAATTATCCGGACGCGCAAGATGATTTTCGAAACTCATAATAGGATTATAGAACTCGTGATTGTACGTCGCTTAATGTATATCTCATGAGTGTGCTCCGCACAGCATACTAGTATTTAGAGTCTAAAGGCCAAAATTTGATGCGTGAATTTTCTTAAAATATCTATTTTTTGCGTGTAAAATTTACAAGTGCCATTCAATCTGCTTTGAGCCCCGCGTGAGTTGAGTTTTTTTACGCGACGGATTTGTTGAGCCCTTCCGCATTCGAATCCATCCACTAAAACGGAGGATATAGATACCTTGAAAATAAGAAAATCTGCAAAAATATATGTTGACAAATCAGCGTACTAAACCGCGATTTTCTTTGAAAATTTTACATAACTGTAATCCTTTATGTGCGTTTATAATATACTAGCTGAACCCGGTGCGCTTTGCTACCCCGACATAGATAAAATATAATGGAATGCTTTTTTAATATTTTAACATATAAATATAGGAGATATGAAGGCGTTCTCTACCCATTCAGAGCTGTTTTGGAGCCTTTTCGACTATAAGTATTCCTATGGTAGATACATATATACTCTTACAGTATTAATTTCTCTTTATTTGTACAGATTGGGTTTGGAGTGAATAAAATTAAGAATAGAACCAGGTTTGAGAACCTTAGGTTTGAGGATAGGGACTTATTATTTCCAGGTCATATACATTTTAACATATTGTGATATCTTAAATTACTCTTAGGACAACTCCCACACGTATTCATAATTTTTACTCAAATAATGATTTAGTTATATCATATTAAAACATTATTCTTAAGAAGTCTCTCAAAGATATAATATTTAAAGCTGTAGCCTTGGTCGATTCCTTCTCAACTATAAGTACTTGTGTATATAATGATGACTTCTAAGTATCTTCAAAATTTCATTGAAATTGGACATACGTAACAAAAACATGAAAATATATATGGGAGCTCTATTCCGATCTGAACAGATCTCGATATTATTTTGCATATTTATTTTTACACCAAATCCCGTCTCACATACCAAATTGCAATGAAATTGAACATACATAACATGCTTGGTGCACAAAATGCAGGAAATCGGCCGAAAATATATATGGGAGCTATATTCAAATCTGAACCCATTTCGATATAATTAGGCACCAAATTCCGTCACATATACCAAATTTCATTGAAATAAATAGGAAATCGGCCGAACATATATATGGGAGCTATATCCAAATCTGAACCGATTTCGATATAATTTGGCACATTTATGTCTAGACCAAACTGCGTTAGACATTCCAAATTTTCGGCGAAATTGGACATACATAGTGTGCTCGGAGCATCAAATACAGGAAATCGGCCGAAAATATATATAGGGACAATATCCAAATATGAACCTCTTTTGGATATAATTTATCACATTCATTTCTATACCAAATTCCGTCACACATTCCAAATTTCATTGAAATTGGATATAAGTAGCGTGTTTGGTGTATAAAATACAGCAAATCGACCGAACATATATAAGGGTGCCATATCCAAATTATAACCGATTTCGATATAATTTTGCACATTTATGTCTAGACCAAATTCCGTCAGACATTCCAAATTTCAGCGAAATCGGACATACATACAGTGTTTAATGAATAAATTACAGGAAATCGACCGAAAATATATATAGGGGCAATATCCAAATATGAACCGATGTCGATATAATTTGGCACATTTGTTTCTAGACCAAATTCCGCTACACATTCCACATTTCAGCGAAATTGGACATATATAGCGTGTTTGGTGTATCAAATGCGGAAAATCGGCCGAAAATATATATGGGAGCTATATCCAAATCTGAACCGATTTCGATATAATTTGGCACATTTATTTCTAGACCAAGTTCTGTAACACATTCCAAATTTCAGCGAATTTGAACATATATGGCGTGTTTGGTGCATCAAATGCGGAAAATCGGCCAAAAATATATATGGGAGCTACATCCAAATCTGAACCGATTTCGATATAATTTGGCACATGTATTTCTAGGCCAAGTTCAGTCACACATTCAAAATTTTATTGAAATTGGATATAAATAGCGTGTTTGGTGCCTCAAATACATGAAATCGGCAGAAAGTATATATGGAGCTATATCCAAATCTGAACCGATTTCGATATAAATTGGCACATATATTTCTAGGCCAATATCCATCACACGTTTTAAATTTCAGCGAAATTGGATATATATAGCGTGTTTGGTGCATACAAAAAGGAAATCGGCCGAAAATATATGTATGTGGGAGCTATATCCAAATCTGAACCGATCTCGATATAATTCGGCACATATATTTCTAGGCCAATATCCATCACACATTCTAAATTTCAGCGAAATTGGAAATATATAGCGTGTTTGGTGTATAAAATAAGGAAGTCGGCCGAAAATATATGTGTATGTGGGAGCTATATCCAAATCTGAACCGATCTCGATATAATTCGGCACATATATTTCTAGGCCAATATCCATCACACATTCTAAATTTCAGCGAAATTGGAAATATATAGCGTGTTTGGTGTATAAAATAAGGAAGTCGGCCGAAAATATATGTGTATGGTAGCTATATCCAAATCTGAACCGATTTCGATATAATTTGGCACATATATTTCTAGGCCAATATCCATCACACATTCTAAATTTCATTGAAATTGGATATAAGTAGCGTGTTTGGTGCATAAAATGCAGCAAATCGACCGAACATATATAAGGGTGCCATATCCAAATTATAACCGATTTCGATATAATTTTGCACATATATGTCTAGACCAAATTCCGTCAGACATTCCAAATTTCAGCAAAATCGGACATACATACAGTGTTTAATGAATAAATTACAGGAAATCGGCCGAAAATAGCGTGTTTGGTGCCTCAAATACATGAAATCGGCAGAAAGTATATATGGAGCTATATCCAAATCTGAACCGATTTCGATATAAATTGGCACATATATTTCTAGGCCAATATCCATCACACGTTTTAAATTTCAGCGAAATTGGATATATATATAGCGTGTTTGGTGCATAAAAAAAGGAAATCGGCCGAAAATATATGTATGTGGGAGCTATATCCAAATCTGAACCGATCTCGATATAATTCGGCACATATATTTCTAGGCCAATATCCATCACACATTCTAAATTTCAGCGAAATTGGAAATATATAGCGTGTTTGGTGTATAAAATAAGGAAGTCGGCCGAAAATATATGTGTATGGTAGCTATATCCAAATCTGAACCGATTTCGATATAATTTGGCACATATATTTCTAGGCCAATATCCATCACACATTCTAAATTTCAGCGAAATCGGACATATATAGAGTGTTTGGTGCATAAAATAAGGAAATCGGCCGAAAATATATGTATATGGGAGCTATATCCAAATCTGAACCAATCTCGACATAATTTAGCACATTTATTTCTTGAACAAATTCCGTCAGACATTAAAAATTTCATTGAAATTGGACATAAATAGCATGTTTGGTACATAAAATAAAGAAATCGGCCGAAAATATATGCATGTGGGAGCTATATCTAAATCGGAACCGATTTAAATATAATTTGGTAAATTTATTTCTACATTAAATTCCGTCACACATACAAAATTTGGAGATTTTATCTGTAATAGTTCTAAAGATATTTGCATATAAAATCTAATTTTTTTTGGAGGTACCCCCGGTTTTGATGCTATATCTCCAGATCAACGCGAAATTTCAAAAAAATATATAGCCTATTTTCATTCCAGGCCATGTAGCAATGTACCCTAAAAATTTCAGTAAGATCTGTTCAGCGGTTTTCGAGTCTATAAGGCACAAACAAACGAACAAACAAACGTACAAACAAATTTCAATTTTATATATATAGATTGATATTTAATATCTTTCAAGTACTGCTCGTACACGTTTTGTTCGAATTTCAAAAAAAAAAACCTCTACACTTCAACAGCGGCCTACATTTTTTATTAGAACGGTATGGGTATTTTGAACATTTTATCCACATTTCCAACCGAATTTTGGTATTTTTGATATCAAAATGTAGAAAACCATTATTCAGAAGATGTTACCCTATATAACGGTTAATTTTTGAGACATTTTATTTTAGGCCTTTTCTTTCAGGATGTAAAAACCTTCTTGTAAAACATTAACCGCATAGATCTACCTTTTCAAATGAACTTACTATAACGTTAAGAATAGACAACAAAGATAAAAACAATTTTGTTAAAAATGTACGTCTGACTTTTTGATTTCAGTACTTTATTTAGAAACTGAATTCGTGTTAACCTAGAAACAATAGTAAATTATTCAGTACAATTTTTAAAATCCAGGACCTTAGCTCAAATTTTACAGTTTCAGCTCTACTTGTTCACCCAATGTCAATGGTATTATATGTAGAAACCTTTCATACATTTAAAAGCGGATTTAAATAAACATTCTGATCCAATCTCATCAGTTATCCTCATAACAAATTTCATTTATCGATTCACCCAATACCAGTTCTTCAATATATAGTATTATTTCATACTTCTAGTACACTTATTGTACAACCACCTCTAACAATGAACCTGACAAATCAATAATACAGTATAGTCTCGATAATCCGGACACTCGTTAATCCGGACAACGCGGTAATCCGGACAATAGAATTTTAGGGTTTAGAATAGGGTTATCTCTAGTTGCGCAGACCAAAAAACTCATTTTCATGAAAGAAACTATAAAAATTTTTAGTAGATGTTTCTTTCAACTGAAAGAGTCATGTTAAAATTTTGCATAGTTTTGTTGTAAATTGCTGCAATAAATGTTGACAACATTGTTACTATCGGTAGTACCTGGCTATAACATTATTTTGGTCGCTAACTTATAAGCATTTTAATTTTACTGATTTCTGTCGGTAACCAAAATATGCTCTAGAGAATCCTACAACTTGTATAGAAATTTCAACAAATTGTTAAAAAATCGTATGGCTCCTTTTGTTTTTTTCATTGACATTCAAAATCACCGGTAACTACGGATTGTTGTATTGTATTCTCGTAATTATGCAACCAATATATTTAAATTTCATTTTGTCTCATTCGTAGGCTTTAACATTTATATAAAACAACGGCGACGAGATGAAGTCATTTCCTGATATTCATAGAAATTTATAAAATATACAGCCCAATTATGAATGTCAACTCCCCGTGAGTTTTCTCACTTTCTCCTTTAAGTTGAAACGTGCGCTACGATGTTTATATCCTTAAAGAAACTATGAATAAATATCCACCAATTGTAGAAAAGTTTTAGACGAAAAAAAAAGAATTAAATTTGGTAGCCAGGAAAACTACTCCAAAATGGTCAAAACCCGGGATTTTTGTTTAATATGAGTTCGTTTACCTTAGATGTGAGGTTATTATTTAGTAATTGTCCGTAACTAATTAATATCCCAACAGCGATTTAGTATTTTTCGTATACATTAGTACGAACTTCCAAAACTTCCTCTCTATCTCCACTCTAAACGTCAACTGCTATACTAATACCGAATTTCACAATTTCAGCTCTACCCCTTTACCCCCTTTTTCATATACATTAGTACGAATTTCCAAAACTTCCTCAATCCCACACTCCAACAGTAATATTAACTCAAAATTTCAGGATTCCAGCTCTATTCGTTCACCCAAATATAAATTGTACCAAATTTAGTACATTTAGTACTTTTCGTACCCATAAGTATGAATTTCCAAAACTACCTCAATCCTACACTCCATCAGTAACCTTATTCGAAATTTCAGGATTTCAACTCAATCCGTTCAACTAAATTTAAATTGTACCAAATTTAGTACCATTTAGTACTTTCCGTACCCATAAGTACGAATTTCCAAGACTAACTCAGTCCTACACTCCAGAAGTAATTAAATTCCAAATTTCAGGGTTCCAGGTCTATCCGTTCACCCAAGTCCAATTTGTACCAAATTTAGTACCGTTTACTACTTTTCGTACCCATAAGTAAGAATTTCCAAAACTACCTCAATCCTTCACTACATCAGTAATCTTAATTTCAAATTTCAGGTTTCAATCTCTATCTAAATCCAAATTGTACCAAATTTGGTACCATTTAGTACTTTTCGTACACATAAGTATGAATTTCCAAAACTACCCCCATATCTCAATCGTACACTTCAATCGTAAATTCCAAAATTTTTTTTCAGCTCTATCCGTTCACCCAAATCCAAATTGTACCAAATTTAGTACCATATAGTACTACTCGTACACATAAGTACGAACTTCCAAAATCATTTCCTTATATCAACACCACTTCCCAACCTTGATTCCCATACCAAATATGAAGATTGTAGCTATATCCGCTCAAAATATACAATTGGTACAAAATTTAGTAATTTTTCGTACACTTATAGGTCGAATTTATAAAAACCCTTTGGTACATCTTTCTAACTCTCCATCAGTTACCCTCATTCCAAATTTCAGAATTCTAGCTCTTCCCGTTTGCCTAATACAAAGGGCACCATATTTAGTACCTTTTAGTACTTTTCGTACCCTTCTAGGTCGAATTTCCAAAAACCCAGCCTTATCTCACCCCTTCACACCGACAGCAACCCACAGTCAAAATTTCAGCTTTCTAGGTTCAGCGGTTTCGTCTGGGCGATGATATGTCAGTCACTCAGTCACTCACTCACTCACTCACTCACTGAGCTCTTTTATATATATAGATATAAATAAATATATAGCATGTCAAAAATTATAGAGATGCGCGAGTAATATGGGTCTTTTACCAAAAATTCATCGAAATATTCATCGGAGACCATATAAATTATACATATTCTTGATCAGGGTAAAATTCTAAGTCGATATAAACATGTTCGTCTGTCTGTCAGTCTGTTGAAATCAAGATACGGCTCGCAATTTATAATATAGAGCTTTGTAATTTGGTATAGAAGTGTCTAATACTCCTAGGATATTTGGTATTGGAAATGGGCTATATCGGTCCACGTTTCGATATAGCCCCCATAGAACGGTACCACCCTATTTTCGGTATTTTGAAGGTTTTAGCCTCATTATCACACCGAAATGACTGGTACTTAGTCTTCGTTGGTGGTACAAAACTTTTCTCCAGAGATTTGTCGGTATAGGTCCACGTTTTCATATAGCCTCCATAGAACGGTACCTCCGGATTCTCGGTGTTTTGAAGGTTGTGGCCACAATAATCCACCGAAATGGCTGACATTTGGTATTAATTCTTCATTTGGGGTATGCGTGGACCTAGCCTTCATATAGCTCCCGATTTTCGGTATTTTGAAGGTTTTGGCCTCATTATCACACCACAGTGGCTGAAATTTGGTACTTAGTCTTCGTTAGTATAAAACTTTGCGCCAAAAATTTTTCGGTTTAGGTGCATGTCTTTATATAGCCCCCATAGAACGGTATCTCCCTATGGCTGAAATTTGGTAGTTTGACTTTATTTGGGATACAAAACTTTCCATATGAAATTTGTCGGTATAGGACCACGTCTTTATATAGCCCCCATAGCTTCCCGATTTTCGGTATTTTAAAGGTTGTGGTCACAATAATACACCAAAATATCAGAAATTTGGAATGTAGTCTTCATTTGGGGTATACAACTTTCCATATAAAATTTTGTCTATATAGGTCCACGCCCTCATATAGACCCAATAGAACGGTAGGATTTCCGGTATTTTGAAGGTTTTGGCCTCATTATCACACCGCAATGGCTGAAAGTTGGTACTTAGTCTTCGTTGGGAGCATAAAACTTTTCCCCAGAAATTTGTCTGTTAAGGTCCACGCGTTCATATAGCACCCATAGAATGGTAGCTCCCGATTTCAGGTATTTTGAAGGTTTTAGCCTCATTATCACACCGAAATGGCTGAAATTTGGTAGTTAGACTTTATTTTGGGATATACAACTTTCCATATGAAATTTGTCGATATAGGTCCACGCCCTCATATAGCTCCCATAGAACGGGTGCTCCCGATTTCCGGTATTTTGAAGGTTTTGGCCTCATTATCACACCGCAATAGCTGAAATTTTGTACTAAGTCTTCATTGGGGGTATAAATTTTTTCCAGAAATTTGTCGGTTTAGTTTCAAGCCTTCACATAGCCCCATAGAACGGTAGCTCCTAATTTCCGGTATTTTGAAAGTTTTGGCTTTATTATCACACTGAAATGGCTAAAATATGGTACTTAGACTTTATTTGATATATAAATATTTCCGTATGTCGGTACAGGTCCACTCTTTATATAGTCCCCATAGAGCGGTACCTCCCGTTTTTCGGTATATTGATTGTTGTGACCACAATAATCCTCCGAAATGGCTGAAATTTGGTATTTAGTCTACGTTGGAGGTAAAAACCTCTTTGAACTTTTGACACATTTTTTACTGAAATTGCTAAAATTTGGTATTTAGTCTTCTTCATCAACAAAAGGAAACTAATTGTTCCATTTCACTTCAATACAACTCGTGGTGGAGGGTATAACAAGTTCGGCCCGGCAGAACTTAACACCGTTCTTATTTGTTTTCAAATGGAATTGCAAAAGAAATTTGGTTTTTACGATATACATATCCAGCGCAACATGGCACGTCATTTTGTAACGTAGAACCCACTACCTACTCTCCCTTTAAAAACTAGAAATGAAAATCACGGCAGGTATCACTACATGATTAGATCTATAACTTTGAAATTGGACCAGATTTCTTCGAAGGTGATGGCTGGTATTCCAAGTGCCGAGCATCTACGAGGGCGGTTCGGAAACTTCTTAGCCTATCAATGAAAGAGAATAGTTAATTTTTCAAAAATATTTTTATTTTTCAATATAAAAGTCACTGGGAGCTAAATCAGGAGAATAAGGTTGGTGGTCAAGCAACTCGTACTTTAATTCGTTGATTTTAGCCATTGTTAAAACACTCTTGTGCGCTTGTGTGTTGTCTTGATGAAAAATTATTTTTTTGTGCTGTAAGCCAGGACGTTTTTCTCGAATTTGTACATTTAATTGATCCAAAAGGTTGCAATAGTACTCTGAATTTATTGTTTTACCCATTTGCAGATAGTCAACCAATAAAATATCTTTGAAGTCCCAAAAAACGGTTGCCATAACTTTACCAGCCGATTGAATTGTTTTTGCCTTCTTTGGGGTACTTCCTCCAGCTTCAGTCCATTGTTTGGATTGTTCTTTTGTCTCTGGAGTATAGTGGTGAATCCATGTCTCACCAAGAGTTATGAAACGACGCTTAAAATCCATTTTATTTTGCTTAAAACGATCCAAACAAGCTTGAGAAATGTTCATTCTTATGCGTTTTTGATCGACTGTTAACAAATGCGGCACCCATCTTGCAGAAAGCTTTTTCATCTGTAGTTCTTCATGCAAAATTAAATGGACTCGATCATTTGAGATGCCCATGATATTAGTAATTTCACGCACTTTTATTCGTCGATCATTTAATACCATATCATGCACTTTGGCTACAATTTCTGTTGTTGTTGCTGTTTTTGGACGTCCACTACGTGGTTCATCTTCAATGCTTGTACGACCACGTTTAAATTCAGCAACCCAATTTTTTACTGTTGCATATCGACGCCTCCAAACAATAGTATGCTAAGTCGACTTAGCATGTTTTCAAGTTCTTTACATTTTCATGTTTAACGTCCTTTAACTTAAATTCTGTCAAATTTTGGTAATGATCGGACAATCCGAACAGAAGTTATAAACAAATATTTACTTAGCATAGTACTGAAGGTCAAAGAAATTTCCAAACTTTTAGAGCTTGTCCTGCAAGACTCGCTTTTCAGAATTAGCAAACTATTATTTGGAGGTGTCGAACGTCCTTTACCTTAAATTCTGTCTAATTTTGGTAATGATCGGTCAATCCGAACAGAAGTTATAAACAAATATTGACTTAGCATAGTACAGAAGCCATATTTTTTTCAGTCGGTTTATTGCTGCCTTCACCTCAGGTATACACTCAATACCAAATTTTAGGGTTTGCATCTGTAGTATTTTTATCGTTCGTTAGTAACGAATACCAACAGTTCGGAAACCCCTTCTGTAAGCTGAATACCTTTCTCAGCTATCAGTTTGATATATCACAACAGTTTTATCTTATTAGATCTCTATATTTTCATACTCGCGCTTCCCCATTTCTTCCTTTTCCTGCGTAAACGATTTATCTCCCTTATCTTTCTTCTCACTCTGACTGCAGAGTAGCCTTATGTGCTTCTCTTCAGAAGCAGCTGTACAATATTGGTCATAACATGGATTTCTGGTCCAATTATTTCATTGACCATATGATTTAGCCGTTCAGACAATATTCCAGCAGACGTATACCCTTATAATTCGGAGAACACAGTCTTATCTCCTTTCTTGTGGACAGGCATAGGCTTCTCTCTGATTCTAAACATCCTCATACTACTACCCAAATAGGTTAATATTCCCAACATCCTCGAACAGCTACGCATTGCTGGCAGTATCAAAAGCTTTAATTAGTTTATGCTACCATTACTGTTCTGGTTGAGACCTCGACTAATATGTATGTGTGGAAATGACGCGCAGTATTATTGTGGTTCTATGCTGCTCCGGAACCCGTGTTGATGATCCGCAACTGGATAGCATGGTGTGTTGCTGGGGAGAAGTAAGTATCTTTGCTACTGATGACAAATGTGAGATCGGCCCTTTTGATTCACCTTTGTTGGCAACCATACCAGCTTTCTGTAACGGGACCACCGTTCCCATTCGGGCTTCGGGAAATATTTGGGTGGCTAACGATATATTGAAGGATCATCCAGCTTGTTAGCATCACAATTGAAATTCCGTCAGGTCCAAGCGCTTTGGATGATTTTGCGCTCGGATAACTCGGGAACATCATCCATCGTAAAGTGAGATGGGTCCACCTCGACTGCAGGAGATCGTAAGCGGTCGTGACTTTGGTGGGCACAAATTGTCGCATTAAGTAATCGTGGCACAATAGTTCAGAAAACAATTTTCCTGGCCAAAACCCTTCACCGATCGTTAATTTCTATATGGGATTCGATGGTAATCATATTAAAACTAAGATAACAAAAAAATTAGGTCAAAATATTGGAAGGTGCTGGGGTGGCAAGCTCCTTAAGACGGCAAATTTTTCTCCATCTTTGAAAATACATAATTTTTATAGATTTCTGGAGAAAGAAATAGCTATTTATCGCAAACTACAACAGATTGTTGTTTCTTGGTTTGTAGGATTGTTTCCTTTAAGAAACGTTTTAATAAATTGCCGCAGCGTTTCTTTAGGTACTAATTTTTTTGTGAAATTCCAACTTGAATGGAGTAAAACTATTAGGAACTAAGTTTGGTATTCAGATGCTTGAGAGTGTCCTCTAGGGATAGGTAAGTCGATTTTCGATCAATCGATTAATCGACTTTTTGCAGTCAAAAATCTAAAAATCGTAGTCGACTTTTGTCTGGAGAGAAAATCGCATAATCGATTATCTTGTGATCGATTTTCGAGTTTGCCCATAGATGGTTTACTTAGCGGTTTTATGGGCCAAATACATACGGTCCGTTGTGTGACGTGTTACGCGTTGAAAACAACAACCACATGAAAAATGTGTTAGTGATGCCAAGTTTGTTCTTGAAGTTTTCATGTGGTTGTTGTAACGCAACGCTCAACGCGCCGTATGTGCAGCGGCCTTTACACTTTTGGAGGTTTTGCAGTTTCAAAAGAAAACTCGAAAATCTACGAATAGTCGATTATAATCGATTTTCTGCGATTATGAAAAAGTCGAAAGTCGAGTTTTAAGACAACTGAAATAATCGCCAGACCGAAAAATCGCATTTTTAGTTTTAGACAAAAATCGAAAAGTCGAAAAATCGATTATTGCTTTCCATTACCTATCCCTAGTGTCCTCTTTCAGCCAATACATACTTTTGTACCCGTGCTGTTCCGTCCATCTAACACATTTTTTAAGTTCATTGAAATTATATGGTTAAAAATGTGTGTTTTTTTCCATACCGTTTCCCATATTAATTACAACTTTTTTAAACAAATCGTAATTTTTTAACCGTGGCACATACGGGTAATATAGGAAAAAAGTTGATCAAAACTCAACATATAAAAATCGCTTTTTTAAAAACAAACTATTGGTAAACAGTCACCTGACCCTTTTCCCCATACGATATGACCATCCGCAACTATCTGCGGTTAACCAATCCAAAGCAGCAACCGATTGAACTCAGCTATAATGAAAGCAAAAAAGTACATGTTCAAATATTATAAAATGAAGTGAACATTGAAATAAAAATATTTTCGCGAAAATTTATAATTTTCAAGGTTTTTTGTTTTTGTATATTCTCCGTACAAGATAAGCTTATAAAAGTTCCAAATTGTTTTTGCAGCTTCACTCTTTAATAATGGTGGTACGTCTCTTCCTTCATGCATATTTTTTATGATAATTTTTAAGATAACTCAAATTTCAAAAGTGAAAAAGTGCATGATGCGAAAGTTTGCGGACCATAATTACTTTTGGTGATTTATGCACTGAAGTCTCCAACATTATATCCAATCATAATATATTGCGCATATTTGCGCCATTCTGAAAAAATCTCATTTTTATCAACTAAAACCATTGAAATATTTAAATATGGAAGTATTTAAGAAAAACATTCACAAAATTGAAATATATTTTGGTTCCAGCGTTCGCCAAATCTACTTATTTTATTAATACTCATGTGTATTAGAGCTCATAAAAATCGCCAAAGATAATTGTTTTTGCATCTTCACTATTAGTTTATTGTGATACATCCCGTCATTCATATATATCTTTTATGAGAACTCAAATTTCAATGGTGAAATACTACATGATGCGAACGTTTGCAGACCATAGTTACTTTTGATGTTGTATGCAAGATTCTGCAGATTATGCTGATTCAAAGATAATACGCTGCGCAACTATGCGCCAATCTGAATAATCATATTTTTCTCCACTGCAATTATGAAAACCTTTAAATTTGTTTCTGCAGTTAAATTGAAATAATTTATGTAAAACAATTTAAAAAAATATTTTGGCAAAGTTTGCCAACACTAATTTTTGGTCTGTGTTATAAGCGGGTCTCTTATATATCAGAATGTATCATAACTTTAGATATAAGTTTGCGCCATTCCGAAAAATCACGTTTTTCTGAAGTAAAATTGGAATAATTTATGTTAAATAATAAAAAAAATATTTTGGCAACGTTTGCCAACACTAATTTTTGGTCTGTGCTATAAGCGGGTCTCTTATATATCAGAATGTATCATAACTTTAGATATAGGTTTGCGCCATTCCGAAAAATCACGTTTTTTTTTCTGAAGTAAAATTGGAATAATTTATGTAAAATAATATAAAAAATATTTTGGCAACGTTTGCCAACACTAATTTATGGTCTGTGTTATAAGCGGGTCTCTTATATATCAGAATGTATCATAACTTTTGATATAAGTTTGCGCCATTCCGAAAAATCACGGTTTTTTCTCATATAAAAGTGGAGTAATTTAGAAATAATAATAGAAATAAAAAATCGAATGGATATATAACTATATATATCTGAACCGATTTGAACCAAAATTGACACACTGGTTTCTGGTCTCGTTTTGGATGCATGTGCAGATTTTTAGCTTGATCGGATATATATTGCGCTTTTAGTGCATTATTTACCTCATATCCGATGCTAATATATATATGAGAGCTATATATAAATCTGGACCGATTTTCATTATTTTCTACAAAAATAGTCCTTGGACCAAAGATATGATTTGTGCAAAATATTATATCAATCGGATTATAAATGAGGGTTTTAGGAGTTTTAATCAAATTTTAACATACATTACTCCTATGTGCGTGGTGTAAGAAAGAAGGTGATACAATAATAGCAACCTATGTCTTCATTTGCTGTCAAAACATATTTTTAATCAAAAATAAATAACAAATATTTCGCTTCTATAAAAAATATCTGTGTACAACATCTTTGTTTAAGCTTCGCGAATAATATTTTTACGTTTTCTTCTAACTTTTGTGGATATTTCGCGCAAAAAAAATTTGACAGCAAATGAAGACTACAACCTAACGTCAACTATTGGATCACCTTGTTAAATTCGCCTTGTTTTTAACTATATGAGTTTTTAAAATATTTAACATTTTTTTAATTTGAAAAAAAAAATTTGTTGTTTAGTTTTTTGTATTTTATACTTTATTTATTGGAATTTGAGCATAATTGGTGAAAAATAGTAAAAAAACTAAAAAGTTTAAATTTAACCTTGAATTCCTCTGCAACTACTAGACCGAATTTTATCACCGGAAAACTGATTGTGGTAACCGGAAAACTGATTGTGTTCAAAAGTTACAGAATTTTGACCACTGCACGATGGGGCCAATGACAGGTTTTCGAGGCAACAAATCACTGGGGCAAGCTAGACCTTCCAAATTTTGTACAGATGTTTATAATGGGCTTAGAAACTAATATGCCAAATTTGGTTCATATCGGTTCATATATACATATAGCTGCCGTATATATGTTCGCCCGATTTCAAGCAATTGATGGACCAAACACGCAAATTCTGCCCAATTTTTATGCGATTTGGAAAATACCACGGAATTAGGACTACAAATAAGTTTGCCAAGTTATATCGGTTCAGATTTTGATATTGCTCCCATATATATTTTCGCCCGATTTTAGGTATTTGGTGCACCAATCCCGCTATGTATGTCCAATCTTGATGAAATTTGAAATGTGTGACGGATTTTGGTCTAGAAACATTTTTGGCAAATCATATTGAAATCGGTTCAGAATTGGATATAGCTCCCATATATATGTTCGCCCGATTTCAGGAAAATGATTAACCAAGCATGCAAATTACAATAAAATTTGGAAAATGTTACGGAATTCGGACTACAAATAGGTTTGTCAAGTTATATTGAAATCGGTTCAGATATAGAAATAGCTCCCCTATATACATATGTTCAAATTTCATGGTTTTGTCTGTGCTTTGTTATAAGTTAATAAAAAAAGGTTCCAAATTTAGTAAAAATCGGCTAAGATTCCGCCACAAAAGCCAAAGTTTGCGATATCTTTGAAATTATATATTATTATTATATACGTCTATTAAATTTTTCCGAAATCCAATTGGTAACATTAATGGGTTTCCGATTATTCGCCAACCAAAGCATAAAAATGTCCATATTTTTAAGTATTACGACATCTGAAATCAGATTTTTATGAAAAGGCGCAGATAGGCGCAGCTAATTTTTTCACAAAATGATAGTACACATTAATACCTTTCACCACATATATATAATATCCTAGATCTACCTAGATCTCAAAAGTTATACTCCAGAGAACACATGGATAACAAAGCAAAATACTCCAAAAAAGACATAACATCTTAACTCAAAAATACATTTACCACACATAACACTTTTATTATTTGTTAACACTATCTTATTTTACATACCCATTGAAGAGCTTTCCATGTTTAAAAAATATAAAAATGTTGAAATGTTCTTTTTGGCGCCTAAAATGCTTTCACTACTTATTTATAATGAATGTCGGAAAATGATGCATAAGAAAATATGTCACCATTGCCAGATCAGTATGTCGCTATGTGATGTTACCAGATTGATTTATTTTTTTATTTTTAGTGATTCAGAGTGTTGGCAATCGAAATCCGTTATTATTTTTTTTCAAATTGTTCACTTCAAAAATTGACTTTTTGCCTCGAAAACCTGCTATTGGCCCCATCGTGCACTGTGAGGCGGCTGCAGAGACGACAAACAGTTTCTTTTTAGGCTAGAGGTGGGCGCGTGCCTAAAAAATTAGGCACGAACTTGCACAAACACGATCCAACATTTTTATGCACATTCACGCAAAACACGGCGTTTTTTGAGAAGGCACGATCACGCACACTCACGCAAGAAGACTTTTTATAAAAAAAGAAATATTGGTATAATTTTACATTTATTTATTCAAACAATATACATACATATGGTAAAAACCAAAAAAGTTTTACAATCGACGAATCCGAGTTTCAAACTTTCAAAATTCACGAACTGTTGACGTATTCTATATAATATGACTGTTTTCTTTAGATGAAGTATTTTAGGAGGGGTCTTATAATATCGACCATTAAAAATAATTTACGTGGAAGCTCTGTTGGCATCAATGTAGAAAAATGTGTAAAAATTGGTTGAAGCCAACAAGTTTTTTATTTCTTAATCTTTCTTAATCCTCCTTTTCATGGGTCTATGCCCAAAGAAAGAATCAATCACTTTTTTACGCGACGGATCTAATGAGCCATTTCGCGTTTGAAGCAATCCACTAAAACGGTGGATATACATAGGTACCTTGAAAATAGGAACATCTACAAAAAATATTTTGACAACTCCGCGATTTTCTTTATAAAATTTTACATAAATTGAAACCTTAAGCGCGATTATAATATTTGCGAAAACGTGTGTCATAAATTACAGAGATACGCGAGTAAATGTGTCGTTTACCCAAAATAGAATGTGAAGGCACATCCGCGGTTCTTAAAGAATCTATTTGAAATATGTGTATATTGACGTATTTTTGTTAGGTGCTACTGAAATCGGATGCATTTGCGCGTAAAGGTCGCCACTTTAAGTTTTTTTGCATTGTGTGATTCAACTGACGGCTGTATCCAAAATCGGATGCGCATCAACCGATTTTAGCTTATTCGAGAATAACTGGCTTTTTAATTTTCATATTTTTAATGATTGTAATTTCAATATTACTCTTAATTTCCTATCCATATCCAGCTTTCGTGATAGAAAAACATATTTTTTCAAGAAGTTCTAGCAGAATACGTTAGTTATTTTTTGAGACTTTAGCGAAATAGTTGGAGAACTACTAAATATTTTTGTTATTTTTCTAATCAAACGATATTTTATCATTTGTTGATTTTCGGTGAAAATAAAAATAAATTTAATAAGTATTTTAACATCTACGAATAGATATGGAATGCTGTATAAGTTCGATACATTGGTTACGCCAATGTATATGTTCGATACTTTGTTTCCCCTTCCGAGCATTCCAATTACCCACGCTAATTGGCCGCTCTTATGAGCCCTATGGGGATATCTTCTCTGCACTTCTTCCAGGAGCCGTATTCGCCTAGTTCGGATTGTAGAAGAGAGCTTGCTCTTTTCTACTCACTCTCCTGGAAGCCGTATTCGCTTAGTTCGGACGCAGAGGGGCGCTTTCCAATGCAGCGGTCGTAGTTGATGTCACGGCCTTGTGAACGTTATTCTGCCCACCTGCAACGACACTTGCTATTTAACTTTCGAAGGAGTCACACTCCTATTGCAATCATTTCGTTGTCGAGTCATACAAAAGGTAATGTTTCTCGTTCGCAGAAACCCTATACCACCAATAAACATTGAAAATATTTGAAACTGATACACTCGTGTTTGTCTTTTTATTTCTTCTCTTTTCATCTCTGAGCTATCGACGGTCAGTGGTATCACGCCAACAAATGCTGTTAAGGATTTATGCATTAATTTACTCATAAAAACAAATAAGACATTTTTAAATATTTTTTCTTTATATGCGAATAAAAGCCGGTATATCTTTTGCGTGCACCGGCTAATTTTATGATCGCGAATGGATTTCAAACCGAAATTTTTTCCTTAGCCTCGACACCAAATGCGCTCGCAAAATTTATTTTTATTTTTTATTTTTCAAATGGAATTGCAAATGAAATTTGATTTTTACCATATGCACTTCTAAAATATGCATATTACAAAACATTACCTATAGACTAGTACATATTTACATATTCTTATTAAAAATATCATTTTGTCCAAGTTAGAACATTAAAGTCTGGTACGTCTTGCGCTGAGCATATTTCCAGATGTGGAGAAAAATATCTCACTCGTTGCTCAACTGACGGATATAGCCAAAACTTTTCTAGCTAACTGCTTTAACAATTTTAGATCATGATGATCATCTGGTCATGTTTTAAAGGGGCAAAAGTATCAGGCTAGACTACAAAACCAAAGAAAATAATTGTACGAAAACCACAGCTTCTGTATTTTTGGTCGGTTTTATATTCTTGTTGACATTGATGTTCGATTTTCGTGTTTAGTACGATTTCTTTACACGACTTTCAAGGGGAAATTTTTGAACTTAAAAATTTAGCACGATCGTGACACATAGTGCAGATCGTGCTGAATCGTGTCAAACAGAAAAACACGATCACGCACGGCCAAAAGATTATTGCGGCACGACACGCACAAACACGGAGTTTTTCGAGAAGGCACGAACACGCACTACTCACGGCACGACACGCACCCACCTATACTTCCGTCACTTCACTGAGAGGCGTGAGATTCCGTTTGTAAAGTTTAAGCAGATCCAAAATATCTGCAATCTATGCTAAAATTCTTGTGTCATTCTAGCTATCCTAGCGTTATTCTTGTGTCTGAAACCCGGAACAAATTTCGTATAATCTGTTAATTCATTACTTTTTCATACAGAACAAACTTCTATGGAAAGCACAAATAAAGAAAATCACATCAAAAACTGGTGCTAGTTTCAGTAGAGCATATGCTGAAGCACTTGCAAGTCAATTCTACCTACGTCTTCAAGTATAGACATTCCTTCCTTCTCTCTGTTGCAATGGTCCTTACCTTAAACAACAAAATAGTAACTGCCAATTCATTAGCTACACTTGACCGGTATACAATTTGACATTTTTATTTTGGTAATTTATCATTTAAATGACAACAAATTTGCACTGAGTATCTGGGGTCCACACATTACAAACATTATTATTTAATTTGATTTATTATTAAATTAAAAAGAAGAAACAACAAACAAAATGGGTCAAATTGAAATATATTTATGAGACTCCTACATGGTCACATCGCAGCTCTTGCCCAATAAAATCCAAAACCTTGTTGTTGAGAATTTGCAAACAAAAACTAAAGAAGCATCAAATTTAATTAATGTTCAAATATATTTCAATGATTTAATGCATTCTAACAGCACCACAAAAAGTAAAGAGTACCCAGCATTCGACCAAAACTGTGTGAAAAAAAGATAAAATTTGCAATGCCTAATTTTGTATCTATCTTTAACTTTATTGTAATGCCTACATTGTCAGTTTTCATTTGTTTATTAAACAAAAAAATGCAAACAATTTTTGCCTTCTGACATCACTTGTCGGCGGTACAGACTCTCTCACAAAGTTTATTATGTGTGAATGAAATTGCTTTGCTGAAGCTTTTTTATAAGCAATAAAATGTCGTCAATTCTTCTTTTTGCTGTTGTTGTTTAATAAGATGAAAACCAGTCATGCGCACGTATAAATCTAAATTACGTAAAATACCTTGAATTGCTCACATCATATCAAGCGACCATACTTCGTTTGCATTGTTTTGCTGTCAGCACAAGATTTACATAAAATCATACATAAATCGCTTGTGAGATGGAACAGACAAGATGTCTATCTTATGAGGTTTTGTGTTGTTTCTTACACACTCTGTAAATTCTAAACATTAGTTTCCAAGGTATACTATTAAAATTATTGACATGAAAACCTTAGTTTTCCTTGATTTCTCACGTAAAATATTAACTACGAATTTTCCATTTCCACACCATTAAACTAAATGTTAATTGGTTTCTTTTATGAAAGGTTGGCTGCACACACACATATTTTATTCTTTAGTAAGCAACTTTGTATTTCCTTATGTTAGCTTTTTTCTGGTGGGCTTGATTTATGACTCTAATATGTTATGATATTTATTCAATTCATTTACTCTAATGAATCTATTCTGCGATCCAGAATGGTTTATTTAAAATACTGTAAATAAATTAAATTAATTACAATCGTTATTTTGTTGAAAGGGGAAAATGATAATTAACCATTTATTGTAACATGCACCCGATGAAAACAAAAGACTTAAGACACAAACCTATTGCACGAAGCACGCAAACACATTACTTGGCATCAATTGTTTAGATTGTGATTTATTTATCATATATTATATGAGGGTAGGTGTCTGAGTTGTAATTTAGAGTGAAACAAATCCAACCCAATTGGACTAATTTCGGAAAGCAAGTAAAAGATAGGGCAAGAAAATGAAGAATGACTAATCACAGAGGGCATAGAGAGAAATGTTAACAAATAAACTGAGGGACTTGTAAAGTCTTTCGAAGAAAGTTATCCTTTTCGAGAAAGGAAATCTTCCTACGGAAATCCCTGGATGATAGGGCAAATTCGCAACAAAGGCAAAGAGCTCCGAGGACTTTACAATAGGGCAAAACGCAAAAATCAGCTGTAGTCTGGGACAATTACTAAACAAAACAAGTAAAAAGTATCAGTCGGCTTTGCCGACAGAGATATACCCTCAGCCTGTGTGGATTGAAATACTTGTTTTCCCAAAAAAACTTATGTATTTAGGGGGGTTTTCAAAATGTTGGGCGTATGAACCGCCAAAATTATGGATGGGATTAAAGCTCAAAAGTTTGCGGGGATATCGATAGATAGGGCTTTTTTTATCATACTAGATTACGAAAAACATAATATCGCTGTAAACAGGGCCACTAGGAAAACCTTAGGTAAAAATGTCCAAAGGATCCTCGAATAGACCCTTAACCCAACAAAAATTTTGAACATTTGTGTGGGTGGTACCACAAGGAGTGGACAGATAGGGCCCAAATTTGATCATAAACTAAGTTTCGACAATATTTAGAGGTTCTAAAGTTTGAAGCAAATCGCGAGTAACATTTAAGCGAATATTTTCGAACTTTTGTGGGGGAGGTACCGGAAGGAATGGACCTATAAGCACCACCTTCGAATTTCATCTAATATTCGAAGGAATATTACAATATCCAATGTGTTGGCAAACGCAGTATTCGGTTCGAGCTCTGCAGCCACAACATATCGTCGGTGTCATGCTTAAGTGTTCCATACGCCAATTGCCCGTTTTGAGATAATCGCATTTTAAAGTTTTGCGTCACAACTGTGTGGAGCTGACTAAAGCAAATATTTATATTTCCGACCTGAAATATTAATAATAGTATATAGAATATATTTGCAAAAATTTGGAGGAATATGTATTGGAATATAAAAGTTATAGAGATTTTTATAAAAAAAAATAATTTTTGCCGATTTGTTCCATATCCGCACTTATGACACAAATGTGAAATAATGTAAATCACATGGAACAAAGTGACAAAAAAATTTTCCATCTTTGCCTCAATAAAATAAAAATTCCTATATCAACTTGTAAGTTTTTATAATATTAATTTCATAACTGAAAAAAGTTTATGCTTTCCCGTCGAGGCGTGGATATCTCGGAAACTAGAGCAGATAGGAGAAAGCCGACTAGAAATTCAGAAAGAGCATACCGGAAAACCCTAGAAACCACCTGTTTCTCAAAAAGTCAATAATGGCGTATGGAACACTTAAGCATGACACCGACGATATGGTGCCATAGGGGTTTTGTAATCCTTTCGGGCTGTTTTCTATAGAAGTATGGACTTGCCCCTGAAAAAAATTTCACTGTCGTAATTGCGGCAGCGAAAGTAAGTTGCTTCAACAAAAATCAAAGTGATTCAATAGCAGGTCTTAAAGTGAACTTATCCAAAATTTTGTGTGGGAGGTACGGGATGGAGTGGACAAATATAGTCCATATTCGAACCTGATCTATATCTGGTAGATCTTATGAGAATGTGTAAAGTATGGACCAAATCGGTCACTCCTATCAAGAGTTATCGTGCGCACAATTTTTCCGAACATTTTTTAACTTCTGTGTGGGAGGTACCCGAAGGAGTGGACCCATCATGTACATATTGGAACCTCATATAAGTCTGGTAAAAAATTTACGATGAGCAAAGTATGGACCACATCGTTTACTTCCTTCTAGGGTTACGTGCGCACAAATTTTCCGAACCGGAAGGAGTGGACTGATATAAACCATCTTCGAACTTAAACTAAGTTTGGACAAAATATTACGAAAGCCAAATTTTCGGTTGATTCGTTCGAGAGTTATCGTGCGCTCCAGCCAGCTAGACAGACAGACGGACGGACATGGCTAAATCAACTCCAAATTGTCTGAAACACATTTCGTCCAAACATACTTGGGGTTTAAAACCATTATTTCGATGAGGCACATTTTGGAAAAAAATTTGGAAAACAATTTTTTCTCAATATTTAAGTTGTTATAACCTACACCAGTATGTGGAAAGGGTATTATACATTTGTTTTAGTAAAAATTCATGTAACACCGCGAAATATTCGTTGGAGACCCCCAATGTGGTACACCAACCTTCATATATCGACGAGATAAAGCAATTTTGAGATGTGTGTCCGTCCGTCCGTCTGTCCATAATAAATTGTAATAAAACTTCAGGCCGCAATTATGGACCGATCGTCACGAAGTTTGGTATGGAGAGCGTGTTCAGATCAGAATAGATCCCTATATTTATTGTTGATGATCGTGAAATATTTAGCGGGTGAAATGGACCAAAACACAATATTTATCCAATTTTAGAGCGGCACTGTAGGTCGCAATAATAGTCCGATAAACGCGAAATTTTAAATAAGGTAAGAGTATGAAAATTAAAAAAAATATTTTTAGTCTATATTTTATTTCCTGGAGGGCATAACCGACAAAGTAGCCTACATATGGAAAAAGAACTAATGACCTTTTCCCCTAATGCAAATTGCTATAACGTGTCTGCTAGATAACAGGCCTACTGCCTAATATATAATGGGTTTTGTGTAGAGAACCACATTTTCCCATTATCAGTTTTTGCATTATTGCAAATTACATGGTGCCCTAGCATATTAATTGTCCAGTTTGATTTTTATACATACATTGCAGCATGGGTCGCTTTGCCACCTTTTTTCAAAACGATTCCCCAGCCAGGCAACATCAAATTTTCAACGGTGGCAAAATACCCTTCAGTAATGTTGGCGACATATTATGAGTATTTCAGCCATGTAAAACTTCTCTACAAGTGGTGGCTTAGGACATGCCGTTCGGACTCGGAGATAAGCTGTGGGTCCCATATCATTGAGTGAATATGAATAGGGGGTACTCTCACTCATTTTTATGGGAGAAGTCTCCCTCGTCCCTTCTGGGATGTTTCTGAAACACTTCTTATATTATTACATTGTGCATCACTGAAAATGCAAACAACTCCTAATGGGCATTTTCTGAAAGTACGGGTCTTTATCTCAGAAACTAATAAGAATTTTACTTCGGGGTCTGCAGCAATATTGTAGCCATAAAGTAGAAGAACTTATGTGTCAAACAGAAGAACTAGGGAAAACTGCATCTAGCGCATCAAAACGATAAAATATTTGAATGTTTATATAATTTTAGGAATTATGGTCAGTAGCAGCTAAACTATTGGGAGTTGAACCAAGTAACCTTTCGCAAAAATTTCCCAAACAATGTGCTCAGCAATTCTTCAGAACATTCTGAAACTCTAAAATACTCATTTCATGTTGTTTGGGCTGTATTTTATATCACACTTTCTAAAAAACATATTTCACACAATATTCACAATACCTGTTTATTTTCATATTTGGGATTTCAATGCATTGTTCATATATTTATTAAATTTGCTTTGAAAATGCGCTAGAAATATGAATGAAGAGTTGTGAATTACAGCGGATATTTCTTTCAAGGAAAAGTTAACAACAAACGTAACAGTATTGGAGACATCGTGCGAAATATACGAAATAAAGGTATTTTTAGATATATTATGCATTTTGAGGCAATAAATGCAGTTTTTCGAAGTGATTATTTCTAAAATTATTTTCTTCATGCTCTTGCAGATGTTTGCTTCAGAGGTTTAAGCAAGAATCGAATTGGTTTCAGAGATATTGCCTCGATGTGCTCTAAAAAATAAATATTTAGCCATGTTTAGATGAGGCCAAGAAATCTAAATACGATTTAGCAACACAAAATCCAAAAAAGGGTTTTGTCGATTGGGTCTGTTTTTTTCATAAAATCCGCAGTCGATGTTATTTGCACAAAATTACCTTGAAAATGTTGCACAGTGTTATTTAAGCTTGGTGTGGTACGGTGCCGGAATCCACAAAGTTATTTCTTACAATAAGTTTATTTGTTCCATAAAGAAATTTTGATTTGTGGAAAGCTAATTCCCAGGAGGTAGTGGTGTAGGGTATCACATGGTCGGCCCCGTCCGACTATAGCCTTGGCTTACTTGTTTTTTAAATATTATAATATCCAAAATAAACAACGGTTTTTAAATATTTTTGTTTTGTAATTGTAATTAAAGGTATGTGAAACGAATTTAAAATTTTCAATGTCGCCAATGAAGTGCGCGTTTTTAGTAAATGATGTCCATACTTTTTGATTTTTTCAAGGTCAATTTTCACAATTAATGATGAAAATAGTTATGAGTAAGATCAAGTTGGGCTGTGTATCTCCTGATTTCGTGAAAGGGAAGAGTTTTTTACCAATTTCCATCGAAACATTCTGCACATATTTGCACTTTTCGTTTTTATACCCTCAACCATAATAAGTTATTTCGTTTGTAACACATCGAAATATTCAACGGAGGCTCTATAAAGTATATACGATACATATAACCGTGTCCATCTGTCCGCCCGTCCGTCTGTTGAAATCAAGATACAGCTCGCAATTTTTAATATATAGCTTTGTAATTTGGTATAGAAGTTTATATTACTCCTAGGATGTTTGGTATTGAAAATGGGCTATAGCGGTCCACGTTTTAATATAGCCCCCATAGAAGAGTACCACCCGATTTTCGGTATTTTGAAGGTTTTAGCTTCATTATGACACCGAAATGGCTGAAATTTGGTATTTAGTCTTCATATGGAGTGTAAAACTCTCCATATGAAATTTTTCGGAATAGGTATTGCAAATGGGCTATATCGGTAAACGTTTTGATATAGCCCCCAAAGAACGCTACCTCCCGATTTGCGGTATTTTGAAGGTTGTGGCCTCAATATTCCACCGAAATGCCTGAAATTTGGTATTTAGTCTTCATATGGAGGGTAAAACTTTCCATATGAAAATTTTCGGTATAGGCCAGAGCTTTCATATAGCCCCCATAGAACGGTTCCTCCGGTTTTCGGTATTTTAAAGGTTGTACCTGCAATATTCCACCGAAACGGTTGAAATTTAGTATTTAGTCTTCGATGATCGTATACAACTCCTCCCCCATCTAATTTTTTCCGTACAGGTCCACGCTTTCATATAACGCCCATAAAACGGTACCCCCGAATTTCGGTATTATGAAAGTTAGCCACATTGTTTTAACGAAATTGCTGGAATATGATATTTAGTCTTCTTCATAAACGAAATGATACTAATTGCTCAGTTTTACAACTCGTAGTGGAGGTATAACAAGTTCGGCCGGGCCGAACTCAACGCCGTTCTTACTTGTTATGTCATATTTTGTCTTATAGATACACTAGCTGAACCCGGTGCGCTTCGCTACCCCGACCAAGATAAAATATAATGGAATGCTATACTCATATTGAAATTATTCTTTAAAATATTTTAATGCAGAAATATAGCAGATATGAAAGCTTTCTCTACACATTCAGTGCCGTGTAAGGAGCTTATGTTATTGTATTTTTGTATGTTGCAGGTAGTAAGACTTTTGCTAAATCCTATCCTATTATAACTACACCTGAGTGGGTGACATTTGCAAATGTCATATCGTCACCATACATGTCCCCTTTAAAGAAGAGAATTAAATTAGGAATAACCTTAAGATTGAGAACGTTTTTCCAAGGGCATATATCCAGCTGTTCTGACACCTTAAATTACTATTAGGGTAACTCCCACTTGCATTGACAATTTTTAATCCAATAATAATAATGAGGATAAGGACATGTTTTAAGTAAATATAGGTAACTGTTTCCCCTTCGCCCATCCCACCTAATAAGTCTCTCAGATATATGATACATATTTAATAATTTTAGCCTTGATTTTCTCCAACTAAAAGTACACGCATACTATAATGATGACTTCTACTGACTTCAAAGATACTTCCTTAAATAATGAATCTCCACTCATGTGATATTTTTTAACAAAAGGATGACCTGAAATCTGAACAGTTTTCAAAATATTTTTTTGAACATTTTTTAGTCCAAATTCTGCACACAATTTACAAATCTCGACCGATTTCACACTTAAAAACTTCATTAAAATAGGACATTCATAGCGTGTTGGTGCATCAGATACCTCAAATCGGCCAACATTTTTATGGGAGCTACATCCAAATCTGGACCGATTTCGATATATTTTGGCACATTAATTTGTAGGCAAAATTCCGTAACAAATTCCAAAGTTTATTGCAATAGGGCATATATTGCATGTTTGGTGCGTCAAATAGATTAAAAGACTTATATTCAATAAAATATAGCTTTTTTAAGAACGACTTTTTTCGTAAAGGCGACATGAAAGAAATAACTGCTTTTTTACACCGCTATGTGGTATTTTCGATATTTGTAAAAGATACATATATCAGGAAAAATGTATAAAATTGTCTTTTCCATTTCAAAAAAATCAAAATAATTTGTTGATACTACATCAATGATTTTTGGTACATAGATTAAGAAAAAAATCAGCATTCCAAATCTGTTTTCGTTACTAACATTGATCGTTGCGCGCAAAAGATATGACCGTTTTAATTATGATAATTAGAAAAAATTCTAAAAAAATCGCGGCTTAATATATTTAGCTGTTATATCCTATTATCGTTAACTGAATTCGTAACCTTTGCGATGATGCAAAAAATATTCGCGAAGTCTCAATGGATTCGCGAAAAATCAAATTTGTTAAATAATTTCACGTATTTACAAACATATTTTTGAAACAATAGCGCTCATAGTTACGAAAAATATATAAAAAAATTATAACAGCATCCAGACATTTTGAGGAATAAAATGAAACCTATGTTGTGAAGGTTGGAGCTATAGTATTTATGTTATTTGCAAAAATACGAAGAAAATATTACGAAAAAATTAAAATCATATTATTCTAATTTTATTTTTTTTATGGTTTTATAGGAAAAGTTGGAGAAAAAATGTTTGAGTTCTTCGGCATTTTCGTCAAAATTTCACGCAATAATGATGATATTCCGTTGTAACAAATTTTTCGCTTATAGTTTTCCTATTGGATAATATTATTAGAACCTTATATTAAATCACAAGGAATTCCAATTGTGGCATAACGTTAAAATAATGTTATATTGAATATTACAACATTTGAGATGCATATAAACCGCGTAATTATGAAAATGACATGATGCGCATCCGATTTTCCAACACAGCGAATCAATCCCTTTTATTTGATGTACAGTTTGTCAAATTCTATTTGGCGGCCACGATGTAGCATCTGCTGCATTTAAGGGTGCAAAATACAGTAAAATGTTCATAATTTCCGCGAAGTTCATTTACATTTTATGCGCATCCGATTTCAATAATCACCATTAAAAAATACATCCTTCTATGCCGTTTCAATGCGATCCATCAAGAACCGTGGATGTAGCATCGCACTCAATTTTTAGAAAAAATCTATTATATCTCTGGATTTACGAGAGTTTTTAAATATCTGTTTTCGCGCAGTTTAAACACGAGTATCGATCTATATATTTAAGTAGAACTGACACATCCAAAACGCGTTTTAATATGCGATATTTTCAAAATAATTTTTTGCAAATTTTCGAAATTTGAGGGGTATCATATCCGCCGATCTAGTGGGTGGATTTTTACGCGTCGTGGCTTGTTAGATTCAGAACGTAAAAAAACTAAATTTACGCGGGTTTCCACGGAAATCGAATGACGTTTGTAAATTTTAAACCAAAAAAATAGGTTTTTAAGAAAAATTTACGCACAAAAATTTCGTGTTTAGGCGCAGATTACTGTGATCCTGTGAGGGCTACACCCTCATGTTATACATTAAAAAATGCGAAATCGCGAGTAGTACAATCCAATAATAAGCTTTTAAGGAAATCCAGCTGCGCGTCCCGATTAGAGCAAAAATTCAAAAAACCCCATTTTTCAGGTTTCAAAATGTCAGCATCCGTTTGAGGTAGATACAGTGGATATATTAAAAAATCATACATTAGAAACTTCAACTCTGAAGTGTGCTCTTTAACTTCTCCTTTGAGCATTAAGCTCTACATTGTGTTGTAAAACCACTAATTGGAAAATAACATAATGAAACTCGTTTATTTCAACGATTTTTTCCGATTTTTTTACATTAGTACAACCACAGCTTCCGCTCAAATTATTATTTAAAGAAACCCCTCGGTGAATCGGGCTAAAACAGTTTATTTTGCCGAAATGCGGTCAAAAGTTATGGTATAGTAAAACTGATCGCGAGTTACAATACCCCATACCTCAGTTTCAACATAAGTTAATTTTCTACAAAAAGCTTGATATATACGATGTCCCTCAGTCTGCTCGTCTGTAGAAAAGTAGACAAAGCTGTCAACATTTATGATGGAGTTTTTAATGAAAATTATACAGCTCCAAAGAATTTGGGCGGGTCTGCAAGAGGAACGATGTCTTTTGAATGCCGCCAGAAATCGAAGGCTTTCGATAATTGAATAAAAATGTATTTATATGAAAATTATAAAATTTTTGTAAGAGAAAATATTTATTAAAATTTATTTTGTGAGTTAGTTGAAGAAAATGTAGTAAAAATAGGTCGGAGTTATTCTTCTATTTTAGTAAAATTTCACGCAAAAAAATCACAAAAATTCACTTCTCGAATACACGCTAACATCTAACGGAAGATCAAGTTCAAATAGATTTTGGGTTCCTTTAAATGGGGTATAATTTTGAAACAAAACTCTATCTAATGTTCATTTTGAAATGCGTGTGAATCGCGAAATCCTCAAAATAGTTTGATGCCCATCACACACTATTTTTGGGATAAATCGGATACAGCTCCCATGCCACTAAATTTTTTAAACCGCTGTTTTCGCAAAAACGCGAGTGATGTGTCAGTTTCTTCATTGAAAAGAAAACGATCCACAGAAAACGCGACTAAATCCGCGATATTTCCAATAAGATTTTACGCACATTTTTCGGTTTTTGCAGTTGCTGTTTTCGATTGATTTTCACGATTTATGATTTACATGATCCGGACCGCCAAAAAACTAAAATATCTTAGGGTTCCCATATTTTGAAATGTTATATATTAGAAGTGTAATCTTCATTTTTATTCTTCTACTTTTACTTTGGACAGATATCCGTTATTTAAACAGTTTAACCACCAATCGAATAACAACGTAAAAAACTCGCTTTCTTCAACGTATTTAACCATTTACGTGTTTTTATTCATTTACGCGGTCATAGCTTCCGCGAAAATTAACTTTTTAACCACATTTTTGAGCGTTGATTAAAAACACTTCGTTTGGTGCAACTATGGTCATATTTCGTGGTACACTGCAATATTTTGCAAATAATAACAGTGCAAACCTTGGCTTCATCAATGTTAAATTTTTTGGCTTTATATATATACACTTTTCGCTAAAAATGTGAAAAAGGTGGAAATAAGCAAATCGACAACAAAAGCCTCCAACAAAATGTCAGGAAACAATTAACTTTCTTCAAAATATATTTTTGCAAATTTTAGAGCATTTTTCGCGCTAAAAACTTGAAAAAGGTGGAAATAAGCAAGTCGGCAACAAAAGCCTGCAACGAAATGTTAGGAAACAATTAACTTTCTTCAAAATATATTTTTGAAAACTTTAGCGGATTTTTCGCCCTAAAAAAATTAAAAAAAGGTGGAAATAAGCAAGTCGACAACAAAAGCCTCCAGCGAAATGTGAGGAAACAATTAACTTTCTTCAAAATATATTTTTGCAAATTTTCGCGGATTCTTCGCGATATCTCAAAAATAAAATACGTCAGATCCATCCTTGGATAAATACGAACATTTTAATACAAACGCGAAAGAAATCGGCTGCAAATCGGTCGAGTTTTTGATTCACGTACGAACGTCATTTGAGTTTTATATAATAGACTAGCAGACCTCGGTCCGCGTTGCTGGCCCGTCGTAATGAGTTTTAATGACAACTTTTTATCGACTTTATGCTTCAAAATTAAAAAATAGGTATTTTCTACCTCACTTCTTCGGTCTATTGTCAAACCGAGAAGGATTTTTTGTCTGTAACCTTTATTTTCTCTTACGGACTTTGTCGGATTTTTTCGCCAATTTATGCTTTTTAGGATTTATTATCGTCCATGTCCCTGTCTTTATCCTAAAGCGATCTAATTTTAAAGGTTAAGAAGTGGTTAAATCGAATTCTACCGCTTATTGAGACTTATATGTTTTAGCTTTTCATGGCTGATGGACCGTTGAACCTCACCATAATTTGTAAATACATATATAGTTTTTCTTGATCGGGGGCGATACCACCGTTGTCTCGAAAACTAATTTGCAACCCGATGCACTCATAAGTTTAGCAAATATAGCGATTATAAAATAATAGGCCCCGAAATTCGTCTACAAATATATAGCATTTTGGACCACGGGACATTCCTGAACATTTTCTGAATATTAGGTTCAGTAGTTTTGGAAAAATAATGTTTTGAAAATAGTGGGCGTGGTCATCAGTTTTGAAGATATAACATATTAAAAAAAGTAGGCCTGGTCCGGTATCTTGGCTCCAAATTGTACCTAGGGTGAACACAACTTCACTGCCTACCAAAATGTATGCTGAAACCGATATAATCATAGATTTGGCTTATATATAGCGTTTAACAGAAAGGCATGGGGAAGGTACCCCACCTCTTCCGAAATTCATAATATATACATAACAACGGCAAACATTGAGCTTTGTCGCAAATTTTATGGAAATCCCTTCAGTAGTATTGGAGTTATGACATATTAAAAAAACAGGCTTGGTCGGGCCAATAGGCCCTAAAGAAGTACCTGGATTGTAGATTAATCAGTAAATTTTTAAGCCGATACATGCATAATTTTTGCAAATATAACGTTTTTTTAAAAATATCACATAGGGGAGGTACCCCGCTCCCTCTGGAATTCAATAAAATATGTAACCTGTTTTCGGGGGGCGTGGTAAACTTTTCTTTCACAAAAACCTAAGTTGGGTTATGACAGCATTTGATTTTTATTCATAAAGGTAAGACGTTTTTTCAAATATGCCCCCTTCAAAATTCAAGAAAATATGCCTGTACATTCCCTGACATTTTCAGGAAAATCGGTTCAGTAGTTTTGTGGATGTAACATAATTTAAAAAGTGGGTGTGGTCAAGTCATTGGATCCTAAAAAAGTGGGTAAGGTCTTCCGAAATAGATACATTCGTAATTATTGTAAATATAACATTTTTAAAAAAGTAGGGTATAGGGGAAGTACCCCGTCCCTTCCGAAATTCAACTGAATTTGTAGCCTATTTTAAGCGGGGGCAATCCTTGTACATTACCTGGCAATTTCAGGAAAATCGGTTCAGTAGTTTTTGTAGAAATGATAAAAATTGAAAATTGAAAAAAGTGGCCGTACATTTTCTTTGCATAAAAAATATCGAAATCGGTCCAGCCGTTCTCAACTGATGCCATGTCCAACGAACGACATTTGATTTTTATTTTTAAAGATTTAAAAGTTCAATAGTTTTGTAGATATAACCTAATTAGAAAGTGAGCGTGGTCGGATCTTAAGTCCCAAAATAAGTACGTAAGGTTGGAGACACAATCGCCATTGACTCGTAAATAAATTCCGAAACCGATATATTCGTATTTTTTGCAAATATTGAATTTTTACAAAAATAGGGCATAGGGGAAGTACCCGCCCGATCCGAAAGTCAAAAAATATGTAGCCTATTTTTATCGGAGACCAACCCTGTACATTCGCTGAAAGTTTCAGTTCAGTTTCAAAATCGATTCAGTAGTTTCGTAGATACAACATATTTAAAAAAGTGGGCGTTGTCCAGTCTTAATGCCCCAAATAAGCACGTAAGGTCGGAGACACAATCGCCATTGACTCGGAAATTAATTTTCAAAGCGATACATTTGTAATTGTTGCAAATATTGCATTTTTACAAAAATAGGGCATAGGGGAGGTACCCCGCCCGATCCGAAATTCAACCAAATGTGTAGCCTATTTCAACAGGGGGCCATCACTCTACGTTCCCTGAAAATTTCAGGAAAATCTGTTGAGTAGTTTCTTAGATATAACATATTTATAAAAGTGGGCGAAAAAGTGGGCGTGGCCAATTTTTCTTTGTATAAAAACCTAACCTGGACTATGACTAACATTTCCACAAAAAATTATCCAAATCGCTCCAGCCGTTTTCAACTGATTCAATTACCAACAAACGACAATTGAGTTTTATACATATATAAAGATATGTATGTACAAATTTTCTTTGATTCAGACTGTCAGAATACAGTATAGGTCACTTCCTGGCGTTTTTATGTATTCTAGGACCTATAATAAAATTTTATGGCGAACAAATTCCTAGAATATTAGACCTGATACGATCACATTTTATATTTAATATTAAAGATTTTTGAAAAAGAAATCACGATGGTTAAGTTTTTTAAGAAAAATATTCCACGCATTCTTGTTGGTAAAGTTGCCAAAGACACCATATACCTAAATTGCAAGGATTCCAATAATCTTAACTCAAATATTTCCAAAACTGTAGAAATGGTAGAAGCTTATACCGGAGGCAAATTTATGTATGGTATATGCATGAATTACAACAACTAACAAATTTATAAAAACAATATTGTTATTGGAAATTAATTGTTAAAGAAAATATTGAATAATAGGGTCGTTCCAAACATTTTTTAGGAAAAACATAAATACATTTGGAAAAAATAGAGCAAATTTGATTCAAAATGTAAATGTAAAGAATTCAGAACTGTCGTAGGAAATTTTTATTACACGTTTAGGATAAAAATACGTATTTTATTGTAGCAAATTTCGAAGTTTCGAACTTCATGAGTAGACCCTATTACATTTTGAAAACTAAACTTACAAAAAAGTAAGAATGCAGCAGATTGTCACTTCTATTTTATTTTTTTCGTTTTTTTTTTTTGCAAAATTGATACCGATATTTCCTTGGTATGTAATGCAAATAGATATGTCATTTCTTTGGTGACTCATAATAAACATAAACATACCATCATAAACATAAACATTTTTGTCTTTGACACCATTCTTCTAAAATTATGTTTTGTATGATAATTTTGCCAAAACTCACAACTTTGCATATTTCTAGAATTTAGGTAAGATGTAGAGTTTTGAAGTTTCCTGGGACCTATAGTAAAAATTTATGGCCAACAAATTTGTAGAATATCTTGATATGAAACGATAACATTTTACATGGGAAGGGGCCAAAAATACCCCTTAAATGACCGTCTGAGTGTGAACAAATATGAAAAATTAAACCAAATCCACTGTGGCAAAAAGTTTCTATACAAAACCATAATTGAAATCAGATGGAAACAATCTCAGTAACCCTAAGCATTCTGATGAACACGCACTTCCTGTCGAGCATCGACAACTCGATGGTCAAATAAACCATCATGAATTTCCAACCATTCAAAGCAGCGGTAACAGTCCAGATCTTCCCGGACCTATTTAAGATGGAAGTGAACCATATTTAGCGCTCGGAATTTTCAACGCTCGCTTCAAATGTGCATATAGTCTGACAATCCAACCGATATGCTTAAATACAAACAACATGCATATCAGTGGTATCCGCTTTCAGGAGGTAGTACACCACATAGAAAGTACCTTATGCATCGACATAGCATATGCTTTCAATAACGTCGGCACTGATTCAATCCTATAAAGTTTATCGTGCCCTGAGGAACTGGATAAACCATATGCTAAGGAATATGTGGATAAGCTGCGCACTGTATGACGTAAAAATAAGAGACAAAGTTGTCCAAGGATAGCCACAGGGGAGATCTTATCATATCCACTGTGGGTTACTACCGTTAACAGTCTTAACCGATGAGGTATTTAAACCAGTCTTCTATGCAAGCGACTTTATAATACTTCTAATGGGAAGGAATTCGAATTTACTCTGTAGAAGGTCCAAAACGGCTCTTAAAATAGCTTATAGCTGGTGCAGACTGTGAGGTCTGAATATAAAAACGGATGAAATAAGAACGGCGAGTTGTATTAAAGTAAAATGAAATGTCAAAGATTATTGCTAGGAGAAGTGGAATATGCTAACTGAAGAATATAACTTTCTCTTAAACAATGTACCTTCAAAATACCCAAAATCGGGAGTTATCTTCTTATGTGATAGATATCATAATATGAACCTATATTGATGCGTGGACGTTTTCTACTCATTTAGAAAACCAAATAGAAAGTTACAGCCTATTCGGTAGAAAAATCATTTAAACAACTTCAGGCGGTATCGTTTACCTTTCAATCGGAGAACCCGCCATACGATATTACAGAATATCGGAAGGTGTAGTTTAAGTCCTCAAAGTAGCTAAAATCGTGTGGCACCGTGTTATAGGTGGGCAATAAAATAATGTAGGCATATGCCGTATTTTTTTTGTCCCAAAATATAAGCTGAAATCCTCTAAATAGCAAACATCGTCAAAAAATACCGAAAGAGGAAAGCCGCGTTAAATTTGACTGGGTCCAATTTTTTATATCATAGACCATAAATAATATTGAAACCAGATTTCAGCCATTTCGGTTGGATAATGTGTAAAACTTTTCAATGTGTAAAACTTTCAAAATTCCTACAAATCGGGAGGTGTAGTTCTATGGAGCCTATATCAAAACGTGGACTTATACCAACAATTCTCTGCCGAAACATAATATACCTCCAAGGGACACTAAATACCAAAAATATAGCCATTTCGGTTGAATAATGTGACTAAAACTTTAAAAATACCGAAAATCGGAGTTACTTTTCTATGAAGGCTATATAAAAACATTGACCTGTTTTGAATATTCAATGCGGGATTTTTTACTAAATACCATGCCGTTTAGTTTTAATAATATGTCTAAAACCCTTGAAAATACTAATCTGGACCTTTACCGACCATTCTATACGGGATTGTTTTACGCCCTAACGATTACTAAACACAAAATGTAAGCCTTTCCGGTAGGATAATCCGGCTAAAACAATCTTATGATGGAGGGTATAATTAAAGGAAGTTTCTTTCTTAAATCTGGAGATTCGGTTACATGGGGGTTTATTTTATGAAGTCGTCGATTCGTTTCTAAAATCTAGAGGTATCAATACTATATAGATAAATGTGTAGATAGATTACTAAGGTTTTCACGGAAAACCCAAAAAACGGTCCAGCAACACGGACCCGGGTCAGCTAGTCCCATATAGAAAAATTTGGAGTTTTGGCCAGGAAATTGATTTCTGAACCATTGTGGGCCTCACTGCGTTAACAGATGTTTACTATGGCAGCAAAATTTCCGACAGTAGAGTCATAGATTTCCCACTTTTTAATGTTGGTCAGTGCATCGATTAACGAGGGCGGTTTGGAAACTTCTTAGCCTATTAATGAAAGAGAAAATTTAGTTTTTCAAAAATATTTTTATTTTTCAATATAATCTCCTGCAACTTCAATACACTTAGTCCAACGCTTTTCTAGCAATTCTATCCCTTGATTAAAATAGTTTTCCTCAAGGTCTTCAAAATAGTGGTTTACAACTGTAATTGCATCTTCATTTGAGGTAAAACGCTTGCCAGCAAGGAATTTTTTTGGATTTGGGAACAAGTAAAAGTCACTAGGAGCTAAATCAGGAGAATAAGGTGGGTGGTCAAGCAACTCGTACTTTAATTCGTTGATTTTAGCCATTGTTAAAACACTCTTGTGCGCTGGTGCGTTGTCTTGATGAAAAATTATTTTTTTGTGTTGTAAGCCAGGACGTTTTTCTCGAATTTGTACATTTAATTGATCCAAAGGGTTGCAATAGTACCCTTTTGCAGATAGTCAATCAATAAAATACCTTTGAAGTCCCAAAAAACCGTTGCCAAACCTTACCAGCCGATTGAATTGTTTTTACGTTCTTTGGGGCACTTCCTCCAGCTTCAGTCCATTGTTTGGATTGTTCTTTTGTCTCTGGAGTATAGTGGTGGATCCATGTCTCATCAAAAGTTAAGAAACGACGCTTAAAATCCATTTTATTTCGCTTAAAACGATCCAAACAAGCTTGAGAAATGTTCTTTCTTATGCGTTTTTGATCGATTGTTAACAAATGCGGCACCCATCTTGCAGAAAGCTTTTTCATCTGTAGTTCTTCATGCAAAATTAAATGGACTCGATCATTTGAGATGCCCATGATATTAGCAATTTCACGCACTTTTATTCGTCGATCATTTAATACCATATCATGCACTTTGGCTACAATTTCTGTTGTTGTTGCTGTTTTTGGACGTCCACTACGTTGTTCATCTTCAATGCTTGTACGACCACGTTTAAATTCAGCAACCCAATTTTTTACTGTTGCATATGAAGGAGCACTTTCACCTAACACATTCACCATATCATTATGAATTTCTTGTCCCGATAAACCTTTTTTATGTAAATATTTAATGACAGCGCGCATTTCTAATTTTTCCATTGTAAAAAAATTGCGCATGCGTCTTTTTTGAACACCTGTTTCTATATGAAGGAGTTGCCAGATCGAAACAAACTTCATAACAGAGATGGAAGTTTCCAAAACACTTAACTTTTTTCTGTTTATATCGCGCTTTTTGTGCTAGGCTAAGAAGTTTCCGAACTGTCCTCGTATATGTATATAATTGTTCCACAAACATCCCAGAAGGTGCAAGGGTGACTAATCTCATAACAATGAATGCACCCCGATTCATATTAGCACAATGTTGTGGTACCAGTCGCCGAGTCCGAACGGTGTGTCTTAAGACATCTCTTGTTCAGAAATTTTACATAGCTGAAATACTCAGGAAATGTGGTCAGTATTGTACTAAGGGTTATTTTGCCACCGGTGAAAATTTAATGTATTTTTAAATCCTAAAATGTCCTATTTTTTAAGAGTTTTTCAGACGTTTTATTATACTTACCATTATGGATTAAAATATCTTATAATTATTTTATATCGTATGAATAAAATTAATTTGCAATTGTTATGTTCTTAATAATTGGCCAGTTATTCCAACATGTCATATGAATAATAAAAGACTTAAGACACAAACATATTCCATTAAACACGCAAATTTTAATAAAATGACATTAATTGTTTATATTGTGACTTATTTACGTTATTGGATATTATGTGTGGGTCGAACAGTTTTTGTTACAATTCATGAGAGAACAATATTTATGTTGGGAAAGGCTTGAATAACGTACAGAATAGGATTATAAGTTGTTGCATATATAAACAAGAAAAAGAGGGCTATAGTCAAACGGAGCCGACCATTTGACACCCTACACCACTTCCTCTGGACACTAGCTTTCCACGGAATTTATTTTATATGATTGAGACACGTTGTTATGATTTTTTATTCATATAATTTGCATAAAAGGAGAAGTAAGGAGTTAGTTTTCAAGCTTCGTGTTCGTAATCTGTCGGATTATAAAAACTTTCCCTTAGAAATTTGTCGGTATAGGTCCACGCCTTTATATAGCCGCATAGAACGGTACCCCCGATTTTCCATATTTTGAAGGTTGTGGCCACAATAATCCACCGAAATGACTGAAATTTGGTATTTGGTTTTCATTTGGGGTATTAAACGTTCCATATGAAATTTGTGCGTATAGGGCTGAGGAATATTGAGCCCACAACCTTCAAAATACGGAAAATCGGGAGGTACGTTCTATGGGGCTTCTATAGCTTGTGGCCTTAATATTCCTCAGAAATTTGGTATTGAGCCCCCATAGAATGGTACCTCCCTATTTCCGGTATTTTTAAAGTTGTGGCCTCAATATTCCACCGAAATAGCTGAAATTTAGTATTTGGTCTTCATATGAGGTATGAAACATTTCCCATGAAATTTGTCGGAATAGGTCCACGCGTTAGTATAGCCCCCATAGAATGGTTCCTCTATATTTCCGGTATTTTGAAGGTGGTTGCCTCAATATTCCAACGAAATGGGTGAAATTTGGTATTTGGCCTCCATGTGGGGTATTAAACGTTCCGTATGAAATTTGTCAGTATAGGTCCGCGTCGTTATGTAGCCCCCATAGAGCGGTACCACCCTATTTTGGAATTTTGAAGGTTTTAGTCTCATTATCACATCGAAATTGCTCAAATTTGGTACTTAGTCTTCGTTGGGGGTATACAATTTTCTCCCAGAAATTTGTCGGTATATGTCCACGCCTTCATCTAGCCCGCATAGAACGGTACCTCCCGATCTTCGGTATTTTGAAGGTTGTGACCACAGCGACCCACCGAAATGGCTGAAATTTGGTATTAAGTCTTCCATGGGTATATAAAATATTCTAGTAGAGAATTGTCAGTATTGGTCCGCGGGTTCCTATATCCTCCGTATGTGCGTACCTCTTGATTTTCGGCATTTTGAAGGTTTTACCAAAATATCGGAAATTTGATATTTAGTCTTCTTTGAGTGTAAAAACTTTCCGCCAGAAATTTCTACGTATAGATCGACGTTTTGATATAGCCCCCATGGGCTATGGGCGACGTTTTGATATAGCCCCGAATTTCGGCATTTTGAAGGTTAGCCAAATTTTTTTTACCGAACTTGCTGGAAATTGGTAATTTTTGGAAATTGTTCCAGTTTACTTCAATACAACTCGTGGTGGAAGATATAACAATTTCGGCCTGGCCGAACTTAACGCCGTTTTTACTTCCCTAAAAGTTCTAGTCCACAAAATTTGGAATTTTACTAAACTTTGGTATATTAAGAAAAATAAAATATCTTACTTTATGCAAACACTACGGTAATGTATAAAACTTTTATTAGAGACAAAAATCCAAGCTACTTTACAAATAATGAAGAAAATATAATTCACAGTTTCTTTCTCCAGAAATGTGCAAAATTTTCATATTTTCAAAAATGGGGGCAAATTGTCGCCTTTAGGAGCACACATCTTCCAATATTGTGACCTATTTTTTTGTATGTTTACTATCGAATCCCATATAGAAATTAACAATCGGTGACGGCAAAAAAATTGGGGTTTGGCCAGGAAAATCGATTTCTGAATCATTGTGCGGCGCTGGCAAAAAGCTTTGTAGTTTTCATTAGTTTACTGAAATTTGGCTGTACTATTTGTTATATGTGGGCTATTTCAAAACGTGATCCGATATTGCACATCTTCAAATTACCTCAACACGGATCAAGCAGAAAAAACAACATCAGTTGTGAAATACGAAGAAGAATTATATTGGCCAAACAACAGATGCTACTTTGGCAGCCGTTTAAAAATAAAGCCACATCTCGTCAACAAAAATAACTCTTTACAAAACACTGATACTAACCGTTCTAATGTATGGTTCCGAAGCGTGGGCATTTGCGCAAGCCGACAAGTTGTGTTTGGGAGAAAAATTTTGCGAAAGATCTACCGGCCAATACGCGTTGTCGGTGAATACGGATGTCGTATGAAACACGAGCTGTATCTGTTATACAACGGCACCAGTATAATAAAACGTATCGAGATACAACGATTACGTTGGCTAGGTGATAATGAACCCGTTAAGAAAGAGTATAAATACGGGCCGCATGGTGGCTCACGCAAATCTGGAAAGCCAAGGCTTCGGGGGAACGAACAATTGATAGACGACATCTGAAAACTCCATATCTTAGATTGGAAAAATACAGCAATAAACAGAGAGGAATGGAGATCTGTTCTTAGTTCGGCAAATGGAAGTAAGTAAGTATTTTCTTAACATGGCTGAGGGTATAATAAAAGTGGAATCCCGGATACTCGGGAGAGTGTCCCGATCATCAAACACTTTAGTCATATTCACACATGAACGTATCTACCATTACGGTGTGAATATTGTGCCAAAAAGTAATTCACCCTATATTGACATAAATGAGAGGTGTGTACACATAAGCACCGACCTACTCTACGTCAGTGTTTGATTTGCTATTACTTGTTGAGTAATACAGTTTCTTAATTAAACATATATTCATTTCTATTATTATTTTATTATTTTATCTTATCGAAGATAGAGAAAAGTGAAAGTGATACTCTAATTACTAAAGTGAATTGAATTGTGTAAACTATCTAACATCACAGCCGTCCATGACCTATTGTCCATTTTCCTTCTATTTGATCTAACGGTAAAATATAATCTCACGCTTTTAAATAAACTTTCTTCTTGGTTACAAATAAGTAGCATCAAGTGGCTTCATTTCTTTCCACATCCCCATTATCTTCTCAAATAACCAGTGGCGTTTAAGAGTAAAACATGATTTCAAGAACTACGTAAACATGTTTAAACTTTTATGATCTGCCTTATCATTGGCTTTAAATGCGATAGCAATGCGTCCAATAATCGGTCAACAATCTCTCCGCACATAACACGCTTTCGATACAAAGCTTTTAATGTGGTTTGTTTACTTAGATCTTAACTGGAATCGCCCCTTAGGGCAATCGTTATTTGTATAAGCGAAAGTTGTTCGTGATTGAATGACCGAATGAAGGTATTTTTCGCTTAACATTCATAATTCTACCTGTGTATGATGATGTAGAATGTTTGTTGTATGTTGTGCTAACGTAAATAAATTTATTAGAGTCAAAATAAAGTTGTTAACCTTTTGTGTAGTTTTGCCTTATCTAGCCAGTGTTTTCCTGTTCGACTGGACAACTCCAATTCTTAACTGTTGTTAATGTCGACCGGAATTCCTTTTACAAATTAATATAAATATCTTTTTAACACAATCGACACGCTTCGCGAGCAAAGAAAAGTTCTATGCAAAAATAACAAATATTAATAATAATAAAATTAAATGAACTAATTTGTTAGTAATATGAGTCATTTTATATTAATGGATATGGATAAAAATTAAAGGAGACAAAACATTACCACGACAAATGAGAACAAGAAGAACAACAAATCCTTAAAAATAGAGCAGGCGTTTTAACGTATTGAGTTCTACAGCATTTTCCATAAGATGAAGATCTGGTCAATGATGAATATACAAGGTCTGTAGTCGCATTAATATTACCCTATTTTTTCATTGCCCAAACCCAAGGCCTTTAGTCTTTCCCACAGTTCACTGTATAGAATTTTATAAGCATGGGGAATCAGACTTATGCCTCTGTAAATGGAGCCTAGAGCTTATCTACGTTTTTTAGGTACGGGACATATGATGCTAAGATTCCAATCAGTGGGGATTGTATTCCTTCGCCAAATGGAGTTAACCAGCTGATGTGTACGTCTTTGGAGTTGAACAGATGGCTGACAGCTCCTACTGACTTATTCTTATCTATGCGAATTGTTATTGTCTTGACCTCATCAAGGCTGGACGGTAGAGTTTTTTTTTTAAATTTTCTGGATTTTGCTTAAAAACGGCAAGTATTATCGAATTGAGACTGGAAAATGTGTTGTTGCTGTGAATATTCTCTACAAGATTGATCATTATGAATTTTTCCTAGGTTTTACCATTGTTAAGATGTAGAAGTTCAGATCACATTTTTAGTTTTTTAGCCTTTCACGATTTTGCAAGTCCTGTCGAAATGGGACTAGAGAAAATGTTATAGCTGTGAAATCATCGTCATACTTAAAAAAGAATTTTATAATTTGGTGCAGTGGTTTCAATTGCTTCTAGAAAGTTTGGTATTGAGCATGAGCTATATCAGTCCACGTTTTGATAAAGCCCCCATATAACTATATCAAGGTTTTTATTAATCTCCGTTTGGGGTATTAAACTTTCATGAAAATAATTGTTGGTATAGATCCACGTTTTCTAATAGCCGATAAAGAACGGTACATCCATACTTTGAGAATTTTGGGTATTTTAGTGACATTATCGAACCGAAATTCCAGAATTTTTTGAAGCATTTTCGATATTTCAAAGTTTTAGCCTGAACAGAAGAAGGCGAAGTTTTTCTACCACGGATACCCCAAAAGCCTAAATGAGAAAGTAACTATTTCAAATACCAAAACATGTACCTATGTTAAAAATTTTTGGTGGAAGCTTCCAATTGCAGGAAGTTTGGTCAAAATTATTAGCTAACATCATCCAAATACTTAAAATCGGGAGGTACCATAATATGGGGCTATACCAAATCATGCCCCTATGTTGACAATTTTTGGTGGAGAAGTTTTCTGAACACTGGAAACCTCAAGTATAATAACAGCTAGTTCAGTAAAAAAATTGGCCAAAATATTCCAAATACCCATAATCGGGAGGTACCGTAATAAGGGGGCTATACCAAAACATGGTCCTATATTCAACATTTTTGAGGGATAACTTTTGTGACCGCTGAAATACTACTTCTTTTGATATCTGAGGTCTCTAACAATTGCCAAGAAATGAAACTTGAGAGAAGACCAAAAACCTTAGAAGTTATTAGGGCACCATTATTATAACAATAGCTACACGCAGGAGGTCAAAGCTATGCCTCAGTAGAACAATTCCGAAATCTTGGAAGCTTTGCAGATCCTAACTGTGGCACGGAAGTAGATGTAGAACCCAAAGTTAGTAGGGCAAAACCAGCATTTGTAATGCTGGCGCCAATTTAGAAAAACAACCACTTAAGTCTACGAACCAAGTTGCAAATATTAGATTGAAATGTGAAATCTTTTTTGTCGTTCCATCGAAGCCTAAGTGAGAGCTATCGGATTACCTTGGGATCAACTTAGATATATAGCTCCAAACCGAGTGAGCTTTTTTGGATTTCCTACTCCATTTGATACAAAAACCTTATATATAAGTGAGTGACAGATCATCGCCCAGACGAAACGGCTGAAGCTAGAAGCTTGAAATTGAGCGTGTGTTGCTGCTGGTGTGTAGGGGTGTGGTAAGGCTGGGTTTTTGGAAATTCGAACTAGAAGGTACGAAAAGTACTAAAAGGTACTAAATATGGTACCCTTTGTATTAGGCAACCGGCAAGAGCTAGAATTCTGAAATTTGGAATGAGGGTCACTGATGGAGAGCACCAAAGGTTTTTTGGAAATTCGACCTACAAGAGTACGAAAAGGGCCAATCTGTGATGACGGCGAATATCGGCGTCGTATGAACAACGAGCTGTATCAACTATACAATGACATCAATGTAGTTGAACGAATCGAGATACAACGATTGCGATGGTTAGGCCATGTTATAAGAATGAGTGATGATGAACCCGCTAAAAAGGCGTATAAATACGGGCCGCATGGAGGTTCTCGAAGATCTGGAAGGCCAAAGCTTCGTTGGAGCGAACAAGTGAAACGAGATATCAGAGAGCTACATATCCTAGATTGGGAAAATACAGCAGCAAACAGAGAGGATTGGAGATTTTTTCTTAGTTCGGCTTATGGAACAAATGTTCTGTAAAAGTCCAGCTAAGTAAGTAAGTAAGAGTACGAAAAGTACTAAAAGTTACCAAATTTATGAATCAAGGCTGGGAAGTGGTACTAAATCTGGTACAATTTGGATTTGGGTGAACGGATCGAGCTAGAATCATGAAATTTGGAATTAAGATTGTTGTTGGACTGTAGGATTGAGGTAGTTTTGAAAATTCGTACTTATGGGTACGGGAAGTACTAAAGAGTACTAAATTTGGTGCAATTGGGATTTGGGTGAACGGATGGAGATGGAATCCTAAAATTTGGAATTAAAATTACTGTTGGACTGTAAGATTGAGGTAGTTTTGGAAATGGTACCAATAAGTGGTACCAAAAAATTACTAAATTTGGTTGAATTTGGATTTGGGTGAACGGATAGAGCTGGAATCTTGAAATTTGAAATTAAGATTACTGTTATTTTTTGGTATTAATACCAGTGTGGGGTTGAGATATGTGGTTGTCGAAATACGTACTATAAGTATTAGGGTTATGACTTTTTGACATTTTTCCTCAAAAATGATTTCCTGTAGCAGGGATGAATGAACTTTTGCCTATTAATCACTATGCTATCGTTTATTTCATTGAAATATAAAAAAAGTTCACGCACAAATCGATTTTAAAAAAATAATTTTTTGAAAAAATATATGAAATGAAAAAAAAAATTTTTTCAAAAAATAATTTTTTGTTGCACGAATGAATAAATATAAGCCTACTAATATCTATAATAACGTGTATTTCATTCAAATAATAAAAAAGTCGCGAAAAAAGTCACTTTGAAAAAATTTTAAATTTTTTGTTTTTTGTTAAAAAATTATATTTTTGAATAGAAGCGTTTACGACATTTTTACGATTCTCAGAATTGAAGGAAAATAGTGAGAAATAAATTTTATGTCATTTTAATTATCTCATGTGGCTCTAAAGTTTATTTTCAATTATATATCTGTTTTCAGTGACTTCAAAAAATTGTCCATAATTTTGCTAAATTCAAATTTTAAAATCATTTTGTGCGTGAGGTTTTTTCACCGAATCACCTTATAATTAAGATTTTATGTAATCTTATGGCAAAACTCATCACGCTATGATACAGGGATATGAGGTTGTAAAAAAGTCATAACCCTAATAAGTATACGAAAAGTACTAAATGGTACTCAATTTGTTATTGGGTGTAGGGACCGGGCTGGTGTGTAACGTTGGTATAGGAAATACGTACCATTAATTTACGAAAAGTACTAAGTCGGTCTAAATTTGGTATCGGGTGTAAGAACAGAGCTGGAATTCTAAAAATAGTTGTTGGAGTCATTGTTGGTATGTGGGCTTAAGATATGGAGATGGCTTTGGAAACTCATACTATGGAAAGTACTAAATGGTACAGACTTTGGTACGATTTGTTATTGTGTAAAGGGGTTAGCAGGAATTTTGATATATCGGGTGCAGTTTTCGGTATTTAAATGTAAAGTACTATAATTGGTTTTGAGGGAACTGATAGAGAGGGAAATGAGAGACTCGGTTGGTATAAGAAGGTAATTTTTTGAAGGTTAAACCCAGGCGTACGAAAATTACTAAATTGTGTGCCATTTTGATATTGCATGAACTATTTTATAAGGATTTTTTTTGATATGCGTAAAAATTCTGAAATTTGGCATGAAAGTCCCTGAGGACTGAAATCTTATTGGAACCACCTACTATAAAGCTACGAAAAAGTACTTAATGGTACTAAAATTGGTCTTGGGTGTATTTTTTACAAGAATGTTTTACCTTCTGAAGGCAGAAATCCCTTTAAAATGGCTCACAAATGTGGATCGCTGTTGATGTGTTGGGGTGAGATACGGCTGATTTTTTTAAATCGATCTATAATGGTACGAAATAAAAATAATTATTAATTAAAATTGGTATAAGTACAACAATATTTTCGGTGTTCATCATTTCCATATTAAATATTGTTTATTTATTTATTTGTATCATTTTCGCATACGAAATGACGGCCACTTTGCTAGTATGTTGATAATTTTTGCTGGATAAATTTACTTTATTGTTGTTTTTTCGACCTTTTTTGTTCACCATTGAAATAAGTATTTTTTCTTCAAGCTCGAGGTCAATATATCAATTATCTTTTATTGTTCGATATTTCGCAATTCTTTGAATTGCATCTTCAGGAAGATAAAATCGCAAAAACACGTCAAATAGTCTTAAAATATTTACTTAAAGTAAATACTTACTTACTTAAAGTAAATATTTTAAGACAATTTCTTGACGTGTTTTTTTGCGATTTTATCTTCCTGAAGATGCAATTCAAAGAATTGCGAAATTTCGAACAATAAAAGATAATTGATATATTGACCTCGAGCTTGAAGAAAAAATACTTATTTCACTGGATAAATTCCGTGACTGCAGAGAACCTTAAATGTCAAATTACAGGTAGTTCAGTGCACCTATGTTGAAAATTTTTGGTGGATAAGTTTTGTGACAACCTCAATTGTTAAACTACAAGTAGTACGGTCAAGAATTTAGTTAAAATCCTTAATCCTCTGAAATCGGGCGGTATCGTTACCTGATCAAAAATATAACCGTTGAAGTTGAGGCTCACCATTTAATAACTCTTGAACTGTTAATGTATTTTTTACAATATGAATATATTTATATAATTTAAAATGTTTTAGCCACGATCTCATAGTATGGACCATAACAAATAATTTACGTGGAAGTTGCGTTTTAGTGTTAAGAGTGCTCTGTACAGCTTTCTAGCAATTTGATTCCAAAGTCGAAAATTTGGCTTTAAACCTTGCAACTCCTCGTGATTTTAGTTTTTTACGTACCGGTTCTAATGAGATCTTCAGCGTTCGAATCCATCCACTAAAACGGCGGATATAGATACCCTGAAAGTAGGAAAATGTGCAAATATTTTCATAATTCCTCGTATAAAACCGCGATTCTCTTTGATTATTTTTGATGATGATTTTTGATTTATTTTTTAGAGATTTTTATGGATTCTGAGTTAGAATAAATTAAATTTACTCCAAGATTTTTTTTTAACATTTTTTGATTTTCCGCAAAAATAATAATAAATTTAGGAAATAATTAACCATCGGCGGGTAGATAATAAATGCTGTTAACGATTTATACATATATTTTCTTATTACAGCACAATGAGAATTTTTAAATATTTTTTCTTTATAAGGAAATAAAAACCACCATAACTTTTGGCCACAGCATCCAATTTTGTGAACGTATACAGATTTGAAACAGAATTTTTTCTTAATCCATGCATCAAAAATCAAGGATGTGCTCCAAAAAAATAAAAATGTTATTTTAGTTAATGGAATTGTAAAAGAAATTTTAAATTTACCATATACTTTATTGGGTTGAAATTTTTTTCAACGCGTTAAAACAGAAAATCAGCTTAATATACCCTACATACTATGGTGGAGGCTATATAAATGCTGACATACATAACACCCTAAAAATTACGAAGAAACTATCTTATAAGGCAAAAAAGGTTTTTACGCGTAGCAAAGATTTGTATCTGAGCAAGGTTTGAAGGCTTAAATCACGTCCACAACGTCGGACTTAAGTCTCAAAATTGTTAGGAGTTTTGTTCAACAATCAAATGAGGACAAATGAGGAAAAAATGGTAAAGGAAATTTGAACTTGAAGATGTGGTTTGGTGGATTTTATGTGTTCAGAATTAGTTCTTTAAGAAAAGAACTTCAACTTTCCCTCCGAGCGCAAATTAAAATTCTTAGCTTTTTAGAAAAGAAGAGCCTAGCAAAAAGATCCCTTTTGACAGCAAGGCCTCAAATCTTTGGGGGCCCATAACCGCGAAAGTCTTCTTATTATACCCTCCACCATAATATGGAGGGTATAATTAAATTTGTCATTCCGTTTGTAACACATCGAAATATTTATCGGAGACCCTGTAAAGTATATATATTCTTGATCAGGGTAAAATTCTAAGTCGTCTGTCCGTCCGTCTGTTGAAATCAAGATACAGCTCGCAATTTTTAAGATAGAGCTATGTAATTTGGTATAGAAATTTCTATTACTCCTAGGATGTTTGGTATTGCAAATGGGCTATATGGGTCCACGTTTTGATATAGCCTCCATAGAACGTTACCCCCTGATTGTCGGTATTTTGAAGGGTTTAGCTATGGGTCCACGCCTTCATATAGCCCTCATAGAACGATACCTCCCGATTTTCAGTATTTTGAAAGTTGTGGCCTACTAGGATGTTTGGTATTGCAAATGGGCTATATGGGTCCACGTTTTGATATAGCCTCCATAGATCGTTACCCCCCGCTTTTCGGTATTTTGAAGGGTTTAGCTTCATTATCACACTGAAATGGCTGAAATTTGGTACTTAGTCTTCTTTCCCCCAGAATTTTGTTGATATGGGTCCACGAATTCATATAGAGCCCATAGAATGGTACGTCCCGATTTTCGGTATTTTGAAGCTTGTGTCCTCAATATTCCTTCGAAATGGCTGAAATTTGGTATTTAGTCTTCGTTGGAGGTACTCAACTGCCCCATGAAATATGTTGGTGCAGGTCTACGCCTTAATACAGCCCCCATAGAACGGTACCACCCGATTTTCGATATTTTAAAGGTTTAACTTAATTATCACACCGAAATGGCTGAAATTTGGTACTTAGCCTTCGTTGGGCGTATAAAATTTCCCCCCAGCATTTTGTTGATAGGGGTCCACTTCATCAAATAGGCCCCAAAGAACGGTACCTCCCGATTTGCGGTATTTTGAAGGTTGTGGCCTCAATATTCCTCCGAAATTGCTGAAATTTGGTATTTAGTCCACATTTGAGGTATAAAACTTCCCATATGAAATTGTCGGTATGGGTCCACGCCTTCATATAGCACAATATGATTTTTACGTATTTTTTTAATTTTGTTTGTGTCGCACATAGAATAAAACATTTTGTTTTCTTGGAAGAATTTAATGTAAATATTTGTTAAATAATAAATAACAATGCTAGGATATTGAAATTTCAGGAAGTGATGCATATATATTTTTTTGAAAAAAATTGCAGGATGTTTTCAAAGGATTTTTTAGTACTTAATTTTTCAAGAACATTTTTGATATCCTTGTTATCCTTGAATGCAATAAATAAAAATTATTATGTAAAGCCAATATTCTCCTCTTTAATATGACACCAACAAAAGCATCGTGCGATGAGTATAAGTATTTAAAATATTTTTTTTTTGAAAAATGTAGTCCTTTGAAATTTAAATGTCCTTTAAAAGGTCCACAAAATGAGAAAACGACAAATTTTAGGTGCCACTTTACTCCATTTTTCCCATAGTTTCAGACGTATATAGTCCGGTTCACGTGTAATTTTTGCTGTCGGACGGTGTAAGTTAACGCCTTTTCAACTAGAAATAGTACATTCGACTTTTTATAAGGCCAAAGGAAGATGATTATAATCGGAACACAAATGTATGTACTTCTTTAACCTGTCTTTTTATGTCTATTTTTCATTTATCATAAAATATTTCATTCATTTTTCCACATTCTGCTTACATTAGTCCCATGGAACATTTATCCTTGATTCGACCATATATGCTTTTAGTACATACATACATACATACACATTCATATGTGTATAATATGTACACAATGGAAAATAGTTTCTTATCACATTTGTATGAATTATTTTTGTACATTTTTCAAGATCATTCAAATAAATTATGGCGAACCCAACCCCCATTTGAAATGTCAAATGCACCAAACTTGATTTTATTACCCAACAATGGTTTTGTGAATAGCAACGTGAATGTGTGTGTTGAAACTTGGCTTAAGATACGAACTAACATAGATACGTACATATACGGAACATTCACTTTAGAGTCAGAATAGATTTTTACTCTAAATACCGTTAAAGTATGCAAATCGTGTTGCAATTCTAGACAGAATTGATGTTGTGTGGGCCACAGCGACGAGAACCGTTAATATGGTCGACATACAGAATGATCGGCCATTGACCATTTAAAAAGAACCAACTGCAGCGGTCACCAACACCAACTACAACAACAGCCACCGCGCCAGTTATAATTATGTCATAATATTGTGCGATACGTTTTAGCCACTGTTCTTTGTGTGTTGTTGGCCAAGTCTCCGATCGATCCATTGAACGTTTAATTGGTCAGATATTGATTTTTTTGTTTTTGTGAATATTCAAAGGTGTGGCATTCTTTTGTTGTCTATTTCTTTGGTTTTTTGTTATTATTTCATTCAAAGCTTTAGAACAATGCGACGATTATGCAATTTTCGTCTGAATAGCAAAAAAATATGTAGCAAAACAAATTATAGTTTTAATTAAAGCTTTGCTAAATTAATGTGTCTAATTAAAGACAAATACATATTCTTAGGTATGGCAAAAGTTAATTTTAATTAACTTAATTTGAAAATCATGCTCTTTGCACTTCAGTTAATTAGTTAAGCCAATAAAAAGCACATTGGGGCGTATAAGTAGCCATTTTGGTTTAAATTGTTTCTATCGATGGGGGTGCTATTTAGGTGAGTCAGATTTTTTTTGTATAAGGCGGATTTATATTTTTAAAGGAATATATGAAATATAAGAAATATTCGTTTTTATTTGAGCTAAGAAAAAAGTTAATGTTTCTTTTCAGTTTCAGCGTTTGAAACATTCTGCAAATAATCTATGAAAATAAGACATCGTTTTAATCGCTATAGGTATGATTAACCTTAGCATCCGTCAGGGTACTACTGCTAAAATTATCGTTGAAAAATGCAGTATCTAGATTTTGCGTTTGGAAATTTGTCCAACTATGATACTATGTACGAAGTCTGATACAAAAATCGAACATACGTGAGGTAAGTAAAAATGTTAAAATTTCGCATTTTTGTTATGTTGGTACACATGTCTGTTATATACATATGTTGGAAATATAAGACATTTTTTATTGTCAGTTTATTTTTATACACTCAGCATTTATGCTTACACTTTCATACGGCAAAATATGTCTCATCGAAATAATAGTTTTAGACCCCAAATGTGTTTGGACGAAATCCGTTTCAGAAAATTTGTATACCGATGTTGTTCATTGTGGTCCTGTTTACAGCCATATTATGTTTTCCGTGGACAAGTCCATGCTTCCTCCCATACAAAGTTATACGATGACCCACTGAAATGACTAGTGGGCGCGGGCGCGATATCTATTAAAAAGATATGACTCTCAAAATAAGAATCACTTCCATAATGGATTATGTCGGTCTATTCCTTTAAGTACTTCCTCCGCAACAGTTTTGTACTTTAATCCTAATCCACATTTTTGTCGGCAAGTTCAAATGTCTAAAAAGGTAACGAAATTCTGACAAGACCCTAAATAGACTGAGGGTATATCTCTATTGCCAAAGCCGACTGATATTTTTACTTGTTAATAGAAAACAAGTAAGAACGGCGTTAAGTTCGGCCAGGCCGAACCTGTTATACCCTTCACCACGAGTTGTATTGAAGTATAATGGAACAATTATTTTCCTTTCGTTTATGAAGAAGACTAAATACCAAGTTTCAGCAAGTTCGGTAAAACAATGTGGCCAACCGAAATTCGGGAGGCACCGTTCCATGGGAGTTATATCAAAACGTCGATCTATACCTACAAATTACTGGCGGAAATTTTTAGACTCAAAGAAGACTAACTACCAAATTTCCGTTATTTCGGTATTACCGAAAATCAAGAGGTACGCTTCCACGGGGGATATAGTAACCCGCGGACCTATACTGATAATTCTCTTCTGGAATATTTTATAACCCCATGGTAGACTAAATAACAAATTTCAGTCTTTCGGTGGGATATTGACGTCGCAACCTTCAGAATTACGAAAATCGGGAGGTACCGTTATGTAGGGGCTATATTGAAACGTGGACCTGTACAGACGAATTTCAGTCAGAAAGGCTTTTACCTCCAACAAAAACTATGTAAATACCAAATTTCAGCAATTTCGGTCGGTTGCTGGGCCACAACCTTAAAAATACCTAAAATCGGGAGGTACCGTTCTATGGGGGCTATATGTGGACGTGGACCTATACCGACAAATTTCTGGGAGAAAGTTTTATACCCTTAACGAAAACTACGTACCAAATTTCAGCCATTTCGGTGTGATAATGAGTCTAAAACCTTCAAAATACCGATAATCGAGTGATATTGTTCTATGGGAGCTATGTATATGATGGCGTGGACCTATACCGACTAGTTGCATATGGAACGTTTAGTACCCGAAATGAAGACCAAATACCAAATTTCAGCAATTTCGGTGGTATATTCAGGCCACAACCTTCAAAATACCGGAAATAAGGAGGTACCGTTCTATGGGGGGCTATTCTAAGGCGTGGACCTATACCGACAAATTTCTGGGGGTAAAGCTTTATAACCTTTACGAAGACCAAATACCAAATTTCAGTCATTTCTGTGTTATAATGAGGCTAGAACCTTCAAAATACCGAAAATCGGGTGGTACCGTTCTATGGGCGCTATATCAAAACGTGGACCGATATAGCCCATTTGCAATACCAAACATCCTAGGAGTAATAGAAACTTTTATAGTAAATTAAAAAGCTCTATCTTAAAAATTGCGAGCTGTATCTTGATTTCAACAGACGGAGCGACTGACGGACGGACGGACGGACATGGTTATATCGACTTAGAATTTTACCCTAATCAAGAATATATATCATGTAAGGCTAATAAATTGAAACCAGAGCCCAATATTCCCACTGGAAATGTACAGAAGAGCCAAAGCAACAGTAGATGTCTTCGATACATAATGTGAATATGGTTAGAGATGGTATTTACCAGGTATTTACCCGGTAAATACCCACACGGTGGGTAAATACCGGGTAAATACCCATTTGTGGGTATTTATTTGGGTATTTACTATATTGAATGGCAAATACAACATTTTACACCCTATGCCTGGATTTAGGTTGTAAATTCGTTTCAAAATGAATAGTTTTACAATACTTTAAACTAGTAGGTAAATACTTGGATAAATACCCGAGTATTTACTCAAGTGTTGGGTAAAAACTCATTAACTGCCGAACCACTTGACGTAGGCTGACAAAATTTGGCTTACATCTTTCTTATGTCAACAGAACTTCTGGTACTGAACATGGGGTCTCTGGGTCCATGTTATGATATGGCCCCCATATAACCGTACCTCCCGATTTAAGGTATTTTTTGTCTGTTAGCCACATTTTACAATAATATTGGCTGTAGCTTGGCACAGTGAGTTCTCAATGTGTAGAAAATATCCTTGCAAAAATTTTTCAATATAGGTCCACGTTTTCTAATAGCCCCCATATAAGGGTACCCCGATTTCGGGGTCCATGTTTTGATATAGCCCCCATATAACCGTACCTCCCGATTTAAGGTATTTTTCGTCTATTAGCCACATTTTACAACCAAATTGGCTGTAATTTGGCACAGTGAGTCCTCAAGGAGTATAAAACATCCTTGCAAACATTTGTCAACGTAGGTCCACGCTTTCTTATAGCCCCCATCTCTAGGGTCTTCAGTAGACATACCACGGTGCTCTTGAAACAAATTTAAATGGAAAGTGCTTACACCTGGGAAGTTTTTGCGAATTCTGATACTATAATGTTCATAAATGAGAAAAATCCAAAAAGAAAAAAATCGAAGCTTGGAACTATACAGACGAATTTCGATCAGAAAGGCTTTTACCTCCAACAAATTTTCAACCATTTCGGTGGATTGCTGGGTCCACAACCTTCAAAGTACCGAAAATCGGGGGGTACCGTACTATTGGGGCTGTATGAAGGCGTGGACCTATACCGTCAAATTTCTGGGAGAAATTTTTATACCCTTAACGAAGACTAAGTACCAAATTTCAGTCATTTCTGTTTTATAATGAGGTTAGAACCTTCAAAATACCGAAAATCGGGTGGTACCGTTCTATGGGGGCTATATCAAAACGTGGACCGATATAACCCATTTGCAATACCAAAAATTTTTAGAGTAATAGGAACTTTTAAACCAAATTAAAAAGCTGTATCTTAAAAATTGCGAGCTGTATCTTGATTTCAACAGAAGGACGGACATGGTTATATCGACTTAGAATTTTACCCTGATCAAGAATATATATCATGTATGGCTAATACATTGAAACAAACCATTATGCAACTCTACCTCGGAATTCCCACGCTTTACGTTGTAACCATCACAGGTGACGGTAAAATTTGTTTGCTGGATCACGGCGACCATGATGTTGATCCGACCCATAAAATCTACCATCACACTGGCTTTGTTGTAGAGCCCGTTGAATTGCAGGAATGATGGATTTAGGGGGCGGAAATACAAATTTAGGTGTTGAATGCTGCGTTTGTTGCAGTTGGGGAGACTGAGGGGTGTCTCATATTCCGATAACGAAGCTGGAAACACGCTGGAAAATTCATTGGCGCAGCAAGCAACAACATTGTTCCTATCGCCGTTATCCTGGAGACGACTAAGACCTGATCAGCCTTTGAAGTGCACCCATTCCTTACATGCATTACATCTATCCGTAGTTGACATATGGTGCGGATCTGAAAAAAGGAACAGATCCACTGTCCAGGACTATTTTCAATCCCAGCTCGGACCAAAAGAGCTCGGAGCAGGGATATATTGTCGCTCCTATGGTAAAAAAGTATACGAAAATAAAAACGTATTTCTTGAGGTGAGGACCCTTGATCGAAAATTCCTCCTAGTCAATCCGGTGCATACGGAGACGTCAATAAACATTTTTCATAAATTTTTTAAATTTTTTTTCCAAAACCTTGTTCGATTGTCTCAGTGAGGTCGTCTAGGAATGGCAGTCCTAGATTTTTTGAGAGTATTTTGAGAGGTATAGATAGATATTTTTACTGAAGTACCCATAATTTGACATTTGAGGATCCCTGCAATCACGAAACGTCTTCACAAAAAATTGTCTATATAGGTCAATGTTTTGGTATAAAGCCAATCAAAGGGCACCTCCCGATTTTCGTTATTTTGAGAAGTTCAGCTGCATTTTGTAACCAAACTAGCTGTAATTTGGCATTTGAGTCACCCAGTGGCCACAATACTTCACCATCGAAAATTTATAACATAGGTCCATGTTTTATTATATTATTCTTAATCGAACTGTCCGTAATTTTACATTTGAAGTTCCCAATGGTGACAAAACTTCCCCAAAAAAATTCGTCAACATAGGTCCACGTTTTAGTATAGCCCCAATAAAACGGTACCTCATGATTTTTGGTGATTTGAGAAGTTTAACTACATCTGTTGGTCGAAATATCTGTAATTTGACATTTGAAGTTCCCAGCTGTCACAAAACTTTTACACCAATCAATGTTTTGGCATAGCATGGCAGTATATTTTATGGTAACTTGTATAAAAAGTTCAGACCGGCCGAACTCAATGAATGTTTTCTTGTAATTTCTTAGAAATTACATTTTCCGAAGGCCAATAGAAAATTTATTTGAGTGTTATATCTATCACTTGCAGATGTTTATCAACAAATACAATTGTTTACAATAACATCAACAGTGACCTCCCTGTATTTCTGTTCGCTCTAACCGATCACATAAACCACCTACAGTGAAACATGCACCAAATCATGTTTAAGCACAAGCTATATACACAAATTATCCATTAACATTCTTTTGGAATCTTGAATGCACTTGTCTGTAATTTTTATTAACATCAACGACAATAACAGCAACATCATCAATCAGTTGCAAGTCATAAATCCATTGAAGATTGTTGTACTGCATGTAGGGGGGCGGCTAATTAAATGATTAATAAATTTAGATGATATCTATCTGGGCATCTGTTTACCCAGCCCACATGTTATGTTCAGATATTAACTCATTAAAATGGCATTCTTCACCGCAGCAAAACAAACACAAATTATTTTAAGATTTAATAACACACCATGGGTAGCAGATGAGCGAGGTTAGATATGCATTGGACTGGTGTGAAAATTGAATAAAACATGATGACTTGATTATTGTTTTAAAACAAGAAGAATTGCAACAGACGATGCAGCATAATATGATTTTTATAACATTGTTTTAATGGAGATTCCAGCAACTGACGCATGTGTCTTAAGTCTTTTGTTTGTTTGGTCTTTTTTTAATTCACACTCATGTCGGTATTGTAATAATTCATAAAAACTATTTGTATAGGGCTTACGAAATCCCATTGCAGGTTATTTGTTGCATTATAAAAAATTCCTTTATTTTTAAATACTTGTAATGAAATTGTGCAAAAATTGTTACTAAGGTGAGGCTTGTTGAGTTCATGAAGCTCCCTAGCTCAGAAACGACTACGCCCATATACCTCGCAATAAATTTGTTGTTTTTTATTATTAAATATTTAGTTTGTTTGCCTTTTAATTAAAATGAAGTAAACACATAAATCAGGTGATTCAACACTTTTATAAAAAACAACCCTGAGAAATTTTTTGTCCAACTTAAAGGACAGACATTCCATTTTAATAACTTGCAAATAATTTATTTTTAATGTCATTCAGTTACAATTAATTGAAATGATTTATACTCCGCCCTACAAAACAAGGATTGTCACATGATGTTATTGATGATATACTGGGTCTGAGACTTACATAAACAACGTCTATGTCATAATGACGAGTCTCAGGGACGTAGCCAGGATTTCATTTCGGGGGGGCCCATCTGACCAAAATTTTGAAAGTTCATGTTATCGAAAATTCCTTATTTAGCAATGATGTAAACCTTACTTTATTCTTATGTTACTGATGAAATCATTTCCATTACTATTTTTAATGACGTAAGACTTCTTAGACAATTTCCCCTTGTTTTCAGAACTTTTTTCAAAATATATCAGAGTTAATATATGTTCAAAACAATGGATATATTAATAATCACATACGAGGGCAGTTCGGAAACTTCTTACCCTAGCACAAAAAGCGCGGTATAAACAGAAAAAAGTTAAGTGTTTTGGAAACTTCCATCTCTGTTATGAACACATGTTAAATTTTGTTTCGATCTGGCAACTCCTTCATATAGAAACAGGTGTTCAAAAAAGACGCATCCGCAATTTTTTTACAATGGAAAAATTAGAAATGCGTGCTGTCATTAAATATTTACATAAAAAAGGTTTATCGGGACAAGAAATTCATAATGATATGGTGAATGTGTTAGGTGAAAGTGCTCCTTCATATGCAACTGTAAACAAGTAAGAAAAGTCTATAGTCGGGCGGAGCCGACCATGGGATACCCTATACCACTATTCCTGGACAATCGCTCTCCACGGAACTTTTTTTTAATGATTGTGAAAATTTAATTATCAAATATCAGTGATGTAATGTTTAATACTTATGGACAAAAGCAAAAAGTTATCTACCATTACAAAGACATTTTTGTGGCAGGAAGGAAATTTTAGTTCACACAAACTAAAATGTGATGAAACCCACTTATGTAGTACTACTACTTCCGTTGTTTAACCGCTACGCTATTGAAATTTTTACCAATTTCACATTGATTTGTACGCTTCTTCTTCATCATAAACTCAAACTTTGTTTAAAATTTTGCGGGTTATTATTTTGACCTACAGAGCCGCTACAAAATTGGTTAAAACTTTGTTTTTTGGTCCACTTCATTCACTGAACATTTCACGATCATCACCAAAAACTAATCATTTCTATACTGGCCCGAACCCAATCTCCTTAAAACAATTTTTACAATCGGTCCATAATTGCGGCCTTAAAAGCTTGTTTACAATTTTTAATGGACGGACACACATCACTAAATCGCTTTATCTCGTCGAGATATGAATTTTGGCATACTAAATAAGGGGTCTAGGACGAATATTTCGTGGTGTTACATAACTTTTGGAGAGACAATATGTAGCATGGTATAAAACTGTGGTTCTCTACACAGAACCCATTATATATTAGGCAGTAGGCCCGTTATCTAGCAAACACTTTATTGCAATTTACATCAGAGGAAAGGTCAGTAGTTTTTTTCCATATGTAGGCTACTTTGCGAAATATATATGTCCTCAAGGAATTCAAATATCGACCAAAAATAAAATTTTTATATTTTTCATACAAAAGTAATGGTCCATTTCACCCGCTAAAGAATATCAGATCATCATTCAAAATTGTAGGCATCTTTTTCGACCTATACTCTTACCCGGTGCAAAATTTCGTGACTATTGATGTATAATTGCGACTTCTAGCGAGTTTATTATTACACTACAAACAAATAACGGGATATATTAGGCTGTAACTCTGTTATCTAATCATGCACACCAACATAATTAGCATCAATTGAAAGGTCAAGCGTTCCACTATCAAGTATATCTCACTTGTCCGGAATGTCACTTCCAGGAATTAAGATATAAGCTGTATATTAAAATTTTTCACAATTTTCACACAAATGTTTTGGTCCATTTAACCCTCTAAATATTATCCGATCGCCATCTCAAATTGCAAGCTTATCCTTTGTGATGTACTCTTACCTTATATAAAATTACGCGTTGATCGGACTATTATTGAGACCTACAGAGCTGCTAGAAAATTGGATAAATATTATGTTTTTGGTCCATTTCACACGTTAAATATTTCACGATCATCACCAATAAGAATAGGGATCTATTCTGATCTAAACCCGACCTAAATACAAAATTTCGTGACGATCGGTCCATAATTGCGGCCTGGAGCGTGTTTACAATTTATAATGGACAGACGGACGGACGGACGGACTGACGGACGGACACACATCTAAAAATCGCTTTATCTCGTCGAGATATGAAGAATGGTATACCACATTGGGGGTCTCCGACGAATATTTCGCGGTGTTACATGAATTTTTACCAAAACAAACTTATAATACCCTTTTCCACATTGTGGTATAGGGTATAAAAATTGGGTTGCTGAATTTAAATGTGGTCGTACAAACATTGAAGATGAACCACGTAGTGGACGTCCAAAAACAGCAACAACAACAGAAATTGTAGCCAAAGTGCATGATATGGTGCGTGAAATTGCTAATATCATGGGCATCTCAAATGATCGAGTCCATTTAATTTTGCATGAAGAACTACAGATGAAAAAGCTTTCTGCAAGATGGGTGCCGCATTTGTTAACAGTCGATCAAAAACGCATAAGAATGAACATTTCTCAAGCTTGTTTGGATCGTTTTAAGCGAAATAAAATGGATTTTAAGCGTCGTTTCATAACTGTTGATGAGACATGGATCCACCACTATATTCCAGAGACAAAAGAACAATCCAAACAATGGACTGAAGCTGGAGGAAGTGCCCCAAAGAAGGCATAAACAATTCAATCGGCTGGTAAGGTTATGACAACGGTTTTTGGGACTACAAAGGAATTTTATTATTTTTTTTTTATATGCAAAAGGGTAAAACAATAAATTCAGAGTACTATTGCAACCTTTTGGATCAATTAAATGTAAAAATTCGAGAAAAACGTTCTGGCTTACAACACAAAAAATAATTTTTCATCAAGACAACGCACCAGCGCACAAGAGTGTTTTAACAATGGCTAAAATCAACGAATTAAAGTACGAGTTGCTTGACCACCCACCTTATTCTCCTGAAATAGCTCCCAGTGACTTTTACTTGTTCCCAAATCTAAAAAAATCCTTGCTGGCAAGCGCTTTACCTCAAATGAAGATGCAATTACAGTTGTAAACCTCTATTTTGAAGACCTTGAAGAAAACTATTTTAATCAAGGGATAGAATTGCTAGAAAAGCGGTGGACTAGGTGTATTGAAGTTTCAGGAGATTATATTGAAAAATAAAAATATTTTTGAAAAACTAACTATTCTCTTTCATTGATAGGCTAAGAAGTTTCCGAACCGCCCTCGTATACTTTTGGTGGTATTCAGTGATATCACTTCGGTAAGACCAAAAAAAAAAAAAAAAACAAGTAAAAAAGCATTAAGTTCGGCCGGGCCGAACTTTTCATACCCTCCACCATAAAATATTATGAACTAAAATGGAATAATTAGTTTTCATTCCTGTCCCCAACTTTAAGTAAGTACGTTAAAATGTCAGATAATGTACATAAAATGCTTCATTAGGGTGGCCCTTTTTTATGGTGCCTATATCTAACTATGTATGTTGACAATTTTAGGTGGGCTAGAAATTGGGAGGTACCGTTATATAGGGGTTATAATAAAAAAACATGGACCTATGTTGACAGTTTTTGACGGGAGCCTTTAATGTCAAATAACTCCTGATTCGGTTAAACATTTCCGCTAGAATCCTCAAAATACCGAAAATCGGTACATAACGTGGGAACTTCAAAAGTCATTAACAGTTAGTTCGGAGGTATGTGGGCTATACGAAAATATGAACTTAAATGAACAATTTTTGTTGCAGAATTTTTGTTGGCTTTTAAATTTCAAATTACAGAAAGTTCGTCCAAAGAATAAAGCTAAGGTACGGAAAATCGGGAGGTTTGTTTTGGGGTTATACCAAAACATGGACCTACGTTGGTTAAACATTTTAAGTAAAATCCTCAAAGTATCGAAAATCAGGAAGTATCGTTATATTGGGGTTATGTTGACAATTGTTGATGCAGATGTGTGGTGACCACTACAACCTTCAAATGTCAAATTACATTTTGTTCGGTTAAAAATTGTAGCTAAAATTGCAAAATTACTGAAAATTGGGAGGTACCGTTATATGGGAGCTATATCCGAACATGGACCTATGTTGACAATTTTTGATGGAGAGGTGTTGTGACCACTAAGAACTTCAAATGTCAAATTACTGCTAGTTCGGTTTAATATTGTAGCTAAAATCATCAAATTGCTGAAAATCGGGAGGTACCGTTATATGGGGGCTTTATCAATACATCGACCTTTCTTGACAATTTTTGGTGGAGAGGTGTGGTGTCCACTAGGAATTTCAAATATCAAATGTTCAATTTACAGATAATTCGGTTAAAACTTGTAGGTAAAATTCTCAAAATACCGAAAATCGGGAGGTACCGTTATATGGGGCTATACCAAAACATGGACCTATGTTCATAATTTTTTCGAATATAAGTTTTTTGGTCAATAAGAACCCTAAATATCAAATTATAGCTTATTCGGTCAAGAAATGTGACTTAAAACGTCAAAATACTTGAAATCGGGCGGTACCGTTATATGGGGGCTATCCCAAAACATGGACCTATGTCCACTAGTTTTGTTATATAAGTTTATTGAATTGGTCTGAAAATATAGCTAAAAACGTCAAAATACCGTAAATCGCGAAGTACCGTTATATGGGAGCTATACCAAAACGTGGACTTTTTAAAGAATACAACTTTAGTTATATAAGTTTATTGACACGTAAGAGACCTAAATGTCAAATTATAGCTAAATCGGTCTGAAAATGTAGCGAAAAACTTCAAAATACCGCAAATTGGGGGGTACCGTTATAGGGGAACTATACCGAAACGTGTTATATAAGTTTATTGACACTTAAGAACCCTAAATGTCAAATTATAGCTAAATCGGTCTGAAAATATAGCTAAAAACGTCAAAATACCGTAAATCGGGGGGGTACAGTTATATGGGGGCTATACCAAAACGTGGACCTATGTCTACAACTTCAGTTATATAAGTTTATTGACACTTAAGAACCCTAAATGTCAAATTATAGCTAAATCGGTCTAAAAATGTAGTTAAAACATCAAAATACCGTAAATCGGGGGGTATAGTTATATGGGGGCTATACCAAAACGTGGACCTATGTCCACAATTTTGTTATATAAGTTTATTGACACTTAAGAACCCTAAATGTCAAATTATAGCTAAATCGGTCTAAAAATGCAGCTAAAAACGTCAAAATACCGTAAATCGGGGGGTACAGTTAAATGGGGGCTATACCAAAACGTGGACCTATGTCCACAACTTTTGTTATATAAGTTTATTGACACTTAAGAACCCTAAATGTCAAATAATAGCTAAATCGGTTCGGAATATGTAGCTAAAAACGTCAAAATACCGTAAATCGGGGGGTACCGTTATATGAGGGCTATACCAAAACGTGGACCTATTATGTCCACAACTTTTGTTATATAAGTTTACTGACTTTTAAGAACCCTAAATGTCAAATTATAGCTAAATCGGTCTAAAAATGTAGCTAAAAACTTCAAAATACCGTAAATCGGGAGGTACCGTTATATGGGGGCTATACCAAAACGTGGAACTATGTCCACAACTTTTGTTATATAAGTTTATTGACACTTAAGAACTCTAAATGTCCAATTATAGCTAAATCGGTATGAAAATGTAGCTAAAAACGTCAAAATAACGTAAATCGGGGGGTACCGTTATATGGGGGCTATACCAAAACGTGGACCTCTGTCCACAACTTTTGTTATATAAGTTTATTGACACTTAGGAACTTTAAATGTCAAATTATAGCTAAATCGGTCTGAAAATGTAGCTAAAAACGTCAAAATACCGTAAATCGGCGGGTACCGTTATATGGGGGCTATACCAAAACGTGGACCTATGTCCACAATTTTTGTTATATAAGTTTATTGACACTTAAGAACCCTGAATGTCAAATTATAGCTAAATCGGTCTGAAAATGTAGCTAAAAACGTCAAAATACCGTAAATCGGGGGGTACCCTTATATGGGGGCTATACCAAAACGTGGACCGATATAGCCCATCATCGAACTTGACCTGCCTGCAAACAAAAGACGCATTTTCCCAAAATTTCAGCGTCCTATCTCAATTTTTGTGGATGCTAGAGTGATTACCACAGACGGACGGACGGACGGACGTGCACAGATCGACTCAGAATTTTACCCTGATCAAGAATATATATACTTTATAGGGTCGCAAATGAGTATTTCAATGCGTTACAAACGGAAAAACAAACTTAATATACCCTCCATACTATGGTGGAGGGTATAAAAAGAATATACAATCGAAAAACCTTAGACATATCTTAACATTTAATTTTGTTGTTTACATGGAATGTTGAGGACCTTTTCTTTGTTTTATACTTCACAAAATTCAAAATCACGGCTTTAATTTTCCACTCCAATTTTATTAAGTAATTTATAGAAGGAAAATGGGATTAGTAGAGAATTTATTTATGCAGATTTATGTCGCCCAATCGTGCATCTGTCAATAGACTATGTATTTTGGCGTCCAATTGTCGGACTTCTCTTATAGAAATTCTGTATTCCTATCGTGGATTTTCTCATAAATTGATCAGGAACTAGGAAAACTCTTGTCTTGTTAGTCTTGAATACTTTTAAAATGAAATGAATACTTTTAAAACAAAATGTGCTTCATAAAAATAATGGTTTTAGTGCCAAAGTGTGTTTGGAAGAAATCTGTTTCAGAAAATTTGGAGTCGACTTAGCTATGTTCGTCCGTCTGGATAGCTGCCTGGAGAACACGACAATTCTCGAACTGATCTACTGATTCGGTCCAAAATTTGGCCCGGAAACTGTAAGGAACACATACGGCCATCATGTGTATTAGCTGGTGCGCACGACAACTTTCGAATCGGATACTGCTTTGGTCCAAACATTGATTATAGCAATATTTCTGCGAGCCTTATATAAAGTTCGTAGATGGTGATTTTCGGTCTACTACTTCTGGTATTTCCCCCCCAAAATTAAAGAATTTTAGCTACAGTGGTATGTGTGATTTTTCTTGAACGGAGCAACAGATTTGTTCCAAACTTTGGTTTTAGTAATATTTTGTCCAAACTTAGTTTTAGCTCGAAAATGGGTACATCCCGACAATCCTTCAAAATAGTTGTTTAAAACAGTTTTAGGACGGTATTCCTTGTGTTTAGAGTGGTATTATGTTTTTGGTGGGCAAGTTCATATTTCCTGAAAAAAAAAACTGAAAGTTATACTGTGACGCACTGAAATGACTGGTGGACGCAATATTTTTTAAAAGGACTGACTCCAGAAATATTATCTACTTCCAACACTTCTGTTCAATTATAAAATCCATATTTTGTTGGCAAGTTCATACGTCCGAAAATGGTTACACAATTCTTTGGGTTAAAGGATTTTGGATGTCCGCTATTCGCTCAGGTTATATTCCTGTCCCCAAAGCAGACTTACCTGAACTGACTTTATTTGAAAACCTCTTATTTTCATTGTTTTTCCGCACTTTTTAATGGTGATGTTAGAAAAAAGAGCGAATTGTCAAAAATTGCTTCCCCATAAAAAATCGGGGAAAATGACGGAAATTGCAAAAACTCAGTTATCGTGTTTAGATGCCAATGAACATGCTGTTAGTTTCTACTAGGCCAAAATTGTATGGCAGAAAACAAGAGAATAGGGTGTTATTCGGCGTTATTTTTGTTTTAAGAGAAGTGCAAGTCTTGCAAGATTTCGGCGAACGGGAACGCATTTTTAGTGGAACGCATCTGCAGTGGAATTCTGTAACTCATTTTTTGAGTTACCGACAATTATCGGTAAAATTAAAATAATTATAATTTCGGTAATTACCGATGTTTTTCGGTAAGTTAGCGACGAATAAAAAGCAGTCGCAAAGTTCTACCGATATCAAGAAAGTTGTCAACTTTTATTTGAACTTTTCATTCATAATTTGCGTTTTAAGTTTACCGATTTTTGTCGGTAACTCAAAATATGTGTTAGAGAATCGCACTTCTGAACACAACTTTTATCTATCAAAATGTATTATTATGATGTCTCAACGATTATATCATTATTTATTTTTTTATTTCTTAGTACTATAAACAATTAATACGATGTATAGACAATTTTACGATAATTTTCGAAATAAAGTTGTAAAGTTATATATTTTCGTATGTTTTTGATACCTAATTCAATTTACAACAACTTGTTTTGAAAATTCATGTTCGATCAGCTGCGCATATGCATCTACCTTGATTATTGTAATATGTTTGAAATTAACAAAAAATAAGTGTAAACACCGGGTGTATTTCAGGATTGCGTGAAAACCAGTAGATTTTGGACCGCAATCCTAATTTCGCATTAAAAAAGTGAGAGTTGGAATATAGTTCTACGTCTCGGAAAACTGACGAAGTATATTTTGCTAACCGACATCTGGGTTCGTGGGACCAAATCCGACCAACTTTATTAGAGAAGAACTTGACGATTTATCTAAAAAAATGGTACAACGTCTTTTTCACAAAGCTTTCTGTTTGAATACTTTCCGACTGTGATTTTGTACGTAACAGTTCATCACGTTTTCGTTTTCCCTCAATATTTCAATATGCGGATACCCAGCAAAATTTAATTGAATTGTTTTATACTTTCAAGTAGATACAGTGGCACAGATTAGTATACGTACACCTTACAAAAATGAAGTTTAGGCTAAATTGTTGGATTTTTTAAAGCAACAGCTGCACTGTGTGGTTCCTTGGGGACAAAATAACCATAATTACACAAATCTATTTAATATAATATGTATATATTTTATATAATTAAAGAAATTCAATATTCTCAACACAGAAAAGTATACGTACGTCTTAAAACATTTTAGTTTCACTAATTTAAGGAAACACATTGGGATATGTTCGTTTGCTTAGTATTAGGTCCATTGAATAAAATTTTCACCGAAAAGGCATGTTTATACGTATTTTACATGACAGGGGATGACATTTCCCCCTCAGGCTCGTTTGAAAGCGATTTTCTATGTTTCACGGCTTCATGGAAAGTTCCGATTCAAATGGCTCATAGCGTTTCCTTTCGACATATACTTGCCGGCTGGGGTCATAAATCGTATTAATTTATAGTATGTAGAAAAGTTTTTCTTCAAACAAAGATCGGTCTACACTAAAGGACACCACCTCATTTTTGTAAGGTTTATTTGTGCCACTGTATCTAAATCTGCTGACGAACACAAAAAAATGTTTTCTTCAAACAAAGATCGGTGTATATTAAAGGACACCACCTCATTTTTGTAAGGTTTATCTGTGCCACTGTATCTACATCTGCTGACGATCACAAAAAAATTTAAGTAGTTAGCCCCAATCTGACTAAGATAAATCGACTGCCGGATTTAATAATGAGAATGACAACGTCATCAGCATATGTATCACAGTCCATTCAAAAAGGACATTGGAGACACCCACATACATACATATGTGTATAATGCATTAACTCGAGCTAGACATTGTTGAACACTTCTTTTATATCTAAGAACGCTGCTAGTGTAAAGCTTGAATGCTACATCATCCATCGATTCGGTTCTAATATAAGCGTGCTGGGCTTTTTATACCCTAACGATGGTATATACACATTCATACGGGCCAGGGACGTAGCCAGGATTTCATTTCGGGGGGGGGGGGGGGCCCACCTGACCAAAATGTTGAAAGTTCATGTTAGCGAAAATTTGTTATTTACCAATGATTTAAACCTTATTTTAGTCTTATATTATTGATGAAATTATTTTCATTACTACGTTTTAATTAAAATGACGTAAAACTTCTTGTCCAATTTCCCTTTGTTTTCAGAACTTTTTTCACAATATATCAGGGTTAATATATGTTCAAAACAATGAATATATTAATAATAGCATATATTTGTGGGTGTATTATTTATCAAATAACTCACAACTACAGTGAATGTTATGTAATTCAGTGATATCACTTCGGTAAGACCAAAAGAAAGAGTATACAATCGGAAACCCTTAGAAATATCTTAACATTCAACTTTTTTGTTTACATGAAATGTTAAGGACCTTTCCTTTGTTTCCTACTACACAAACGTTCAAAATCACGGTTTTAACATTCCCCTACAATTTTATTGAGTAATTTATGGAAGGAAAATGAGATTTGGTCTTTTATCATGCTGCTGTGTCAGAATATGGCCAATTTTTCAATTTCGGAAATTCAGGTGTCCAATCGTTGTTATTGTCATAAAGAAACCAGTTGTAGTTCTTTTTCTAAAGGTATTTTGGTGTCCAATCGTAGATTTCATCACAAAGAATTTCTGAAGCCCGATAGTGGTTTTCTTCATAGATAGCTAATGCTGAGCAATAGTGAGTCTATTCATGATGAAATTCTAGCACCCAATCGCGGGTATAATAATTGTTCCACAAACATCCCATAAGGGACAAGGGATACTTCTCTCACATCAATGAGTGCACCCCGATTCATATTAGCTCAATGATATGGGACCTACAGTTTATCGCCGAGTCCGAACGGCGTGTCTAAGACACCACTTTTGTAGAGACGTTTTTCATGGCTGAAATACTCAGGAAATGTCGCCAACATTACTGAGGGGTATTTTGCCACCGTTGAAAAGTGTTTTGATGTAGCTTGGCCGGGGAATCGAACCCACGACCTTATATGTGCAAGGCGGGTATGCATACCATTGCACCACAGTGGCACCCAATGTATGTAAATGACAAATGGTTTCCTATCGTGGATCTTCTCATAAATTGATCAGGAAGTAGGAAGTCTTGAATTATTTTAAAATGAAATTCTGGCGCCCAATCCAAGGTATATACATGTATACATTCTTTTAGCAAAAATCCATAAACACAATTTTTCCCAAACTACATTTTTTATACTCTCAGCCTTTAGTCAAAATGTGCCTCATCGAAATAATGGTTTTAGGGCCAAAGTGTGTTTGGAAGAAATCTGTTTAAGAAAACTTGGGGCCGACTTAGCTATGTTCGTCCTTCTGGTTGGCTGCCGAGTGAACACGATAATTCTCGAAAGATCAACCGATTCGGTCCAAAATTTGGCCTTCGTGATATTTTGTCCAAATTTTGATCAAATTCGAAGATGGACCTTTTCGAACCACGATTTTGGTAACCTTCCACAGCGATTTCAAAAATTTTCAGAGAAGTGCAGTTTAAAACCTCTCTGGATAATTAGTAAATGTATGTACCTGTGTAAGCTTAAGACCTCAGTAGTCATGGTTTCCTTCCTTTATGATAATAATTTAGTTATAAGTAAAAATATGAAATCAATTAATAAATAAAAATACCTCTCTGGAAACGCTTTGCTTTTTTGCAAAAAGTGTTCTCGGTTCACCTATTATTACAGTACAAGGTTTTTCAAGGGCAAGTCCATACTTTCAGATAGAATGGCTCGAAAGCTGTAAAGAACACCTACGGCCATAATGTCTAGAGGTGTGCACGACAATTTTCGAACCGTATACTTCGTTGGTCCATACTTTGTTAATCCCAAAATCTCTGCTAGCCTTATAAAAAGATCCAAAATGACGATTTTCCGTCTACTCCTTCTGGTATTTCCCCCCAAATTTTATGACTTTTAGCTAAAGTGATATGTACGATTTTTCTTGAACGGAGCAACAGATTTGGTCCAAACTTTGGTTTTTGTAAAATTTTGTCCAAACTTAGTTTTAGCTCGAAAATGGGCCGTACCTAGTATGGCCCTCACAAACCTTCAAAATAATTGTTTAATGCTGTTTAAGGTCTGTTCGAGGTTTCTTAGAAATATTTACTGAAGGTATTCCTTGTGTTTAGAGCGGTATTATGTTTTTTGTGGACAAGTCCATATTTCCTGAAAAAAAAACTGAAAATTATACTGTCACGAACTGAAACGCCCGTAGGGCGCAATATTTTTAAAAGGCGTGACTCCAAAAATAAGATCTACTTTAAAAATGAACTATGTCGATCCGGTCTATTTCTTTAGATACCTCCTCCGCAACACTTGTGATCAATGATAGAATCCATATTTTGTTGACAAGTTTCCGGCCCCCCCCCCCTGGCTACGTCGGTGATACGGGCAAAATGTTCCTCATCGAAATAATGGTTTTAGACTAGAGCTGACAAACTATCGATATTCCCAAGATTAGATATTTTATTTCTTTATTTCTTTATTTCATAATAGTCTAGAGAACAATGTTCCTTACAGACTAGGACTAAAAATAAAAATAAAATGTACATATAATTTACTTGTTATATACATACATAAGAAAGGGAATTACAATAACAATCTTTTTAAAGTTTCTTTGAAAGTGTTTTTTGATGCGCTAAATTCAATAAGGCAGGATCGATTAAGATTGTTATAGTTTATTAATGCCCTATTTATAGGGCTATTTAAGGTATAATTGGATCGATGACAATCAATATGAAACATGTTAAAGTTCCGAAGATGTCGTATTGGCACGTTGAAGGTAATTTTTTCCAAAAGACAAGAGCAATCAATACTATAGTTAACAATGTCATAGATAAAAATCATGGAATGCAATTTTCTTCTCCACTCCAATATATCCAAATGAATGAGGAGACAACGGGACTCGTAACTTGGAAAAGGCTGAGTGAAATTAATATTCGATAAGGCATATTTAATAAATTTTCTTTGTATTTTTTCCAAACGGTTTATTTGAATTTTAGTATAGGGACTCCAAATAATGGATCCGTATTCTAATTTAGATCGGATAAAAGAAGTATACAGGAGTTTTAACGTGTAAGGATCTCTAAACTCGACAGAATTACGTTTAACAAAAGCGAGTAAAGAATACACTTTAGGTATTAATGAATCAATGTGATCAATTTTCGATGTTTATTCCAAAAAATCGATAGCTATCAATATTATCATTAATTTCTTATCAAAATTAATTTGGAAATAACAATTGTGGATATGTTTATGCTTTTGTTGGCATTTTGCACAGGTACTTCACAGAAATTTAAAGGAGAAATAAGAATTGATTTTATAAAGATACAAAAATGCAATTTACTTTTCCGAAAGGATTGTACGTGTACTTTCTCACATCCACAAAAAACAAAAAGCCGCGTAATTTCTATTAATTTTAATAGATTTTAGGTTATAGATTTTTAATCGGATAATATCGAAAGACAAAACTGTCTATCGATATTGAATTTTAAAAAATCGATACTACAGATATTGCCATTGATTTTTTGCCAGCTCTATTTTAGACTTTGGGTGCCACCGTGGTGCAATGGTATGCACACCCGCCTTGCACGCTGAAGGTCTTGGTTTCGATTCCCCGGCCAATCAACATCAAACAATTTTCAACGGTGGCAAAATACCCCTCAGTAATGTTGGCGACATTTCCTGAGTATTTCCGCCATGTAAAACTTCTCCACAAGTGGTGTCTAAGACACGCCGTTCGGACTCGGCAATAAGCAGTAGGTCCCATATCATTGAGCTAATATGAATCGGGGTGCACTTATTGATATGAGAGAAGTCTCCCTTGTCCCATCTGGGATGCTTGTGGAACAATTATATATATTTTATTATTTTAGACTCCAAATATGCTTGGACGAAATCCGTTTCTGATAATGTGGAGTTGATTTAGCCATGTCCCTCCGTCTCTAAACACGGTGTCAGTATTACGAAGGCAAAAATTTGGTCCGAATCGTAGATCCGTTCTAGAGTTATCGTGCGCTCTACCCAGCCAGACACAAAAGTTCGGAAAATTTGTGCACGATAACTCTTGAAGGGAGTAACCGATTTGTTCCATACTTTCTACATCGTGAAATTTCTACCAGATGAGGTTCCAATTTGGACTCAATAGGTCCACTCTATCGGGTACCTCCCACACAAAATTTCGGTTTAGGACCTGCTTTCGAATCGCTTTGATTTTTGTAGTAGCATTTTGTATTTACTGTCCGCTACATAAGGGTACAAGTTTCATCATGCGCAAGTCCATAATTCCTGAGAAAATAACCTGAAAGATGAAAAAATCCCTATGACACCGTGTGTAGTGGTTGGAGCGCAATATAACTCTTTAGCGGAACTGCCAATTGGGTCTAAAATTTGGCCTTCGTAAGATGTTGTCCAAACTTAGTCTTAGTTCGAAGATAAACCATATCGGTCCACACCATCAGGTACCTCCCCCACAAAAGTTAGAAAAATATTCGGAAAAATTGTGCGCACCATAACTCTTGATGGGAGTGACCGATTTGTTCTATACTTTACACATGCTAATATATCAGATACAAATCAGGTTCGAGTTCGGGACCTTCAAAAAATTTCGGATAAGTTTACTTTAAAACCTGCACTCGAATCACTTTGCCATACTTCTTGAAAAAAAAAAAAACAGCCCGATAGATATAAAAACCCCCTATGAACTGATCAACCGATTTGGTACAAAATTTGGTCTTCGTCATAGTACTTCCCCCCAATATTTAAAAAATGACACTAAAAAATTATTCACGATATTCCTTGAACGGAGCAACGAATTTGGTCCAAACTATGGATCTATTAATTGTGCAAATATAGTTTAACTTCTAAAATGACCTATAACGGAACTCTTCTTAGGGAAACCCCCTCCCCCCACATTATATCAATATTTGTGTCTAAGTGCAGTTTAGGGTCTGTTCGAAGATCCTTTGGAAATGTATACCGATGCTGTTCCTTGTGGGCCTGTTTCCATCAAAATTATATGGTCCAAAACTTATGCGATGATCCATTGAAATGACTAGTGGGTGCGGTATCTATCGAAAAGATATGACTTCCAAAGAAGGATCTACTTCCATAATGGACTATGGGCGGTCCATTTCTTTAAGTACACTTTTAAACTTTAATTTTAATCCACATTTTTGTCGTAGAGAGCAAATGTCCAAAAAGGGCCCAAATGCTGAAAAGCCCCTAAATACATTAGATTTTTCCATAGATGAGCGTTTCAATACACATAGGCTAAGGGTATATCTTTGTCGGCAAAGCCGACTGATACTTTTTACTTCTTGATTTAGTCATTATTAAGAAAATAGTTCATTTATTCCTGCTACAAAAAAAGAGAAAAAATTCATCACCAAAATATACATATTTACCAGCAGTTGGTCTCAGCTCAGAGGAGAAAAAGCATGAAAAATTAAAATTCACAGTTATTATATACTTCATCATCTTTCGAAAATATTAGCTGCTGTTGACCACCATTAATCCAAATTAAAGCTAATGTACGTTTTGAATCGTGAATTTAAATCATATTTATGATTTTATATATTCATATGGATGTACTATGTAGGTATGTTAGCGTTAACAAATTTGGCATTCGCTACCCTTAACAGATTAAGCGGGAGGCTCAACATATAATTAAACGTGTTTAAATATAAATTGGCGGGCCAAGCAGCTCTTGATTGTTATTTTTATCTAACGTTATCTAAATTTTTTGGCGTTTTTGTGATTTAAAATTGCTTTGTATATTTTATATGGTATAATTTTATTAAAATCAAATTGCTGCTTAATTAACGTAATTATGAAAAAAAGAAATCAAATAAAATAAACACTGGAACAAAATGTTATATAGTTTTTTTTTTTAAAGCATCAACATGTAATGGCAATACGCATAATCGATTGGCTGCGTTTATCATTGGCTCTGCTAAACTATTTTCATTGCATACACACTTACTTTTATTGCATTCTATAGTAGCTTTTGAGATTTCCCTTTATTTTTATCTTTGCTTATCACCTATGTTCCCTTCAATAAGACTGTCTACACGCAGAGAAAAAATATTTTTCGCTTTTGTTGGAACAAAAATATATGTTTTGGTTCCAAAAATGTATTTGTTTTGTTCAAACATTGTAATCTAAATCCAAAAATACCATCTTTTGTTCCAAACATAGAAAACAAAAACAACTTTCGAATTTCCGCAATATTGTTAAAATCGTTAACAATACCGATTGTAGGAACTATCATAATCTAATTTTGTTTACAAAAAGTATTGTCAATACAGAAAACCAGCCCAGAAATTTTTGATTTGAGTGCATATACTTCTCATATACACTTTTCGCATAACTTGGATATAAATGTCGCGTATAATATTGCAATCATTGATGAACACAATACATGGTTTCCTGCATTGGCTGACAACAAAGACAAACAAAAAGCCACAAGAACCCACCACAACATAAGGAATAATTAAACACCATAACAAACATGAAAAGGAAAGAAGAATGAAACAAAACAGAAACAAATAAAAACAAGAGTCTCACAAGTACATACACACAAAAACAAAGGTAAAGGCAGCATGTCATACAAACACACCACAACTCACCAAAATTGTTTTTTCAACACGGCATCGAATAGCGAGAGAAGAGAAACAAATTTTCGAAGAAAAGAGAGAAATATTGTTCAGTTGACGCAAACTATTTTTGGATTTACAATACTACATGAGGAATCCAACAATATGTTAACAATACATATTTTGCTCTTGGAATATTGTTGGATCAAACATATTTTTTTCTCTGCGTGTATGTCAGTGATTTCAATGTGCTTGCACCATCTACGTATACGAGTGTGTGTACAATGATTGTAATTAAATAAAGTCGAAATTATATTCGAACTAAAGAAACAAGAAAACAACAAAAACACATAAAATTAAATTTTATTTTTAATTTAAATGTTTTAATACCTTAAGCCATTTAAGAGTCATATGTTAATATGCGTTGTAATGATGTCAGGAAATGTTGAAATATTGACTGCAGGGGTTTTCGATCACTGTTGTCTTTTCTCATCATTTTGAATAGATTTAGTTTAATGAGTTTGGTGATAGGTATGTACATCTTCATTGATGTCATACGTCCGTTTTTTTGCTAGACCGGAAATAAATGCATGTTCATATAACATGATATATGGCTTAACTTGTTAATCGAACGCTGCTTAAAATACACCAAGATCCTCAGTGTTTTGATTAAAGAGTAGGTCAAAAAATGTGTCTCACTGACATAATGGTTGTAAAACCCACATAAGTATATTGGAACCAAATAATTTTCAGACAACTTGGAACTGGTGGCGGAATCTTTGAATGGCTATTGACACCAAGGGACCTTACTTTCCATATGATTACCATATATTTTCTAAATTTATAAACAATTTTTTTGAGTTTTGTTTGTATGAGTTCCTCTTTTTTTTAATTTATCTTTGTTCTTTTTGTGTGTGTACACCAGTGTTCACCAGCAACAACAAATTCAACCGCTGCGTTTGTGTTGGGCACATACATGAGATTATCTATCCCTCTCTAGACATCGTGTGCCTTCCCAGCAAACCAAATGTCTGATGTCCGACACGTCTGAACAATTTCGGAAGCAAAGTCGTTCAGATTTCGTTCCGATTTCTAAACGATTTTTCGGAGAGGAAATAGTTCAGATTTTGTACCGATTTCGTTCAGATTTCGGAACGAATGTCGGATAGAAATTTCCTTTCCGAATTTCTTAAGGATTTTCTTCAGATTTCGTTACGAAATCGGACCGAAATCGATCCGATGTCGCTGCGACATTTTGTTCCGAAATTATGTCAACCACTTCATACAACTTTCGTTAAGATATCGTTACGATTTCGGACGATACATCCGACATTTTGTTCCGATTTCGTTACGAAGTCGGTACGATTGGTTTGCTGGGTTAATTCATTGCTAAAAGAAAGAAGATGATCGGTGGTGAGAGTATCGTTGAAACTCTCCACAATTTAGATTGTGTGTGTTCACACAGACACGGCTCGCGAGCCCAGTGGTGATTAACACTGGGTTACACTATGAGATTCTTGTTTTTATTTATTATTGTCTTATTAGGACGAAGATATGAAGTATTTTTTGAAGTCTTTTTTTCTATATCAAGTCACCCCAGTGTCTTGTCTAGGAATAATTTTCTCAATACATACACATGTACAATCGAAGGGGGTTTCCTTCATGAATTGTAATGCCCTCCATTTCGGAAGTTTTTGTTGATATCATATCAACAAGTGTTGATATGATAGGTTGGCAGTGGCTTAGACCTCGACAACATTGTCTGTTTGTTGGAGAGGACCCAGGTTCAAACCTCAGCCGGGGCAGCCGGGCTCTGCTGTGAGTTTTTATTTATTATTGTCTTATTAGGACGAAGGCCATTATTTATGAAAGTTTTTAATTAATTGAATTAATCGAGCTAACATGGCCTAAGGAAACGATCGTAGCATAGTGGTTGAGTGTGTGGTACTTCGCTAGAATTCATTTTTCAATACAAATTTCTTAGGCCATGTTAGCTCGATTAATTCAAATGATTCTTGTTTTTATTTTTTACCTCCTTCTCATTCTTCTTTGTGCTTTGATAGTTGAGTTACACCAGAATTTGAGAAGTGTCGTATTTTGTGTTTTCTTTTCATATTTGTTGTGGTTTTATTGCATACCTTATGTTGGGGTAGGTGCTTGGAGGATGAGAGCAATGGAGTAGTTATGTTTCTTCATTCAATTTGTTGTTGTTAGACATGTGTAGTGTTTGTCAATGTTCATAATATTGTACGTGACATTTACATATACCAAAGTTATGTGGAAAGTGTATATGAGAATTAAATACGATCAAATCAAAAATATCAGTAACAGGTTTTCTGGGCTGATAATATTCTCTGTAGAAATTCTAGATTATGATAGTTCTTACAATAGGTATTGTCAATGATTTTTACAATATTGGGGAATTTCGCAAGTTGTTTTTGTTTTGTATGTTTGAGGCAAACGATGATATTATTGGATTTGCAATTGCAATGCTTGAACAAAACAAATGAATTGTTGGAACAAAAATAGATAATAGATAATAGATCGAATGTTTTAAAATATCCTAATAAATGTTCTGAAATTTTTAAAATCAGCTTTAAAATATCCTAATGTGTATCATCTTCCATGAATTTTCACTCAATTTTTTTGTGGTATCAATACTGTGTATGATATAAAATCGGCTAAAGTGACATCACTTATTAACTTCTGTACACATACGCTACACTTAGTACGGAATGGTGTCAATTTTTTCTCTGGTGTAATTTTTTCTCTGAATGTAATTTTTTCTCTGGATGTAGTACATACAGTAAAAACAAAATTTCCTTTGCAATTCCATTAGAAAAAAATTAAAAAAAAAAATATTGAGAGCACATCTACGATTTTTGGTGTAGAGGTTAAGAAAAAAATGTTGGTTTTAAACCCGTTCGCGTTCATAAAATTGGCCGATGCGCGCAAAGTTATGGCGGTTTTTTTCATATAAAGAATAAATATTTAAACATGTTTTATTTGTTTTTTATGAAAAAATGCATGCATAAATCGTTAACAGTTTTTCAATCTATTCGTAAGTATTTAAATATTTACTGAATTTATTTTTATTTAATAAAAAATCTTGAAAAAGATCCAAATTATCCAACACCAGAGTCCGTATAACCTTAAAAAAGTAAATTAGAAATATCTACAGAATATAGGCAATGCCTGGAAAAATATGAAATTAAATTTATAGAGATTGGGTAAATAAATTGCATATTATAGCAAAATTAAAAGAGAAAAACATATAGTTGAAATATTAGTTCAAATATATTTTTTGGTTTGATTAAAAATATTAGAAAAAATATTTGGGAGTTCTCCAACTATTTCGCTCAAATCCCATGCAATAATTAATGTATTCCGCAAAACCTTCATTAGGAAATATTATATACAATCGCGAAATCTTAGTTGCTTACAGTGATACCTTATAAAAGCCTTTTTTTAAATTCATGTCAATAGCACATTTCAATTTTTTTTTTTTTGTTACTTCATTTTAGTCGATATCTTTGGAATAACCTCTGGAATGTTTATATATCTTTGTTTGTAATTTTATGAGTATCTTTCAACAAAAAGTTTGGATTCGATAACGTACCGTTACAATTTATTTTTAATTTTCTTTCAAAAAGCCCAAAATTTGTACAGTTTAAAGTGTTTCATCGGAATAGCACATTCTTTAATAACTTGAGTAAAAATGCAAATTTTGAATGCTTCTGTTACGATTCTTTAAAATTGGAACAAATAACAGCTACTTTAAGTTTAAAACGCTAAAATTGGTCGAACTATGACTTAATACCGGGGAAATAAGACCTTATAAAAGCTGTGGACTTTAATTGTCTATAATACGTTAAAAATTTGGCAAAAGTTGGCAGTTTCTTGTCAGATTTATAAAGATTTAATAAAAAATGAGCGATAGAAGACAAATGGTGCAAAATAAACTTGAACTTCTACTGAAATTTGGTTACAGTTCTTCGTGAAACTTCAAATTCCTATGACTCCTATTCCATAATGGTGTCCAATGTTTGCATTAAGATAAGTTGATCGTTAAAATATCAGGTGATTTCTATTGTTTTGGGTCTGAGCCAACATACTATAAAGAAAAAAACAGATTCTTCCTGTACACATTCCCGAGGTTAATTAAGTTTATTTACATTTGATTTTTGCGTCATATGTTTACATATACACACACACGTAATAACACATACACATACACACGCACACAACACACAATTAAAAAAAAAATAGGAATTTCACAACACAAATGTTTATCAACTGATTTAACTTACTTCAAAAACAAAAATAGAAGGTCTGTACGATAACCCAAAAGTTTGTGCAAATTTGCACAAACTTTTACAAAATGCTGTTCGATAACAAACTTGCAAAGTAAAAGAGAGAGAATTTGGAGACAATTGTCAGTGAATATTGGACAGTTTTGGAAAGTTTTGTTTACAAGTTTTTGCAAGGAAAATTTTTCTTGTAAGAATTTGCAAGTTTGATCAGCTGATTTAAATTCGAATGTTTTCTGGCGGACTTCTTGGCAAAAACATAAACATACGTTTGGCTATTAAAATAAATAGATATAAAAAAGGAAAAAATTATGAAATAAATTATGGAAAACGATAATGTAAGTAAGGCCAAACCTATAGCTCTGCGTGTTGCGTGTGCGTTCAAAAATACAAAAACAAAATACATGTATTTTAAATTGAAATACATGTACTTTGTTTTTGTATTTGAACGTACACGCAACACGCAGAGCTATAGGTTTGGCCCTAAAATAACTTATTTTGTAGTTTGTGGTGATAAATGGAAAATAAAAAAGGTAGACACCTTCAATTGTTAAATTTAATCTTTTCAGCCAACTACTTCTTGTTCATCAAATCAGCTGACTTCTTGTTTTTGCAAATTGCTGTTCGATAACAATCTGCAAATTTTTTGCTTCGATAGAGTAAAATTGGTGGAGAGAGGTTTCTGAGAACTTCCTGAGTGCTTGCAAGTACTTTTCACTTGCGAAGTTATCGTACGCACCTATAATTTTTGCATGTTTTTATAACCATTTATTTTCTCTTTTTTATTGTTTAAGTATTTTTGTTTTTCTCCATCATACAATGACGAAAAATGTTGGCTGTTTTAGCAAATAAATGACGAAACTGCCCTAAAACCTGATTTTTGTTCTAATGTAAAAAACATATAAACATAGTGATAATGTGGCTAAAACCTTCAAAATACCGGAAATCAAGAGGTACGCTTCTATGGCGGATATAGGAAGACGTGGACCTATACTGATAATTCTCTTCTGGAATATTTTATAACATCATGGAAGACTAAATAACAATTTTTGGTCATTTCGATGGGATATTGACGTGACAACCCTCAGAATTACGAAAATCGGAAGTTACCATTCTATGGAAGCTATATGGAGAAGTAGACCTATTCCGACGAATTGCAGTCGGAAAGGTTTTCAACTTCAATGTGGACTAAATACCAAATTCCAGCCATTTGGGTGGCTGATTTTCGGTATTTTGAAGGTTGTGGCCACAAACCTTCATAATACCGAAAATCGGGATGTATATAATATACAAATAAGGGCAATATGAGATTGTGGACCTATACCTAAAATTTCAGGTAGAAATTTTGTACCCCAACGAAGACTTAAACCAAATTTTAATCATTTCGTTGGAAAATTTAGGCAACAACCTTTAAAATATCGAAAATTGGAATATACTGGGGGCTTTATGGAGGCGTGGACAAATTAAGAGGGGAAAGATGAATACCCTCAACGAAGACTTAGTACCAAATTTCAGCCTATTAGGTGGATTATTGTGACCTTCAAAACACCGAAAATCGGGAGGTACCGTTCTATGGGAGCTATATGAAGGCGTGGTGCTAAAACGACAAAATTATATGGGAAAATTTTAACGAAGACTAAATACCAAATTTCTGACATTTCGGTGAGATAATGAAGCCAAAACCTTCAAAATACCGAAAATCGGGTGGTGCCGTTCTATGGGGGCTATACCAAAGCGTGAACCGATATAGCCCACTTGCAATACCAAACATTCTAGTAGTAATAAAAACTTCTATACCAAATTACAAAACTCTATCTTAAAATTGCGAGCTGTAGCTTGATTTCAACAGACGGACCAACGGACGGACGGACATGGTTATATCGACTTAGAACTTAACCCTGATCAAGAATATATATATGTACATACTTTATAGGGTCTCCGATTAATATTTCGATGTGTTACAAAGAGGTTTTTTTTAAGAAATCTCACACATCAAAATTTTGGACTTTAGACTCCAATTACCAGGATGCTTTACTGAGCACACTCATGAGATATAGATTAAACGATGTAAAAATCGGGTGACGTAGGGGATGGATGACACCAAGCAACCGTCCTGACCGGTTTTAACATGGCAAAGCCCAGGATTTATCTTGGTCCCTCTTTCATCTCAAGTGGACACTGACCTCCCCGTGGTGTCACCTGGGGAACTGCCTTTAACACCCGTTAAAGGTAGTGAGCTAACATGTGCCGCGCGTTCTCCCATAAGAACGTTAAAAACTTGGGTTTGGGCGTCGGGCTAGTAACCCTTCCCTAGAAAAAACAGCATACTATGAAAAAACGAAAGAAAAGAAAAACAATCCCCTCTAAAGTTGACGAACCCCGCAAACGTTTTAAGGACCATGATCTGCGAATCTGCACCTGGAATGTTCGCACTCTCTATAGAGAAGGTGCAGTCTTCGCATTGGCAGACGTACTTGAAAAGTACAAGGCCGATATTACTGCCATACAGGAAATACGATGGATTGGGAAAGGCGTCACAACAACACCTAAAGGTGACGCACTGTATTATAGCTGCCATGACGTAAAGCATGAGTTTGGTTGCGGATTCGTAGTTAGTCGGAGACTAAAACATCTGGTATCCAGCTTCACTCCAGTGAATGAAAGACTTGCTGCAATTCGAATAAAAGCTAAATTCTTCAACATCAGCTTTATTTGCGCTCATGCTCCCACTGAAGAAAAGGACGAACAGACCAAAGATATATTTTACGAGCGCTTAGAAGAAACATATGACCGTTGCCCTGCCCACGACATTAAAATCATTCTAGGCGATTTTAATGCCAAAATTGGAAAGGAGAATATCTTTGGCCCAACAGTCGGGAAATTCAGCCTCCACAGTGAAACATCTGACAATGGTATGAGGCTGATAGACTTTGCAGCTGCAAAAACATGGTAGTTAGCAGTACCAGATTTAATCATCTCGATATTCATAAGGGCACCTGGTTGTCTCCAGATCAGAAAACAAGAAACCAAATTGATCATGTTGTAATAGATGGAAGACATTCATCGAGCGTGTTGGATGTACGATCGTTCCGAGGCGCAATCATTGATTCGGACAACTACCTTGTTGCAGCAAAGGTACGCACCCGCTTAAACATAGCAAACAAAGTACGAACAGACACAACACGAAAGTTAGACATCGGCAAGCTGCAATCACAACAGATAGCCACAGCATATTCCACACAACTACCCAATTGCTTAATCAATAACCCGATAACATATCAGCGCAATGGCAAAGCATTGCCCACTCCATGCAAACAGCCGCAAAATCCATACTTGGATACCAGAGGCCTCCACCAAGGAATCCATGGTATGATCAGGAGTGTCGTGCTGCCACCGAAGAGAAAAATGCGGCATATAGGGCTACTTTACAATCCGTAGCAACGCGTAGCGCACGAGAGTGATACAGGGAGAAAAGGAGAGAGGAGAAACGTCTTTTCCGCAGGAAAAAGAGAGAGATGGAAAAGCGGGAGTGTGAAAAACTCGAGATGTACAGGAGCCAGAATGAAGTCCGAAAATTCTACCAAAGAGTCAAGCATCAAACTGATGGCTTTTGTACAGGCACATCCTCCTGTAGAGACCAGCAAGGTAATTTGGTAACTGATACAGATAGTGTACTCAGGATATGGAAAGAACATTTTTCAAAACTGTTGGTATCCAATAGCAGCGAAGACGACGAAGATACCACAGTCCAAATCCCAGAAGATTGTATTGAATGTATACCGCCCAGCCAAGATGAGGTAAAGACAGCAATAAATCGGCTGAAGAATAATAAGGCAGCAGGAGCCGATGGCTTACCAGCCGAGCTGTTCAAAACCGGAGGCGACACGCTGATAAGGTGTATTCATCAGCTAGTTAGCACCAACTGGCAGGAAGAACGAGTACCCGACGATTGGAACCTGAGTATCCTGTGCCCCGTCCGCAAGAAGGGAGATAAGACTGTATGCTCTAACTATAGGGGCATAAGTCTACTCCCTATTGCCTACAAGATCGTGTCAGGGATATTGTGCGAACGACTAAAGCCAATGGTCAACGAGATAATTGGACCATACCAATGCGGCTTTAGACCTGGCAAGTCCACCATTGACCAGATATTTACCCTGCGGCAAATCCTGGAGAAGACCCAAGAGATGCAGATCGACACCTACCACTTTTTGTCGATTATAAAGCAGCCTTCGACAGCCCGCTGCGTTCAAAGGTATTCCAAGCCATGTCTGAATTTGGTATCCCCGCAAAGCTCATCCGGCTTTGCAAAATGACTTTAACTGACACGAGGTCCTCAGTTAAAATAGGAAAGAACCTCTCCGAAGAGTTTGGTACCAAAAGAGGTTTCAGACAAGGAGACAGCCTTTCGTGTGATCTCCTTAACATCCTGCTGGAAAAGGTTATACGAGAGGCAAACGTCAAAAGAAGTGGTACAATATACACCAATAGTCACATGTTACTTGCTTATGCTGATGATATAGACATCATAGGCCGATCAGTGATCAGTAAAAGAAGTAACTGATACCTTTATGAAGGTCGAAGGAGAATCTGCTAAAGTGGGTCTGGCGGTAAACGGTGAAAAGACCAAGTTGATGGTGCCGACGCGCAATGCGTCCATTGAGCTCGGACCGACTGTGGAAGTTGGTTTCTATAATATTGAGGTAGTAAAAGACTTCGTCTACCTCGGCACCTCCGTAAACACAACAATCGACATCAGTTGTGAAATAAAAAGAAGAATTGTATTGGCCAACAGATGTTACTTTGGTTTAAGTAAGCAGTTTAAAAACAAAGCCACATATGATGTATGGCTCCGAAGCCTGGGTACTTGCGCAAGCAGACATGGCAGTGCTTGGTGTGTTTGAGAGAAAAATTCTTCGAAAGATCTACGGACCAATCTGCGTTGACGGTGAATATCGACATCGTATGAACCACGAGCTGTATCTGCTGTACAACGACATCAATATTGTTAAACGTATCGAGATGCAGCGATTGCGTTGGCTAGGCCATATCATAAGAATGAGCGATGATGACCCCGCTAAAAAGGTGTATAAACACGGACCGCTTGGCGGTGCACGCAGAATTGGCAGGCCAAGGAATAGATTGCGCAAACAAGTGGATGATGAGATGAAAAGGCGCGGTATTCCTGAAAGCGAGAATTGGAGATCTTTTCTTAGTTCGGCCTATAGAACAAATGTTCTGTAATGGGCCAGCTAAGTAAGTAAGTAAGATGTAAAAATCACGAGTTCTATAATCCTATTATAAATATTACATCGTTGCGCGTCCGGATTAAAAAAAAGGAAAAAAAAACCCGAATTTCCGGCTTCAAAATGTTAGCATCAATTTTAGGTGAATGCAGTGGATATATCGAAAATTCATACTCTAGTATTATGTTACCAATGGAGTATTCTTTGAGTCTTTCTTTTGGCTTTGGTCTATAAAATGTAAGGTTAAGCTAGAAATCGGAAGGGAGCATAAACAAGATGTTGGCTTCAACCAATTTTTCTACATTGATGCCAACACAGCTTCCATGTAAATTAATTTTAACGGTCGACGTTAAGCGATTCGTCTTAAAACAGTTCATCTTAAAGAATTTCAGTGATATTATACAGTATATCTTAACAGGTTGCGAGTTCTGAAAGGGTAAAATTCGGATTCATCGAATGTAAAACATTTTTGGTTTTTACCATATACACAAATCTGCTGAATTTTTCTTAAAATTTTTGTTTATCGCATCATTTTTCAACACCACAATAAAGGCTTCTCTCGGTGTTATTTTAAAATAAATTGCATTATATTTATATTAAGCTCCCCAGCAAAATTTTACGGAATGGGTTCTTTGCGATGACGTGATTTCATGTCATCTTTTGCATTGGTTCAAAGGAAGTCGTGAAAGATCCGATCTTTTCATCAGCATTTGTACCCATTCCATCGATCCAATAGAGATGATGTTTGTGTTTTTATTTACACACCTGTTTATTTTCATTTTTGTTAGAACTGTCGTCGTGATGTTGTCTAACATTTCCTGCATATCAAACAACTAAAATTTCTAAACAATTGGTATTATCGAGCTAAAAATAGAATCGGACTGCGCACATTGCTATTTTAAAAGTTCCCTTGTCTGTTCTAAATCTGACATAGAATGAAATCAATCAAATTTCGCTTCTTGGAATTTGAAAAAAAAAGTCCGAAACGAAAAGGAACAAGAATCTGAAAATAAAGTAGAAACTACTTTTGGAAAGAAACAATTTAAAATAAATTAATTTAGCATAAATGGTATTTTCCATAAAAAGTCTCTCCTCCCCGTTCGTTACATTTTGTTCTTAGAGATCCCTAAAGCAAGCCGGGTTGTAGATCCCTACATATTTCCGTCACTAAACAAAATAGTATATGTAAATTACCAAAATGTTGTTATAAAATAACAAAATTATAAAATAAAAGTAATTTACGAAATAAAAATACTTAAAGGAGTGCATTTGGAGTCCATGTTGAAATCTGAACTGGTAAGATGAACTTTTGTAAGATGAAAGAATATCAGTTGCGGAAAACGGAGGAAGTAATATTTTGCGTTGCAGCGGTGGTGATTACATTGCAATTTTGGATGTAAACTTTTGAAAAACTAAACTGATAAATTGATTGTAGCTATTTCATGAATTCGTTTGAATTAATAAAGAGTTTTGTTTTTCATGAAAACCATATTTCAATATAGCATTTCCATTTTCCAAACAAGACATGAAAATTTCATGCCAAGGGGTTGGTGAAAATGACATGCCAAAGCATTGGTGGAAATGACATGTCAACGCATTGGTTAAAATGACATGCTTAGGATCCAGAAAAGAACGTCATCTTTTGGGGTCCACACTCATATAAAATTCATCGATGAAGATGCTAAAAAGATGACATGCTAGATCACTTGCACCCATGATTGAATGTCATCTTTGGCATCGAACATTTTGCTGGGCTCATTATATATGTATGTATGTACAATGTATGCAGATTTCAACATCACATAGTCATTACATGAAATTCAGTCATCAATTTATGGAATATTATATTTTTATTCAATTGATTCCTCTAGCCATAAATATAACACACGTATAATGACTAAACATCTTTTTGTGGAGAAATAGTTGTGTGATTTGGTTGAGATAACAGGAATATGTTAGCTGAATACCCTTCCCCCGAACAATTGCCGAACATAGCCTGGCGAACAATAAATTTGTCTTTTCAGCTATGACAACAATGTAATGACACCGTGCAACAAAAACCAAAATTGGACAATCATCAGAGGCAAGATTGGTGTCTAGACTTTTTGATGGAATATAGAAAAAAAACCCACCAGAAGGAAAAGTTATCTAACCATGGAACAATCAAGTGGTAGCCAACGACCAAGTAAAAGCCAACAATGAACAGCAGTTTCTGCAATAAGAAAACAGAAATGTGCAATATAGCAGTATATAACCAAAAAACAACAACAACTAGCTGAATACCACCATCAAAAAAAGTTATATTCGGCAGTCAATTAATATTGAAGAGGCTCTTTTTTAACGAGTCAAGTGGCTTGACTTGTTGAGTTCCAAGATATCGCCGAGAAGCATCGGACCAACTCATTGCATGGCGTTGCACTTTTGGTTAGACGTTTTGTTTTTGTTGCCTTTAAAGGTTTTCCATACTGGCCGCTTGCTGGTTTTTTTGTTTTGGTCTATCTTCACTTACAGCACATCTGGCCTATATGGCTTTTACTGTATGAATAACAACCCATCTCAGGCTATGAAAGAGAAAATATTGGCGTTGTTGTTGTTTCTCTAAGTTTTTTTTAGTAGACAAAATATTTATCATGATTATATAACAAACATGCATGCCGCTTCATTTAGTTGGATGCCTACTTAGATGGTTGCATCAAAGTTTCGGCCATAAAACGAAGTGTTTTATGTGTCATTGGGCTTTTACTTTGCCGCAAAGCTTAAATGATATTTAGCGTCGGATTATAGAAATGATAGATAGATTTTTTGATGTGGACTTGAGCATGGATGATTTAACATTTTGTATTACAAGCGAGGCACGAAATAGTAGTTAATCCATCATATCTGATTTGAATGAAAAGTTTACTCGAAACGCTTCGTAGAACCTGTTGCAGGAAAAATGCTTAATTATAGGGCAAAAAATACAATCGTTTCGTATCGTATTCATTTAAGGTGAAAGAAATTGAGTCGCAAGTGTTTAAAAGGTTACATCCAGTTGTAGAGCCCGAAAAGAGGAAATTTTTTATGATTGTTTTCCAATATTGACCGAGCAAATTGCGCGGTGAATGAATCAGGGTTTCGGAGTTGGAGTCTACGAGTCGGAGTCGAGCATTTTTGCTGGAGTCGGAGTCTGAGTCGAAAAAAAATAACTCGACTCCGACTCCGGGCAATTTCTTCTACTATATAAAAATATAACATTAAATTCAAAAATCATTATATATTTTAGAAGAGAGCTAAAAAATATATAAGCAAACGGTATACTATGCAAATTTAGAGAACAATTCACTGGATATGTACTGTCCTTTGAAGTCTAGTCTTTTCGTCTTTTTGGTCCAGTTGATCCATTATTTTTGTTGCAAGCAAAAGTAATGTTCTATGGCAATCGAATTATAATTGGACATTTAACCTCTTTTATATAAGCCCTACAAGTCTTATGTCAGAAGATCTACTGGTCTTCTTACAAAAATCTACTGATTTTCCCATCTTGTCTTTTGTGAGATGTCATCCTTGTCTCCTATTAAAGGACCTGTTGCACTCTTATGAAGGACATTGTGGTCGATATGGGAAATCTTACTGATTACACTGTGACATAAAATGGAAGTCAAGGTCTGTCTACCCCCATGTTGGGAATGAAAGCCCTTATTGAATATATTAAGAACTCCAAAGGACCCATTGTAGAAGGTTCTGAGTTATGACTTAAAGATTTTTTTGTTGACCCCCAATAATGCTGGAGTAAGTAACTTTATATCTTTGTTCCGCGATATTGTTTCATCATTTTAAGATGAAAGGTTTTAAGATAAATAGAATGAAGAATTCTTTTGTAGATAATTTTGCCCTTCTAGCTCAGTTCCTTCCATGTCCTTTATGTTCTTGAACTGCAAAATAAAACACAAGATCAGATTTTTTACATGAACAAAATCTACAGAAATGTTCCTCCGAAAATTTTGGTAAGGACGTCAAAATCTAATAATTCATCTATCGATTTTAAGGGGCTATGGCCACTTACAAATTTTACAAAATCGAGTTCTTTTTATTTGCTTATTTCAAAGAACAGGTAGAATAGAATATGTTGCCAAAATCTCGAGTTGATCGGACAAAAAGTAGCTGAGATATGAGCGTTAAAAAGAGAAAATTCATTCTGATTTGTATGTAACATCGAAGTTTGAAACGTGGTTTTCTTAAAATGACATTTTGGAATGCGGTGCCCACTGTAGCCGATCTTAATATGTCAAACGGATTATTAGATTTCGGGCTAGAGTTGGCACAGCAAAACGCTTTATAAAAGCAGGGTTTCGTAGACGGTCATTTGCACAAAACTTCTTAATATTTTTTAACAAAAATTTCAGAAATCAGATTAAGTTATGCTCTTTAAAATTAAGGGAAAATCTATCACAAAAGTTTCGCAGTTTTCTAGGAAAATTTTTAACTGGGGGTCACCTCTCAAGGCTCTCGACGAACTCTTTACTGTTGGCCTATATCCAATAATTTCTAACTTGTATTTTGTTGCTATTTTCCTATGTTAGATTAAGTAGAAACAATATAGATATGAATTTTACTTCATATTAATGTTCTGTAGTTAAGTATTATATTCGAACGGATGCCCTTTCTAAAAAATATGTTAGGAAAAACCAATAGGCTAGTAGGCGAACATAAGCGGAAAAAGTTGCAATGGTTAAATCACTCTCGAATCAGGGAAACAGGGATGACAGAACGTATGTTACTTTCGACGGCGTGGCAGGTGCGCGTACACAATATAAGAAGAGCAATTCCAGCCGAGGAGATACCACCAGAATTTAAGTTAAACGATTTTGCAGACGTCATCCGAAACACGAAATTATCCAAAGCTTTGGGCTCACTAGGAATATCAATGGTAAAGCTTAAGAAACTGGATGGACTCAGGGTTGAGTATTAAACAAGATTCCTCAATCTATCGTTATCCACCCAGATTGTATCAGACGCCCGCTACTAAAGCCATGCAAAGATGGCATCACAGGTGAATCGTACAAGCCTATCTCCATTACACGCCATATGCATACATATGAGTCAAGGACTGAACCAGAACAGGCAGTGCGACCGGACAGTTATGATGGCCCTTGACCTATCGAAAGTTTCCATACCATCGACCATGCCAAACTATCCTAGGATATAGAGAAGACTTCCCTCCAGCCGTGTTTGACACGTTGGATAACACTGTGCAACATTTTTAAGGTGATCTTGTGCAAACACTTCGAACTGAGGATTTTTTGAAAGCACAGACCCAAGCGACAAGAAACCCTAGTTGGGTTTTGTTGTGTCAGATCCAGCTCGGACTTTATGGCCCTATCTAAACATGGCTAAATATTGAGTTTTTAAAGAAATTCGGGGCTATATCTCTGAAACCAATGCGAATCTTCTTCTGACCTGTGAAGCAAATTTGTAGATAAGGACAAGAATACAATATTTGGAGAAATAATGAACTCGAAAAACTACATTTATTGCCTCAAATTTCAAAATATATGCAAAAGTCCACAATTTTTATACATTTCGCACCGTATCTCCAAAACCGTTAATTTCTGAATATTTTCTTCTGGAAAAATATTCCCTGGAATGTAATACACAACTCTTCAGAACATGTCATTGTTGTAAAATGCCTCTACGCCGTTGTTTTCATTACATAAAAATGTCAATGATGTGGTGAAATCCGAAATGCGAGAATAAACTCTTGGTGTGAACTGTGTTTGAAATACGTGTTGTAAAAGATATGATGCAAAATACCGCTGAAACAACATGAAGTAAGCATTTTAGAGTTTCAGAATGTTCTAAAGAATTGTTGAGAACTTTATTTGGAAGGTTTCTGCAAAAGGTTACTTGGTTCAACTCCCAATAGTTTAACCAATTATGTAAAATTATTAAATTATATTAAATTATATACAATTATGTAAAATTTTCTATATTTTATAGATTTTGATGCCCTAGATTGAGTTTTTCTTATGTGGTTTTTTCAAAAGATAAGTTCTACTAGTTTAGGGCTACAATATTGCTAAAGACTAGACTAGATGGCTGAAATGAGACTATGCCCGGAGCATGTTGTTCGATGGTGTCCTGATTTAGACCATTATGTATTCTAAAATATTGGGTGTGACGTTCCACAGCATGTTTAAGTCGTCCGAGCAAGCCACACACCAGTGAAGCATTTTCATTAGGAGACAAAGATTTTACCCGTACATCAACACAATTGGATGTTGTCGATACAGTATCTGCTTGGGTGTAACCGCCGTGAGCATCCCTGCCACGATCTAGTGGACAGACTTCCCCACCCAGACATGCCAGTAGAGATCTTCGTGATTTGGAGAGTGAGGTCCAAAAGTATAAACGAGAACTTTTGTTCAACTAGCGTATAAGACAGGCTTGAATAGCATTCATACTGCAAAGGTACAGTGTTTATGCCGTGCTCAGAGGCTATCTTCATCCATCGAAGCAAAAGAACACAACCAGCTAATCCCAACCACCTGTCTTCTGATTCTTTATGGACTAAGCTAGTCCAGTTTGCAGCATTTTTGAATCTGGATGCAGATGAAAGCAAAACCTGATAACTGAATAAAATATACGAACAAACATATTGGCGTTGCTACAACAACAGAGGTATACGTTCTTGTATGGCCCCATAAAACCGTACCACCGATTTCAATTTTTTAAAAACTTAGGAATTATGCTAACGAGGGTATATGGTAAAAATCAAAAACGTTTTACAATCAATGAATCCGAGTTTTACCTTTTCAGAATTCCCGAACCGTGAGCATATTTTATATAGTATGACTGAAATTCTTTAAAACTAAGTGTTGTTTTAGGAGGGATCCTATAATGTAGACCGTTAAAACTAATTTACGTGGAAGCTGTGTTGGCATCGATGTAGAAAAATGGGTAAAAATGCGAGTTTTTTAATTCTCCCTTCCGATTTATGGCTTAACCTTACATTTTATAGACGTATGCCCAAAGAAAGGCGCACAGAATACTCCAAGGGCATCATGATTCCACTGTATGATTTTTGGATATATCCACAGCATCCACATAAAATTGATGCTGACATTTTGAAGCCAGATTTTCTGTTTTTTTTTTTTAATTTTTTAATAATCCGGACGCGCAACAAGGTAATATTCAAAGCTCATAATAGGATTACAGAACTCCTGATTTTACGACATTTGATGTATATCTCATGAGTGTGCTCCGTACAGCATCGTAGTAATTGGAGTCTAAAAGCCAAAATTTGGTGCGTAAATTTTCTTAAAAACCCCCTTTTTTGCGTGTAAAATTTTTAAATATCATTCAATTGCCTTTGAATCCCGTGTGAATTTAGTTTTTTACGCGACGGATCTAATGAGTCCTTCCGCGTTCGAATTCATCCACTAAAACGGTGGATATAGATATCAAAGCCTTGAAAATAGGAAAATGTGCAAAAATATATTTTGACAAATATGCATACTAAGCCGCGATTTTTTTTTTAAATTTTACAAATTGGGAATTTTTATGCGCGATTATAAAATTTGCAAAAAAGCATGTCATAAATTACAGAGATACGCGAGTAACATGAGTCTTTTACCAAAAATAGAATGTAGAGGCACATCCGCGGTTCTTGAAGAATATATTTGAAACAGGTGTATATTGTATTTTTAGTAGGTGCTACTGAAATCGGATGCGCACCAAAATCGTATGCACATTGCGCGACTTTTACCCACTTTAAGGTTTTTTGAATTGTGTGGTACAACTGACGGCACACTTTGGCCGCTGAGTGAAACATCGATATTAGCATAACTATGTATTGAAAGAGATCCATTCTCTGTATACAAAAGCGTGTGCGCATCAACTGATCTTAGCAATTCGCGAATTGCAGGCTTTTAATTTTCATATTTTTTGAATGATTGTATGTTGAAGTACTCTTAATTTCCTATCCCTATAAGTTATCACAGTAAGCATTTAAGCTTTCGCGATATGGTATACCCATATTTCTTGATGAAGTTTTAGCAGTATACATTTATTATTGTATGGGATTTTAGCGAAATAGTTGGATAACTCCCAAATAAATTGTCTAAGTTTTTTAATCGAACCAAAAATATATTTGGAATAATATTTTAACATTAAGTTTTTTCTCTTTTCTTGTTGCTATAATATGCAATTTATATACCCAATCTCTATAAATTCGGTTTCATACTTTTCTATGCATTGTCTAAATTCTGTAGATTCTCCACTAATAAATTAGTTGTTTTAAATATTAAATCAAATAAAATGGGATGAGGTTGTAAAAAAGTCATAACCCTAGTATGTATCCGTCTGCTGAAATCAAGATACAGCTCACAATTTTTAAAGTAGAACTTTGTCGTTTGGTTTTGAAGTTTCTATTACTCCTACGATGTTTGGTATTGCAAATGCGATTTTCGGTATTTTGAAGTTTTTGGCATAAATATTCCACCAAAATTGTTAAAATTTGGTATTTAGTGTTCATTTACAGTATTAAACTTTCCATATGAAATTTGTCCGTATAGGTATACGCCTTCATATAGCCTCATAGAACGATACCTCCCGATTTTCGGTGTCTTAAAGGTTGTGGCCTCAATATTCCTCTAAAATGGCTGAAACTAGGTACTTAGTCCTCGTTGGGGGTATACAACTTTCGCCAAGAATTTTGTCGTTATAGGTCCACGCCTTTATATAGCCCCCATAGAACGGTACCTCCCGATTTTCGGTATTTTGAAATTTGTGGCACCAATATTCCACCGAAATTGTTGAAATTTGGTATTTATTTTTCATTTAGGGTACATATAAAACTTTCCATATGAAATTTGTCGGTATAGGTCCACGAACAATACCTCACGATTTTCGGTATTTTAAAGGTTGTGGCCTCAATATTCCTCTAAGATGGCTGAAATTAGGTACTTAGTCTTCGTTGGGGGTATACAACTTTCCCCTGGAATTTTGTCGGTATAGGTCCAAGCCTTCATATAGCCCCCATAGAACGGTACCTCGGGATTTCCGGTATTTTGAAGTTTATCGCATCAATATTCCACCGAAATTGTTGAAATTGGGTATTTAGTCTTCATTTGGGGTACAAAACACCTTAGTGTTGCCCCCATAAAACGATACCTTCAGATTTTCGGTATTTTAAAAGTTGTGACTTTCTACCTGAAATTTTTTGCACGCCTTCATATTGCCCTTAAAGAACGGGACATCCCGATTTTAAAAGTTTGTGGCCACAACCTTCAAATACCGAAAACCAGCCACCGAAATCCTTGACATTTGGTATTTACGCTACGTTGGAGGTAAAAACCTTTCCGACTGAAATTCGTCGGTATAGGTCCACGTTTCGAATAGCCCCCATAGAACAGTGCCTTCCGATTTTCGTAATTCTGAGGGTTGTTACGTCAATATCCCACCGAAATGAATGAAATTTGTTATTTAATCTTCCATGGTGTTATAAATATTCCAGAAGAGAATTGTCAGTATATGTAGGTCTACGTTTTCCTATATCCCCATAGAAGCGTACCTCTTGATTTTCGGTATATTGAAGGTTTTACCCACATTATCTTACCGTAATATTTTGTCCAAACTTAGAATTAGTTCGAAAATGGAACTTGTCGGTCCACTCGCCAGGCTACCTCCCTCACAAAAGTTCAAAACGTTTGTCTATTTGCTGTTTAAGGTCTGCTTGACAATCCTTTGGAAATTTTTACCGAAAGTAGTCCTTTTTTGTGGGCAAGTCCATGCTTCCTGATATAATGGTCCAAAAGCTCTAAATTATACGGTGACCAACGGAAATGACTGGTTGGGGGCGATATCTATCGAAAGTATTGACTCCCAGACTTGGATCCACTTCCAAAATGAAATATGTAGATCAGGTACTTCCTCCGCAACACGTTTGAGCTTCAATTCATATATTTTTTCGGCAAGTTCATACGTCAAAAGGGCCACAAAATTTAAAAAGGATTTTGGTTGAGGAGACGGTGTTCCATTCTACATTTTCCATATATGAAAGGGTATATCTATGTCGGCATACTTATGCACTTCTTATTTGTTTAATTACTTTTTATCTTCAATAATTAGGAAAAAATCAATATTCAATTATATAAAAGAAAACAGCAGCCAACACGTTCTTGTTAACTAGACAATTTATGGATTCATGTTGTTATTTCAATGTTAAAAACAAAAAACCACATAACTTTCAGCAGTTATGTTCAGTGAATTATAAAATTGTAGAAAAAGAAAAAAATAGAAACAACATCTTGTCTCACACAGAACAATGCACCACGGCACAACAATTGTCAGTATGTATTGTGTCATATTCTTAATGTCAGCTACAAGCGACACAACTGAGTTCACAGCAAGAAGCTGTGGCACCAATGCAGAAAAAAATTCAAAGTCTACTTGTGGCAATTGGAAACAATAACATGTAACTTGTTCTATTGTATTAGAATAACCCTAACAACCTCTTCCACCACCACCATAGACACTCAAATTCTAGTCGAGATGTTTGACATATTCTGTTTTATTTATTTTAAAAAATGATGTTCATTCACAACAACATGTTGTTCTTTCAGCAAGTAAAAATCACTCATCCATTCAATGTTGACTGATTTAAAAAAACAACAAATCGAAGGCAAACTTTCAAATGTAATTAACTAAATATGGCTTGATTTGTGGTTGAAATTAACAAAATTGGTAACTTTTTTCGTTTCAATAATCCCTGAAACTTGTGACTATGCGATGATAACGTAAAATGATGATAGTCGGCGGGGAGCTTGAAAACACACAAACGACTTAAGACACAAACTTCAAGATGAATGTTGATCGCTACGTATCATTGAAATTGTGAAATATGTCAATTGTATTTTCACTGTGTTGGAGTTTAATTTGACGTTAATGTAGAAGCATATGTTAGTTATGTTAGTAATTACCAATTACCAATACCCAAAGGGATTATTTGCATCTTATAAATTAAATACAATTCGAAAGATATTACATAATTTGAGTGTATATGCTATTACCAAACATACTCTATTATAGAGAACAGCCCCTTTATTTTCGATTCCATGCAACATTCTTAGTGTACCGCATTGGTTCACTACTTTCCATTGGGTGTACTTCATTTATTTCTATGCAAATATACTTATTTTGAGTAGATATTTTCGTTGAGGCAACTCTTGTCTTAACCCTTTGGACCCTCAGATTATCGGTTGTTGGATTATTTTTTTGTCATCTTTGATGTAATCGACTTCATCGACTAACCTCAGAGGATAGAAGAACCTCAACCAATGGCCGTGGACAGAAAATAGCATTTGTACAACCACTTACGGAATATGCAAACACTCAACTTCAAGAACGTAGAATTTTCATCTTGTTATCATACTGCCGTGTTAAATACCAAGATAATGTAAACGCTCTTACAAATACTTCAATACGGAGCATATGCAATGGGACTGCAAAGGTGCCGACAGGCAATCAGTTATATAATTACAAAAGCCCTGTAAAATGCGAAATTTTTTCGCAGAAGGAAGACCAAAATAAATAAAACGAATGAAATTCCTCCAAGGCACCATGCAGGTAAAGAAAGTTGCGCACTTTTATTGCCAATAACACTGTGCTAAACGAAAAATATTCAAGCGTTCTGATGCAAAAATTATATCGTGTTGGGGTCAGTAAACAACGCAAATACCTTAGGTTCCTTTGGGTCACTTCGTTTTTATACCCTCCACCATAGTATGGAGGGTATATTAAGTTTGTTTTTCCGTTTGTAACGCATTGAAATACTCATTTTCGACCCTATAAAGTATATATATTCTTGATCAGGGTAAAATTCTGAGTCGATATGTTCATTTCCGTCCCTCCGTCCGTCTGTGGAAATAACTCTAGCATCCACAAAAATTGAGTTAAGATGCTGAAATTTTGGAAAGGTGGGTCTTTTGTTTCGGGGTAGGATAACTTTGAATATGGACTTTATAGGTCCACGTTTTGGTATACACCCCATATAACGGTAGCGCCCTATTTCAGGTATTTTGACATTTTTTGAACACAACGGGCACTTTTTCAGGTATTTTGATGATTTTAGCTACATGTTCAGACTAAATTAGCTATGTTTTGTCATTTGGGGTTTCCAGCGATCAAGAAACTTCTCCACAATAAATTATGAGAATAGGTCCAACTATCTAGACCTCCTTTTAACGGTACCGCCCGATTTCGGATTTTTTTTATGCGGCACCCTCCTAAAATGTTTAGTTTTGTTAAAAATTGCGATTGCCAAAGATTGAGCTCAATCAGAATATGTTAAGTTTCCATCGGCCCTTAATATAGCTAATATTAAAATCTGACCCGATTTTTAAATTTTTTGTAGGATTACTTGTTTAGCTACTACAAAGAACTGGTAAACTGTTTTCATCGATTGGACAATAAATGTACAAGCAGGTCCTAATCTGAACTTATCCGAAATTTTGTGTGGGAGGTACCCGAAGGAGTGGACCATTTTGGAACCTCATCTAAGTTTAGTAGAAATTTCACGATGTGCAAAGTATGGATCAAATCGGTGACTTCCTTCAAGAGTTATCGTGCGCACAAATTCTCCGAACATTTTCGAACTTTTGTGGGGGAGGTACCGGAAGGAGTGAACCGATATAACCCATCTTCGAACTCAAACTAAGTTTGGACAAAATATTACGAAAGCCAAATTTTGGATTGAATCGGTTGGCCCGTTCGAGAGTTGTCATGCGCTCCAGCCAGACAGACGGACGGACATTGCTCAATCGACTCTAAATTGTCTGAAACACATTTCGTCCAAACATACTTGGGGTCTTAAACCATTATTTCGATGAGGCACATTTTGCCCGTATGAAAGTGTATATACCCTCGTTAGCATAAATGCTGGGGGTATAAAAATGTGTTCAGCCAGGTGAAAGGTACCGCCTATGGGGCTATATCAATGTGTCTAAATATCCTTAAAATTTTTTGTGGAAAAGTTTTATAACAGCAGGGAACCTCAAAAGTCAATTTACGGGTAGTTCCGTCAGACAATGTAACTAAGACGCTCAAAAAATCGAAAATCGGGAGGTACCGTTATATCGGGGCTATACCAAAACGTGAACTTACGAGTATGTTGAAAATTGTTGAAGGAGATAGTTTGTGACAACTGTGAACTTCAACTGTCAAATTACAGATAGTTCGATCAAAATAGACCTATGTTGACGGTTTTTGGTGGAGATGTTTTGTGACCACTATGAACCTTAAATATTAAATTATAGGTAGTTTGGAGTCCAAACTTTGGACAAAAAATTTAGCTAAAATCCTCAAAATACCTAAAATCAGGAGGTAGCATAATATAGGGTCTATACCTAAACATGGACCTATGTTGATAGTTTTTGGTATTATGGTGCTGTGACCCCTAGGAACCCTAAATATGAAATGACAACTTGTTCGGCTAAAAATTTTAGGTAACACCCTCACAATACCGAAAATCGCGAGGTATGTTATATGGGGACTGTACCTAAACCTGGACATATGTTGACAGTTTTTGGTGGTGTAGTGTTGTGACACCTAAAAACCTTCAATGTCAAGTTATAGCTGGTTCGGTTAAAAATTGTTGCTGAAACCTTAAAAATACTGAAAATCTGGATGTACCGTTATATGGGGGCTATACCTAAAGATGGACCTATGTTAACAGTTTTTGGTGGTGTAGTGTTGTGACCCCTAAGAACCTTAAATGTAAAATAACAGCTAGTTCGGTTAAAAATTGTAGGTAAAACCCTCAAAATGTCGAAAATCGGGTAGTACCGTTATATGGGGGCTATACCAAAACGTGAGCCGATATAGTCCATCTTCGAACTTGACCTACCTATGGAGAAAAGACACTATGGTGCAAAAATTCAGCGTTCTAGATCAATTATTGTGGACGCTAAAGTGATTACAACAGACGGACATGGCTATATCGACTCAGAATTTTATCCTGATCAAGAATATATATAGTTTATAGGGTCGGAAATGTACATTTCAACGCGTTACAAACAGAAAAAGAAACTTAATATACCCTCCATACTATGGTAAAGGTTATAAAAACACAGAAAAATTCATAAATTATATATTTTTCAACCGATTTCATTACTGTTTACCGCTTTCGAAAGCTAGCTTAATTTCCTTTTTGATAAAAAAAAATCATTATACTGTTTGGAATCTTCTAAGCAGCCTAGAACAATTAATGGTCTATTCGAAAGGTATGCCTCGTTGTGACTTGCATAAAAAAAGTAAAAACACATAAAAATACATAACTTATCTATTTTTCAACAGATTCCACTATTTTCCCCCGCTTTCGATAAAATGATAAAAATAAATCATTATGCGGTTTGGTATCTTCTAAGCAGTTTAGAGCACGAGGAAAATCATTTTCCCCTTTTTTCATGCGTTTGTTTCGCACTTCAGCCTCTATAACCGACCGATATCAAAATTAAATGGCTTGTTCAAAAGGTATGCCACGCTCCATTCAAAGAAAAAACTATGCATAGAAATCCGTTGTGAAAAATAAATGTTATGCCCGTTTAAATTTGAAAATCTTACAAATACCGTTATAAAAAAAACGAAGTGACCCAAAGGAACCAAAGGTATTTTCGTTGTTCATGGACACCGACACGATAGAATTTTTGCATCAGAACGCTTGAATATTTTTTTAGTTAACTTTTGTAGCACAGTGTAATAGTACAAGAAAAATATGCCGACATAATCATTAGAACTAAAAAAACGTACATAAATAAACATAGCGGTAAATGGTTTCGGTAATTGGTATCGAAACATACCAGGAAAAACTAGACTCGATTAAAGATATTGCATGGTCTCAGTCTAGGGATATGATAGTAGCTGCTGATTTCAATTTCCGAGCATTCGATGCAAGCCGAGCCTATTCAAGAGGGAAGCGTATAATAGACCCGATAACATGACTAGCGATAATAACTTTAAACAGGGGAAACAAACCAACTCTCAAAAGGCCAGGATGTGAGGAAACCATCCCTGATGTTACTTTTGCCTCTGAGAACTTACATAATAAAATTAGGGAGTGAAGGGTCGTATGATTTGTATGAACGGGAAAGACCTTAAAGGTCGTGTCGCGTTTCTGATTCCTGGGATTGTACTGAGTAAAGTCTACTGGAGCATATGTCTACGGCTAAAATCGAACCCCCGATTTTTACTTGAAATTTTTTATCCACGTTTTTGGGTATTTTGGCATATAACAGCATTTTCCTGAAATTTTCAGGGAACGTAGAGTGATGGCCCCCTGTTGAAATAGGCTACACATTTGATTGAATTTCGGATCGGGCGGGGTACCTCCCCTATGCCCTATTTTTGTAAAAATGCAATATTTGCAACAATTACAAATGTATCGCTTTGAAAATTAATTTCCGAGTCAATGGCGATTGTGTCTCCGACCTTACGTGCTTATTTGGGGCATTAAGACTGGACAACGCCCACTTTTTTAAATATGTTATATCTACGAAACTACTGAATCGATTTTCCTGAAACTTTCAGAGAATGTACAGGATAAAAAAAAAGGCTACATATTTTTTAACTTTCGGATCGGGCGGGTACTTCCCCTATGCCCTATTTTTGTAAAAATGCAATATTTGCAACAAATACGAATGTATCGGTTTCGGAATTTATTTACGAGTCAATGGCGACTGTGTCTTCAAACTTACGTACTTATTTTGGGACTTAAGATCCGACCACGCTCACTTTCTAATTAGGTTATATCTACAAACCTACTGAAGGGATTTTCAAGGAAATTGCGATTTGTCTAAACTTTTAAATCTTTAACAAGTAAGAAAAGCGTTAAGTTCGGTCGGGCCGAACTTTTTATACCCTCCACCACAAATTTCAGCCATTTCGGTGGATTAATGTGGCCACAACCTATATGATGGTGTGGACCTATACCTACAAATTTCTGGCGGAAAGTTTTATACGCCTAAAGAAGACTAAATACCAAATTTCAGCCATCTCGGTGTGATAATGAGGCTAAAACGTTCAAAATATCGAAAATCGGGAGATATCGTATTATGGGGGCTATATCAACACGTGGGCCTATATAAACATTTCATAGTAGAACTGTTTCTTAGCCTCTGGAAACACAAAATACAAAGTTACAACCGATTCTTTGGTCAACTGGGTCTAATACATTCAAAATATATTAAAATGACGCGTACTTTATAAGGGGCCTTATGTGGGGGCTATACCAAAACGTGAACCTATATAACCCAACTTTGGTAGGAATGTTTTCTGGCCTCTGAAGACACAAAACACCAAATTACAACCAATTCTGTGGTCAACTGGGTCTAATACATTCAATATATATTTAAATGACGCGTACTTTATAAGGGGCCTTATGTGGGGGCTATACCAAAACGTGGACCTATATAACCCAACTTTGGTAGGAATGTTTTCTGGCCTCTGAAGACACAAAATACCAAATTACAACCAATTCTGTGGTCAAATGGGTCTAATACATTCAAAATATATTAAAATGACGCGTAATTTATATGGGGCCTTATATGGGGGCTATCTCAAAACGTGGACCTATATAACCCAACTTTGGTAGGAATATTTTTTGGCCTCTGGAGACACAAAGTACCAAATTACAACCAATTTGGTGGTAAAATGGGCCAAATATCTTAAAAATTCCTTAAAACGACGACGCGTCACGCGTCATTTTGTATGGGGGCTATACGAAAGCGTGGACCTACATAGCCCGCTTTCAATACCAAAAGTCCTACGTAAATATAACATATTTTCCCAAAATTTCATCAACCTACGTCAATCCGTTCGGACGCTAGAGTGATTTCCACAGACGGACAGACGGACAGACAGACAGACGGACAGACGGACGGACATGGCTATATCGATGTAGAATTGCACGCTGATCAAGAATATATATACTTTGTGGGGTCTACAATGGTTATTTCGAGTAGTTACAAACGTAGTGACAAACTTAATATACCCCCATCCTATGGTGGAGGGTATAAAAATAAAAATCAAATGTCGTTCGTTGGTCATGGCATCAGTTGAGAACGGCTAGACCGATTTCGATATTTTATCATTTCTACAAAAACTACTGAACCGATTTTCCTGAAATTGCCAGGGAATGTACAAGGCTACAAATTCAATTGAATTTCCGAAGGGGCGGGGTACTTCCCCTATACCCTACTTTTTTAAAAATGTTATATTTACAATAATTACGAATGTATTTATTTCGGAAGACCTTACCCACTTTTTTAGGATCCAATGCTTGACCACACCCACTTTTTAAAATATGTTACATCAACAAAACTACTGAACCGATTTTCCTGAAAATGTCAGGGAATGTACGGGCATATTTTCTTGAATATTGAAGGGGGCCTATTTGAAAAAAACGCCTTACCTTTATGAATAAAAATCAAATGCTGTCATAACCCAACTTAGGTTTTTTGGAAAGAAAAGTTTACCACGCCCCCTCAAACAGGTTACATATTTTATTGAATTCCCTATGTGATATTTTTAAAAAACGTTATATTTGCAAAAATTATGCATGTATCGGATTAAAAATGTACGGATTAATCTACAATCTAGGTACTTCTTTAGGGCCGATAGGCCCGACCGCGCCTTTTTTTTTAATATGTCATAACTCCAATACTACTGAAGGGATTTCCATAAAATTTGCGGCAAAAGCTCAATGTTTGCCTTTGTTATGTATATATTATTAATTTCGGAAGAGGTGGGGTACCTTCCCCATGCCTTTCTGTTAAACGCTATATATAAGCCAGGACCAGGCCTACTTTTGCCTGACCGGGGTTTGCTAGTTATAGATAATTTTACGATAAGTTTCGAAATAAAGTTGTAAAGTTCTATACTGTTGTATATTTTTTATGAATAATTCAATTTACAACAACTTGTTTTGAAAATTCATGTTCGATTAGCTGCGCTTATGCATCCACCTTGACTATTGTTATATGTTTGAAATAAAAAAAAATAAAATAAACAGAGATATACCCTCAGTCTGTGTGGATTGAAATATTTTTTCCCAAAAAAAACTTACGTATTTAGGAGGGGTTTCAAAATATTTGGCGTATGAACCGACAAAAGTATGGATAGGATTAAATCTCAAAAATTTGCGGGGATAAAGATAGGACTTTTCTATCCTACGAAAAAGATAATATTGCTGTAAACAGGGCCACTAGGAAAACCTTCGGTAAAAATGTCCAAAGGATCCTCGAACATACATACCCTTAACCACACAAAAATGCTGAACATTTGGATTGGACAGATATGGCCCAAATTTAAACACAAACTAAATTTTGACAATGTTTAGAGGTACAAAGTTTGGACCAAATCGGTTGCTATGTCTAATATTCGAAGAAATATTATAATATCTAAAGTGTGGACGAACGCAGTATTCGGTTAGAGCTCTCCACACACTACATATGGTGCCATAGGGTTTTTTTACAACTTGTGGGCTCTTTTTCTCAAGAAGTATGGGCTTGCCCCTGAAAAAGCTTTTACAGTCGTGATTGAGGCAGCGAATGCAAGTTGCTTCAACAAAATAAAAATGATTCGAGAGCGGGTCTTACAGTACCAAAGGAGAGGACAACTACAGTCCACATTAGTAGCTGATTTTTATCTGGTAGATATATTAGGATGTGTAAAGTATGGACCAAACCTGTCACTCCCTTCAAGAGTTATCGTGCGCACACATTTTTCCGAAAATGTTTGAACTTCTGTGGGGGAGGTACCTGAAGGAGTGGACCGATATGGCTTATCTTCGAACTTAAACTTAGTTTGGACAAAATATTACGAAGGCCACATTTTGGACCGAATCGGCGGATCCGTTCGAGGGTTATCTTGCGCTCCAACCACTACACACAGTGTCAGAGGGTTTTTTGTATATTTCAGACTATTTTCTCAGGAAGTATGGACTTGCCCCTGATAAACCTTATAGTACCGTATGGGGGGCAGTAGATACAAGTTGCTATGGGGACTATCCCAAAACGAGGAGCGAATTCCCAATTTTTTGATCTCAACATTGTAGTGAATCAAAATTCATCTGCCAACGCCAACTCCTTTTATATTTGGCCACCGTTTATTTGAACTCGCGACATAGTGCAGCGTTTTTTGAGGTTGTGCGCCATTATCTCGGGAACTATGGACTTGCCCTCGAAAAAAATTACAATGACGTAACGGGGGCCACACAAACATCCTGTTACAAAAAATTTCATAACGATTCGTGAGGTGTCACTAAACTGCACTTATTTCAAATTTGTGTGGGAGGTACCTGAAGGAGTGGACCGATATAATCCATATTCGAACCTGGTGTATGCCTAGAGGTAGTATTACCATATGCAAAGCTTGGTTCAATTCGGTTGCTCCCTTCGAGAGTTATCGTGCCCACAAGTTTTGCACATTTGAACATTTGTGTGGGAGGTACCTGAAGGAGTGGACCTATATGGCCCATCTTCGAACTTAAATCAAATCTGGACAAAATATTTCAACACCCAAAATTTAAACCGAATCGATTGAGCCGTTCGAGAGTTATCGTGAGCACCAACCAGACATACAGACAGACGGACGGATATTGCTAGATCTACTCAAAATTGTTTGAAACGGATAACGTACAAACATACTTGGGGTCTAAAACCATTATTTCGATGAGCCACATTTTTGGTCGTATCAAAGTGTATATATAGTGTATAATAACACTATGCAACACTGAAAATGCAAACAACTTCTAGTATTAATTTTTTGAAAGTACATATTTAGACTACAAAAACCCTAGTTGGGTTTTGTCCTGTCAGATCCAGTTCGGATTTTATGGCCTTATCTAAACCGGGCTAAATCTACACTTTTTTGCATTTATCAGGCCTTTATCTCAGAAACGAATAGGAATTTGGCCTTGCTGTCTTTAGCAATATTGTAGCCATAAACTAGTAGAACTTATCTTTTGAAGAAACCACATAAGAAAAACACCATCTAGGGCATCAAAATCTATAAAATATAGAAAATTTTACATAATTGCTGAAATTCTGGTCAGTATCGGCTAAACTATTGGGAGTTGAACCAAGTAACCTCTTGCAAAAATCTTCCAAATAAAGTTCTCAACAATTCTTTAGAACATTCTGAAACTCTAAAATGCTTACATCATGTTGTTTCAGCGGTATTTTGCATCATATCTTTTACAACAAGTATTTTAAACACAGTTCACACCAACGGTTTATTCTCGCATTTCGGATTTCACTACATTATTGTCATTTTTATTAAATCGTCGTTGAGAAATGTACTGAAAACAACGGGACAGAGGCATTTTACAACAATGACATGTTCTGAAGAGTTGTGTATTACATTCCAGGGAATATTTTTCCAAAAGAAAATATTCAGAAAAAATTAACGGTTTTGGAGATACGGTGCGAAATGTATAAAAATTGTGGAGTTTTTCCATATATTTCGGAATTTGAGGCAATAAACGTAATTTTTCGAGTTCATTAATTCTCCAAATATGTTATCCTTGTCCTTATCTACAAATTTGCTTCAGACGTCAGAAGAAGATTCGCATTGGTTTCAGAGATATAGCCCCGAATTTCTTTAAAAACTCAATATTTAACGATTTGTAGATGGGGCCATAAAATCCGAGCTGGATCTGACACAACAAAACCAAACTAGGGTTTCTTGTCGTTTGGGTCTGTACTTTCAAAAAATCTTGGATTCGAATTGTTTGCACAAGATCACCTTAAAAATGTTGCACAGTGTAAGTGTAAACACCGGGGTGTATTTCACGATTTCGTGAAATCCAGTGGATTTTAGAGCGCAAGTGTAAACTTGGCATTAGCTTTATGATAGCGCCCTGGAAGATAATAATAGCCAAATTTATGTTGGTCTTATGTGTCGTGCCACTCATCTTGGCCCCATTGTGGCAAGGCAGCATACACTCATTCCATCTTCGTAGACTGGTTCTGTGTATCTTCATTATCGCATATTTATTTCCAATATGTATTTGTAATAAAAACTGCTGAACTTTAACTTTGGAATGGGAACATATTTGATAAGGAAATAATTCTTATTTTGTTTTTCTTTTTTTTTGTTAAGCAACTACTACAAATCAATGGATTGATTTATGACACACCTATTTTCATAACAACAAAACTTATAAATTGTTTTTTTTTTCTTAGCCAAAAATTAGTTTTAAAAGCTTCTGGGCTGAATTTAACTATTAGAGAATTATGTTTGAAGTCAAAAATGCATATTGATGTTTGTTAGATATAGAAATTTCAGAATGCATGAGTCACCGCACAACCAGCACCACTGCATAGTGAAATACTGAATGAACAAAATCTCCCTCTTACAAAAAGCACAACTAAATCTGTTCAGATAGTTCAACACAAATTCAAGGCTTAATAAAACATTAATCTTAATGCCGTTAATAAATCAATTTAAATTATGTTGCATTTTTGCACATATCGCGCGCGCACACACACATACGTAAAACCTTGTAATATATAAAAAAAAAACAAAGTGAAAAAAGGCATTGCTGGCCAAAAGAAACGATAGAAATAGGCAAAAGCCGCCACGTTAATTCCAGTGTCAACTTATGACATTTTTTGTGTGCCGTAAAACTTTTTGTGACACGATATTTGTGGTCAACGTCTTTTAGTCAAAGGAAATATATTAGAGTGTGATGATATGATGACAATGAGGTGGAAAGTGTGCGAAGTTTTATCAAAAGACAAAAGTTGCGTACATTTTCATTCTGAAATTTTAATTTTCCCTAACTAAGTTGATTAAAGCCCCTTTTCAATATTATATGAGGTCCAATTCTCTAACCTAATCTGGTAAAACAAGTATAAAATAGATAAGTTCGGCCGGACCGAACTTTTTATATCCTCCACCAAAAAATAATCTGAACTAAGATGAAATAATTGGTTTCCTTTCCGGTCAATGCCGAGGTAGAGCTGCTTTATATGTACATACCGCCGATGAATAACTGTGCCCTGCGTTATATGTCCTACATTAGTTCTCTTTTAGAGGGCAATAACCGCCTGGTGCTAGGTGACATCAATCCCTATCATGAGCTTTGGCATTCCGTCCTAGGTAATCATCAGATGGGCACAGCGCTGGCTGAGCAAATTGATAACTCCACGTTTTGCACAGTTGATACGAGGAAAAGAAGATAGTTTGATAAATGACGTATCCTGGTAACCTGATAGGAGTAGGAAGTGAGCGGAAGAAGACAAAATTCAAAATTTCCGATATTTCATTCCGACGCCTCCCCCCCTTCCATGGGGGCTATATCAATACGTCGATCTATACCTACTAATTTCTGGTTTTAAGACTCAAAGAAGCCTAAATACGAAACCTTCAAAATACCGAAAATCAAGAGGTACTCCTCTATGGGGAATATAGGAACCCTCGGCCCTTTACTGGTAATTCTCTTCTGGAATATTTGATAATCAAATGGAAGACTAAATTACAGTCTTTCGGTGAGATATTGACATCACAACCTTCAGCCTAAACCGACGAACCTAAACCGACGAATTTCAGTCAGAAAGACTTTTACCTCAACCAAAGACTAAATATTAAATTTCAGCCATTTCGGTGGGTTGCTGTGGCCACAACCTTCAAAATACCGAAAATCGGGAGGTACCGTTCTACGGGGGCTATATAAAGGCGTGGACCAATACCGACAAATTTCATATGGAACGTTTGATACCCCAAATGAAGACCAAATACCAAATTTCAGCCATTTCGGTCTTCAAAATATTGAAAATCAGGAGGTACCTATACCGACAAATTTCTAGGTGAAAGTTTTGTACCCCCAACGAATACCAAGTGCCAAATTTCAGCTATTTCGGTGTTATAATGATGCGACTACCTTCAAAATACAGAAAATATTGTGGTACCGATATAGGCCATTTGCAATTCCAAACATCCTAGGAGTAATAGAAACTTCTATACCAAATAACATGGCTCTATCTTAAAAATTGCGAGGTGTATCTTTATTTCAACAGACGGACAGACAGACGAACATGGTTATATCGACTTAGAATTTTATCCTGATCAAGAATATGTATACTTTATAGAGTCTCCGATGAATATTTCGATGTGTTACAAACGGAAAGACAAATTTAATTATACGCTCCATATTATGGTGGAGGGTATAAAAAGTGGCTAGACCACCTGAAGCAATGCATCGAATCCTGGAAGGAAGAAGGAACTGCGGGTGCAATTTTAACCAGCAGTTAATAGAGCACTTCGAGAGCGATAGGGCGTAGAGGAGTGTGCTACGTCGTATGAGAAGAGCCTTCCCAGCTAAGGAGGTACTACCACAATTTACTCTGGGGGATATTGCAGACGTCATCCGATACGCGAAATCATCCAAAGCGTTCGGCCCACATGGAATATCAATGGTAATGCATAAGCAAATTGATGAACCCCAAGTTGAGTATTTAACTAGTTTCCTCAATCTATTGTTAACCACCCATATTATACCAGAAGCCTGGAAAGTTGGCTGGGTGGTCCCGCTATTGAAGCCCAGCAATGATGCCAGCAGTAGTGAATCGTACAGGCTGAGTTCCCTCTTGTCGCCAGTAACTTAGTTTCTAGAGGTACTACTCCTCTCCACGATGAGAAGCAGCTTTCCAGTTGTCCAATATAAATATGGATTCCGGAAAATGCATAGTACTTCAACAGCATTGCATACTATATCCACACATATCAGTAGAGGACTGAACCAGAGCAGGCCGTGTGACCGAACAGTCATGGTGGCACTTGATCTATGGAAGGTCTTCACCCATGTCAATCTGTTCGAGGATATAGAGAAGACCAGTCTCCAGTCGTGTTTGACAAGTTGGATAATCAAATATATGTGCGGACGCCAGACGTTTTGTGGAATTCAGAAACAAGAAGTCCAAAAGTTTCACAAGGCTGGGTGATATCTCCGGAATTGTTAAACCTCTACCTCTCTGAAATTCCACACCCTCCAGATGGCATAGATATCGCAATGAATGCGTAAGATTGTACTATCTTGGCGTCGGGTTCTGTCGTCGATGACATATGTGGAATATGAGGAGTATGAAAATATCCGCCGTTAAATTCACTGCTACAATGTGCACAACTTGGACGGCAGAAATATGGTCGATGGTGTGCTGATTCCGACCACAAATAGCCTAAAATATTGACTGTAACGTTCGTTGGCATGTTTAAGTCGTCCGCGAAATCCATAGCTATTTGCGATAAGATCAGCGGCAGCACTTGTGGTGCTGACTGGGAAACCTTATTGACCTCTTAAAAATCAATAGGCCGGTCTGTGGTCAGCTATGCGATGCCATCGTGGTATGCAAATGATAGCGATCCGCAGTAAAAAAAATAATAAAACCTGCCAGAATAGCGTCATGGGGACTGTAACAGGGTGCCGCCTCATGACAGCAGTGTACCATCCTCATGAGGAGGAGAAGGATTTACCGGTGCATCTGCACAGTAGGATGTTGTCGATGCAGTACCAGCTTTGGTGTTATCGCAGTGAGCATCGCTGTCACGATTTTATGGACAGACTTCCCCCACCCAAACCCATCAGGAGAGATCTTCCTGATCTAGAGAGAGAGGTCCAAAGGAATAAACGAGAACCTCTAGATAAACAAGCCTCTCTGGCAGGCTTGCATAATACAGTGTGAATGTCGTACTTCGGGACCAAACACGAGTGGTTTTAGCCTAGTTAAGGTCCGCAGCAGCCGCTTAATTCGTATCGGGCCCGAATTGATGCCACGACACCCTACATTTGCCCGATATATGGATTAGGACCACACGACACGCTGTATTTGTTTAGGTGCCCAGCTAACACCACTCACCAGTCTCCTGATTCTTTTGGACGCAACCAGACCTTGTTGCAGAATTTTTGAGAAACCAGAACCTGCAACTGAAATAATAAACGATCGAACATATAAACATCACTTAAAAATGTTGTATAGAAATTGTTTCTTGCACATTCTCATACAGACTAAAACACAGCACACTGGATCGATTTTAATGGAATTGAAATTGAAGGTAAGCTTAAGATGTTACCTATCAGACAATAATAGAATTACTTAAATCTCTTGTTCGTTTCATATGTTACAGAATTTTTACCATGATGCACAAAATAAAATTCCAAGTGCTCACAGCACCCTTATATTCATGTTCGATATGTACTTCAATGTTTTCCTAAACAATGTAGATTAGCCCAGCTGAGATATGCAAAATACTTACTAACATAAAAGGCCAAACATGCACATATAGGCACCCTAAAAAAAAACAAAGATACAATAACTTTATGCAGAATATAAACTTAAGCGGGGTTTTATTTGATTTGATGGCAACAAAAGGTTTTCGTATTTTGGATTATATTTTATAGGCTTTTGTTTTTCTTTTATTTTGTTTATAGGTTTGTATTATGATTCGTAACGATACGCGTGCTCGGCGGTGCTTCCAAACATACGCTTTAGTGTTTGTTTTGATTTGCAGTGACAATATTTTCTATTGTCTAAACATTGTAGCCTTTGATCTTTCAACAGCTACTTTATGTATCACGCGGTGTCATATTTCATGCAAATCTCCTAAAGGAGAAAAACAATGGCAAACAATAAAAGCTACCAAAAATCGAAAACGAGATTCGTAGCTGCTTTTTGGATTTTGGTTTAGGAAAATCTCGATTAGATTTTATTCACATCAGTTTGTATGATCTTAGTGGGCAGTTTAAGATTGGCATGGACTGTTATTGTGCTGTGGCGATTTCAGTATTGAAGGTGTTGACGGAAAATAATATCTTTGCCCTGAAAATAAAAAGTATAACATTACAAAGCTGAGTACAAGAAATCTCGCCAAGATTTTTAATAGCTTTTAGACACGCGATATCTGTTGTCACACAATGCACGCCATCAAATACATACTTGTGATCTTAACAAATAGCAAACATTTTGATATTGGACTTTTGGTTCATAGATATCCGTTGTTTGACAATGTAAACAAGTAGATCTGCTTTAATGTAGTCGTAAGGTGAACGTCATAAAAAGCAGTGCTACATACAATTGTGCAAGAATAAGGACAACATATGGAATCTAAAAGAAGTCTAAAGATTCTGAGCGGGATTCTATAAGAAAACGCACATTTTGTTCTCTCAACAATACTTTAACGAGTAAAAAAGACGGTAAGTTCGGCCAGACTGAACTTTTTATAACCTGGACCATTAATAACATATATAGAAACCACGTTTCATTATACCCTCCACCATAATATGGAGGGTATAATTAAATTTGTCATTCCGTTTGTAACACATCGCAATATTCATCGGAGACCCGATGAATCAGGGTAAATTTCTAAGTCAATATAACCATGTTCGTCTGTCTGTCCGTCCCTCTGTTGAAATCACGATACATCTCGAAACTTTTAATATAGGGCTATGTAATTTGGTATAGAAGTTTCGATTACTCCTAAGATGTTTGGTATTGCAAATAAGCTATATCTGTCCACGTTTTGATACAGCCCTTAAGAACGGTAGCTCCCGATTTTCGGTATTTTGAAGGTTTTAGCCTCCTTATCACATCGAAATGGCTGAAATTTAGTACTTAGTCATCGTTGGGGGTATAAAACTTTCTCTCAGAAATATGTCGGTATAGATCCACGCCTTCATACAGCCCACATAGAACAATACCTCCCCATTTTCGATATTTTGAAGGTTGTGGCCACAATAACCCATCGAAATGTCTCAAATTTGGTATTTGGTCTTCATTTTGGGTATCAAACGTTCCTTATGAAATTTGTCGGTATAGGTCCACGCCTTCATTTAGCCCCCATAGAACGTACCTCCTGAGTTTCGGTGTTTTGAAAGTTTTGGCCTCAATATTCCTCAGAAATAGCTGAAATTTGGTATTTAGTCTTCATAGAAGAAATACAACTTTCCCACAGGAACTTGTCGGTACAGGTCCACGCCTTAATATAGCCCCCATAGAACGTTACCTCCCTCTTTCTGGTATTTTGACGGTTGTAACCTCAATATTCCACCGAAATGGAAAATGAAATCTGTCGGTAAAGGTCCATGCCTTCATACAGCCCCCATAGAACGGTACCTCCCGATTTTCGGTATTTTGAAGGTTGTGGCCACAATATTCCTCAGAAATGGCTGAAAGTTGGTATTTAGTCTTCGTTGGGTGTAGAAAACTTTCCCGCAGAAACTTGTCGGAACAGGTCCACGCCTTAGTATAGCCGTTGTGGCGTCAATATTCCACCGAAATGGCTGAAATTTGGTATTTAGTCTTCGTTGGGGATAAAAAAAACGTTCTCTCATAAACTTGTCGGTACAGGTCCACGCTTTAGTATAGCCCCGATAGAACGGTACCTTCCTATTTCCGGTATTTTGAAGGTTGTGGCCTCAATATTCCTCAGAAATGGCTGAAAGTTGGTATTTAGTCTTCGTTGGGTGTAAAAAACTTTCCCCCAGAAACTTGTCGGTACAGGTCCACGCCTTAGTATAGCCCCCATAGAACGTACCTTCCGATTTTCGGTGTTTTAAAGTTTGTGACCTCAATATTCCTCAGAAATGGCTGACATTTTGTATTTGGTCTTCATTTTTCCATATGAAATTTGTCGGTATAGGTCCACGCCTTTATATAGCCCCCATACAACGGTACCACCCGATTATCGGTATTTTGAAAGTTTTGGCCTCAATATCACACCAAAATGGCTGAAATTTGGTAATTCATCCCCATAGAACGTTAACTCCCGATTTTCGGTAATTTTAAGGTAGTGGCCGCGGCCACCTAAATGACTGAAATTTATATTTAGTTTTTGTTGGAGGTAAAAGCCTTTCTAACTAAAATTCGTCGGTATAGGTACATGTTTCGATATAGCCTCCATAGAACGGTACCTCCCGATTTTCGTGATTCTGAAGGTTGTGACGTCGATATCCCACCGAAAGACTGAAATTTGTTATGTAGTCTTCCACGGGGTTATAAAATATTCCAGAAGGAAATTAATTATCAGTGTAGGTCCGCGCGTTCCTATATCCCCCATAGAAGCGTACCTCTTGATTTTCGGTATTTGAAGATCTTACCGAAATATCGGAAATTTCGTATTTAGTCTTCCTTGAGTCTTAAAACTTTCCGCCAGAAATGGGTAGATATAGATCGACGTTGTTATATACGGTGGTTCAACCATGATAACGGTTTTGATTTTGGCCAAAAACTCATGCATAAGCATCAATATGCAAAATCCATGATTGGGTTTTCCACAATTATGTGCGTTTCTGAAGAATTGCTTCACACAAACGGCGCATAACTTCAAGGTAGTATTCCATATTGACCGTACGACCTTGTGGCAAGAATTCATAGTGCACCACGTCATTGCAGTCGAAGAAAACAGTGAGCAAAAATTTCACATTTGACCGAACATGACGTTCTTTTTTCGGTCATTTTCTCAGCCTTCTTTAAACCGGTTATACTTGTGTTCTGCTCATAGTAGACTCGCCAAACGTCACAGTCAACATTTCAAATGAATATAGATTGAATTAGTTACCTCCTAAGACATCCCCATGTTAAAGATTACAGTTGACTGCACTGAGAGGGGTCTAAAGCCATGCCGAACGTAAAGAAAGAGCGTGCATGAGAGAGCAAATGTTTTGAATTGTTTTTGTTTTGTAGCCAGCGTGCATACAAACTTACTAACACATTATCATAAATTGCTGATGATTTTACAACATTCACATTTTTGTCTTCCCTCTTCTTGGTCGACACTGGTCTAAAGTGACATTCCCTGAGTGACTTTACCCTGAGCATTCACGAGTTCCCGATACCGAATTAGGTCATCTTTCTAGTGAGGCTTGTTGAGGTAAAAGTCGAGTATCTTTCGAAAATCGTCAACCTGTCAATAGCCACCCTAATCTTCCCCGAAGTGTGGAAAACGGGTAGGTTGATCCCGCTACTGAAACCAGCTAAGGATTATATCATTTACTTCCGCGTCTCGAGTAGTTTTCTTCAGCATATTGAAGAGAGTATGTCTGCTAGTGTCATCTTGAAAAGCAGTATGCATTGGAATACATTGGGGCTGTCGCCAAAAGATGCTAAGTTTCAAATTGGCCAATGGGGGATTTGTAGGTATAAAGCCGCATTAACATAGACCTTTATTATGTACTTTTAAGGTTAAGACCGCAGCATGCCGACGTTGAAACTTGAGTATCTAATGAGCTTGGTGTGTGGCTCATTGGATACTCAAGTTTATATCCTCCACCATTATAATTAAATTTGTCATTCCGTTTGTAACACATCGATAAGTCGATATAACAATGTCCGTCCGACCCACTGCTGACTAAGATGTTTTTACTTTTCTGTTGTAAATATTAACTCAGTTATTCACTATCAAATGCAAGAAATTTTGCTGTATCAGATTTTAAGAAAATTGTTCTTAAAAATTGCTCTTTAAGCAACTTTAAATGGAAGGTGCTTACACCTGGGAAGTTTTTGCGGATTCTGAAACTATGTATGTATCGCAACGAAATGGGTGAAATTTGGTGTTTGGTGTTGTTTGGGGTCACTAAACATTTAACTGTAAATTTGACACTACAGTAGTGCGATTCTGTAACTTTTTTTAATAACGAACCGACATCGGTAGTTAACGAAAATATTCGGTTGAGTTAACGAATGTTGTATTCTGTAACTTTATGTTACCGATTGTAGAAATCGTTAGCACATACCGACGAATATCGATGGGAAGACAAATTGTCAAATAATATATTTTGGTATTTATTAATGTATTTATAAGTTAAAAATATTATTTCTTCGCAATTACGAATATAAAACGCGAAAAGGGGTAAAAATATCTTTTCTTGGAAGGTAGGCACAATTAGTGTCTGCAAGTTGGGATACTTGCAATGCGAAACCCAGGAGTAACTACATCTTCAAAAACCTCAAGTGTGTATGTGAGTACTTCTAGGATGTAAAGGAACAATACACGATTTTCATATATTTTGGTGGTTTTATTCCAGGATATGAAGAAATATATCATTAGCCCCCACCGTAATAGCTCGGCGAAACAAAATATAGAATATCCCCAATTTATCAATTTATGGTTTTGAAGTGGACAAGAACCTGTCTTTTAGACAAATAAATATGCATGTGTGCATCTACACCGTCTTAGGTGAATCAACAGGAGCTGCATTATTTATGTTTACAACAGATTCATATTTTCAACGTATTACTGGCATAAAATATTTAATAGATGAATGTATGTAAGGATCATTGGTCAAAAGGTCACTTCCTGCTGTAATGAATTGTATTTTATAAATGCATGATTTAAAAATTATAAATTTGGTAAAATCCTTCCTATTTGTATGTAAAGCGCTGTAATTTTGGGCAGCGCAATAATAAGAAGAGCTATGTAAAAATTCAACTTTGAAGTTTCACATAATTAAGCTCCTCCGGTGACGTTCGTGGATCCACGTTACCGCCATTTGAGTCATTTATTCATTTCACGCCCATATTAAATGGAATTTCTCATGACCTATAGTTCGGAAATCCGAACTTATAGCATTTTGGCTTCAACACGGCATAAAAGCCAACGAACGTATCTTACAAAGATAGTGTTAAGGGAGTTGGTATAAGCCTTACATAACAGTACCACACTTGAGTTCTTTTGAAGCGGTAGCTTACGATTTTCCTCTTTAATAAGTAAGACAAAGGTCAACGCAGCCTCCAAGGGAAAGTTATGAGTTAATCGAAGTTCTACAACTTTCTCTTTGGTGGTTTTTGTGCAGCTTCAATAAAATCTGCGCTGGCGAAAGCACAATAGTGGCGAAGCTGACCCATGTTATCATACATAGTTAACCCTTATGTAAACGCTTTAAGAAGATTTTTCTCAATAAGGCAGAATTTACCTTGTGTACACTCCTCATTAACATAATATATGCTCATACAAAAACGCCATTTTTAAAAGAAATCAGCAAAATATTGCAATAATGTACTGTCGTTAAGACTTAACAACAACTTTTTTTTGGTTGTTAACTTAACAATAATTTTCGGTAATTAACGACAAAATTTACCGACAAAAATTGTTAAAATTGGTATACAGAATAGCACTTACCGAAAATTATCGTTAACTACCGACATTCGTCGTTAATTCTGTCGTTAAGGAGTTACAGAATCGCACTACAGGTCTATGTTTTGATATAGGCCCCGCTGAGAATGGATGGTACAAGTCCACGTTTTGATATAACTTGTACTGTACTGACAAATTTACAGGTAAATCTTTTGTGGTCCCAAAGAATAATAAATAATAATTTTCAGCCATTTCGTTGCGATATTGTCTGGTTATTTTGTAACCACTGAAATAAGTAGTCAGAATCTACTCAGCATCTACTTATTTCAGTGGTTGCAAAATAAATAATTATGCCCTTGTTAAAATAATGGGTGGGAAAGGAGGTATGTAATGAGGATTTTTGCTGGGTACCAAAGTATTGTCGTCTTCAAGGACTCCAACAAAGCCGAATGAATGCATTAGAACCCCTTCACATTTATTTTCCAATTTTTGTTATCATTGTCAATTCGAATATACTTATCAATGCCTTGCTTCCTCAACCTAGTATCTTAAAAGAATGCGATTTTGACTTTTTTATTCCATCCACCATAATATGAAGGGTATAATTAAATTTGTCATTCCGTTTGTAACGCATCGAAATATTCATCAGAGACCCTATAAATATATATACTCTTGATCAGGGTAAAATTCTAAGTCGATATAACCATGTCCGTCTGTCTGTCTGTTGAAATCAAGATACAGCTCGCAATTTTTAAGATAGATCTTTGTAATTTGGTATAGAAGTTTCTATTACTCCTAGGATGTTTGGTATTGCAAATTCTCTATATCGGTCCTCGTTTTGATATAGCCCCCATAGAACGCTATCACCCGATTTTTTATATTTTTAAGGTTTAAGTCTCATTATCACTCCGAAATGGCTGAAATTTTGTACTGAGTCTTCGTTGGGGTATAAAACTTTCGTCCAGAAATTTGTCGAAATAGGTCCACGCCTTCATATAGCCCCCGTAGAACGGTACCTCCGGATTTTCGGTATTTTGAAGGTTGTGGCCACAACAATCCAACGAAATGGCTGAAATTTGGTATTTAGTCTTCGTTGGGGGTATCAAACTTTCCTCCAGAAATTTGTCGGTACAGGTACATGCCTTAATGTAGCCCCTATAGAACGGTACCTCCCGATTTTCGATATTTTGAAGGTTTTAGCATCATTATCACACCGACATGGCTAAAATTTGGTATTTAGTCTTCGTTGGGGGTAGATATTTCGATATTTTGAAGGTTTTAGCATCATTGTCACACCGACATGGCTAAAATTTGGTATTTAGTCTTCGTTGGGGGTAGAAAACTTTCCATATGAAATTTGTCGTTATAGGTGGATGTGTCATTTCTACTCAAATAAATAGAGCGATACGCCTGCTTAAAATGTGCGAAAATAGATATTTAAAAACTATAGCGAATCCGGAGATACAATTGATTTTTCTAAAAATAAAGTGCGATGCTACATCCACGGATCTTCATGGATCTCAATGAAACGACATCAAATTATGTATTTATTAAAGGTTATAATAAAATGTAAATGAACATCGTGGAAATTCTGACCATTTTACTGTATTTTGCACCCTAATATGCAACAGATGCTACATTGTGGCCGTCAAATAGAATTTCACAAATTGTACATCAAATAAAAGGGATTGATTCCTTGTGTTGTAAAATCGGATGCGCATCATGTCATTTTCATATTACGCGGTTTATATGCGTTTCAATTTTGTAATATTTAATAAAACATTATTTTAATGTTATGCCACAATTGGTATTCCTTGTGATTTAATATAATGTTCTAAAAATGTTCGCCAATAGGAAAACTATAAGCGAAAAATTTGTTGTTATAGCGTGAAATCTTGAAAAAAAGGACGAAGAACTCAATCATTTTTACTACAAATTCAAAGTTGGTACCCAAAACAGATTTGGAATGACGATTTTTTTTAATCTACCCAGCAAAATTTTATGGAAGTGGTTCCATGAGATGCCATGATTTCACTGGATCTTTTGCATTGGTTCAAATGAAGTCTTGAAAGATCCGATCTTTTCATCATCATTTGAAACCATTCGAAGGAAGTCGTGAAAGATCCGATCATTTCATCAGCATTTGAACAAATTCAAGGGAAGTCGTGGTAGATCCGATCTTTTCCTTAGCATTTGAACCCATTCCATCGATCCAATAGAGATGAATTTTGTGTTTTTATTTTTACACATGTATATATTCTTTTTATTGTCTAGATATGTACGTTTGAAGCAATGTAAGATTTATTATGCTAGGAAGTCTCAATCATTGAGCTAAAAGTAGAGTCGGACTGCACTCTTTGGTATTAGTCGTGTTCCTTTACGTGCCTGAGGTTACCAGTTTTTACCCGCAAAGTGTTTCCTTACTTTTAAAAGCATACAATTTATATGAGAGCAGTTCACCACTTTTACCATTTTTGCAACAATTACCATTTTTAAAAGTAAAGGAACATACCAATCACAGTTTATACAGTTGGCCATTCAGAGTTCTGTTAACAACATTTGACAACAAACATAATAGATTGTTCATTATTGTGATTTGATTTCCTTTGTATTTTATGTATTTGACAGCAAACTAAATAGTCAGGGCTAACTAGTTTGGGCTGAATGGCCAACTGTATAAACTGTGATACCAATTATAATAGTTTCCTTGCCTGCTCTAGAGAATCCTGCTCAACAATAATATATAAAATAAAATTCACGAAATAGTAATCTACAGTTGGAGTCAATGTCGAAATCTGTACTGCACTGATTGGAAGTAAAATCCTTTTGTAAGATGAATCAAAACCTGTTGCGGAGGAAGTAAACTCTGTTGCGTGCAGCGGCGGTGTTTAGACTGCAACAGCTGGGACAGTCGGAAGTCAAGTTTCTCACTTAAATTTACAACCTGTCGCCCGCCAAACACGAAATAACTTTCCAGTTGCCGATCAATAGCATAGGATCCGTAAGCAGCAGAACAACTGCGCTGAAGGCCATCTCCATATTAGCAGAGGACTCATTAAGAGCAAGCCGTGCTCATAATCTAGAAAGGGAAGTCTAACGTTACAAGAGAGAACCTCTAGATCAACAACCCTTTCAACCAGATTTAAGTAGCATTCACACGAATGCAGTCGCAGATGCAGTAAACAGTTATCGTGTGAATGCGGTCCTTGGAGAGCATCTACCATCTATCGCAGCTGAGAAGCGCCAGCTGTCAGGACAAACCAGAGTAGTTTTGGGTCAATACGCTCGGGATGGTGCAGACGTCAAAAGTCCTATACTGATGACACCGTGGAAAACATCTGCCCAGCATACAGCACAGCCCCCACGACACACTGGTCCTTTTCAATTGCCCTACCAATCCTGCTAAGAAACTTAAGTTTGCATCTTTGTGGTTACAAACCATATGAATAGCGAAATAGCCACATTCTTACGACTGATAGACCCAGAGTCAGATTAAGCAGAAAAATGAGAATACAAACATATTAACTACTGTTACAACAACGAGAACAAACTGCAATTATAGATGTAACTCTTGTGCCAGACTATGAAAATTTTCATGAAAATTGTTTGAGCTAATGGGTAAGAAGGGAGAAAGGGAGCTCCTTCGCCTCCTCTCTCTCCTAAATGCTAAAAAATTGTCATGTTTTTTTTTTCAGTGTCTGGCACAAGAGTAAACTTTATGATGATAAATAAATTATAGTTATTTCATTAATTCCTTTGAATTAATAAAATAAAAAAATGAAAATCATTTTTCAATACAGCATTTTCCATTTTCCGAACAAGACGTGAAAATTACATGCCATAGGGTTGGTGAAAATAGCATCTTTGGCATCGAACATTTTGCTGGGTATGTACCAAAAATTTTGGTCCAAAAATCATTAATGTAGTATCAAATATACATAGTTTTTGAAATGGAAATGAAGATTTTAAACATTTTTCCTGATATGTAGTTCTATGAAAAGAGAGTCTTATGGACTTCAGAAAATTGAAACCGCTGTAGACATTGATGTGAGTTGGGATTTTTAGTGCATCGAGAGGGTTGTTTTGTGAGAAACATTTTTCCCTTGTGCTTTGTAGTGACGAACAGTCATGCGCGTTTCATAAATCTTTTTTATAGTTTAACAGGAATTGAAACTCTACTCAAAATATTTACATACATAAACACATATTATTTTTATTTTAAATAAATACAGATAAACAGCTTAAGAATTAATCATCCACATCACTGATGATAATGGAATCAATATCAATTAGGTTTTATTCAACTTGTTTTGCTTCAATGAAACAACAACAACAAATGGGATTTCAAAAAATTCAAACTTCCTGTTTAGATTATTCATTTTTTGCATGATGTTCATGACAGTTACGATGATGAAGTAGAATCATTTTGTAATGTGACTCTTAGACCCAAACATCATTTTTATTGGAATCAATTCTGTTGTTTTTAAAGTCTTCAATAAAATTCCATTGCAAGAAAAAAATATAAAAAACAGCCAACAAAAAGTGTGGGTGTCTCAAGACTTTTGTCAAGAGAGCACTTAACAAAAAAAACATTTTTTGATTTATCTATTTTCGTTGATATTTTGTTTTTTTGGTGGCCTAAGCAACAACAATACCACAATTTCTTAAAATGGCAAAATCATGCCAGAATAGTTTTTTTTTTTGTTGTATTTCTAATATTTTGGTCTTACGTTTTTGTTGTTGTTGGCGTACTCAATTTTAAGGAGTGTTGCTGCTAAGCATATCTTTTGCGGTACTTGTAACTGAAATTTGTATCTTTGATCTATGACTGAACTTAGCTATTATTGTCTGTCTGTCGGTATGTCAGCTTGCCTTTCCGGCTGCCTGTCCCTTCAATTGTCTTTGGCTGTCGGCCTGTCTATTTATCTGGATATCTTGTATTGTTTAAATTTACCGATAAAAACAGCTCCACTGTCAATTTTGTGTTAGATTAGTGTCAATTGAAACTTTTTTCGTTTGCTTTGTAATTTTTATGTTGTGAACTCTTTTTTCGGCAATTTAAGTACTTAACCTTGGCGGGGAATTGTGCGATGGTGGCATTTTTTACATCGACATTTCGTAAAGTGTCACGGGTCAAGTGGTGCTGGTAGTAGCTTTTAAGGCGTACAATTGACAGACAGAAGTTATTTAATGACGCATTTCCAGTGAAGATTACAACAATGTTGGGTGAAAAATGTTACAAATACTTTTGAGAGCAAAAAAAATTTTAATTTAAACAGAAGTCAAATGTCTCAGCTTATAGAAAGAGTGTATATTAGGGTTATGACTTTTCGACATTCTTTCTCAAAATCTATTCCTGTAGCACGGATGAATGAACTTTTACCTATTACTCACTAAAATAAGGTTTATTAAATAGGGATTTTAAAAATCTATTTAATTTTTTTTGAAAAATTATGAAGTGTTGTACGAATGAACTAACTTAAGCCTACTGATAACTAAAATAACGTTTATTCCTATCAAATATTGAAAAAGGTCATACACAAACCACTTTGAAAAAATTTTTATTATTTTTTTAAGTTATATCTTTGAAAAAAGCGTTTATGACATTTTTATGATTCTCAAAATTAAAGAAAATTAGTGAGCAACAAATATTATCTAAGTTTGGTTATCTCATGTGGCTCTAAAGTTTATTTTTAAATTCATATCTGTTTACAGTGACTTCAAAAAATTGCCCATAATTCTGATTAGTTCAAATTTTAAAATCAGTTTGTATATTAGCTTGTAAAAAGTCATAACCCTAGTGTATATATTAGATTTTACATAAGATTAGATAAAATATTAATTATAAGGTGGTTCGATAACAAAAAAGCTCATACACAAACAGCTTTACAAGTTTGTATATATGAGTTTTTTATACCCTACATCACTATGTGGAAAGGATATTATTTGTTTGTTTTGGAAAAAATTCATGTAACACCGCGAAATATGGTATATGGTATACCAATCTTCATATCTCGACGAGATAAAGCGATTTTGAGATGTGTGTCCGTCCGTCCGTCTGTCCATTATAAATTGTAATTAAACTCCAGGCCGCAATTATGGACCATGGAGGTTGGGTTCAGACCAGAATAGACACCTATTGTTTTTGGTGATGATCGTAAAATATTTAGCGGATGAAATGGACGAAAACATAATTTTTATCTGATTTTGTAACTGCTGTGTAGATCGCAAATTTCGCCTCGAAATTTTAAATAAGGTAAGAGTATATTTCAGAGAAGAAGCTTCCAATTTGAGATAGTGATCAGATGATATTTAGAGGGTTAAATGGACCACAACATTTTTGTTAAAATTGTGAAAATTTTTAATATACAGCTTATATATGTATTCCTGGAAAATACATTCCGCCTGATAAATAGCATTTGGAATGCCATTTCTTGATCTTTCCATTGATGCCAATTATGTTGATTTACGTGCTCAGATAACAGAGTTACACCCTAATATATCCAGCTATTTGTTTGTAGTGTAATCAGAAGCACGCTAGAGCTCGCAATTATAGAGCTATATTCACGAGATTTTGCACGATGTAAGAGTTTAGCTCGAAGAACATGCCTACAATTTTGGATGATGTCTCATATTATCTAGTGGGTTAAATGGACCATTACTTTTGTATGAAAAATATAAAAATTTAAAATTTGGTCCATATTTTACTTCCTGGAGGGCATTTACATATGGAAAATTAACTATTGATCTTTTCCCTGATGTAAATTGCAATAATGTGTCTCCTCGGTAACTAACGGGCCTACTGCCTAACATATAATAGGTTTTATGTAGAATGCAATTGTCTCATGGTTTAATAAGAAAGGTTAGCCAAAGCTTTTTGTCAATTTAAATTTTTTCATTCGAGTATGCCTAAAACTTCAAAACAATAGAACCAAATTGTGTATGTGTGTGTGGTGTTTGAATAATATGCCAAACAATTTTAAAAACAATCGAATTCAATGATATTTAAAATTGTTTTTAGACCATTTGTATGGAAGAAATTGGTGAGATTTGCATTGAAACAATCAGTTTATCATATTCACAAATCGATTATGTGGAGAAAACTTAACTCTTCATTCATTTTTCGCGTTTTTTATAAAATGCTCAAAAAATGGATTGTAAACAAACCCACTTGTTGCTTTTATTTTGAAGTTTTAGGAATTCAAGAAAAACAAGGGTTCTATAGATTTTTTTCATTTAAATCTACCTCTTTACTTATACCATGAATTGTCTCTATCATGATAGAGAAATTCCCAGCATTATTCCAAATTACGTGGAGCCCTAGCATATTAATTGTCCAACTGAATTTTTTACTCAAAGAGTGGCATATTCTTGAGTTATGTTTTTAGTTATGTTTTTAGAGTTAGCATTTTTATTTTTTCTACGACTTATACTTTATCTTGTGTCAGCTTTTCAAGTTGATATCTCTAAAACTCAACGAGTTACAGCTTATTTTGTAGGAGCTTTGCATAAATCATCAAAAGAATTTTTTGAGTTTATGAAGCATTGAACACTTCAAATCATTATTGATCTTGTACATAAATTTGGTATTGATATCTGGCTATCTCTTTACAAAATATGGTTCAAGTAGTTATTTTATTTTTTGTGTAATAAACTTTTTAATTTGCGAAGTCAAATTAAAAAAAAAAAAAAAAAAAAAAAAAACAAATTAAAACGCGTTTTTCTCGAAACTTGATTTTTTGAGATGCATCATTCTTTGAGTAAATGAGCAATATGTATATTGAAGCATGAGGTCCCTTCGCCACCTTTTTTCAAAATGCACCCGGTGTCGCTACCGGGGAGTCATACATTTTTTTGCTTGCACATTTTTTGAATTTCTACTCATTACTAGTTGTTTTTTACCGGTTAAAATATATTTTTGATATTACAGTATAGTTCCACAATGAACCATTTTCGAAATACCCTAAAAAGCACAAAATCACGTGCTTTTCCAAGCATATGTATGGTACAAGTGCACTTTTTTGGACGATAGATCTTCAATAAACTCACAATGTTCCCTTTGAAAATTTGTATATAGCATTTGTAGTGTTCAATAAAATTGGAGCAGTGTCCGTCTGTTGAAAATTTGGTCATGGTCAGATATGGCAAATTGCATTGTAATTGGGTATATTTGCAGCGGCTTATATAATTATTAGACTGCGGAATCCTATGCAAATGCATAAATGGTTAGGATGGACGTAGAGAAAATCTGATTAGACAGAAACTCGTTTTATTACAAAATAAAACGAATTAGGCCCAGAAATTTTTGCATATTTTGCATATTCTGCATATCGTGCATATTTTGACATATTTTTACATATCTGCATAAAATGAGCATATGCAAAACCATATGCAAAAATATATTCAAGGATTTGTGGTCTAAATATCCCACCGAAATGGCTGAAATTTGGTGTTAAGTCTTCGTTAGGGGTATGCAATTTTACAACTGAAATCTGTCCGCATAGGTTCACGTCTTCATATAGCCCCCATAGAACGGTACCTACGGGTATTCGGTATTTTGAAAGTTGTAGCCTCAATATCACACCGAAATGACTGAAAATTGGTATTTAGTCTTCGTTGGGGGTATAAAACATTCCACCTGAAATTTGTCTGCATAGGTCCACGTCTTCATATGGCCCCCATAGAATGGCACCTCCCGATTTTCGGTATTTTGAAGGTTGTGGCCACAAAATTCCACCGAAATGACTGAAATTTGGCATTTCTTCTTCGTTGTGGGTATACAATTTTCCACCTGAAATTTGTCGGTACAGGTCCACGTCTTCTTATAGCCCCCATAGAACGGTACCTCCGGATTTCTGGTATTTTGAAGGTTGTGCCCTCAATATACCTCCTAAATGGCTGAAATTTGGTATTAAGTCTTCCTTTTGGGGTAAAAAACTGTCCAGCTAAAATTTGTCGTCTTCATATAACCCCCATAGAGTGGTACCTCCCGACTTGCGGTATTTTGAAGGTTGTGGCCACAATATCCCACAGAAATGACTGAAATTTGATATTTTGTCTTCGTTGTGGGTACAATCCTTTCCACCTGAAATTTGTCGGTATAGGTCCATGTCTTCACATAGCCCCCATAGAACGGTACCTCCGGATTTCTGGTATTTTGAAGGTTGTGCCCTCAATATCCCTCCGAAATGGCAGAAATTTGGTATTAAGTCTGTCCACCTAAAATTTTTCGGTTTAGGTTCAGGCCTACATATAGCCCCATAGAACGATACATCCCGATTGTCGGTATTTTGAAGGTTGTGGCTGTGGTTATACATTTCTCTTTTTTATTGACTTGTCTGAAGAGAATTTTAAACAGAACAAGTAGGAAAAGCGTTAAGTTCGGTCGGGCCGAACTTTTTATACCCTCCACCACAAATTTCAGCCATTTCGGTGGATTAATGTGGCCACAAAATACCGAAAATCGGAAGGTAACGCTCTATGGGGGCTATATGATGGCGTGGACCTATACCTAAAAATTTCTGGGGGAAAGGTTTAAAACCCACAACGAAGACTAAATACCAAATTTCAGCCATCTCGGTGTGATAATGAGGCCAAAACCTTCAAAATACCGAAAATCGAGAGATATCCTCCTATGGGGGCTATATCAAAACGTGGACCTATATAAACACTTTACGGTGGAAATGTTTCTTAGCCTCTGGAAACACAAAATACAAAGTTACAACCGATTCTGTTGTCAAATATATTAAAATGACGCGTACTTTATATGGGGCGTTATATGGGGGCTATACCAAAACGTGGACCTATATAAACCAACTTTGGTAGGAATGTTTTTTGGCCTCTGGAGACACAAAATACCAATTTACAACCAATTCGGTGTTAAAATGGGACAAATATCTTACAAATTCCTTAAAACGACGACGCGTCACGCGTCATTTTGTATGGGGGCTACACGAAAGCGTGGACCTACATAGCCCGCTTCCAATACCAAAAGTCCTAGGTACATATAATGGATTTGCCCAAAATGTCATCCACCTACGTCAATCCGTTCGGACGCTAGAGTGATTTCCACAGACGGACAGACAGACAGACGGACGGACATGGCTATATCGATGTAGAATTGCACGCTGATCAAGAATATATATAGTTTGTGGGGTCTACAATGATTGTTTCGAGTAGTTACAAACGTAGTGACAAACTTAATATACCCCCATCCTATGGAGGAGGGTATAAAAATTGTACACTCAAACATTTTTGTACCTATTATTGCAATATTTGTTGCATAAGAAAATATGTAAAATGCATAAATTTTGCATATGCAAAAATTTATGCATTTTGCATAATTTTGCATATGTCATATGTTTCGATTGTAATGCAATCAGAAGCCAAAAATATGCCCTGTCCCAAAATTTGACATCAATCGGACCAAAAATAGGGGTTGCATAAAATTCCGCTGTCTAATAATTATTTATATTAGGCTATTCCAAAAAGGAACCTAATATTCAACAAAATTTACAGATGTATCAGAAGGGGCTACCAATGTCAATTTTCCAATTTTGGAACTTTTATTAGAAATGTATAATGATATACATAATTGTTCCACAAACATCCCAGTAGGGTCAAGGGAGGATTCTCTCATATGTATGAGTTCACCTCGATTCATACGAGCTCAATGATAAGGGACCTACTGTTTATCGCCGAGTCCAAACGACCCGTCCTAAGACACCGCATGTAGAGAAGTTTTTCATGGCTGAAATACTCAGAAAATGTCACCATTATTACTGACGGGTATATTGCCACCGCTGAAGATTTCATATGGTCTGGCCTAGGAACCGAACCCGGGCATTCAGCGTAAAAACCACGGTGGCACCTTATTAGATATGTCAACACATGGAAATTTTACATGTTTTTTTTTTGATTTTTGATAAATAGACTTCCGAGACGTTTAATATGCTCAAAGCAAAAAAAAAAAACAAGTAAGAAAGTATCAGTCAGCTGAGCCGACAGAGATATACCCTCAGCCACGTACCCGAAGAAAAAAAGTTAACACAATACTTCTGTAGGTTTTTAGCTGTTGGGAAAATTTTCCAGGATGGAAAGGGCCGCAAAAAACTACATGTTGCAACAAAATTTAGAATGATCCAAGACGAGTGCATTTTTTCCAAACCCCATACCCATAGGAGTGATCCGATGTAGTACATATTCGGACCTAATACAAATCTGTAGGAAAAATTTTTTCTTTCTTTTTTAGTCTATGGATATTTTCCTTACAGACAATATAATTAAATATGTTGTACTTAATTTTCTGAATTTAAATATATTACAATTTTACTTTTCAATTTACAAAGTTTGAGCTAAATTGATTTCTCTCTTAAAGGGTTATTTTGCACATTAGCCAGTTTAGGTGGTGCCGGTAGGATTTTCTGAACCTTTTTGGGTCATCATCTCAGGAAGTGTGGACTTTCCCACGAAAAAAAAATTACATAGTCGTAACAGGGCCGCAAGTGCAACCTGCTGCGTCACAAATTAATAAGATCAGAGAGGAGTTGTTAAACTATATTTTTTTTCCAAATTTTGTGTGGGAGGTACTCAAATGAATGGACCGATATAGTCCATATTAGAACTCGATCTATGCCTGAATGTAATATTACCAATAGCAAAGTTTGGCTCAATTCGGTTATTCCCTCCTAGAGTTATCATGCCCACAATCTTAGCGAAAAATTTTGAACCTTTATGGGGGAGGTACCGGAAGGAGTGGACCGATATGGTCTATCTTGGAATTTAAACTAAGTTTGGACAAAATATTGAAAGACCGAAAATTTTAACCAAATATGTTGACCCGTTCGAGAGTTATCGTGCACTCCAACTACGACACATTGTATTATATGGGTTGTTTGCAGTTTTCGTGCTGATTTCTGAGGATATATGGACTTGCTCCTGAAAAAAATTATATCGTCGTAATGGGGGTAGTGAATACAAGTGGCTGCAACAAAAATCAATGCGATTCGAGACCAGGCCTTAAACTGCGCTTAAGCAAAATTTTGTGTGGGAGGTACAAGAAAGAGTGAACCAATAGGGTCCATATTGGAAACTCATCTATGTCTGGTAGAAATGTCACGATGTGCAAAGTATGGACTAATTCGGTTACTCCCTTCAAGAGCTATCGTGCAGACAATTTTTCCGAACATTTTTGAACTTTTGTGGGAGAGGTACCTGAAGGAGTGGACCGATATGGCCCATCTTCGAACTTAAATCAAATCTGGACAAAATATTTCGATACCCAAAATTTGAACCGAATCAATTGATCCGTTCGAGAGTTATCGCGCGCACCAGCCAGCCAGACAGACAGACAGACGGACATTGCTAGATCGACTCAAAATTGTCTGAAACGGATATCGTACACACATACTTGGGGTCTAAAACCATTATTTCGATGAGGCACATTTTTGGCCGTATCAAAGTGTAAATACCCTCTTTAGCCTAAAAGCTGAGGGTATAAAAAGTACGTATCTTCGTTTCTAATATTATTCCATAGAGTGGAGCCATGTTTCAACTTCGCATCCGCCTTGCACGCAGAATGTCATGGTTCCATTCCCCGGCGAGGTAACATCAAGCTTTCTACACCTCAGTAATATTGGCGACATTTTCTGAGTATTTCAGCCATTTAAAACTTCTTTAAAAGTGGTGTCTAAAGACACGCCATTCGGACTCGGCGATAAACTGTATGTCCCAAGCTTAATGTGATATGTTGGCAGAATAGACAAAGTTATTTCTCACAATAAGCTTAATTGTTCCATATAGTAAGTAATTTTGATTTGCTGAAAGCTAATTCCCAGGGGCAGTGGTGTAGGGTATCACATGGTCGGCCCCGTCCGACTATAACTTTTGCTCACTTGTTTTCGTATAGGTTCTAGGGATAGGGTTGTATTTCTGATATTTGGAATGAAGATAGCTTGCGAGGGTTGATATGTAGAGATGGTTCTACGAAAAGTACTAAACGGTACCAAATTTGGTATTGGGTTTAGATATAGAAGTGATTTTCTAAAATTTGGCATTATTTTTGGAGTCACTTAAGCACATATATAACTCCAAACAAGCTTTAAAGCCACACGACATAACCAAAAAAATTACATAAGCTTTTGTTTCACATCAATTTGATTGATATATCATTACATATCGTCACTATAAATGCCAAAAGTCGTAACTAACAAAATAATAAGTTTACAGGGGATGCAAAAAACGTTATAAAATGAAAAACTGTTTTATGGAATATAAATCTTATAAAAGCGTGAATATGGGGTATTATCAATCATATACGAGTAAGTAATGAAACCAAAACCGCGGAAACGCTTGGTTTTGGGATCCGTCATTACAACAAAATCTGCGATGTTACGCCATTTTCCGAAATGCCTTTTTTTGAATAGGATCGTTATTTTTTAACGTATAAGCTTGAAATTTTGCAAGAGCATGTATTTTAGTCTTATTTATTAGATTCAATCAAAAAAACTAATTTTGACTTTTTTTGAGATACGACTTCGGGCACTTATTGTGACGATATATATTAAGTTAATTCCATATATCATATCAATTGAAAGTGGTTTTCGCGTGACCGTTTTCAATATTTAAATACGAGTATGGAGAGTATAATTAAATTTTTCATTCCGTTTGTAGCGCATCGAAATATTCATCGGAGACCCTATAAATTATATATATTCTTGATCAGGGAAACATTCTAAGTCGATATAACCATGTCCGTCTGTCCGCCCGTCTGTTGAAGTCAAGATACAGCTCGTAATTTTTGGGATAGAGCTTTTTAATTTGGTATAGAAGTTTCTATTACTCCAAGGATGTTTGGTATTGCAAATCGGCTATATATTTGATATAGCTCCCATAGAACGGTATTTTGAAGGTTTTAGCCTCATTATCACACCGAAGTGGCTGAAATTTGGTACTTAGTCTTCGTTGGGGGGTAAAAAACTTTCCCCCAGAAATTTGTCGGTATAGGTTCACTCCTTTATATAGCCCACATAGAACGGTACCTCCCGATTTTCGGTATTTTGAAGGTTGTGGCCGCAATAATCCACCGAAATGGCTGAAATGTGGTATTTAAACTTCGTTGGGAGTATAAAACTTTCCGCCTTAGTATAGCCCACATAGAATGGTACTTCCCTACTTCCGGTATTTTGAAGGATGTTGCTTCAATATTCCAGCGAAATGGCTGAATTTTGGTAGCCATTCGGGGTATTAAACGTTCCATGTGAAATTTGTCGGTATAGGTCCATGCCTTAGTATAGCCCCCATAGAACGGTACCTCCCTATTTCCGGTAGTTTGAAGGTCGTGGCCTCAATATTTCGCCGAAATGGCTGAAGTTTTTGATCTTCATTTGGGGTATTAAGCGTTCCATATGCAATTTGTCTGTATAGGTCTACGAATTCATATAGCCCACTTAGAACGGTACCTCCCGAGTTTTGGTATTTTGAAGCTTTAGCCTCATTATCACACGGTAATGGCTGAAATTTTGTACTTAGTCTTCGTTTGGGGTATACAACTTTCTCCCAGTCTTTGTTGGAGGTAAATGCCTTTCTGACTGAAATTCGTCGGAATAGGTCCACGTTTTGATATAGCCAACATAGAACGGTATCTTCCCGATTTTCGTAATTTTGAAAGTTGTGTCGTCAATATCCCACCGAAAGACTGAAAGATGTTATTTAGTCTTCCAAGTTGTTATATAATATTCCAGAAGAGAATTATCAGTATAGGTCCGTGGGTTTCTATATTCCCCATAGAAGCATACCTCATGATTTTTGGTATTTTGAAAATTTTATGGAAATATCGAAAATTTAGTATTTAGTCTTCTTTGTCTAAAAGCTATCAGCAAGAAATTTGTAGGTACAGATCAAATTTTTGATATAGCCCCCATGGAACCGTACCTCCCGAATTTCAGTATTTTGAAGGTTAGCCACACTGTTTTACCGAGGTTGCTGAAATTTGGTATTGTTCCATTTTACTTAAATACAAGGAGGGTATAACAAGTTCGGCCAGGCCGCGTTATTACTTGTTTTTTCCATTCATAGTATTTAAAAAACATTTTCAAGTTGTTTGTGCCTGACATTTTTTTTAATAATTAAGTGGAATTAACGTTATTTTTGGCATTAATAGGCAAAAGTTCATTCATTCTCGCTACACGAAATAATTTTTGACAAAAAAGGTCAAAAAGGCTTAAAACTATTGGGTACATCAAGACTTCAGCTATGTATAGCAATACACAAACATTAATGCACAGTTCATCTCTTCACCTAATGAAACTCAAAATCATCATTAATCCCAAGGCTGTGTAACGGATTATATTCGATTCCATGTCACATATGTATGTATCTCAGCCCTGCAAAGCAAATTTACAATATTGCACACATTATCATAGTGTGGCCCACGAAATATCTGGACATATCATAGCTTCTATTCTTCTGGTGAACCACTGCCAACATTTATGTCAAAAAGATCAATTTTCATGGCAAAGCAACTAACGGAATCAACTAAAGACAACAATGGCAAATGTTTGCCATGGCAAGACCTATCACAGTTTCCACCCGGTGTTTAACATTTTGCCAAAGATTTTTGGTTTCCTTCTGGTTTTTTTGTTAATAATAAAATTTATTTATTCTTCTTTTTCTGGGTTTTTAGGTACCGCTGGTTTTGATTGCTCAAACTAAAAAAACAATTCCAGCAGCAACCAACAACCGTAACATGCAATTGCGAATTGAACCAAAAAAGGTTAATGCTGCAACAAGAAACCGCAACAGAGTCATGCAACTTTGTGGTATGGCATCGGTTTTTGGGGGTAATGTGACAACACAGAGATCATTAGTTTTTCAATAAAATTTTTGGCATGGAAAATCATTTGTGGATAATCTGAATCATTAGTAGCTACATTTAAAGGAAAATTCGTTCAGCTCTAACGCTATGTAAATGCATTGTCGTTTAATTTAGGGACAACTTTGTTTACTTACCAAGAAATCTATATAAGTCTGGAATAGATTTAGATCATTTAGTAGAAGTGTAGTAATAGTCCGTCTTATTCCATCGATAGCAGTATGGCGCAGGGACGTACGCAGGATTTCTTTTGTGGCGGGGGACCCAACTATACCCAAAATCATGCAAATTTTAAATGTGTGTAGCGTTACGTAAAGCTATTTTAAAGGATTTTAGATGATTTTATACGAAATATTGACACAAAGTATATAAGTTCAATAGAGAGAGTTCACAAAATTTAAGATAGAAGTCTAAAATTTTATACGGACTATAATATGTATATTAGGTCTTGGATATTTAGAATTTCAAATTATCAGTATTGGACCCCCATAAAAAATTTCTTGGGCATAATTGAAGCAGATTCGGGTTCTTAATAGCTATAAACAATTGCTAAAAAATCCTTCAAACGAAAATTACGCATATTGGTTCACGTTTTAGTATATTCCTGAATTTCCCAACCCCATTGTCTTTTACAACTGGTTCATTAACTATAATAAATATCATATTATAAAAATGTTGCTTTTTCCCAATTCTAATAAAATATTACTAGTTATTGTTAAAAATTTTATTAAGATTTTTACTATTTACATGTAACAAATTAACTGTTTTATACATTTTAGATACATTTTATATTTTATAAACATAGAAGTTAAGAAAAGTTTATACATTTTATATATTTATTTTTGGCAACAAATATGTTTGGTATTTCGTCAAGATTAACTTCAGCTTTATGCATAGACATAAGAGCTAAGGAAGAGCATCCTTTGCTTTGCATTTGATTATGTTTTTTATTCTACGCAGTGTAGAAAAGTTTCTTACGGCTGATGCTGTAGTCGCAGGTATTTTTATTAAAATTTGATGTAAAATATAAATGTTTGAAAACAAATGTTCGTCACATAATAAAATGACGTCGAGTGGATTTGATTGTCGAGATTATTTTGCTTTCGACATATTTATCCACAAATCCAGTTCTGTTAATACTTCCCGCTTACAGTTGCGAAAATCTTTTCATAAAATGAAATGATTTGTTCAAAATCCCAGCAAAATTTTATAGAAGTGATTCCATGAGATGCCATGATATCACTGGATCTTTTGCATTGGTTCAAATGAAGTCGTGAAGGATCCTATATTTTCATTGGTATCAGAACCCATTCAAAGGAAGTCGTCAAAGGTCCGATATTTTCATCACCATTTAAGCCCATTCCATCGACCCAATAGAAATGAAGTTTGTGTTTTTATGACTCACATGTATCTTTTATTTATTTTTAAAGACATATAAGGTTTATTATTTAGAATAGGCAAGGAAGTTCCTAATCGCCGAACTAAAATTAGAATGGGATTTCACTCTGTGATATTATAAAAGTTTCCTTGTCTGTTCTAGGATATTAGTTGAAAATACATACATATATTTTCTCTAGAGATCCCTAGAAACAAGTCGGTTTGTAGATCCCTATAAGTGGGGAACGGCATAATTTTTTTCCAAAACAAAAGAGCAAGTGTTTCACAAACATTGCAGATGGGACAAGGGAGACTTCTCTCATATTATTGAGTGCACCCCGATTCATATTAGCTCAATGATATGGGGCCCACAGTTTATCGCCGAGTCCGAACGGCGTGTCCTAAAACACCACTTGCAGAGAAGTTTTACATGGCTGAAATACTCAGAAAATATCGCCAACATTACTGAGGGGTGAGTATACATTTCCAAAATTTTTTTTTGGACCAGTATGCCAGGAAGTATGGACTTGTCCACGAAAACATAATATCGCTGTAAACATGACCACAACGAACAGCATCGGTATACATTTCCAAAGGATCTTCGAAAAGACCCTAAACGGCACTTAGACACAAATATTGAACTTTTGTTGGGGAGATACCTTAAGGAGAGAAGCGATACTGGCCGAGATAAACTAAATTTAGACAAAATATTAGGAGATCCAAAGTTTGGACCAAATTGGTTGCCCCATTCAATAGATATCGTTTATACCATTTTAATGACATTTTTTAAATATTGGGGGAAGTACCGGAAGTTGTGGGCCGGTATTGCCGATCTTCGAACTGAAACTAAGTTTGGACAAAATATGACGAAGGCAAATTTTGGACCAAATCGAATGATCAGTTCGAGGGTTATCGTGCTCTCCATCCACTGTTTTCGCAAAAATTATGGACTTGCCCCTGGAAAAACTTTTACCGTTGCAATTGAGGCAGCGAATGCTAGCTGCTTCAATAAAAATCAAAGAGATTCGAGAGCAGGTCTTAAAGTGAACTTATCCGACATTTTTTGTGAGAGGTACATGAAGATTTGGACAAATATATACCATATTCAAACCTGATCTATATCTGGTAGATATATTAGGATGTGTAAAGTATGGACCAAATCGGTCACTCCCTTCACGAAATCTTGTGCGCACAATTTTCCGAAAATTTTTTAACTTCTGTGGAGGAGGTACCAGTAGGAGTGGGCAGATAGGGCTTATCTTCGAACTGAAACTAAGTTTTAACAAAATATTAAGAAGGCCAAATTTTGGACCGAATCGGCAGATCCGTTCGAGAATTATCTTGCGCTCCAAGTACTACACACGAGGGTTTTGCATATTTCAGGCTATTTTCTCAGGAAGTATGAACTTGCCCCTGATGAAAATTGTACCGTTCAACACTCCCCATCTTTGTTTAGAAGTCCAATTAAAGATCCCAAATATAGCAGTTGATTTCTTGGTAAAGGTGTTGTTAACAAATTGGCTACCATTTCTTCAGTTGGGCAATATTTAAGAATTACAAAAACTTTGATTATAATTTTGAAAATATTTCGTTCTTGGAATATGATCTTAATACAACTTTGATTGTCTTGCGCTTATACTTCATCATAGTCTATGCCAAATTTTTCTATTGAACACTTGTGCCTTAAACCGTTGAACTTCTTACTTTTTATTTGACTTTATCTGAAGAAAACCTATTTCTTTCGCGGCGGTTGCTGCGTCAGCATCTTTTTTACCCTTTTTCGAGGCTGGCGTACCACAGTTTTTCACCGAAGTAGTAGCAGCTTGCTTTTTCTGGTATTTTTCAATTATTTCCCGAAAATTGAGACTATTTTCAGCTTCCCATGTATTTCATCTGATAAGGAAATATGAAACTCCACGTTCTGCTTTGTGTCCAACAATGTCTTTGACTTCATACTCTTCTTTTTCACCGTCGTCCTCCTCTTCCTCAACTTGTGCAGAAGCTTTCTTAGCAGCTTTACCGTTAAAAAAACGTTTTTAATTAATTCTCTTTCGAGTTGAGCTGTTTTGAACTAAGAGGTACGTTGAAAAATTAGGAATCCACCGAAGTCCCGCACATTCAAACATTATGCTAAGCTTCACGGGTGGTTAAATCCGATCATCAGTCATATTGGAATGTTATTGTCCATGGACCCCAACACGATGGAATTTTTGCATCAGAACGCTTGAATATTTTTCTGGTCAACTTTTGTAGCACATGGTCATTTATCGACATTTTCCGACAAATGTGCACAGTCTTAAGACAAAAACTGTCTGAAGGGGCATTACAATGCTTTTGCGATGTACTAGAAAGTTCTTAATTATTGTCTTGGCTACAATTTTTGTCTTAGTGTGGGTCGAAAATCTCAATGGTTTAGGTGCTTTTTGTCAAAATACCCAACAAAGTGGATAAAATACTTTAAGTCAAAATCGGGAGGCTCGATTTTCACCGTAGACATATGCTCTACCAGACTTTTTTGTTCAGTAGAATCCTAGGTTTTGAAATCGCCCGGCCTATTGTGTATATAATGTCGTAAACATAAAAGCTGTGCTTACAATTATATTTCATTGATAATAGGGAAGATTTGAATTGGGTATGCTACATATTTAAAAAAACATATCTACAGAAACTTATGGATATAGGTCCAAGTTTTGGTATAGCCCCCATTTAACCGTACCTCCCAATTTCAAGTTATTTGGGTTTTTAACCACATTTTCATACCGAATTAGCTATAATTTGCATTCAGGTTCCTGGGGGCAAAAAACGTTTCTACAGAAACTTTTGGATATAGGTCCAAGTTTTGGCAGAGCCTGCACATATTTCAAGTAATTTGACGTTTCAGACCGAATTAGCTTTTTGACATTTTTTCTCAAAAATGATCTCCTGTGGTGAGAATGAATGAACTTTTGCCTGTTAATGCCTAAAATAACTTTCATTCTGTTTTATTATAAAAAAGTTTTTTTTTGATAAATACTATGAAATGAATTTTTTTTCTCAAAAAATACTTCCTGTTGCAGGAATGAATAACCTTTTACCTATTTTAATAACTTTTATTCAATTTGAATATTGAAAAAGGTTCCGCACAAACCATTAATTTTTTAATTTTAATGATATATGAAATAAAGTTATATATAATATAAAATGATATACATATGTATATGTTATAATACGTTGATAAAATTAGTGAGAAACAAATCGTTATGTCATTTTGGTTTTGCCGTGTGCTCCTATACCTTGTTATACCCTCCACCATAGTATGGAGGGTATATTAAGTTTGTCATTCCGTTTGTAACACATCGAACTAATCATATATATATTCTTGATCAGGATAAAATTCTAAGACGATCTAGCCATGTCCGTATGTCCGTCTGTTGTAATCACTCTAGCATCCGCAATAATTGAGATAGAGTGCTGAAATTTTGCACCCGGGGGTCTTTTTTCCATAGGCAGGTCAAGCTCGAAGATGGGCTATATCGGTCCACTATTTGGTATAGCCCCCATATAACGGTACCTCCGGATTTGAGGTATTTTGACGTCCTTCACCACATTTGCAGGTCGAATTAGCTATAATTTGGCACTTAGGGTTCCTAGTAATCAACAAACTTATATCCCAAAGGATATGGGCATAGGTCCATGTTTTGGTATAGTCCCCATATAACGGTATCTCCCGATTTTCGGTGTTTTGAGAATTTTAGCCACAATTTTTAACCGAACTATCTGCAATTTGACATTTGAGGTTCTCAGTGGTCATGAAATATCTCCACGAAACATCGTCAACATAGGTCCATGTTTTGGTATAGCCCCCATATATCGGTACCTCCCGATTTTCGGTATGTTGGGAATTTTAGCCAGAATTTGTAACCGAACTATCTGAAATTTGACATTTGAGGTTCTCAGTTGTCATGAAACATCTCCACCAAACATCGTCAACATAGGTCCATGTTTTGGTATAGCCCCCATATAACGGTACCTCCCGATTTTCGGTATTTTGAGAATTTAAGCTACAGTTTTTAACCGAACTAGCTGTAATTTGCCATTTGAGGTTCTCAGTGGTCATGAAACATCTCCACCAAACATCGTCAACATAGGTCCATGTTTTGGTATAGCCCCCATATAACGGTACCACCCGATTTTCGGTATTTTGAGAATTTAAGCTACAGTTTTTAACCGAAATAGCTGTAATTTGACATTTGAAGTTCTCAGTGGTCATAAAATATCTCCAACAAAACATCATCAACATAGGTCCATGTTTTGGTATAGCACCCATATAACGGTACCTCCCGATTTTCGGTATTTTGGGAATTTTAGCCAGAATTTGTAACCGAACTATCTGAAATTTGACATTTGCGGTTCTCAGTGGTCATGAAACATCTCCACCAAACATCGTCAACATAGGTTCATGTTTTGGTATGGCCCCCTTATAACCGTACCTCCCGATTTTCGGGATTTTGAGAATTTTAGCTACAATTTTTAACCGAACTAGCTGTAATTTGCCATTTGAGGTTCTCAGTGGTCATGAAACATCTCCACCAAACATCGTCAACATAGGTCCATGTTTTGGTATAGCCCCCATATAACGGTACCTCCCGATTTTCGATATTTTGAGAATTTAAGCTACAGTTTTTAACCGAAATAGCTGTAATTTGACATTTGAAGTTCTCAGTGGTCATAAAATATCTCCAACAAAACATCATCAACATAGGTCCATGTTTTGGTATAGCACCCATATAACGGTACCTCCCGATTTTCGGTATTTTGGGAATTTTAGCCAGAATTTGTAACCGAACTATCTGAAATTTGACATTTGCGGTTCTCAGTGGTCATGAAACATCTCCACCAAACATCGTCAACATAGGTTCATGTTTTGGTATGGCCCCCTTATAACCGTACCTCCCGATTTTCGGTATTTTGAGAATTTTAGCTACAATTTTTAACCGAACTAGCTGTAATTTGCCATTTGAGGTTCTCAGTGGTCATGAAACATCTCCACCAAACATCGTCAACATAGGTCCATGTTTTGGTATAGCCCCCATATAACGGTATCTCCCGATTTTCGGTATTTTGAGAATTTTAGCTGCAATTTTTAACCGAACTAGCTGTAATGATCGGTATTTTGAGAATTTTAGCTACAATTTTGTCTATTTAAAAATAATCGTCAATATAGGTCCATGTTTTGGTATATCCCCCCATACAACTGTACCTCCCGATTTTCGGGAATTTTCAGTGGTCACGCAATTTCTTCACTAAAATTCGTCAACATGGGTCCATTTTTGAGGGTCTATATTGTTTTGATGAAACTACGAAAAAATTTAAAGATAGGTTGACTCTTTGATATATCCCCGTAGGTGGTACCTTTCACTTAGCTGAACACATTTTTTTATATTACATTCGATAACACTGTGCAACAAAATGGAGGTGAAATTCTGGGGCACGGAAAATTCCTCTTGGTGATGAAAGGCTTTGGTGGGTATATTATGAACCCCGAAGGACAGATCCGCCGTGAGTCGAACTTCCGCGTTGTGGCATGATGAAATTTTTGTTAAAGACCCTGTGGGCCATCAGGAATTAGCGTTATATCTTTGTTCACTGTTGCTTAAGTGCTCTACAAAAACAACAAACAAAGATATAATGCTAATTCATGATGGCTTACAGGGTCTCTTGCAAAAACTTCATCACGCCGTAACGAGGAAGTTCGACTCACGGCTTTCATCTCCAAAAATAATTATCTCTGCCCCAACATTTGTGTTCACAGTGTAATTTAAGCAATAGTGGGAGGCAGTAGGAGTCTATCCATTGTCGAAAAGTTGTTACACCTAAAATTGTGAAAGGGCTCTTATTATTCCATTTATATTAAGACTATTCTATGGTGGAGGGTATAAAAATTTCGGCCCGGCCGAACTTAACGACTTTTTACTTGTTTTCAGTTAAATATCTGCTTACAGTGACTTCAAAAAATTGTCAAATGTTCTGAAAAATAAAAATTTAAAAGCTTTTTGAGCGCAAGCTTTTTTATCGAATCACTTTATAATTATGATTTTATGTAATCTGAGGTAAAAACTCATTTAAATATCATGCAGGGATACGAGGTTGTAACAAGTAATAACCCTAGTAAAAACACTTCTCCATCAAAAATTGTGGACAAAGGTCCACGTTTTCGTATAGCATCCTTATAACAATACCGCCCAAATTCAAGTACTGTGAAGGTGTTGTCTACCTTTTCGGCCAAAATTGGCTGTCATATGGCATTTAGAATTCCATGTGGTCAAAAATCGTGTGCACCAAAAATTGTGGTATATCGCAAATATAACGGTACCGCTCGATTTCAGGTACTTTCAAGTTTTTATCCTTTTTCGTCCCAAAATTTGTTGCCATAGGGACATGTTTTGATATAGCCTCATATAATATATGATTTATTTAAAACCCCTCCAGCGATTTATTTCTTGTTTATGGATTTTTTTTTTCTATTCTATGAACATTGCTCCCGATTTTCGGTAAGGTTGCGACCACAATATAACACGAACTGACTGAAATTTGGTATTTAGTCTTCGTTGGGGGTGTAAAACTTTCCACCTGAAATTTGTCGGTATAGGTCCACGCTTTCATATAACGCCCATAGAACAGTACCTCCCGATTTTCGGAATTTTGAAGGTTGTGGCCTCAATATTCCATCGTAATAGGTCCACGCCTTCATATATATAGAGCATCTCTATCCGTTCAAAATTACAAAATTTTGAAAAAACGATTAAGAAAAAATATATTAAAATATACAAATATACGTTATATATTAAATATACAGTTTTAATAAATTTGTGTGTTACTGTTTGAACTAAGTCAATTGTCTTATTCAGTTTGCTCCAAAAATCTACTAATACGAGCCCTAACCACTATTAATTCGTACACCAGGTATTTTTTCACTATTTAACATGAAACTTAATTAACATCAAATGCTTGTCTAAAGAGAATAAATTTTCATAAATCTTTGTAGGATTCATTTTTTAGGCACAATAATATACTGGTTAATTGTTTTTCCATCGATTGGAAAATAAATATGGCCTGTAAGGCGATTTTCGGAAAATTCGTTTTTGATCCCCATACAAAGTACTATGAAAAATAAAGAGCGGCCAGGGGACACGGGTTACCGTTAACCTATCGTCATACATTTTTGTAGAGATCATTTTTTAGCCACAATAATGAAATCCTAAAGTTTTTTCATCGATTGGACCATAATTGCGGCCTTTAGAAAATGTTCGTGAAAATGCACCTTTGACCCTATACAAATTACTATGGAAACAAAGATCGCTCGGTAGATACGGGTTAACGTTAACCAATCCCCGTAAAATTTCATATATAAGGTTTTTGCATCAAATGGAAACAAATTTGGGAGCTAGGAGCTCCAAAATAAAAATATTTTGTTTTTTTGGGTCGCCCTAATATACAAACTTTAATAACACATTGTTGAAATATGCTCTGTGTACGAATTAATAGTGGTTAGGGCTCGTATGATCCAAAATGTCGACAAAAAAGTAGTGGTTATCTGGTACTGTGTAATTAGCTTTTACATGACTTTTCATGAACTATTGACTCACTATCTCCAAATCCTTAAGCAACTAGAGACTTACTGCTGTCATACCAGTTCCAGTGTCACTAGTGAAAAAAAATACGTTGGGTTGTCTACAATTGGTTAGTAGTACTGGTGATAATGCCAGTAATAAGTCAATAGAGATTTCCTACAGGGTAGTTCACAGGACGTGTCCAAGTTTTGGTATAGCCTCATACTTCATCGATCAAAAACCAATTATATTAAGATTATTCGCTGTGCAACTTGAAGTTTAAATTATAAAAACAATACAAATTGACATCGGAAAATTCACGGAACTGGAGTGCAGAAAAGACATATAAAACAAAAACTAATAAATAAACATGTACAAAAAAATTAAACGAACCCAAAATTCCGTTTACAAATAAAAAAACTTAAAATAAACAAAGTCAGCAAAACATAAAACTGGTTTCAAGAATTAAATGACCGAAACACTACCGGCATTTCATTGTAAGATGGTGGCGTTAAGGCAATGTTGTTTGTTTGAATTGATTAAGCCAGACTAGCTAGCCAACGAAACTGCTGACCAAAACAAAAGCCGGACTAAAAACGAAAACAAATATCAACAAAAGCATGGTAAATATGCGGTAGATTCGTTTAAGTCAAGAAATAAACTTGAACAGCTGATTTTATGAGTAATAGTTTGATGTTCATTCGCTCAGGAAAAAATTAAGAGATTTCCAATTAAGAGAATTACAAGAAATGAACCCCTTCTTCTATTTAAGAGAACTAAAAATAGAGTTCATTTTGTGATCTTTGAAAATTTTATGCATGTTGTCGTCTGGTAGCTCCCTGACTTAATGACTGTCTGCCTGCCTGCCTTGTCTGGCTGTGCAGCATTATGGTCTATTATGATCTTGGTCACAATTCAAACAGTTTGTAACGTTCGTGGTAAGCACATGTTAACGGCGGATGTACGTAAATCGGACGTTCTTCTAACGGCTCTTTGGTACTTCAACGAACGTATAGGAAAACGTACGAAATTCGCTGCTAACTAAACCAGCTAGACGTTCGTTCGTTGACTAAAAGATCTGAAATCGTGTGTGCGTGTTATTTGTTTTTGTTGTTTCAATTTTCTTCTGGTTATTGGAGCAACATACAAGTTTAAGTTAAAGGTGTAATTTTTATGGTCATGTTGGTGTTATTAAAAAACAACAATGCAACAAAAATACTGAAAAATAAGTGTTAGTCGTGTCTGGCTTTGGAAAGTTGCGTTTGTTTTCGAATTTGCAAAATTAAAAAGAGGAAATTGAAGACCCAAAACAAGAAAATTGCATGTCTATGTCTATTCCGTCGTCATAACTATCTCGGACAAGTCAGCGTGAAATGGTCAAATGAAAAGAAATCTCCAGTGGAAAAAAATGTTTGCATAATTTTTGGTTTACGCTTAATTTAATATCCGTATGGACACTTGAATTCCGAGTTATACAGGAAATGTTTAAAGTTTTCACTTGATTTATGCATGGAAAAACGACCTGCATCGATAGCTGGAGTGGCTTAATATTTTGTGGTTTGCAAACACGTAATGGAATAAGTGTATTTCGTGTAGAAGTCGATTAACTATAAAATTTATGTTTTAATTACCAACTTATTGGTGGAGAAGTGATGAATCTGATAACCTAAAAATGTGAAATAATATTACATACACTCCATAACCGCTTCAATGCAATTTAAGCATGCAGCTGTTTGAAAATAATTTTTGGTATAGAAAACATTAAAATTTAAACATTTTGAACACACCTCCATGTTCTGGTTGCTGGCGTGTTGGAATCTTAACAGTGTAATTACAATTTTTGGATAAATACATATAAAGAACCTGTGAGCAATATTGGTTATTAAAATGAATTCGGAGATTCAATAGGCACGTCAGACACCTACCTTTAGATACCCTACACAATGTCATAAAGTGTACATAGTATGATAATTTTACCAATTTGAAGCAAGTGAGGAGGGCTGTAGTCGGACGGAGCCGACCGTATAAAACACTACACAACCAACAATTGGTTCAAGTTTTACACAAAATTTCTTTGATATAATTTCGACATATTTTCGCCGTCCAGTAATACATACATGATTGAAATACATGATACGAGGGCTGCACGAAAACTATCTGGCCTAGGCAACACCACGTGTAGTCATGCACCATTTGAAATATTTTTGGACAGTTTGACAGTTTGTAGGCCATACGTACACAGGACAGTTTGTCATACGACCTTGTGTTGTGTTGTTTACAGTGACTTAAAAAATCAGTTTGCAAAAAAATGTAATTTATTTGTGAACATTTTGGTCCGACCATTTTTCAAAAATTTCAACGTGGATAATCAAGGCAAGAGCGCATCGATCAAATTAAATCTTCGTATATTGATAAAGGGGCATCCTATAGGACTAGGAAAAACTGGTTTAATGAATTCAATCGTGAATTCAAAATCGGCCGTTGTGCCAGAAAAAATTAAGCCGTGCGTGAACTGATAATTCAAGATCGCCATGTTATATACCGTCTTTGGCATTTAGAAGCGTCCTTGGGCATTTCTTTCACTAACTAACATTTGACATTGCATGAACACCTGGCCGCAAAAATGGATTATTCTCGTTAGATCCAGAAAAATTCGACAATGGCTCAAAAAGAGGCTCTTGTGGATTGGTGTAAAGAAATAGTGAACGAAAATTATCGTTGTGCTTCAAAAGACGTTTATAAAATCGTCAGAGACGACGAATCTTGGATCTATGCTTAGGAGCCAGAAACAAAACAAGAATCCACCGTTTAGGTCTTCGAAAGCGAGCTAAATCCAACGAAAGTTATTTATGTAAGAAGCACTTCGAAGCAAATGGTTGCCTGTTTCTTCGGCAAAGCTGACAGTATGGCGACTATACGGCTTCAGAAATGAAAGACGGATAATTGTGAGTGGTACACTACAATTTGTTTGCCAGAAGTCGCTTGAGAAATTCGAAAAAAGGATGCGAAGAAAAGAAGAAAGAATAGAAGGCGAATCATTCTGCATCATGACAATTCGAGCTCTCACACATCTATTCAAACCAGCACCTGTTTGACCGGACAAAACGTGGAATTTATGGGTCATCCGCCGTACAGTCCTAATCCAATGAATTTATTTGATTCCAGCATATCAAGAAAAAAGGCGTGGTCAACGATTTTCGTAGCCAGAAGATGCTGCAAAGGAGTTCAAAACCCATTTTTTGGAAGTGTCTGGGAAAAAGGATTCAACAAGCGTATAAATAATGCTGGAGTCTACTTAAGAAAATAAAACTATTTTTTATGGTAAATGTTCGCGTTTTCATCTTTAGGCCAGATAGTTATCGTTCAGCCCTCGCAACATACCAGAGATAAAGCGCATATGAACATACAATTACTAGAAGCTAAAGATGTTATTATTTATTGTTGTTATTTCTTGTATCATAATAGAAAGATAGAATGTTTTGGCTACAGTTACAGATTTATGTTTCTTCGAAAATTGAAATTTGTATTAAAAAAAAAATAAAAGTCCTTATTAAATAGCATTCTGTAACTTTTGCCGAATCGATCAATAATCAAGTAAAATAGTATCAGTCAGTTTTGTTGACAGAAATATGCCCTCAGCATATGACTGTACGAAACAATAATAACAGGAGTAGTAGACGTAAATGAAATAACCTATCACTAATTTCAAAAATGCTGTAGGTGACAAAATACGTTATGGGCTTACCTGCAAAAAACCTCATATCGAGTACCTTTGTTAAAAATTTCAAAACGATTCTACAACAGCCATTAAATAGCATATAAGCGAAAAGTTTGTTGTCCGATAAAGACTTTCCTAAGTGTTGATGTACGGCTGGAGGGTACAATTAAATTTGTCATTCCGTTTGTAACACATCGTAATATTTATCGTAGAGACCCTATAAAGTATATGTATTCTTGATCAGGGCAAACTTCTAAGTCGATATAACCATGTCCCTCTGTCCATCCGCCCGCCTAAGATACAAATCGCAATTTTTAAGAGCTTTGTAATTTGGTATGTAAGTTTCTATTGCAAATGGGCTATATCGGTCCATGTTTTGATATAGCCCTCATAGAACGGTACCATCCGATTTTCGGTATTTTGTAAGGTTTTAGCTTCACTATTACACCAAAATGGCTGAAATTTGGCACTTAAACTTCGCTGGGGGTATCTTCCCCTGAATGTTGTCGGTATAGGCCCACGCCTTCATATAGTCCCCATAGAGCAGTACCGACCGATATGCGGTATTTTGGAGGTTGTGGCCTCAATATTCCACCGAAATGGGTGAAATTTAGTATTTAGTCCTCATATGGGGTGTAAAACTTGCCATGTGAAATTTGTCGTTATGGGTCCACGACTTCATATAGCCCCCACAGGACGGTACCACCCGATTTTCGGTATTTTGAAGGTTGTAGCCTCAATATTCCTCCGAAATGGCTGAAAGTTGGTATTTGGTCTTCGTTGGTGGTACAAAACTTTCCCCCAGAAACTTGTCGGTGCAAGTCCACGCCTTAGTATAGCCCCCATAGAACAGTGCCTCTCAATCTGAGGTATTTTGGAGGTTGTGGCCTCAATATTCCACCGAAATGCATGAAATTTGGTATTTAGTCCTTATATGGGGTATAAAACTTAACATGTGAAATTTGTCGTTATGGGCCCACGTCTTCATATAGCCCCCACAGAACGGTACCGCCCAATTTTTTGTATTTTGAAGGTTTTAGCATCATATCACTTTCTGCAAGAAATTTGTCGGTATAGGTTCACGCCTTCATGTAGCCCCCATAGAACGGTTTTTTCCGATTTTCGATTTTTTGAAGTTTGTGGCCACAGCAACCCACCGAAATGGCTGAAAATTGGTATTTAGCCATTGCTGGAGGTAAAATTTTTTCTGACTCAAATTCGTCGGTATAGCTCCACGTTTCAATATAGCCCCCATAGAAAGGTACCTCCCGATTTTCGTAATTCTGAAGGTTGTGAAGTCAATATCCCACTAAAAAACTGACATTTTTTATTTAGCCTTTCATTAATGCAGTATTTTTAAACTTAAAAATAACAATCAGTATTGCATTTAATGGTTATTAGCCGTTATAACGGTACATTTACTAGGAGTTTTTTTGCAAGTGATAAAATCGACTTTTTTGATGACAAGTAATATGGACAAAAAAAGTAAATATGACCGTAATTTAATTTTTTCAGATAGTTTGGAAGTATTGTTTATTAAAAAAAATAATAATAGCATTATTGGATGTTGTAAATATTCTGGAAAAAATGTTTAAACATTTATATGAGTTTTTTTCTACTTAGAGCATTTTGAGTAAAGTGCAACTTATGGGAAACACACGGAAACACTACAGGACTTTTTTAATATTAAATTACATACTCCGTATCTACTCCCAACATTTCGTCTGCCTTTTTTTGCCTTTTTTATGTTATCAACAATTTTTTAAACCCATTTTTACATGAAAATACGTAATATAAAGCATTACATTTGTATGGGGGATGTACCAAAACGTGAACCTAAGTGAATAATGTCTGGTGTGTAGGTGTTTTGTCTAATAAAAACCCGAAAACAAAATTTGCAGCCATTTCCGTTGGAAAATGTTGCTAAAACTTTCTTAATTCTGGATATCGGGAGATACCTATATATATGGGCACTATATAAAAACGTTGATCTAGGTCGAACATTTTTGGTACGGAGGTTTTGTGTGTACTTAGGACCCAAAATACCAAAGTACAATCAATTTGATAGAAAAATATGAAGAATACATTCAAAATAACGAAAATCTCAGGGATAAACCAAAACGTGGATCTAAGACCCCCATCATTGGAAGTAAGGTTATATACCCCCTGAAGATCCTAAATACCAAAATACAGCAAAATTAACAGTGAAATGTGGTCCACATACCCAAAATACCTTACATGCGGACGTACCGTTACGAGGACGATATGCTTTAACGGTGAGCTATATTCGCCATACTCAGTGTAATCATACCTATACACATAAGTAACATCTGCACCAAATTATAGCCGCTTACCTCTATTAGTTTAGAAGTTATTAATTTTTCCCCGCTAGATTTGGATTTCGCCCACAGTGCGTCTGTCCGTTAGAAAATAAAAAAATAACCTATAACCTGTCGCATTCACATAAAATAAATTTCATGGAAAAATAGTGCCCAGAGGAAGTGGTGTAGGGTATTACATGGGCGGCGCCGTTTATCATTGTAGTGTTTTTAGGGTGGGTTACAAAACCGGAAACTAATCCCATCATGGGTGTCTAAGAGGTGCCAAAAATCCATAGATCATGTGCAATCCATAGATCATATACACTGGGACATTTGCTACATTCGCTGAATATTCCGCTACTGTTTAGTTATCCACTAAATGTTTCTTCGAAGGGAGATTACTTTATTTACACAATTAAAGATAATGTTTGTTATTCGGGTTTTAAAAATTTAATCTGGTCGAACTTAACGATTTACCCACTTGTTTATGTTCATTTTATTACAGTACATTTTAACGTATTTAATTTAAATTGTATATAATATTCTGTCAAGCCGACCGTGATACCTGATGCACTTGTTGGACAACTAAATTACATAACAACGATTCGTGTAAAGAACACCTTCTATTGACATCCGTAAAAAAATGTTTTTATGTGTCTGACATTAGGTGAATATCACCAACAACAAAGAGTTGAAAACTTATAATTTTGTTGCTGTAAGTTGGGTTCTGTTACATTTTGTTTTCTTCTAAGCACGTAGTATGACTCAATTTTACAAAATTGTTATGCACCACAACTTTTCAAAGCCAAAGCAACAAATAATAGCGAAAAATTTGAAAAAAAAAGTATTGGCCAAGTTGCTTGTAAACACATTGGCTTCAAGTAATTTGAAAATAAAATCGAAAATAAACCATAACTGAAGGCAAAGCAAACCTCAATGAAACATCAAACCAACCAACTGACCATAATAAAAATTACAAATTACAATTATTGCATATAAGCGTATCAAATATCCGCATTTATTAATCGGCAAGTGTTGCGTGTATAAAAGAACAACAACAACTACGAAACTACATACATAAATAACACATAAAGTACTTGCTATGCAAGAAAAAAAAAAATAAAAATAACAAATTAAAAAAGTGCAGTCAATGTAAGAATTAGCTGTTTAAAACCCCAAAAACAATTACTATCGAATGCACCGCAGAATGAAACAAAAGCAACAAATGTGAAGACAATAATAATTCTGAATGAAAGAAAAACAAAAACGTAACACCCGTTCATATCTACCGGCCTTTTACATTTTAAATTGTAATTTTTGTAGTTTTGTTTGCAATAATCTACCAATGACCTTTCCTGCCTCCGGTTATTTTGTTTGGTTTTAATTAATTGTTTTTTAATTTTTAATTGCAGAAGTTAGTTTTATTATTTCAAGTTTTTTTTTTTGTTTTTTTTTTCTTGCATTTATTTTGTTCGTTTCCCAAATACGCGTTTAGTTATTTATTCATTTAAAGAATACAAAATGTTACCAAAAATGAAAACGCTCTATTTGGGTTTATGTATTTATTTGCTGTTGAACATCGTCCATGCTAAACCCTCCAAGGATACCGAGGAGAAAGTGGATAAAAAATCAGAAAAGAAAAATGGTAAGTTACATTTAATTCTTAAATTGTGGTAAAAATTTGATGGCCTAAATATGGGTTAGCGCTAAACCATTGCAATGTGGTTGCAAACGCAAATTTCGTGGCCAAAAATATATTTGTTTGTCTTTTTTGTCAATCTTTTCTTTTTTTATTAAAATACACTGCCTCTTACTTGAATAGAACCCCCAAAAATTTTTTTTTTCAGCAGCAATTTTTTTGTCATATTTATAGAAGATATGAAGTGTTGAAGTTTTATTATATATTGTATCATGTGTTTGGAGAAAACTGAGTCAAATCCAAGTTATATAAGAATTATATAACGAAAACAAAATAAAGGCGCAAATTGAAACAAACATTTTGCTCCTTTGAATAGAATCCCCCTTTAAAACCTGGGTATACATAAAGGTTGTATTCGAATATCGATGCATATTCACTCTGTATTGAAAACGAAGTACTTTCCTTAATATTTAGTATATCCCTCCTGCGCAAGGATACACCCGTACATCCTGTTTCACAAGGATTTTTTTATGATCAAGTGTAATGTCTAACAAGGCATGCCTTTTTCTCTTTTTCCGATATAATCATAAGTTTGGCAAATACGTATAGCGTTCATAAGAAAGGCGTGGGAAAGGTACCCCTCTTCATCCAAAATTCATAAAATATAAATTACAACGGCAAACTTTGCACATTCCCTGAAAATTTCCAAATCGGTTCTGTAGTTTTGTAGATATAACATATTTGAAAAAGTGGGCATTATAAAATTTTCATTCCACGAAAACCTATGTTGTGTTATAACAAACATTTCAAAAAAATTATCCAAATCGGTCCAGCCGTTCTCAACCAACGAACGATATTTAATTTTTATTTATGAAGATATAGCATTTTTAAAAAGTAGGGTACAGGGAAGGTTTCCCTCAGGGAAATCGGTTCAGTAGTTATTGGAGAAAATTTTAAAATTGAAAATTTAAATAAGTGTTTGTGGTCAAATTTTATCTTCATAAAAATCTAAGTTGGGTTATGACGAAAATTTCTAAAAACAAGTAAGAACGGCGTTCAGTTCGGCCAGGCCGAACTTGTTATACCCTCCACCACGAGTTGTATTTATTTATTTTATTTATTTATTCGGTTTTGTTACTCCTGCACAAGAAGATAGGAATCTTATAAGTTATAGTTACAGGATTATTTGGCGAACTATAAATCCTTCTTAAGCTAAACAAGTTACAATTAAGGGGTGTAAAACAAATGATCAAAATTATAAAAAATACGAAAAATACAAAAAATGTTTGGAATGTAAATGGTGTAGAGTGCTTTGCTTACAATAGCTTAAAAGAATACAAATTATTCAGAAAAAAATTTTAAGTCTGAATTTGAAGGCTGATACGTTGTTGCTGCTTTGTATTTGATTTGGCAGCGAATTCCAAAGACGTATAGTACCAATGAAAAATTGCCATTCTGATACCAGACTTCGCCGTCTCAATGGTACAATTTTCCTACCTCTATTGGATCTGGCAAATTGCATTCTGTCAAAAAGGTGTTTCGGTTTTTGTTTGGTGATTATCTTATGTAAAAAAAAATTAAAGTTTTCATATTAAGGAAAGAATTGAAACTCATACCGTAAAGGCAATTAGTAAATGGAGACACATGTCGGAATCTTCGATACCGTAGACATAACGTATGATGCTATTATATGCCACATTTAGTTTTCGTTTGCTCCTAGCGTCGGAGTTAGCAAACAGCTCGCAGCCATATGTAAGTCCGGGTATCAAAAATGTTTTCGCCAAAAGTGCTCGTATGTTCTGTGGAGTGTATGAGTGAGTTAACCAGAAGGCACGTAACTTGGCATATGTTTGTCCAACCGCGATATTTACATGATTATCCCATCTAAGTGAGGAATTGAAAATTACTCCTAAATTTTTGGCATGTGAAACCACATCAATTTTCTCTTGATTTAGTATTAGTTCTACATTTTCAATGGACACTTTTTTATTTTTGTGTATAACAAGACAATTGGACTTGTTACGATTTAAGAGGAGACCATTAGCTTTGGCCGACTTGATATTGCCAAGGTCTTCATTTAATTTGCGAATACGCTGACCAACATCATTCAAAGAGCTACTGATGTAGATCTACTGATTGAAGTAAAATGGAACAATTACATAGTTTCCTTTCGTTTGTGAAGAAGACTAAATACCAAATTTCAGCAAGTTCTGTAAAATAATGTGGCTAACCTTCAAAATACAGAAATTAGGGATACTTTCGGTGGGATACTGACGTCACCACCTTCAAAATACCGAAAATCGGGAGGTACCGTTATATAGGTGTTATACTAAGGCGTGCACCTGTACCGACAAGTTTCTGGGGGAAAGTTTTATACCGCTAACGAAGACTACATACGAAATTTCAGCCATTTCGGTGTTATAATGAGGCTAAAACCTTCAAAATATCGAAATACGGTGGTACCTTTTAATGGGGGTTATATCCAAGCGTGGACCGATATAGCCTATTTGCAATACCAAACATCCTAGGAGTAATAGAAACTTCTGTACCAAATTACAAAGCTCCATCTCAAAAATTGCGAGCTGTATCTTGATTTCAACAGACGGACGGACATGGTTATTTCGGCTTAGAATTTTACCCTTATCAATGTTTCGATGTGTTACAAACGGAATAACAAATTATTGCTTTTGGTGAAAATCAGTTCAGATTTGAATATAGCTCCCAGGCTCTATATCCGTCCGATGTCAATGAAATTTGGAATGTGTCACGGAATTTGGTCTAGAAATAAATGTGCCAAGTTATAATGAAATCGGTAATATATTTTACATATTCACAGTGTTGTGGGGTATCATATAACTGGTTTTTTTATGTCACAGGCTGAGGATAGAACTCTTTCCATTTAGCCTATATTCAAAGCTGAAGGAAGTATTACTATATGCAATCAATACTCCTTTCGAAAGTTATCGTGTGCACAATTTTAGCGAAAAATTTTGAACTTTAGTGGGGGAGGTACCCGAAGGAGTAGACTTATGGGCCAACTTGTTCTAAGTTTGGACAAACTATTGCATGAACCAAACTTTGGACCAAATCGGTTGATGCCTTCGAACTATTATTTTGATGAGACAAATTTTTGATGGCATCAAAGTGTACATATATACATATATATCCTCTTTGGCCTTAAGACTAAGGCCATACAAATTTGAATTAAACATAAATTAATAAAGTGAAATTTAATGAATTATTAATGGAATTACAATTAAAATGTTTTAAATAATATCACTGTTTGTAATTTTTTGAGACATGTCTTATTAACCATATTTTGACTCCACACTGTGATAGAACACCACAAATGAAAAGACACGTGTCTCGCCGTTTTTTCGTATCACATTAACTTTTGCGGTTATAGACCTCCAAAAGTGTGAATCTTTGATGTAAAAAGGGTCGTTTAGTCAGAACTATATCTTCTCAACCGTTGGGAAATTTGAATTTGTCTCAGAGGCAAAGTTGTAGCTCTTGTCTTAAATAACAAAAATTGTGAACACATATAATCCATCAAACTTCACCTGAAAGGTCAAAATCGCCATGGTCAAATTTCTTTTCAAATTTTTTCTCAACTTTTGTTATACAGTAATCAAACGGATCAAATTTGAAGCAAACAACCAACTACAAAAATGTACCTCAAATCTCAATAAACATCTTTCTAGAATATACGAACTCTGTAGAAACGGATCTTAATGGTCAAAATAGCAAAACGATTGCGATTTTTATCCTCTTTTCTCGACTTCTGCTCCATAGATACTAAACCGTTCAAAATTCAAGAAAACAATCAACCACAATAGTGTAGCAATGGCATCAATAAACAACTTTCTTGAACATGCGAAATATTTATGAACGCTACTTAATGGTAAAAATAGCAAAAATCGTTTTAAAGTATTAAATTCTTACACTTTACCTTGGACCAAATCGACATGTCCGTTTAAGATATAGTGCGTACCATTTTAGTGAACTTTTTTTAAACCGATATGGCTCACCTTCGAACATAAACCAAGTTTGGACAAATATTACGAAGGCCAAACTTTGGACCGAATCGGCTGATCCGTTCGATACTTACCGGGCGCACCAGCTACTGATGTCGTAGGGGTTTTTGCAGCGTTCGGGCCATTTTCTGAGGAACTATAGACTTGCTCCTGAAAAAAACTTGTGTCGTCGTAATGGGGGCAACGAATACAAACTGCTACAACAGAAATCAATGGGATTTGAGAGCAGCTCTTAAACTGCACTTTTCGGAACGTTGGTGTGGAAGGTACCCGAAGAAGTTGACACATATAGTCCATATTCGAACCTAATCTATGTCTCGTATAAATATTACGATGTGCACAGTATGGACCAACTCGGTTACTACCTTCGAAAGTTACCGTGTACACGATTTTAGCGAAAGTTTAGAACTTTTGTGAAGGTAGCAGAAGGAGTGGACCGATATGGCTCATCTTCGAACTTAAACTAAGCATGGACAAAATATTACGAAATCCAAATTTTGGACGAAATCGGCAGATCCTTCGAGAGTTATCTTGCTCTCCAACCACTACAGGCGGAGTCATAAGGGTCTTTTTGCACCTTTCATGCTATTTTCTCAGGAAGTATGGACTTGCCCCTGATGAAACATGTACCGTCGTATAGGGGACAGTGAATACAAGTTGTTACAACAAAAATCAAAGCGATTCGAGAGCATGCATTAAAATGAACTTTTCCGAAATTTTGTGTGGGAGGTATCCAAAGGTGTGGACCGATTGGGTCCATATTGGAACCTCATCTATGTCTGGTAGAAATTTTACGATTTGGAAAGTATGGACCAACTCGGTTACTCTCTTCAAGTGTTATCGTTCGCACAAATTTTCCGAACATTTTCGAACTTTTTTGGGGAGGTACCGGAAGGAGCGGACCGATATAACCCAACTTCGAACTTAAACTAAGTTTGGCTGATCCGTTCCAAATTGGCTGATCCGTTCAAGAGTTATCGTGCGGTCCAACCAGCCAGACAGACGGACAAACATAGCTAAATGAACTCAAAATTGCCTGAAACGTATTTCGTCCAAACATACTTGGGGTCTAAAACCATTATTTCGATGAGGCATATTTGGCCGTATGAAAGTGTATATGGCGAATAACAAAATTCCTTTACAATTCCATTTGAAAAAAATTAAAAATTTTTTTTACGAGCACATCTACGATTTTTGGTACAGAGGTAAAGGAAAAAAATCCGGTTTCAAATCTGCTCGCGTTCACGAAATTGGCCAAAAGTTATAGCGGTTTTTATTCTCATATAAAGAAAAAATATTTAAAAATATCTTTTTTGTTGTTATGAGAAAATGTATGCATAAATCGTTAACAGCAGTCCATATCTATTCGTAGATGTTTAAATAGTTATTAAATTTATTATTATTTTCGCGGAAAGTCAACAAATAATAAAAAATTTTGAAGTAAATCCAAATTATCCTCTCCCAGAATCCGTACAAACCCTCAAAAAATAAATGAAAGAATATATGCGGAATCTAGACAATGCGTAGAAAAATATCATACCAAATTTATAGAGATTGGGTACATAAATTGAATATTATAGCAACAACAAAAGAGAAAAACTTATTGTTGGAAAATATTGTTGCAAATATTTTTTTGGTTTGATTCTAAAAATTAGAAAAAAATATTTGGGAGTTCTCCAACTATTTTGCTAAAATCCCATAGAATAATGAATGTATACTGTTAAAACTTCCTCAAAAAATATGGTTTACCATCGCGAGAGTTTAACTGATTACTGTGATAACTTATAAGGGTAGGAAATTAAGAGTAATATTGAAATTACAATCATTCAATTAATATTAAAATTAAAAAGCCCGTTATTCGCGAATTAGTTAAAGTCGGTTGATGCGCATCCGTTTTTGGATACAGCGAATCAATCTCTTTCAAAATTTATGCATATTTCGATGATTCACTCAGGGGCCATTGTGTGCCGCCAGTTACATCATACACTGCAAAAAACCTTAAAGTTGGTAAAAGTCGCGCAATGTTCATACGATTTTGATGCGCATCCGGTTTCGTCAGCGCCAATCAAAAATACGTCCAAATATACCAATTTTAATTAGATTCTTCAAGAACCGCGGATGTGCCTCCACATTCTATTTTTGGTGAAAAACCCATATTACACGCGAATCTCTGTAATTTATGACACGCGTTTTCGCAAATATTATAATCGCGTATAAAGGATTCAATTTAAGTAAAAAAATTTCAAGAAAATCGCGGTTTAGTACGCGGATTTGTCGAAATAATTTTTTGCTGCTTTTCCTATTTTCAGGGTATCTATATCCGCGGTTTTAGTGGATGGATTCGATCGCGGAAGGTCTCATTAAATCCGTCTCGTAAAAAAACTAAATTCACGAGGGGTACAAAGGAAATTGAATGACACTTGTAAATTTTAAACGCAAAAAATAGGTTTTTTAAAAAAAATCACGCATCAAATATTGGCCTTTAGACTCCAATTACTAGGATGCTGTAAGGAGCACACTCATGAGATATGCATTAAACGACGTAGAATCACGAGTTTTATAATCCTAATGTGAGTTTTGAATATTATCTTGTTGCGCGTCCGAATTATTAAAACAATTCAAAAAACCCCGAAATTCCGGCTTCAAAATGTCAGCATCAATTTTAGGTGGATGCAGTGGATATATCGAAAAATGATACACTAGTATCATATTGCCCATGAAGTATTCTTTGAGTCTTTCTTTGGGCATATGTCTATAAAATGTAAGGTTAAGCCTAAAATCGGAAGGGAGCATAAAAAACTTGTTGGCTTCAACCCATTTTTACCTATTTTTCTACATTGATGCCAACACAGCTTCCACGTAAATTAATTTTAATGGTCGACCTTATGGGATTCCTCCTAAAACACGTCAGTTTAAAGAATGTATATCATACTATATAGAATATGTTAACAGTTCGCGAATTCTGAAAGGGTGAAACTCGGATTCATCGATTGTAAAAAATTTTTGTTTTTCGCCATATACCTTCGTTATAAAAATGTGTAGTAAAAAATATACAAACATTTTAAAAAATACTATACCGGGGGAGGAGACCGAATAACTATTACCCGTTTAACTACATCTCTGATAAAAAGTAATACACTTTGATGAGATTGCAATTAAGGTCCCACGATTATATCCATATTTTTATTACCTCTGTTTAAACTTGTCATTCCATTTGTAATACATCGAAATATCAGCATTAAATTCTAAGTCGATATACACATGTTATTACTAATAGGAAGTTTGTTATTGAAAATTATCTATATCGGTACCTCCCGATTTTCGGTATTTTGAAGATTTTAGCTACAATTTTAAACCGCACTATCTGTACTTTGACGTTTGAGGTTCTCAGTGGTCACAAAATATCTCGACCGGAAACTGTCAACATAGGTTCACGTTTTGCTACATCCCACAGTGTGTCCAAAATGGGTTTTTTGTGTCAAAAATCTATATTTTCTAAACGGATAAAGATAGAGCTATGAAATTTGGAGGAGATGTTTATCAGACATGGATCTTTTATTCCTTGTGGTTACAAGCCATTCGGTCAACGTCTTCTATAGAATTTAAATGAATAAAAAGAGGTTTTCGATATTTTAAAGTTTGTGTAATTTAGATACATTTAAATAAGAATTGATAATTTCTTAGAGTATTTAAAACACGCTTCGGAGTTATAGAAACATAAAACGCTATATTTTCAAATACAGACTTGTGTTTTAACAACATAAAATAATTCAATTAATATGCATACTATAACAAAAATTTAACTAATTAAATTCATAGAGGAATATTTACTTAGCGTAAAAATGGTAATATATCGGTGTTTAAATTAAGTTGTTTTTGTTTATGGGTGCTATTCAAAAGCGTGGGACTATGTTAACGACAGCTGATTCATATACCGTAGCTGATCGCCAGTATCACCAACTAAGGGCCATTATCAATGAATGGCGACGTCATTGTTGCCATAAATAAAAGAATGACAGTCTGTCAACAATGAAACTATTTTCATTATTTCATTTTGTTGAATATTAGCAAATTATATTTGCAAATATTAATCAATATATAATTCGGTCGGAAAATGTATCTTTGAACTCCAAAATACCAAAAATCAGGGGTACCGTTATATGAGAGTTCTATCATAAAGTGGACCTATGCCCACAATATTGTGTGTGCAAGTTTATTGACCACTAGGAACCCTAAATGCAAAATTGCAGCAACTTCGTGTCGAAAATGTATTTAAAAACCCTAAAATACCTGAAATCGGGCGGTTCCCTTATATGGGGGCTACATCAAAACGTGGACCTATATATACAATTTTTAGTAAGGAGATAGTTTACTCGTAGAAAACGTTATATTTAAATTTTTAGCTAGATCTGTTGATTACTGTAGGTAAAATCTTCAAAACATGTAAGATCGGGTGGTAACGTTATAAAGGGCCTATTATTCGGCGTCGCACTTGGTCGCAATTTCTCAATTGAAAATTTGATAGTTCGAGAGCTCCTCTATATGTAGGTACCATTACAACAGTGGAACCCGTGAAACTTTTTAGTTATATCCTATTAAAAAAGAACTTATTAAAAATATACACGTAAAAATGTTCAAAACAAATCAGGTTATTATACAGAACAGAAACGCAAATACATTTACTTCTAAGCACAATTTAATACGTCAGGTTTCATATTATCGGATAGCAAAAAGAACCATTAAAAAATTCCAATAACTCGTGATAATATGGTCCTCACAAAATCGACGAATATCCTTGCGATTTTTAGAATTTGTTTTAACGAAAATAAGATCATGTTATAGGTACCGTTACTTCAATTATAACGGTACAACCAACGAAATTTTTGTTGTTCTCTCTTAGCATGTTTTCTATCCCTTCATATACAATTTTTGGGAATTTTCGACAATTTGTTTTTTGCATTTTTGGCACAAAATATTGAATTTGGACACACTGTGCAGCCCCAATATAAATGTACCTCCCGATTTCCGGTATTTTGAGGATTTTTGCTGCAATTTTTCACCAGACTAACTGTAATTTGACGTTTGATGTTCCCAGTGGTCAAAAAACATCTCCACCGAAAACTGTCAACATAGGTCCACGTTTTGGTGCAGCCCCCATATAAAGGTACCTCCTTATTTCCGGTATTTTGAGGATTTTTGCTGCAATTTTTCACCAAACTACTTGTAATTTGACGTTTGATGTTCCTAGTGGTCAAAAAACATCTCCACCGAAAACTGTCAACATATGTAGGTCCACGTTTTGGTACAGCCCCCACATAACCGTGCCTCCCGATTTTCGGTATTTTGAAGATTGTATTTGAGGATTGTAGCTACAATTGCTACCTGTAATTTGACGTTTGAAGTTCCCAGTGGCCACAAAACAACTCCGCCGAAAACTTTCAACATAGGTCCAAGTTTTGGTATAGCACCCATATAACGATACCTCCCAATTTTCGGTATTTTGAGAATTTTAGCTACAATTTTTGACCGAATTACCAGCAATTTGATAGTCGAGGTTCCTAGTGATCACAAAACATCACCACCAAAATTTGTCAACAAAGGTCCACGCTTTGTTGCAGCACCCATATAACGGTACCTCACGATTTTCGGTATTTTGACATTTGAGGTTCGAGTAGTCACAAAACATCTCCTCCAAACATTGTCAACATTGGTTTATGTTTTGGTAACGGTACCTCTGTATTTTGAGGATTTTAGCTATAAATTTTCTGTTCGACAAGGTAGAATCTCTCATATCAATGAGTGCACCTCGATTCATATTAACTCAATGATATGGGACCTACTGTTTATTTCCCTTGCCCCGTCTGGGATGTTTGTGGAACAATTATATTATCTGCAGTTCGACATGTGAGGTTCCCAGTGGTCACAAAACTTCTCCACCAACAATTATCAACATAGGTCCACACTTTGATTTATCCCCATATAAGATTGCCAACCGATTGAAGACATTTCTATATGCATTTTTATACCCTCAGCATTTATGATATACACTTTCATACGGGCAAAATGTGCCTCATCGAAATAATGGTTTTAGTTTGGACGAAATCCGTTACAGACAATTTGGAGTCGACTTAGCAATGTCCGTCCGTCTGTCTGTCTCGCTGGTGCGCCTGATAACTCTCAAACCGATCAACCGATTCGGTCCAAGGTTTGGCTTTCGTAATATTTTGTTCAAAATTAGTTTATGTTCGAAGATGGGTTATATCGGTCCACTCCTTCCGGTACCTCCCCTACAAAACTTCGAAAATGTTCGGAAAATTTGTGCACAGGATAACTCTTGCAGGGAGTAACCGATTTGGTCCACACGTTGCACATCGTGAAATTTCTACCAGACATAGATGAGGTTCCAATATAAACTCAAACGGTCCACTTCTTCGGGTACCTCCCACACAAAATTTGGGAAAAGTTCGGTTTAGGACCAGCTCTCGAATCGCTTTGATTTTGTTGCTGCAACTTGTATTTCACTGCACCCGATACAAGTCCCATCAGGGGCAAGTCCATACTTCCTGAGAAAATGGTCTGAAAGTTGCAAAATAAAAACACTATAACACCGTGTGTAGTGGGTGGAGCGCAAGATAACTCTCGGACGGATCTGGCGATTCGGCCAAAAATTTGGCCTTCGTAATATTTTGTTCAAATGGAGTTTAAGTTACAAGATAACCCATATCGGCCCACTCCTTCAGGTACCTCCCCCACAAAAGTAAAAAAGTTCGTAACAATTGTGCGCACGATAACACTTGAAGGAAGTGAACGATTTGCTCCATACTTTGCTCCATCCTAATATATCTACCAGATATAAATCAGGTTGGAATATCTTTGTCCACTACTTCGGGTACCTCCCACACAAAATTTCGGATAAGTTCATTTTAAGGCCTGCTCTCGAATCACTTTGATTTTTGTTGAAGCAACTTGCGTTCGCTGCCTCAATTACGACGGTAAACGTTTTTCAGTAGCAAGTCCATACTTCTTGAGAAAACAGTCCGAAATGTGTAAAAAAACCCCTATGGCACCATATGTAGTGGCTGGAGAGAACGATAACTCTCGAACTGATCAACCGATTTGGTCCGAAATTTGTCATATTTTGTCCAAACTTTGTTTCACTTCGAATATGGTATGCACGATATCTCTTGAACGGGGCAACTAATTTGGTCATGACATGACTTCCAAAATAAGATCCACATCAGCAACACTTTTGAACTTAAATCCCAATCCACATTTTTGTCAGCAAGTTTAAATGTCCAAAAAAGGCCACAAAATTCTGAAAAGACTCTAAACACATTCGATCCGTCCTTAGATGGAAGTTTCAATTCACACAGGCTGAGGGTATATCGGTCGGTATATGTCCACGCCTTCATGTAGCCCCCATAGAACGGTACCTAACGATTTTTGGTATTTTGAAGGTTGTAACTTCAATATTCCTCCGAAATGGCTTAAATTTGTTATTTAGACTTCATTTGTGGTACAAAAATTTCCATATGAAATTTGTCGGTATAGGTCCTTCGTATAGCCCCTATAGAAGTGTACCTGCCGATTTTCGGTATTTTGAAGGTGGCTTCAATATTCCACCGAAATGGCTGAAATTTGGTATTAAGTTTTCATTGGGGGTATTCAACTTTCTCCTCTAAATTTGTCGGTATAGTCCACGCCTTCATATAGCCCCTATAAAACGGTGCATCCAAATTTTGGGTATTTTGAAGGTTGTGGCCGCAGTACTCCACCAATATGCCTGAAATTTGGAACTTAGTCTTCGATGGGGGTGAAGAACTCTCCACCTAAAATTTGCAGTTATAAGTTTACGCCTTCGTATTGCCACCATAGAACTGTACCTTCCGAAATTTGGTGTTTGGTCTTTTTCATAAACGAAAGGAAAATAATTGTTCAGTTTTACTTTAATACAACGCCATTCTTACCTGTTAATTATTATGTTTAGTGTGTTCCTCAATCATGAATGTTGAGTTCTGTATTAGTTTCCAACATCGGTCATTTAATCCTATTAGGTAACTATTTTATAAAAAAAAGTTTTTAAATTTCGCGTCCGACAGTGCAGCTACTACGATCAGTGGCATTCCAAAAGTACAAATATTAATTTTCCATATTCCATGTAGGTTATTGACAAAAATATGTTTTCAATATTTCTTTTTCTTTTGTAAATTTCATTTTACAAAATTCCACTCTTAGCCAAACGGTCCAACAACTTCGTAAATCAACATCAACTAAATTTGCAACTCACAGTGTGGTGGCTATGGAGAAAGTAGTTGATCGGTCGGTCGTTGTCCCATTGTCAGTGAACTGAGAAAATGACAAAATACAAGATTGTTTTCTGTTTTCCAAGTGGTTGATCTTGCAACGGTTAGAGCTAAAAAAATGTCTTGAGAAACAAACAGCACAAATTGGCCATCTGCACCAAAGCACATCTTAACACCAAGAAAATTGCAAAGTTAGGTGCAGAGTTAAAGAAAACCAGTTTAGAAATTACCCACTACAACATTTTAACGATAATGGAAGGAAGACGATGAAGAAAAAAATACAACAAAATAACAGTATATGTTCAAAAACGTAATAATTGTTGTTGTATTTGATATTTTTTGTAGAAAAGCGTGACATGCAATAAATTCAATTAACATGCAAATGAAAATTTTTATGTTTATATTTTGGTTAACTTCACTTACATCACCAACAAAAAACAAAAACAAGAGATGATGATGAATTTTTGTGTAAGCTTAAAAATGCTGCGATGATGATCCAGATAAGTAAAGTTGTCATAAAACGGGGGGATTAACGACTTGTGGTTTTACTTAAGTAAACTGTTATCTACGAAGGTGTTTCTTTTAATGGCACATAATTCATTTTTATCGGGGTCAAAGATTTAGATGTTGCATTTTGAAAAAATAATCAATCCGGGTTGTATTGCAGGTGGATAAGATAGATACAATCTAACAAGCTCCTTACATAACAGACAGCTATTTTTATTTTAGGCTGTAATTTGACACGGCGGTTCTCAATATGCCAAAAAACCCTGAACTGTCAATGTGATTATGTAATTATTTTCACGCTAACTCTGTAATTTGTCCTACTTTTTTAATAATACTTGTTCTACAAACATCCCAGAAAGGACAAGGGAGATTTTTCTCATTTCTATGAGTGCATATTAGGGTTATGACTTTTACAACCTTATATGCCTGCATCATAGCGTGATGAGTTTCTACATAAGATTACATAAAATCTTAATTATAAGGTGATTCGGTGAAAAACCCTCATGCACAAATGAGTTTAAAATTTGAATTTATCAGAATCATCGGCAAATTTTTGAAGTCACTGTAAGCAGATATACAATTGAAAATAAACTTTAGAGCTACATGAGATAACTAACCTGACATAACATTTGTTTCTCACTATATTTCTGTCTTTATTTCTTTGCTTCACACAAAGACGTATAGAAATAAAGACAGAAACAAATGCATTTGATAATAGTTTCAAATTTTGGTTATAGATGGCTAACCAATTTACCGGAAAGACAGCAGAATGTATAACAGCAATAGCTGTGTACGATAACCCAATAATTTGTACAAATTCGTATAAATTTTTACTGAATGCTGTTCGATAACAAAATTGTCCAGTAAAAGAGAGCGAGTTAAGAGAGGTGTTTTGACAGTTCTGTGGCTGAGAACTTTCAAATATTTGCTGCGAAAATTTGTCCCGTAAAAATTTGTAAACTGACTGTTAATCAGCTGTTCAATGTAAACAACTTGAAATGTTAAAATTTTTGACTAAGAAAATTTTACAATATCAAATGTTTTAGATTCAAAATCGGTGTGGATTGGATTATTGCTTTAAATGAGAAAAAATGCAATTTTTATACCCTCCACCATATGGAGGGTATAATTAAATTTGTCATTCCGTTTGCAACACATCGAAATATTCGTCGGAGACCCTATAATTGATCAGCATAAAATTCTATGTCGATTTGACCATGTCCGTCTGTCCGTCCGTCCGTCCGTAAGTCCGTCCGTCTGTCTGTCTGTTGAAATCAAGATACAGCTCGCAATTTTAAAGATAGAAGTTTTTATTACTTGCAGGATGGTTGGTATTGAAAATGGGATATATCGGTCCACGTTTTGATATAGCCCCCATAGAACGGTACCTCCCGATTTTCGGTATTTTTAAGGTTTTAGCTTCATTATCCTACCAAAATGGCTGAAATTTGGTACGTAGTCTTCTTTAGGGGTATGAAACTTTCCCCCAGAATTTTGTCGGTATCGGTCCACACCTCCATATAGCCCCCATAGAACGGTACCTCCCGATTTTCGGAATTTTTAGGTATAGGTCCACGCCTTCATATAGCCCCCATGGAAAGGTACCTCGTATTTTGAAGGTTGTGTATTCAATATTCCACCAAAGTGGCTGAAATTTGGTATTTAGTCTTCAATGTGATATAAAACTGTTCGCCAGAAATATGTCTGTACAGGTCCACGCTTTCATATTGCCCCATTTCTGACTAAAATTCGTCGGTATAGGTCCACGTTTCGATATAGCCCCCATAGAACGGTACCTCCAGATTTTCGTAATACTGAAGATTGTGACGTCAATATCCAACCGAAATGGCTGAAATTCGTTATTTCGTCTTCCAAGAGTTATAAAATATTCCAGAAGAGTATTATCAGTATAGGTCCACGTCTTCCTATATCCCCATAGAAGCGTACTTCTTGATTTTCGGTATTTTTTATTATTTGTTGGTATAGATCGACGTTTTGAAATAGCCCCCATAGAATGGTGCCTCACATTGTTTTACTGAAATTGCTGAAATTTAGTATTAAGTCTTCTTCATACACAAAAGGAAACTAATTATTCCATTTTACTTCAATACAACTTGTGGTGGAGGGTATAACAAGTTCGGCCCGGCCGAACTTAACGCCGTTCTTACTTGTTAAAATTTATGTATTGGTTCCATTTGGTTAAAAATATGAAAAGAAACAAAAACAATTTTCATATATTTTGGGAAACAGCTGACTTTCTTGCAAGTTATTACAAAATGTTGTTCGATAACTTTCTGCTATTTTTCTAGCTTGAGAGAGTTTGAGAGAGTAAAATTCATTGAGAGAGGTTGCTGGAACATGCTGAGTAATAATTGATGGGAAAGTTATTGTACGAGGGCAGTTCGGAAACTTTTTAAACAGAAAAAAGTTAAGTGTTTTGGAAACTTCCATCTCTGTTATGAACACATGTTAAATTTTGTTTCGATCTGGCAACTCCTTCATAAAGAAACAGGTGTTCAAAAAAGACGCATCCGCAATTTTTTTACAATGGAAAAATTAGAAATGCGTGCTGTTATAAATATTTACATAAAAAAGGTTTATCGGGACAAGAAATTCATAATGATATGGTGAATGTGTTAGGTGAAAGTGCTCCTTCATATGCAACAGTAGAAAATTGGGTTGCTGAATTTAAACGTGGTCGTACAAGCATTGAAGATGAACCACGTAGTAGACGTCCAAAAACAGCAACAACAACAGAAATTGTAGTCAAAGTGCATGATATGGTATTAAATGATCGACGAATAGAAGTGCGTGAAATTGCTAATATCATGGGCATCTCAAATGATCGAGTCCATTTAATTTTGCATGAAGAACTACAGATGAAAAAGCTTTCTGCAAGATGGGTGCCGCATTTGTTAACAGTCGATCAAAAGCGCATAAGAATGAACATTTCTCAAGCTTGTTTGGATCGTTTTAAGCGAAATAAAATTTATTTTAAGCGCCGTTTCATAACTGTTGATGAGACATTGATCCACCACTATACTCCAGAGACAAAAGAACAATCCAAACAATGGACTGAAGCTGGAGGAAGTGCCCCAAAGAAGGCAAAAACAATTCAATCGTCTGGTAAGGTTATGGCAGCGGTTTTTTGGGACTTCAAAAGTATTTTATTGATTGACTATCTGCAAAAGGGTAAAACAATAAATTCAGAGTACTATTGCAACCTTTTGGATCAATTAAATGTACAAATTCGAGAAAAACGTCCTGGCTTACAACACAAAAAAATAATTTTTCATCAAGACAACGCACCAGCGCACAAGAGTGTTTATGGCTAAAATCAACGAATTAAAGTACGAGTTGCTTGACCACCCACCTTATTCTCCTGCTTTAGCTCCCAGTGACTTTTACTTGTTCCCAAATCTAAAAAAATTCCTTGCTGGCAAGCGTTTTACCTCAAATGAAGATGCAATTACAGTTGTAAACCACTATTTTGAAGACCCTGAGGAAAACTATTTTAATCAAGGGATAGAATTGCTAGAAAAGTGTTGGACTAGGTATTGAAGTTTTAGGAGATTATATTGAAAAATAAAAATATTTTTGAAAAACTAATTATTCTCTTTCATTGATAAGCTAAAAAGTTTCCGAACCGCCCTCGTACACACCTAATGTTAATCGTTTTTGTTTCCCATTTGTCCATATAAAAAACATAAACGTCGCACAGTGGCGTAGAATCGGGTTTTCCTGGTCAAAATCCTGTAACGTAGACAGATAACACAATAAGCTAACTGAAAATTTATGAGCGGTCAAATTCGGTCTGGTATTTGCAGAGGAAATCAAGTTAATCAAGGAAATCAAAAGTTAACTTTTGAGTTTTTTTTACTATTTTTCATTAAAAAAATTGTGTTTTTGTGTTTTTTATATCTTCCTACATATTAAAAATGGTCAAACACAAATAAATAAATATGCGCTGAAAGAGGAAACTCTCGGGCATTATTCTACGAAAACGAAACTCTGTTCCATGCTGTTTCCTAAAAGTTCTACTACACTAAAATTGAAATTTCATTAAAATTTAGTTCCTGAGGAAAAATAAAAGAGCTTATTTCGTGTTTTGATATAGCCCCCATAGAACAATACCACCCAATTTTCGGTATTTTGAAGGTTTTAGCTTCATTATCTCTCCGAAATTACTAAAATTTGGTAGTTAGTTTCGTTAGGTGTATTAAACTTTTCCCCAGAATTTTGTCGGTATAGGTCCACGCCTTCATATAGCCCCCATAGAACGGTACCTCCCGATTTTTTGAAGGTTGTGGCCTCAATATTCCTCCGAAATGGCTGACATTTTTTATTTGGTCTTCGTTGGTAGTATTCAACTCTCCCCTCTATAATATACGGAGGAGGACAGCATACCTGGGACATATCATGAGAAACCCCAAATACAAATTGCTATAAAATATACTACGGATAACTTCTCCTAGCAGACCTGAACGAAATTACATGGTTAGATAACATTCAAGTATGGACGGGAATTCGATATTCTATAGGGCTTCTAATTGATGCGAGGGACGGAGATCCTTTAAAACATATGAAATCTTATACAAATAATTATTTTTTTATTTTGTTTTAGTCGCCTCTAATTCGAAACGCGAATAGGGAAATAAAGAAGAATAAATATACATAAGTGCATTTCAATTGATAACGTCGAAGGAAAAGTTAAACATAAAACAACTATGATTTTAATTTTTAAATATTTAGTTTTCAGGTAACTTTCATCTTTAAATTAATAGAGATTACGTCGATGTTGCGCCGTTCTTTGAGTTTCCTATAGGACATAGCTTTGCAGTGATGAAAATACTCAGATTCAAAATTGAGCTCTAGTCGTCATAAAATTGATAAAGAGACCTGATGAGTTCTTGTGCGGAGACCGAAACTATAGTCTTCTCTACCTTTACCGAATGTAATTAAATTTTGACTACATCCCACTTTAAAAACAAGTGAAAAAGCGTTAAGTTAAAATGCGTATAAAAATATCTTCAATGGGTCTGCACCTTTATATGGGGCTATATCAATGTGTGGACCTATGTTGGCAATTACTGGTGGAGAGGTTTTGTGACCACTGTGACCAAATGTGGAATTACAGATAGTTCGGTCGAAAATTGTAGCTAAAATCATCAAAATAACGAAAATTGGTAGGTACCGTTATATGGGGGCTGCATCAAACCATGGACCTGTGTTCACAGCTTTTCCTGGAGATGTTTTGTAGCCACAAGGAATTTCAGATGGCAAATTACAGGTAGTACGGTCATGAAATTTAGCTAAAATCCTCAAAATACCGAAAATCGGGAAGTACCGTTATATGGGGGGCTATAATAAAACATGGACCTATGTTGACGGTTTTGGTGGAGATGTTTTGTTATCACTAGGAACTTCTACTGTCAAATTACAGGTAGTTCGGTTAAAACTTGTAGCTAAAATCCTTAAAATACCAAAAATTGGGAGGTACCGTTATATTAAGGATATACAAAAACATGGACTTATGTTGACAGTTTTTGGTGGAGATGTATTGTGATCACTAGGAACTTCAACTTTTAAATTACGGCTAGTTCGGTCAAAAAATGTAACTAAAATCCCCAAAATACCGAAAATCGGGAGATACCGTTGTATGGGGGCTATTTCAAAACGTGGGCCGATATATTCCATCTTCGTACTTGACCTGCCTATGGAAAATGACAATCGGGTGCAAAAATATAGTGTGGACGTTAGAGTGATTACAACAGAGTAATTACAATTATTGTGGACGTTAGAGTGATTACAACAGACGGACATGGCTATATCGACTCAGAATTTTATCCTGATCAAGCGTATATGTACTTTATATAGTCGAAAATGTACATTTCAATGCGTTAAAACGGAAAAATAAACTTAATATACTCTCTATAGTATGGCGGAGGGTATAAAAATACCAAAAATCTGGAGGTACGGGTATGTGGCGGCTATATGTAGGCATGAATAGGTGGAGGATTTCAATGGTGGATATTGATACCAGAACCTTCAAAATACAAAAAATCGGAAGGGTCTATATGAAGGCGTGGAACAATATCGATGAATTTCAAGTGTAAGTTTTTATACCCCCAATGAAAACTATATACGAAATTTCAGTCATTTCATTGGGATATTGCCACAACCTTCAAAATAACGAAAATCAGGAGGTACCGCTCTATGGGGGCTATATGAAGACGTGGACTTATGTATACCGACAAATTTCGGGTGGAAAGTTGTACACCCCCAATGGAGACTAAATACCAAATTTCAGCAATTTCGTTGTGCTAATAATGATAAAACTTTCAAAATTGAGAAAATCGGGAGGTACCGTTCTATGGGGGCTATATGAAAACGTGGTCCTATATAGCCCATTTTCAATACCAACCATCCTAGTGGTAATAGATACTTCTATACCAAATTATAAAGCTCGTTAAAATTGAGAGCTGTATCTTGATTTCAGTAGACGGATGGACATGGTTAGATCGACTTAGAATTTTGTGCTGATCAATAATATACGTACTTTAAGAGTTTCCGACGAATATTTCGATGTGTTACAAACGGAATGACAAATTTAATTCTTCCCTCCATATTAAGGTGGAGGGTATAATAATTAGGACGGGGCGATTTGTATGGAAGGAAAAAACTCTTATTGGACCCTTCGCGTTTCTTATTCCTAGGATTGAACTTAGCAAAAAAGTCTACTAGACCATAGGTCTATCGTGAAAATCGAGCCTCCCGATTTTGACTTTAAGTTTTTTATCCACGTTTTTTGGACATTTTGGCATATTTTCGATCGAACACACGAACAACAATTGTAGCCAAGACAGTAGTTAAGAAGTCTCTAATACATCCCAAAAGCATTGGAACGCTCCTTGAGGCAGTTTTGGCCTTGAGAAGGTGCAAACTTTTCGAAAAATGTCGATGAATGGCACTGTGCTACAAAAGTTGACCAGAATATTCAAGCGTTTTGATGCAAAATTATATTGTGTTGGGATCTATGGACAACGACAATACCTTCAGTTCGTTTGTATCCCTTGGTTTTTTTTTATAACGGTAAAAGTAGTGAAAATCTGAGTTTCTAACATTTTCGAATTTAAACGGACATATTTTCTTTTTTGCACAAAGGATTTCTATTAATCCTTCTTCCTTTTAAAGAATAAAATCTTTCGAACAAGCTATTATTTTTTCAAATCGGTTAACAAATGGCTAAGTTATAGTGGTTTAAGTCTGAAAACACCCACACAAAAACTATAACTGAATTTCTCACAATTTTCAAAACAAAACAAAAAACATTATATTTTTGAAAATTATGAGGAATTTAGTTACAGTTTTTTTGGGGTGGTTTTCAGACTTAAACCACTATAACTTAGTCATTTGTTAACCGATTTAAATGTTGCCCCTCAGTAATGTTGGCGACATTTCCTGTGTATTTCAGCCATGTAAAACTTCTCTACAAAGTGATGTCTTAAGACACGCCGTTCGGACTCGGCGATAAACAGTAGGTCCCATATCATTGAGCTAATATGAATCGGGTGCACTCATTGATATAAGTCTCCTTTATCCTTTCAGGGATGATTGAGGAACAATTATTATAATATAAAATATGTCAAACTTTTAATTTTAATAGAAACTACTCCGCATAAATTCCTTTACCTGGTTTATTATTATGACAAAATATGCATAATTTTTCCATGAATTCTTAAAAAATACTATGCCAACTCCGAAGCGAAAGGCCCATTAAACATGTTGTCAACTGTGACCAAATGTTGATGATAAATTCATGTTCAGATTATGTTGCCGCATTACCGGGTCATTTCACATACCATTATTATGCTGTTGCTGCATATGATGACGAGTATCAATATCATAAAAATCCAACAACAGAGAAAGCCGCTCTACCAGCCAGGCAACCAGCTAACTAACCACTTTATTTTCACATTAATAACAATTACGTAAACTTTGATTTGGGATGAAGCGCCAAAGAAAGAGGAGCACAGTATGCACTTTAGTTTGTTGCAACTACTGTCGGATAATAAGTTAAACAAGTGTGAAATATGACTGTATTAAATTTCGTAAAATTAAATAATATTGTTGTTATTGTTTTTTATGAGCTTTTGAAGGAGGGAGGGTGGTTTAATGTAGAAAAGTTTTCTTGACGTTTGTTGTATATGGAGGTTATAGCAAATTAGGGATATATTTCCATAGTTCTCGATATTATTCAAAGATATTTTCTCATTGTCGGCCCAATATTAATGGAATTTGTAAGAGTGTGGCGGTCTAGAAATAAGTTCGGGACTATTGTATAGTGTATTATATAGTTGGTCTCTTCCGACTTTCCTTACTAGTTTTTAATTAAATTCGTATTATGTATAACGAATATTTAAATTGAAAGTTCCACCCGATTTAAAAGTGTAGCTTTTTTCGAATTATGTTCGGTTTTGTTTCCATTCCATTCAAACCCCAATTAACGGCAAATTTGCTCACAAATTAGGAAATATATTTTGTTTTTGGCATTTTGTGAAACAAAACTATTATTTATTTGTCAATTAAATATTTCAATATAATGCTTTCATTTAAAGTATTATATACTGTTTTTTTTGATATTTTGTTATTGTACTTTACTTTCAAAACATACCACCACTGATCGTTTCGAAAAACAATTAATCATTTGTCATTATGTGGTCATTTCAATACTTCATTGCATTTTGTTTATGAAATTACTTGATTAATATTTTATTTAACTTATTAGATTGTGGTGGTGGCTTGGATTTATGACCAAGAATTCATTTTAATTGAAATATTCATAAATTATAATTTTATTGAAAATATGTAATTTATTGCAATTTAATTAATGAAGCCTACTCTGTGAAGAGTTGTCGTAAATTTAATTCAAATGAAGTATGTTTTGTGCTAAACAACACTGTGTATAATTTTTTGAGTCATGGAAAATTAACCATAACACTATGATACAAAAGTGGACAAAATTTTTTTGCAGTACTTCTGATGCACAAATTCGGTTTTGTGGGAGTCCATAGAAGACGAAAATACCTTTGGTTTCTTTGGGTCACTTCGGGTTTTAATTTTATAACGGTAAATGTAGTGAAAAATTGACTTTCTTGGATTTTCAAATTTAAACGGACATTACTTCTTTTTTCCACAACCGATTTGCACACACGGTTTTTTATTATAAAGGGGAGAGTAATGCCTTTCGAACAAGCCATAGATTTTTAAAATCGGTTAACAAATGGCTAAGGAATAGTGGTTTAAGTGTGACAAAAACGCATTAAAAATCAGTAAAATGTTTTTCCTTGTGCTCTAGGCTGCGTAGACGACACCTAACAGTACAATTATTTACTGTTAGCAAGTAGGAAATTTAGTTGTCTTTACAAAATGGGAAAAACCAACGAAGTCGGTTGAAAAATGAATGCGTTATGGCATTTTTTGTTTTTCAACTTTTGGGTTTTTTTCATATTTTCCTTTATCAGTTACATTGTCGCGGTTACAAGCCTCCAAAAATTTGATGTCTTGATGTCAGACGAGAATGAGTGTCTAGGCGAGCTGAGTCGATCTGGACATGTGTGTCCATCCGTTTGTCTATCTAAACCTTGTAATCATGCTACAGGTCACAATTTTGATCGGATCGTAACGAAATTTTGGGGGTTAATGGGGGATCTAGAGAGGATGGGGGTTCTAGAGAGACTATTAACTTTGGTGATGGTCGCAAAATATTCAGGAGTAGAATTGGCAGAAAACGTACATATGTGGAGAGAATTCAACATTTTATTGTTATTTGTTTTGTTTGAAGTTTCAATCTCATTTGACTGTTTTTAAGACTGGAGTATTACCCCAATGGCTTAAACTTCATCATTACTTCCTGCTATAAAGAGTAATGTTTTTCAAAACGTACTGACAGTGTTGCCATTCAAAGGGAATTATCAGTTCGTTTTCAGCTTTTTTAAATGATGCCTTTTTTTTAGCGAAAAACCGAAGAAACAATAAAACATCTGATGGCACGCGCCGGGGAATTTAGCAAATTTCAACAACAATTACTCACAGGCAACTTTGGTGATGTTCTTTTCAACTTACGGAACTCGATGAGTTCTTAGTTGATACGTGCTGATAGTTGTTTGCAAATATTTTTGATCTGATGCTTTTTGGGAAAGCTGTAATGTGAGTGTGATTCTCATTTATTTGAGAATACTAGACACTTAAAGAGTTCGGTTTTTCACTAAAAAGGCATCATTTCAAAAAGCTAAAAGCCAATTGATAATTCCCTTCGCCGGGATGAAATCATTGGTAGCGATCAGTAAAACTTTGCAACACTGTCAGTTCGTTTTGAAAAACATTACTCTCTGTAACAGAAAGTAATGATGAAGTTTAAGCCATTGGGGTAATACTCCAGTCTTAAAAACAATCAAAACATTATTTTTATGCTAATATCTGCTTTTCTAATAGGTTGGCGTACCATTTTTTAGTCGAATTGTTATGATGAATATCCCAGCTTTATTGTGTACATTTCCACATAATCACACATTACATAATCATAATCAACATATTCTGAGCTTTCAACTGATCACAATTGCGTTACCAAAAGTAGACAAATACTTAAGATATAGAAAAATGCGCTCAGATATTCCAATTTGTAGAATTTGACTTCCAATGAGGATATCTCTGCTCCTGTTGGACACATGTCAAGGGGAGAGCCTGATAGTGAAACTAGACCGTCTGAATTTTAAACTGAGAGCTAATGTGTTGGCATTGATAGTAAAATGTCAGAGTTATTGCAAAATACGCTAAGCTAAACCACTTTTAATATTTTGAAATATTTATATATTAATAAGAAATACCTTTACTTCTATTCTTCTTCTCTAATTGTCTCTTCTAGAGTTATTATTGTTATTATACAATAGTTAGTTATTATATAATAGTTATTATATAATTCAGGGCGGGTGAAAACTTATTATGTTTGGATCCTAAAAAATATATGTTTGCAAAATTTTGTAACATATCTCAATATTATTCGTTTGGGTACCAACATATTTTCTATGTTAGAAAATATTTTTTATATTTTTGTCCAAGATCGTTACAACAGGGCTCTCGCTTACTTTATAACTAGACATCGGATTCTGATTGGACCAAAATTCGTTTCGAAGAAAACTGAATGCAATGACGGGCTCATATTTTTTATTTTTGCATATTTGCATATGCACAAAATATGCAAAAACATGCAATATATGCAAGTAATTTTTTTTTTGATGAAAATCGTCAAATTAAATTTGTAAAATCATCAAAAATTGTTTAAAATTTATTTTGTTGCCGTTAAACGTTGATTTCTTAGCAGATTAGTATGTTATTAATTATTAGTTAGCCACGGCAATAAATCTGGACTAAAAGACTTTAATATACACAGATATAAACAAAATTAGTTTCCACAAGGTGAGAAAATTGCCTATAGCCCAGCATTCTTATTACAACATAAGTTGCTTTCCTACACAAATTTGTTCAAAAATCAATCAGAAATGTCAAAATCAACGTATCCAAATATATTGATAGTTTCTGCTCGGCCAAAATTGTCTGCCAGAAAAACAAATGAACTAGACATTAAGACTAAGACAATATTAAATATCACATAATATCTTTATATTTTAGTAAAACATATAACATATAAAAAACATATAACGATATTTTAATACCCTAACGCCCATTATTATAAGTCTTCATTTGTTATTGATTGGATTTACCGAACAGATTTTTAGCATTCCGGTTAACTTATAGTTAAAAGTGATGATGTAATTTCAGGGAGGAGCTTTTTGTCATTAACTTTCAATGTGAAAATTATATTTTTAATGCCTCCAAGTTAGTTTATTTTGCATATTCAAATCCACCAGATAGTAAAAGAACACATGTAATAATGACCCTAAGGGTATTATGTCATAACGAATGAGTTTGCAACATGCAAAGATTCACTTACTGAGTCCCTTTAGGCTTGTCTGTCTGGCCATGTATTTTTGAAAACAAAGTACAGTTATTGACCAATTCGCATACAAACTGGAGAAGATTTTTTGGCCCTAGGGCGATCGATCCCTATTTATTTTGGTAAGAATCGATTCAGATTTGGATATTGCTCCCATATATACTGTATAATCTCGATAACCCGGACACCACAGGTTTCGTCGGTGATCGAATTATCACATTGTCCGGATTAAGAATAGTAAAGAAAATAAATTATTTTCTATGATTAAATCACTTGTGGTAACTATATAATATTTTTTTAAATTGTAATTTAATGAAATATAGAAGTAACAAGTGAACCAAGTCTATAATCGGGTCGGAGCCTACTATGTGATACCCTACATAAGCTTTTGACTGGTAAAAATCAAAATATTAAAATTGGGATAGCGCGCCTTTGCTCTGAATGTCTTCATTAATACAGGTCTATTTTGTTGAAACGTATTTAGGTGCATCGTCAGTACAACTCAAATAAAAAAATGGAAAATTACGCCAACCATCAATAGGCTTCTTTCTCTGTGAGACTCCCTTAAACCCCCAAAATTTCGTGAGGATCCGATCAAAATTCCGACCTGTAGTGTGACTGCACAAAAATGGAAAAAGGGATGCATAACCGACTATTGCAATATCTCTATTGTTTGACCACCTATACAACCTACATTCCTTGCCAGTTTTTGCTTTCGATATACCTCTTACAGAAGAGAGATATTCGCTTTGAAATAAATCGTTGGGCCTTTTCTCCAAATAAGTTTTTTTCACATTCTGACCCCTGAATAATATCCGACCATTACCAAAATCAATTGGTTTTTTCCTATGTGGGACCCCCATTAACACCCAAAATTTCGTGACGATCCAATCAAAATTGCGACGTGTAGCGTGATTACAAAAAAATTAAAAAATTGAATGTATTACCGACTATTGCGATATCTCCGTTATTTGGCCACCTACGCCAACCTGCTTTACATCATTGTAAAGATGGGATTATCTCCTTGCATAGTCAGACTTTATTTTTGGAAGGTCCCCAACCAAAGCTGTGATATTCGTCATTATTATTAAAATCGAAAAAATGAAAAGTTGTGTTCTATTATCGCCTATTGCGCTATCTTCGTTGTTTGACCACCTATGTACAACAACCTAGGTGATATTTTCTACTTTCATTAGCAGGTTTTGTTTTTGATATACCCCTTATAGAAGCGGAGATATTTACTTTGAAATAAAACGTTGACTTTTTCTCCAAATAAGCTTTTTGCCCATTCCGACCCCTGAATATATACCTAAATCAATTGGCTTCTTCCCCTCCGGGACCTTTATCAACACCCAAAATTTGGTGACGTTCGGATTAAAATTGCGACCTGTAGCGTGATTATAAGGTTTAAATTAGAGTTTCTGGTCGGGAATTCCCGGCCCGGGATTTCCCGGGAATTCCCGAAATTTTTTGAACGGGATTTCCCGGGAAAATTTTTTGAAATTCCCGGGAATACGGGTATTTGTATTTTCATGTATAAGTCATATATTATTTGTCTTATAGTTATTAAATATTGGAAATATAGTAGAGTGGCGATAATTCGTGCCCCGATTATTCGTAATGCGGGCCCATTGGAAAAATCGCCATAATTCGTATAAAATATGTGTGTATTGGTCCTCTCGATAATTGGTGTTTTTTTCTGGAATTCGAAGTCTGTATAACCTCACATAATTCTTGATTTATAGTTTATCACGGCTGTTCTAGTCTACATTTTTATTGGTGGCATTCTTGAAGGATATTAATTTGCTAAGATATAAAAGCTGTGATCCATTCGAATTGTTGTTTTCTCCAAAGTTATTGTTTGCAATATAAAACACTGTATAATATGTAAGTGACAAATAGAGCATATAAGGATTGGAAACCAGTAATAACAATGGTATGTATGTTTATATAAGTACGACTCTATATCATTAGTGCCAACGTGTTGCCATTGTGAAGCGGTGTACTCAAAAGGTCAGCCGTGTAAAAATTCGTTATAAATGGATTTGTTATATGATCAACACGCATTTCGAACCATAAGAAGAACATACGATATCGTTGACTTTAAAAATATAATCGGACAGCACTCTTCGATATCAAGGAAGCTTTGCTAGGATGGTAGTTGGAAAAAGATGTTTTATATAACCTCCGCTAATTAGTCAGGAATAATTGGATTTTGACCGCATACATAAGATATTCTTGAACAGCTGCCATATGTCATATATGATTTATTGGTTCTTTCAAGATTTTGGCACAACGTCGTTTAAGATGTTTGCTATTGCTTTTTGACCCTATTGCTATTTTACCCTTTATATTGTTCCAAAGAGATAACTAATGACACAACTACACATAAAGGGAGTAGGTATTTCATGTTTGCTTACTCTCTGTCACGTCTATGCCCCACGAATTCGATTTACCATAGTCCCGGGAATTCCCGGGTTCCCGGGAATGAGAAATTTTCATTCCCGATTTCCCGGGAATGGAAAAAAGTCGGGAATTCCCAAACTCTAGTTTAAATGGACAGACGGATGGACACACACAGCCAGATCGACTCAGCTCGTCGAGACATTCATTTTGGTATATACACTAGCGGTCATCTGAATAGGTTTGAATTTGTTTCTTTTTATATGTTAAGGTATCTTCTGATGTGTTCGTATTACAGATCCATACTATTTACTTTTTGAGAGTCCTATACTATGCCAACATTCCCAAGAAAAAACTTGACGGTGTTGCCATATTTTCGGAAAATATCCCAATTATAATAAAAAATTTACAAAAAAGTGTCCAATTTTTGCGATCATCAGAATAGTTTAGGAAAATGGAAAAATTCTGATAAATCTTAAAACAAAGTTGACCCGCTTTATTAGGAACGTGGGTTCAATTCTCAACCTGGAAAAGTTACCAAGAACTTTCAGATAAAATCATGAAATATTCAAACAAAAACGTTTTATAAACTTGCTTTAAATGATTTTTTTTGATTTTGTTAGATCTCTTCTGAGCTTCGAAAATTGTCTGAAAGCAAATAGGAAGTGTAGCCATATTATTATGATCGATAAATTAGAAAGGTCAATGAAAATAGTTGGCATTTTAGTTCAAGTTTCATTTTTTAACTATCCTTGCAGTACAAATTTAAGTATTTTCATGCTCACAAATCCACCATAGTTGACCACATGTATCATAAATGTTCGAAAATTGGTCTGGAAGAATGTTTCTTCGACGACAATAAAGTAGAAAATTGTAAATCAAACTTAAGTCAAAGGGGCATGATATCGTTACTACAAACTGAGTGCGACATGCCCTTGTAAAAATAATGGGGAAGAAAGGGGGTTTGCGAGTAGTTACGGCTGCCAAAAATCCCTTACAAAACCCATGATTTTGGGAGGACTTTTTTTGCTGGATTATAACAAAGAGCTGTGTGTATGGTATAGAAGACGTGGAAGCGACGACGGGAGGGTTAAAAAGTTTGTTTTTGATTTGGTGGTGTGTATGCGATATGCGGCCAAACACGTGTGTTCCGTTTGCTGTTGCGATTTTTTATCCACAAGCAGTCATTTTTCCTGCAACAGTTAACAAACATAGCAAGCGAAGAGGAAAATAATAGTATGAATTATTTTCGTTCTTTTTACGAAAAAGACGGGAAAATGAGTGAATAAATCAGTAGTTGTGTTTTCTTAAAAAATTGTGTTGTATAGAAAATTAAATACCCAACACATTTTATAATTGGAAATTTTATAATTGAATCAAAAAGGTGAATGGAAATATTTTATTGGACAAGGAAGAAATCGAATTTAATGTTTGTAATAACATATATTTGAAATATGGATGTATCTATTTATTACATTACATAATCATTTGTTTTCAGAAGCCGATTTCCAGTTGATGATAGCAATTTTGAGGAGAATGTGTTTTATTTTACAATTAACGAGATGCGATCAACGATGTTTCTATATTTTATAATTAATAGCTTTTATTCCTTCTTCTTTCTAAGGGTGTGACACTATTTCTGGTGTTTGGAATTTTGAATGTATCTACGCGTCTGTTGTTGCTTTTGTGTTTTATATTTCTATACATTTCAATAAAAGAAAAAACAGCACCATTTATAAATGTGTGTATGTCGGAATAAGGCAAAGGGTCTCCCGTGAGCGAAAATTTACTCTCGGTCACCCACAGTTAGGGCCTACACAGGTTTTGAGCGAGAATACATTTACGCTCACGGGAGACCCATTGTTTGTGGTATGGTGTTTGTCTTTTTGTGGATTTGTGGATTTAGGTTTTGTATTTATATTTCATCTAAACATATATTTGTTTGCACCCAAACATATATTCCTTTGCACCCAAACATATATTCGTTTCCACCCAAACTTATACGTGTTTGCAAACAAACAAATATTTATTTGCACCCAAACATTAATTTGTTTGCAGGATCCAAACATATGTTATGTTTGGGACTGTTGCAAACATAAATATGTTTGCTGCAAAATATGTTTGGGACATATGTTAGAAAGTCCTTTTTTCGTCCGTGTAGAATGGAACCTCTCGGCATTTTGAAAGTTGTTATTTAGTGTTCTATAAAATATTAAAGCAAATTTCACCAACACTACTTTGATGTAATGTAATATTTTTTGGCCTGGGAACATCTCTTCGGTACTTCCATTCATCAGTTGTGGCATTCTAAGTTTTTCATTTTCATCTATTTTTTGAATACCGACTTTTACGAATTATGGAGATTTTTGATTCATCTGCGATAGAATTACCGATTTTACTGTATTCAAAAATATATAAATATTGTATTTTTGCCACAATTTGCACGTAAAAGTAAAAGGATTTGATGACTCTGCCCCTATCATTGTACCATGATGAGAACTAAATCCATTTTTTCAAATAATAAATTAAATTGAAATAGTGTAATGTTCTGCATACGGTGAAGAAGGATAAAAAAGTGGGAATAAAAAGCTTAAAAATCTCGGTTAAGTTAGCGTATCTGGGACAATCTCCTACAAAGTTCTGCAAAAATTTTATCTTCCCTTTATATCCATGTAATTATAATATTTATCATAGTGTATAAATTCTTAATTTTTCTTATCAAAAGATTAAGATAAAAAATAAGACATTACTAAATTATGTATTTTAACAAACAATAAACGCAATAGAAACATAGCATAACATTAGACCTCACACATAAAATAAATTTAATTAAAATTTTATATAACAATATAAAAATTCAAAGCAGTACGCCAATAATGAATAAAATAGATAAATAAAGCCATAAATATCCAAATTAATTATGTAAAATTTGAAGCCCTTCTTTGAACCAATACCGCACATTTTTTTGCTTGGACTGTTTACGGACGGCAAATTTATTGTAGATCGGCGACCATTGTTTTAATTGTCCCACATTAATCATGTGTTCAGTTATTTGAATTTTGTTTTTATGATTTGAATAAAATTTATTTTTTTCTTTTATTTCACCCCTGATTGATTGATTAACCAATTTTACATATCAATTTTATGTTTTTTTTGATCATGTTTTCTATAAATATTTTGCTACACGTTGAGCAGCTGTTGATTTTTGTAAATGATTAATTAGCTGTGTCCAAAACAAAAATGCAAATAACTTTCATTTAAAAAAAAATAATATTGATTTCAGCTTATGAAACATACAATACATTCTCTTATTTCTGCGGGACGATTTAAAGGTCTTAGAGGGCATTTCATATTTAATATACTATAATTAATATTATTTAGAGTTAATTCATTTTTGTTTCTTATGCAATTCTATTAGAAAAAGTGAAAGTGTAGTAAAACGAAATATTCAAAGTATACTGACAAAATATGCGTAGAATATAATGAAGCAGATGATTTAAACATGTAATTTATTGAAAATATGTACATATGAGTGGCGTAGGGAATACATAGAAGATACCAAACTTGGCAAAGTACAGGATATATTTTGGATCGTTTTAATCTCAAGTAGACACTGAATTTCGAGTGGTAATTTTTGGGGAAATTTTCAGTCAAAATAAGGTAAATTAATGTAAAAATGCAAAATCAAGCCCTTTCCCTAAAGTACATCGTTTACTTCAGAAGTTATAAAGTCTATAATATTTTGAAAAAAAAAATCTCAAAACCAGAAGAGGGCCAATGATACACTTCATAGTTTGAAAATTTCCCGAATTTCCATGACTATTTTCCGATCTTAAGTAAATTTAACAACAGTGGGTTAGGAGGAGTGGCAACAAAATAGAAAACTTGTAGAGTAATTACGGAGTTCAGATGGCCTTCGGTTTAGAGTGTAATTAAATCAAAATATATGTGATTGTTGCTTGCTTCTGAATCCGAAAACTTTATGTTATTATAGAAATATTGATGGAAGAAAGAAATTCTCATGATTTCGAAAGAATTATTGCTATTGGCGCACAATGGTTCAGAAATCGGTTTTCCTAGTCAAATGCCATTCCATTAAATTCATATTAAGACTAAAGAAACCAAAAAAGATAGATCATATTGGAAGTTGTGGGTGCTCCAAAAACGACAAATTTCCCTCGTTTTGAAAAATATTTCATTTTTGCAAATTTCTGGAGAAATTGAACAGATTTGTGATCATTGTTTCTTAGGTAGGTAGGATTGCTGCTTTTTGCCTAGCAATATAAAAAAGAAATTAGAGAAAAATAAAAGGAAAGGAAATTGAACAGATTTGTGATCATTGTTTCTGCAGTATGTAAAATTGCTGCTTTTTGCATAGCAATATAAAAAAGAAATTAGAGAAAAATAAAACACGATGTGAAAGTATTTTTTTTCTAATCACAGTGGACTATTACCTTTGCACAAAGGGGTTGACGAGTAGGACGTGATCCTATCGTTGCCGTTAGCCAAGATGTTAGTTTAGTTCTAGCGTAGATGCTGAAAAGCAGGCCTTATATAAATCGTCTCTCATTAGAATATGTTATTATCTTTGATTGTATGTACGAAGTACACAGCCGTATTTAAAGGTAGTAGACAGATTCTAAGGAGGAGAAAAAGCATCATTGGAACAATTTTAAAAATGAAGAAGGGTTTAATAAAATCCTCGTACCAAATTGTTCAGTTGCCTTTAAGAAACATTTCAATAAATTTCCGTTTCGATTTTATTTAAATTCCAAACTTAGTGTATTAGAACTTTTAGGGAACATAGTTTTGCATTCGCAAAGATGTCGTCTTTCAGGCCATAAACTTTGCTAAATTTGCACTATGCAACACTGAAAATTCAAACAACTTCTAGTACACATTTTTTGAAAGTACATTTGAGACTACAAAAACGCTAGTAGGGCCACATCAGAAAAACTCCATCTAAGGCATCAAAATCGAAAAAATATAGATAATTTTACATAATTGCTAAAATTCTGGTCAGTATTCAGCTAAACTATTGGGTGTTCAACCAAGCAAGTTTTTGCAAAAATCTTCCAAATAAAGTTCTCAGCAATTCTTCAGAAAATTCTGAAACTCAAAAATGTTTACTTCATGTTGTTTCAGCTGTATTGTGCATCATAGCTTTTACCAATAGTTTATTCTCGCATTTCGGATTTCAACACATTACTGACATATCGTCGTTGAAAATTTTACTGAAAACAACGTGATAGAGACATTTTACAACAATGGTATGTTCTGTTGTGTATTACATTTCAGCGAAACATTAAGAAAAAAATTGACGGTTTTGGAGATATGGTGCGAAATATATACAAATTATGGACATTTTCGATATTTTTTAAAATTTGAGGCAATAAATATAGTCTCTCGAGTTTATTATTTTTCCAAATATTTTATTCTTGCCCTTATCTACAAATTCGCTTCAAATGTCAGATGAAGATTCACATAGGTTTCAGAGATATATATAATTGTTCCACAAACATCCCAGATGGGACAAGGGAGACTTCTCTCAGAGGTTTCAGAGATATAGCCCAGAATTACTTTAAAAAGTCAATAGTTAACCATGTTTAGATGGGGCCATAAAATCCAAGCTGGATCTGACACAACAAAATCCAACTAGGGCTTCATGTCGTTTGGGTGTGTACTTTCAAAAAATCCTCAAATTAAAATTTTTTTAAATAAATGATGGAAGAAAGAAATTCTCATGATTTCGAAAGAATTATTGCCATTGGCGCACAATGGTTCAGAAATCGGGTTTCCTAGTCAAATGCCATTCCATTAAATTCATATTAAGACTAAAGAAACCAAAAAAGATAGATCATATTGGAAGTTGTGGGTGCTCCAAAAACGACAAATTTCCCTCGTTTTGAAAAATATTTCATTTTTGCAAATTTCTGGAGAAATTGAACAGATTTGTGATCATTGTTTCTTAGGTAGGTAGGATTGCTGCTTTTTGCCTAGCAATATAAAAAAGAAATTAGAGAAAAATAAAAGGAAAGGAAATTGAACAGATTTGTTATCATTGTTTCTGCGGTATGTAAAATTGCTGCTTTTTGCATAGAAATATAAAAAAGAAATTAGAGAAAAATAAAACACGATGTGAAAGTATTTTTTTTCTAATCACAGTGGACTATTGCCTTTGCACAATGGGGTTGAGGAGTAGGATGTGATCCTATCGTTGCCGTTAGCCAAGATGTTAGTTTAGTTCTAGCGTAGATGCTGAAAAGCAGGCCTTATATAAATCGTCTCTCATTAGAATATGTTATTATCATTGATTGTATGTACGAAGTACACAGCCGTATTTAAAGGTAGTAGACAGATTCTAAGGAGGAGAAAAAGCATCATTGGAACAATTTTAAAAATGAAGAAGGGTTTAATAAAATCCTCGTACCAAATTGTTCAGTTGCCTTTAAGAAACATTTCAATAAATTTCCGTTTCGATTTTATTGAAATTCCAAACTTAGTGTATTAGAACTTTTAGGGAACATAGTTTTGCATTCGCAAAGATGTCGTCTTTCAGGCCATAAACTTTGCTAAATTTGCACTATGCAACACTGAAAATTCAAACAACTTCTAGTACACATTTTTTGAAAGTACATTTGAGACTACAAAAACGCTAGTAGGGCCACATCAGAAAAACTCCATCTAAGGCATCAAAATCGAAAAAATATAGAAAATTTTACATAATTGCTAAAATTCTGGTCAGTATTCAGCTAAACTATTGGGTGTTCAACCAAGCAAGTTTTTGCAAAAATCTTCCAAATAAAGTTCTCAGCAATTCTTCAGAAAATTCTGAAACTCAAAAATGTTTACTTCATGTTGTTTCAGCTGTATTGTGCATCATAGCTTTTACCAATAGTTTATCCTCGCATTTCGGATTTCAACACATTACTGACATATCGTCGTTGAAAATTTTACTGAAAACAACGTGATAGAGACATTTTACAACAATGGTATGTTCTGTTGTGTATTACATTTCAGCGAAACATTAAGAAAAAAATTGACGGTTTTGGAGATATGGTGCGAAATATATATAAATTATGGACATTTTCGATATTTTTTAAAATTTGAGGCAATAAATATAGTCTCTCGAGTTTATTATTTTTCCAAATATTTTATTCTTGCCCTTATCTACAAATTCGCTTCAAATGTCAGATGAAGATTCACATAGGTTTCAGAGATATAGCCCAGAATTACTTTAAAAAGGCAATATTTAACCATGTTTAGATGGGGCCATAAAATCCAAGCTGGATCTGACACAACAAAATCCAACTAGGGCTTCATGTCGTTTGGGTGTGTACTTTCAAAAAATCCTCAAATTAAATTTTTTTTAAATAAATGAGTTTTTATATGAGTTTCAGAATATAAAAAAAATATTTTATTTTAATTATTTATTTTTTTTTTATTTTATTATATGACAGGTTGCACCTAATCTCAGTTTTGTTGTTTTAAAAAATCAAAAATGGTTTTAATGTTTTTCAAAGTATTCTCCAACATGTTTTATAAACTTTAGCATGCGCTCAATTGTTGAAGCACTTTTTCACCCCAAAAAAATGGGTTTTAAACGCTTCAACAGCATTTTTGGCTACACAAAGTGTTGATTACGCTTTTTCTTCATGTACGTTATAAAAAGAAGTCAGGCCAAATATGTTTAGAAGCAATCCGTTTCAGACAATTTGGAGTCGATTTAGTAATGTCCGTCAGTCTGTCTGTCTGGAGCGCACCACAACTCGCGATTGGATTAACATATTTGGTCCAAAATTTGGCTTTCGTAATATTTTGTAGAAACATAGTTTAAGATCGAAGATGGGTCATACCGGTCCACTACCCCCATAAAAGTTAAATTTTTTCGCAAAAAATTCAAAAAAAAAAAACTTTCGAAAGGAGTAACTGGTCCATATTTTGTACATAGTTATAGTTTAACGAGACATAGATCATGTTCAAATATGGACTATATCGGTCACGGTCCAGTACGCGTGTCATGTGTCCAAATGTGTCCTATCGGTCAACTGCTTGGGGTGCCACCCACACAAATGTTCAACATTTTTGCTAAATTGCGGTTAAGGGTCTGTTCGAGGATTATATGGACATTTTTACTAATGTCTACATAGAGTTGTGCCATATGAAATATGCAGTTTCAATTGCCACATCATTTGTATGAACAAAATTCGTATACGTAATATCACACGTTCGATTTTATAACGTTACTCATACGTTTCGGAACTAGTACAGTGAACTAGGAACTAGATTACTCAACTCTACTAGTGTCCCTTTTAACATCGATTATATGTTTTTCGTGGGCAAGTTCATGTTTCCTGATATAATGGTCCAAAGGTCTAAATTATGTGGTGAACAACTGAAATGACTGGTAAGCGCCATATGTCTCGAAAAAGAGAAGAATGTCTCCAAAAAGAGGGCCCACTTCCAAAATGGACTATGTCGGTCCATTCCTTTAGATACCTCCCCGCAATACTTTTGAGCTTTAATCCAAATCCATATTTTTGTCGGCAAGTTGATACGCCCATAATACTGAAAACCCCGTAAATAATTAACACAGGCTGAGGGTATATCTCTGTCGGAAAAGCCGACTGATACTTTTTTACTTTTTTTCAATTTCCAAATTATTTAAACTTTAATGACTTTTGTTACTTCCGTGCATTTGGATTCTCAAGTTTCAAAGTATGTCATTATGAAAGTGTTCCTTTGCCAGATATAGGTCAAAAATATACATTCAAACGAAATATTATTAAAAAATAATAAATTACAAGCAGTCATGTTCTCTCATTGATAAAATAAATAAAAAACAATTTGTTAAAAGCTTTTATCAACATTGTCTTACGGAAATGTCTGAAATTTGGTAATTGGACTTCTTTGGGGCAACAAAATTTTCTCACAGAAATTTGCCTGTATAGGCCCACGTTTTTAAATACCTCGTGGTATTTAGTCTTTTAGGGCTACAAAACTTCCCCCAGAAATTAGACAATATATGCCTACGTTTTGATACGACCCCTATAGAATGGTTCCTCCCGATTTTCGGTATTTTGAAGGTTTAACCACACCTTCCGACAGAAATGACTAAAATTTGGTGTTTAGTATTTGACATGCTTGCAGAGAATTGTGGGTTCAGATGCACGTTTTAATATAGCCCCCATAGACGAGCTATTGCGGGTTCTCAGATTGAAATGTTCTACGATATCCTCTTGTTGGTCTAGAGTCTCTCTTTTATACCTTTGGAGCTCTCTCTACATCATGATAGGTGGTGGAAGCCTGTCATTAAATCGTGACAAGGATGACGGCGATGCACCGCTACATCCTTCGTGTCCCCACGAAGATGACCGTTTTATTCATTACAATTCAAAAATATGTATTTACTACCTCATTTCTTCGGGTCCATTGACAGATTTTAATTATTGTGGATTTTAAATTTATCAACAGATTTTATTTGTAGTCTTTCCTTTCTATAACGGACTTTGGCAGATTTTTCCGCCCAATGATAATGCGATCTATTTATAAAAGTTATAACATAAAAAAATTCTCAAATTATTGAGACGTATAGGTGTTTAGTTTTTCATTGCTGTTGGACATGTATATGGGTTTTGTACCGTTTTAAGGCAATCTGTATATAAATCGTTTTTCCTAATAGGGGAAAGTACAGTGCTACCTCCGAAAATCATGCAGAATTTTTTCTAGACCAAACTCCGTTAAATTGCCTAGCTTCATCAAATTGTTTGTCCAATTTTGTGTTTGGTGCGTCGTATAAATAAAATCGGGGGAAATATATAGGAGCTATATTCATATCTGAAACCATTGCAATAATTAATTACCTAAAATCTAAATTGAATAATTTACGATGATATAACACGTGGCGTTAATGAACTATATTTCATAATTATTATTTCTAAACAAAACTCTCTCATACATCCCAAATTTCATCAAAATTGGACAGATATAGCGTTTGGCTAAAAAAATGATCTTTCACAATTTTCATGCGAATCAGACAATATGGACCGACAGACAAGCGAAAATGGACTCAGATAGTGAATCTATGCACAGTTTTTTAAAGAATATATGGGTATTTGGGTCATGATTTCTTGAAGTGTGAATGAATTTCTGATATTTCGGTAAGATAATGTGGCTAAAACCTTCCACAACCCCAAAATCAAGAGACACGCTTCAATGGGGAATATAGAAAGACGTGGACCTATGCTGATAATTCTCTTTTGGAATGTAATGTAATGTTGCGGCATTTGTACAAGTCAATAGAAAGCATCCATGGATGCAAACTTTTTGTTGGGTAGTTTTGGATACTCCAGATAAACTCATCAGTTCTCTTAGGAAGTCTGTAAACATGAAAAGCTACAATTTGCAGTCAAAAGATTGTGACAAATTTATTTAATGAAGAAATACCACCAACTTTATCTTGATTTTCTTTAATTTTCAATTCCAACTATTCAAAAACAAATTATGTAGACCATGAACAATTATAATGACTTTTGCTACTTCCGTGCATTCGGAAACTTAAGTTTAATAATAAACCATTATTAAAGTGTGCATTTGCTAAAAAATTAGATCAAACCACATATCATTAACAACTAATGAAGCAGCCTATAGTTTTTTGGAAACCCAACATGGCCATTATGTCTACTTACCTTGCTTCTAATTGCCATTCTTCTGGCATTGCCCTGTAGGGACTGTGGCCGATTTAAAGCTCACTTAAGGTTGGCTTTTTTTTAAACATAAGTGGCATTTTATCGATCATTTTGCCTTATGCCAACTGACTAATTTTACAAGGCGATGAGCGCCTGAGTGGTCAGTATTGTCCAACGCCAGATAACTTTTCGACTGATAATAAACTAACTTTTTTTGCCTATTTTTAGTCAGTTTAAAACATAATGTGAAAAAATAACAATTTTTGTTTCTGTGTGTTTTTTATTTTTGACTTTTCATATTCTCTCTCTCCCTCTCTTTGTCTCTCTCTCTCTTTTTGTTAGAGAGAATAAGGGGCAAATTTGTATATTTCCTTTGTGTTCCTTTTTAATTCCAGAATAATACGAGTAATATGTACGAATATGTTCAGTCCATCAACACTGTATTCTATAACTGGATGCTGCATTTATACGAAGAATATTAAGAAAAAGCAAGTGCGAATTATTTATACATTTGTGCCTAATTTCTTCGACAAACACAAATACTTTGCAGACGGTACATGTTTCTGTTTTCAGAGTGGTTAATCTCTAGATAACTTTTCGACTAACTTTATATTGGTCGAAATGTTATCTAGACATGGACAATTGCCGAAAATTTTTTCTGTTCAAAGTGGTTCATCTCTAGATAACTTTTCAGCCAGTTTTTAGTCAGTTTAAAAATTATCGATCTATTATCAATCATTTGATCAACTGGTTAATAAAAGTCCGACAGGGTGATGCAATAAATAAAAAAAACAATTTGTCAAAAAATTATAAATGAAGCTATATTAAAGAATAACATTTTCGTTCCTTACACAAAATAATGTAGACAAAGTTGGAAATAATTTGAAATGATTCTCACTTGTATGTTATATGAAAAAAATGTATCTGTTTTATTTATTTACATATTTAAATAGTTCCTATAATTTTAAATTACAATTACTTATAGCTTAAAACAATAACGACTACAGTTCTGTCTATGTTTGTGATATTAATTTTTATTTACTTATTTTATATAAATAATTTACTTAATGTTTTAATATTTTGTATTTTTCTTTTCAGGTATGTTTCTTTCTATACGTGAGTATTTATATCACTTTTTAAACGTAATATCACGAAATAATGTAAATAATGTTTTCCGTGCCCTTAATGAAAAGTAATATCGGATTGTTACATTTTTCACGTGACATACATTGACAGTATAATTGGAAACATACCCATGGAGAGTACAATTTCACCACAAGCCCGGGGTTGGATTCCTTTTTTATGAAAATTTGAAAAGAAAAATATTTTCCTTATAATTTGTTTTATTTCACATTTTTTAATTTTTTCCAATTCACTTTTTCATAGGAACAAAATTGAGCCCATGATGTGACACTTTGGACATGAGTCAATGTTGTTGTTCTATTATTTGTACCTGACTAGAGAATTGTCGGTAGAACTAGTCTAGCTATCTTGGCCCGCATTAGTACTTCACAAAACTTCGTTACATATTTCAAATCAAACAGTAACAAATTAACTTAATTAAACGAAAAAACCTTCAAGCCCCAATGTTTGTCATTGCTTTAATTTTCGAAGAACCATTTTACGATTATGGTTAAAACAATTCTGAATATTAATGATGTATTCAGAACTTTTGCTTTAACCATTATCATTTTTGCACATAGTTTTTTTATTCGTATTCAATAGGCAAGTCATTTGTTCAACAAGGTTAAGGTTAGTAGTTTTTGTTTACGTTTTTGTTTACTAACCAACAAGTATTTAAGCGACGTGAGCTTTAACTAAATGTCCGTCTAGTTACCACCTCCTCTCTTCTGTATAGTATTTAGTGCGTCAAATCAATTAGTGGTGTTGCTACGGCGGCTGCATTTCAAATCCATGAATGACTATTAAAACAAAGCCTAGACAAAAAAGAAGGCAAAAGTAACGACGCAACAACAAGACAGACACAATTTTGAAACGTAACATATCATTTAGCCAAATTATTCAGTTCACGCATTAACAAAGACAGCTATTTAATTTGTTGTTGTTGTTTTGGTATTTAGTTTTATGTACTTGGATTTATGGTTTTATGTTATTTTTTCTTTAGTCATCAGATACAGATCTGCCAAAGCGTAATATACTATTAAATTGTAGTATATTATACAAATGTTGTTGTTAGTGCTTTTATTTTCTTAAGTTATAAATATTTGTGTTTGTACCCTACATGTTAAAAACGACAAGTAAGCATCACATTTTTACTCCACTCTTACTTCTAGAGTTGGGTAATCTAGTCTCGAGTTCACTGTACTACTTCCAAAACGTATGAGTATTACGTATGTGCAGTTTGTTCATACAAATGATGTAGGCTATTGAAACTGCCTAGTGAACTAGATAGTTCCACATAGTTTATTTCATTTCATTCCAGATTTCCGGTAATTTGAAGGTAATGAGGCTTTACACCAAAATGTCAAAAATTTGGTCTTCCTTGGGGCTACAAAACTTTTGCCTCCACAGAACGGTACCTCCCAATTTTCGATATCGAACGTCACATTGTCTGAAAAGTCTTATGGTGTGTAAAGTTTCCAAGACGTCCTTTCCTATTTTAACTGCTGATCTAGTGTCAGTAAATGTTATTCTGTATAATCATATTAACAGCTTTGACCTGTTTTTCATGTATCTTCTCTAGGATTTGTCTCCTTGTTTGTGTACGGGCTGGAGCAGACATAGGTCCAATCGTAGGGGATTTATTCGTCCAGCCAAATTTTGCTAATCAACTTATGCATACTCCTTATCAGTATGTCGCCACCGGCCATGCAAATTTTGGGAGGCAGCCTATTAATTGGTGCTGACTTTTTGTTCTTCTGCCGAAACATTGCTGCCATGAACTCATTTTCGCTAGGTGGTAAACAATCAATGCTGCCCATATTCAATACCTAAATCGAGATGAAATTATCCTTTCAAATCCTTTTTATACCCTCAGCATTTACGCTGACGATCGTATATACAATTTCATACGAAATAATGGTTTTCGACCCCAAGTATGTTTGGACGAAATCCGTTTCAGACAATTTGGAATTGATTTAGCCATGTCCGTCCGTCTTTCTGTCTGGCTGGCTGTAGCGTACAATAAATCTCGAACGGATCAACCGATTAGCTAAAAAATTTGACTTACGTAATATTTTTTCCAAAATTAGTTTAAGTTCAAAGGTGGGTCATATCGGTCCACTACTTCATGTAACTCCCCCACAAAAATTCTAAAATTTTCGGTCCACATTTTGCCCCTCGGGAAACTTCTACCAGACACAGATGGGTTTCGAATATGGTCACTATCGGTCCACTCCTTCCGGTACCCACCTACCCAATTTTCAGAAAAGTGCAGTTTAAGGCCTGCTCTCGAATCGCTTTGATTCTTTTTGCAAGTCCATACTTCCTGAGTAATTGGCCCAAAAGTTCTTAAAACCCTCTATGGCACGATATGTCGTGGCTGGAGCGCACGATACTTTCGAGTGGATCAACCGATTAGGTCCATAATTTTGCCAAACTTAGTTAAAGTTGGAAGATGGGTATTATAGGCTCACTCCTTTGGGTATTTCCACCATAAAGTTAAAAAATGTTCGCTAAAATTGTGCACTATAAAGGCCTCGACACATAAGAGGCATAGATTTCTGGCTGAAGTCATATCTGATAAAAGACTAAAAACAAGTTCGTCCTAATAAAGAGATTTCAGGATCACATATGAATTAGGTCGAACTTGGTCTTTAGTCATTTACCAGATATGACTTAAGCGAGAATACCATGCTTCTTATGTGTCGAGGACTTAACTCTCGAAGGGTCTGCTATGGTCTATATCGGTCTACTACTTCGGGTACCTCCCATACAAACGTGGAATTTAAGAGCTGCTCACAAATCGTTTTGATTTTTGTTGTAGTAACTTGTATTAGCTGCCCCCATTACGACAGTACAAGTATTTCAGGAGCAAGTGTATACTTCCTGGCCTGAAAATTGCAAAAAAAACACCCCTACGGTGCAATGTGTACACTAAAGCTCAACATTTCTATTTGAGTGCAGATTAGGAACTGTTCGAAGATCCTTTGGAAAATTATACCAACGCTAATCCTTGCGGTCCTGTTTACAATGATATTATGTTTTTCGTGGGCAAGTCCATGCTTCCTGACATACTGGTGCAAAACCTCTAAGTAATACGGTGACCAACTGAAATGACTCCCAAAATAAAATCCATTTCCAAAAGGTACCTCCTCCGCATAACTTACGAGCTTTAGTCCAAATATATATTTTTGTCGGAAAGTTCATACGCTAAAAAGGGGCCACAATATCTGAAAACCCCCCACTGCATAATTATTGGGAAGAAGAATTTTGGATTCGTAGCCGGTATTCGATTCTATATCGTCCATCGATGAAAGTATGAACTTGCACATGCTGAGGGTATATCTCTGTCGGCAAACCAACTGATATTATTTTACATTTTCTTCTGAAAACACAATTCCCCTCTCTCCCATTCTCAGGATATTTTTCCTTGGAGCTTCGTGTTGCTACTAAATGCAAGAAAGCCTTGAATGGCGCGTTCTTCTCTTCAGTAGCCTTATGAAACTCCTGATCCTGATGTTAGTTGTTTGTACCCGCAGTTTGCTGTCACTGCGTTTCCACATTAGAGGGGCAAGGATTGCCGTCTTCTAGTATGTGTGTAAGTAGGCTTATGATATCTGTTGTGTGTGCAGCTTCTCGATACCCAGCTTCCGTCCTGGGTTATACCGTGTATATTAAGGCGAATGCATAGTGCCGCTATATTAAGGCGAGTGCTTAGTTTGGCTGCTAAAAGATATGGTCCGAATCGATGATCTCTCCTCGAATCGATCGGATATGTAACGCACTGGAAGAGCGTCTTCCGTCCATCTCAACATGATCGATAAGGGGACATCCATGTGACCGTGTCTATGTTGGGGTTGCTCACAGCCATGTTTTTTTACCGTTGCATAAGCGATCTGCCTCATTCCATTGTTAGATGTTACCTCATGAAGGCGCTCGTATAATATTTCCTTGGTTTATTCATCCTTTTTATCGGTTGGGTCGTGGGCGCAGATGAGAATGATGTTCTCTCATCTACCGCAGTGAATCTAGAGACCAGGTTATGTTTCATAATACAGGGCGTGATCGTTAAGAACTTTACCTGGGCCCGATTCCATCGCACTTCGTGTACTCATCAAATACATCTGCCAGCGCACAAACGGCAACTTCTATAAAGGGTCATGGTCCTTAAAACATTTGCATGGATCTTTAACTTTATAGGGGTTTGTTTTCTTTTTTCATAGTATGATGTTTTTTAATAGGGTTGAGTTACTTGTCGTTCTTATGGTTAAAAGTGCGGCACATGTTAGCGTGTTAAAGACAGTTCGTCTGCTAACACCACAGGTAAGTAAGTGTCCAGTTGAAATGAAAGTGGGACCAATATAAGTCAGGGACTTTGTTATGTTAAAGCCGGTCAGGTCCGTTGCTTGGTTTCTTCCATTCCATACGTCACACAATAATCAACGATGGAAATAAAAAAGGGCGACAATCGAAACTATAGTCTTCCCTGCCTCACCCTTGGCGAACAATGCCAAATGTTCTTCGCTAATAAATTCGTTGTTTTAACATATTAAAACAACAACAATGGGATTAATTACTTTGAAAAAAAAACAAACACAAAATTGCAAAAGCTATCCCAATAAAAAAGTCACCTATGTTCTATTAAAAACAAAAACAAGTAAGAACGGCATTAAGTTCGGCCGGGGCAAACTTTTTATGCCCTCCACCACGAAACTTTTTATACCCTCCACCACGAATTGTTTGGAAGTATATAGGAACAATTTGTTTCGTTTATGAAAGTATCAAGCTCTTCCCCTTATTCCTTGCAGAATATCCTTACTTATAATACTTCCTTTAAAAGAGCTCATATGTGCGTGATCACTGTTCTTCCCAAAACATGGACCAATATTTACAATTTTCCGAATTGAACTTTTTGTATCCTTTGGCTACATCTAATATTAAATTACAGGTTCGAAAATTTGACAAAAAAAATCGGTAAAAAATGTCACTCAAATCTTGAAAGGCTAACCTTATACGATGGCTATAAAAAGCTTGGGCAAATACTGTCTGATATTTTACATAAGATGTTTTGTACTTGAAAATAAGTTTGTAATAAGTTTGTACCTATAAGGGATCTTAAATACGAAATTTCACTTATTAATCAGCAGTACCGTTCTATGGAGACTCTATAAAACGTTGACCTATACCGAGAAATTTCTGGAGGAAATTTTGTAATTCCAACGAAGACTAAATAATAAATTTGAGTGTTTTCGGTTAGGTGCTGCACAAAGACGTGGGTCTATACTAATAATTCTCATCTGGAATATTTTTAACCCAATGGAAGACTTAATTTCAGTAATTTCGGTTTGATATTGAGGGTATAACCTTCAAACTACCGAAAACCAGAAGGGGTCTCCGACGAATATTAAGATGTGTTACAAACTGAATGAAAAATTTAATTATACCCTCCATACTATGGTGGAGGGAATAAAAAAGGTTTAAGGACTAACAACAAGTACAGACAACGTTGTGTTTAAATATCCAGTGTCGATCACCTTCATGAGGAGACCAAGTAACATAATGTCGGTCAGACAACATAATGTGTTGCTAGCAATACAGTTTCTGATGGTTTGTTATCTGCCGTATCATTCCATCTATGCCTCAGTGACAGAAGGTTCAACTCCCCGACACATGCGTGGGGATTTCATCTTATATCGTCAGGGCATCTAATAAGTCCTTCTATAGAATGCAAACGTGAAAAACGTGCAGTAACAGGCCATAAATGGATACAGATGAAATAAATACCTGAACCGACGATATGCTAAACAAACACTTTCCATTGCGGCACAAATCCGGTCCGGGTAAAATGATGTACTCCCACAATACTTCGCGTTTATTTAATTGTCCATCAAATACAACAAATTTACGTCTAAAAGATCCCTATATAACAGAACCACCCGATTTCAGGCATTTTTACATTTTCGATCAAAATTTAGTATAACTTAGCGTTAAGGGAACAGAAAGGAAACTAATTATTCCATATTAGCTCAGAATATTTCATGACGTGGGGTAGGAAAAATCTGGCCCGGCAGAACTTAAAACTCTTTTACTGTTTTTTTCCTCATTTGGATTTTTTAGTTAGCGTTCAAAGCCAAAACTCATAACTTCAAAAGCAGCGCAAAAAAAGCGTTTGTCGTGAAGAAAATACATTTCAGCGGCCAAATATCCGCGTAAATGTATAAAACACGTTTGCATTTGAAAAACGAAAATTTCTAGGACAGAGAAACCACTACATAGTCGATAAGTCCGAAGATCTGCTTTACCACCAGTGAAACCAGGTAACGTAATTTGGTGACTATGTGGGTTCGAGTCCTTGGCTTTCCTTTTTCACTTGCAAATAATTTCCGATCATCAAGCTTAACTCTAAACGAGAAAATTAATAAAAAGACATTTGAATCCTTTCGAACAGCTACAATAATAAAAGTGCTTATTTAATAATTGTTTAGCCAATTTTTGGCCTTCATTTTCTGCATGAATTGACGAGAGGACAGTCGGAAGAAATTTTTAATACATAGGAAGAAGTACGTGCGCGCTCGAAATTTGATATTAGTGTATGCGACAATTTGAAAAAAAAATTAACTAAACATTTAAATTTCATCCACATTGATCTGTTCCTTTAACGATATCCTTCGATTCGATATAGTTTTCGGAGTTTGGTGCTCTTATGGGCGAAAGGCGTATAAAGTACCGCACTACTGGATTAATCGTATCTATACTTATAGTTCAAAAAGTATTATGTTTATGTGGGCTTGAATCCATCGTTCATAATTACGCGGTTCCTCAATTATTTTAGTATTGGATGATATAAATTATAGATATTTATTATGTTAATAATAATTTCTATTCATGAATAAAAAATAAGTTTGTTTTACTTCGCAATATTAATATTTTTTACATTTCCTAATTTCTACATCGCCCTAAAGTATTGAATTTAAACATTTGTAGCATATCTCATATTCAGTGTTGCCTATAAATATGGCTATTTACTTATTTTAAAGAGAAAAAGCCCAAAAAAGTAAATATTAAATGTGGTGTTATTAAGTGCCTTGTCCAATTTGTTTAAAGTGTTGCATGTGTTGTGCAGCAGTTTTGTTTAGTTTTTTCTTTGATGGAATATCGTTTGCGAAATTAATTTTTAGTGTTTCTTCTCGCTTAATGGCTGTGGTAATTACACGTACGGGGCCAACAACAAACATATTTTCGCACAAGAAAAAGTAGATCAAATTTTATTTAACAGCCATTAATAATTATCTAGGCAAATATCTCATTAAATTAGCTTTAAATAATAGTCTGTCAATGGTTGTTAGGAAGGACATTGAAAACGAAGTTGAACGTTATTTTGCCTCTCGGCCATTTATGATAAATGAATACGAAAACGTAAATGTCATTGAAGGCAAATAAATTGATTTCTGCCTTCAAATAAATAAGAAATATATTAATTATAAAGGAAAAGATTTTATGTTGTGAAATATTTATTGCAATATACCGTGCGCCAGTGATTATAAAAACATTAGGGACAAAACTGTTATTAAAATTTCTAAAGTAATTGAAATTTATTTGTATTACATCCACCATTGCTGTAATTTCTTGAAATAGCAATTAAAATATATTTATACGCAACACCACTATGTGATGAGGGTATTATAAGTAAGTATCAAAAGTTTGTAACACATCGCAATAGTGGCATAATGAATGTTTCGACGAGCTGATGGCATTTGGCTCCTTGCGTCTGTCCATCTAAACTATGTAATCACGCTACAGTTCCCCATTAATATCGGATAGTCTTCCAGAGATGAAAAAGCCTATTGATTTTGGTAATGGTCAGATAATATTCAGGGAGTATTCAAGGAATGGGCAAACAACTTTTTTGTTAAAGCTTCAACGTTTTAATCTTATGTTTTTATGCCCTCTTCTATTAAGGACATACTGACAATAAAAGCAGCCTGACAATTAAATGATGTAAAGTAGGATGGCGTAGATAGTCAAACGACATCCAACTTTTTATTTTAAATGTAACGACGAATATCCCAGTTTTGGTTGGGGCATTTAGACAAAAGTGACCAATATTAAAAGTAAACAAGTATCAGTCAGCTTTGCCCACAGAGATATTGACAATATCGAAGCGAATACCTGCTCAGAAACCAAAATACGTTTCCGCAATAATTATGTATTTTCGGATTGTGTGCCTGTTTTAGGACGTATGACCACTACGTCAGGAAGCGTGGACTTGCCCACAAAAAACATAATATCGCTGTAAACAAGACCACAAAAAGTAGCATCAGTAATTTTCGAAAGAATCTCCAATGAGACCCCAAACTGCACTTAAACGAAAATTGTGTACCTATTTGGGCGAGGTAGCCTAAAGAGAAGATCTATATGGACCATTTCCGAAGTTAATCTACAATTGGAGAAAATATTAGGAGATGCAAAGTATGGACCAAATCGGTAGCTCCGTTCAAGATATTCGTGCTACCATTTTAGTGAAAATTTTTTCCCCTAATAAATTAGTTGTTTTAAAATAATAAAACAACAATAATGGGATAAAGCCAGACTATTTTGAAAAACAAAATTGTATTAGCTATCACTGTGGTTTAGCTTGTATGGGAGAGAGCGACAGAAATATTTCTAACCAAGATAGTAGTAACTAGAAGATAATTTTTCTCAAAAATCGTCAGAATTGGTCCACTTTTAAGTATAGACCCCTCATAACGGTATTTCGGCATATTTAAGTATTTGGCCTAAATTTTCTACAAAAACATTTGTAAAAATCATAACATTTTATGAATTTTATTCATGACAGGGATTAACTGGTAACAAATATCAACAATATGAGGCACGGAATATTCTTACTATGTGGGTTAACATATGGACCAAGGGTGTACCAGATTATATCAGATGTAAACAATGTCATGTAGGTTTCAAACAGGGAATATCTGGAAACTAAGATGTTTTATGAAATTTTTAGTTCGCGAGGAGGGGTTGGCATTTATTACAATAAATACTAGCTACATCATATCTCGATTAGGAGAGTTCCCAAATCGACTAAAAATGTACCAGAATATATAAAAACAGTAAACAAGACCACACAGGTGGTTCTGCTTGACAATTTCACCATTCTACGTTGTTTAGTTTTCTGTATGGAGCTTTAATCTACGACAGGCCTTCCGCGTTTTTACTTTCAGTGGCAAATAATTCTTGAAGTGGTATTTATCCTTCAGAAATAATGGTGTCTTTTATAGCAAGCCAATATGTATGTTTATAAATTTTTTTTGTTCTCTTGTTCTGTATCATGATTTTTGAAATTCCTTTGCAGAGACTTAGAGAAATCATATCGCACAACCTCTACCTGATGGTTTGGTATAATTTCTTCGAATACCGCCCGTCCCATGCTGACATTGACAATGTTTTTTGAACACGATATTTAAAAAACATACAAATGTGAAACACACATTCATACTGTAATCCTAAGAACATGAATTTTTATGAAATAAGATCGAAACAAAATGCAAAACAGCAACACCGATTGCTTGAAAACAACCAAAAACCCTATACTAAACATTCATTAAAACTCCGAGTATATTCAGTATAATGAAAACTGAATTTTTTTCTAATTTTGGACACTTCCACGAACATTTAAATAAAAATAACGTGAGGATCCGCGAGGATACAATGTGCTTAAAGTCTATTTCTTTTCACAATATTAAATAAAAAACACATTCACAATAGTATATTTCAAAAGAAATCAATGTTACTACAAAACAAAGATAAAACTTTATGATGTTATCAATTAAAAACAATAAAAATACCATTAACTTTAACTTTAACTTCCATTTCTTACTATTGTAATTTTACACATTACTTTTTTGTGATATCACTTGTAACTTGTCACTACGTTAATGGAAATTTCTATGTCTCAATTTCTTCAAATTGAAATGCTCACTTCTGTGGCTCTGCTTTAGCAAGTACCGTTAGTAGTTGTAAAAAGAAAGCCGGAATACTAAAATTTAATGTGTCTACGATAGATTTGAATAGTTACAATCATAATTTGTAGACATCGATTTCTGCATTTTTGTCGCGGGCTAGGACCACAGTGCAGTGTTCGACAATTTTTAAATATTAGGGGAAAGTACCGGAAGTTGTGGACCTGTATTACCTATCTTCGAACTGAAACTAAGTTTGGACAAAATATGACGAAGGTCACTACACATGGTGCCATAGGGGTTTTTACAGCTTTCTTGCCCCTGTACCAAATCGGTTACTGCTTTCGAAGGAGTGAACCTATAGGGCCCATCTTCTAACTAAACTAAACTTTGAACAAACTGCTTATACTTAATATCACACGTTATATTTCATGCCGTTACACATACGTTTTGCAACTAGTACAAGGAACTAGGAACTAGATTACCCAACTTTAGAGTTCGGATCTTCGGGTTAGCTTTTTCACTTGCAAAAATCATCGGTTATTAAGCTCGATTCTAACAAGAAATTAAGTTAAAAAATGGTTTAAATTTGGTTTTTATAAAAAAATTAAAAGCATTTATCTGATTCCGAAAAGTTTTTCATATCAGTATTTCCAATATTTTCATTTTGAACATTTCTTTGTTCTCACTGAAAATTGTGTTATTTGTGACAATTCCAAAAATTTTCTATATATGGCAAAAACCAAAAATCCTCTGCAATTCTATTTGAAAAAAATTAAAAATTTTTTTTGCGAGCACATTTACAATTTTTGCATATAGGTAAAGAAAAAAATTCTGGTTTCAAATCTTTTCGCGTTGACAAAATTGGTTATAGCGGTTTTTATTCTCATATAAAGAAAAAATATTTAAAAATAGCTTATTTGTTGTTATGAGAAAATGTATGCATAAATCGTTAACAGCATTCCATATCTATTCGTAGATGTTTAAATAGTTATTAAATTTTTTATTATTTTCGCGGAAAATCAACAAATAATAAAAAAATGTTGAAGTAAATCCAAATTATCCTGTTCCAAAGTCCATACAAACCCTCAAAAAAATTTTAAAAATATTTGCGGAATCTAGACAATGCGTAGAAAAATATGATACCAAATTTATAGAGAGTGGGTACATTAATTACATATTATAGCAACAAGAACAGAGAAAAACTTATTGTTGGAAAATATAGTTGCAAATATATTTTTTGGTTTGATTCGAAGAATTAGAAAAAAATATTTGGGAGTCCTCCAATATTTCGCTAAAATCCCATACAATAATTAATGTGTACTGCTAAAACTACATCAAGAAATGTAGTTTACCATCGTGAAAGCTTATTTGCTTACTGTGATAACTTATAAGGATAGGAAATTAAGAGTAATATTAAAATTACAGTCGAAATCGCGTATAACGTCGGTCAAGGGACCGACCAAAACCGGACGCTATAAGCGATAGTCGTTATAAACGATACTTATAAAAGAGGTGAAATTTTATTACGTATAGTGACTTTTGGGTATAAATACGTTGTTTTATTACTTTTCCGTCCATGTACATACGTATGAATGACATAAAAACAAAATAATAAAAAATAACTATATTAAATACATTCTTCAGCAGATATATTACGTAAATATGTGACATGGTTATCTGATTATCTTTAAAATAATCTGTTATTTTAGTTTTTGCTTTTGAATTGTAACATAAGTTTTAAAATTAACTCAGATCTGAGTTTTAAAGTGTCTTTAAAAACACATTCTTCTGTGTAAATAAATTTTTGAAGTGTTTCTTCGTTAGAATTGTCTTCATCTTCTAATATTATGTAGTCATTGAAAACATTGTGATCAATGGCAACTTATTCATCAATATCTTCTACTTGCAGGGAGAAATGAGAATGAAGATAAATGTCTTCAGAATCGTTTAAAGGGCCATTGGCAATCGCGCACGATGAAAACAATCAGCAATGGCATACGACTTTACATTTTTCCACGCTTCATCTAACAATAACACGACATCCAACACATTTAATTTCCTACTTTGATCCTTTTCTATTCTTGCCATGAAAGTGGATACTTTCCGATTCCGGCAATGTGTTTTTAATACACCTTGGTCCATAGGTTGAAAACAAATTTGACATTAGGTGGCAAAAAATTCAAGCTTTATGGGAGTCGTAATTCAGTTGTCCAACCCCATTTTCGAACATGTTGCGCATATGTTTGGTATTTTGTTGTTGTTTAAGTTTGAAAATATATGGGCAAAACTGCCAATTATTTCATATTCCATTTCCAAAAAATTGATTTTTTTCTTTTCGCGCTACATTAACGATTTTGGTACATAGGTTAAGAAAAAATTCCCCAGTACAAATCCGCTCGCGAGCAAATTTTTGGTTGTTGCGGACAAATGTTATCGCGGTTTTACTTCTGCTTTTAAGAAAAAATTATTATAAAAACACTAGTTATTTTATTGAGCACAATTGGCACTAAAAAGTTATCACGAAGTGACGTGATTTAGTAGATTGCATAATATTTGTAAAATGTTACTCAGCATTCGCGGAATTTACAAAAAATTGACAAAATTTTAAATGTAATCCCAATTGTTTGAAAATATAGGTCCATCTACCCGTCAAAAATTAGAAAAAAGTAACAGTTTTAAAGAAAGACTTCACGGGGAATCAAGTGAGACCAAACTTATAATCATCGGGATAGTAGTTAGGATATTATAGCCAAAATAAGCTCATATTTGTGATACAAAAACAAATTTTGGTTTGGAATAATAGTTTTCACATGCATTATAGAGTTGAAAATATTGGAAAAATTCTATAGGAGTACTTCTTTTATTTTTCTTAAAACTCCCAAGAAAATGGGCGGATTTTGTTTAATCTACATTCACATAGAAGGTTTCCCATTGAGGAAAGTTATCAGGTTGTTGAAATAAGTCATTAGACTTCTTAAACGGAAATAGAGTTCAAATAAACCGCTTTAACTTATATGCATTATTAAAATATGTGTAAATCGCGTAATTATCAAAATCGTTTTGTCCGCATGTGATTTTCATGTACAGCAAGACCCTATCTTTTAATTGGTATATATTTTTCGAAATATAATTTGGATGCTAAGATGTAGCATCGGCTGCATCTTAGCATTAAAAAACCTATAAAATATCGCTAATTTGCGCAAAGTTCATACAATTTCGTTCCGCATCCGGTTTTAGTGTCAACATGAAAATCTGCATCGATATATACCTATTTCAAGGTAATCAGTCAAGAACCGTAGATGTAGCATCACACACTATTTTTGGGATAAAATGAATGTAGTTCCCTTATCAGTGAAGTTTTTAAATCTCTGTTTCCGCAAAAAGGAAGATGCTGCACTTGTTTTTTCATAGTAGTGCAAGCGGCCGACAGAATACGCGATAAAATGCGCAATATTTTCAAAAACAATTTTAGGTGATTTTCCTACCTTGGAATTTCTCCTATCTCGCGTTTTAGTAGATGGATTTTAACGAATAATGATTCATTAGATCCGCAACGTAAAAATCCAAAATTTGCAATCATGCACGAGTAAATCGAATGCCAATTGTACAAATTAGACCAGAAATATATGATTTTAAGAAATTTGTTCGCACAAAATTTTCGTGTTTGCATACAGATTTTTCTGAAGCTGTGTAGGCTACATTCACGACACATATATCAAATAAGTCAGAATCGTGAGTTCTTCATTCCTATATATGATTTTTTGAAAAACCTGTTTGCGGAACGAAATTATGAGAACATTTCAAAAAACACTTAAAATCTGGCTTCAAAATGTCAGCATCATTTAATGGTAGACGCAGATCAAATTTTGAGAAGTTATACACTAGTGAGATGGTCCTTTTTTAGTTGCCTTCTACTTTTACTTTAACGGGAAAATCGTGAAAAGTGTGGTTTAATCACAAATCGAGAGAAAACAAAAAAATACACGTTGGCTTCAACCCATTTTTAACCATTTTTTAACATAAATATAGCCACAGCTTCCACGCAAATCAACTTTGAAGGCCAATATTTTTGGCCAAGTCTAAAAACATTTCATTTTATCCAAAAGCATGTAAATTGTACAATATACAATCACTATTCGCGAGTTATAAACGGGTAAACCTTGGCTTCAACGATGTTAAATTTTCAATAATATTGCCCATATACATACATACCACAAAATATTGAGAAATATTTGTCTTCTTTGCATGGTTCGACGTTATAACCGAGAGCAAAATTCAAATATTTCACAAAAAATCGACGTTACAACCGATATGACGTTATAAGCGACGACGTTATATGCGATATTTATTTCTGTGGAATATAAAGGGCAGAAATTCGGGACTTGTGGATTTCGACGTTATAAGCGATATGACGTTATAAACGACGACGTTATAAGCGATTTCGACTGTACAATCATTCAAAAAATGTGGAAATTAAAAAGCCTATTAATCGCGAATTAGTTAAAATCAGTTGATGCGCATCCGTTTTTGGATACAGCCAATCAATCTCTTTCAATATCTATGCATATTTCGATGTTTCACTCAGCGGCCAAAGTGTGCCGCCAGTTGCATCACACAACACAAAAAACTTTAAAGTGGGTAAAAATCGCGCAATTTGCACATGATTTTGATGCGCATCCGGTTTCAGTAGCACCCATCAAAAATACGTCTATATACACATATTTCAAACAGATTCTTCAAGAACCGCGGATGTGCCTCCACATTCTATTTTTGGTAAAAAAACGCGAATCTGTGTAATTTATGACACACGTTTTCGCACACATTATAATCTTGTATAAAGGATTCCATTTTTGTAAAAATTTTTAAAGAAGATCGCGGTTTAATACGCCAATTTTTCAAATATATTGTTGAGGATTTTTGTATTTCCAAGGTATCTATATCCACGTTTTTAGCGGATAAATTCGATCGCGGAAGGTATCATTAGATCCGTCGCGTAAAAAAAACTAATTTCACGCGCCAAATATAGGTTTTTTAAAAAAATTGGTCAAATATTGGCCTTTAGACTCCAATTACTAGGATGGTGTAAGAAGCACACTCATGAGATATGCATTAAACGACGTAAAATCACGAGTTCTATAATCCTATTATGAGTTTTGAATATTATCATGTTGCGCGTCCGAATTATTAAAAAAAATTAAAAAACCCCGAAATTCCGGCTTCAAAATGTCAGCATCAATTGTAGGTGGATGCAGTGGATATATCGAAAAATAATACACTGGTATCATATTGCCCATGAAGTATTCTTTGAGTCTTTCTTTGGGCATATGAATATAAAATGTAAGGTTAAACCAGAAATCGAAAGGGAGCATAAAAAACTTGTTGGCTTCAACCAATTTTTACCTATTTTTCTACATTGATTCCAAGGAAATTAATTTTAATGGTCGACCTTATGGGATTCCTCCTAAAACACTTCATTTTAAAGAATTACAGTCATACTATATAGAATACGTTAACAGTTCGCGAATTCTGGATGAGTGAATCTCGGATTTATCGATTGCAAAACATTTTTGGTTTTCGCCATATAGACAAATTTTAAAAACAATTTTCAAAAAATGTCAAAGACCATATTGGGAAGTTGCTGATATTTGTCCTGTACTAAGCGATTTTACATGTATGGCTATCTTAAAATATCTGCAAATCATTTTTCCATTATATTTATGTGCTTTCAGCGAAATTCTGTAACAATCAACAAATTTCGGTTCAAAACGATGGAATTTCTTTTCAGAAAACAACAGTTGATACAAAAACCAAAATGTGTTGTTGTTTGTGAAATAAACGAAAGAATCGGAAAATGTTTGTGACAAAAACAAGCTGTAAGTCGAAATAGCCATGCCCGCCTGTTGAAATCAAGATACAGCTCGCAATTTTTAAGATAGAATTATATAATTTGTACAAAAGTTTCTATTACTCCTAGGATGTTTGGTATTGAAATTGGGCTATATCGGTCCATGTTTCGATATAGCCCCCACAGAATGGTACCTCCCGATTTTCGGTATTTTAAAGTTGGTGGACTCAATATGCCACAGAAATGGCTGAAATTTGATATTTAGTCTTCGTTGAAAGTATACAAATTTCCACCTGAAATTTGTAGGTTATGGTCCACGTCTTCATATAATCCCCATAGAACGGTACCTCCCGATTTTCGGTATTTTGAAGTTGGTGGCATCAATATCCCACAGAAATGGCTGAAGTTCGATGATTAGCGTTTTAGCCACATTACCCTACCGCATTGGCCGAAATTGGGTATTTTGTCTTCTTTAGCATGGTAGAACAAATATAAGGTAAAGTTAATACTACAACAAATACAACTCGAACAACAACCACAAAGGAATTTGTTTTTGTTTGTAACGTTACTGCCAGTTGTATTTGTAAACAAAACAAGGAAATGTCTATAAATTATTGGAATTTAAAGCCTTTACCTAATTAAGTGCGTGTTGCGTGTGCGTTCAAAAATACAAAAACAAAATACATGTATTTGTTGTTGTTTTCAATTTGAAATACATGTATTTTGTTTTTGTATTTTTGAACGCACACGCAACACGCACTTAATTAGGTAAAGGCTTAAAAAAACTAATAATTTTTCACATTTGGTTGAATATTTTGGAAAACATGAATGAAAATTCGTTACATTTTCAATTTTTATGGTTCCACATCATTCCACTAAATGCATAAATTCTCGAAGAAAGTAGAATTGTTGCAGAAAAGTTTGGGGTCGCTGGAAATTCATAGAAAAAGGAGAAGCTGTTTCAATGTTTTGTTTTAAAAATCAAAGAAGCACATGTTTATTAGGGCTTTATTTTTTTAAATTTTAACAAAATACCTCACATATTAACAAACGTTGTATCGCCTCTACAAGCGGTGATTTACTGCGCGGCTTATCGTTCGAACTTGGAGGAGGTTACATATCATTGAAATGAAGAAGTCTTTCTGGGAAATGTTTTTTTCCGAATGATATATTTTTTTTTCTCAAAAAATATATGTCCCTAATGTACATCGAAATAGAAATAAATGTATAAAATGTCATATGAAATTTGACACTAACACTACAACCCAGTTCAGTCAGCTGGGTATTGCTGCTACCTTTTCTTGTTCTACCATGCTTCTTTAGAGTTACAAAATTTACCGCAGAAATTTGTCATTATAGGCCCGAATTTCGGTATTTTGAAGGTTATCCACGTTTCGTTATAACCCCAATAGCCACATTGTTTTACCGAAATACAATACAACTCGTGATGGAAGGTATAAGAAGTTCGGCCGGACGAATTTAAGGTCGTTCTTACTTGTTTTAACTTCCCATTAAAAAAATAGTAAGAACGGCGCTAAGTTCGGTCCGGCGAACTTGTTACCCTCCACCACGAGTTGTATTAAAGTAAAACTGAACAATTAGTTTCCTTCGTTTATAAAGAAGACTAAATACCAAAATACCGAAATTCGGGAGAAACCGTTCTATGGGGCTATATGAAGGTGTAACCCTGTACGAGCAAATTTCGGGAGGAAAGTTTTACACTACCAACCAAGACTAAATTCAAAATTTCAGCCATTTCTGTGGAAAATGGAAGCCACAACCTTTCAAAATACCGAAAACCGGCAGGTACAGTTTTATGGGGGCAATATGAAGGCGAAAACTTATACCTAAAATTTTCATATTGAGGCCACAACCTTTCAAGTACCGAAAACTGGTATGTACAGTTCTGTGGGGGCTATATGAAGGCGTGGACTATAAAGACAAATTTAGAGGGGAACGTTGAATACCCCCAGCGACGACTAAAAATCACACTTCCGCCATTTCGGTGTGTTACTGTTGGTACTGGTACTGTTCTATGGGGGCTATATGAAGGCGTGAACCTATACCGACAAATTTCGTATAGAAAGTTTTATACGGGACTAAATACCAAATTTCAGCCATTTCGGTGGAATATTGAGCCCACAACCTTGAAAATACCGAAAATCGGGTAGTTCCGTTCTATAGGGGCTGTATCAAAACGTGGACCGATATGACCCATTTGCAATATCAAACATCCTAGGAGTAATAGAAACTTCTATCTATCTAACAATTTGCGAGCTGTATCTTGATTTCAACAGACGGAGGGACGGACGGACATTGTTATATCGACTTAGAATTTTACCCTGATCAAGAATATATATACTTATACCCCTTTATTCCCGATGAATATTTCGATGTGTTACAAGTGGAATTACAAATTTAATTATACCCTCCATATTATGGAGGAGGGTATAATAATTTAGCATCCCCTTAAAGGAAATGTTGATCCTTGAATAGTCCGGCTATACTTGTTTTGCTCAGCATAAGACTGACCATATGTTGATTTAGTCATGCCTAACCGTAGTTTCAGAATGTGGAAACGAAGATGTTCCTTCTAGTTTGATATTAAAGTATTTTCACACAGGATAATGGTATGTTCTTATACTATCCGAATATGTTTCTGGTATTCCAATTTTAACTTCCCACTTAAAAGAGAATAACAGAATCAAAAAATAAAAATTCTAATAATGATAAGAAATCTTAATCAGAAGATTCATATTAATCAGAATATGAAATGAATACGAATATACATAAATTACAATCCAATCAATATGATACTTCATAATAAACAAACAAGCTGGAATCATACAGCGGGATAATAATCATTATAATGCCATGAACAGTAATTTTTGTTCTATTCACGACATCAGTTGGCATTTTACCAAAAACAAAACTTCAACAAAACAAAGAAATAATTATCATGACATTTGATGCTTTAAGTGTCAAACCCAACATTGCCATAGAAAATAATTTTCGCCTAAGAACTTTTAGATATTCAATTTGAGATAATATTCAATTATTATTTATTACCCCGCTGTTTTGAACGTATATTTTTACTGTTGTCTTTCAGGCCACTCCTCATACGAATAAGAAGATTCTTGAAAAAAGTTAATGAATATTCTAAAGAAACTAAGAATTTATCCTAAAGCTAAGATTCTCATGGCAAATTGGCCTGTAACGAATTATACAGAGTTTTTTTGTTTTCAGGGAAACTGATGATCGTTTTTGTTGTCTAGTTTGTATATTCGCTTGCAGCAATGAATGGCCCCTTTTGTTAAATGCCATACTTGAAAATTCTAAGCATACACTTATTATTATGGCAAAAGTCAGTTAAACAAAAAAATCTTAACAGTCTAAACACAATGACACATCAGATAGAACACAGAACTGAACAGGGGTATTTAATGGTAAGAACCACCTAAAAACCGTGACTCCTCATGGCAATACCTGCATTCGTTCATTCTTTCATTGCTAGTTTTATAACGTCCTTGTTTTGTATACTTAGATATGCCAAGTTTGTTTCTTAAGTCTTTTGTTTAAGACAAACGTGCAATGGATTACGAGTGTGACGGCACACATGTGACTCTGATTGTGTCTCATAGAACATACAAAGCCGTATGCTTTTCACGCCATTTAGGCATTTTTGGTGTTTTGCATATATTTTAATGTGTGTGTGTGGGATGTTACTGTATTTAATGTCAAGATTAGTGCTGAAGATTCTTTTAATATAATTTATTATGTAGCTGAGGAACCAATATACGAACCTTGATTTTTAATTAGCCGTTTGTCACATATTTCATTAAAAATAATGAATTTAAGCTTAAATAAAAAGTGAAAGGACTTAGTACTGCATGTTAGCCAGGGATTTGTTAGAAATCTGATGAGGTACTGGAAAAATATATAAGTGACAAAATAATTTAAATTTATTTTAACAATAAACGAACAATAAACCATTAAAAAGTGTTCATTTTGGCCGGGCTGAACTTTTTGTACCCTTCACCATGAAATATTTAAAACTTATATGGAATAATAAACTTTCAGTCTATTACGAAAGCACCAATGCCCACAAGTTTAGGTGAAGAAATTTTTTGACCACTGAGAACCCCAAATACCTAAATTTAACTAATTCGGTCTGTTAAAAATCTGAAATAGTCTGAAATCGGGCGTTACCCTCATATGGGGCATATTCGAAAACGTTGACCAATGTCCACAATTTTAGATGGATAAGTTTTTTGTCCATTTTGAACCTTAAGTGCCAAATTATAGCCAATTCGGTCTGAAAATGTAGCTAAAACTTTCAAAATACCTTAATTCAGGCGATACAGTTATATAAGGGCTATTCCAAAATGTGGACTTAAGTCCACAATTTTTTTGTGGATAAGTTTTTTGAGCTCTTGGATCTTAAATGCTAAGTTATAGCCAATTTGGTCTGAAAATACTTGAAAATTGGGCGGTACCATTATATGGGGGAAATTCAATGTATGTCCACAATTTTTGGTGGAAACATTTTTATACCTTGCATACGGGCGAAATGTGCCTCACCGAAACAATAGTTTTAGACTCCAAGTATGTTTGGACGAAATCCGTTTCAGAAATTTGAAGTTGTCTTAGCCATGTCCGTCTCCCTGTATGGCTAGGGCGCATGATAGCGCTCGAACGGATCAACGAATTCGGTCCAACATTTGGCTTTCGAAAATGTTCGGAAAATTTGTGCACAAGATAATTCTTAAAGACAGTAACCGATTTGGTCCATACTTTGTACGTCGTGAAATGTCTACCAGACTTAGATGAGCTTCCAATATGGACTTAATCGGTCCACAAAAAATGTCGGAAAAGTTCAATTTAGGACCTGCTCTCGAATCGCTTTGATTTTTGTTATAACAACTTGTATTCATTGTCCCTATACGACGTACAAGCTTCATCAGGGGCAAGACCATACTTTCTGAGAAAATAGGCTAAAAACTGCAAAAAGCCCCTATGACACCGTGTATAGTGGTTGGAGCGCAATATAACTCTCGAAATGATCTGCCGATTCGGTCAAAAATTTGGCCTTCGTAATATTTTTTCCAAACTTAGTTTAAGTTCGAAGATAAGCCATATCGGTCCACTCTTTCAAGTACCTCCACAAAAGTTCAAAAGAGTTCGGAAAAAATTTGCGAACGATAACTCTTGGTGGAAGTGACCGATTTGGTCCATACTTTACACATCCTAATTTATCTCCCAATAGATCAGGTTCGAATATGGACTATATTTGGGCATTCCTTCGGATACCTCCCACAAAAAATTTCGAATAAGTTCACATTAAGACCTACTCTCGAATCATTTTGACTTCTGTTAAAGTAACTTGCATTCGCTGTCTCAACTACGACGGTAACATTTTTTTCAGGGGCAAATCTACACTTATTGAGAAAAAAAAGTCCGAAAGGTGTACGAATCCCCTATGGCACCGAACTGATCAACTGATTTGGTCCAAATTTGGGCTTCGTCATATTTTGTCCAAGCTTAGATTCAGTTCAAAGATGGAAACTACTGGTCCACAACTAACGGTACTCAACCCCTGTATTTAAAAAATGTCACTAAAATGGTATGCACGATATCTCTTGAACGGAGCAACCAATTTGGTCCAAACTTTGGATCTCCTAATATTTTGTCCAAATTTAGTTTAACTTCTAAAATGGCCGATATCGACCTTCTTCTTATGTTTCTCCCTCACAAAAGTTCAACAGTTGTGTCTAAGTGCACTTTAGGGTCTGTTCGGAGATCCTTTGGAAATGTATACCGATGCTGTTTGTTATGGCCCTGCCATATGATTCCTGCCATACTGTCCAAAAGTTATACGATGACCCACTGAAATGACTAGTGGACATGGTATCTATCGACAAGATATGACTCTCAAAATAACATCCAATTCCATAATGGCCAATTCGGTCCATTACATGTCCGTAGGTGAAAGTTTAAACACATAGGCTGAGGGTATATATCTGTCGGCAAAGCAGTCGGCTTTTCTTTACTTTTTTACATTCTTCAAATTTCAGCATCCTATCTCAATTTTTGTATATGCTACAGTGCTTGCCACAAACGGACAGGGATACATAGATCGATCAAGAATATATATACATACATACATATGTTCCCACAACATCCCTGAAGGGACAAGGGAGACTTCTCTCATATCAATGAGTGCACGCCGATTCATATTGGCTCAATGATATGGGACCTACTTTTTATTGCCGAGTCCGAACGGCGTGTCTTGCGACACCACTTGTAGAGAAGTTTTTCATGGCTTAAATACTCAGAATTGTCGCCGGCATTACTGAGGGGGAATTTTGCCACCGTTGAAAATTTGATGTTGCTTGGCCTGGGATTCGAACCGCAGACCTTCTGAGTGCAAGGCGGACGTGCTAACCATTGCACCACGGTGGCCCCCAATATATATGGCGAAAACCAAAAATCCTTTGCAACTCCACTTGAAAAAAATTAAAAAAAATTTTTGGGAGCACATCTACAATTTTTGGCATAGAGGTTAGGAAAAAAATCTGGTTTCAAATCTGTTAGCGGTTTTTATTCTCATATAAAGAAAAATATATTTAAAAATATCTTATTTGTTGTTATGAGAAAATGTATGCATAAATCGTTAACAGCATTCCATATCTATTCGTAGATGTTTAAATAGCTATTAAATTTAATATTATTTTTGCGGATAATCAACAAATAATAAACAAATTAAAGAAAAACCAAATTATCCTGTCCCAGAGTCCGTACAAACCCTCAAAAAATATATGCGGAATATAGACAATGCGTAGAAAAATATGATACCAAATTTATAGAGATTGGGTACATAAATTGCATATTATAGCAACAACAAAAGAGAAGAACTTTTTGTTGGAAAATATTGTTGCAAATATATTTTTTGGTTTGATCCGAAAATTAGAAAAAAAAATATTTGGGAGTTCTCCAACTATTTCGCTAAAATCCCATACAATAATTAATGTGTACTGAAGAAATATGGTTTGCCATCGTGAGAGCTTATTTGCTTACTGTGGTAACTTATAAGGATAGGAAATTAAGAGTAATATTGAAATTACAATAATTCAAAAAATGTGGAAATTAAAAATCCTATTATTCGCGAATTAATTAAAATCAGTTGATGCGCATCCGTTTTTGGATACAGCCAATCAATCTCTTTCAATATCTATGCATACTTCGATGTTTCACTCAGCGGCCAAAGTGTGCCGCCAGTTGCATCACACAATACAAAAAACTTTAAAGCGGGTACAAATCGCGCAATTTGCACACAATTTTGATGCGCATCCGGTTTCAGTAGCACCCATCAAAAATACGTCTATATACACATATTTCAAACAGATTCTTTAAGAACCGCGGATGTGCCTCCACATTCTATTTTTGGTAAAAACCCATATTACTCGCGAATCTCTGTAATTTATGACCCGCGTTTTCGCAAATATTATAATCGCGTATAAAGGATTCCATTTACGTAAAAAATGTTAAAGAAAAATGCGGTTTAGTACGCGGATTTGTCAAAATAAATTTTTGCTGATTTTCCTATTTTCAGGGTATCTATATCCGCGGTTTTAGTAGATGGATTCGATCGCTGGGCTCATTAGATCCGTCGTGTAAAAAAACTAAATTCACGCGGGGTACAAATGAAATTGAATGGCACTTGTAAATTTTAGACTCCAGGAGCACACTCATGTGATATGCATTAAACGACGTAAAATCACGAGTTTTATAATTCTATTATGAGTTTTGAATATTATCTTGTTGCGCGTCCGAATTATTAAAACAAATCAAAAAACCCCGAAATTCCGGCTTCAAAATGTCAGCACCAATTTTAGGTGGATGCAGTGGATATATCGAAAAATGATACAATAGTATCATATTGCCCATGAAGTATTCTTTGAGTCTTTCTTTGGGCATATGTCTATAAAATGTAAGGTTAAGCCAGAAATCGGAAGGGAGCATAAAAAAACTTGTTGGCTTCAACCCATTTTTACCTATTTTTCTACATTGATGCCAACACAGCTTCCACGTAAATTAATTTTAATGGTCGACCTTATGGGATTCCTCCTAAAACACTTCATTTTAAAGAATGTATATCATACTATATCCCAGCAAAAAAGTCCTCCCAAAATCATGGGTTTTGTAAGGGATATTTGGCAGCCGTAACTACTCGCAAACCCCCTTTCTTCCCCATTATTTTTACAAGGGCATGTCGCACTCAGTTTGTAGTTATTTTATGACCACTCGAATAACTAGTTATTTTGTGGCCACTAGAAGTTGAAAAGTAAATTGAAAAAAATTCTATTTTTAGAACAGTTGATGTAGAGATTTTTTTAATTTCATTACACTTCGTACTTTTATTTTACTTTATTTTATTTCGGTCGGTGTGCGAGTTGAACACACGAACCCTCCGATTTCTAGCCAAAGACACTACATACTATGCCACGCACACGAACATTAAGGGTTGCTTAAGAACTTAAATGTTCAGCGCGCATGTGCACCACGAACTCTTATTTTTTAATTAAAAAAACTCGCGTGACGACAGTGAGCATTGAACACACAGCCCTAGGATTTATAGTCGGACACACACTCACTGTGCCACCGTCCTCATTACTTAGTGAGGAGCAAAGTAAGTAGGGTCGTCTTGTAATTTTTTTAAGAACTATCCCATTACTTTTCAGATTACTTATAATGGGAAAAGAAGCTTGTTTACATTACTTTGTAATCGGTTACGTAATGACTACTGGATCCGAATTTTTGCTGGGATAGAATAGGTTAACAGTTCACGAATTCTGTATGGGTGAAACTCGGATTCATCGATTGTAAAACATTTTTGGTTTTCGCCATATACTGTTACGGAATTAAAGTTTACCTTAGCTCCGTGTATATGTTGTTTTATTCCCCGATACGATTTGCATCAACTAAAACTAGAGTTCGTTTTAGATTACTATCCTACAGTGCTTTATTGACGTTATTCACTTCAGTTATTCACGCAAGACTTTATTACGTAACTAAGCACACAGCCTATCTCAAGTGAGCACAAAGCTTTACTCTATTCAGGTTAATTCTTTACTCTTTAGATTACACTGCCGGTTTTAAGTCGTGGTCTGAATAACTACTTAATCGCCCACCCGCTACACCTCCTTATTTGTACTCGCTTGTGTATGCATAGACTGTTCTAGCATCCTTCATCTGGAGGCTTTCCAATGCTCAAACGAGGTCCAGATTTACATACACATATACTCGTATACAAACGGACGAATGCAAGTAAACTACTAATGGTGCCAAGGTAAAATATACGAGGGAGTAGGAGGGGTTGCAATGAATGACGTTACAATGTAGAACGGTGGTGCTCAAAGTATTTTGTGCATTATATTCTCTCTGAGCGAGTTTTTCCTTTGCTAAACCACGATAGAAGAGAATAAAGAGAACATATGTTGTTGTTGCAGTCACGTTAACGTATATGGGTGATCTTGGCTGATAGAAGCATAACTGAATAGTTATATTAAAAGATAGAGAGAGTGAGGGTACAAAAACACTTAATTAAGGGGTAGTTTAAACTATATGTAAATGTCATATGACATGAAACTTTCCATCGTTATATATTCGCTAATATGTGTAATATTAGAGATTTTCCTTATGCCATTTACTCTGTGCGTCCACCCCAGCAAAAATTTAAAAAACTACGTCTCCTTATTGCCTCCGTGGGTAAATATGGAATGTTTTTATTTCGTGTCATATGACATTGATAGATAGTGTAAACTACCTCTAAGTAAACAGTGATTGCAGTAAACTCCATACAGTAGGTGTTGTTGCAAAAATGGTACAAATTTAACAATTCAAATTCTTAAATTAACAGAAATTCATAAAAATTTACTTAAATCTACCAGTTACATTCGTAACAATATTTTATAGGGTCGCAAATGATGACTTGTGGCCCGTATTTATATGTCTTTCTGGTGGGGGTACCTTTATCCATCCTGCTGACACGGCCTAGTCAACCCAATCGTTGTAGCTTGATTTGTTTTACTATGTACATATATCGATATATGGTTCATACGAAGCACAGTGGTTCAGAATCGTTTTTTCCTGGTCAAAACTCTATAACTTTTGAACGGGTAGGTTTATTTTCATTTGTTGTTCGACAGATTACATAATCAGCTTTCCGATGCATGCAAACTTTCGAAATCGGTCTAGTAGTTGAAGAGGAATTCAAGGTCAAGGTTAAAATTTTGAATTTTTTTCATATTTTGTATCAAAAAATAGTGTTTTTGAGTTTTTCAATAGCTAGAACTATTTAAAAAAGGTCAAACATTTTTTTACATTTTTTCAAAAAATTGAAAAATATTAAAAAATTTCCATTCGTGTAAAAAAGCTATAACTTATATGGGAATCGGTATGGAAGAAACATATTTTTACCCACGTAATTTCAAAAAATTTAAAAAAGTGCGGAACTTGACTTGTACAAAAGTATATATAGGCTGAATGAGGACACTCTCGGGCATCATTCTGTGAAAACGGAACTTTGTTTCAAGCTGTTCCCTAAAACGTCTAGTGCACTAAATTTGGAATTTCACTAAATTAAGTACCCGATGAAAAATAAAAAAGATGACTTTGTGTAAACTGTACGGAATTTATTGAAACGTTTCTTAAAGACATCCATCCTACCTACCTAGCCAAAAAAAAAAAAAAAAACAATGAACTCAATATCTATTATAGTTTCTGAGAAATAGCTATTTCTTTCTCTAGAAATTTGCAAAAAAAATGGCGTATTTTCCAAAATTGCGAAAAAATTATTTGGTTTCCTTTGTTTCAATATGTTTACTTTCGAACCCAATACAGAAATTAACAATCGGTAGCCATAAAAATTGGAGTTGCGGCCAGGAAAATCGATTCCTTAACCACTGTGTGACGCCTGTATTCGCCTTCAAAGCATATTGGTACATAAATCTTTTGAAGATTTTTTCACTCAAACTCACCAACTTGGTGAGTTTCTGGTCGGGAATTCCCGACCCGGGATTTCCCGGGAATTCTCGATTTTTTCGGACGGGATTTTTGAAATTCCCGGGAATACGGGTATTTGTATTTTTCATATATAAGTCTTATATTATTTGTCTTATAGTTATTAATTGTTGAAAATTTAGTGGCATAGCGATTATTCACGTCCCGATAATTCTTAATTTTCGATCATTTGTAACAAACTTAAGGTCCATAATAAAAATCGCGATAATTCGTTTAAAGTACATACATTTTGGTCCTCTCAATAATTATTGTTTTTTCTGGAATTCGAAGTCTGTATAACCTCACATAATTCTGAACTTTTTGGAGTTATTTCCTTGTTGTTCTAGTCCATATTTTTATTAATGGCATTCTTGAAGTATATTAATTTACTAAGATATAAACTCTGTGATCGATTCGAATTGTTGTTTTCTCCAAAATTATTGTATGTAATATTAAAAACTGTATAATGTGTAAGTGGTAAATCGTGTATATTAGGAATGGAAGTCAGTAATAACTACATATAGTATGTATATTCACATAAGTACGCCTCTATATCTTTGGTGACACCGTGGTGCAATTGTGAAGATTTGTACACAAAAGGTCAGCCTTGTAAAAATCCTTTATCAACGGATTTATTCTAGGATCGACACGCCCTTCGAACCATAAAAAGGACCCCCCATATTATTGACCTAAAAAATAGAGTCGCAAAGCAATCTTTGATATGAAGGAAGCTTTTGCGAGGATGATCGTGGGAAACAGCAATTTATATAATCTCCGCAAATTAGTCAGGAAGAACTGGTTGGCTTGAACAGCTGCCATATATGATGCATTGGCACTTTCAAGATTTCGGCGTATCGTCGTTAATATTGTTCCATATTGTTCCAAAGAGATAACTAATGATAAAACTATACATATAAGGAGTATTTATTTCCTTTATGTTTGCTCTCTCGATTTCCCGGGACATTCCCGGGTTTCCGGGAATGAGAAATTTGTATTCCCGATTTCCCGGGAATGAAAAAAAGTCGGGAATTCCCAAACTCTATCACCAAGTTATACCTTCACCTGATTTTGCAAATACCCATGCGTCCATCTTGTACTCAGAAGGTCGTCGGTGAACAGACATCAACATTTTTGGCGATCGCAAATCCTGAGGGGATTTGTGTAATGCTGGACTCGACACTCGGCGGTGGCAAATCCCCTCAGTGTAATGCTGGACGCGACACTCCGTTCGGACTCGGTGGTAAAACGTAGGTCCCAAGGATACCGGTTGTTTGGATGAATGAATTGGGTATGAGTGACTTCATCTGAACTATGGTACTGTACTAGTTTATTAGATTTAAGAACTCTACCCATCGAAGACTAAATAAAATCGTGGACCAATACCGCCCATAAAAATTTATAAAATTTCTAGGATCTCCGATGAATATTTCGATGTGTTACAAACGGAATGACACATTTAATTATACCCACAGAATGTACAATGCTAAAATGTACCGTGATGCTACATCCATTGACTGATCCGTTGATTTTTGAGGGATTGTATTTAAAGCGTATAGGATGATGATTTTAATGGTGATCATTGAAATGGGATGCGCTTAAAACGTAAATGCAATTTATGTAAATTGTGGATATACAATTTCTATAACGACATCTCTGTAGCGAATTTTTGAAAAAGTTATTCATTTTAATTAATTTCTCTCGAAAATTTTGCCTATTAGGACAAAGATAATTTTAATATCAATTTTAATTAATTTCTCGTTTCAGTCGAGCTTAATGACCGTTCATGTTTGCAAGTGGAAAAGGAAAGCCGAAGGTTCGAACCCAGACAACCACCATTTTGTGTTCATTAAAGTTCACACTAAAAAGAAGAAACAAAACTCACTTATTAACGCTCTTAAAATAAAGTTTGATTCAAAATACGTTAACTTTTCAATGACTGCTTTCAAAGAGAATGCATAGTTTCATTTTATTGCTTTAAAGTGAATGGTTTGTCATTTTGCCCCAATTTCTCTATAACGTAACGTTGGTCCCCCAACCGACGTTCTAGAAAGGTTCGACTGTGCTACTTTTTTGCCAAATAGAATTTCTTTGTCGGAATATGTCCTCAGGAAAATAAATTGTTATTTCTTTTTTATGTTCCTTCCCTAAAGGACAAAAGAGATTTATCTTATTTATCAATGTGTACACTCCGATATAGATTAGGTCGATAATACGAAAACAACTTTTTACAGGGTGTTAAGACACACTGGCAGAGAGGAGTATTTTTGACACCGTTGAAAATATGATGCTGTCTTTCTTGGAAATCTAAGCCGGGCATTCAGTGTAAGAGAAATCAGATTTCGTAACGATGACCCATAACTAGAGCTGGAGTATAGTTATAATTTCTTTAAATGAGATATGAAGATCGGCATACCAAAGGGTCCAGAACAACAAGTAAGAAAGAATCAGCAGCTGTTCTGACAAAGATATACCCTCAAAATACATGGAATATTTAGGTACCGTAATGTGATCCTGTACCAAGTTATTGACATATATCATAATCATTTAATTCTTTTTTTATACCCTACACCACTATGTGGGGAGGGTATTATAAGTTGGTTTTGGTCAAAAAGTTTGTAACGCATCGAAATAATGGTCGTAGACCAATACTTATATATACCAAAATGAATGTCTCGTCGAGCTGAGTCGATGTGGCTTTGTGTGTCTGTCGGTCCGTCTGTCCATCTAAACCTTGTAATCACGCTACAGTTCGCAGTTTTGATCGGATCGTCACCAAATTTAGGCTGTTGATGGGGGTCCCGGAGTGGAAGAAGCCTATTGATTTTGGTAATGGTCGGATAATATTTAGGGGTCGTAATGGGCAAAAAACATATGTGGATAAAAAGGACAACGTTTTCTTCCAAAGCGAATATCTCAACTTCTATATGGGGTATACCAAAATGACAATGAAAGTAAAAAATATCACCTTTCTAATGATGAAAAACAGGTTCTCGTAGGTGATCAAACAACGAAGATAACACAATAGTCGCAAATAAAACCCAAATTTTTAGTTTTGCGATTTTAATTACAATGACGAATATCACAGCTTTGGTTGGGGACTTTCCAAAAGCAAAGCCTGACTATGAAAGTAGATGATCCCATCTTTACAATGATGCAAAGTAGGTCGGCGTATGTGACCAAATAACGGAGATATCGCAATAGTCGGTAATGCATCCCATTTATCCATTTTTTTTTGGAAATCACGCTACAGGTCGCAATTTTGATCGGATATTTTGAGGGTTAATGGGGATCTCAAAGAGGAAGCAGCCGATTGATTTTGGTGAGGGTCGAATAATATTTAGGGGTCGGAATGGGCAAAAAACTTATTTGGATAAAAAGGCAACGTTTTTTTCCAAAGCTAATATCTCAGCTTCTATAAGGGGTATACCAATACCTGACAATGAAAGTAGAAAATATCACCTTTCTAAGTATGTTAAGCAGGTTCTCGTAGGTGATCAAACAACGAAGATATCACAATAGTCGCAAATAAAACCTAACTTTTCATTTTTGCGATTTTAATTATAATGACGGAAATCACAGCTTTCGTTGGGGACTTTCCAAGAGCAAAGCCTGACTATGAAAGTAGAAGATCCCATCTTTACAATGATGCAAACTAGGTCGGCGTAGGTGGTCAAATAATGGAGATATCGGTAATAAATCCCTTTTTTCCACTTTTTCTCGAGAGGAGTCCTCAAAACTGCACTTTTCCCAAATTTTGTGTGGGAAGAACCCGAAGGATAGGACCGATGTATTTCATATTCGAACGTGATGCATGATCGGATAGAAAACTACGATGTGCAATGTTTAGACCAATCAGAAACTCTCTGCGAGAGTTATCTTGCGGAGTTGCCATTTTAGTTAGTTCCGTCAGGGTTTCTTGGAGCATTAAGGCCATAATCTCATTAAGTGGGCAAGTGCAGCCTGCTGAAAATGTTTTCAAACCGATCCGAGAGGAGCTCTTAAACTTAACTTTTTTTCCTAAGTAGTGTGTGGGAAGTGCCCGAAGGAGTGGACCGATATAGCCTATATTCGAACCTGATCTATATCTGGAAGGAATAATACGATATGCAAAGTTTAGATATGGTTCACACCATTTTACATAAACATTTTTAACTTTTGTGGGGGAGGTACCCGAATTAGTGGACTGATATGGCCCATCTTCTAAGTTAAACTAAGTTTGGGCAAAATATTACGAAGTGCAAAATTTTGTTCGGATCGGTTGATCCATTCGAGACTTATTGTGCGTATCAGCAAGCCAGACAGACGGACGGACATGGCAAAATTGACTCAAAATTGTCTGAAATGAATTTAGTCCCAAAACTACTTGGGTTCTAAAACCATAATATCCATAGGGCACATTTTTGGTCGTATCAAATAGTATATTAGGGTTATGAGTTTTCTGAATTTTTTGCAAATATCAAAAATACCACCACATAGCCGTATAGAACATGAAAAATATTAAGAAATGCTATATCGCTTTCGCCCTACCGGTAAAAAAGTTCCCGCATCGATTTCATACAAATTTTCCATTGCAGTTATTTCTTCTATGTTTTCCATTGTGATAGCAAATCGTTATTAAATAAGCTATTTCTTATTCAAATTGTATATAATCAATATCAATATCGGACTATTCTACGTAAGTAAAATAAATTTTTTTCGCCAAATCGCGATATCTGTGCGTTTATTTTAATTTTAAAAAAGCATATATAAATATACATGTTTGTTCGAAAAAAAATTTTGACTAAGAACATGGTACTTGCAAGGTATTTGTTTTTGGTTATAGCCCTAGTGCACAAACCCTCTTTAACCTAGAGGCTGAGGATATAAACATTTCGCTGTTAATTTGGGTAAATTGATAATACCCTATACCCATTATGGGATAAATAGTTTATATTTATATATTTTCACGATCTTTAAATGAAAACTGAAAATATAAAACTTCATAATCCTCTGAGCTTTGATCTATCTGTTTAATCTATTTGGTTTTCCGTTTGTCTATCCAGTGATGACGATTTGTATTTGTAGAGTTTTTATGTATAAATATTTAGCCTCTTTATATAATCCGTTGAACTGATTTCAGTCCTATTCATACTTTCCATACCATTGCTTACTTACCCATTAACCGATTCACTTTAGTAGTAGCCGCAACAATTTTGGCCCTACACTGGAACTAGGAATTTTTACGATTTTGCACAGCAAACTTCAAACTCCATTAGTTGTTGGGTGAACAAATTATAAAGGTTTACTGATTGAACAATCTTCCACTGACCATTTCTTTAGTCCAAGTAACTAAATCTACCTAGTCTTTAAAAGAAACATTGTTTTAATTTCATTAGAGGTCCCTTTGTTCTTATATAACTTATATACATATCGCACTCGGTTAACAAAAGGGTAATAACTTTAAATTTTCTATTTTTCAGAAGTGACTAAAAAATTTGTTACTCTAAAGGTACAATATTCAGTAGTGTGTCATAACGGTGTATTTTGACGAAAGTGTAGAAAAAATAATGGGAGATTCTAATAAAAATTTAAATTTAAACATTTTGAATTACTACCCTTTTGTTGAACAGGTGTGATATACGAGCTATGGCCAGTTGTATAACAACAGAACAGATCACAATGATCACCACCCTCAAGTGCATGTCTGAAAACATTTTATTTATTAAAATCTGTCATTCATTAATGTCAGCATATCAAATGTCTGTGCATGTTGCAGAAAATAAAATTTACATACCACGTTTTATAGTGAGTTTATTGTTATTATCTTTCTTCATATCTTTGATTTTAGTTCACTAAGTCAACAGCATAAAATTGCTCTATATTTTAACAATAACATAGAAAAACAAAAACCCCACCGCCAACAGTGCACTTCGCGAGAACATTTGGTTTTATTATTTCCGCATGATATCGGTTTTTAATGGTGTTTTCAAAATAATGGCATTTCTTTGACATGCGAATAAATGATTCAAAACGTGTCACGACTTCTGAAGTGTCACTGGCAAAATGTTGACAATTCATGACATTGTACAACGATTTCAGTAGAATAGCTGTTAAACTTAGTTTACTTTGTTACGCTGCCATTTGTCAATGTCCCATTAAATTAGCTCAAATAGAGGGATTTATATATCGCATTAAATTATTAACGAAGTTATATTTCAAATAAAGCCTTTTTTGATTGAACTTGATCTGAACGTGGATATTTTCAACAGGTTGTTTGCTTTAACTAATTGTTGTATAATTTATGAAAATATTAATAATTTATCAAGAAGCGGTGTTGTAGTAATTATTTATGAATTATTTGCTAATTACATTTTCAAATGGTTGACATTTTTAATGCCAGTTTGCTGCAAACTGCTGGGGCAGCCAATATTCCAAATAAATGAAAATTATACATATTAAGGAAATAAATTCTACATTCATAAAAAACATGAATATCAACAATCTATGACTAATAATAAAGGACTAGTGCTACTTTATACGAGTTTTTGACATTCTCACAACAAAACATCCTTCTGCATGTGGCTTATACGTATTTAGATTAGGGTTATGACTTTTTCTCAAAAATGATTTCCTGTAGTACGGATGAAAGATCTGCCAATGTATCATATCAACAAACTAGTCGACATGATGCCAATGTATCATATCAACAAAACTAGTCGACATGATATCCAAAAAACTTCAAAAACTGAAGGCATTACAATTCATGAAGGAAACCCCCCTTCGATTGTATATGTGTATGTATTGAGAAAATGATTCCTAGACAAGACACTAGGGTGACTTGATAAAGAAAAAGACTTCCATAAATACTTCATAATTACAAAATTGTAAAAATGTTTGTATAAATAGAAGTTATCAAAATCAGCCTTTGTCTTCTAGCCATTAGCATTCAAATACGCCTGATGAGCCTGGCTTAAACCACCAGGCGAAACGATCGTAGCGTAATGGTTGAGTGTGTGGTATTTCGCTAGAATTCATTTTTCAATACAAAACTCCTTAGGCCATATTAGCTCGATTAATCAAATTAATTAATTAAAAACTTTCATAAATAATGGCCTTCGTCCTAAAAAGACAATAATAAACAAAAATCTTCACAGCAGAGCCCGGCTGCCCCGGCTGAGGTTTGAACCTGGGTCCTCTCCAACAAACAGACAATGTTGTCGAGATCTCAGCGTTCTAAGCCACTGCCAATGTATCATATCAACAAACTAGTCGACATGATGCCAATGTATCATATCAACAAAACTAGTCGACATGATATCCAAAAAACTTCAAAAACTGAAGGCATTACAATTCATGAAGGAAACCCCCCTTCGATTGTATATGTGTATGTATTGAGAAAATGATTCCTAGACAAGACACTAGGGTGACTTGATAAAGAAAAAGACTTCCATAAATACTTCATAATTACAAAATTGTAAAAATGTTTGTATAAATAGAAGTTATCAAAATCAGCCTTTGTCTTCTAGCCATTAGCATTCAAATACGCCTGATGAGCCTGGCTTAAACCACCAGGCGAAACGATCGTAGCGTAATGGTTGAGTGTGTGGTATTTCGCTAGAATTCATTTTTCAATACAAAACTCCTTAGGCCATATTAGCTCGATTAATCAAATTAATTAAGAAAGATCTTTTGGTTATTAATAACTAAAATAAAGTTTATTCCATTGAAATATAAAAAAGCTCACGCACGATTCGATTTTAAACAAGTGGGCAAAGGCTATAATCGGGACGAGGCCGACATGTGATACCCTACACCACTACCCCTGTGCATAAACTTTTCACTCGTAAACATTTCTTTTAGGGAGATACTAAAATTTTTACCTATCTGGTCTTATACCAAATGACTCTTAAGGCGAACTGAAACAAAATAATTAATATATAATTTTATATTTGACTACTGTCGACACCTACTTGGTACTTCTTGATTAGCATTTAACATGTCTTTAATACACCGAATAGAAGCAGAGGTATTTATAATTAAAGTAAAAGATTCAACATATTAAATTGTGATAGCTTAGCGATTACTCTGATATTTGACTATCAATGCCACAATTTGTATTAATATAAAGCTCAGATGGTTTAGTTTCAATATGGAGCTCTCTCTTTGGAATCATCGTCTTTTTCAACATCACAAGAATTTCACCAATTTTGGTAACGTAATTCAGAACATTTTAAAGCTCAGAATGTCTTCATTGTTCAAACGCATCCAACCAAAGCTTATATACTCGTCAGTACAATTCATCTAATAGTTTTCCATTGGCGGGCTTTTCTTCGGAATACTACTGAAGCTAAGATATTCGCATATGAATAAAACTGTGAATGTTCTCCACATAAGTTTTTTGCCCATACCGACTATTACTAAGATCAATAGGCTTATTCCTATATGGGACCCTCATTAAACAAAAAAAGGAATGTATTACCGACTATTGCGATATCTCCGTTATTTGACCAACTACGCCAAACTATTTTGCATCATTGTCAAGATGGGATTTTCTACTTTCATAGCCATGCTTCGCTTTTGGAAGGTGCCCAAGCAAAGCTGTGATATTCGCCATTATAATTAAAATCGCAATATTGCGATATATTCGTTGCTTGACCACATACGGCAACCTACTTTACACCGTTTCTACTGGCTTCTTCCCCTCCGGGACCTTCATCAACAACAACAAAGCTTGGTGAAGATCGGATTAAACTTGCGACCTGTAGCGTGATTACAAGGTTTAGACGGACAGACGGACGGACGGACACCTATAGCCAGATGCGCGTCCCGATTAGAGCAAAAATTCAAAAAACCCCATTTTTCATGTTTCAAAATGTCAGCATCCGTTTGAGGTAGATACAGTGGATATATTAAAAAAATCATACATTAGAAACTTCAACTCTGAAGTGTGCTCTTTAACTTCTCCTTTGAGCATTAAGCTCTACATTGTGTTGTAAAACCACTAATTGGAAAATAACATAATGAAACTCGTTTATTTCAACGATTTTTTCCGATTTTTTTACATTAGTACGACCACAGCTTCCGCTCAAATTATTATTTTAGGAAACCCCTCGGTGAATCGGGCTAAAACAATTTATTTTGCCGAAATGCGGTCAAAAGTTATTGTATAGTAAAACTGATCGCGAGTTACAATACCCCATACCTCAGTTTCAACATAGGTTAATTTTCTACAAAAAGCTTGATATCTGCTAACACTGACTTCAAAAAATTACCCATAACTCTGATAAATTCAAATTTTAAACTCATTTTGTGCGTGAGGTTTTTTTAACCGATTCACCTTTTAATTAAGAATTTATATAATCCTTTCGTTTATGAAGATGACTAAATACCAAATTTCAGCAATTTCGGTAAAGCAATATGGCTAATGTTCGAAATACTGAAATTCTGGAGGTACCGACTATGGGGGCTAAATCAAAACGTCGATCTATACCGACAAATTTCTGGCGGAAAGTTTTTAGACTCACAGAAGGCTAAATATTAAATTTCCGATATTTCGGTAAGATTATGTGACTAAAACCTTCAAAATGCCGAAAATCGAGAGGTACGCTTCTGAGGGATATATAGGAAGACGTGGACCTATACTGACAATTCTATTCTGGAATATTTTATAACCCCATGGAAGACTAAATAACAAATTTAAATCATTTCGGTGGAATATTGACGTCACAACCTTCAGTAGTGCGATTCTTTTACACATTTTTTGAGTTACCGACAAAAATCTGTAAAATTTAAACCCAAAATTATGAATGAAAAGTTCAATAAAATTTGACAACACTCTTACTATCGGTAGAACTTTACGACTGCTTTGTATTCGTTGCTAACTTACCGAAAAAAATCGGTAATTACCGAAATTATGAGCATTTTAATCTTACCGACAATTGTCGGTAACTTCAAAATTGAGTTAGTCTGTGTTTAGACACACAAATTTCTCGGGAAAGTAAATTGAGTTTTTTGGGAGAGAGCGGAGAGGAAAGAGCTCCTCAATACTCTTTCCTACCCCCTATTGCCTAAAAACTGAATTTACTTTCCCGAGAAATTTGTGTGTCTAAACACGGACTTAGAGAATCGCACTACAGGATTACGAAAATCGAGAGGTACCGTTCTGTGGGGGCTGCATCGAAACGTAGACCTTTATCGACGAATTTCAATTCTGTAACTCATTTTTGGTTACTGACAAAAATCGGTAAAATTATGAATAAGTTTTAAAGGATTTGCAGCTATAAGAAGGAGAGTATAATAAAAGTTGAGCTCCAGAACCTGATTACTTACTTACTTATATGGCTTTTATAAACTGTACTTTGTTCAATAAACTGTACTTAGTATATATTTCTATACGCAGCAATCGCAATGTTGTGTAATATTATCTTCAACTTACCATTTCCACCGGAGCTTTCCCTTCGGGAGTTTGTCGTCAAATAACTCGTTTGCCTTTCTGGCGGAGCATCTTTTACCATCATGTTGACAATTCCCAACCAATGCAATTCATGTAATTAGTAATTTTCAAAGTCCACAGTCGGTCCAAGTCTTATCGCCCAGTTCGACAGACTCATTTTCATTTTTTTTGAAAGTTAGCAGTAACGGCTAATTTTGATCGATGTTGATGCAGGGTGTTATCGACAAAAATCTGTAAAATTAAAATGCCTATAATTTCGGTAGTTAAAGTTATTATTTGGTAAGTTAGCGACCAATAAAAATTAGTCGTAAAGTTCTACCGATAACAAAAGTGTTGTCAACATTTTTTAAACTTTTTATTCATAATTTTTCGTTTTGGTTTTACCGTTTTTTCGCACAACGGGACCCGAAATAAACATTTTTTATGCACTTTTTTGGACTTTTTGCTTCCAAAATGTCATATTTGGCCTAGTTGTTTAGACTGCCAACTTGTCAAAAACCTCGTTTGATATTGAAAGTCTCGAGGAGTTTTTTTTCCTATTTAGTTCGACTCGGAACTACCCGTAATTTGACATATGAACTTCCTAGCAGTTACAAAACATTTCCACCAAAAATTCCACACTTTGATACAGACACCTGATTGAACACATTTTTTAGATTAGATTGGATAATATAGGCAGTTGTGGTATCCGTGGTGGTTTTGCACTTAAATTTGTGAACAGGAAATGATAATAATGATACCATTTTTGTAAAGAAAATTTTATGGTGGAGGGTATAAAAAGTTTGGCCCGGGCGAACTTATCGTTTTTACTTGCTTCTATACCATCCACCATAATATGGAGGGTCCCAGCAAAATGTGCAAGTGAAATAGAATTCGATGGTTTGTAACTACAAAGCTACATACACTAGCGGTCATCTGAATAGGTTTGAATTTTTTTCTTTTTATATGTTAAGGTATCTTCTGATGTGTTCGTATTGCAGATCCATACTATTTAGTTTTTGAGAGTCCTATACTATGCCCACATTCCCAAGAAAAAACTTGACGAAGTTGCCATATTTTCGGAAATTATCCCAATTATAATAAAAAATGTACAAAAAAGTGACCAATTTTTGCGATCATCAGAATAGGTTTGAATCAAATAAAATTGAAAAATTGTACTATCCAAGCAAATATTGCGCAGGTTTTTGGTTTAGTTTAGTAAAATGGAACATTCTGATAAATCCTACAACAAATTTGACCCGCTTTATTTGGAACGTGGGTTCAATTCTCAACATTGAAAAGTTACCAAGAACTTTCAGATAAAATCAAGAAATATTCAAACCAAAACGTTTTATAAATTTGCTTTAAATGACTTTTTGATTTCGTTAGATCTATTCTGAGCTTCGAAAATTGTCTGAAAGCAAATACCAAGTGTGGCCATATTATTAGGATCGATAAAATAGAAAGGTTATTGAAAATTGTTGGTATTTTAGTTCAAGTTTCATTTTTTAACTATCCTTGCAGTACAAATTTATGTGTTATCATGCTCACAAATCCACCATAGTTGCCCACATGTATCATAAATGTTCGAAAATTGGTATGGAAGAATGTTTCTTCGACGACAATAAAGTAGAAAATTGTAATTCAAATTTAAGTCAAAGGGGCATGATATCGCCGACTTTTATAGTGCTGTAATACCTATATAGTCAGGTCAAAAAGTTTTTTTCTGTTCACAAGTCATAAAACAAACACGAATAAGTACAAAAGAATGGACTACTGAGGTTATACAGCACTATAAAAGTCGGCGATATCATGCCCCTTTGAGTTAAATTTGATTTACAATTTTCTACTTTATTGTCGTCGAAGAGACATTCTTCCAGACCAATTTTCGAACGTTAATGAAACATGTGGTCAACTATGGTGGATTTGTGAGCATGATAATACTTAAATTTGTACTGCAAGGATAGTTAAAAATTAAACCTGAGCTAAAATACAAACTATTTTCAATGTCCTTCCTAATTTATCCATCCTAATAATATGGCTAACACTTGGTATTTGCTTTCAGACAATTTTCGAAGCTCAGAAGAGATCTAACGAATTCAAAAAGTCATTTAAAGCTGGTTTATAAAACGTTTTTGTTGGAATATTTCTTGATTTTATCTGAAAGTTCTTGGTAACTTTTCCATGTTGAGAATTGAACCCACGTTCCTAATAAAGCGGGTCAAATTTGTTGTAGGATTTATCAGAATGTTCCATTTTACTAAACTATACCAAAAAATTGCGCAATATTTGCATGGGTAGTACAATTTTTCAATTTTATTTGATTCAAACCTATTCTGATGATCGCAAAAATTGGACACTTTTATGTACATTTTTTATTATAATTGGGATATTTTCCGAAAATATGGCAACACCGTCAAGTTTTTTCTTGGGAATGTTGGCATAGTATAGGACTCTCAAAAAGTAAATAGTATGGATCTGCAATACGAACACATCAGAAGATACCTTAACATATAAAAAGAAAAAAATTCAAACCTATTCAGATGACCGCTAGTGTACTTCAGTTCGCTAGTAGTTTTGGTAGGGCAGTTGAAAAGGTGCAGTGTGTCATGCGGGCCTGTGCTGCCTGCTGGGCAGATTTTTTGTACGCTGTCATGACTCCTTGGCCTATAGGAATTTAGACGGCTGCACCATCCCGAGCGTATTGAGCCAAAACTACTCATCCTTTTCCTGACAGCTAACGCTCCTCGGCTGCGATAGATGGTGGATGTTCCCCGAGGACCACATGAACACGACATCTGCGACTGCATTCATGTGAATGCTACCTAAACCTGCTTGATAGGCTTGTTGATCCAGGGGTTCTCTCTTGTAACGTTGGTCGTCTCTTTCTAGATCATGAAGATCGTCCTGGCACGTTTGGGTCTGGTGGTCTGAATTCTGCTGCCATGGCATTTAACTATATTGTTCTCAACTCTGACGCCCATGTGGTGAACAGAGTGGCCGTAGATTTATTGGTGGATAGGAGTTTAGCTTTTCACAAATGTCATCTGGGAAGACACCTGACGCCGCATACGTTACGATCTCAATGCCGTCTGGAGGGGCGGAATTCAGGAGAGGTAGAGTTTAAACAGTTCCGGAGATATCACCCCACCTCCCTGTTTCACTCTACGGGCCTTGGACTTCTTGTTCCGGAATTCCACGTACGACTGGCGTCCACACATTCCAAATGTTTATCCAACGTTTCAAGCTTGGCCGGAGCGTTTTCTGGTCGATGTCCTCAAACAGCGTAGAGTTCTGGACAATACCAAAGGCTTTTTCACGGTGTGCCTTAACCAAATTTAAATGGAAGGTGCTTACACCTGGAAAGTTTTGCAGATTCTGAAACTACAATGCTCATAGATGAGAAATATCAAGAAACAAAAAAAATCGCCTGAGGGATTTTCAAATAAATCGCGATTTAAGTTCACATTTTTAGGGTTTCTTTAGGTTTTCACGATCTTGCTTGGAAACCGCGAGTCCTAAAAAATGTTGTTGCTGTGAAAATTCTCCACATGATTGGCCTTTATGATATTTTCGTAGGTTTCACCGGTTTTGAGATATAGAAGTTCAAATTGAGACAATGCACTGACTGTATCGCCTCCTTATAAAACAATATCATGGTCAGTGCGCCTTAACTAACTTTTGATGAAAACCGCTTACACATGGGAAGATTTCGCGGATTCTGAAACAGCAATGTTCATAGATAAGAAAAATAAAAAAGTACAGAAAAAATCGCCGGAGGGATTTTTAAATAAATCGCGATCAAAATTCACAATTTTAGGTTTTTTATTTTTTCACGATTTTGCTTGGAAACCGCAAGTCGTATCGAAACAAGTCTAAAGAAAATGTTGTAGGTGTTAAAATTCTCTACAAGACTGACGTTTAGGGTTTTTCGTAGGTTTTACCATTTTTGAGATATAGAGGTTCAGTTCAAATTTTTAAGTTTTTATCTTAGGTCTTCAAGAGTTTGCTTGGAAACCGCAAGTCATATCAAAATGGGACTAAAGAAAATGTTGAAGCTGTAAAAATTCTCTACGAGATTGGATGTTTTATTTTTTCCTATGTTGTATCATTTTCAAGATATATAAGTTTAATTTGGGAAATTGCAGTATTGACATTGTTTTATAAGGAGGCGATACAGTCAGTGCATTGTCTCACTTTGAACTTCTATATCTCAAAAACGGTAAAGCCTACGAAAATATCGTAAAGGTCAACTTGTGGAGAATTTTCACAGCTACAACATTTTCGTTAGGCCCATTTACATAGGGCTCGCGGTTTCCAAGCAAAATCGTGAAAACCTAAAGAACCCCTAAAAATGTGAAATTAAATCGCGATTTATTTGAAAATCTTTCCGGCGATTTTTTTTTGTTTCTTGATATTTCTCATTTATGAGCATTGTAGTTTCAGAATCTGCAAAAACTTCGCAGGTGTAAGCACCTTCCATTTAAAATTATTTAAGGCGCACCGTGTTTTTATAAGTCAAACGCCACAATCACTGTTCTGTCACACGGGTTGCTCTGGTTGAGTCCTCGACTAATATGTGTGGAGATGGCGTGAAGCGCTGTTGTTGCGCTGTGTTGCTTACGGAATTCACGCTGATGATCGGAAACTGGGTTATGCCACTCTTTGAGTAAATGAGCGATATGTATAAATAAAAACACAAAATGCATATCTATTGGATCTTTGGAATGGGTTCAAATGCTGATGAAAAGATCGGATCATTCACGACTTCCTTTGAATGGGTTAAAATGCTGATGAAAATACCGGATATTTCACGACTTCATTTGAACCAATGCAAAATATCCAGTTAAGTCATGGCACCTCATGGAACAACTTCGATAACATTTTACTGGGGTATAATTAAATTGCTCATTCCGTTTGTAACACATCGAAATATTCGTCGGAGATCCTGTGAAGCATTTATATTCTTGAGCAGCATGAAATTCTAAGACGAAGTAGCCATGTCCGACCGTCCGTCCGTTGAAATCAAGATGCAGCTCGCAATTTGTAAGATAGAGCTTTATAATTTGATACAGAAGTTCCCATTATTCCTAAGAATTTTGGCATTGTGAACACCCAAATATCTGATATTTGGATATTATTCCTTATAAAACATTCCCCCAGAAATTTGTCTGCGTAGGTCCACGTGTTCATATAGACTCCATAGAATTGTACCTATATCGGTTCACGTTTTGAAACTTTCCACCAGAAATGTGTCAATATAGCCCCCATAGAACCTCCAGATTTTCGGTATTTTGAAGGTTTTAGCCTCAATATACAACTGAAATGGCTGGAATTTGGTATTTAGTCTTCGTAGGGGGTACAAAACTTTGCACCTAAAAGTGGTCGGTTTAGTTCAAAGTCTTCATATAGCACGCATAGATCAGTACCTCCCGATTTCCTGTATTTTAAAGGTTGCGACCACAATATTCCACCGAAATGACTGAAATTTGTTATTTAGTCTTTGTTAGTGGTACTGTACTTTCCACCTAAAATTTGTCGGTATATGTCCACGCCTTCTTATAGCCCGCATAGAGCGGTACCTCCCGATTTTCGGTATTTTAATTTGGGATGTAGTATTCTACATGGGATTGTGGATAAAGAGGCACGTTTTGATGTATCTGCCATTAAAAAGAAATTGTGCGTTCATAGAAATGGGTAGAAAACTTCCTCTCAGAAAAATTATCAATATAGGGTAATATTTTGGTACGTACGCAGGTATTTGCTGATTAAATGACTGTAACATGGTATTTCCGACTCTGGATGAGTATAAGACACCAATGTCTGTCTTATTGGTATTAAACGTTATTAAAGGAAAGTGATATACTCCAGTTAGCATATACTACTTCCTCTAGGATATGCTTTGACGTGGCGCAGAATTTTGTACTTTCATAAACGAAAGGATAATGATTGTTCCATTTTACTTCAATGCAACGAACTTAACTCCGTTCTTACATGTTTATTGTTAACATCATGTACAAGTAGGTAGTACTGTCTGTTCAACATTTATTAACTATTTCGGAATAAGCATTAAATTAGTGCGGTTGTCTCATAACATAACATCACGCAGTAGTTTGTCATTAAAAAAAACATTTGTAAACATCTTAAGTACTTCCTTTTGGACTCACTTTTCTAAAATTATATTCGCTTCCATGAAAAAGACATAACCTCCCACAAATTGAGTTAGCAGTTTTATAAATTACCCCTATGACTAATTTATTCCGGTTGATAATTATGTGTATTTTTCCTAGTTGCTGTGGCTAATCACAGCCATCATCGCTGTCAGTATTTGCAACATGTTGAAATTAATCATAGAACACTTCTGGGTTTCGGAATTTGTTTTTCATAGCAAAAAACAAACAAAGAAATCGCTAACTTGACCTTTTGGTTCGTTCACATCTAAAGAGGCGTCTGGTGGTCTGTCCATGTTTTTTTTCTAATTTCACGTCATCGTATCATAATGGCCACAGTTGATGTTCATGATGACTATAGTGATGATAGTATAAACATCAACGCCCAGTGGATAATGCTGGCAAGACATTCTAACTGACTCAGTCAGTGAGCCAGCTAAGCAAGCATCAAGTGTTAGAGGAACATGTGTTCTAACATAGAACGTCTGTTAACCACGATTTTAGCGTAATATAATAATTTTAACTGAAAACTTCTACTACTGAGTCAGCTGAGATCATCATGAGGAGGATTTTGTACCAGCAGCTAGATGGCTACTACGCCCGTTCATCACAAGACGATGCTAACAAACCGTAAATAATTTATGGGAATCTACACACTCAAACAACACTTGCTTACATAGCAGCACCGTCATTATAAGCTTGAATTATGCGATCATTAAGAATAGAACAACTCATGTAGCAGCGGTAACTAAGATTCTTACTTTTGTTTGGATATTTTATTTAATTTTCATGACACCCATTCTTTATAATAATGATTATTTGTTTTAATGTTTGTAATTATTTTTGTAGATATGTTGTTGTTTTTTGCAACTGCCTGTGACTTCTTTTAGAACAATGAAAATCAAGGTTATTTATTATTGGCGGAATGTCTTTATTGTCCAGCTGTTGATGTTTATATGAAGGTATTATAAAACAATAAACCGCGACATTGATTTGAAAATAAACATCATCGAAATCATTCGTAATAGTTGTGGATAAGTAAAATTAATGATTCACTTGTGCAAAAGATGTGAAAATAATTAGCCGCTGTCGATTGTTCTCTGATCTTCTGATAAGATGTGATCTACAAAATATCACTTAGTTAATTTCAAAATAATTTTTAGTTACATAGGTGGTTCAATACAAAACAAACTGTCTAGAGAAAAATTCGATAAGACAAAATGAGAACAGTTTTCTCAAGCGACTATCTTATATTTGGCTCATCTCTTTTGCTTACTATACTTTGAGATATAATTTTTAACTTGGTTTTCCCGCCGGAGCCTTGGCATTCCCCTAGCGACTCAAGCTTTTCAACCAGGAATATCATTATTCATTCTCTTAACATGACATAGCCAAAGTAATGGTTAAACCTGGACACGCATAAATATGCCGATGACAATAAATAGTTTGTAATACGACGTTAATATATAACCTTAACGCACAATGGCACATATATATTTCGAAGAAACACCAAGTACGAGTACAACGTCAAATATTAAGTCTTAAAATAGATCGATCCTAACCATATTTTTTTTTTATAGATACCTTCGATTTTAAAATTGGACATTAACTGAAGTGGTACTCAATGTAAATGAGAAAGAAAGAACCTTTCCACAGTTCAGTAAAAAACGAGATTGAAAACAAGGCTGTAGGCTTTCGTGCATAACCCTCAGGAAAAGCCAGGGTTAACAGTTCTCCCTCTTGATATTTATACCCTATACCACTATGTGGAAAGGGTATTATAAGTTTATTTTGGTAAAAAATCATGTAACACCGCGAAATATTCGTCGGAGACCCACAATGTGGTATACCAATCTCGGCGAGATAAAGCGATTTTGAGATGTGTGTCCGTCCGTCCGTCTGTCCATTATAAATTGTAATCAAACTCCAGGCCGCAATTATGGACCGATCGTCACGAAATTTAGTATGGAGGTCGGTTTCACATCAGAATATATCGCTATTTGAATTGGTGATGATCGTGAAATATTTAGCGGGTGAAATGGACCAAAAACATAAGTTTAATCCTATTTCTAGCTGATCTGTAGATCGCAATAATAGTCCAATCGCCTCGAAAGGTAAGATTATATGACAAAGATGAAGCTTGAGATGGCGATCATCATCAGAAGGTGCTTACAATTCTGGATGATGATCTGATATTATTTAGAGGATGAAATAGACCATCACTTTTGTATGAAAAATACAAAAAAAAAATTTGGTCTATATATTATTTCCTGGAGGGCATACACCGACAAAGTAGCCTACATATGGAAAAAGAACTACTGTCCTTTCCCCCTGATGCAAAAAACGTGTCTAATATGTACTGGGTTTTGTGTAGAAAACCACATTTTTCCATTCCCAGTTTTTGCATTATTGCAATTTACATGGTGCCCTTACGTTTCAACTGTCCAATTGGATTTTCATACATACATTGCCCAGCCAGGCAAAATCAAATTTTCAACGGTGGCAAAATATCCTTCAATAAGATTTGCGACATTTTCTGAGTATTTCAGCCATGTAAAACTTTTCTACAAGTGGTGTTTTAGGACACGCCGTTCGGACTCGGAGATAAGCTGTGGGTCCCATATGATTGAGCGAATATAAATCGGGGTATACTCACTCAATGGTGTGAAAGAAGTCTCCCTTGTCCCTTCTGGGATGTTTGTGAAACAATTACTATGTTATTATTTAATGTTGGTGGGATACGGTACCAGAATCCACAATGTTACAATAAGTTTATTTGTTCCATAAAAAATTTTTGATATGTGGAAAGCTAATTCCCAGGGGTAAAGGTGTAGGGTATCACATTGTCGGCCCGTCCGACTATACTCGTAGCCTTGGCTTACTTGTCTAATATGAAACATTATCGATTTGAATCACTATTGGATGTAGAGTCTTTCGCAGAAGTAATGCTCAAAGCAATTTAATGTATTACGAGTATGAAAACCGCAACGAGGAAGAAGGAAACTCCATTAGATACAGCTCTAAAATATAACCCAGCCAAATAAATTGGAAGCAGTGCAATGTAAACTAGTTCTATCACAGCATGTTATGATGCAGTTTAAACGCAATCGTGAATAATGCACTCCATTTGGATGCGATCCAACGATTTACATTAATTTCTCACATTTTAATTGCATTCGGATGCAGTTCAAGGGAGTCGTGAAAAAAGCGCTCCGTTCGATACATTTTACAAGCAGTTGCTTAGAGATCCCTACAAGTAAGCCAGTTTGTAGAAACAAAAAGAGTGCATAAATTTCTAAAATTTAAACAAGTAAGAACAGCGTTCAGTTCGGCCCGGCCGAACTTGTTATTTTCTCCACCACAAGTTGAATTGAAGTACATGTGATCAATTAGTTTCCTTTCGTTTATGAAGAAGACTAACTAACTTTGAAAATACCGAAAACTGGGAGTTATTGTTCTATGAGCGCTATATGAAGGCGTGGCCCTGTATGGACAAATTTCAGGGGAAAGTTTCATACGACCAAGCAATATTAAATACCAAATTATAGCTATTTCGGTGGAATATTAAAAGCCACAACCTTTAAAATACCGAAAATCATGAGGTAAAGTTCTATAGGGGGCAATATCAAGGCAAAAAAAACTTTCGGGTGGAAAGTTTTGCACCCGCAACGTAAACTAAATACCAAAATTCAGCCATTTCGGTTGAATATTGAGGCTACAACTTTCAAAATACCGAAAATTGGGATGTACCGCTCTGTGGGGCCTATATGAAGGCGTAGACCTATACCGAAGACTAAGTACTAAATTTTAGCCATTTTGGTATGAATACCGAAAATCGGGTGGTACCGTTCTATGTGGGCTGTATCAAAACGTGGACCGATATAGGCCATTTGCAATACCAAACATCCTAGGAGAAATAGAAACTTCTAATCCAATTTACAAAGCTCTATCTTAAAAATGTCGAAGTGTATCTTGATTTCAACAGAAGGACGGACAGGCGGACATGGTTATACATACTTTAAATGAATGACAATTTTAATTATACCCTCCATATTATGGCGGAGGGTATAAAAAATTCACACCATTACGGTAAGTCAGGAGAAGAACATTTCCTAATGGAGTTCTGTTGGAGTACATGTCGAAATCTCATCTGGTGATGGGAAGACAGTATAATTACACCCCAGCAAAATGTGAAGGAAGGTGAAAGATCCGATCTTTTCATTAGCATTTGAACCAATGCAAAGGAAGTCGTGAAAGATCCGATCTTTTCATTAGCATGTTAAAACTCTCGTCGTAATGATAAGGTCATTGCAAAGCATTGGTGGAAATGACATGCCAAAACATTGGTGAAAATGACATGTCAAGCATTGGTTTAAATGACATGCTTTGGATCCAAAAATGAATATCATCTTTTGGTGTCCACGCTCATATAAAATTCATCGATGAAAATTGAATAGCATCTTTGGCATCGAACATATTTTAACAGATGAAGCAAGAACATTTCATATTGGATTAAATGCAGATCCCTCCTCTCTCAAACTCAGTTGCCGTTGAATGAATATTTTTCATTATTTGTGTTTATGTAATAAAGTTCTTAATATTGTTGCTTACACAAGTAATAAATTTATTTTATTTATTCTGGAACATTTTGTGATGGTTGCATTTTTATTGCATCTTTTAACTGATTAAAACACATTCCGAAGAGTACCTTAAAATTCAATACAAAGCACAGCATCAAAACACATGCTTTGGATGCAAATTGGACTCCATCCTATTCTACTCTAAAGATGTAGTTATAATGCAATGTCAAAGGGTTATTTAAAATGCAGTACTAATGGAGTGCATCTTTCGGTAGTCATGCTCTTGCAAAAATCATGAGTTGATGTCATTCCAAATCACTTGTACATATGATTTAACTACATCATTGGAGGCAATTTTTTGCTGGGAATACATACATATGCTTCCATACACATCCCCGAGGAGACACGGGAGACTTCTCTTAAATCAATGAGTGCACGCCGATTCATATTAGCTCAATGATATGGGACCTACTTTTTGTGGCCGATTCTGAAGAGCATGTCTTACGACACCACTTAAGAGAAGTTTTACATGGGTGGAATACTGGGGAAATGTCGCCTACATTACACTGAGTGGTATTATGCCACATTTGGAAAGTATGATATTTTTGCCCGGCCTGGGAATCGAACCGCAGGCATTATGAGTGCAAATGTATAACAATCTATAAAGTCGCGAAATATCTGAGACCGGTAGACAAACGGCCCAAGTAATAAAATTGGGTTTTTTGATTCTACACTGCATTAAGTTTTTTTGACAGCCTTCGAAATTAGGAGAACTCATTACAAATTACCTAAAGTTGGCCAAATTTGCATATTGGAGTAAATCAAAATCTTACTCAAATTGGACTGGTTTTTAGGCACAAGAACGAACTGGTAAAATGTTTTTATCGATTGGACCATAAATGAGGCCTGTAGATCATTTTCTTGAAAATTCACTTTTTGGTGCCATACACATTACTATGGAAACACAAATCAGTCAGATGACACTGGTTAACATTAACTGATCGCCATAAAATTGCATATCTAACGTTTGTGGATCCAATGAAAAAATTAGGAGGTAGTCCTCTCAAAATAATATTTGTTCTTTTTTAGGGCAGCCTTGTATATATATATTCTTGATCAGGTTAAAATTCTGAGTCGATCTGTGCTTGTACGTCTGTGGTAATTTCTCTAACATCCACAACAGTTGATACAGGACGCTGAAGATGGGTCTTTTATTTGCAGGCAAGTCCAGTCCGGAGATGGGCTATATCGATCCAAGTTTTGGTGTATCCCCCATGCAACGGTTCCAACTTAGTTCAGTATTTTAATTTTTTAGCTAAATTTTCTGAGCGAATTAACTATAACATGGCATTTAGTGTTCCTAGCGGTAAAAAAATTATCTGCTAAAAATTGTAGACATAGGTCCATGTTTTGGAATAGCCCCCATATAACAGTACTTCCCAGTTTTCTGCATTTTGAGGGGTTTAGCTACATTGTTGGACTGAACTAACCGTTATTTGATATTTGAGGTTCCCTGCAGTCAAGGAATTTCTCCACCAAAAATGTTCAACATTGGTCCATGTTTTGGTGTAGCCTTATATAACTGTACTTTCCTATTTTAGTTATTTCGAGGAATTTAGCTACATTTGATGAACGAACTACCTGTTAGTTGACATTGGATGTTCCCAGTCAATATAGGTCCATGTCTTGACATAACTCCATACAAAGAAAATACCCCCTGATTTTAGGAGTTTGAAGAGTTTTATTACATTTGCTAACCGAATTATCTGAATTTTAACACGTGAAGTTACAGGTGGTCAGAAAACTTATCCACAATAAATTGTCAACATAGGTCCACATTTCGATGTAGCAGTACCTCCAGATTTTCAGGATTTTACTACAATTTCTGGCCAAACTACCTGTTATTCATCAAAAAGTAACAACACAGGTCCATGTTTCGGTATAGCCCCCATACCTTTCAACCTCCCGATTTTCTGTATTTTGAGGGGTTTACCTACATGTTTGACTGATCTACCAGTAATTTGACATTTCAGCTTCCCTGCAGTCACGAAACTTCTCCACCAAAAATTCAGTCTGCATTTAGGCTAACGAGAGTATATACACTTTCATAGGGGCAAACTGTGCCTCATCGAAATAATGGTTATAGACATCAAGTATGTTTGGACCAAATCCGTTCCAGACAATTTGGAGTTGATTTAGCCATGTCCGTCCGTCTGTCTGTGTGCCTGGCTGGCTGGAGCGAACGATAACTCTCGAACGGATCTACCGATTCGGTCCAAAATTTGGTTGTCGTAATATTTTGTCCAAACTTAGTTTAAGTTCCTTCCGGTATCTCCCCCACAAAAGTTCGAAAATGTTCGGAAAATTTGTGCGCACAATAACTCTTGAAGGGAGTAAACGATTTGGTCCATACTTAGCACATCGTGAAATTTCTAGCAGACTTAAATGAGGTTCTAGTATGGACTCAATCGGTGCACTCCTTCGGGTACCACCCATACAATGTTTCGGAAAAGTTCAGTTTAGGACCTTTTCTCGAATCGCTTTGATTTTTATTGTGACAACTTGTATTCACTGCCCCCCATACGACGGTACAAGTTTCGTCAGGAGCAAGTTCATACTTCCTGAGAAAATAGCCTTAAAGGTGCAAAAAAAACTCTATGACGCCGTATGTAGTAGTTGGATAACATAATAAATCTCGAACGGATCAACCGATTTCGTCCAAAAGTGTGGCCTTCGTAATATTTTGTCCAAACATAGTTTAAGTTCGAAGAAAAGCCATATGGGTCTACTCCTTCAGGTACCTCCCCCCAAAAGTTCAAGATTGTTCGGAAAAATTATACGCACTATAACTGTTGAAGGAAGTGACCGATTTGGTCCATACTTTACACATTGTAATATATCTACCAGATGTAGATCAGGTTGGAATATCGACTATATTTGTCCCATCCTTCGGGTACCTCCCACACAAAATTTCGGATAAGTTCACTTAAAGACCTGCTCTCAAATCACTTTAATTTTTGTTGAGGCAACCTGCATTCTCTGCTTCAATTACGACGGTAAATTTTTTTCAGGGGCATGCCCATCCTTTTTGATAAAACAGTCCGAAAGGTGAAAAACCCTATGACACCATAAGTAGTGGCTGGGGAGCACGATAACTCTCCTCGGACTGATCAACCGATTTTTCCGTGGACAAGTCCATGCTTCCTGGCATACTGCTCCAAAAGTTATACGATGACCCAATGAAATGACTTTAATCGTAATGCACATGTTTGTTGGTTCAAAGCCAACTGATACTGACTGATTTTTAATTGTTACACTTAATTTCATGCATACAAATCGGATATTGTTAAATGATGAAAAACACACTACATTTACAATGATTCTCTGTAGACAGTTTCCAAAAGAAGCTTTTGAAGTACTACTTCATCCTAAATTAGTTGAATATCATTTTGCCGATTAATAGTAAAAATTATAACAAATATTTGTAATGAATGTATTAAATATATATTTCCTGAGATAGAGGGGAACTCTTTTTTTAAGTTATGTTCTGGATTTTATACAACAGCGTTCAGCCGAACTCAAAGATTGTATTGCTGGTATAATAATGTTACGGAATTAGGGTTTAACTTAATCCCGTGTAGACGGTGTTTTATTCCCCGATACCATATAAATCGAAGTTTCACAATGCTTTATTGGCGTTATTCACTTACTCACACCAGACATTACTTCATTACTAAGCACACAGCTTAACTCTAGTAAGCATACAGCTTTACTCTATTCAGGTTACTGCTTACTTTACTGACGTTTTTAATTCGCGGTCTGAATTACAACTCACTCGCCTTATTTGCATATACACATGCGTACATACAAAACCAGTAAGGAACATATCGAAGTTGGGCGGAACCGACTATATGATACGGATGACGGATTTACATCATAATATTCTTAACTAAAGGCCCGAAAAAGTATATGGGAGCTATATTTAACCAGTTACAGTCCTAACAATATTGCATTGTTTTGAATAAAATTTAAATTTTCTATCATATTTCTCTTTCCAGATGAATTCCCCGAGGAAGACACTGATATGCTTATGGAGCCGAATGATTTTTCTCCCATAACCATACTGCGTTCTCAGGAGAGACAATTTTATGAGCCGCCAACAACAACAACAGCGCAACACTTTCGACCAGTACAAAGTTCACGTTTTAATGCAAGAGCCGATATACCCGAACCAATACATCGCGTAAATCCAGCCGATTCGCACAGTCAGGCTGCTCAAAATTATTATCCACCCTTTTTCCGGGAGGCACCACCATCGGGACATTCTCGTCCTTATTTCTCTCTGCCTGATGCTCCATTTGTACCCAAATATGCTGACGCTCGCCCCGAAGGCAATCTTGGTCCTGGTTTAGCCCCCAATCAAAAACAAGGAGGCTACGATGCCTCAATATTAGGTTCGGGAGATTTTGGTGTAATACGTGGTGGTACATTCTATCCGGAAGAAGAAATGCCCTATCATCCAGAAGATACCGTTGATTTTGTACAAAAATACACTTATCCCGAAGAACAATTTGCCCATTTCCGTGATTTTGCTGATATTAATGTGCCCGTCGATACAGCCTTCTCACATTTCGTTGTTGTCTATCAGGCCAAGAATTCCACAAAACCCAGTAATCATCCACATCCGAAAAATATCTTTGAACAATTGGAGCTATTGGATAAAGAAAAGGCTGCCGAAGAAAAGAAACTAAAGAAAACGAAACACGCCAGCAAATCAAAGACGAAATTAGTTAAAACAAAATTACAACAAAAGAAATACAAAAAGAAATCGGTGCATAAGGAATTGGAAGATGAACCACTGTTGGCTTTAAGTTAAGTGGATTAAGAAGCGTTACGTTACGTTACGACGAACAAAATTTTTAAAAGACATTATTTTAATTTTAATTTATTAATTTTAATGAAGAACACACATACACGCATATATACATGTACAGCATTTTGTGTAATAGGATGTTGTAGTATCTCCTTGTGTTTCCAAATTTGAAACAAATCGTAGGCACTGTGGTGCCAATTTCTCTAAAAAGAAAACACACTCTCTGCTCAAAATCACACATATCATAAACTCTTCCTTTTCGTTTTGTTAATTGCCGTTAAAATTTTTAAGTTAAATGTACAAAATAAGCAAAAACACATATATACATATAACTGCATACATATTTACACTCACAATTTCGTGTCCATTTCATGCTTTATACATTTTTGGTTAGTTACACTTTGTAGTTACTGGAGGAGGTCGTCGCACCCAAGTTATCGTTCCGGATACTTTATATACTGTGTTCGAACAAAGTAAGAATCCAAAGTCGAGAGTTGAATTAAAATTCGCTACCGACATCTGACTAATTTTCCTCGTGTGAATTGACTAAAAATTATTCACAAATTTTCCGGATAAATCAGTTGTCTAAATTCCATTAAGCGCATTTAGAAAAAATATTTTTTGTCAAGGGAAACTCCAAACACGAAACATCACTGAATAGCATTTTTTCAAAATTCAATAATGTGTCCTCATTTATTTCATACTCATTGCAAGATATTATTGTACAACAGGCTTTACATAATTTCGTCTACTTCATATTCCGAAAATTATTTCAATTATCAAAATTTCTATGGTTTTCATCATTTTAAAATTGCTTTTAACTTTCGGTTTTATTTCCCATATTTGCTCCTACATTTTCTTCATTTATTGATAAAAAAATCCAATACTCATTAATAATTTTAGTTTACATTGTATGTTTGTATTTTTAGTTCATTTTATATTGTTTGTAAAAAATATTATATGTATATTGATTTAAAATTATGTTCGTAATATCTTTTGTTTTGTTAAAAAATCATAATTAGTTTAAGCAAATTCATGTAAAAACACACACATTTCATAAATATTGAATAAATTATTGTTTTTATATAAATAAATAAAAATTAAATAAGTTTGTTTATTTTTTTAAAAAGTAAAAGTAAGTATTGATTGACAACTAACTTCAACAACCAAGAAAAGAAGAACAATGTCGACTACACAATGCCCTACAGTTAGCAGGCATAGATGAAGTAATTTACATAAATTAATAAAAGAGTTGAGAGATTGACTTACTGATCCACTGATTCATCAACGCCAACTATCCCTACACCACTATCCCTGGGACGAACTTTTTATACCTTCCACCATAAAATATTCTGAACTAAAATGGAATAATGATAGTTTGTGACCACTGATACCTAAATAAGGTAAACAAAATGCAAATCAATCGGTTGGCAACCATATATGGGGATAAATCAAAGTGTGGACCCATGTTGATAATTGTTTGTGGAGATGTTTTGTGACCACTGGGTACCTCAAATGTCGAATTGCAGAAACTTTGGTCAAAAATCCTCGAAATACTGAAAATCGGAAGGCACCGTTACATGGAGGCTATACCAAAACATGGACCTATATTGACAGTTTTTGGTGGATATATTTTGTGATCACTGGGAACCTCAAACGTCAATTTACAGGTAGTTCGTTTTAAAATTGTAGGTAAAATCCTCAAAAAACCGAAATTCGGGAGGTACCTTTATATTGTGGCCAGGGACGTACTCAGGGGGGGGGGGGGCGACCCAGGGGGCCGGATGTGCATACCATTGCACCACGGTGGCACCCTATACATTCTACAAAATATATATAATGTTCACACTGCCTCTTTATTTTCATATTTAGGATTTCAATGCATTGATGATATAATTACAAAATGTCCCATATATAAAAGGTTTTCCGCGAACAACATCTCAGAAACCAATTACAAATTTGATTCACTGCCATTAACTTGGCTGCTAAACAGAGGAAAAAGTAACGAAGAAAAATAATTTGTTGTGCATAAAAAACTGCTAAAATCTGCTATATTTTGCATACCCACTTGATTTTTTTTTCTATCATCAACAAAGTTCTAATTGTAATATACACATGTTTGTATGTAGCTGAAAACAATCGAAAAAGGAAATAATGCTTAAACATTGGATATAGTGTATCAACAAATTTTAAACTTGTATCTTATATTTTGTAGACCATTCTATTGAATTTATGTACTTTGTGTTATTATTTTATATAAAATCAACCTTTAAAATAGCTCTCGTTGCGTATAACATTTTAAAATTTTATGATTTTTGGTCAAGGTGGGCCCCCCGAAATGAAATCCTGTGTACGTCACTACGTACCAAAATATAGGCCTATATTGACGGTTTTTGTGGACATGTGTTTTGACCATGAATTTACAAGTAGTTTGGTCAAAAAATGTAGCTAAAATTCCCAAAATACCGTAAATCGGGAGGTACTGTTATATGGGGGCTATACCAAAACGTGCGCCGATATGGCCCATCTACGAAATTGACTTGCCTATGGAAAAAACACTCGGGTGCAAAAATATAGCGCTCTAGCCCAATTACTGCGAACGCTAGAGTGATTACAACAGACGGACATGGCTAGATCGTCTTAGAATTATATTATATGATCGCAAATGATTATTTGGATGTGTTACAAGCAGAAAAACAAACATAATATACCCTCCATACTATGGTGGAGGGTATAAAAACCAGATTTCAGCCATCTCGGTTGGATAATATGGGTTCACTTTGGAAATACCGAAAATCTGAAGGTACCGTTCCATAGGGGCTATATTAAAACGTTGACCTTTGCGACCGTTTTCTACGAGATTGTCTTAATTCCCCAACGAAGATCTGATACCAATTGTCAGTATTTTTGGTAGGATAAAATGGCAGAATCTCTCAAAATACCGAAAATCGTGCAGTAACATTACATGACTATACTGACAATTACCTGTAGAAATGTCTCATACACCGAAGTGTCATACCTAAGCTTTCAAAATACCAAAAATCAAAACTAGGAATTATACTGACACTTCTCTGCAAGAGAATTTTCGCTTTATTGAAGGTTTTAGCCTCATTATAACAACGAAATGGCGGAAATTTTGTACTCAGTCTTCGTTGGGGCTACAAATCTTTCCCTGCGAAACGGTACAGTTCCGCGCCTTAGTACAGCCCATATAGAACGGTACCTCCCTACTTCCGGTATTTTGAAGGTTGTGGCCTCAATATCCCACCGAAATGTGGTATTTGGTCTTCATTTGGGGTATTAAACGTTTCATATGACTTTCCCCCAGAAATTTGTCGGATGTGGACCTAGTCTTCATATAGCCCCATAGAACGGTACCTCCCGATTTTCGGTATTTTGAAGGTTGTGGCCACAATAATCCACCGAAGTGGCTAAAATTTAGTATTTGATCTTCATTTGGGGTACTAAAAGTTCCATATGAAATTTGTCTGTATAGGTCCACGCCCTTCATATAGCCCCCATAGAACGATACCACCCGATTTTCGGTATTTTGAAGGTTTAAGTCTCATTATCGCACTGAAATGACTGAAATTTAGTACTTAGCCTTCGTTGGGGCCACAAATCTTTCCCCCAGTAATTTGTTGCTATGGGCCCAAGTCTTCATATAGCCCCCATAGAACGGTACCTCCCGATTTTCAGTATTTTGAAGGTTGTGGCCACAACAACCCACCGAAATTCTGAAAGTTGATATTTAGTGTTTGTTGAAGGTAAAAGTCTATCTGACTGAAATTCGTCGGTGTAGGTCCACGTTTCGATTTTGTCCCCATAGAACGGTACCTCCCGATTTTCGTAGTTCAGAAGGGTTTGACGTCAATATGCCACAGAAGGACTGAAATTTGTTATTTAGTCTTCCAAGGGGTTATAAAATATGCCAGAAGAGAATTATCAGTATAGGTCCGCGGTTTCCTGTATCCCCCATAGAAGCGTACCTCTTGTTTTTCGCTATTTTGAAAGTTTTACCGAAATATCGGAAATTTGGTATTTAGTCTTCTTTGAGTCTAAAAACTTTCTGCCAGAAATTTGTAGGTATAGATGGACGTTTTGATATAGCCACAATGGAACGGCACCTCCCGAATTTCGGTATTTTGGTGATGGTAGGGTAATATGAAGGGGTCGGGATGGGCAAACAACTTATTTGATAATATTATTGGGTATAACAAAAGGAAACCTGATAATGAAAGAAGAATATAACACCTTTACAACGATGTAACGAGGTTAACGTAGTGGGTCAGACAACGAATATATCGGAGTAGTCGGTAATACGTCCCATTTCGTCACGAAATTCTGGGGCTTAATAGAGATCCCACAGAGGAAGAAGCTACCGATTTTTGTGGTGGTCTGATCGTATTCATGGGTTGGAATGGACTAAAAACTTATGTGAAGAAAATTCAACGTTTTTTTATTAAGCGTATATATCCGCTTCTTAGGGGTATTCCAAAAGGAAATGCTGTCAATGGAAGAAGAAAAGTTCACCATTGCATTGATACAAAATAGGTTGGCGTATGTGGTCAAAAACCTGAAATATCCTAATAGTCGTTAATACATGGGGGAGGGAAAGAAACGTGTTGAGTTTGGTGATGGTCGGATAATAGTAAGAGGTCGGAATGGTAAAAAAATTTAAAGTTTTATTCTTATGCGAATGGAAGAAGTCAAGATCACCTTTACAATTATGTAAAGGATTTTATAAGCACATTTTAGGAAATTTATTTATTTATTTAAAATTCTTTCATGTAAACAAATCATACTAAAATTAAGTGAGATAAAGAAAATATTTTAAAGGTTACATTATATACAACACTGAGAAGAATACACTACTCCTAATCAGGACATACAAATAATCCTATATTAATATTATTAAAAAAATTGTGAGATCAAAAAAATATTAAGGGTTAATAATAAGACTGAAATGAAAACGTGTTTTTAATAACACGTTAACACGTTTTCAATATAAGTACGTTTGAACTATTACAAAGTGATTACGAAGACGTTTTTAGAATGTAGGCGTAATCATGGTGAAAATGTTCAATTCATTAGGCAAGTGTTGTACAAATGTGCTACACGCACCAGAAATGATTCATCCATGATATGGTGAACAATAGGAATTTGAATTTTATTACGCCTAATTGAGACAAGTTTGTCCACCATAAACTGAGGGCATTGGTGTTTGATAGCCTTGAAAAAAATGAGGGGAAGTCGAGAATTTACAAGTGACTGAAACGTGCAACCAAAAAAATCAATCGCATAAGGGGTGATATGAGCTCGGCGATTTAGCATATATACGAAGCCAATAAACCTATTGACTGCTAAGTGTATAATATGAAGATTACACCCCGATGTACCAGAATACACCTCAACACAGTACAGGAAAATAGGCATCATGAATGCATTGGGATGTTACCATGTTAATATAGTTAGCAAAAGAGATGACGTACTCCTTGCCCTCCTAAAACCGCACTGGGTATCATGAAAAATGTTATTACACTCAAGATAGGACGTCACTTGCATCTTTACAATATATTAAACTATTTTGGAGTAAATCCGCAAAATAGATATCGGGCGAAATTCTTGAATCGACCCTACTAAATTTGTCTTTCTAACAGGCACAATTTTAGACAACTTCCAGGTATCAGGCAAGACTGAGGTTGTTAAAATGTTATTCACCAAGTGAACAAAGTGATTGGAAACAAAAGGAAGAATAATCTTCAAATATTTAAGAGTGAGCACTGATATCAGTGATCCTAAATTATCTCCTCTTTTTAAAAGGGAACATGGAAAGCAACGATTTGAGACGTTAACATTATTTGTATTATAAATAGAAGAAAAATCAAATGCGGCAACTGCATCAAAAAAGTCTCGTGACTTCACGCACCATAGTCAATAAACTCAAAGAAGTGATCAACTCGAGAAACGGATATATCAAAGGACAAAAATATAAAGGCATGGTCAGAAATGCTAGGGCAAATAAGCTGACCTGAAGAAACAATTGAGTCTTCCATGCACCACACTGTAATGGGTTGGTAGAAAATTGTGTCTGATGGAAACACTTAGCCTTCTGCATGAATCTCTAACCTTAACCGAACTGTCAAGACAAAATAAGTCGTTGGTAAAATCACACATGATCAAAACTTCAGGATACCTTACCAACAAATCGGCAACATCATGCTCAAAAGCCTCCATGTTACCATTAGGAAGATAAACGACTCCAACTATAATTTTTCTCCTACCCAAAAATAAACAATAAACAACTTTAAATTTGAGAGATCTTGAAACGAATAAAGTTATTTTATTTAAAATATTTTTTAAAAGTAAAATTAAGTATTTTTTGCAGTTATTGCATTGCTTCAAATATAAGAAAATAAAACGTTTTGGCACGTTATACGACAAAATGTTGACAAATATGAAAATGCATAACACGCCTTGAAATTTAATGGTCAAAACATATGCAACTGAACCAAATCCCATGCAAAAATCTTCAATATTTTGTAAAATATAATTTTTTATATGATTCAAATCATTTGTTTTTGGTTTGGAAAGATTAAAAGTGAATACAATTTTGAAACTGATATCAGTCATACGAACTTCTTCCCAGGGTCAAAAACTTCGAAAGTAATGGAAATTTCTTCACATTTCAGTTGTCAATTTAATAAAATCCAAAATTTAGTGTGTAGTTCCATTGCCGCGTGGACAAAAATCAAAAAATGTGATGTTAACTTTTACATATGTTTATGTTTTCTTCTTACAGTAAACACATCCGATACAAGGAATCTGAAAGAATTTTGTCGATAATTGCATCCATAATGAAGTTATAGCTCTTTAAATATGAAAAATATTTCCCAGGTGATCTAAGGCGATATTCATATGAAAATTAGAGGACATTCAAAATAAAATTTTCTCAAAAATTTGTTGATAATACTTAAAGTTTTGGATAGAGATTTGATGAGTGGGCCATAAATATAAAGTGTTATTAAAAAAAGTTGACATTAACTGCACATGGGCAATGTACCGTTATCAAGAAATCAAAATTTAAAGTTGATAAAAAAATTTAAAATTCTTAATATTTAGTAGAGCAGATCTTTTGATTGCCACCTATTGCCACCTTGGCTCCTGTTTTCCGTTAATTGTACATCTCTTCCAAATCAAAATGTGTAAAAACATTCTGCCCATCCCTGCAACCTTCTGAGATATATCGGTTCAGATTTTATATAGCCCCCATATATATCATTTCCCGATTTTGCTATAACTCCTTCAATTTTGATCGAGTAGCCTTCAAATTTAGTATGTGTTCTTTCTTAGGACCCTGAGTAGCTACACTGATTTTTACAACAATCGGTTCAGATTCAGATACAGCCTCTATATATATCTTTCAACGATGTTGCTATTACTCGGTCAATTTTAATCGAATGGCCTTCAAATTTAATATGTGATATTTTCTTAGGCTCCTGAGTAGTTTCACCGATTTTAGCAAAAATCGGTTCAGATTTTGATACAGCCCCTATATATATCTTTCCCCGATGTTGCCTGCCTTCAATGTTGAACAAATGTCAGTTATTTCATACTCCAACACTGTGAAAAATGTAAAATAGAGTGCGCCGACAGATTTAGCCTGCAGAGATTAGTAAACGATAAATATTGCCTTAGTAGGAAATGTTTAGCAAGGGCATATACTCATTAGCCAGGAACAATGAGAAATGGACAATGCAGCCACATTTATTTTATTCTATAATGTTATGCTGAAGCTAGATAGATTACGTGTATATTACATCATATGTTTTTTTACATATGTGTTGTCACTTTGGAGATACTAATATACAGACCAGCTGCTGTCGTAGATGTGAAAAACATATAGTGTAATATAGCCATTACATTACTTTCTAATGTGTACTTCGGCTTATGTGGCTCGAATTTTAGATATTCTAATCTTATTCGATTATCGAAATCTCAAAACAGCATCATCTAAATTCAACACATACATATGTATGTAAAACACTATTGAATTGCCAAAAATACAATCCCTTGCAAACATTGCATAATAACGAAACGAATTTTTGGATGTAATAAAATAAATAAACGAATTAACAATTCTATGCGATTTTGTTTCTTTTTTATTTGCGTTCAAAATTGATGACAGTGGAAAAACATCTTCATGACATGAAACTGTTAAAGCTAATGAATATAGAATTGCACATTGCACAGCAGAGTATATGAGACCCTCAAACATTGCGATGATTATGCAATACCAAACAGTGTAGACTGAACGGTCGTGTAATATGAAACAAGAACAACAACTAGAACATGCAACGTATGAGTGGCAACATCAATGAAATCGAATCAAATCACATCAAATTATATTATTGAAGTCAGTTTTTGTTCGGCTTTTGTGAACGAATTTCGCATGCATGTATTTCTAATATTACCTACCTTTCGAACTCTAATATTCATTCGTGCATATGCACTTCATACACACACGTTTGTGACATCGTATGCAACAATGCAATCTACACGTACATATGACTGCCGGACTCAATGTCAACATACACGTTGTGACAGACAACACGATTAGATGCACTAACGTAGAAAAAATAAAGACAACATTGACTAAGAAATCCCAAGCCAGTAATGCTAAAGTTAGACATGCAGCGACACCATCATCATCGTTCGTGTTACTAAATATGCAACACGGCAACAACAGCAACATAAACTTGCAATGATGCACAAATACACACATGCAATTTCATCAAATCAAACTAAATTAAATTACAACCGATGGATTGACACACTGAACTAACTGCGCACAATGGTGTGAAGAGTGTAAAATGTGTTTCTTAAATGTATTATTCTTACGGGGGTTATAGGAGAAGGATAATCTTTGAAAAAGTAAGAACGGCGTTAAGTTCTGAACTGTATTGAAGTGAATAGAAACAAGTGAAAAAGTATCAGTCGTAGAAACAAGTGAAAAAGCCTGTGTATATTGAAACAATTTTTTTCCCCAAAATACGTATGTATTTAGGGGGTTTTAAAATTTTTGGGCGTTTGAACCGACAAAAATGTAGATTAGGATTAAACATCAAAAATTTTGCGGAGGAGATACTAAGAGGAATGGATCGACATTGACCATTATGGAAGTGGACCTCCAGCCACAACATATGGTGCCATAGGGGGTTTTTAAACTCTTCGGGCTGTTTGCTCAAGAAGTATGGCCCCTACAAAAACTTTTACCATCGTAATTGAGGCAGCGAATGAAAGTTGCTTCAACAAAAATCAAAGTGACTCGATATCAGGTCTTAAAGTGAACATATCCGAAATTTTGTGTGGGAGTAACCGCGTGGAATGGACAAATATAGTCCATATTTGAACCTTATCTACATATATCTGGTAGATATATTAGGATGTGTAAAGTATAGACCAATTCGGCCACTCCCTTCAAGAGTTACCGTACGAACAATTCTTTCGAACATTTTTGAACGTTTGTGGGGGAGGTACCTGAAGGAGTGGACTGATATGCCTTATCTTTAAACTTAAAATAGTTTTGGACAAAATGGCGACCGGACTTAACGCCCAACGGACATAACGCCCAAAATCAATTTTGGGCGTTATGTCCTCATTGACCCCGGACTTAACGCCCAAAATAAAATTGGGCGTTAAGTCCGCCCCCATAGCGGACATAAGGCCCATTGGGCTTTATGTCCGTTTTCCGAAATTAATGATTTTCCCACTTCATAAGTAAAATTCAGATTTATTTAGAAATAAAGTTGTTTTATATATGTATGTAATAAATAAAAAATAAGCTTACTGAAATCATATTTAAATGTATACGGATTTTCCAACAATTTGTGGACAAATGGACCCAACATTACAGTACTGTGATCGTTATGATTTACTTGAGTTTTCTCGAAACAAGATTTACAAGCATGCACAATTTTGCAAACCTGCAATTTTATTTTTTAAAAACATATTCCATATAAAAGATTTTTCTTGCTACATGTACACATCTACAACGCCATAAATAAAACATTGAGTCATAGAAAATCAAAATCAAACTTCAAACCTGAATATGCTGAAAGCGATGGAGCAAAAGTCAAAAAACGGTATATTTTACAAGAAATCGCGCGCGCGTTTTTTTAAATATACGGTTTTTGACTTCCTGCATATTCAGGTTTGCTCTATGACTCAATTTTATTTTCAATGAGGAAATAATTTAATTTAACCTAACAACTTACGAAAGCGATCGAGCAAAAGTCGAAAACGGTATATTTTATAAGAAATCGCGCGCGCGATTTTTTATAAAATATACCGTTTTCGACTTTTGCTCGATCACTTTCAACATCTTTAGGTTTTATGACTGTGACTCAATTTTATTTTCAATGAGGAAACAATTTTAAATACATATTAACACTTAACAAATTACGAAAGCGATCGAGCAAAAGTCGAAAACGGTATATTTTATAAGAAATCGCGCGCGCGATTTTTTATAAAATATACCATTTCGACTTTTGCTCCATCGCTTTCAACATCTTTAGGTTTTATCTATGACTCAATTTTTAATTCACAATAAGAAATAAGTCACTCAACACGCTGTTAAACATTCCGTTTTGTCAGTGTTCGTTATTTGGAAATGTGCTAATAAATTCCTGAGGAGATTTCGATTTTTCAGAGCTCCTTATGCGTCCAACTAGTTTAAAATCTACTGAATGATGTTTGCTATTTTAGGAATCAATCAAATCATTTTTAAAATCTACTTAACCATAATATAACCTAAAAGAGTCTACCATTTTGAAAATTTTAAATTTTTTTTATAACAAAATTAGACAGAATGTTCAAAATAATAATTTATTGTAGGTTTTGGAACACATCAATTGAAACCGGCCCTGCATTACAAATAATAATCATTAAAATATGAAAAAACTCAACATAATATTTTTTGGCGTTGTGTCCGATTATTTTTGGGCCTTATGTCCGGAGTTAGGGCGGACATAACACCCAATTTTATTTTGGGTGTTAAGTCCGGGGTCGGGGCGGACATAACGCCCAAAATTAATTTTGGGCGTTATGTCCTTGGGCGTTAAGTCAGGTCGCCGGACAAAATATTACTAAGTCCAACTTTTGGACCGAATCGGCAGATCCGTTCGAGAGTTATTTTGCGCTCCAACCACCTCACACGGTGTCATAGGGGTTTTTTTGCATCTTTCAGGCTATTTTCTCAGGAAGTAGGGCTTGCCCCTGATGATACTTGTACCGTCGTATGGAGTGCAGTGAGTACAAGTTGCTAAAACAAAAATCAAAGCGATTCGAGAGATGGCCCTAAACTGAACTTTTCCGAAATTTTGTGTGGGAGGTACCCGAAGGAGTGGACAGATTGAGTCCATATTGAAACCTTATCTAAGTCTGGAACACATTTCAATATTTCACGGCAAAGTATGGACCAAATCGGTTACTCGTTTCAAGAGTTATCGTGCGCACAAATTTTCCGAACATTTTCGAACTTTTGTGGGGGAGGTACCGGAAGGAGTGGACCGATATAGGCCATCTTCGAACTTAAACTAAGTTTGGGTAAAATATTACGAAGGCCAAATTTTAGACCGAATCAGCAGATCCGAGAGTTATCTTGAGCTCCATCCACTACACACGGTGTTATAAGAGCTTTTTGCATCTTTCAGGCTATTTTCTAAGGAAGTTTGGACTTGCCCCTGATTAAACTTGTACCGTCGTATCGGGGGCAATGAATACAAGTTGCTGCAACAAAAATCAAAGCGATTCGAGAACTGGTCCTAATCTAATTTTGTGTGGGAGGTACCCGAAGGAGTGGACCGATGGAGTCCATTTTGGAACCTCATCTAAGTTTAGTAGAAATTTCACTATGTGCAAAGTATGGATCAAATCGGCTACTTCCTTCAAGAGTTATCGTGCGCACAAATTTTCCGAACATTTTCGAACTTTTGTGGGAGAGGTACCGGAAGGAGTGGACCGGTATAGCCCATCTTCGAACTTAAACTAAGTTTGGACAAAATATTACGAAAGCCAAATTTTGGATCGAATCGGTTGATCCGTTCGAGAGTTATCGTGCGCTCCAGCCAGACAGACAGACAGACAGACGGGCGGACATTGCTCAATTGACTCAAAATTGTCTGAAACACATTTCGTCCAAACATACTTGGGGTCTAAAACCATTATTTCGATGAGGCACATTTTGTCCGTATGAAAGTGTATATACCCTCGTTAGCATAAATGCTGAAGGTATAACAAATTCCAAAATACTACAACCAATTCGCTAGACAAAGGTGATTAAGATCTTCTAAAATCTTAAATGAGTTCCATACCAAAGCGTGGACCTATACTTTCTGATTTTTTGTAAAGGATGTTTTGTTCCTGTAAAAATGTGTTGAACCTCTATCGAAGACTACATACCAAATTTCAGTTATTCCGGTTGAATATTGTGGCTAAAACTTTCACAATACCGAAAATCGGGGGTACCGTTCTATGGGGCTATTCAAATTTCATATGGAACCTTTAATACCCCAAATGAAGACCAAATACCAAATTTCAGCCATTTTAGTGATATAATGAGGCTAAAAGCTTCAAAATACCGAAAAACGGGTCGTAGCGTTCTATGGTATGGGTTCTATGCGTGGGCCTATAACGCAAATTTCATATGGAACGTTTAATAACCCAATTAAAGACCAAATTTCATCCATTTCATTGGTATAATAAACTTCAAAAATTCTGAAAATATGCGTGGACCTATACCGACAAAATTCATATGTAATTTTTTTTCCCCAAATGAAGACCAAATACCAAATTTCCTATACTGATAGTTCTTTTCTGGAATATTTTATAAAATCCATTGAAGACTAAACATCAAATTTCAGTCTTTCGGTGGGATATTGACATCACAACCTTCAGAATTACGAAAATCGAGAGGTACGATTCTATAGGGCCTATATCGAAACGTGGGCCTATACCGACGAATTTCAGGCAGAAGGGCTTTTACCTCCAATGAAGACTAAATACAAAATTTCAGCCTCTTCGGTGGGTAGCTGTAGCCACAACCTTCAAAATACCGAAAATCGGGGGGTACCGTTTTATGAAGGTGTTGACCTATACCGACAAAGGTGAAGGTGTTGACCTATACCGAAGACTAGGAACAAAGTTTTAGATATTTCGGTGTGCCAATACATTGTCCCAATTTGAACTTCCATATCTCAATAACGGCAAAGTTTACGAAATTTTCATGAAGGTCAATCTAAAAATCTAAAAATGTCAATTTAAATCGCGATTTATTTAAAAAGCGCTCCGGCGATTTTTGTTTTTGTGTTTTGTTGTTGTAAAGTTGACGAACCCCGCAAACGTTTTAAGGACCATGATCTGCGAATCTGCACCTGGAATGTTCGCACTCTTTATAGAGAAGGTGCAGTCTTCGCATTGGCAGACGTACTTGAAAAGTACAAGCCCGATATTACTGCCATACAGGAAATATGATGGATTGGGAAAGGCGTCACAACAACACCTAAAGGTGACGCACTGTATTATAGCTGCCATGACGTAAAGCATGAGTTTGGTTGCGGATTCGTAGTTAGTCGGAGACTAAAACATCTTGTATCCAGCTTCACTCCAGTGAATGAAAGACTTGCTGCAATTCGAATAAAAGCTAAATTCTTCAACATCAGCTTTATTTGCGCTCATGCTCCCACTGAAGAAAAGGATGAACAGACCAAAGATATATTTTACGAGCGCTTAGAAGAAACATATGACCGATGCCCTGCCCATGACATTAAAATCATTCTAGGCGATTGTAATGCCAAAATTGGAAAGGAGAATATCTTTGGCCCAACAGTCAGGAAATTCAGTCTCCACAGTGAAACATCTGACAATGGTATGAGGCTGACAGACTTTGCAGCTGCAAAAAACATGGTAGTTAGCAGTACCAGATTTAATCATCTCGATATTCATAAGGGCACCTGGCTGTCACCAGATCAGAAAACGAGAAATCAAATTGTACGATCGTTCCGAGGCGCAAACATTGATTCGGACCACTACCTTGTTGCAGCAAAGGTACGCACCCGCTTAAACGTAGCAAACAAAGTACAAACAGACACAACACGAAGCATATCCCACTCAACTAGCCCAATTGCTTAATCAAAGCACTCCTCATCTCGATAACATATCAGCGCAATGGCAAAGCATGCCCAGACCTCCACCAAGGAATCCATGGTATGTGTAATGTACCGGACATATATGTCGGTGTGCTAACTTCCAAGATACTGGATTTAATGCACTATGAAATTAAGAGAGTTTGAGGACAGCGGGAGCCTTCTCTAGCTAGCACTAGTCGGGTGGGGGGTTCGGGTCCCTTCTCTCTAAACCACTTTTTTCATTACTTGAATTAATTATTACAGACTCCCTTCTATTTCAAAATACTAACTTTTTACCAAACAACGTTATTTCTTTACAAAGGAAATTGAGAAAAAAACAAATACTATTAAAAAAAAAAATCATGAGGTATTGTGATATTTTCCTAACATTATCTTATATTTTTCGAGTTCTCCCAGATGTTGAGGGGAGAAGGTGCTTCACAACCCACACCAGCCTTCGTTCTTTCGAGCACGGATTAGATTCAAGAACCCCTAAGTAAGCTTAACTCCTTTTCCTTAGTCTCTCATCTTTTGAAATGAAAACATATTATTAATTTAATTCATCATGATAGATTTCACACTAGTTTTATTCATGTTTTAGTAAACAATAATTTCATATTTTTTTTATTATTTTGTCTAAAGTTATGAATGTCTATATTACAGCTATTTACTTTAATATACCTTATTCATTTTATTTACCAGGATAGAAAAAAACACTAAGGTTATACTTATATGATTAATGATGTCATCGTAACAATAATTATTCGGAGATTCTTGTTTGATACTGATATTTAACAATATAAGATCTACCCTATTAATTTCATCTTGCGAGCATAAATTACTAAGTTCAATGAACTCTGAATAAAGTAAAAGTGAAGAATTTGAAGAAAGTTCTTTTGCTGTAGCAAAACAAATCACAAAAAAAACTGATCGTATAGAAGAGGGAAGTAGCAATAGCGAAATATGAAAAGTAATGATGATTACCGTTTTTACATGATCTTCAACTCTTTGTCAATTATTATTTTTGATTATCGTCGTTGCTCTTTCCCTCCCACGATTGATTTACTTTGCTACGTATGTATGTATATATGTAAATTATAAAAACAAATCAAGGCAATGTAAGAACGAGAAATATTATTTGCATATTTGTTTTGTTATTTACTCACCAACAATTTCCAGGTACAGCATGAAGGCCTCCACGATGTCGATGGTGTTGTTTTTTTTCTGTTTTTTTGTGCTGTTTTTAAGAAGTAAGAATGAGATGAGGTATTTTTGCCTTGATCGGTTTTTTTTTTTACAATGGCGATTTTTTTTTTTTGGACGGAAAAATGTCCTTTTGGATGTTTGTAGTTGGCGTTAATAATAAGCAGCTTGAATTAATAATAATTTTTAATATACATTTTTCATAATTACGACGATTTTAAGTGATTTGGAAAGGTTGTCTTGTTGACCTGTTATGGGTTTATATGCTCGGGATCTCTGGAAACAGATTTGATCTTTTCCTGGTAATGCCGGGACTATTGCAGAAGTAGTTTTTACTGATGTCCACTTTGGTGTTTTTATATGCGCACACTTTGTATACCGGATGCCTTTAATATGCCTTTAAACACAACGATGTTACCAATATGTTAAGGTTAGGTTAGATCCTATTCACATGTTTTGAAGCAGCAATCTTTGGAGAAAAACGCTAGACATGAAGGTATTAGGATGGATTCCTGACTTTTTGCCGCATATCATGGATGAGTCTTATGTTGGGGTTGTTTCAACTGGGATTTTAGTTTGTCCTTAGTAAACTTCAAGAAATTTGCCCAAGTCGCCACTGCCCTGTGGGTAGCCACGACTTGGGTCAATTATTATTGCCTTGGAAGGAATTTGTCTATGCACTTATATATTTGACGAAGGATTATTGATGGATCTACTCTGTTTTTCTGGGACTATATTGAAGTTTCCTGTTGAATATAATGCACCTAAGTTATCACGGGCGGAGTTATGGACAAATGTTAAATTTGATTACCTTCACAAAAAAAAATATACGTGGTTTAGTTTTCCGTAATACTTTGGCTGTATGTTTACTTTTAAATCACAGGAAAAAGTATAAGATCGCACAGATTGTTGCTGATTTTACAGATCAATATGATATACTTCCAATAAGAATATATTACTTGAAAACTTAAATTTTTTGAAGCTTTGGGTGTTTTTCTTACGGAGTCTCAATCAGAAAGGAAGTTTGTCTAACTCGAGGTAAAAGGAGAAACCTCTAACCTAACCATATGAAACGATCGATAAATGTTTAAGGCGATATGTAGCATTATTGGTAGTATTCTTTATTTATATCGACTTATGGCAGTAGCTTTCAAACTACTTTTTTCCAACTTTTCAGTTGATAATGATGAATTTAATAAGTTGATAAAATGTAATATCTTAAAGGATTTACCTATAATTTCCGATTTTTTCACAATTTATTGATTTTTTAATCACTTTATGAGAACATTATTTATGTTTTATTATTTTCATTTCCAATATACAAATTGTTGATTACACTTGCTGAAACCGATCGAATGACTGATCTTACCATTAGCGAATGATGCAGAGCAAAAGGCAAACAAAACAAAATCCATTAAGAGAGAATTAGTTGTAATATGTAATGTTAATGTTAAATTTAACATAATGTTAGGTAAGGGTGGAAGGATGAACTAGAAGTTAACATGTCCTAAGTGTTATACAAATAACAAGAGTACATGAGTAGGCATGTTGTTATGTATGTACATAAAAAGAGAAAATCTAAATTACACTAGTCATTGAAAGTCTGCGATTCAACTATCAAGTATTATTCTCTTTTATCTAGAAGACGCATTACAAAACCGGGTTATTTACCAGATTTCGATAGTAAATAACCAGGAAAAAGTCGTCTACAGTTTTATATCTTTAGAATGAAATGTGCCCACTATTTTTCCGTCCATGTTTTCGAGGAGATAATAGTGACTACCTAGCTTTTCACGCACTTTTGCCTTCACAAAGAGAGGTGCTAATTTTGAATTGTAGTTTTTTTCTAAATTGCTTTGGGAAAAATTCCGCCTAAAAACCTCTTGGCCGACCTGAAATGTTTGCTGTCTTGTACGTAAATTGTATTGCTGTTGATTTACTTTAAACGCTTCTTTAATTCTCTTTTGCAAATCTGTTCGAATTAGTTGTAGTTGGTCATCACGACCCAATGATGTTGTGGGTTCGTTAAGCAGATTCAATGTTTTCAGCAAGGGGTATGTTGACCAATGGGTTATCATCTCAAAACCGAACAACGCATGGTATGGTGTGCATTTTATGGACTGGTGAATCGAGTTACGTAATGCACAACTTATAGAGCTAAGATTCTGGTCCCATTCTTTATGGTCTTTCTTCAGAAAAGTGCGAATACCTGCTATAATAGAACGATTCACACGTTCTGAGGCATTTGCCTGTGGGGAATAGAGTGCCGTATAAATATGATTGACACCATAGCTAGTGAAAAAGGCATTCAAGTCGTTGGCTTTGAATTGACTGCCGTTATCACTAACTATGGTCTCAGGAATTAGTTGTAGTTGTTCGAATTAGTTGTAGTTGGTCATCACGACCCAATGATGTTGTGGGTTCGTTAAGCAGATTCAATGTTTTCAGCAAGGGGTATGTTGACCCATGGGTTATCATCTCAAAACCGAACAACGCATGGTATGGTGTGCATTTTATGGACTGGTGAATCGAGTTACGTAATGCACAACTTATAGAGCTAAGATTCTGGTCCCATTCTTTATGGTCTTTCTTCAGAAAAGTGCGAATACCTGCTATAATAGAACGATTCACACGTTCTGAGGCATTTGCCTGTGGGGAATAGAGTGCCGTATAAATATGATTGACACCATAGCTAGTGAAAAAGGCACTCAAGTCGTTGGCTTTGAATTGACTGCCGTTATCACTAACTATGGTCTCAGGAACTCCATAGATGTGGAAAATATTCGTTAAGATGAAGTCTTTTATAGCACCTGACGTAAATTTCCGGAGTGGACAAAGCCAATGGAACTTACTTAAATGGTCTAAGATTATAAGGATGCCTATGTTCCCAGATTTGCTTCGTGGATAAGGTCCTAACAGGTCTATGTATAGGCGCTGGAATGGTCGAACAGATACAATTTGATTAACCATGGGGGGTTTCATCACTGCATTAGGCGATTTAGTTGTTTTACACACCTCACAATTCCTAACGTAATCTCTTATATCTTGCACCATTCCAGGCCAATAGAAGTTCCTTTTGACTAAGTCGACTGTTTTGGCCATACCTCCATGTACAGCTATCGCAGAATCGTGAGCTCTAGCTATGACCTCGTTACGAAGGCGACATGGAATCCAGAGCTTCCATGCATATGGTTCTTGAGATTCTAAGCCTGAATAATGCTCAGCTCTGTAGTATACGTAATTATCTACCACTTTGATGTCTGGAAATTTAGACTGGTTATGATTTACCCTGCCTATCAGTTCTAAATAATCTTTGTCATTAAAATATGGAGATTTTAAGTCGATTTCAGGTCCGACGTTTTCTATGCTGGATACTTCTTCACATGGAATTCTTGACAACGCGTCAGGTACCACGTGTTCTTTACCCTTCCTATGGCTGATGCTGAATTTATAGGCCTGGAGTTTGAAAACCCAGCGGGCTAATCTGCCGCTTAAGTCAGGTTGACGCATCAACCATAGGAGGCTCGAATGATCTGTAACTACCTCGAACTCTTGGAGTTCAAGGTAGCACCTAAACTTTTTAATAGCTTCAACGGCGGCCAGGCATTCTCGTTCAGTCACGCTGTAGTTGCGCTGGGCCGTTGTGAGCTTTTTGCTCATAAAAGCTACCGGTTTTTCCATGCCATCTTCATCCAACTGCACAAGGACTGCGCCTATGCCGAAGTCACTTGCGTCGCAGTGGAGATAGAATTTTTTACTAAAATCGGGGTTCGAGAGTATTGGAGCTGTAGTAAGAATCTTTTTGAGCCTTTCGAATGCTGATTGAGCCTCCATGGACCACTGAAATTTTTTCTTACTTTTGAGAACCTCTGTAATTGGGTATGTTATAGACGAAAAGTCTTTTACAAACCGCCTATACCAGCCGGTTAGTCCCAAAAATCCTCGAACTTGCCTTAGATTCTTCGGAACTGGCCAATTGGTAATGGCTACAACTTTTTCGGGGTCAGTAGTGATACCACCGTTCCCGATTATGTAGCCCAGATAATTTACTTTGGTTACACAGAACTTACTTTTCGAGATATTAAGCGTAAGGTTAGCTTTCCTGAACTGTGCAGCTATCCTTACCAAGACGTCAACATGGGAGGGGAAATCTTCTGACACGATGACGAGATCATCCAAATATCCGAAAACACAGTGACGTAAGTCCGGGGGGATGATCTCGTCCATCAGCCTACACATCGTTTGCGGAGCATTACAGAGCCCGAAAGGCATTACCACAAATTGGTATAACGGCCTTCCGGGCACTGTAAATGCCGTAAGATGTTTCGATTTCTCGTCTAGGCTGATCTGCCAGAAAGCGTCTTTCAAATCCAACTTTGAAATGAGATTCGCTTTCGGCAATCGTGCAAAGATCCCCTCAATGTTGGGCAAAGGATAGGCATCCTTCTTGGTAACAGAGTTTACTCTTCTTGCGTCCAAGCAAAGTCTGACCTTATTGGGTTTAATTACTAAACGCATGGGGGAGCTCCATGCTGAATTTGAGGGTTCTATAACCCCCAGCTTTAGCATACGATCGATCTCCCCAAACATTAGTTTTTCAACCGCAGGTGACACGGGATAGAACCTCTGTTTGATAGGAGATGCGTCTCCAACATCTATAGAATGTCGAATTAGGGAGGTTCTACCCAAGCCCTGGGTCTCAAAATTGGGAAATAAATCAATAACTGATTTTAGCTGTTTCTTTTCCACAGCAGATAAGGGGAACGAGTCTGAATTTTCTACCACAAGATTTGAATCAGATTTGTCATTATTTTTTATAGGTGTCATTTGCCTAAGGGTGCTAGCTATGTTGTCTGATGCCAACAGATCAATGGAACCTATCATGTCGGGGAACAAATTAAAAACTCTCCAGAAATCTATCCCGAGAATGAGTCTCTGGGATAGCGAGGGTATTATAAAAAGTTTTATAGATTTATAATAATTTTTAGAGCAGATAACAACATCGATCCATCCAGAAACAGGTTGTGTTTTACCATCTGCTGTTTTCACTACGGATTTGCATCTTGAGAATGTAGAATATTTCGAAAAATCAATAGCAGCTAAGTCGGAACCAACACAACTGATACTAGCTCCCGTATCTAAAAGCCCGTATTCTTCAAAGTCTAAGAAAGAGACTTTTGCATAATATCGTAAATCCGTGGGGTTCGATATTATAGCGGACACTAAAAATTTCTTACACAACTTTCTCTTTCGGAAAAATGCTCTTAAACGAAGTGTAGACCGTTTAGGTGCCTTTCTGATATTGTGGCAGTCTAAAGATAAATCAAAAATTTCATTTCGTTTGGCGACATATCGAGCATATCTGATGTGGTATGGAAGTTTCGGATAAAGTATTTTGGTATCCTGGCCATGAGGGTATATTATATGATTATCTGGTCTTTTCAAAATGGTAATCTTTTCACAATTATGTTTTGTTTTAGCAGGTTCTAGCGAGGTATTAACGTCACATCCGGGTAAATGTATAGATAAATAATTGGATTGACAATTTAGATTTGAGTCCACTTTATCATTTAATCCACAAGTGGACCCATTCTGGTCGGGTTTTTTGAATGTGAAGTTTTTTTGTTTTTACAGTCTACACAGTTGGGCTTGTAAACATTTTTGATCCCGCAACCATAGCAAAAAATGTTCCGTTCTCGTAAGCAATCATGCCAGTGGTGACCAATCTCATCACAATTCCAACATTTCGAAGGAATTGCTTTGTGAATGGCGTTTACATTATCTACCAAATCTTCGCTGTTATCACAATCATCTTTTGCGTCTATGTCCGCGACATATTTTCTAGGTATATTTACATTTACTGCCGGTCGGGAATGTAAGTTTTTCCTGACGTACTCATCATTTAAAAAGTGTTCCCGTGTCTGCACTAATTGGCGAAGATGGGATAGGGAGTTAATTTTTATATACAACAAATCCTGCCCAATTTCCGGTCTAAGATTTCTTGATAATATTTCAATTAAGTCAGCGTCAGGCATGGGAGATGGCAATCTATCCATGATCGCCGAAATGGCTTCAAAAAAGGTGTCGAAAGACTCACTTGGACGTTGCTTTCGATTTCGAATTTCTTCTCGAATGTCAAACGATGTCTTGAAATCCTTGTATTGTGCTCGGATGGCCTGGCAGAAATCCTCACAATTTAGACTAGAGGTCTGCTTGTGGTAGCGCCAGTACCAATCCTTCGCCTTTCCTACTAGCAGCGTGTTCAAATTCCTCAAAATGACCGAAAAGTCCCCATTAAAATTATCACGCGTCAGTGACCTAATTCTATACAAGAACTCTTCGATATGGATTCCATTAGATGATCCATCAAAACGTAATCCCCAGCTCTGAATAATGGACGTAGCTTTGTCCGAATACATTTGACTGACCTGCGAATTAGCAGAAGAGTTTGGAGATGAGTTTTGATTACTAAAACTTGAGTTGCTTGGGTTGCCTTGAGTTGGCGTGGGGCTTATGTGATCATTCCCAGCATGGTTGTTTGGAATTGGAAGGGGGTTCGGTGGCTGCTTGGGGAAATTATTTGGATTACTGTTGTTAGGTACTAAATTCATATTTTGAAGGAGACGAGACACATTTAACTCGATCATACGGTTTATCTTGTTATAATCTACAAAACTACCCTTATGTTTGGGAGGTGGAGAATGAACAGCATTAGCATTGGAACCCTCGGTATCTCGAATAGGGGTTCCCTGATGTTGTACGCTGTTGTTCATGTCAACTGATCCCTCTGGAAATAGATTACGGGTTGCATTGCGTGTGTTGTACTTTTTGGGCACTGCACCCCTTCCTGCGCCTTTTTGTGCTGCTATATTCTTTTTTGATATTTTTTTAGAATTATCTATGGCCTTAAGCTCGCTAAGCTGACATGGTCTTTTGCATACAGGACAATTTGAAGCATTCGATAAATATTCTTCGATACATGTCCTGTGAAAGGAATGAAAACAATCAATGATAAGGAGAAGGTCTTGGCCCTCTCCCATCAAAATGTCACAAATAGCGCAATTCGGTAGTTCACCACCTACCGCACCTGTGGCTGCAGATTCTGCAAGTGATTGTGGAGGAGTACGCTCCAGAGACATAATGAGACTATGTTGGTAAAGATAACCCCAGACTCGGGTTGAAAAAATCTATTCCAAATCACGTATGGAATTTCAAAATTTTCGGGGATTAATCTGTCGTTGATTTGCAATTATTTAATTAATTTTTTTAGATCAATAAAATAATGCATATCTTTATGCTTAAGATATTACATGCGAATTCCGATACCAATATCCATTTAGTTCTGAGATATTATAAATAAGTTGAGTTTGTATATAGCAATTCAGTTCAAAACTATGTTTTCATTCGCCAGATGAGAATACAAAGAATAAGGAATGAGAAAGATAATAAAACAAATTCTTAGGAAAATATCAAAAATATAATTTGGGCTATGGAGCAAAATGTAAGGCTATATTCTATACTCCCGGAACACACCAGTTTGGCAGTTCATTGCGTTATACTGTTAAGTAGTAGTCACGAAAATGCTCACATAATGGCAGATTCAGTGATGTCCATCTTACAAAACAGCGACTGATTCCCAAGTTGCCAAAAGTTTAAAAAAATAGACCTACAAAGAGCTATTAAGTGAAGGAATTCCCTTAACCACTGCCTCTGATTCCCTTTAAACGGCTATCTTTTAAGATCGGTTAGCTTTTCCGAAACAAAAAAATCAGAAAGCCAATCATCCAGAACATATCCGATAGCTATTAAAGCAACCATAAGCCAGCAATCAAGTATATTCCAATCACTACTAAAGGTATAAATATAGAGCCAAAATATATATTTGCATATATCTATCCGGCCCCACGTTGGGCGCCAAAATTCTGTAATGTACCGGACATATATGTCGGTGTGCTAACTTCCAAGATACTGGATTTAATGCACTATGAAATTAAGAGAGTTTGAGGACAGCGGGAGCCTTCTCTAGCTAGCACTAGTCGGGTGGGGGGTTCGGGTCCCTTCTCTCTAAACCACTTTTTTCATTACTTGAATTAATTATTACAGACTCCCTTCTATTTCAAAATACTAACTTTTTACCAAACAACGTTATTTCTTTACAAAGGAAATTGAGAAAAAAACAAATACTATTAAAAAAAAAATCATGAGGTATTGTGATATTTTCCTAACATTATCTTATATTTTTCGAGTTCTCCCAGATGTTGAGGGGAGAAGGTGCTTCACAACCCACACCAGCCTTCGTTCTTTCGAGCACGGATTAGATTCAAGAACCCCTAAGTAAGCTTAACTCCTTTTCCTTAGTCTCTCATCTTTTGAAATGAAAACATATTATTAATTTAATTCATCATGATAGATTTCACACTAGTTTTATTCATGTTTTAGTAAACAATAATTTCATATTTTTTTTATTATTTTGTCTAAAGTTATGAATGTCTATATCACAGCTATTTACTTTAATATACCTTATTCATTTTATTTACCAGGATAGAAAAAAACACTAAGGTTATACTTATATGATTAATGATGTCATCGTAACAATAATTATTCGGAGATTCTTGTTTGATATTGATATTTAACAATATAAGATCTACCCTATTAATTTCATCTTGCGAGCATAAATTACTAAGTTCAATGAACTCTGAATAAAGTAAAAGTGAAGAATTTGAAGAAAGTTCTTTTGCTGTAGCAAAACAAATCACAAAAAAAACTGATCGTATAGAAGAGGGAAGTAGCAATAGCGAAATATGAAAAGTAATGATGATTACCGTTTTTACATGATCTTCAACTCTTTGTCAATTATTATTTTTGATTATCGTCGTTGCTCTTTCCCTCCCACGATTGATTTACTTTGCTACGTATGTATGTATATATGTAAATTATAAAAACAAATCAAGGCAATGTAAGAACGAGAAATATTATTTGCATATTTGTTTTGTTATTTACTCACCAACAATTTCCAGGTACAGCATGAAGGCCTCCACGATGTCGATGGTGTTGTTGTTTTTTTTTCTGTTTTTTTGTGCTGTTTTTAAGAAGTAAGAATGAGATGAGGTATTTTTGCCTTGATCGGTTTTTTTTACAATGGACAGAAAAATGTCCTTTTGGATGTTTGTAGTTGGCGTTAATAATAAGCAGCTTGAATTAATAATAATTTTTAATATACTTTTTTCATAATTACGACGATTTTAAGTGATTTGGAAAGGTTGTCTTGTTGACCTGTTATGGGTTTATATGCTCGGGATCTCTGGAAACAGATTTGATCTTTTCCTGGTAATGCCGGGACTATTGCAGAAGTAGTTTTTACTGATGTCCACTTTGGTGTTTTTATATGCGCACACTTTGTATACCGGATGCCTTTAATATGCCTTTAAACACAACGATGTTACCAATATGTTAAGGTTAGGTTATATCCTATTCACATGTTTTGAAGCAGCAATCTTTGGAGAAAAACGCTAGACATGAAGGTATTAGGATGGATTCCTGACTTTTTGCCGCATATCATGGATGAGTCTTATGTTGGGGTTGTTTCAACTGGGATTTTAGTTTGTCCTTAGTAAACTTCAAGAAATTTGCCCAAGTCGCCACTGCCCTGTGGGTAGCCACGACTTGGGTCAAATTTTATTGCCTTGGAAGGAATTTGTCTATGCACTTATATATTTGACGAAGGATTATTGATGGATCTACTCTGTTTTTCTGGGACTATATTGAAGTTTCCTGTTGAATATAATGCACCTAAGTTATCACGGGCGGAGTTATGGACAAATGTTAAATTTGATTACCTTCACAAAAAAAATATACGTGGTTTAGTTTTCCGTAATACTTTGGCTGTATGTTTACTTTTAAATCACAGGAAAAAGTATAAGATCGCACAGATTGTTGCTGATTTTACAGATCAATATGATATACTTCCAATAAGAATATATTACTTGAAAACTTAAATTTTTTGAAGCTTTGGGTGTTTTTCTTACGGAGTCTCAATCAGAAAGGAAGTTTGTCTAACTCGAGGTAAAAGGAGAAACCTCTAGCCAGCATTCGACAGCCCGCTTCGTTCAAAGTATTCCAAGCCATGTCTGAATTTGGTATTCCCGCAAAGCTCATCCGGCTTTGTAAAATGACTTTGACTGACACGAGGCCCTCAGTTAAAATAGGAAAGAACCTCTCCGAAGAGTTTGGTACCAAAAGAGGTTTCAGACAAGGAGACCGCCTTTCGTGTGATCTCTTCAACATCCTGCTGGAAAAGGTTATACAAGAGGCAAACGTCAAAAGAAGTGGCACAATCTACACCAATAGTCACATGTTACTTGCTTATGCTGATGATATAGACATCATAGGCCGATCAGTAAAAGAAGTAACTGATACCTTTATGAAGGTCGAAGGAGAATCTGCTAAAGTGGGTCTGGCGGTAAACGGTGAGAAGACCAAGTTGATGGTGTCGACGCGCAATGCGTCCATTGAGCTCGGACCGACTGTGGAAGTTGGTTCCTATAATATTGAGGTAGTAAAAGACTTTGTCTACCTCGGCACTTCCGTAAACACAACAAACGACATTAGTTGTGAAATAAAAAGAAGAATTGTATTGGCCAACAGATGCTACTTTGGTTTAAGTAAGCAGTTTAAAAACAAAGCCACATCTCGCCAAACAAAAATAACGCTCTACAAAACACTGATACTACCCGTTCTGATGTATGGCTCCGAAGCCTGGGTACTTGCGCAAGCAGACATAGCAGTGCTTGGTGTGTTTGAGAGAAAAATTCTGCGAAAGATCTACGGACCAATTTGCGTTGACGGTGAATATCGACGTCGCATGAACCACGAGCTGTATCTGCTATACAACGACATCAATATTGTTAAACGTATCGAGATGCAGCGATTGCGTTGGCTAGGCCATATCATAAGAATGAGCGATGATGAACCCGCTAAAAAGGCGTTTAAATACGGACCGCTTTTCGGTGCACGCAGAATTGGCAGGCCAAGGAATAGATGGGTGGATGATGAGATGAAAAGGCGCGGTATTCCAGAGTGCGAAGCAACAAATAGAGAGGAATGTAGATCTTGTCTTAGTTCGGCCTATGGAACAAATGTTCTGTAATGGGCCAGCTAAGTAAGTAAGTAAATTTTGATTTTTCTCATCTATGAACATTGTAGTTTCAGAATCCGCAAAAACTTCCCAGGTGTAAGCACCTTCCATTTAAAGTTGCTTTCAGAGTACCGTGCCAAGCACGAGTTGTTTTAGCCCATTTAAAATCAGGTCGATGCAGCCGCCTCAATTCGTGGATTGGGACCACACTACACGCTGCATTTGTTTAACTGCCCAGCTAACACCACTCTCCTGTCTCCTGATTCCTTATGGACGCAACCAGTCCAAGTTGCAGAATTTTTGAATCTGGTTACAGAGGAATCAGCACCTGATAACTGCCGAAACTGATATTGCCACAATAACTAACTACCGATTTGGTACAAACGTTGTATATCGTACCATTTTTTACAGACTCGATTTATGTCCGAATATTGGCTACATCGGATCACTTTTTCGGGTACCTATCACACAAAGTTAGGGATCAGTGCAGTTTAAGGACTCGTCTGGGATTGTTTTTAAATTTGCGGTAGAATGTTGTCTATGCGGCCCTAGTTACGACGTTACAATTTTTTTCCGGGGCAAGTCCAAACTTCCTAAGAAAGTCGCAAAAAAAACTCAATAAACCCCTATTGACGTCAGAAGTGCTACGTTTTCTTCTTATCTGTAGGTCCGAAGATGATGGTATATATCGGTCGGCACATATGACTGATACTTTCCTACTTGTTGGTAGAGAAGTTTTGTGACCACCGAGAACTTCAAATGTCGAATTACAGGTAGTTCGGATGGCAAATGTTGCCAAACTCCCCAAAACAACTAAAATCGGAAAGTATGGTAACAAGGGGGCTATACCAAAACATGGACCTATGTTGACAATTTTTTTTAAAATTATTGTGAACTGGGAACCTCGAATGCCAAATTACAGGTAGTTCGGACAAAAATTGTAGTAATATCCTCAAAATAAATAAAATCGGGAGGGCTATATGGGGCTGTACCAAAACATGGACCTATGGCTAATATTTTGGGCGTAGAATTTTGTGGCCACTAGGAATCTCTAATGCCAAATTACAGATAATTCGGTCAAGAAATAAAGCTAAAATTTCCAAGATAGCTATAATCCGGAGGTTCCGCAATATGGGAGCTATAAGAAAATAGGCACCAATGTTGACCATTTGCGGCAGAGAAGTTTTGTGACCACTTGGAACCTCAGATTTCAAATTACAAATATTTCGTACTAAAATAGCAGGTTACATGGGTTACAAAATGTTGCAAAGATCCTCAAAATACCGACAGTGGGAAGGTAATGTTATATGGCGGCTGTTCCAAAACGTGGACCTCTGTTTACATGGACCTATGCTGACAGTTTTTAGTGGAGATGTTGTGTGACCACTGGGAACCTTAAATGTCGACTTACAAATTCGGCCGAAATTTGCAGCTAAAATCTTCAAAATACCGAAAATCGGAAGGTACAACTATATGGGGGCTATACCAAAACATGGACCTTGTGTTGACGGATTTTAGTAGAGAGATTTTCTGGCCATTGGAAACCCCAAACGTGATTTTACAAATTACAGGTAGTACGGTCAAAAAATGTATCTAAAATCCCTAAAATCGGAGATACCGATATATGGGGGCTATACCAAAACAAGGACCTATCTTCACAGTTTTCAGTGGAGATATTTGGATATTACTATGAACCTAAACTGTCAAATAACAGGTAGTTCGGTCAAAAAATATAGCTAAAATCCCCAAAATACCGAAAATCGGGAGGTACCGTTATATGTGGGCTATACCAAAAAATGGTCCGATATAGCCCATATTCGAACTTGACCAGCCTATGGAAAAAAACTCGGGTGCAAAAATATTGGGCGCTAGTACAATTATTACGGACGCTAGAGTGATTAGAACAAAGTACATACGGATATGACTAGATATACTCAGTACTTTACCCTGATCATGAATACATACTGGAAAGAGTATAAAAATCATAGAGAAGATTCAAGATAAAAACATCAATTTTTCTTTCGTATTCTTCGATTTTTTCGATAGTCGCAAACGGCCAAAGGTCATCCAAGTGTCCTAGTATAGTATCCTGCAAAGATTACACATATCGAACCAAAATTTCTTCACTTCGAACTTGATAGTAGTGCACCTGTGTAAATGCTTGTGTATAAGTTTGTTCACAATGGCCTGTAAATTCCCAACTTTCCTCGACCTGTGGACGGGCCAGAACATATACTGATGTTATCCATTTAATAGCAGCCTAGTCCTTGTAGTGCTATCAGACTAAAAAACCGTTTTCAACTGAAATCATGGACAGATAATCCCCCTCGGAAAAGAATTTTCTAATATCAGACTTTATAGATAAATAACCTTTTTCGGCAAAAACCAAACTGCATACCAAGCATAGTACGACATTAGTATAAATATTAAATTCTCAGGAAATGAAAGCTAATATTACGCTGAAGGATTTAATTACAGCTGAAAAATGTGATGTTGTCTCTCCAGATACTCGAACGCATTCATTTTGCAAGGCGAGTAGCCTCACCAATGCACTCAGTGGAATTTTTGACAAAGTTTTCACCTATTGGATGAGATAAATTTTTCCAGGGATTCTTCCAAAATTTTCTAATTGTCATTAATTAAATGTCGAATTTGTAGAATTGAATTGTTTTTGTATAACATTGGTCTATTGTGCTACACTTACTCTTAGAGACATTGTGACGATGGTGATGATGATGCTAATGCCGGCTTGGCACTGAGTTTGACGTTGAGACACTGCCGTTGATGATGGTGATGATGCAGAATCTTGTGTTGATGCAGATGATGGCAATGTTAACAAATAAACAGATTCGTGCTTGAACTGATACCAAACATGAACATGTTGATGACATACGATTCCAACCAGTGTTACACATTCAAACGCAATGTAACGGATCAACCAGCTACCACTAGTCATACAAAGTCGGAATCAGTACAAAAAAGCGAAGATGGGAATTACGCAAAACGTCATAAGAAATAAATTTGGTTTTAATTCTGGCAGATTAAGAAAATAGTAATTTTTTATAAGTTTATTGCTATGAGACATTGCAGGCGAAAATTGCTATGTAATTGATTATATTGAAATGTGATGTAGAGATATTAATGTATGCGAATGATTGTTCTATGTTTTAATGACAAAATGGAACATACCTATATACATACAAAGGCCCAAAGAAACACAGATTAAAGGCGACTAGCATTTAGGTAAATAATTGTTCGTATATTTTTTTAAGTTGTCTGCTTCTGATTCCTCTGCATCCAGATAGAAAGATTCTGCAACCTGGACTGGCTGCTTCCATAAAGAATCGATAAGCAAGCGAGTAGGGTTAGCTGGGCAGCTAAATAAATGTAGATCGTCATGCTGTCGCTATCCACATGCAAGGCATGTGTTGGGTACCTTGGCCTCAATTCGGGCCCGATTCAAGTTTGCCTTGGTAACAGGCATTCTTCTGTTGCTATGGATGATCTACGAGTTAGGAATTAACACTGTAACTTTGTACTGCCTGCGCAACTGCAACTGTGTAATGCATCAAGCCCACCTGATAGGCTCTTTGTTCTAAAGGTTCACGCTTGTACTTCAGATCATGAAGATCTCTCCTGACGTGCCTGGGTGTGAGAAGCCTGTACACTAGATTGTGGAAGGGATGCTGATGGGGACAACATCAAGAAGGTACTGCATCCACAGCATCTTGTTGTGTTGATTTACCGGTAAAAGCTGCGTCTCATCATGCGTCACATGGTCCACTGGTTTCATGAGGAGGCACCCTTTAGTAGTGGTTAGGACGAAATTCTGGCAGGTCTGAATATTCTTCCACTGCGTAGCGCTAACAGTGGCATACAACACTGGTGCCGCATAGCTTACCATAGATCGGCTTTGTAAGAAGTCAACAAGGTTTCTTTGGCCGCACCCCAAGTGCTGCAGGCCAGCGATTTGAGAACCTTGTTCCCACTTCTGATATTGTCGCAAATAGCTTTGGCTTTAGCGGACGACTTAAACTTGCTGTTAAACGTTATATCCAATACCTTGGGTAGTTAGTGGTAGGAATCAGGGCATCATCGACCTATATGGACAGGGGGAGCCGATTTTAGCCGTCCAAGTGGTGAAAAGTGCGGCAGTGGGTTAATTAAGTCAGCTATGTATATATTTAAGTCAGCTGGGTGTATTAAGTCAGCTATGTATACATTTAAACTATTATACATGTCATCGTACAATTATTCGCATACATTACAATCTTTATGCCGTATGGAGGGTGTGAAATTTCAGAAAGGTAGAGAATTAACAATTCCGAGGATATCACTCCGCCTTTCGGGAACTGCCTGTTTCTGCCTTTACGGGTCTTGCGCTTTCTGATTTCCACAAACAACTGGCGTACACACATCGAACCTCTCAAACAGGGCTGAAGGGAAGTCTTCTCTGTATCCTCGAAGAGCTTGGCATGGTTGACGGTGTCGAAAGCCTTCGATAGGCCAAGTGCCACCCTAATTTTTCGGTCGCACGACCTGCTCTGGTTCAGTCCTCGACTGATATGTGTGAATATGGCGTGGAATGATATTCGGATTCCATGCTAATGTTGTCCAACTGAGAAACTGCTTCTCGTCATGAGGAGAAGTAGTACCTCTAGAATCTTTGCTGCTGGCTACAAGAGGGAGATCGGCTTCACCTCTGCTGGCATCCTTGCCTGCTTCAGTAGCGACACCACCTTGCCTACTCTTCTGGCTTCTGGTAAATACTTAACCGCGAGTTCATCCAGTTGCTTAAGCATTGTCATTTAGTTTCCGTGGGCGCCCAACACTTTGGATGATTTCGTTTTTCGGATAACGTCTGCAATATTCCTCATCGTAAATTGTGGTGGTACGTACCTCCCCGGCTGGGAGGGCTCTTATACCTCGTATCTCATTCCTCTTCGCCCTATCACTCTCGGGGTGCTCTACAAATTGCCGGTTAAATTAACATGAGCGCCTTTTCGGATATGTCACTGTCACGCCGTTGAAAGTAACAGCCAACATTGAAGTTCCCACAACATCCCCGACGGCAAGGAAAATCTCTTAAAGGAATTAAAGGGCTTAAGGACCCCGCAGACCCCAATCTTACAGGTGGTTTCCAACCCCTCGGTAACATGGGCCCGAAATTCGAAGTAACTCGGTCACGAGATCCCTTCAGAGGTCCTTTTTCTGGTACCGCAGGTGGCGTTGAGAATTGGGTAATCAACTCTCCACGCCATCATTGATCTTTTACGATCTGGCAAAATAAGTTGCCGTTTGTCAGCTCCAGAGGGGAATAGGCCTCGATCCAAGCAATTGGAAAGATACTACAATATAATTGTAGCTATTAGACTGCTCCGTCATTGTAACACTAGTGTCATAATCACCCTATTCAATTATCGTGTCTAACTTATCACCTACTGGGCGACCACTCCCGATTTGTATGGAATTAAAACTGGTAGTGTCAACTACGAAATCTAACCGGAGACTTTTTTTCTGGTGAATGGAAGACATCATCCCCCTGTCAAGAGGGATGGGAAACCCATACAGTGGATCTTCAAACTGGTGCCTGCGAGACAGACCTGGAAGCTCTGTGGAGGCCAACCACTCTCTAAGAGCTCACAAGGTAATCCTAAAGGGGCGCTGGCCGTCGCATGATATCGCTACTCTCATGCAATAGTGCACCATGATTTTAGCCGTTAAGGCTGGAAACATATAAAAAGAAGAAAGAAAACGTGCCCAAAATTAATGGGAAAGAGTTTGTGAAGACTAAAGAAGAAACGACCAATGAAATTATGAGAAGGTAGGCAGCTGTATGGGATAAAGTTCAACCAAGGTCTAGGTCCGAATTCGAACGGAGTAATGGCTGAAATACTAAGGAAATGTAAGCAACATCATTCTAAAATGATTTGATACTGCCGGAAATGTTGATATTCTGGTCAGATATTGAACCGCAGAACTTTTGTGTGCAAGGCGGAGGTGTTTACCACTGCACCATGGTGGATCCAGTACGCTAGCATACGACGGTTATTACACCTAAAAGCGGTAATTTCTTCCATGATGTTTCTCCGACTCATAAAGTCAACGATTTCGAGGACTTTGTTACCAATACCGTTGCAATTGAATTGTAGGAATAATATGAAACGTCCCATATGTATACTCTATAACACTTCAATGACCGTATTTCCTTTCAATCGAGAACTTAAACGACTCATCAGCAAGTGGTAATTAAAATGTTGATGTACAGTATCGACTACGAATATATATTGCAATACATATAAATATGTTTAGTTTTTCTTTTTCTTGTGATATGAAAAATTGTTGATTACAGTTATTGCCAAATTTGAGGGATTAGTTATTGAGCAATCGCCGATTAAGATACTGACGTTGATAGCTGATACTGATGACTGTCAGAGTAGTTGGTCGTATGTCGACAGCTATGGTAACAACACTTCCATAGTTGTGGGTTTTACTATTGAGTAATCATCATGTGGTAGAGTCTAAAGACGACTTATTTTATTTACACGTATTTGCCTCGAAGCAAAAAAATAAAAATTAACTATGTATGTACATATGTATGTGTATGATAAAGCCGTTAGTTACGGTTTAGTCTAGGCATATTTAACATTTCCTACATTCTAGAGTCAGAGGTCCACAGCATGATTCATTTACATTTCAAGTGTAATTGCAGTAAATCATAGTATTTGTCAGAGTTTGTTTTAAACATTCTAAATGGTAGTGTAATAAGTTGTTACTAAAATATAATAATTATTATTTATATTTATAAGTTTTGTTATTTAATTGGTAACAACATATTTATTGGCAAATTGTAGCAGTGGAGCTACGAAAGTGGGCATGGTATGTTAAATGCGTAACATAGTATCAAACAATTACCAGAAAAACTAAATCGATTGCCGCAAATCATACTCTGGTGGGATATATCTGTATAAATAGAAAGTAGTCTGTAGAATATAAGCCGTAGAAAGAAGTAAAACGAGTAAAAGAAAAACGTTGGGCCGGACTGAACTTCTTATACCTTTCACCAATAAATATTTTGAAAAAAAAAATAGTTTTTTTCTGTTAAAAATATCACATTTTGTGATGGGAAAGTGTTTGACCTCTGGCAACCTCAAATATGCAGTTTTATCTAATTCGGTCAGCTAAAAAGCGGTATCATTATATAGGGGATATACCACAACGTGGGACCAGGTCCAAAAATCTCAAAATACGGAAAATAGGGAGGTACCAATATAAGGGAGCTATACCAAAACATGGTCCAACATATCGTCGGTGTCAGCTTAAGTGTTCCATACGCCATTTTTGACATTTTGAGATAAAGGTACCTTAATAGATTTTAAACCATGCTCTCTCAGATGTTTTAATCGGTTTTCTTTTAACTCCTATAGTTTTTGAGATATTCAGATGTCAATATGTTTCACATCCGCTTTGTGAAGCAAAAAATCCTGTCTTTTTGTTCCATATCCATAAAGCCTGGCGTATGGAACAAAACAACTTTGAACTTTTTTGTTCCATATCCATGCCGTGTGGCGTATGGAACAAAATAGACAAAAACGAATTGTTCCGCCCCAAAAATGATGGCGTTTGGAGCAGAAAATTGCCCAATTTTCTTAAGTTACGAACAATGTGGCGTATGAAACAAATTGTTTTAAAGGACTGGGCTTAAAAACTGAATAATAATAGTTTTTAATCTAAATATTTTTGAATAACACTGTGTGTAATTTTTTGTGTCATGAAAAATTAACCATATTCTGACACCGCAGCGTAATGGAAGACGAAAAATAAGAAGACACGTGTCTCGGCGTTTTTCCCTGTTACTTCGAATTTCGCGGTTATGGGCCTCCAAACACCTGAGGCCTAGATGTCAAAAAGGCCCATTTGTCAGGCTCATATCTTCTAAACCGCTAAGAATTTTGGTTTACTCGTGGAGGCAAAGTTATAGCTCTCATCTTAAAGAATAATAATTGTGAAGACATAAAATCCATTCAACCTTATCTTCAAGGTCAAAATCGTTAAGGTCGAGTTTCCGTTATAATTTTTTCTCAGATTTTGGCCTACAGATATCGAACCGATCAAAATTGAATCAAACAACCAACTACATAAATGTACCTTAGATCTCAATAAACAACTTTCTAGAACATACGAACCCTGTAGAAATGGTTCTTAAAGGTCAAAATAGCAAAACAAATGCAATTTTTATTTTCTATTTTAGGTTTCTGCTCCATAGAAATTAAACCATTCAAAATTCAAGAAAACATTCAACCACAATAATGTAGCGAATATATCAGTATACACCTTTGTGGAACATCAGAGCCCACTACGAACTGTTCTTAAAGGTCAACATAGCAAAAAACTTTAGAAAATATTTGATTTTTATACTTTTTTCTCCGATTCTGATCCATAGATACCGAACCGTTCAAAATTCAAGAATAAAATGAACTACAAAAATGTACCTAAGATCTCAGTTAACAACTTCCTTGAACATATGAACATTCTAGGAACGGTCCTTCATGTTCAAAATTCACTAACAATTATATTATGGTTAATGCTCAGGTCTGGAAATAACAAACTGTTCAAAACTCTAGAAAATTTGAAAGGGTAGTTATTTACGGACCTGACCAGGAAAGAATGGGTAAAACTAATGGAATTTTGAGCTTAAAGGGCCGCTCCTAGAATGTTCATATGATCTAGAAAGTTGTTAACTGAGATCTTAGGTACATTTTTGTAGTTCCTTGTATTCTTGAATTTTGAACGGTTCGGTATCTATGGACCAGAATCGGAGAAAAAAGTATAAAAATCGAATATTTTCTAAAGTTTTTTGCTATTTTGACCTTAAAGAACAGTTCGTAGTGGGCTCTGATGTTGAACAAAGTTGTATACTGATATATTCGCCACATTATTGTGGTTAATGTTTTCTTGAATTTTGAATGGTTTATTTTCTATGTAGCAGAAACCGAAAATAGAAAATAAAAATTGCATATGTTTTGCTATTTTGACCTTTAAGAACCATTTCTACAGGATTCGTATGTTCTAGAAAGTTGTTTATTGAGATCTAAGGTACATTTTTGTAGTTGGTTGTTTGATGCAATTATGATCGGTTTGATATCTGTAGGCCAAAATCTGAGAAAAAATTATAACGGAAACTTGACCTTAACGATTTTGACCTTGAAGATAAGGTTGAATGGATTTTATGTCTTCACAATTATTATTCTTTAAGATGAGAGCTATAACTTTACCTCCACGAGTAAACCTAAATTCTTAGCGGTTTAGAAGATATGAGCCTGACAAAATGGTCCTTTTTGACATCTAGGCCTCAGGTGTTTGGAGGCCCATAATCGCGAAATTCGAAGTAACAGGGAAAAACGCCGAGACACGTGTCTTCTTATTTTTCGTCTTCTATCACGCTGCGTCGCACAGTGTAATGTAATGTTATATGAAAACCACAATTTCTTTTCGCTTAAAGTAACGCCTCCTATAAAAAATTCCCTCGTTTTAAGACAAGATTTTGATGTAAGCACACAAAAATATACGCAGATAGCTAGTATGGTCACCCATTACAAAAATTGTATTTTAAGAAAAACGTGTTTAAAGTTTTTATGTTATATTAGAATTGCGAAAATCAGTTCCGATCAAAATCTTTACCACATATTCTACGCTACTTCTATACATTTCAAAGAAATAAATGTTAAGAAGACCTATAATAATGGTATTTAATGCATTCATTTGCTCATATAAATGTTTCACTTGAAGCCGTGAATTTTCAACCTCAAAGTAGCACTTCACATAAGGGAGGTGGAACACAATTGATAAAAAGTGTTTCTGTTGAAATGTGACAAAATGTGTTCCATGTGACACAAACAGCCAAAAACACGAAAAAAGATCCCATGGAACATTTCAGCAACTATTTGCAATTATAAAAATCGGCCATAACTTCTAGACTATCACAGATATCTGACTAAAATAAACTACTGATATATTCTTTGAGTTTAGTTAAGTAGAACTGAGCTCTTAAAGTATAGGATTTTTGTACCACTTTGAATCCGTATGGGCTCAAACATTAACTTGAGTTTTTCTCGAATCAGGCAAATGGCGTTGGAACACTTAAGCATGACACCGACGATATGTTGACATATTTTGATGAATAAGTTTGTGACCGCTGGGAACCTCAATTGTCAAATTACAAGTAGTTCGGTCAAAGAATGTAGCCTAAAGTAATCGAAATAAATAAAAGTCAGGAGGTATCGATGTAGGGAGCGATAAAAAACATGAACCAATGTTGACAATAGAAGTGACAATAGTTCGGTCAAAAAATTATAAAATATCGAAACTCTGAAGGTTCCGTTATATCGACGCCTCCAAACAATAGTATGCTAAGTCGACTTAGCATGTTTTCAAGTTCTTTACATTTTTATATTTAACGTCCTTTAACTTAAATTCTGTCAAATGTTGGTAATGATCGGACAATCCGAACAGAAGTTATAAACAAATATTTACTTACCATAGTACTGAAGGTCAAAGAAATTTCCAAACTTTTAGAGCTTGTCCTGCAAACCCCGCTTTTCAGAATTAGCAAACTATTATTTGGAGGTGTCGAACGCCCTTTGACTTAAATTCTGTCTAATTTTGGTAATGATCGGTCAATCCGAACAGAAGTTATAAACAAATATTGACTTAGCATAGTACTGAAGTTCAAAAAATGTTCAAACTTTGAGAGCTTCTCCTGCAAAACTCACTTTTTAGACTTAGCATACTATTATTTGGAGGTGTCGATATGAACCTATGTTGAAAATATTTGGTGGCGAAGTTTCATGACTGTGTAAAACCTCAAGTTTCAAATAGCGGGTATGTCAGTCAAACAATTTACCTAAAACCGTCAAAGTACCGAAAATCTATACCTAAAAATTTTTGGCGGAAAGTTTTCAGACTCAAAGACGACGAAAAATCAAATTTCCGATATTTCGGTAAAACCTTCAAAATACCGAAAATCAAGAGGTACGCTTCTATGGGGAATATGGGAACCCGTGGACATATACTGATAATTCTCTTCTGGAATATTTTATAACCTCATGGAAGACTAAATAACAAATTAAAGTCTTTCGGTGGAATATTGTAGTCACAACCGTCATAATTACGGAAGTACCGTTCTATGGGGACTATATGAAGGCGTGGACCTATACCCTCCATATTATGGTGGAGGGTATAAAAACAAAGAACGGCGTTAAGATAGGCCGGGCTGAACTTTTTTGAAATAAAATGGAACATTTAGTTTCCTTTCGATTATGAAAGTAATAAGCTCTTCCTCCATGTTAAGGCTTATTCCTTGGAGGTGTAGAACATATTAACTGATGTAAATCACATTATATTGATGACTAACAAAACGCCCGCTACTTTGCATGCGGAAAAGGAATAAACAATATTCAATATGGAAATGGCGAAGTATGAACATTTTGTTGTTAATTGATATTTAATTCCTCATAACAAATTTTAAAGCGCTGGAATTACTAATTAATTAATTAAACATTGAATCTAGTACTATTTAGTACTTCTAGTACACTCATTGTTTATTACCCTTTAGATCTTCTACTACACTAATATTATAATTCCAGCTGTATTCCCACTCGCAATACCAAAAATGGTACCAAATTTGGTACATTTCGTACACATATCGCTCATTAACTCAAAGAGTGGCATAACTCAAAAAATGCTTTTTCTGAGTTAGTAATTTCTATTTTTTCTACGATTTCTACTTTATCTTGTGTCAAATTTTCATATTGATATCTATAAAACTCGACGATACAAAAGTTTTTTGAGTTTATGAAGCTCTAAAACACTACAAATATTGCTTGGTCTTGCACAGAAACTTAGTACTGATATTTGGCTAGCTGTTTGCAAAATATGGTGCACGTAGTTATTTTAGTTTTTGTGTAATAAGCTTTTTAAGTGGGGAAGTGAAATTTCAACCGCCAACTTAAAACGAGTTTTCCTCGAAACTCGATTTTTCGAAATGTGTCACTCTTTGAGTAAATGAGCGATATGTATGTATAGGCGCCAAAAATACCTCCTTTTATAAAACTTATATACCGAACGCGACACTCATTTCCAGATCTATATGTTCCCCCAGAAACAATTATGTCACTTTTTTGTACATTTCGTATACATAAGTACGAATTTCCAAAATCTCGTCCTAATATTTCACAACTCTAACTCATCCCCTTTACACAATAAAAAATTATACCAAATTTTATACCATTTAGTACAAATTTAAGGATTCTGGCTCTGTTCGTTCTCCCAAATCCAATCTGTACCAAATTTGGTACCATTTAGTACATATACATAAGTGTCAATTTCAAAAACCTTCTCAATATGCAACTCAATACACCAACTGTTATCCCAATACCGAATATAAAACTTCCAGCTCAACCCCTTTACTACATTTTCATGATTGCAGCACTCAAGTGTACCAAATTTAGAACCATGTTGTGCTTATAAGTACACATACATAAGTACAAATTTTCAAAACTACTTTCATATTTCTACAGTACACTTCAAGTGTAATTTTAGTTCCAAATGTAAGTGCGACTTTACAAAACTAACTCAATCCCATTATCCAACAGTATTTATAACTACAAATTTCAGGCTCTATCCATAAACCCAAATCAAAGTTGTACTAACGTTAGTACCATGTAGTACTTACGTTTACATAAGTACGAATTTCCAAACCTATCTCAATATCTCAATCGTACACTTCAACAGCAATCTTTTTTTTCCAAATTTCAGGTTCCCAGTTCTATCTGTTCACCCAAATCCAAATTGTACCAAATTTACTACCATTTAGTATTTTCCCCGCCCATAAGTACGAATTTTCAAAAGTACCTCAATTCTACACTCCTACACTATTTCCTCAACTGCCTGAATCCTACACTCCAACAGTAATTTTAATTTCAAATTTCAGGATTTAAGCTCTGTTCGTGTACCCTAATCCAAATTGTACCAAACTTAGTACCATTTAGTATTTCAATCCTATACTCTAACCGTAATCTTGTTCCCAAATTTCAAGATTCCATCTGCATCCGTTCAACCAAATCCAAATAATACCAAATTTAGTACCTTTACGTATACATAAGATGGAATTTCCAAAAATACCTCCACATCCCAATCCTACACTCCAACAGTAACCGTCATATCAAATTTCAGAATTCCAGCTCTCTCCGTTCACCCAAATACATATACATAGTACCGTTTAGTACTTTTCCTAAACATAAATACGAATTTCTAATCCTACACTACATCAGTAATCTTTTCGTACCCTTCGAGGAAAATTTTCCAAAAACCCAGCCTTATCTCACCCCTTCACACCAACAGTAATCCATAGTCAACATTTCAACTTTTTAGTGAGTCAAGTCTAGTCAGTTACTCCCCACTTATCACTAAGCACTTTTTTATATGTATCAAAAAGTCGACCTGTACCAAAAAAAATGGAAAGGAAGGTTTTGTGGCTCCAAAGCGAAAATCGGGGGTACCGTTCTATGGGGCCATATGGATATATGAAAACGTGGACCTATACTGACAAATTTCTGGTGCAAAATTGGGTATACATCGAAAATTAAATACAAATTTTAGCCGTTTCGGTTGGATATTAAGGCCACAACCTTCAACCTTCAGAGATAACCATCGTGTCACCCGGTCTGACAAATGACGTTACTTGGCAACCCGTCATTTCCCTTGGATCAGACCATCTCCCCATAATTGTCTCCATTAGCAGACCACCCGATTTCATTACCTCTGAACGCCGCACATTCGTCAATCATAAGAAAGCTGATTGGCCTGGTTTCAGAGAGTTCGCCAATCACCGCTTCAGAGAACTGTCCAATCCTTCTGATGTTCGGGTAGCGGAAAGGACGTTCCGAGACATCATCACTGCTGTAGCCGCTCGCCATATTCCTGCTGGTCGAATACCCGAAGTAAGACCAAACATCAGCAGAGGCGACGGGATTTGCAAAGGAGCGTGATGAGCTTCGTTGAGCAAACCCCAATGACCCCAAAGTCAGGGAGCTGGCACTGGAAGCTAACAGGCTGGTCGGCGAACATAAGCGAAACAAGTGGTTAAATCATCTGAAGAGTTGCAACATTGGAGCCGGTATAAGTGAATTGTGGGCAACGGTTAAGTCACTCTCGAAACCTGGAAGGATGGAAGATAGGACCTCAGTCAAATTTGGCGACATTGGACGACAGTCGTACGTGGAAATTAGGAAGTCCAAACCCCGTCGAGTGAAACAGGGTGTTCACCAAGGTGGGGTGATATCTCCGGACCTGTTTAACCTCTACCTCTCCTGCATTCCGCCCCCTCCAGACGGCATCGAGATCGTAACGTATACGGATGATTGCACGATCCTGGCGTCAGGTATCTATCCTGATGACATCTGTGGGAGACTGAAAAACTATTTAACTGATCTTACCACCTTTTTCCATTATAGGAATATGCAGATTTCCGCCACAAAATCAACAGCCACTCTGTTCACCATATGGACAGCGCAGTTTGGAAGAGAATTAAATGTCGTGGTCGACGGTAGCAGAATTTCGACCACAAACTGCCCCAAAATTTTAAGGGTCACATTCGACACTACTTTCAAGTTGTGAGCGCACGCCACAGCTATCTGCGACAAACTGAAAAGTAGGAACAAGGTCCTCAAGTCCCTAGCCGGCGGCACTTGGGGTGCAGATAAAGAAACTGTGGTGAGCTATGCGGCACCAGTTTGATCCCCGGGATCATGTGATATGAATTGGAAAAAGATTCAAACTTGCCAGAATGCCGCCCTGAGAACAGCAACAGGGTGCCCCTCAAGTCTTTAGTGGACCATCTACATGAGAAGGCAAATATTCTTTCAGTAAAGCAACACAATGAGATGCTTTCGTTGCAGTACTTGATTGGGTGTTACCGTGAGAGCCATCCCAATCACCATCTGCTGGCTAGGCCCGACACATTCAGGCATATCCGGAAGGATATTCATGCTCTAGAGAGGAATGACCAACAATATAGGAGAGAATCCCTAGATGAACAGCATATCAAGCAGGTTTAAATAGTATTCACACGGATGCAGTTGCTAAGGCCATAAACAAATACAGTGTGAATAAAGTCCTCGAAATTCATCCCCCATCTATTCTATTTTTAGAACAGTTGAGGTGGAATTTGTTTTCAATTTCAACACACTTCATATTTTTTATTTTATTTATTTTTTTATTTCGCCATCTACTGGATTTGAACACACGAACTTTTGCTTTGTAGCCTAACACGCTACACACTCGGCCACGCACACGAACATTAAGGGTTGTTTCAACTTGTACATGTGCTTACATGCGCACCAGCAACTGTTCTTTGATTTTTTGTTTAAAAAGGTACTCGGCCGACGGTGAGCGTTGAACACACAACTCTTGGATTTGCAGTCGGACACACAAGCTCTGTGACACCGTACTCATTACTTAATAAGGAGTAATATAATTAGTTATTTTTGTATACATTACTTAGTAATGGGTTACATAATGACTAAGGACTGGGTATCGATAAAAACTAATATTTCCATTTTACTTCAATTCGGGGTCGAACTTAACAGCACTGATTTTATTTAGCAAAATAATATTTCCGTTTAAATGTTTGCAGTTTATTTAATCCTGTTATTTTCAATTGGTGATTATTCGTAATTATCTGTAGGGTATCTATAAAGTTCGTTAACTTCTTTGTAGTCATCTAATAATAAAAATATTGCCCATTTTCGAGCAATTACTTGTATTACATAAAAATATTCTTGCCGTCTTGTTCCATATGTTAAGTTTATTGAAAAAAAGAAACCAAGAATAGTAAAAAAACAAAAACAGGCTAAAACTACATTCTCCAATGTTATTACATAACAGTTTTAGTATTGTTTGTTAGTCAAATGATTACAAGTTGGGACATTGTAAAGATATGCAGACATAGCAACACTCCAGCAGCAGTAACACCACCGCCGCCTCTATCCCAGTACCACCACCAATACTTATATAGACAAGACCAAGTTTAGGCCATATAGTAATAGGTAGCGGATAAATGATTTGTCTAAGAACTCTTAACTGGACAATGACCATGACTAAAAACGCGTTTTGGGGGCAGTTACAGTTAGACGAGATAGTTTAGCTGGATTTTATTGCTTGATTTCGTTGAACCGTTGCAATGGCTTCACTGCAATGGCCAGGGGACAAAATTCGTTTTGTTCGTAACTGTTAATCGTCGTGGTAATCGTTCATAATGTGTCATGCCACTAAAGTGAGGGCGTGGTGTCCGTTTACCTTTTGGTGTCGTTTCTTTTTTTTTGTGTAAATACTGTTACGATTTTTTCTGCTTAGAAATACAAAGCAATTTGTATGCTAATAAATAATAATGGTTATATGGAGGAGAACAAATGCAAACTAGCCATCGCACACACACACACATTTGATGCATGGGTGGAGGAGCAGCCTTACAAGATGTTGTTATTGTGAAGGAATCAAATTAACTCAACAAGTTTAGCCTCGTTTCGTTTATTAATTTCAAGAATTTGTAGAAACATTCAACAAAGGTGTAAACTGTAATTAACTCTTGACAATAGGCAATATTTAGTAAGATAGCTTTTTCGTGATACGCTTTTGTTTATTGACACCATCCGCATACCCGGAATGTATGGAATGGTTTGTTGACGTTTTTTTTTTTGTAATAGGTTATGATTTCCCTTTAGATTATCTTGGCATTTATTTAGGTGTGTGACTTGATGGAATATTTTTAATTTTGCATGTTATTTATTTGTTCCTTATCAATCAATGACACGCCGTGACAACAAATATTTCGCTTGTAACATAAAGGCACAGTTTATCCAGTAAACATCACCTCTGGGCTGGATTGAATTAAAATGTGATTTTAACGAATTTTGTAGGCGCTATAACAAGCAACATTTGTTAATAGTTAGAACCGTTTCAAAAAATTACCGTAGATTTTACACGAGATGAGCTATTTTAGTTTTGCTCAGGTACTAATTTTTAATGAAATTCCAACTATAAGGAACAGCTTGGAACAAAGTTCCGTTTCCCCAGAATGATGCCCGAGAGTGTTCTCTTTCAGCCCATGTACCAGTAAGGTTCCGCCCGTTTAACACTTTTTTTAAATTTTTTGAAATTACATGGGTAAAAATGTGTAATTTGTGTAATGTGTAATAGCTTTTTTACACAAATGGACATTTTTCTAATGTATAAATCTTTATAAGAGTTGTAAGACCTTTTTATACCCTCAGCATTAATGCACACAAAATTTTGGATAAATTCACTCTAAGACCTGCTCTCGAGTCACTTTGATTTCTGTTGAAGCAACTTTCATTTGCTACCTCAATTACGACAGTAAATGCTTTTTCAAGGGCAAGTCCATACTTCTTTAGAAAACAGCCCAAAAGGTGTCCAAACTTAGTTTTAGTTCGAAGATTGGCAACAACTTCCAGTACTTCCCTCCAATATTTAAAAATGTCACTAAAATGGTAATCGTACATCCCTTGAACGGGGCAACCAAATTTATCCAAACGTTGGATCTCCTAATATTTTGTCCAAATTTAATTTAACTTCTAGAATGGCCGATATCGATCTTCTCTTTATGTTACCTCACCCGCAAAAGTTCAACAATTGTGTCGATCTATTCGCAGATGAAGGTTTTAATCAACATAGGTTGAGGGTGTATCTCTCTCGGCAAAGCTTATGAACACCTCAAAAACACACATATTTTGGATACAAAATATAAAAAACTCAATTTTTAATTTTAACTTTGGCCTTGGATTCCTCTGCAACTACTAGACCGATTTTTTTTTTTAATGTATGGGAAAGCTGATTATGTTATCTGTCGAAGAGTTTGGACCAGGAACAAACAATTCTGAAACACTGTGCCACTGAGGGTTCTCCGACAACGTATTTACTCAGTATCACACTACATTAGCGTTGTAGCCAGCTCCTACCAATTCAGCGCACGTATGTTTGTATTTGTATCGTTTTGTCTGTGTTTAGAGCAGCATATCTCAGAATGTCAGCTGCGGGTTCTTTTGGTTCGTGTCGGAATGGAAGGTTAGTTAACCCAGGACCAATTTGGACGTGCTTGGTTTGTCACATCCGCATCCACCACACTCAAACTTCGCTGAGATGCAATAGATATCGAGAGTGGGTGCATCTCAGGGGTTGCTCTGGACTCGTCCATGTGGGTGACTACAACAAGGACTATGTTTCTGCATGCTGCGAGCACATATCCATTCCCCATTAAGTAATCGTCGGCATCAGAATATGAGACTTCCCTGCAGTCCCCCTAAAACTACACACCCAGAACATAGCACCAGTCGTTGCTGCAATTTAATTGTAATGGACTCCTTTGGACTCACGATCTTACGTAAAAGTAGTGGTCTTTAAAAGTCGCTCCAAGCACACAAACAACTCCATGCGCATCACGATAGCTGGCATTCCGAACTTGGTTATGACACACAACCACAAAATTTTGTGACCGGTTTCGCTGTAAGTTACGAAGTTCATCAGGCATATCGGCTGTGGAGTGGCTTCTCCTGCAGTGCTTTGAAACTTATATTTATACCGAAGTTATTGTAATTAAGAAACTAAGCCATCGCTATCGAGCTTTGATTTTTCAAATGCAATGCAATTGTAGAGGACTACGCCGTGCTTCCCGTGCCCTCAGATCAAATATAGACCCAGCCACCATCATAACGGATAATGTGCTTACAAGCATAAAAAACAGCAAGAGCTCCACTGCAGTTGGGCCGGATGATCTGGCAACGAAGATGATAAAACACATTGGGCAACATGGTTCAAACTATCACCTTCAACCTGTGTGTCGAGGTCCCCGGCTTGTGGATGGTCGGAAAAACAGTACCGGTAGCTAAACCTGGCATACCTGCCCGCATGGGTAGCTGTTACCTCTCCTCTACTAGTACCAGTCGTGAAGGTCCTAGAGGACATACTTCTGCCGTACTTCAGTGAGAATTTTCGCCTGACCGATCACCAACATGGCTCCAGAGCTGGGAGGATTAATGTCACACAAAAGAACCATATTCGTTGTCGAAAGCCTTCGACACAGTAAACCACACAATTGTCCTGAGGGACGTTATTGAGACCTCTCTCCCTAACCACCTCAAGAGATGGTTGGTAAATTATTTGCCGGAAGGTAGTCCTATGTGGAATTCCGTGGTCGCAAATTTGCCCCCAAGAAGGTCGGAAAAATAGTCTTCGTAACAAAACTTGGCAAACCTGCTCACATGAGTAGCTCCTACCGCCCCATTACTCTGCTATCACCAGTCTAAAATTTCTCAAGACCATACTCCTGCAGTACTTCATTGAGCAGTAGCTTCTATCCGATCATTAGCATGGCTTCAGAGCTGAAAGGAACATAAAGTCACAGAAGGACTGAACAGCAAAAGACCACACAAAGGAACCATGCCCAAAGTCCATAAAATACGAAAGAAATAGACGCAGAATTAGACATACATATCCGCGAACTGGATATCCTGACGACCAAGAATCACTAAACTATTGGAAGAACTTCTGACAATTTGTACCTCTTTTGCAAACATGCATTGCTGGGAACGTAGGGAATAGCACTTGCTGGTAGTACTGAGGGGAAAGACAAGTGGACCGCCCTGACCACCTACAAATCAATAGGCAATCCCCTTATTCATTATGAACAGCCCCAATATTCATTATGAACTATACTCAATGAGTAACCTCCAGACTGTTCAAAAGACTGCACTGCGTATCGCTACGGGGTGCCACTCCAAGGATCCCGGTTAAATTCCACTGCACGTTACTAAGGAACCAACAAAATGCAACAAACTAGACCACACCAATAGTGAAAGTTGCACCGGACCTCCTCTGAGCGAAACGGCCGATTCAGGTAAGGAGCTCCTAAACATCCCAAACACACCCCAAAACCCTTCGAAGCATGCACATAAAACAGTGGTAGACGAATACACCTTATCGTACACGAGCAGTGTTGTACTCGGCGGGTGACCCCCACCCAAAAGTGATGATTAGAAGGTTCTAAGTAGAGAAACTAGATCAATACTATCCTTACTTCGGTCTGGTATCTTAAGGTACCTAAATAGTTATCTCTTCCTCCTAAACCCTGAAATCTCAGACATGTGCCAAAATGTGGCCAATCACCATACATCACACGATACCTCTTCGCATGTCCTGGGAATTCAACAGACTTGACACCGGAGTCACTATGGACACCTTCAGTTGTAGCGGTCGCGTTTTGAGTGCTTAGATTCCTTGCTTATAATTTAAAAATTTCTTCGCTATCATTTCTGCTACCGACACAATTTTATCTGAAGGGGTTACCACAACAACGACGGCTTACAATGAATTGAGGAAGAATCGCATCAGCCTTTTCAATACGGACCTATCTCGATTGAGCCTGGCTCTAATGAATCTTACTTAGGATGTATGGGGATAACAACCAGGTCTGAAATTACCGAGGTAGAATTGCTTAACGTATACATCCCGCCACACCTGTACTCCAGGTTATAGAACCATTATTAGCCCGATTTTGGCAGGTTATAACTTATATCACCAGTTTAGGAATTGGTCCTAGGATATGAATGACCATAGGGGCATAGCGCTGGCTAAGCAGATTGACAGCTTTACGTTTTGCATTGTCAATGAGGACGACCCTACCAGAATTAGCGGATAGTGTCATAGTTCGTAAGACATAACCTGGTTCACAAAAGACGCTGGCAACCCGTCGTTTCCCTTGGGTCAGACCATCTCCCTATAATCGTCATCATCTGCAGACCGCCCGACTTCATCACCTCTGAGCACCGCACTTCTATCAATCATGGGAAAGCTAGTTGGCGTAGTTTCAGAGAATTGTCCAACCCATCTGATGTTCTGATAGCAGAAAGGATGTTCCGCTACAACATAATAGCTGCAGCCGCTTGCTATATACCTGAATAACAAAGGAAGTAAATACGTTGATCAGTGAGCACAAGCGGAACAAATGACTAGATCATCTGAATTGTTGCAAATATTGGAGACGGAATTAGTGAGTTATGAGTAACGGTTAAGTCACTCTCGAACCCTGGAAAGAGGGACGATAGGACCTCAATCACATACGTTGACTAATCCAAAGAGGTGAGCATTGTAGATTAATAGACAATTTGTCGAGCATCCCGTCAGTAACAGAGCGAAGAGGAGATTATGGCTTCGATAAATCATCCAAGACGTTAGGGCCTGACGGTATCTGTAATGCTGAAACAGCTGGATGATCCGGGGATTGAGAATATCACCAAAGTTCTCAATTTGTCGCTAGCCTCACACATCGTGACCGAAGTCTGGGCAATGGGCAGGGTGGTCCCGCTATTGAAGGAAGGCAAGGATGCCAGCAAAAGTGAAAGGTACAGGCCGATTTCGCAGGGAGTTCAGTATCTCAACAACGTTCTCAACCTGTGTCTAGTCACGAAGTCTGCCATGAGCAGCGCTAAATCATCCAAGGCGATATGCCCTGATGGTATCTCCGTGGTAATGCTGACACAGCTGGACGAACCGGGAGTTTAGTATTTCACCAAAGTTCTCAACTTGTCGCTAGCCACCCACATCGTGCCCGAAGACTGGAAAATAGGCAGGGTGGTCCCGCTATTGAAGGAAAGGAAGGATGTAAGCAAAATTTATTCGTACAGGACGATTTCGCTTTTGTCGAACCTAGCAAAAATTCTTGAGGCTTTTCTTCAGAAATAATTATTCAGTTGCCATCATCAGCATGGATTCCGTAAGCAGCACAGTACTATAAAAGCGCTGCAAGCCATCACCACAAATATTAGTCGATGACTTAACTAGAACAAGGTGTACATAACAGTGTTAGCGGTACTGGATATATCAAATGCATTTGATACTGTGAAGCAGGACATTGAGCAAACTACCTTCAAGTTTGAAAGGTGTGGTGATATCTCCTCAACTATTTAACCTATACCTTTCCCGTATTTCACGGAATTGAGATCGTTTCGTATGCGGATGATTGTACGGTCTTGGCGTCGGGTTCCTTCCCAGATGCCAAATTTGTCCGCGTAACATATACGCAAATATCCGCCACGAAAAATGAACACAGAGTTTAATGTCCTGGTCGATGGTAGCAGAATTTTGAACACTAACTACCCAATATTCTTGTGGTAAAATTTCACAGCATTTTCACGACGTATGCGCATGCCACACCTATATGGGACAAGCTAATTTGTAGGAGCAAGGTCCTCAAGTCCCTAGCCGGCAGCACTTGGATAAAAAGTAAGAAACCTTGTTGACGACCGGAATAGGTCGGTCTGTGGTATGTTATAGCATATATACATAAGTGTGAATGATCGCAATGGGATAGTATTCAAATCTGTCAGAACGCCGCCCTAAGAACTGCAACAGGGTGCCTCCTCATGTCATCAGTGGACCAGCTGCATGATGCTCGGGTGTTACCGTAAGAGTCATCCCAATCACAGTATGATGGATAAGCGAAAATTTTGAACTTTTGCAAGTAAAATGTCCAAGAAAATTAACACTCCCTCGCGCCCTCGGTGTGACCGGAGGCTAAAAAAATACAATCAAGAAAAATAAATTCCGTGCAAAGCAAGTGCTCAGCGTCCGTCACCGTTCGACCATACCCTTCTCTACCTTCGGAGTGTTATACCAAAAAACTGCACTATCGAATATATTTCCTAAGTTTATGTAGAGCATATAAATCATTTCAGTTCTCTTTGTGGAATGCCTCGTGTTACAGTACAACAACATTTTATGTACTTCATGGATTGACGGTATTTGCCGATTGGGTGTTTCTGACATACCTCTTTTTGACTTTTTGTGATTGGAACAGGGAAAAAGCGCAAAAAAAAGAAAACAAAAACAAAACGAAGACAAAATAAAATTGTAATTTTAATATTCATGAATTATCCGTATTCAGATGCAAGACATATGATCCATATAATAAAAACCTCAGTCAACTTTTTTTGATCCCTGGCAGAACAGTTATTTTGATTTAAGACATACATAAATTGACATTTATTGCCAGCTACAGCTAACTTTGGAGATCGATGAATGAATGGATGGTTGGTTCGTTGGCTGAATTAACTTGAAACGTGTAGGAGTTTATAACACAGTTGATGTAGAAGAATGACATTAAATATGCACAACGAACATGAAATTATAGGCGGTAACATTATAATCGAGTCTTAGAAAAAAACGCACACACTCAGTTTGTGATATAACAATTGAAGCAAAGGAGCAATTATTTCTGAAACGGTAGACGACAAACAATATTTGTCCACTTCAAGAGACAAATTTATGGCTGCAATGACGCGTTTAAATGACAGATATTAATCGGTTCTAAAGCATTTGAACAAACAAAAATCGAATGCTGTACAGATTGTTGATGTTGATTGGGTGGAAATTGAACGATTGTCGCAAATGTTGTCAAGTAATGTGGAAGTCTTCTAATAATGGGATTTTATGAAAGAATTGTTAGTTAAGTTTAGAGTGAGACCATCATATATTACATACAAATGTGGGCTTGTAAATGGTTAACGAATTATAGAATTTTGAAAAAAATAATTTAACAAAGATTTTGTAAAGGTACGAGTATCCGAAATAATAAATTAATCGGGTAATAGAGAAAGGTTAGATAATACTTCGCACTGAATTCCAATACATATCTAGCAAAATAATGGGGTTTTATAGAACATTTTGATAGTCGTAACTACTTACAAAACACCCTACTAACCCATTATTTAAAAAAAAAAATGTCGCGGACGGCATATGTCTCATGTCCCATGAATTCAACGATATGCAGAGCAGATTGTACCATCTGGCTATGCTTGCAAGCAAAACTGGACTGGAAATAAACAATGAAAATGCGAATAAATACCACCAGGGCACCAGCGATAATGTATTTAAAATAAAATACAAAACTGTAAGTCTGGATTTTTGAAATGAGATTTTTCTAGTGAAAACCCGAACTTTTTAGGCATCGAGTATTCTGATGTTAATGATAATAATGCTCATTTTTCGGCTTTCCTAAAAAACAGAACACAATATTTGCAATGTGTCCGCACGATTCAACTAAGAAGTCATCGATTTCTGTTAGTTGAAAAACATAAACACAGTTACCATTGAGTGAGTTGTTGGAATTTATTTTAAATTTTAATATGCGCGTGTTTTGTTTGTCATAATATTGGTAGTGATCAGTCAATTTTACAAAACTGTTAATAAACATGTAGACAATATGTAGACAATTTTTTCGGTTTCACTACGTCAGAAGAAAATTGCGTAGAAGAGGATGTTGACAATAAAATTAAGAGAGCTAGATCCCTATTCGGAAGACTTAACAAAACATGGCGATCTAGCCAAATATGTATCTTACAAAACAGCCAAGTCGGACCGACAAATTTCGGGAAAAAGACTAAACACCAAATTTCCGATATTTCGGTAAGACAATGCGCCTAAAACTTCAAAATACCGAAAATTATGAAGTACACTTCTATGGGGGATACAAGAAGACGTGGACCTATTCGGACAATTCTCTTAGTCTTCTCATGGAAGACTAAGTACAAAATTTCAGTTATTTCGGTGGGTTATTGATGTCACAACCTTCAGAATCACAAAAATCGGGAGGTAACCAAAAGTGTTTTTATACCTACGAATTTCAATCGGAAAGGTTTTTACCTTCAACGTTGACGAAATATCGGAAGGCCAAGGCCTTCAAAATACCAAAAATCGAAAAGTACCTTTCTATGGGGACTATATGAAGGCGAGTACTTATACTGACAAATTTAGAGGGGAATGTTTTATACCCCAAACAAACACTAAATACCAAATATCCCCCATTTCGGTGGAATATTCAGTCCATAACCATCGAAATACCGAAGATTGGGAGGTACCGTTCTATGGGGGTATATGACGGTGTGCACCTATGCCGACAAATCTCTGGGGAAGAGTTTTATAGCCGCAACGAAGACTAAGTACCAAATTTAAGCCATTTCGGTGTGATAATGAAGTTAAACCTAAAAAATTCCGAAAATCGGATGGTACCGTTTTATGGGAGCTACATCAAAACGTGGACCGATATAGCCCATTTGTAATATCGCACATCCTAGGAGTAATTTAAACTTCTATACGAAATTGAGATTTCAAAAGACGGACGGAAGGACCGACAGACATGGTTATGTCGACTTGGAATTTTACCCTGATAATAAATATACATACTTTATAGGGTCTCCGATGAATATATGATTCATATGATTCTATGTATATGCCTAAAAGAAACTATGGATCTATCCCGTTTCCTTGTGCATGTTACATACACAGAAAAAACAAAAGTATGAATTTTTTTACTAATTCCGTTCATAATTTTTGTTATCCATAATTTGAACGTACCTCTTTTAAAGTGAATGGACAAATTTTTTTACTCATGCACACAATACTATTTTTGCAAAAGTATGAATGCTTTTCTAAAATACAAAAATAAATTTCATAGTTTCTCCTACGTTAACCACTATTTTCTAACAAAACCGGTTTTTGTGCTTCGCCTACAAAGATATGGTGGATTTGCTTCTATTGTTTTTGTCTTTCCTCCCCTCCATCGTATCTACACGCACATTGACTGCGTGTCAACAAAGCACAGCAGCCTAAACAACCACCACTACTCACCGCTACCACACTAACTAACCACCATCGATTTCGTTTGTTTTCGGAAGACACTCACCATATCAATAGCATTAATTCGCAAATACAATTTTTGAATTACTTTAATATAAATGCAACATCTATAAAATCAAGCTAGTGCTGTTGGACTCAGTATGTATGTACAATTAATTAGGAAAATCAATTAGAAGAGAACCCCTTTAAAAGAACAGGAATTACAAAATTAAATAAAAAACAACTAATCTTTATATATAAAACTCAATTGTCGTTTGTTGGTAATTGAATCAGTTGAAAACGGCTAGAGCGAATTGGATAATTTTTTGTGGAAATGTTAGTCATAGTCCAGTTTAGGTTTTTATGCAAAGAAAACTTGGCCACGCCCACTTTTCCGCCCACTTTTATAAATATGTTATATCTACGAAACTACTCAATAGATTTTCCTGAAATTTTCAGGGAACGTAGAGTGATGGCCCCCGTTTGAAATAGGCTACATATTTGGTTGAATTTCGGATCGGGCGGGGTACCTCCCCTATGCCCAATTTTTGTAAAAATGCAATATTTGCAACAATTTCAAATGTATCGCTTTGAAAATTAATTTCCGAGTCAATGGCGATTGTGTTTCCGACCTTACGTGCTTATTTGGGGCATTAAGACTGGACAACGCCCGCTTTTTTAAATATGTTATATATACGAAACTACTAAATCGATTTTCCTGAAACTTTCAGCGAATATACAGGGTTGGTCCCCGATAAAAATAGGCTACATATTTTTTGACTTTCGGATCGGGCGGGTACCTCCCCTATGCCCTTATTTTTGTAAAAATGCAATATTTGCAACAAATACGAATGCATCGGTTTGGGAATTTATTTTCGAGTCAATGGCGATTGTGTCTCCAACCTTACGTACTTATTTTGTGACTTAAGATCCGACCACGCTCACTTTCTAATTAGGTTACATCTACAGGGGATTTTCAAGAAAATCGCGATTTGTCTAAACTTTTAAATCATTTATAAAGAAAAATCAAATATCGTTCGTTGGTAATGGCATCAGTTGAGAACGGCTGGACCGATTTTCGACTTGGGTTTTTATGCAAAGAAAATTTGACCATGCCCACTTTTACGCCCACTTTTTTCAATTTTCTATTTTTATCATTTCTACAAAAACTGAACCGATTTTCCTGATATTGCCAGGGAATGTACAGAGATGTTCCCCGCTTAAAATAGGCTACAAATTCAGTTGAATTTCGGAAAGGGCGGGGAACTTCCCCTATACCCTACTTTTTTAAAAATGTTATATTTACAATAATTACGAATGTATCTATTTGGAAGTTCATTTGCGAGACAATTGTGGTTGTGTCTCCGACCTTACCTACCTTTTTAGGAACCACAGACTTGACCATACCCGCTTTTTAAAATATGTTACATCTACAAAACTACAGAACCGATATTCGTGAAAATGTCAGGGAATGTACAGGCATATTTTCTTGAATTTTGAAGACGCCTTACCTTTATGAATAAAAATCAAATGCTGTCATAACCCAACTTAGGTTTTTTGGAAAGAAAAGTTTACCTCGATCCAAAAACAGGTTACATATTTTATTGAATTCCAGAGGGGGCGGGGTACCTCCCCTATCCGATATTTAAAAAAACGTTATATTTGCAAAAATTATATATGTATCGGAATAAATATTTACGGATTAATCTAGAATCTAGGTACTTCTTTCGGGCCTATAGGCTGCTTTTTTAGTATGTCATAACTCCAATACTACTGAAGGGATTTCCATAAAATTTGTAGCAAAAGCTCAATGTTTACCGTTGTTATGTGGGGTACCTTCCCCATGCCTTTCTGTTAAACGCTATATGTATTAGGATTATATCGGTTTCAGCATATATTTTGGTAGGCAATGAAGTTGTGTGCACCCTAGGACCGGACCAGGCCCACTTTTTTTAATATGTTATATCTTGAAAACTGATGACCACGCCCACTCTTTTCAAAACATTATTTTTCCAAAACTACTGAACCTAATTTTCAGAAAATATTCAGGAATGTCCCGTGGTCCAAAATGCTATATATTTGTAGACAAATTTCGGGGCCTATTATTTTATAATCGGAGTATTTGTTAAACTTATGAGTGCATCAGGTTGCAAATTAGTTTTCGAGACAACGGTGGTTGTCCCCCGATCAAGAAAAACTATATATTTCCAAATGTACTTAAATGGTGAGGTTCAGCGGTCCATCAGCCATGAAAAGCTAAAACATATAGGTCTAAATAAGCGGGAGAATTCGATTTAATCATTTTTTTAAATTTTATTATTAGATCGCTTTAGGATAAAGACAGTGACATGGACGATAATAAATCCTAGATCGCTTTAGGATAAAGACAGTAACATGGACGATAATAAATCCTAAAAGGCACAAATTGGCGAAAAATCCGACAAAGTCCGAGGGAGAAAAGAAAGGTTACAGACAAAATCTGTTGATAAATTTAAAATCCTTCTCGATTTGACAATGGACCGAAGAAGTGAGGTATAAAATACCTACTTTTGAATTAAAACTCATTACGACGGGCCAGCAACGCGGACCGGGGTCTGCTAGTGCTATATATTTGTAGACAAATTTCGGGGCCTATTATTTTATAATCGGAATATTTGTTAAACTTATGAGTGCATCAGGTTGCAAATTAGTTTTCGAGACAACGGTGGTTGTCCCCCGATCAAGAAAAACTATATATTTCCAAATGTACTTAAATGGTGAGGTTCAACAGTCCATCAGCCATGAAAAGCTAAAACATATAGGTCTAAATAAGCGGGAGAATTCGATTTAATCATTTTTTTAAATTTTATTATTAGATCGCTTTAGGATAAAGACAGTGACATGGACGATAATAAATCCTAGATCGCTTTAGGATAAAGACAGTAACATGGACGATAATAAATCCTAAAAGGCGCAAATTGGCGAAAAATCCGACAAAGTCCGAGGGAGAAAAGAAAGGTTACAGACAAAATCTGTTGATAAATTTAAAATCCTTCTCGATTTGACAATGGACCGAAGAAGTGAGGTATAAAATACCTACTTTTGAATTAAAACTCATTACGACGGGCCAGCAACGCGGACCGGGGTCTGCTAGTTTGAAAATAAAATAAAAAAATAGTTTCAAAATAAAATAAAAAAAAACAAAAATTTGTATAGAAAAAATAAACTTTTGAAAAATATAAAAAGAGTTTTGGAATATAATCAATTTTTTTTTCTTTAAAGAAGATTATTTTGAAATAAATGAATTTGTTCGTATTTTGCAAAATAGAATACATATATTACATGTTTATGATTCATTCAAAAAAGAAACCGGTATTTATTGCTTTATGAACTAGGTTCATAAAATACAAAAATCTGAACATTGGAAAATTTTTTTGAACACTATTCATATATTGAATGATTTTTTTTTTCCTGTGTACCACTTATGTCTTTGTGCATTTATACACAGAAAAAAAAATCATTCAATATATGAATAGTGTTCAAAAAAATTTTCCAATGTTCAGATTTTTGTATTTTATGAACCTAGTTCATAAAGCAATAAATACCGGTTTCTTTTTTGAATGAATCATAAACATGTAATATATGTATTCTATTTTGCAAAATACGAACAAATTCATTTATTTCAAAACTAGCAGACCCGGTCCGCGTTGCTGGCCCGTCGTAATGAGTTTTAATGACAACTTTTTATCGACTTTATGCTTGACAATTCAAAAATAGGTATTTTCTACCTCACTTCTTCGCTCCATTGTCAAACCGAGTAGGATTTTTTGTCTGTAGCCTTTCTTTTCTCTTATGGACTTTGTCGGATTTGCTTTTTAGGATTTATTATCGTCCATGTCCCTGTCCTTATCCTAAAGCGATCTAATTATAAAAGTTAAAAAAATGGTTAAATCGAATTCTCCCGCTTATTGAGACTTATACGTTTTAGCTTTTCATGCTGATGGACCGTTGATCCTCACCATTCAAGTAAATTTGTAAATATATAGTTTTTCTTGATCGGGGGCGCAACCACCGTTGTCTCGAAAACTAATTTGCAACCCGATGCACTCATAAGTTTAGCAAATATAGTGATTATAAAATAATAGGCCCCGAAATTCGTCTGCAAATATATATCATTTTGGACCACGGGACATTCCTGAACATTTTCTTAATATTAGGTTCAGTAGTTTTGGAAAAATAATGTTTTGAAAAGAGTGAGTTTTCAAGATATATCATATTAAAAAAAGTGGGCCTGGTATGGTAGTTTGGCTTAAAATATGTACCTAGGGTGCACACAAGTTCATTGCCTACCAAAATGTATGCTGAAACCGATATAATCATAAGTTTGGCTTATAATTATAGCGTATTGGAGTTATGACATATTAAAAAAAACAGGCGTGGTCGGGCCTATAGGCCCCAAAGAAGTACCTAGATTGTACATTTTTATTCCGATACATACATAATTTTTGCAAATATAACGTTTTTATAAAAATATCGCACAGGGGAGGCACCCGCCCCCTCTGGAACTCAATAAAATATGTAACCTGTTTTCGGAGGCGTTGTAAACTTTTCTTTCCAAAAAACCTAAGTTGGGTTATCACAGCATTTGATTTTTATTCATAAAGGTAAGGCGTTTTTTTAAATATGTCCCCTTCAAAATTCAAGAAAATATGCCTGTACATTCCCTGACATTTTTAGGAAAATCGGTTCAGTAGTTTTGTATATGTAACATATTTTTAAAAGTGGGTATGGTCAAGTCTTTGGTTCCTAAAAAAGGAGGTAAGGTCGGAGACACAACCACAATTGTCTCGCAAATTAACTTCCAAATAGATACATTCGTAATTATTGTAAATATAACATTTTTAAAAAAGTAGGGTATAGGGGAAGTACCCCGCCCTTTCAGAAAATCAACTGAATGTGTAGCCTATTTTAAGAGGGGGCCATCTCTGTACATTCCCTGGCAATTTCAGGAAAATCGGTTCCTGATAAGTACGTAAGGTTGGAGACACAATCGCCATTGACTCGTAAATAAATTCCCAAACCGATACATTCGTATTTGTTGCAAATATTGTATTTTTTCAAAAATAGGGCATAGGGGAGGTACCAGCCCGATCCGAAAGTTAAAAAATATGTCGCCTATTTTTATCGGGGACCAACCCTGTACATTCGCTGAAAGTTTCAGGAAAATCGATTCAGTAGTTTCGTATATATAACATATTTAAAAAAGTGGGCGTTGTCCAGTCTTAATGCCCCAAATAAGCACGTAAGGTCGGAGACACAATCGCCATTGACTCGGAAATTAATTTTCAAAGCGATCCCATTGTAATTGTTGCAAATACTGCATTTTTACAAAAATAGGGCATAGGGGAGGTACCCCGCCCGATCCGAAATTCAAACAAATATGCAGGCTATTTCAACCGGGGGCCATCACTCTACGTTCCCTGAAAATTTCAGAAAAATCTATTGAGTAGTTTCGTAGATATAACATATTTATAAAAGTGGGCGGAAAAGTGGGCGTGGCCAATTTTTCTTTGCATAAAAACCTAAACTGGACTATGACTAACATATCCACAAAAAATTATCCAAATCGCTCCAGCCGTTTTCAACTGATTCAATTACCAACAAACGACAATTCAGTTTTATATATAAAGATAATCTTCTTTAAAGAAAAAAAAAATTGATTATATTCCAAAACTCTTTTTATATTTTTCAAAAGTTTATTTTTTCTATACAAATTTTTGTTTTTTTTTATTTTGAAACTATTTTTTTATTTTATTTTCAAATTAGTTGTTTTTTATTTAATTTTGGAATTCCTGTTCTTTTAAAGGGTTCTCTTCTAATTAATTATGTATCTTGTAAATCAGAACAATGTGAACCATATGTACATACATACTGAGTCCAACAGCACTAGCTTGATTTTATAGATGTTGCATTTATATTAAAGTAATTCAAAAATTGTATTTGCGAATTAATGCTATTGATATGGTGAGTGTCTTCCGAAAACAAACGAAATCGATGGTGGTTAGTTAGTGTGGTAGCGGTGAGTAGTGGTGGTTGTTTAGGCTGCTGTGCTTTGTTGACACGCAGTCAATGTGCGTGTAGATACGATGGAGGGGAGGAAAGACAAAAACAATAGAAGCAAATCCACCATATCTTTGTAGGCGAAGCACAAAAACCGGTTTTGTTAGAAAATAGTGGTTAACGTAGGAGAAACTATGAAATTTATTTTTGTATTTTAGAAAAGCATTCATACTTTTGCAAAAATAGTATTGTGTGCATGAGTAAAAAAATTTGTCCATTCACTTTAAAAGAGGTACGTTCAAATTATGGATAACAAAAATTATTAACGGAATTGGTAAAAAAATTCATACTTTTGTTTTTTCTGTGTAAATACTGTAATGTTGGAATGTAGAATATTTTGAACTGAATTTTAAAGGAGTTTTTAAAAGTTTTTGAAAAAAGGGACCAAAATGACCCCTTTAGTGACTCGCATGAGGGTTAATTTTCTTCACAAAAAGGTACCCCGCATTATTGTCAGTAATATTGCCAAAGACACTTTATACCTAAAATGCAAGGATTCCAAGGAATCTGATGTTGGATATTTAAAAACCTGTAGAAATGTGTGGAACTTGCCATGGCTATTTAGGTTACTTCCCGACGTAAACTTTCAAAACGCCGATACACTTGCCTTATTTTTTCGGTCCACTTTCATAATCAGTGCGGGGTTTCTTGTAATTTAAAAAAAAAAAATTAATTTTGTTGTACAGTGTTATTGTAAGAAAAACAAGCAAACAACATTTTTGAAAAATAATGAGGGATGTTTTTAAGAAGTTACTGAATAGGCCCACTAGAGCCGCACAATAACCCACGAACTAAGACAAAATAACCTTACATGGGAAGATGCAAAAACAACGTGAACTAATCAAGTAAGATTGCGATGTTTTGTGGACGCCCTAACAATCGTTTTTTTATAACACAAGATGTTAAATGTTCAGTCCAGAGAATATATTCCTATGCTGCTTCAGTTATTTCTCCCCATAATACCGTTTTAAAATGCGTGAATAAATATTGGTGTTTGTCATTAACTTGGACACTTCTGTGCACAGTTTGTTTTATATGTACATGAGAACTTCAGTATGTCCATACCTCAGATTATTGTTTCACTTCTCGAGAACTAATTTTCGTAATTATAACAGAAATCTATCAATAACGAATAATGTACAAAATAAGTATAAGCGTTGATGAAATCTTCTCAAAATAAAATCTTATTTCATTTATTCAATAAAATAAAACATTAACTTCAATAACCGGTCCGTGTAATAACAAAAAAGTTCAACCTTTTTCGTGTTCTTTTCATATTGACATTTTTGAGAACAATGAATGCAATGCGATTCGAAAACAAAGCAATTTCTGTTATCTGACATACATTTCCTCAGGGGTGTCAAAACGAACACTTTTTAATTCATATTTCAAAGTGAATTTCATAATTTATATTATCGCCTCCGTTTTATCTCGGTGAGTTTCATTTACCGTGTGTATTGGGTTTTATTTGATAGACAGACATGCAATCGGCATTTAGAACCAACCCATTAGCAAGTTATGTTTTTTGTACGCTTGGAAATGTTCTTAGATTTTTGCCAACTAGCATTCCACTCTAAAGTGAACCTGTTGTTATATCACCACTCTGCACACGAGTTAAAATTAGTTTAAGAGTTTTTTATGGAGCAAAACAGCAAACAAAAACGATTCTACATAAAACTCATAATTTATAACAATTTAATAACGGCAATTACAAAATTTTATGTTTCAAATTAGAGTCTAATGAAAAAATGACAGTTTCATAGCAGTTAAGAAGTTGGGTTTATGGAATACAGTTAGACATCAAATGTTTGAAAACTATGAATTTTTATACCCTCCATCATAATGTGGAGGGTATAATTAAATTTGCCATTCCGTTTGTGTACAGTTTGTATAAATAATAACAAAATTCTAAGCCAATATAACCATGTCCGTCTGTCTGTCCGTCCGTCTGTTGAAATCAAGATAGGGCTTTGTAATTTGCTATAGAAGTTTCTATTACTCTTAGGATGTTTGGTGAAAGGTACCACCAAATTTTCAGTATTTTGAAGGTTTTAGCTTCATTATCACACCGAAATTTGGCACTTTGCCTTCGTTGAGGGCATTAAATTTTCCCCCAGAATTGTGTCGGCATAGCCCCAGCAGAACGGTATCTCCCGATATCCGGTATTCTGAAGGTTGTGGCGTAAGTAGTCCACCGAAATGGCTGAAATGTGGTATTTAGTCTTTATTTGGGGTATACAACTTTTTCCTCTAAATTTTTCGGTATAGGTCCACGCTCTCATATAGCCCCCATAGAAAGATACCACCCGATTTCCCGTATTTTGAAGGTTATGGGCACAATAAGCCATCGAAATGGCTGAAATTTGGTATTTAGTCTTCGTTGGGGGTATTCAACTTTCTCCTTTAAATTTGTCGGTATAGGTACACGCCTTCATATGACCGCCCATGAAGAATGTGGCCACAACAACCCACAGAAATGTCTGAAATTTAGGCTACATTGGAGGTAAATCTTTCCGAATGAAATTCTACGGTATAGGTTCATGTTTCGATATATCCTCCATAGAACGGTACCTCCCTGCAATTTTGTATTTGGTCTCCATTTGGGTATAAAACTTTCCCTGCTAAATTTGCCGGTATAGGTCCACGCCTTCATATAGATCCCATAGAACGGTACCGATTTCTGGTATTTTGAAGGTTGTGGCCACAACAACCCACAGAAATGGCTGAAATTTTGTATTTAGGCTATCTTGGAGGTAAAACCCTTTCCGACTGAAATTCGGATATATCCATGTTTCGTGTTTTGAAGGTTAGCCACATTGTTTCGCCGAAATTGCTGAAATTTGGTATTTAGTCTTCTGAATAAGCGAAAGGAAACTAATTGTGTTTTTTTACTTCAATACAACTCATGATGGTGGAGTATAACAAGGTTGTCCCTGCCAAACTTAACGCCTTTCTTACTTGTTCTACCCTCATCATTTACGCTATCGTGGGTATGCACAGAGGCCAATTTTCCAAAAAAAACTGGCCAAAACTCCAAAAATGAATGGATTTAGACATAACCTTAACCATGTTTTATGGGTCGCTGATTTCATTTTTCGTATTTTTTAAGCCTTACACGATCATTGAAGGGGTCTTTTTGGTCCCTTCTCAAATAAAATGAGATCGTATCAGATCAAAATATTCTACAAATTTGTTCGCCATCAATTTCTACTATAGGTCCTAGAGTACACCAAAACTCTATATCTTACCTAAACTTCAGAAATATGCAAATTTATAAACACATTTTAGGGTTAAGGGCGTTCTCCATGTGGGTTTTGGCAAAACTGTCATACAAATCATCATTTTAAAAGAATGGCGTCAAAGACAAAAATGTTCTCTGCTAAATTTCATTAGTCACCAAAGAAATGATATCTCTATTTGCATTAAATACCAAGGAAATAGCGGTATCAATTTAAAAAAAAAAAAAACACGAAACTAAAATAGGGTTGCAAGCTTCTACCATTTCTACAGTTTTGGAAATATTTGAGTTAAGATCACTTGGAATCCTTGCAATTTAGTTGTATAATATCGTTGGCTACTTTTCTGACAAAGATGCGAGGAATACTTTTTTTAAAAAAAATAACCCTCGTGCGATTCATAAAAGTGTTCTTTTTGGTACCTTTTCAACACATATCTTTAAAATCTCCTATAAAATGTGATCGTTTCTTTTTAATAAGGTCACTTGGACCTGCTTTTTTACCCACTTACTAAACAACAAACGTATATATTGTTGCACAACTACACGCAGTAGACTCCTATAAACAATCTTTGACACTATTTAGTGTAAAATGATACAACAGTTTTTTCGATTTTTTTGCCAGGTTTTTCGGAAATTTGGCTTCTGTGGTATGTGGTAAAAACAAAAAATGTTTTACAATCGATGAATCCGAGTTTTACCCATTCAGAATTCGCGAACTGTTAACATATTCTATATAGTATGACTGAAATTATTAAAAATGAAGTGTTTTAGGAGGGATCCCATAATGTCGACCATTAAAATTAATTTACGTGGAAGCTATGTTGGCCTCAATGTGGAAAAATGGGTTGAAGCCAACAAGTTTTTTTATGCTCCCTTCCGATTTCTGGCTTAACCATACATTTTATAGACCTATGTCCGAAGAAAGAATTACAGAATACTCCATGGACAACATGATTCTAGTTTATGATTTTTCGATATATTTACTGCATCCACCTAAAATTGATACTGACATTTTGAAGCCGGAATGTCGGGGTTTTTTGATTTGTTTTAATAATCCGGACGGGAAACAGGATAATATTCCAAACTCATAATAGGATTATAAAACTCGTGATTTTACGTCGTTTGATGTATACCTCATGAGTGTGCTCCTTACAGTATCCTAGTAATTGGAGTCTAAAGGACAAAATTTAATTCGTGAATTTTCTTAAAAAAACTATTTTTTGCGTTTAAAATTTAAAATTGTCATTCAATTTCCTTTTGAACCCCGCGTGAATTTAGTTTTTTTACGCGACGGATCTAATGAGCCCTTCCGCGAATCGAAATAGGAAAATCAGCAAAAATATATTTTGACAAGTCCGCGTACTAAACCGCGATTTTCGTTAAAAAAATTTTACATAAATGGAATCCTTTATACGCGATTATAATATTTGCAAAAACGCGTGTCATAAATTACGGAGATACGGGAGTAATATGGGTCTTTTACGCTAAATAGAATGTGGAGGCACATCCGCGGTTCTTGAAGAATCTGTTTGAAATAGGTGTATATTGACGTATTTTTGATAGGCGCTAATGAAACCGGATGCGCATCAAAATCGTATGCACATTGCGCGACTTTTACCCACTTTAAGGTTTTTTGCATTGTGTGATGCAACTGGCGGCACCCAATGGCCGCTGAGTGAAACTTCGAAATATGCATAGGTTTTGAAAGAGATTAATTCGCTGTATCGAAAATCGGATGCGCATCAACCGACTTTAACTAATTCGCGAATAACATGCTTTTTAATTTTCATATTTTTTGAATGATTATAATTTCAATATTACTTGTAATTTCCTATTCTTATAAGTTATCATAGTAAGCAGTTAATCTTTCGGGATGGTAAACCGTATTTCTTGATGAAGTTTTAGCAATATACATTAATTATTATATGAGATTTTAGCATAATAGTTGGAGAACTCCCAAATATTGTTTTCTAATTTATCTAATCGAACCAAAAACAAGTAAACAAAGGCTATAGTCGGACGGGGTCGACCATGTGATACCCTACACCACAACATCTAACAGCTAGCTATGCGCAACCGCCTTGCACGCTGAATGTACGGGTTCGATTCCCAGGCCTGGCCACATCAAATTTCCAATGGTGGCAAAATTCCCCTTAGTAATGTTGGCGACATTTCCTTAGTATATCAGCCATGAAAAACTTTTCAGTTAGTGGCAACTTAGGACACGCCGTTCGGATTGGGCGATAAAAACGATGTCACATATCAATAACTTAATATGAAACCATTGGTATAAGAGAAGCCTCCCTTGTCCCTACTGGGATGTTTGTGGAACAATTATATAAATTATAAATTTCTAAAATATATTCGAAAATTGGAATATTCAAATTGATTAGACCCTGAATATCAGCCCAGCAAAATTTGAAAGAAGGGGTTCCATGCGATGACGTGATTTCATGGCATCTTTTGCATTGGTTCAAACTAAGTCATGAAAGATCCGATTTTTCATTAGCATTTGAACCAATGCACGCAGAGAAAAAAATATGTTTGATCCAACAATATTCCAAGAGCAAAATATGTATTGTTAACATATTGTTGGATTCCTCATGTAGTATTGTAAATCCAAAAATAGTTTGTGTCAACTGAACAATATTTCTCTCTTTTCTTCGAAAATTTGTTTCTCTTCTCTCGCTATTCGATGCCGTGTTGAAAAAACAATTTTGGTGAGTTGTGGTGTGTTTGTATGACATGCTGCCTTTACCTTTGTTTTTGTGTGTATGTACTTGTGAGACTCTTGTTTTTATTTGTTTCTGTTTTGTTTCATTCTTCTTTCCTATTCATGTTTGTTATGGTGTTTAATTATTCCTTATGTTGTGGTGGGTTCTTGTGGCTTTTTGTTTGTCTTTGTTGTCAGCCAATGCAGCAAACCATGTATTGTGTTCATCAATGATTGCAATATTATACGCGACATTTATATCCAAGTTATGCGAAAAGTGTATATGAGAAGTATATGCACTCAAATCAAAAACTTCTGGGCTGGTTTTCTGTATTGACAATACTCTTTGTAAACAAAATTAGATTATGATAGTTCCTACAATCGGTATTGTTAACGATTTTAACAATATTGCGGAAATTCGAAAGTTGTTTTTGTTTTCTATGTTTGGAACAAAAGATGGTATTTTTGTATTTGGATTACAATGTTTGAACAAAACAAATACATTTTTGAAACCAAAACATATATTTTTGTTCCAACAAAAGCGAAAAATATTTTTTCTCTGCGTGTGCAATGAAAGTTGTGAAAGATCCGATCTTTTCATCAGCATTTGAACCCTTGCACAGGAAGTTGTGAAAGATCTGAACCCGTCGATCCAATCGAGATGCATTTTGTGTTTTTATTTATACACTTTTTTCTAAATATATAAGACTAGCTGAGCTCGGTGCGCTTTGCTGCCCCGACTACGATAAAATATAATGGAATGCATAATTATATTAACGTTTTTAATATTTTAACGAATAAATATAGGAGATATGAAGGCATTATATACCTATTCACGGTTGTTATGGAGCTACTACTATGTTATTTTTTATGTTTCAGAAGGTAACATTCCTCCGAAAGCCTTTCCGCCTATAAGTATTCCTAATGATTTAGATATATCACAATAAAACATAAATCTTAAGAAGTCTCTCAAAGATATAATACTTAATAGCTGTAAATTAAATTGAACATACATATCGTGTTTTGTGCATAAAATACAGAAAATCAGCCGAAAATATATATGGGAGCTATATTCAAATCTGAACCGATTTCGATATAATTTGTCCCATTTATTTCTAGAACGAATTCCGTCACGCTTTCCAAATTTCAGTGAAATTGGACATATATAATAATAATATAATAATAATAATTGTTCCACAAACATCCCAGATGGGACAAGGGAGACTTCTCTCATATCAATGAGTGCACGCCGATTCATATTGGCTCAATGATATGGGACCTACTTTTTATTGCCGAGTCCGAACGGCGTGTCTTACGACACCACTTGTAGAGAAGTTTTTCATGGCTTAAATACTCAGGAAATGTCGCCAACATTACTGAGGGGGAATTTTGCCACCGTTGAAAATTTGATGTTGCTTGGCCTGGGATTCGAACCGCAGACCTTCTGAGTGCAAGGCGGACGTGCTAACCATTGCACCACGGTGGCCCCCATACATATATAGTGTTTCCAAATCTGAACCGGTCTCGATATAATTTGGCTCATTTATTTTTGGAACAAAAATTTCAAATTTCCGAATTTTAGCCACAATGGACACATATAGCGTGTTTGATGCATCAAATACAGAAATTCGGCCGAAAATATGTATATATAGGAGCAATATCCAAATCTGAACCGATTCGATATAATTTGGTACATTTATTTCTAGACCAAGTTCTGTAACACATTCCAAATTTCCGCGAATTTGGACATATATAGCGTGCTTGGTGCATAAAATAGAGAAAATCGGCCGAAAATATATATGGGACCTATATTCAAATCTGAACCGATCTCGATATAACCTAGCACATTTATTTCTAGACCACGTTCAGTCACACGCCCCAAATTTTATTGAAATTGGATATAAATAGCGTGTTTGGTGCCTCAAATACATGAAATCGACAGAAAATATATATATATATATGGGAGCTATATCCAAATCTGAACCGATTTCGATATAAATTGGCACATACATTTCTAGGCCAATATCCATCACACATTCTAAATTTCAGGGAAATTGGACATATATAGCATGTTTGGTGCATAAAATAAGAAAAACGGCCGAAAATATATAAATACGGGAGCTATATCCAAATCTAAACCAATCTCGATATAGTTTGTCACATTTATTTCTAGAACAAATTCCGTCATACATTCAAAATTTCAGCGAAATTGGACATATATAGCGTGTTTGGTACATAAAATAAGGAAGTTGTTCGAAAATATATGTGTATGTAGCAGGCCATGTAGCAATGTACCCTAAATATTTCAGTAAGATCTGTTCAGCGGTTTTCGAGTCTATAAGGCACAAACAAACATATAAACAAATTTCAATTTTATATATATAGATTAATTACTTACAATAGTATTGATGTTGTCGGAGACTCGAAATCACAACCAACTTTGTTAAAACTCTCGTCGTAATGATAATGTCATTGCAAAGGGTTGGTGAAAATGACATGCCAAAGCATTGGTGGAAATGACATGCCAAAGCATTGGCGAAAATGACATGTCAAAGGATTGGTGTAAATGACATGCTTTGGATCCAAAAATGAATAACATCTTTTGGGGCCCACGCTCATATAAAATTCATCGATGAAGATGCTAAAAATATGACATGCCAGATAACTTGCACTCATGATTGAATGGCATCTTTGGCATCGAACATTTTGCTGGGAGGTTCCTTTTCGGAATACACCCATTTATTTGGGGAAATTGTGAGTTTATCTATCGTCCAAAAACTGTGCACTACATATACTTGATAATGCACGTAATTTTGTGCTTTTCAGGGTAACTCGAAAATTGTTATTTGTGGGTATATATTCGATGTAAGAAATAGATTTTATACCGGTAGAAATAACTAATAACGAACAGAAATTAAAAAAAATGCATGCAAACAAATTTATAAATCTCAGAATTATTCATATTCAATTACACACCAAAGAAGATAGTTTAAGTCAGCTGCGCTAATGGTGATATAACCTCAGCCTCTGACCAATAAAGAAACAAACACATTAATTATGCCATATAAAAATATATTGATTTTGTATCAAGAGTTTGCTTCAAAATATGTGGAATCTGTGGGTATCGGGCTATACCAAATCAATTTTAGTAAGCTAACTTCTAATTTTTGAAAAAATTTGAAAATTATTTTTCGGATTTGTAATTTTAGTTGGAGCCGGCAGGGGTTTTTGGAACTTTTGGACCATTATCTCAGGAAGTATGGACTTACCCCAGAAAAATTTTACCGTTGCAATAGTTCTTCAAAAAACATTCAAATAGATCCGATACGAGTCCTCAAACTGCACTTTTCCCAAATTTTGTGTGACTGGATGAAATAATACGATATGCAAAGTTTGGACCAATCAGAAAATCCCCTTGAGAGTTATCTTGCGGATTTGCCATTTTATTTAGGTTTCTCGTTTGTTTTTCAGGGTTTCTTGGAAATTTTCGGCCCTAATCTCAGGAAGTATGGACTTGTCATTGCAATTGTACCATCGTAAAGGAGCCGCAAGAACGAACTGCTGAAAAAAATTCAAAACGATTCGCAGGCACATTATTACAATCTGCATCAGGGGAAAGGTCAGTAGTTGTTTTTCCACATGTAGGCTACTTTGCCGGTACATGCCCTCCAGATATTAAAATATGGACCAAAAATAATATTTGGATATTTTTCATGCAAAATGAAGGAATGTGTTTTTCAGGAAAAAAGATATAAGCTGTATGTTAAAAATTTTCACAAAAAAGTTGTGGTATATTTAACCCTCTAAATACTATCTGATCGCCATCTCAAATTGCAAGCTCCTTCTTTGTCATTTACTCTTATCTTATTTAATATTTCGTGTTAATCGGACTATTATAAATAATATGGATAAATAATATGTTTTTGGTCCATTTCACTCGCTAAATATTTCACGATCATCACCAATAAAAATAGGGATCTATTCTGGTCTAAACCCGATCTCCATACGAAATTTCGTGACGATTGGTCCATAATTTATAATGGACAGACGAACGGATGGACACACATCTCAAAATCGCCTTATCTCGTCGATATATGAAGATTGGTATACCACAAAACAAACTTATACATAGATGTGTAGGGCATAAATATATTTGGAATAACATTTTAACAATTTTTTTTCTCTATTGTTGATGCTATAATATGCAATTTATAAGGCCAAAGTTTATAATTTTGGTTTCATAATTTTTACTCGTTGTCTAGACTCTGACGTATTTTTAATTTATTGTTTTGAGGATTATACGGACTCTGAGTTAGTATATTTTAGATTTGCTCCCAGACTTTTTTAATTTTTTTTGATATTCCGCGAAGATAAAAACAAATTTTAGAAATTATGGTGCATCTAATGATGCTGTTACTGAAATATGCATACATTTTATCAATACAACAAATAAGAAATTTTAAAATATTTTTTCTTAAAAAAGAATCAAAACCGCTATAACTTTTGCGCGCATCGGCCAATTTTGTGAACGCGAACAGATTTAAAAACAGAATTTTTTCTTTCACCCCTGTACCATAAATCGTAGATGTGCTGTTATTGTAAAGGAAATTTGGGATCTATTCTGGTCTAAACCCGATCTCCATACGAAATTTCGTGACGATTGGTCCATAATTGGTCCATAATTTATAATGGACAGACGAACGGATGGACACACATCTCAAAATCGCTTTATCTCGTCGATATATGAAGATTGCTATACCACAAAACAAACTTATACATAGATGTGTAGGGTATAAATATATTTGGAATAACATTTTAACAATTTTTTTCTCTATTGTTGATGCTATAATATGCAATTTATAAGGCCAAAGTTTATAATTTTGGTTTCATAATTTTTACTCGTTGTCTATACTCTGACGTATTTTTAATTTATTGTTTTGGGGATTATACGGACTCTGAGTTAGTATATTTTAGATTTGCTCCCAGATTTTTTTAACTTTTTTTGATATTCCGCGAAGATAAAAATAAATTTTAGAAATTATGGTGCATCTAATGATGCTGTTACTGAAATATGCATACATTTTATCAATACAACAAATAAGAAATTTTAAAATATTTTTTCTTAAAAAAGAATCAAAACCGCTATAACTTTTGCGCGCATCGGCCAATTTTGTGAACGTGAACAGATTTAAAAACAGAATTTTTTCTTTTACCCCTGTACCAAAAATCGTAGATGTGCTGTTATTGTAAAGGAAATTTGGGTTTTACCATATAAACTTTCATATGGGAAAATGTGCCTCATCGAAATAATGTTTTAAGAACCCAAGTATGTTTGGACGAAATCCGTTTCATACAATTTGGAGTTGATTAAGCCATGCCCGTCCGTATGTCTGTCTGGCTGGAGCGCACGATAACTCTCCAACGAATCCACAGATTCGGTCCAAAATTTGACTTTCGTAATATTTTGTCCAAACTTACGCAGCAAAGAAAGTCCTCCCAAAATCATGGGTTTTGTAAGGGATTTTTGGCAGCCGTCACTACTCACAAACCCCCTTTCTTCCCCATTATTTTTACAAGGGCATGTCGCACTCAGTTTCTAGTTATTTTATGACCACTAGAATAACTAGTTATTCTGTGGCCACTAGAAGTTGAAAATTAAGGTGAAAAAATTCTAATTTTAGAACAGTTGATGTAGAGAATTTGTTCTTAATTTCATCACACTTCTTACTTTTATTTTACTTTATTTTATTTCGCTCTCTGGGCGAGTTGAACACACGAACCCTCTGATTTCTAGCCAAAGACACTACACAGTGCTCCACGCACACGAACATTAAGGGTTGCTTAAGAACATAAATGTGCATTGCACATGTGCACCACGAACTTTTATTTTATAATTAAAAAACTCGCGACGGTGAGCGTTGAACACACAACCCTAGGATTAATAGTCGGACACACACACACACTGTACCACCGTCCTCATTACTTAGTGAGGAGTAAAGTAAGTAGGTTTGCCTTGCAAATTTTTTAAGATGTAACCCATTACTTTTCAGATTACTTGTAATGCAAAAAGAAGCTTGTTTACATTACTTTGTAATGTGTTACGTAATGACTAACGGATCCGAATTTTTGCTGGGTAGTTTAAGTTCGAAGATGGGTTATATCGGTCCACTGCTTCCGATACCTGCCCCACAAAAGTTCGAAAATTTTAGGAAATTTTGTGCGCACGATAATTCTTGAAGGGAGTAACCGATTTGGTCCATACTTTGCACGTCGTGAAATTTCTACCAAACTTAGATGAGGTTCCAATATGGACTCAACCGTTCCACTGCCACGGGTACTTCACAAACAAAATTTCGGAAAAGATCAGTTTAGTACCTGCTCCCGAATCGATTTGTTTTTTGTTGTAACAACTAGTATTTACTGCGCCCCATACGACGGTACAAGAAAGGGCAAGTCTATACGTCCTGAGAAAATTGCCTGAAAGTTGCAAACAACCCCTATGACACCGTGTGTAGTGGTTGGAGCGCAAGATAACTCTCGAACGGATCTACCGATGCGGTCCAAAATTTGGCATTCGTAATATATTGTCCAAACTTAGTTTAAGTTCGATGATAACCAATATCGGTCCATTCCTTCAGGTACCTCCCCCACAAAAGTTCGAAAATTTTCGGAAAAATTGTGCGATCGATAACTCTTAAAGGGAGTGACCGATTTGGTCCGTATTTACATATCCTAATATATTTACCAGATATGGATCTGGTTCAACTCAAAATTTCGGATAAGTCCATTTTAAGGCCTGCTCTCGAATCACTGTTGAAACAACATGCATTCGCTGCCTCAATTACGACGGTAAAATTTTTTTCAGGGCCAAGTCCATACTTCTTGAGAAAACAGCCCGGAAGGTTTAAAAACCCCTATGACACCATATGTAGTGGCTGGAGAGCACGATACCTTTGTTACTATGTGCAGTTTAAAGTCTGTTCGAAGATCTTTTGGAAACGTGTACCGATGCTGTTCGTTGTGGTCTGTTTACCGCGATATTATTTTCCGTGGACAAATCCAGTCTTCCTGGCATAATTTTCCAAAAGTTATACGATGAATAACTAAAATGACTAGTGGTCACGATATAGAAAAAATTTGACTCTCAACATAAGATCCACTTCCAAATGGATTATATCGGCCCATTCCTCCGCTACACTTTTGAACTTTAATCCTAATCCACATTCTTGTCGGCAAGTTTAAATGTCGAAAAAGAGCCACAAAATTCTGAAAAGACCCTAAATACATTCGATCTGTCAGTAGAAGAAAAAATCAATTAACATAGGCTGAGGGTATATCTCTGTCGGCAAAGGCGACTGCTACTTTTTTACTTGTTATACCCTACACCACTATGTGGGGAGGGTATTATAAGTTGGTTTTGACCAAAAAGTTTGTAACGCATCGAAATAATGGTCGTAGACCCATACTTATATATACCACAATGAATGTCTCGACGAGCTGAGTCCGTCAGTCCGTTCGTCCGTCCGTCTGTCCGTCTGCCCATCTAAACCTTGTAATCACGCTACAGGTCGCAATTTTGATCGGATCGTCACGAAATTTTGGATGTTGATGGGGGTCCCGGAGGGGTCCGGTCGGATAATATTTAGGGGTCGGAATAGGCAAAAAACTTATGTGGTTAAAAAGACAACGTTTTTTTCCTAAGCGAATATCTCAGCTTCAATACGGGGTATACCAAAAGCCATGAAAGTAGAAAATATCACCTTTGCAACGATGTTACGTAGGTTGTCGTAGGTGGTCACACAACGAAGATATCGCAAAAGCCGCTAATAGAACACAACTTTTCATTTTTGCGATTTTAATAATAATGACGAATATCACAGCTTTGGTTCGGGACCTTCCAGAAGCAAAGTCTGACAATGAAAGTAAAAAATCCCATCACTACAATGATGTAAAGCAGGTTGGCGTAGGTAATACATCCCATTTTTCCAATTTTTTGGAAATCACGCTACAGGTCGCAATTTTAATTGGATCGTCACGAAATTTTGGGTGTTATTGGGGGTCCCACAGAGGAAAAAACCTTTTGATTTTTGATAATGGTCGGATATTATTCCGGGGTCGAAATGTGACAAAAAAAATATTTGGAAAAAAGTCCAACGTTTTATTTCAAAGTTAATATCTCCCTTCTGTAGGAAGTATATCGAAAGCAAAACCTGGCAAGGAAAGTACAACGATGTGAAGTAGGTGGTCAAACAACAGAGATATCGCAATAGTCGGTAATGCATCCCTACTACGAAATTTTGATCGGATCCTCACGAAATTTTTGGGGTTGATGGGGGTCTAACAGAGAAAGAAGCCTATTGATGGTTGGCATACATCCCACTTTTCCATTGTTTATTTGGGTTGTACTGTCGATGAACTTAAATGCGTTTCAAAAAAATTGACCTGTGTTAATGAAGACATTCAGAGCAAAGGCGCTAAGCTCTCCCAATTTTAGTATTTTGAATTTTATTAGTCAAAAGCTTATGAACAGGGGTAGTGGTGTAGGGTATCACATAGTCGGCCCCGACGCGACTATAGCCTTGGCTCACTTGTTAATAAATAAGGGCTGTTCTCAGATTGTTTTGAAATTTTTGGTACTGGTAGTCCTTGTCTCACACTTTACAAGATAATTAAATGTTTCCGTAGTTCGATATTATTTTCGTTTCCATTAAATTTGGATTTTCTTTTGTTATTTAGTTTCTGTGTTGAAGTTTGTCATATAAGCCAATAGAATGTTTTCACTTTCTGAGCAGTCTTCTATCTGCTAATGGATTTCCATCTCTATAAGTTAGTTATTTCCTACTATTTATTTAGTGAATATCGATGTCAATAAATATCTATTGGAAAACTGCTAGAAAATGTTTCTTTTGCTTTTTCCAATAGATCATGATGTACATATGTGCATTGTATTCATGATTTTCGTACATAAAAGAAACTTTTGAAGTCACGTTTCTTTTGCATAACATTTTCTTTCTTTTCGCTTCCTAAAAGATGAACCATGATTTTGTTATTCAACGCCATCAGCCTTTGTTCAATAAAAATAATCATAAATAAATGCATGACTTGTTGATATCGACTGAGTGATAGAGAAAAAATCTGTAAATCATAGATTTGTCGTAGGAGTTGCCAGATTTTAAAAAATAAAAACAATTCAAACAAATATAGAAATTCATATCCCCCATTTTCCCTATATTTGCCAAGTTGTCACATGTAGATGACAGTTTTAGTGTAGATCACTAGTAAATTATTTAGCAGATAAAATTAAGAAAGAAAACAATATTAGGCATCTCTGTTGAATGCAATGTAATCATTCATAACTCATTGTGACTAAACGAAAAATTTCTATTGCTAAATGCGGAAAATATATAAAGAAATTTTAATTGTTTTTTTACACCAATCATCATTCCATTGCAATTGCCAAGAAAAGTTTTGAAAGAAGTAACAAACAACAAAGTGATTGTTGCTGTGAACATAAATGGTTGGAGTGTGTTAGGCTAACACTTATACGTAAAAAATTATTATTTGATTTTTAATAATTTTGATATCTGTTTAAATTGTTTTATATCGCCTTTTATACAAAAATAGTTTACTAACACTGACTAAAGAAGAACTCTAAGAAAAGTGTAACTAACTAACTCAGAAGTTTGACCTATGGCAAAACTGTCCTTCCGGGTTCATCATATTAACTTCATCGACATTCATCGCCAAAAAGAATTTTTCACCCCCCAGCCTTTGATCTCCATATTTGCGCGTATTGATATTTTTCCTTAAAAACGGTTTAAGAAAACGGTTTTTTTGTTCTAGAACTGCAACTAGCTACGTTTTCATAAGCGAATTAATTTAATTTGATTGACAACTCTATAAGCTTTTTAATGGTATACATATAAGTTTAATCGGTTACTTAAAACCTGTTCAAATATCTGGTTCAAAAACTGAGATAACCGGATCTATTCTCCAAGAAATTTTGTTATTAACGTGTTCATCATTACAAGAGCTATTTGTGGTAAATATTTCAGAAGCACCCCAGATGTCTACATAAGCAATAACCAGCTGTTATGTCTACATACCATACATAACCAATAACAAAACCTAGTTTAATTCTGAACCAAGTCCGAATAAATATCAAAAATGACAACGAAAACGGGACAAAACCGATTAGTTGTCAAAGAGAACCGTACCTAGAATTTTCCGAGCAACATTTTTGTAGAATATTTGGATGCTGTAAAATCTCATCTTGTGGTACTTTCACTACGGTTCAAGAAATAAAGGACGAAAAGGACATGAAAGGCATTGAGCTAGAAGAATGAAATGTTCTACAAAAAGACATGTCACCTCAAAACGAAGCAACAACAACGCCAAACAGAGATATGGAGCTATTTTCCCAAGTATTATAGGAAAAAAATTAAAACCTTAATCGCGCGATATTTCAGAAACTTGACCTATGGCGAAAATTTCCTTTTGGGTTCTCAGTATACTCATCAAGGGCTTTCATCTCCAAAAGAAATTTTCCACCCCCCTAAAATGCTGCTGCACAGTGTTATTAGTCAGTGAGCCACACAAATGGTGCAATTTTTTGTATTTTTCGTACTCTTATAGTTAAAATTTCCAAAATCCCAGCCTTATCGATCACTAGACATCGGATTTTTGCATGTTTTTTATTTCTCATCCGATTGGACTCACATTTTGGATCTAGGCGTTTTGAGGGAAAATTTTTCGATATTTGGGGTCATATCAAAAATATGCAAAAAATATGCAAAATATATGCAAAAAATATGCAAAATATGCAAAAAATATGCAAGATATGCAAAAAATATGCAAAATATGCAAAAAATATGCAGAATATGCAAAAAATATGCAAACAGTTTTTGTTCGAAAATCGTCAAAAAAAATCGTAAAATTTACAATTAAAGTTGGAAAAAATCATCAAAAAAACTTTAAAGTGTCCTAAATTAAGACTGCTGGCCATTTAACGTCGATTTTTAGCAGATTATTGTGTTATTGATACCTCTTACGACGGTGTGGTGTAGGGTATATGGTATTGTAATACTATTTTTTTTGTTAAACTATGCAAAAATATAAAATTTGATAAAATATCAATCATGTTATGTAAATTTAATATATTCTTTGTCTTAATTTGTAGCTTTAGGCTGGTTTTAACTCAAAGGGAAGAAATCGATGTCGGATTTTTTTAGGCGGGGGGTGCCGCCTAAACTGTTTACTTAGATTAGATTTTAGATAGATTTAAATTAAAATTGCCAATTGAGCACCATTGGAATAAGTTAACACGTGCTACTGGAGCCTCGAAGTTATGAAAATCTCGTCTCTCTCGCCGACCCATATCTGTGGAACGGGTAAAGCTATTTGCCCGTATTATGCATTAAATTAAAGGTCATTCTGTTTATTTTATATTAAAAAAAAAATGCGTAAGTATTACTGAATTCGAGATAGAAAGCCAGTGTCCCGATTAACGTGACTACGTACGCCTTAAGGCGAAAATGGAGCCTATCTGGGTATAGCCGACTACTTGGAGAACGCATTGTTTTATTTGTTCGTCCTTTATAATTATTTGGTGAGCTCGACTCGGAGTGAAGCTGTGACTTTTTTATGAATTTCGAACAGTTGTTCTTTTGTAAGTTTGGGTCGAATATTTCCGGAAAAGTTTCCATCTTCGCTTTGTTAATATTTTTGTCGCCATTTGACTCTTTACGGTGTTTTGCACTGTCGGATCAAACAATGCCAAGCCAACAAGTTCAGGACTAAGATACCACAGGTGATTTATCATTTTTTATTTCCTTTTTCTGTCTATGTTTTCGTATTTCAATAGATTTTCAACGAGGTATAGGTCTTCTTTTGATGCTAAACTCCTTGTAGAATCTGAAGAACCAAGAACCACCGATAGTGCCCATCTTCGAAATTAAACAAAGCTTGGAAAAATATTACGGAAGCCAAATTTTGGACCGGCTGATCCGATCGAGAGTTATCGTGCATAGGGGTTTTTATAACTTTCGGGCTATTTTTCAGGACGAATGGATTTACGCCCTAAAAAACTTGTACCGTCGTAATGGCAGCAGCGAATGCAATTTGTTACAATAGAGATCAAAGTAATTCGAGAGAAGGCCGTAAACTGCATTTTTTTTGAAATTTTGTGCGGGAGGTACCCGATGGAGTTGACATATGGAGTACATATTCGAACCTGATCTATGTCTTGCAGAAATATTACGATGTTGAAAGTATGGACCAAATCGGATACTCTCCTCCTGAGGTATCGTGGGCACAAGTTTTCCGAACATTTTTGAACTTTTGTGGGGGAGGTACCGGAAGGAGTGGACCGATATAACTTATATTCGAACCTAAACTAAGTTTGGACAATATATTACAAAGGCCAAATTTTGGACCGAATCGACAGATCCGTTCGAGAGTTATCTTGCGCTCTACCCATTACACACGGTGTCAAAGGGATTTTTTGCAACTTTATTTTCTCAGGAAGTGTGGACTTGCCCCTGATGAAACTTGTACCGTCGTATAGGAGGCAGTGAATACAAGTTGCTACAACAAAAATCAAAGCGATTCGAGAGCAGTCGCTAAACTGAACTTATCCGAGATTTTGTGGGGGAGGTACCGGAAGGAGTGGACCGATGTTGCTCATCTTCGAACTTAAACTAAGTTTGGGCAAAATATTACGAAAGCCAAAATTTGAACCGAATCGGTTCATCCGTTCGAGAGTTATCGTGCGCTCCAGCCAGCAGGACAGACAGACAGACGGACAGACCGACGGACGGACGTGGCTAGATCGACTCCAAATTGTCTGAAACACATTTCGTCCAAACATACTTGGGGTCTAAAACCATTATTTCGATGAGGCACATTTTCATCGTATCAAAGTGTATATACCCTCCTTAGCCTAAAGGCTGAGGGTATAAATATCAGATAAAGGAAATAACAAAATGATATATGATCTGTGGTATCTTAGTCCTGAACTTGTTGGCCTGATCTGATAGTTCAAACCACCGTAAAGAGCCAAATGCGACAAAAATCTTAACAAAGCAAGCAAAACAAGATGGAAAAAACCAAACTAATAGTACGGTTACACTACAGTTTTTTTGCCGGGTTAACCCACTTCGAGAGGATTTATTTGACGTTTGCGCTATGGAAGTGACATTTGAAATCCAATCCCACTGGGATAATCCGGCTAAGTGTAATCGGGGTATAACAAAGGAACAACTGCCGAAATTTCCAAAAAAAGTCTACCAGGCGTTATTACAGGGTATACTTACTTGTTGTTCAAGAGATTAAGCGTTAACTCCGAATTTCTTGAAAAATATCCTGTAACTTGACCGCAGAACATCAATTACCAGGAAGGGTAAAGGATGTTAAACAACTTGAAAGTTGTGAACAACATAGCAAAGCAAGGAGTCGAGTTCATCACCAAGTAGTCATCTTTACCCAGATGTCTCCAAAATCACATTATGTCAGCCCCTTAAATAAATTTAAATATGAACAAAATGTAAGACATTTGTTTTTATTCCCAAAAATTGATAATATGGGAAGAAATAAAAAATAATTTAAAAACTTAAGTTACAATGTTTTATTTATAAAAGCACTAAGAAAAAAATGGACTCATATTGGTTTTGGTTTCATATTCACGTATTGTCATCCAAGTCTGAAAATTGTGCAAAGTTTTAGTTCGATTGATGAACTACAACTGTGTGGAAAATAAGTTACTAGAATTGAACTAAACAGACACAAAAGCAAGTTAAGTTAATCACTGTAAAAAGGGTTTTTTACAATAGACTCCATTTTCACCCTAAGGCGTTTTCGGGACATTGGCTTTATTATCTTGAAATCAGTATTTCTTACGTATTTTGTTGTTCGGCAAGAAATATTAAGAATAGCATGGCATTTAATTTAATGCATAACACGGTGAAATAGTTTTAACCGTTTCATAGATATGGGTAGCTGAAGTCGTCAAATAGCCAAAAAGTCGAGATTTTCATAACTACGAGGACCCACTGGCATGTGTTAACAAATTCCAATTGTGTTCAAACTTTAATAATCTTAAAATCTAACCAAACTAAACACTTTAGGGGAGTGCCGCATAAAAAAATCCGACATCGATGTTTTCCCTTTGAGTTAAAACCAGACTAATGCAACAAATTAAGACAAAGAAAATATTGAATTTTAAATAAAATATTTGACAATTTAACAAATTTTATATTTTTTAATAGGTTAATAATAAAAAATGGTATTACAATATACATATAACCATATTTTTATATCCACACTGTGGTAAGGCGTCTCAATAGCATAAAAATCTGCTAAAAAGCGACGTTAAACGGCCAACAATTTTAATTTAGGACACTTTGATGATTTTTCCCAACTTTAATTGTCAATTTTACGACTTTTATGACGATCTTCGGCCAAAAACTGTTTGCATATTTTTGCATATTTTGCATATTTTTTGCATATTTTGTGCATATGCACAATATGCAAATATGCAAAATATGCAAATATGCAAAATAAATACCAAATATGACCCTGCCATTCAATTTAGATTTCTTTGAATCGAATTTTGGTCCAATCAGAATCTTCGTATCTCTATTATTAAAAAATATGCAAATATGCAAAATCCGATGTCTATCGATCAATTTCTCCCCAAGACTAAACCTCACCCGAAATTTCAAGATTCTAGCTCCAGCCGTTTGGTCTGGGCGTAGATTATTAGTCGGTCAGCCACACAAATGGTACCATTTTTAGTACGTTTCGCACTAACCCTAAGCCAAAATTTCAAGATGTTAGCTCCAGCCGTTTGCTGTGGGCGTTGATTATATTATATTAATAGGTCAGTCATACAACTGGTACCACTTTTAGTATTTTTTACTAACCCTCACCCAAAATTTCAAGATTCTAGCTTCAGCATTTTTGTCTGGGCGTTGTAGATATATCAGTTATCATCACTCAACTCTTTTATATACAGTTGCGTTCAAAAAAATAGGAGCGCCCATACAAAAAAAGAAAATTGTCAAAAATATGGTTAAACTTACCCATTTTGGTTTATTTTGAATTTGTTTAACATTGTTTACATCCCAACAGTTAATTCATCAGCAGAAATGTGGCAATCTGTTTTAAATTATTTACTGTTTACACCAACATTTTAAATCGTGTTTAAAGTTTTTGTTCAAAAAATAGGAGTGTGGAAGAAAAAGGACGATAAAAATAGCTTTAGTTGAGTTTAGGATCAAAATTATCAATATTTTAGTTAACAGTAGCAAATCCAATAGATTTTATGAGATTTGATTGCTGTTGGAAAACAAAAGTCCTTTGGAGGTAGCCAAGAAACAGGCGATTGTCCTTGCAGAAATTGTTTCCATAAATTGAGCACTTATTGGGCAACTCAATGGATTTTGTAAACAAAAGCTTTTTGTATTGTTATCTCTAACAATATATAATGATCGGTATCCCATAAATTTGTGTATTTTGATCCTTGAGCCAAGTTTAAGGACAGTTTACATTAGCCCTTAAGGCAAGGATCGTCCAAAAAATCGTATCTATAAGGAATTTATTCCCCTAACCAAATAATATTTAAAAGTCCTTAGGATGCTAACCTTGTATATGCAATCAGTTTCGCTTCTGTTCAAAAAATGTTTAAAACGTGAACGGTTGAAATGTACTTTGAACCATTTACTGATAGGCAGGCTGGGATTGCACTAAGGTTGGTATACGCCGTAATATATTTTTCAATATAAACTTACGTTTTTCACTCAAAAATACTTCATTTAGGTTATTTTCATTAGAAAACTGTTTATTATACGATGCAAAACCTAATAAAAATAATCTTAGGCCAACTTCAAAAGTTTGTCTTTAAAGTTTCCTCCTCAACAAAGCGTTTTGAAAAATGTCTCATATGTGCCAATCATCCAATTATTCAAAAATGAACCATATAATGAATTCTGCGTGCAGTTAAGATGCTAAGGACCTCAAAACATCACTTGATTGAGAAATTAATGCCTTATAAATACGCTTTTTTAACCGATCCTTACGTAAAGAGGTAACGGAAACCAGCTTTAACTTGGCTCAAGGATCAAAATACACAAATTTCTGGGATACCGATCATTATATATTGTTCGAGATAACAGTCAGAGCATCAAAAAACTCTAATCACTAAAATTATGTCTACAAAATCCATTGAGTTACCCAATAAGTGCTCAATTTATGGAAAAAATCGCTGCAAGGACAATCACCTGTTTTTAGGCTACCTCCAAAAGAACTTTTGTTTTCCAACAGCCATCAAATCTCATAAAATCTATTGGATTCACTACTGTCAACTAAAATATAGACACTTTTGATCGTAAACTCAACTAAAAATATTTTTATTGTCCTTTTTCTTTCGCACTCCTATTATTTTGAACAACAAATTTGAAGGCGATTTATAATGTTGGTGTAAACAGTAAATAATTTAAAACAGATTGCCACATTTCTGCTGATGAATTAACTGTTGGGATGTAAACAATGTTAAACAAATTCAAAATAAACCAAAATGGGTAAGTTTAACCATGTTTATTCGACCATTCCCTTGGTGTGAATGAGCACTCCTATTATTTTGAACACAGCTGTACATATAGATATATCGATAAGCTCCTTCCTGGTTTTATTTTGAAAAGTGCTCACATTACCCCTATGGGTATGTCCTAAAATAAACTCGGATGCGGACTCACCTCTGGCATTTTTGTCGTTGCTACCCCAGTGGAAATGGTGATGTCTTTAACATTTACTGCCGCAATATCTCCCCACTGAAATTGGAGAGATACATTAACTTCAAATTTTTTGTGAACTATTCAAGTTTCTCCCTATATCTCTCTCGTGTCTTATGTCTTGCTACTGATTGCAGAATATCCCCATATACGGCATTGCAGGTTGATCTTCATATGTGTCTCCATGATGCAACAATTCCTACAGGACAGTAACAGATCGATGTCAACGTAGATCTAACAGAAGGTATCAGCGGTATCAGACACGAGTGTCTACTCTGATGATATTATAACAGACACGTAGGCTTATATAATAACACTGTGCTACACCAAAAATTTGCAGGGGTTCTGATGCATGGTTTCTTGGGCCCACTTCGATTTTATACCCTCAGCATTTATGCTAACGAGGGTATATACTCGTACACTTTCATACGGGCAAAATGTGCCTCATCGAAATGTTTGGACCAAATGTGTTTCAGACAATTTGGAGTCGATTGAGCAATATCCGTCCGTCTGTCTGTCTGCCTGTCCGGCTGGCTGGAGCGCACGATAACTCTCGAACGGATCAACCGATTCGATCCAAAATTTGGCTTTCGTAATATGTTGTCCAAACTTAGTTTAAGTTCGAAGATGGGCTATACCGGTCCACTCCTTCCGGTACCTCCACCACAAAAGTTCGAAAATGTTCAGAAAATTTGTGCTCACGATAACTCTTGAAGGAAGCAACCGATTTGAACCATACTTTGCACATCGTGAAATTTTTACTAAACTTAGATGAGGTTCCAAAATGGACTCAATCGGTCCACTCCTTCGGGTACCTCCCACACAAAATTTCGGATAAGTTCAGATTAGGACCTGCTCTCGAATCGCTTTGATTTTTGTTGCAACAAATTGTATTCATTGCCCCCCTGAGAAAATAGCCTGAAAGATGAAAAAAGCCCTTATGACTCCGCCTGCAGTGGTTGGAGCGCAAGATAACTCTCGAACGGATCTGCCGATTTTGTCTTCGTAATTTTTTGTCCGAACATAGTTTAAATTCGAAGATAAGCCATATCGGTCCACTCCTTCAGGTACCTACCCTACAAAAATTTAAAAATGTTCGAAAAAATTGTGCGCACGATAACTCTTGAAGGGAGTGACCGATGTAATCCATAATTTGCACATTTTTATATATCTACCAGATATAGATCAGGTTCGAATATTGACTATATATGTCTACTCCTTCTGGTACCTCTCACACACAATTTCGGATAAGTTTACTTTAAGACCTGCTTTCGAATCACTTTGATTTTTGTTGAAGCGATTTGCATTCGCTACCTCCATTACGACGGTAAAAGTTTTTTCAGGGGCAAGTCCATATTTCTTAGGAATACAGCCCGAAAGGTGTAAAAATCCCTATGTCGCCATATGTGGCGTTCGGAGAGCACGTTTAGTCTTCGTCATATTATATCCAAACTTAGTTTCATGGGGCAATACCGGTCCACAACTTAAAAAATGTCACTAAAATGCTAGGACGATATCACTTGAATGGGGCAACCAATTTGTTCCAAACTTTGGATCTGTCCGTAGGTGAAAGTTTCACTTCACATTGGCTGAGGGTTAAGTCTTTTTGGTTTTTTGTATACTTTCCCTTATAAAAGATTGGTACCGTAGTGCGTATGATTGTAACATGAATTTTACTACTTAATAATTACGTACAATACAACCAAGTAGATTGGAAATGTGCCTGGAACATGTAAAATATATAATATCGGCCGGTGCTATTCAATGGGAGCTACACCAAAACGCGAAACACTGACAGTTCAATGTACCAATTTGCATCAGCAAAATCGATTGAAAAATGAACCTGAAATGTAAAAACGGCCGCCTCATTTACATGAGAGCTATATGAAACCGCTGATGTATGTGGCCCATCTTAAGCCCCATACTACCCACCAATATAAGAAACATTTGTGCAAAATTTTGCAGCACGGTGTCCCCCGTAGGCTTATATACATTTGAGAAATTTCTACCAAGAGTTAAACAACAAAAGCATGGTTTTAGTACAGACATATGTTCCTGTATATAGGAGCAAGGTAAAGTGGCAATAGATACCGAAAGCGTGATCAGATTAAGGAAAACATATTTTTCCAATGGTATGGATAACGAGGATACCACTGATAAAACTATTTGGAACTGGTTAATCCACCATTGACCAGATTTTCACCTTCCGTCAAATCCTGGAAAAGACCCAAGAGTGGATGTCGGTACTTACAATATTTTTGTGGATACGTTCAAATTTATTCCAAGCCATGTCTAAATTTGGTATTTTCGCAAACCCCATTCGGATTTGTAAGATGAAATTAACTGATACCAATTCCTCAGTTAAAATATTAAAGAACCCCTACTAACAGTTTAGTGCCAAAAGTGGTTTCAGACTTGGTAGCCTTCAATTTGATATTTTCAACATTCTGCAAAAAAAAGTCAAACGAGACTCAAAAGTTAAATTAAATCGCACAATATATGTATATAAATAATCACATAATACCAGCTTATGCCGACGACATGGACATAATGGTTTGATCTGAAAACAAAGTAACTAACACTTTAAAAAAATCAAAAGAAAATCTGCTAAAGTGGTGTACATAAAGAATAAGTAAAGAAGAAACTTTTCTTCTTAAAGCTAATACTATTCTTCCTTTTTATAACAATTGCTTGTAAATAATTTAACGCCAACAATTATCACATAGGTATACTCTGTACTCTATTTATGGTAAGCGAAACAAAAGACTTAAGAAACAAACATGGACTTATCTTGTCGACAATCACATTTTATTTCACACAAATAATTCCTGCGCAAATGTCAGACAATTTGTTTTGCCATCAAATTGACATTTAAGCCTAAAATATTTCATGTCAGGTTTGTCATCCGTAGTGTGGCATTGTGGTATGTTGTTTTTCGTTTTTTTTTTTCTTCACCAAATTTTACTCCAAGACCAAAACAAAAGTAGGCAAAGAAAACGAAAACAAATGACAAGAATTCAACTTAACACCATCACCTTTTACGGTATAATTGTTGATTTGCAGATGTAATTCAAAACTATTGACAGCAATGGTTTGGTACGTGTAGTTTGTTATAACCTACTGGTTGGGTAAACAAGGCAGGGAGCGGGTGGAGAACGGGTGGAACACTGTACTAACTCTGTAACGCTAAACAATAGTCTTTACTGACATGGAAGACGGATTTGTTGGGGTTGCCATTTTATCGAACTTTAGTATTATTGATGTTCATGGTGTTTATTGCATTATTATTGTTGTTGCTGGTGTTATTTTCTTTTTTCTTCTTCTTTATTTGTGAATTGTACCACAGCAATTGTTGTCTGGTTCGAACAACGTCAGAAAACAATCAAACATTCATGCCTTGGAATACATAGCAACAACAATAAACAATTTTCATGGTATTTTCGGTTTCTTCATTGTGCTTTTCCATGATTTATCACCTAGCGTCTTTACTTCTTCTTTTTGTAGTGTCTGGCATTACAGTACGTTTTTTTCGTATTCGCGTATAATTCATAACTTCATTTCATGTCCGATTATTTATTTGAAATAATTTTTTATGGATTTTTGCACTATTCATGGTGGTCATAATTCAGTTGTGTTTTATGATACTCACATTGTAAAATGGTTTTGATGTTTTATAACATGGAATAAACCGATAAGTGGCAGCAAAAGTCCGTGGGTTTAGTTGTACGTTGAATATGGTAATCCCCCATTCAGTATCTGATGGATGTTTTCAGTTTGTTATTCTATAGAGCAACTATGGTGCGGCTTGTTCCACCTAGATGTTCGTCATAGGTCAGTATTTTATTATACTAAACGAATTTTGTTTAGTTGTCGTTGTTTCTACATCTTCCCTCCTGATAATCCTTTGCCTGCCTTCTTCAATATTAGTATGTATGTCGCCTGAATAATCGTTTTTATTGGTCGAGTTTGATCTTATGGTAGTTTATAAGACCGTTCGCCGTACAAGGAAGTATGACATTGTGCTACCGAAGCAAAGGTTTAAGATTGTCGTTAGATGAAAAAAAGTAAAGAAGCATTAAGTTCGGCCTATGTTGACAATTATGGGTGGATACGTTTTGTGACCAATGAAAATCTCAAATGGCAAATTATAGCTAGTTCGGTTAAAAATTTTAGGTAAAATCCCCAAAAACAACGAAAATCGGGAGGTATCATTATATGGGGCTATACCAAACCTTGGACTGTGTTGACAATTTGTGGAGGAGATGTTATATGAGCTGTGGAAACCTCAAATATTAAATTGCAGATAGTTCGGTGAAAATATAGCTAACACGCTCAGAAATTTTGAGTCAAAATTCCTATAATGGGGAGGTACCGTTATATGGGACTATACCGAGACATGGACCTATACCGATGAATTTCAGTCTGAAAGGTTTGTACCTCCAGCGTAGACTAAATACCAACTTTTAGCCATTTCGGTGAGTTGTTGGGGCCACAAACTTCAAAATACCGAAAAAAGAGAGGTACCGTCCTATGGGGGCTACATGAAGGCGTGGGCCTATACCGTCAAAATTTCTAGGGAGAAAGCTATATACCCCCAACAAACATTTACAGTAATTTCTTTGAATATTGAGGCCATAACCTTCAAAATACCGAATATTTGATAGTGCCGTGGTACCGAGCTGTATCTTGATTTCAACAGACGGACGGATATGATTACATCGGCTTAGAATTTTAGCCTGAATTTTACCCGATGAATATTGCGATGTGTTACAAACGAAATGACAAATGTAATTATAAACCTGTAAGGAAAGGATCATAGTCGGGCGGGGCCGACCATGTGATACCCTACACCACTGTGAATATGTAAAATATTAAAAGGAGATATATATCGATTTGAACTGATTTTAATATAATATGGTTAACTTATTACTAGACAAAATTCCGTCACACATTCCAAATTTCATCAAAATCAAACATACATAGGGTGTTTGGCGCAGCAAATACGTGAAATCGGGCGAAAATATATATGGGAGCTATATCCAAATCTGAACCGATTTCGATATAATTTAACACGCTTATTTCTAGACCGAGTTCAGTCACACATTCCAAATTTCATCAAAATTGGACGTAAAAGCGTGCTTGGTGCAGCAATTACTTCAAATCGGCCGAAAATTTATATGGGAGCTATATCCAAATCTGAACCGATTTCGATGTAATTTGGCTCATTTATTTTTAAACTGAATTCAGCATGTTTGGTGCAGCAAATACGTCAAATCGGGCGAAAATATATATGGGAGCTAGATACAAATCTGAACCGATTTCGATATAATTTAACACGCTTACTTCTAGACCGAGTTCAGTCACACATTCCAAACTTCATCAAAATCGGACGTATATAGCGTGTTTGGTGCCGCAAATACGTCAAATCGGCAGAAAATATATATGGGAGCTATATCCAAATCTGAACTCATTTCGATGTAATTTGGCACATTTATTTTCAGACAGAATTCCGTCACATATTCCAAATTTCATCAAAATCGAACGTATATAGCATGTTTGGTGCAGCAAATACGTCAAATCGGCCGAAAATATATATGAGAGCTATATCCAAATCTGATCCGATTTTCACCAAAAGCAATAACGTTCTTCCTATGGCTAAAAAAATATATTCCCCATCTTTCAGCTAAATCGGACAAAAATGCGACCTGTACGTTGCGAACAAAAATACATGGACAGACGGACGGACGGACATGCACAAATCGACTCAGAACGTGATTATATGTATATCCCAAAAAGGTACTATGGATCTATTTCGTTTCCTTTTGTATGTTACATACAAATGCACAAAGACATAATACCCCTTACCACAGTGTAGGGAACAAAAACAGTAAGTAATTGACAAGCTAAACTTGGTTGTAAAGTGTAGAAATCAATCTGGATGGCAATATTTTTTCAGAATGAACACGATGGACCGCTAGTCTCTGAGTGAAGTGGCTGTCAACAATCAATGGCAGCTGCACATCCTGTAAACTAACCTGGCCAATAGCTAAATGACAAACTCTTTCCGATAACATAGCAGTGCGGATACAAAGAATTACCCACTCGATGTAAACATCAGCAAACTCCATACTTGGATATCAGAGGCCTCCGCTAAGCAATCAATGGAATGACCAGGGATGTTGGTTCTACTTCTCAAATAACTGCAACGTGTCCCCCTGTTAGATTTATTCAAAAATTTGAAGCAATAATCGTGCTTGTCCTTCTCTCCCGGGCATTATTTCCTTGTTGCTTGAGGGTGTGAGATAATGATCAATCTCTTCATCTACAGACTTATCCACCAACAAGTCATGATCACCTGAGTTAGTGCTCCCTAGATCAGGTGAGGAGGACACCACCTTATATGATTTAGATGGGATGACCGCAGTGTCCATCTTATCATCCGACTGAGGGATGTCCTCCCTGTTGCTCATGGAAGAATTTTCCCGACTCATATCTAGAGACGCACTTTCTCTAAATAGATAGAGTGTTTTGTTTTCTTTTTGGGGCTTGCTATTCGCTGAGGCACCCAGCCGTTTTATTACATCTTTTAGGCAGTATGTCGCTACCAGATATATGTCGCTCATCCCAAAAATTTTCTGTAAGATATTCAGTTCATCATATTGTTTCACAACAGAAGCACTCCTCCTTTTCCAACCGAGCTTGGGACCGGCTTTGTTGGAGTTTAGAATGGTCAAGTTGCGATGAATATGCTGTTACTATCTCTTGTAATTGCAGCTTTCCGATATCCAACTTCCGAGTTGTGCTTGTTTGTACTTTATTTGCTAAGATTAATCGGGTACGTACCATTGCTGCATCTAGGCAATGATTCGAGTTAATTTTTCCATCCCGGATCGATCATACATCCAGCACTCTCGATTTTTGTCTTTAATCTATTACAACGTGACCAATTTGGTTTCTTGTTTTGGTGACAGCCATGTAAATGTCGGATGATTAAATCTGGTGCTGCTAACTACCATTTTTTGCCGTTGCGAATTCGACTAGTTTCATTCCTTTGTCAGATGTTTCATTGTGGAGACTTTCCCATTTTGGCATTAAAATCACCTAGAATAATTTAAATGTCATACCAACCCGACGTCCAACCCAAGCTTTTATCGTTATAGCGACCAATAAAAAGTAGTCATAAAGTTTTACCGATAGCAAGGGTGCTGTCAACTTTTAGTTGAAATTTTCATTCATCATTTAGCATTTTATTTTTACCGATTTTTGTCGGTAGCTCAAAAAATTAGTTAGAAAATCGCACTACTGATCTTTGTAAATATATAAATATACATATTTAATAATTAAAAAAATCCTTACTGCATGCCTCAAAGTCTTAATGAAATTTTATACATCCTAAAATAATACATGTTGAATATGTTCTTTTCGTCTAACCGATAAAAACATAAAAAAATTTGTTATGTTTTGCTACCGTTTTCGTTGTTTTAACAATGATTTGCAATTTATGGCCGTCAGAAAACGAAATGCCTCACTCATCATTGGTATAACTTGGCATCCATTATGTCACTAATGACAATCTTGTCATTTTTGTGATGCTGAATTTGTGACCATTCATGGTCATTGTTCAATGCGATATAATTTATAATGGAGCGGAATTACTTAGGTAAATATTTGTAGCATGACAATTTTTTAAAGAAGCCTAATTGGTGAAACCTCCCCGAAAGCATTAAAAAAAAAAACAAAACATACATAAATAACTGGAAAGGTAAATAACATTGACTCTGATGAAATTAAAAGTGATTGGACATAAAACATATTTAGAGATTTTTGATAAGTCATCTACATACATATAAAAGCAAATGGTGTTAGTTACTTCGCTTATAACTCAAGAACCGCCGAACTGATTTTAATAAATCGCACCAATGGTCTCATGGTAGAAAAGGATAAAACCTTAAAAAAATCGCGAAAATCTGCAAAAAATATTTTGAAGAATTTTGGTTTTTCCACATATTTCTTGGTAGCTTTTACTATTGATTTAATAATTCTTTACATATTTTGTCACTTTTTAGCGAAAATTGTGTGTGCACATTTTATGTTTCTGTTTGGTCAATACATTCATATGTACATATATGGGAAATGTTGCCAATTATTTCATATTCCATTTCCAAAAAATTGATTTTTTTCTTTTCGCGCTGCATTAACGATTTTTGGTATATAGGTTAAGAAAATCCGCTCGCGAGCAAATTTTTGGTTGTTGCGGACAAATGTTATCGCGGTTTTACTTCTGCTTTTAAGAAAAAATTATTATAAAGCGCTAATTATTTTATTGGACACAATTGTCACTAAAAAGTTATCACGTCATTAAGTAGATTGCATAATATTTGTAAAATGTTACTCAGCATTCGCGGAATTTACAAAAAATTGACAAAATTTTAAATGTAATCCGAATTTTTTGAAAATATATGTCCATTTACCCGTCAAAAATTACAAAAAAGTAACAGTTTTAAAGAAAGACACCACGGGGAATCAAATGACCCAAAACTTATAATCATCGGGATAGTAGTTAGGATATTATAGCCAAAATAAGCACATATTTGTGTTACAAAAAAACAGATTTTGGTTTGGAATAATAGTTTTCACATGCATTCTAGAGCTGAAAATATTGGAAAAAATCTATCTTTTATTTTTCTTGAAACTCCCAAGAAAATGGGCGGATTTTGCTTTATCTACATTCACATAGAAGGTTTCCCATTGAGGAAGGTTATCGGGTTGTTGAAATAAATCATTAGACTTCTTAAATGGAAATAGAGTTCAAATATGCCGCTTTAACTTATATGCATTATTAAAATATGTGTAAATCGCGTAATTATCAAAATAGTTTTGTCCGCATGTGATTTTTATGTACAGCAAGAGCATATCTTTTAATTTGTATATATTTTTCGAAATATAATTTGGACGCTAAGATGTAGCATCGGCTGCATCTTAGCATTAAAAAAACCTATAAAACTTCGCTAATTTGCGCAAAGTTCATACAATTTCGTTCCGCATCCGGTTTCAGTGTCACCATGAAAATCTGCATCGATCAAGGCAATCAGCCAAGAACCGTGGATGTAGCATCACACACTATTTTTGGGATAAAATGAATGTAGTTTCTTATCAGTGAAATTTTTAAATCTCTGTCTCCGCAAAAAGGAAGATGCTGCACTAGTTTTTTCATAGTAGTGCAAGCGGCCGACAGAATACGCGATAAAATGCGCGATATTTTCAAAAACAATATTAGGTGATTTTCCTACCTTGGAATTTCTCCTATCTCGCGTTTTAGTAGATAGATTTTAACGAATAACGAATAAAAATCCAAAATTTGCAATCATGCACGAGTAAATCGAATGCCAATTGTACAAATTAGACCCGAAATATATGATTTTTAGACATTTGTTCGCACAAAATTTTCGTATTTGGATACAGATTTTTCTGAAGCTGTGTAGGCTACATTCACGACACATATATCAAATAAATCAGAATCGTGAGTTCTTCATTCCTATATATGATTTTTTGAAAAACCTGTTTGCGGAACGAAATTATAAGAAAATTTCAAAAAACACTTAAAATCTGGCTTCAAAATGTCAGCATCATCTAATGGTAGACACAGATCAAATTTTGAAAAGTTATACATTGGTGGGATAATCCTTATTTAGTTGGCTTCTACTCTCACTTTGACAGGAAAATCGGGAAAAATGTGGTTTAATCCCAAACCGAGAGAAAACAAACAAAGTCACGTTGGCTGCAACGCATTTTTACCCATTTTTATACCCTACACCACTATGTGGTAAGGGGTATTATGTGTTAGTGCATTTGTATGTAACATACAAAAGGAAGGGATATACATAGAATCACTTTCTGAGTCGATTTATGCATGTCCGTCCGTCCGTCCGTCCATCCGTCCGTCCGTCCGTTCGCAACATACAGGTCGCATTTGTTGACCGATTTCGCTGAAAAGTGGGGAATACCATTTTTTTAGCCATCGGAAGATCAAGTTCGAAGATGGGATATATCGGTCCACGTTTTGGTATAGCCCCCATATAACGGTAACCCCCAATTTACGGTATTTTGATGTTTTTAGCTACATTTTCAGACCCATGTAGCTATAATTTAACATTTAGGGTTCTTAAGTGTCAATAAACTTATATAACAAAAGTGGTGGACATAGGTCCCCGTTTTGGTATAGCCCCCATATAACGGTGCCCCCCGATTTACGGTGTTTTGATGTTTTTAGCTACATTTTCAGACCGATATAGCTATAATTTGACATTTAGGGTTCTTAAGTGTCAATAAACTTATATAACAAAAGTTGTGGACATAGGTCCACGTTTTGGTATAGCCCCCATATAACGGTACCCCCCAATTTACGGTATTTTGACGTTTTAGCTACATTTTCAGACCCATGTAGCTATAATTTAACATTTAGGGTTCTTAAGTGTCAATAAACTTATATAACAAAAGTGGTGGACATAGGTCCCCGTTTTGGTATAGCCCCCATATAACGGTGCCCCCCGATTTACGGTGTTTTGATGTTTTTAGCTACATTTTCAGACCGATATAGCTATAATTTGACATTTAGGGTTCTTAAGTGTCAATAAACTTATATAACAAAAGTTGTGGACATAGGTCCACGTTTTGGTATAGCCCCCATATAACGGTACCCTCCGATTTGCGGTATTTTGACGTTTTTAGCTACATTTTCAGAGCGATGTAGCTATATTTTAACATTTAGGGTTCTTAAGTGTCAATAAACTTATATAACAAAAGTTGTGGACATAGGTCGCCATTTTGGTATAGCCCCCATATAACGGTGCCCCCCGATTTAATGTGTTTTGATGTTTTTAGCTACATTTTCAGACCGATATAGCTATAATTTGACATTTAGGGTTCTTAAGTGTCAATAAGCTTATATAACAAAAGTTGTGGACATAGGTCCACGTTTCGGTATAGCCCCCATATAACGGTACCCCCAGATTTACGGTATTTTGACAGTTTTAGCTACATTTTCAGACCGATTTAGCTATATTTTGACACTTAGGGTTCTTAAGTGTTAATAAACTTATATAGCAAAATTTGTGGACATAGGTCCACGTTTTGGTATAGCCCAATATAACGGTACCCCCGATCTGCGGTGTTTTGACGTTTGTAGCTACATTTTCAGACCGATGTAGCTATAATTTGACATTTCAAGTTCTTAAATGTCAATAAACTTATATGACAAAACTTGTGGACATAGGTCCACGTTTTGGTATAGCCCCCATATAATGGTTCATTTAAGTTCATATTTTAGTATAGCCCAGATACCTCCGAAATAGCTATTAATGACATTTGAAGTTCCCACGTTATGTACCGATTTTCGATATTTTGAAGATTCTAGCTAATTTTTTTAACCGAATTAGGAGTTATTTGACATTAAAGGCTCCCATCAAAAGCTGTCAACATAGGCCCATGTTTTATTATAACCCCTATATAACAGTACCTCCCAATTTCGAGCCCACCAAAAATTGTCAACATACATAGTTAGATACAGGCACCATAAAAAAGGGCCTCCCGAATGAAGCATAAATGTACATAAACATTATCTGACATTTTAACGTACCCACTTAAAGTTGGGGACAGGAATGAAAAGTAATTATTCCATTTTAGTTCAGAATATTTTATGGTGGAGGGTATGAAAAGTTCGGCCCGGCCGAACTTAATGCTTTTTTACTTGTTTAACATAAATATAGCCACAGCTTCCACGCAAATCAACTTTCAAGGCCAATATTTTTTGCCAAGTCTAAAAACATTTCATTTTATCCAAAAGCATTTAAATTGTACAATATACAACCACTATTCGCGAGTTATAAAGGGGCAAACCTTGGCTTCAACGATGTTAAATTTTCAATAATATTGCCCATATACATATTTCAAAGTCCTACAAAAATGTGTTATTTCTTTAATCAAATTGATTTGATTCAAAATATTTAAAAGAAATGAAAATGGGGTTTTAGTGGTTTCGTTGTGGCAAACAATCGTCGAAATTATTTAGAAAATAGTGGTATAATGTAAAATATGCTCGAAATCAAGGAATACCCTTATTTTGGACTATAACAAAAAGTCGACCAGTGTCTCCTTATGTAAACCAATGGCTTCTATCAAATTTCAAAGCTCTATCCTTAATCTTGAGAAGCCTAGCGCTATCTATTGGGGATCCATTGCCTTTGGTTAAGGTTATATATAAGGGGCCCTAAAAACTCCAAAACAAAGTTTGGCCTGAGAATCCAAAACCCTTGAAAGTTCCCACACTCCAAATTGGCTTTGGCACAGCTTTGTCAGCAATCACTGCATTATTTGAGTGAAGGATCACGATTCTTAAATATATGTATGAGGACTAAAAGACATTACTTTGATTTCATGCGCACAATTAACAATTTACTCGAAGTACCACTTTTGGCTTCAACCATTAAAATGGTGCTTAATATTTCAATTAAACAAAATTCATAGCAATGTGCATTTGGACTATGCAACGTTATTTCGATATCATAGAATAAATGTTTGAGATCAAATCTTCAATTTTATGCCACAACAACACGTTAAAACGTTATATTTTATTTAATGCGTTTAAAATAAATAAAATAACACTGTGTGTAATTTTTTGAGTCATGTTTTATTAACCACATTCTGACTCCACAGTGTGATAGAACACCAAAAATGAGAAGACGCGTGTCTCGCCGTTTTTCCCTATCTCATCAACTTTCGCGGTTATAGGCCTCCAAAGGTTTGAGGCTTTGATGTAGAAAGGGTCATTTATTTAGGACGATATCTTCCAAACCGTTAGGAAATTTGAATTTATGTCAGAGACAAAGTTATAGCTCTTGTCTTAAAGAACAAAAATTGTGAACACATATAATCCATCAAGCTTCATCTGCAAGGTCAAAATCGCCATGGACAAATTTCTTTTAAAATTTTTCTCAAGTTTTGTTATACAGCTTTCAAACCGATCAAATTTGAAGCAAGCAACCAAATACAAAAATGTACATCAGATCTCAATAAACATCATTCCTAGAATCTTCATATGTTCTAAAAAGTTGTTTATTGAAATCTTAGGTACATTTTTGTGGTTGACGGTATCCTTAATTTTTGGGCGGTTGCGTATCTTTGGACCAGGGTCGGAGAAAAAAGTATAAAAATTGGATATTTTCAAAAGATTTTTGCTATTTTACCATTAAGAACCCTTCATAGACATTTCGCATATTCCAGAAAGTTGTTTATTGATGCCTTTGCTACGCTATTGTGGTTGATTGTTTTCTTGAATTTTGAACGGTTTAATATCTATGGAGCAGAATCCTAGAAAATAGGATAAAAATCCCAATTGTTTTGCTATTTTGATCATTAAGATCCGTTTCTACAGAGTTCGTATATTCTAGGAAGATGTTTATTGAGATCTGATGTACATTTTTGTATTTGGTTGCTTGCTTCAAATTTGATCGGTTTGAAAGCTGTATAACAAAACTTGAGAAAAATTTTAAAAGAAATTTGTCCATGGCGATTTTGACCTTGCAGATGAAGCTTGATGGATTATATGTGTTCACAATTTTTGTTATTTAAGATAAGAGTTACAACTTTGCCTCCGAGATAAATTCAAATTTCCTAACGGTTTGGAAGATATAGTCCTGACTAAATGACCCTTTCTACATCAAAGCCTCAAACCTTTGGAGGCCTATAACCGCGAAAGTTGATGAGATAGGGAAAAACGGCGAGACACGTGTCTTCTCATTTTTGGTGTTCTATCACACTGCAGGGTCAGAATATGGTTAATAATTTTCGTGTTGCACAGTGTAATAGAGCATTTGACAATATTACTGAGAATGCTCTGCGGAACATTTTTGTGGAATATGTTAACCCTCAATTGTCCCGCTTAGAGGTCTTTTTGGTCCCTTTTTATACCCTCAGCATTTATGCTAACGAGGGTATATACACTTTCATATGGGCAAAATGTGCCTCATCGAAATAATGGTTTTAGACCCCAAGTATGTTTAACGAAATGTGTTTTAGACAATTTGGAGTCGATTGAGCAATGTCCGTCCGTCTGTCTGGCAGGAGCGCGCGATAACTCTCGAACGGATCAACCGATTCGGTTCCGATTTGGCTTTCGCAATATTTCGTCCAAACTTAGTTTAAATTCGAAGATGGGTTATATCGGTCCACTCCTCCCAGTACCTCCCCCACAAAAGTTTGAAAATGTTCGGAAAATTTGTGAGCCCGATTACTCTTGAAGGGAGTAACCGATTTGGTCAATACTTAGCACATTGTGAAATGTCTACTAGACTTATGTAGATAATGTTCCAATATGGACTCAATCGGTTCACTCCTTCGGGTACCTCCCACACAAAATTTCGGAGAAGTTCAGTTTAGGACCTGTTCTTGAATCACTTCGTTTTTTGTTGTAGCAACTTGTATTCACTTCACCCCATACCACAGTGGATCCACCCGTTGCACGATGGGGCCAATGACAGGTTTTCGAGGCAACAAATCACTGGGGCAAGCTAGACCTTCCAAATTTTGTACAGATGTTTATAATGGGCTTAGAAACTAATATGCCAAATTTGGTTCATATCGGTTCATATATACATATATCTCCCGTATATATGTTCGCCCGATTTCAAGCAATTGATGGACCAAACACGCAAATTCTGCACAATTTTTTATGCGATTTGGAAAATACCACGGAATTAGGACTACAAATAAGTTTGCCAAGTTATATTGAAATCGGTTCAGATTTTGATATTGTTCCCATATATATTTTCGCCCGATTTTAGGTATTTGGGCACCAATCCCGCTATGTATGTCCAATCTTGATGAAATTTGAAATTTGTGACGGATTTTGGTCTAGAAACATTTTTGACAAATCATATTGAAATCGGTTTAGAATTGGATATAGCTCCCATATATATGTTCGCCCGATTTCAGGCAAATGATTGACCAAGCATGCAAATTCCATCAAATTACAATAAAATTTGGAAAATGTTACGGAATTCGGACTACAAATAAGTTTGTCATGTTATATTGAAATCGGTTCAGATATAGAAATAGCTCCCTTATATACATATGTTTAAATTTCATGGTTTTGCCTGTGGTCTGTTATAAGTTAATAAAAAAGGTTCCAAATTTAGTAAAAATCGGTTAAGATTCCGCCACAAAAGCCAAGTTTGTCTGCGATATCTTTGAAATTATATATTATTATTATATACGTCTATTAAATTTTTCCGAAATCCAATTCATAACATTAATGGGTTTCCGATTATTCTCCAACCAAAACATAAAAATGTCCATATTTTTTAATTTTATTACGACATCTGAAATCAGATTTTTATGAAAAGGCGCAGCTGGGCGCAGCTAATTTTTTCACAAAATGATAGTACACATTAATACCTTTCACCACATATATATAATATCCTAGATCTACCTAGATCTCAAAAGTTATACTCCAGAGAACACATGGATAACAAAGCAAAATACTCCAAAAAAGACATAACATCTTAACTCAAAAATACATTTACCACACATAACATTTTTATTATTTGTTAACACTATCTTATTTTACAAACCCATTGAAGAGCTTTCCATGTTTAAAAAATATAAAAATGTTGAAATGTTCTTTTTGGCGCCTAAAATGCTTTCACTACTTATTTATAATGAATGTCGGAAAATTATGCATAAGAAAATATGTCACCATTGCCAGATCAGTATGTCGCAATGTGATGTTACCAGATTGATTTATTTTTTATTTTTAGTGATTCAGAGTGTTGGCAATCGAAATCCGTTATTATTTTTTTCAAATTGTTCACTTCAAAAATTGACTTTTTGCCTCGAAAACCTGCTATTGGCCCCATCGTGCGTTGGCCAAAAATAAAAAATGAATGGGAAAATTTTGGTACAACATCTGGCAACTCTGACAACAATGACGTGGACCTTTTTAAAAATATATTAGTTTTTGTTTCATTGGAACGCGATCTTCTTAAGAATAGCTGCAAAAGTCGGAACATTTGACTAATATTTTTTGTTGTGAGTACAGTCTATATTTTATGTGCACGTAAATATATTCAAAATATCGCGAAACAAATATGTATAGCAAAATATTATAGTGGATTTTCAAATAGGAGGTAATAGCTTAATTTTCATTAAAAATAGTGTTTTAACGTGTTGTGGAATTCTAGTTAGCTGCATATTTTTTAGTATATTTTGTAATGCCAATTCGATCATATACTTTAATTTGACCTAAGGTTTTAGTCATGATGCCCACCAGTGCCCACCTCGGGAATAATTTTCCAAAGTAGGTCATGGATTTAAGATTATTCAGTATTTAAATCAGCTGCCATCTAGTGCCAGACTATAAATGGTGGGTTGCTGACTAAAGCTGCCCTAGAATAGGGTTTCTATGGATATATTATCGCAAAAATCTGTTATCTGACCACGTACATTAATATAATTGGTATCAGTCTTTATCAGGGGTAAGTCCATAATTCTTGAGAAAACAGCCCGAAAATGTAAAAAATATGGCAGCATATGTAGTGGCTGGAGTGCATGGCAACTCTCGAAGCTTTCCTAGTCCATACTTTAGTCGGGAAGTTCATACGCCCAACATTTTGAAACCCCCCTAAATACATACGTTTTTCTCGAGAAAAAAATATTTTAATTCAAACAGGCTGAGGGTATATCTCTGTCGGCAAAGCCGACTGATACTTTTTTACTTGTTAATAAAGTTTTTAAACCTTCATATATTCCACAAAATGCCCGCTATATTATTTTACTATAGGTCTCAGAATACACGAAATCTGAAAAATCTAAAAATTTTAAATGTCCGTCCTACGGTTCGTAAGAAATGGGGGAGGTACGGAAATGAAAGTAGTAACGCGTCTCCAAACAAAATACGAAATACAAGTTGTTATACTAAATCAGTAAAGAAAGAATCAAAGTCGTGCGGGGCAGACTTTATAATACCCTACGCCACTGGGAATATGTAAAATATATATGGGAGCTAAATCCAAATATGAACAGATTTCGAAATAATTTTTCACATTTATTTCTAGACCAAATTCCGTCACATATTCCAAATTTCATCAAAATTGGAAATATATAGCGTGTTTCGTGCAACAAATAGTTAAAATCGGCCGGGAATATATGTGGGAGCTATATCTAAATCTGAACCGATTTCGATATACTTTGGCACACTTATTTCTAGACTAACTTCGGTCATACATTAAAAATTTTTGAAATCAGACATATATAGCGTGTTTCGTGCATAAAAATACCTAAAATCGGCCGAAAATATATATGACAGCTATATCTAAATCTGAACCGATTTCTATATAATTTGGCACACTTATTCCTAAAGCTAATTCACATATACCAAATTAGCAAATCGGACAGAATTTGCGTGTTTGGTGCACCAAATGCCTCAAATCGGGGGAGAATATACATATATGGGGGCTATATCCAAATCTGAACCGATTTGTACCAAAATAAATAGCGTTCGGCCTTTGGCCAAAAAAAAAAACTATCTTCCCCAATTTTCATGCGAATCGGACAATAAATGCGACCTGTACAAAAATACAAAATACATTACAAAAATACATGGACAGACGGACATGCGTAAATCGACTCAGAAAGTTATTATTTTTATATCCCTAAAAGGAACTATGTGTCTATCTCGTTTCCTTTTGCATGTTACAAATTAATGCCCAACGACATAATGCACCTTACCACAAGGTGGTGTAGGATATAAAAAATACGATGCAGTGATTTTGAACTCCCATTATACCCTCCACTATAAATTATGTTTATTCAAACCAGATTTCAGCCGATTCGGTTGAATGATGTGGCTGAAGCTTTAAAATACCGAAAATCGGGCGATACCGTTATACGGGGACTATATCAATACGTGGACCCGTAGCGGTAATTCTCTGTCGGAATGCCAAATCTCAGCTATTTCATTTGGACAATGTGGCTAAAACCCTCAAAATTACTAAAATCGGGCGGTAACGTTCTATGGGGGCTATGGGTTAATACGTGGACCCGTACCGACAATTCTCTGTCGGAATATTTTACGCCCCCCCCATCTGAGACTACATACCAAATTTTAGCCATTTTGGTTGGGTATTGTGACAGAAATCTTCAAAATACCGAAAATCGGGAGGTACTGTTCAATAGAGTTGTATAGTTCATGAACGAACTAGTTCAATTGAACGATTCATTGAAAAGAGCGTATGAACTAGATCAGTCGATATAGTTCATTATAGTTCAATAGTTCACTAAACTATAATCAGTCGGTGACCGTACGATCAACGAACGATTCACAATCTAGTTCAATATGTCGTTCACAAATACATAAAGTGAAGGCGTCGTCTATGTTAAGGGATGCCTTCGTAATGTGATCAGTTTGTTTATGTTTTGGATCAAGGTACATGGAACAGCTGTCCGAAAATTAAGACTTCTACAAAAACATAGAGACATGACATATTACAATATGTCGAATACATTTCCTAATGAATCTGCCTTTTTGGATAGTAAAAAAGGGAAAACAAAAACTATGTAAATGTAATATTTTTGTTATGGAGTAGTTAAATTATATTAGTCTTTTGTTTGTTTGTATTTGGTGTATGTATGTATGCGTTTTCATCAAACGATCGATTAAGAGCCGGAGAACGATTTTTATCCGAATGATTGAACTGGATAGTGAACTATGAACTAGATTACTGACCTAGTTCAGTTTAAAGAGCTGAGCAATTGAAGTAGATCTTTCAAATGAACTAGATTGTACAACTCTACTGTTCAATCGGAGCTATTCCAGAAAAGTATACGAAAATACAAAATTTCCCAATATATCAATAAGTGAAGTAACAGTGCACGCTAGATCTGTATTTTTCCACTGTGCGGCGTGTCGTAAGACACCACTTGCAGAGAAGTTTTACTTGGCTGAAATACTCAAGAATCATTACTGAGGGGTATTTTGCCACCGTTGAAAAATGTTTTATGTTGCCTGTCCGGGGAATCAAACCCACGACCTTCAGCGTGCAAGGCGGGTGTACATTTCAATGCATTCCGGTGGCACCCCACCCCTCCACATAAATTATTCTAATCAAAACTAAGATGACATCCATTGGAATTAGCATTTTCCCAAATAAAAGAGGTTTGGTCTCTAAAAGTTACATGTCCATGGTCCATGGCAACGCCTTCTATGATTCCTTACATTTCACTTCGTTTTGCTTGTAATCCAATGTAGGTATTTTTGCCGCCATAACGTTGGTGACACTTGATACACCAATTAATTAATACTCATAATATTTGTCACGTTCTTTTTATCGATTCAAAACTAATTAACTCGTTCACAAACATAAATTTATTTATAGGTTTTCTGCCTGTACTTTGTTATACTCTAATTAATGAATAGAAACATTTACACAAATTACTCTATTATAGAAAAAACAAAAACAACAAACAAATTCGAACAATTGGAAACACGAGATAATAAAAAAACACCTCCATACCGACACTTTGCAATTATTGGTCATGTTCGGTATTTATTACGATTTTTTTTTTTTTGTTTGACTCCATCTCCATCAATATTTAATTTTTGGTAAGACGTTTTGTAAATTATTGTTGGTTATTGCCTTATGGAGAATAACTCATAAATCCTACACATACAATCCTAGTTCTGTGAATGGTAAAAACAGAAAATTAATTAAGGTACAACAAGCCAAACAAAAGACTTAGAGAACAAACATGTCTTGGGCCAATGTGACATTGTTTTTGTTGTTATTTTTTATTTCTTTCATCCAATCCCAAATCACGGATAAGAATGCTTGCTCGGTTAGCTTGTATTTATGTCTCATAAATTTGTCGCTGTTTCAATTTTTTTGTTACTTCAACTGCCACGGTGCATATCAAAATTCTTAAGCTCAACGTAAATCATATTTTTTTCTTTGTTGTGGCTTAGAATTTTTCTATGGATTTTCTAGCAGCCACCAGAGTACGCAATTTAAGCCGCATTTTGGCATAACATTTGTCATTGCTGTTGTTGTTGTCGTCGTTGTTTGGCGGTTTTGTCATGCGGCCATAGCTGCTAATCAAAGCTAATAATCTCATGACAATGAATGGGGGTTAACATAACAAATTCGTTTTTTACGATTATTGTCAATATGACTTGACACTTGAGGAAAATTGAAAAAAGGCATATAAAAAATTTATAGAAATATGTATGTTCATGTGGTGGGCAAGTTTTGTGGAGAGGCCACCACCAATGCCCACATTAGTTTTTTTTCACAACTATAGAACAAATAATACCAACGTTTCAAGCCAAAGGCGAATTGTCGCTTACAGTCATGTCGTTCTATATCTCATTCTGTCTTTGTCGTCTCATAAATTTGTATCATATTTTTTCAGCTCTGGTTTTGATGTTTTTTTTTTCTTTTTGTTGTTGAATTGTACAAAAATTCTTCTGCGTGTCAAAGTGTGCGTTTTAATTGAATAACAAAAACTTAAATTCTTTTAATAAATAAAGGTGTGCATGACAGCTAGGCTATTAATTTGGAAGTTTTTTTCAACCTCTGATAACGTTATGTGACTTATTTATGAAATTTGATTTCAAAGCATAGTTTTGTTTTAAATTGAAGTCATTAGTGTCAGTTATATGGCTATAATTATGTTGTATATAATTGCTGAAAATAACAGCTATAATTAATAAATCTATTAATTTATACAACAATTGTTTTCAAATAGTGATTTTTAGAGTAGGAAAAACGGTATTTATTTTTTTAAACACTTTACTAACTTTAAGAAGGGTAATACATATTTACCGGCACTAGTTTTCAGTACTAAAATTAAAATCAAACTTGGGTAGGGATCCAATACCGATCACACTTTAAATAATAAGTAAGAGAATTTGAACGATAAATCTTTTGATGCGTTTAAATACATGCCAATGCCTAGCCAGCAAAATTTTGGCAGCCACATAAGCGGAAAACCCCATTACGAAGTTAAAAAAAAAACAAGCTACCTTCTGTACCTTGAAAAATAATTGGGTATTTTTCTGCTTACTACGTAATGAATGCGGTAGCACACAGGGTGCGTGTTCGACTACAAAACCAATGACATACAATTTTTTTATTTGAAATTTGTGTTTATTTATTTGATACATTTTGCCTATTTGAGCGAAGATCATTTTTAATATTAATTTTTAATTAATTTCTCGTTGGAATCGAGTTTTATGACCGTTTTATTTTTGCAAGTGAATTAAATTAAAAATTAATAATATATCATTTTTAATATTAAAAATTAATGATCTGTTCCAGTACTGCAAGAATCTACTACTTTTTACTAATTTTTTTTCGATAACATAAAGGAAAAAATGTTATCGTAGTAAAAATAGTAGCTTCTTGCAGGTTCTGGAACAGAGCATAATATTAACAAGTAAGAGAGTATCAGTCAACTGTGCTGACGTTTTTTTTCCCTCATCCTATGACCCAAAAAAACCAAACCAAACACAATAATTATGCCGTATATAAAATATATCGAATTTGAATCAAGAGTTTGCTTTAAAATCTGTAGGTACTTTAATGTGGGGAGCACTGGCATATACCAAACATTTTAATAACCAAACTTCTTCATAAAGAACTCGAAATATTTAACTAGATTAAGAGTTATCTTGCACAACAGCCATTTTAGTATATCACGGAAGGGTTTTAGAGCTTTTGGACCATTATCTCAGGAAGAATTTATTGCAGAAAAATTGTGCCGTTGTAAGTGGGGCCGGTGGAACAACCTACTTAAAAAAATCAAAAAAAAAAATGCGAGAAGAGATCTTAAACTTCACTTTTTCCATATTCCAACCTGATACATGGCCTGATGAAACAGTACGATGTGTAAAGTCTGTCCCAATCAGAAACTCCCTGCGAGAATTATCTTGCGGATTTCCCATATTGGTTGGTGCCGTCAGGGTTTCTTAGAGCTTGTAATACGATGTGCGAAGTTTGGACCAAATCAATTGATCCCTTCAAGAGTTATCGTTCATACCATTTTACAGGAAACTTTTGAACTTTTGTGGGGGAGGTACCGCAAGGACAAAATATTACCATACCCAAAACTTGGTTCCAATCGACTCCAAATTTTCTGAAACGAATTTCCACCAAACATACTTGGGGTCTAATACCGTTATTTCGATGAGCCACATTTGGTCGTATCAAATTGTATATCACCAATATTTTTGAAAATTTAACATAGCTGAAGCCAAGGTTTACCCTTTTAGAATAGGCGACTTGTGATTGTATATTATACAAATTAAATATTTTTGGATAAAATGAAATGTTTTGGACGTGGCAAAAAATATTGGCCTTAAAAGATGATTTGCGTGCGAGCTGTGGCTATATTTATGTTAAAAAATGGGTTGAAGCCATCTTGTTATACCCTCAGCCTTTAGGCTATAGAGGGTATTTACACTTTGATACGACCAAAAATGTGCCTCATCGAAATAATGGTTTTAGACCCCAAGTATGTTTGTACGATATCCGTTTCAGACAATTTTGAGTAGATCTAGCAATGTCCGTCCGTCTGTCTGTCTGTCCGTCTGTCTGTCTGGCTGGTGCGCACGATAACTCTCGAACGGATCAATCGATTCGGTTCAAATTTTGAGTATCGAAATATTTTGTCCAGATTCGATTTAAGTTCGAAGATGGGCCATATAGGTCCACTCCTTCTGGTACCTCCCCCACAAATGTTCAAAAATTGTCGCAAAACTTGTGCGCACGATAACTCTTGTAGGGAATAACCGATTTGGTCCATACTTTGCACATCGTGTAATTTCTACCAAACTTAGATGAGGTTCCAATATGGACTCAATCGGACCACTCCTTCGGGTACCTCCAACACAAAATTTGGGATATGTTCAGTTTAGTACCTGCTCTCAAATCCCTTTGATTTTTGTTTCGGCAACTTTTATTCACTGCCCCCTATAGCCTGAAAGTTGCAAAAAACCCCTATGACGCCGTGTGAGGTGGTTGGAACGCAAGATATCTCTCGAACGGATCTGCCGATTCGATTCAAAATGTGGCCTTAGTAATATTTTGTCCAAACATAGTTTAAGTTCTAAGATAAGCCACATCGGTCCACTCCTTCAGGTACCTCCCCCACAAAAGTTCAAAAATGTTCGGACAAATTGTTCGCACGGTAACTTTTGAAGGGAGTGGCCGAATTGGTCCATACTTTACACATCCTAATATATCTACCAGATATAGATCAAGTTCAAATATGGACTATATTTGTCCACTCCATCCGGTACCTCCCACACAAAATTTCGGATGAGTTCACTTTAAGACCTGCAATCGAATCACGTTGATTTTTGTTGAAGCAACTTGCATTCGCTGCATCAATTACGATGGTAAATTTTTTTCAGGGGCAAGTCCATACTTCTTGAGCAAACAGCGCGAAGGGTTTTAAAACCCCCTATGGCACCATATGTAGTGGCCGGAGATCCACTTCCATAATGGTCAATGTCGACCCATTCCTTAAGTAGCTCCTCCGCAAAACTTTTGATTTCTAATCCTAATGAAAATTTTTGTCGGTTCAAATTCCCAATGTTTTTAAAAACCCCTAAATACATACGTTTTTTGGGAAAAATTATTTCAATATATACAGGCTGAGGGTATAACTCTGTCGGCAAAGCCGACTGACACGTTTTTACTTGTTTTTTTTTTCTCTCTCTATTTGTGAGTAAACCACACTTCTCACGATTTTCTTGTCAAAGTAAAAGTAGAAGCCAAATAAATAAGGATAATCTCAATAATATATTTCTTTTCAAAATTTGATCTGATTCTACCATTAAGGGATGCTGACATTCCGAATCTTTCTCATCTGATTCCACAAACAGGTTTTTCAAAAAATCATATTTTTCAAAAATCATAGGGCTGCACGAAAACCACCTAGCCTAGCCAGCACAGCGTATTGTCTGGCGTCACTTGAAAATGTTTTTGAAAAGTTTGATAGTTTTTAGCCTAGAATCACACAGAATAGTTTGTCTTACGACCATGTTATGTGTTGTTTACTAAGACTTGGAAAAATCACTTTGCAAAAAAAAAAATGGAATTTACTTATGAACATTTTCGTCCATGAATATTTCACAACTTTCAACGTGAATAATCACGGCAAGAGTACATCGATCAAATTAAATCTTTGTATGTCGATAAAGGACCATCCTATAGAACTATGAAAATTTCATTCAAAGAGTTCAACAGTGGGTGGCACTCGCCAAAAAACGAAGGCAGCCCAAAATCGGTCATTGTTCAAAAAAAAAAAAAAAAAAAAAGAAACAAACAAAAATATATGCCGTGGACGGATAAATCAAGATCGCCATGTTAAATGTCGTGAGATAGAGGCATGAATAAACACGTGGCCCCAAAATGGATTTTTATCGTTAGATCCACCAAAATTGGACAATCGCTCAAAAAAAGGTTCCTGTGAATTGGTTCAAAGAAATTGTGCATAAAATCGATCGCGGTGCTTCAAACGACGTTTATAAGATTATCACAGACGACGAATCTAGCATCTATGCTTTGGAGGTTGAAACAATGCTGTAATCGGTCGTTTTGGGTCTTCGAAATCGAGCCAAATCAAACGAAAGGTGTTCATGTAAGAAGCACTTCAAAGCAAAAAGTTGTCTGTTTCTAGAGAAAAACTGACCGTATGGTGACTATAAGGCTTGAGAAATATAGGACGGTTAATTCTGAGTGGTACACTATAATTTGTTTGCCTGAAGTCTCTTGAGAAATTTGAAAAACGAACAAGAGAAGACAATGTGGGCTCTCACACATCGATTCAAACAAGCGCCTGTTTGACCAGACAAAACGTGGAATTGATGGGTAATCCGCCGTACAGCCTTGACTGGAGATCCAATGACTTCATTTGATTGAAAAATATCAAAAAAGGCGTGGTCAACGATTTTCGTAGCCAGAAATTGCTGTAAAAGCGTTCAAAAACCATATTTTGGAGGTGTCTCACTGTAAACAACCCAACACAGGGTCTTATCTCTAACTGACCTGAGTACGCTGAGGTTAAAAACTGTCAAACTTTGTAAAAAATGCCAAATGACACCTGGCGACACTGAGTGTTGCCTAGGCCAGAAGGTTTTCTTTGTTTTGGTAGAGAAACCATATAACGATACCCTCAGATTTTAGCTGATTTTGAGCAAGTAGCTATCTTCATATTGAAGTGGGTGTTACTTTGTATTCCGTATTCTCAACGGATAGAAAACGAACAAAATATGTCCGTGTTTTGGTATAGCTCCCGATGCAACGTTTCATACTGGAATGACTGTAATTTGGATTTGGTATTATCGCTGGGTAGATAACAGCGAGGTAAACTTATCAGCCTAGTAAATATTTTATACATTTTAAGTGGTGGAATTTATTTTCGGATACGACTCCGGGTTTGAAGTCGTGAAAAAAAATTGGACTGGAGTTGGAGTCTGACCAAAAATGGCTCGACTCCGAAGCCCTGGTTTCAACAATGAAGACATTCTGAGCTTTAAAATGTTCCCAATTGCGTTACCAAAATTGATTAAATGCTTGTGTATTTAAAAAGACGCTGGGATATACCAGTGTCCAATTTATGGAATTTTATTACCATGTCTGTTGGACATATTTCAAGAAGAGAGCTTAGTAATGAAACTAAACCATCTGAGCTTTAAATTAATACAAAATGTTGTCTTCATGGTATAACAATTTATGGTATAATATCACAATTTTAATATTTTGAAGTTTTTACTTTAATGACAAATACCTCTGCTTCTATTTGGTGTATTCAAAACATGTAAAGTTTCAAGAAGATCAGCAAAGCTCTCAATCAGCAACAAGTAGATGTCGACAGAAGTCAAATATAAACTTAAAAATTAAATATTTTGGTTCAGTTCGCCCGCCTTAAGCCATTTTGTATAAAAGCCAGATAGACGAAAACTTTAGTATGTCCCTAAAGGAAATGTTTACGAGTTAACAGCTTATGCACAGGGGTAGTGGTGTAGGGTATCACATAGTCGGCCCAGTCCCGATTATAGCCTTTGCTCACTTGTTTAACATAACTATACGATTTACCTTTTTTAGCGTATATAAGAAAAATGATTTTTATTTCTTGTAAGGACTACTCCACAAAAACATAGTCAATAATTCTTCTCCTGGCCTTAAATATAAATGCAGTTTCTTTGCAGAGTCGTTGAACTACTTTCGTTTATGTATAGTGAATATCATATTTTAAGATTGATAAATTAACCAGCTTATTCAGCGAAAATCCACTATTCCCGTAGAAAATCATTCCACAAAAATGAATGCTAACTTTCCACAACATTTTTACAGACTTATGTATAAGGAAGCAAACAATCGAAGAAACATATCTGACAAATTAATATCTTTGATCACAATTAATCCGAAACTGCCTCACTGCTCTAATTACTTCATTTCAACTTTCCTATCAAATCTGCCGTATAAAGACACAAAGAAATCCGCTTAAATTTCAGATTAAAACAGCGCACTGCAGCGCCATATAACAAAGCATACAGACTTCTTGGAATCATGTAAAACCATCATTGGTAATTATGCGTTAACTTACATTTGAAATCTTATTCATTACAAAATCAACAAAGTCAAGCAGCTTTGCACATAGTTATAATAACAATGAAAAAACAGCAACAACAATAACCAAAATAAACAATAAGACAATTATGGTGATTTTGTTTCATTGCCTTTTTTGTGAGTTTTTTGTTTTTATTATTTTTTCGGTAATTTTTGGTGGGAGTGTGAAATTTTGCAAGCTGTTTGTCTGTAAACTGAAGTGACGGTAGTACCTCCGAATGAAATTCAATGCGGCCGACAAACAGCAGCAACAGCTCTTAACATTTCTTGACATTTTGACAAGCTATGCTTACCCGTCCGTCCATTGAAGCCGGGTAAACTTTATTAAGCGGTCTACTGTTACACAGTTCGGTTTCTTGATAAATAAATAATGATAAGAATACTATGATAATGTTGCATATAATCCAAAAAACAAACAATGCTCGCTACCTAATAATTAAAATTAAAGTGTGTATCTGTGGGGAGTGGTAGAAGATGTATTCGATTTATCTAACGTGAACATTAACAAGTAAAAGCGGCGCACAGTGGTTTAGAATCGTTTTTTCCTGGTCAAAACTTTGCAACTTTTGAACGGATGATATTTTCATATATTTTTTTTTATTTGGCAGCTTTCCGGTGAAATCGATCTAAAAGCTGTAGAGGAATTCATGGTCAAAGTTATAATTTTAGTTTTTTCATATTTTGTATTAAAATATGAGTGTTTTTGAGTTATTCATATGTTCCAATCTATTAAAAATGTCAAAATTTTGTATTTTTATAAAATAGAGAATAATTGCAAAAATAAATAAATTACAGCGTTTTATTTATAAATACACTAAAGGCTAGAAAAAAATGTAGTATATTCTTCAAGTACTCGTAGTATATTCTTCTTTATGATGGTATATTCTTATTGCCGTTTAATTTTATCTCCATTTTTAATTTAAAGAATGAAGATAAAATCCTCAAAACACCTGAAATGGGGTGGTACCGTTATATGGGGGCTATATGAAAAAATGGACCCATATTGTTTTTGGTTTCATATTCATTTATTGTCATCCAAATCTGAAAAGTATGCAAAGTTTTAGTTCGATTGGTCAACTGCAAAATGAGTTACTAGATTTGAAATAAACAGGGAGGAAACATAGCAAGTTAAATGACACACAGTAAAAATACTCTTTGGGCTTTCATAAAACTCATATACTTTAAACAAGTCCGTTTTTGTAAAAAAGCTTTAATTAGTATGGGAAACGGTATCGAAAAACCACACATTTTTATCCATGTAATTACAATAAATTAAAAAAGTGTTAAACCGACGGAACTGGTGCATAGAACATATAGGCTGAAAGAGGGCACTCTCGGATAGAAAAAGTTCGAACCGTTGTTTTTTACTTGGTATAATACGGAGGTTATAATTAAATTTCTCATTCCGTTTGTAACACATCGAAATATTCATCGGAGACCTTATAAAGTATATATGTATTCTTGATAAGGTTAAAATTCTAAGTCGATACAACCATGTTAGCATGTCCCTCCGTCCGCCCGTCTGTCGAAATCAAGATACAGCTCGCAATTTTTATACCCTCATAACGAGGGTATATGGTAAATTACAAATTTCATTTTCAATACCATTAAAAAAAATTAAAATTTTTTTTGCGAGCACATCCGCGATCTTTGTTACTTACGTTAAGAAAAAATTGTGGTTTCAAATATGTTCGCGTTCACAAAATTGGATGCTGCACCTAAAAGTTATAGGGGGTTTTGTTTCCTTATAAAGGAAAAATATTTAAAAATTCCCTTTGGGTTGTAATAAAAAAATGTATACATAAATCGTTAACAGAATTTGATAAAAAAAATAATGAAGAAATCTTGGGGTAAATTTTATTTATTCTAATTCAGAGTCCATAAAAATCTCTAAAAAATAAATTAAAAATACGTACAGAATCTAGACAACGCATAGACAAATGTGAGACCAAAATTATAAAGATTGGGTTCATTGTATGCATATTACAGCAACAACAAAAGACGAAAACTTATTGTTGAAATTTATTTCAAAAATTTAAATTTTGGTTTAATGCGAAAAATTGGAGAAATATTTTTGAGAGTTATTCTACTATTTCGCTAATTTTCCATACAAAACCTGAAGTATTTTGCTAAAACTATTACAAGGAAAATAATTTGTCATCGTGAAAGTATATTTGCTTTTTGCGATAAGCAATAGAAATAAGTAGTATAGAGTAATAATGAAATTACAACCAAAGAAAAAACACAAAAATTAAAAAGCGTATAATTCGCGAATCCGTTTAAATCAGTTGAGGTGCATGTGCTTTTCGGATACAGGGAGTCCATGTCTATCAATTTGCATGGATTTTCCCTTGTTTTATTCAGCGGCCAAAGTGTGCCATCAGTTGCATCTTACTACTCAAAAAACCTTCAAGTGGGCAAAAATTACGCGATGTGCATATGATTATAAGGTGCATCCGATTTCAATGGCCGCCTATTAAAAATACGTCAATATAAATTATTTTAGACAGATTCGTCAAGAACTGCGGATGTGCCACCACATTCTATTTTGGGATAAATAGGGATATTACTCCCGAATCTTTGTAATTTGTGGCAAATATAATAATCGCGTATAAAGGATTACATTTATGTAAAAATAATCAAAGAAAATCGCGGTTCAATTCGCGGAATTGTCAAAATATATTTTTGCAGATTTTCCTACTTTCAAGTTATCTATATCCGGCGTTTTAGTGGATGGATTCGAACGCGGAATGGCTTATTAGATCCGGCACGTAAAAAAACTAAAATCACGCGGGGTTCAGGGGTACCTGTACGACAGTTGTAAATTTTAAAGCCAAAAAATAGGTTTTTTCAGAAAATTTACGCACCAAATGTTCGCTTTTGGACTCCTATTACTAGGAAGCTGTACGGAGCACACTCATGAGATATACATCGAACGACGTGGAATCGCGAGTTCTACAATCCTATATACTAGTTTCGATTATTATCTAGTTGCACCCTCTAATTATAAGAAAAATTCGAAAAACACTGAAATCAAAACTTCAATATGTCAGCATCGATTTTAGGGGGATGCAGTGTATATATCGAAAAGTCATACACTAGAACCATGTTGCCCAAGGGGTATTCCTTAGTCCCCTCTTTGAGCACAGGTTTGCGTTTTGCGTGGTTTGGCCAGAAATCAAGAAAGAACACAAAAAAACTTGTTTACTTCAACACATTTTTCCCATTTTTTATACCCTCAGCCTTTAGGCTAAGGAGGGTATATACACTTTGATACGATGAAAATGTGCCTCATCGAAATAATGGTTTTAGACCCCAAGTATGTTTGGACGAAATGTGTTTCAGACAATTTGGAGTCGATCTAGCCATGTCCGTACGTCTGTCTGTCCGTCTGTCTGTCTCTAACGGATGAACCGATTCGATTCAAATTTTGGCTTTCGTAATATTTTGCCCAAACTTAGTTTAAGTTCGAAGATGAGCTACATCGGTTCACTCCTTCCGGTACCTCCTCCACAAAAGTTCGAAAATGTTCGGAAAGTTTGTGCGCACGATAACTCTTGAAGGGAGTGACCAAGTTGGTCCATACTTTCTATAGCGTAAACTATCTACCAGAGTAATATGAGGTTCCAATATGGTCTCAATAGGTCCACTCCTTCGGGTACCTCCCACACAAAATTTTGGAAAAATCCAGTTTAGGGCCATCTCTCGAATCGCTTTGATTTTTGTTTTAGCAACTTGTATTCACTGCCCTCCATACGACGCACAATGGTTCAAGAATCGATTTTCGTGGCCAAAAATCAAAATTTTGTTTTATCAAAGATATTTAATTTCTATATGGGATTTGATAGTAAACATATTGAAACTAAGGAAACCAAAAAATTAGGTCAAAATATTGGAAGGTGTGGGCGTGGTGTGCTCCTAAAGACGAACATTTTCCCCATTTTTGGGAAATACGTAAGTTTTGCAAATTTCTCGAGAAAGACGTAGCTATTTCTCGGAAACTATAACAGTTATTGCGTTCATTGTTCTTTTGTAGGATTGTGGCCGTTAAAAATCGTTTTAGTAAATTACCGTAGCGTTTACACAACATGAGCTATTTTATTTTCCTTCAGGTACTAAATTTTATGAAATTCCAAATTTAGTGAACAAAAGGAACAACATGGAACAAAGTTCTGTTTTCACAGAAAGATGCCCAAGGGTCTCCTCTTTTAGCACATATATACTTTTGTACCCGTCCCGTTCAGTCCGTTTAACACTTTTTTCAATTTATTGAAATTACATGGGTAAAAATGTGTGTTTTTCTATACTGTTTCCATATGAATTACAGCTTTTTGACACAAATTAAAATTTTTTTGAGTATATGAGTTTTTATACGAGTTATATAAGTTTTATGAAAATCCAAGGAATATTTTTTTTAATTTTTGAAAAAAATTAATTTTTTTGTAAAAATTTTTTATACAAATTTTTGAAAAAAAACTTGTTCAACATTTTTTTTCGATTTTTTTTTTAATTTTTGGTAATGTTAATGTTTATTTGTTGGTGTTTGACCATCTTTAATACGTAGGAAGATATAATAACCACAAAAACACTCATATTTTCATGAAAAACAGTTGGAAAACTCAAAAGTTTAACTTTGACCTTGAATTTCTCTGCATCTACCAGACCGAATTTTACCGCTTTTAATTCGTCTGATAGCTGATTGTGTTATCTATCTAACAAAAAATTATGAAATAACAAAAAAATATCTCTATCCGTTCAAAAGTTACAGAATTTTGACCAGGAAAAAACGATTCTGAACCACTGTGCGACGGTACAAGTTTCATCAGGGGCATGTCCATACTTCCTGAGAAAATAGCATGAAAGTTGCAAAAAACCCCTATGACACCGTGTGAGGTGGCTGGAGCGCAAGATAACTTTCGAACGGATCTGCCGATTCGGTCCACAAATGTCCTTAGAAATATTTTGTCCGAACATAGTTTAAGTTTGAAGATAAGCCATATCGGTCCACTCCTTCAGGTACCTCCCCCACAAAAGTTCAAAAATGTTCGGAAAATTTGTTCGTACGGTAACTCTTGAAGGTAGTGGCCGAATTGGTCTACACTTTACACATCCTAATATATCTACTAGATATAGATCAGGTTCAAATATGGACTATATTTGTCCACTCCATCCGGTACCTCCCACACAAAATTTCGGATAAGTTCACTTTAAGACCTGAAATCGAATCACTTTGATTTTTGTTGAAGCAACTTGCATTCGCTGCCTCATTTACGATGGTCCCGAAGAGTGTAAAAACCCCCTATGGCACCATATGTTGTGGCTGGAGATCCACTTCCATAACGGTCAATGTCGATCCATTCCTTTTAGTATTTCCTCCGCAAAACTTTTGATCTTTAATCCTAATGAACATTTTTGTCTGTTCAAACGCCCACAATTTTTAAAACCCCCTAAATACATACGTATTTTGCGAAAAAATGGTTTCAATATACACAGGCTGAGGGTATATCTCTGTCGGCAAAGCCGACTGATACTTTTTTACTTGTTTATATTACCACCAACGCAGCTTCAACGAAAATTATTTGTTATGGTCCATATTATGAGATCGTGGCTAAAACACTTCAATTAATATAAATATATTCATACTAGCAAATACCCGCTACTTCGTATGCGGAAAGGGCATAAAATATATATGAACTCTGTTCTGTTGTATTAAAACCTATTTTAAATACCAACATTTAATAGATTTAATTCCAAAAAAAAAAAACCTATCTGCCGTATCGCACCCCTACACAGCTACCATATTTTTTTATTTCGAATTTCCAAAGCTACGACCTCATATCACAGACATACACCAACCGCGACTCATATTGCAAATTTCAGACTTGACTTCTGGTTTTACTCCTTCACTTACACAGCATTCCCTCCCAATACGAATTTCCAAACACTAAACTTTCTCTCACCCCTTCACAACAACAATAACGCACATTCACAATTCAAGGTTCTAGCTTCAGCGCCAAGAACCCGAATAGGTTCGTAAAATTTTCGAAATATATCCCCATATAACGGTACCCCACGACTTAGTGTTTTTTAAAAGTAGAACAAATCTATACTGTCCAATTTTCTTTACATTTGGACCTTGAATACTCAGAGGATATAAAAGCTTTATTTAAAAAATGTCTACTTCAATCCACTTTTATTAGAAGAGGTATTTTGAAGACTTAGAGCATTTTGAAGATTTTATGCACATTTTCCAACCGAACTCCGAAATTTATCTCCAAGTTCAGAGTGATCTTCATAACAAATATTTTTCCATTTCGTATTTTTTGTCCAAATTATATAATCCAAGCTTTGTTCCTACACCCAACACCAAATTTAGTACCATTTAGTGCTTTTCGTTCACCTATAGTAGGTATTTCTCACTTTAACCGTTTACACAATACCAAAATGGTTTTGGTACCAACATGTTATCAAACTTTTCGTACACATAATTAAAGGTTTCAAAGCTTACTTCCTTATACTCAACATATATCCCGACCGCAATTCACTTTTCCAGCTTTATATGTTCCGCTGAAAGCAATTATATTACTACTTAGTACTTTTTCTATAAATAAGTGCGAATTTTCAAAACTTCATCCCTACCTCCACTCTAAACAACAATTGCTAATATAATACCGAATTTCAAATTTAAAAATTCCACCCCTTTACAAAATCACAAATTGTACAAAATTCTGTACCATATAGCAAATACCAAAAGGTACCAAATTTTGTACCATTTGCCACTTATCGTACACGGCTTTCCAAAAACAACTTGCATAACTCACTTCTTTCGTTCACCTAAATCCAAATTATAGCCAATGTACTTTCATTTAGCACTTTATCATAAGTACGAATTTCCAAAGTAACCGCAATCCTACACTCCAACAGTAATCTGTTCACGCAAATACAAATTGTATCGAATTTAGTACCATTTAGTACTGCTTCGTGCACATTAGTATGATTTTCTAAAGTTACCTCCATATCTCAATTCTAATTCTAACAGTAATCTTAATTCCAAGTTTCACTCACTACCATTTAGGACTTTTCGACCTTTGGTACACCTTTCTTACTCTTTATCAGTGACCCTTATTCCAAATTTCAGCACTATTCGTTAATTCAAATCCAAATTGTACTATATTTAGTACTTTTCGTACCCTTATAGTTCGAATTTCCAAAAACCTTTCATCGTTATTCTTCATTAGCGACTCTCATTTCAAATTTCAGGATTCCACCTCTATCCATTCACCCAAATCCAAATTGTACTAAATTTAGTACTTTTCGTGCACATACAGTTCGAATTTCCAAAAACTTTTCTTTGTTGCTCTCCACCAGTGGCCCTTATTCAAAAGTTCAGGATTCCAGCTCTATCCGTTCACCCGAATCCAAATTGTACTAAATTTAGTACCATTAAGTACTTTTGTTAATCTCCATCAGTGAACCCTCATTCCAAATTTCAGGATTCCAGCTCAATCCGTTCACTTAAATCCAAATTGTACTAAATTTAGTACCATTTAGTACTTTTGTTAATCTCCATCAGTGGCCCTCATTCAAAATTTCAGGATTCCAGCACAATCCGTTCACCGAAATCCAAATTGTACTAAATTTAGTACCATTAAGTACTTTACGTACCCTTATATTTCGAATTTCCAAAAACCTTTCATCGCTTCTCTCCATCAGTGACCCTCATTCCAAATTTCAAGATTCTAGCTCTATCCGTTCACCTAAATCCAAATAGTAGTAAATTGAGTACCATTTAGTACTTTTCGTACACTAATAGGTAGAATTTCCAAAAACCTTTTTTTGTTACTCTACATTAGTAACTCCATTTCAAATTTCAGGATTCCAGCTCTATCCGTTCACCCAAGTCCAAATTGTACTAAATTTAGTACCATTTAGTACTTTTCGTACCCTTATAGTTCGAATTTGCAAAAACCTTTCATCGTTATTCTTCATCAGCGACTCTCATATCAAATTTCAGGATTCCAGCTCAATCCGTTCACTCAAATCCAAATTGTACTAAATTTAGTACCATTTAGTACTTTTAGTACCCTTATAGTTCGAATTTCCAAAAACCTTTCTTTGTTACTCTCCACCAGTGACCCTCATTCCAAATGTCTGTATTCCAGCTCAATCCGTTCACCCAAATCAAAATTGTACTAAATTTAGTACACATTTAGTACTTTTCGTGCACTTATAGTTCGAATTTCCAAAACCTTTCTTTGTTACTCTCCACAAGTTACCATGATTTCAAATTTCAGGATTCCAGCTCTACCCGTTCACACAAATCCAAATTGTACTAAATTTAGTACCATTAAGTACTTTTCGTACCCTTGTAGTCCGAATTTCCAAAAACCCTTTGGTATATCTTTCTGGATCTTCATCAGTTACCCTCATTCCAAATTTCAGAATTCTAGCTCTTACAGTTTGCCTAATACAAAGGGTACCATATTTAGTACCTTTTAGTACTTTTCGTACACTTCTAGGTCGAATTTCCAAAAACCCAGCCTTATCTCACCCCTACACCCCAACAGCAACCTACACCCAACTTCAAACTTTCTAGCTTCAGCGGTTTCGTCTGGGCGCTGATGAATCAGTCAGTCAATCAGTCAGTCAGGCAGTCAGTCAGTCACTCACCTCACTACTCTTTTATATATATAGATTTTATAAAATATATTAGCAGTTCGCGACTTATAATGGTGAACCTCAACTTCAACGATTGTAAAACTTTTTTGAATATTACCATATACACTTTCATACGGGCAAAATGTGCCTCATCGAAATAATGGTTTTAGACCCCAAGTATGTTTGGTCGAAATGTGTTTCAGATAATTTGGAGTTGATTTAGCCATGTCCGTCCGTCTGTCCGTCTGTCTGGCTGGTTGGTGCGCACGATAACTCTCGAACGGAGCAACCGATTCGGTTCAAAATTTGGCTTTCGTCATATTTTGCCCAAACTTAGTTTAAGTTCGAAGATGGGTTATATCAGTCCAATCCTTCCGGTACCTCCCCCACAAAAGTTCGAAAATGTTCGGAAAGTTTGTGCGCACGATAACTCTTGAAGGGAGTAACCGATTTGGTCCATACTTTGCACATCGTTAAATTTCTACCAAACTTACATGAGGTTCCAATATGGACTCAATTGGTCCAAGCCTTCGGGTGCCTCCCACACAAAATTTCGGAAACGTTCAGTTTAGGACCTGCTCTCGAATCGTTCTGATTTTTGTTGTAACAACTTGTATTCACGGCCCCCCATACGGCGGTACAAGTTTCATCAGGGGCAAAACCATACTTCCTAAAAAATAGCCTGAAAGATTCAAATAATCCCTAACACCGTGTGTAGTGGTTGGAGCGCAAAATAACTCTCGAACGGATCTGCCGATTCGATCCAAAATTTGGCCTACACAATATTTTGTCCAAACTAAGTTTAAGTTTGAAGATAAGCCATATCGGTTCACTCCTTCATGTACCTCCCTCACAAAAGTTTATTCCATCGGGTGCCTCCCACACATAATTTCGGATAAGTTCACTTTAAGACCTGCTCTTGACTAACTTTGACTTCTGTTGAAGCAACTTGCAATCGCTGTCTCAATTACAACGATAAAAGTTTTTTTCAGGGGCAAGTCCCAATGGCACCATATGTGGTAGCTAGAGAACACAATAAGTCTCGAACTGATAAACCGATTTAGTCCAAAATTTGGCCTTCGTCAACTTTGTCCAAATTTATTTGAACTTCTAAAATGGCCTATATCGGTCATCTCCTTAGGATACCTCCCCCACAAAAGTTCAACATTAGTGTCCAAGTGCAGTTTGGGGTCTGTTCGGAGATCCTTTGCAAATTTATACCGATGATGTTTTTTCTGGTCCTGTTTACAGCCATATATGTTTTCCGTGCTTCCTGGCATACTGATCCAACAGGTGTACGATAACGATATGACTGTCAAAATAAGATCCACTTCCACGGTCCATTCCCTACTCCGCAAAACTTTTGAACTTTAATCCTAATCCACATTTTTGTCGGCAAGTTCAAATGTCCAAAAAGTTCTACAAAATTCTGAAAAGACCCTAAATACATTCGATATGTCCGTATATGAAAGTTCCAATTCACATACTCTGAGGATTTATCTATGTCGGCAAAGCCGACTGATACTTTTCTACTTGTTAAGATAGAGATTTGTAATTTGGTATAGAAGTTTCTATTACTCCTAGGATGTTTGGTATTGTAACTTGGCTATATCGGTCCTCGTTTTTATATAGCTTTACCACCCGATTTTGGGTATTTTTAAGGTTTTAGCTTCATTATCACACCGAAATGACTGAAATTTGGTACTTACTCTTCGTTGGGAGTATAAAACTTTCTCCCAGAATTTTGTCGGTATATATGCACGCCTTCATATAACCCCCACAGACCGGTATTTTATTACTGGCTAATGTTTGATATGTGGTCTTCGCTGGATGTATAAAACTTTCCCCCAGAATTTTGCAGGTATAGATCCACGGTACCTCCCGAGTTTCGGTATTTTGAAGGTTTTGGCCTCAATATTCCCCCGAAATGGCTAAAATTTGGTATTTAGTCTTTCCCCCAGTATTTTGTCGGTATAGGTCCACGATATCATATAGGCCCCAACGGTACCTCCCGATTTTCGGTATTTTGGAGGTTTTGGCCTCAATATTCTTTCGAAATGGCTAACATTTGTATTTAGTCTTCATTCGGGGTATAAAACTTTCCATATAAACATTTTCTCGGTATAGGTCCACGCTTTCATATAGACCCCATTGAACGGTAACTCCCGATTTTCGGTATTTTGAAGGTTGTTGCCTCAATATTCCTCCGAATTGGCTGAAATTTGGATTTTAGTCCTCATTTGTGGTATAAAACTTTCCCCCAGAAATGTGTCGGTACAGATCCACGCCTTAATATAGCCCCATAGAAAGGTACCTCCCGAATTTCGGTATTTTGAATGTTAAGACCACAATAATCCATCCAAGTGGCTGAAATTTGGTATTTAGTGTTCGTTGGGGGTATTCAACATTCCCCTCTAATTTTGTCAGCAGAGGTCTACGCCTTCATATAGGTCCACGCCTTGAACCGTACCTCCCGATTTTCGGTATTTAAAGGTTGTTGCGTTAATATTCCACTGAATTTTGGTGTTTAGTCTTCATTTGGGGTATAAAACTTTCCATATGACATTTGTCGGTATAGGTCCACGCCTTAATGTAGCCTCCATAGAACGGTATTTCCCGATTTTCTAACTCGAAAGGTTGTGATGTCAATATCCTAGCGAAATGACTGAATTTTGGTTATTGAGTCTTCCAGGGGGCGGTATTCCAGAGAGCGCTGTGTTCCAGAGAGCGAAGCAACGAATGGAGGAAATTGGAGATCTTTTCTCGTCTTATAGAACAAATTTTCTGTACTTGGTCAGCTAAGTAAGTAAGTCTTCCAGGGGGTTATAAGGTATTCCTGAAAAGAATTAAAAAAAGTTCACGTCTTCCTTTATGCCGCATAGAAGCATACAATTGATTTTTAGAATTTTTTTAAGTTTTAGCCCATTATCTTACCGAAATATCAAAAATTTGGTAATTAGTCTTCTGTGAGTCTAAAAACATTATGCAGGAATTTGTCGGTATAGATTGACGAAATATGCTGAAATTTGGTAATTAGTCTTCTTCAGTAACGAAAGGAAACTAATTGTTCCATTTTACTTCAATACAACTCGTGCTTGAGGGTATAACAAATTCGGCCCGTCCGAACTTAATGCCGTTCTTACTTATTTATTCTTTATAAATGAAAATCAAATGTCTTTCGTTGGTAATTGCATCACTTGAAAATGGCTGGACCGATTTGGATAATTCTATTTTTGAAATGTTCGTCATAGTCCCACTTAGGTTTTACGGAAAGAAAAATGTAAAATAGGAGTCACTTAAGGGGTCTTTTTGGTCCTTTTTTCAAAAACGTTTAAAAACTAATTTAAAATGTGATCGTATCATACAAAATTATTTTTCATTAAATTTTACTATATATCCCCGAATACACCAAAACTCTAAACCGTACCTAAACACCAGGAATATGCGAAAAGTTAAATCACGTTTTAGGGTTAATGTTGTACTTTATCTGAGTTTATTAAGTTCTGTCCCAAAAAAATTTCATTCTCGATAGAAGACATCAAAGGCAAAATTATTCTCCATCAAATTGCTATATAAGTCGCCGAATAAATGAAATATGTATTTGCAATATATATCAAGAAAATATATACATCAAATTTGCCAACAAAACACCCAAATATTTTTTGAATAAATTTGAAATTAAGTTCTAGACGAAAGGTGTTAAAAGAAGAAATATTCTACACAAAATTTCGCTGTAAGTCCCTGAATAAACTAGATATCTAAGTAAAATACTTTGTTAAGAAAATGACGTTACAAAATTAGATATTACAGGTTAAAATTATTTGTTAAACTTTTAGAGTCTTAATTAAAATTTATTCCATACTGAGTGAAATCTCCTAAAATACCTCACTTTTTGGGGATTGTGTCAAAAGAAGAAATGTTCGAAATCAAATTTCATTATGAGTCTCTGAACAAAAGAAATTTGTAGCTATAATATTTAACATCTCCAGTAGATTTCGCTTTTTATATATGATTTAGGACAATATTCTACCGTTTTTATTCACATTTTCGTTATCTGCGGTCACAAAATATATTTTATTGACGTTTTTCATAATAAATTCTTTCAGAAGATTATGTGTGCTCCATCCAAACTATTTTTGAAATATCTATGGTAAATATATATAGGGATAATATTGATAACCCAGATCGAACTTTGTAAAATTACGTATTTTAGTACTATATACTAAAATAACGTCCTAAATACTAAAATGATGGCAGCTACACCTGCTCTAGCAAAATCGATTGAATTAACACTTGACATCGAAGTAACTAGCCATATCCTATATAAATTTGTTATGATCATTCATGATACACACATGTACATATGTCAGTTTCTAGGGTTAATTCAGTTAATTTTGCCAGAGAAGGTGTAGCTGCTATCATTATAGTATTTAGGACACTGCCTAAATCATGGATGTTAGGACTATTATGTTAAAAATATTCACTGGACAATAGCCGTAGACTATCCCCGCATTTTCACATACAATATCAGGAACCTATGACTTATCCTGATGACGTTATTTTAATTTATAGTACTAAAATACGTAATTTTACAAAGTCCGATCTGGGTTATCAATATTATCCCTATATATATTTACCATAGATATTTCAAAAATAGTTTGGATGGAGCACACATAATCTTCTGAAAGAATTTATTATGAAAAACATCAATAAAATATATTTTGTGACCGCAGATAACGAAAATGTGAATAAAAACGGTAGAATATTGTCCTAAAACATATATATGAAATGCAAAAGCTACTGGAGATGTTAAATATTATAGCTACAAATTTCTTTTCTTCAGAGACTCACAATGAAATTTGATTTGAAACATTTCTTCTTTTGACACAATCCCCAAAAAGTGAGGTATTTTAGGAGATTTTGACTCAGTATGGAATAAATTTTAATTAAGATTCTAAAAGTTTAACAAATAATTTCTACCTATAAAATCTAATTTTGTAAGTCATTTTCCTAACAAAGTGTTTGTTCTGGGACTTACAGTGAAATTTTTATAGAATACTAGCGGACCCGGCGAACTTCGTCTCGCTATTAAGGAATAAAATTTCATACAAAAACTCAATTTTCGATTTTTGCAATTTTCCGACTTTTCCAGAGAGATTTTCCAAAATTTTCTTCCGTAAAGACCTTCTCCTCGAAAATACGAATAACTGACAAAAAATTTTACAGAAATCGGCCTAGCCGTTCTCATTTTATGAATTACTATACATTTTTTACACCATTTTTATATATATAGATTTCTTCTTTTAGCACCTTTCGTTTAAAACTTAATTTCATGTTACTTTCATGCATCAACTCGAAAATAGAACAAAACAAATTTATGCAAAAAATATTTGGGTGTTTTGTTGGCAAACTTGATGTATATTTTTTTTTTTTTTTGATATATATTGCAAATATATATTTTATTTATTCGGCAACTTATGTTGCAATTTGATGGAGAATAATTTTGTCTTTGATGTCTTCTATCTAGAATGAAGTTTTGTGGGACAAAACTTAATAAACTCAGATAAAGTACAACATTAACCATAAAACGTGATTTTATTTTTGGCATATTCCTGGGGCTTAGGCACGGTTTAGAGTTTTGGTGTATTCGGGGCCTATATTAAAATTTTATGACAAATAATTTTGTAGAATATTTTGATCTGATACGATCACACTTTAAAGGAATTTTTAAACGTTTTTTACAAAAAGAACCAAAAAGACACCTTTAGTGACTCGCATGAGGGTTAATTTTTTTTCATAAAAATATACCCCGCATTGTTGTCAGTAATATTGGCAATGACACTTATACCTAAAATGCAAGGATTCCAAGGAATCTGATGTCGAATATTTCAAAATCTGTAGAAATGGGCGGAACTTGCCACGTCTATTTAGGTTATTTCCCGACGTAAAGTTTCAAAACGCCGATACACGTGTCTTCTTTTTTTCGGTCCTCTTTCATAATCTGGCCGAATTATCTTGTAAATATTTTTGTGTTGTACAGTGTTATGTACTTATTTGGGAACTAAAGACCCGGCCACGACCACTTTTTAACAATGTTATATCTTCAGAACTATTGAACTGATATTCATAAAATTTGCAGACAATGTTTAAAGTTGTCCATCGTGTAAAAAGAAAATATATTTTGATAAATATCGGTGGGTTATGAGCACCTACCCTGTGCCCTATGTTTTAAAACGCTATATTTGGAAAAATTATGGACGTATCGGATTGAAATTTAATAATTAAATAAAGAATTAAATTAATAAAACCAAGTAAGAAAAGGCAATAGTCGGACGGGGCCGACCATGCAATACCCTACACCTTTACCCCTGGTAATTAGCTTTCCACATATCAAAATTTCTTTATGGAACAAATAAGCTTATTGTAAGAAGTAAATTTGTAGATTCTGGTACCATATCACACCAAGCTTAAATAATAACATAATAATTGTTTCACAAACATCCCAAAAGGGACAACGCTCAATGATATGGACCCCACAGCTTATCTCCGAGTCCGAACGGCGTGTCCTAAGACACCACTTGTAGAGTAGTTTTACATGACTGAAATACTCAGAAAATGTCGCCAACCTTACTGAAGGATATTTTGCAACAGTTGAAAATTTGATTTTGCCTGGCTGGGGAATCGATTTGAAAAAAGGTGGCAAAGCGACCCATGCTGCAATGTATGTATAAAAATCCAATTGGACAATTAAAACGTTAGGGCACCATATAATTTGCAATAATGCAAAAACTGGAATGGGCAAATGTGGTTCTCCACACATAACCCATTATATGTTAAGCAGTAGGCCCGTTATCTAGCAGACACGTTATTGCAATTTGCATCAGGGGGAAGATCAGTAGATCTATTTCCATAGGAAGTCTACTTTGCCGGTATATGTCCTCCAGGAAATAAAATATAGATCAAAAAATTTTTTTGTATTTTTCATACAAAAGTTACGGTCCATTTTACCTGCTAAATATTATCAGAGCATCATCCAAAATTGTAAGCATCTACTTCGACCTAAAGTCTTACCTCGTGCAAAATTTCGTGATTATTTAGCTATAATTGCGACCTTTAGCGTGTTTATGATTACACTACAAACAAATAACAGGGTATATTAGGCAGTAACACTGTTATCTTATCATGTACACCAACACAATTGACATCAATAGAAAGGTCAAGCGTTCCTCTTCCAAGTATAGCTTACTTGCCCGGAATGTCTCTTCCAGGAATAAAGATAAAAGCTGTATATTACAATTTTTCACAATTTTCACACAAAAGTTGTGGTCCATTTAACCATCAAAATATTATCTGATGCCATGTCAAATTGCAAGCTTTTTATTTGTCATATTCTCTTACCTTATTTAATATTTCGAGGCGATCGGACTATTATTGCGACCTACAGAGCAGCTACAAAATCTGATAAAAATTATGTTTTTGTCCATTTCACCCGCTAAATATTTCACGATCATTACCAATTAAAATAGCGATCTATTCTGATGTGAAACCGACCTCCATACCAAATTTCGTGACGATCGGTCCATAATTGCGGCCTGGAGTTTGATTACAATTTATATGGACAGACGGACGGACACACATCTCAAAATCGCTTTATCTCGCCGAGATATGAAGATTGGTATACCACATTGGGGGTCTCCGACGAGTATTTCGCGGTGTTACATGAATTTTTACCAAAACAAACTTATAATACTCTTTCCACATAGTGGTGTAGGGTATAATCATACTTTTTATGAAAGTTCTCTTTTATAGTTTTGCCCCGAATCAACGGTTCTTAGTTGGGGTCCGAAGTCCCGACCACGGTCACTTTTAAAATATGTTATATCTTGAAAACTGACAAACCTATTTTCTTGAAATTTTCATGAATTTCGGAGGCGATACCACCCCTATTAAGAAAAGCGATACATTTACAAATCGCCGTAAATAGAGAAGTACAAAGCGTGGATATTTTCATTAGCTATGAAAAATTAAAGACGTATACGTCTCAATAAACGAAAAAACCAACTTTTACATTTTTTAACTTTTATAAAACAAACATCGCGTTAGGATAAAGATAGGGAAAAAGAACGATTATCAATCCTAAATGGTATCATTGGGCTAAAAAATGTCCGTTGGAGAAATTAAAGGTAACAGATAATATCTGTTGATAAATTTTAAATCCTCAATGAATAACACGGTTTGACAATGGACCCGAAGAAATAAGGTAGAAAATACATATTTTCAAATTGTAAAGTAAAAATGACATAAAAAGTCGCAATAACAATGTCAAAAAGTCATAAACCTAGTGTATATCTATTAGAATTTGGACATAACATCCAATATATAAAATTTCGTTAAATTAGGCTATTTCAGGAAGTTGTCTGATGAGTCTGAAATATCATTTGATAGGACTGAAACTGGCAGCTCATAACTTCAATACTTGCATAAGGACACAGGCGTTAACTTTATGAAATAAATTTACCCCCTGTTCCGTTTTTAATCATTCTTAAAATGTAGCTATTTTTATAAAATATTGGATTTAATGTAACTAAGTTAACAAACGACCGACATTTTTAAAGTTTATTTTTTATTCATTTAATATATATTTATAAATATGTATGTTCTATAAAATAAACGGGAAAATAGATAAATTATATAATTCTTAGTACACTACATAGCACTTCAATTAGTGACTCGAATAGCCCCTATATACAACTAGTTTTCGGTTAATTTTATTATCAACAAAGACAGCAAACGACAGACTACAAACTGACATTGTTGCAATTGTAGTTTCGAAGAGGCCACAAATCAAAGAAAACACCTACCAGAAAATAAAAGTATTAGAAGAGAAACTTTGTGCTGTTTTTTATTTACTTCATATGAAGACAAGTGATTTTTCATGACATTTCAAATGCCAGAAAAATATCTTGAAAGCGTTATTATTGACAAATTAACGGTTGTCATGAGTTTCCAAGAAAATATTACATTCCAACAGGAGACAGACTAAAAAGGCAAATACCATTTTCCCCTTAAAACAATTATATGCAAATTCATACAGAAATGAATTTCAGTTCATTTTGTTTTCATTTCTTTATTGCGAAAGGTGCCAACTGTGAACACATTTAAGGCATTACAAATGATAGGAAAATTGATTTGTTGTCGAACAATGGGATTGGGTAAAATATATCTAAGTACGTACAGGTACATTCATACATATACATATGTGGCGATGGGCCCCCACATGCATAGTAATAATGACTAGGTTAGTAGAGTGGTTATTGTGGGCTTTTTCGGTTCGGTTGTTAACATGTCATTATCTTTCACTTTACAATTGTTTTCTGGGCCTTTTTGTTATGTAAAAAATCAACTGAAGAAACACAATAAAGTAGAAACATATTACTTCAAAGCCTAAAGCATTTGAATACCGCCACCATCACCAGCACCTCAATGCTAAGCTAAAACAAAAATAAAAGCAAACAAAAAACATTTTCTGCATAATGCTAAGCATCCACCATTAACGAAATTTTATGGTTTTAAAGCATTTAAGTAAGAAGAAGAAGGTAAAGCGAATCTTCAATAAAACTGTGCACGAATTAATGTAGCTGAACTGTAGATAATCTTTGCCATGGTTTTTTTAAAGGCCTACATGACCTATTTCTGAAATATTGTAAAGAAGGTCATTCTTAGATCCAATCATCCAATGCTTGGAACTATGGACACGTATTTATTATCCACAAATGATAACAGCAATAATTAAGTAGTGGAAAAATCAAATTATTTTCATAAAAAGGAATGATTTTAAGGTTAAGTGGGTGATTGAAGAAATACTATGCATTGGGCTATTACTAAGAAATGCTGTACTGAAAATCTTTGATTTTTTAAATGTCTGAGTTATTCGTCCTCAACCGGATTAATTATGTACTCTGATAACTCTGCCGTAGCCGATCCAGGGACCGATTTAGAAAAGAGAGGGGATTTTGTCGTGAGCCAATTAGGTGGAATGACCTTTCCACAGTACACCTTTAGGATGAGCGAAATAAGTATATATAAATTTTTAAGATCAAGGTAGTGAAGGGGTTGTGCCGGGGATCTGAATGTCCTACAAGTGTCTATAGAAGCCTAGTCGTTATGAACTTCACCTCTTCGCCTGGGCGCGGTTTGGGATACTTATTGTTAGCCTGGTCTGCGTGAGCCATCAGTGTATATGACAAAATGCAAAAGCAACGGCCACGGCTCACCAGGATTTCATTTCGGGGGTGGCCACCTTGACCAAAAATCGTGAAAATGTATAATGTTGTGTAGCGTTACGTAAAGCTATTTTAAGAAGATTTTTTAGAATATATATTTTTTTTCATCTGAAATGTCACACCATGAGTTATCTTCTGAATTTTTCTGTTGAAAAATCTTGCATAGTTTTGTGACAAATGCCCGTCTACAAAACACTGTTTTTACTAAAACAGTTTGCGTTGCTATGTCCTTTAGCGATTTCCATTAAAAAATATTAACTTTTAAAGTCTATCAGTTGAGCACAAGATCTATGTATAGTCGCACAAAAACATATGAAGAGTACCCGTTTTCGAGTTACACTGAGCACAGCTTTCAAAAGTACCAATTCGAGGAAAACATGTTTTTAGTTTCTAAACTTCAATCGACTCGAAATCTTTTACAATATATTCTATTCTACCTGTACTTTAAAATGAGCCAATAAAATAAAAGTCTATTTTGTAAAATTTGCAAGTGGCTATAACTCCTTAAAGTTTGTTGTTAGTTGTTTTTAGTTTATATGAAATATTGGTGAAGATTAAGAGGTATATAAATTCAACAGACAGAGTTCACAATATTTTGAATACAGTTTTAAATATTTACAAAGTAGGAAGTAATCGCCATGTTCGGTATAGTCGTCATGTAAAACTGAAACTCAGTTTTCAGTATTTTAAAGTTTTTAATTATATAGGTCCACGTTATGGTACAATTTTACAAACACAAAGAATTGCCATTGCTTTTGCTATAGCAAGATTTTCAGTATTTCGAAAATTTTAGCTTAATTTTTATAAATATCGACTGCAATGCAGATTCTGGGATTCATCTTAGTAGGATAACCTCCACACAGAAAGTGCTTAATATATATCTACGTTTTAATCCAATCCCTATATAACACTATTTGCGGGTAGGTGGAATAGAGTTATACAGGCGTTTAGTATGTTGGAGGATACAGTTCGATACAGATTACGACTCATAGTCTCCGAATCCTTCTTCCAGAACTGGTTGAGACTACAGAACTCATGTTTGGGCTTTCCCAAATCGGCAAAATCGGCAAATTCTTATTTAAATCCTTACAAAATTCCATGATTGTTATTCCGGCTGTATTCTCTACTTTTAATATACAAAATACAATTGTTGTCTTTGTGTTGAATCGAAAATCTCAGTGGTTTGGTTGTTATATGCCAAAATATCCAAAAATTCTTGAAAAAAAAAAACTTCAAGTCAAAATCCGGGGGCTCGATTTTCACCGTAGATATATGGTCTAGTTGACTTTTTTGCTCAGTACAAACCCAAGAATCAGAAACTCCAGGCGCCCGCTAACACTTTTTTCCTTCCATACAAATCGCTCCGGCCTAATACAGATATTTACGTATCAAGTCCATCGGGCGATTGGGTAAAACAATCACTAAAAGCTTTCAACGCCAACTAGCAAAGCGGATCCTTGCAGCTATACAAGGGTCAGCTTAAGGAGTACCAAAAAGCTATAGCCAGATGAAAAAGCAATACTGGTTTCTATGGTATTGCCAGATTAAATAAAATTATAACAAAGAGAAAATCAAATCCCAAGAAAAACAACTAAAAAATCGATAAGTGCGGCCGGGCTAAACTTTTTTAACACTTCGCCATAAAATATTCTGAACTAAACAAAAAAATAATAAAATTAAGTTGCAGTGTTTTATTTATAAATGCACTTAAAACTAGAAAATAATTTGTCACTTAGCCTCAATAAATATATTCTTCCTCATGATAGAATCTCTCAAATAAAACGCCTGCCGTTTTATTTTGCCACCATTTTTAATTTAAATGCAAGCGCTTTATTTGAGAGAATCCATCATGGGGAAGAATATATTTATTAAGGCTATACGACAAATTATTTTCTAGTTTTAAGTGCATGTATAAATAAGACACTGTAACTTAAATTTTTTAATTATTTTTAACCACCGAGAAGTCCATAATCAAATTACAGTAGATAAAAGTTTTAAATTGCCTAAAATCGAGTGGTACCGTTATATGGGGGCTACACCAAAATCTGGTTCGTGTCCACAAATTTTGGTGGGAGAGTTTCTGTACAATTGGGAACTCCAAATGCCAAGTTACAGCCAATTCGGAATAAAAATTAAGACAAAATCCTCAAACGACCTGAAATCGGGTGGTGCTGCTCTACGGGGGCTATAGAAAAAAATGTACCCATATTGGCTTTGGTTTCATATTCATATTCATCCATATCTGAAAAGTGTGCAAAGTTTCAGTTCGATTGGTCAACTGCAACTGTGTTAAAAATGAGTTACTAGATTTTAACTAAACGGACACCAAAGCAAGTTAAATAAAACACTGTAAAAATGGAATAATTAATTTTTCGGCCCATAATTTTAGGTGAATATATTTTATTACCTCGGACACCCAAAATGCCTAAATTAGGTCAGAAAAATTTCTTCAATTGGGCACCTATATATGGGCGGCATCCTTTTGGTGGAGTAATTTTGTGACCACTGAGAATTTAAAATGTTAAATTACAGATAATTTGGTCAACAAATGTAGCCAAACTCCTCAGTACCTAAAACCGAGAGGTACCGTTTTATGGGGGCTATACCAAAACATGGACCTATATTGAAAACTTTTGTTGAATACGTTTTGTGACCACTGGGAACTTCAAATGTTAAATTACAAAATCCTCAAAATAGCTAAAATTGGGAGATACCGTTATAAGTGGGGCTATACCAAAACATGGACCAATGTAAAAAATTTCCCTCGGAAAAGTTTTTTGGCCACTGGGAATCTTTAATGTTAAATTACAGATAATGCGGTCAACGTATGAAGCTTCGAACTTAACCTGCCTATTGAAAAAACACACTCAGGTGCAAAACTATAGCATTCTAGCTCTATTGGAGTGATTACATGGCTATATCGACTCAGAAATTTATACTGATCAAGAATATACATATACTTTGGGGCGACCCAAAAACATATTTTTTTTGGTCTAAAAACCTTATATATGAAATTTTATAGCTATCGGTTAACGTTAACCCTTGCCAAGCTAGCGATCTTTTTTTCCATAGTAATTTGTATGAGACCAAAGGTGAACTTTCACGAAAATTTTCCGAAGACGGCAATTATGATATGAGTAATGCTGTTAGGCTAAGTGCTCTAGGAATGTGGAGAATAAGAGTATACGGACATGCCTGTGTGCTTCACAAAGTACCGAGGGATGTAGCAAATTAGGCTGTTTACTGCACTCCTCCAATAAACTTTGATCAGCTTTTTGAAGTCAAATTTCCAAGAAGGAAAAATTTAAAAATGGATCACCACTCACCAAGGTGTACACGGACGGCTTTAAGATGAATTTTGGAGTTGGCTCGGGTATCATCTTAGAAGCAACTAACATATCTACATCCCCAAAACAACCTGAGGACTGCGGTGTTATTCTGAATAGAGTAATTCTTACATGGATTCCAGGTCTGAAGAGACTTGTTGGTAACAAAAAAAGAGACGAACTAGTCAGAGAAGGAACTCTAAGCATCCTACAAAGGCGCCAGTCTCAACACCTATGGGAGTAGTTGAAGAGGATATCTCAAGCATAGATAAAGTGAAAAGTCTTCAAATACTAAAATCTACATTTTCAAAAGACTGCATCAAGCGCACAATGCCCCTGATTAGCTATAATAAACGGAACTTGGAAAGTCTAATTGCAGTGAAGTGATGCGGATTTTTTGCGAAATTCAAAAATGTAATCTTCCTTGCCTCTCCAGAAAACAAATCAAGTTAAAAACAACTCTAGACTTCGTTGGGGGAAAACATATGCTGACAAAAATTTTCGGTATCGGTCCATATTTTGAATTAGTCCCCATAGAACGGTACCTCCCGATTTTTTGGAATTTTTAATGTTTTAGGTAAATTATTCGACAGAAAATGGTGAAACGTGATATTTAGTCATCGTTGGGGGTATAAAATATTTCGACAGAGAATTGTCGATATAGGTCTTTGTCTGATACAACCGTAATAAAAGGATACCACCCGATTTTCTGTATTTTTACAGTGTTTTATTTAACTTGCTTTGGTGTTCGTTTAGTTCAAATCTAGTAACTCATTTTTAACACAGTTTTCAGATTTGTATGACAATGCATGAATATGAAACCAAAACCAATATGGGTCCATTTTTTCCTATATCCCCCATATAGCTGTACCACCCGATTTAGTTCAAATCTAGTAACTCATTTTTAACACGGTTGCAGTTGACCAATTGAACTGAAACTTTGCACACTTTTCAGATTTGGATGACAATACATGAATATGAAACCAAAACCAATATGGGTCCAGTTTTTCCTATAGCCCCCATATAGCGGTACCACCCGATTTCAGCTGTTTTGAGGATTTTGTCTTCATTTTTAGTCCGAATTGGCTGTAACTTGGAGCTCCCAATTGTACAGAAACTCCCCAACCAAAAATTTTGGAGGGATTTTGGTGTAGACCCCATAAAACGGTACCACTCGATTTCAGGCAATTTAAAGCTTTTTACTAAATTTTCGGCCTAAATTGACTATAATTTGTTTATGGTTATGGTCAGTGGTCAACAAATTTATTTACTAAAAAGTTTAAAATAAATATAATTAAAAAAATTAAGTTACAGTGTTTTATTTATAAATGCACTTAAACTAGAAAATAATTGTTCATGATGGAATCTCTCGAATAAAACGCTTGCCGTTTAACATTGTAACAATTTTTAATTCAAATGCAAGAGTTTTACTTGAGAGATTCCATCATGAAAAGTTATTTTCTAGTTTTAAGTGAATTTACAAATAAAACACTGTAAATTATTTTTTTTAATTTTTTTTTTTATTCTCGGATTCTCAGAGGATGGAAATCCTACCTATAGGAAATTTAACACAGTTTAGTTATTATTGGTTTTCGTATTATCACTGAGTACAAAACAGAGAGCACTCACTGATATTAAACATTATATCTGTATTTTTTGCCTTTAATCCTAACTCATCTCAAAAGTCGTTATGATCGGTCTACTTCGAGGTGTTACATAGTTTTTGGCAATACACTTCGTAAACAAGAGTCCGATGCAGCGTTGTCAGGACTGGGGATTTTTCCACAAATTGGGGAATTTTTCACCAAATTGGAGAATTTTTTCTTAAAATGGGGACAAAAAAATCGACTTGGGAAATTAGGGCACGGTGAGCCTTAACTAATTTTAAATGGAAGGTGCTTACACCTCGGAAGTTTTTGCTGATTCTGAAACTACAATGCTCATAGATGAGAAATATCATGAAACAAAAAAAATCGCCGGAGGGATTTTAAAATATATCGCGATTTAAGTTCACATTTTTAGGGGTTCTTTAGGTTTTCACGATTTTGCTTGGAAACCGCGTGACCTATGTAAATGGGCCTAAAGAAGATTTGCCATTTGCATAGAACTCGCGGTTTCCAAGCAATATCGTGAAAACCTAAAGAACCCCTAAAAATGTGAACTTAAATCGCGATTTATTTTAAAATCCCTCCGGCGATTTTTTTTGTTTCATGATATTTCTCATCTATGAGCATTGTAGTTTCAGAATCAGCAAAAACTTCTGAGGTGTAAGCACCTTCCATTTAAAATTAGTTAAGGCTCACCGTGAGGGACTTTTTGGGGAAATCTGAAAAAAATGTGGGCATTTTTGGGAAATTTCTTTTTTGAGTAATTATTTCAGATTATCTTAACTTTTCTACTTTCAGTACATGAATAGTGGTAGCGAACGCGAAGCACACAATTAACATACCTCATATACTAACTGGTCACAGTTGTAATAATAGGTCTGTCTGGTTACTCAAAAGTTTGAAACAATTTGTACAAATTGTTACTGAAAGTTGTTCGTTAACTAGCTTGTTCTCTGTTAACTTTCTGTTCTTCATTAAGAACTTGCAAGTTTTTGCTGGACAAATTTCTTCTAGCCAGAACTTGCAAGTAACCAGACAGCTTTTTATGACCTGAAAAGGCATATATGAAGATAATTCTTCTAATGAATTAAACACATTTTGGTATAATGGTTTTTTTATGTCTGGTATCCAAAATTGGAAAGACAGAGTAATGGATCAGGGCGTTAGTTCAGTAATTGGGCCAAATGTTCTGTGAAGATATCTCTGGACAAGCAACGGTATCTCTGGGCAGAAAATATTTCTCTATTTTGAGCAAGTATAAATACGTCGACTTGCCTAAAGAAAGCGCCATATGTACCAACCGAAATATGTACCGTTGTTATGGGCGAATGTGTCTGACACACCAGTTTAGCAAATTATTTTTAACGTGTGCTAGGTCATGGAATAGGATAAATTCTTGTTAAATTCAATTAAGTCCGTTGCTGGTTTCTATTTTACCCTTTACCACACAGCTAACACTTTTGTTTCCTAATATCCATTGTATTTTTATAAATATGGACTTGAAGATATTCAAGATTAATTATCTCCATCCCATTAATCTTACCAGAAGTGAGAGCACATTCAAAAACATGATACAATACTATCACTTCAATTAAGAAAACATTTGCGTCCTTGTCATAGATATATTTACAAAACAACATTTTGTTTAACTTCCTTTCTCGCACGTTTTCAGCCAATAAAAAATTGCCAAACAATAATTTTCATTAAGCGAGACGGTAGGCAATAAACAGAAAAAATCAACAAAAAAACAACACTCGATCATTTTTGATGCTGATAAAATCCTTGAATATTTCACTTTTATGCTTTGTTTTTCTTAGAAATACAAAATGCAAATTAAAGTTTTGTTTTTGTGGTAAGATATCCAAAATATATCCACACTAGTACAATCAAACAGCCACCTTAGCAGATACAATGTGGTTCGTGTTCATTATAATTAACAGTTGTTACTGTATCCAATAAAACCATAAAATTGAAAACAATTGCAAATTATTAAAATTTGAATTCGATGTGAAAACAAAAAACAAATTATTGAAGAGCAGATTGTGGGGATGTGTGTGTGGTGTGGTGTACACGAAATGCCGAAAGGAGTTCAATTTTGTTTATGTTTTTTAATGAATTCAGATTTAACCATCAATTCGGCCAAAGATCATTGCAAACAGTAACCTTCTTGAAATTAGAATTAGTAAGATATGGGCTTTGTTAAAATCGCCGAAATCTAATATGTTTTGTATATTGGTCGCATCTGCTATATATATATATATATATATATATATATATATATATATATATATATATATCTATATATATAAATGAGCTTGGTGATAAGTGATTGACTGACTGACTGACTCATCATCAACGCCCAGCCAAAACGGCTAAAGCTAGGAGCTTGAAATTTTACCAGTCGGTCACTCTTGATGCAAATGTGCGAGATAAGGCCGGGTTTTAGAAAATTCGTCCTGGAACCACAAAAAATAACAACAACAAAAATCCTTATTTTTCATTATTATTACGTACTTATGCACTTAGTTGGCCCTCTGCAAGACATGTGTCAAATTAACAATGCTATAACTTCATGATACCGTAAACGATCACACATAATTTAAAATTTTGTAGTTTACTTCTAGGCGCACTTATTTTACCGTAAACCACTAAATAATAGAAAGACAAGACATTTGTTATCTTCCATTGCAACAGATGTCGTGAATAACTAAATGTTTGCAAATCAATGAAAGTGCAATAAAATTGTGCATACTACCACTATTTATTTGCAGTTAAGAATTTTATCGTATATGGAGATGTACAGTCATAACTATTCAATTTCAAAATCTGTAATTTAAAGAAATCGATAACTAATTAATGAAATCAATAATAGGCCCCAGGAATATAGGAATTTGGTATGGAAATCAAGGTTGGGAAGTGGTGCTTCTAAAAGGAAATGGTTTGGAAAATTACCAATCATGTGTACGAAAAGTATTAAATGGTACTAAATTTAGTACAATTTAGATTTGGGTGAACGTAAAAAGCTGGAAACCTGAAATTTGGAATTAAGGTTACTGTTGTAGTGTAGGATTGAGATATGAGGATAGTTTTGGAAATTCGTGCTTATGTGTATGAAAAGTACTAAATGGTACTAAATTTGATACAATGGGGATTTGGGTGAACGGATAATATCTGGAATCTCGATATTTGGAATTGAGATTACAGGTGGGGTGTAGGATTGAGGTAGTTTTGAAAATTCGTACTTATGGGTACGAAAAGTACTAAATGGTACTAAATTTAGTACAATTTGGATTTGAATGAACGGATAGAGCTGTAAACCTGAAATTTGGAATTAATATTACTGTTGAAGTGTAGGATTGAGATATGAGGGTAGTTTTGGAAATTAGTACTTATGTGTACGAAAAGTAATAAATAGTACTAAATTTGGTACAATAGGGATTTGGGTGAACGGATAGAGCTGGAATCCTGATATTTGGAATTGAGATTACTGTTGGAGTGTAGGATTGAAGAACTTTTGGAAATTCGTACTTATGTGTATGAAAAGTACTAAATTTGATACAATATGGATTTGGGTGAACGGATAAAAGCTGGAATCTCGAAATTTGGAATTGAGATTACTGGTGGGGTGTAGGATTGAGGTAGTTTTGAAAATTCGTACTTATGGGTACGAAAAGTACTAAATGGTACTAAATTTAGTGCAATTTGGATTTGGGTGAACGTATGTATGTAGCTGGAAACCTGAAATTTGGAATTAAGATTACTGTGAAGTGTAGGACTGAGATATGAGGGTGGTTTTGGAAATTCGCACTTATGTGTTCGAAAAGTACTAAATTTGGTACAATAGGGATTCGAGTGAACGGACAGAGCTCGAATCCTGAAATTTGAAATTGAGATTATTGTTGGAGCATAGGATTGGGGAAATTTTGGAAATTCGTATTTATGTGTACGAATAGTACTAAAAGGTACTAAATTTAGTACAATTTAGATTTGGGTGAAAGGAAAGAGCTGGAAACCTGAAATTTGGAATTAATATTACTGTTGAAGTGTAGGATTGAGATATGAGGGTGGTTTTGGAAATTAGTACTTATGTGTACTGAAAGTACTAAATGGAACTAAATTTTGTATAATGGGTATTTGGGTGAACGGATAGCTCTGGAATCTCGAAATTTAGAACTGAGATTACTGGTGGAGTTTAGTATTGTGGAAGTTTTGGAAATTCGTACATAGGGTACGAAAAATACTAAATAGCACTAAATTTGGTAAAGTTTCGATTTGGGTGAACGGATAGAGTTTGATTCCTCAAATTTGGACTGAGGATCACTGATGAAGAGTAAGAAATATGCACCAAAGGGTTTTTGGAAACTTGAGTGTACGAAAAGTACTAAATGGTACTAAATTTAGTACAATTTGGATTTGGGTGAACGGATAGAGCTGGATTCCTGAAATTTGGAATTGATATTACTGTTGGAGTGTAGGACTGGGGAAGTTTTGGAAATTCTTACTTATGTTAATGAGAAGTACTAAATTTGGGACAATGGGGATTTGGGTGAACGGATATAGTTGGAATCTCGAAATTTGGAATTGAGATTACTGGTGGGTGTAGAATTGAGGAAGTTTTGAAAATTCGTACTTATGGGTACGAAAAGTGCTAAAGTGTACTAAATATGGAATCCATTGTATTAGGCAAACGCGAAGAGCTAGAATTCTGAAATTTTGAACGAGTGGTCATTGGTGGAGAGTTAGGCAGATGTACCAAAGGGTATTTAGAAACTCGACCTATAAGTGTACGAAAAGTACTAAAAGTTTCTAAATTTGGTACCAATTGCATATTTTTAATGGATAAAGCTAGAAGCTTCAAATTTGGTATGGGAATCAAGGTTGGGAAATGGCGTTGAAATAAGGATATGGTTTTGGAAGTTCGTTTTTATGATTACGAGCAGTAATAAATTTGGATTTGGGTGAACGGATAGAGATGGAATCCTAAAGTTTTGAATTAAGATTACTGTAGGGGTGTAGGATTGAGATAGTTTTGGAAATTCGTACCTTTGGGTACGAAAAGTACTAAATGGTACTAAATTTGGTACAATTTGGATTTGGATGAACGGAACTAAGATTACTGCCGGACAGTAGAATTGAGGTAGTTTGGAAATTCGTACTTATGGGTACGAAAACCACTAAATTTGGTACAATTTGAATTTTAGTAAACGGATAGTGTTGGAATTAAGATTACTGTAGGAGTGTAGTATTGAGGAAATTTTGAAAAGTCGTACGTATGGGTACGAGAAGTACTAAATATGGGACAATATAGATTTGGGTGAACGTGTAGACCTGGAATCCTGAAAATTTTGTTTGGGAATGAAATGGTACTAAATTTGATACACTTTGGATTCTGGTGAATTAATAGAGCTGGAATCCTGAAATTTGGAATTACGATTACAGTCGAAGAGTAGGATTCAGGTTGTTTTGAAAAAGCAAACTTATGGTACTAAATTTAATACAATTTGTATGTAGGTGAACGGATAGCGGTGGAATCCTGCAATTTGAAAGTATGATTATTGTAGCCCTGTTGCATTGAGGAAGTTTTGAAAATTGGTACGACAATTCTAAATTGTTCTAAATTTTGTACAATATTAATTTGGTTTAACGGATAGAGTTTGAATCCTGAAATTTGGAAGTAAGATTACTACTAAAGTGAAGGATTGAGGTAGTTTTGGAAAATCTTACTTATGGATACGAAGAGTTTGACTTGATACTAAGTTTGGTACAATTTGGAATTGGACGAACGGATACAGCTGGAATCTTGAGATTTGGAAATACTGTAATTATTATGGAATTTACTGTAATTATTTTGTATTAATGTCTGTGTATGGATGAGATATATCGTCGAAATACGTACCATAAGTATACGAAAATTATTTAATGGTACTCAATTTGTTTTTGGGTGTAGGGACAGTGCTGGAATTTTTATTTTTTGGAGTTAGGGTGTGTATTGGTGTGCAACGTTGATCTCGCTGTTAATGTGTAAGGGTGAGATACGGCTGATCTTTTTGAAAATCGAACTTAAAGGGTACGTACAGTACTAACATAAAAATAAATATTGATTAAAATTGGTATTAGTGCGACCAAATTTTCAGTGTTTGTCATTTCCATATTATATATTGTTTATTTGTTTTTTTATATGCTTTCCGCATACGAAGTAGCGGGCATTTTGCTAGTATATACATATATTGGGGTATGGCTTTTCGAAATTTTTTCTCAAAAATGTTTTCCTGTAGCACGGATGGATGAACGTTTGCCTTTTAATCACTAAACTAACGTTTATTCTATTGAAATATAATAAAAGTTCACGCACAAATCGAATTTAAAAACAGGTAAGAACGGTGTTAAGTCCATATTTATATTAGCCAATTTTCCTTGCGGCAATTGTCAGTTTGATAGAGAGAGGAGTGAGGAATATGGTAACCCTTTGCCACCCAACAACCTCCGTCACCGACAAACTGACAATTGCCACAAGGAAAATTGTCTAATGTAAATATGGACTAAGTTCGGCCAGGCCGAACATGTTATACCCTCCACCACGAATTGCATTGAAGTAAAATGGAACAATTAGTTTCCATTCGTTTATGAAGAAGGCTTAATAAAAATTTCCGGAAGTTCGGTAAAACAATGTGGATAACCTCCAAAATACCGAAATTCGGGAGGTACCGTTCCATGGGGGCTATATCAAAACGTCGATCTATACCTAACATTTCTGGGGGAAAGTTTTTAGACTCAAAGAAGACTTAATGCCAAATTTCCGATATTTCGGAACATTTTTCAAAATACAGAAAATCAAGAGGTACCCTATTAGGGGGATATTGGAACCCATGGACCCATACTGATAATTCTCTTCTGGAAGACTAAATGACAAATTTCAGTCTTTCTGTGGGATATTGACGTCACAACGTTCTTTCTATTATAGTGGAGGGTATAAAAATATTGTTTAGAAAAAATGTATGAAGTGAAAAAAAAATTCTCGTTGCACGAATGAATAAACTTATGCCTACTAATAACTAAAATAACGTTCATTCCATTCAAATATTGAAAAAAGTCAAGCACAAAGCACTTTGATAAATTTCGATTTTTTTTCTTTTTGTTAAAAAATTATATCTTTGAAGAAAGTGTTTCGACATTTTTATGATTCTTATAATTAAAGAAAATTAATGAGAAAGAAATGTTATGTCAGTTTTGTTATCTCATGTGGCTCTAAAGTTGATTTTATATTATATATCTCCTTCAAATGACTTCAACAAATTGGCCATAATTCTGATAAATTCAAATTTTAAAATAATTTTGTGCGAAATGTTTTCTCACCGAATCACCTTATAATTAAGATTTTACATAATCTTATGTAAAAACTCATCACGCTATCATACAGGGATATGAGGTTGTAAAAAAGTCATAACCCTAATATCTATATGAACTATGCAGCGAAATATTATGGTCGCATATTTCTAACATTGCAATTGAAATAGTTTATCCAACAACTGGTGGATTAACTTCCTTAATACTCTTTCTTACACTGAAAGAAAAAGCTTCATAATATAAAAGAAATCTTACGTTCCATCAATGAAATTTGTCATTGATTTTGAGCCAACGTAGAGCTTCATTGAATAAACGAAAAAAGTTTCATTGAGTTTCATTGAAGTAAAATTAACGAATTTGTTCATTATTGCAATGAAACTTCTTCGTTGATGCAATGAAACTTCTTCTTTGATGCAATGAAATATCTTCATTAATGAAATGAAACTTTTTCATTGATGCAATGAAACCTCTTCATTAGTGCAATGAAACTTCTTCATTGATGCAATGAAACCTCTTCATTAATGCAATGAAACTTCTTCATTATTACAATGAAATACTTTCATTAATACAATGAAATACTTTCATTATTGCAATGAAATATTTTCATTGTTGTAATGAAATACTTTCATTAATGTAAAGAAATACTTTCATTAATGCAATGAAGCCTTACGTTGGCTCAAAATCAATGATACATTTCATTGATGTAACGTAAGATTTCATTTATTTTATGAAGTCATTTCATACTCACATAATGCATAAAAATTAAGTCAACGCTAAATATGTTTAATTCATTTTATTGCAATTAGTTTTGACCGTGGATGACAATACGTCATTTTTGATCCCTTAGTTATTAACTAAATATATTAATGATACCATTGGTCGTTGTCATCTGTAAGTAAAATTGAAAGAATAAACAATTTGTTACTAAATAACTGGTTTTCTACACAATAACTTACCTTCATATTTTGCCGCTCAGTCATCCCCTGTGTACTTCCATGATGTTTGTATACAGCATACAAAGTTCACATAAAACAACTGTACATATAAAAACTACACGAAAGAGTTTTAGTTTAATATTTGTATTTTCTTTTCACATTAAACACTTCATACCTACTTTCACCGAAGTTTATGATCCTATTGGGCGTTGTCACCATTAAGTAAAATTGAAAATCATAAAAACTGTTAGTAATTTATTTGTCGCTGGACACCAAACTCTTGGCATTTTCTCCGTCATTCCATTCTTCTTTAGATTTTCTATTGCTTGCATCTATTACATAGAGAAAAACCAAATAAATGTAAATTCACTTATATAAACAAATGAATACATAAAACTTAACAGAAATAGTTTGTCCAATATTTACATACTTACTTTTCTAAGTTAAAAACACGAATCGAAAAATTTTTATTCATCCGCACTTGGCGGCGTTATAATGTCAACTAAAACAATGTTGTTGACAATTTGCTGATCATCTTTTTGGCAGACAGGGTTGTTTTGTTTAATCTTGTTTTCTGCTTGTTAAACGCACACACGCACATTTACACCGCACAGCTGGAATTTACTTCATAACAACAATGAAATACATAACAAGGAACGACAGAGAATAACATACCGAGTGAATAAGCCTTGATACCCAAGTAGAAAAAATGAGACAAACATTTTAATGAGAATGAATATGTATGTATATCAAAGCCAATCGCTAGTAAAGCAAGTAAGGAATTTTTGTACAGTTACGCTTTTAGAGACGCATCTGCTAATATTCGTACATACATATGTATGTTTGATGTATGTGATTCTATACACACATATGTATGTACAGATTTATAAATGTGTTCTGTTTATGATTGTGGAAAATTTAAAACATTTGTTTAATAAAGAAAAATAATTAGGAGAAAAATGATAATATAAGGGTCATAATATAGATAAGATTTCAGACCCTTTTTTCATTCCGCAAATAGTATTGGGAACTTCAGAAATGTTTCACTTATTTAATGAAACTCTTTCATTTATTCAATGAAACTGTTTCATTTATTAAATGAAACTATTTCATTTATTTAATGAAACAATATCATTAATTTGTGGAGCCAACTAAAAACATCAAATATATCCAATTTGCCACCATTTTCTTAAAAGATGTTTGAATTCTAGTTTTTTTAAGCACATACTATTTAGCATAGTTTCAATACTCTCATATTTTTTAAAATATAAAGAAATTAGAAGTTACATTACATCAACGAAATACGTTTCATTTATTCAATGAAACCAATTCTGCTTAAACGATAACAATTACTTCCAGTATGATAACAAATTTTACCATCAAACATATGGTATGCCAATGGGCAACCCTTTATCGCCAACTATTGCCAATATAGTACTTGACAAACTTCTTGACGACGTAATAGAGGAACTTAGGAAAATGGACATTGAAATAAAACACATTTCAAAGTATGTTGACGATATTTTTGCGATAGTAAATAAAAACCAGTTGGAAACAATTCTTGATAAGCTAAATGAATACCACAACAAATTGCAGTTTACCGTTGAGAAGGAAGAAAACGGAGCTATCCCATATCTTGACATGAAAATACTAAGAAAAGACGACAAAATCATAACAAACTGGTATGCAAAACCCACATCGTCAGGTCGAATTATAAACTACAACTCGACACAAACATACAGCATGAAAATAAATACAGCAACAAATTTAGCAAAAACGGTCTTTACATTAAGCGACAAAATATTTCACAAAGAAAACACAACAATTTTAAAAGAAATATTAAGAAAAAACAATTTCCCAACAGCAATCATAAAAAACATCATATCAAAAAGTACCAAAGGAAATATAACACAATTTGACAAAGAAAAACAAAATTACCTCAGCATACCATTTATCCCAAAGTTAACAGAAAACAGAACAATAAGAAATATGATAAACACAACAAAAACATCCATTGCATACAAATCCAACGAGACGTTGAAAACTATTTTTGCAAGAAAAACGAAAAAGAGAGACAAACTTCAAGAGAATGATGTTGTCTATGAGATAACTTGCAAGGGAAATGAACGAGAACAGTGCAATAAGGTTTATGTGGGGACAACGAAACGGAGATTAGGCATTAGATTGAATGAACACGAAACAGACATAAAGAAAGGAAAAGACAACACAGCATTGGCGCAACACATCAATGAGAGTGGCCACTCAGCTGACTTTGCAAATGTCAGAATATTGGATAGGGAAAAAATAGAAAACAAACGATATACATTGGAGAGTTTGCGAATCCAAGAAAGAATAAAAATGTCAATAAACACTAAAGAAGATAAGGACAACACAAAACTTCAATACTCCGTTGCAATAGCTTAAAGCACCACCTCTGTGATACTAGTTTTAATTTAATTTTACATTTGATTATTTATTATTTATTTATTGATTATACAAAATGTGTGTTCGTGAAGTCCAGTTTTTTATAATTATAAGTGAATTAATAATGATTAATTGTAAGTTAAAAACTTAAACTTGTATGCATTGGAAAAATTTGTAATGAAACAAAACTTTGTTAACAGGAAATTCAAATAAAATATCCCCTGAAGAAGTCGGAAACAAGCCGACGAAACGTTGGGAAAAATAATGAATTTAAATTAACTTTTTATTCATTCACAAAAGTCGACCAAATAGCCCAAAAGTAGCAGAAACCAAAAATCATTAAATTTTAGTTAACGTAAGGTTTCATAGCATTAACTAAACATTTCATTGTATTAATGTAACATTTCATAGCATCAATGAAAAATAATCAATGAAACCCGTTCATTGATACAACGAAGCATTTTTCTTTCAGTGTAAATACACCTTCTCTATCGGGTCCACAGCAACCTTGACGTCCAGACCTTTATTCTCTTTAAAAGGGTTAGTAATCGTCCAGCTATATATAAGTAGATCTGGATTCTAAAGCCCCAGCTCCCTGTCCACGGTAGGTGGGGGAACCCACGCTAATAACAACTTTCTGGTTGGTATCTCAGATCTAGAGACCGCATTAAAATTAGCTCCTTGCCAAATTTCACTAACAATATTTAGTGGGATTCTCTTACTCATTAAAAGCATTTTAATTTAAACGATTTTTGTCGGTAACTCCAAAAATATGTTAGAAAATCGCACTACTAAACAAGGAAATCTATCGATTTTTTGTTTGACGTTATGCCAAATTGACGGTACTCCTGATTTGCCATCGCATAAACAACGACACTTCGAAGGCCGGTTTGTTGTTTAAGGCAGTAGGTTTGAGAGGTTTTGGCTTGATAAGCAGCTACTGGGTGGTTCATACTTTCTCATGTAACTGAATTTGGATGTGAAAAACCTACTACACAGAATGGGATCTCGGCTCACATATTTGTGTAAATATTTCTTTGGCAGATCTGTCTTTAAAGTCATTGATTGTTTTTGATGTCTCTTTCCATCGTTAGGCATTCTGCCCCTGAAGCTTATAACGGGCATGTGCCGATATAAGAACAGCAGGAACTGGGATTGCTGGTAATTGAGCACTATAGTACATATCTCCTTCTTCCATGTTACTCTTATCTTCCTTATTAGACTTGGCCGAGGTGCTCGACAATCGTCGTCGGTCAAGGTCAGATTAAGTAACATGTCCTCCGGGTTTATGTTCTGGTTCTGCTCTTCTGAAACTGGTCTTTGCAGTTTGTTGCTTTAAGCTATACTCTACCGTCATACGAGCACGGTGTTAGTGGTGCCAAAGCTTCCACACCTGAAACAATCGCTTGATCTCGACGGCCTGTAGTCACACCAATTATTTCAGTCGATAATGGGTTAATTTGCCCCAGCACCGTAACTTGTTTTCTTCCCCATCTTAATTTTTTATTTTAAGGGAACTATCCTGGGGATCTTAAATATCGGTAGTATGCAGGGAAAAGAAAGACATGTTGAGTCCGCTCTGATTGCACACACCATAAAAGCCCTCCCACCCGCCATCGATAAAGGATTGGAGCTGGTATCACGGTCAGCGGCTGCCACGTCAGAGTGTACATACATGTTTTTCTGTGTCGAGAGCAGCATATCCCGGAGTGTCTGCTGCGGATCTGTTTGGTCCGTTTTGGGACGAAGAAAAACTCAGTACCAATTTATATGTATTCGCTTGTCACATTCCCATACACCACGCACAAACTTCGTTGAGATGCAATAGATGCCGGAAATGGGTGCATTTCAGGGGATGCTCTGGACTAGTACATGTGGGGGACTATGTTGCTGCATGCAGTCACCAGTGAGTCGTCGTCATCAAAATACGAAACTCCCCCGCAGTCTACCCAACAGCAGTCGCACACACAGAACTTAACACGAGCCGATGCTGTCCCCATCCCTGAAAATGCATCCTTTTTGCAATATAAGACCGAGGTAAGATCATGGCTTTTATGAGTCAGAACTTATATCAAGAATATCAAACAAACTCAACAACTAATACAGTTTCGGCGTTGTGATGTCTACGACGTACTGAGAAAATATCGCATCAGAAGTGTGGGAGGGATATTAACTTTCCTATTGCACCGGTCTTTTCAGTACCGACTTATCTTGCTTGAGCCTTGATCTAATGACTAGTACATGAAATGTATGGGAGTTGAAATCGGGTTTAGAACTGCCGAGCTAAAGTTGCTTAACGTATAAATCCCACCGATAAATAGCTGTACTCCAGGTTAAAGGCCCAACATTAGTTTGCTTTTGGAAGGTCATAACTGACTGGTATAGGGGGACTTTAATGTTCTTTATGAGATATGGCATTCGGTCCTCGGTTAACGGAGAGTACCACAGTTCGCCAGCAACCCGCCATTATTGTCTCCATCAGCAATCATGGATAAGCTAATTGACCTAACTTCGGAAATCTTCCCAACCCTTCTGATGTTCTGGTAGCAGAAAGATGTTCCGAGACATCATGGCTGCTGCATCTGCTCGCCATATACCTGTTGGTTGAATACCGGGAGTGAGACCAAATTTCACAGCAGAGGCGGGATGAGCATGATGAATTTCGTCGTGCCAACCCCAGAGTCAGTGAGCTGACACTGAGAGTTAACAGGTTGGTCGGTGAACATAAGCAACAATGGAGCTGGAATAAGTGAATTGTGGGCAATGGTTATGTCACTATCGAACCGCGGAAAGAAGGACTGTAGGACCTTAGTCAGTTTGACGACGTTATTTTAGTCGACAGTTTTTTCGAGCGTCCCGGGAGTGACATGGCGAATAGATGAGTACAACATAACATTAGATGTTACAACTTACAATGGATGATGGTGCGAATGTCATTAGGAATGCTACATCATCCAAAGAATTGGGCCCTGATGGCGTCCACACATATTATTTATTGGACTCTAGTTGTACGTAGAATCTAGGAACAAGAAGTCGAAGCCCCGTAGAGTGAAATAAGGAGTTCCCTAAGGTGAGTTATATTCGGAACTGTTTTACATTGACGACATTAAGGTCGTAACTTATGCGGATGATTGTACGGTTACCTTCCCTGATGCCATTTGTGAAAGGCAGAACTCATATTAAACTGATCTTACCAAATTTCTCCATGTGAAGTATATGCAAATGTCCGCAACTAAATCGGCGGCCACTCTGTTCACCACATTGACTGTAGAGGTGAGCACAGAGGTGAATGCCATGATCTCACCATCGATCATGGCATTCACCTCTGTGCTCAGAATTCCGACCACCAACTACCCCAGGATTCTAAGGGTCACATTCGACAGCATGTCCACGTCGTCTGCGACAAGATGAGATGTAGGAACAAGATCTCCTAGTCTCTAGCCGACAGCATTTGGGGTACAGATAAAGAAACCTTGTTGACACCATATAACGGGATAGATCGGTCTGTGATAAGTAATGCGGCGTCAGTGTGGTCCGTGAATATAAGTGTAATCATTACACTGTAATGCGATGGAAAACATATTCAAACCTGTCAGAACGCCGTCTTCATGTCTTCAGTGGACAATCTACATAGGGAAACAAAGATTATTGCAGTACAGCACCACAATATGGTGGTTAGCCCTTCACCCATGCAAGGAAGCACCTTTATGATCAAGCAGGTTTAAATAGTGATGAAGTCGCAGATGCATAAACAACTATCGTGTGGATGCGGTCCACGGAGAACATTCCCATCTATCGCTGCTGAGGAGCGTCAGCCTCCACAACAAACTAAAGAGTTTGAACCCACGTCCTTGAAAAACACATGAAACAAAAAAGTGTTGCCATGGTGTGTTAGCGTCCAAGCCAAACTCATAACTTTCAAAGACTACGCTAAGCGTTTGTCATGAAAGCCATACAATGATTGAACAAATTTTCAGCGTAGTAAAAACAAATTGCATTTGAAAGAGGAAAAGTTAGAGGATAGCGAAGCCGCTCCACAGCCGATATGTCTGAAGAGCCTCTGACAAAGGCGAAACATGCATGTTATGTGGTGGTTGTGTGGGTTCGAATCTTCGGCCTTCCTTTTTCACTTGCATCATTGGTCATTTAGCTCGACTCTAACGAGAAATTAATTAAAATTAATATTAAAAAAATCACTGTAATGATCTTCGCTCTAATAGGCAAAATTTTCAAATAACAAATAAAAAGTCGTTAAGTTCGGCCGGGCCGAACTTTTTATACCCTCCACCATAGAATAGTCTTAATTAAAATGAAATAATTAGGGTCCTTTCACAATTTTAGTTCGATTCACGGCGGATCTGTCATTCGGGGTTCATAATATACTCACCAAGGCCTTTCTTCCCCAAGAGGAATTTACCGTGTCCCAGACTTTCACCTTCATTTTGTTCCACAGTGTTATCTAATATAATCTAAAAAAATGTGTTCAGCTAGGTGAAAGGTACCACCTACGGGGTTATATCAAAAAGTCAACCTATCCTTAAATTTTTTAGCGGAAATGTTTTATAGCTGCATGGAACTTCAAGAGTCAAATTGAGGGTAGTTTCATCAAAACAATGTAGACCCTTAAAAATGGACCCATGTTGATGAATTTTAGTGAAGAAATTTCGTGACCACTGAAAATTACCGAAAATCGGGAGGAACATTTATATGAGGGATATACCAAAACATGGACCTATATTGACGATTATTTTTGAATAGACAAAATTGTAGCTAACATTCTCAAAATACCGAAAATCGGGAGATACCGTTATATGGGGGCTTTACTAAAACATAGACCTATGTTGACGATGTTTGGTGGAGATGTTTCATGACCACTGAGAACCTCAAATGGCAAATTACAGCTAGTTCGGTTAAAAATTGTAGCTAAAATTCTCAAAATACCTAAAATCGGGAGGTACCGATTTATGGGGGCTATACCAAAACATGGACCTATGTTGGCGATGTTTCGTGGAGATGTTTCATGACCACTGGGAACCTCAAATGTCAAATTGCAGATAGTTCGGTTACAACTTGTGGCTAAAATTCTCAAAATACCGAAAATCGGGAGGTACCGTTATATGGGGGCTATACCAAAACATAGACCTATGTCGACGATGTTTAGCGGAGATATTTCATGACCACTGAGAACCTCAAATGGCAAATTACAGCTAGTTCGGTTAAAAATTGTAGCTAAAATTCTCAAAATACCGAAAATCGGGAGGTACCGATATATGGGGGCTATACCAAAACATGAACCTACGTTGACAATGTTTCGTGGAGATGTTTCATGACCACTGAGAACCTCAAATGTCAAATTGCAGATAGTTCGGTTAAAAATTGTGGCTAAAATTCTCAAAATACCGAAAATCGAGAGTTACCGTTATATGGGGACTATACCAAAACATGGACCTATGCCCATATCATTTGGGATATAAGTTTGTTGATAACTAGGAACCCTAAGTGCCAAATTATAGCTAATTCGGTCTGCAAATGTGGCGAAGAACGTCAAAATTCATTAAATCCGAAGGTACCGTTATATGGGGGCTATACCAAACAGTGGACCATCTTCGAACTTGACCTGCCTATGGAAAAAAGACTATCGGTTGCAAAATTTCAGCACTCTATCTCAATTATTGCTAACGCAAGAGTGATTACAACAGACGGACGGACAGACGGACATGGCTAGATCGTCTTAGAATTTTATCCTGATCCATAATATATATACTTTATAGGGTCGCAAATGATTAGTTCGATGTGTTACAAACGGAATGACAAACTTAATATACCCTCCATACTATGGTGGAGGGTATAAAAACCAAAGAGTAGTTTTTGCTCAACTACACTCGGGATGGTGAAGCCGACTAAATTCTATAGGCAAGGACTTATGGCACCGTGCAAAACATCTGCTTAGCATAGAGCACAAACCTGCACAACAACACTGCACCTCTTCAATTACCTTGCTAAATCTACTAACCTGACTCCAGTATAGTTATGGTAACAACCCATCTTTCCCATTCTTGCATACGGGCTACATATTCCAATTTAGTGGTAAGTCACTGTAATCCAATATGTACTTAAACCAATTAATACAACAAATGAAAAGCAACGTATTAGGTATTTTGAAGCAATTTATAGACAATATCCAATTTGAGGAGGTAATAATCAATAGTATTATAATAGTAGCTTTACTATAATGAACATATGAACTTACATACAAACATAACGATTGGATATGAGCCTACATGTACTTCAATAAAAATTGGATTTAACAATTATTTATCTCACATATGTATTTCTTCTCGTGTTGTTATTATTACACAGCATATCAATTTAAAACAAGCCGACATTTTTGTTGCCGAAATAAATATGCCTAGCTATAGTAAGTGAATTGAACAACATTCTGTTATGCTTTCAGAAACCAATGATATGACAAAAATTGCCTAAAGGGTTCCCATTGTTTGAGTTATGCATTTCAACGAAGGCAACACAAAAAAAAAATCTCAAAGAGGCTACCGAAAACTTAATAATTAATAGGCAATTCAGAGGCTAATCGTAGACTAAAGAGAATTTCATGGATTTTACCAGTTTCAATGTACATACTTATGTGTTTTTTTCTATGTTGAATGGTGTTAAAAATTAACTGAAGTGGATTAGGTAGATTTGGGTATAATTGGAATATATTGAATGTGAGAGTACGATGTGGGAAAATAAATATTTTTGAACTCACTTCTTTTCGTTGAAAACAAACATTATTCAGTATATTCTTAATTGCTACATAAACCATTTTTTAAGAATGAGTGGAATAATCGTTGTACTAGTAGTCACAAAATAATTTGCTTTGCCACCTACTTTTTGCCTTTTGTCGCACAAGCCACCAAACTAGTGCCAGTTAAATAATGGGAGATTATATACCCGATATCCCAATTCAATTCCAATATTAGTCCACATTTACATTTTAAGGATGATACAATATAACTTTAATTCTTGAAGTACAACGTAGGGTAGACTTCCTGGTAATTAGAGATCTACGAGTTCACTTAACACTCGTGCATATTGGTATTCCGAGATTTCCAGTTAAGGTACCAATTGTATTAGAACGGAGCCTCTTTGATACCTTCGCATCTCAACGCAGTGCAGACTTCATTGCCATATTCTGAATTTATGTGGAATAATTATTTTTCACAATTTTCTGTGGAGATTTTTTGAGCACTGGGAACACAAATACCTAATTTTAGCTAATTTGGTCAGCTAAAAACGGCACACAATTTTTGATAGAGAAGTTTTAAACCACTGGAAACCATTAATGCCAGAGGACATCCAATCTTGCCCGAAAAATTTTGATAAAAGTGAAGTGGGTGCTACCTCTTTCTGGGCCACCGTTTATGGGGGGCTAGTTGTTCAGTAGAAAATCGCGAGGTGTCGTTATATGGGGCAACACCTAAACATGGACTTATGTTGACAATTTTTGGTGGAGAGGTTTCGTGACTGCAGGGAACCTCAAATGTAAAATTGCAGCTAATTACGGGTAAATATTGTAGGTAAAATCCTCAAAAAAAAACCGAAAATCTGGAGGTACCAGTAACGGTAAACGGTAAAACGACTAAACATTGAAAATTTTTTGTGGAGAAGTGTTGTGACCCCTACGAACTTCGAATATCAGGCTAGTGCAGTTAAAGTTGTAGCTAAAATCGTCATTGCTATTTGGACTTATATCCCTCCATACTATGGTGGATGGTATAATAATAGCAATCCCAAAACCCAATGATAACAATAAGACACCCACTCTAAATGCTTCCGACAAAACCATGATGGGGGAAACCATGCCCACGGTTCACAGGGCCGTAGTTTTAGGAAGACAAAGTAAACCCTGCTAATAGTTGTCTAGGACAGTCTGGCTGAACAAAGACGAAAACTTCTAGCTTTACTAGAGCGGACAATGGCCCTGAGCCTCGACCAGGATAGTTTTTCTACTGGGGCTGAGAACAACGAAGTAGCGAAGTGGACATAACAGCCATTCCAGCAACTGCAGTTTCGATAACACTGTGAACTCAAGATCTGTGCGGTGGAAAATTCCTTTTGCAGATGAAAGTCCATGGTTGGTATATTAAAAACCCAAAAAGCTTCTGAGTTATGGTGTGATGAACGGGAAAACTATTGCTATTCAGACTATCAATTTAATCACTGTCGTAACGCTTTGTTTATATCGGACTCAGAACCTACTATGTTTTAAATAATTTACGACAGATAACCCGAAATTGAAAAAGTCAATACCTTTAAATATCTGGGAATCAATATAAACGACAAATGGAATATATCCAATGAAATAAAGTGCCGTATAGAGATGGCTAGAGACGCCTTCTATAAATACTACAAAGTACTAACGAGTCACGACATTGGTATCCAAACAAAACACAGATTTATAAAATGTTACGTGTGGTCTGTTCTTTTATATGGCGCAGAAACTTGGACGCTAAAAACAAGCGACATGAAAAGACTCGAATCCTTTGAGATATGTATATTCCGAAAAGTTCTAAAAATACGGTGGACAGACCGAATGAATAATAACGAAGTTCTTAGGAAAATGAATGCGAATAGGGAGCTAATAAGAACTATCAAAAACCGAAAAGTGTCATATCTGGGACACATCATGAGAAATAACAAATACAAAATACTGCAAAACATTATCAAAGGAGTGATTGAAGGAAGACGAACCAGGGGCAGAAAAGAACTCTCCTGGCTGAAAAATATCCAAACCTGGACCGGACTCCAAGACGAAAGAAGCCTTCTAAATGCTGCGAGAAATAGAGATCTTCAATTAATATGAAATGTGTTAAAATATTCACTTTATCACTTAAAATTGTAAAAATATTGTATAATCGCATATATCCGAACATCGGATGTGCAAATAAAGAAGAAAGAAGAACCCGAAAAACTTTTTTTGATGGTCGACGTAACCTTGGCTTTACGACAGAACGATAGTCAGATTGTCGATAGTTTGCCAGCCCTATTCGACAGATCTGACCCTGATTAGAAAATCCGTTGTAGAATATAATTGCCAGAGGTGCTTTGACAGATGCGACCATGATGGGGAAATCTGTGATAGTCGATGACTGCTTGTTTTCTCCTGCGAAGGGAAATTAGGGTCATCTGTTGAGAAAATAAGGAATCCCTAGAATTCCTTATTTCCATAGCAGATGACCTTGGCGAACTCTGGATGGGGTGGCAACTAGCAGTAGTTAGTGTAAAGGAGATTCTCTCCAGAAGAGTTTTGTCAGCATGGGCGCCCCCTCCCCCTGTGGATCTTGCACGCATAGTGTCAATACTCGGAAGGCAAAACCACTTCGCATGATGCAGATTAATCCTTATTGATATAACCTCTAATTAACAAAGACGAATATCTCATTATTGGCCGGAAGGTATCCGTAGAGTGCTCCTTTTCGCACTGACGCACAGAGGGGAAACATAGGCCTAAAGTTGCTCAAAACTCAAAATATGAAAATCTTTTTTTATGAAAAAAAAATGTTGATAAACGGTAAGCAGACTCTTTTCAACATTTGCTATAACCATCCTCGACTTTGTAAGATTAACCAATCCAATGCAGCAGTCGATTGAACTCAGCCATACTGAAACAAAAAGTAAATTTTCGAAAACTCAGAAATTAGGTGAACATTAATATGACATTATTTTCGCGAAAATTTAAATTTTTTAAGATTTATTGTTTTTGTACAGTCTCCGAACAAGATAAGCATTTAAAATTCTCAGATTGATTTTACATCTTTGCTCATTAATAATGGTGATACATATCCTCTTTATGAAAATTTTTTATGATAATTTTTAAGATTACTACAATTTCAATAGTGAAAAAGTCTATTTCCCCGTCGTTTCCCGACCATAGTTTCTTCTAATGTTTTATGCGCTTAAGTCTCAAATATCAGATTCAATCATAAAAAATTGCGCATATTTGCGCCATTCCGAAAAAATCTAATTTTTCTTAACTAAAATAGGAAATATTTTTTTTATGGAATTGTAAGATTTACTCACACTAAATTTTGTTCCGCCTTATAACCGGGGCTCTTATTTATCTGACTAAACCAATACCTATCAAATATGTTTGCATGTTTCAGAAACATTCGCGGCTTTTCCCATGTGAATTGAGAAAAATTTAATTTAAGTAAGTTTCAAAAAATAAAATTTGGAATGAAATATGTGTATATGGGACTATATATACATACATCTGTACCGATTTGTTTGAAAATTGGCTAAATTTTTTTTAGGCTAGTTCAGGTTGCATGTGTCAAATTTCAGTGATTTTGGTTAATTTTTATCTCATATCAGATGCGAATATATATGGAAGCTGCATCCAAATCTGGACCAATTTTCATTAATTTCTATAAGATTAATCCTTGTTCAGAAGATATGCATTGTGCAAAATTTTACATCAATCCGACTGTAAATGAGCTTTCTAGGGCTTTTGATCAACTTTCAACACACATTTCCCCTCTGTGTGACGGATGATACTCTTCCAATTTCTATTGACGGAAATCCAATTGGAACAAATTCACTGAACTAGAAAGCTCAAAGCTGGACACGGTGCTCTTGAAGCAACTTCAAATGGAAAGTGCTTTCTCTTGGGAAGTTTGTGCTGATTCCGAAACTACAGTGTCCATAGATGAGAAAAATAAAAAAAAAAAAAATATGGCCATTGCGCTTTTTAAATAAATCGCGATTTAAGTTGACATTTTTACGTTTTTCTTAAGTTTTCACGATTTTGCTTGGAAACCGCAAGCCCTATCGAAATGGGTCTAAATAAAATGTTATAGCTATGAAAATTCTCTACATGATTGATATTTATAGTGATTTCGTAGGTTTTACTGTTATTGAGATATAGAAGTTAAAATTGGGACAATGCATTGACTGTATCGCCTTGTTGTTTACCTTTTTGTTCCGCATACGATTTCACCAAACAATTTTGAACTTTTCTGAGGGAGATACCGGAAGGATTAGATAAGTGCCATCTTCCAATTTTTTCTAAGATTCGCAGAAATATTATGCAAAGTTCGAACCATCGCAGTATCCGGCTCGAAAGTTGTCTTGTGCTCCAGCTACTACACTTGACTTTCTGGTAATTTTCTCAGGAAGCATAGACTTGCCACTGAAAAAATTGTACCTTCGTAGAAAATAAATAAATAAAATAATATGATTAGAGAGAAGGTCTTAAAGTGCACTGAACTGAAATTTTGTTTGGGAGGTACCCTATGCAGTAGACCGATGTAGTCAATATTGGAACCTGATCTATGTCTGGTAGAAATATTACAATGGGAAAAGTATGTAACAACGCAGTATCCATTGGAAGTAAGTACTTGCCACTAAAACAATTGTGCCTCGGTAATAGAGGCCTTGACCACAACTTGTTGCAAAAAATCAAAACGATTCGAGAGGAAGTCTGAAACTGTACTGTCATTTTTGAGGTAACCCAAGGAGTGGACAAATGTAGTCCTTATTAGAAGCTGATCTATATCTGGAAGAAATAATATGAAGTTTGGACCAAATCGATAGCTCCCATGGAGTGTTATCGTTCACACCACTTTAAAGACAAATTTTCAAATTTTGTGGAGGAGATACCCGAAAGAGTAGACCGATATGGTCCATCTTCGAACTTAAACTAAGTTTGTGTAAAACAATACGATACCCAAAATTTGGTTAGAATCTGTTGATCCGTTCGTGAGTTATTGTGCGTACCATCTAGACAGACGGATGGACATATGTATATTAATCGGATCCAAATTGTCTGAAACGGATTTCAGATACTTGGTGTGCCAAGTCTGTTTAGAAGCCAAGTACCTCTGCATTATTCTGAACCACCAATTAACGTGGAAAAGGAATGTCGTAGAACGCGTCAAGGGAGGTCCAATAGTTTTATATTAAAAAAATTACCCAAATTACCCACCTCGGTTAAAGTTCGACGTGTTGTAACAAAGGCATATTAATTATTTAAATAAAACAAAGTAATACAATGTACTGAAGGCTACCTCATGATCTACCAAACTAACTCGGCTGCATTTTATATGATCCAAGTTTTTGTATTTATTTTTCTTTTGTTTTGTCTTCTCCAATTATTTAGATATATGTAGTATGTATGTTTGTAGCATGATATGAAACGACAACCAATATTTGTCTTGGTCTCCTAATGTACGTTTTTTTTGTTGCATCTGAAGAAAAACCGTGAAACTCCCACAGCCCTGAAATGCAGCGTATTGAAAACATTGTTGTTCTTCAATCAAACTATATGGCAGTTGTCAAGAAATGTTCGACATATTCATTCAATGACTGAAAAGCATAATCTAACTTATTGGCCTAACCATAAATGCGATCAAGACTAATCAATGTCTGCTGTCTACCGTACTGACTTTTGCTATGTCTGCAGTCCGTGCTGACATGTCAACATAATGAAAATTTGTTCAGCTTTAATAAAAGTTAACGATTTGGAAAAATCTTTACAAAGTCAGCAAGGAAGGCGGAATAGCATAGCATGTCTTTTTCTTTGGCATTCTTCGGAACAATAATATTTTATGACACTATAAATTTGCCCTTATAAAACCGGTATTGACGAATTGTATGTTCCATATTGGATATTGCTTATTAACTGCAAAGTTTATGCTATGTATTTTAATATATTTGATTGTTTGATACATAGACTAGGCTTTTGAACCTTAAACCTATATTATCAAAAAATGCAGTAGACGGTACGTGGTGCTTATAAATTCTTCACGACTCTAATTAGCATGTTAAAATTCTGGTTGTTCGGCATACGATTAAGTTGCGTTTATTTCCAACGTGATATGTTTAATGCTCCGCTCCACTTACTGTTTTATTAATAAGATTGACAGTATCCTGGTTAATACGTAGTAAAGTTAGGCTGGGAAGATGTGACTGGAAATTTTAACGAGTTTACAAAGCCATGACATGGATTATGGTATCGATATATGATAAGATGATAAATACCTACAAAATATTTATTTATTTATTTATTTATTTATTTATAGAATTTATCTTATATTTAATATAAGATAAATTGGGAGAATAGAATTAGCAGCATAGGCCATCAGCTAACCTACAAAATAGTCGCCGCCTGTTTGTCTTCTACAGAAGTATCTGCAAATATGATGCCTGACCGCCTCTATCTTTTCTGAACGTAGTATCCCATCTTGAAGTTAAAGAGCTAACCAAGCAGTGACATGTAACAACACCTACAGTGAACTACATCTCTAGCTTAGAGGTAGTTTACACTATCTATCAATGTCATATGACGCGAAATAAAAACATATCATATCTACCCGCGCAGGCCATGTGGAGACGTAATTTTATTACAATTTTGCTGGTGTGGACGTACAAAATAAATGGCGTAAGGATATTGCACATATTAGCGACTATATAATGATGGAAATTTTCATGTCATATGACATTTACATATAGTGTAAACTACCCCTTATCAAGGAGATTAGGGTTTAACTTCCAATGAACGTAAACAAACAAAACGATTCCCGTACCAATCACACAAGGCCACAAACTTTTGAGCTTCTCTGAATCGTTTCATTCTCACAGCTAAAACAAAACCACAAAAATTTCAATGTAAAAATATGAAAACCGTACGATTGCTGAAATGTACTTAGGCTATGCTTTGCCGAGTTGTTTCATTCACCACCGAAACACTCAGGCACACACACACACATGTGATTGCTTAACAACCCTATAAGTTAGCATCAGCATACCACAGTGAATTTTATCAACCACCAAACGTTTTTGATTTATTCCCATGTGTTTGTTCGTATTGTTCGTACTCACAAATATAAACGAAATTAAACAACGAGCTCCGCCAAAGTGGGTTATGTTTCGTTTTTTATTGTTCCTATGGAAAATACGAAACGAAACGATTGGAAATGTTATTTAAAGTATTTTTACGTACGCTGTTAAGTTGTAAGTTCAGATGTAGCTCTTGTCATAAATTCATATTCTTATCATAAATGTCATATAAATTCTGGACACATGAAATCCACCAAACCTCATCTTCATCATCTTCTATACTTTTTTCTAGGGGTTTGACCTTGGCGATGTTGACCTTGAAATTGAGGTTTGGTGGATTTCATTTGTCCAGAATTGATGTTCTTTATGACAAGAGCTACAACTATGCCTCCATGAGCAAATTAAAATTCTTCGGTTTAGGAGGTATGCGGCTGCCAAAATGCTCACTTTTGACTTAATTTTTCAAGGATATTTTTGTTGTCCTTTTTATCCTGGAATGCAATAATTTATAATTATTATATAAAGCCTATACTCTCCTCTTTAATATGACACCAATACCAGCATCGTACGACGATTACAAGTATTTAAAATACTTTTTTTGAAAAATGTTGACCTTTGAAATTTGTTTGACCTCTAAAAGGTCAAAACGATGAGAAAACGAAAAATTAAAAATACCATTATACTCCACTTATATAGTCCGGTTCAAGTGTAACAATTTTTTTTTTTTTGAAAATTGTCGGACGGTGTTATCGATCATGTACGAATGGGAGTAAGTAATGAAACTGAAACCACGAAAACGCTTGGTTTTGGGCTCCGTCATTACAAAAACATCTGCAATGTTATCCCATTTTCCGAAATGCAATTTCTTGAATAGGATCCTTATTTTTGAACGTAGAAGCTTGAAATTTTGCCAGAGCATGTATTTTAGCTTTACGTATCAGATTCCGTCAAAAAACGACTTCCGATTTTCATGTGGGTTACGTCGTCGTCCACCTTGGGAACTTCCTGTTTCACACTACAGGTTTTTGACTTCTTGTTTCTGAATTCCAACGTTTCAAACTCGGCTGGAGAGTAGTTTCCTCTATATCCTCGAACAGCTTGGCATGGTTGACGGTGACGAAAGCCTTCGATAGGTCAAGAGCAACAATGACTGTTCGGTCGCACGGTCTGTTCTGGTTCATTCCACCACTGATATGTGGGTATATGACGTTTAATGCTGTCGGTGTGCCGTACATATTCCAGAATCCATGTTGATGTTGGCAACCGAAACTGCTTCTCAAAGTGGGGAGGAGTAGTGCTTCTAAAATCTTTGCTACTGCCGACAGGAGGGAAATCAGACTGTACGATTCAAATACTCAACTCCGGCCAACTAACAGCCGTTCTATCATTATTTTCCCCCGGATTCGAGTGATCTAACCGTTGCCTACAATTTACTTAATCTTGAACCAATGTTCCATTTCTGGTCTAGCCACTTCTTCCGCTTATGTTGGCTTACTAGCCTTTTAAATTTAAGAGTAAGTTCTCTAACTATTGACTTCAGGGTTCGTACGACAAAGCTCATCACGCTTATTTGCTAGTCTCTCGACTCTGCTTAGATATTTGGTCCGACTTCGAGTATTCGACCAGCAGCGAGCGAATCACTCGCTCATACAAGTAATTTTTATCAGCTGTTTGTCACGTTTTGTGAGGGGCTGCTAGTGACCTATGGGTTGCCATTCACTATAAGCAGCCTTAACAGTGGACTCCCCATATGCTAGCGTCTGTAGTTCTATCATTTCGATCAATACTACCAATGTACTCAGGTTTCTTTAAAAGTTTCTTTTTTGAAGGGTAGCCACCCCATTATAAAACTGAGCTAGAGCACTATATGTTTGCACCGTAGTATTTTTTTCCATTGGCATCTCAAGTTCGAAAATGGGCTATATCGGCCCCTGTTTTGCTATAGCTCCCATATAACCGTACCTCCCGATTTTCGGTATTTTGAGGATTTTATGCACTATTTTTCACCGAATTAGCTGTAATTTGACAGTTAAGGTTCTTAAAAGCCACAACATTTATCCACCAAAAATTGTCAACATCGGTCCATGTTTTGCTATAGTTCCCATATAACGGTACCTTCGATTTTCGGTATTTTGCACTATTTTTCACCGAACTAGCTGTAATTTGACAATTAATGTTCTAAGGGGTCACAACACTTCTTCACCAGCCCCATGTAACGATACCACCCGGTTTTCGGTATTTTGAGGATTTTAGGCTGTATTTCTACATTTAAGTTTCCTTATCAGCCAAAAATTGTAAAGGTAGGTCCATGTTTAGGTATAGATCGTATATAAAGTTACCTCCCGATTTTCGGCATTTTGAGGATTTTAGCTACAATTTTTTACCGAACTGGCTGTAATTTAACAGTTAAGGTTCTTAGGGGTCAAAACACTTCTTCACCATAAATTGTCAACATAAGTCCATGTTTAGGTATAGCCCGTATATAATGGTACCTCCCGATTTTCGTCATTTTGAGGATTTTAGATACAATTTTGGCCGAAATAGCTGTAATTTGACAGTTAATGTTCTTAGGGGTCACAACACTTCTTCACCAAAAATAGTCAACATAAGTCCATGTTTAGGTATTTAATTACGGGACTTTAGGAAAAAATTTTAACCGACCTAGCTGTGGTTCGACATTCTTATGAGTCACAACACTTCTGTACCAAAAATTTTCAAAATATTCCCATGTTAGGTATAGCCCCAATAAAACGGTACATCCCGATTTTCGATATTTTATGGGTTTTAGCTACTTTTTAACCGAACTACCTGTAGGTTAGGTTCAGGATGCGTAACTGCCGTGCTGGCAGCCACTCCACTCGGAGACCTTGAGGTCCATTGTGATCATCCTGACTATTGTAATGTGTGTGTTGTAGAGATGATGATGTTGCTTGTGATGTGTGCATGCAAATGGTGTTGATGTGTAATAGAAATATGGTGTGTTGTTTGTTATGGGTGAGGCTATATGATGTTGCGTGACTTCAGATTATGATGATGTGTGACTGATGGTTATATGGTGATTTGTGCATACGGTGTTGATGTTGTGGATGGAATATAAGTTGTGATGCATGTTCCGAATGGTGCTGTGTGCCTGCAGATGATGATACAAGGCTGTTGATGATGATGAAGTGCGCTATGTGGGAGGAGATCTCCTAATGGAGCTCTCCTCAATATTAAAATTGATTAGCCTGCTCCCAAGCATGCTATCAATGCAGTTTATTAGGATAGAGGGGACACCCAGTAATTCCAGAGAAGAATGGATGGATTCGAGTTTCATATTGTTAAAGGCGCCCTCTATATTCAGAAAGGCTGCCAGAGTGAAATTCGATTCATCCAGATTCTTCTCTATGTATCCTACGACACTATGTAGCGCTGTTTCTGTCGATTTCCCGTTAACATAAGCATGTTGTGAATTGCTTATAAGGTCTTGGCCTATGAAAGTTCTTATTTCTAAAACTAAAGTCTTCAAAAAGAAGGAGGAGAAAATAATCGGCCTGTGGTCTTTCAGCAACTAGTGACTTGGTTTCCCAGCTTTGGGAATGTACATAGGTCACTGTTATCTCCTTCCACAACGCCGGAATGTACGATAGTCGTAGACATGCCCTAAAAATCTTCTGAAGAGCGATTAATAAGACATCAGGTTCGGAGCATCGCTGGAATGATATCATCCGGTCCAGAAGATTTGTAGGGCTGAAAAGTACTAATCGCTCATAAGATTCTATGGTAGCTTATTAACCTGTCAACAAGTTCCAACTCCTCTGGGGTGTGGGTCCTACTCGTGTCCACACTGGGTGTACCCGAGCTGGCGTCCTCACTCCCAGGAAAGTGGGTTCCTGTCAGCAGATCTAAAGTCTCTAGAGCGGAGTTAGTCCAGGTACCGTCATCCCGCTTTATGCTTCCAATTTGTTTAGTATCCTTTGAAATTACCTTACGGAACCTAGCTAATGCACTAACACCCTCTATAGACTCACTGAAGCTAATCCACGAATTTCTCTTAGCCTTCTTGATTTCACTTTTATACCGGTTGAAGCTCTCTCTATAGAGATCCCAATCGGCATAAACTTTAGTGTTACTAGCTTTATTATAAGTTTTCCGGCTATTCTTCCTAAGTTTGGCTAACTCTTTGTTCCACCAAACTGGTTGAGTTCTCCTACCAGGATACGAAAATGGGCAAGACTTCTCATAGCAACCCCGGAGGACGTGAGTGAGATTTTCAACTTGTCCATCAGTCGTCGCTCAGAGAGTTCACACAACCTCGAGGAAAATAAAAAGTAGCAGTTCTCCCAATTTGTCCTCCTTGGATTCCGATGAGGCGGTTGCGGTTTACACCCATAACAGACTCGAAAGTGTATCGCTCTGTGGTCCGAAAAGGAACACTCCTCCGATACTCTCCAGTCTAGTATGGATGTATCTTCCATATTTGTAAGGGTTAAGTCAATGACTTCCTCCCTTACCCTATTGTGGTAGGTGGCAGTATTACCCCTATTATATACCCGAAGATTATTAGCTAAAATAAAGTCGAATATGGACTGACCTCTCGCATTGGTGTCACTGCTTCCCCAGTGGAAGTGGTGAGCATTCGCATCACAGCCCATCACTAATCTGCAATTGCCCGTCGTCGCCTCCACTAGTTTGCGCACCAATTCGTTTGGTGGGTCGGGGCTTCATACAGCATGTATGCCGAGGCTAGTACCAAAGCCCTACCGGTATCTTCGTCCAGCCTCACTACAGCCGTATCACCATCACTGTAATTGTAGAGTTGAATAAGATTTAGACTTTTCTTGGCTACAACACAGGTTCTTACCTTCTCACCATTATTTGCGCAGACAAGTGGGAAACGCTTATCGTTTAGTGCAGAAACCCTATTTTTATATAAATAGGGTTCCTGGACCAAAGCTATATCTATTTCAGAGTCTGTGAGGGATAGGAGGAGTTTGGCAGATTAATCTGATTAATCTGCACCACCCGCAGGCCATGCTGACGAACAACCTTACTGCGACTTCGGGATCCGGAACGGAAGTCCACCAGAACCGAAGGACAGCACTCCCCCACAGTCTCTAATATAGTTAGCGCTCTCACTATCTATGGTGAATCTCATCACCATACCTTCTCCTCCTCTAAAGAAGTTCAGCAACCTCCAGTCGTCGATGAAGAGAGCTCTATTTTGTTTCCTGATCATCTTCATCACCTCCTCTACGTCGGAGTCTGGAGGAGGCACACATATTGTGGCTACGATCCTTCGAGGTATCTCTTCCACAGGAGCCGCGGCCAGCCTGCAGCCCACCCAGAGTTCACCAGCGCCTCAATCGTCTGGATGAGGAAGTCCTTCGATACCTCATCCTGACAATAGAGAATTTGATGCCCCTATACGTCTACCTCGTCAGACGTGATGGTCTTCCTAAGAAGGTGTTCCACTGTGAGCCAGTGTGTATCGCTGATCCTCCCATCCAGATCAGCCCTGTCGATGATGGCCACTCGGAGATCATCCGGAGCGATAATCTCATCGGAACCCGCTGACACCGGTGTCCGTTCTACAGAAGGTAGAGGGGGTTTCAACCCTTGGTCGGCCTTCCCCGGTTGAGCCTTCTCTACCTTCTTTTGAACGGTCACCTTTGCGAAGGATTCCATATGGTTGTTCGATCGATGTTCCACCACCCTCTTAGCAACAGGATGCGGATCTTGAGAGGACCTAACCCTCTTAATGCATTCCTGCGCAGATGTCCTCGAAGATGCGCTCTGTTTTGAGGTCGATGAGCCATCGCTCGAACCAGCCGCATGGCTCTTCGCAGTTCCACGATCCATCCTTCTTGCCTCCAGAAGAGCGAGATCGATCAATTGCAGACGATTTTGCAATGGTCTGTTGACCAGTCCTTTGCACAATCGTCGCCCCTGATCGCTCTCCACCCTTCTTTTCCCCTACAGGTCCGGCAGCAGCCACCGACACAGCTGTCGAGATAGGCGGTACCTTTAGCGGCTGCTTAGTTTGCGGCTGCGTCCTTCCCTGCGCCAGCTTCGAAACGACAGGATTCACACAAGTGATTCCCTGTAACACTGTGCAGCAGCATTTTTTGGGAGTGGAAAATTCCATTTAGGGATGTAAGCCCTTGATTAGTATATTAAGAACCCAAAAGGAAATTTTCGCCATAGGGCAAGTTTCTGAAATATCGCGTGATGAATTTTTTGATTTTTTCGCTGAAATGCTTGGGAAAATAGTCTAATATCTCTCATTGGCGTTATTGTAGGTTCGTTTTGAGAATACATGTCTTCAGTCAACTCGATTGGCGAATATTTTTGTACAATATTTCATTCTTCTAGCTCAATTCCTTTCATATCCTTTTCGTCCTGCATTTCTTGGACCGTAGTAGAAGTACCACAAGATGAGATTTTTCAAAATCCAAATATTCCACAAAAATGTTGCTCAGATTATTTTAGGTACGGTTCTCTTTGGCAACTAACCAATATTTTCCCGTTTTCTTTGTCCTTTTTGATGTTTATTCGATCTTAGTTAAGAAATTATAGCCCTTTTGCTATTCTTGTTAACTCATTAAACGAAATAGTGTCTAAAGCTCATATGGCCATACTGCATATACATTTGCACTTAATGTTGTTGTGGAATGTTGTCTAAAAAATAAAACTAATTAAATGCAACATTTCTGTTTCATATATTAACAGTCATATGTCTAAACATAATAAATATTCATTGTCCAGTTTTAAATAGTTTTAAATAACTTCTATGAAGGTGTTGAGTTTTTGTGGAATGTTCGAAAAAAAACTGAAACAAAATAATAAAATTTTGTTGTATAATTAATAGCATAACATTTATTATAACAAATTGTTTCTAAAAACACAAATCTCACTCAAATCAACAAATAGTGTTTAATTTCAGACTTGTGCCATTGTTGGGATGTTGTGAAAAACAAAAAAAAAAAAAACTTAAACGAAACGAAAACATTTTAATCGACCTCCTGCACAACAAAACTTTGATATTTAAAATAAATGTGGGTTTGTCAGTTTATGTGGCAATTTGTTTGTAACCAGCCATATGACTCAGTTGTAGGTTTCCAGGTGTTGATTAAGATGTACGAATTCCGTTTTTTTTTTTTGCCAAAAGGAGTGTTGCAATTGAAAGAAATCAATGATGTGTGAATAGAATTGAAATTTTAAATGGGACATATATTGACATATGAGTTTTTCAGTAATTTTAATTTGCGGAATATTGTTGTAACATTCTAAAGCTTATTTCTTGTATTCATGAGAATAATGGGGATCACGGTGCGCCTTAACTAACTGTAAGTGAAAGGTGCTAACACCTGGGAAGTGTTTGCGGATTCAGAAACTACAATGTTCATAGATGAGAAAAATCAAAAAAACAGAAAATTCGCCGGAGCGTTTTTTAAATAAATCACGGTCAAAGTGCAATTTTTAGAGGTTTTTTAGGATTTCACGACTTTGCTGGGAAACCGCAAGCCCTATCCAAATGGGACTAAAGGAAATGATGCAGCAGTGAGGGATGTTTTTGTGAGTAGTGTGGCCAACGCTATAATAAAAAAGGTGGCATTTAAATACTAAATATTATTGTTTAAAAATAAAAAAACAAACAGGAATGGCGTTAAGTTCGGATCGGCCGAACTTTTTATTTCCTCCACCACGAGTTGTATTGAAGTAAAACTGAACAATTAGTTTCCTTTCGTTTATGAAGAAGACTAAATTCCAGAAATTTCGGTAAAACAATGTGAATAACTTTCAAACTAGAGAAATTCCACGCTATATGAAGGCGTGGAAAGTTTAATAACAAATGTCAGCTATTTCGGTGGAATATTGAAGCCGCAACCTTTAAAATAACGAAAATCCAGAGGTGCAGTTCTATGGGGGCAACATGAAGGCGTAACGAAGACTAAATAACAAATTTCAGCAATCTCGGTGGAATATTGAGGCAATAACCTTCAAAATACCGAAAATTGGGATGTACTGTTCTAGATGAAGGCGTGTACTATACTAACAAATTTAGAGGGGCAAAGTTGAATACCCCCAATGAAGACTAAATACCAAATTTAAGCCATTTCGTTGGAATATTGAAGTCACAACCTTCAAAATACCGAAAATCTGGAGGTACACTTCTATGGGGGCAATATGAAGGCAAGAACCTATACCTACAATTTTCACGTGAAAAGTTTAGCACCCCCAATGAAGACTAAATACCAAATTTCAGGCATTTCGGTGGAATATAAAGGTCACAAACTTCAAGATGCGAGAAACTGCGATGTGCCATTCTATGAAGGCGTGGACCTATACCGACATATTTAGAGGGGAGAGTTGAATACCCCAACGAAGTCTAAATATCAAATTTCAGTCATTTCGATGAATTATTATCATAATAAAAATACCGAAAATCGGGAGGTACCGATCTATGAGGGCTATATTAAGGCGAGGAACTGTACCGACACATTTTATACCACCAACGAAGACTAAATAAAAAATTCAGCCATTTCTGAGGAATATTGAGTCCACAACCTTCAAAATACCGAAAATCTGAAGGCACCGTTTTATGGGGGGCTATACGAAGGCGCGGGCCTATACTGACAAAATTTATATGGAAAGTTTTATACTGCCAACGAAGACTAAGCACTAAATTTCAGCCATTTCGGTGAGATAATGAAGCTACAACCTTCGAAATACCGAAAATCGGGTTGTATTGTTCTACGGGGGCTATATCAAAACGTGGAGTGATATAGCCCTTTTGCAATACAAAAGATGGTAGGAGTAATATAAACTTCTATACCAAATTACAAAGTTCTATCTACCAACCGACGGACGGACATACGGACATGGTTATATCGGCTTAGATTTTTACCCTCATCAAGAGTGTATATATTTTATATGGTCTCCGATAAATATTTCGATGTGTTACAAACGGAATGACAAATTTAATTATACCTATTTAATTTAATTATACCTATGGTAGAGGGTATAAAAAATCGCCGGAGAGATTTTCAAGGGTAGATGATTTTACTGCTACAACATTTTTATACCCTCAGCCTTTAGGCTAAAGAGGGTATTTACACTTTGATACGACCAAAAATGTGCCTCATCGAAATAATGGTTTTAGACCCCAAGTATGTTTGTACGATATCCGTTTCAGACAATTTTGAGTGGATCTAGCAATGTCCGTCCGTCTGTCTGTCCGTCTGTCTGTCTGTCTGGTGCGCACGATAACTCTCGAACGAATCAAGCGATTCTTGAAGGGAGTAACCGAATTAGTCCATACTTTGCACATCGTGACATTTCTACCAGACATAGATGAGGTTCCAATATGGACCCTATTGGTCCACTCTTTCGGGTACCTCCCACACAAAATTTTGCTTAAGTGCAGTTTAAGGCCTGTTCTCGAATCGCTTTGATTTTTGTTTCAGTCACTTGTACGGTTTAAGCCAAAAATTTTTTATGTTCCCTTCCGATTTCTGGCTTAACCTTAGATTTTATAGAACTATGTCCAAAGAAAGAATAACAGAATACTCCATGGACATCATGATACTAGTGTATGATTTTTCGATATATCCACTCCATCCACCTAAAATTGATGCTGACAGTTCGGGGTTTTTTGAATGTTTTAATATTCCGGACGCGCAACAAGATAATATTTCAAAGTCATAATAGGATTATATAACTCATTTTAGGTTGTTTAATGTATATCTCATAAGTGTGCTCCTTACGTATTCACTCGTATTCACTACCCCCATTACGACGATATAATTTTTATCAGGAGCAAGTCCATACTTCCTCAGAAATCAGCACAAAAACTGCAAACAACGCATATAATACAATGTGTCGTAGTTGGAGCGCACGATAACTCTCGAACGGATCAACATATTTGTTAAAATTTTGGGTCTTTCAATATTTTGTCCAAACTTAGTTTAAGTTCGAAGATAGACCATATCGGTCCACTCCCTCCGGTACCTCCCCCACAAAGGTTCAACATTTTTCGGCAAGATTGTGAGTATGATAACTCTAGGAGGGAGTAACCGAATTGAGCCAAACTTTGCTATTGGTAATATTTTTTCAGGCATAGATGGGGTTCTAATATAGAGGTACCCAAATGAGTGGACCGATATACCACTCATTTGGGTACCTCCCACACAAAATTTGGAAAAAATATAGTTTAACAACTCCTCTCTGATCTTATTAATTTGTGATGCAGCAGGTTGCATTTGCGGCCCCTGTTACGACGTTGTAATTTTTTTCGTGGGCAAGTCCATACTTCCTGAGATAATGACCCAAAAAGGTCCAGAAAATCCTACCGGCACCACCTAAACTGGCTAATGTGTAAAATAACCCTTTAAGAGAGAAATCGATTTAGCTCAAACTTTGTAAATTGAACAGAAAAATTGTAATAAATTTAAATTCAGGAAGGAAAATATCCATAGACTAATAAAGAAAAAAATAATTTCCTACAGTTTTGTATTAGGTCCGAATATGTACTACATCGGATCACCCTACCCAAAGTTTGGAAAAAATACACTTGTCTTGGATCATTCTGAATTTTGTTGCAACATGTAGTTTTTTGCGGCCCTTTCCATCCTGGAAAATTTTCCCAACATCTAAAAAACCTGCAGAAGTATTGTGTTAACTTTTTTTCTTCGGGTACGTGGCTAAGGGTATATCTCTGTCGGCTCAGCTGACTGATACTTTCTTACATGTCTTTAGTCTCATTTCGATAGGACTTGCCGTTTTCAAGCAAAATCCCAAAAGCCTAAAATAAACCTAAAAATGTGAGCTTTGACCGCGATTTATTTAAAACTCCCTCCAGCGATTGTTTCTGTTTTGAATTTTTCTGATCTATGAACATTGCTGTTTAAGAATCCGTTAGGTAAGGGCACAGTACATGACATTATTTTATAAGGAGGCGATACAGTCAGTGAATTGTCCCAATTTGAACTTCTAATCCCAACTTCGATAGGACTTGCGGTTTCCAAGCAAAATTGCGAAAACCTAAAAAAACCCTAAAAATGTAAACTTTGACCGAGATTTATTTGAAAATCCCTCCGGCGACTTTTTTGTTTTTTGATTTTTCTCATCTATAAACATAGTAGTTTCAGAATTCGCAAAACTTCCCAGGACAGAGAAAAGTTCTAGGACAGAGAAGCCATTCCACATTCGATATGTCTGAAGAGCTGCTCAACCAACACCGAAACCAGGTCACGTAATTTGGTGACTGTGTGGGTTCGAGTCCTTGGCTTTCCTTTTTCACTTGCAAAAAATTTCCGATCATCAAGCTTAACTCTAAACGAGAAAATTAATAAAAATCATTAAAAATGATCTTCGCCCTAACAGGCAAAATTAAAAAAAAAAAAGAAAAAAAAAGTAAGCACCATTCATTTAAAGTTAGTTAAGGCGCATCGTGGCATTTGAATTAAAAAATGAGTCATGCCAATTGACTGCCTATTGAACCAACTATGGGGCTGTGTTCTTGTTATATGAAAATGAAAAGAACATTTACATTTTGGCATTTTATTGTTTTATATAAATTTCATGTTACCTCGGACCGTGAAGTTCTCCTACGACTTATTTTTCGTGGGAATATGAAAAGGAGCATAATTTTTGAGAAAATTAATTAAAAAGTGTGTAAGGATCATGGATTATTACATGTTTCAAAAGAACAATGGCCCCAAAAACATTGGTTTCCTCTAAGAAATTTTCGTTTTTATTAAACAGGACTTTAGAGCTTTTCTAAGCTTTTTGTTGTTTCAGAATTCACAAACAGGACATACCACCCGGAATATTGGCGCTAGAGTAGTTGTATTTATAGATGACTGATTATTCTGGGTTTTACCATCCAGTGTACGGTCGATTTGTTACTATAAATACTTTAAAACTAATTAATATCCTTCTGAAGATCTTAAATACAGATTTAGTTATATTTTGTTCAAAAATATCAAGAATGGAATAAATAAAACTAATTTATTTCATATTCAACTCTACGTTTCGTTTGTATTTTTCCAACTTCTTCAGGAGTTATTTTTTATTAGAAAATCCTACAATAAAAGTACAGTTCCACAAGGGTTCTCCGGTGCGTATTGCGATTCGAACCGTACATTTTCTTATGTATGCAAATATTACACAATTTTCATTATTAACACCTAAGACGTCCTTGGTGTCTACCAAATAAAACTAATTGTTTGTTTTCAAGTTTTTGCCTTTTTAGGGAGATTTTTTAATTAATTTAATTAATCGAGATTGTATTAAAAAAAATTATATCTAGCGAAGTCCTACACATCAACCACTATGCGACGATCGCTTCGTTAACTGGTTAGGTTAACATCATCAGGCATATTAGTAAAACAGGCTATAAGACTTTGTTCATTACAAGGTCTATAATAGCATTGAATGTGATAAATTTAAAAAAAATGGTTATACATCAAACAACTACACCATTTTCACATGTAATTCGAAGAATTTCAATTGTAATTTGATTATTTCATTTGAAATTCGAAACATTTCACTTGTAATTTGAGAATTCCAATTGAATTTCGAATTATTTCATTTGTAATTTGAGAATTCCAATTGAAATTCGAATTATTTCATTTGTAATTTGAGAATTCCAATTGAAATTCGAATTATTTCATTTGTAATTCGAATTTTTCCATTTGTAATTCGAATTATTCCATTTGAAATTTGAATTTTTTCATTTGAAATTCGTATTATTACATTTGAAATTCGAATTATTACATTTGTAATTTGAATTTTTCCATTTAAAATTCGAATTATTACATTTGAAAATCGAATTATTTTGTTTGTAATAAAAACAAAAATACTCTCATTTCTTCTTTATACTAAGGTGAAGACAACTTAAAATTTTTTATGAAAATAATATTTTTGAGACTTTTTAAGCATTTTGTAATAATTAACTTTTTCTCTAAAACGTATAGTGTTCCTGCAATCGGGTCTTCTTTTAAAAGTTCCAAAAACTTTGGATGGTAATATAGGTGTATCCTTACATGCCAATCCCTTGGTTTTTGATTGGGAAAATAGCAAACCCTTACTTTATATGATTCTAACATTTTTGATTAAATTTTTATCGCATAATTAAATTATTATTATTTATAATACTTTTCCACATCATTGTGTCGACGTTTTAAGTGTACGCTTCCAACACCCTCTCAACCATCTGGGATGATCCACAACCTTAAAAAAAAAACTTAAAAATGGATCATCGTTGCCACCACCCTTAATTTAAAAATATTTCAGATGCTTTGATTTTCAAATGTAATAATTCGAATTTCAAATGAAAAACTTCAAATTACAAATGTAATAATTCGAATTTCAAATGTAATAATTCGAATTACAAATGGAAAATTTCGAATTACAAATGAAATAATTCGATTTTCAAATGAAAAAATTCGAATTACAAATGAAATAATTCGAATTTCAATTGGAATTCTCAAATTACAAATGAAATAATTCGAATTTCAATTGGAATTCTCAAATTACAAATGAAATAATTCGAAATTAAATTGGAATTCTCAAATTACAAGTGAAATGTTTCGAATTTCAAATGAAATAATCAAATTACAACTGAAATTCTTCGAATTACAACTGAAATTATTCGAATTACATGTAAAAATGGTGTAGACTTTAAATTTCATGCAATTTTACATTATTTAGTCTTAGTTTTTAGAGGACTTTGTCAATATTGGATGCCAAGTTCATCGAGTTTTCTATGGTACATAGCATTGAACTAATTTATGAAAAATATTGATCCGCGAAAAGCTTATGCACAAGGATAGTGACGTAGGGTATCACATAGGCGTCTTTTCTTACTTTTTGGTACGATGACTTACTATCCCAATGTCCATTAGATATTTTGTAAACACAGCTGAGAACAAATATTAGCACCACCTCCCACAAAAATGTTTTGTATTCTTATTTACATGTGCATAAACGACTCTAAAGAATTTAAAAATGACAAAAATCATAGTTAGAATATAAACCAATTTTCTTAAAAACTTCCAAAATTTAGGAAACAAATAATAGCACCATTATAAAAAACAAGTAAGAACAGACTATAGTCGGACGGGGCCGACCATGTGATACCCTATACCACTAAACGCGTCTTCTTGGGATAAAGTTATAAGATGTGCATTAGAAATTTTACCAATTTTCACACAAAAGTTTTGATCAATTTAACCCGTTAAATATTATCCGATCATACCGTTGACTTGCACGCTACTTCTTCATCTCAAACCAAAACTACGTTTAAAATTTCGCGCCGATCGGACTATTATTGCGACCTACAGAGCGGCTACAAAATCGAGCAAAAATTTTGTTTTTGGTCCATTTCATCCCTTTAACATTTCACGATCATCGCCAAAAACTAATCAGTTCTATTCTGGTCCAAACCCGACCTCCATACTAAATTTCGTGACAATCGGTCCATAATTGCGGCCTCTAGCTTGATTACAATTTTTAATGGACGGACAGACGGACGGACGGACGGACGGACACACATCGCTAAATCGCTTTATCTCGTCGAGATATGAAGTTTGGTATACCACATGAGGGGTCTACGACGAATATTTCGCGGCGTTACATGAATTTTTGGGAAAACAAACTTATTATACCCTTTTCCACATTGTGGTATAGGGTATAATTATTTTAAAATAATAGAAATTGGACAAATTTGTACATTTTATCACTCAAGAATAGAAACAAGTGTCTACTGACTGATTCTTCAGTTGATTTCATTAGTACCTCCTGGGGATAGGCTTGGTATCAAACCAAGCGGGTTCTGTTCTTTGTTGCAGGATTCTTCTTCAAGGACCTCCTAATATGATTTTCTGGTTGTTTGTTTATACCCTCAGCCTTTAGACTAGAAGGGTATACGGGCAATATTTTTGAAAATTTAACATCGTTGAAGCCAAGGTTTAGCCTTCAATAACTCGCGAAATGTGGTTGAATATTATACAAATTAAATGCTTTCGGATAAAATGAAATGTTTTTAGACTTGGCAAAAAATATTGACCTTAAAAGTTAATTTGCGTGGAAGCTGTGGCTACATTTATGTTAAATAATGGGTAAAAATGGGTTGAAGCCAACGTGTCTTCTTTTGTTTTCTCTCGATTTATGATTAAACCATACTTCCCACGATCTCCTAGTGTATAACTTTTCAAAATTTGATCTGCGTCTACCATTAAATGACGCTGACATTTTGAAGCCAGATTTTAAGTGTTTTTTGAAAATTTCTTCTAATTTCGTTCCGCAAACAGGTTTGTAAAAAAATCACATAGAGGATTGTAGAACTCGCGATTCTGAGTTATTTGGTATATGTGTCGTGAATGTAGTCTACACAGCTTCAGAGAAATCTGCCTCCAAACACGAAAATTTTGTGCGAACATTTTTCTAAAAATCATATTTTTCGGGCCTAATTTTTACAATTGTAATTCGATTTACTCGTACTTGATTGCAAATTTTAGATTTTTACGTTACGGATCTAATAAATCTTTACTAGTGAAATTCCATCTACTAAAGCGCGAGATACGAGAAATTCCAAGGTAAGAAAATCACCTAAAATTGTTTTCGAAAATATCGCGCATTTTATCGCGTATTCTGCGGGCCGTTTCCACTGCAATGAAAAAACTAGTTCAGCATCTTCGTTTTTGTGGAAACAGAGGTTTAAAAACTTCACTGATGAGGGAGCTACATTAATTTTATCCCAAAAGATAGTGTGTGATGCTACATCGACGGTTCCTGATTGATCGCCTTGAAATAGATATATATCGATATAGACTTTCGTGGTGACACTGAAACCGGATGCGGAACAAAATTCATTGTACTTTCCGCAAATTAGAGATGTTTTATAGGTTTGTTAATGCTTAGATGCAGCCGATGCTACATCTAAGCGTTCAAGTTATATTTCGAAAAATATATACAAATTAAAAGATGTGGTCTTGCTGTACATGAACATCACATGCGGACAAAACGATTTTGATAATTACGCGATTTACACATACATATTTTAATAATACATATAAGTTAAAGCGGTTTATTTGAACTCTATTTCCGTTTAAGAAGTCTAATGATTTATTTCATCAACCCGATAACTTTCCTCAATAGGAAACCTTCTATGTGAATGTAGATAAAGCAAAATCCGACAATTTTCTTGGCAGTTTCAAGAAAAATAAAGAAAGTACTCCTATAGAATTTTTCCAATATTTTCAACTCTAGAATGCATGTGAAAACTATTATTCCAAACCAAAATTTGTTTTTGTAACACAAATATGTGCTTATTTTGGCTATAATATCCTAACTACTATCCCGATGTTTATAAGTTTGGTCTCATTTGAGTCCCCGTGGAGTCTTTATTTAAAACTGTTATTTTTTGTAATTTTTGACGGGTAAATGGACCTTTATTTTCAAAAAATTGGATTACATTACAAATTTGGTAAATTTTTTGTAAATTCCGCGAATGCTGAGTAACATTTTACAAATATTATGCAATCTACTTAATGACGTCATTTCGTGATAACTTTTTAGTGACAATTGTGCTCAATAAAATAATTAGCGTTTTTATAATAATTTTTTCTTAAAAGCAGAAGTAAAACCGCGATAACATTTGTCCGCAACAACCCAAAATTTCCTCGCGAGCAAATTTGTACTGGGGAATTTTTTCCTAACCTATGTACCAAAAATCGTTAATGTAGCGAGAAAAGAAAAAAATCAATTTTTGGGAAATGGAATATAAAATAATTGGCAACATTTCCCATATACACTTTGATACGAAAAATGTCTGTCTGGTTTGTGCGCACGATAACTCTCGAACAGTTCAACCGATACGAACCAAATTTTGGGTATCGTAATATTTTGTCCAAACTTAGTTTAAGTTCGAAGATGGGCCATATGGCGTACAGAAATAAAGCCCCAAGAAATAACGCCCCAAACGGGAATGAAAATGGACCCCAATTTTTGGGGTGTTTTTACAATTTGAAAAATTGCCCCAATACAAAAAGGCCCCAAACTAGGAAATTTGGCCCCAAAAAAATATTGCAATTATGCCCCAAAATTTCATTGGGGCCAAAATGCATTTTTGAAATTTGGGTGCATTTGCAAAATGCATTATCACCCCAAACAACGAAAATGCAATTAGGCCCCAAAGTATGCATTCACGCCCCAAAATATTTATTCACTTAAATTTGGGGTGTAAATGAAGCCCTAAATTTGGGGTGTAATTTCAAAAAATATTCATTCAATAGTTTGTAATATGTAACTAATTGATGACTGTACTTTTTTACGATTGTAGCATGTTAAAGCCACCTGGAAACAAGCTGTTATTTTCAAGTGTACTAGCAGGCGTCTATGAATGTGATAAAAATTAAAATTTTAAATATAATTAAAGACGATTGCGTAGGAATCGCAAAATCTTTGGGAAGTGGATCGTCGGTATCAAGTACCGTTCGTAATGTTTTTCAGAAACATTGTGACAAATGAGTATTTCTGTACCAATTTCTATATACATATTTGTATGTATATATTTTTATAGTTTTCAGCAAGAATCACAAAGTATATATTTTAACAAAATACAAAGAAGTTTGCATCACATCGTTAGCAAAAAATTTGTGCCGGCTCCAAAAACTCCCCATCAAATACTTGAAGCATTCATGCTCGAAAAGGTGTGAACAAATTTCGGTTTGACCAAAAACCAAACTAACCCGAGACAGACTTTAACTACTTCATATCTCCAAATCAAGTCAAACAGAATTAGAAAGAAATGGAAAGTAGCTGAAGAAAAATATTAAAAAAAAATAATTTAAAAAATCAAACAGAAAATCGCGCGATTTTTTAAATATATTTTTTTTCAGCTACTCTCCTTCTGTTTGACTTGATTTGGAGAGAAAGTATATACTAAAAAAAAATCGCGCGATTTTTTTAATATATTTTTTCATTCCAAATCCATTCAAACAGATTTAGAAAAAAGGGAGAGTAGCTGAAGAAAAATATATTTTAAAAAATCGCGCGATTTTTTAAATATATTTTCCTTCAGCTACTCTCCCTTCTTTTCTAAATCTGTTTGATTTTTTAAATATATTTTTCTTCAGCTACTCTCCATTTCTTTCTAATTCTTTTTGACTTGATTTGGAGAGAAAAAATATATTTAGAAAATCGCGCGATTTTTTAAATATATTTTCCTTCCTTCCTCTTTAAAACAGGAAAAATAAATGCCTTAGCATTTTTAAATAGGATGGTGTTTTAAGAAAACGCTATATGCACAAATATGCTCCCAATGGAAGATGAAGTATATAAATTAAACATTGTTAATAGGTGTATCTTTTTTACTTTCTTAATGTTGCTGAAACAATTTTTCAGCAGCTTTTCCTTTACACAACTTTCAAAATCTGCAACATTAGTAATAATTATTACCAATTATTATTACTTATCATGTAATTTTTTGAATTCTATGAAATAAGTGTTTACTTTTGTTTATTATTACTAAAAATTATTGTTATTTTGCGTCCTTTAATTTTTTTCGCTTTTTTTTTCTTAATAAAGTTTTCGAAATTGCACCCCATTTTTTTATCATATCTTAATAAAAACTTTAGAAAATGCACCCCAATTTCATGTTTTGGTTAAACACTAAAATATATTTAGGCCCCAAACATGTGTAAAAAGGCCCTAATGAAAAATTCAATTAGGCCCCAATATTATTTAGACCCCAATTTGATTTTCAAATTTTCGATTTACTTGTTGTGAAGACAATTTGGCCCCAACAGTTAAATGAAAAAATGTCCCAAAAAGACGAAATTAGACCCCAAAAGTTTTGTTGTTGTTTTTCATATACCTGTTTCGGGCCTATTTTCATTTTCAATTTGGGGTGTTATTTCCTGGGGTCTTATTTCTGTACGCCGGGCCGGCGTACAGAAATAAAGCCCCAAGAAATAACGCCCCAAACGGGAATGAAAATGGACCCCAATTTATGGGGTGTTTTTACAATTTGAAAAATTGCCCCAATACAAAAAGGCCCCAAACTAGGAAATTTGGCCCCAAAAAAATATTGCAATTATGCCCCAAAATTTCATTGGGGCCAAAATGCATTTTTGAAATTTGGGTGCATTTGCAAAATGCATTATCACCCCAAACAACGAAAATGCAATTAGGCCCCAAAGTATGCATTCACGCCCCAAAATATTTATTCACTTAAATTTGGGGTGTAAATGAAGCCCTAAATTTGGGGTGTAATTTCAAAAAATATTCATTCAATAGTTTGTAATATGTAACTAATTGATGACTGTACTTTTTTACGATTGTAGCATGTTAAAGCCACCTGGAAACAAGCTGTTATTTTCAAGTGTACTAGCAGGCGTCTATGAATGTGATAAAAATTAAAATTTTAAATATAATTAAAGACGATTGCGTAGGAATCGCAAAATCTTTGGGAAGTGGATCGTCGGTATCAAGTACCGTTCGTAATGTTTTTCAGAAACATTGTGACAAATGAGTATTTCTGTACCAATTTCTATATACATATTTGTATGTATATATTTTTATAGTTTTCAGCAAGAATCACAAAGTATATATTTTAACAAAATACAAAGAAGTTTGCATCACATCGTTAGCAAAAAATTTGTGCCGGCTCCAAAAACTCCCCATCAAATACTTGAAGCATTCATGCTCGAAAAGGTGTGAACAAATTTCGGTTTGACCAAAAACCAAACTAACCCGAGACAGACTTTAACTACTTCATATCTCCAAATCAAGTCAAACAGAATTAGAAAGAAATGGAAAGTAGCTGAAGAAAAATATTTAAAAAATATAATTTAAAAAATCAAACAGAAAATCGCGCGATTTTTTAAATATATTTTTTTTCAGCTACTCTCCTTCTGTTTGACTTGATTTGGAGAGAAAGTATATACTAAAAAAATCGCGCGATTTTTTTAATATATTTTTTCATTCCAAATCCATTCAAACAGATTTAGAAAAAAGGGAGAGTAGCTGAAGAAAAATATATTTAAAAAAATCGCGCGATTTTTTAAATATATTTTCCTTCAGCTACTCTCCCTTCTTTTCTAAATCTGTTTGATTTTTTAAATATATTTTTCTTCAGCTACTCTCCATTTCTTTCTAATTCTTTTTGACTTGATTTGGAGAGAAAAAATATATTTAAAAAATCGCGCGATTTTTTAAATATATTTTCCTTCCTTCCTCTTTAAAACAGGAAAAATAAATGCCTTAGCATTTTTAAATAGGATGGTGTTTGAAGAAAACGCTATATGCACAAATATGCTCCCAATGGAAGATGAAGTATATAAATTAAACATTGTTAATAGGTGTATCTTTTTTACTTTCTTAATGTTGCTGAAACAATTTTTCAGCAGCTTTTCCTTTACACAACTTTCAAAATCTGCAACATTAGTAATAATTATTACCAATTATTATTACTTATCATGTAATTTTTTGAATTCTATGAAATAAGTGTTTACTTTTGTTTATTATTACTAAAAATTATTGTTATTTTGAGTCCTTTAATTTTTTTCGCTTTTTTTTTCTTAATAAAGTTTTCGAAATTGCACCCCATTTTTTTATCATATCTTAATAAAAACTTTAGAAAATGCACCCCAATTTCATGTTTTGGTTAAACACTAAAATATATTTAGGCCCCAAACATGTGTAAAAAGGCCCTAATGAAAAATTCAATTAGGCCCCAATATTATTTAGACCCCAATTTGATTTTCAAATTTTCGATTTACTTGTTGTGAAGACAATTTGGCCCCAACAGTTAAATGAAAAAATGTCCCAAAAAGACGAAATTAGACCCCAAAAGTTTTGTTGTTGTTTTTCATATACCTGTTTGGGGCCTATTTTCATTTTCAATTTGGGGTGTTATTTCCTGGGGTCTTATTTCTGTACGCCGGGCCGGCGTACAGAAATAAAGCCCCAAGAAATAACGCCCCAAACGGGAATGAAAATGGACCCCAATTTATGGGGTGTTTTTACAATTTGAAAAATTGCCCCAATACAAAAAGGCCCCAAACTAGGAAATTTGGCCCCAAAAAAATATTGCAATTATGCCCCAAAATTTCATTGGGGCCAAAATGCATTTTTGAAATTTGGGTGCATTTGCAAAATGCATTATCACCCCAAACAACGAAAATGCAATTAGGCCCCAAAGTATGCATTCACGCCCCAAAATATTTATTCACTTAAATTTGGGGTGTAAATGAAGCCCTAAATTTGGGGTGTAATTTCAAAAAATATTCATTCAATAGTTTGTAATATGTAACTAATTGATGACTGTACTTTTTTACGATTGTAGCATGTTAAAGCCACCTGGAAACAAGATGTTATTTTCAAGTGTACTAGCAGGCGTCTATGAATGTGATAAAAATTAAAATTTTAAATATAATTAAAGACGATTGCGTAGGAATCGCAAAATCTTTGGGAAGTGGATCGTCGGTATCAAGTACCGTTCGTAATGTTTTTCAGAAACATTGTGACAAATGAGTATTTCTGTACCAATTTCTATATACATATTTGTATGTATATATTTTTATAGTTTTCAGCAAGAATCACAAAGTATATATTTTAACAAAATACAAAGAAGTTTGCATCACATCGTTAGCAAAAAATTTGTGCCGGCTCCAAAAACTCCCCATCAAATACTTGAAGCATTCATGCTCGAAAAGGTGTGAACAAATTTCGGTCTGACCAAAAACCAAACTAACCCGAGACAGACTTTAACTACTTCATATCTCCAAATCAAGTCAAACAGAATTAGAAAGAAATGGAAAGTAGCTGAAGAAAAATATTTAAAAAAAATAATTTAAAAAATCAAACAGAAAATCGCGCGATTTTTTAAATATATATTTTTTTCAGCTACTCTCCTTCTGTTTGACTTGATTTGGAGAGAAAGTATATACTAAAAAAAAATCGCGCGATTTTTTTAATATATTTTTTCATTCCATAACGATAACTCTCGAAGGAAGAAATCGATTTGGTCAAAACTTTGCACATCGTATTATTCCTTCCAGATATAGATCTGGTTCGAATATGAACTATATCTGTCCACTCCTTCGGGTACTTCCCACACAAAATTCGGATAAAGTGAAGTTTAAGGGCTCCTCTCGGATGTTTTTGCATTTTTTCCCTAAGTTTTCCTTGCGGCTCCCTTTATGACGGTACAATTTTTTTCTTGCGGAAGTCCATACTTCCTGAGAAATTGACCTAAAAGCTCCAAGAAACCCTGACGGCACCAACCAAAATGGCAAATCCGCAAGATAATCCTCGCAGGGAGTTTTTGATTGATGCAGGCTTTGCGCACCGTATTATTTCATCCAGTCCAGTATGGGAATGAAATATATACTATATCGGTCCACTACTTCGGGTACCTCCCACACAAAATTCGGATAAAGTGAAGTTTAGGAGCCCCTCTCGCATCGTTTTGACTCTTTTTCAGTAGATTGTTGGAGAGGCCTCATTTACAATGGTACATTTTGTTCCGGAGTAAGTCAATACTTCCTAAGATAATGGCCCAAAAGCTTCAAAACCCTGTCGGACATTGTGCAAGATAACTCTAAAACTTTTCAAAAATTTCTTTCAAACTTTTTTTAACATAATTTAATATTTTGAGTCCTTTATGAGGAAGTTTGGTTGCCAAAAATGTTTGGTATGTGTCATTTGGTATAAGCCCACGTTGCGTTACCTACAGATTCTAAAGAAAAACGCTTGGTTTTGGGATCGGTTATGACAACAACAATTGTAATGTTATGCCATTTTCCGAAATCCCATTTCTTGAATAGTATCGTTATTTTTGAACGTAGAAGCTTGAAATTTTGCCAGTATTTTAGCTTTATATATCAGGTTCCATCAAAAAACGAATTTCGATTTGAATGTGGATTACGTCTTCGGGCATTTATGGTGACGATATGGAGGGTATAATTAAATTTGTCATTCCGTTTATAACACATCGAAATATTCATCGGAGACCCTATAAAGTATATATCACCAATATTTTTGAAAATTTAACATAGCTGAAGCCAAGGTTTACCCTTTTAGAACACGCGACTTGTGATTGTATATTAAACAAATTAAATGTTTATGGATAAAATGAAATGTTTTTGGACGTGGCAAAAAATATTGGCCTCAAAAGTTAATTTGCGTGGAAGCTGTGGCTATATTTAAGTTAGAAAATGGGTAAAAATGGGTTGAAGCCAACGTGTCTTTTTTTTGTTTTCTCTCGATTTGTGAGTAAACCACACTTCTCACGATTTTCCTGTCAAAGTAAAAGTAGAAGCCAACTAAATAAGGATCATCTCACTTATGTATTACTTATCAAAATTTGAACTGCTTCTACCATTAAATGATGCTGACATTTTGAAGCCAAATTTACAGTGTTTTTTGACATTTTCTTCTAGTCGCGTTCCGCAAACAGATTTTCCAAAAAAGCTTTAATAGGATTATAGTACTTGCGATTCTGAGTTTTTTGATATGTATATCGTGAATGTAGCCTCCACAGCTTCACAGAAATATGTATCGAAATGACGAAATTTTGTGTGAATATTTTTCTAAAAATCATATTATTCGGGTCTAATATTTACAATTGTCATTCGATCACCTCGTACTCTAGTGCACATTTTAGGTTTTTACGTTCCGGATGTAATAAATCATTCCCCGTGAAAATCCATCTACTAAATCGCGAGTTACAAGAAAATCCAACATAGCAAAATCACCTAAAATTGTTTTTGATAATATCGCGTATTTCATCGCGTTTTCTGTGTGTCATTCCCACGGCAATGAAACAGTTGATACAGCCTTTTCGCTTTTGCGGAAACAGAGATTTGAAAACTTCACTGATAAGGAAGCTGTATTCAGTTTATCCCAAAAAATTGTGTGTGATGCTACATCCACGGTTCTTAATTGATCGCCTTGAAATAGATATATATCGATGTAGATTTTCATGGTGGACATTGAAACCGGATGCGGACAAAAATTGTATGCACTTTGCGCAAATTAGCGATATTTTATAGGTATTTTAATGCTAAGATGCAGCTAATGCTACATCTTAGCCTCCAAATTAAATTTCGAAAAATATATACAAATTAACAGATATGGTCTTCCGGTACATGAAAATCACATGCGGACAAAATGATTTTGATAATTACGCGATTTACACGAATTTTAAAATGCATTAAATAAAAATGGGTTATTTGACCTATATTTCCATTTCAGAAGCTTTGACATATATCCTCATCAACCCAATTAGCTTCCCTAATGGGAAAACTTTAACATGAATGTCAATAAAACAAAATCCGTCTATTTTGTTGGGAGATTTAAGCAAAATGAAGGAAGTATTCCTATAAATTTTTTCAATATTTTCTACTACATAATGCATGTGAAAAAAATATTTTTTCAAACAAAAAATAATTTTTTGGCCAAAATATGTGCTTATTTTGGCTGTAACATCCAAACTATAACACCAATCTGTATGATTGCAGTCTCATTTGATTCGCCGTGAAGTTTGGATCCACGACATTTTTTTATGTAATTATATGACCACTAAATGGGCCTTAATTTTGAAAAAAGTTGACTAATATTCAATAATTTATCAATTTTATGTACATTCCGCGAATTCTGTGTAACATTTTGCAGGTATTATGCAATCTACTCGCTGAAGTCACTTCGAGAGAACTTTTTTGTAACAATTGTGCTCATTAAATAATTAGCGTTTTTATAATATTGTTTTTCTTAAAAAGCGAAATAAAAGCGCCATAACTTTTGTCCGCAACAATCTTTTTCTTAACCTACATATCAAAAATCGTTGATGTAGCGCGAAAAAAAATTATCCTTTTTTTCTGAAATGGAATATGAAATACTTGACAATATTCCTGATATATTCTTCATCAGGGTAATATTCTAAGTCGATATAACTATGTCCGACTGTCCGTCCGTTTGTTGAAATCAAGATACACCTCGTAATTTTTAAGATAGAGCTTTGTAATTTGGTATAGAAGTTTCATGTAGCCTAGGATGTTTGATATTACAAGTGGGCTATATCGGTCCACGTTTTGATATAGCCCCCATAAAGCGATACCACCCGATTTTCGGTATTTTGAAGGTTTCAGCTTCATTATCACACCGAAATGGCTGAAATTTGGTACTTAGTCCTCGTTGGGGGTATAAAACTTTCCACCAGAATTTTGTCGGTATAGGTCCACGCCTTCATATAGCCCCATAGAGCCGGTACCAACCGATTTTCGATATTTTCATTATCACACCGAAATGGCTGAAATTTGGAACATGGTCTTCGTTGGGGGTATAAAATTTTCCCCCACACTTTTGTCGGTACATGTCCACGCCTTCATATAGCCCCCATTAAACGGTACGTCGCAATTTTCGGTATTTTGAAGGTTGTGGCCTCAATATTCCTCCGAAGTGGCTGAAATTTAGTATTTGGTCTTCGTTGGGGGTATACAACTTTTCACTTTAAATTTGTAGGTAAGGGTCAACGCCTTCATATTGTCCCCATAAAGTGGTACTTCCCGATTTTCGGTATTTTGAAGGTTTTGGCTTCAATATTCTACCGAAATGGCTAAAATTTGTTATTAGTCTTCCATGGGCTTATAAAATATTCCAGAAAAGAATTGTCAGTATATAGAAGCGTTCATCTTGATTTTGGTATTTTTTGGGTTTTAACCCAAATTACCGAGATATCGGAAATTTGCTAATGGAAGGACCAAATTAGTGCCAACTTATCTTCTCAATGAAATAGAGTCATATTTTCTGGGATTTCAACGAAAACAAGTTAAGGGGTGACCCGCACTTGTAAATTTCAGATAATCATAGTAAGTAAAAACGTGTTTTTATCGATATGACGTTTTGCATCGTTTTGAATCCGTACCAACTCTAGCTCGAAAACTAATGAATCGATTGTCATACAATTTTGTGGGGCTATCAAGGACATCAAAATCTAGTCCTTCATCGATCGATTTTATTTTTAAAACATTTTTTTGCCCCTTTTATGACTAGAAAACGTCAGTTTTTTAAGCCAAAAATTAAATTGTTGATTTTAACCATTTCAGTACAATCTAGTATTTTTTTAAATAATCGATCGATGAAGTACTAGATTTTTATGTCAAATGCAAAACGCTTTTACAAAAAAGGTTCTTGGACGGCCATTTGCGACAAAACCACATAATATGTTTCAACAAAAAAAAAATTTCAGATACTATATAAAGATGTAGTTCGTCAGATGAAAAATAAATCTACCAAAAAAGTTTGGTAGTTTCGTTGAAAATTCATGAAATATGACAGTTTTTGGGCTTTGTTGCCATGGATTTATTTTCTAACGCCAAAATCAGATCCATACTATTACGGTTAACAAATATATATATTTTTGGTTCTATTCGATTTTGTTGAGGACATCTAACTGAGAAAATAAACAAGTAAAAAAGTATCAGTCAGCTTTGCTGAAAGAGATATACCCTCAGCCTGTGTATATTGAAACAATTTTTTTTTTTTTCAAAAAACGTATGTATTTAGGGGGTTTTAAAAATGTTGGATGTATGAACATACAAAAATTTTGATTAGGATTAAAGATCAAAAGTTTAGCGGAGGAGATACTTAAAGGAATGGATCGCCATTGACCATTATGGAAGTGGATCTCCAGCCACTACATATGGTGCCATAGGGGGTTTTTACACCCTTCGGACTGTCAGCTCAAGAAGTATGGACTTGCCCCTGAAAAAATTGTTACCATCGTAATTGAAGAAGGGAATGCAAGTTGTCTCAACAAAAATCAAAGTGATTCGATAGCAGGTCTTACAGTGAATTTATCCGAAATATTGTGTGGGAGGTATCGGATGGAGTGGACAAATATAGTCCATATTTGAACCTGATCTATATCTGGTAGATATATTAGGATGTGTAAAGTATGGACCAATTCGGCCACTCCCTTCAAGAGTTACCGTACGAACAATTTTTCCAAGCATTTTGAATTTGTGTGGGGGAGGTACCGAAGGAGTGGACCGATATGGCTTATCTTCGAACTTAAACTATGTTTGGACAAAATATTACTAAGGCCAAATTTTGGACCGTATCGGCAGATCCGTTCGAGAGTTATCTTGCGCTCCTACCACCTCCCACGGTGTCATAGGGTTTTTTTTTGCAACTTTGGGGCTATTTTCTCAGGAAGTGTGGACTTGCCCCTGATGAAACTTGTACCGTCGTATGGGGGCAGTGAATACATGTTGCTAAAAACAAAAATCAAAGCGATTCGAGAGCAGGTCCCAAACTGAACTTATCCCAAATTTTGTGTGGGAGGTACCCGCATATTGGAACCTTATCTAACCCTGTTAGAAAATTTACGATATACAAAGTATGGACCAAATCGGTTACTCCCTTCAAGAGTTATCGTGCGCACAAATTTTCCGAACATTTTCGAACTTTTGTGGGGGAGGTACCTGAAGGAGTAGACCGATATCGCCCATCTTCGAACTTAAACTAATTTTATAGACCTATCCCCAAAGAAAGAATCACAGAATACTCCATGTGCAACAAGATTGTATTGTATGATTTTTCGATATATCCACTGCATCCACCTAAAATTGATGCTGACATTTTGAAGCCGGATTTTCGGGGTTTTTGAACTTTTTTTAATAATCCGGACATGCAGGAAGATAATATTCCAAACTCTTAACACGATTATAGAACTCGTGATTTTACGTCGTTTAATGCATATCTCATGAGTGTGCTCCTTACAGCATCCTAGTAATTGGAGTCGAAAGGCCAAAATTTGATGCGTGAATTTTCTTACAAAACCTATTTTATAAAAATTTAAAACTGTCATTCCATTTCCTTTGAAACCGCGTGAATTTAGTTTTTTTACGCGACGGTTCTAATGAAGACTTCCGCGATCGAATCCATCTAATAAAACCGCGGATATAGATACCTTGAAAATCGGAAAATCAGCTAAAATATATTTTGACAAATCCGCGATTTTCTTTAAAATTTTTTACATGAATGGAATCCTTTACAGGCGATTATAATATTTGCGAAAACGCGTGTCATGAAAGAAAAGAGATACGCGAGTAATATGGGTCTTTCACAAAAATTGAATGTGGAGGCACATCCGCGTTCCTTGAAGAATCTAATTAAAATTGGTATATTTTGACGTATTTTTGATAGGCGCTTATGAAACCGGGTGCGCATCAAAATCGTATGCACATTGCGCGACTTTTACCAACTTTAAGGTTTTTTGCAGTGTATGATGCAACTGGCGGCACACAATGGCCCCTGAGTGAAACATCGAAATATGCATAAATTTTGGAAGAGATTGATTCGCTTTATCCAAAATCGGATGCTCATCAACCCACTTTAACTAATTCGCGAGTTACAGGCTTTTTAATTTTCATATCTTTTAAATGATAGTAATTTCAATATTACTCTTAATTTCCTATCCTTATAAGTAATCACAGTAAGCAGTTAAGCTTTCACGATGGTAAACCATATATTTTGATAAAGGTTTAGCAGTATACTTTAATTTATGTATTATATTTTAACGAAATAGTTGGGTAACTCTCAAATATTTTTTCTAATTTTTCGAAACAAACCAAAAAATATATTTGTAACAATATTTTCCAACAATGAGTTGTTTCTCTTTTGTTGTTGTTATAATATGCAATTTTTAAAGCCAATGTTTATAATTTTGGTTTCACTTTTTTACGCGTTGTTTAGTTTCTGTACGTATTTTTAATTTAGTTTTTAGAGGTTTATACGGACTCTGACTTAGTATAATTTGAATTTATTGCCAGATTTTTTTAATTTTTTCGATTTTCCGCGAAAATAAAAACACATTTTGGAAATATTGGTGCATCTACGGATGGATATAAAATGCTGTTGCTGATATACGCTTACATTTTCTCAATACAAAAAATAAGAAATTTTAAAATATTTTTTCTTTATAAGAGGATAAAAACCGCTATAACTTTTGCGCGCATCGGCCAATTTCGTGAACGCGAGCAGATTTGGAACCAGATTTTTTTCCTTTAACTCTATACCAAAAATCCTAGATGTGCTCGCGAAAAAATTTTTTAATTTTTTTTAAATGGAATTGCAAAGGAATTTTGTTATTTGCCATATACCCTCCTTAGCCTAAAGGCTGAGGGTATAAATATAAACTCAAATATTTAGCCCCTATATAAAAACATTCTGCCACAATTGTTCATGGTGGTGCTATTATTGTTTTCGCAACTGTATATGCATCAAAGGGCTATAGAAATCTAAAGCTTGGATTATTATTAACTATGACTCATGTATCTGCTTTTAATTTTAATGAAAATTTATTTTTTGTTCCACCTTTAAATATATATTATCACTAACAGAATGTTCAATTACATTCGACTCCACTATGTCTAGTTTCAGATTATTCTTGTGCAGACCAATCCCATTACAAAGACACTCCCCCACTCACATACACCGAGCTTCAGCATTCGTTCTGACTTTCAGGCATTTGCCTTAATTTAGATCAGGTAGATGATCCAATAATCTCTAAGCATTTATGGGTTATCTTGGCACGGTTCAAAAGTCTCGAATGCATTAGAAATTATCTTGGATGATTTAATGCCAGCATTTATGCAATTTGTAATAAATCTTGGTTGGATTTGATTGGGTCTTGTTTTTGCACCATAGTACAAACTCTTTTGTGTGCATTTAGCATTTCATTGCCACTTCCTTGATTTAATTTTTGTTGCACTTTAAATAATCTGTACGATAATTTCGTGGATATATTCTGGTTATCACTTCGTTGGCAACTGATCCTTATAATGGCAGACTGTCTTGGAATAATAAGTTTGTGCTTTTGAAGAGCTGACAAATAGTGATGTCTAACGTCTTATAAACAAGCATTTGGTAAAAAGCCTAGTTAATTGCTTGCCGATTCCATAAAATATTTTCCTTGTAGTACTATGATGATTTTTTATAAAATTTGGGGAAGCATGCATTTTTGAAGTTATTCGTTGTAGCTCTCTCTATTTTATTTCTCAAAAACAGGTCAACAATGTTTCTAATTTCTAATTTTTCAATTAAATACTACTTTCAGATGAATTTGAAGCCCGAAAAATGTTAGCACTATAACAGCATTTTCAATCCCCTAGTGAAGGGTATGTATCATTCGACCCTACCGAACCAACAACGTTTTCATTTATTTCTTTTTTGCATATGATTAGTCGGTATTTATTGTTACTCGTGTATTTACATAATATTTTTTTTCTTAGTACCAAACCAATGTTAACAATTTCACATTAACAAGAAGCCGGCAAGAGCGGGAACAAAAAATAGGTGTGTGTAATTGCGGAGTGTAATTTAAGATTTTCACACGATATTGTATTACGTAAAACAGTACGTATAACAGACGATTAAATGCTTTTTTTGCAAACAAGAAGAAAACAAACAAAATAGAGCTGACGAATGAAATGAGATATGCTTGTAGTTTTTAAGTTATAAACAAAAGATTTGTAATTTTTTTTTCGCTCTTGTTAACAATGCTAACTACGAGCAATAACAACAACATGTTCATACAATGAAAGCTTTAAATATTAATTAACTTTATGAAGTATCAACTATGTCCTGGGTTTAGGGACCGTACGTTATATCTTACATACTTTCGTGTCGTACAGTATCAACGATTTCTGTTCTAAAAAGCTATATAGCATCTGATATTACGATTGCTAGTGAAATAGCAAGAATTCCAACAAAGCTGGATTTTGGTGAAGAGCTAGGCATTGCCATTAGAAGTAGTGTCCTAAAAGTCCCATCGTTCCCATGTGTGCAAAAGAAGTTATTCGGGGTCAAAGGTCATTTTTGAAGCCATTATTCTTTTTTTTATTTTTCTCAAAAACAACAACTTTTAAAAAGGAGTGACTGTTCTGGTTACTTCGCGATCTAAGTGTCAAATTACACATGTGGAGAAATATGCCGTTTAAGAAGATCTTGAGGCGGACTGGTTAGAACAACCACGCCATGTGTTAGGTATTTCTATAAGCTTTCAAACGATATCCACTTTCGAGTTAGTACATGGTGCATTCAAAAAGCCAAATCTGCTGAACGCTGTAACCTGAATTACATGACAACTAAAGAAAAAAGTCAATGGAGTGGAGTTCCAAATGTCCCCTTACATGGGTGTACTTTTGGACACATACATATGTACCACCGCACAATGGTCCCGCTTGTATGGGAAGGTGCGACAAAAATGTTTCAGTAAACGTTTAAAATATGTAAAAACTACCTTAGCCAAAAAAATATTAATGTGGGTCTAGTTTTCCTATAGCCCCCATATAGCGGTAACATCCTATTTCAGGAATTTTAAAGCTTTTATCTACATTTTCGGCCTGAATTGGCTGTAATTTGGTATTTGGGGTTCCCAGTAGTCAGAAACCTTATACTACAAAAAGTTTTGGACATAGGCCCCCATATAACGATATCTCCTGATTTCACAAAGTTTGGTCCGGCTTAATATTTTTACTTGTTTTTCATGTTGTATGGGACATCATATATAAAAAATATACATGTGTAAGCAATACACTCGTAAGTAGATCCCACAACAAACATATCTAAATCTTGAATAAAAAACCCAAAACAAAGAATTAAAACACATAAGAAAACAACACATAAACACAGTATATATTTACAAAAACGGGCATCGTTAGTATTTTTGAAGTCACGCAGAAATATTATGTCTTAAATATTCAGTTATTTTATTGTTTAATATATCATACTTAAACGTCAATTTTTCCGTTTTGCTTTGTTCCCTTATAAATCCCAAAAATTTTGCTGAAATATTAAAATATGATATGTTTAGAGACAATTTGCTGAATTGACATTGACATTTGATGATATCGATTTTTCGAGTTTTGTCTCAGGTTCGGAGAGGAAGACCTTCTGAACTTCTATAAAAACTCTCGTGGCATTTTGGTGTTTTCAATGCAGATATTTAAGCTTGTTATGAAAAGACCTTCTGGTATTCTACAGCCTAAAAAGACCGCACGAATACGTGAGGACCAACTAGTCTTCTATATGAAAATCTACTTGAATTTTTGTTGCGCATGCCTACTGGTCTTTTATGAGAATCCTGCTGTTCATTACTAGGAAGTTTCACTGATCTTCTATATAAAGCTTACAGAACAATTTATATATACCACGAAAAGATTTCTACATTTTGTGACCGATTTAGCCATTTCCGTCCGTCAATCTTTAATAATTTTTCACAAATTTGGTTTTGGCTCAAAAGTTTGTAACTTACTTAGATGGCTTTTGTTCTAAACAGAGCGTTGTGTATAATAACAAGTTAGAACGGCTTTAAATTCGGCCCGGCTGAAGAGGAAGAGTATACCCTCCACCACGAGTTGCATTGAAGTAATACTGAACAATTAGTTTCCTTTCGTTTATGAAGAAGACTAAATTCAAAAAATGTGGCTAACTTTCAATATGCCGAAAATTTGGAGGTACTGTTCTATGGGCACTATATGAAGGCGTGGACGGACAAATTTTGGGGGGAGCCAACGAAGACTAAATACCAAATTTCAGCCATTTCGTTGGAATAACCTTTAAAATACCGAAAATCAGGAGGTATGGTTACATGGGGGCAGTATGAATGCGGAAACCTATACCTAAAAATTTCAGTTCTGCACCCAAAACGAGGACCAAATAACAATTTTCATCAATGTCTCGTGGAATATTGGGCCACAACCTTCAAAATACCGATATTTGGGATGTACCGTTCAATGGAGGCTATATGAAGGCGTGGACATATGGAAAGTTTTATACCCCAAGTGAAGACTAAGTACCAAATTTCAGCCATTTTGATGGAATATTGAGGCCACAACCTTCAAAACACCGTAAATCGGGAGGTACCATTCTATGGGGGCTATATGAAGGCGTGAACCTATACCGACAAATTGCATATGGAAAGTTTTATACCCCAAATGAAGACTAAATACCAAATTTCAGCCATTTCGGTGGAATATTGAGGCCACAACCTTCAAAATACCGAAAATCGAGAGGTACCGTTCTATGGGGGCTATATGAAGGCGTAGGCCTATACCAACAAAATTCTGGAGAAGGGCTTTGTACCCCCAACGAAGACTAAGTACCAAATTTCAGCCATTTCGGTGTGATAATGAAGTTAAAACCTTCAAAATACCGAAAATCGGGTGGTACCATTCTAAGGGGGCTATATCAAAACGTGGACCAATATAGCCCATTTGCAAAACCAAACATCCTAATAGTAATAGAAGCTTCTTTACCAAATTACAAAGCTCTATCTTAAAAATTGCGAGCTGTATCTTGATTTCAACAGATGGACATTGTTATATGGACGGGCGGTCAGCGGACATGGTTATATCCACTTAGAATTTTATGTTGATCAAGAATATATATACTTTATAGGGTCTCCGATGAATATTTCGATGTGTTACAAACGGAATGACAAATTTAATTATACCCTCCATTTTATAGTGAAGGTATAAAAACTCTTAAAATCTGACTTCAAACTGTCAGCATCAATTAATGGTACACGCAGATCAAATTTTGAAAAGTTATCCATTGATGAGATATCCTTATTTAGTAGGCTTCTGCTTTTACTTTGACAGGAAAATCGTGAAAAATGTGGTTTAATCACAAATCTAGATAAAACAACAAAAGACACATAACTATAGCCACAGCTTCCACGCAAATTAACTTTTAAGGTCAATATTTTTTTGGCAAATCTAAAAACATTTCATTTTATCCAAATGTATTTAATTTGCATAATATACAACTACAATTTGCAAGTTTTAAAAGGGTAAGCCTTGTGTTCACCTATGTTAAATTTTCAAAAATATTGCTCAAGTACTAAAATGGCTTGTGTAACTTTAAATTTTTTCAAAAATTTCTTCCAAACTTAGTTTAACCTAATGTAATATTTCGAGTTCGGAGTTGATACAAAAATTGTTGTTATATCGTCAGTGTCATGCTTAAGTGTTCCATACGACATTTTTGACATTTTGAGATAAAGGTACCTTACTAGATTTTAAACCATGCTCTTTCAGATTTTTTAATCGGTTTTCTTCTATTTTATATATTTTTTGAGATATTCAGACGTCAATATGTTCCATATCCGCTTTGTGACGAAAAAAATTCTGTCTTTTTGTTCCATATCCATAAAGCCTGGCGTATGGAACAAAACAACTTTGAACTTTTTTGTTCCCTACAAAAAGAGACAAAAACGAATTGTTCCGCCCCAAAATTCATGGCATTTGGAACCAAAAATTACCCAATTTTGTTAAGTTACGAATAATGTGGCGTATGGAACAAATTATTTTAAATGACTGAGCTTAAATACTGAATAATAATAGTTTTTAAATCTAAATATTTTTGAATAATGTAATTTTATATGAAAACCACAATTTCTTATCGCTTAACGTAACGCATCCTATAAAAAATTCCCTCGTTTTAAGAAAAGATTTTGATTTAAAAATATTCGCAGATACGTTCATTCGTCTTGAAGTTAGCGTAGAGACCAACTACAAAAATGATATTTTGAGAAAAAGGCGTTTAAAGTTATTATGTTACATTAGAAATTCAAAAATCAGTTCCGATCGAAATGTTTACGTCATATTCTACGCTACTTCTATATATTTCAAATAAATTAATATTATGGAGACCTACAATAATAGTCCTTAATATATTGATTTGCTCATGTAAATGTTTCATTTGAATTCGTGAATTTTCAACCTCACAGTAGCACTTCACATAAGGGATAAAAAGTGGTTCTGTTGAAATGTGACAAAATGTGTTGCATATAACACAAACGGCCAAAAACACGAAAAAAGAACCCATGGAACAATTAAGCATCCTTTTGCAATTATAACAAGTAAGAAAAGTCTATAGTCGGACAGAGCCGCTACAAAATTGGTTAATATTTTGTTTTTGGTCCATTTCATCCCCTGAACATTTCACGATCATCACCAAAGACTAATCATTTCTATTCTGGCCCGAACCCAACCTCCTTAAATAATTTGTTACAATCGGTCCATAACTGCGGCCTTAAGCTTGTTTACAATTTTTAATGGACGAACACACATCGCTAAATCGCTTTATCTCGTCGAGATATGAATTTCGGCATACCAAATAAGGGGTCTAGGACGAATATTTCGTGGTGTTACATAAACTATTGGAGAGACAATAAGTAGCATGGGATAAAAATGTGGTTCTCTACGCAGAACCCATTATATATAGGCAGTAGGCCCGTTATATAGCAAACACTTTATTGCAATTTACATCAGAGGATAGGTCAGTAGTTTTTTTTCATATGTAGGATACTTTGCGAAATATATATGTCCTCAAGGAATTAAAATATCGACCAAAAATAAAATTTTTATATTTTGCATACAAAAGTAATGGTCCATTTCACCCGCTAAAGAATATCAGATCATCATTCAAAGTTGTAGGCATCTTTTTCGACCTATACTCTTAACCGGTGCAAAATTTCGTGACTATTGATGTATAATTGAGACTTCTAGCGAGTTTATTATTACACTACAAACAAATAACGGAATATATTAGGCTGTAACTCTGTTATCTGATCATGCACACCAACATAATTTGCATCAATTGAAAGGTCAAGCGTTCCACTTTCAAGTATATTTCACTTGTCCGGAATGTCACATCCAGGAATTAAGATATAAGCTGTATATTAAAATTTTTCACAATTTTCACACAAAAGTTTTGGTCCATTTAACCCTCTAAATATTATCCGCTCGCCATCTTAAATTGCAAGCTTCTCCTTTGTGATATACTCTTACCTTATTTAAAATTACGCGTGGATCGGACTATTATTGAGACCTACAGAGCCGCTAGAAAGTTGGATAAATATTATGTTTTTGGTCAATTTCACCCGCTAAATATTTCACGATCATCACCAATAAGAATAGGGATCTATTCTGATCTGAACCCGACCTCCATACAAAATTTCGTGACGTTCTGTCCATAATTGCGGCCTGGAGTGTGTTTACAATTTATAATGGACAGACGGACGGACGGACACACATTACATGAATTTTTAACAAAACAAACTTATAATACCCTTTTCCACATTGTGGTATAGGGTATAATAATACCCTTTTCCACATTGTGGTATAGGGTATAATAATACCCTTTTCCACATTGTGGTATAGGGTATAACAAGTAAAAAAGTATCAGTCGAAACGCATGTATTTAGGGAGTTTTAAGAATTTTGGGCGTTTGAACTGACAAAAATGTTGATTAGGATTTAATATCAAAAGTTTTGCGGAGGAGATACTAAAAAGAATGAATCTCCAGCCACTATATATGGTACCATAGGGGTTTTTTAGAACTTCAGGGATGTTTGCTCAAGAAGTATGAACTTGTCCCTGAAACAACTTTTACCATCGCAATTGAGGCAGCAATGCAAGTTGCTTCAACAAAAATCAAAGTGATTCGATAGCAGGTCTTAAAGTGAACATGTATCCGAAATTTTGAGTGGGAGGTACCGGATGGAGTGGACAAATATAGTCCATGTTTGAACCTGATCTATATCTGGTAGATATATTAGGATGTGTAAAGTATGGACCAATTCGGCCACTCTCTTCAAGAGTTATCGTACGCAGAAGTTTTCCGAACATTTTTGAACTTTTGTGGGGGAGGTACCTGAAGGAGTGGACCTATATGGCTTATCTTCGAACTTAAACTATTTTTGGACAAAATATTACTAAGGCCAAACTTTGGACCGAATCGGCAGACCTGTTCGAGAGTTATTTTGCCCTCCAACCTCCTCACACGGTGTCATAGGGGTTTTTTGCAACTTTCAGGCTATTTTCTCAGGAAGTATGGACTTGCCCCTGATGAAACTTATACCGTCGTATGGAGGGCAGTGAATACAAGTTGCTAAAGCAAAAATCAAAGCGATTCGAGAGATGTTCCTAAACTGAACTTTTCCAAAATTTTGTGTGGGAGGTACCCGACGGAGTGGACCGATTGAATCCATATTAAAACCTGATCTAAGTCTGGTACACGCTCCACGATGGGCAAAGTATGGGCCAAATCGGTTACACCCTTCAAGAGTTATCGTGCGTACAAATTTTCCGAACATTTTCGAACTTTTGTGGGGGAGGTACCGGAAGGAGTGGACCGATATAGCTCATCTTCGAACTTAAACTAAGTTTGGACAAAATATTACGAAAGCCAAAATTTGAACCGAATCGGTTCATCCCTTCGAGAGTTATCGTGCGCTCCAGCCAGCCAGACAGACAGACAGACGGACGGACATTGCTCAATAGACTCCAAATTGTCTGAAACACATTTCGTCCAAACATACTTGGGGTCTAAAACCATTATTTCGATGAGGCACATTTTGCCCGTATGAAAGTGTATATACCCTTCATAGCCTAAAGGCTGAGGGTATAAAAATCGGCCATAACGTCGAGACTATTAGAGATATCTGACTAAAATAAACTACTGATATATTCTTTGAGTTTAGTTAAGTAGAACTGACCTCTTGAAGTATTGGATTTTTGTACCACTTTTAATCCGTGTGGGCCCAAACATTAACTTGAGTTTTTCTCGAATGAGACAAATGGCGTATGGACCGAAGATATCTGAATGAGTTGGTATAGCTCCGCAATACGTTACCTACAGATTCCACGTATTTTGAAGCAAACTCGTGATACTAAATTAATATATTTTATATACCGCAATAGCTATTGTGTTTCTCTTTTGTACTGAGGGTATATCTCCGTCAGCACAGCTGACTGATACTTTCTTACTTGTTTTTAAAACAGTTGCAGTGGACCAATCGAACTAAAACTCCTCGCACTTTTCAGATTTGTATGACAATACATGAATATGAAAAAAATATTTACTAACTAAATAAAAAATAAGAATAAAAAAGAAATAATTAAAAAATTAAGTTACAGTGTTTTATTTATAAATGCACTAAAAACTAGAAAATAACTTTTCTCTTAGCCTCAATAAGACGCATTTTACATTTAATATCTTTTATAAAACATACATCATTTAAGTTGTCAATTCCATACAATATCTGTCAAATAAATGAAAAACGCTTGTTTTAAGTGAAAGTGTAAAATGCTTCTTTATGATGGGATCTCTCAAATAAAACCCCTGCATTTAAATTTAAGATGGCGACAAAATTAGATGGCAATATACGACAAGCATTTTATTTTAGAAATCCCATCATGAAGAAGATTTCACTTATTGACGCTAAGAGAAAAATTATTTTCCAGTTTATAATTTGCGTGTGAGGGAAATGGATTTATCTTCAAAACTTTGCTTACATCGATTGTTGTTATTTTACTCACTTTCTAGAGTACCAACTGCTGCCATAATATGAGCACCTTAGTGAAAACCACCGCTTTTGAAACAAACGACGCTTATCTTAGCAATAATGTGTAATTTAAATCATTTCTACTAATTTGTTAAGAAAATTTGAAAAAAGTCTTTAATTGCCACAATTTCTTACGTTGAACGGATATCGTCTTAAAAATGTCAGGTTCAGTTTTGCGACATACATTATTATACATTATATTTCATTATCATCAATACTTGATATTATCTTAAAACAATACACATAGTTTTATCTGCCATTGAAGACCTCCATGTCAGTCAATGTTCCAATTCGTAAAATAAAATTTAAATGAAAATTTAGTGCATTTAAGTTCGTGCATCATTAATCATTCGCAATGGCAAAGACAATTTGTTTTTGTCACATTAGTTGCAAGTAACGAAGACAATTAAAGTAAATTATGAGACAATCGTATCTTCTGCTTCAACTGCTTCTTCTTCTTCTGCTTTGGCAACTTCTTAAATTATAAACAATTAATGTAACAACTACACAAAATAAAAACAAACGCAAGCAATGACAATGGTGTTGCCAGTGATGAAGACGATTATGACGACAATAATGATGCCGATGATTACCATGTCACATGGTGACGGTGGAACTTCGTCTGTTGCTACTGTCAACTACCGCAACTTTTGCTATTGGCGATGACGATGATGAAGAGATGACAATCACAAAACCTTGACAGCATTACTTAATGTGTCTCCACTTATATTGTATTGGATGGATTGCAGTGTACACGGTATTTCCATCGGTTTAGTCATATTTATTTACCCTACAAACCATTTGTGGTGATTAGTGATAGGGTTAAACGTTTTCATGTGTGGAGGTGACAAACAACAGGAATAATCGAATGATGTGAACATTTGTGTTCAAGAAATATCCTAGAACACTAAATTCGATGCTGTATACAGAAAAGTACCAGGGACTTGACAAATTTTAACCCTTTTTTCATAGATAACTGGGAATTACTATTTTCTAAAAACGTCAGCCGTCAAATCTGTTCCGGTATTACTTGAAATGGTGCCACCGTGGTGCAATGGTATGCACACCCGCCTTGCACGCTTAAGTTCGTGGGTTCGATTCCCCGGCCATTCAACATCAAAACACTTTTCAACGGTGGCAAAATACCCCTCAGTAATGTTGGAGACATTTCCTGAGTATTTCAGCCATGTAATACTTCTCTACAAAAGTGGTGTCTTAGACACGCCGTTCGGACTCGGCGATAAACTGTAGGTCCCATATCATTGAGCTAATATGAATCGGTTTGCACTCATTGATATGAGAGAAGTATCCCTTGTCCCTTATGAGATGTTTGTGCTATTATTATTTTTATATTCCATGAAATGGTTTATTTTGAGAGGGTTATTTTCCATTTTTAAAATGGATTACATAATAGATTAGTTTACACTGTACTTCAGAATATTGTTGTAACCAGGGTTTCGGAGTCGAGGTATTTTTGGCTCGACTCCGACTCCGACTCCAGACGAAATTCCGACTCCGGGTCGACTCCGGGTGTGAATTCTTATACCACTAAAAGTGAATAAAATATGCACAAATTTTGAACTTTTTCGTATATTTTGGCCTATATAGGCTAATGTGTTAGTTTATCCTTAAATATTCATTAGGAAGGATATTAGTTCGAATACATTCGAACATATCAACATTGTTTCTGCCGAATCTTACATTGAAAAACAGCAAAGTTAGAAAGTTTTTGTCGGTTTTCCTTTTTTGCACGAGAATATTCTGGACGGAATTCTTCCGTTTCTATTTTTTTTCTTCTATTTTCTCAATGATTGGTGGGGGTCATTCATTATGTCATAACTCAGAAATTTCAGCTATGGGATCCTTTGGGGTTCTCCATTGGGGCTTTCATTCCGAGCAGGAATTTTTCCACCCCTAGATCTTGACTTCCATTTTTGTGTCACAGGGTATTCAGTAAGATTTCCTATTGATACCACAATGACTTTAATAGAAGACAAGGATGACTTCTCATAAAAACAAGATGAGAATACCAATAGACCTTTGTGAGGTCCAATCTTAATTCGATTGTCATAGAACATTACTTTTAATTAACTTTACTTAAAAAAACTTTACTTTTGTTTGCAAAAATGTAAAGAAATTGGATCAACAAAATTCGGATGAATAGATTACACTTCAGAGGATAGTAAATATCCTGTAAATTGTCCCTTAACTTAGTATAACATACCGTGTGCATATATGTTTTCTTATAACTTTCTTTTAAAATAAAAAATGATTTTTTAAAAAAATGTTCATGTTCAAAATTTAATGTTATATTTCTATAACGTAGAAAAAATTTTGCCCGGAGTCGGAGTCGAGTTATTTTTTTCGACTCAGACTCCGACTCCGACTCCAGCAAAATTGCTCGACTCCGACTCGTAGACTCCGACTCCGAAACCCTGGTTGTAACAGTAGATAGATGGGGGATATTCTTCGAGGACCGTATTAACACGATAGTTGTTTATGGCATCAGCGACTGCATCCGTGTGAATACTATGTAAACCTCTGATAGTATTGTTGATCTCGGAGTTCTCTCTTGTAACATTCGGCCCTCTCTTTCTAGATCATGAAGATTCCTCCTGACATACCTATCCTATCTACCATAAGGTGATTAGGTTGGCTCTCACGGTAACACCCGAGCAAGTAATGCAACGAAACCATGCCATTGTGTTGTTTTACTGGAAAAATCTTTGTCTCCTCATGTAGATGGTTCACTGAAGACTTGAGGAGGCATCCTGTTGCAGTTCTCAGGGCGGCATTGTGACAGGTTTGAACATTTCCAATTTCGAACGCGTTGCACTTATATACGACCTATCGCGTTATATGTGGTTAACAAGGTGTCTTTATCTGTCCCCCGTCCAGGGACTTAAAGACCTTGTTCTTACATATCAGCATGTCGTAGATACCTGTGGCATGTGCGGACGACGGGAACATGCTGAATGTAGCCTCTACATTCTTGGTATAATTAGTGGTCGGTATTCTGCTACCAATGACAATGACATTCAATTCAGTGCTCACCTCTGCAGTCCATGTGGTGAACAGAGTGACCGTAGATTTAGTGGCGGATAATTACATATGCCTCACGTTCAGGCTTTCATAAATGACATCAGATTTGACGCTGACGTTTTTAGAAGATAGTAATTCCCAGTTATCTATGAACCAGAGTTAAAATTTGTCAAGTCCCTGGTACTTTTCTGTATACATCATCGAATTTAGTGTTCTAGGATATTTCTTGAACACAAATGTTCACATCATTCGATTATTTCTGTTGTTTGTTACGATCTCAATGCCGCCTGGATGCGGGTGGGGCAGAATACATAAGATGTTGAGGTTAAACAGTTCCGAAGATATGTATTACCCGACCGTAGGGACCCGCCAGTTTCACTCTACGGGGCTTGGACTTCTAATATGTGTGGAGATGGCATGCAGCGCTTTTGTCGTGCTGTTCTGCTTATGGAACCCATGCTGATGATTGGCAACTGGATAGCTGTTTCTGACGCTGGGGAGTACTAATACCTCAAGCGTCGTTGCTACTGGCCTCAAAAGCGAAATCGGTCTGTACGATTCACATTTGCTGATATCCTTGCCTGGCTTCAGTAGCGTGACCACCCTGCTCATTTTCCAGACTTCGGAAACGATGCGGTTGACTAGCGACTGTTTGTGATCTTTAGTGAGACCCCGGGCACATCACGGTGTTTCAGCATTACCGCTAATTTTGGTAAGGGCATCCTTGTTGAGCTATCAATCTGCTCAGTCAGCAACAAATGCAACAAATCATTATGACCAAGACCAGACCGTTAAAACCTACCAAAAGCGGGCTAATGTTGGGCCTATAACCTGGAGTACAACTATCTGTCGGTGGGATGTATACGTTCAGCAACTCCACCTCGACAGTCCCACACCTGTAGTGCGATTCTCTAACTCATTTTTTGAGTAAAACTCAAATTAATTAACTATATTATTCGGTAAGTTAATTTTACCGATTTTTTCGGTAACTTAAAATATGAGTCAGAGAATCGTACTACTGATCGTTACCCCCATATAAAACTCTGTAAGTTACAGTTGTTGTTCTTCTTGGTTTCCTGCACCTTCGCCACCATGCTATTCTTCCGACTCATGACATCCATTATTTCTTCGGCCTTACTTCGGAGTCTGTTGCAATTATATTGCAAAAATTATGCATTTTTAGGGATTGAAAAACAACAACCACTGGTGTTAAGGGCTGCGTGTGCGACTGGGGAGAGCGCTGTAGGAAAGTCACGTAATCTGATGACTTTCTGGGGGCTGTGATCACGCAGCATGTCGCAACATAGTCCTTGTCGTCTCTTCCATGGATGAGTGTAGAACAACCCCTGAGATGCATCCACTCCCAGCATTTATTGCATCTTACGAAAATTTTAATGTGGGTTTTCCTTCGACCGCACAGAACAAAATAATTCAGATCAGGCATTCCGGGATATGCTGCTCCGAACACAGAAAAACGATACAAATACAAACCTGTGTACAATTAGGTGTCAGCCACTGGCCGGAACACGGGTTTTGTGTGGTTCCGTGTCAATCCGGTATAGAAGAACTCGCTACTCATAAGATGCCAACAGGAATTAGACAGTGGAACCACTTTTACCTCTAAACGTTCTCAACAAAATTAATTTTCCAGTGTATTTTTAGATACAATGAATGTTTCCGAAGTAACGACACAGCAAATGCTGCGTTGAATAATGTTCTAATTTTCGGGCCTTTATTATTTTTAGAACAATCCAAGAAAAATTTTAGACACTATTTTGATAAGACACAGTTTCAGTCTATCAAAGTGCGTATATGCTCTTTCAGTACGAAAGCGAACCGTTTGTTATTCCGAAGTACTGCTAAGATCCTCATCTAGATGAGACCACAGACCTCTCCGTGGTGTAAGAATCAGCAGACTGTGAATCCACACAGGTATGACCAATATTGTTTAAGATCAGTATTGTATTTTCATACGACTAAATTCCCTAACCCCTAAATTACTCCATTTTAGCGATTTTCGAAGTCTATGCGATACAAGATTTTATATACATACACACTATCCACCACCACCTGTGGCATCTACGTGTTACAGCTTCGGCAACAAAATTCATGACAACTGCTGACAATCTCATACATTTGAAAGACATGAAAACTCATGCATTAATAGTCTGACATGACGTTGCAGAAAAAGAAACAGTTGGTTGCTCTTGTTCTTGGCTTATGTTTTCCATGCAAAACTAAAATGTCATTAAGAAAAAACAAAAAAAAAGAACAAAATACTTTACTGACCTTCGGTACTTCGGCAATAATTAAGAACTTTACACTAACAAAAACCCTTCAGCATGAAGGTTGTCAGTAACGTTTAAGCTAAAGAGGACAATTTGACATATTATTTTTTTAATAATAATAACATAAATGTTAAACGTCGTGAGTTGTTATTACAACGATTTATAATGAAGATGAACACAAAATGGACGTTGATGTCTTACGAATGTTGCCAGGGTGATATTTTCTTTGAAGGGATTGTTATAAGAAAACAAACAAAAAATTGATGTCTTGTTAAAAAGAATGATGAAAAATTGAGGCCTTCTTAATTTATATTTTTATGTTAATCCAAAACCACTACAAAATTTAATAATGCTAATCCCACGGCGGAGGGTTTTTTAATACCGGATTGACCCGGAACCACATAACACCCGTGTTCCGGCCAGTGGCTGCCACCTCATTGTACATGTGTCTGTATTTGTATCGTCCGGGCCACCAGTCCCGGCTCCGTTTGGGGACCAACTGGTAGTAGCCTTCATGGGTACGAGGTCGTACCAAAGACTTAATTCTAGGACCACGGGTGCCGGCAAGCCCCTTGGTCCTTGTAGCACTTTCCTTCATGAAAGCAGTCTCGGACTGGGGCCGGTAGTTGGTGCGGCCCTTCGGGGAGTATCGTGGTGGCTGTGGTTGCCCAAAATCGCGGGAAGAGTTCGTAGAACTCGAATAGGGTGGCATTCTCTACCGGCTGTCTGCGCCATAAAAAGACAGGAGTTTTAGATGGTGCTCCGCGCCAAACCAAGGTGGTGAACAGGGCCAAACACCTGCACGCAATTGGTACCTCACTACGGTGCAAGGGGCGCTGATTGGTCGCTTACAACCAGTCCAGTGTTGTGAGGACACCGTGGGGTTAGGCTGAAAGGCAGGGACCCACATTAATCACCCCACGTTCTGTATTTGTATTGTTTTTTCATGTTGGAAGCAGCATTTCCGGAATGCCCACTTCGGATTCTTTTGGACAGAGGAAAACCATGGATGAATATGTCTGTGCTCGGTTTGTCACATCCGCATCCACCACATTCAAACTTCGGTGAGATATAATAGAAGCCGGGAGTGCGTGCATCTCTCGTCCATTTAAGCGACTACGACAGGGACTATGCTGCAGCATGCAGCGTGAACACATCCTCCAGTGAGTCGGCGTCATTGTTATAAGAACACAAGACTCCCCCGTAGTCCACCCTACAGCAGCTTAAATCCAGCCGTTGTTGTTCCAATACCTAAAAATGAATGGACTCCGAGGTAGGGTCGGCGAAATAGTGGATTTTATGAGGCGGAAGAATATTATGTTCACGGCTATGCAGAAAACCAAAATCAACAACACTTGCAGCTTAAAGAGTTGTTATTGTTACTACGTACTGAGGAAGGATCACACCAGAATTGGAGATTGGGGGAATAGCTTTCCTATTGCACCAGTCTGTTCAATACAGACCTATCTTGCAATGACCAAAAAACTGAGCAGATTGATAGCTCTACGTTTTGCACGGTCAATGAGGAAGCCCCTACCAGAAATAGCGGAGAGTGTCACAGTTCGCTAGATATAACCATAGTGTCATCTGGTCTGACAAATGACGTCATCTGGCAACCCGTCTTTTTACTTGGATCAGACCCCATAATTATCTCCATCAGCAGACTGCCCGATATCATCATCTCTGAAAGCCGCACTTCCATCAATCCTATCATATAACGCGATAGGTTGGTCTGTGGTAAGCTATTCGGTGCCAGTGTGGTCACCGAATATATTTATTTATTTTTATTTATTGATTCCTGCACAACAAGATTGAGATCTTATAAATTATAGTGCAGGGGTATAAGTAAAGAAAACATATCCATCTTAATAATATTACAATATTATGAATGGTGTAAAATTGCATTATAAAAATAACAAACAGGTTTAGGAAGAGTTTACATTTAATTAAAACATATTTATATAATAATTTTGAAAAAGAGAAAAAAAAGTAAGAAAGAAAAAAAAAAGTAAAAAAAAGTAAGGATATCCATATGGTTACATTTGTATGACCGTTATTGAATTTTGGATGTAGTTATGAAGTTTATTCTTAAATGTTTGTGCATTGCTGATGCTTTGTAACTCATTTGGAAGAGAATTCCAGAGACATATTGTGTTAATAAAAAAATGACAATCTGATACAGGGCTCCGTCTTGCCAATGGAACAAGTTTTTTTCCTCTGTCAGATCTTCCAATTTTTAACTTTTCAAAAAGATATTTTGGAGTTTTTTTGTATATAATTTTTTGTAGAAGTATTAGGGCTTTCATTTTGAGGAGAGTGTTTAAGCTCATGCCGTGAAGGGAATTAGCATATTGTGAGATATGTTGAGTTCTGGACAAGCCATAAACATAACGAGCGATACTATTGAAAGCTACGTTCAATTTGCGTTTGCTAACCGAATCACATTTTGCAAAAAGTTCGCATGCATAGATTAATCCAGGTACCAGATAAGTTTTTGCTAGGAGGAACCTGATATTGAGTGGAGTAAATGGATGAAGAAGCCACAAAGAACGTAATTTTCCATAGGTTTTCCCCACGACTTGGTTAATGTGGTTTGTCCAGCTTAGAGAAGAGTTAAAAACAATTCCTAAATTTTAAGCACTTTCCACAACTGCTATGTTTTCTTGATTTAACACTAATTCAATATTTTGTATCCTGACATTTTTCCTTTTATGGATACACGCAGAGAAAAAAATATGTTTGATCCAACAATATTCCAAGAGCAAAATATGTATTGTTAACATATTGTTGGATTCCTCATGTAGTATTGTAAATCCAAAAATAGTTTGTGTCAACTGAACAATATTTCTCTCTTTTCTTCTCTTCTCTCGCTATTCGATGCCGTGTTGAAAAAACAATTTTGGTGAGTTGTGGTGTATTTGTATGACATGCTGCCTTTACCTTTGTTTTTGTGTGTATGTACTTGTGAGACTCTTGTTTTTATTTGTTTCTGTTTTGTTTCATTCTTCTTTCCTTTTCATGTTTGTTACGGTGTTTAATTATTCCTTATGTTGTGGTGGGTTCTTGTGGCTTTTTGTTTGTCTTTGTTGTCAGCCAATGCAGCAAACCATGTATTGTGTTCATCAAAGATTGCAATATTATACGCGACATTTATATCCAAGTTATGCGAAAAGTGTATATGAGAAGTATATGCACTCAAATCAAAAATTTCTGGGCTGGTTTTCTGCATTGACAATACTTTTTGTAAACAAAATTAGATTATGATAGTTACTAAAATCGGTATTGTTAACGATTTTAACAATATTGCGGAAATTCGAAAGTTGTTTTTGTTTTCTATGTTTGGAACAAAAGATGGTATTTTTGGATTTGGATTACAACGTTTGAACAAAACAAATACATTTTTGGAACCAAAACATATATTTTTGTTCCAACAAAAGCGAAAAATATTTTTTCTCTGCGTGTAGCTAAACACATCGATTTTTTCGGGTTTAGGACAAGACCGTTGGCTGGCTAACGTCGTCAAGAGTACTGCTCAAATATATCTGCACGTCATCGGCGCACATGTGCATACGGCAGTGTGTGAGTTGGAGAGGTAGGTCATTGGCATACATTGAGAACAAAAGGGGTCCAATAATAGATCCTTGTGGGACTCCCTTTGTAACTGCCAGAGATTTGGATTCAGTGTTTCCGGAATACACAGATTGCGTTCGATTGAGCAGATAGGAACGAATTAGATTAGTTGAGGTATCGGTGAAATTAAAGAAGTGTTTTAGTTTATAGCAAAGCGTTCGGTGATCAACTGTGTCGAATGCTTTTGAGTGGTCAAGTAGGACGAGAAAGCATGCCTTGTTTTCATCAATCTTACTCCTTATCGATTCAGAGACGTCCAGAAGGGCAGTTAAACAGCTGTGATCAGCACGGAATCCAGATTGGATATCTGTGAGTAAAGATTCACGTCGTAAGTATTCTATAAGCTGCTTATGAATTATTTTTTCGAACTTTTGATAGATATGGTAAAATTGCGATAGGGCGAAATTCCATATTAGGTTTTGGCACTGGTATAATTTTGGCGTGTTTCCAAATGGAAGGAAACTTACTAGTAGTCAATATGGTATTGAAAAGGAAGGTGAAATGAGGCAGTAAACATGGAAGCAGTATTCGAATGAACTTAGGATCCATATCATCAGGTTCTATAGCGTTAGATTTGACGCTAGAGAAACAATTCAAGACTTCCTCATTTGTGACACAGAGAAATTCGAAAAAACCCTCGCTACTTGTACCATTATCATTAAATGCATAGAAGGATGGGTCGCACTGTGGGCGAAATCCAAATCTAGCGGAGCAAAAGTCCGAGAACTGGTCTTATGTTATATGGAAATAATTAATGGCGTCCTGTTCTAAACATCTTGCGGCACCCGACAACAATAAACAAATTTGTATTTTATTGTAGTTGGCTGTTATAGCGGTACATACATTGGGTGTTTTTATTCGTGATTGCTAAATCGACTTTTTTGATATTTGTTTTGATCGTCAAAAATTGTGGGAAAAATTAAAGTAAAGAGTGCATAATTTAATTTTTTTCAACAGTTTGGATGTGCTGCTTTAAAAAGAAAGTGATTGCTTAATTATTTACTGTTGTAAATATTCAAAAGAATAGTCTTTAATTATTAAGACAAAACTTTTCGACTTTAAGTATCTTATATAAAGTATAACTAACCGGGGATCACTTCCGAATATTGTTTTTCTTAAAATACATACTCCGAGGTAATTACTCCGAAAATTCCGACTGCTACTATTTGCAACTCTTCATTTTATCGCCACTTTATTTTGAAGTAAAAAAGTCGTTTAGTTTGGATATCATTACATGGAACCTATACCAAAACGTGAAGCTATGCTTCCACTTTTTTTGGGAGAAGTTTTTTTGGCCACTGGTTACCCTAAATGCCAAAATACAGCTAAGTCGGTCAGAAAAATTTGTTAAAAACTTTAAAATAAGCAAAATCGGACAATACCTATATATGGAGACTAAACCAAAACGTGGATCTATGTCCCCAATTTTTGTAGAGAAGTTTTTTGACCTCAGGGAATCCGAAATGTCAAAATACAGTTGATTCGGCCAGAAAATTTAGCAAAGTTATTCAAAACGCCGAAAATCGGGCGGTACCGCTATATTGGATCTACACCAAAATGTGGGCCAATATAGACCATATTCCATAACATGGGGCCTACGGTCATAAAAAACATATGATCAAAATTTCAATAGTCTATCTTAACTAGTTTAAAAGTTATTAATTTTTCCCCGCTAGATTTGGATTTCACCCACAGTGGGTCGGTCTGAATCCTTGGTAAATTAATGAAAGTTTTATTCAGTTCTTCAACGTCACCTATACACGATCCGGATGTTTTTGGTTTTCCAATCCCGATCTCGCGAATAACACTCCATTTTGACTTTGAGTCGATGGCAGAGCTAAACCGAAATAAGTAGTGTTCGGTTTTAGCGGTCTTGATACTTCTGTTAACCAATCTGCGTGCAAGGCGGTACTCTTCATGAAGCTCTGGAGTTTTGTATCTTTTCCACCTGGAGTATGCTCTATCTTTTCCACCTGGAGTATGCTCTATCCCTATCTGCTAAGTGCAACGTGATGGAAAAATATTCAAATCTTTCAGAATGCCGCCCTGAGGGTACCTCTTCATGTATTCCGTGAACTATCTACAGGAGCAGACACAGATTCTTTTAGTGGCGTGCTCTCGTTGCAGTACTTGCTCGGCTGTTACCGTGAAAGCTATCCTTATCACCATATGGTGCATAGGACCCCACCACCCAGGCCCAACGTTACAAGAGAGAATCCCTAGATCAGCAAGCCTATCAAGCTGGATTTTAAAAGCATTCACACAGATGCAGTGGCATATGCCACAAACGACTATCGTGTGAATGCGGTCTCCGGAGAACTTCCCCCATCTATCACAGCTGAGGAGCGTCAGATGCCACGACAAACCAGAGTAGTTTTGGCTCAACTACGCTCAACTCAACAAGAGTAGTTTTTACAACAACAACAACAAAATTTTGTTATGTGTAATTTTAAGAAGTTAGTATGTACATATTTTGAAGATTTTAGCCATATTTTCCATCCGAATAAGTTTGGCATTTAAAGCCCACATATAGTCCCAATATAACGGTAGCCGCTGAAGTAGCAGCAAATTGACATTTCTGGTTCTCTATGGACAGGAAGTATATGAACCAGAAGTTCTTTACACAGACAATATTTTGGTGTAGGCCCCATTTTCCAACTTAGAGTTTGCAGTGAGAAATTCAGAATGTTAGATTAGTTGATTCCCTATCGTTTTCAGTAGTTTTGTCATTCACTTTAATAGATGCAATGTTGTTCCTACCTTTATTTAAGCATGATCGTAATTACCCAGCAAAAAAAGTCATTACTAAGTAATGACTTTATTCAGTAAAATTTGGCAGTAGTAACTACTTAAAAGTCATTATTTTTACATGGGGATGTCATAGGAAGGAAGCACTTCCTTAAATATGTTTTTTAAGTACATACTTAACCACATACCGGCAGTCGAAAAGAAGCTAAAAACATAGTTCTATTTTTAGAAAAAATTGAGGTGAAATTATATTCAAAGTCATCACTACATATTTTTTTGGTATTTTCTTTTTCATTTGATACCTGCTAGTTTTGAACACACGATTTGTAGCCAAACACACAACACATTAGGCCACTCGCACGAACAACAAGGGTTGGTTTAACTCATCCCTGTACATCAACATGTTTTTGTAATTTTGTAAACAAAAAACACCCATGCCGACGCTGAGCTTTTTGAACACACAACTCTAGAATTTGTAGTCGGACACACTAGCTCTGTGCCACCATACTCATTACTTAGTAAGTAAGGAAGTAACTAGTTATGTGTAAACTGCCTGATATTGCGGAGTGTAATGAGCACTCATTACCCGGTAATGCAAGAAGTAATGACATGTGCTTACCAATTTTTTGTGGGTAGTGCCCCTTTTTAGGCACTTTGGTTGAAAATTTCTGGTTTTTACAATTATGTATTTCCAACAATAATTTTCGTTTTTAGGATCACGTCACACAGTGTCACGACCGTGGCCAAAAATGGTAAAAACTAAATACTTCGTTGAACTAATTTATTGATTAGGAGTCATAGAAAACATATTAATTAAGAGGAATCTGAAGTTTGGTACTGATACGCGAAGTAGTTTTTGCTATATGAGGATTTAAATCCGACAAGTTTAGTTAATACGTATTTTTGTGTTTTTTTTTTCTAAAATTAATAAATTATTTTATGCGTTAATATTTAAAATTTAAAAGTAACGGTCGCTGCAAAAATGGTTCCTAAGTTCTCTTGGGATGTAATAAACTTGGATACACTTTTGTTTGGATGTAAATATTAATCATATGGTGTTTACATTTACCCAAACATGTATTACTAAGTTTATTAATTTTCTAAAGCAAATTTTAAATTGAGTGGAGTGGGAAAAAATTTCTATAAAAGTGTATATCGATATTTTTTGCTGTATGAGTAGTAAAAAGTGAGTACTTCAAATATATAAAGGTCCCAGCTGCAGAGGTTTGCAGACGAATATGTCATTTCTCTTTTTCAGCGACCACCTCACTGAGAGGATACCCCATTTTTTAACAAATCGTTTTGCGGTGTTGGCTATAGCGCGAAAACGAATGAACCTATCATCATATATTTTTGTGGGCTTATTAAGTACCTAATAACCTTGCTTTATAACGAGAAAATTTTAAAAATATGAATTTTTAAAAAATTTGTGAACAGCGAAAATCAAAATTCGATTTTTTACAAAAAATTTACGGTTTTTTGACCACTTATCGGTCAAAAAAAATGTTTATAGGAAATTTCTCATATATAAAGGCAAGAGTTTGATATATTCAATATTCTCACAAACAATATGAAGACTAAACACCAAATTTCAGTCATATCGGGGGGATATTGAGGCCACAACACTCAAAATACCGAAGATGAGGAGGCACAGTTCTATGGAGGCTATAGGAAGACGAGGACCTATACCGACATATTTCTGGTGGAAGGTTATAAGCCCCCCAACGGAGACTTAATACCAATTTTCAGCCATTTCGGTGTGATAATCAGGCTAAAACTTCCAAAATACCGAAAATCGGGAGGTACCGTCCTATGTGGGCTATATAAAGGCGTGGACCTATGCAGACAAAATTCTAGGTGAAGATATAATGCCCCCTACGAAGACTAAATACCAAGTTTCAGCAATTTCGGTGTAATAATGAGGCTAAAATCTTCAAAATACCGATAATCGGGAGGTACCGTTGTATGGGGGCTATATAAAAACGTGGACCTAAGCCCACAATTCTCTGTTGGAATTTTTGATACCTCTGCCGAAGACTAACCACAAAATTTGAATACTTTCGGTTGGTCATTGTGTTTAAAAATACCAAAATACCGAAAATCGGGTGGTACGGTTCTATGGGGGCTATATCAAAACGTGGACCGACCAACCCAATTTTTTGTCCTGAAGATTGTAAGTCAATAATAGGTACGTGTACCAAAGTTGATGCACCTACGACAACTCTTTCTATTTTTGGCCACAGTTAATATGAACTCGCGACATTGTGCGTCACGTCCACATCTTACAGTATTTTGAACTAATTTGTTGATTTCCTTTGTTTCAATATGTTTACTATCGAATCTCATAAAGAAATTAACAATCAGTAACGACAAAAAATTGGTTTTTGCTCAATTACGCTCGGGATATTTCAGTCTCCTAAATTCCTATTGGGCGAGAATCGATCGCATCGTTCAAGACATTTGGCCGTTCAAGATATGGGCCCGCACGATACTAACCACCTATTCAACTGCCCCGCCAAGCCTACTCATCTGACTCCAGTGGATCTGTGGTTACATCCCATCGAAGTAGCCAACTTCCTGGAACTGGAGATAGACCCAGAGCCAGATTGAACAGAAGTACGAACATACAAACATAATAATAAAAAACTGTTACAACAACAAATTGGGAATTTAGCCAGAATAACGATTTCTGAATAGAGCTGGCAAAAAATCGATGGCAATATTTAATATCGATTACTTTTTAAAAATTCAGTATCGATAGATTGTTTTGTCTATCGATATTATCGGATTTTAAACCCCTAACCTAAAATTCATTGAAATGAATAGAAATTTCGCAGTTTTCGGTTTAGTGGGTGTGAGAATGTAAGTCCGTAGTCACACGTGCAAAATTTATTTTTATACCCTCCACCATAGTATGGAGGGTATATTAAGTTGGTTTTTCTGTTTGTAATATAGGTTCATGTTTTGGTATAGCTTCCATATAAAGGTACCTCTCGATTTTCGGTATTGTGAGGATTTAGCAACAATTTTTAACCGAACTATTTGTAATTCGACATTTGAGGTTCCCACTTGTCATAAAATATCTTCACAAAAAACAGTCAACAGCGGTCCATGTTTTGGTATAGCCCCCATATAACGGTACATCCCAATATTTGGAGGATTTTAGCCACAATTGGCACCGAACTACCTGTAATTTGACAGATGAGGTTCCTAGTGATCACAAAACATCTCCACCAAAAACTGTTAACATAGGTCCATGTTTAAGTATATCCCCCATATAACGGTACTCCCCGATTTTCGGTATTTTGAGTATTTTAGCTAAATTTTATGGCCGTGCTACGTGTAATTTGCCGTCTGAAATTCCTAGTGGTCAGAAAATTTCTCCACCAAAAATTGTCAACATAGGTCCATGTTTTGGTATAGCACACATATAACGATAGCTCCCGATTTTTGGTATTTTGATGATTTTAGCTATAATTTTCGGCCGAACTATCTGTAATTCGACATTTGGTCACAGTGGTCACAAACCTTCTCCACCAATAATTGTGAACATAGGTCCTCACGTTGATATAACCCCATATAAAGGTGCAGACCGATTGAAGATATTTTTATATGCATTTGTTACCATTTATTCCGTTTTAGTTTAGAATATTGTATGGTGGAGGGTATAAAACGTTCGGCCGGAACATAACGCTGTTTATACCCTCAGCATTTATGCTAACGAGGGTATTTACACTTTCACTTTAGACCCCAAGTATGTTTGGACGAAATACGTTTCAGACAATTTGAGTTGATTTAGCAATGTTCGTCCGTCTGTCTGGCTGTTGCGCACGATAACTCATGAACGGATGAACCAATTTAGTCCAAAAATTAGCCTTCGTAACTCCTTCAAGTACCTCCCCCACAAAAGTTCGAAAATGATCGGAAAAATTGTGCGAACTATAACTCTTAAAAGTAGTAACCGATTTGGTCAATACTTTACGCATCGTGAAATTTTTACCAGACATAGATGAGGTTCCAATATGGCCTCAATCGGTCCAATCCTTCGAGTACCTCCCACACAAAATTTCGGAATAGTTCAGTTTAGTAGTTATTCTCGAATCGCTTTGATTTTTATACCCTACTAGCGGACCCGGCGAACTTCGTCTCGCTATTAAGGAATAAAATTTCATACAAAAACTCAATTTTCGATTTTTCCAATTTTCCGACTTTTCCAGAGAGATTTTCCAAAATTTTCTTCCGTAAAGACCTTCTCCTCGAAAATACGAATAACTGACAAAAAATTTTACAGAAATCGGCCTAGCTGTTCTCATTTTATGAATTACTATACATTTTTTACACCATTTTTATATATATAGACTAGCTGACCCGGTCCGCGTTGCTGGCCCGTTTTTAGTTTCCCGTGTAAACATTTATAACCCATCTACATATTTATATATCTACACCTTTTCAGATTCAATTCGAATCACTTTAGTTGTAATTCGAGAATTCCATTTTTAATTCGTAACATTTTATTTGTAATTCAATAATTGCATTTGTAATTCGAAACATTTCAATTGTAATTCGAATTATTCCATTTGTAATTCGAATTTATCTATTTGTAATTTGAATTATTATATTTGTAATTCGAATTATTCCATTTGTAATTAGACTTATTTTACTTGTAATTCGAACTATTTTATTTGTAATGCGAATTATTCCATTTATTCCTTTTTGTTCCTTTCCTTTTTATAAATGGAATAATTCGAATTACAAATGGAACAATTTAAATTACAAATACAATAGTCGAATTACAAATGGAATATTTTGAATTACAAATAGAATAATCGAATTACGAATGAAATGTTGCGATTTTGGAACCGAATTGACGTTACATTACCATTCCTCTTAAAACTTCATAAAATAAAATTTTTAGCAAAACTCTCATGTAATTGTATCTCCAGATTTAAAACAGAAAATTCTTTTAATTATACCCTCCACCATATGATGAAGGGTATAACTAACTTTTTGTTTCCCTTTCTAACACTTCGAATTTTTTTGATCAGAATAAAAATGAGCTAATGTAGCGATGTTCTTCAGCTGAAATCAAGATACAGGCCGCAATATTTAACATTGAACTTTGTAATAAATTTCTCCTATGATGTTTGGTATTGGAAATGTATTATACCGGTCCACGTTTTAATATAAACCCCATGGAACTGTACCACTCGATTTTCGGTATTCGCCATTAAATGGTATAAGCATTCCCATTCTGTGTCCAGTTTTTGATAAAGTACCCGATGTTGGGCATTTGCAAGATTTATGTCAAATTATTAAACTGAAATGGCTATAATTTGGTTTGTTGGGGGTCGTAAATACTTCTGCAGAGTATTGTCGCTACAGGTCCACTTTTCTATAGTAAAGAGGTTTTGCCTAATTTTCCCACCGAAATGGTTCTGTTGAAATCAAGATACAGCTCGCGATATTTAACATAGAACTCTTCAAATTTGTACAGAAGTTGCTATTTATTACTCGTAGCATGTTTGGTATTGAAAAGTTATTATATCAGTCCACATTTTGATATAGCCGCCATACAACTGACCGCCCGCTTTGCAGTATTTTCAAGGTTTTAACAGCATTATCTTACCGAAATGATAATAATTTGGTATTTAGTCTCCCTTGGAGGCATAAACTATTTCTGTAATGAATTATCGACATAGGTCCACGTTTTGATAGAGCTACTCTAAAACGGTACCTCCCGAGTCTTGATATTTTGAAGGTTTAGTCTCGTAATCCCACAGAAATGGCTACAATTTGGTATTAAGTGTTCAGTGTGGGTATAAAATATAGAATATTCGGTACAGTTCCAGGTTTTGTAAATAGTTATCGCTAGATTTCTAATTTCGGTATTTGTATGTGTATAACCACATTATAAATACGAAATGGCTATAATTGGTACTTAGTCTCCCTTGGGGGTATAAAACATTTCTGCAGAGAATTATTGGCATAGGTCCACGTTCTAAAACATCTACCATAGGACTGTACCTCCTGTGTTTCAATATTTTGGAGTTTTTAGAGTCATTATTCCACCGAAAATGCTACAATTTGGTGTTTAGTCTCCATTATGGGTATAAAACATTACCGGTAGAAGTTGTTATGTGGCCTCCATTGAACGACACCTTCCGGTTCTCGGTACTTTCAAGGTTTTAGCGGCATTATTCAACATTATTTGGTATCTAGTCTCCTTTAGAGGTATCAAATATTTTAGCGGAGAATTGTCGCTAAAATTCACGTTTCCATATAGCCCCCATAAAACGACACCTACCGATTTTTGGGGATTTTTTTCAACCGAAATGTCTGAAACCCGATTTCAATATAATTTATGCTGGTGGGTAACGTCGTTTTTACTTGTTGTTAGCAAAGTGACTTCAAAATGCTAGTTGCATTTATCTACGGTCCACGTTTTGATATTTCAAGCCCTAAAGTTAATGCTGTATTTCAAGCCCTAAAGTTTAATGTTCACGGCGTGTTTGCTGCCCCTTATTAAATTAGTGAATCTGATCAGAAAGAAGAAAGTTTTCAAAAATTGGACGCAACCGAGATATTCTGATTCAAAAAACCCATTATTGACAGAGGCCACAATTACTATTGTTTTTACTAATACGTCTAATAACCTCTAAGTTTCGCGATTTGTTAAAACCTGTTATAGGAGAGATCCCCTCCATTTTCTGTATTCTACCACCTCATGAACCTGCACACACGGAAGTCTAAATTAGAACATCATGTCAGTCTTAAAGAATTTATATACATTTAGATAGATCATAGCATAGTTTACCCGTCATTTTAGTGACCATTTCACATTTTTAGACGTTCCAGTTATTTAACAATCTTTGAAATTACGTTTTGCCTGATTTCTTAATCAATTTTTTTGTAATTTCGATCACGCAGCATTTTACATTATCGAGGTTGTACTGTATTCCAAAATGATCGCGCGTTCCCATTTATTGAAGCCAGTTTTTATAGCGTTTGTGCAGTCACGCTTACTAAAATTAAGGATATTATCTATAATAATACATTTTTGAAAAATTGGGCTAACCGCGATATTCCACTTCCGAGATGACCATTCAGGATCGAGGCAGTATTTACCATAGTATTGCAAGTAATTCTTAAACAAAACGTTCAAAAATATCCTTAATTTCACGTTTTCTTAAAAATTTTTGTGGGGAAAGTACCCTGGTCACTCCACTGACCAGTATGAAAAATAGCTAAAAACCTATTCTCAGACCTAAAAACTCCATATACAAAATTTCATCAAATTCGGTCCAGCCGTTTCGGAGGAGTTTAATTTCGAACATCATGGAAGACTCGAAGAATTTTATATATATATAGATACCACAATGTGGAAAAGGGTATTATAAGTTTGTTTTGATAAAAATTCATGTAACACCGCGAAATATTCGTCGGAAACCCCCAATGTGGTATACCAATCTTCATAATTAATTGTCCAATTGGATTTTTATACATACATTGCAGCATGGGTCGTTTTGCCACCTTTTTTCAAAACGATTCCCCAGGCAGGCAAGAATCCACAAATTTATTTCTTAAAATAAGTTTATTTGTTCCATAAAGAAATTTTGATATGTGGAAAGCTAATTCCCAGGGGTAAAGGTGTAGGGTATTGTATTGTCGGCCCTGTCTGACTATAGCCTTTGCTTAATTGTTTTGTAATAACTTGTATTTGCTGCCCCTATTACGGCAGTATAAATTTTATCAAAGGCAAGTCCATTCTTCCTGAGAAAATAACCCGAGCGCATGATAATTCTCGAACGAATCTGCAGATTGGGTCCAAATTTTGGCCATCGTAATATTTTGTGCGAACTTAGTTTAAGTTCGAAGATGAGCCATATCGGTCCACTCCCCAAAAAAGTTCAAAACATTTCACTAAAATGGTGCACATGTTAACTCTCGAAGGTAGTAACCGATTTGGTCCATACTTTGCACATGGTTATATTTCTACAAGACAAAGATCAGGTTCGAAAATCGGCCATATATGTCAACTCCTTCGGGTACCTCTGACACAAAATTTCGGAAACAATTCTTATTCGCTGCCATAACTACGGTACAAGTTTTTTCAGGGGTAAGTCCATACTTCCTGAGAAAATAAGCCGAAAGCTGCAAAAACGCTCGATATTATGTTTTTCTTGGGTAAGTCCATGCTTTCCACGTCGGTCCATTCCTTCAAGTACATCCTCCGTAATACTTTTGAGCTTCAAACTAAATATATTTCTTGTCGGCAAATTCCAAAAAGGGCCACAAAGTCCGTAATCCGTAGATTCGATATTGTCAATAGATGGACGTTTCAATTCACACAGGCTGAGGGTATATCTCTGCCAGCACAGCCGATTGATATTTTCTTACTTGTTTACTTTTTATTAAATAAAAGCATTTGATTTTTCTTCTTTTTATTTCTGTGAACTACTTCTGCAAAATGTCAACAAAAGCATAGACAACATTTTCGCCATTTTCATTTCAAAATTAATGGCCATGTCAAATTAACGATAATATCGATAGCAATCGATTTTTTGAAATGAAATGTCGAAAAAATCTAATGTTGGAAATAATGTTGGGCTTCCTTTAAAACTTTTTAAAGGCATTGTGAAAAATGTTTGATTTTATAAAAAACTAGCTGAACCCGCTGCGCTTTGCTGCCCCGACTACGATAAAATATAATAGAATGCCAGAATTATTTTAACGTTTTTAATATTTTAACGAATAAATATAGTAGATATGAAGGCGTTATATACCTATTCAGGGTTGTTATGGAGCTACTATGGTATTTTTGTATGTTTCAGGAGGTAACACTCCTCCGAAAGCCTTTTCACCTATAAGTATTCCTAATGATTTAGATATATCATAATAAAACATAAATCTTACGAAGTCTCTCAAAGACATGATACTTAATAGCTTTAGCCTTGGTCAATTCCTTCCCGACTATAAGTACTTCTGTAAATAATGATGACTTTTACTGACTGCTAAGTCTTCAAAATTTCATTGAAATTGAACATACGTAACAAAAATATGAAATCGACCGAAAATATATATGGGTAGCTATATTCCTATATGAACAGCTCTCGATATAATTTTTCATATTTATTTTTAGACCAAATCCAGTCTCACATTCACATTTTGTGCATAAAATACAGAAAATCAGCCGAAAAGATATATGGGAGCTATATTCTAATCTTAACCGATTTCGCTATAATTTGTCCCATTTATTTCTAGAACGAATTGCGTCACGCTTTCCAAATTTCAGTGGAATTGGACATTTGTAGTGTGTCCAAATCTGAACCGGTCTCGATATAATTTGGCAAATTTATATTTGGAACAAATTCCGTCAGACATCCCAAATTACAGCGACATTGGACACATATAGCGTGTTTAGAGCATCAAATACAGAAAATCGGCCTAAAATATAGATAGGAGCAATATCCAAATCTCAACCGATTTCGATATAATTTGGCACATTTATGTCTAGGCCAAATCCCGTTACGCATTCCAAATTTCACCGAAATTGGACATAAATAGCGAGTTTGGTTCATAAAATACAGGAAATCGGCCGAAAATATATACATGAGCTATATCCAAATCTGAACCGATTTCGATATAATTTGGCACATTTATTTCTAGACCAAGTTCTGTAACACATTCCAAATTTCAGCGAAATTGGACATATATAGCGTGCTTGGTGCATAAACAACAGGAAATCGGCCGAAAAAATATATAGGAGCTATATTCAAATCTGAACCGATCTCTATATAATTTAGCACGTTTATTTCTAGAACAAATTCCGTCAGACCCTCCAAATTTCGCGAAATTGGACATTTATAGCGTGTTTGGTGCATAAAATAAGGAAATCGGCCGAAAATATATGTGTATGGGAGCTATATCCAAATCTGAACCGATTGGAATATAAATTGGTAAATTTATTTCTACATCAAATTCCGTCACGCATACAAAATTTGGAGATTGTATCTGTAACAGTTCTAAAGATATTTGCATACAAAATTTAAATTTTTTGGAGGTACCTCCGGTTTTGATGATATATCTCCAGATCAACGCGAAATTTCAAAAAATGATATAGCCTATTTTTATTACAGGCCATGTAGCAATGTACCCTAAACATTTCAGTAAGATCTATTCAGCGGTTTTCGAGTCTATAACGCACAAACTTACTTACTTACTTACTTAGCTGGCCCATTACAGAACATTTGTTCTATAGGCCGAACTAAGAAGAGATCTCCATTCCTCTCTATTTGTTGCTTTGCACTCTGGAATACCGCGCCTTTTCATCTCATCATCCACTTGTTTGCGCCATCTATTCCTTGGCCTGCCAATTCTGCGTGCACCGCCATGTGGCATGTATTCATACGCCTTTTTAGCGGGTTCATCATCGCTCATTTTTTTGATATGGCCTAGCCAACGCAATCGCTGCTTCTCGATACGTTTAACAATATTGATGTCGTTGTATAGCAGATACAGCTCGTGGTTCATGCGACGTCGATATTCACCGTCAACGCAGATTGGTCCGTAGATCTTTCGAAGAATTTTTCTCTCAAACACACCAAGCACTGCCATGTCTGCTTGCGCAAGTACCCAGGCTTCGGAGCCATACATCAGCACGGGTAGTATCAGTGTTTTGTAGAGCGTTATTTTTGTTTGACGAGATGTGGCTTTGTTTTTAAACTGCTTACTTAATCCAAAGTAGCATCTGTTGGCCAATAGAATTCTTCTTTTTATTTCACAACTGATGTCGTTTGTTGTGTTGACGGAGGTGCCGAGGTAGACGAAGTCTTTTACTACCTCAATATTATAGGAACCAACTTCCACAGTCGGTCCGAGCTCAATGGACGCATTGCGCGTCGACACCATCAACTTGGTCTTCTCACCGTTTACCGCCAGACCCACTTTAGCAGATTCTCCTTCGACCTTTATAAAGGTATCAGTTACTTCTTTTACTGATCGGCCTATGATGTCTATATCATAAGCATAAGCAAGTAACATGTGACTATTGGTGTATATTGTGCCACTTCTTTTGACGTTTGCCTCTCGTATAACCTTTTCTAGCAGGATGTTGAAGAGGTCACACGAAAGGCTGTCTCCTTGTCTGAAACCTCTTTTGGTACCAAACTCTTCGGAGAGGTTCTTTCCTATTTTAACTGAGGACCTCGTGTCAGTTAAAGTCATTTTACAAAGCCGGATGAGCTTTGCGGGAATACCAAATTCAGGCATGGCTTGGAATACCTTTGAGCGCAGCGGACTGTCGAAGGCTGCTTTATAATCGACAAAAAGGTGGTAGGTGTCGATCTGCATCTCTTGGGTCTTCTCCAGGATTTGCCGCAGGGTAAATATCTGGTCAATGGTGGACTTGCCAGGTCTAAAGCCGCATTGGTATGGTCCAATAATCTCGTTGACCATTGGCTTTAGTCGTTCGCACAATATCCCTGACACGATCTTGTAGGCAATAGGGAGTAGACTTATGCCCCTATAGTTAGAGCATACAGTCTTATCTCCCTTCTTGTGGACGGGGCATAGGATACTCAGGTTCCAATCGTCGGGTACTCGTTCTTCCTGCCAAATGGTGCTAACTAGCTGATGAATACACCTTATCAGCGTGTCGCCTCCGGTTTTGAACAGCTCGGCTGGTAAGCCATCGGCCCCTGCTGCCTTATTATTCTTCAGCCGATTTATTGCTGTCTCTACCTCATCTTGGCTGGGCGGTATACATTCAATACCATCTTCTGGGATTGGGACTGTGGTATCTTCGTCGTCTTCGCTGCTATTGGATACCAACAGATTTGAAAAATGTTCTTTCCATATCCTGAGTACACTATCTGTATCAGTTACCATATTACCTTGCTGGTCTCTACAGGAGGATGTGCCTGTACCAAAGCCATCAGTTTGATGCTTGACTCTTTTGTAGAATTTTCGGACTTCATTCTGGCTCCTGTACATCTCGATTTTTTCACACTCCCGCTTTTCCATCTCTCTCTTTTTCCTGCGGAAAAGACGTTTCTCCTCTCTCCTTTTCTCCCTGTATCTCTCTCGTGCGCTACGCGTTGCTACGGATTGTAAAGTAGCTTTATATGCCGCATTTTTCTCTTCGGTGGCAGCACGACACTCCTCATCATACCATGGATTCCTTGGTGGAGGTCTCTGGTATCCAAGTATGGATTTTGCGGCTGTTTGCATGGAGTGGGCAATGCTTTGCCATTGCGCTGATATGTTATCGGGATGAGGAGGGCTTTGATTAAGCAATTGGGCTAGTTGAGTGGAATATGCTGTGGCTATCTGTTGTGATTGCAGCTTACCGATGTCTAACTTTCGTGTTGTGTCTGTTCGTACTTTGTTTGCTACGTTTAAGCGGGTGCGTACCTTTGCTGCAACAAGGTAGTGGTCCGAATCAATGTTTGCGCCTCGGAACGATCGTACATCCAACACGCTCGATGAATGTCTTCCATCTATCACAACATGATCAATTTGGTTTCTTGTTTTCTGATCTGGAGACAGCCAGGTGCCCTTATGAATATCGAGATGATTAAATCTGGTACTGCTAACTACCATGTTTTTTGCAGCTGCAAAGTCTATCAGTCTCATACCATTGTCAGATGTTTCACTGTGGAGACTGAATTTCCCGACTGTTGGGCCAAAGATATTCTCCTTTCCAATTTTGGCATTAAAATCGCCTAGAATGATTTTAATGTCATGGGCAGGGCAACGGTCATATGTTTCTTCTAAGCGCTCGTAAAATATATCTTTGGTCTGTTCGTCCTTTTCTTCAGTGGGAGCATGAGCGCAAATAAAGCTGATGTTGAAGAATTTAGCTTTTATTCGAATAGCAGCAAGTCTTTCATTCACTGGAGTGAAGCTGGATACAAGATGTTTTAGTCTCCGACTAACTACGAATCCACAACCAAACTCATGCTTTATGTCATGGCAGCTATAATAAAGTGCGTCACCTTTAGGTGTTGTTGTGACGCCTTTCCCAATCCATCGTATTTCCTGTATGGCAGTAATATCGGTCTTGTACTTTTCAAGTACGTCTGCCAATGCGAAGACTGCACCTTCTCTATAAAGAGTGCGAACATTCCAGGTGCAGATTCGCAGATCATGGTCCTTAAAACGTTTGCGGGGTTCGTCAACTTTAGAGGGGTTTGTTTTTCTTTTCTTTCGTTTTTTCATAGTAGGCTGTTTTTTCTAGGGGAGGGTTACTAACCCGACGCCCAAACCCAAGTTTTTAACGTTCTTATGGGTGAACGCGCGGCACATGTTAGCTCACTACCTTTAACGGGTGTTAAAGGCAGTTCCCCAGGTGACACCACGGGGAGGTCAGTGTCCACTTGGGATGAAAGAGGGACCAAGATAAATCCTGGGCTTTGCCATGTTAAAACCGGTCAGGACCGTTCCTTGGTATCTTCCATCCCCTACGTCACCATAACGCACAAACAAACAAACAAATTTCAATTTTATATATATAGAAGAAGATTAAAATTCCAACACCCATTGTCATCATAGCAGCCCAAAACGATACTGCATTTTAGTTCAAATTGCATCATTTTCAGTAACACTTACTGTATACATGTGTATATAGCGCTATAGCGTAGAACATAAATACGTTGTTAGCTTTTTAGGAAATCTTCAAGCAATATTATTTGCTTGTATTTCAAAGGCTTCAATTTTAAACATTTTCTTAATAAATTTCACTACCAATATATTTTTATCCGGCTTCCGTACTGCACACCTTAGATGACAGTGATATATTCCATTTATTAGTATTTTTAGTTATGTAATATATGTATGATATATGCCACAAGTCATCAAATTACGACGAGTGTTCTGTTAAATAACAATTGCTGACATTTTGGTTTCATTATTCAGTATTGTGTCTTAGCGATATTATTTGTTATTCTTCTACTTTTGCTTCATAAATATTCCTTATTCTTATACCTAAGAATCATGTTGTCCGTATTGCATAATACTCATCTTGGTGTACTTCAGAGAAACTTCATCTAATATGGCTAACAATTAATTCAACAAGATTAATGTTCTTTTTCTTTCAACATTATGTAACATACAGTGCTCTTCTCCCTCTCAGTTAAAAATGACATTGAACCATTATGAACTTTCAATTTCTACAAGAATCGTGCATTAACTGCAGAAACATGCAACTATGTAAGAAGATATTGTTTCATAGGTTGGTACCCAGCAAAATGTTTGTTGCTAAAGAAGTAGTTTAGTCATAGGAGCAAATGATTCAGAGACGTGACATGGCATTTGTGACCACGTCATTTACATTAGTACTTTGAAGAGAGCTAGAATACATTTAATGGAATATTTAAATTTATTGCGTATTTTGATATTCCTACAAATTATATTGCACAAAAAATCTTATCCGTAATGTGTGAACTACTTAAGCTTGCGGTCTATAAAGTAATTGGCGCAGATCAATGCAGCTTTAAACCTGGCAACTCCACTATTAACCTATAGTGGAATTCTGTAACTCATTTTTAGATTACCGACAAAAATCTGTGAAATAAAAACGCAAAATTATAAATGAAAAATACAATTTTAATTAAACGAACTTTTTCCTACAAGTTCAGCTTAGTCTGGCTCTGGATCTATCTCCAGATGGGATGGGTTTAAACCACAAAGCTAAGAGGTGCAGTGTGTGTCGTGTGGGTCTTTGCCGCATGCTACGCAGATGATTTGCACGGTGTCCTCGATCTTTGCCCTATAGAAAATCAGACGACTGCACCATTCCGAAATACCCTGTTACAGTTCTTAGGGCGGCATTCCGACAGGTCTGAATATTTTTCCATCGCGATGCACATAAACCCACGGGTCACACTAGTGCCGCATAGCTTACTACAGACCGACTTATCGCGTTATTTGTGGTCAACAAAGTGCTGCCGGCTAGGGACTTGAGAACCTTGTTCTTATTCCTCAGCTTGTCGCAGATAGCTGTGGCAAACGCTACCACTGTTCTATTGCACGACTTGATCTGGTTGAGTCTTCGACCAATATGTATGTACATACGTGTGGATATGAAGTGCAGATGAGGCTGTTGTCTCCCTCTGCTGCTTACGGAACCCTTGGTTATGATTGGCAACTGGATAGCTATTTCTGCCGCGGGGGAGCAGAAAAGCTCTAGAGTCTTTGTTACGGGCGACAAAAGCGAAATCGATCTGTACGATTCACCTTTGCTGACATCCTTGCTGGGCTTCCTTAGCGCGACCACCAGACTTCAGGAAGCATGTGGGTGCTAGCGACAGGTTGAGAACTTTGTAGAGATACTCGACATCCGACTCATCTAGCTGTTTCAACATTACCATGGGAATTACATTAGGGCCCAACGCTTTGGATGATTTAGCGTTCCTGATGACATTCGCGTAAATGATGGTGGTTTATCCTGCTCGGCAGGAAGAGATCTAATGCGACGTAGTACTCTTCCTTTCATCCTGTCAACCCCGGTGTGCTCGACAAACAGTCGAGTGAAATAACTTCCGCATCTCGGATCAGGCAGTCATTGTCGCTAAGCGCTTCTTAGGTCCTATCCTAATTCTTTCCATGTTTCGATAGTGATTTAAATGTTGCCCACAATTCACCTATTCCGGATCAACTCTTCATATGATTAATCTGCTTGTTTCGCTTATGTTCACCGCTGTTGACATCCAGTCTCAGCTCCTTGAATCTGGGGTCACTGGACTTGGCAGGACGAAGCTCATCTCGCTCATTTGCTCATCTCTTCGCCTCTGCTGGGAAATTTGGTCTCACGTCGAGTATTCTGCCAGCATGTACATATATGGCGAGCGGATGTAGCAGTGATGATGTCTCGGAACGACTTTTCTGCTACTCGAATATTAAAAGATTTGGTCATATATCTGAAGCCCTTAACTCTCTGAGCTTTCCCATGAAAGTGAGTCGTTTAAGCTGATGAAATGGGGCGGTCTGCATATGGTAACAATCATGGGGAGATGGTCTGACCCAGGATAAACGACGGGTTGGCAAGTGACGCACAGTGTCACGACAGTGGCCAAAAATAGTCAAGTACCTCGGAGTACAAATATATGGGAGTCGATAGAAAATATTCCAATTAGAAGATTTTTGAACTTTAGTATTGATACGTCAAGTAGTTTTGTCTATAGAGGTTTCAAATCCGATAATTTTTGGAAATGTGAATTTTTCTCCGTATTTTCCCGATTTTTTGAACATTAACCGGTCAAAAAAACTGTTGAAGGAACATTATCTTATTTAAAGACAAAATTTTGTTATATTCAACAAGCCCACAAAAATATATGAAGACTGAATGCAAAATTTTAGTCATTCCGGGTGGATAACGTGGCTGAAACCTTCAAAGTACTGAAAATCGGGCGGTACCGTTCCTGCTATAGCAAAACGTGAACCAACACCCACAATTCTCTGCAGAGATATTTCGGAGCCTTAGCGAAAACTAAATACCGATTATCAGGTACTTCAACTGAATAATGAGACTAAAACCCTCAAAATACCGAAATATGGGGTACCGTTCTATGGGGCTTATATCAAAACATGGACCTATGTCAATATTTTTTGTCCAATGGGAACCATCAATGCAAAAAATCTGTCAATTTGGTCGGGAAACTTAGGTAAAATCTTTAAAATACTCAAAATAGGAAGGTACCGTTTTATGGGGTCTATATCAAAATGAGGACAGACCTTTGACCATAATTTTTATCGGAAAAGTTTTTTGTCAACTAGGAACCCAGTAACTCAAAATCCAACAAATTTGGTGGATAAATTTAGCTAAAATATTCTAAATATTAAAAATTCCGAAGTACTGTTATATGGGGGCTATGGCAATCTCGGTTCTCTTGATACAACTTTAAATGGAAGTTGCTTACACCTGGAAAGTTTTTGCGGATTCTGAAACTCCAATGTTCATCTTCTTCTTCTTCTTCTTTATTGCTTATTCGATTTTCGAATGTTAGCGATCATATTACAATTGTCAAAAAAATTACATATTTATGTTTTTATAAATTATTAACAAAATAGGAAAATATATCTCTATTTCTCGCTATGCTTATTAAATTTTCGGCGTTCTGGAATTCTGTCCATTGTTGGATATTTTGAATCCATGACATCTCTTTTCTTCCTCTGGTACGCCTTCCTTCTATGTTTGCTTGCAGTATTTCCTGGAGAATGATGTATTTACGGTTTCGCATAATGTGCCCTAGATATGCCGTTTTCCGTTTCTTTATGTTGTTTAATAAATCTCTTGTTGTATTCATTCTTCGCAATACTTCAGTATTTGATACATGCAGGACCCATGGTATTTTTAGTGCTCGACGGTACACCCACATCTCAAATGCTTCGAGTCGTTTGATATCTGCCGCTTTTAACGTCCACACTTCGACTGAATATAACAAGACTGGCCATATATACGCTTTTATTAAACGAGATTTTGTTGCAACATTTATATCATGGCTTATTAGAACTTTTTTATGTTTATGAAATGCATCTCTTGCCATTTCTATGCGACATTTGATTTCTTTTGAGTAGTCCCATTGATCATTTAGCAAAACTCCCAGATATTTGAAACTTTGTACCCTCTCAATATGGAAATTTTGTATTTTTAAAATCAACTCGTTGTGAGCGTTGTTCTTACTTATTATCATAAATTTTGTTTTGAGGGTGTTTATTTTTAGCCCATACAACTCACTACTTGATGTTAGTCTATCAACAAGATTTTGTAGGCCTGATATGCTGTCGGATATTAATGTAGTGTCATCAGCATATCTGATATTATTTATGTAATTGTTGTTTATCAATATACCTTCTTGGATGCCATCTACTGCTTCGTGAAAAATTTGTTGGGAGTAAATATTGAAGAGTAGTGGGGATAAAATGCATCCTTGTCGAACTCCTTTAGATATTGCTACATCTTCAGTTAAATCTCCATTTATGTTGACTTGGGCAGTCTGGTGCCAGTACAAGCTTTTAATACACCTTATCTCTTTCTCATCGATTCCAATTGCTGTGAGAATTTCCATGAGCTTATCATGCTGCACAGTGTCGAATGCTTTCTCGTAATCTATAAAGCATAAAAATACGTCTTTGTGGACATTTCTACATTTTTGAACGAGTATTTGTATGCAGAATAAAGCCTCACGGGTTCCCTTTCCTTCCTTAAAACCAAATTGAGTTTCTCCCATTTCCTTTTCACATTTCTCATATATTCTCTTCTGGATAATTTTAAGAAAAATTTTAAGAGCGTGACTCATTAAACTAATGAGACGATAGTCATTGCATTTTTTGGCATGGGGTTTTTTTGGTATTGTTATGAAGGTGGATTTTAGCCAATCCTGTGGGTATATACCAGTATCGTAGATGTAGTTAAACAGTTTTGTCAGTAGCTCATGTTGGTGTTATTTAGCATTTTTAATAATTCAACTGGAATTTCATCAGGCCCTGTAGCTTTTCCATCTCGAAGGGATTTTATTGCTGATTCTACTTCATTATTTGTGATGCTGTTTCCTGTCATATAATCTGGTGCATTGTTAACGTAGCTTGATCTGTTATCATCCTTAAATAGTGTTTGGATATATTCTTTCCAGATATGTTTCTTTTCTGCAATTTCAAAGACCGGTTCATTGTTGTTATTGAAAAGGATAGATGGATTTGTATTCCTATATTGTCCAGATGCTTCTTTCAATTTCTTATGCAGGTTGAAATCGTCATGTAGGCTCATAAGTCTTTCAATTTCCTGACATTGAGTATTTAGGTGATTATTTTTTGCGTTACGTATCTCCCTTTGAATTTCTCTATTTAGTTCCCAGTACTTTTCGTAATCTTTATTCTTAAATGCTCTTCTTTCATCCATTAGCTGCAGGATTTCTTGAGTCATCCAATTTTTGGTCTTTGGTTTTATAAAATTGCCTAGGGTGTTTCTGGCTATTGAGTTTATAGTATTCTTTACATTATTCCATATATTTTCTATATCTTCGCTGTCGACATTATTCAGCTCTGTATTTATTCTTGTACATACATCCGATTTTAGTGTTTGGTTTTGAAGTTTTCCTAAGTCAAGTTTTTTACTTTGTGCCTTTTTAGTAAAAGTTTTTAGTTTTATGCGTATCTTTGCCATTAAAAGGTTATGATCAGATGGTACATCAGCACTCGGATATGTTGTGGCCTTCCTTATTGATGAGCAGTGTCGCCTGTTGATAAGAATGAAGTCTATTTGGTTTCTAATGATGTTGCCAATTCTGTCTTGTGGAGATTTCCAAGTGTAGAGCTTTCTTGGCGGTAGAGTGAAAAGTGTATTTGCTATCTTCATGTTGAATTCTTGACAGAATTGAATGAGTCGTTCGCCTCTTTCATTTTTTTCGCCCAATCCATATCGTCCTGTAACACCAGTTACTTCACCTCTCCCTACTTTTGCATTAAAATCACCTTGGATGATATTTATATCATGGGGTTTTGTAAGTTTAACAAGACTTTCTATTTCCTCATAAAACATTTCTACTTCTTCATTGCTTCTGTCTGATGTGGGAGCATATACTTGAATTATATTGATGTTGAGCGGCCTTGCTTTTATTTTGATCATCATGGTCCTATCTGACTTTGGAAAAAATCCTACCTCGCTTTTGGAAATGTTCCCTCTAATGATAATCCCAACACCATTCCTATGATTCTTGTTCGAATTTCCAGAGAAGAAGATTTTGGCACCATGGGATACGAATTCCGAAACATTCGGCCACCAGGTTTCGCAAACACCTAGGATATCTATATTCAGTCTTTCCATTTCGGATATTGTGTTGCTTAATTTGCCTGACTCATAAAGGCTTCTAACATTCCAAGTACCAATGTTAAGCGTCTTTTTAGTTTTACCTCCGGGGATTCTTAGCACCCTCGAGTTACCGGAGATTGAGGGCCATATGTTTGTTTCTGCATTCATTGTAATATGGTTTTCAAGGGATAATACATCAGTGATTTCCCCTTATCTTCTGATGGGTTGTAAGTTTTCCGTCCTCGTTTCAGCCGCTCTTCTTAGAGTACAGACGCTGTTTGCAGCCGCCCACTGTGGAAACAGACACCGCTACCTGTTGGTCCGCGAGAGGTATTTGATTTCCCTCTTACCACCCATATCTGGGAAGCATTCCCCTATCCGCCACCTGGGGACGCGTCCTCTAGGGGTTACAGGCTCCCCCGATGTTCATAGATAGGAAAAATCAAAAAACAAAAAATCGCCGGAGCGCTTTTTAATATAAATCGCGATTCAAGTTGATATTTTTAAGGGATTTTTAGGTTTTGGGGGATATATCAAAACGTGGATCGATATAACCAATTTTCAAAAATAAACATCCTAAAAGCAATAGGAGAACTCTTTGTACTAAATTATAAAGCTCTATTTAAAATATCGGGAGCTGTATCTTGATTTAAACAGAGAGACGGACGGACTGAAGGACTTGGGTATATCGACTTAGAATTCTATGGTGATCAAGAATATATATACTTTATAGGGTCTCAGAAGAAAATTTCGAAGTTTTACAAACGGAATTACAAAATTAATTATATCCTTCATCTGAGGGTGGAGGGTAAAATTCATTGAAATGTTTTGCAGGAAAGGTTTCTACACGTTGATAACACGACAAATAGACAAGAAGAAGACAACGGATTAAAGGTCTTCCAAACAATTGTTTCTGATATGATGGCTACGCATACCTAAATATAACATAACCATTGTGCTAAGAATAATTGTTTTAAATCTCCGTAAGAAATATTATATAGCACGTAGACATTTTTTGTTTGAAATAATCTATGAATGGTATTTACTGATAAACATGACCCACGATAATTCAGTACTTTTATAACTATTTATCTCAATCTTGGAATGTTTGCCCATATACATTCCAAAAGAAAAGACTTAAGATACAAACTCCACATTTAACAATTATCTTTAAATAAATTCTGATCTAATTAAGTTATTTACAATCGTAATTTACATGAAATCATTGTAAATATTTAACACAGCAAACAACATTTATCAACAAACAATTCCCTTATATAGAAATAACCAACCAACTAGCAAATGAATATTCATAAGCAAAAGACGTGGAGAAACCCATTTTTAAATCAAGAGGGCTGATGATGTTCGTGACTTTGTGGTCGATCGGCGGAATGGATTCTGTTTATTGATTTAGAGCATTAAAAATGCAATAAACACAAATAAATCAACAACTTTTTTCTTGAATTCAATTAACCACACTGATGCGGACATAGAGTCCCTACAAGAACAGACACGAAATGCTCCATATTTATACAACATTTCAAAATAGAAGAAACCCTTCAATAAATCACTGATGAATGTGGTATTGCATTCCAGAATATATCACCTTAGAGGTAACGTGTTACCTTTAAAAAAAACTTCCATTTCGATGACTTTGAAATATTTGCTGATCACAATAAATGAAATGTTCTACAATGTGGTCTTCAAGACAACACATACCTCGAAGACTTCTGTTACAATTTCATATTAATTGAGAACAATTAGAAACATTTAACCGCACATAAAACTAGTTAGACGTTGTACATTTAAACAAATGGAATCCTAGTTAAGATAATTAAAACTCGTTAAATGTTTAAACGACCGATCGTTCGTTCGTCAGTGTCTGTTGTGGAGATTCGATGTGGGGACAAACAAAGGCATCGCCAATGTATGGAACATGCCGTCGTCTGCCATTAAAACAAAACAGAACATTTTATGATTCTATGGTGGTGATTACGCTAATAAAACTCGAAATTGCCGCTTAAAAGCGAAATCTTATATAAAAAAGAGATATTAAACTTTTATTGAAACAATAAATAACTTTAAGCAAGAAATGTATAGGAATCTTGTGGTCACAACATATGGATCTTTACATAGTGCTTAAAGAAATGCAAATTTCCAATGGAGATGTGGAAAACATTTGTACACAATATAAATTCGGGGGGTTGTCTTTGGGCGGAATGTGATAATGTTATATGTAATGTCGGATTCTTAACATGATTAACTGAGTTTCAGTTTAAAAAAAGAAAGGAAAAACATGTATGCCAATACTAAAGCCGCACCGAGACCGACCATGTACCACTGTTACCAAGCTATTTAGGAAAGAACTAAAGTTATTCTTCAGAAATAAGAAGTATATTGAGCAAACTTTTTGGAAATTAAAACTTAAAGAACTTGTTAATTACTGCTTTGGCAACAATTTTGGTCTTTGTGTTGGCTCGAAAATTTCAATGGTTTGGCTGTTATATGACAAGATGTGAAAAAACGTAGATAAAAAACTTAAAGTCAAAATCGGGAGGCTCGATTTTCATCGTAGACATATGGTCCAGTAGACTATTTTGCTCAGTTCAATCCCAGGAATCAGAAACGCGAAGGGCCCATTAAGGTTTTCAAATCGCCCGGCCTACTCAGCATATATTTTGACAAGGGTATATGGCAAAAGCCAATCATGTTTTACAATCGATGAATCCGAGTTTCACCCATTCAGAATTCGCGAAATGTTAACATATTCTATATAGTATGATTGAAATTCTTTAAAATGAAGTGTTTAAGGAGGAAACTCATAAGGTCGACCATTACGTGGAAGCTGTGTTGGCATCAATGTAGAAAAATAGGTAAAAATGGGTTGAATCCAACAAGTTTTTTATCCTTCCGATTTCTGGCTTAACCTTACATTTTATAGACATATGCCCAAAGAAAGACTCAAAGAATACTTCATGGGCAATATGATACTAGTGTATCATTTTTCGATATATCCACTGCAACCACCTAAAATTCAGGCTGACATTTTGAAGCCGGAATTTCGGGGTTTTTTAATTTTTTTAAAAATTCGGACGCGCAACAAAATAATATTCATAACTCATAATAGGATTATAGAACTCGTGATTTTACGTCGTTTAATGCATATCTCAGTAGTGTGCTCCTAACAGCATCGTAGTAATTGGAGTCAAAAGGCCAATATTTGTTAAAAAAAACCTATATTTTGCGTTTCAAATTACCTTGGGTGCCACTGTGGTGCAATGGTATGCACACCCACCTTGCACGCTAAAGGTCGTGGGTTCGATTCCCCGGCCAGTCAACATCAAACACTTTTCAACGGTGGCAAAATACCCCTCAGTAATGTTGGCGACATTTTCTGAGTATTTCAGCCTTGTACAACTTCTCTACAAGTGGTGTCTTAGACACGCCGTTCCGACTCGGCGATAAACTGTAGGTCCCCTATCATTGAGTTAATATGAATCGGGGTGCACTCATTGATATGAGAGAAGTCTCCCTTGTCCCTCCTGGGATGTTTGTGGAACAATTATATTATTCAATTACCTTTGTACCCCACGTGAATTTAGTTTTTTTAGGCGACGGATCTAATGAGACCTTCCGCGATCGAATCCATCCACTAAAACCGCGGATATATAGCATTTCCAGATTAAATGAAACCTTTTCCAAATTAAATGAAACCTTTTCCAAATTAAATGAAACCTTTTCCAAATTAAACGAAACCTTTTCCAAATGAAATGAAACCTTTTCCAACGGAAATGAAACCTTTTCCAATTGAAATGAAACCTTTTCCAATTGAAATGAAACCTTTTCCATTTGAAATGAAACTTTTTCCAAATTAAATGAAACCTTTATTTTTTATTATAATGAACATTAAACTGATATTGATTTTTATTGTTTTAACATAACAAATATAGTTATATAGGAATGTATTTGTGAATAAGCGTTACAGATACCATTGTTTTTTAATTTTTTTTTTTTGTTTTTTGAGTTATTATTTCATAGTTTTTACTTCAGTCTTAACAATAAAAAAATATGTTTTCCAAACCTTAAAAATGAAATACGGAAATTGAAAATTACTTTAAAAACAGCCTCAGTCTAAATAGAACGAGCCTAATCCGTCGAAGTTAAGAAAAAACAGGCTCGGTATTTTCCAAAATGGATACTTCAACAAAGGGAACATTTAATATTTATAGAAGATAGTGGATTTAATCTTCAGACTGTGCTGCCTTCATTATAAGATCGATATGTAACTCTAATGGCAGTAAATAAAATCGGGGGTTTTGTGTACCATAATATAATTTCAAGTTTAAGTGTGAATGCAGACAAATTCAAACAATTAATAGAAGGTATTTTGAGGAAGATTACACCAGACTTAGAAAACTCGTTTCTGATAATGGATAATCAGCAAATACGTAAGAGGAATGACATAAGAACTTTATTAGAATGAAACAGATATCAACTTAAATTCCTGCAGCCATATTCCCAAAGTTCAACCAATTTAGAATGCATTTTCAAAAATAAATTGCTGCGCTACAACTGAACTTCGAGATCCTTCATCTGACCATAACATAACTGAGACGATAGAGCGCAGAATTCAACAGAAAAATCAGCAAGAATGTTCGAAAAGGCGATTGTATTGAAAGTTTCTCAAGCAGAAAACTGAAGGGACTGACTACGTAAGAAAAGTATTATGTTAAAATTGATATGTCAATTGATATATTTCTCATTTCCAGATCTATATTTAAAAAAACAATCAAGAATTTCAGCTTTTGTTGTTCGTTTATTGATAAAAATAAAGTTAAAATTATGAAATAAGAGCTCAAAAAGAGTCGAAAAAAACAATGATACCTGTAGTGAGATTCTGTAACACATTGTTGTCCTTACCGACAAAAGTCGTTAAAATTAAAATGCCCATAATTTCGGTAATTAATGAATTTTTGCGGTAAGTTAACGATGAATAAAAAGTAGTCGCTAACCTTTACCGACAGCAACAGTGATGCCAACTTTTATTGAAAATTTTCAATAATAATTTTGCGATTTAATTTTACCGATTTTTGTGGGTAAAGGTAAAAATTAGTTAAAAAATCCCACTACTGTAAGGTTTATTCACAAATACATACCTAGTATATAACTGTGCTTGTTTTAATTACATCAATTGATGTTAAAATTTTTATTTAAAATAATAAAAATCAATATTAGTTTCAAGTTCCTTATAATAAAAAATAAAGGTTTCATTTAATTTGGAAAAAGTTTCATTTCAAATGGAAAAGGTTTCATTTCAATTGGAAAAGGTTTCATTTCCGTTGGAAAAGGTTTCATTTAATTTGGAAAAGGTTTCATTTAATTTGGAAAAGGTTTCGTTTAATTTGGAAAAGGTTTCATTTAATTTGGAAAAGGTTTCATTTAATTTGGAAAAGGTTTCATTTAATCTGGAAATGCTATAGATACCTTGGAAATACGAAAATCGGCAAAAATGTATTTTGACAAATTTTCTTTAACATTTTTTACATAGCTAGAATCCTTTATACGCGATTATAATATGTGCGAAAACGCGTGTCATAAATTACAGAGATTCACGAGTAATATGGGTTTTTTTACGAAAAATAGAAAGTGGAGGCACATCCGCGGTTCTTGAAGAATCTACTTGAAATATGTGTATATAGACGTATTTTTGATGGGTGCTACTGAAACCGGATGCGCATCAACATTGTATGTAAATTGCGCGATTTTTACCCACTTTAAGGTATTTTGCATTGTGTGATGCAACTGGCGCATCAATTTTAATTTCCACATTTTTTGAATGATTGTAATTTCAATATTACTCTTTATTTCCTATCCTTATAAGTTATCACAGTAAGCAAATAAGCTTTCACGATGGTAAACCATATTTCTTGACGAAGTTTTAGCAGTACACATTAATTATTGTATGGGATTTTAGCGAAATAGTTGGAGAACTCCCAAATATTTTTTTCTAATTTTTCGAGTCAAACCAAAAAATATATTTGCAACAGTATTTTCAACAATAAGTTTTTCTCTTTTGTTGTTGTCTATAAATTTGCTATCATATTTTTCTACGCATTGTCTAGATTCCGCACATATTTTTTAATTTATTTTTTGTGGGTTTGTACGGACTCTGGTAAGGATAATTTGATTTACATCAAAATTTTTTTATTATATGTTGATTTTCCGCGAATTATGCATAAATTTTCTCATCACAACAAATAAGATATTTTTAAAAAAAAAAAATTCTTTATATGAGAATAAAAACCACTATAACTTTTGCGCGCATCGTCGAATTTTGTGAACGCCAACAGATTTGAAACCACAATTTTTTTTCTTAACCTCTATGCCAAAAATTGTAGATGTGCTCGCAAATTTTTTTTTTAATTTTTTTCAAATGGAATTGCAAAGGATTTTTTTTGCCATATACCCTTTCATACGGGCAAAATGTGCCTAATAGAAATAATGCTTTTAGGACATTGCTAAATCGACAATTTGGAGTCGATTTAGCAATGTCCGTCCGTCCGTCTGTCTGTCTGTCCAACGGATCAACCGATTCGAACCAAATTTTGCACTTCGTAATATTATGCCCAAACTCAGTTTAAGTTCGAAGGTGGACCATATCGGTCCACTAATTCGGGTACCTCCCCCACAAAAGTTACTTTTTCTGTGAAATGGTGTGAACGATAATTCTCAAAGGGATTAACCGATTTGGTCCATACTTTGCACATCGTGAAATTTCTACCAGACTTAGATGAGGTTCCAATATGGACTAAATCGGTTCATTCCTTCGAGTACCTCCCACCCAAAATTACGGAAAAGTTCAGTTTAGGACCTGCTCTCGAATTGCTTTGGTTTTTATTGTAACAACTAGTATTTACTGCCCCCAGTCATACTTCCTGAGAAAATTGCCTGAAAAGTGCAAAAAACCCTTTGACACCGTGTGTAATAGTTGGAGCGAAATATAACTGTCGAACAGATGTGCCAATTCGGTTCAAACTTTGGCCTTCATCATATTTTGTTTAAACTTAGTTTAAGTTCGAAGACAAGCCATATCAGTGAACTCCTTCAGGTACCTTCACGAAAAAGTTCAAAAATTTTCGGAAAAATTGTGCGCACGATAACTCTTGAAGAGAGTGACCGATTTGGTCCATACTTTACACTTCCTAATATATCTACCAGATATAGATCACGTTCGAATATGGACATTATTTGTCCACTCCTTCGGGTACCTCCCACACAAAATTTCGGATAAGTTCACTTTGAGACCTGCTTGGGCCAACCAAGTAGGTCCAAACTTTGGAGCTCCTAATATTTTGTCCAAATTTAGTTTAACTTCTTAAATAGTCATTTGTGTCTAAGTGCAAATAGTTGTGGTCCTGATTACAGCTATATTATGTTCTACGTGGACAAGTCCATGCTTCTTGGTATACAGGTCCAAAAGTTTTACGATGACCCACTGAAATGACTAGCGGGCTCTATATCTATTAAAAATATATGATTCCCAAAATAAGACCCACTCCCATAATGAACTATGTCAGGCCATTCATTTAAGTACCTCCTCCGCAACACTTTTGAACTTTAATCCTAATACACATTTTTCCCGGCAAGCTCAAATGACCAAAAGGGCCACAAAATTCTGAAAAGACCCTAAATGCATTCGATGTGTCCTTAGATGAAAGTCTCAATTCACATAGACAGAGGGTATATCCATGTCGGCAAAGCCGACTGATACTTTTTTACTTGTTTATTTTATTATTTTATAGAAATTCACACAGTATCCGTGCAGAGCCCCATACAAAAAGTATTCCACACTCACAACAACATAAAATCCGTTTAAGATTCAAATTGATTGAAATTGCACGTGAAGCTTAAAAACATACAAAACTCCATATAAACGCTCTCGTTACACATTCAAACGTTTTCAGTAAAACATACAAAAAATGGAATTCTAATGTGAACTTGTTAATACTTTATGACCAGAGATTAGTCAGTTTGTCTGTCAAGAAAAAAAGTTTCTTTGTATTCATACAATGTGTGTTTGTTTGTATGTCTGTACATGTATCGTCAATTGACCGTTCATCAGCCAGTACCTTATCGATATTGCATCGACTGACCGGCAATCATTGTTAACAATCTTTATTGAGAACTGGACATGCTGTGATCTAAAGTATTTCAGGCACTGATTCATAGTTTGGCTTGGTGTTATATCAACATCTTTCCATCTTAGAAACTATGCGGGAGTTGGAGAAAAAAACATTGACTTTATAAGTGCATATACATATGTAGGTATGCACAAATTTATCCATACATGGACACACACATATATTGCTACATATGTCCAAAGTAAATCTTAAGGAATTTATTATAGCTTAGAATTGTATGATTGCCGGTCGTTTATATAATCATCAGCCATTATTTGCAATAAGAATAAATTGTTACAAATATTGTTTTAGTTTTTATGTTTTGTTTGTTTAAAAAATATATTTCTAATGAATTCTCATTTTTTCTCTTTAAACAGTGGTCAAGGTACTCTAAATGAGAAGAAATCATACTCGGTTTTTAGTGAAGAAGTGATAAAAAGAAAAAAGTTAAGTAAACCAAATCAATTAAAATTACGGAGGATAAGTTAGTTAGTTAACTCTTGTATCTTTTTAACTTTTGTATCTTCATTTAAATTATGTTTATTATGCACTATGCAAAAACCCATTGTCAGATATATAATCCTCCCTTTGTTTTATTTATTCCTTTTTAAACTGACATAAGCGCGACCACTGTGCTTTATTTTTATTATACCCTCCACCATAGTATGGATGGTATATTAAATTAGTTTTTCTATTTGTAACACATGATCTAGCTATGTCCGTCTGTCCGTCTGCTGTAATCACTCTAGCGTCGAAATAATTGAGATAGAATGCTAAAATTTTGCAACCGAGTGTATTTTTTCCACAGGCAGGTCAAGTTCGAAAATGGGCTATATAGGTCTACGTTTTTGTTAGCCCCCAAATGACGACACACCCGATTTAAGGTATTTTGAGAATTTTAGCTACATTTTTTGAGCAATATACTAGAGTTGTGTCGTTCCGGAACGAACTAGTTCAAAGGAACTACTCCACAAAAGAAACGACCGGTACTAGGTCCGACTATGCGGCTCAGCTAGTTCCTTTTGCTCCCTCGTTCGTTTGTCCCATTGTCCCATTCTTTTTGCTCTTCTCTTTCAGTTAGTTCCATCAGTTCATTTAACATCAGTTGTCTCTCTCTCCGTCTTTTATTAGGGAATAAGAAATCTCATAGTGTCATTTCGTTTTTCATTTCTTACTAAACTGATCTGATCTTTGCTGAATTAAAAAAGCAATTGAAGTATTTTTAATTAGCTAAACGGTTGTTAATTTGTTTCAAATATTTGTAATCTAATAAGAATAAAGCCGAAAACAATTTATTTTTCTTTTGTTTTGATGAAGAAGAAGCACGAACGATTTAAACTGAGTGAACGAGTATGAGTGTGGGTATACATATAAAGGTTGGTACTAAAAGGAACTATGGAACTAACTGAACGACCTAGTTCCTTTTGCGGAACGGAACGGAAAAGATCGAACCACAAAAGGAACGAGATTGCCCAACTCTACAATATACCACCAATATATACGAGGGTATATACATACACTTTCATACGGGCAAAATGTGCCTCATCGAAATAATGGTTTTAGACCCTAAGTATGTTTGGACGAAATCCGTTTCAGACCATTTGGAGTTGATTTAGCCATGTCTGTTTGTCTGGTGCGATGTGCACGATAGCTCTCGAACGGATCAGCCGATTTGTCCAAAATTTGCCTTTTGTAATATTTTGTCCAAACTTAGTTTAAGTTCGAAGATGGGTTATATCGGTTAACTCCTTCCGGTACCTCCCCTACAAAAGTTCGAAAATGTTCGGAAAATTTGTGCACGATAACTCATGAAATCGTGAAATTTCTACCGAAGTTAGATGAGCTTCCAATATGGACTCAATTGGTCGACTCCATTGGATATCTCCTACCCAAAACTTCGGAAAATTTTTGTTTACGACTTGCTTTCGAATCGCTTTGATTTTTGTTGTAGCAACATGTATTCACTGCCTCCCATATGACGGTATAAGCTTCATCAGGGGCAAGTCCATAGTTCTTGAGAAAAAAGCCTAAAAGTTGCAAAAAAAACGGATGGAGCGCAAGATAACTCTCGAACGGATCTGTCGAATCGGTCAAAAATTTGGCCTTCGTAATATTTTGTCCCAACTTATTTTAAGTTCAAAGATAAGCCAATATTTGTGTCTAAGTGCACTTTAGGGTCTGTTCGAAGATCCTTTGGAAATGTATACCGACGCTGTTCGTTGTGATCCTGTTTACAGCGATATTACATTTTCCGTGGACAAGTATATGCTTCCTGGCATACTGGTCCAAAAGTTATATTATGATCCACTGAATTGACTAGTAGGCGCGATATCTATCTAAATACCTCCTCTGCAACACTTTTGAAACTTTAATCCTAATCCACATTTTTGTCGGCAAGTCCAAATGTCCTTAAAGGGCCACAAAATTCTAAATACAGATCGAATGTAGAATGTCCGTAGATGAAAGTTTCAATTCACATAAACTGAGGGTATATATCTGTCGGCAAAGCCGACTGATACATTTTTACTTGTTCCACTAAAAATTGTCAAGATAGGTCCACGTTTTGGTATAGCCCCCATATAATGGTACCTCCCGATTTAATGTATTTTGAGGATTTTAGCTACATTTTTTCAATTTCAATTCACATAAACTGAGGGTATATATCTGTCGGCAAAGCCGACTGATACATTTTTACTTGTTCCACTAAAAATTGTCAAGATAGGTCCACGTTTTGGTATAGCCCCCATATAATGGTACCTCCCGATTTAATGTATTTTGAGGATTTTAGCTACATTTTCTAACCGAATTAGCTGAGATTTGACATTAAAAGTTCCCAATGACCAAAAATTTTCTCCACTAAAAATTGCCAAGGTAGGTCCACGTTCAGGTATAGCCCCATATAACGGTACCTCCCGATTTAAGGTATTTGGGGATTTGAGCAAATTTTTTTGACATTTGAGGTTCTCAGTGGTCCCGAAACTTCTCCACTAAAAATCGTCAATATAGGTCTCCCGATTTTCATTCTTTTGAGGATTTTAGCTACAATGTTTAATCGAACTAGCTGTAAGTTGACACTTGAGATTTTCAGGGGTCACGAAACCACCAAAAAGCATCAACATATGTAGGTCCATGTTTTGGTATAGCACCCATATAACGGTACCACCGATTTTCGGTATTTTGACGATTTGAGCTATAACATTTGGCGTTCTCAAGGGTTCCGAAACTTCTCCGCCAAAAAATTTTTGGTGTAGCCACTATAGAAAGGTAGCTCGCAATTTTCGGCATTTTGAGGTATTTAGCTACATTTTTTAACGAAATTAGGTGTAATTTGACATTTGACATTTCTCAGAGGTCCTCCACCAAAAATCGTCCACATAGGTCCATGTTTTGGTATATACCCCATATAAAGGGGTATCTGTGGTTGAAAAAGTTTTGTACCTAACAGGAAACTAATTATTCCATTTTAGTTCAAAATATTGTATGGTGGAGGGTACAAAAAGTTCGGCCTGGCCGAACTTAATTTTTTTTACTTGATTTTTTTTAATTTAGTTCAACCGCTTATGGCTTTTGTTTCATTTTTTTCTTAACTTATTCCCTTTTTTGTAGCAATAAATTGAAATATCATTGCCAATGAAATGTGGCATTAGCTGTCGATCGCATTGTGGCGATAGTCATTGAGTCCCGCATAGATAAACGATCAAGATTTATTGATAAATTATTGGCAGTTCTGGAAAAAATTTTAATAGTTTTTTGTCTCATTTTTTCAAGTCATAGGAAAAGTTTTTTTTTAAACTGCGCTATTGTCTTTTTGCTCAATAAGTTCAGGAGTAAAGTCATCTGATATAATGTTACGTTATACAATTTACATGGACAATGAAACGTTTTTACAATCAAAGAACACAAGAACTTCGACCGCCTGTCGACTTTCGTATAAACTTAACAAAACTTAGAAAACAACATAAAGTTCGCTGTATTCAATCTGTTATAAAACACTATAGTTTAAAATATGTTAGGAAAAATGGATAAAATTTTGTTCCGCTTTACTGGAAAAATTTAAAAATAATAGCAAATGCGTTTATAAGATATAAGGTCGGGTTGAAATGATAACGTCACTGGGCTTGAATTAAGTTCGATTTAATTTATAAAAGCTAAGCCCAAGGAAACTTTTTCGCCACCCTGGGTTATATAGTGAAATATTTTGGCGGTGAAATCGACGAAAAATAGAATTTTTATCCGATTTTATAGCGGCTCTGCAGTTCTGCAAATAAGGTTTGAGTTTACGACAAAGAAGAAACTTTCAATTTAACATGATGATCAGATAATATTAAATGGATCAAAACTTTTGTGTGAAAATTGGTCCGACGGCGTAAGTTATATCTGGATACGAACTCTTGACCTTTCCATTGATGTAAATTATGTCTGTCTATAAAATAAGGAAAATATTAGGTGTTATTTGTGTTGTATCTCTGGTTATCAGGTATATCAACTTATGTATAGAGTAAGAGACAAACAAATTAATTAAGGTGAAGCCATACGAAATGTTGTTCAACAGTGCTAAAAAATGTGGCTAAAAAAGTTAATTTGCGTGGAAGCTATTACGCGGTCATGAATAAAAATACGTAAAACACGTTGAAGCAAAAAAGTTTTTTTATGTTATTAGATTGCTGGTTAAACTACAATTTCTGGTCAACGGATTTTTTAATCATTAACCCTTTGAACCCCGAATTTTTTTCCGTAGAGATAAAAATATTTTTCATATTTATTATGATTAGTAGTCGCAAACTTAAGTCCTTTACCAAATGTTGCCTGTGGGCAACATCGAGCCATTGTGGTTATAAAAATTAACAAAGTTTGTTTCTTAAGTCTTTGTATTATCGTTATTATACCCTACACCACTATGTGGAAAGGGTATTATAAGTTTGTTTTGGTAAAAATTCATGTAACACTGCGAAATATTCGTCGGAGACCCCCAATGTGGTATACCAATCTTCATATCTTGACGATATAAAGCGATTTTGAGATGTGTGTCCGTCCGTCCGTCCGTCTGTTCATTATAAATTGTAATCAAACTCCAGGCCGCAATTATGGACCGACCGTCACGAAATTTTGCATGGATGTCGGGTTCAGACCAGAATAGATCCCTATTTTTGTTGGAGATGATCGTGAAATATTTAGCGGGTGAAATGGACCAAGAACATAATTTTTTTTCAATTTTTAACGGCTCTGTAGGTCGAAATAATAGTCCGATCAACGAAATTTTAAATATGGTAAGAGTATATGACAAAGAATTAGCTTGCAATTTGAGATGCCGATCAGATAACATTTAGAGGGTTAAATGAATCAGAACTTTTGTGTGAAAATTGTGAAAAATTTTAATATACATATTTGTTCCTGAAAGACACATTCTTCCCCCGTGAGTTATATTTGGAACACGATCTCACGATCTTGCACAATGTAAGAGTTTAGGTAGAAGAAAATGCCTATTATTTTGTATAATAATCTGATATTATTTACCAGGTGACATAGATCATTACTTTTGTATGAAAAATATACAAATTATAGTTTTGGTCCATATTTTAATTCCTGGAGGGTATATACCGGCAAAGTAGTCTACATATGGAATAATAACTACTGACCTTTTCCCCGATGCAAAGTTTAAGTTCGAATATAGGTTGTACTTGCGCCGCAAATCCGCAAGATAACTCTCAAGGGAAACGAAACTTTACACATAGTATTATTTTATCCAGTCATGTATCAGGTTGCAATATGGACTATATCGGTTCGTCCTTCGAGTACCTCCCACACAAAATTTGGGAAAAGTGCAGTTTGAGGACCCGTATCGGATCTTTTAACGTTCCCTATTCGGGCCCCTTTTCCGGGATAAGTCATACTTCCTGAGATAATAGTCCAGAAGTTCGAAAAACTTCTGCCAGCTCCAACTAAAATTACAAATCTGAAAAAATAATTCACAAACTTTTCCAAAACTCAGAAGTTAGCTTACTAAAATTTATTTGGTGTAGCCCCATATTACGATACCTACATATTCCACGTATTTTGAAGCAAACTCGTGTTACAAAATAAATATATTTTTATACGGCAGAGGCTGAGGGTATATCACCGTTAGTGCAGCTGACTTTGGTGTGTAATTGAACATGAGGGGCTAATCAATGTGAATTTTCCAATTTTCGAATATATTTTAGAAATGTAAAATTTATATATTTTCCACAAACATCCCAGTAAAGACAAGGGAGGCTTTTCTTATATCAATGGTTTCATATTAAGTTATTGATATGTGACCTAGTTTTTATCTACCTATAGTGCATAGGCAAATTACCTATAGTGCATAGGTCAGAAGAAGATTCGCATTGGTTTTAGAGATATACCCCCGAATTTCTTTAAAAACTCAATATTTAACCATGTTAAGATGGGGTCATAAAATCCAAGCTTGATCTGACACAACAAACCCCAAATAGGATTTTTTGTCTTTTGGGTCTACACTTTCAAAATATCCTAAGCTCAAATTGATTGCACAATATTACCTAAAAAATGTTGAACAGTGTTATTAATTAATGTTAAGCTTATATTTTGACTTTTAAGTAGAGTGCCCATAAACGAGTGTCGCACAAATTTAAAAGAGAAATTTCCACGATTAATCGCATCTTAGTCTCTTAGTTTGTTAAATTTTAATAAAACTAATTGTTTTGTAACAAAAAACGTTTTAATATTTAATTAAATCGCGAGTATATACAAATATACACAAAAATTTATCTCGCGCTTAAACGAATGTCGGTCACAGTAGAAATCAAATTGATTTATTTTTAATTTCACTACGGTCCATATTTTTACTTTGTATGACATCCAAAAATTTAGCCCATAATTTTATCGATCCTTGCTCGTTGAAATTATTTTGTAATGAGCTTTTCGCTACATATTTTAGCTGCACGCAGAAAAATATGTGTTAGAAATATGTTTAAATCCAATGTTTGGGACTGGTTGCAAAAAACATATGTTTGGATCCAAACATAATTTGTTCGTGTCCAAACAAATGTATGTTTTCAAAATTTGGTACATATCTCAATTTTATTTGTTTGAGTACCAATATATTTTGTATGTTAGAACATATTTTTATGGGTGGAGAGAGAATTTTTGTCAAAGAGAGTAACAACAGGGCTCTCGCGGCTGCGGAATGCTATTTTATAATAAAGAGCTGTGTGTGGTGTAATAGAAGACACAGAAACGAAGATGAGAGGGCAAAAAGTTTGTTTTTGCTTTGGTGGTGTGTATGCGGCCAAACACGTATGAATCGAGTTTGTATCAAGCGAAGAGGGAAAAAATGTTGTGAATTATGTTGTTCTTTTTTCTTCAGTTTTCTAAATACAATCGTTGAGTAAAGATGTTAAAGTGAGTGAATAAATCAGTGTTTTGTGTTTCCGTGAAGAAATGCATACAATAAATTTTATAATTGATTCCAGATGCCGATTTCCCGTTGATGATTTCAACTTTAAGGAGAATGTGCTTTATTTCACAACTAAGGAGAAGCGTTCAATAATGTTTCTATATATTTTTTTTTTTTTAAAAAAGTGTGACTTTTTTGAGTAGAACGACACATGAGAATGAATGGAAAACGATTCATTCGTCAAAAATAAAATAGGCACGCTTAGATATTTTTTATGTTATTAAACTTCAACTTCACAGCCAGTAAAACGAGAAAGTTGTTCATTTTGTCGGATTTAATCAAACCAATTTGTTTTTTTAAGTTTTAATTATTTTCAAACATTTCCTCAAAATTCAAAAACCTTAGTTCACGAAATTTTGAATCAAATTTTTTGCTTTTGCTCCTTCACACATTATAAAAATTATTTAAAGATGTCGAATAAAGAATAAATCTATTCAAATTTTAAAATTGTTGTACAGATCTGAATATAAAAGTTCACACAGTTAATTAAAGAGTCAGTTTTGTTTTGTTGGCAATTCCTATGCATATTTGTGAGAAAACTTTTAATTTTATATGAAAATTATTATAATTTTGAGACTTTCTAAAAATTTTAAAAAATTGACCTTCTTTTAAAATGCCGATGACTTTAAGTGTAATGTAGTTGTATTATTAAATGACATTCCCTTTGGTTTTTATTGAGAAAATCATCTTACTACATTCCTAACAAATCATTGAATTTATATGAATGTAAAATTTATGATGGGTGGTTCAATGGTATGCACACCCCATGGTACAATAAAGAAGAGGTAGGCCAGGTATGAACATCGCTGAAAAATACAACCCTGCAGCCATGGCTTAAAACGTCAAATGGCATGGTAAAATAATAAAGGCATAGTTAGCCAGTTTTACAAAAACATATAGAATTTAGTACTTCACTGTTTTTAGGTTAAAAGTACCAAATAGAGTAAAAAATAAAAATTACTTTAGCTATGCTCCAGGATATTGTTGCTAGAAAAGTGTTTCAAAAATAGCAAAAGTTGTACCCAAACTTTTCGCAGTGAAAAATTTAATTCTTTTATTTTCTACTTGACCAGTTTTGCTGATCTAACATCGTGATTGCTGGCATCTGATTTGGAGATACATTTCAGCTAGCATTTTTACAAAAATTGTTATTTTTTTGTAGCATATAACTAATAGAAGAAAATAATGGTGGGTGTTGTTCGGGAGTACGACCGCAGGCAGTGCACGCTCTTAATCCAGCCTTTTGCTCGTCGGAGGGGGGATTCGATCTGCCTCAGCATCCCAGTACCACATTACTACATACATTATACATTTGTTAGCGTGCAGGAGTCAATAATAGAAGAGTAGAGAGAAATTAGAACTCGAAAGGAAATCATAGGAAACGGAAAAGAAAGTAGCTATCCATTATCTGTTAATTTTTAACATAGCAGAAAAGGAAACGGAAACCATACCAACACAACCATAGAACAGTTTGGAGAGAATGGAAAAACAGGAAAGGGTGAAGAAAACCTACCAAAATGTTGCAAAGCAACTTGATGTTCTGTTGCTTTAGATGCCCACCCAACCTAGTTGCAACATGCACAGACCAAAGGGCGAATTGTGTTGCAACCCCAAAAGTATTCAGTGACAAGCCTTGATTACATCAGTGAGAGACAAAACAGATATAACGCTAACGCTTATTCAGAATTCATGATGTTACATTTATTTAATTCAAACTCGGATTCGCCCGAGAAAATCATAATTATATTCGTTACGAAATAAACTAGAGGCTAATTCTATTACAATCATTGAATCTTTTGCTCGAGGTATTCAGTTCCAACCAACAGGTAACAGAAGGAAGGAATGCAAATAAGATTTATGAGAGCAAAAGAAATAAAGGCTACGAACAATTTGGTAATCCCAAAACTTATATGAAAAAAATATAACTAAACTTAGAATAATAACTATTATATCTAAAATAAAGAGAATGAGAAAGTATCATGCAAAATGAAATTGAAATAACCATGTTTCAAATAGAATGACAATATTTCGAGCATTATTCCCATCATATGTAAATACACTGAACAATCTGCAGATACAGATACGACCGCAGAGTTCGTATTTGTTCAAATAAGTAAGTTTTCCAGTACTCAACAAAAAAAAAAACGCAAATACTTTACACCAAATCACATGAGCGTATTAAAATTCATGCAAATTCATCACATCAAGATAAAGAGAATAACAAAATCATATGGCTAGGTGACCACGTATATTTACACTGGCAAAAAAAATCTTCCTGGGTGCAATTAATCGTATTGAAAATATCCAAATAGCATTAATTCTTTAATACTGGAACGCATCAATCATATGGTCAGCCCGTTGTATGTTTTTGTAATTCTCTTTATCACAATATTCTTATCAAATAAAATCAGAAAGTTCATTGACTTACGGTTTCTATTGTTGTACTCCTCATTGAAAGATCTTTCGCAGAGATTATGTAAATTACAGCAACACTGCATAGAGAGATTAAATGTAAATATGATGAGAATGCACAATTACATTGAAATTAGGTGAGCGAACGAGCCAAGCTAATTTGCCGCAACTAAGGTACATGCTGGGTTGTTACAAGTTTGGTATGATGATTTACTAATGTCAAACCTGTTGGGTATAGCCACCAAAAATGTTAAAAGTGGAGACTCCAGCATGTCGGACATTAACAGCAGTAATTGAACACAACGTACATACACACGTTAGATTTACATGAAATAATGAAGATCACCATGTAACAAGTTTGTAACAATAAATATGTAAACCGTGTGTATAGCAAGCAATGTTCAATCACTGTCTGCAACGGAATATTTAAAATATTTTGTTGTTGTTCACTTCTATTACACTTTGAACAAATTTCGATATGCAAATTTTTGAATGATTGGGAATGATAAAAAGAATAATACTCGAATAACAAAATTTTCTTAGCAATGTAATATTAATTTCAATATTTTGTTTTTTTTCCTTTCTGTAATGCCGAATGCTTAAATTCAAAATCTAATGTGAGTTAGGTTATGAGGTTGATTTCTAACACTTATTTTGCATTAAAGTCACAAAAGAGACCCAATTATCACGGCAATTAATTCACTAATCACTTGCTTACTCACTTATTTTGTACTTAATATATAAACTATGACAAATTACGATGTTATATCCACACTATATTCCAATTTCAAAAGGTGATTCAGCACTTCTCCTTCTGGTTATGTAGGGAAGAATCCACCGGAAAGCGAATATAGCCATCAATTGCGTTCAAAACATCGGTAAATGCAACTTTCATAGAGTTGATATGTATTTCTTAGTTAATTCCGAAATCTCCGATCACTGGACGGCCAGAGTTTTCTAGTTTAAAATCGTTTGTGTACCCTCGTGGCACTGCGTTTATTCTCGATAGCTAAACAGACTGGTCTTCTGGTTACATTGAGAAATGAGAAAGAAGTGATGACTGTAATCAAAACAGACTGTAAAAACTAGCCAACTCAACCGTTTTATGTGTGTCATCAGTTGCTGCAAATGCGACACGGGAGCCTAGCAAACAAACAACAACATATTAACAAATGAAAGCCAGTAAAGAAATATACGAATATAAGGTTATAACATTCCGAATAATTACCTCTTGCACCCAAAATGAAGTACAGAAAAATCAATTGGCAATGAAATAAACGAAACAATCCAAAGTAGGCAATCTATCTCGTTGTATAAAACAAAAACGTATGGCGATTGATCCAATGAAACCAAATATATTTTCTGTGGATTATATGATCATATAAAGAAGCCATTTTTAGATAAAAATCCTGCAACACATCAATGCTTCAAAGTCACTCACAATTTTTTTCCTTCTTTGTAGCGAAGTAGGTTTTAGCCGAAGAAGTGTACTCATATATTAATTATTAAACTAATGTGTCACTTGGAAAAAACTCAACAAGCTTTTACTTAATAATTTGACTTTGATTCACAAACTTTTTAAGCAGAGGAATGTTGACTGTAGGTCTATTCAACAACCAAATGAACGAATCTAGGAATTCATTGCTAAAAGTAGCTTTAAAACCAGGAAACAGCCATGACAAAGGTGCCCAAAATGGCTAACAAGAATAGCAGAAAGACGTCAACTGGTTGATAGATATATTTCGAGATTTTTCCCGTGCTCAAATCCCCAACAGAGGTCGCAGTAAAAAGTCGTTACAAATTCACAATTTGAATATCAAAACAATATGAAAGTAAATTGGTGGATGTAAGTGCAAGCGCCTCTACACACCCCCCGACCAAAATCAGACTTTGGGGGGGATAAATTACTTGCCACCAAAGCTGATCCCGCTTGCACAAACCCTATTGACGAATATCTTTCGCGTGATAAACACCAAGTAGATGACCTTGCAAATCTTCGAGCTCGTAATTGCAATTCCCTATCTTTCTCCGAACCCGAGCTTTAAGAAAGGTAGGAGCTAACTTGGCGTTAAAGCCGTGAGCAAAGTTGCTCTGCTGAAAATTTCTGCGAAAAACCTCCTGACCCACACTGTAACTGACTTCTCTTGACCTGAGGTTATACGCCTTCTCATTTCTATCAAATTGCTTTTGCATCAACTCCTTCGCCCTGTTACCCATTATCGCCAGGGAATCATCCCTATCAAATTGCACGGTCCTGTCTTCCAATAACTCCAACCGCCGCAATAATTGATACGTTTTAGCGTTCGTAATCATATGCTGACCGAATGTGAGGTAATAAGGGGATGTCCCTATGGCAGAATGCACAGTGGATCTAAGTGCACAACTTATACCACTTAATAATTGATCCCAGTTTCTCTGATCCGGTGATATGTAAGACTTAATGGCTGCAATGATGGACCTATTCACGCGTTCCGAGGCATTAGCTTGCGGAGCGTGAACAGCTGTGAAAAGGTGCCCAACACCATAACGGCTAAGGAACTGCCCAAACTGCTTGGATTTAAATTGCGAGCCATTATCAGACACAACTGTTTCTGGCACTCCGTAAGTGTGAAACAATTCTTTTTCTAGATAGTCGACAATAACTTCGGTAGAGAGTTTCCTTACGGCTTTCAAAAACTGAAACTTTGTGAAGTGATCTAATACAACGAATATGCCAATATTGCCTGCCTTTGACCGCGGATACGGCCCCAAAAAGTCAACATAGATTTTCTGAAAAAACCTCTGTGTCTCAGAAGTTTTTCCCAGCGGTGGTCTAAGTGTTTGATTTGGGTGCTTACTACACTTACAGATATCGCAACCGTTGACATAATTCCTCACGTCGACTACCATATTCGGCCAGAAATAATATTTTCTCAATTTGAAGAGAGTCTTGTTAATACCTCCGTGAGCGGATAAAGGGTCGTCGTGAGCCCTTCTTAACACCTCCGGAACCAACGCTTCCGGTACCCACAACTTCCAACACAAATCATCCTGCACTTGATCACCCGAGGCATGCTCTGTGCGGCGGTAGATATACCCGTCAATGACCTTCAAATCCGGCATAACATCTAATGACTTCTCCACCCTGCTAAGCAAACTTTTGTAACTCTGATCGGAAATGAGTTGAACCTAAATCCACAAACATACCAATGTCAGGATCAATATCCGATGGATTTCTTACTTCACTTATCGACACACTAGCTATTTCCAATGCAGATAAATCCTCAGAATTGGTCCTAGAAAGTGCATCAGGAACTACGTTCTGGCTACCTCGTCTATGTTGAATGGAAAACTTATATCCCTGAAGTTTCGAGGCCCATCGCGCTAACCGCGTGCTGAGGTCTGTTTGGGACATGAGCCACTTTAGTGATGCATGATCAGTGATCACTGTGAACTCATGCCCTTCCACATACGCTCTGAATTTTTTTATGCTAAGCATTGCTGCTAAGCATTCTTGTTCGGTCACCGAATAGTTACGTTGGGCTTGGTTGAGTTTCTTTGACATAAAGGCAATAGGAAACTCTTCACCCTCCGCATCTTTCTGGACCAATACACCTCCTATACCAGTTCTACTAGCGTCACAGTGTATGAAAAACGGCTGTGAAAAATCTGGGCTATGTAGAACTGGAGCGGAGCTTAGATGAGCCTTCAAAGCATCAAAAGATTTCTGCGCATCTTCATTCCAAACAAACATGCGCTTAACTTTGGTCAGATCTGTAAGAGGTGTAGCAACAGACGCGTAGTCCCTAATAAACTTCCTATACCAACCTGTCATGCCAAGGAAGCGGCGTACCTGTTTGACAGATTGCGGCACCGGAAAGTCCGTTATGGCGGACACCTTGTCTGGATCCGTCCGGATAACCCCACCTCCAACTAAGTGCCCAAGGTACCTTACTTCGGAAACACAAAACTTACTCTTCTCAACATTGATGGTTAACCCCGATTCCCTTATCTTCCCCGCCACAAGCCTTAGAACCTCCAAATGCCTTTCGAACGAGTCCGAAACGATCAACAAATCGTCAAGATACACAAACACTTCCGTCCTGAGAGGCGGCGGGATGACCTTGTCCATTAAACGAGACATAGTCTGGGGCGCGTTGCAAAGCCCAAAGGGCATCACCGTATAATGGTACAACGGCCTCCCAGGAACAGTAAATGCAGTTTTCTCTCGCGATTGTCGATCTAACGGAATTTGCCAAAAGGCATCCTTCAGATCTAAGGCTGTAATATACTCGGCTCTGGGTAGTCTACTTAGGATTCCATCAATGTGAGGAAGAGGGTATGCGTCACCAACGGTAACGGAATTCAGTTTCCGACTATCTAAGCAGAGTCTGTTTTTGCCTGGTTTCCTGTGGAGAACCACTGGAGAGGACCAGGCACTTCCAGACTCCTCAATTACCCCTAGGTCCAACATGCGATCGAGTTCGGCATATATTAACTTTTCGATTGCCGGAGAAACAGGAAAGTGCCTCTGTTTAATCGGCTTAGCTGTGCCCGTATCGATCACATGCTGTAGAATATGAGTCCTTCCAAGACCTTGCTTCGCAAAAGACGGAAATAAGTTAATAACAGTGTCTAGTTGACGCTTTTGAATAGGTGTAATTTGGACCTGAGGGGATATTTCTGAAATCATTGACAGGTTATCAGATACGTAATCCTTAGTAGCAAGTCCTGGGGGCAAAAGTTCAAACAAATTCCAAAAATCTATGCCCAGAAACAATTCCCTATCAAGGCTTGGAATAATAAATACGACAATGTCTTTCTCAGCACCTTTGAAAGAAATTTTGGTTTCAACAAAGCCAACAACATCCTGATTCTTTCCGTCAGCTGTTTTGACAGAAGACCTCATGGCCTTATAAGGTTTTCCCGACTCTAGATAATTGTGTGCTGTCCTGGAACCAATGCAGCTTAAAGAGGCACCCGTGTCCATAAGTCCCAACATTCTTTCCCCAAAGAGGACAACTTCGGCATAGGGTCTAACGTCAGAAGGATCCGCAAGAACAGAACAAACTAATCTACTTTTGAAGCTCCTTATCCTCTTCCAAAAATCCCTAATTCTGATAGATGATCTTGACAGTTTCCGTTTTGGTTCTTCATGGAATATTCTATTCCTGGCCTCATGGTACTCCTTGAGTCGTATATGTAATGGTCTGAATTCATGAAACTTATTAATAGTTGGCTTTCTAGTTTCCGTTTGTGTATTGCATTCGGAATATTTGTTATCACAATCTGGTAAAGTTAAACGACAATCTACCTTCTCCTTTCTTAAAATTTTTATTCCGTTTCCGGCTTTCTCTGGTTTTGTGCACTCGTTGGCACATACGTCTTCCAGTTTTTTGAACTACACTTTTTGCAATTTGGCTTGTAGATACCCTCTGCACCGCATCCGTAACAAAGCACGGTTCTATTTGCCAAGCACTCCTGGTAGCGGTGACCAGACTGGTGGCAATTCCAGCAAATGAAGCTAACTGCTGACACCTGGTCACTCGAACCAATTACCGACTCATCGTTGTCATCGACTACAACCACATCCACCTCAGAAACCCGCTTAGAACTCACGGTGGGCTTCGAAAAACCTAGGCCATGCCTACGCCTGACTTCCTGCATGAAAAACTCCCTTTTTCTACATATATCCCTCAATTCCTGTAGGGACGTAATCCTCAAGTTCAGTATTTCATGCTGGATTTCTGGCAGCAAGTTACGCCTCAGAATCTCCACCAGCATGCCGTTCGAAAGTGGCTCTTTCAGCCTATCCGTAAGATCAACCACCGACTCGTAGAAGCTATCGAAGCTCTCACCCTGTTTTTGCTTCCGATCCCTAATTATTTCAACAATATCTACATCTGATCTTGAATCACCGTATTGCTGCCTAAGAGCCATGCATAAATCATTCCATGTAACAGATGGAACTGATCGGTGGTAACGCCAGAACCAGTCGGCTGCCTTTCCCTCGAATAGGGAACTGGCGTTACGGCACAGCAAATCAAAATCGCTCTGCAAAGTCTGCGAAGTTAAAGCCTCAATTCGGTATATGAAATTCTCAACAGAAATGCTATGCAAACCGCCTGTAAACTTAATCCTCCAATTGGAGATAATATGCAAGACCTTATCAGGCCTAGAAGACAGGTCAGATGAGGTAGAACTGTTAGAATTGGAATGTGTAGGATGACTATGGTTTAGCGGAGCCTGATTGTGATTTTGCGAATTCCTTAGGGGAACCCCAAACAAATCCCTGAAAGTTCTTTCCTCAACATCTGGTAAAGTCTGCATCCGACTCGGAGAAGGGCGTTGAGGCATCTGTTGCGTCACTAAAGGAGAAGTTGACTGACTATTCATACTTATCCTTGGCATCCTTGAATCAATATTGGTCTGAACCAATCGATTAATTTGGTCACTTAAGCTTGACAAAAGCTGTTCTTGCTGAGCTGACACTGCTGAAGATATCATATCCTGCAACTCCCGAGGTCGGATGCTAACAGGATTATCCGCACCATTGCCACTACCAGAAGTAGCAACAGTAGCTGAAACCGGCTGACTTCCCGAGGTCGGAGTGCTAGATGCTTGATTGGAAGCCATTTTAGACTGAGATCTGGTAGCCACTCCAGACGTTGACGAGGATGAGGAATCAACAAGAAGTCTACATTCACAGGTAGGACAAAAGGGTCTAATTTTTTCTGACTTCGCCAGACAAGATTTGTGGAAACTATGGCCACAATTTGTTAAAATGTATTGAGCCTTAGATGATATTAACAAACAACATGCTCCACACTTTAGCTGAACATCATCTGAAACCTCTGGATCATCACTTGTCCGCATATGAGCCATCACTAACCAGGAATAACGACTAAAGACAATGATTCACCAAAGTAACTTTACGCCGGCTATAGAAGTACCTCTAATTGCCGACTATAACTTTGACATAAGGACTGTACTCCTTAGGGAAATAATTGAAATCACAACCGAGTAAATAACAGTGAAAACAACACTTTGGAACTAAAGAACAAAATTCATAAAACCATCCAAACAATATCCGAAAAATCCTCTAAGAAGTTTAGGATCATACATGTGCATTTAAAAAACAGTAGAAACGGGGGTCATAAGCTGATAATGAAACAAGATTTCCCTCTAAAACACAAGTACCTCGTGACATTCAAATCAACAATCACAAATCCTATTGAATTTGTCAAACAAAAATCAAAGTTTTAATGAAAATGTTCTTGATAAAGAAAATGACTATAACGTTTTCAATCGTATATCTGAACGATTCTATACTACTAGAAAATGGTAAATTCCGGTATGCCAAAATTTCAAACTGTAGAATAATCTGCTTTGACTCTCAATCAATAGACAAGGCTTGTCAAAGAAACAACATATGATAGAAAGAATTAAAGGAAAGCAGAGAAAAAAGATTTTCAAACTTTGGTACAGTAACAACTGTTCTCTGTAAATCCAAAAGAATGATAAGGATTCCCGATTTATCAAACGTCAATGCTATAGGCCAGAACTAGCTTACAACAAATCCAGAACCTGTAATCCTGTAAAACATCGAAGAGTGACAAACCCGAAATAAGTTAGAAGACAGAAACTCCGGAACTAATGGTCATACCAGGATTATGTACTGACCTTGATTGATTCCTATCAGTTTACCGAAGCCTCAATAATAAAAAAAAATTAATAGAAAATGAAAAGAATTGGAACCGAACAGTATTAGCTTAATGCCAGATGTTATAAAAAATCAATTTCATGTTCAGGCCCCACGTTGGGCGCCATTTATAATTATGTAGCATATAACTAATAGAAGAAAATAATGGTGGGTGTTGTTCGGGAGTACGACCGCAGGCAGTGCACGCTCTTAATCCAGCCTTTTGCTCGTCGGAGGGGGGATTCGATCTGCCTCAGCATCCCAGTACCACATTACTACATACATTATACATTTGTTAGCGTGCAGGAGTCAATAATAGAAGAGTAGAGAGAAATTAGAACTCGAAAGGAAATCATAGGAAACGGAAAAGAAAGTAGCTATCCATTATCTGTTAATTTTTAACATAGCAGAAAAGGAAACGGAAGCCATACCAACACAACCATAGAACAGTTTGGAGAGAATGGAAAAACAGGAAAGGGTGAAGAAAACCTACCAAAATGTTGCAAAGCAACTTGATGTTCTGTTGCTTTAGATGCCCACCCAACCTAGTTGCAACATGCACAGACCAAAGGGCGAATTGTGTTGCAACCCCAAAAGTATTCAGTGACAAGCCTTGATTACATCAGTGAGAGACAAAACAGATATAACGCTAACGCTTATTCAGAATTCATGATGTTACATTTATTTAATTCAAACTCGGATTCGCCCGAGAAAATCATAATTATATTCGTTACGAAATAAACTAGAGGCTAATTCTATTACAATCATTGAATCTTTTGCTCGAGGTATTCAGTTCCAACCAACAGGTAACAGAAGGAAGGAATGCAAATAAGATTTATGAGAGCAAAAGAAATAAAGGCTACGAACAATTTGGTAATCCCAAAACTTATATGGAAAGAATATAACTAAACTTAGAATAATAACTATTATATCTAAAATAAAGAGAATGAGAAAGTATCATGCAAAATGAAATTGAAATAACCATGTTTCAAATAGAATGACAATATTTCGAGCATTATTCCCATCATATGTAAATACACTGAACAATCTGCAGATACAGATACGACCGCAGAGTTCGTATTTGTTCAAATAAGTAAGTTTTCCAGTACTCAACAAAAAAAAACGCAAATACTTTACACCAAATCACATGAGCGTATTAAAATTCATGCAAATTCATCACATCAAGATAAAGAGAATAACAAAATCATATGGCTAGGTGACCACGTATATTTACACTGGCAAAAAAAAACTTCCTGGGTGCAATTAATCGTATTGAAAATATCCAAATAGCATTAATTCTTTAATACTGGAACGCATCAATCATATGGTCAGCCCGTTGTATGTTTTTTGTAATTCTCTTTATCACAATATTCTTATCAAATAAAATCAGAAAGTTCATTGACTTACGGTTTCTATTGTTGTACTCCTCATTGAAAGATCTTTCGCAGAGATTATGTAAATTACAGCAACACTGCATAGAGAGATTAAATGTAAATATGATGAGAATGCACAATTACATTGAAATTAGGTGAGCGAACGAGCCAAGCTAATTTGCCGCAACTAAGGTACATGCTGGGTTGTTACAAGTTTAGTATGATGATTTACTAATGTCAAACCTGTTGGGTCTAGCCACCAAAAATGTTAAAAGTGGAGACTCCAGCATGTCGGACATTAACAGCAGTAATTGACCACAACGTACATACACACGTTAGATTTACATGAAATAATGAAGATCACCATTTAACAAGTTTGTAACAATAAATATGTAAACCGTGTGTATAGCAAGCAATGTTCAATCACTGTCTGCAACGGAATATTTAAAATATTTTGTTGTTGTTCACTTCTATTACACTTTGAACAAATTTCGATATGCAAATTTTTGAATGATTGGGAATGATAAAAAGAATAATACTCGAATAACAAAATTTTCTTAGCAATGTAATATTAATTTCAATATTTTGTTTTTTTTTTCTTTCTGTAATGCCGAATGCTTAAATTCAAAATCTAATGTGAGTTAGGTTATGAGGTTGATTTCTAACACTTATTTTGCATTAAAGTCACAAAAGAGACCCAATTATCACGGCAATTAATTCACTAATCACTTGCTTACTCACTTATTTTGTACTTAATATATAAACTATGACAAATTACGATGTTATATCCACACTATATTCCAATTTCAAAAGGTGATTCAGCACTTCTCCTTCTGGTTATGTAGGGAAGAATCCACCGGAAAGCGAATATAGCCATCAATTGCGTTCAAAACATCGGTAAATGCAACTTTCATAGAGTTGATATGTATTTCTTAGTTAATTCCGAAATCTCCGATCACTGGACGGCCAGAGTTTTCTAGTTTAAAATCGTTTGTGTACCCTCGTGGCACTGCGTTTATTCTCGATAGCTAAACGGACTGGTCTTCTGGTTACATTGAGAAATGAGAAAGAAGTGATGACTGTAATCAAAACAGACTGTAAAAACTAGCCAACTCAACCGTTTTATGTGTGTCATCAGTTGCTGCAAATGCGACACGGGAGCCTAGCAAACAAACAACAACATATTAACAAATGAAAGCCAGTAAAGAAATATACGAATATAAGGTTATAACATTCCGAATAATTACCTCTTGCACCCAAAATGAAGTACAGAAAAATCAATTGGCAATGAAATAAACGAAACAATCCAAAGTAGGCAATCTATCTCGTTGTATAAAACAAAAACGTATGGCGATTGATCCAATGAAACCAAATATATTTTCTGTGGATTATATGATCATATAAAGAAGCAATTTTTAGATAAAAATCCTGTAACACATCAATGCTTCAAAGTCACTCACAATTTTTTTTCCTTCTTTGTAGCGAAGTAGGTTTTAGCCGAAGAAGTGTACTCATATATTAATTATTAAACTAATGTGTCACTTGGAAAAAACTCAACAAGCTTTTACTTAATAATTTGACTTTGATTCACAAACTTTTTAAGCAGAGGAATGTTGACTGTAGGTCTATTCAACAACCAAATGAACGAATCTAGGAATTCATTGCTAAAAGTAGCTTTAAAACCAGGAAACAGCCATGACAAAGGTGCCCAAAATGGCTAACAAGAATAGCAGAAAGACGTCAACTGGTTGATAGATATATTTCGAGATTTTTCCCGTGCTCAAATCCCCAACAGAGGTCGCAGTAAAAAGTCGTTACAAATTCACAATTTGAATATCAAAACAATATGAAAGTAAATTGGTGGATGTAAGTGCAAGCGCCTCTACATTTTCATTCCCGTACATTTGTAACAAATTTCAATTAATATGAATATTTGAATCGTTCTTTCGCAAGTATTACTATTAAACAAATTAACAATTTAATTTTGCCACACGAATGAAAATCGTTTGAACTTGTTTTTAATTTTAAGATATAGCGTTGCAGCAGAAGTTTTTTGTTGGAACAATTCACCGATGCATCTACCTTTATTATTGCATAAAGTCAACAACAATAAAAAATTTCAACCCTGCTTTTGACAGAATAGGCCATAATAAGTAAAAAATTGTAATCAGCTGTTAGCTGTGGCCCACCTTATACATTATTGTAACATGGCACACCCGCCATGCACGCAGAATGTCGTGGGTCCGATTCCTCGGCCAGGCAACATCAAAATTTTCAACGGTGGCAAAATACACCACAGTAATGTTGGCGACATTTCCTAATGTTGGCGACATTTCCTGAGTATTTCAGCCCTGTAAAACTTCTCTACAAGAGGTGTCGGACTCAGCGTTAAACAGTAGGTCCCATATCATTGAGCTAATATGAATCGGGGTGCACTCATTGATATGAGAGAAGTCTCCCATGTCCAGTCTGGGATGTTTATGGAACAATTATTATAACATTTATGATTAAATTTATATGGCATATTTAAATTTTTCACAAATGACGAAAACTACAAAAAAATCGATTTTTAGAATTACCCAAGCCAAATGCGTGGAAATGCACAGGCCAAATTTTTGTAACCATTTTTGTGGCTTTAAGTAAGGTTATTATTAAAATCAACTACAAATATTTGGCCATTCAAGTTTTGCAAAATTACTTAGCAAGATAACAAAAAATCGTCAGTTTTTGGGTAAAAATAGTCAAATCGTCATTTATCAATTTTTGAAGAAAAAATCGTCAAAATGACGATAAATCGTCAAATCTGGCAGCCGTGATTTGAATGTGTTTTACATTGAAATTTACGCTCCCTTGCTCTCAGTAAGCGCCCACTGATGAATGTGTTTGTTTTTTTTTTGTGGCTTTTGGGTTTGTATTTATATTATATCTACACAAATATTTGTTTGCTCGCTAACATAAATTTGTTTGCAGGACCCAAACATATGTTATGTTAGAGAGACCTTTTTTCCTCCGTGTGGTAATGAATTCTACACCTCAACCCTAGTTATTGTCGTTCATCAAAATTATGGTGGTGGACAGAAATTGTCGCCCACTATCATTAACGTATGCCAGAATTAGCTCATCAGGTGACAAGACAGTAAGGAGGACCCTGTTGTCATCCTCTGCCTTTTGTTTCTACTATAAATGTTCTCATCACCTTTGCAGAACAACAGTTTTGTATGCTTACATATGTATCTGAATATTAATAGTCATGTAATTAATGTTTAGTGACAATGAAGAACGCCTCGCGTTTTCAAACATTTTCATGCAAAACTCAATTTGTTGTTGAAGGAAATAGCCAATTGCATGTTTAAGAGTTAGTTTCCACATTTGTAACATCTGTTGTTCATGGGGTATGAATTTCAAAGGCAACATCCATATTCTTTATGATCAAGCGGTTTTTGTCGAATCGAATAGAATATATGTTTTGAGTCGTTTTGAACTCTTAAAGTCAATGCCACAAAAATGTTTGTTGCAACAACGACAACTACTGACATTAACCTTTTTTCCTTTTACGACGGCGAACAGCATGAAGCCGCCGGTGATAATGGCAGTGTCAAGCGAACAATTGAAATCCATTGATGCCGGTTTTGTTGTTCTGCTGCACCCACTTGAAATGCATCTGCTTTTTAGTTGTTTCTTGTCGATTATTTATATTTTTATTGGGTTTTTGTTAATCAGCATCATTTGTTATTGGCCACATTTGCTAAAAATAAAATAACAAAAATTTATATGAAAAACTTGAACTTTAACAAACATTGTGAAAAAAATTAAAATAAATAAGATATGTTTAAACAAACCTTGCAATTTAATGTTTACAACCACTATTGGAGGCTACTACGCTCGGCTAACAATGGTCTAACAAATTGTGTAGTAAACAATAACTGATAGACTTTGAGGCAAATTTTATATAGCAATAAAAGTGTTGAATAAAAAATATTGTTTGAATAGTTGATATTTCGTGTAGATTTAAGGAGTGTTTGAAGATGTTCATCTTCATCTTAATTGAGAAGTATTTGGGAGTGGGAGACAATTTTGCTGATATTTCATAATGGTTTATGTATTTGTGCATGAAAGTAGAAAAAAATGCAGCAAACAAATAATGTTTGTTAGAAACTGAAACAAACATATTATTTGCTTGCACCCAAACATGTTATTTGTTTGCTGCATTTATTTTTCTGCGTGTGTGTATGTAACATGTATAGTGCCTTTTACGATTCATGCATATCAGTTAATTTCGGCCGGACCGAACTTGTTATACCCTCCACCATGAATTGTATTGATGTAAAATGGAACAATTAGTTTCCTTACTAAATGCTGCGCCAATTCACGGCTTATTCCTAGGAGAAATGGAATATGCTAACTGGATAATATCAGGTACATTTAAACAAGGATTAATACCAATGAGATATCGATGTTTTATACACACAGAACATATGTCCCAAACATATTTTGCAGCAAACGTATATTTGTTTGCAGGCAGTCCTGAACATAACACAAGTTTCGGTCCTGCAAACAAATATATGTTTGGGTGCAAAAAAATACAAACCCAAAAGGCACAAAAAAAAAACAAACACATGCACCAGTGGGCGCTTACTGAGAACAAGGGAGTGTAAAATTCAATGTAAAACACTTTAAAATGTGTGCTCACTTGCTCTCAGTAAGAACTCACTGGATATCTCTATAGTATACACACAAATCTTGTGTTTTTTTATTGAAAGGCAAAAGAACAACAAACACATAGGTACATACAAAATTCCAAAGAAATACCTAACACACTTTAATAAAAGAAAAACTGATTGAAATAATTTCTAAATAGTCACACTTTTAAAAAGGGAAAATACATAGAAACATAGTTGAACGCTTCTTCTGAGTTGTGAAATAAAAAAAATTGTCCTCACAGTTGAAATCATCAGCGGGGAATCGGCATCAAGAATCAAATGATCATGTAATGTAATAAATAAATAAGGATATGCCATATTTCAAATATACATACCCAGCAAAATAAATTGGAAGTAGTGCAATGTAGACTAGTTCTTTCACGGCATGTTTTTATGCAGTTCAAACGGAGTCGTGAAAAAGGCACGCCATTCCTCACATTTTAACCGCATTTGGATGTAATCCAAAGAATCACATCCATTTGTCACATTTTAACAACATCCGGAGGCAGTTCAACGGAGTCGTGAAAAAGGCACTCCAATTCCCCACAATTTAACAGCATCCGGATGCAGTGCAAACGGAGTCTTAAAAAAGGCACTCCGTTCACTACATTTTATTAGCAGATTTTAGAGATCCCTACATGTACATAAATCAGTTTGTACATCTCTACAGGCATCGGAATACATTTCTAAAAAGAGATAATCGTGTTAACATTTCCAAACATTTGTTAATACAAACTAAATAATATTTAATTTGTGAACATTTTTCCGGTAACTCACGAGAAGAAAATTTCCCAATGGAGTGCTGTTGGAATACATGTCGAAATCTTAACTGGTGATGGGAAGACAATATCAAACCCATTTAGCAGATGAAGCAAAAGCACTTAAGCTTGGATTAAATGAAGAGCGGAGGAAACACACATGTTTGCGATTGAATTCAATAGAAAATTTTCATAATTTGTGTTAATTTAATAAAGTTATTAATATTTTTGTTTTACACAAATAATAAATGCATTTTATTTTGTTATTCAAAACACGTGTTCTGGACTGCCTCCTATTCTAGCCCAAAGGGTCAGTTAAAATGCAATGCCAAAGGGTCAGTTAAAATGCAGTGCCAAAGGTTCAGTTAAAATGCCATGCCAAAAGGGTCAGTTAAGTATGGGTAAGTATGTATGTAATTACCAATATTAAATGCGATTTCTTCCTTGTCCAATAAAATAATTCCATTCAACTTTCCGAATCAATTATAAAATGTATTGGCCATTTAATTTACTAAAAAGCACAATTTCTTTAAGAAAACACAAAACACTGATTTATTCACTCACTTTACCGTCTTGACTCTACAAAGGCAACTAAAATACTGAAGAAAGAAAAAAATATAATTCATATCATTTCTTCTTTGCCTGCTGGTTAACAACAACAAAACAAGAAACACACGAGTTTCTACGTCTTCTATTATACAATACACACAACTCTTTATTATAAAACAGCATTCCACAGCCGCGAGAGCACCGTTATTACTCTCGTTGACAAACATCCTCTCTCCACTCATGAAAAAAAATTTTCTAACACGATTTGTATGGAAGGAAAAAAGTGATAGTGGGCGCCTGGAGTTTCTAATTCTTGGGATTGTGCTGAGCAAAAAAGTCCACTAGACCATATGTCTACGGTGAAAATCGAGTCCCCGGATTTTGACTTAAAATTTTTTCAATGGCCAAACCATATCCCAGAAACTTGGCCTATCCTGAAAATTTCCTTTTGCGTTCTTAGTACACTCACCAAGGACTTTCATCTCCAAAAGGAAATTTCCACCCACTGACTTTGAGTCAAATTTTGTAGAACAGTGTAATTTATCGATATTTTCAGAAAAATATGCACTTTCTCGGGACCATAACTGCCTGAAGGAGTGTTCTAATGCTTTTGCAATGTACTAGAGAGTTCTTAATTATTGTCTTGGCTACAATTTTTGTGTTTGTGTTGGATCGAAAATTTCAGTGGTTTGGCTGTTACACACATGCCAAAATATCCAAAAAACCTTGAAAAAAAACTTCAAGTCAAAATCCGGGGGCTCGATTTTCACCGTAGACATATGGTCTAGTGGACTTTTTTGCTCAGTACAATCCCAATAATCAGAAAATCCAGGCGCCCGTGGTGGTGTTCAAATCGCCCAACCTAACCTGCGTATGCTTTTGCAATGTACTAGAGAGTTCTTAATTATGTCTTGGCTACAATTTTTGTCTTTGTGTTGGATCGAAAATCTCAGTGGTTTGGCTGTTACACACATGGATCAAGTGGCTAAAACCATCAAAATTATGAAAATCGGTTGGTACGTCCTCTGGGGGCTATATCAAAACGTGATCTATACCGACAATTCTCAGCGGGAAAATGCTGTACCCCCAGCGGAATAGAAATACCAAATCAGCCATTTCGGTTAGATAATGTGACTAAAATCTTCAAAATCCGGAAATCGGGAGGTACCTTCTATGGGGTTATATCAAAACATAAACCTGTACCAACAATTCCTGACAGGAATGCAGTATATCCCAAACGAAGCCTATATACCGAATTTTACTCATCTCTGTAAGAGAATGCGACTAAAACTTTGAAAAACACAAAGCTACTGTTCTGTCGGGGGCTACATCTAAACATGGACCCCAAAAAACTAAATAACAAATTTCAGTCATTTCGATAAGATAATAGGCTAAAACCTTAAAATGCAGCTTTATAGGGGCTACACGAAGACGTGGACCTATACCGAAAAATTTCAGGTGGAATGTTTTATAACCATAACGAATAGCAAAAACCAAATTTCAGCCATCTCGGTGAGATATTGAGGCTGCCACAACCTTCAAAATACAGAAAATAGGGAGGTACCGTTCTCTGGGGGCAATATGAAGGCTTTGACCTATACTGAAAAATTTCTGTTGGAAAGACTCATACCCCCAACGAAGACTTAATAAAAATGTCAGCCATTTCGGTCTAATATTGAGGCTAAACCAAATATGCCGAAAATAGGGAGATACAATTCATATAGGAAGGAGTGAAATATACCGACAAATTTCAGGTGGAGTGTTTTATACCCACAACGAAGACTAAGTACCAGCCATTTCGGCGGAAAATTGTGGGCACCACCTTCAGAATTCCGAAAATCTGGAGGTATCTCTCTATGGGGGCTATAAGAGGGCGTGGACCTATACCGAAAAATTTCTGGTGGAAAGTGTTATACCGTCAACGAAGACTAACAGCGTGTTTTTGTAAAAAGTGTTTGCCCATTCGTTCGTCGATTTCATGAACGAAGACACAATTTGGTTTTTATAGCAGTTGACGTTTGTATTCGTGTGACAAACAAATGAAAGCTTTTTATTTTATTTGAAAAAATCATTTTTAGTGTAATTCTCATCTACAATTTGAAAACAAAGCGACGTACGTTTATAGCAAGTATTTATTCGAACAATTATAAGATTAAAGCGTATTTCTTGTAACTTAGTCGAATAACTACATGGTATGTTAAAGTGGAATTTTGATGTAAGCGACAATTCGCTGTCACCTAAAAATGAAAACAAAACAGAAAGGGCGCTTACATCAAAATAGTTTTTGCTCTAATTTCGTAACGGTACATGGCAGAGTTATAAAAATTTGGGAGATGGCGTATTGGAATATTCTTTATCGATTTCCGTAAAAAAATGAAAATATAAAAAATGTCGCTTACATCTTTTTCGCGGGAAGGGCTCGATATATTCTTTATAGGGTCTCCGACGAATATTTCGATGTGCTACAAACGGAATGATAAATTCAAAAATTTAAAAATAAAAAATCCATATTCAATGACAAGTTTCGTCTTATACAGTATAATCTCGGTAATCCGGACACCACATGTTTTGGCGGTGTCCGAATTATCGAATTGTCCGGATTACCGAATAGCTACAAAAAATATACATTGTAATTTAAAACAAGTAAAAAAGCATTAAGTTCGGCAGGGCCGAACTTTTCATACCCTCCACCATAAAATATTCTGAACTAAAATGGAATAATTACTTTTCATTCCTGTCCCCAACTTTAAGTGGGTACGTTAAAATGTCAGATAATGTTTATGTACATTTATGCTTCATTCGGTAGGCCCTTTTTTATGGTGCCTATATCTAACTATGTATGTTAACAAATTTTGGTGGGCTAGAAATTGGGAGGTACTGTTATATAGAAGTTATAATAAAACATGGACCTATGTTGACAGTTTTTGATGGGAGCCTTTAATGTCAAATAACTCCTAATTCGGTTAAAAAATTTAGCTAGAATCTTCAAAATATCAAAAATCGGTACATAACGTGGGAACTTCAAATGTCATTAACAGCTAGTTCGGAGGTATCTGGGCTATACGAAAATATGAACTTAAATGAACCGTTATATGGGGGCTATACCAAAACGTGGACCTATGTCCACAAGTTTGGTTATATAAGTTTATTGACACTTGAGAACCCTAAGTGTCAAAATATAGCTAAATCGGTCTGAAAATGTAGCTAAAACTGTCAAAATACCGTAAATCGGGGGGTACCGTTAAATGGGGGCTATACCGAAACGTGGACCTATGTCCACAACTTTTGTTATATAAATTTATTGACATTTAAGAACCCTAAATGTCAAATTATAGCTACATCGGTCTGAAAATGTAGCTAAAAACTTCAAAATACCGCAAATCGGAGGGTACCGTTATATGGGGGCTATACCAAACCGTGGACCTATGTCCACAACTTTTGTAATATAAGTTTATTGACACTTAAGAAAATAACGAACACATTTTTCTGTCTTCCAAAAAGAAGACTATATACTTGGAAATCTCCACAAGATCGGAAAGATAACATCGTGAGGAATCAAATAGATTATATAATCATAAATAAACGGTTTTTCTCTTGCATAAAGAAAACATCGACATATCCAGGAGCTGATGTACCATCCGATCATAATCTCTTAATGACGAAAATGTGCTGCAAAATATCCCTATCAAAGAAAAAAATAGGGCGAAAAAAATTTGCTGTTGAAAAACTGGATAACCACGATACACACACAATTGTGAAGCAACATATAAATCGTGAACTACACAATATTAACAGAGATGATGTAGAGAGCATTTGGTATTCTATCAAGCACTCATTAAAATTTATTGCCAGCAACAATCTAGGAAACTACAAAAAACCTAAAAATAAAAAATGGATGACGAACGTCATACTCAAATTAATGGAAGAACGTCGAAAGTACAAACATACAAATTATGAATTATATTTTGAGCTTCATAGAGAAATACAATCGACAATACGCATTGCAAAAATTGAGCACTTAAATAGTCAATGTCAGGAAATTTAACGTCTCCAACAGCGTCACGATGACTTCAATTTACACAAAAGACTTAAGGAAGCCGCTGGAGTACGATTTAAGTCAATACCGAAAGTACTATACGTTAACAACAAAGCTGTCTTTGACACAAATGAAAAGAAAATAGTGTGGAGCGAATACATAAGACAGATATTTTATGACAATAACCGATCGGTCAACGTTCCAGCTAACCAACAATCGCTCACTGGGAACCCAATCACTAAATCTGAGGTGGAATGTGCAATAAAATTACTACGTAATAAAAAAAGCTGTGGACCAGACGAAATTCCCTCCGAATTGTTAAAATTAATAGATGACGAAAACCTACAGCTTTTGGTAGTGCTATTTAATTACATATATGACTCAGGCCGATATCCTCAAGACTGGCTGAAATCAACTTTCATCACAATTCCAAAGAAAAGCCACCCAAGACAATGTAGCGACTACAGACTTATAAGTTTAATGAGCCACGCTCTCAAAATTTTTCTAAGAATCATTCACTCCAGAATTTATAAAAAATGTGAAGAAGCCATGGGACTATCTCAATTTGGATTTAAAGAAGGCATGGGTACAAGAGAAGCCCTACTCTCTATTCAAGTGTTAATACAGAAATGCAGAAATGTACATAAAGATGTTTATCTATGTTTTGTGGATTACGAAAAAGCCTTCGACACCGTACAACATGACAAAATGGTGGAAATCCTCACATCTATTGGCATCCAAGGAAAAGAATTACAATGCATCAAGCAATTATATTGGAACCAAACAGCACAAGTCGACATTAATGGAGAACTGACAGAATGCATTGCAATATCGAAAGGAATTAGACAGGGTTGTATATTGTCGCCATTATTATTCAATATCTATACCGAAAGAATTTTTGAAGAATCAATGTCCAACGCTCGTAAAGGCGTATATATTGGTGGAAAATTCGTCAACAATATCAGATATGCAGATGATACCACTTTAATTGCGAGTAGTGTATCAGAACTACAATTTCTTTTGAGTCGGCTAAATTCCTATAGCGAAAAGTATGGGTTAAAGATTAATATATCAAAAACTAAATATATGGTGATAACCAGGTCTAGAAACCAAAGTACAAACGAAATATATATAAATAATACACATATCGATAAAGTACAGAACTTTAAATATCTTGGCGTCAAAATAAATGAAAACTGGGACAACTCGAAAGAAATACGATGCAGAATTGAAATGGCAAGAGATGCATTTTTCAAATACAAAAATATTTTATGTAGTCATGACATAAATATGGAAACAAAAATACGATTTATTAAAACTTATGTCTGGTCGGTTCTGCTGTACGGCGCAGAAGTATGGACACTAAAAACCGCTAAAATAAAGAAATTGGAAGCCTTTGAAATGTGGATCTACCGTCGTATCCTAAAAATTCCATGGACACATCTAACATCAAATTCTGTGGTTCTTTCAAGGGTTAACCGTCAACGGGAACTCATTGGAACAATAAAAAGAAGAAAAACATCATATCTTGGACATGTAATGAGGAACGCAAAATACAAACTGCTCCAAACCATAATCACTGGAACAATAGAAGGGAAGCCATCCAGAGGACGGAAAGAAATATCATGGATTGACAATATTCTTAAATGGACCGGCATTGGAAATATCTCAACCCTACTGAGTGAAGCCAGAAATAGAGACGCCTTTATGGAGATCATGGAAAATATATGAACATACCTTAAAATTTGTAACAGATAATTATATATAATTGTATTGGTCGCTTATATTCGGAGATCGAATATGCAAATAAAGAAGAAGAAGAACCCTAAATGTCAAATTATAGCTATATCGGTCTGAAAATGTAGCTAAAAACATCTAAACACCGTAAATCGGGGGGCACCGTTATATGGGGGCTATACCAAAACGGGGACCTATGTCCACAACTTTTGTTATATAAGTTTATTGACACTTAAGAACCCTAAATGATAAATTATAGCTACATCGGTCTGAAAATGTAGCTAAAAACGTCAAAATACCGTAAATTGGGGGGTACCGTTATATGGGGGCTATACCAAAACGTGGACCTATGTCCAAAACTTTTGTTATATAAGTTTATTGATACTTAAGAACCCTAAATGTCAAGTTATAGCTAAATCGGACTGAAAATGTAGCTAAAAACGTCAAAATATGCAAATCGCTGGTGGTTTAATTTAGCTCATCAGGCATATCGGATGTGACTTGCTAGAAGACAAAGGCTGATTGTAATAACTTCTATTTATACAACCATTATTACAAATTTGCAGATATGAACTATTTTTGAAGCCTTTTTTACCAAGTCAACCTAGAGTCTTGTATAGATTCATTTCAATACAACCTCCTTAGGTCATGTTAGCTCGATTAAAATTCAAATAATTAAAAACTTTCATAAATAATGACCTTCGTCCTAATAAGACAACAATATATAACATATAATATCTATTTTATCAATAAAAAACCAAATTACTACTCTAAACAATAAAATAAGTAACTTAAATGACTCAATGTAGAAGAAAACGAATGAGTGTCCGGATTATCGAGGTACAAAATTTTCCGTGTGTCCGGATTACTGAGTCTGCAGTGTAAATATTTTTTTATGCAAAAATAGGCTTGGGGAAACAAAAGAATCTATAAAACAACATAAATCCAACCAATTTAGCGGATTAAAAAAATCAATATTTTTGTCAGAAAATTGGTAAAATTTTTAATATAGATCTTATAGCGTTCTTCCTGGAAGGCACGTACCGCCAACGTAAGACTAATTTGAAAGAAGATTTCTTCATCTTGCCACTGATGCCAATTATGTTAATATACGTGGACAACAGACAACAGATTTATATGCTAATATATCTATAGAAACCCTATTCTAGGGCAGCTTTAGTCAGCGACCACCATTAATAGTCTGGCACTAGATGGAAGCTGATTTTAATACTGAATAATCTTAAACCCATGACCTACTTTGGAAAATTATTCCCGAGGTAGGCACTGGTGGGCATCATGACTAAAACCTTAGGTCAAATTTAAGTATATGAATTGGCTTTACAAAATACACTAAGAAAACATGCAGCTATCTAGAATTCCACAACACGCTAAAACACTATTTTTTAATGAAAATTAAGCTATTACCTCCTCTTTCAAAATCCCATATAATATTTTGCTATACGTATTAGTTTCGCGATATTTTGAATATATTTACTTGCACTTAAAATATAGGTTGTACCCACAACAAAAAATATTAGTCAAATGTTCCGACTTTTGAAGCTATTCTTATGAATATCGCATTCGAATGAAACAACTGTCAGAGTTGCCAGATGTTTTACCAAAATTTTGACATTAATTTTTTTTATTTTTGGCCAATGGGTGGATCCACTGTGCAATGGGAACATAAAATTTTACTTACAGGTAGTTCGGTCCAAAAATGTAGCCACAATTTTAAAAGTATCTAAATTCCGGAGGTGCCGTTACAACAACACATGGACACTAGGGTTATAACTTTTTTGCAATTTTTGCAAATTTCATGTAGGGCATGAAAAACTACTTTCTCTATCGCGAAAAAAGTTTACGCACCAAATGCATTGAAGTTCAGTAATGCATTATTTAATTTTTTATTTGTTATAATGACATACACGCTTTTCGTAATAACTTATTAACAGTTTTAATCTAATTTAAAGTCAATATCTAACCATTCTGGACAAATTTATTATCAAAACACGCGTTTTCGTTATCAGGACAATATTCCGCACATGGTACTGGCGTGGTATTTTTTTGGTTATAGCCCTTATGGATACTAGATCAAAATCCGATCCGATTTTAATTTTTTTTTTTTTTTGAAGAAATCGTTTGTTGTTTCATCGTTCAGAGCATAATTGTCACATTTAGAGAATTTTCGTGAAATGCACCTTTGGCCACATACAAATTACTATGGAAAAAATAACGCTAGGCTGGCACGGGTTAATGTTATCCTATCGCCAGCAAATTTCATATATAAGGTTTTTGGGTCAAATGGGAAAATTTTGGGGGTAGGAAATCCAAAAATGAAAAAATTTGCTCTGAAGAAATCGTTTGTTAGCCACAATAATGAACTGGTAAAGTTTTATCATCGACCATAATTGTCTATAACGTATGTTATAACAACAACAACAATGAAACAAAAGTCGTGTTGACCATTGTTATACTTTAATCATCGGTAATTTCTGAAATTTAGATATTTTTTGCTCTCTTAGATATGTGTCGGATAGATTTAACCTGTATTTACTCTTTTGAAAGAAAATAATGAAGTAAATTGTTGTATTAATCTATTATGTATAACAAAAATTCCATTATTTGTGTGCCAATAATTATACCATTCGACTATTAACCTTATTTGCCAAAAATGTAAACTCCAAAAAAAAGTTTCTTTTACATTTTTATTTATAATAATATACACGTAGACATTGTCTGCTAATATTTACATAAATACCTTCAACACAACTCCTTACAAAGTAATTTCAAACGCCAACGCATTCTGCATCAAACATGTGCGCTGCCTTAGTCACCACAGCTCGCTAGACAGACATGTGATTTATTAAATATTTAAACAATTTCAACATTATAATTTAACATTATTATTATATATTGGGGTTTTTTGCAGTTGTTGGGCATAGGTGTTTGAATCTTGGTTTTGTGATGTTGCTGTTCTGCCTGCCTTCAAAATTAGTGTGTTGTCGTGTTGATATAGGGTAGTTAGACCACGATATGTTGCAACAATGGGCTCCATGCAAGCAAGCAAACATTATTCATTCATCAATTGTAACAGTTAGTTGTTGTAGTGGTAACAACTTAACTGACAAATTGATTGTAGGAGCTAATGTTAGCAATAAAAGTAAACAGCCTGCTGCACTGGGTTAAGTTATTGCAAATGTTGACATCCCAGCAAAATTTGACGGAAGGGGTTCTTTGCGATGACGTGATTTCATGTCATCTTTTGCATTGGTTTAAAGGAAGTCGTGAAAGATCCGATCTTTTCATTAGGATTTGAACCAATGCAAAGGAAGTCGTGAAAGTTCCGATCTTTTCATCAGCATTTGTACCCATTCCATCGATCCAATAGAGATGATTGTGTTTTTATTTACACACCTGTTTATTTTCATTTTGATATGTTCCAGTACTGCAAAAATGTACTAATTTTTACTATTTTTTCCGATAACATAAAGGAATAATTGTTATCGTTGTAAAAATAAGTAGATTCTTGCAGTTTCTGGAACAGACCAAAGTTGTTAGAACTGTCGTGATGTTGTCTTACATTTCCTGCATATCAAACAACTAAAACTTCTAAACAATTGGTATTATATGAAGTCCCAACCATCGAGTTAAAAATAGAATCGGACTGCACACATTGCTATTTTAAAAGTTCCCTTGTCTGTTCTAAATCTGACATAGAATGAAATCAATCAAATCTCGCTTCTTGGAATTTGAAAAAAAAGTCCGAAACGAAAAGGAACAAGAATCTGAAAATAAAGAAGAAACTACTTTTGGAAAGAAACAATTAAAAATAAATTAATTAAGCATAAATGTTATTTTCCATAAAAAGTCTCTCCTCCCCGTTCGTTACATTTTGTTCTTAGAGATCCCTAAAGCAAGCCGGGTTGTAGATCCCTACATATTTCCGTCACTAAACAAAAGAGTATAAATTACCAAAATGTTGTTATAAAATAACAAAATTATAAAATAAAACTAATTTACGAAATAAAAATACGTAAAAGAGTGCGTTTGGAGTCCATGTTGAAATCTGAACTGGTGATGGGAAGATAATTGAAAAAAAAACTTTTTGTAAGATGAAAGAATATCAGTTGCGGAGAACGGAGGAAGTAATCTTTTGCGTTGCAGCGGTGGTGATTACATTGCAATTTTGGATGTAAACTTTTGAAAAACTAAACTGATAAATTAATTGTAGCTATTTCATGAATTCGTTTGAATTAATAAAGAGTTTTGTTTTTCATGAAAACCATAATTCAATACAGCATTTCCATTTTCCAAACAAGACATGAAAATTTCATGCCAAGGGGTTGGTGAAAATGACATGCCAAAGCATTGGTTAAAATGACATGCCGCATTGGTGGAAATGACATGTCAACGCATTGGTTAAAATGACATGCTTAGGATCCAGAAAAGAACGTCATCTTTTGGGGTCCACGCTCATATAAAATTCATCGATGAAGATGCTAAAAAGATGACATGCTAGATCACTTGCACCCATGATTGAATGTCATCTTTGGCATCGAACATTTTGCTGGGATTAATTGAAAATGTTGATATATTTGTAAAGTAACGATTTTTCTATCTTTTTCTAAAGGTAAAAGTAATCAATAACCATAAATTTAGTATTGAATACTAATGAAATATTTGATGAAGTGGAAAGTTCATAATATTCCTATAAAAAAGTTATGTTATGAAGTATTGAAAGATAATAAATGATGTGAACAAGGAAAGTATTTACTATTTACTTAGTCAAATAGTCCGATAGTTAAGGTTTGCTACATATGAACATTATAATTGTTCCACAAACATCCCATACGGGACAAGGGAGACTTCTCCCACATCAATGAGGACCTACTGTTTATTGGCGAGTCCGAACGGCACGTCTTAAGACACCACTTGTAGAGAAGTTTTACATGGCTGAAATACTCAGGAAATGTCGCCAACATCACTGAGATATATGCATACCCAGGAAAAATTTGGATCCGGTAGTCATTACGTAACCCTTTACAAAGTAATGTAAACAAGCTTCTTTTCGTATTACAGGTAATCTGAAAAGTAATGGGTTACTTCATAAAGAATTTAAAAGGTAAACCTACTTACTTTACTCCTCACTAAGTAATGAGTGAGTGTGTGAGTGAGTGTGTGTGTGTCCGACTATAAATCCTAGGGTTGTGTGTTCAACGCTCACCGTCGACACGCGAGTTTTTTTTAATTAAAAAATAACCGTTCGTGGTGCACATGTGCACTGCACATTTAAGTTCTTAAGCAACCCTTAATATTCGTGTGCGTGGCATAGTGCGTAGTGTCTTTGGCTAGAAACCAGAGGGTTCGTGGGTTCAATTCGGGCAGACAGCGAAATAAAATAAAGTAAAATAAAAGTAAGATGTTCTCTACATCAACTGTCTAAAAATATAATTGTTTTTCACCTTACTTTTCATCTTCTAGTGGGCACAGAATAACTAGTTATTCTAGTGGTCCTAAAATAACTACAAACTGTGTGCGACATGCCTTGTAAAAATAATGGGGAAGAACGGGGGTTTGAGAGTAGCTACGGCTGCCTTACGAAACCCATGATTTTGGGAAGACTGTTTTTTGCTGGGTATGTGCATTATGGTTATAAATTTTCTGCATTTTTTGCAAATATCAAAAATACCACCACATAGCCCTATAGAGCATGGAAAAATATTAAGAAATGCATTTTCACCCCTACCGTAAATAAATTTCCAATTACCCACATATTTTTCATTGCAGTTTTTTCATATCTGTTTTCCATATAATAGCATATCGTTATCCTATTTATCAATATTGGAAAATTCTACATACGGCCAATACATAAATCGACATAATTTAATCCTTTGAACCCCGATTTTTTTCCGTAGAGTTAAAAATATTTGTCATATTTATTATGATTAGTAGTCGCAAAAATAAGTCCTTTATGCAAAAAATTTCCATTTTTATTCTTCTGAAATCAACCTACCGACACCCACTTAGTATAAATAATAAATATCTCAAACGGTGTGGGAAATACGCATACACAAACATGCAAAATTGCCCACAGGCAACATCGGGCCACAAAGGGTTAACCGTTTACTTTAATACAAATAAACCCTATGTATCCAAATATATGTTTGTTCAAAAAACTAAAATCAAAATTGATCTTTATAAATATTTCAAAAGGCATTGAGAAATCTTAGTTGGTACGGAAACGTTTTGTGCAGAATTGAACTAAAAACGCGTTTTCGTTATCAGGGCGATATTCCGCACATGGTATTCGCGTGGTATTTTTATACCCTCCACCATAGTATGGTTTGTGGTTTTAAGTTTGTTTTTCCGTTTGTAACGCATTGAAATACTCATTTGCGACCCTATAAAGTATATATATTCTTGATCAGGGTAAAATTCTAAGTCGATCTGAGCACGTCCGTCCGTCCGTCCGTCCGTCCGTCCGTCTGTGGTAATCACTCTAGCATCCACAAAAATAGAGCTAGGACGCTGAAATTTTGAGAAAATGCGTCTTTTGTTTGCAGGCAGGTCAAGTTCGATGATGGGCTATATCGGTCCACGTTTTGGTATAGCCCCCATATAACGGTACCCCCCGATATACGGTATTTTGACGTTTTTAGCTACATTATCTGACCGATGTTGCTATAATTTGACATTTAGGGTTCTTAAGTGTTAATAAGCTTATATAACAAAAGTTGTGGACATAGGTCCACGTTTTGGTATAGCCCCCATATAACGGTACCCCCCGATTTACGGTATTTTTACGTTTTTAGCTACATTATCAGACCGATGTAGCTTTAATTTGACATTTGGGGTTCTTAAAAGTCAATAAACTTATATAACAAAAGTTGTGGACATAGGTCCACGTATTGGTATAGCCTCCATATAACGGTACCCCCCATTTACGGTATTTTGACGGGTTTAGCTACATTTTCAGACCGATTTAGCTATAATTTGACATTTGGGGTTCTTAAAAGTCAATAAACTTATATAACAAAAGTTGTGGACATAGGTCCACGTATTGGTATAGCCTCCATATAACGGTACCCCCGATTTACGGCATTTTGACGTTTTTATCTACATTTTCAGACTGATTTAGCTATCAATTGGCATTTAGGGTTCTTAAGTATCAATAAACTTATATAACAAAAGTTGTGGACATAGGTCTACGTTTTGGTATCGCCCCCATATAACGGTACCCCCCCGATATACGGTATTTTGACGTTTTTAGCTACATTATCAGACCGATGTAGCTTTAATTTGACATTTAGGGTTCTTAAGTGTTAATAAAATTATAAATAAGAAGTTGTGGACATAGGTCCACGTTTTGGTATAGCCCCCACATAACGGTACCCCCGATTTGCGGTATTTTGACGTTTTTAGCTACATTTACAGACCGATGTAGCTATAATTTGACATTTGGGGTTCTTAAAAGTCAATAAACTTATATAAAAAAAGTTGTGGACATAGGTCCACGTATTGGTATAGCCCCCATATACCGGTACCCCCCGATTTACGGTATTTTGACGGGTTTAGGTACATTTTCAGACCGATTTAGCTATAATTTGACATTTGAAGTTCTTAAATGGCAATAAACTTATGTGACAAAAGTTGTGGACATAGGTCCACTTTTTGGTATAGCCCCCATATAACGGTACCCCCGATTTACGGTATTTTGACGAGCTACATTTTCAGACCGATATAGCTTTAATTTGACATTTAGGGTTCTTAGGTGTAACTAAACTTATATAACAAAAGTTGTGGACCTAGGTCCAAGTTTTGGTATAGCCCCCATATAACTGTACCCCCAATTTACGGCATTTTGACGTTTTTATCTACAGACCGATTTAGCTATCAATTGACATTTAGGGTTTTTAAATGTCAATAGACTTATATTACTAGTGGACATAGGTCCATGTTTTAGAATAGCCCCCATATAACGTTACCGCCCTATTTCAGGTATTTTGAGAATTTTACCAACAAGTTTTAACCGAATTATCTGTAATTTGAACATTTGACATTTGAAATTCTTAGTGGTCACCACACCTCTCCACCAAAAATTGTCAAGAAAGCCCCCATATAACGGTACCTCCCGAATTTCAGTAATTTGATGATTTTAGCTACAATATTAAACCGAACAAGCAGTAATTTGACATTTGAAGTTCTTAGTGGTCACAACACCTCTCCATCAAAAATTGTCAACATAGGTTCATGTTCGGATATAGCTCCCATGTAACGGTACCTTCCAATTTTCAGTAATTTGGCAATTTTAGCCAAAATTTTTAACAGAACTAACTGTAATTTGACATTTGAAGGTTGTAGTGGTCACCACACATCTGCATCAACAATTTTCAACATAGCCCCAATATAACGATACTTCCCTATTTTCGGTACTTTGAGGAATGAATATTTTATGGTGGAGGGTATGAAAAGTTCGGCCTGGCCGAACTTAATGCTTTTTTACTTGTTTTGGTTACAGCCTTAATGTATGGTACCTCCCCATGTTGCCACGTTTTTGTTCAAAATGTTCTAATATCAACACCGTTAAAGTTTTTTTTTGAAATATTATTTTTGGCACTTATGCTAACGAGGGTATATACATTTTCATAAGGGCAAAATGTGCCTCATCGAAATAATGGTTTTAGACCCCAAGTATGTTTGGACGAAATCCTTTTCACACAATTTGGAGTCGATTTAGCAATGCCCGTCCGCTGTATGTCTGGCTGGCTGGTGCGCATGGTAACTCCTGAACGGATGAATCGATTTGGTCCAAAATTTGTCCTTCGTAATATTTTGTCCAAACTTAGTTTAAGTTCGAAGATGGGCCATATCGGTCCACTCCATCAGGTACGTCCCCAACAAAAGTTCGAAAATATTCGGCAAAATTGTGCGAACGATAACTCTTAAAGGCAGTAACCAATTTGGTCCATCCTTTACCCCTCTTGAAATTTCTACCAGATAGCCACAGCATATTCCCCTCAACTGGACCAACTGCTTAATCAAAGCACTCCTCGTCCCGATAACATATCAGGACAATTATAAAACATTGCCATCTCCATGTAAACAGCCGCAAAATCAGTACTTGGATACCAGAGACCTCCTCCATGATATGACCAGGAGTGTCGTGCTACTACCGATACCTCTCTCGTGCGCTACGTGTTGCTAATGATTGTAAAGCAATGGTGTGCACGGGCATCCACTGGTGGCTGCTGTAAAATACTCTTACTTTTATTAATTCAACAAAACTCAGACCTTTAAGTATTTTTTGTAATTATTATTTAATAAATAATTTCATCCACGATTTTAGATTAAAACTGTGTTCTAACAGTAAAAAAAAAATTAGAAAAACAATGAAAAACGACAAATGTTAAATTCTCTTATATACTCTTAAATTCTGTTTTGCTCACCATTGTTGTAAAGCAGCCAAGATCGCCCATATACGTTAACGTGACTGCAACAACAACATTTGTTCTCATTATTCTCAGCTGTCGTGGTTTAGCAAAGCAAAGATTCGCTCAGAGAGACTAATGACCAAAATATTTTGAGAATCACCGTTGTAAAGTAGCCCTATATTACATTACAATCAGTAGCAACGCGTAGCGCACGAGAGAGGTAACGGGAGAAAAGGAGAGAGGAGAAACGTCTTTTCCGCAGGAAAAAGAGGGAGATGGAAAAGCGGGAGTGTGAACAAATCCAGATGTACAGGAGACAGAATGAAGCCCGAAAATTCTACCAAAGAGTGAAACATCAAACTGATGGCTTTGATACTGGCACATCCTCCTGTAGAGCATTGGTGAGCAAACTGCGAGAGACTCATGTATTTTTAACACTATTGTGTATCAGGGATGGAAAAGTCAGTACAATAGTACTTTTTTCAGTACCATTTCACTATAAAAAGTACCGAAGTACCCCCGCGGCGATTTCAGTACCATTACTCTAGTCCCACAGGTTGAAAAATTTTATGTGTAACTAAAAGCCCAAAATTCACACGTTGCTTCCAAAATTAAAATTGTTATATAAGTAATATACCAAAATATGAACCTTTATTGATCATTTTCTTAGTGGAGCTCTTCCGAACCGAAATACAAAGTTGCATTCACTAAAGTAGACTAGGTATCGTAGTACCTTCCAACCTGAGAAGTTGCAATACCTCTTCTATGGGCTACATTAGTTCTGGCAAACTATCGACAGTCCGACTATCGCTTTGATTACTGACATAAAACAAAGTTAACATCGGCCAACAAGGCATGTTTTTGGGCTATCTGTTACGAATTATTTAAAAAAAAATAATTTGATTAGAGTTCAATATAAACGATTGACGACAGCAACCAAAACGAAAGTCGGATAGTTTGCCAGCACTAGGCTATATTAAAACATGCATCTGTACCCACAATTGCCTACCTATAGGAATGTTTTATACCCATATTGAATGCAAAATAACTAATTTCAGTTATTTCGATGGGATAATGAGGCTATACCTTTAAAACGCCGAAAATCGAATGGTACCGTTTTGTGGTGGCTGCATCAGAACGGGACCGGCACTGTCAAATTTCTGGGAGTTTTGTAACCCCAACGAAGACTAAATACCAAATTTCAACAATTTTGGTATGATAATATGGGTCAAACCTTCAAAATATCGAAAAATTTTCAGGAAGCGGTAGAGTCTCCCACGAATATTTTGATGTGTTACAAACAGAGACAAAGTTACTTATATGTACCCTCCAGGAAGGTATAAAAATATATACGATTTTGCAACATTTTTTCAGAATTCATGATATGTATAATCTTTTTTGTTGTTTTTTTTTTGCTGAGTAAACATTTTTAATTTAAAAAAGTACCCTTTTAATGAAAATAGTACCATTTTAGTACTTTTTGGATTTTTTAATTTTCCATCCCTGTTGTGTATGAGGCCGAGCATTTCTACCCAACAGTGCTGTAGAGACCAGAACGGTAATCTGGTAACTGATACAGATAGTGTGCTAAGGATATGGAAAGAGCATTTTTCCAAACTGTTGGTATCCCAAAAGTAGCGAAGTCGACGATGATACCACAGATCCAATCCCAAGAGATAGTATTGAATGTTTACCACTCGGCCAAGATGTAGAGCTGGCAAACCATCGATGGAACTATCGATATTATCGATACGTAATTTCTTACCCCAATATCGATGAATAGTTTTTTATATCGACACTATCGAAAACTTTGACATCACTAAATTGATAATGTAGAAGCAATAGCCAGAATTTTTTAAAGCAAATTATAAACAGAAGCGATTGCATAATCAAGCCAGATGTAACAATTAGAGAGAAACCAAATGACATAGGTGTACCACAATTTGAGGAAAAACTCACACGAATACAGAAGAAAGGTTCAGCTGAGTTGGAACTCATGATACCGAACAGAAAGTTTTCAGAGCAATACAAGAAGATGAATAGCGTTATGGCGATCCATAGCACTTTTTCGCTCTGAATTGGATTTTGCGTTCGGGTTTGGCAATTTCTGTGTTTTGTGTTATACTGCAAAAGGGCTTTATGACTTCGAGGATATGTCATTTCAAAATTTTCTTTATGTTGTTGGGGAAATTACAACAAACATATTTTTTTATAAAGGGATTTGACATTTCATATTCGAACAGCTGGTGTGATACCACTACCTGGGTAATTGTGCCACGGTAGTAACAATAGAAAGTGAAATAATATTCTCCAAAAATATTTCGTCAAATTGGGCTGAAACAAATCTCTTCAACATCCACCTCAAGAGCACCAAATCTTAACGTACCGACGTTTTAAAATTGAATTTTACAACGGTATTTCAATGGCCTACGAAATGTAAACAATACACCTTTGTCCAAATAAATAGGGGTGACATTTCTACGATAGTATCGATTTTATCGACAGTTTGAAGCAGAAATATCGAAAAAATCGAATGGGGCCGATATCGATAGTTTGCCAGCTCTACCAAGATGAGGTAACGACAGCAATAAACCGGCTGAAGAACGCGTACCCGATGATTGGAACCTGAGCATCCTGTGTCCCGTCCATAGGAAAGGATATAAGATACTATGCTCCAGCTTAAGTCTTCTCACCATCGCCTACAAGATTGTGTCAGGGATATTGTGCGAACGACTAAAGCCCATGGTTAACGAAATAATTGGACTATACCAATGCGGCTTTAGTCTTGGGAGAAGACCCAAGAGATGCAGATCGGCACTTACCACCTTTTTGTCGATTATAAAGCAGCCTTCGATAGCCCGGTACGTTCAAAGGTATTGCAAGCCCTGTCTGAATTTGGTATTCCGGCAAAGCTCATTCGGCTTTGTAAAATGACTCTAACTGACACAAGATCTTCAGTTAAAATAGGAAAGAACCGCTTCGAAGAGTTTTGTACGAAAAGAGGTTTCAGGCAAGGAGACAGCCTTTCGTGTGATCTTTTCAACATCCTGCTACAAAAGGTTATACGAGAGGCAAACGTCAACAGAAGTGGCACAATCTACACCAATAGCCACATGTTACTTGCTTATGCTGATGATATAGACATCATGGAACGTTCAGTAAAAGAAGTAACCGATACCTTGATGAAGGTCGCAGGAGAATCTGCTAAGGTGGGCCTGGCGGTAAACGGCGAGAAGACCCAGTTGATGGTGTCGACGCGTAATGCGTCCATTGAGATCGGACCAACTGTTGAAGTTGGTTGGTTCCTATAATTTGGAGGTAGTAAAAGACTTCGTATACTTCGGCACCGCCGTAAACACAACAATCGACATCAGTTGTGAAATAAAAAGAAGAATTGTATTAGCCAATAGATGCTACTTTGGCTTAAGTAAGCACTTCAAAAACAAAGCCACAACTCGTCAAACAAAAATACCGCTTTACAAAACACTGATACTACGCGTGCAGATGTATGGTTCCGAAAAAGAGAAATAAAATGTTCATATGCAAACACTTTTATACAATTTTTTTCCCACTCCACTAATTTTAAAATTTGGTTCACAAAATCTATGTACTACAGACATGGGTACCTGTAAACACCATATGATCACTATTTACTTCTAAACAAAAGTAAATCCACGTTGATTACATCCAAAGCAACTGTAAAAATTTATATTAGTACCATAAATTACTTTAAATATGAAAATATTGGAGCATAATAAAAGTTATTAATTTTAGTAAAATAAGGACAAAAATGCATATTTCCAACAATTATCGGGTTTGTACCTTCACATGGACAAAACTACTTGACAAATCCATATCATAATTCAAATTCCTTCAAAGTAAAATGTTTACTATCAATTCTTGGTTTTGACCATTTTTGGCCACGGTCGTGACACTGTGCGTCCCCACTTTGGATATTTTGAGGAGCTAAATGTTGCGACCGAATTGTCTTTAATTTTGACATTTGAAGTTCGCTGTGGTTACAAAAGTTCTTCGCAAAATTTTTTAAAATATAAGGGAACCTCCGATTTTAGATATTTTTAGGATTTTATCTACATTTTTTAGCCGAACTACATGTAATTTAACATTTAGGTTCCCAGTGGTCACAAAACATCTCCAAACATTTTTTTCAAAAGAAGTCAATGTTTCGGTATAGCCCCCGTATGACAGTACCTCCCTATTTTCGGTATTTTTACGAAATTAGCTACTATTTCAGTCCAATTACCTGTAATTTATCGTTTGAGGTTCCCAGTGGTCCCAAAACATCTGCACCGGAAATTGTCACCTAGACTGACATGTTTTGGTATATCCCCCATATAACGATTCCTCCCGATATTCAGTGTTTTTACGATTTTAGTTTTTTGACCGAACAACCAGAAATTTAACATTTGAGGTTCCCAGTTGTTACAAAACATCTCTAACAAAAATTGTCTACATAGGTCCATGTTTTGGAATATTAAGTATACGCAGTTTGTTCAAAGAAAAAATGGGGAACATTGGAATTGCGAAGTGAACGAGATAGTTCCATATAGTTCCTTTAGTCCCGATTTGCGGTGTTTTGAGGATTCTAGCTATCTTTTTGCCGAACTACCTGTAATTTAACGTTTGAGGTTCTCAGTTTCCAAGAATTGCCAGCCTAGGTACATGGTTGGTTTGCAATGGGTATAGGTGCCATGCCAAAGGGTTGGAAAATATGTCATTCCAAAGCATAAAAACTATGTATATGCCGAAAAAAAAATTTTAATATTATGGGACATTTCAATGTCAAAGACATAAAATTGTTAAGATTGAACATAATGCATATGCAGCTTAATTTTACTATTAAACCTTAGTTAGTTAAAAATCACTATAAAAAAATTAAAAAAAATAATTAAATTTGAATTCTTAACTGCTGCTTGAATATGATAAAGATGACTACATATTAACAGAACGAAAATGCAATAGCTAAACAATAAAAATCATTAAGAAAGCCATAAGATTATAATTATTATATGCAGCGAAATATTTAGCTAATAAAAGATGTGGCTAATTATATGCAAGTCTCTACTGGAGTTCAAAATCTTATGTTTGTTGATAGTTTAAGATAATATTTCAAAAAGATTCTCTTATAATTAAGTATTTATTTTATGGAGTTACTTATCACATAATAAATTATATTATACACAGACAAATATATATTTTTGCGAAAACAAAAATTGGTTATGATTTAATATTTTCTGTTTTCATAAGCATTGCAGAAACTCCTACATAAATACTTATTAAAACGTCAGTTTTTTAACCAAACACTAAGGTAATCAAGTAATCATTGGTACATACGCTATAATTTGGTAGCGAATTGAAGAAGTACCACTAAAAGTAAAAACAAAAAATAGAAATAATAAATGACTTTCTATATTATGCTGTTGAGTAAGAGTCTCTAGTCAGTCATTCGGTGATTCAAACGCCACTAATGATAAATTAGTCAATCAACCGCACGAAGCTACTTTAAGTAAATAAACCTACTTTGTTATTAAGAGAAAAAAACTCCATAGCAAACCCTAAAAACGGCTGTGGGTGAACATTGACCATATTTGTTTTTAATCTTTGCCAAAATCAAAATTGAAACTCCTCCATCTAATTGTTTTCATCTTGAGATAATTGTTTATTTGAGTAGTACTTTCAGCCAATTGTTTGTCGCATAAGACAACGCAACAAACTTTCTCTCCAAATTAATGATGACAATCAATTACTTGGATAGTTGTCGTCTCTGAAAAATGTTTGTAAACAATTGGTATTTTATTATTCAACATATTTTGCAATAGAAAATATTTAAATAACATCAACACATAACTACAAAGTTAGCTGCAAATCTTTGAAATCAAAGTAAATTTTCGATTGCAGTATGTTTGAAAAACACTGTATGTAGTTTTTTCAGTCATGTTTTATTAACAATATTCTGATAATGTGATAGAATACCAAACTTTCGCGGTTATAGGCCTCCAAAGGTTTGAAGCTTTTATGTAAATAGGGGTCATTTTGTCAAGACTATATCTTCCAAACCGTTAGGAAATTTGAATTTGTCTCAGGGGCAAAGTTGTAGCTCTTGTTTTAAAAAACAAAAATTTTGAACACATAAAATCCATCAAACTTTATCTGCAAGGTCAAATTTATTTTAAATTTTTTCTCGGGTTTTGGTCTACAGATATCAAACCGATCAAATTTGCAGCAAACAACCAACTACAAAAATGTACCTCAGATCTCAATAAAAATCTTTCTATAACATACGAACTCTGTGTTTATTAACAATATTCTGATAATGTGATAGAATACCAATAAAGAGAAGACACGTGTCTCGCCGTTTTTCCTATCTCATCAACTTTCGCGGTTATAGGCCTCCATAGGTTTGAGGCTTTTATGTAAAAAGGGGCCATTTTGTTAAGACTATATCTTCCAAACCATTAGGAAATTTGAATTTGTCTCAGAGGCAAAGTTGTAGCTCTTGCCTTATAGAACAAAAATTGTGAACAAATAAAAACCATAAAACTTTCTACATACATATATCAAACCGATCAAATTTGCAGCAAACAACCAACTACAAAAATTTACCTCAGATCTCAACAAAAATCTTTTTAGAACATACGAACTCTGTGCTGACGGTTCTTAAAGGTCAAAATAGCAAAGCAAATGGGATTTTTTTCCTGTTTCCTCTAGTTCTGGTCCACATATAATAAACCGTTCATTATTCAAGAAAACAACCAACTACAATAATGTAGCAAAGTCATCGATAAACAATTTTCTAGAACATGTGAAATATCTATGAAGTTCATAGTGTGAACGGTTCTTAAAGGTGAAAATAGCAAAAAAAACGTTGAAAATATTAAATTTTTATACTTTTTTCTGGTCCACAGATACCCAACAACCCAAAACTTAAGGATAAAGTCAACTACAAAAATGTACCCTAGATTTCAATATACAGGTTTCTGGAACAAATGAAACCTTTCAAATTCCCTTCAGTTTTTAACAAAACCTGAGCAGCGAAAATGTCAAAAACATTTTAATTCTTCGTGAATTTCAGCCCTAAGAATCACTCCTAGAATCTTCATATGTTCTAGAAACTTGTTTATTGAAATCTTATGTACATTTTTATTGAGATCTGATAATAATTATCTTACAGGTGCATAGTGAAATTAACAGTAAGAATTCAATGCCTAACAAATAACAAACGATTAGAATACTCATATACAAACTATTAATTTATTGGTTAACTACCAATAAGATTTCCAAAGTCAACCAATGATTTTCTAGAGGTCATTTTATAAGATTTCTACTATATCTGTATATCTATTACATATTTACATTGGAAAGTTTAAACGTACTTAGTACGGATTGACGCACGACCATGTGCGGCGCTGTTTGCAGTGACTTGAAAAATCAATCTCCCAAAAAAATTGAATTAATTTCTGAACATCTTTGTGCGATCATTTTCCAAATTATCGACGAGGAATATCACGACAAGAGTGCATCGATGAATTTAAATCTTTGTATGGTTCAATCGTGGCCAATTCTCGCCCAAAGGCGAAGTTTGTGAAGATTGCCCAAAAACCCTATTTTGGATGTGTCTCAATCGGAGTGGAATCTCACCAAAATGGCTGAACGTTCCACCTGAAATTTGTACGTATAGGTCCACGCCTTCATATAGCGCATATAAAGCGGTACCACTGAAATGGTCTTTTGGCTTCGTTACGGGTATAAAGCTTGCTGGGGGTCTCTGGTATCCAAGTATAGATTTTGCGGCTGTCTGCATGCAGTGGACAATAGTGTGCCATTGTGCTGGTATGACATCGGGACAGGGAGCGCTTTCATTAAGCAATTGGGCTCGTTGACTAAATATGCTGTGGCTTTTTATACCCTACACCACACTGTGGTAAGGGGTATTATGTTTTGTGCATTTGTATGTAACATACAGAAGAAAACAAAATATAATCACTTTCTGAGTCGATTTATGCATGTCCGTTCGTCAGTATGTCCATGTATTTTTGTTCGCAACGTAGAGGTCTCATTTTTTGTCCTATTCAGCTGAAAATTGGGGAATATATTTTTTTTAGCTATAGGAGGAACGATATTGCTTTCGGTGAAAATCGCCTCAGATTTGGATATAGCTCTCATATATATTTTCGTCCGGTTTGACGTATTTGCTGCACCAAACACGCTATATACGACCGATTTTGATGAAATTAGAAATATGTGACCGAATTCGGTCTAGAAATAAATGTGCCAAATTACATCGAAATCGGTTCAGATTTGGATATCAGATATTTGCTGCACCAAACACGCTATATAGGTCATATATTGATGAAATTTGGAATGTGTGATTGAACTCTATCTAGAAACAGGTATGCCAAATTATATCGAAATCGGTTCAGATTTGGATATAGCTCCCATATATATTTTCGGCCGATTTGACGCATTTACTGCACCGAACACGCTATATACGTCCGATTTTGATGAAATTTCGATTGTGTGACTGAATTCGGTCTAAAAATAAATGTGCCAAATTACATCGAAATCGGTTTAGATTTGGATATCAGATATTTGCTGCACCAAACACGCTATATATGTTTGATTTCGATGACATATGGAACGTGTGACTGAATTCAGTCTAGAAATAAATGTGCCAAATTACATCGAAATCGGTTCAGATTTGAATATAGCTCCCATATATATATATTCGACCGATTTCACGTATTTGCTGCACCAAACGCCCTGTATCTGTCCAATTTTGATGAAATGTGGAATGTGTGACGGAATTTTGTTTGGTAATAAGCGTACCATATAATATAGATATCACTTCAAATTGATATAACGGATGTTTTTTTAAGCCCGATAGAACTTGAAATTGTAAAAAAAATAACACAAAAAATTAAATTGTAATCAAAATTTTTTTATTCGAAATATCAATACGTTACATTAACATTTGAAAATGATTTCGGGCATATGGGCACCGCGGCTGTTCTTGACGAAGTGCATTCTGGACGTCCAATTTTTGGCCACTTTTTCGAGCACTGCTGGCCGTATGTCACGAATAACAAGAACAATGCTGGCTCCAAGGCATCAATTGTTGCTGGTTTATCAGCATAAACCAGTGACTTCACGTAGCCCCACAGGTAATAATCGAGAGGTGTCAAATCGCAAGACCTTGGAGGCCAATTGACAGGTCCACTTCTTAAATCAACTTATCGCCAAATTTTGATTTCAATAAGTCGATGGTTGCGTTCGCCGTATGGCACGTAGCGCCATCCTGTTGAAACCACATCTCCTCCGGATCAATGTCATCCATATTTTCAAACAAAAAATCATTGATCATGGTGCGGTAACGATTTCCATTGACCGTAACGCGAGCTCCGGCCTCATTTTTGAAGAAATAAGGTCCGATGATGCCACCAGCGTGAAAACCGCACCATACGGTGCATTTTTCTGGATGTAATGGAGTCTGTAGGGTATCTTGTGGATTGGTCCCACTCCATATGCGGCAATTTTGCTTATTAACAAACCCGTTAAGCCAAAAATGTACCCGTTAAGCCAAACGATTATGTACGCCATAGAAATGACGAATGTCGTCTATTAATTTTGGATAATTTCGTAGCGTTGTTCAAGCGTGAGTCTATTCATGATGATTTGTCAGAGTATACTGAAACAAATAAAAAAAGTTTCATCAAAATTTAATTTTTTGTGTTACTTTTTACAATTTAAAGTTCTATCTAGCTTAAAAAAACACCCTGTATATCCTATATATATTTTACATATTCACAGTGGTGTAGGGTATCATATAGGCCCCGCAACACTATGATCCTTTCCTTACTGTTTTTTTTTAGGCCTACCGATGTCCAACTTACAAAACCCACTACTAACCCATTTTTTTGACAAGGGCATGTTGCACTGAATAACTATTTATTATATGGCCACTAGGATTTGGAAAATAAGCTAAACAAGTAAAAAAGTATCAGTCGGCTTTGCCAACAGAGATATACCCTCAGCCTATGTGAATTGAAACTTTCATCTAGGGACAGATCAAATACCGGCTACAAAACTAAAATCCTTTTCTCCAAAAATTATATATTTAGGGGGTATTCAGAATTGTGTTGCCCTTTGTGGACATTTGAACTTGCCAACAAAAATATGGACTAGGATTAAAGCTCAAAAGTGTTCGATAGATATCGCACACACTAGTTATTTCAGTTGGAACTTTTGTACCACTATGTCAGGGCGTGGCCACTGAAAATATAATATCGCTGTAAAAAGGACCACCACGACTAGCATCGGTATAGATTTCCAAAAGATCTTCGAACATCCACTAAACACTCCTTAGGGTATCTCCCCCACAAAATTCAACATTTTTGTTTAAGTGCAGAAAAATTTTGAGCTTTGTGGGGGAGGTACCCTAAGGATAAGACCGATATGGATAATTTTTGTAGTTAAACTTCATTTGAATAAAATATTAGAAGATTCAAAGTTTGGACCATGGACCAAATCGGTTACTCCCTTCAAGAGTTATCGTGTACATTATTTTTCCGAAAATTGTTGAACTTTTGTGGGAGGCACCTGAAGGAACTTAAACCAAATTTGAGAGTTACAGTGCGCTCCAGCCACTACACATAGAGGTTTTTCTACAACTTTCGGTCATTTTCTCAGAAAGTACGGGCTTACCCCTGAAACAACTCGTATCGGCGTAATGGGGGTAGCTAGTATAAGTTGTAACAACAAAAATCAAAGCGATTCGAGAGCTGGTCTTAAAGTGAACTTATTTGAAATTTTGCGTGGGAGTACCCGAAGGAGTGGGCCGATAGACTCCATATTAACACCTTATCTATGTCTGGTAATTTCACGACGTGCAAAGTATGGACCAAATCGGTTACTCCCTTCAAGAGTTATGGTGCGCACAATTTTTCCAAACATTTTGGAACTTTTATGAGGGAGGTAACTGAAGAAGTGGACCGATATGTCTCATCTCCAACCTTAAATTAATTTTGGACAAAATATTACGACGGCTAAATTCTGGACTGAATCGACTGATCTGTTTGAGAGTGATCGTAAGCTCCAGCCACTACACATGGTACCATAAAGGTTGTTTACAGCTTTCGGGTTATTTTCTCAGGAAGTGTGGGCTTGCCCCTTAAAACTGGTATCGTCGTAAGTGGCTGCAACAAAACTGAAAGCAATTCCAGAGCTGGCCTTAAACTGAAATTACCCGAAATTTTGTGTGGGAGGTACCTGAAAGAGTGGACCGATAGAGTCCGTATTGGAACTTTATCTATGTTTGGCAGAAATTTCACAATGTGCAAAGTATGGACCAATTCGATTACTCCCTCCCGATATAACCCACGTTCGAACTTGAACTAACCTTGGGCAAAATATTACGAAGCCAAATTGTGGACAGAATCGGTTGATCTGTCCGAGAGTTATCGTGCGCACCAGCCGGACAGATGGACGGACTCCAAATTGTCCTAATCGGATTTCGTCCAAATTTACTTGGGGTCTAAAACCATTATTTCGATGAGGCACATTCTGTCCGTATGAAAGTATATACACGAGGGTTAGTACAAATGCTGAGGGTATAAAAAGCGTATGTTCTATTTTTAAAAAAGTTGATATGAAATTCGTTTTCAATTTCAACACACTTCATATTTTTATTTTATTTAATTTTATTACTATTTTATTTTGCTCTTTGCTGGATCAGGCGAACTTCTGATTTGTAGCGGAACACACTGTGCTACGCGTACGAAAAATAAGGGTTGTGTAAATGCTTACATGTGCACTACCAACTGTATTATTATGTTTAAAAAAATTCTTGTGCCGACGGCGAGCGTCAAACACACAACCCTTGGATTTGTAGTCGGACACACACGCTCTGTGCTACCGTACACATTACTAAGTAATTAGTGAGGTAAGTAGTTTTACCTTTATACATTACTTTGTAATGGGTTACATAATGACTAACGGATCCGAATTTTTTGCTGGGTTGCAACATTTAGACGGGTACGTAGCTTACCCGCAACAAGTTAGTGGTCCGAATCTATGTTTGCTCCTCGGAACGTTCGTACATCCGACACTCTCGATGAATGCCTTCCATCTATCACAACGTGATCAATTTGATTTTTTGTTCTTTGATCTGGAGACAGCCAGGTCCCATAATGAATATCGAGATGCTTAAATCTGGTACTGCTAACTACCATGGTTTTTGCCGCTGCGAAGTCTATCAGCCTCATTCCATTATCATGTTTCACTGTGGAGACTAAATTTTCCGACAGTTTGTTCAAAGATATTCTCCTTTCCAATTTCGCTTAGAATAATTTTAATGTTATAGGCAAAACACGCGCTCGTAGAATATATCTTTGGTCTTTTCGTCCTTGTCTTCAGTGGGACCATTCACGGGACTTAAGCTGGAGACCAGATGTTTTAACCTTCTACCAACTGCAAATCCGCAACCAAAATCATGCTTTGCGTCATGCGTCACTTTTAGGTGTTGTTGTGACACCTTTCCCAATCCATCCATTTATGGCAGGGCAGTAATATTGGCTTTGTATTTTCCAACTACATCTGCAAGTGCAAACTGGCACTGCACCTTCTCTAAAAAGAGTGCAAATATTCGCAGATCATGACCTTTAAAATGTTTGTGGGGGTCTTCAACTTTAGAGGGATTAGTTTTTCTTTTTGGCTTTGGTGGGTGGCTTTTCTCAATGTCCACTTGAGATGAAAGAGGGACCAAGATAAGTACTGGGCTTTGTCATGTTAAAGCCGGTTAGGACCTTTGCTTGGTATCTTTCATCCCCTACGTCACCCACTTCGAAATACTATAAAAATATTTTTAATGATAGATATTAGCGTTTCATTCATTATTAGGCCAGAAATATTTATTGTAGCCTTCGTAATACACACCTATGTGGAAGGCGTATTATATGTTACCTTTCGGCAAACTTTTATTACCACTTATGAAACTCTATATAAAAAATTGTGAGCTGTATTTTGATTTCAACATGGCTATTTCGACTTAGAATTTTATGCTAGTCAAGAATACATATATGTACATACATTCGATGTGTTACAAACGGAATGAGAAATTTAATTATACCCTCCATATTATGGTGGAGGGTATAAAAACTCCTTATATTTTCGTCCATGCAATACAAAAATGGTACCAAATTTAGTCATTTTTGCACACCTGAGTACATCCATAGATAGAGATGGTACCCACCTACACTGTGGTTAAATATCGGGTAAATACCCATTTGTGGGTATTTATTTGGGTATTTACTATATGGAATCGCCAATACAACATCTTACACCCTATTTCTGGGTTTAGGTTGTGAGCTCGTTTCAAAATGGATAGTTTTGTAATACTTTAAACATGTGGGTAAATACCCGAGTATTTACCCAAATGTTGGGTAAAAACTCTTTATATGCCGAACCACTTGAAGTAGGCTGACGAAATTTGGTTCAAAACATTCTCATATCAATAGTATTAAAGGTATCGAAAATGGAGTCCCTGGGTCCATGTTTTGATATAGCCCCCATATAGCCGTACCTCCCGATTTAAGGTATTTTTTTTATTAGCCACATTTTATATGATATAGCCCCCATATAGCCGTACCTCCCGATTTAAGGTATTTTTCACCTATTAACCACATTATACAACCAAATTGGCTGTAATTTGGCACAGTGAGTCCTCAATGAGTATAAAATATCCTTGCAAACATTTGTCAACGTAGGACCACGATTTCTTATAGCCCCCATATAAGGGTACCCCGCTTTCGAGTATTTACCCAAAAGTGGGTAAAAAATCATTAACTGCCGAACCACTTGACGTAGGCTGAGGAAACTTCTCTCAAAACTTTCCCATATCAATAGTATTAAAAGCATTGAAAATGGAGTCCCTGGGTCCATGTTTTGATATAGCCCCCATATAGCCGTACCTCCCGATTTAAAGTATTTTTCATCTATTAGCCACATTTTATAACCAAATTGGCTGTAATTTGGCGCAGTGAGTCCTCAAAGAGTATAATATATTCTTGTAAAAATTTTTCAATGTAGGTTCACGTTTTCTTGTAGCCCCCATATAAGGGTACCCCGATTTCGAGTATTTATCCAAAAGTGGGTAAAAACTCTTTAACTATCGAACCACTTGACGTAGGCTGACGAAACTTGGCTCAAAATTTTCTCATATCAATAGTATTAAAGGTATTGAAAATTGAGTCCCTGGGTCCATGTTTTGGTATAGGCCTCATATAGCCGTACCTCCCGATTTAAGGTATTTTTCACCTATTAGCCACATTATACAACCAAATTGGCTGTAATTTGGCACAGTGAGTCCTCAATGAGTATAAAAGGATTCTGAAAAATCTTGTCAGCGTAGGTCCACGTTTTCTTATAGCCCCCATATAAGGGTACCCCGATTTCGAGAATTTACCCAAACCTTGGGTAAAAACTCTTTAACTGCCGAACCACTTGACATAGGCTGACGAAATTTGGCTCAAAACTTTCTCATATCAATAGTATTAAAGGTATCGAAAATGGAGTCACTGGGTCCATGTTTTGATATAGCCCCCATATAGCCGTACCTCCCGATTTAAGGTAATTTTCACCTATTAACCACATTATACAACCAAATTGGCTGTAATTTGGCACAGTGAGTCCTCAATGAGTATAATATATCCTTGTAAAAATTTTTCAATGTAGGTTCACGTTTTCTTGTAGCCCCCATATATGGGTACCCCGATTTCGGGTATTTACCCAAAAGCGGGTAAAAACTCTTTAACTGCCGAACAACTCGACGTAGGCTGACGAAACTTGGCTCAAAACTTTCTCATATCAATAGTATTAAAGGTATTGAAAATGGAGTCCCTGGGTCCATGTTTTGGTATAGCCCTTATATAGCCGTACCTCCCGATTTAAGGTATTTTTCACCTATTAGCCACATTATACAACCAAATTGGCTGTAATTTGGCACAGTGAGTCCTCAGTGCGTATAATATATCCTTGCAAAAGTTTGTCAATGTAGGTCCACGTTTTCTTGTAGCCCCCATATAAGGGTACCCCGATTTCGAGTATTTACCGAAAAGTGGGTAAAACCTATTTAACTGCCGAACCACTTGACGTAGGCTGACGAAACTTGACTCAAAACTTTCTCATATCAATAGTATTAAAGGTATTGAAAATGGAGTCCCTGGGTCCATGTTTTGGTGTAGCCCCCATATAGCCGTACCTCCCGATTTAAGGTATTTTTCATCTATTAGCCACATTTTATAATCAAATTGGCTGTAATTTGGCGCAGTGCGTCCTCAATGAGTATAATATATCCTTTCAAAAATTTGTCAATGTAGGTCCACGTTTTCTTGTAGCCCCCATATAAGGTACCCCGATTTCGAGTATTTACCCATATATAGGGTAAAAACTCTTTATCTCCCAATCCACTTTACGAAGGCTGACAAAATTTGGTACAGTGAGTTCTCAATATGTAGCAAATATCCATGCAAAAATTTGCCAACATAGGTCTACGTTTTCTAATAGCCCCCATTTAAGGGTACCCCGATTTCGGGTATTTACCAAAAAGTTGGGTAAAACCTATTTATCTTCCGAACCAATTGACGTAGGGACTGACATCTTTGTTTTATCAAATAACTGGTACTGAAAATGGGATCTTTGGGTTCACGTTTTGATACAGCACCCATCTAACCGTACCTCCCGATTTCAGAAAACCATATAGGGGCTACTAGAAAACCTGGACTTACGTCGACAATTGTTTGCAAGTACATTTTATACATATTGGGAACTCACTGAACCAAATTACAGTCAGTATGATTGTAAAATGTGGCTAGTAGGTAAAAAATACCTTAAATCGGGAGGTACGTCTATACGGGGGCTATATCAAAACATGGACCCAGGGACTCCATTTTCAATACCTTTGATACTATTGATTTTAGAAAGATTTGAGCCAAACTTTGTTAGCCTACGTCAAGTGGTTCGACAGTTAAAGAGTTTTTACCCACTTTTTGGTAAATACTCGACATCGGGGTACCCTTATATGGAGGCTATAAGAAAACGTGGACCTACGCTGACAAAATTGTGCAAATATATTTTATACTCATTGAGGACTCACTGTGCCAAATTACAGCAAATTTGGTTGTAAAATGTGGCTAATTGGTGAAAAATACCTTAAAATACCTTAAATACACTTATGTAGTACTACTACTTCCGTTGTTTAACCGCTACGTTATTGAAATTTTTACCAATTTCACACAAAAGTTTCAGTCCATTTATCATCATAAACTCAAACTTTGTTTAAAATTTTGCGGGTTATTATTTTGACCTACAGAGTCGATACAAAATTGGTTGAAATTTTGTTTTTGGTCCATTTCATCCCCTGAACATTTCACGATCATCACCAAAAACAAATCATTTCTATTCTGGGCCGAACCCAACCTCCTTTAAAAAATTCGTTACAATCGGTCCATAATTGCGGCCTTTACAATTTTTAATGGACGGACACACATCGCTAAATCGCTTTATCTCGTCGAGGTATGAATTTCGGCATACCAAATAAGGGGTCTAGGACGAATATTTCGTGGTGTTACATAAACTTTTGGAGAGACAATATGTAGCATGGGATAAAAATGTGGTTCTCTACACAAAACCTATTATATATTAGGCAGTAGGCCCGTTATATAGCAAACACTTTATTGCAATTTACATCAGAGGAAAGGTCAGTAGTTTTTTTTTTCATATGTAGGATACTTTGCGAAATATATATCAGCAAAAATGTCTAAAATCGTCTTTTCCATTTCAAAAAAATCAAAAAAATTTTTTGATGCTACATCTATGATTTTTGGTACATAGATTAAGAAAAAAATCGTCATTCCAAATCTGTTTTCGTTACCAACTTTGATTGTTGCGCGCAAAAGATATGACCGTTTTAATTATGCTAATTAGAAAAAATTCTAAAAAAATCGCGGCTTAATATAGTAACCTGCTATATCCAATTGTCGTTAACTGAATTCGCACCCTTTGAGAATATGCAAAAAAAATTCAAAAAGTTTCAATGGATTCGCGAAAAATTAAATTTGTTAAATAATTTCACGTATTTACAAACATATTTTTGAAACAATAGCGCTTATACTTACAAAAAAATATATAAAAAAAATTATAGCAGCATCTAGACATTGTGAGGAATAAAATGAAACCTAAGTCGTGAAGTTTGGAGCTATAGTATTCGTGTTATTTGCAAAAATACAATGAAAATGTGACGAAAAAAATAAAAATTATGTTATTCTAATTTTATTTTTTTATGGTTTTATAGGAAATGTTGAAGAAAAAATGATTGAGTTCTTCGTCATTTTCGTCCAAATTTCACGCAATAATGAAGATATTCCGTTGCAACAACTTTTTCACTTATAGTTTTCCTATTGGCGAATATTTTTAGAACATTATATTAAATCACAAGGAATTCCAATTGTGGCATAACATTAAAATAATGTTATATTGAATATTACAACATTTGAAACGCATAGAAACCGCGTAATAGTGGAAATCACAAGATGCGCATCCGATTTTCCAAAACAGCGAGTCAATCCCTCTTATTTGATATACACTTTGTGAAATTCCATTTGACGACCACGATGTAGCATCAGTTGCATGTTAGGGTGCAAAAAACAGTAAAATGCCCATAATTTCCACGAAGTACATTTGCATTTTATGCGCATCCGATTTCAATGATCACCATTAAAAAATACATCATCCTATGTCATTTCAATGTGATCCATCAAGAACCGTGGATGTAGCATCGCACTCAGTTTTTAGAAAAAATCTATTATATCTCCGGATTCGCGAACGTTTTTCAATATCTGTTTTCGCACATTTTAAATATGCGTTTCGCTCTATTTATCTAAGTAGGAATAACGTATCTAAAACGCGTCTAAATACGCGATATTTTCAAAAATATTTTTTGCATATTTTCGAAATTTGAGGGGTATCATATCCGCCGATCTAGTGGATGGATTTAGACGCGCAAAGGCTTGTTAGATTCAGAACGTAAAAAAACTAAATTCACGCGGGTTTCCACTGAAATCGAAAGGCATTTGTAAGTTCTGAATCCAAAAAGCTGGTTTTTTAAAAAAAAAAATACGCACAAAAATTTCGACTTTAAACTGAGATTGTTGTGAACCTTTGAAGGCTACACGCCCGAGTTATACATCAAAAAATGCGTAATCACGAGTACTACAATCTCATAATCAGTTTTTAAACGAGTACAGTTGCGCGTTCCGATTAGAGCAAAAAATCAAAAAACCCAAATTTTCAGTCTTCAAAATGTCAGCATCCGTTTGAGATTGATGCGGTGGTTATATTAAAAAATCATACATTAGAAACTTCATCTCTGAAGTGTATTCTTTAACTTCTTCTTTGAACATTATACACTACATTGTATTGTAAAGCCACTAATTGAAAATTGACTTAAAAAAACTCGTTTCCTTCAACGATTTTTTTCTATTTTTTTACATTAATATGACCACAGCTTCCGCTCAAATTATAATTTTAAGAAATCCATCGGTGAATCGTGCTAAAACAGTTTATTTTACCTAAATGCGTTCAAAAGTTATGGTATATTACAACAATTCGCGAGATACAATACCCCATACCTCAGTTTCAACAGAAGTAAATTTTCTACAAAAAGGCCGATATGTCCTCAAGGAATTAAAATATCGACCAAAAATAAAATTTTTATATTTTGCATACAAAAGTAATGGTCCATTTCACCCGCTAAAGAATATTAGATCATCATTCAAACTTGTAGGCATCTTTTTCGACCTATGCTATTACCCGGTGCAAAATTTCGTGACTATTGATGTATAATTGCGACTTCTAGCGAGTTTATTATTACACTACAAACAAATAACGGAGTATATTAGGCTGTTACTCTGTTATCTGATCATGCACACCAACATAATTGGCATCAATTGAAAGGTCAAGCGTTCCACTTTCAAGTATATCTCACTTGTCCGGAATGTCACTTCCAGGAATTAAGATATAAGCTGTATTATACAGCTTTAATGGCCCGGGCCCCCGGCCCCCCCTGGCTACGTCGGTGGCTGTATATTAAAAATGTTCACAATTTTCACACAAAAGTTTCGGTCCATTCAAATTGCATGCTTTATGCATGCCTCAAATTGCATGCTTCTCCTTTGTGATATGCTCTTACCTTATTTACAATTATGCGTTGATCGGACTATTATTGAGACCTACAGAGCCGCTAGATAAATATTGTTATTGATATTGGATAAATATTATGTTTTTGGTCCATTTCACCCGCTAAATATTTCACGATCATCACCAATAAGAATAGCGATCTATTCTGATCTGAACCCGACCTCCATACCAAATTTCGTGACGATCGGTCCATAATTGCGGGCTGGAGCGTGTTTACAATTTATAATGGACAGACGGACGGACAGACACACATCTCAAAATCGCTTTATCTCGTCGAGATATGAAGATTGGTATTCCGCATTGGGGGTCACCGACGAGTGCTTCTGGACTACATCTTTTTACGTGAAAGAAGTCATGATTTTTACAAGGGCATGGTGCAGTGAGGATACTGTCTAATTTACTTCTTAAGCACACATTTTGCATTAGTTCTTTGTAGTGAATAAATCACAACAACATATGATTCAACTACTTCTTTAGCTACAAACAAAGATTTAGTTCGAAATCACTTTTATTATTTTTTGTATACAAATTACTTTTTATGGATGCAAACATATTGCTGTTATTATAATTAACAAGAAACAAATTATGTTCTTTGTCTTTTTAAGTTTTTTTTTTTTTGCAAAATTTTGGAATTTCTAAACGTGAAAAATTTATGAAATGGATTCAAATCGGACATTGTCAAAATGTGAAGAACGGACTGCATTTTTCATGACTCTGCGTGGACTGCTTCAAAAAAAGCTATTCAATCACTACTTCACAAGGAATAACTTTAAATAATTTTCTGGGTATCCATAGAAAATATGACACCATACGTGGTCAAACTGACCACATCCGTTGCCGATAGTGTATCGACACCGTTTGTGGTCGAAATGAGCACGCCGTTGTCAATTTGACGAGATGGTGTCAACGGTTTCGAGAATTGATAATGTACCGTGGTCAAAGTGGGCACATTTGTGGTCGAAATATTAAAAATTGAGCACGCCTGTGCTCATATTTACACCATTAAAAAAATTACAACAGCATTGGTCAAGAAAAATTGAACACACCTGTGTTCATCTTGACACCATACGGTGTACTTGACATATAAATACATAAGTACGATTTTCCGAAGCCTCCTAATAGTATTTCAAAATTCCTGCTAAACCTTTTACACAATAACAAATTGTACCAAATTCTGTACCATTTTGTACTTTTCATAGTATGCATTTCCAAAGACATCTCCATATCTTAACCCCACATACCAACAGCGACTATAAGAACAAAATTTAATATTTCAGCTCTGTTCCTACACCCAATAACAAATTTAGACCGATTTTTTTCTTTTCGTAAATTTGTGGTAAGTATTTTTTAAATCACGTCCATATACTAACGCACAGTGGATGCGCCCAACGACAAAAATCAAAAAATTCATGTCGTCATTTTAATTTTGATGAAAAAATGCATCTAAGCGAATTTATGAAACAAAGGACTATTTTTAAAGCCTGAAATTAAGCTGAGTCAATCAGTAAATTGCCTAAGCTTAATTTTTCTAGTTATGAAAATTCCTCTAAATTGCAAGGGTTGCCAAATTTCCTTAACGTTTTAGTCACTTTCCAAAAATACGTAAGAACGGCCACTAGTACTAAATTCAAGCCTAGCGCCTGTAGATTTCAAAAGTGTATAGACTTATTGCGGAAATTTAAAAGTTTAACTCCCTTTTTTAGTAGCTGAATTCATATTTTTGAATTTTTAAATTTATTTTTATTATCCTTTCTTACATTTATGTTTAATATAATGTTTTGTGCTTGTTGTGCTATTAGTGATTTCTTTTAACATGGTAACATGGAGCCGCACTGAAAACTCGCGATTGAAAAATAAAAGTTTTTGGGGATATACACTTTAATAAATATTTTTCTTGTTTGGGACACCCTTATGTTGCAACACGCCAAAAGGTGGAAATTTTCCCCCGTACTGAGAACCAAAAATTCGTTATTACAGGTAATTCTGCAAACAAAAAAGTGCGATTAAATCGTATAAAGTACAGAAAAATATATGGTAACCCTATGGAGGCTGTGGCCAAAATTGGATTAATGCCACATTTATTTATAAAATCCTGTTCTAAACTCTGAGTTCACAATTAAAGCCTAATCCGTTTAGAATTTGTTAAATATCTGTAAAATACATTAAATCGAGATAGAAATCATATATGGGGTATAGCAAATCATGGTCCAATATTAACAGTTTCTCGCGGGGAGGTTTACTATGCAATAACAACTCCTAGTACCGGATTACAGCGAATTCGGTAAAACAATATGTTGGCAACAGTAAAATACTTCAATTCAGAATGACTCGCTACATGGGAACCACGCGAACTTTTGGACCTAGGATTCCAACATTTTTGTTAGAGTGTTTTTACCCCCCGAGGACCAATTGATAAAAATGTCAGTTCGATGTATCATCTAGAAGTATTTTTGTTACATCTTCCCATATAAGTGCCACCATTGCGCAACGTTACGCACCCATACCCACCCTAACTCCAACAACAAATTGAGTACTATTTACTAATTTTCGTATACTTATGGCACGTATTTCGATAACTACATATCTCAACCCTACACTGGCAGTAATACAAAATAATGAAAGTACTCTTAATTCCAAATCTCAGGATTCCAGCTGCAATACCAAGTTGTAACAAACTTAGAACCACTTAATACTCTTCGTACTCATAAGTTCAAATTTCCAAAACAACCTCAATCCTACACTCCAATCAATTCTCTCTATCAATTCACCCAAATCCAAGTTGTACTAAATTTAGTACCATTTAGTACTTTTCGTATACCTAGGTACGAATTTCCATACCTATCTCAATCAAATCAACAGCAATCTTTATTCCAAATTTTAGGTTTCCAGCTCTATCCGTTTACCCAAATCCGAATTGTTCCAAATTTAGTACAATTTAGTACTTTTCGTAGACATAAGTAAGAATTTCCAAAACTATCACCATGTCTCAATCTTTATTCCAAATTTCAGGTTTTCAACTCTATCTGTTCACTCAAATCCAAGTTGTACTAAAGTTAGTACAATTTAGTACCCCCATATCTCAATTCTACACTCCGGCAGTAATCTTAATCCTTAATCCGCACACTGCAGATCGCTGGAGCAAATATTTGCTTGCTGTGACCTTATCTTTAATATACAAAAGTGCATAGTGACTGGCATATTATAGCGACAAATTAGATTGGAAATGAAATGAATATTCTTTAAGCACATCAAATTTTTAATATCCAGTATTATTTTTTTCAATTTACAGCGGTAATATGACAAGTTAAGTCTGTCTTCTTGCTTCGTTATAAACCTATATTCAAAATTTTGAGGTGGTAGGTCGATTAGAACTATTCTTGGCATTCCTTTCCATACAAGTGGGACCACTGTGGGGTATCATATAGCGGACACCGTCCGACTTTGATCCTCTTCTTACTGGTTTAAAATGCTTTTTAAGGGTTTTTATAAACCAATGTTTCAAGCCAAATTTAGGTGATTTAAAATATAAGTAATTATATATATTATTAATTGTACAACTGCGGCTGTTGGCCTAAAAGTGTATTCTTCAAATCATCAAATGTATACACGGTTTGTGTTGTGGGAAATAGATTGAAGTTGTTTCAAAGGTGAAAATTCACTGCGCATGCAACTGGTTTAATTGATTTTTTTTACTTTGCCTTCTATGCTACAAGTGAAAATTCTGACATTTTGTTTTCAGACATTTTGTTTGTATATTTGTAAAGTGAAACAAACGATTGTAATTCAAATTTATAGTTCAGGTATGTATTTATCTATAATTTATTTGCATATCATTTCTCTGAACTATAGGTTATTCATGAAGGTCATGTACAGAAGTATGTAAGTATGTATTCATCTTCATATAATTTATTTTTTTTGAACAAAAACCCGGGGTGCTCATACCTCAAATTGGGTTAAAGTTGAAAGCACGTTACATTGATGTTATACACATACATACATATACATATGTGCTGCTACATGTCTATTATTATTATTACCAACCTGTGAATTGGCTCTATCAACATTGTTATTATTTTGTAAGATTGTTATCATTATTACTTTTTTTCTTTTCTTTTTTTGCAAAGCTTCACAGTTTTTTTCTTCTGTTGTTCATATATCAGTCATGCAGAGAGTACATACATTGCATGTTCATAAATTAATGTAATACAAAAGTAAAAGTATTTTTTCACATTTAATGAACAACATGTTTTAGTAAAAAGTTTGATCAAACATAATCAGTCGAGTAGGTCATTGGGAAATATTGTTTTTTTTTTACCAGTGTGCTAGTGTGATTTTTGGATTTTTCAGAGCAACCTTATCTGTATCTTAGTTAATGGGCTCTCTATGTGATATAAATTTTGTGTTAAAATGTTTTAGTGGCAGTAATAAAGACAAAAATGTAACATTTTATCATTTAATTTTAATTAAAATGATATTAATTATAAACATGTATTTTAAATCAGTTACACTTATTTAACATTTCCGATTACACTGGTAGAGGCAATTTGAGTTGTTATTGGTCCATCGTATTTCTTCAACAGTAGTCGCTGTGAAGCCAATATTTATGTATACATATCGCTTATTTACTCAAAGAGTGGCATAACTCAAAAAATGTGTTTTCTGAGTTAGCAATTTCTATTTTTTCTACTTCTACTTTATCTTGTGTCAAATTTTCATGCCGATATCTCTAAAACTCGACGAGTTACAGCTCATTTACTACGAGTTGCCAATAATTCAACACACAAGTTTTTCGAGGTTATGAAGCACTAAAACACTTCAAATCATGATTGATCTTGTACAGAAATATAGCACTGATATCTAGCTAGCTGTCTGCAAAATATGGTTCAAGTAGTGATATTAGTTTTTGTATAATAATCTTTTTAAGTTGGGAAGTCAAATTTCAATCGTCAACTTAAAACGCGTTTTTCTCGAAACTGGATTTTTGAGATGTGTCACTCTTTGAGTAAATGAGCGATATGTACGGATACGTTTAACACACTCGTATATTAATATTGAAGTATGACAGAATGATTTCCTTTCTAAATTAGCAAAATACCTAACAAGAACCCATGACAATTTGTGTAAAGATTGTTAATGTAAAAATTTATTTCCAATTAATGTGGAGGTCCAGCCGAACTTTAATGCTTCCTTTCGCGTGCTGAGATTGACCTTGGACTTGGCAATAGTAGCTACTCGATTTAAGCCTCCTCTAATGGGGATAAAGTAAGGACCTGTGTCGTAGCTAAAAAGGACTTAAAATTAATTTTTTGCAAGCCCAGACGTGCAAAACCTCAGGCAGTTGCAGCATAATCAAAGGACGCTACACAAATACCCACCACTTTCAGTGGGGAAGTAGCAAAATCAATTTTATTAACACCTACACTATATTACATACATATTTTTTTCGTTTGTAACGCATTGAAATAATTTTAACAGATTAAACCGAAACCATAGTGTTTCGATCAGCGCACACTGAAAGAAAAATGCTTCGTTGTATCAATGAACGGGTTTCATAGATTATTTTTCATTGATGCTATGAAACGTTCCACTAATATAAAGAAATTTTTCTTTCATGCTATGAAACTTTACGTTATTTAAAATTTAATGATTTTTGGTTTCATTGTATAAGCGAAGTGGATTTCATTGATGTAATACAACTTTTAATTTTTGTAAAGTTAAGAAAAATATGTAAGTTTTGAATTCAAACTAAGTTTCATTAAATAAATGAAACATTTTTGAAGTCCCTAATTCTATATTATCCAATATTATCTTACCCAGGAAAATGTTCGATGACAAATCATGAGTTGAATCATAGGTGCAAGTGACATGTCATAGGTGAAAATTTAGGTGAATCACCAATGACATTTACAAGGGAGTGACACATGATTTCACGAATTCATTGTCATAGCATTTTGCACCAGTTCATTGTCATAGCATCTTGCACCAGTTCATCGTCATAGAATCTTGCACCAGTTCATTGTCATAGCAATTTGCACCGGTTCATTGTCATAGCATCTTGCACCAGTTCATTGTCATAGCATCTTGCACAAGTTCATTGTCTTGGCTTCTTGAACCAGTTCATTGTCTTCGCTTCTTGCACCAGTTCATTGTCATGGCTTCTTGCACCAGTTCATTGTCATGGCTTCTTGCACCAATGCTTTGGATCCGGATTTTCGCCAATCAGAAATAAAATTCGCAATACAATTATGTAATTTGTTGAAATAATAAGAATACAATGCGCAGATGATTTGTATCGCCAGATGTTATTTTTCTTTGTTTTGTATGTAATTTTCAAAGTTATCTATATATATAAAAGAGCTTAGTGAGTGAGTGAGTGAGTGAGTGACTGAGTGAGTGACTGAGTGAGTGACTGACATATCATCGCCCAGACGAAACCGCTGAAGCTAGAGAGCTGAAATTTTGACTGTGGGTTGCTGTCGGTGTGTAGGGGTGAGATAAGGCTGGGTTTTTGGAAATTCGACCTAGAAGGGTACGAAAAGTACTAAAAGGTACTAAATATGGTACCCTTTGTATTAGGCAAACGGGAAGAGCTAGAATTCTGAAATTTGGAATGAGGGTAACTGATGGAGAGTAAGAAAGATGTATCAAAGAGTTTTTGGAAATTCGACCTATAAGTGTACGAAAAGTTACTAAATTTGGTACCAATTGTATATTTTGAGCGGATATAGCTACAATCTTCATATTTGGTATAGGAATCAAGGTTGGGAAATGGTGTGGATATAAGAAAATGATTTGGAAGTTCGTACTTATGTGTACGAGAAGTACTAAATGGTACTAAATTTGGTACAATTTGGATTTAGGTGAACGGATAGAGCTGAAAACCTGAAATTTGGAATTTAGATTACCGTTGAAGTGTACGAATGAGATATGGGGGTAGTTTTGGAAATTCGTACTTATGTGTACGAAAAGTACTAAATGGTACCAAATTTGGTACAATTTGGATTTAGATAGACATGAAAACCTGAAATTTGGAATTAAGATTACTGATGGAGTGAAGGATTGAGGTAGTTTTGGAAATTCCTACCTATGGTTACGAAAAGTAGTAAACGGTACTAAATTTGGTACAAATTGGATTTGGGCAAACGGATAGAGCTGAAATCCTCAAATTTGGAATTTAGTTACCTTTGGAGTGGAGGATTGAGTTAATCTTGGAAATTCGTACTTATGGTTACGGAAAGTACTAAATGGTACAAAATTTGGTACAACTTAAATTTTGTTGAACGGATAGAGCTGGAATCCTAAAATTATGATTTAAGATTACTATTGGGGTATAGGATTGAGCAAGTTTTGGAAATTCGTACTTAGGGGGTACGAAAAGTACTAAATGGTACGCAATTTGGATTTGGGTGAACGGATAGAGCTGGAGTGCTGAAATTGGAATTAAGATTACAGATAGAGTGTATGATTGAGGAAGTTTTGGAAGTTCGTACTTATGGGTTCGAAAAGTACTAAATTTGGTACAATTTGGATTTGGGGGAACGTATAGAGCTGGGATCCCGATATTTGGAATTAAGATTACTGTTGGACTGTAGGATTGACTTAGTCTTGGAAATTCGTACTTATGGGTACGGAAAGTACTAAATGGTACTAAATTTGTTACAATTTAAATTTAGGTAGACGGATAGAGCTGTAATCCTGAAATTTGGAATTAAAATTGCTTATGGAGTGTAGGATTGAGGTAGCTTCGGAAATTCGTACTTATGGGTACGGAAAGTACTAAATGGTACTAAGTTTGGTAAATTTTGGATTTGGGTGAACAGATAGAGCTGGAATCCTGAAATTTCTAATTAAGATTACTTATGGAGTGTAGGATTGAGGTAGTTTTGGTAATTCGTACTTATGGGTACGGAAAGTACTAAATGGTACTAAATGGTACAATTTATATTTGGCTGAAGGAATAGAGCTGGAATCCTGAAATTTCGAGTTAAGGTTACTGTTGGAGTGTGGGATTGAGGAAGTTTTGGAAATTAGTATTTATGGGTACGAAAAGTACTAACTGCTACTAAATTGGGTACAATTTAGATTTGGGTGGAAATTCGTACTTATGGGTGCGGAAAGTACTAAATGGTACTAAATTTGGTACAATTTACATTTGGGTGAACGGATACAGCTGGAATTCTGAAATTTCGAGTTACGGTTACTGTTGGAGTGTAGGATTGAGGAAGTTTTGGAAATTCGTACATATGGGAACGATAAGTACTAAATGTGGTACAATTTGAATCTTGGGGAACGAATAGAGCTGGAATCCTGAAATTTGGAATTAAGATTACTGTTGGACTGTAGGATTGACTTAGTCTTGGAAATTCGTACTTATGGGTACGGAAAGTACTAAATGGTACTAAATTTGGTACAATTTAAATTTAGGTGGACGAATAGAGTTGGAATCCTGTAATTTAGAATTAAGATTACTTATGGAGTGTAGAATTGAGGTAGTTTCGGAAATTCGTACTTATAGGTACGGAAAGTACTAAATGGTACTAATTTAGGTAAATTTTGGATTTGGGTGAACAGATAGAGCTGGAATCCTGAAATTTATATTAAGATTACTTATGGAATGTAGCATTGAGGTAGTTTTGGAAATTCGTACTTATGGGTACGGAAAGTACTAAATGGTACTAAATTTGGTACAATTTATATTTGGGTAAAGGAATAGAGCTGGAATCCTAAAATTTCGAGTTAAGGTTACTGTTGCAGTGTAGGATTGAGGAAGTTTTGGAAATTCGTATTTATGGGTACGAAAAGTACTAAATGCTACTAAATTTGGTACAATTTAGATTTGGGTGGACGGATAGAGGTGGAATCCTGAAATTCGTAATTTCTGTTGGAGATAGTTATTGAAATTCGTACTTTCATACGAAAAGTATTAATGGTATTATGAATAGAGGTGGATTTCGAAAATTTGGTATTATAGCCGCTGTTGGTGTGTAGGGTTGAGATATGGATGTGGTTGTGGATATACGTACAATAAGTGTACGGAAATTACTAAGTGGCACAGAATTTGGTCCAAATTGTTATTGTGTAGAGGCGTAGAGCTGAAATTGTGAAATCCGGTATTAGCATAGCAGTTGACGTTTAGAGTAGAGATAGAGAGGAACTTTTGTATGTATACGAAAAATAATGTATACGAAAAATACTAAATCGCGGTTGGGATATAGTTTTGGATAAAAGGAAGCAATTTTTGAAACTTATACATACTTATTTATTAAATTTGTGTTTGTGTTTAGATACAGATTTTTTGAAATGCATACAAATTCTAAAATTAGGCTGTGGGCTAGATGATTTATTGAGAAATACGAAATGTACTAAATGCTATTACATTTTACGTTGGGTTGCAATAAATTTGGTATTGGGCTAAGGAATAGAAGTGAAGTTCTGATATATTATTGATTTGTCAAGTTCCTTGGTAGAGGTGGTCGTACAATGAGTGTACTAGAAGTATTAAATAATACTAAATATTGAAGCACTGGTATTGGGTGAATCGATAAATGAAATTTGTTATGAGGATCACTGTTGAGATTGGTTCAGAATATTTATTTAAATCCGCCTTTAAATGTATGAAAGGTTTCTACATGTAATACCATTGACATTGGGCAAACAAGTAGAGATAAAACTGTAACGTTTGAGCTAAGGTCCTGGATTTTAAAAATTGTACTGAATAATGTACTATTGTTTCTAGGTTAACACGAATTCGGTTTCTAAATAATGTACTGAAGGTTTCAACATCCTGAGAAAAAAGGCCTAAAATAAAATGTCTCATTAACTGTTTTATAGGGTAACATCCTCTGAATAATGGTATTCTACATTTTTATATATTATTCCTTTTCCGCATACGAAGTAGCGGGTATTTTGCTAGTATATTATATTAAGATGCAATATCATATTTATCTCTTCCGATGACTGCAAGATACTTCTTTCAACTGGGGTTCCGTTTTTCCAATATTCCATAAATTATGTGTCAATCTCTGAACCAAGCTCATCATTTGGGAAATCTAGTATAAATTTGAATTCTGTTATTTTATTTCAAAAGAAAAAGCCTATCCTGTAATAGTTACCATGTTATGGTCTCTTTTATACTTATTTTACCGAACTTCTACTTTGCTTCTCTAACTTTGGATGCCATGTTTTGTGATATCATATTGAACTTGATCTTTCCATTGGAGTTCTGTTCTTCCCTCGGTTGGCGTAACGTCAAATGGCTCGTACTAATATACCGGTGGCATCTTTATCCATCCTGTTGACATGGCACAGCCACGATATGTTTTCCCATATCGGTCTTGGGGTCGGCTGTTGGAGCTCGTGGTTTATAGACCGTGTGTTTTTCATATTTCTTTTTAATATCCACAAAACGAAACAGGTTTCCAAACACAAAATATATTTTTCATTTGTTTTATATCAATTTACATTTTATTTTTAATTAAAATATATAAATTTTGCCACTATCGATCACTTTCATCTGACTTTTATTTTCATTTTAACAATTACTTTTGCAAGTACACAATTATTCGCGTACATGAGTATTTGATAATTTATTGTGCGGGTACTTATCAATTTATTTAAACTCATGACAATATTAAGACAAAGATCGGATCTTTCACCACTTCAATTTCACTCATGAAAATCCGATGAAAAAGATCGGATTTTTCACGACTTCGATTGCACTCATGAAAATTCGATGAAAAAGATCGGATCTTTCACGACTTCATTTGCACTCATGAATATTAGATGAAAAAGATCGGATCTTTCACGACTCCTTTCGCACTCATGCAAAAGAACCAGTGAAATCATGATTTCACATGGAATCACTTCCATTTAATTTTACTGGGTATGTATAGGTATTATCACCCTTTTTGCATTTGTATTCTTTGTAAATCTGTTAATTTATAACATTTGTCTTCTAATTATTTTCTCTTTTTTAAACAAATTATATTTTTGACAATCACAAAAATAACTCATATATTGGCTACATACATACATATGAATGGAGTCACATACATAAATACCCAGCAAAAAAAAAAAACTGGAAGTTGTGCAATTGGAGTTATGATTTCACAACATCTTTCGATGTAGTCCAACAGACTTATGAAAAATGCACTCCGTTCACTACAAAACAAAAACAGTTGGTTGATCCCTACCCGTCGCTGTCGACATAATTTTTTCAAAAGAGAAACAAGTGTGAATATATTTCGAAGAATTTGTTATAAAATAAAAAATACAAACTAAAGTTGCGAACATTTTTGTGGAGATTTACGAGACGTAAATTTTTAATGGGGTGGAGTTGGAGTCGAAAACTGAACTAGTGATGCGAAGGCAACATAAACAACCTTTAGGATGACGAAGCAAAATCAGTTGCAATTGTGATTGAATTTAATGGAAACTATTTTTATTTTGTGTATATATACTAAAGTTCATTGTATTCTTGTTTTATACTAATAATAAATGCATTTTATTTATTCTGGGATATTTCGCAATAGCTTGTATTTTTACTGCATCTTTAGATTGATTAAAAACACAATCCGAAGAGTTCCTTTAAATTCAATCCAAACGACTACATCAAAAGCTGTGATTTGGATCGAAAACGGAGTGCATCCTAGCTGTGTGCTGTGGAAGAAAAGTAGATTGCATTCCAACTGCGCGCTCTCTTGTAAAATTCAAATGTACTGTACACTTGTAGTGATTCAACTGCATCCGCGGATGCAAACATTTTGCTGGGTATGTATGCATGAATATTTACAAAAACTAGCAGAAGCGGCACCAACTGTACACAAATTCGCTACTGTCGTCGATTGGCGTTGGTATTAATAAATATTCATTCGCATTAAAAATAATTCTATTCTCAGTTCTTTCTTGTTCATTGAATTCCAGCTGTGGTTGTGTGTGTGTATTTAAAAAGCAGAAATCACGTGTAGGCTAAATTACTCTCTCTCTCTCTCTCTCTCTCCCTCTTTGCAAAACAACCACCGTTTTCTTAGCTACATCAAACGATGTTCAAGAACTTTGTTTTAGTTTGCGCTATACCACAATCCAGTGTGGATGAAAAAAAGTTATTTTACGTCTGGTGTTTTCAACTTTAAACAGTGTGATGCGTTTAATATGAAAGAAAATGTAAATATTGTTTTTATGTGTTCAGTTGTTCTTTTAAGTGAATTTTTATTTATATTTTTTCTTTGTAATGGAAGCATTCAATAAAAAATGTGAAGATGAGTGGAATAGCGGAGAAACTGTTATAATTGGCCAGCGAAGCACCTCAAATTTAGAAAAAGGAAATCTTGTATCCTAACGGCGTGGAAGTACACATTGAATTGCCCATAGTAGAACGGCAAAAATTAAAGGTATGTTAATGTTTAGAAAACCAGATAAATTACTACAAATTGTTCATGTTTTTTAATTTTGTTTACAGATGACAACGCTCAAAAGGATAATTAACTTTGCTGAAATATTGGTTAAACTTTTTTTTATATCTTCGTTTCCGTGGTCAATGAAGCACTACTCAATTAAGAGACCAAATGCTGTATCCCAACATCATCGACGTACACAGGGGGTAACACAGCGACAAAAGTTGTAGGTAAGTTATTGTTTAGAAAACCAGTTAATTTTACTTACAGATAGCAACGCCCAATACTATTATTAATGTGGTCAATACCTTAGGAATGAAAAATAACTTGTTGTATTCATGGTCAACACAAATTGCAATAAAACAAAAATAAACATATCATCACCATAAATGCCCGAAGACGTACCCCACACGCAAATAGAAATTCGTTTTTTGATGGGATCTGATACATAAAGCTAAAATACATGATCTGGCAAATTTTCAAGCTTCTACGTACAAAAATAACCATCCTATTCAAGAAATGGCATTTCGGAAAATGTGATAAAATTGCGGATTTTTTTGTAATGACGGATCCCAAAACCAAGTGTTTCCGTTGTTTTGTATAGGATTGATAATATCCCAAATACTCGACCTCATAAGATAATTATTCCATAAAACAGTTTTTCATTTCATAACGTTTTTTGCTTCTCCTGTAAAGTTTTGATTTTGTGGGTTACATTTAGCATTGAATTGATTTTTGTTCATTACGTGAGTATGAAATGACTTCATAACATGAATGAAATCTTACGTTACATCAATGAAATGTGTCATTGATTTTGAACCAACGTATGGCTTCATTGTATAAATTAAGAAGAAGTTTCATTACCACAATGAAAGTATTTCATTGCATTAATGAAGAAGTTTCGTTACAAAAATGAACGTATTTCATTGCATTAATGAAAGTATCTCATTGTAGTAATGAAAGTATTTCATTGCATTAAGGAAGAAGTTTCATTGCATTAATGAAGAGGTTTCATTGCATCAATTAAAAGTTTCATTGCATCAATGAAGGATTTTCATTGCATTAATGAACAAATTCGTTAATTTTACTTCAAGGAAACTCAATGAAATTTTTTATTTATTCAATGAAGCTCAACGTTGATTAAAAATCGATGACAAATTTCATTGATACAACGTAGGATTTCATTCATATTACGTAGCTTTTTCTTTCAGTGCACTATACTCGTAGGTAATTTGGCCTGTTTTTGAGGCAAAAATTAATAGCGGTGGACTTATGGGTTTTTACACATTTTTAATGCTTTATATGCAAAAGTAAGCTAAAACAAAGAATTACAAAGTAAAAATCGGATATAGCGAACATCGGTTATAAGAAACTACGTTTATAACGAACAAAGTTTTGAGTTCCCAAAGAAATTTTCTTAATATTTGTACACATATTCAACTTCTTAAAACGGCCACGATTATAATGAACAAAAATTGTGACCCCGCGAGTAGTTTTTTTACACTTTGTTAGGATTTGCATGCCCGCTTTTAAGCAAAAGCGAATATCGACGAATTTAAGCACTGTTTCAAATATTTTAACAAATGGTACTTAATAGTAAGCTTTAATAAGAATTATACAGATGAACACGTTTATAAAGAACGCCTGATATTACGAACAAATTTTCTTGTTCCTACCCCCTCATTTTACCTATTTTATTCGTTCCAAATCAATAAACGTCATAAGATTTTTATAAACATTGATATGTTTAAACTATTGATTCGCAAAGAGATCTTTATAAATATTATTTTTTTAAATGACCAAATAAATCACGCAATCTTGATGCCTAGTTAGAACGTATTACGGCTATAATTAATAAAAATGTTGACCACGACATTTTTAGAACACATGGTGAATATTTGTTTAGAGAAAATGTATTTTTATTTCAAATCGGATACGTTTTTGTGTTTACAATTCCTTCACAAAAAAATTAATAAATAAATAAAAACAAGTATGAACGGCGTTAAGTTCGGCCAGGTCGAACTTGTTACACCCTCCACCACAAGTTGTATTGAAGTAAAATGGCAAAATTAGTTTCCTTTCGTTTATGGAGCAGACTAAATACCAAATTTCAGCAATTTTGGTAAAACAATATGGCTAACCTTCAAAATACCGAAACTCGGGAGCTACCGTTCCATGGGGGCTATATCAAATCGTTGATCTATACCTACAAATTTTTGGTGGAAAGTTTTTAGACTCATAGAAGACTAAATACAAAATTCCCGATATTTCGGTAAAACCTTCAAAATACCGAAAATAAGAGGTATATTTCTATGGGGGATACAGGAATTCACGGACCTATACTGATATTTGTCTTCTGGAATAGTTTATAACCCCATGGAAGACTTAATAACAAATTTCAGTCTTTCGGTGGGATATTGATGTCACAATCTTTAGAATTACGAAAATCGGGAGTTACCGTTCTTTGGGGGCTACATCGAAGCGTGGACCTACACCGCCGAATTTCAGTCAGAAATGCTTTTACCTCCAAAAAAGACTAAATGCCAAATTTCAGCCATTTCCATGGGTTCCACAACCTTCAAAATACAAAAAAATCGGGAGGTACCGTTCTATGTGGGCTATATGAAGGCGTGGACTTCTACCGAAAAATTTCTGGGTAAAAGTTTTATACCGCCAACGAATAATAAGTACCAAATTTGAGCCATTTCGGTGTGATAATGAGGCTAAAACCTTCAAAACACCGAAAATAGGGTGGTACCGTTCTATGGGGGCTATATGAAGGCGTGAACTTATACCGAAAAATTCTATATGGAATATTTAATAGTACAAATGAAGACCAGATACCAAATTTCAGTCCTTTCGGTGGAATATTGAGGCCACAACCTTCAAAATACCGAAAATAGGGAGGTATCGTTGTATGGGGGCTATAATAAGACGTGGACCGATACCTACAAGTTTCTGAAGGAAAGTTTTATACTCCCAACGAAGACTAAATACCAAATTCTAGGTACCGTTCTATGGGGGCTATATGAAGGCGTGAACTTATACCGAAAAATTCTATATGGAATATTTAATAGTACAAATGAAGACCAGATACCAAATTTCAGTCCTTTCGGTGGAATATTGAGGCCACAATCTTCAAAATACCGGAAATAGGTAGTTACCTTTCTATGGGGGCTATACTAAGGCGTGAGCCTGTACCGAAAAATTTCATATGGAACTTTTAATATCCCATTCCCATTCTTAGGCTGTATCTTATATGACGAATTTTTCCGCTGTAACAAACATTTTGAAGAAAATTATTTCTTAAAACAGAAAGTACACACCTTCACCATTCCAGTGAATATCATAACTATGTATTTGATTATTGCTAAACTTTTACAAATTGCGTTTAAATTCTGCTCTGAGTTTTAATCTTTTTTAACATTTTTCATTTTGTCTTCAAAATTTTGATTTTAACTTCGAATTATACCGCGAGTTTGAATATTTTTGAAAACAAATTGCACATCCATAGAAATTGGCATGTTCTTTCTTCGAATCAAATTAGTAAACACGCGGTAATTAAAGTGCAAAAATCGACCTTTGCCTAAAAACACGTCTAAATTACCTATAGTGCAGCGGCTGCCAGCCCAGCATCAAGCCTTGGCTTCTACGTAGGTTTCTACGCTGCTACAACAACAAGATTTCTTTATATGCAGGTTAGAAACTTGAGGACTTTGTTCCTACATCTCAGCTTGTCGCAGATAGCTGTGACATATGCGAACGACATGAACATGCTGTCGAATGTAACCCCCAGAATTTTGGAAACTTTGTGGTTGGAATTCTGCTACAATCGATCATGATATTCAACTCTGTTCTTACTTGTATCTTCCTTTTGGTAAACAGAATGGCCGTAGATTTAGCGGTGGACTGGGCGGAATACCTCTTGTGGGTCTTAAACAGTTACACTCTACCGAGCTTGGGCTTCTTGTTCCTTCTTGTATGACTGGCGTCAACACATATAATTGTTTTTCCAACATTTCAAACTTGGTAGGAGGGTTGTCTGATCTATGCCCTCAAACAATGTGGAGTGCTTGACAGTTTTAAAGGCATTTGATAAGTCAAGCGCCATCATCTCTGTTCTATCACTCGGCTTGCTGTAGTTGAGTCCTCGACTAATATGTGTGGAGATGACGTGTGGAAGACTGTAGCCTCACTGCTCTTTTCTTCCCATGATTGATGAAAGTGCGGTGTTCAAAGGTGATGAAATCGGGCGGTCTGCTGATGGAGCCAATTATGGGGAGAGGTGAGGTCATTTGTCAGACCAGGTGACACGATGGTTATGTCATGGCATGATTATGACTCTTTCCGAAAACCGGTTATGACCTCTCCAAAGCGGACTAAAGTTGGGACTATAACCTGTAGTACAGCTATTTATCGGCGGGATGTATACGTTCAACAACTCTACCTTGGCAGTTCCACACCTGTCTGCTTTCTTCATACATTCCATGTACGGGACATTAGTGTCAGGCTCAAGGAAGACAGGTCTGTATTGAACACCCAGCAAAATGTTCGAAGCCAAAGATGCCATTCAATCATGGGTGAAAGTGATCTGGCATGTCATCTTTTTAGCATCTTCATCGATGAATTTTGTATGAGCGTGGAACCCCAAAGATGCTATTCATTTTTGGATCCAAAGCATGTCATTTACACCAATGTTTTGACATGTCATTTTCACCAATGCTGTGGCATGTCATTTTCACCAACCCTTTGCAATGACATGAACATTCTTCTTCTTTATTTGCCTATTCGTTTTTCGAATTTTGGCGATCAATGCAATTATATACATACACTAGCAAAGTGCCCGCTACTTCGTATGCGTTAAATATATAAAACAAATGAACAATATATAATATAGAATGGTGGAAACATTTTGTGTACTAATACGTACCACTTTAGTTCGATTTTTGTCACGCCTACACATCAAGAGCAATCCACATTTTTTGAGATATTTTAATTGAGGTTCTCAGCGCAAATACGGCCTAACCCAACAACCGCCATCCTCATTTCTAGCTTTATCTGTTCCCCCAATTATAGAACTATTTAGTACTTTACATGTAAATATATACATACGAACCTCCTCCTATTATTTCAAAATTCCCATTACACAATAACAAATTGTACCAAATCCTGTGCCATTTACAATTTTTACGTATAATTATGGCACATATTTCTTAAATCGGACGTTATAAGCAAATGATAACAATAATCTTAATTCCAAATCTCACGAATCCAGATCTATCCGTTCATCCAATACAAAATTGTACCATACATGGAACCATTTCGTACCCCTAAGTGTACCTAATTCCACATTTTAGGATTCGAGCGCTATAATTTCACCTAAATCCTAATTGTACAAAATGTAGTTCTTTTTGTAAGCATAAGTACGCATTTCTAAAACTAACCCCAACAGTAATATTAACTCCAAAATTCAAGATTCCAGCTCTAACCGTTCGCTCAAATCCAAGTTGTAGCATATCTCAATCCTACACTCCAACAGTAATATTAATTCCAAATTTCTTGATTCCAGCTCTACCCGTTCGCTCAAATCCAAGTTGTACCAAATTTAGTACCGTTTAGTACTTTTCGTACATATAAGTACGAATTTCCAAAACTTCATCAATCCTACACCCCAACAGTAATCTTAATTCCAAACTTCAAGATTCCAGCTCTAGCCGTTTGCTCAAATCCAAATTGTACCAAATTTAGTACTTTTCGCACTCATAAGTACGAATTTCAAAAACTACTTCTATATCTCAATCCTGCACTCCAACAATAATCTTAATTCCAAATTTCTTGATTCCAACTCTATCCGTTCGCTCAAATCCAAATTGTACCAAATTTAGTACTATTTAGTACTTTTCCTACCCATAACTAAAAATTTGCAAAATTTTATCAATCCTACAATTCAACAGGTATTTTAAATTCAAAATTGGGGATGGCAGCTACATCAGATCACCAAAATCCAAATTGTACCAAATCTAGTACCATTTAGTACTTTTCGTACCCATAAGTACAAATTTTCAAAACTACCTCAGTGCTTTGTTCAAACGATAACTCAAATCCAAATTTGGTTCCATTTAGTACTATTCGTATCCATAGTACGAATTTCTAAACCTACCTCTATCAACACTTCAACATCAATTTTAATTCCGAATTTCACGATTCCAAATGTATCCTATCACTGAAATCCAAATTGTACCAAATTTAGTACTGTTTAGTACTTTTCCTACCCATAACTACAAATTTCCAAAACGTTATCAATCCTACACTCAAACAGTACTCCTTATTCCAAATCTCGGGTTTCCAGCTATATCCGTTCACCCAAATGCAAACTGTACCAAATTTGGTACCATTTAGTACTTTCGTACCCATGAGTACGAATTTCTACAACTACCTCAATCCTACACGCCAACAGTAATCATAATTCCAAATTTCAGGATTACAGCTGCATCCGATCACAGTAATCCAAATTGTACCAAATTTGATACCATTTAGTAATTTTCGTATCCAAAGTACGTACTTCCAAACCTTCCTCTTTCAACACTCCATCAGTAATCGTAATTCCGAATTTCAGGATTCCAAATGTATCCGATCACATAAATTAAAATTTGGTACCATTTAGTATTTTCGTACCCATAAAACTAAAAATTTCAAAAACTTCATCAATCCTACACACCAACAGTAATCCTTATTCCGAATCTCTGGATTCCAGTTCACCGTTCACCCAAATCCAAATTGTACCAGATTTGGTACCATTTAGTACTTTTCGTACACATAAGTACAAATTTTCAGAACTACCTCAGTGCTATGTTCAAACAATAAGCTTAATTCCGAATTCCAGAATTCCAGATACATCCGATAACTCAAATCCAAATTTGGTACCATTTAGTACTATTCGTCTTCAAAGTACGAATTTCCAAGCCTACCTCTATCAACACTCCAACAACAATTTTAATTCCGAATTTCACGATTCCAAATGTATCCCATCATTGAAATCTAAATTGTACCAAATTTAGTAATATTTAGTACTTTTCCTACCCATAACTAAAAATTTCCAAAACTTTATCTATCCACACTCCAATAGTACTCCTTATTCCAAATCTCGGAATTTCAGCTATATCCGTTCACCCAAATCCAAATTGTACCAAATTTGTTACTATTTAGTGCTATTCGTACCCAAGAGTACGAATATCCACAACTACCTCAATCCTACACGCGAACAGTAATCTTAATTCCAAATTTCAGAATTACAGCTGCATCAGATCACCGTATTCCAAATTGTACCAAATTTAGTACCATTTAGTACTTTTTGTTCCCATAGGTCCGAATTTCCAAACCTACTTCTATCCAACACTCCAAAAGTAATCTTACTTTCGAATTTCAGGATTCCAAATGTATCTGATCACCCAAATCCAAACTGTACAAAATTTGGTACCATTTAGTATTTTTCGTTGCCATAAGTACGAATTTCCAAAAGTATCCCAATCCCACACTCCAATAGTAATCTTAATTCCAAATTTCACTATTCCAGCTCTATCCGATCGGGTGACGTAGGGGATGGAAGATACCAAGGAACGGTCCTGACCGGTTTTAACATGGCAAAGCCCAGGATTTATCTTGGTCCCTCTTTCATCCCAAGTGGACACTGACCTCCCCGTGGTGTCATGGTAGTGAGCTAACATGTGCCGCGCGTTCACCCATAAGAACGTTAAAAACTTGGGTTTGGGCGTCGGGTTAGTAACCCTCCCCTAGAAAAAACAGCCTACTATGAAAAAACGAAAGAAAAGAAAAACAAACCCCTCTAAAGTTGACGAACCCCGCAAACGTTTTAAGGACCATGATCTGCGAATCTGCACCTGGAATGTTCGCACTCTTTATAGAGAAGGTGCAGTCTTCGCATTGGCAGACGTACTTGAAAAGTACAAGACCGATATTACTGCCATACAGGAAATACGATGGATTGGGAAAGGCGTCACAACAGCACCTAAAGGTGACGCACTGTATTATAGCTGCCATGACGTAAAGCATGAGTTTGGTTGTGGATTCGTAGTTAGTCGGAGACTAAAACATCTTGTATCCAGCTTCACTCCAGTGAATGAAAGACTTGCTGCTATTCGAATAAAAGCTAAATTCTTCAACATCAGCTTTATTTGCGCTCATGCTCCCACTGAAGAAAAGGACGAACAGACCAAAGATATATTTTACGAGCGCTTAGAAGAAACATATGACCGTTGCCCTGCCCATGACATTAAAATCATTCTAGGCGATTTTAATGCCAAAATTGGAAAGGAGAATATCTTTGGCCCAACAGTCGGGAAATTCAGTCTCCACAGTGAAACATCTGACAATGGTATGAGACTGATAGACTTTGCAGCTGCAAAAAACATGGTAGTTAGCAGTACCAGATTTAATCATCTCGATATTCATAAGGGCACCTGGCTGTCTCCAGATCAGAAAACAAGAAACCAAATTGATCATGTTGTGATAGATGGAAGACATTCATCGAGCGTGTTGGATGTACGATCGTTCCGAGGCGCAAACATTGATTCGGACCACTACCTTGTTGCAGCAAAGGTACGCACCCGCTTAAACGTAGCAAACAAAGTACGAACAGACACAACACGAAAGTTAGACATCGGTAAGCTGCAATCACAACAGATAGCCACAGCATATTCCACTCAACTAGCCCAATTGCTTAATCAAAGCCCTCCTCATCCCGATAACATATCAGCGCAATGGCAAAGCATTGCCCACTCCATGCAAACAGCCGCAAAATCCATACTTGGATACCAGAGACCTCCACCAAGGAATGAGGAGTGTCGTGCTGCCACCGAAGAGAAAAATGCGGCATATAAGGCTACTTTACAATCCGTAGCAACGCGTAGCGCACGAGAGAGATACAGGGAGAAAAGGAGAGAGGAGAAACGTCTTTTCCGCAGGAAAAAGAGAGAGATGGAAAAGCGGGAGTGTGAAAAAATCGAGATGTACAGGAGCCAGAATGAAGTCCGAAAATTCTACCAAAGAGTCAAGCATCAAACTGATGGCTTTGGTACAGGCACATCCTCCTGTAGAGACCAGCAAGGTAATTTGGTAACTGATACAGATAGTGTACTCAGGATATGGAAAGAACATTTTTCAAATCTATTGGTATCCAATAGCAGCGAAGACGACGAAGATACCACAGTCCCAATCCCAGAAGATGGTATTGAATGTATACCGCCCAGCCAAGATGAGGTAGAGACAGCAATAAATCGGCTGAAGAATAATAAGGCAGCAGGGGCCGATGGCTTACCAGCCGAGCTGTTCAAAACCGGAGGCGACACGCTGATAAGGTGTATTCATCAGCTAGTTAGCACCATCTGGCAGGAAGAACGAGTACCCGACGATTGGAACCTGAGTATCCTGTGCCCCGTCCACAAGAAGGGAGATAAGACTGTATGCTCTAACTATAGGGGCATAAGTCTACTCCCTATTGCCTACAAGATCGTGTCAGGGATATTGTGCGAACGACTAAAGCCAATGGTCAACGAGATTATTGGACCATACCAATGCGGCTTTAGACCTGGCAAGTCCACCATTGACCAGATATTTACCCTGCGGCAAATCCTGGAGAAGACCCAAGAGATGCAGATCGACACCTACCACCTTTTTGTCGATTATAAAGCAGCCTTCGACAGTCCGCTGCGCTCAAAGGTATTCCAAGCCATGTCTGAATTTGGTATTCCCGCAAAGCTCATCCGGCTTTGTAAAATGACTTTAACTGACACGAGGTCCTCAGTTAAAATAGGAAAGAACCTCTCCGAAGAGTTTGGTACCAAAAGAGGTTTCAGACAAGGAGACAGCCTTTCGTGTGACCTCTTCAACATCCTGCTAGAAAAGGTTATACGAGAGGCAAACGTCAAAAGAAGTGGCACAATATACACCAATAGTCACATGTTACTTGCTTATGCTGATGATATAGACATCATGGGTCGATCAGTAAAAGAAGTAACTGATACCTTTATAAAGGTCGAAGGAGAATCTGCTAAAGTGGGTCTGGCGGTAAACGGTGAGAAGACCAAGTTGATGGTGTCGACGCGCAATGCGTCCATTGAGCTCGGACCGACTGTGGAAGTTGGTTCCTATAATATTGAGGTAGTAAAAGACTTCGTCTACCTCGGCACCTCCGTCAACACAACAAACGACATCAGTTGTGAAATAAAAAGAAGAATTGTATTGGCCAACAGATGCTACTTTGGATTAAGTAAGCAGTTTAAAAACAAAGCCACATCTCGTCAAACAAAAATAACGCTCTACAAAACACTGATACTACCCGTGCTGATGTATGGCTCCGAAGCCTGGGTACTTGCGCAAGCAGACATGGCAGTGCTTGGTGTGTTTGAGAGAAAAATTCTTCGAAAGATCTACGGACCAATCTGCGTTGACGGTGAATATCGACGTCGCATGAACCACGAGCTGTATCTGCTATACAACGACATCAATATTGTTAAACGTATCGAGAAGCAGCGATTGCGTTGGCTAGGCCATATCAAAAGAATGAGCGATGATGAACCCGCTAAAAAGGCGTATGAATACATGCCACATGGCGGTGCACGCAGAATTGGCAGGCCAAGGAATAGATGGCGCAAACAAGTGGATGATGAGATGAAAAGGCGCGGTATTCCAGAGTGCAAAGCAACAAATAGAGAGGAATGGAGATCTCTTCTTAGTTCGGCCTATAGAACAAATGTTCTGTAATGGGCCAGCTAAGTAAGTAAGTAAGTAAGTAAGTAAGTAAGCTCTATCCGATCACTTAAATTCATATTGTACCAAATTTGGTACCATTTAGTACTTTTCGTACCCAAAAGTACGAATTTCCAAAATACTTCTATCCTACACCCCGACAGTAATCCTAATTCTAAATTTCAGGATTCCAGCTCCATCCGTTCCCCCAAATCCAAATTGCACCTTATTTGGTACTATTTAGTACCTTTCGTACCCATATGTACGAACTTCGAAAACTACCTCCATATCTCTAACCTACACTCCAACAGTAATACTAATTCACAAATTTCAGAATTCCAACTTTATCGGTTCGCCCTAATTCAAATTGTACCAAATTTAGTACCATTTAGTACTATTCGTACACATAAGTGCACATTTTCAAAACCACCTCCTTGTATCAACTCATCTTTCTAACCTTGATTTGCATTCCAAATTTCAAGATTTTAGCTCTATCCTTTCACGTAATACCAAATAGTACTAAATTTAGTAACTTTTAGTACTTTTCGTACACTTATAGTTCGAATTTCCAAAAACCATTTGGTACACCTTTCTAACTCACCATCAGTGAACCTCATTCCAAATTTCAGAATTCTAGCTCTTCGCGTTTGCCTAATACAAAGGGTACCATATTTAGTACCTTTTAGTACTTTTAGTACAGTTCTAGTTCGAATTTCCAAAAATACAGCCTTATCTGACACCTTCGGACCAAGAGTGACCCTCACCCAAAATTTCAAGATTCTAGCTTTAGCCGTTTAGTCTGGGCGTTGATTATCAGTCAGTCAGTCAGTGAGTCAGTGAGTCATCATTACTGAACTCTTTTATAAGTATAGATATTACATCTGTTACATTATAAATTTCATTTTGGTGTTTATAAATTTCTTATTATTTCAGCAAATGACTCTCTGTTTCGGCTTTCGCTGAGAAGATTCCCAACATCTTGGATACCAGTCCACTCCTGTATGTTATTAATCCATATCATTTCCTTTCTTCCTCTTGTGGGTCTTCCTTCAATTTTTGTTCGGATTATATTTTGGAGTAGCTTATATTTTTTGTTTCGCATTATATGACCAAGATATGCTGTTTTTCGTTTTTTTTTATTTTATTATATGGATTACTAGGAAAGTGCTCGCTACTTCGTATGCGGAACGGATATAAAAACAAATAAACAATATATAATATGGAAATGGCGAACACTGAAAATTAACAGCGAGACCAACATTGCACACCAATACCCACACTATATCCAAAAAAAATAGTACGATTTTCCAAAACTACCTCAATCCTTCACTTCACCAGTAATCTTATTTCCAAAAACAGGATTCCAGCGCTATCGGTGCACTCAAATTCAAATTGTACCATTTGGTATATTTCGTGCCCATAAGTAAGAATTTCAAAAACTACCTCCATGTCTCAATCGTACACTCCAACCGTAGTCTTACCAAATTCCAGGATTCCAGCTCTATCCGTTCCCCCAAATACCCACTGTACCAAATTTTGTACTTTTCGTAGCCATAAGTACGAATTTCCAAAACTACCTTAATCCTATACTCCAACAGTAATCTCAATTCCAAATTTCAGGATTCCAGATTCCAAATCCCAATTGTACCAAATTTAGTAGTTTTCGTTCCCATAAGTACGAATTTCTAAAACTACCACAAACCTACACTCCAACAGGAATCTCAATTCCACATTTCAGGATTCTAGGTCTATCCGTTGACCCAAATCCAAATTATACCAAATTTAGTGCTTTTCGTATCCCTAAGTACGAATTTCCAAAACTACCTCAATCCTACACTTCAACATTAATCTCAATTACGAATTTAAAGTTTCCAGCTCTATTCGTTCACCCAAATCCAAACTGTACCAAATTTAGTATTTTTCTTACCCGTAAGTAGGAATTTGCAAAACTAACTTCGTCTTACACCCCAACAGCAAGCTTAATTTTAAATTTCATTATTCCAGCTCTGTTCGTTCACCCAAATTCAAATTTGGTACTTTTTGTACCCATAAGTACGAATTTTCAAAACTACTTCCATTTTACTCTCCAAATGTAGTCTACGAAGTACGAATTTCAAAAAAAAAACTCAATCCCATACTCTAACATCAATGTAAATTCGAAATTTCAGGGGCTACAGCTCTATCCGTTCACCCTAAATCCAAATTTAGTACCACTTAGTACTATTCGTAACCTTAAGTACGAATTTTCAAAACAACTTCCATTCTACAATCCAACAGTAGCCAATTTTATACTCCAGCAGCAATTTTTATTCCAAATTTCAGAAATGCAGCTCTATCCGATAAATGTAATACCATTTTGTACTTTTCGTACAAATTTTCAAAACTATTTCCATTCTACCCTCCAACTGCAGTCTTAATTCAAAAATTGTAGGATTCCAGCTCTATCCACTCAACCTAAATCCAAATTGTACAAAATTTAGTACCATTTAGTTATTGTCGTGCCCATAAGTAGGAATTTTCAAAACTGCTTCCATTCTACTCTCTAACAGCAGCCTTAACTCAAATTTCAGGATTCCAGCTCTATCCGTTCGCCCAAATCGTAATTGTACCAAATTTTGTACCATTTAGTACTTTTCGTACCCATAAGTACCAATTTTCAAAACTCCTTCCATTCCACTCTCCAACATCAGCCTTAATTCAAATTTCAGGATTCCAGCTCTATCCGTTCGCCTAAATCATAATTGTACTAAATTTAGTATCATTTAATACTTTTCGTACCCATAAATACGAATTTTCAAAACTAATTCCGTTATACTATCCAACAGTAGCCTTAGTTCAAAATTTCAGGATTCCAGCTCCATCCGTTCTCCTAAATCATAATTGTACCAGATTTAGTACCATTTAGTACTTTTCGTACCCATAAGTACGAATGTTCAAAATTACTTCCATTCTACCCTCCAACTGCAGCCTTAATTCAAAATTTCAGGATTCCAGCTCTATCCGCTCAACCTAAGCCCAAATTGTACAAAATTTAGTACCATTTAGTACTTGTCGTACCCCTAAGTACGAATTTTCAAAACTACTTCCATTCTACTCTCTAACAGCAGCCTTAACTCAAATTTCATGATTCCAGCTCTATCCGTTCGCCCAAATTGTACTTGTACCAAATTTAGTACCATTTAGTACTTTTCGTACCCATAAGTACGAATTTTCAAAACTGCTTCCCTTCTACTCTATAATTCAAATTTCAGGATCCCAGCTCTATCCGTTCGCCCAAATTTTAATTGTACCAAATTTAGTACCATTTAGAACTTTTCGTACGCATAAGTACGAATTTTCAAAACTACTTCCATTCTACTCTCTAACATTAGCCTTAATTAAAATTTCAGGATTCCAGCTCCATCCATTCTCCCAAATCGTAATTGTTCCAAATTTAGTGTCATTTAGTACTTTTCGTACCCATAAGTACGAATTTTCAAAACAACTTCAAGTCTACCCTCCAACTGTAGCCTTAATTCAAAACTTCAGGATTCCAGGTCTATCCGTTCAACCTAAATACAATTTGTACAAATTTAGTACCATTTAGTACTTGCCGTACCCATAAGTACGAATTGTTAAAACTACTTCCATTCTACTCTCTAACAGCAGCCTTAGTTCAAAATTTCAGGATTCCAGCTCTATCCGTTCAACCTAATGCCAATTTGTACCAAATTTAGTACCATTTAGTACTTTTCGTACCCATAAGTACGCATTTTTAAAACTACTTCCATTCTATCCGTTCGCCCAAATCATAATTGTACCAAATTTAGTACCATTTAGTACTCTTCGTACCCATAAGTACGAATTTTCAAAACTACTTCCATTCTACCCTCCAACTGTAGCCTTAATTCAAAATTTCAGGATTCCAGCTCTATCCGTTCAACCTAATGCCAATTTGTACCAAATTTAGTACCATTTAGTACTTTTCGTACCCATAAGTACGCATTTTTAAAACTACTTCCATTCTACCCTCCAACTGTAGCCTTAATTCAAAATGTCCGGATTCCAGCTCTATCCGTTCAAGTACGAATTTTTAAAACTACATCCATTTTACTCTCCAACAGTAGCCTTAGTTCAAAATTTCAGGATTCCAGCTCAATCCGTTGAACCTAAATCCAAATTGTACCAAATTTAGTACCATTTAGTACTTTTCGTACCCATAAGTACGAATTTTTAAAACTACGTTCATTCTACTCTCCATCAGTAGCCTTAATTCAAAATTTCAGGATTCTAGATCTATCCGTTCGCCCAAATCATAATTGTACCAAATTTAGTACCATTTAGTACTTTTCGTACACATGTGTACACTTTCCCTAAGCCACCTCCTTATGTCAAGCTTTCCCTAAGCCACCTCCTTGATTCTCACACCAAATTTCAACCTTTAACCTTTATCCGTTCACAAAATATGAATTACACCAAATTTAGTACACTTTAGTACTTTTCGTACACTTATAGTTCGTATTTCTAAAAACCCTTTGGTACATCTTTCCTACTCTCCATCAGTGACCTTCATTCCAAATTTCAAAGTTCTAGCTCTACGGGTTCGCCAAACACAAACGGTACTATATTTAGTACCTTTTAGTACTTTTCGTACCCTTCCAGTTCGAATTTCCAAAAACCCAGCCTTATCTGACACCTTCGTACCAAGACTGACCCTCACCTAAAATTTCAAGATTCTGGGAAGTCTGGGCGTTGATGAATCATTAAGTCAGTCAGTCAGTCAATCACTTTACTCTTTTATTAATATAGATTTCCTTTTCCTGTTGTAGCCTTTGCAATGCCTCACTGTTTGAAACAAACTGCGTCCATGGAATTTTCAATATTCTTCTGTATGTCCACATTTCAAAAGCTTCTAGTTTTTTAATATCTGTTGCCTTTAAGGTCCAAACTTCGACAGCGTATTACAGAACTGACCATACATAAGTTTTCATGTATCGCAGTTTGGTTTTTATGTTTACATCATGGCTGGTAAAGATTTTTTTGTACTTCATGAAGTCTTCCCTCGCCATTTCAATTTGGCATCTTATTTCGGATGAGTTATCCAGCACTGCACCAAGATATTTAAAGCTGTTACTCTCTCTACTGGTGTATCTTTGATTGTTAGTGTGAAAGGGGGACAGCGGTTTTCTTTGCTCACAATCATATATTTTGGTTTCTTAATATTGATTTTAACCCATACAACTAGCTTTGTGCTACCAGCCTATTTAAGAGATATTGAAGACCTGATATGCTATCAGCTAAGATTATTGTGTCGTCTGCTTATGTTATATTGTTGATGAAAGCGCCATTTACAAATATTCCTTTCTGAATATCTTTAAATGATTCTTGAAATATTTTTTCGGAGTATACATTGAATAGTAAAGGTGACAATATACATCCTTGCCTAATACCTTTAGATATTATTATATCTTCAGTCATCTCTCCTTCAACATCAACCTATGCTGTCTGTTGCCAATATAAACTTTTTATGCAGCGAATTTCTTTTTCTTCGATACCAATAGATGCAAGGATTTCAACAAGTTTATCGTGTTTGACTGTACCAAATGCTTTTTCATAGTCTATAAAGCAAATATAAACGTCTTTATGAGCATTTTTACATTTTTGAAGAAGAACTTCAATTGAAAAAAGCGCTTCACGTGTTCCCATTCCTTCTTTAAAGCCGAATTGAGAGAATCCCATAACATTTTCACATCTTTTATATATCCTGCCATGAATTATTTTGAGAAAAATTTTAAGGGCATGGCTCATAAGACTAATTAGTCTATAATCGTTGCATGCTTTTGGATGTTCTTTTTTAGGAATAGCTATGAACGTAGATTTTAGCCAGTCCTGTGGATATTTACCGGTTTCATATATGCAATTGAAAAGCTTTACAAGTTAGTTGATATTATCGCCTTCAATCAGTTTAAGAATTTCGGATGGGATTTCATCTGGATCACATGCTTTCTTCATTTTTATAGATTTAATAGCAGCTTAAGTTTCGTGTTTAGTTATCGAAGTTCCTACTTGTGGTTCGGGTTCCATTATGTCGTAGTTTGATCTGTTTTCATCTGTATAAAGAGAGGTTATGTAACTCTACCATATAGCTTTTTTCTCCGTAATATCAAAAACAGCATTGTTGCTGTTGTATAGAACTTTTGGCAGTGATTTACAATATATTCCCGCTGCTTCCTTGATTTTTTGTGGAGATTAAAATCGTCATGCAGTTTTTGTAATCATTCGATCTCCTGGCATTGTTTGAACATTACGACGAGAGTTTTAACAACGTTGGTTGTGATTTCGAATCTCCGACAACATCAAGCCTATTGTAAATATTAATCTTATATATTTAGAAAAATTTGTGTAAATAAAAACACAAAATTCATTTCTATTGGATCGATGGAATGGGTTCAAATGCTGATGAAAAGATCGGATCTTTCACGACTTCCTTTGCATGGGTTCAAATGCTAATGAGAATATCGGATCTTTCACGACTTCCTTTGCATTGGTTCAAATGCTAATGAGAAGATCGGATCTTTCACGGCTTCTTTCAAACCAATGAAAAAGATGACATGAAATCACGTCATCGCATGGAACCCATTCCTTCAAATTTTGCTGGGAAGTTATCGGTCCTATTCTCGACTTTTTGGGTAGCCACTATTTAGTGAGTTATACAATCAATATGAAATAAAGTATCTGAATTTGCGCAATAATTTTTTGCCGTTTAGCGTTGGAAATTATAGCTGATTTTTATTGGTATTTAAAACGAATAGAGATCAGTAGTGGGATTCTGTTAACGCATTTTTTGGTTACCGAAAAAAATCGGTAAATTGAAAACGCAAAATTATGAATGAAAAGTACCAATAAATGTTAAGAACAATGTTACCATCGATAGTACCTAGCGGCAACTTTATTTTGGTCGCTAAGTTACCGCCAAATTTCGTTAATTACCGAAATTATAAACATTTTAGTATAGAAATTTCAATAAATTATTAAAAAATCGTATGGCTTTATTTATTTTTTTTCTTTGACATTCAAAATCACCGGCAAGTACGAATTGTTGTATTGTATTCCCGTAATTATGCAACCAATAGACTTAAATTGAATTTTGTTGTATTCGTAGGCTATAACATTTATATAAAACAATGACGCTGAGATGAAGTCTTTTCCTGATGTTCATAGAAATTGCTAAAATACATTCACCATAATGAGATGAGTGCATTGGAATTCTGAAATTCTGTCGCGAGTCGTAAGAGAGACTCATGTCTCATGGACACGGGAAATCAATATACATATGTACCTGGGCTACGAAGTTTATATACTTAATAAAACTATAGAAAAATATCCAACAGTTGTACGACAAAAATACTCAGGATAAGACACCTAAATGGAGGAATATAAGAAGTAAATTTGGTAGTTTCAAGGTCAGAGTTAAAAATTTAATTTAAACAAGTAAAAAAGAATCAGTCGGCTCTTTTATCTACGGACAGATCGAATGTATTTAGGGTATTTTCAGAATTTTGTGGCACTTTTTGGGCATTTGAAAATGTGGATTAGGATTAAAGTTCAAAAGTTTTGCGAAGGAGGGAATGGAACGATATAGTGCATTACGGTTTCAGTGGGTTATCGTACACCTGCTGGACCAGTATGCCAGGAAGCATGGACTTGTCTACGGAAAACATAATATGGTTGTACATTATCGGTATAAATTTCCAAAGGATCTTCGAACAGACACTAAACTGAACTTGGACACAAATGTTGAACTTTTGTGGGGGAGGTATCTTTAGGAGAGGACCGATATGGGCCATTTTAGAAGTTAAACTAAGTTTGGACAAAATATGACGAAGGCCACATTTTGGACCAAATTGATCTATCAGTTCGAGAGTTGTTGTGCTCTCCAACTACTACAAATCGACGCCTCCAAACAATAGTATGCTAAGTCGACTTATCATGTTTTCAAGTTCTTTACATTTTTATATTTAACGTCCTTTAACTTAAATTCTGTCAAATTTTGGTAATAATCGGACAATCCGAACAGAAGTTATAAACAAATATTTACTTAGCATAGTAATGAAGGTCAAAGAAATTTTCAAACTTTTAGAGCTTGTCCTGCAAAACTCACTGCTCGGAATTAGCAAACTATTATTTGGAGGTGTCGAACGTGCTTTAACTTAAATTCTGTCAAATTTTGGTAATGATCGGTCAATCCGAACAGAAGTTATAAACAAATATTGACTTAGCATAGTACTGAAGTTCAAAAAAATTTCCACACTTTGAGAGCTTCTCCTGCAAAACTCACTTTTTAGACTTAGCATACTATTATTTGGAGGTGTCGATATGGTACCATAGGGGTTTTTTACAACTTTCGGGCTGTTTTCCCAAGAAGTATTGACTTGCCACTGAAAAAAACTTTTACCGTCCTAATTGAGACAGCGATTGCAAGTTGCTTCAATAGAAATCTAAGTTAGTCAAGAGCAGGTTTTAAAGTGAACTTATCCGAAATTTTGTGTGGGAGGTACCCGAAGGAATGGGTAAATACAGTTCATATTCAAACCTGATCTATATCTGGTAGATATATTAGGATGCGTAAAGTATGGACCAAATTGGTCCGTCCCTTCAAGAGTTATCGTGCGCACAATTTTTCCGAACATTTTTGAACTTTTGTGAGGGAGATACCTGAAGGAGTGAACTAGAGTTGGGCAATATAGTTCCTGGAGCGGATCGATCTTTCTAGTTCCTTTTGCCAAAAGGATTTGGTTCCTTATTATAGTTCCATAGTTCCAAATAGTTCCAAGAGCGATATATTTCAATGCATCTTTCTCGTTCCACGCTCTTTTTATTTCCTTCATTCCAAATAGTTCTGAGAATGAAGTAATTTTTTGGTGGATTAATTGACATAAAAATAAATAAATTGCAGCAATGCAATGAGGATGTAATTTACATTTATTTAACAATGTGGCCGCATCTGAATGATGAAGGAACCACACGTGAAAGATCGAAGAAAGAAAATGAATTATATAAATGAAAGGAATTATATGCACGGCTGGAACTATATGAACTAAAGGAACTATATAAATGAAAGAGCCGGATATAGTTCCAATAGTTCCTTGTCCGGAATAGTTACTCGCTTCAAGAGTTATTGTGTGTACAAATTTGCCGAACATGTTCGAACTTTTGTGGGGGAGGTACCGGAAGGAGTGGACCGATATAACCCATCTTCGAACTTATACTAAGTTTGGACAAAATATTGTGAAATCCAAATTTTGGACCAAATCGGTTCATCCGTTCGAGAGTTATCGTGCGCACCAGCCAGCCAGACAGACAGACGGACGGACATTGCTAAATCGACTACAAATTGTCTGAAACACATTTCGTCCAAACATACTTGGGGTCTAAAACCATTATTTCGATGAGGCACATTTTGCCCGTATGAAAGTGTATATACCCTCGTTAGCATAAATTCTGAGGGTATAAAAAGTTTTAAATGGGCGTAACGGTAGGGGTACAAAAGTATATATGGGCTAAAAGAGGACACTCTCGGACATTATTCTGTGGAAACGGATCTTTATTCCAAGCTGTACCCTAAAACGGTAGTTTACTGAAAGAACAACAATCCTACCTACCTAACCAAAAACAATGAACATAATATGTATCTGTTATAGTTTCCGAGAAATAGCTATTTCTATCTACAGAAATTTGGTCAAATAGTCATTTTTAGGATCACGCCACGCCCACACCTTCCAATATTTTGACCTAAGTTTTCGGTTTCCTTAGTTCCAATATGTTTACTATCGAATTCCATATAGAAATTAACAATCGGTGATGACAAAAAATTGGGGTTTGTGCGACGGATGTACAGTTACTAGGCCTATGGTGGTTATCTCCTGCATTTATAGTGACTTTTAAATTCAAGGAATTTGCCAATTTTTTCCAATTGCTAATTTAAACCTATTAAAATTTTCCACACAAATACTAAGCAAAGCATACACGAAACTATTTGTGTGTTTTTGCAAAAATAAATTGACTTTAATTAAAATAACACAACAATTAATTAAGTCAAATAAATCTGTTCGTGAGCAGGTAGTAGATTTTTTTATGCAGCATGAATCAAATTAGTACTCAAATCGATATTCATTTAAATGCCAATAACAAGGAAAAGCAAGGAATGCATGACCAGGTATTACAGTCATACACAGCTATAAAGGTCTCTCAGTAATTAGAAATACAAATATCATACAGCATCAGCATACATGCGTTATAATGGAGTTTCAGTGGACATAGTGTAAATGTATAATGATGTGTGTAAAATGTACACAACTTCAATATGTTATAATGACACTTAATTAAACATTAAACATGCTATTAATTGCATAAAGAGCAAAAGAGAAACATCAGAAAACAACTTGTCATCATAATGATGGAAAATCGCTGCGGTAACAAATTAGCGCTACCGAGACACATTCGACACATGTGTAACACTAGGCTAGTGTTATTAAATGAGATTACTGGCTAACTGCTGCGGTAAATGTACAGGTAGACAGTCAATGTCTCCAGAATGTCCATAAAAACACATAGACGGCATGAACCGATCATGTGTTGCCAGCTTTCCAGTCAGTCATCCCGCTAGCTCAAATTTTTGCATGCAACAAATTCTCCAACATCATGTTATAGCAACTTTTTTGGACAAGAAGAAAGTTATGTTGCGTATGAACGCAATTTGCATGCGACGAAAAACATTTCACATCACGCTTTTCCACATATCGACCGACGATGACAACGTTTATTGTTGGCAGCAATCAATGCAAATCTACTAAAGAAAAACATATTGGCATTTCTCTTGGATTTGTATAGATGCTGGTAGTTGGTTAGGCAATTGCCTGGAGAAAAAGAAAAAAAAAAAACGCTGAAAAAATTTTATTTTTGTAGTTTTCTTTGTGTGTTACGTTACTTTGAATCTGTATTTAGCTATTTATTGTAAAAAATGTTTTCCGGTTTGTATTTTGACCATACAATTATGCGTTACCATTAAAGCCACTAGTGGATAGTAAAAGCGATCATCTAGCTTTTTGGCCGTGTTTTGCAATTATCAGGTAACAGGAAATCCAATGTTAAGCGTTATGTAAAGGCTAAAAGAAGTTATAATTCAACGTAAACATCAGAATTGAATAGTAAATTATATTTTTCCAAAAACTTGGTTGTCAAGACCAGAAAACACTTATATAACATATAATAATACCAGAATGTGATGGCCAATGTCTGACACCAAGATGATTACAGAAATGTCAAATAACGGGAAGTTCGGTCAAGAAGTAGTTAAAATTCCTTAAAATTGAGAGGTACCGTTATATGGGGGCTATAGCAAAACATGGACCTATATTGAAACATTTCAGTGGATAGGTGATGTGACCTCAAGGAACCAAAGTAAGTGTTCGGTCAAAAACTAGTTAAAATTCTCGACCTTAAACCGGGGGGCACCGTTATATGATCGCAATACCAAAACATGGACCTATATTCACAATCATTGGTTCAGAAGTTGTGTGACCACTGAGAACCTCAAATGGCAAGTTACAGTTAGTTCCTTACGTACCGTTATGGGGGGTCTATATCAAAACATTTACTGTTTTTAGTAGAGTAGTTCATGGTACAAAGACACAGGTTGCCGCATCGGCAATTGTTGGTAACATAAGATGTCAAAATTTGACATCAATTCAATGCAATTGACACATTATGTTACCATCAGCTGGCTTGATAATGCTACCTGTATTATTGTACCATGGAGTAGTTTTATGAACACTGGGAAGTTCTAACGTCAAATTACAGGTACTTCCTCAAAATCCTCAAAATGCCGAAAATCGGAAGGTACTGTTATATGGGGGCTATACTAAAACTTTGACCTTTGTTTACAATATTGGTGGAGTAGTTTTGTGACCACTGGGAACCTCAAACGTAAAATTCCATTCAACACTTAAAAAGTATCAGTCATGCCCATGTGAATTGAAATTTTCATCTACGGACAGATTGAATGTATTTTGGGCCTTTACGAGATTTTGTGGCCCTTTTTGGACATTTGAACTTGCCGACAAAAATATGCATTAGGATTAAAGTTCAAAAGGATTGAGGAGAAAGTACTTAAAGAAACTGACCGACATACTCCATTATGGAAGTGGATCTTAGTTTGGGAGTCATATCTTTTCGATAGGTATCTCGTCCACTAGTAATTTCAGTGGGTCATCGTATAACTTTTGGACCAGTATGCCAGGAAGCATGGATGTGTCCAAGGAAAATATAATATCTCTGTAAACAGTACCACAACGAACAGCATCGGTATGAATTTCCAAAGGATCTTTGAACAGACCCTAAACTGCACTTTGACACAAATGTTGCAATTTTAAGAAAAAGAAGTTTAACTAAATTTGGACAAAATGTTAGGAGTTACAAAGTTTGTGCCAAATTGGTTGATCCGTTCAAGATATATCGTGCATACCATTTTAGTGAAATTTTTTAAATATTGGGGAAAATACCGATATTGTCCATCATCGAACTGAAACTAATACCCTAGACAGACGGCAGAGTTAATTTGCGTTAAAAATGTCCTAATTTGAATTAATTTTTCACACTGACAGACGATAGTTTCTACATTTATGAAACAGCTGTTTGTGTTGTTTGTTTGTACCCAGCAGACCATTTCATAAAGCTTTACAAAAGTTCGCCAAAATATGCGAAACAAATACACTTTCTACCACTGACCTTTTCACCACGATGAAGCAAAAATAAATTTAATTTATTCGCGATATTTTTGAGTCTTTTTAATGTTATAAAAATATTGCAAAACTTAAAAAATCATTTGAAGAAGATATAATTTTCGATAGAATTGGTATGGTGGGTAATGATATTTTTTGTGAAAATAAAAATTTTAAAAAGAGATTTGTTAGAAGGCGTAAAAAACAATTAGCTGTTATTCTACTCGCGAAAGACCACTACTTATTTTGAAGAAACGCGTAAATTGCAGATTTGCTTTCCTTTTTTAATTTCATAAACATGGAAATTTGTCAAAAGACAATTGATTTTCAACAGCATTGCCATATTGAAATTGCTAAATTTAGTTTAAATTTCCTTTGATTTTGTGCATTAACAGCCTGTTTCTGTATGTCAAAAGAAGAATGTGTGCGAATGAAACACGCCCGAACTTTAGTTTTCGAAATAAGTTTACCTCTGCTTTTGCTTCAAAACAAAAAACAAATTTGAAAAACACACAAGAGTTTGGACGTGTTTCTTTCGCACACATTCTTCTTTCGACATACAGAAACAGGCTGTAAGAATGTGGATAATGCACGAATTAATTTGAATTAAGGCAGTTAATGCAAATTAACGGTGCCGTCTGTCTAGGGTATAAGTTTGGACAAAATATGACAAAGGCGAGAATTATCGTACTCTCCAGCCACTACATATGGTGCTATACGGGGTTTTACACCTTTCGGACTGTTTTCTCAAGAAGTATGGACTTGCCCCTGAAAAAGCGTTTACAGTCGTAATTGAGGTAACTCATCTAAGTCTGGCAGAAATTTCACGATGTGCAAAGTATGGACCAAATCGGTTACTGCTTTCAAGAGTTAACGAGCGCAAAAATTTTCCGAACATTTTCGAACTTTTGTGGGGGAGGTACCAGAAGGAGTGGACCGATATAACCCATCTTCGAAATTTAACAAAGTTTGGACAAAATATTAAGAATGCCAAATTTTGGATCGAATCGATTGATCCGTTCGAGAGTTATCGTGCGCTCCAGCCATTCAGCCAGACAGACGGACGGGCATTGCTAAATCGACTCCAAATTGTATGAAACGGATTTCGTCCAAACATACTTGGGGTCTAAAACCATTACTTCCATGAGACACATTTTGCACGTATGAAAGTGTATATACCCTCGTTAGCATAAGTGCTGCAAAGGTAGCTAAAATCTTCCAAATACCGAAAATGGTACCGTTATATAATTCTATAGCAAAACATGGACCTATGTTTTTGACCTCTAGGAACATCAAACATCAAATTACAAAATACTGAAAATCATTAAGTACCGCGTTAAATGGGGCCTATACCGAAACATGGACCTATATTGACAATTTTTTGTGGAAATGTTTTTTGACGATTAAGAACCTCAAATTTTAAATTACAGGTAGTTCGGTCGAAAAATGTTGCAAAAACCCTCGAAAACCGAAACTCGGCAGGTACCGTTATATGGGGGCTATACCAAAAGTTGGCCAGCCTATGGAAAAAACAGTCGGATGCCAAAATAGAGTGATTACCACAGACGGATATGGCTATATCGACTCAGCATTTTATCCTGATCAAGAACATATATACTCTACATGGTCGCAAATGATTATTTCATTGTATTATAGACGGAAAAATAAATTTAATATGTGGTGGATGGTATAAAAAATACCCTACTTCTTTATTTGAGAAGTGTGTTGTGAATCTATTGCAATTTTTGGTGCGTTCCCGTACTTAACTGGCAAAAGTTATAAAAGTTGTAAAAGTGGTGAAGAATTTTCATATGGTGAAAAATTTTAAAAACTTTCTAGTTTTGGAATTCAGCTAGATAATAACTTCCAAAAATTAAATAGGCGGTATCGTCGTATAGATGCTACACAAACTTTTAATGGAGAAGTTTGCTGAGTACTTGGAAGCCTGAATGTCAAATCAGGTGGTTGCGTTATATGTGGAATATTCCAAAACATGGAGCTATGATGTCCAAAGTTCTTGGCGGAGAAGTTTTCTGACCAAATTATAACTAATTCGGCCTGAAAATATAGATAGAAACGTCAAAATACCTGAAATCGGGAGGTACCGTTATATGGGGGCTATGTCGATACATGGAACTATGTTAATTATTATCGGCGAAGAAGTTTCGCGATTACAGGGAACTTCAAATGTCAAATTACCTCTAGTTCGGTTAAAAGTTGCAGCTAAAATCCTCAAAATATCGAAAATCAAGAAGTACCGTTATATTGGAGCTATACTGAAACATGGACCTATGTTGACAATTTATAGTGAAGAAGTTTTGTGGTCACTCAAATGTTAAATAACAGGTAGTTGCGTTAAAAAATGTAGTTAACACCCTCAAAACACCGAAAATCGGGAGATACCTTTATATGGACCTAGGTTGACAATTTATAGTGAAGATGTTTTGTGGCCACTCAAATGTTAAATAACAGGTAGTTCGGTCAAAATATGTAGCTAAAAACTTCAATATACCGAAAATCGGGAACCACAGAGGGGCTATACCAAAATTTGGACATAGGTTGACAATTCTTAGTGATAAAGTTTTATGACCACTGGGAATCTCAAATGTCAAATAACAGGTAGTTCTGTCAAAAATTTAGCTAATACCCGTTCTATAGTTTTCGTGCCCTCCAACCAGACAGACGGACGCACATGGGTAAATCGACTCCAAATTGTCGGAAACGGATTTCGTCCAAAAGTACTTGGGGTTTAAAACCGATGCTTTCCAATTACTTACTTACAAAATACGGGCAAAAAGACAAGTTTATTAGATTCTTAAAACTCCGTGGTTCGAATATTTATTACCTAATTTTTGTTGAGTTTTTTGTATTTTTGAGAATTTTTTGTGGAGTTGTAAAATTGAGTACTTTTCGTCTACTTAAATCAATATGTGGGTGAAATGACTTGAAAAAATGTACTCGAAATTTTGTACTTGGTCACCAGGACGAAAGATAATAGAATTTGTCCCCTTATACAAAAAAGTTGACCCAAAATGTAGAAGGTGTTGTTTAGGTGGGGAACAGCAAATTCTCCAGTTCGATTGGATGAAATGTTTAGTTGAGGGAGGGGTGTTCCATAGGTTATATTTCTCAGTTACCGTATATGATGAGCAGTGGAGGGTGAAAAGAACAAGTGAAATAAAAACAACCAGTATTAATTTTTAATATAAATATGATTGCTGTTTATTGGTATATTTCTTTTCTTACTACAAAAAAGATTACCTTTTGTAATCGTGAGTTGGCGTAAGTCCTTGATGCTTTCGCTTCTAGAGATAAAACAAAAGTGAACGCAGAGGTTCATGTGGATCGCAGAGGATCTTAGTGAACGCAGAGGATCGTGTTGATCACAGAGGATCCTCATATATTACCACTACGACTACAATTATTCATGTGAGAGAACATTCTCTCTTATGTATCAAAATGAGCAAACCAACAACAACCGTCGCACAATGTCGCGAGTTCATATTAACTGTGGCCAAAAATAGAAGGAGTTGTCGTAGGTGCATCAATTTTGGTACACGTACCTATTATTGACTTACAATCTTCAGGACAAAAAATTGGGTTGGTCGTTCCACGTTTTGATATAGCCCCCATAGAACCATACCTCCCGATTTTCGGTATTTTGAATGTTTTATACACAATGACCAACCGAAGGTATTCAAATTTTGTGGTTAGTCTTCGGCAGAGGTATCAAACATTCCAACAGAGAATTGTGGGCTTAGGTCCACGTTTTGATATAGCCCCATACAACAGTACCTCCCGATTATCGGTATTTTAAAGATTTTAGCCTCATTATTACACCGAAATTGCTGATATTTGGTACTTAGTCTTCGTACCTCGAAATTTGTCTGCATAGGTCCACACCTTCATATAGCCCCCATAGGACGGTACCTCCCGATTTTCGGTATTTTGGAGGTTTTAGCCTGATTATCACACCGAAATGGCTGAAATTAGGATTAAATCTCCGTTGGGGGTCTTATAACCTTCCACCAGAAATATGTCGGTATATGTCCTCGTCTTCCTATAGCCCCCATAGAACCGTGTCTCCTCATTTTCGGTATTTTGAGTGTTGTGGCATCAATATCCACCCGATATGACTGAAATTTGATGTTTAGTCTTCATATTGTTTGTGAGCATATTGAATATATCAAACTCTTGTCTTTATATATGAGAAATTTCCTTTAAAAATTTTTTTTGACCGAATAGTGGTCAAAAAGGTCAATTTAAAAAAAAAATCGAATTTTGATTTTCGCTGTTCACAATTTTTATAAAAATTGATATTTTTAAAATTCTCTCATTTTAAAGCAAGATTATTAGGTACTTAATAAGCCCACAAAAATATATGATGATCGGTTCATTCGTTTTCGCGCTATAGCCAACACCGCAAATAAGGGGGTATCCTCTCAGTGAGGTGGTCGCTGAAAAAGAGAAATGACATATTCGTCTGCAAACCTCTGCAGCTGGGACCTTTATATATTTGAAGTACTCATACAGCAAAAATATCGATATACACTTTTATACGATTTTTCCCACTCCACTCAATTTAAAATTTGCTTCAGAAAATTAATAAACTTAGTAATACATGTTTGGGTAAATGTAAACACCATATGATTAATATTTACATACAAACAAAAGTGTAGCCAAGTTTATTACATCCCAGGAGAACTTAGGAACAATTTTTGCAGCGACCGTTACTTTTAAATTTTAAATATTAACGCTTAATATAATTTATAAATTTTAGAAAAAATAAACACAAAAGTACGTATTAACTAAAATTGTCGGATTTAAATCCTCATATAGCAAAAACTACTTCACGTATCAGTACCAAACTTCAGATTCTTCTTAATTATGATGTTTTCTATCACTCCCTATCAATAAATTTGTTCAACGAAGTATTTAGTTTTTACCATTTTTGGCCACGGTCATGACATTGTGCGTCGCCCGCTGGTATCTACACTCTTCGGTCTCCGCAGAGGGAACTTGTTGGGGTGATACCCGAGCTGTCAATCAGCAACCGTGATCGACTGGGCTCAGGAAGTTGAAGGCCAACGTATCTAACTTATACAGGTCTTTTATATTGTCCTCGAGGTATTTTTATGGGCAGAAATGGTACTGGATGCATGAGGTCGAGATATTTATCAGATCCAAGAACTAACCGAACAGATAAAATGCAAAATCGCACCACGTAAACACCACAGATGTCGTATAAGAGGGTGTTTTGGCATAATACCACCACTAAATGTATATATAACCACGTAAAACTAGTAATTTTTTTAAAATATTTTTCGTGTTCTTATCGAACCCGATCAGCTTAAGTGATATAAATTCATGTAGGAGGTTCCGAGGCCCTAAAATAGACTCTACACTATTAAGTATCCAATAAAACCTTGGTATTTAACAATTATCCTTAGAGACAGAATTCCAAAGGATATATTAATTTATTTACTTAACTGGATACGTTTATGATGTGTCCAGATAATAAATAAAACGTTTAACTCACAATATATTATCAAAACAAAAATAATACAATATCATCAGATCTTGAATCAAATTTTCTCAGTTGCAAATGTTTTGAGCAGGACAAAACTGAGTCCGAGTTTTGTTTTTTGTATTTTTGCAAAATAAGTGCAATTATTGCTAATTATTTTTTGATTCTTTAAAAAGCGGTCAATAAACAACCAACCTACAAAAATACAAAAATCCATACATTACCCCAGAACTATATAAAAAGTGAAGTAGTCGTTCCAGTTGCAAATTAGAGTTGTAAAATCTAGTTTATTTGAAAGATTTAGTTCAATAGCTCAGCTCTTTTAACTGAACTAGTTCAGTAATCTAGTTCATAGTTCACCATCCAGTTCAATCATTCGGATCAGAATCGTTCACGGGCTCTTAATCGTTCGCTTGATGAAAACACATACATACACCAAATAGGAACAAACATTAGAAAAAAACTACAAAAAATTTTACATAAATATATTTTTATTCCATTCATAAAGAAAGATTAAGATTGCATTAATTTAGAAAAATCGTCCTTTGGAAAAAATTGTAATTTGAATTTCATTTAAGTGGCTGGCAAAAATATTATATTATGGGATATATATTATGTCAAAAATATTTTTTATGTAGAAATTACACTTCACATTGATCCAAAACATAAACAAAACTCATTACATTACGAAGGCATCACTTAGCACAGAAGACGGCGTCAATTTATTCATATGTGAATGACATGCTGAACTAGATTGTGAATCGTTCGTTCGTTGATCGTTCTTCGTGGATTTCTCGGTCGGCGCTCAGTGAGCTATTGAACTATAATGAACTTTATCGACTGATCTAGTTCATACGCTCTTTTCAATGAATCGTTCAATTGAACTAGTTCGTTCATGAAATATACATCTCTATTGCCAATGTGTTGAGAAGCACTGTATATGATAAAATTTTTTATACACTACATCAACCTGTGGTAAGGGATTTAATATCTATGTACTAGATTAGTTTCAACTCAAATGGCGGCACACCACTAACGTGTTTAGTTTTGTTAGAATTTAAGATTGGTAAAGTTTGAGCACAATCGGAATATGTTAACACGTGCCACTGGGGCCTCAAAGTTTCCATAGTAATTTGTATGGCGCCAAAGTTGCTCTAAAGGCCACATTTATTGTCCAATCGATGAGGATTTTTTACCAGTTCTATTCTGTGGCTAAACAAGTAATATTAGAAACAATTTTGAAATCGGGTCGGATTTTAATATTAACTATATATAGCGCCCATTGAAAATTTGAGGCCCCAGTGCACAGTGGATGCGCCCAACGACAAAAATCAAAAAAATTATGTCGCCATTTTAAAAATTTAAAGATGCAAATCGCTTCAAACCAATCCAAATTTTTCGAAACTCAAGTTGTATTTTCCATTTTTCGCGGTTCTTAAGGAGAAAAAGACTCACAAATATGACTAATTCTGAAGAAAAACTGTATTTAAAAATGAGAAAAATAGTTATATTCTAAGCAAATACAGTATAATCTCGATAATCCGGACAGCACATGTTTTGGCGGTGTCCGGATTATCGAATTGTCCGGATTACCGAGTAGCTACGAAAAACATATATTTTGGTGTTTAAATGATAAATTAATTTAAAATTTATTCAATACAAACATTTTATTTAACATAAACGAGTTCTTACATAAATTAAATGCATAAATTATTAACAAATAGAATTTGAAAATATGTACAGTATATTAAGATTTTGACTATTTGAAGTATGAGAACAATGACATCGGAATAATTTATTTCTATTGACATAAAGGTGTAAAAGCTGGATAAGTGAGGCAGGAAAAATTTAACACCGTGGTGCAATCAATGGTAAGCATCTCGCCTTGCACACTTTATACCCGGGTTTGATTTCCAGGTGAGGAAAGATCACATTTTCAACGGTGGCACAAATACCTCTCAGCGTAATATTCGCGACTTTTCACAAATAATTCAGAAACTTATCTATAAGTGGTGTCATAAGACTCGTTGTTAGGACTCTTCTGTAAAAAATAGATCTCATAACATTGATCTAATATCATTGAAATGAGATAAGTATCACTTCTCCCTTCGGTGATATTTTTGGGAAAATATATAACCTAGCCTAAAATTTCAAATGAATTTAAATGAAAGGTTTTGTTAGCCAGAAATTGAATAGCATTATTGGAATAATTCTTATTTTCTATTATTTTTTTTAGAAAAGTCTTGAATTATTCACCAAATAAAATTTAGAACCACTTTTCTGGGCTTAAGTCAACCATTTCGTCTGCTAGAATTGTAAAATGGTTAATGAATATTTTAAATGATTTTGGACCTTTTGCCTTTCTTTAGATATTAACTCGTTCCTAAGCAAACTTATGACCTGATTCACAAACTTAGAATATATTATTTTCATCTGTCACATTTTTTGAAATTTTAGGATAAGCGGTTGGACAGAAGAACCCTTCGAAAACTCGGAACAAAATTATTTTCCTAAGGAGTTTGTATTGAAGAAGTGAACTTTGCCGAAGTCCCACACACCCAACCAATATGCTGGCTACGATCATTTTAGATCATCAGGCATATCGGATGTGAATGGCTGATAACTTCTATTTATGCAACCATTATTACAAATTTGCAGATATAAAGTATTTTTGAAGCCTTTTTCTTACCAAGTCAACCTAGTGTTATATCTAGATTCACTTCAATACAAACTCCTTAGGTCAAGTTAGCTCGAATAAAATTCAATTAATTAAAAACTTTCATTAATAATGACAATAAATAAAAATTACACTATGCTACAGTGAAAATTTGCAGGCGTTCTGATGCATAAATTCGGTATTGTGGGAGTCCATGGAAGACGAAAATACATTTGGTTTCTTTGTGTCACTTCGTTTTTTGATTTTATAACGGTAAATGTAGTGAAAAACGGGGTTTCTTGGATTTTTAAATTAAAACGGACATAACTTCTTTCCTGCAAAAAATTGTTGTCACCTTTTGTAGCACAGTGTTATTTTCATTTTGGCTTTTAAGCCAGTTGCAATCAAATCATATTCAGCACTTCGAGTTATTTTACTTTAGCCAAAACCACTATTCGAGCACAGCTTCAAAAAAATATCAATTATTTTTGCTTACAACGAAATAATTTTTCATATAATATCTATTTTATCAATAAAAACCCTAATTACTACTCTAAACAATAAAATTAGTAACTCAATGTAGAAGAAATCGAATGAGTGTCCGGATTATCGAGGTAAAAAAATTGCCGTGTGTCCGGATTACTGAGTCTACAGTGTAAATATTTTCAGTGTCCGGATTACCGCGTTGTCCGGATTAACAAGTGTCCGGATTATCGAGACTTTACTGTATATGAAATAAAGGACTATCTTTAAAGCTTTAACTTAAGTTGAATCCAATATTTTTGTTAGAGTGTTTTTAGCCCCCGAGGACCAATTGATAAAAATTTCAGTTCGATATATCATCTAGAAGTATTTTTGTCACACCTTCCCATGTAAGTGCCACCACTGTGCAGTGGTACGTGTTAACATATTCCGATTGTGCTCAAACTTTGACGATGGTAATTTGTTTTCCAAAAGAACTAACGCTTTTTGATTTTGGTGAGAACCGGTTTAGATTTTTATATAGTTCCCATATATACAAATATTCGCCCAATTTCGTGTATTTATCCAGTAAACATATATTTCATCCATTATGATGACATTTGAAATGTGTAACGGAGTTTGGTCTAAACATAAGATAACAAATATATATTGAGATTGTTTGGTTAAGATTTGGATATAGTTCCATATATATTTTCGTCCGTTTTCATGTACTTGATGCACCAAACCTAAATACTTCTTGAATCTGCACAGTTTGAACCTATTTTATAAATAAATAAATCGAACCATACAGCAGTGTCCAATTTTACGAAAAACCTGGCCAAAAATCGAAAAAAAAATTTTATCAATTTACACTGAATACGATCAATGTTTGTTTGAAGCATCCCACTATGTGTAGTTATGAAAAAATATGTACGTTTCTTGTTTAATAAGTGATTATAAAAGCAGGTCAAAGTGACCATATTTGGATTTTTTTTTTGTCTCAATATTTAAGTTGTTTATAAAACTATGATAATATCTAAAATAAATAAATATTTTTTTTGTAATTGTATGAAAGGTATGTGAAACGTATTTAAGATGTTCAGTGTGGTCAATGAAGTGTGCGTTCTTTATAATTGATGTCCGTACTTGTTGACATTTTCAAAATAAATTATGAAAAGAAATTAAATTATGAAATGAAAATTATCATTTCATTGAAAGAGAAGAGTTTTTTTTACCAATTTCCATCGAAACATCCTGCACATATTTCACTTTTCATTTTTATGTGATATTTTGTTTTGCAGATATATATACACATTTTCGTTGATTCGGAATGTCAGAAAATAGTATAGGGCAACTTCCTGGCGTTTCAGTAAAATTTAGAGTTTTGATGTATTCTAGGACCTATAGTAAAAATGTATGGCGAACAATACTCTAGAATACTTTGATCTGATACGATAACATTTTATAGGAGATTTTAAAGATTTGTGAAAAAAGCGACCAAAAATACCCTTTTTATGACTAATTCTAGGGTTATTTTTAAGAAAAATATTCCTCGCCTTCCTGTCAGTAAAGTTATCAAAAACACCATATACATAAAGTACAAGGATTCCAAGTAATCCTTACTCAATATATCCAAAACTGTTGAAATGGTAGAAGCTTGCACCGCTAGTTAAGTTGCTTGCAAAATTGATACCGATATTTCCTTGGTATGTAATGCGAACAGAGATTTTTTTCTTTGGTGACTCATATTGAAATTTAGAGGAAAAAACATGTTTGTCTTTGACACCATCGTTCTAAAATCATGTTTATACCCTCAGCATTTATACTAACGAGGGTATATACACTTTCATACGGGCAAAATGTGCCTCATCGAAATAATGGTTTTACCAAGTATGGACTAAATGTGTTTCAGACAATTTGGAATTGATTTAGCAATGTCCGTCTGTCTGTCTCTCTCGAATGGATGAAACGATTCGGTCCAAAATTTGGCTTTCGTAATATTTTGCCCAAACTTAGTTTAAGTTCGAAGATGGACTATATCGGTCCACTCCCCGTACCTACCCCACAAAAGTTCGGAAATGTTCGGAAAATTTGTGCGTACGATAACCCTTGAAGGAAGAAACCGATTTGATCCATACTTTGCATATCGTGAAATTTCTACCAGACTAAGATGAATTTCCAATATGGACTCAATCGGTCTACTCCTTCGGGTATCTCTCACACAAAATTTCAGATAAATTCAGATTAGGACCTGCTCTCGAATCGCTTTGATTTTTCTTGTAACAACCTGTATTCACTTTAAGACCTGCTCTCGAATCACTTTGATTTTTATTGAAGCTATTTGCAGTCGCTACCTCCATTACGACGGTAAAAGTTTTTTCAGAGGCAAGTCCATATTTCTTGGGAAAACAGCTCGAATGGTGTAAAAACCCCTATGTCACCATATGTGGCAGTCGGAGACCGTTTAACAGATTTGGTCCAACATTTAGTCTTCGTCATATTATATCCAAATTTAGTTTCATGGGGCAATACCGGTCCACAACTTCCGGTACTTCTCCCCAATATTTAAAAAATGTCACTAAAATGCTAAAACGATATCACTTGAATGGGGTAACCAATTTGGTCCAAACTTTGGATATCCTAATATTTTGTCAAAATTTAGTTTAACTTCAAAAATGGCCCATATCGGTCCTCCCTAAGGGTACCTCCCCCACAAAAGTTCAACATTTGTGTCTTAGTGCAGTTAATTCCTAACCCACATTTTTGTCGGCAAATTCAAATGTCCAGAAAGGGCCACAAACTTCTGAAGAGACCTTAAATACATTCGATCCGTCCGTAGGTGAAATTTTCACTTCACATTGGCTCAGTGTATATATCTGTCGGCAACGCCGACTGACACTTTTTACTTGTTTGTATGACAATTTTGCCAAAACTCACATGCAGTTCGACCTTAACCCTAAAATGTGTTTTTAATTTTGCATAGTTCTGGAATTTAGGTAAGATGTAGAGTTGTAGTGTATTCTAGGGCCTATAGTAAATACTGATGGCAAACAAGGAACCAAAAAGACCCAAAAAGACCCCTCTAATGAAGGCCTGAGGGTTAAATAAAATGTAAAATGGAACCAGCGACCCAAAAAAAAACATAAGATCCCAATGTTAGGCCAAAATTCATTCATTTTTAGAGTTTTGGCCAGGTTTTTCGTAAAATTGGACACTGTGCATACGAGTATTGAATGAAATTATATACATAATCTCTACAGAGATCGACTGTTTTACTCCTCCGAAGAATAAGCCTTGACGTGACGGTGAAGCTAAGTACTTTCTTCACTGAAGGTAATCTAATTATTCCATATTCGCAGTGGTGTATGGCACTGACGTAGTCAGTGAGGCAACCAACATTGGCGGATATATAATTAATAACGACGGCGCACAGTGGTTCAGGAATTGATTTTCTTGGTCACCAATTGTTACTGAAACCAAAAAATTACGTCAAAATATTGGAAGGTGAGTGCAAACTTTGGCTTATGTTTCCCCTATGCGCGCCGTTCTTAATTATATGGTAGCCACTGTATGTATTTCTATTTTAACACCATGATAAAAACCTAAACTGTCATTACTGGATTTTTTTGATGGAAGAAATTATAAATAGGAGCGGGTGAAATAATGTTCTTCATTTTGGTCTTCACGCTAACGACGTGGCAGGCATTCATACATATACGAATGTATGTGTAGATACATATGTATGTATATTCGGGTATATATTCCCATAGAATTTGTTTAACTGCCAAATATTTAAGTTTCAGCACAAAGTAAATTTCTCAACATTCCTATCATTCTACACAGCTACACCCTTTAAAATACCAAATTACGTAAACATTATTTTTGTTCAATTTCCGCAATTCGAACAGCATTTAATTTCTTAAGAAAAAAGTGTTCCTTCGTTTCACAAAAATGCCATAACATTATTGAGATTTTAGAGAGAGCGAGAGACAAGCTCTACTATTGCACAAGAAACATATTTTCACTTTTTCGAAATTAATTCTTAGTTATTCTGTTTATTGATTATTTTCGTTATGACACTTTTGAGAATGAGGAGCACTCTTTTTTTTCTTTGGCTAAACAAAATGATTGTTCCTTAATTATTCTCCACTTGTCCTTCGATTTTCACTTTCACTGCATACTTTTGCGATGGTATTTAAACATTTTCTGTGTTAGTGTACACATTGTTAGTGGGTCAAAACACACCCTGCTCCTTCAACTAATTTCCATGGTTGATATTCCCAAGTGGCCTACTCGTCATGCACTCATAGTGTTTAATTACTGGAAACCACCAGAATGTAAAATCCGGCATATTTATTTTTTATTTTCATTTTTTCTGAAAAATTTCAAAGGAATTGGGAATATTTCCATTGGCTTGCGGAAAAAGAAAAATCATTAAATTGCCGCCGTTACGAATGTGCTACAGCAACTGATTCGATATTGGCATTTGGCCATTCTTATATTGGTTCGTATCATGTGATTTATGATTCTTTCCCTTCGGCGGTGATTATGATGATGTCAGGAAGAACGAAAAACATAGAAAATGAAAGTGTAGAACTTGTTGTTTATGTGGCCATATTATTTCCAATGTACACATACCATCAAACACACCTATATATGTACACAGAGAAAACTGTGAATCAATGGACTTAAAGTTTAGTAAAAATCGGGTTGTATTTTTGCAAATGTCGGCGTACGTTTTGATTTATACGTTGCACATTGATTCAGTGTCCTTTTGGCTTGGCCAAAATTCTACAATGATTAAATTATAATGTAGATTTTTTTTTAATTTTTATACTTTAAATTTTTGATAAAAGATAGTTATTTGGTGATTAAACTATTAAAAAAACAGTAAGGAAGGGATCAAAAGAGGGCGGGCCGACTATACTATACCCTAAAAAACCACGATTTCAATATAATTTGGCGAGTTTTTCAAATACTTTTTTTATACCCTCAGCATTTATGCTATCGAGGGTATATACACTTTCAACGGGCAAAATGTGCCTAATCGAAATAATAGTTTTAGACCTCAAGTATGTTTGGATGAAATCTGTTTCAAACAATTTGGAGTCGATTTCGCCATGTACGTCCGTCTGTCTGTCTGGCTGGCTGGTGAGCACGATAACTCTCGAACGGATTAACCAATTCAAACCAAATTTTGCACTTCTTAATATTTTGCTCAAATTTAGTTTAAGTTCGAAGATGGGCCATATCGATCTACTTCTTCAGGTACCTCCCCCACAAAAGTTCGAAAATGTTCAGAAAAATTTTGCGCACGATAACTTTTGAAGGGAGTAACCGATTTGGTCTACACTTTGCATGTCGTGAAACTTCTACCAGACAAAGATGAGGTTCTAATACGGACTCTATTGGTCCACTTTTTCGGGTACCTCCCACACAACATTTCGGAAAAGTTCAGCTTAGGTCCTGCTCACTGATCGCTTTGATTTTTGTTGTAGTAACTTGTATTCGCTGCCCCCATTACAACGGTATAAGTTTTGTTAGGGGCAAGTCCATACTTCCTGAGAAAATAGCCCGAAAGGAGCTAAAAACCCCGTGTGTAGTGGTTGAAGCGCAAGATAACTCTCGAACGGATCTGCCGATTCTGTCCAAAATTTGGACTTCGTAATATTTTGTCAAAACTTAGTTTAAGTTCGAAGATCGGTCCACTCCTTCAGGTACCTCCCCCACAAAGGTTCAAAAATGTTCGAAAAAAATGTGCGCACGATAACTCTTGAAGAGAGTGACCGATTTGGTCCATACTTTTCACATTCTAATATATCTACCAGATACAGATCAGGTTCGAATATGAAATATTTTTGTCCACTCCTTTGAAAGTAAATCTAAATATCTAGCCAGAACCTTTGGATATAAATAATTAAAAACTCCATATTGCATTGTTTTAGAAGCTAGTTTAACCTAGTTTTATACAATGCAATAGGGAGTTTTTAGTATTTATTTCAAAAGGTTCCGGTTAGATTTTATAGTCACTTTAATTTTTTTGAACATGTGGTTTAGACCGTTTTGGTACTGAGAGCCTCAATTTTACATTTAGGTTGAACAGAAACCACATATCAAATATAGTCTACATAGAACAATGTTCGGTAGGACCTCTAATAAGACATGTCGCTAAAATTAAATAAAAATCGTAGAAAATAGTAGGGATGTTTGTCAACCCCTAGAACGCAAACTATCCAATTACAGCAAAAGTAGAATATAATTTTATACCGAGTTTGGTTAATTGGCCAAAATTAATACTATAGTACATGCATTTTACATTTACCCACTTGTCACTTTCGATAAATCCAAAACCATTTTTGGCTTATTTTGAAGTATAAATAGCATGTGTTAAAATTTAACAGAGGGGCAGTTTATTGGTATACCTGTTCATTTTTTGTTATATATTGCAATTACCTGATGCGAATTCCTTGCAAATTTATGTATTGAATGTATTGAAATAAATAAGGCCATAAATGAGTTATATTAATTAATATTGGAGGAATAATATTAGAGTAATAAAATAAAATTTAAGAAGGAATGCATCGGACACGTCCAAAAGTGTATAGGATCCTCGAAATTTGGTAAAAAAATAACAAAAAGCTTTGATAGGAAATTTAATTGACAAGTTCATTGTTTACTATGAGCATGCAATTCGAAGGCATTCGGATTCTGTCACGATATGCATAAGACAATATGGGTGACCTTCGATCATTATGGTTCAACGGAAAGAAATCCATACCCCGAGAGATGTGCAGCAGGTGAAGACTCGACGTGGTCATATCAAAGAGCTCAGGCAAGAAACGAATATTTCGTACACTATTACAGACCACTTCCATCATCATTAGAATTTAGTTTTTTTACGCGACGGATCTTATGAGCCCTTCCGCGATCGAATCCATCCACTAAAACCGCGGATATAGATACCTTGAAAATAGGAAAATCAGCAAAAATATATTCCAGACAAATTCGCGTACTAAACCGCGATATTTGCGAAAACGCGTGTCATAAATTACAGAGATACGCGACTAATATGGGTTTTTTACGCAAAATAGAATGTGGAGGCACATCCGCGATTCTTAAAGAATCTATTTGAAATAGGTGTATATTGACGTATTTTTGATGGGCGCTAATGAAACCGGATGCGCATCAAAATCGTATGAAGTGGCGGCACACTTTGGCCGCTGAGTGAAACATTGAAATATGCATAAATATTGAGAGATTGATTCGCTGTATCCAAAATCGGATGCGCATCAACTGATTTTAACTAATTCGCGAATAATATGCTTTTTAATTTTCACATTTTTTGAATGATTGTAATTTCAATCATTACAAAAATTAGACAGAATTTAAGTTAAAGGACGTTCGACACCTCCAAATAATAGTTAGCTAATTCTGAAAAGCGAGTTTTGCAGGACAAGCTCTAAAAGTTTGGAAATTTCTTTGACCCTCAGTACTATGCTAAGTAAATATTTGTTTATAACTTCTGTTCGGATCGTCCGATCATTACCAAAATTTGACAGAATTTAAGTTAAAGGACGTTAAATATAAAAATGTAAAGAACTTGAAAACATGCTAAGTCGACTTAGCATACTATTATTTGGAGGCGTCGATATGCAAACTATGTACCCAATCTCTATAAATTTGGTTTCATATTTCATACGCATTGTCTAGATTCCGCATATATTTTTTAATTTATTTTTGAGGGTTTGTATGGACTCTGTGACAGGATAATTTGGATTTACTTCAAATTTTTTTTTTAGTTTTTGTTGATTTTCCGCGAAAATAATAATCAATTTAATAAGCATTTAAGCATCTACGAATAGATATAGAATGCTGCTAACTATTTATGCATAAATTTTCTCATAACAACAAATAAGATATTTTTAAAATTTGTTTCTTTATATAAGAAAAAATGTTTCTTCTGGCAAGTTTTATACCTCCAACGAAGACTAACTCCCATATTTCACCATTTCAGTGGGATAGTGAAGCCAAAATCTTCAAAATACCGATAATTGGTAGGTGCCGTTCTATGGCAGCTACATTACCACGTGGACCTATACCGACAATTTTCAAGTGGAAACTTTCATACCTCCAACGAAGACCAAATAGTAAATTTAGCTATTTTGGTTGGATATTGAGGCCACAACCTTCAAAATACCGATAATCGGGATGTATTGTTCTATGGGGGCTATATGAAGGCGGGGGCCTATACCGACAAAATTCTGGGGAAACGATATGTAACGAAAATCGGGTGGTAGCGTTCTATGGGGTTATATCAGAACGTGGGCCGACGTAGCCGGTTTGCAATACTGAACATCCTATGAGTAATATAAACGTCTTTACAAAATTACAAAGCTCTATCTTAACAATTGCGAGCTGTATCTTGATTTTGACAGACGGACGGACATGGTTACATCGACTTAGAAATTTACCCGGGTCAAGATTATATATACCTTATAGGGTCTCCGATGAACATTTCGATGTGTTACAAACGGAATGACAAATTTAATTATACCCTCCATATTATGGCGGAGGATATAAAAATGTATAAAAGTGCAAGAAATGGGGAACATTCCGGAACTCGTGTCTTCTTGGTCTTCGATAACTCTGCGGAGTCAGAATATGGTTAATTTTTCATGACTCAAAAAATTACACACAGTTGGTTTGTTCCAGTACTGCAAGAATCTACTAATTTTTCTATTTTTTCCGATAACATAAAGGAAAGGAAATAATTGTTCCACAAACATCCCAGGCGGGACAGGAGAGACTTCTCTCATATCATTGAGTGCACCCCGATTCATATTAGCTCAATGATATGGGACCTACTGTTTATCGCCGAGTCCGAACAGCGTGTCTTACGACACCACTTTATAGAGAAGTTGTACAAGGCTGAAATACTCAGAAAATGTCGCCAACATTACTGAGTGGTATTTTGCCACCGTTGAAAAGTGTTTGATGTTGACTGGCCGGGGTATCGAACCCATGACCTTCAGCGTGCAAGGCGGGTGTGCATTCCATTGCACCACGGTGGCACCCAAGCTTCTTGCTGGTTCTGGAACAGGTCAAGTGTTAGGAAAATTGGTAATTGGGTGCTTTGCCGTAGAAGCACCCATACGATTAGCACAAGTTTTTCAATGGATATGAAAAATAAATATGCAAATACACCCGGCTTAAACCAAGATTTTCTTCAAAGTACGCACTTTCTTCTGTACTGAGAAAAAGTCATGTAGTATAACTCAGCATATTTTAGTAGAAACCCACTTAGAACAGAAATTAAGATTAGGGGGTTTGCTAAAACATACTAACATTATCTGTTACTTCTTGTGATTTTAGTAATTAAACTTGCTATGGTCCAGTGATAGATTTCAAGTTTCTATCAGCTTGAAAATTTGGTATATGTATATTTGTAGTGTAATTGTTGACATACATATGAATGAAATTTGATGCAATTGGATTTTCGATTTGTTCCTTGGTTTGGATCACAGTGCATTGCTAGTAATTTACCCTCTAGAAATTTTAGATTTTGTATATCTTCCAATATCTACTTGAAATTTTTGTTTGTAACTATATCCAGTATATGTATGAACTATACTGGTTCAAGATTGTACACAGCCCCCATTTAGGGTACCACTGATTTTATGTATTTGGCTGAATTAAGTTACAAGTTTTTCAAAGAAAATTCCCCATTGATGTACACCGAACCCTGTGCATATTCTAGTACGTTTGTTATTTAGTTGAATAATAAACTTACATTGTTGAATCTTAAATACAATTTTCTTTATGGTAGAAGATATACGAATTTTCGACCCATTCTTGTAATTCATTTGTTTTAAATCCAATTGAAACTTCTATTAACGTCTGTAAACGCATTTTTCTCGAAGACATATTTTTTTCTATTTTTATTCTACAAATCACAAGAAATGCCCATCTACATTGTCATTTATGCACATGCATATCATCAGTCTCTATATCGACAGATGTTTTTACATTCTTGTACAACCATCTATATTTACACACTGTACACGGTCGGTCTAGCACCAATTTTCTTTTAGTGTAACACACTATATGTATTAGCATATGGTCTACATTCACCACATTTCACCACAAATACAATCCAACAACTACCATGCATATAATTTATTTTTATTCTCTTCTTTCAGTTAGGTGGCAACACCAAAAACCCACTCAAATCCCAAAAACCGAGGCATATTCATAGCAGACGATACAAACGAAAAGTTAGTCGCAAGTTGACACCTGCACAAGCAATACTCTTGAGCAAACGCCAAATTCACTGAGCAAACTCTGAACTCATAGAAATTATTCTTGCGAGCAAACACCAACCAAACTAACTACCCCAAAAAAAAACGAACTTCACAAAGCACCCTTGTGAAATTTTGCGAAACAAAATTTAAAGCGTCGAAAAGCTCTATACGAAATCCCTTTCGTGCGAGGTAAGTATTCTTATTTGATTAGGGCTATAACAAGGAATTATTTAGTAGATTCAGTTAATCGTACATAAACACAAATCGCACGAACGAAACTGAACCAACGGGTCTGTAATTTATCAACATACTTTAACGTTGATAAAATTGCGTCAAGACCCACTACTTGGCAAAGTTTTCGTTTTTTTATCAGAGAAAACTAATTTGGAAAGGTCTATTGTGACCAGCCGGCCTTCAGAAAAAAGCGGCAAATAATATGGTTTGTAGGCCTACAGGGGATGCCAGCCATGTAAAATAATTGGCAACGCACAGTGTGTAGTACCTCAGGGGTTGTGCGGAAATCTACACAAAAACAAACAAAAAAACAAATATACAAACGAAAATGGTTATAGCAAACAACGGATATTACCTCGAATTGCCAAATCTTACAGTTTGGCAAGCAAATCGATATATTTTTAAAATAAAACTACCGGATAAAACAACCAAACTTTTTTGGTGTCAATGAGTTTGCTATAGCCATCTTCGACTGTTTCTATTTTTACAGGTCGCCTGTTGCTGCTGCTGATGTTCCTAACTATGGAGATAATGATGATGTTGAAAATGATGATGATTCATTCACATGCCCAAACAAATGTATGCAACCGGTGGAATTTTATTTTAGGTGTATATATGTATGCATGTATATGTGCATATATATAGCTATGTGGAACTGAAAATATATAACATTGGGAATGTTTACGAACATTTTCATTTTCAGGGAAATGCGATATGTGGATGAGTCAAGAAATTATGGTGATGATATCTCACAAATACTCAAATATGAGAGCATTTTGTGCGCATGTTCTTCATACACACACATATCTAGACAAACTCCCACTAAGTGTCGGTCGGTATTCGGCCAAAAAACAATTAAAACACAAAGATGTTCCATAGCATTATTATGAGAATTTTACTTTTCTATAGATATGCATGTGTACGTTTTTGCCAACTAGTAAAGTGTGATAAACTAATTTGCAGATACAATTTTGCTGTTGTTTTTCATTTGCTTTTTGTTTAAATTGGATTTTAGCCAAAAAATATTTTTTTTCCTAAATCCAAAATGTTCTACATTTTTTTGTTGAAAAATTAAAATGAATCCTCAAAATAACAAAAATATACAATTTGTTGTATAAAATATTAATAGTCAGTTGGCGGTATATCTTTAGTTTCGTTGTTGTTTACTTTTGTTGTTGTTTCATTTTTCATTGCTTGTTTCTTTCTTCTTACGTCGTACAACATGCGTGTAGTATTTCAGGTGGGGGCGAATAGGGGTTTGTTGTTGAAAATATTTTGTTGAGGAGGGGTTGTTGAGTATTGGAGATTATATACATATTTATAGATTGTGTTTTCTAGTGTTCGTCATATTCTTTACGTTCTAAGAACATCAAAATATCCAAGCATTGAAATTCATAATATAAATAGACATATGTACCAACTTTTTCTAAAGCATTTTAATAGCACATTTTCCAACACGCATACATATTATTTGTAAATACATTTGACCTATTAATGGTGAAAATTAATATAAAATTGATTTACCACACACAATTTTGTGAAAGATTGGAGAAAACATACCTCAAATAGGGACATCTAGATTCGAAGGATACACCTTTCTAAATATCTTTACAAACACTTTGCAGATTTCATTTTAAATCCAAATAGTTTTGTAGATTTGAACTAAAAGGGAAATCGCTTTATTACAAATACACACGGTGCCCATGAACCAACTCTAAATGGAAGGTGCTTATACCTGGAAAGTTTTTGCGGATTCTGCAACTACAATGTTCATAGATGAGAAAATAAAATAAAAATTATAAAACAATGTCATGTACGGTGCGCCTTAACTAACTTTAACTGTAAACCGCTTACACCTGGGAAGTTTTTACGGTTTCTGAAATAGCAATCTTCATAGATGAGAAAAATCCAAAAACAAGAAAAAATCGCTGGAGGGAGTTTTAAATAAATCGTGGTCAAATTTCATATTTATAGATGGGGTTTAAGATGTTGTAGCCTTGAAAATTCTTTTCATGATTGACCTTTATGATTTGTTCCTAGGTTTTATCATTTTTGAGATATAGAAGTTTAGGCAAAATTGTAGGTTTTTTTGTAAGGTTTTTGCGATTTTGTTTGAAAACGGGAAGTCTTATCGAAATGGTGCTAGAGAAAATCTTATATACAACATTGGCTTTTGTTATTTTTTCATATGTTGTATATTTATGTATATTGTATGTATATGTATATTTATTTATTAAGTTTATGTTGGGAAATTACAGTCATGACATTGTTTTATAAGGAGGCGATACACACAGTCAGTGCATGGTCTCAATTTGAACTTCTATATCTCAACAATGGTAAAACCTACGAAAAATGTCATAAAGGTCAATCTTCACAGCTACAACATTTTCTCTAATCCCATTTCTATAGGACTTGCCCTTTTGAAGAAATATCGTGAAAACCTAAAAATCCCAAAAATTTAAACTTTGACCGCCCTCCGGCAATTTTTTTGTTTTTTGATTTTGCTCATCTATGAACATTGTAGTTTCAGAAACAGGCGCGCCGTTTACATTTTTAGGGTACTACCTATATAAAACAGTTTTTGAGTTTAAATTCATTTATAAACAACTAAGAGAGGGCTATAGTCGGTTTGGGCCGACCATGTGATACTCTACACCACATCATTTCATACACCACAGAATTAAGTTTCCGACACGTTATTTTGTAATGGACAGATGGGGCGTTTGAGCTTCATGTATATTAGGGCGGGGCGATTTGTATGGAAAGTAAAAACCTTAATGAGCCCTTCGCGTTTCTGATTCCTGGGACTGAACTGAGCAAAAAAATCTACTAGACCATAGGTCTACCACGAAAATCGAGCCTCCCGATTTTGACTTTTTTTATCCACGTTTTTTGGACATTTTAGCATATAACGGCCAAACCATTGAGATTTTCGATCTAATACAAGGACAAAAATTGTAGCCAAGACAGTGATTAAGAACTCTCTAATACATCGCAAAAGCATTGGAATGCTCTTTCAGGCAGTTTTGGCCTTGAGAAGGTGCAAACTTTTCGGAAAATGTCGATAGATGACACTGTGCTACAAAAGTTGACCAGAAAAATATTCAAGCGTTCTGATGCAAAATTCTATCGTGTTGGGATCCATGGACAACGAAAGTGCCTTTAGTTCGTTTGGGTCACGACAATTGGTTTCGTGATTGCAGGGAACATAAAATGTCAAATTACAAGTAGTTCAGCCAAAAATGTAGGTAAACCCCTTAAAATACCGAAAATCGGGAGGTACCGTTATATGTGGGCTATACCTGAAAATGGGCCTATGCACTATAGGTAATTTGGATTAGAGCAGAATTTAAACTCAATTTGTAAGAGTTTGGTAATAATCAAAAACATAGGTGTGATATTCGGTTGAATGGTGGTGGTGCCTACTTTCTGTTTTAAGAAATAATTTTCTTTCAAATGTTTGTTACAGCTGAAAAAGTCGTCATATAGGATACAACCTAAGAATTTTGTTTTTTACAAAATTGTAGTTTTATATTATAGACTTTTACAAATTTGTCCAACTTTGCCTGAAATTCTGCCACCGAGAATATCTTCGGCAAAGGGTTCTAAACCAACTACATAATTTCCAAGGTGCGATTTTTTGCGTTTTTTAGTTATATCACTTTTTTGAAGGTGTGCTTCTTGCAGAACTTTATTTTTATTTTTTGTTTGGTGAAGAATATAGTAAACACAAAAAAGCTTCCGATTTGAACTAAAATGACATTAGGTCTGTACGATAACCCAAAAGTTTGTACAAATTTTTACAAAATGCTGTTCGATAACAAACTTGTAAAGTAAAAGAGAGCGAATTTGGAGAGAATTGTGAGAGAATTTTGGCGAGTTTGGAGACTTTTGTTACTGAGAACTTACAAGTTTTTGCAAGCAAAATTTTCCTTGTAAGAATTTGCAAGTTTGAACAGCTGATTTAATTTCGAATGTTTTGTGGCGGACTTTGCAATTCTTGGCAAAAACATAAACAAATATTTGGTTATTAAAATAATTACAAGATAACAAGAGATAACTAAATAAATTATGGAAAACGACTTATTTTGTAAAATAATTTATTTTGTAGTTTGTGATGATTGTTTTATTTCCAAGGTATTAAATCCCAACAAAAAGTCGCGCATCCATGGAGTAGGACGTCCAGTCGTTAATTTTTGGTAGAGAAAGAGAATTACAACCTTCGATTGTTAAATTAAATCTTATCCGCCAAACTTCTTGTTTGTCAAATCAGCTGACTTCTTGCAAGTTTTTGCAATTTGTTGTTCAATAACATTCTGCAAATTTTTAGGTTCGAGAGAGTAAAATTAGTGGGGAGAAGTTACTGAGAACTTGCTGAGTACTTGCAAGTACTTTTTACTTGCGAAGTTATCGTACAGACCTATTTTGTTTAAATAAATATTCACCATGTGTTCTAAGAATGTACAGACGTGTGTTAATAATAATTAATTATAGCCGTAATACGTTCTTACTAAGGATCGTGATTGCGTGACTTATTTGGTCCTTTAAAAAAATAGTATTTACAAAAATCTTTTGGCGGATCAGTATTTTAGTTCATTATAACAGTTTTTCTTTTGTTTTAACCGCGTTCATTGGGTTGGAACGAATAAAATAGGTAACATGAGAATATGGGGTAGGAAAAAGAAAATTTGTTCGTTATATCCGACGTGTTCAACTGTAAAATTCTTACTAAAACTAACTATTTAATATCATGTGTTAAAATATTTGGAACAGTGCTTAAATTCGCCGCTATCCGCTTATGCTTTAAAGCGGGCTTGTAAATCCTAACAAATTGTTAAAAATTCTACTCGCGGGGTAACAATTTTTGTTCGTTATAATCGTAGTTTCTTATAACCGATGTTCGCTATATCCGAATTTTACTGTTTCATTCTTTGTTTTGCTTACTTTTGCATATAAAGCATTATAAATCTACAAAAAGACCATAAGTCCACCGCTATTAATTTTTGCCTCAAATACAGGCTATGTTGAACATTTTTGGAGAAGTGTTGTGATCCCGAAGAACCTCAAATGTCAATTACAGCTGGTTGGTTAAAAATTTTAGCTAAAATCTTTAAAATACGGAAAATCGGAAGATACCGTTATATGGGGGCTATAGGTAATTGACCTGCCTATGGAAAAAATACTTGTGTGCAAAAATATAGCGCTAGAGCTCAATTTTTGTGGGCCCTGGAGTACTGTTTCCATATACTATATTTTTGGACTGCTTTTGATCCAAAATTTTAAACAAATTATTAAAAAAATATATAAACATAAGGTCATGATTTTGTTACAGTGTTTTATTTAACTTGCTTTGGTGTCCGTTTAGTTCAATTCTAGTAACTCATTTTCCACACAGTTGCAGTTGAACAATCGAACTAAAACTTTGCACACTTTTCAGATTTGGATGACAACACATAAATATGAAACCAAAATCAATATGGGTCCACTTTTGTTATAACCTCCATATTATGGTACCAACCGATTAAAAGTATTTTAAGGATTCTATCTTCACTTTTAGACCGAATTGTCTACAATTTGGCATTTGTGGTTCTCAATGGTACTCAAACTTCCTCACCAAAAATGTTGGACATAGGTACGAAAATCAGGAGGTACCGTTCTATATAAAGGCAAGGACCTATACCGACAAATTTCATATGGAAAGTTTTATACGCCAAATGATGACTAAACACCAAATTTCAGCCAATTCGGAGGAAAATTGAGACCACAACCTTCACTTAAACGAAAATCGGGAGGTACCGTTCAATGGGGGCTATATGAAGGCATGGACATATACCAACAAAATTAGAGGGGAAAGTTGAATACCCCCAACGAAAACTAAATACCAAATTTTAGTCTTTTCGGAGCAATATTGAGGCCACAACCTTCAAAATACCGAAAATCGGAAGGTACCGTTCTGTTGGGGCTTTATGAAGGCGCGGACCTATATCAACAAAATTCTGCGGGAAAGTTGAATACCCCAACGAAAACTAAATACCAAATTTTAGCTATTTCGGAGGAATATTGTGGCCACAACCTTCAAAATACCGAAAATCGGTAGGTACCGTTCTATTAGGGGTAAATGAAAGCGTGGACCTATACCAACAAAATTGTTGGCAAACGTTTTATACTCCAAATGAAGACTAAATACCAAATTTCAGCCTCCATATTATGGTGGAGGGTATAATAATTAAAAAGAAATAAGTTACAGTGTTTTATTTATAAATGCACTTAAAACTAGAAAATAATTTTTCATGGTGGAATCTCTCAAATAAAACGTTTGCGTTTAAATTAAAAATTGTGACAATATTAAATGGCAAATGTTTTCTTTGAGAGATTCCATCATGAAATATTGTGTTCTTGTTTAAAGTGCATTTATAAATAAAACAATGTAACTTAATTTTTTAAATTACTTTTTTATTTGTTTTTGTTTTTGTTTTGTCTGTCAAATGTCAGGTTACAGGTAGTTCAGTCACAAAATGTAGCTTAAACCCCCCAAAATACCAACAAATCAGGCGGTACCGTTTATGGAGGCTATTCTAAGACAGGGACCTATGATGAGAAATGTTTGTGGAGAAGTTTCGCGACTGCAGAAAATCTCAAATTATAGAAACTTTAAATAGCAAATTACAACTAGTTCGGTTACAAATTGTAGCAAAAAACCTCAAAGTACCGAAAATCCGGAGGTTATATGGGGGTAATACCGAAACATGGTCCGTATGTTGACAGTTTTTGGTGAAGAAGTGTTGTGATGGATTTAGCTTACATCCACAAAATACCGAAAATTTGGAGGTACCGTTATATCGGAGCTAAAACAAAACATGGGCCGATATATCCCATCTTCGAACTTGACCTGCCTATGTCAAAAACATACTCGGGTGCAAAAAATATCGCTCTAGCTCAATTTTTCGAACGCTAGAGTTATAACAAAAGACGGACATGGGTTTTTATCCTGATCAACAATATATATACTTTATTGTGAAGGCTATAAAAATATTTATAAAATATTTTAAAAATTGAAAAGTTCCTAAAAATACAATAAATGCGAAATAGGCATCTCAGTTGCAAATGTTTTAAGAAGCAAGAATCCACTATTATTTTAAGTTTCTGACAAATTTTTTTTTTGTAAAATTTTCAAAATTCTCTTGCAGGTTCTGGAACAAAGCATCTCCTTAATTTATTATTCTCGAACTGACTGCCACGGAAACCCACCATACCGATTAATTATTGGGAAATTTCTTTGAGTGGAATTTTCATGAATATTAAATGTGGCAACATTTAACTAAATTTATGTGTTTTCCCTTTACGTAAATAAGCCATAGCAAAAAGTATGCAGCGCACCTATGTATGTATATACATATGTACGAAAACATACATACAAACACACATACGTTCCACTTTCTAGATATGTTTTTTCGTATATGCATATGAATTGCTGTTCAATGTACATATATCTATGTGTGATGTTATAAATAATTTCCCTATTTTTAACAATTTGAAATAATTCTACATACCGACCGCATGGCAAACACAGGAGTACACAAACAACCATACAAGCTGTATGCACTATGTTTGTGTGTACTCTGCTGCTATTAGCTATAGGATGGGTAGGATGGCTGTGTTGATATTTTTCTAACACAGCGGGGGTGTGTCGCTGAATTTTCAAGAACATATTTTTAATGCTGCCTACCTCCCCCACCATGCCGTGTGAAATGCTGACGATCTCTCAAAGTGAAATCTTTGCGTCTAGACACCGCCACCATCACCACCACTATCTTCACAAGTGTTTTTATGTGATTTTGTCCAAGCAGTTGTCAGAGTGGGTTATTCAATTGCCGCCACACTTATTAATTTTTTCTATTTTTTGCTAGGAATTTTTAATTCATCTATGAAATATTTTTTGTTTTGTGAATTTCACCACTGGGTGATTTCTTTTCGGTTTGTAGTAAAACAGAATGATCAGATTTTGACGTACAGTCGATGTTGGTCATGTGAAATTGTTTTGGGAATGCATTTGACGGCCTCCCACGTGCTCTAATTTTTGGTTTTGTGTTGTAAATTTTTCGAAAATTTGTGTGGGCATTTGTAAAATCATCAAAAGCATTTTTCTCTCTTGTGATATGCCGAAGATACTAAGGATAAATTGTGATTAATAATGACAAATACAATGCAGAAGTCTTTTAATTGTTTTGGAATGTCGGAGATTTGTATCTCTCTATATCGTAGAATGAGTCCCATGTAAAGAATTCCATATTTTGCTGCTTATAATTTCCAAAATGATTTTCAGCCATCTGCTTATTCTTGATCACCATTCTACCGATAATGATTCATAGCCAAACAAGTGAAAATGTGTCATGTAATTAAAATTAAAAAATTCGCATTGGCAGTGCAAGTGTTCAATATTTCAATTTTTGTTTTCCAAATTTCTTATATTTTCTTGGGTGCTGCGTGCATGTCATTAGCCGATTTTGACATTGAGTGATCGTCAAACAAATTGAATGCAATTAATCAACATGTGTATGGCTGTCCCAGTTTTCCTCTTCTTTAATTTCTTTTGAACAGATGTCAAGCATTTTTCACATGGCTTTCGGGGAAATATTGCAAACCTTCACGACCTGTTGCGAATTTTAAATATTGATGGAAATAGTTGTCGAGTATTATTCAAATTTAAAAATTGTCTTAGATTGACATTTAAAATAGACAATAATTAAACGTTAGCATTTTGAAACTCACACTGTTTAGTCATAATCATAAGGTAGTGAAATGTCCAACGAACTACTATTTCAATATGTGCGGTTCCGTATCAGTGATTTTATATAACAAATTTGAGAAATATTAGTTTTCTATGTATAAAAAATTTATTCTCAAAAAGTAAAGATAGAATCAAAACAAGTAAAAAATGATCAGTCGGCTTTGCCGACAGAGATATACCCTCAGCCTACGTGAATTGAAACTTTCATCTACGGACAGATCGAATGTATTTAGGGAATTTTTAGAATTTTGTGGACCTTTTTGAACATTTGAACTTACACACAGAAATGTGGATTAGGTTTAAAGTTCAAAAGTGTTGCGGAGGAAGTACTTAAAGGAATGAACCGACATAGTCCATAATGTAAAGTGGATCTTATTTTGGGAGATATCCTTTTCGATAGATATCGCACCCACTAGCAATTTCAGTGGGTCACGGTATAACATATGGACTAGTATGCCAGGAACGGCGTTAAAAAATGGAACAATTAGTTTGAGAGTACTAAATTCTGCGCCACGTCAAGGCTTATTCCTAACTGGAGTATATGACTTTCTTTTAGGCAAGGTTTAATACCAATGAGACATCGATGTTTTTACATTTTGACGATGCGCTTACCAACTGAAAATATGTAAACTAAATATGTAAACTAAATACCGCTATGTCAAACCGTGGACCCATACTGACAAATTTCTAGTGGAATGTAAAATACACCCAAAGTTTTTTCCCCAAAAAAAGACTAAATAGCAAATTCCAGTCAATTCGTTGACTGGAATTTGCTATTTGGCTAAAACATTCAAAATACTGAAAATCGGGAGAAACCGTTATATGTGAGCTATATAAAAACGTTGAGCTATACGGATAAACTTCTAGGGGAGAGTTTGTTTAGCCCTAAAGAAGACTATATGCCAAATTTCACCCATTTCGGTGAAAAAATGTGGTTACCACCTTCAAAATACCAAAAACCGGAAGGTACCGTCGTATGGGGGCAATATCAAAGCGTGAACCTATACTCACAAATTCCTTTTTTGATACCAAAGAGGACTAAATACGCTTCTATGTGGGTATATGAAGACGTGAACTTATGTATACTGATAATTATTTCAACCATTTTGGTGGGATATTGAAGTCACAACCTTAAACCTATGGACCTATAACAAACAAGTAAGAAAGGTCTATAGTCGGACGGAGCCGACCATGGGATACCCTATACCACTATCCCTGGACAATCGCTTTCTGCGGAACTTCTTTTCAATGATTGTGAAAATTTAATTATCAAATATCAGAGATGTATAATACTTATGACCAAAACCAAATATTTATCTAGAATGACAAAGACATTTTTGTAGCAGGGAAGGAAAATTTAGTTCACACAAACTTATGTAGTGCTACTACTTACTATATAAGTGTGTTTCATTATTTTCCGTTGTTTAACCGCTACGTTATTGAAATTTTTACCAATTTTCAAACAAAAGTTTCAGTCTATTTAACCCGCTAAGTATTATCTGATTTTCACGTTGGTTTGCACGCTTCTTCTTCATCATAAAGTCAAACTTTGTTTAAAATTTTGCGGGTTATTATTTTGACCTACAGAGCAGCTACACAATTGGGTAAAGTTTTGTTTTTGGTTCATTTCATTCCCTGGACATTTCACGGTCCGAACCCAACCATCATAAAAATTTCTTTACAATCGGTCCATAATGCGTCCTGAAGCTTGTTTACAATTTTTAATGGACGGACACTAGGGTGGGGCGATTTGTGTGGAAGCAAAAAAACCTTAATGAGCCCTTCGCGTTTCTGATTCCTGGGATTGAACTGAGCAAAAAAGTCCACTGGACCATAAATCTACCGTGAAAATCGAGCCTCCCGATTTTGACTTTAAGTTTTTTATTGACGTTTTTTGGATAATTTGGCATATAACAGCCAAACCATTGAGATTTTCGATCCAACACAAAGACAAACATTGTAGTCAGACAGTAATTGAAAACTCTCTAATACATCGCAAAAGCATTGGAACGCTACTTCAGGCAAACTTTTCGGAAAATGTCGATAAATGACATTGTGCTACAAAATTTGACCGGAAAAAATTCAAGTGTTCTGATGCAAAATTATATCGTGTTGGGATCCATGGACAACGACAATGCCTTTATTTCGTTTGGGTCACTTAGTTTTATTTTTTTATAATGGTAAAAGTAGTGAAAATCTGGATTTCTTACATTTTCAAATTTAAAGGGGCATATCATATTTTTTCCACAACGGATTTCTTTTGATCCCTCTTCTTTTTAAAGGGGTGAATAATGTCTTTTTAATAAGCTATTATTGTTTTAAATCGGTTAACAAATGGCTAAGTTATAGTGGTTTATGTCTGAAAAACCCCACAAAAAAACCTATAAAGGAATTTCTCATAATTTTCAAAATAAATATTGAACAAAACAAAAAAACATTATATTTTTGAAAATTATGAGAAATTCCTTTATAGTTTTTTTGTGGGGTTTTTCAGACATAAACCAAAATATCCAAAAAAAGTCAATAAAAAACTTAAAGTCAAAATCGGGAAGCTCGATTTTCATCGTAGACATATGGTCCAGTAGACTTTTTTGCTCAGTTCAACCCCAGGAATCAGAAACGCGAAAGGCCCATTCAGGTTTTCAAATCGCCCCGGCCTAACGGACACACACCGCTAAATCGCTTTATTTCGTCGAGATATGAATTTTGGCATACCAAATGATAGGACGAATATTTAGCGGTGCTACATGAATTTTTGGAGAGGCATTTTGTAGCATGGGATAAAAATGTGGTTCTCTACACAGAACCCATTATATATCAGGCAGTAGGCCCGTTATCTAGCAAACACTTTATTGCAATTTACATAAGAGGAAAGGTCTGTAGGTTTTTTTCCATATGTAGGCTACATTGCCGATATATGTCCTCAAGGAATAAAAATATCGACCAAAAATTTTTTTTAATTTTTCATACAAAGGTCCATTTCACCCGCTAAATAATATCAGGACATCATTCAAAATTGTAGGCATCTTCTTCGACCTATTCTCTTACCCGGTGCAAAATGTCGTGACTATTGAGGTATAATTGGGACCTCTAGCGAGTTTATGATTACACTAAAAACAAATAACTGAATATATTAGGCTGTAACTCTGGTATCTGATAATGTACACCAACATAATTGGCAACAATTGAAAGGTCAAGCGTTCCACTTCCAAGTATAGATTACTTGTCCGGATGTCACTTCCAGGAATTAAGATATAAGCTGTATATTACAAATTTTCACACAAAAGTTGTGGTCCATTTAACCCTCTAAAAATTATACGATCGCAATCTCAAATTGCAAGCTTCTACTTTGTGTTATACTCTTACCTTATTTAACATTTCGCGTTGATCGGATTATTATTGCAACATACAGAGCTGCTAGAAACATACCCAAAATCGACGCTGGCGTTCTGCGGGGGCTATATAAAGACGTCGACCTATACTGATAAATATCAGGTGGAATGTTTTATACCCATGTCGAAGACTAAATTCCAAAATTCAACCATTTTGGTGGGATATTAAGGCCACACCCTTCAAAATTCCAAAAATCGGGAGGTACCGCTCTATGGTGGCTTTCTGAAGGCGTGGACCTATACCGAGAAATTTGACCCTAACTTAGACCGAATTTCAGCCACTTGAGTGGGATATTGAGTCTAAAACCTCCAAAATACCAAATATAGGGAGGTAACGTTCTGTGGGGGCTATATGCAGACGTGGATCTATACGAACAAATTTCAGGTGAAAGGTTTTATTATAAAAATGTAATAATTAAAAATTTCAGAGGCTAATACCACGAAAATGCCGAAAATCGGGAGGTACTGTTCTGTGGGGGCTATATCAAAACGTGGACCGATATAGCCTATTTTCAATACCAAACTTTCTAGGAGTAATGGAAACTTCTATACCAATTAATAAAGCTGATATAGGGGATAAGGCTATTTCGACATAGAATTTTATTCTGATCAAGAATATATACCCAGCAAAATGTTCGATGCCAAAGTGATTTGCCATGTCATCTTTTTAGCATCTTTATCGATGAATTTTATATGAGCGTAGATTTTGGATCCAAAGCATGTCATTTATACCAATGTTTTGACATGTCATTTTCACCAATGCTTTGGCATATCATTTCCACCAAAGCTTTGGCATGTCATTTTCATCAACCCTTTGCAATAACATTATCATTACGACGAGAGTTTTAATAACGTTGGTTTTGATTTCGAGTCTCCAACAACATCAAACCTATTGTAAATAATTAATCTTATATTTAGAAAATATTTATAAATAAAAACACAAAATTCATCTCAACTGGATTGATGGAATGGGTTCAAATGCTGATGAAAATATCGGATCTTTCACGACTTCCTTTGTATGGGTTCAAATATTGATGAAAAGATCGGATCTTTCACGACATCCTTTGCATTGGTTCAAATCCTAATGAAAAGATCGGATCTTTCATGACTTCGTTTGAACCAATGCAAAATATGCCATGAAATCACGTCATCGCATGGAACCACTTCCTTCAAATTTTGCTGGGTATGTACATATACTCTCGAACGGATCAACCGATTCGAAACAAATTTTGAGTATCGTAATATTTTGTCCAAACATAGTTTAACTTCAAAGATAGGTCCACTCCTTCGGCTACTTCCCCCACAAAAGTTCTAAATTTTTCTGTAAAATGGTGTGACCGATAACTCTCTAAGAGAGCAATGGTTTTCGTCTAAACTTTGCACATCGTATTATTCCTTTCAGACATAGATCGGGTTCAAATATGGACTATATCGATCCACCCTTTCGGGTGCCTCCGTCATAAAATTCGGATAAAGTGAAGTTTAAGAGCATCTCGCAGATCGCTATGAAATTTTTTTCAGCAGGTTGTCTATCCTGCTACCTTTAAGACGGTACAATTTTTTTGGTCGCAAGTCAAAGCGAAATTAAATCTCCTCTTGGATCGTTTTGATTCTTTTTTCAGTAGGTTGTCCTATCGACCCCCTTTTAAACGGTACAATTTTTTCCGGAGTAAGTCCATATCTCCTGACATAATAGCCCAAAAGCTCCAAAAACCCTGACGGCATATACTAAACTGATTATTGCGCAAGATAAATCTAAACCTTTTCAACAATTTCTTCCAATCTTAGTTTAACGTAGTTTAATATGTACTTCAAGTTCTCTATGAATCAGAAGTTTACTTATTAAAAATTGTTTTTATACGTCCATTATCTGGTATTGCCCCACATTACGGTACCTACAGATTCCACGTATTTTAAAGCAAACTCGTGATTATTGTTGTTGTTTTTTGTCATTGGCTGAGGGTCGTCGGCACAGCTGACTGAAATTGTTTTAATTATTCCATTTTATTTCAGTAGAACTCGTGCTTTATCCTCGGCCCGGGCGAACTTAACTCTGTTCATACTTGTTACTTGTTAACTTTGAATTTAGTGTTTAGGTAGGTAGGTAGGTTTAAGTGATAAAATGTCAATTGAGAGAATTTTTTTTATGCAAGAAAAATTAAAATTTTGTATGATTTGTATGATTTCTTAAAAAATAACTTTTTTCCCTAAAATGAATAGTTTTCCTGTAATCGGGACATCTTTTAAAACTTCCAAAAACTTTGAAGGGTACTATAGATGTGTTCTTACATGAGAATCCCTTGGTATTTGATTGAAAAAATGATCTTACTACATTCCTAACATATCATATATAAATGTAACATATTTGATTACATTTTTATGACATGTTTAAATTTTTCACCAAAAGTCGAAAAATACAAAAAGTCGATTTTTTAAATTGCTTGCGTTTTAGACCAAATGCGAGAAAATGCGTAGGATAAATGACTCTTTATAAGCGTAAAGTGACAGACAACGGACAATACTATATTAATAAGCAAAAAAACCACAAAAATATGCGAAAATACCCCGAGTTTTTAAGTGGGTTATACATTATATCATAGAATAACTTTAGAATAAAGTCCAAAATATTTTGTTACGTTTTCTTTATTCGATTACGCCCATTAGATATTTTGCCGTCAAAAAAATGTTGTTAAATATATATATTTTTTTAAAAATGTGTCCAATAATTAAGAAGAAAATATATTATGCATAAAAGATGTCAACTGCATGAATATGGATGATTAGTATACATACATATACATATGTATGTATATATATGTTCAAAAACAAATCATAAATGACCCCAAACGGCGCCTACGAATAAATAATACATTTGTTAAAATTCCGTTGTTTCTTAGATTTGTCGGCAGATTCTTGAACAATCATTGTTCTGTTTAAAATCTGTTTTTATACTTTACACCACTATGTGGAAAGGTATTATAAGTTTGTTTTGGGAAAAATTCATGTAACACCGCAAAATATCGGTCCTAGACCCCCAATGTGGTATACCAATCTTAATATCTCGCCGAGATAAAGCGATTTTGAGATGTGTGTCCGTCCGTTCGTCTGTCCATTATAAATTGTAATCAAACTCCAGGCCGATAAGTTCTGCGAAGAGCTGTTTGTCTCAACTACCACGAGAAACAATGACGGCAGGTATGTAGTTCGCCTTCCCTTCAAGGAAGGTTTTCCAGACGATACATCAACTACCACGTCACGACATTTTGTATGGAGGTCAGGTTCAGAACAGAATATACCTATTGTTATTGGTGATGATCGTGAAATTTTTAGCGTATACCTATTGTTAATGGAACAAAAACATAATTTTTATCCGATTTTGTAGCTGCTCTGTAGGTCGCAATAATAGTCCGATCGCCTCGAAATTTTAACCAAGGTAAGAGTATATGACAAAGAATAAGCTTGCAATTTGAAATAGTGATCAGATAATATTAGAGGGTTAAATGGACCACAACTTTTGTGTGAAAATTGTGAACATTTTTAATATACGTCTTATATATGTATTCCTGGAAGATACATTCCGCCCACGTAAATAACATTTGGAAGGTCATTTCTTAACCTTTCCATTGATGCCAATTATGTTGTTTTACGTGCTCAGATAACGGAGTTACAGCCTAATATATCCAGTTATTTGTTTGTAGTGTAATCAGAAGCGTGGAGATTTTGCACGATTTAAGAGTTTAGGTCGAAGAACATGCCTACAATTTTGGATGATGATCTCATATTATCTAGTGGGTTTAACGGACCATTACTTTTGTATGAAAAATATAAAAATTTAAAATTTGGTCCATATTTTACTTCCTGGAGGGCATATACCAGCAAAGTAGCCTACATATGGAAAAAGAACTATTGACCTTTCCCCCTGATGCAAATTGCAATAATGTATCTCCTGGGTAACTAACGGGCCTACTGCCTAATATATAATAGGTTTTGTGTACAATACAACATTTTCCTCCCATGCTACAATTTGTCTCTATCATGATAGAGAAATTCCAAGCATTATTGCAAATTACGTGGAGCCTTAGCATATTAATTGTCCAATTGAATTTTTTATACAGTATTGGGTCGCTTCGCCAGCTTTTTTCAAAATGCACTCGGGGTCGCTACCGTTAAAGTTTTTTTGAAATATTAATTTTGGTGAAGGCACCCAATACTTTTGGGAGTCATAAATTTGTTTGAACTATTTTCGAAATACCCTAAAAAGCACAAAATTGCGTGCATTTCCAAGCATATGTATGGTACAAGTGCACTTTTTTTTGACGATAGATCTTCAATAAACTCACAATGTTCCCTTTGAAAATTTGTATATAGCATTTGTAGTGTTCAATAAAATTGGAGCTGTGTCCGTCAATCGAAAATTTCAGGGTAAAATATGGCAAATTGCATTGTAATTAGCTTATATTTTTTATATTAGTTGGAATACACCTAATATAAATAAATAAATATATAAGCCGCAGCAAAAATATCCAATTACAATGCAATTTGCCATATCTGACCAGATATTCAAAGAACATTTATAGGTGTATCAAAAGTGGGTAGCCAATATCAATTTTCCAATTTTCGGACTTTTATAAGAAATGTATAATGATATACATAATTTTTCACAAACATCCCAGTAGGGACAAGGGAGGCTTCTCTCTTATGAATGAGTGCACCCCGATTCATAATAGCTCAATGATAAGGGACCTACTGTTTATCGTCGAGTCCGAACGACGTGCCCTAAGACACCGCATGTAGAAAAGTTTTTCATGGCTGAAATACTCAGAAATTGTCACCATCATTACTGAGGGGTATTTTGCCACCGTTGAAAATTTCATGTGGCCTGGCCTAGGAACCGAACCCAGGCATTCAGCGTGAAAGGAGGGTGTGCATACCATTGCACTACGGTGGAACCCTATTATATATGTCAAAACATGGAAATTTTACATTTTTTGATTCTTGAAAAATAGACTTCGGAGACATTTAATCATTACATACATATCTTCGTTTCTTATTATACCATAAAGTGGAGCTATATTTCAGATTCACATCCGCATTGTACGCAGAATGTCGTGGGTTCGATTCCCCGGCGAGGTAACATTAAATTTTAACGGTGGCAAAATACTCCTCCGTAATGTTAGCGAAATTTGCTGAGTATTTCAGCCATATAAAACTTCCCTAAAAGCGGTGTCTTAGGAAACGCCGTTCGGACTCGGCGATAAACTGTAGGTCCAAGCTTAATGTGATAAGGTGGCAGAATAGATAAAGTTATTTCTTACAATAAGCTTATTTGTTCTATAAATTAATTTTGAATTGCTGGTGTAGGGTATCACATGGTCGGCCCCGTCCGACTACAACCTTTGCTTACTTGTTCTTTTCTAAAGAATACTTAATGGTGTTCTCTTTGCGTCATTAAAAAAGTTTAATTTGTCTATAATATAATAACAAAATTTTTGTATATATGTAATTCCATATTTTCAGCAGGGGTTTCTTCGCCTTATATCTGTCTTCATTTTTCGTCTGTAAAGATAGATATTTCGTAAACACCCTTCTATAGAGGCTCACTTCAGCGAGTCTACAAAGATAATCTTCAGTTTGTCTCTAAAGATTCCCTCCAGCTCTTTTATAAAGTCTCCCTTCAGCTCATTTGTAGGAACTGTCCTCTATAATGACTGGCTTCAGCTCGTCCCTAAAAAGCCCTTCATATTGTTTATAGAGACTCCCTTTCATTCGTTTATTAAGACCACTCATGGCCGTCTAAAAAGACACATATATACTTTCAAATGACCTATTTACCTAAATTTATGTAGAAAATGAAATTGAAGGTGGAAGTATTGAAAACATTCATGACAAAACTCCATATACATAATTTGTGTGTAATCCAATTAATTTAGGAAATTGCTACAACCGCAAATAGATCAATTGAACATAGTTATGTAATTTAATACATCGAGATATTTTCAACAAAAATCGTTTTCAATTTCTAAATAAATGCGTCAGTTTTTTGTTTCATTTGTAATTGGTGTGTTTGGCTTTTCCTTAAACTAGTCGATTGTATTCCCATAAACGTCATCATTATTATTTCTTTTTATGAGGTAAACATTTTCAAATTGTTCCTCGTACTCGATGTTGTTGTACCGAGTAAATGTTTCCCATCCATCTATTCAATGCTACCTTAACAGCAACTGATTCACTCTATGACTGATTTAGTTACCTATCATCGCTTTTCATTGGAAGGAATAGTGAAAACTTGCAATAAACTTTGTTGTATTTGCTGAAACGAAAAAGAAAAATTACCTATTTGGTATTTCCTGGAATTATACAATCGTATTTTTGTGTGAGAGTGCCTGCGAAGAAGTACATTCGGCATCATGTGAACGTTTTTATGGTAGATATTTCAATGGCGAATAAACATGTATAAATACATAAACATGCACTTAAGTGTGGGATTGTTTACAAATATTCAATTTATTGCCAATAATGATGCGTTCAGGTCTATAGTTCCATCTGGAATTAAAATTTTTTATACATATATTAGATATAAAGCACCAATTACAAATGTTGCCTTTTTGAAGACTTAAATGGATCAATCGCGCTAGGAATAAATCTCATATTTTAGTTAAACACAAGTTTTAGGTGCCAGTGTAAAAACTGGGAAACTTCAAAACCTAACGTAAACCTTCCATAAATAATATAACTTCATTTGCGTTTTGCATTTTTAATTTGTCAGTTTTTCATTGACATTGCTAATCATGCAAATATACATATGTATGTACACATATATCACTGTTCGATGAGTAATTTCTGAATGCTTAGCATTTGTTTATTTACAATGTGACGAAAGAGATGAATTCATTTAATAACACCTGTCAATTAATCACATGCATATCCTTGATCATTTGAATTATTATTGAGGGCATATTCATGATTCACAAGGTTGTTATAAATAAAAATTTTCAATTAGAATGAATAATAATTTTGATTACACTGTGTCACAAATTGGAACTCAAGGTCTGTGCGGTGGAAAATTCCTTTTGGAGATGAAAGCACTTAGTGAGTATATTAAGAACCCAAAAGGAAATTTTCCCCATAGGTCAAGTTTCTTAGATATCGCGCGATGAATTTTTTGAATTTTCGCCTATGATGCTTGAGAAAATAGCTTTATATCTCTGTTTGCCGTTATTGTAGCTCCGTTTTCAGATTACATGCCTTCAGTCAAATCGAATGGCGAATCTTTTTGTAGAACATTTCATTCTTCTAACTCAATTTCTTTCATGTCCTTTTCGTCCTTTCTTTCTTGAACCGTAGTAAAAGTACCACAAGATGAGATTTTACAGCATCCAAATATTCCACAAAAATATTGCTCAGAGAATTTTAGGTAAGGTTTCCATTTACAACTAATCGATATTGTCGCGTTTTCATGGTCCTTTTTGACATTTACCCGGTTTTTGTTCAGAAAAAACCTATGTTTTGTTTTTCTGTATATTCGTTATTTGTTATGTATTGGTAGGTAGACATGCCTATTGGTTATCGCTTATATTGACATCTGGGATGTATCTGAAATATTTACCATATATAGCTCCCGATATGCTGAACACGTTAATGAAAAATTTTCTTGGAGAATAGATCCGGTTATCTAATATTTTGAACCGGATATAGCGATATAAAACCCGGATTTTGTACCGATTTTAAGTAACCGATTAAGCTTATATGTATACCATTAGAAAGCTAATAATATTGCCAATCAGGGAAAATAAATTTTTTGACAGCATCTTACCTGAGTTTGGTGCTAAAACAAAAAACCCGTACTCTTGAACCGTTTTTAAGGAAAAATATCACTGCGCGTAAATATGAAGATAAAAGCTTGGTGGGTGAAATATTCTTTTTGCCGATGAAAGTCGATGGAGTTAATGTTATGAACCCGGAAGGACAGTTATGCCATAGGTCAAACTTCTGAGTTATTGCGAAATGGAATTTATGTTACGGGTTTATTGTCGTGCTCTTAAAGTTCATCAAGAATGTATGCATCACGCCATAACTCAGAAGTTTGACCTATGGCATAACTGTCCTTCCGGGTTCATAATATTAACTTCATCGACTTTCATCGGCAAAAAGAATATTTTACCCACCAAGCTTTTATCTTCATATTTACGCGCAGTGATATTTTTCCTTAAAAACGGTTCAACAATACGGGTTTTTTGTTTTAGCACCAAACTCAGGTAAGATGCTGTCAAAAAATTTATTTTCCCTGATTGGCAATTTTATTAGCTTTCTAATGGTATACATATAAGCTTAATCGGTTACTTAAAATTGGTACAAAATCCGGGTTTTATATCGCTATATCCGGTTCAAAATATTAGATAACCGGATCTATTCTCCAAGAAAATTTGTCATTAACGTGTTCAGCATATCGGGAGCTATATATGGTAAATATTTCAGATACATCCCAGGTGTCAATATAAGCGATAACCAATAGGCATTTCTACCTACTAATACATAACAAATAACGAATATACAGAAAAACAAAACATAGGTTTTTTCTGAACAAAAACCGGGTAAATGTCAAAAAGGACCATGAAAACGCGACAATATCGATTAGTTGTCAATGAGAACCTTACCTAAAATTCTCTGAGCAATATTTTTATGGAATATTTGGATGCTGTAAAATCTCATCTTGTGGTACTTTTACTACGGTTCAAGAAAGAAAGGACGAAAAGGGCATGAAAGGAATTGAGTTAGAAGAATGAAATGTTCTACAAAAAGATTCGCCATTCGATTTGACTGAAGGCATGTAATCTGAAAACGGAGCTACAATAACGGCAAACAGAGATATAAAGCTATTTTCTCAAGCATCATAGGCGAAAATTCAAAAAATTCATCGCGCGAGATCTCAGAAACTTGACCTATGGGGAAAATTTCCTTTTGGGTTCTTAATATACTCACTAAGGCCTTTCATCTCCAAAAGGAATTTTCCACCGCACAGAAACCTTGTTGCACAGTGTTATTATCTAACATTCAAATTTAAGAAAAAATTATTGCCTAAAATGTTTCGCTTGTATTTTTGACGTAATAATTTTTAGGTTGATGATTTATTTGAAAAATTGTAATTAAATTTACATAAAAAGGGACTTTGAAACGGGCGGAAACAAGAAGACTCAGTTTATCGGGGTAATCATTTTGGTAAAACGTAAGGTGAATCTATGACCATTACTTCGATATGTTACACATTTTTGATCCATAATCAATTGTATGAGGGTATCAATATACTGCTGTAGAATATAATGACATATATAAAAAGTAAGCCAAGGCTATAGTCGGACGGGGCCTATCATGTGATACCCTACACCACTAACCCTAGGAATTAGCTTTCCACAAATAAAAATTTCTTTATGGAACAAATAAACTTATTGTACACGGCGCGCCTTAACTAACTTTAAATGAAGCTTTTGCGGATTATGCTTTTGCGGATTATGAAACCATAATGTTCATAGATGAGGAAAATCAAAAATCAAATAAATCGCAGTCAAAGTTCACATTTTTAGGCGTTGTAAGATTTTCACGTTTTGGCTTGGAAACCGCAAGTCCTATCTAAATGGGATTAGAGAAAATTTTGTAGCTGTGAAAATTCTCTACAAGATTTACCTTTATTATATTTTCGTAGGTTTCACCATTTTAGAAGTTCAAATTGGGACAATGCACTGACTCCATCGCCTCCTTATAAAACAATGTCATGTACGGTGCCCTTAACTAACTTTTTTGTTTTTTTTTTCTCATCTATGAACATTGTAGTTTCGGATTCCGCAAAAACTTCCCAGGTGTAAGTACACCCAGAGAAAAAATGACAACATCCGTGTATGAAATGACCACATCCGTGTATGATAGTGTATCAACCACGTTTGGTGTCAAAATGAGCACGCCGTTGTCATTTTGACACCGAGATTTTGGCAACGGTTTCAACAACAGACGTGCATGAAATGAGCACATATGTGGTCATTTCGAGCACACCCCGTTGTCAGATTGTCAACGCTTCGTTGTCAGATCGCCAACGCTTCGTTGTCAGATTGTCAACGCTCCGTTGTCAGATTGTCAACGCCCCGTTGTCAGATTGAAACCAGTGGTGGTCATTTTTTTGATATCCGTTCCTTTCCCATTTTATACCCTTAGTAGAAGAAATGAAATTTTTTGAAAAGTATTTTATTAAACGAAACCAGTTACTGAATTCAACTGAATTCAACAGTATTGCGTATATATAATCTTGAGCATCTGCAACCGAAATATAAAATAAATATTACTTTTAATGTTTTTGATAAATTAGGAATTAAAATTTACCTAAGCTGCTTGCCGTCAAAACATTTGCCAAGAGTTGTTTGCAATGTTCGTTATGAAAAATTTTCCCATAATAATTGTAAACTTTTTTCTTAAATTGGTCCCATTTAGAAAGTAGAAGATTGCCTTTCTGCGGATACATAATATCGAAATCAATGTTGACCTAAAACGAAACATTAGTATCCATATACAAATAAATAGCTTATGGTTACTTACCAATTCTGAAGCTCTTGCATCGGACAACTTATGCCATTCTAGAAAAAAAGTATGGCTACTTAAATTTTTTATATCTCCTTGCCGTATGTTGAAAGATCTTTTCCATTTTTCGCAGATCGATCCCCAATCATTACATTCTCTTAGTAAGGAAGCTTTCAATAAATCGTGTACAATTCACCAACAGCCGTTGTTGAAAAAAATAACAACGGGTCGTTGCGAAAATGACAACATACGTGCTTGATTTCGCAACGGGGTTTTTCTCTCAGTGTACCTTTCATTTAAAGTTGGTTAGAAATAACTTTGTGGATTCAGGCACGGTATCACACCAAGCTTAAATAATAATATAATAATTGTTTCACAAACATCCCAGATAAGACAAGGGAGACTTCTCTCATATAAATGAGTGAGTATACTCCGATTCATATTCGCTCAATCAGCTTATCTCCAAATCCGAACGGCGTGTCCCAAGCAGGGTTGCCAAGTTGGTGGTTTTGCCGCTACTTGTGGTGATTTTTGAAGTACAAAACCACTGTTTAATCACGCTGCAATGTATGTATAAAAATCCAATTGGACAATTAAGACACTAGGGCACCATGTAATTTGCAATAATGAAAAAACTGGGAATGGGAAAATGTGGTTCTCTACAAAAAATCCATTATATCTAAGGCAGTAGTCCCGTTGTCTAGCAGACACGTTATTGCAATTGTTGGCTACTTTGCAGGTGCATGCCGTCCAGGAAATAAAATACATATAGACCAAAAATATATTTTCTTATTATTCATACAAAAGTAATGGTCCATTTCACCCGCTACATAATATCAGATCATCATTTAAAATTGTGGGCATCTTTCTACCTAAACTCTTACTTCCTGCAAAACTTCGTGATTATTGAGCTATAATTGCGACCTCTGGCGGGTTTATGATTACATTACAAACAAATAACAGGGTATATTAGGCTGTAACTCTGTTATCTTATCATGTACACCAACACAATTAACATCAATAGAAAGGTCAAGCGTTCCTTTAAAAAGCTTACTGGAACGGAATGTCTCTTTGAGGAATAAATATATAAGCTGTATATAAAACATTTTCACAATTTTCACACAAAAGTTTTGTTCCATTTAACCCTCTTAACCTTATCTGATCACCATTTCAAATTGCAAACTTCTTCTTTGTAATATAGTCTTATCTTATTTAACATTATTGCGACCTACAAATTTTGTTTTCCATTTCACCTACTAAATATTTCACGATCATCACCAATAACAATAGGTGTCTATTCTGGTCTGAACCCGACCGCCATGCAAAATTTCGTGACGATCGATCCAAACTTGCGGCCTGGAGTTTGATTACAATTTATACGGACGGACGGACGGACACACATCTCAAAATCGCTTATTTCGTCGAGATATGAAGATTGGTGTACCACATAGGGGGTCTTAGATGAATATTTCGCGGTGATATATGATTTTTTACCAAAACAAACATATAATACCCTTTCCACATAGTTGTGTAGGGTATAAAAATCGCTTATTTCTAGAGATGTGCAGGAAATATATGTAGCCTCAACAACAACTAAATACCAAAGTCTGCATTTCCGTGGCATAGAAACTTCAAAATACCGAAAATCGGGAGGTACCGCTCTATGCAGGCTATATCAAGTCGGTGACTGATATATTCCGTTTTCAATACAAACATACTAGAATCTGTATCAAGATTTCAATATAACGACTTAGAACTTTATACTGTAGGAGAATATCTTAATACATAAAAGAGCTTAGTGATGAGTAGACATCACATTTTTGCATTTTATCCGATTGGACTCAAATTTTGGATGTAGGCGTTTTAAGGGTAAATTTTTCGATATTTTGGGTCATATCAAATACGTGCACAAAATATGCAAAATATGCCATGTTTTTGGCCGAACATGGTCATAAAAGTCGTAAAATTGTCAATTCAAGTTGGAAGGATCATCAATCGAGGCCCCAGTGGAACGTGCTAACATATTCCGATTGTGCTCAAACTTTGAAAATCTAAAATTCTATCTCAACTTAACACTTTACGGTGGGTGCCGAATAAAAAAATTCGAAATTAGTTTTCCCTTTGAGTTAAAACCAGCATAATGCAACAAATTCAGACAAAGAGAACTTTGAATTTTAGATAAAATATTTGGCAATTTAACAAATTTAATATTTTTGCAAAGTTTAATAATAAACAAGTAAGAAAGGCGTTAAGTTCGGCCGGGCCGGTGGGATATTGACGTCACAATCTTCAACCTTCTAAGGGGGCTATATCGAAACGTGAACCTATACCGACGAATTTTAGTCGGAAATGGGGGCAATATGAAGGCGTGCACCTGTACAGACAAATTCCTGGAGAACAGTTTTATATCACCAACGAAGACTAAATACCAAATTTTAGCCATTTTGGTGGAATATTGAGGCCACAACGTTCAAAATACCGAAAATCGGGAGGAACCGTTCTATGGGGCTATACGAAGGTGTGGACCTATACCGACAAATTTAGAGGGGACGATTGAGTACCCCCAACGAAGTCTAAATTCAGCTATTTTGGAGCAATATTTAGGCCACAACTCTTAAAATACCGAAAATCGGAAGGTACCGTTCTATGAGGAGGGAGGTACCGTTGTATACCAAATTTCAGCCATTTCGGTGGAATATTGAGGCCACAACGTTCAAAAATACCGAAAATCGGGAGGTACCATTCTATGGGGGCTATATGAAGGCGTGGACCGATGCCGACAATATTCTGGGGGAAAGTTGTATACCCCCAACGAAGACTAAGTAGCAAATTCCAGTCATTTCGGTGTGGTAATGAGGCTAAAACCTTCAAAATACCGAAAATCGGGTAGTACCGTTCTATGGAGCTATATCAAAACGTGGACCGATATAGCCCATTTGCAATACCAAACATCCTAGGAATAATAGAAACTTCTATACCAAATTACAAAGCTCTATCTTAAAAATTGTGAGCTGTATCTTGATTTCAAGATACGGACGGACGGACAGCTATTTTGGAGCAATATTTAGGCCACAACTCTTAAAATACCGAAAATCGGAAGGTACCGTTCTATGAGGAGGGAGGTACCGTTGTATACCAAATTTCAGCCATTTCGGTGGAATATTGAGGCCACAACGTTCAAAAATACCGAAAATCGGGAGGTACCATTCTATGGGGGCTATATGAAGGCGTGGACCGATGCCGACAATATTCTGGGGGAAAGTTGTATACCCCCAACGAAGACTAAGTAGCAAATTCCAGTCATTTCGGTGTGGTAATGAGGCTAAAACCTTCAAAATACCGAAAATCGGGTAGTACCGTTCTATGGAGCTATATCAAAACGTGGACCGATATAGCCCATTTGCAATACCAAACATCCTAGGAATAATAGAAACTTCTATACCAAATTACAAAGCTCTATCTTAAAAATTGTGAGCTGTATCTTGATTTCAAGATACGGACGGACGGACAGTCGGACATGGTAAGATGGACATACAATTTTACCCTGATCAAGAATATATGTATATACTTTATAGGGGGGTATCCAATGAATATTTCGATGTTTTACAAACGCTATGACAAATTTAATTATACCCTCCATAATATGGTGGAGGGTATAAAAATGGTGAGGGGTCTCAACAACATAATAACCTGCTAAAAAATCGACGTTTAACCACTAACAATCTTAATTTAGAACACTTTGAAGATTTATAATGATTTTTCCAACTTTAATTGACAATTTGACGACTTTTATGACGATTTTTGGTCAAAAACTGTTTGCATATTCTGCATATTGCCTATTTTGTACATATGCAAAATATGCAAAAAAAATATAAAATATGTCCGTGTCAGTTTTCGTTGAAACAAATGTTGGTCCAATCAGAATATGCAAAATCCTATGTCTAGTGATTTGTGAGTGACAGACAGAGGAAACTTAAAAAAGTGTGGGTTGTTTTTGTGTACGGGTGTGATAAGGTTGGGTAGTTAAGTTGATATAAGGAATGGTTTTGAAATTCGTACTTATGTCTACTAAATGGTATTGAATTTCGGTACTACTTGGATTTGGATGAACGAATAGAGCTGGAATCCTGATATTGGGAATTAAGATTATCCAACGAGATTGCGATAGGGGTTAGTTTTGGAAATTCGTACTTATGTTTACGAAAAATGCTAAATGGAAATATGGAATCTTTTGATATTTGCTAAAGTAAAGACTGGAATTCGGAAATTTAGTGTTAGGATCACTGTTGGTGTGTAGAATGGAGATATTATTAGTATCAGGGATTATTATCAGTGTTGGTGTTAAGGATTGAGATATGGAAGTGGTGTTGGAAAAACATACCAAGTATAAGAAAAGCAATAAATGGTATACAATTTCGTAGGGTGTAGTTATACATCCCTAATTCTAAAATTTGGTATTAGGGTCAGTGTTGATGTGCAGGGTTGAGGAATGGATACGATTTTGGAAATACGTAGTTTAAGAGTACGAAAAGTACTTTATTTGTACCCAATTTGTTATTGGATGTATGGACAGAGCTGGTCGTAAGGTCACTGTTGGTATGTGAGATTGAGATAGGAAGGTGTTTTGGAAATACGCTGTGTGAAAATTTCTAAATGGTAACTGGTACAAATTGTTATTGTGTAAAGGGGTTGAGATGTAATTTTGAATTTCGGTGGGTGTATTTAGAGAACGGGTAAAGCAATAAATTTTAAATGTTGGTCGCTGTTGATGTTTTGGAGGGGGATACGGCCGATTATTGGTAAATTCACTACAACAAAATTTTCAGTGTTCAACATTTCAATATTAAATATAGTTTTTTATTAGCCTTCTGCATACGTAATTGCGGCCATTTAATCACTAATACAATAAAACTATTCAACTTAATTCTTGTCCTGTTCCAGAACGTGCATGGTTCTACTACTTTATACATTTTCTTTTTTTCTATAAGTTTGAAAATGTAAACAAGTTATTTTTTATACGGGAGCATCCGAAAGTTCCGTAGCTCCAGTAATTTCGATCCAATGTTACTACCATTCAGGAAATTTAATGCCATGAGACATACGGCATCATCGGAGCCTACGTGGACCAAAATAGTAGTGATATGGTATTATGTGGCTTAATAAGATCCTAACACTAGACATAGCAGTGAACGTAAATAACTTAATTATATTGACTTTACGAAAGTTTGAACCTTAAAATGTTTTACACGTACATATTTTAGTTAAGCCTAATTAAATAATTGAGATACTTTCCGTTACACTGCTCTTTGTTAGCAATTTTCAATAAAAGGTCAAGTCAATATCAAACAAAAAATTTAAATTTCCAGCGAACAATTGAGGCCCACAAATATGTATGTTCATGCAAGCACGTCTATCATCATTGGCGTATACTTAAAAATCAATTTGTGCCAAGCTGGTTAAGTTTAAACTTCTGTGAATAACCCATTTTCCGTTTTCGTTACAACCATGGCTAGTAATTTTTCCTGACATTTTAAACAACGCCAAAACTGGCTGACTAGCAGTCTATAGAAACGACAATCACAGGCAATTGCCGCAGCAGCAGCAACAAGTGTTGCACAGATGAGCATAGAAATCGAAATGTGCAACCTCCCTCTTTGTTTCATTTTTTCCGAAGATTGCACTGGCAAACATAAGTTAAAAAATATCACCAAATATGGAATATAATATAAGTTGGTTTGGTTTCCACTTCTTTTATGGCATTAACAACAATTGTTGTCCAGTGTAAATGATGTTTCCCGCTGCCGCCATAGACTGAGACATGAACATGAATAAATGAAGCAACTTGGCTCAACACGATCGTTTGTTGCTGATTAAAAATGAATGTTTTAAAAGTCATTATTAAAGAGTCACTTTACAATGAAAACCGACTAAAATTAAACTTCGAATGCGCCCTTTCACGTTTTAGATTTTTTCATAGATGATGTTTATTTTTTAAGATTGTTTTTCATGTTGTTGGCGTTGTTGAGATTAGTATTGTAGCTTTTGTTGGCAACATAATGTGCATCATTGCCAAGCTTTTCATTCATGCATTCGCATTGGTTGTTGTAACTAAAATTGCACCGTTAAAATGACATTTCAATATTTTTCGTTAAATTAGTCATTTTCAATGGTGGTCTGCTCGCTTCATCTGCAATTTTTCCTTTACATTTTTTTCTTTATTTATACAATTGGTTCGTCTATTCGAAAAATTTCATGTCGATAAAGGTCATAACTGGGAAATGTGTATAGTTGTAACCACAAGTGTTCGTAAACATATTCAAAATTCACCACGCTTATTTTAATTCAACAAAATAGTTAAAAAAGCATATTTTTAAGTGGTATTGATATTTTTGATCCCAGTAGAGACTATTGAATGTTGTGGTGGTATTTAATACAATTATAAATTGGTTTTTGGCTTAAAAGTTTACGGTGACAAATTTTTTGGGATGAAAATAGAGTACATATATGAGGGCTACTACATAAGTTTCTGGCAACACTATGTGTTGTCAGGCGTCATTTGATTTTTCCATTGAGAGTTTCACATTTTTTAGCCTCAACGAGTACGGTTTGACATACGACCATGTGTTGTGGTTTTTGTTAATTTTCTCGTTTAGAGTTAAGCTTGATGATCTGAAATTATTTGCAAGTGAAAAAGGAAAGCCAAGGACTCGAACCCACATAGTCACCAAATTACGTTACCTGGTTTCATTGGTGGTAAAGCAAACCTTCGGACGTATCGACTATGTAATGGCTTCTCTGTCCTAGAACTTATCGTTTTTCAAATGCAAATGTGTTTTTGTACATTAACGCGGATACTTGGCCACAGAAATGTATTTTCTTCACGACAAACACTTTTTGCGCTGACTTTGAAGTTATGAGTTTTGGCTTTGAACGCTAACACGCCATGACAACATTTTTTGACAGTTAAATAAAACGCTGTAAAAATGGACCAATATTGGATTTGATTTCATATTCATGTATTGTCAACCAAATCTGAAAAAAACCTTGTTCTATGTCCACAATTTTTAGTGGGGAAATTCCTGGACCAGTGGGAACTCCAAATGCCAAGTTAGAGCCAATACGGGCTAAATTGAAGACAAAATTCTCAAATTACCTGAAATCGGGTGGTACCGTTATATCGGGCGGTGGGAAAAAATGGACCCATATTGGTTTTGGTTTCATATTCATGTATTGTCATCCAAATCTGAAAAGTGTGCAAAGTTTTAGTTCGATTGGTCAACTGCAACTGTGTTAAAAATGAGCTACCAGATTTGAAAAGCAAGATAAATGAAATAAATAAAACACTGTAAAAATGGACCAATATAAGTTTTGACTTCATATTCATGTATTGTCATCCAAATCTCTAAAGTGTGCAAAGATTTAGTTCGATTGGTCAACTGCAACTGTGTTAAAAATGAGTTACCAAAAACTTGCTAAACGGACACCAAAGCAAGTTAAATAAAACACTGTAAAAATAAAAGTTTATCCAATTAGATGTACTTTTTTAAATGGCCTTTTTTGACTGATCACGTGTGAGTCGTGTCATGGTATCATGTTATTTTTGTTTTGTATTATTTGGCATTATATCGTGGAAGGACTTACGATTAAACAATGTTTGCAAATCGTTCAACTTTATTACGAAAATTCACTTTCTTTGAGAAATGTGCTTCGAGCCAAATTTTGTTCAGCGATGAGGCCCATTACTGGCTTAATGGGTATGTAAACAAGGAAAGTAGCCGCAGTTAGGTTTAGAGCAACCTAAGGATTTTCAAGAAGTGTCCCCTCATCCAGAAAAAAACAACGGTTTTGTGGGGTTTGTGCGCTGGTAGAACCATCAGCCCATATTTCTTCAAAAATTATATCGGTGAGAACTTAACCTTCAATGACGACCATGAAAGCCCCATATTCAATGCTTGAAAATGAAGCTCGTGATCCCGACTAAATTTTGGTTTCAACAAGGCAACGATTCTTCTCCACATGACACATGATAAATGCCAAAGAATGTTCTTTAAAATAATTATAAAAATTTTTCATTCAATTAGAATTTTCTGTGTTTTTTTCTTAAAATAAAAGTTAGGAACCTCTAGTTGGATCACACTTTATATATAAATGTGCGTATTTTAATTGTTTACGATTTTTTGACGATTTTATAAAATAGATTTGACGATTTTTATTTTTATTTTGACGATATTTCATTAAAATAATCTGGCAGCCCTGTCGGTGAGTCGAGATGTCCGAACATCTACAATCATTGTCTGTACAGCCGTACTCTCTGGAGAGCACATCATTTTTCACACAACAGGCCACCGAATGTGGCCAAGTTTTTTGCTTCGCCAACAGTGTAGAAGATATCTGCTACACGGAACTGATGCGAGGTTTGAGGCTTTTTCAAGTCGAGCTTCCTTCTGCTTTATCAGCTCAAAATCGTCGAGTAGGCTCATCAATTCATCCAATGTGAAATCGTGCCAGTACTCGGCTCGAAAGCCGTTGCATATACGATCCACATGATTCAACTGCTGATGACTTTGTAAGGTCGTGAGCATGAATAAGATGAAATCCTTGTCCCTTTGTTCTGCTGCCTACGATTATAACATGAGTGTTTTATTTGGCTCAAGTGACGTTCGGATAAAAAGAACTCTTCCTCCTCGGTGCGGAAGCAGATTCAGGCTTTGATCTCGTCTCGCCTTACTCGATACCATTTCAAAGCATTTCCCTCTAATGCGGTAAGCAACGACGGCAATAGCCTACCGTAGAACATGCTATGGCACTCGGCTAGCTTTTCATATCGTTCGAGGAAGTTGAGAAGATCGTGGACCTATATGACCCATCTTCAAATCATTAATTATACTGAGAGAACTTTATCTTGTCCATTCAGGGATGTTGAGGGAACATACATATGTATGTGTATGTAAATTATTCCACAAAAACTAAAATAAATACTAAACTTTTTCGTATTAAGCCGACCCGGAACAACGTTAGTGCCCAGAGTAATTAAATTAATAATTCGCATGTTAGTATAAGTAAATGCATCTAAGTCAAAATGAATTGGAATTTGACTAGCTTTTATATCAAACTTGACTTAATATATATCGACACCTCCAAATAATAGTATGCTAAGCCTAAAAAGTGAGTTTTGCAGGAGAAGCTATCAAAGTTTGGAAATTTTTTTGAACTTCAGTACTATGCTAAGTCAATATTTGTTTATAACTTCTGTTCGGATTGACCGATCATTACCAAAATTAGACAGAATTTAAGTTAAAGGACGCTCGACACCTCCAAATAATAGTTTGCTAATTCTGAAAAGCGAGTTTTGCAGGACAAGCTCTTAAAGTTTGGCAATTTCTTTGACTTTCAGTACTATGCTAAGGAAATATTTGTTTATAACTTCTGTTCGGATTGTCCCATCATTACCAAAATTTGACAGAATTTAAGTAAAAAGACGATAAATATAAAAATGTAAGGAACTTGAAAACATGCTAAGTCGACTTAGCATACTATTGTTTGGAGGCGACGATATGTACGTATGCGTATGAATTCAATCATAATAATTACCAACATTTTACCAATTTACGTATTTCCAATATAAAATACCATTTATTTCGTTCTAAGCCGCAAAATACCTACCAACATTTGTGTATTAACTTTTTTTGGAAAGGAAGCTTTGAAGTAGGCGTTGCATCATATCCATGTTTGTTTAAAATTCAATCCTTGTGTTACACGATTTTTGCCAACACATTTGATCATTTCAATAAAATTATAAAATTTGTTTCTTTCGTGGATTTCTTATTTTTCTTACAACTGAAAATGCTAAGAGAATATAATAATAGCTCTATAGAAAAAAATATACAAAGATCTAACCAAATGTATTTATTGAATTTTGCGGTTTACAATACCAACACGACCGCAAAATAACCTAACAACCGAGATCTTTGGATTCGGTGGTTTCAAGATGCATGCAGCACATTGTGTGCCGTTAGAAACTGCAACTTGGATGCTTCACTAAACAGTCAATGCGGTATTTAAGGCTTAAGCAATTGAAGTGTTGAAAGCATAAATGTTTGTATGTGTCTTTTTATGAGACGTTTTCATAGTTCCTTTTGTTGATTTTGCTATGGGCTTTGCTTTTGTTGTTGCCGTTCGTTGTCGGTTGATGGTGGTAATCTTAAACACACCGCCAGTAGAAGTAACAAACATAACACCAACGACGACGACAATGTGAATAACAAACTCCCACACTCAAAACATAGAGAAGAGAATTTGCAAGATGTGATGACAAGTTTGTTTCTTAAGTCTTTTGTTTGTCCGCCGTCATCGTTGGTGTTTCATGACTTTGCCTGTCGTCGTTACCCTTAAAAGTTAGCTATTAACGTCTTTTGAATAAACCATTCACATACATTTTATGCCTTTAAAACCATTAAAGAATTTTGTCTGATACAGGTTATTTATGTGTTGTAAATCTGTTCAGTTTTTTTCGACAATAAAGAAATTCTAAAATCGATTAATAAGTGTCTATCGGTAGACTGTCATTAAATTGTCTGGCAAATATTTAAAGCAAGTTATGCAGAGAAAAAACAATCAGTCATTGCAGATTTTAAAGGGCAAATTGTCAGTAGAATTTGGAATTAGGTTACGGTAAAGGGCAAAATGCAATAGAAAAATAGAATAAAGAAGGAAATTATAAAAAAAAATTAAAATGAGTACAAGTATAAAAAAGAAACGTAATGGCTGAGCAAAAATTTGGTCAGACAACAATTTTTTTCCAATAACTCTTCCGCCTAGGTTTACACCTGTTGTGAAAACATTGATAAAGATAAATTGCCATATTTCGGAATGAGGAGAAAGGGTGATTAACAGACAGACAGAATGAGATAAACGGACGGACTATTTGAAGGCGAATAAATGTGCAAAGCCGAAAAGAGGCTCTACAAGCTGCAAGTTGTGATCATAGGTCGCATTGGTTACCTTAGCGACAAACCTGCTGGTGCTAATACCATCCACCCATTCAATCGAAGGAGAACAATGGACGTGACATTGTCCACGACTACAAGCTCAGCGATACCTGATTGTCCCGAAAGTAGCACGGACTCATCCGACAGCAGTTCAGGTATTCCTTGGATGACAATGCAGCAGGAACCAGAATCCAACAGTTTCGAAAACATGAATATAGAAATCGCGCAATCTGTTTGGGAAACGTTAACAGTTTAAGAAAAGCTTGGATAAAGGAAAATTATGGATGTCGGTATTTGGACATACCACAGAAGGACTTTCGGTTCAACGAATCAGTTCAGAATAACCAGTTCTTCATTGGATTTTTTATACTCTCAGCCTTTTTGCTTATGAGTGTTTATGGTAAATTTCAAATTTCCTTTATTACAATTCCATCGAAATAAAATATATTTTATTTCGATTTTTGGTACATGGGTTAAGGAAAAAAATTGTGGTTTCAAATCGCGTTCAAAAAATTGGATGCCGCGAACAGTCGAATACCACCAACGAAGACTAAATACCAACTTTCAGCCAATTCGGTGGGTTATTGTGGCCACAACCTTCAAAATACCGAAAACCGGGAGGTACCGTTATATTGGGGCTATATTAAGGCTAGCACCTGTACCAACCTGTACCAACGAATATTGACCCCACAACCTTAAAAAATACCGAAAATCGGGAGGTATCGTTCTATGGGGGCTATATTAAAACGTAAACCTATACCAAAGAATTTCAGTTGGAAAGTTTAATACCACCACCGAAGACTTAATACCAAAGTTCAGCTATTTCAGTGTGTAAATGAGGCTAAAACCATCAAATTGCCGAAAGTCGAGATGTATCGTTGTATGGGGGCTATATGAAGGCCTGGACTTATACCAACAACATTAAAGTGGAAAGTTTTATACCCTCAAAGAAAACTAAATGCCAAATGTCCCCCATTTCGGTGGGAAATTGAGGCCACACCCTTCAAAATACAGAAAGTCCGGAGGTACTGCTCTATGGGGGCTATATGCGTGGACCTATACCGACAAATTCCAGGAGGATAGTTTTATACCCCCAACTAAGACTAAATACCTAATTTCAGTGGGATACTGAGGACACAACCTTCAAAATATCGGTAGGTACCTATCTATGGGAGCTATAGGAAGACGTGGACCTATACCGACAAATTTCAGGTAGAAAGTTTTGTACCCCCAACGAAGACTTAATACCAAATTTCAACCTTTTCGGTGGGATTATGAGGCTAAAACCTTCAAAATGCCGAAAATCGGGAGGTATCGTTCTATGGGGGCTATGTCAAAACGTGGACCGACATTTTCAATACCAAACATGATAGTAGTAATAAAAACTTCTATACTAAGTCACAAAGCTATATCTTAAAGATTGTGAGCTGTATCTTGATTTCAACAGACGGACATGGTTATATCGACTTAGATATTATACTGATCCAGAATATATATACTTAATATGGTGGAGGGTATAAAAACTTGTCAAAATATGATGCAAGGATATGAGATTGTAATTTACAATTTGTAAATAAGTCATCACCCTTATAACTGTATTTTGATGTTTTTATCTACATTTTCGCTCTAAATTCGCTGTAAGTTGACAGTTATAGTTGCCAGTGATTCATATGTTCCGACAACCATTCCCAAAGGGGCAAGTGAGACTTCACCTCGATTGTTATTAGATCAATGTTATTGGACTTTCATTTTATAGCCAAGTCCTAATTGCGTGTCTTACGACAGTACTTGTAGAGAACCCTGAAATACTGAGAAAATGTCGCCAACATTATGCTGAGAGATATTTCTGCCACCATTTAAAATGGTCTGGGGAAAAAAGAAACTTGTCCACTTTCCCTTGCATCACATTTTCCACATTTCATCAAAATAGGATAGAATTTGCGTGTTTGATGCACCAAATACCTCAAATCGGACGAGGTATATATGGGAGCTATATCCAAACCGATTTCAATATAATTATGCAAAGTTTTTTCTAGTGCTAATTCCGTCTCTCATTCAAAGTTGTACACCAATACCTCTAATCGGGTGAAAACATATATGGGAGTGAATAAATCTGAACCAGTCTGATCTGATCTGAGCCAGTTTTCACCAGAAGCCATAGAGTCCCCATGGCTAAAAAAATGATCTTCCCTAATTTTCAGCTGAATCATATAAAAAATGCGACATTTACCTTGCGAACAAAAATACATGGACAGACGAACGGACATGCATAAATCGACTCTGAAAGTGATTCTATGTATATCCCCAAATTAACCAGGGGTAAATCTCGTTCCCTTTTGCATGTTACATACAAGTGCACAAAGACATAATACAAAAATACATGGACAGACGGACGGACATGCATAAATCGACTGAGAAAGTGATTAAGTAATAATTCCACAATGTGGTGTAGGGTATAACAAATACATATATTACAATGGTGATTCCACCATACCATACTTATTGTTGTAACAAAAATAAATGGGTTTACCTATATTATTTATATATTTTTTAAATAAGTCTATCAGATACCTATTACACTTCTTATAAGCAAAAGATTCCTCCCCTTTTAAAATATATTCTGAAAGGCGTTAACATAACATTTATGGAATATTGTCAATTATCAACATGACGCCAATGGTAATTAAAGTTGGCCATCAGTAAATAAATTTCAATTGAAAGAACCACCAACAAACAGCAGCAATTTCATGTATAGTTGAATTTGGTACAACTTGTCTCATCATTTTTGTCATCAAATGCAACGCCATCATCATCAGTGCCACCATGTTGGCTATTGTGACAGCAGTTTTCACGAAAAACACCAACATGTATGGCGTTGAAATAAAACCACCTCCAGTTATGGATCTTTAAAGTAGAAATCCCAGCATCAAGTTTTTAGCAAATTTCTAGTAAATAACTTAAGTGTTGAGTTTTTAAAGACATCAGAGTAAAATTTTGTATTAATAAATTAAATGCATTTGAGTATTTGTATTTTACAGGGGATATAAAATCCCTAATTGACTATGTATGGCACAGTTATTATTAGCAAGAATTTCCAGGAGACGTAATAAAATTGTCAATAGGCTGAATAAAAGAAATTCAGTCTAAAACGACGACGTTACAGAAGAAAAATTTAAGTAATAAAACAAAGCTGTTGATTCTAACTCTGTACTTAATTACGAACATTTTTATATATTCCATGTCAAAAATTGAAAATCGAATTATGACTAAAAATGATAATTTAAAAATCGTTGTCGTTTTTTTCTAACATTTGAATCTTTACATCTTTTCTCTCCTTAATTTTCATTCCAAATTATTTACTGGGTTACGTCTAACTTCATAGATTTACATTCGTTCTTACACATTAAATCAAGTTTTATGGCTTTGTCTCGTAGTATATATTTCAGTCATCGGTTTGCAAAAGCAATATGATGTGTTAATAACACTGTGCTACAGTGAAAATTTGCAGGGGTTCTAATGCATAAATTCGGTTTTGTGGGAGTCCACAGAAGACGAAAATGCCTTTGGTTTCTTTGAGTCACTTCGGGTTTTCATTTTATAACGGTAAATGTAGTGAGAAATGGGATTTCTTGGATTTTCAAATTTAAACGGACATTACTTCTTTTTTCCACAACCGATTTGCACACACTGTTTTTCGTTATAAAGGGGAGAGTAATGCCTTTCGAACAAGCCATAGATTTTTAAAATCGGTTAACAAATGGCTAAGTAATAGTGGTTTAAGTGTGACAAAAACGCATTAAAAAACAGTAAAATGTTTTTCCTTGTGCTCTAGGCTGCGTAAATGACACCTAACTGTACAATTATTTACTGTTAACAAGTAGGAAATTTAGTTGGCTTTCCAAAATGGGAAAAACCAACAAAATCCGTTGAAAAATGAATGCGTTATGGTATTTTGTGGGTTTCAACTTTTTGGTTTTTTTCATATTTTCCTTTATAAAACATTGATACCTTGTGCGTAATTGTTAAGCAGGATAATCACAATTAGAATCATACATGCTAAGATACCCATCTTTTATAAAGGAAAATATGAAAAAAACCAAAAAGTTGAAATACAAAAGATACCGTAACGCATTCATTTTTCAACCGATTTCGTTGGTTTTTCCCATTTTGGAAAGCCAAGTAAATTTCCTACTTGTTAACAGTAAATAATTGTACAGTTAGGTGTCGTTTACGCAGCCTAGAGCACAAGGAAAAACATTTTACTGTTTTTTAATGCGTTTTTGTCACACTTAAACCACTATTACTTAGCCATTTGTTAACCGATTTTAAAAACCTATGCCTTGTTCGAATGGCATTACTCTCCCCTTTATAATGAAATACAGTGTGTGCAAATCGGTTGTGGAAAAAAGAAGTAATGTCCGTTTAAATTTGAAAATCCAAGAAAGCCCATTTTTCACTACATTTACCGTTATAAAATCAAAACCCGAAGTGACCCAAAGAAACCAAAGGTATTTTCGTCTTTTATGGACTCCCACAAACCCGAATTTGTGCCTCAGAAATGCTGCAAAAAAATTTTGTCTCCATTTGTATCACAGTGTAATTGTGGTTAAAACAAACCGCAAAGATTCTGATTGTCTGCAAGGTAGTTTTTAAATAATTTTGTTATTGGATTGTTTGCCTTTTTCTTTACACATTTTTAATAGTAATTATTATAGAAGACAAGTATCATTAGTGTTGATTAAAATAAACTGTAATTGATGTCGAATATTTGCTAAAAGTGGAGGATTTCTATGCACCAGGTGATAAATGTTACTCCCTTGTGGTGTGTGAAACTATAAATCACATGTCCATAATATGACGAAAAAGAGTTTTTTTTATTTATTGTGTATAAACACATGAATTAATTATATTTTAATTATTTAATAAATGATGTTGCGAATGATGAAGAAGTTTTGCATATTCAAAGAATTCTTGCAGATTTTTAATTTTCTTTTGAAAATACTGACGATATGGTAAATGTTTTATATTACGCTGTTGGCAAAGATTATAATTTATGTGTTTTGTGTTGTCTGGGGTTACCAGTTTATATTTAAGTAATTTATAAAATGTTCATAATTACCAACGACACCTGTCAACGCCCATTATGATGTTGATGACGAAGAAGACAACAACAGTGCACAGTGTGGCCAAAATGGGGTTTTTGTCTCAAAAATCTATATTTTCTAAACAGATAAAGATAGAGCTATGCAATTTGGAGGATATGTTTATCAGACATAGGTCTTTTATTCCATGTTCATATATTTGATGAACGTCTTCTATAAAATTTTATCGAATAAAAAACGTTTTTCAATTTTTTAAATACATTACTTAAAATAAAGATTTGAAAATATAAAAATATACAACGTAATTTTCTCAAATACAAAACTTGTGTTTTAACCACTTAAAATAATTCAATCAATAAGTGTACTATCACAAAAATTCTACATATTAAATTCATGTAGGGCTATTTACTTATCGTAAAATTTTCTAAGGAACGATTCTTACTTGTCCAGGGCCGAAATATCAAATTTCAATCTATTTGTTTCAAAAATGTGGCCAGAAAACCTAAAACCCCCAAAAATGAGCGGTATCGTTATATGGGGGCTATATCAAAACATGGACCTACATTAAACATTTTTCTAATGAATGATTCTCATTTGCAGAGAACTCATTTGCAGAGGATATTTTTAACTTGGAGAAAACGTTATATTTCAATTTTAAGCAAAATCTGTTGATTATTGTAGGTAAAATTCTGAAAATGAATAAAATCGGGTGGTATCGTTATAGGGGGTCTATATCCCGGCGTCGCACGTGGTAGCAATCAATCTTCTGAGAAAGTGATAGTTTGAGCGGTCCTCTAAATTCGTTACAATTAGAACAGTGGAGCCTCGTGTAAATTTTTAGTTATATCCTATTAAAAAAAGGAGTAATTAAAAATATACACTTAAAAAGGTTCCAAAACAAATCAGACTTTTAAACACATTTTAATACGTCACTCTTCATACTTTATTTCTCACTATTTTTCTTCAATACTGAGAATCGTAAAAATGTCGTAAACGCTTTTATTCAAAAATATAATTTTTTTAACAAAGAACAAAAAATTTTAAATTTTTTCAAAGTGACTTTTTTCGCGACTTTTGTAATGTTTGAATGAAATAAACGTTATTTTAGTTATTAGTAGGGTTACATATATTCATTCGTGCAACAAAAAATAATTTTTTGAAAAAAAAAATTTTCATTTCATATATTTTTTCAAAAAAATATTTTTTTAAAATCGATTTGTGCGTGAACTTTTTTATATTTCAATGGAATAAACGATAGCATAGTGATTAATAGGCAAAAGTTCATTCATCCCTGCTACAGGAAATCATTTTTGAGGAAAAATGTCATTTTTGAGGAAAAATGTCACTGTGCAGTGTCGATAGTGAGGTATATTCTTTTATACACAAGCATTTTTAGTTTATTATTTAATAAAAATTTTCGAAATGGGACTAAAGAAAAAGTTGTAGCTTTGAAATTTTTCTACAAGATTGACCCTTATTATAATTTCGTAGGTTTTACCGTTATTGAGAAATAGAAGTTCAAATTGGGACAATGCATTGACTGTATCGCTACCTTTTAAACAATGTCACACATGGTGCACCTTAACGAAGTTTGAGTGAAAACCGCTTACACCTGGGAAGTTTTTGCGGATTTTGAAACAGCACTGTTCTAAGGTGAGAAAAATCCAAAAACAAGAAAAAATCGCTGGAGGGATTTTTAAAAAAATCGCGGTCAAAGTTCACATTTGTAGGTTTTTTAGGTTTTCACAATTTTGCTTGGAAACCGCAAGTCTTATCGAAATAGTACTAAAGATAATGTTGTAGCAGTGAAAATTCTGTACAAGTTTGACCTGCATAATATTTTCATTGGTTTTACCGTTTTTGAGATATAGAAGTTTAGATCAATCATTCAGATTTTTTCTCATGCATTCAGTATTTTTCATGAAAACCGCTAGTCCTATTGGAATGGGACCTAAGAAAATGCTGTAGCTTTAAAAATTCTCTACAAGATTGGCTTTCGTATCTTTTTCCTAGGTTGTACCATTTTTGAGATATATAAGTTTATGTTGGGAAATTGTAGTCATGACACTGTTATACAAGTCAGTCCCAATTTGAACTTCTATATCTCAAAAACGGTAAAACCTACGAAAATACCATAAAGGTCTGTCTTGTAGAGAATCTTTATAGCTACAACATTTTTCTTAGCCTTATTCCGATAGGACTTTCGGTTTCCAAGCAAAATCATCAAATTCTAACAAAAACCCTAAAAAAGTCAACTTGAATGGCGATTTATTTAAAAAGCGCTCCGGCGATTTTTTTTTTGTTTTTTTTATTTTCCTCATCTATGAACCTTGTAGTTTCAGAATTCGCAAAAATTTCCCAGGTGTAAGCACCTTCCATTTAAAGTTGCTTCAAGAGCACCGTGTTTAGCACTTTCCGTACACGTACAGTGTCGGCCAAAACTAAAGAACCCCCTCCGTACGTTTTTTAAAATGGTAAGTTTTTTTTTAAGAAAACAAAGTTGTAAATTTTTTTATATTTTTCTTTTTATTTATTTATATCTTTTTTTTTGGAAAATACAAACAATATTTCTTTGGGTAATCTTTAATCTGGATGACATAAGCACATCTTTTAGGCATAGAGGATACTAAATTATTAATTATTGCAGGCGATCTTACTTCCCAGGCTATTTTTGCGGCTTCAAATACATTTTCTTTGGTTTTGCAATTTTCGGTTGCTTTCTGATTTCTTGGGCTTGTGGGAGCCCCAATGGAGAACTTCTGTCGAATTGTTTTGGAATCACCACTTTCGATACATTCGTTATCTTCCTGAAATGTCCATCTATGCACAATCACGCCTTTTAATACGTTACGATACTTGAAACGATCCATAATTCCATTAATTTTATGAATTGGTCCAATCCCTTGCCCTGAGAAAAAATTCCAGACCATTATGTTCCGCCTCCATTTTTTTTTTATTTCGCTCTTCTGTAAATCGTTATTTTTCAAATTTTTAAATCTAAGCAATTTTGTATTTGACCAGAAAATGCTGAAGCGTCCGAAAATTAATTATTTCGCCTGAAATAATTAATAATTTAATATCCTCTATGCCTACAAGATGTGCGTGTATCACCCAGAATAAAGGTTACGCAACGAAATATTGTTTTCAATAGATTTTGTTGTACCTCGAATTGCGGGGTGCTTTAGTTTTGTCCGCGCATTTTTTACGACCTAAAATGTTTTTTTGAATTTTAACTTTTGTTTATTAAATTCTGAATTCCTTAAGTTTTGTATTTTCCAATAATAAAGATATAAATAAATAAAAACAAGTAAGAAAAGTCTATAGTCGGACGGAGCCGACCATGGGATACCCTATACCACTATCCCTGGACAGTCGCTCTCCACGGAACTTCTTTTCAATGATTGTGAAAATTTAATTATCAAATATCAGAAATGTAATGTATAATATTTATGACCAAAACCAAAAAGTTGTCTAGCATGACAATGATATTTTTGTAGCAGGAAAGGAAAATGTTGATCACACAAACTAAAATGTAATGAAACCCACTTATGTAGTACTACTACTTCCGTTGTTTAACTGCTACGTTATTGAAATTTTTACCAATTTCACACAAAAGTTTCCGTCCATTTAACCCGCTAAGTATTATCTGATCTTCACGTTAGTTTGTACGCTTCTTTTCATCATAAACTCAAACTTTGTTTAAAATTTTGCGGGTTATTATTGTGACCTACAGAGCCGCTACAAAATTGGTTAAAATTTTGTTTTTGGTCCATTTCATTCCCTGAACATTTCACGATCATCAGCAAAAACTAATCATTTCTATACTGGCCCGAACACAACCTCCTTAAAAAATTTGTTACAATCGGTCCATAATTGCGGCCTTAAGCTTCTTTACAATTTTTAATGGAGCTTTATCTCGTCGAGATATGAATTTTGGCATACCAAATAAGGGGTCTAGGACGAATATTTCGTGGTGTTACATAAACTTTTGGAGAGACAATATGTAGCATGGGATAAAAATGTGGTTCTATACACAGAACCCATTATAAATTAGGCAGTAGGCCCGTTATCTAGCAAACACTTTATTGTAATTTACATCAGAGGAAAGGTCAGTAGTTTTTTCCCATATGTAGGCTACTTTGCGAAATATATATGTCCTAAAGGAATTAAAATATCGACCGAAAAAAAATTTATATTTTTCATACAAAAGTAATGGTCCATTTCACCCGCTAAGGAATATCAGATCATCATTCAAAATTGTAGGCATCTTTTTCGACCTATACTCTTACCCGTTGCAAAATTTCGTGACTATTGATGTATAATTGCGACTTCTAGCGAGATTATTATTACACTACACACAAATAACGGAATATATTAGGCTGTAACTCTGTTATCTGATCATGCACACCAACATTATTGGCATCAATTGGAAGGTCAAGCGTTCCACTTTCAAGTATATCACACTTTTCCGGAATGTCACTTCCAGGAATTAAGATATAAGCTGTATATTAAAAAATTTCACAATTTTCACACAAAAGTTTTGGTCCATTTAACCCTTTAAATATTATCCGATCGCCATCTCAAATTGCAAGCTTCTCCTTTGTGATATACTCTTACCTTGTTTAAAATTACGCGTTGATCGGACTAATATTGAGACCTACAGAGCCGCTAGAAAATTGGATAAATATTATGTTTTTGGTCCATTTCACCCGCTAAATATTTCACGATCATCACCAATAAGAATAGGGATCTATTCTGATCTGAACCCGACCTCCATACAAAATTTCGTGACGATCGGTCCATAATTGCGGCCTGGAGCGTGTTTACAATTTATAATGGACAGACGGACGGACGGACGGACAGACACACATCTCAAAATCGCTTTGTCTCGTCGAGATATGAAGATTGGTATACCACATTGGGGGTCTCCGACGAATATTTCGCGGTGTTACATGAATTTTTACCAAAACAAACTTATAATACCCTTTTCCACATTGTGGTATAGGGTATAATAAAAATACAGAACAACATTTACACTTTGTTTCTTTAAAAAAAATTCGATTTAAAAAAAAAAATGAACTAACTGGGTGCTTTAGTTTTGTCCGACACTATATAGTATGCATTTACATAATTTCAGAAATCCAGAAAGACCCAATACCAAATTTTTTACAATTTATTACTTTTGTACCTTTATGGTACACATTTTCATAACCACCTGTATATCTCAACCCCACACACTAACGTTGTATTGGGTGAACCATTTAGTGCCTTTCTTAATAATATAGTACATGTTTCAAAAACTTTTCCTACAACCAACACAAAATATAATATCATTTAGTACCTTTCGTACACATAAGTACGAACTTCCAAAATAACAGCTCTATACATTCATCCAAATTCAAATTGTACCAAATTTAGTACCATTTAGTGCACTCAAGTACGATTTTCCAAAACAGCCCCATATCTCAATCCTACACTCTAACAGTAATTTTAGTTCCAAATTTCAGGATTCCAGTTTTATCCGTTCAATCATAAGAACGAATTTTCGAAACTATTTCCATATCTCAAGCCCACTTTATACACTACCATTTAGTACTTTTCGTATGCAAACCACCAAAACCACCTCCTTATATAAACATAATTCCCATACTTGATTATCATTCTAAATTTCAAGTTTTATAACGAGTGGTTTTATATAGGGCTGAGGTAAGCTCAGCCGCTGCCAGGGTTGACCTAAGGACCCACAAACCTTAAGTAAAAACACGAGTGTTTACAATTTCAATATTTATATATATAAATGAGCTTGGTGATAAGGTACTGACTGACTGACTGACTCATCATCAACGCCCAGCCAAAACGGCTAAAGCTAGGAGCTTGAAATTTTACCAGTGGGTCACTGTTGATGCAAATGTGCGAGATAAGGCCGCGAGATAAGGTTTTAGAAAATTCGTCCTGGAACCACAAAAAATAACAACAACAAAAATCCTTACTTTTCATTATTATTACGTACTTATTCACTTAGTTGGCCCTCTGCAAGACATGTGTCAAATTAACAATGCTATAACTTCTTGATATCGTAAGAGATCACACATAATTTCAAATTTTGTAGTTTACTTCTAGGCGCACTTAAACCACTAAATAATAGAAAGACAAAGACAAACCGATACTGATTTTGTTTTCACATAACAGGTGTCGCACAAAAGATTTTCATTCGTTAAAATCCAGTTAGAAAAAATGATTACAAACGATGCATTTGTAAAAATTTTGATTTTCAATTTAAAATTAAAACAAAAATTCTTTCAATAAATAATGTGGGTTTGTTGAACAAATGAGTTGCTGTTGAAGACAACATTAGGGGAATAAACTCAGAAATCGGCCAGAAATAACAACAACTAAAAACTGTATGGACCTGATTTGGTAATAATCAATGAAAGTGCAATAAAATTGTGCATATTACCACGATTTATTTGCAATTAAGAATTTTATCGTATATGGAGATGTACAGTCATAACTATTCAATTTTCAATTTCAAAATCTGTAATTTTAAGAAATCGCTAAATAATTAATGAAATCAATAATAGGCCCCAAACCAGAGACAAAAGATTGGTTCTGTAATTGAAAACGATTTTGGAGTATGTGTGTTACGTGAAAAAGGCAGAAAAGTATTACATTACAAATATTCATCGCGAAGGGTTAGGAAAAAGTTCTCTCCCCGCAAAATATAAAGGAACGAATCAGTTTTGCTACTAAGAAGATTTCAAGCCCGTTAAAGTACTTTGATGACGTTATATTTTCTGATGAGATGAAAATTATGTTGCACTATTACGACGGAACCCAAAAAATATGGCGCAACCCTCTCACAGCCCTGGAAAACAAAAATGCAATACATACTGTAAAGTTCGGAGAACTGTAAGATATGGTAAGGGCATAGACAAATGAAGTGTATAGACAAAGGATTACTCATGTTGAGTGCTGTCAACAGAAAAATTGTGAAAAATTGCAAGATTTTCTTTTACATCTGAGGATGTCGATTCCGTCAAAACTAACCCCATACAGTTTTTGTTAGAACAAGATGTTTTTAAAATTGTGTTTTTAATTGAGTTGTTCTTTTTGCAATTAAGAATTATTATGGCGTTCTTGGTATATAGAAATGTAGAGTCTATAACTTTTCGTCACTAAATAATTTAGGAAATCAATAATAGACCACAAACCAGATTCAAATTTTGGTTTTGTAATTGAAAACGATTTTGGAATATGTGCGTTACGTAAAAGAGTCAGAAAAGCATTATCACGAAGGGATAGGAAAAACCACTGCTCTCCCCGTAAAATATAGGGAAACGAAATTTCTACAGAGAAGATTTCAAGCCCTTTAAAGTAATTTGATGACTTTATATTTTCTAATGAGACGAACATTATGTTGTATTATTACGAGGGGACCCAAAAAGTATGGCGCGAACTTCTCTACAACGAACTTCCCAATAACGAATTTTTCTCTATAACGAAGAAATATTGAAAACACAGTTTTTTCAGTCCATGCTCACCTATTTTAACCTCTATATAACGAACTTCCCTATAACGAATACTTCTCTATAAAGAAGGTTTTTTAAGCACAAGTTATATTTCCCACACAAAATAACCTCCCTATAACGAATTAAAAAACAATATCTTTTAACAGCGCTCTTATTGAAGTCCACTTAATTTTTTGCATTGCGCACACAATGTGTCAAAACAAAACAGTGGTTTATGAGGAAAAATATCAGTTAAAATATTTTTTGTGGTGATCGAACGCAAACTACGATAAAATTGTAGAGATCAGCATGTTTATCATTTGGTTTTGTTTAGATTCGAAGACTGATGAATCGTGCAATATGTTTTGAATTGCCTTTTCTTTCCCAGTTTAAGAAATAGTTGCGAAGCAAAGTTCCCGATCATATTTGTTTGATGAAGCAAAGTAGCAAAATCAAAAATTTCTTATTTCACTCCTAAATAAAAATTCAATATTTGTTTATTCGTATGCACACGTTTGTTTTCTTATTACTCAGATTAACCATTTTACCTTTGGTCCCAAGTTTTACTTTATAGAGAAGTTCGACTGTAATTATGACCAATTTTTGGTAAAAAAAGTAAGGAAAAATGTGTTGAACTAAACAGGTTTTTCTTTATTATTGGCCAATTATTGCATTTAAAATGCAATGTACAGCTTAATGCTCAAAGAGAAAGTTAAAGAAGACATTTGATATATTATGTTTCATATATATATTTTTCGGATTTTCGATGTAACCGCGTCAAAAGGATGTTGACATATTGAAATAAAAAATTAGGGTTTTTAAATTGTTACTCTAATCCTGACGCGCAACTAGATTTGTCTAGAAGCTTTTTATTTGATTCTAATACTTGCGTTTTCTCATTTTTAATATATAAGTCAAAGTGGAATCTTCTTATGTTCTCAGCAATCTTCACTCAATGTCGAAATTTTCCCCCATATCTTCCGCCGATTCCGCCGAAAATATTGATAAGCCTTAGTAGTTGAAATTGTTGTAAACAGGAACGGATGAAATTGTGCATGTTTTGAATTATGGTTTACACACACATAATTTTTAGAAAACAATAAATGGTAAAAACCTAAAATGTCGTAAGTACCATTATTGGGAAGAAAGATGTGATTTTTTATTCTGAATTTTTTTCAGTTTTATTTATTATCCTCTTTTGCTATAAATCATATACGTTCATTAAACCACATATGACCACTGGCCTTTTAAATGGCAATAAAAAGTAAACAAACATACTGGTAAATCAGGCAAGCGATTTGTTGCCTATTTTTTATTTTGACTCCTATTTGTGTACTTTCCCATTCATAACGTGAGAGCTTACCTAAGCAGTTTCGGGCGGTAGGACCTAAATCTAACTGTGAATTCTCCGCTAACGAAGTAGCGGGCACTTGCTAGTTTATTATAAAACTCTTGGTGTTGGATATACGAACAATATGTGTGAGGAATATGGATGAGATGTGTGTGTTGATAACCGGTGCCAATCGCGTTGTTGTAATAGGCTCGATAGTAGCCGGGTTGTTGTTGTCGACTCGAAGGCAATCGTCTATGTTTGCGTCGGCTCTGATGTATTCGGATGCTGTCGGCTATTCGGGTGACTGTCAACTCGGCAGTCGTCGGGTGTATGGCTCGGCTCTGTGATGTTCGGATTGTTGCTCGTTGACTATCGGCTAGCTTTCGGCTCGACAGTTGTCGGATGTGGCTCGGCTCTACAAGACTCGGGTTGCTTTCGGCTCGGGGCAATCGGTAGCTTTCGGCTTGGCAGTTGTCGGGTGGACTCGGCTCTGGGCAATCGGGTGGCTGTCAGCTCGGCAGTTGTCGGTTGTGGTTCGGCAATGCTTTCGGGTGGTTGTCGGCTCGGCGGTCCTCGGGTGTACGACTCGACTCGATGGCATTCGGGTTGCTGTGGGGGGAAAGAGGGCGGTAAATATTTAGGAGCATTCAGCTGGCTATGAGCGTCGAGCTGGCTATGAGCGTTGAGCTTGCTAAGAGCTTGGAGCTTGCTAAGAGCTTGGAGCTTGCTAAGAGCTTGGGGCTCACTAAGAGACTTGGAGCTGACTAAGAGCTTGGAGCTTGCTAAGAGTCTGGAGCTTGCTAAGAGACTTGGAGCTGGCTAAGAGCTTGGAGCTTGCTAAGAGTCTGGAGCTTGCTAAGAGACTTGGAGCTTACTAAGAGCTTGGAGCTTGCTAAGAGACTGGAGCTGGCTAAGAGCCTTGGAGCTTACTAGGAGCGTGTTCGAATCGTAGCTAACGAGTAACGAGACTGCGGACGAGCCACACGTCTTGTCGGACTTTGTCGGCTGGTGATCAACGACTTCGGTGAATAAACCCAGAATACATATTCGGGTAGTTATACGAAGTGAATGAGAATTATTATAAAACGGCGTTGTCGTTGACAGCATTGAATCCAACATATGCTATATGATGGATGATAGGCCACTATTGAGTATGGGGTAAGTTTGTAAGTTTCATACTGACGGTATAATGGAAATATTAAGGTGGGATGGATATCAAAGCGGGTCGAATGAGATGTAAGAATTATATGAAACGGCCACGTTACAGTTTTTAACTCTACCCGTGCACATAATGCCAAATGGTACCAAATTTACTACATTTTAGTACTTTACGTACATTTATAGTTCGAATTTTCGAAAACCATTCGATACATATATCCTACACAACATCTATTGCCCTCATTCCCTCACACGAAATTTCAAGTTTCTACCTTCAGCTGTTTGTTCTGGGCTTTCAGTGAGTCAATCACTTTACTCTTTTATTCATATGGATTTCCGGAATCTGGTTCTATCCGTTGACCTAACACCAAATGATACGAAATTTAGTACCATTTAATACTTTCTGTACACATAAGTACGAATTCCCAAAATTATCTCCATATCTCAATCCTACACTCCAACAGTAATCTTTATTCCAAGTTTCAGGGTTTCAATCCTATTATACCAAATGTAGTACCATTTTGTTCACATAAGTAAAAAATAATAATTTATTTAAAAAAGTCACTAAAAAGGTATGCAATATCTCTTGAATGGGGCAACCAATTTGGTTCCAACTTTGGATCTCTTAATATTTTGTCCAAATTTAGTTTAACTTCTAAAATGACCCATATGGGTCCTCTCCTTAGGGTACCCCCCACAAAATTCAACATTTGTGTCTAAGTGCAGTTTAGGGTTTGTTCGAAGATCCTATGGAAATGTATACTGATGATGTCCCTTGTGGTTCTGTTTACAGCCTTATTATGATTTCCGTGGACAAGTCCATGCTTCCTGGCATACTGGTCTAAAAGTTGTAAAAAATAATGGACTATGTCAGCCCATTCCTTTAAGTACCTCCTCCGCAACACTTTGAACTTGTCCAAAAAGGGCCACAAAATTCTGAAAAGACTATAAATACACTCGATCTGTCCGTAGATGAACGTTTCAATTCGCATAGGCTGAGGGTATATATCTGTTGGAAAAGCCGACTGATACTTTTTTACTTGTTACTAGTTATATTGGTTTGTTTGTCCCAATTTACATTAGGCGAGTTTACTTGCGGCAATTGTCAGTTTGTAGGTGAGAGAGGGGGCTGAGAGGCAAAGGGTTACCATATGCTCACCTCTCTCTCCATCAAACTGACAATTGCCGCAAGTAAACTCGCCTAATGTAAATTGGGACTTTCATAGAATTCATATTTGTATCCACACATAAGTAAAAGTTCACATAAGTAAAAAATAATTTATTTAAAAAAGTCACTAAAAAGGTATGCAATATCTCTTGAATGGGGCAACCAATTTGGTTCCAACTTTAACTTCTAAAATGACCCATATGGGTCCTCTCCTTAGGGTACCCCCCACAAAATTCAACATTTGTGTCTAAGTGCAGTTTAGGGTTTGTTCGAAGATCCTATGGAAATGTATACTGATGATGTCCCTTGTGGTTCTGTTTACAGCCTTATTATGATTTCCGTGGACAAGTCCATGCTTCCTAGCATACTGGTCTAAAAGTTGTAAAAAATAATGGACTATGTCAGCCCATTCCTTTAAGTACCTCCTCCGCAACACTTTGAACTTGTCCAAAAAGGGCCACAAAATTCTGAAAAGACTATAAATACACTCGATCTGTCCGTAGATGAACGTTTCAATTCGCATAGGCTGAGGGTATATATCTGTTGGAAAAGCCGACTGATACTTTTTTACTTGTTACTAGTTATATTGGTTTGTTTGTCCCAATTTACATTAGGCGAGTTTACTTGCGGCAATTGTCAGTTTGTAGGTGAGAGAGGGGGCTGAGAGGCAAAGGGTTACCATATGCCTCACCTCTCTCTCCATCAAACTGACAATTGCCGCAAGTAAACTCGCCTAATGTAAATTGGGACTTTCATAGAATTCATATTTGTATCCACACTTATGAAATAATTTGTGCATCTACCTGTAAAACGAAATTTATTTTAAGCCTTATTGATTGAAATTAATTCTCATAATGACACAACAAAAATGTACAACTCAAAATTCACTCATGCAAACCTTAGTTAGCTACTATTTTTCCCGATCATAACAAAACATTATTATTTATTAAGACCAATTAACAATTTGGAAAACATAAATTAAACGGCAGCTGCTTGTACTGCATGTCTCTTAACATAACAATTCTCTTTTGGGGCCTTAACTTCAAGTGGCTGTGGTATTTTAAATAATGTTTTAATTTATAAGTGGTCAGTCATTTGGTATGTTCACTTAAATGTTGAACACTGGAGAAAAAATCCCGTTTATTTTTGTCGGAAATATTGGAGAATTGTATCAGTGGTCGCATACCTTCGTACTGGACAGTAGAACAAACAATTTTTCTTTGAATGTATTATTATAATTTCTACAGTGTGAGAGTCAAAAACATTAATGATTCTTATAAACATACATTCATACCTATTTTGCCCCTTGAGTAGAATCAAAAACATATCTCATATGCCACTTATTCGCACACAATTATTGATGTAATTTAAAATCACTCAACCCAAAGGGGGTTTTTGAAAAAATAAGACATTCTTATTCGGTATTAGCGCACTGGTAATGTTATTTAGATATTTTTATGAGTGTATTTTGCAACACAACGCCGCCAACCAAAATATACTAAAAAAAATATATCAACACCAACATGTCACAGTGAAGGCGTTTTAAGATTTGACTTTAAGTACCCAGATATTCAATCAAGCAAATCAGATGTTAAATCAAGAAAATTTATTTGAAAAAAAAAAACAAAAACGTTAAATAATGTTTTACATATTCATTCAAGACAACATTTGTGCACGAAATGTTCTTAAAGTGACTTGCTACTACATATACTCGTAAAGCGATATAAATCTTGTATTGTTACTAAACTTTAGCTAAATTAAAATATTTCATTGTTGTTGTGGTATTAGTTAATTGTAGTTTACTTTGTTGCAAAATGTCAATAAAAATTCAATTAGGAATATGGTCCCACATAAAATGGTAACAATTACAAAATTATTCTTCAAATGATAATAGTTTGAATCTCTGTAAACTTATTGCTTGTACAGCTATTGTAGGTGTCAATTTAATGTTTATTTAATTATTTTATTGATTTTTTTGCTATGTATATGTACATTTCAATATTGGTAATTCCGCAGACAAATTGTTTAGTAATTTAATTGTTATTCTTTAACATTTCATGCGACAATAAAGACAAATTTTGTAGCGTATGGTGGAGGAAGTTGGTTTGGTGAGTGCACAAAAATTCAATCAGAATTGACAATTTTCTGCACGGAAATGCTGTAGCCAATGATAATTAAATTTTCGACTTAATTTGGTTAAAACTTTTAAATTGCCAAAAATTGTCCGGTACCGTTATACTGAGGCCATTTTAAATTCGCTACTTCAATAAAGCCTGTACTAAAGCAGTAGTGTGATTCTGTAACTATTTTTCCCTATCGACAAAAATCAGTTAAAAAATAATGAATGAAAAGTTAAAATATAAGACACCGCATAACGGCAGCTTTATTTTGAGCTTACCGAAAATATTCGGTGAAAATAAAAATGTCACTTAACAACGATTTTCGAATCGCGCTACAGGTATCTATTTAAAAAAGTATATCCTCCACTATAGGATATATATGGCGGATGTATTAAGCTTATAAGGCTTCAAAAAATACATTTACGCGTTCTGATCTATTTAGTTTTGTCCATTAGTTTAACATTTAAATGAATTAATTCGGATTTCATATACAGGCAGGTCAAGTTCGAAGATGGGCTAGTAATATCGGCAAAGCAAAGTGTCCGCTACTTCGAATACGGAAATGCAATAATACGTACCATAGAATGAAGGGTATATTAAGTTTGTTTTTATACCTTCAGCATTTATGCTACACGCAAACATATATCCCAAACATATTTTGCAGCAAACATATATATGTTTGCAACAGTCCCAAACATAATATATGTTTTGGTCTGCAAACAAATATATGTTTGGGTGGAAACAAATATATGTTTGGGTGCAAACATATATATGTTTGGGTGCAAAGATATTTATGTTTGGGTGCAAAGATATATATGTTTGGGTGCAAAGAAAGATATGTTTGGGTGGAAACAATTTTATGTTTGGGTGCAAACATTTTATATGTTTGGGTGCAAAAAAATACAAACCCAAAAGGCACAAAAAAACAAACACATACACCAGTGGGCGCTTACTGAGAGCAAGGGAGCGTAAAATTCAATGTAAAACACTTTAAAATGTGTGCTCACTTGCTCTCAGTAAGAGCTCACTGGCTATCTCTATAGTATACACACAAATGTTGTGGTTTTTTATTAAAAGGCAAAAGAACAACAAACACATAGGTACATAAAAAATTCCAAAGAAATACATAACACACTTTAATAAAAGAAAAACTGATTGAAATAATTTGTAGTCACACTTTTAAAAAGGAAAAATATATAGAAACGTAGTTGAACGCTTCTCCTTAGTTGTGAAATAAAACAAATTGTCCTCTTAGTTGAAATCATCATCGGGGAATCGGCATCTAGAATCAAATGATTATGTAATGTAATAAATAAATATGGATATGCCATATTTCAAATATACATAAGTATGTAAGTAATTACCAATATTAAATGCGATTTCTTCCTTGTCCAATAAAATAAGGAGCAAGTTGAATGTAGTGGCTGGATTTGAAACTTTTTCCACAGAAAGTTTTCAAAAATGAATTTTTTGTCGATAATAGCCGGCCTTCGGCCGGGATTTAAGACTTTCTCCTATGAACATATGCTAAACAGGGCTAACGCGATCAAATTTTTTTCAAAATAATTTTTTTGACAAAATTCATATGGGTTTTCGGATCTTTCGAAGCCTTAGCACAATCAGGTTAAAAAGGTTAACATTCAATGCACCAATAAGCACAGCAAATAGTGAACACAGTTATAAAAATAATTAAACAATTTCTGATCACACAAAAACACAATTTACTAAGTAAAATCTAAATTTATTAAAAAAAGCACGGAGCACAAAAAATTTTGATAACTATCACAACAGGGTTGCCAACGGTTTGGATCCAAACATATTTCTAACATAAATTTGTCTGCGTGTAACGAGGGTATATACACTTGAATACGGGCAAAATGTGCCTTATAAACATAATGGTTTTAGACCCTAAGTATGTATAGACAAATGTGTTTCAGAAAATTTGGAGTCGATTTAGCGATGTCCGTCCGTCTGTCTGGCTGTTGCGCACGATAACTCTCCAAACTATAAACCGATTTGGTACCAAATTTGGCGTAGTAATATTTTATTCAAACTTAGTTTAAGTTCGTAGATGAACCATATAGGTCCACTCCTTCATATACTTCCCCCACAAATGTTCGGAAAAATTGTGCGCACGATATCTCATAAAGCAAGTAACCGATTTGTTCCATACTTTGCACAATATGGAATTTATTGGTCCACTCCTTCGGGTACCTTCCACATAAAATTTCGGAAAAGTTCAGTTTAAGACCTGCTCTCGCATAACTTTGATTTTTGTTGTAACAACTTGTATTCGCTGCCCCCATTACGACGGTAAAAGTTTTATCAGGGGCAAGTCCATACTTCATGAGAAAATAGTCCGAAAGGCTTAAAAAAGCCATATGGCACCATGTAGAGCAGTTGGAGCTGTAGCTCTCGAACGTATCAGCCGATTCGGTCTAAAATTTGGCGTTCATAATATTGTCCAAACTTGGTTTAAGTTTGAAGATATACCATATTGGTTCACTGCTTCAGATACGTCCCCTACAAAAGTTTGAACCATTCGGAAATATTGTGCACACTATAATTCTTAAAGGGAGTAGCCGATTCGGTTCATACCTTGCGTATCGTAATACAGCCCTAGAAATAATTATATGGTACATCCATGATTATCTTTAAACTTATATTTAAGGACTATTATCCAGATGTTATTAATTTACGTTAGTAGTGGTTAGTGTGCTTGTTCATACCTATGACTGCCGACCTTGTGTGCCTTATATACATATCCGTAATATTAGTCAAATTAATTCTTCTTTGGAAATAATTATATGGTACAAGGAAAAATTTTAAAGATTTAATTTCACTACAAAGGACCTGAACAAAATTATTGACATAAAATGTATTTAGGATTATGTGCAATAAAGAAACATCTATGTTGAGAACAATTGGAATGGTTCGCATTGGGTTCTGTCCCTGACTGCAGACTGGGAAACAATAAGATCGTGGAAACTGCGTTATGGACAGAAATCATGCAATATAAAATCTATATGATGATTTTTTTTTTACTTTTCTTAAAATTTTTTATCAGATCTATCCAATAGAACTAAATACTTTCAATATAAGTGGTGAAACTCATCCCCCATAAGGTGTTTGTAAATTTCCTGACGACTACAATTTGGGCCTGGATCAAATTAGTGACCAACAAAACGTTATGTAATCAAACAGTGCACTCTTTTTAAAACTTTTAATTGTAGAAAATAAACAAACGATAAAATAAAAATTAAATCGGCAAGTTATAGTAATGTTAAATACTAAAATAATAGCAGAATTCCCTGAAAACACCAATGAGCAAAACATTACAGTTGCCTACTCAGTTTTTCGATATAGTGGCCTATTGTATGTTCTCGAAACGGGTATATATCATCTAAATTTCTCGTGTTTTGTCACTTTAAATGATATTACACCGTTATATTGTGCATATGTGTCTGTCTAACAGGTGCATGTGTTTTACCATGCTTCGGCACAATAAAGAACAAGTTTGGTGTTAAATTTGGCCTTTCTAACAGTACGAAAACTTCCAATTTTTAATTTTTTGTAATCTTCCGTTAGTTATCTATAATTTAAAGTTGAAAAATCTGCATATTTTTTGATTACGTAACCTTTTGTAGGTCACTTATTTGGTCCTGACCCAAATTATAGCCGTCGGACAGATTATAAACTATTTATTTGGATGTATTACACAATTGATATTGTACATATTCAACTCTGTTATTTAGTTTCAATTGAAAAGTTTGTGAAAATGCACAAAAATATTGTTCAAACCTTGCAGTTTAATAAAATTTCGGCCTATATGCCAATATGCAATTGTCATCTTGTTTCCAGGGTCATATTAAGAGACGGAATGATATACAGCCTATTCTGATTGTACCTAAAGTTCACGCAACTGCGTTGCACATAATCCAAAATTAATGTTATGTCCATATCTGTACTTAACCTTTTTGTATTTAAATAAGAACATAAAGATTTTACCTTGTACCATATAAATATTTCTCAAGAAAAGTCTTTAAAAGAATATTGTTATTAAAATAACGGTATATGTATAAATGCCACAAGATCAACAGTTATAGGTTAGAATAAGTACATAATACACTAAAAACATAAATTATAAAAATCCCGGTTTTGTACATTTTTAAGGAAAATTTGGACATCTTTATATTTGTACCATATAATTATTTCTAGGGCTGTATCTCTATGGGACATATATAAGGTTCGATTATAAAGGTCCACTTCTTCGAGTACTTTCCACACAAAATTAGTGAAGTGTGCAGTGTAAAGCCTGCTCTCAAATCATTTTGCTTCTTTTTCAATAACTTGTATTCGCTGCCTCCATTACAACAGTAGACGTTTTTTTCAGGGGAAAGTACACATTTCCTGAGAAAGTAGTCATTATGTCTTAAAATACCCCTATGACACCATGTGTAGTGGCTGGAGCGCAAGATATCTCTTGAACGGATCAGCCGAATCGGTCCAAAATGGACTTTGAATCCCTTTGAGTTTTGTTGTAACAACTTGTATTCGCTTTCCCATTACGACGGTACATGGTTTTTCAGAGGCAAGTCCTTACTTCTTGAGATAATGACCCAAAAGCTCAAAAAAAAACCTGCCGGCGCCAACTAATCTGGGTAGTACGTAAGATAACCCTCGAAGGGATATACCGATTTGGTCCAATCGTTGTACATCGTATATCTCTGTCGGCCAAGCCGACTGATACTTTTTTACTTGTTCAATTTGTAACGCATTGAGACAATCATTTACGATCCTATAGTGTGCCCAGAAATATGTATGAAAAGAAATGTGCATGTCCGTCAGTCCGTCTGTTGTAAATACTCTAGCATGTGGCTATATCGGCCCACGTTTTGGAATAGTTTTTGAAGTTTTGATCGAAATTTTCTGCCTACATATATTGTAATTCGCCGTTTAGGGTTCAAAGTGGTCAGAAATTTTTTCCGCCAAAAATTGTGGATGCAGGCCCACGTTTTGGACTAGGTCGCATATCAAGGTACCACCCAATTTCACTTTTTTTTGGAGTCTTCAGATACATTTTCTGTCCGAATTAACTATAATTTGGCATTTAGTGTTTTAGTGGTCAGATAATTTCTCCACCAAAAATTGTGGACGTAGGCCCACGTTATGGAATTGCTCCATATCAAGGTACCACCCAATTTTATTTTTAAGTTTTTACCTTCATTTTCTGACCAAATTGGATGTTATTTTACTTTAAGGGTTTTCTTAAGGGTAGTCAAAAAAACTCCTCCATGGAAAATTGAGGACATGGGTCCACTTTTTCTAGTAGCACCTATATAACGGCACCGCCCAACTTTATGTATTTTGAGATTTTTATCGAAATTTCCGGCCGAAATTGGGTATAATTTGGCACTAAGGGACAAGGTTGTCAAAACACTGCTCCACCAAAAATTGTGGACCCGGTCCTCATATAATCGTTTTTTAGAGTTTTTATCAAATTTTTCTGATCAAATTGGATGTAATTTGGTTTTGTGGGGTTAAAATGGGTCACAAAACATCTCCACAAAAAATGTGGACATGGGTCCACTTTTTGTAATAGCCCTGATGTTAGGTATTTTAAAGTTTTTATCGACATTTTCTGCTCAAAATGGATGTAATGTAGCATTTAAGATTCCAGGAGGCCATAAGTCTTGCCAGCCACAAATTATGGACAGACATAACCAAAAAGAAAACTAATTACTATATCTTAGCTCAGAATATTTCACTATGGAGGGTATAAAAGGTTCGGGACGGCCGAACTTAACTATTTTTTTCTTATTTGTACTAACACCTATTTTAATTGTTATTTAATTCCCTTTTTAGTGCTGTTTGTACCTAATTTCTAAAAATTTGGCATATCTCAACCCTACAAATAAACATTTTCCCACCTTTTTATACCCTCACATGGTGCTCTTGAATCATCTTTAAACGGAAGGTGTTACACCTGGGAAGTTTTTGCGGATTCTGAAACTAAAATGTTCATAGATGAGAAAAAACAAAAAAATCACCGGAGCGCTTTTAAATAAATTGCGATTCAAGTTGACATTTTTAGGGGTTTTTAGGTTTTCATGATATTGCTTGGAAACCGCAAGTCCTGTGGTAATGGGACTAAAGAAAATTTTGGCCTTTACGACCTTCAAGCTTATAGAATGGAATGGAACCAAATTTAGTAAATGTTTTGCACTTTTCGTATTGGAATTCCTAAAAACCCTGTGTTGGTACATCCATCCTAAACTCCATCTGTGACCCTCATTTCAAATATCAGGAACTCTAGCTATATCGGTACCACAGTTACTACCATTTAGTACTTTTCGTCCCGTTCTAGTACAAATCTTAAACGTGTGTTCTTTAGTAAATATCTCCGCTTTTATTAGGGGTATTCCATCTAATAAGCTACAACATCCCTCATTTAAATTGATACAAAGTACGGAGATAACGCAATCCCTACACGTTGCGCCTGAGCTAACATTGTATGAAATGTGCTTAAACGTAGGAAGTTTTTGCGGATTCTGAAGCTACAGAGTTCACAGATGAGAAAAAAAACAAATCGCCGGAGCGCTTTTTAAATAAATCGCGGTCAATGTATAAAGTTTCATGCGTTTTTTTTAGATTTTTAAGATTTTGCTAGGAAACCGCAAGTCCTATGGTAATCGGACTAAAGAAAAAAATGTTGTAGGAGAGAACATTTCCTACAAGATTTTCCTTTACGATATCGTCGTAGGCCTTACCATTTTTTAGATATAGAAGTTCAAATTGGGACGATGCACTGACTTTATCGCCTCCTTAAAAAACAATGTCATGCACGGTGCGCCTTAACTGACTTTAAATGAAAACTGGATTATGCGGATTCTGAAACAGCAATATTTATTGAAAATCTAAAAATAAGAAAAAATCGCTAGTGGTTTTTTCTCACATTTTTAGTTTTTTTTTTTTAGGTTTTCAGGATTTTGCTTGAAAACGTCGAAATGGGACTAAAGAAAATATTCTAGCAGTGAAAATTCCCTACAACTTTTTTAGTCCCATTTTGATAGGGCATGCAGTTTCCAAACAAAATCTTGAAAATTTAAGAAAATCTTGAAAATGTGACCTTTAACCGCTATTTATCATATCGCTCATTTACTCAAAGAGTGGCATAACTCAAAAAAATGCGTTTTTTGAGTTAGTAATTTCTATTTTTTTTACGACTTCTACTTTATCTTGTGTCATATTTTCATGTTGATATCGTATCGTTTACTACGAGCTTCGCATAATTCAACACAAAAGTTTTTTGAGTTCATTAAAAACTCTTTAAAACACTTCAACGTCATGCTTAATCTTGCACAGAAATTTAGCACTGATATCTGGCTAGCTGTTTTCAAAATACGACCCAGGTAGTTATTTTAGTTTTTGTGTAATATTATTTTTAAGTTGGAAAGTCAAATTTCAATCGACAACTTCAAACGCGTTTTTCTCGAAACTGTGTTTATACCCTACACCACTATGTGGGGAGGGTATTATAAGTTGGTTTTGGCCAAAAAGTTTGTAACGCATCGAAATAATGGTCGTAGACCCATACTTATATATATCAAAATGAATGTCTCGACGAGCTGAGTTGATCTGGCTATGTGTGTCCGTCCGTCAGTCCGTCCGTCCGTCTGTCCGTCTGTCCATCTAAACCTTGTAATCACGCTACAGGTCGCAATTTTGATCGGATCGTCACGAAATTTTTGGTGTTGATGAGGGTCCCAGAGGGGAAGAAGCCTATTGATTTTGGTGATGGTCGGATAATATTTAGGGGTCGGAATGGGCAAAAGACTTATTTGGATAAAAATACAACGTTTTTTTCCAAAGCGAATATCTCAGCTTCTATATGGGGTATACCAAAAGCAAAACCTGACAGTGAAAGTAGAAAATATCACCTTTCTAATGATGTAAAGTAGGTTCTTGTAGGTGATCAAACAACGAAGATATCACAATAGTCGCAAATAAACCCCAAATTTTCATGTTTGCGATTTTAGTTATAATGACGAATATCACAGCTTTGGCTGGGGACTTTCCAAAAGCAAAGCCTGACTATGAAAGTAGAAGATTCCACCTTTACAATGATGCAAACTAGGTCGGCGAAGGTGACGAAATAGTGGAGATATCACAATAGTCGGTAATTCATCCCATTTTTCCATTTTTTTGGAAATCACGCTACAGGCCGCAATTTTGATCGGATCGTCACGAAATTTTGAGGGTTAATAGGAATCTCAAAGAGGAAGAAGCCCATTGATTTTGGTGAGGGTCGAATAATATTTAGGGGTCGAAATGGGCAAAAAACTTATTTGGATAAAAATACAACGTTTTTTTCCAAAGCGAATATCTCAGCTTCTATATGGGGTATACCAAAAGCAAAACCTGACAGTGAAAGTAGAAAATATCACCTTTCTAATGATGTAAAGTAGGTTCTTGTAGGTGATCAAACAACGAAGATATCACAATAGTCGCAAATAAACCCCAAATTTTCATGTTTGCGATTTTAGTTATAATGACGAATATCACAGCTTTGGCTGGGGACTTTCCAAAAGCAAAGCCTGACTATGAAAGTAGAAGATTCCACCTTTACAATGATGCAAACTAGGTCAGCGTAGGTGACCAAATAACGGAGATATCGCAATATTCCATAATACATCCCATTTTTCCATTTTTTTGGAAATCACGCTACTGGGTGCATTTTGATCGGATCGTCATGAAATTTGGAGGGTTAATGAGGGTCTCACAGAGGAAGAAGCCTATTGATTTTGATGATGGACGGATAATATTTAGGGGTCGGAATGAGCAAAAACTTTATTTGGAGAAAAAGTCAATAAATATAAAATATCACCTTTACAACAATGTAACGTAGATAGTCGTAGGTGGTCTAACAACGAAGATATCGCAATAGTCGCTAATAAAACCCAACTTCGGATTTTTGCGATTTTAATAATAATGACGGATATCACACCTTTGGTTGGGGACCTTCTAAAAGCAAAGCCTGACTAAGAAAGTAGAAAATCACATCTTTGAAATTATGCAAAGTAGGTTTGCGTAGGTAGTCAAATAATAGAGATATCGCAATAGTCGTTAATGCATCCCTTTTTTCCACTTTTTCTGCAATCACACTATAGGTCGGAATTTTGATCGGATCATCACGAAATTTTCTCACAGAGATAGATGTTGGTGATGTCGACAGTAATCAAATATAAAATTAAATATTAATTATTTTGGTTCAGTTCGCCTTAAGTCATTTGGTATAAAAGCCAGATAGGTGAAAACTTTCGTATCTCCATAAAAGAAATGTTTTCGAGTGAAAAGATTATTCACAGAGGTACTGGTGTAGGGTATCACATAGTCGGCCCCGTACCGACTATAGCCTTTTCTCACTTGTTTTTGAGATGTGTCACTCTTTGAGTGAATGAGCGATATGAATTCCAACAGAAAAACTTAATAATGAAAGTGATCATCTGAACATTAAAGCAAATCAAAAAATATTGGTTGTCTAGTTTTTCCCAATGTTAATATTTTAAATTGTTATTGTGTCGCAAATATCTCTGCAACTATTAGAGAAGACCAGCATAGCTTTAAGCTAGCACCAAGTAGTTTCTATTTCTTAGAATATTCTATAGGACATAGCTTTGGAATCAATCAATTCGCATTATTAAAATTGATTCCTAAAGTGTTGCTGTAACCATTTTATTTAAGATAGCTTTATGTCAAAATGCATTACATAAAAGCCTGCATAGCGACGAACATCATGTTCATCACTGAGGCATGTTAACGGCAATCAGGACTTTTCCATATGGCCTGTTTCACTGGGGCGGTTCGAATTCATATTCGGTCGAACTACTACCAAACTTCTGTTTGGATATTCGAACAGAAGTTCGTTGGACATTGTAAACAATTCTCCCATTTACAGTTTTTTCCTTTTCATTTTTTTTTTGTGTCAATATCTACTTTTTGCAAACCGCCGTCACCGCAGGTTACCTTCAACTTGTGTTATTTCTTGAAAATTATAGCACATTACAAACAATAAATCCGTTTGTTACACCGCAACCTACAAAAGTTATTGAATTACAACTTCAAGTAACAATTCATGAATAAATGCTACGTATGTTGGCTTCCAAACGTAAATTAATGTCCGCAAATAAACAGAAAATTAACTTTATAAAGCTCGAAAAAAAAATTAAAATTAAAGCAGAGCGTCACTTATGAAAACCGTATATGCAGGAGAAGTGTTAGTAGAACGAGTCTGGAATCATAAGTATTGTAATTACGTAGATAGAAAAGTTGAGAACACTCTTAAAAAGAGGAAAATTAAAGGTAAATTCCTTACAAAGTGTAAACGTTTTAAAGTTTGCAAAATTAGCCTCGCAGTGAAATTAATCCATCTGGCAGAAATTCCTTACTTGAAAGAAAAAATACAAATATATGTATATATGGTAAAAAACAAATTTATTTTACAATAAAATTTAAAAAAAAAATTGCGAGCACATCTACGATTTTTGTTATACAGGTTAAGGGAAAAAAATCTAGTTCCAAATCTGTTCGCGTTCACAAATATGGCCGATGCGCGCAAAGGTTATAGCGGTTTTCATTCCCTTATAAAGAAAAATATTTTAATATTTGTTGTATTAAGAAAACGTATGCATATATCAGTATTTGACATCTAACCGTCGACGCACCATAATTTCTAAAATTTTTTTTATTTTCACGGAAAATCATAAAAATTAAAAAAATCTGGTAGCACTTCTAAATTATACACCGTCAGAGTCCGTATAAACCTCTAACAAAAAAAAAAAAAAAATAAAAATATCTACAGAATCCAGACAACGCCTAAACAAATATGATGATATGATGAATATATTTTTTGGTTCGATTACAGAATTAAAAAAAAAAATATTTGAGAGTTCTCCCACTATTTCTCTAAAATCCCATACAATAATTAATGTATACTGCTATAACTTCATCAAGAACTATGGTTTACCGTCGCGATAGCTTAACTGCTTACTGTGATAACTAATAAGGATAGGAAATTAAGAGTAATATTGAAATTAAAATAATTCAAAAAATATGAAAATTTAAAAGCCTGTTGTTCGCGAATTAGTTTAAGTCGGTTGATGCGCATTTTGATACAACTAATAAATCTCTTTCAATATCTATGCATATTTTGATGTTACACTCAGCGACCATAGTGTGCCGTCAGTTGCATCTCACAATTCCAAAAACCTTAAAGTGGTTAAAAGTCGCGCAAATTGCATACTATTTTGATGAGCATCCGGTTGCTTTAGAGCCCATCAAAAAATGCGTCAATATACACCTATTTCAAATAGATTCTTCAAGAACCGCAGATGTGCCTCCACATTCTATTTTGTGTAAAATACCCATATTACTCGCAATTTATGAAATATGAAATATTATAATATTGAAATATTATAATCGTGTAAAAAGGATTCCATTTATGTAAAAAAAAATTAAAGAAAATCCCGGTTTAGCACGCGTATTTGTCAAAATATATTTTTGCTGATTTTTCTATTTCCAAGGTATCTATATCCGTGGTTTTAGTGGATGGATTCGATCGCGGAAGGGCTCATTAGATCCGTCGCGTGAAAAACCTAACTTAACGCGGGGTTCAAAGGAAATTGAATTTTGAATTTTGATATTGAATTTTAAATGCAAAAAATATGTTTTTAAGAAAATTCACGCATCAAATTTTTGGATTTAGACTCCAATTACTAGGATACTGTAAGGTGCACACTCATGAGATATACATTAAACGACATAAAATCATATATAATCCTATTATGAGTTTGGAATATTATCTTGTTGTGCCTCCGGATTATTAAAAAAATCAAAAAACCCCGAAATTCCGGCTTCACAATTTCAGCATCAATTTTAGGTGGATGCAGTGGATATATCGAAAAATCATACAGTAGTATCATGTTGCCCATGGAGCATTCTGTCATTCTTTCTCTGGGCATAGGTCTATAAAATGTAAGGTTAAGCAAGAAATCGGAAGGGAACATAAAACAAACTTATTGGCTTCAACCCATTTTTCTACATTGATGCCAACACACCCTCCACGAAAATTAATTTTAATGTTCGACATTATGGGATCCCTCCTAAAACATTTCATTTTAAAGAATTTCAGCCATACTGTATAGAATATGTTAACAGTTCGCGAATTCTGAATAGGTGAAACTCAGATTCATCGATTGTAAAACATTTTTGGTTTTTATCATATATGCATGCCTTATAATACCGAACACAGTTCGAGCTCATAATTAGTTATGTCCATTCGGCCACAAATGTATTATGCATATGTTAGACAGTCCATATTAATTGAATCACACAACGGCTGCAGTTGAGAAACAGAATCATAGAAAATTTATGCACGTTGAGCATGAACATCATTAATGCCTAAACATGTTAAGATTATTACCCACGTAGAATGTTAAGAACATACGGATCGTTGACCATTAGTATAAACTGAAAATTGTAAACAAATTGTAAACTTTTAAGTATATTGTTTATGTTTTGGATAATTATTTTAGAAGGTTTTGGCAAAAAAGCTGGAAATATTAAGGACTAGGCTTTGTGGGTTAGGGATGGGAAGTTATTGAGATCAAAAATATGGCTAAAGCTCTCAAAATATATTAAATTGGGTGGTATTGTTAACCTATAGAAAGTGTTTTGAAGACAACGTTGAGGAATCGTTCAAAACAATGACAAATCATTGACGACACTTTGCAGGTACCAGTGTGGAATGTTAAACGAAATTTGTACACAAATGCCCCAGTATTCATGCAAAACAACATAAGCTACAGGGTAAGCGAATCTATCGTCAACTATGATTTAAAATTCGAAAAACCCCTACATTTTGTCGTTTACGAATATCTTAAATAAACACCGTTTTTCATAATTTTTCAGAAATTCGGAAATTATGTGGACAGTGTAATTGTTTTAAAGCTAAAAATGGTTCTATCATTGATAAAAATTGAATTTAAATCGCAAAAATTTTTCAAAAGGAGATAGACGATTTTGATTCATAAACAATTCTAAACGAAAATTTTCAACAGATATAATTCGAATACGAGGCAGAAAAGCTGAAACTACCTGTATCCAAGATATGTAACTAAATATTGCCAATATGTAGTAGGAGTAGGACAATTATCGATAACTGCATTTTTTAATTAATTAACTAACATTTTCGGTGAGATACCGACCAAAATAAAGTAGTCGCTAATGCCTACCGATACCTCGAGTGGTGTAAACTTTAATTTGACTTTTCTTTTAAAATTTTGCATTTTATTTTTACCGATTTTTGTCGGTAACGGCAAAAAAGGTTACTGACTGGAAATTGCTAAGAACTTTAAAAACGCTCATAAAATCGAGTTTGTAACACTGTTTTCTCTAAATTCATTCGTAAATTTTTCGTTAAAATATAGTTATCCTGTTTAATTTCATGCAATTTTGGCTAACGTGAAAAATCGTAATTTCAGGGCATAAAATCGTCAAATCGTCAAAATCGGGTCAAAAAAAATTCCATATGCTATATACCCCATACATTGATGTCTAATTATACCCTACTCCACAATGTGGAAAGGGTATTATAAGTTTGTTTTTCGAAAAATTCATGTAACACCGCGTCGCACAGTGGAAAAAAGTACCGATTTAGCGCGCCAAAAATAAAAATCAATATTTTATCGTATGTTTATCCATGATTTGGATAATTTAAGTTCAAAAAGGATCATTTTAATTCATTTATTAATATATATGGCAATTTATTATATAATAGATATAATAGATAAAATATACGAAAGTTTATCTTATTTTGAAATTATGCAAATTATGAAAAATGTGCTAAAAACAGCGTGACATAGGCATTTTACAAGAATGGAATGTTCTGAAGAGTTATAAATTAAAGTAAAGCGGATATTTTTTCTGAAGGAAAGTCAACGAAAAATGTAACAGTTTTGGAGATATGGTGCGAAATATACAAAATAATGAAATAATTGACATTTTTTCTAAAAATGATTATAAAAAATATGTTGCAGTTTGTTGCTGCTAATATTTTGCAAATTTGTTAAGAACTATGTGTACTAAAAATAAAATAAAAAATCTAGGCGCTATCCTGCGACACTCCCTAGTTGTAGCTTTAACAAAGTACTCAAGTTGAAAAACGTAAGAAAAGTCTATAGTCGGACGGAGCCGACCATGGGATACCCTATACCACTATCCCTGGACAATCGCTCTCCACGGAACTTCTTTTTAATGATTGTGAAAATTTAATTATCAAATATCAGAGATGTAATGTATAATACTTATGACCAAAACCAAAAAGTTATCTAGCATGACAAAGACATTTTTGTAGCAGGAAAGGAAAATTTAGTTCACACAAAAACTAAAATGTAATGAAAGCCACTTATATAGTACTACTACTTCCGTTGTTTTACCGCTACGTTATTGAAATTTTTACCAATTTCACACAAAAGTTTCAGTCCATTTAACCCGCTAAGTATTATCTGATCTTCACGTTGGTTTGTACGCTTCTTCTTCATCATAAACTCAAACTTTGCCCATACAAATTTGGTTAAAATGATGTTTTTAGTCAATTTCATCCCCTGAACATTTCACGATCATCACCAAAAACTAATCATTTCTATTCTGGCCCGAACCCAACCTCCTTAAAAAATTCGTTACAATCGGTCCATAATTGCGGCCTTAAGCTTGTTTAAAATTTTTAATGGACGGATGCACATCGCTAAATCGCTTTATCTCGTCGAGATATGAATTTTGGCATACCAAATAAGGGGTCTAGGACGAATATTTCGTGGTGTTACATAAAGTTTTAAAGAGACAATATGTAGCATGGGATAAAAATGTGGTTCTCTACACAGAACCCATTATATATTAGGCAGTAGGCCCGTTATCTAGCAAACACTCTATTGCAATTTACATCAGAGGAAAGGTCAGTAGCTTTTTCCCATACGTAGGCTACTTTGCGAAATATGTATATATGTCCTCAAGGAATTAAAGTACCGACCAAAAATAAAATTTTTATATTTTTCATACAAAAGTAATGATCCGTTTCACCCGCTAAAGAATATCAGATCATCATTCAAAATTGTAGGCATCTTTTTCGACCTATACTCTTACCCGGTGCAAAATTTCGTGACTATTGATGTATAATTGCGACTTCTAGCGAGTTTATTATTACACTACAAACAAAAAATAGAATATATTAGGCTGTAACTCTGTTATCTGATCATGCACACCAACAAAATTGGCATCAATTGAAAGGTCAAGCGTTCCACGTTCACGTATATCTCACTTGTCCGGAATGTCACTTCCAGGAATTAAGATATAAGCTGTATATTAAAAATTTTCACAATTTTCACACAAAAGTTTTGGTCCATTTAACCCACTAAATATTATCCGATCGCCATCTAAAATTGCAAGCTTTTCCTTTGTGATATACTCTTACCTTATTTAAAATTACGCGTTGATCGGACTATTATTGAGACCTACAGAGCCGCTAGAAAATTGGATAAATATTATGTTTTTGGTCCATTTCACCCGCTAAATATTTCACGATCATCACCAATAAGAATAGGGATCTATTCTGATCTGAACCCGACCTCCATACAAAATTTCGTGACGATCGGTCCATAATTGCGGCCTGGAGCGTGTTTACAATTTATAATGGACAGACGGACGGACTGACGGACGGACACACATCTCAAAATCGCTTTATCTCGTCGAGATATGAAGATTGGTATACCACATTGGGGGTCTCCGACGAATATTTCGCGGTGTTACATGATTTTTTACCAAAACAAACTTATAATACCCTTTTCCACATTGTGGTATAGGGTATAAAAATCGGATATCACATGTTTTAAGTGTAAAACCAAAGTTAAAATAAATAACATCTTTTATTCAATATACTAGTAGACCCGGCGAACTTCGTCTCGCAGTCTGTTGTACACTGAAATTAAAGATTTAATTTCTATTAATGAATAGAATTGCAATTAAGTAGTGTACATATTGAAGCAGCTTATTTGAACTCAAATGATACATCGATTAGAATCATTAGATTTCTTGTTTGAAAAGAAAAGTTGCTCCCTTTGAGGATTCCTTTTATTTAGATTTTTTATTTATTTTTTATTCATTGTAAATAGATCTTTTGTAATTTGCTTCAATGGGGTTAATCGCAAGCTTATGCGACATAAGATATTCGTAACAAATAATGATTTGGCTGACACTCAAAGCGTTGACCATTCCTGAATGTTCCGACATGTGTGTTTTAACACGGATTAGGCAAGTTTCACTATTCTTCCCGTTGAAGCGCATTATGTGCTAATCCTTTTAGAACTCTAGACAAAACAATCATATGAAGAAAGTATTATCGGCTCCATGATCATGGTCATGAACTTCAGTAGAAATCACATCAGGATTATTTATGGTTCATGAAATAGGTGCCTTCGACTATACATGGTGATTATGGGTCGACGACGCCACACGCTCTGTGAATCTAATTTACAATTTCAACTAAATGTTGGTCTTCATCAGGTTCTGGATCAGGGATTTCGGCAAATCAACTTAGTTTGATATTATTTTACAGACTTACCTAATGATAATGTTGGCATGTGTCAAGCTCCTTTCTACGTCCAAATTAGTACACTCAATATCATGTATTCTCCCAGACGCGATCCCCAGAACCGAAACAATAACTTGGTATTTGCTAAACAATTTATACTTTTCCTCTGTATTTATTGTTCTTCATTGATCAAGCTGAATTCAGTTCATTTTCCAGTTCATTTTCCAATAACGGAAGACATTCGGAAGCATGTTATATCGCTGAGTGTTAGAAAGAAAATGGCGTGGCATTGGTGTTCTACAACGTAGTAATGAATACAATGGCTTTGGTGGTATGGACAATTGTGTTAATTTTACCTTGCCACCGAGGCAGCAAATAATGCAGTCCAAGAAAACTAAAAAAATACCATGGATGAGAGAAACATTCATTGACCCAATGTAAGTGTTGTGGTCATTTGAGCAATCATAATGAAATACTAAACGATTCATATCACCGCTCGAACTACTATGTAATTATTGAGCGTTGTTAAAATTCTACGATGTTTCATTCATTAATGAATTCATTTGCCTGTCTTTGTTCTCGATTGTGATCCACGAATTCTGTCTATTCCCGTGCAGTTTCGTGATCATCACTTTTCAACTGATGTGCAATATTGCGATGGTGTGCATTTCTGGCCCGACGTGAAACATTTGATATTTTTATTAGCGGCACTGTAAGGAATAATGGTAAATTACTTGAAACATACCGCAACTACATAAAAAACATTACCACTTATTACTTAATTAAATAATCGCAATAAGTCTTGGGGTTTCCACGAAATGTATCAATCAGAATGAAATGAACGACGAATAACTATTGACTTCACAAACAAATCCAATATCGTAAGTCAAACTGAAAAAAAAATATTTTACACAATATTGAAAATTGACAAAAAAAAGAAAACAGAAAAAAATCAAAAATACCCATTTTCTTCAAGAATTTTTTTTGCGGATTTTTCGCGATTTTTTTAGGTTTTATAATTTTCTGCTATGAGACCATTCCGAATTGGTGCGAATTATAAAAATCTGTTCAGACGTTCTTGAGTTATAAACGTAGTAACTAACATCATCCTTTTTTATATATATAGATTTTAATTCACCTGTCTTCAAGAAATATTTAATACAATGAAGCTTTAAAATTACTTTGGTGGAAGACTGCAAGAGACGATCGTCTATTTACTACTAAAATATATTATGAAAACAAGTTCATAAATTTTCTACGAAAAATGAACCGTTATTCCGCTCTGACTGATGGAAAACAAATTATTTAAACTTCCGTTAGATTCAGTGGACACCTTAGATCAATACTGCACTAATAATTTTTAAATTGGCGTATGTGATTTTTTTCACTTTTGGCGCGCTAGATCGTTATTAGAATAGAAATGGGTGAAAAGGGGTGAAATGGACCAAAAACGAAATTTTTATCCAATTTTGTAGCGGCTCTATAGGCCACAATCTTAGTCTGATCGGCGGAAAATTGTAAGTACGGTTTAGGTTTACGATAAAGAATATGCCTGCAGTTGTAGATAATGGTCAGATAATATTTAGAGGTCTAAATGGAACAAAACTTTTGTGTGAAAATTGGTAAAATTTTTAGTATAATGACTATGTTTTTATTGCTGGAACACATGTTTGACCCACGTAAATTATATTTGAAAGTGGAACTCTTGACCTTTCCATTGATTCAAATTGTGTTGATGTACGTGTTCAGATAACAGAGTTACAGCCTATTTTATACAGGGATCCCACAGTTTTAATTATGTAGTGTAATAATAATAATCACGCTAGATATCGCAGTTATAGCTCAATACTGACACATTTTTGCACGAGGTAAGAGTTTTGGTCTAGGAGAATGCCAATCGTCTTGGATAATAATAAGATAGTAGTTAGCGGGCGAAATTTACCATAATTTTTGTGGGAACAGTATTTAAATTTAGTTCTTGTTCCATATTTTGAATTCTGATTGTTCCGACAAATTAGGAACGCGAAACCTAAAAACTAACTCTGTAGCAGTATATCGGTTAAATAACAGAACTACTATTGTCGAACATATGTATAAGTGGGTTACTTTATCGTTTTGTTTTGTTTGCAAATAACTTCATTTACCGCATGCTAGAAAATGTCGCAATCATTATGGAAAAGTTTTCAAATCACGATAAAGAAATTCCCAGTTTTTTTTAATTGATGCAAATTACAATTCTGTACTGGGTCTGAAGTTTGTGTACCACCTTTGGTAAAAAGCAATGCAATACCTCGAAATATTAGTCGTTTTATACCTCAGCCTTTAAGCTAACGATGGTTTATACATTTTGATAGGAACAAATATGTGTCTAATCGAAATATGTTTGGCGGAAATTAGTTTCAGACAATTTGGAGTCGATTTAACCCTGTCTGTTCGTCTGTCAGCCTGGTGCAATCAAATTTTGAAACTGGTAATATTTTTCTCGATATTAGTTTAAGTGCGAAATAGGGTCATATGGACCCACTCCTTCTTCCCACGCAAAAGTTCATAAATTTTCTTTAAAATGGTGCGAACGATAAATCTTGAAGGGATGAATCGATTTGCACATCATATTATTTCTTCTAGACATACGTACGGTTCGAATATGGACTATATCGGTCCCGACCTGCGGGTACCTCACACACAAAATTTGGGAAAAATGCAGTGTGAGGACTCGTCTCGGATCTATCGTGATACAAAACAAAATTTTTTATTTTTTGTCTGGTCAGAGGCTGAGGTTACATCTTCGTCAGCACAGCGGTAAAAGTCGTCTAATGCTATTTTTAAATTCTTTTAGATTCATTCTTAATACAAATTTTAAAACAAAATATAACGTGTCACAATAATATAAAATAAATTCCGTGTAAAACTAATGCTCAGGGCAAGTGGTGTAGGGTATCACATGGTCGGCCCGTCCGACTATATCCCTCTCTTACTTGTTTCATTTAAACCTTGTTTAAAAGAAAGTTATATTCTTCAGATAGCATTTTCCAATTTTCCTAGGAATAAGCCTTGGTGTGACTGAAGGAATTAGTACTTTCCATTTTACTTGTTGATGAATACAAGATGCCAGTGCCAAAAACAGATTGGCAAGAGCCTGCCAACTAACGAGTTCCGTTCTCATAGCATTCAAGGATCGCCAAATCTTGATGAAAAATGTAACGGTTTATTCAAATAGTTAAAAGCAGAAGTGCAGGAATTGGCTAGAAGCATTGTTGTAGTAGTTTAGGTGAAATAACATTATAGTCACGTAAAAAGAAGGGAAACTGATAATGAAATTTGGTGCTCTAAATCACTTCCTAAGCTGAACTATTGCATTCGTCATGGTGAAAATATGTTAATGCCAAAAACAACTTATTTTCGCATTTGGAAAATTCTTGACATTTTTCGGTTGTCATTATCAATTTGCAAGACACAAAAAATGTGCATAATATAAATTACCGAGAGGTATGAGCTATGCTGCTGTTACTACGTTGATAATTTATCTAAATCAACACTTGTTTGTTTGTTCAGCCCACATATCGGAATCATTACTTCTCACGCACTTGATTGTGTACATGCCAGGCCAGGCAGGCCAGCAACATGAAAATTGTGGCTAGAAATTGTTCACGCATTTTGCGCCGAGTACCTGGGCCAGTGCCAGGCCAGCCGGTACGCAACAAAATCCAGTTGCTTGTTCTTGACTGTTGCCGGAGTAAAACTACTACAAGATGTTAGTTTTTTTTTAGTTTTTGTTTGCTTTTTGTTGTTTTTGGCAATGTGACAACATTATAAATTTAGCTTAAAATTGCAATCACTTAGTTGCGAAGGTGTTTGGCCAGCAGCCAGGCCAGGGGGTAGGTAGTCAACGTTGTACTCTGCTTGTACCAGGTGATTTAATTAATAAACTGTAGCAATTTTGTGGCATAGAGCGCCAAACGTTGACTAAGTTTTTTTTGTGTAGCCAAACTAGCGACGGCTCTCATTGTCAAGAACATTGAATGAATACCTCAGGTTGTCTTTGGCATTTCTTGTTCATAGTGCCCTGGCAGTGCGTTGCTACTAATTATGATTGGTTTGAGATATGAAAACTTAACTGTGGCAACTTGTCGTCGGTCTTGTTCAGAGCGCGTGCGTATGTCTCTTTGGAGAATTCCGTGAATTTTGATTTATGCTCGAACAAGGTGTAGGTTGTCCAAATAAAGTTGTCAGGTGTTAATGAATTTTCATTTTTATTCTACGACGGTCAACTTATTTCAACCACTTTAAAATTAATGACAATTCGCTTATGATAGAAATATCGACAACTATTTTGGAGACAAAGTCATAAAATGCATATGTAATTAATCATTGCGTTATTAGATATGAGGTTAGATATAGGCTTGGTTATGATGGAGCACGCATATTTGTTTAAAAAATTGAAATATTAATATTGCAAAGCTCTTCTGTTTGGAATTCAGTGCATTTATGACAGTCAGTTTTGACATTACGAGAGTTAGATTCGATTTAGAAGTATTTGTTTGTAGGCTGCAGCATCCCAATAAAAACTGGCGAATGGAGGTTCAAAGAGGAAAGGAATCCCCATAAACTGCAACTAGAATGCTAAATCTGTATTGGTTACTCTACTCCTTCTACTCCTTCGTCAATGGTAAAACAAAGATTAAGGAAACAGGTGTCTGCAAAGACGACACGAAGGTTCTCCTCGATCACAACACTGGTATGAGTGAGATCCCTTTTGTAAAATTTAAGCAGATTCCAAACATCTACAATGCACGCTGGAACTCTCGTGCCATTCTAGCTCTTCTTGCGTTTATTTTGATGCCTGAAACCCGTAACAGGTTGTGTAAAATCTGTTCATTCATTTCTTACTCATGGGCTGATCATTGGTTCAGTAAGTCAAAAGTTCCGCACAGAAGATTTGGAAGAACTCTCTGTAGCTCTATATGGCTACCCAAAAATCTCTCAAATGCTTGAAGACCCACCGGAAAAAATATGAATTTCCAATCAGCATTGCCGGAAAGCAATGAAAGTTTTACAAGAATTATACAACGCCTGCCGCAAGAAGGGGAACCCCTCACCTTTCCAATAACAACTTGAATATTTGTCTTTATTGTGTGTTCGATGATAATATATAATGTAGCATAATGTAACATATATGAGTACGTGGTTCTAAAGCTCGCGTTCACTTATACATACAGTATCGGCCAAAACTAAAGGACATGCGGTTTCCAAGCAAAATCGTGAAAACATAAAAACCCCTAAAAATGTCAAAATGAATCGCGATTTATTTAAAAAGCGCTCCGGCGATTTTTTTTTGTTTTTTGATTTTTCTCATCTATGAACATTGTAGTTTCAGAATCCGCAAAAACTTCCCAGATGTAAGCACCTTTTTATTTTAATGTTTGTTTGTATTTTTATTTATTTATTTATTTATTTATTTATTTATTTATTTATTTATTTATTTGTTTATTTATTTATTTATTTATTTATTTATTTATTTATTTATTTATTTATTTATTTATTTATTTATTTATTTATTTATTTATGTATTTATTTATTTTTTTATTTATTTATTTAATTAATTATTTATTTTTTTATTTATTTATTTAATTATTTATTTATTTATTAATTTTTTATTTATTTATTTATTTATTTATTTATTTATTTATTTATTTATTTATTTATTTATTTATTTATTTATTTATTTAGGTTAACACACTGCAGTCTTCACGAGCCACTGTCTTGCGATACTTTTCTGCTACACGTGTTGCCGAGTAAGCAATTACGGAGTATTGCGAAAATGCAACATGATATGTTCCCACTGGCACTCAACTTTAACACGAGTTGCATTGTCAACATAATTCACCTGTGGGAAACATATTTGGCAGAGTAATAACGGTGTCGCTGCCAAGATATGGAGACTTAAAGCTAAGAAGGAGAATTTGGAAACGGCAGTGTTGTTCGGGAGTCGTGCGTGTTTAGTTCTAATTTTATACTTAATATACTGATTGTGAAATAATTGTGATTCATATACTGATTGTGAAATTAAAAATCCTTTTTGTAATTTTAAATAAACTTGTGAAATTCAAAAACGGTGTAATTAATTTTCCGTCTGTTGACGGAGTGCTTTTTTTATTTCGATATTACGAATAAAAACTCTTAACTGGCGCCCGAGCAGGGACCCTGCAAAAGGTCCTTAAAAAATAAAAAGAAAAATTGAAGAAAACTTAAAAATATTAAAAAAAAAAGATTGAAGAAACAATATATTGAAAAAGTGAGAATTTAAAAATATTAAAAAAAACATTGAAGAAACAATATATTGAAAAAGTGAGAATACTTAAAATAAAATTTTTTTTTTGAAAATATTTAAAATATAAAAATATTGGAAAAGTTTAAAATATTTAAAAAATAAAATATTGAGAAAGTGAAAATAATCAAAATAAAAATATTGAAAATATTTAAAAAATATTGAAAAAATTAAATATATTTAAAAAATAAAATATTGAAAAAGTGAAAATAATCAAAATAAAAATATTGAAAATATTTAAAAAATACTGAAAAAATTAAATATATTTAAAAAATAAAATATTGAAAAGGTCAAAATATTCAAAATTAAAAGAGGGTGAAAATTTTTAAAAATAAAAATATTAAAAATATTTAAAAAAAGAAAAAAATAAAATATCCTGCATATGAAACTCTTAATTCTCACGTAAGTACTATTACAATGGAAGATTTAAAGAAGTCAGTTACTGAATTGTCGGGTGCTGAAAACGCCCTAATAAGTAATATCCGGAGCGTAGAGGTACGCCTGGGTAGCATTGAGCAAATGAATGGGCAAAACACTCAAGCCCTGAATACGCTCAATAGTGGGGTCGCAGGCATGTCTCAGAGAGTAGAGGGAATCGAGGGTAGGATTGTCGCACTGGAGTTACCACATGGGGATACCATGGGAACACCCCCTCCGGTGCAGACAAGGGCTCCATCGTCGGAAGAGGAATTAACGGCAATCACCCGATTGCCAGACACTGTGAAGGAGCTCCAAGTTTTTGAAGGCGACCCTACCGAATATGTATCCTGGATCCAAAACGTCCAGGATATACTAGCGGATTACCAAATCATAGAGGGTAAACCATTACATCGTGCAATCCTAAAAAGCATTCGTAACAAGGTGCGAGGGGGTGCAAACGCGGCACTAGTCTCTTATAACGTATCTACCTATGATTGGCCAGGGATAAAGAGGTGTCTATCATTGCACTACGCCGATAAGCGTGATGTAAGGACTCTCGATCACCAGCTAGGCCAACTAACACAGAAGGGTCGTACCGTAGACGCATTTTACGCAGCGGTTAATCACCAATTTGCCCTGATCGTAAATAAATTACAAACAGAAACTTACTCAACCGAAACTGTGGAGGCCCTTATAGAAACCTATAGGAACAAAGCGCTGGATGTGTTCATCCGGGGACTAGATGGTGGACTTTCTACTCTGTTGCTGGTCCAAAAACCTAGCACCTTACCGGAAGCATATAAAGCTTGCTTAACTCTTCAGAATATGACTGTCAGGTCACAATCTATCCATACGGTATCCGCACCAAATACGATTCCTGTTCCAATAAATCATATGCCGAAAGTATACACAACAGCGAGACCCACACTCTCGACAAATAAGTATATAAATTATCCACATCCCAGTAGGGAAACATTCGTACCTAGGGGGGAACAACATCTTGTTAGGGGCGGAAGCCATCAATTCCGCCAAAATATGCCACCACCGCGTCCGACTGCTCCAAAACCTCAGGAAAGAATGGAAGACAACCTCAGCAGAACAATAACTTCAAGAGACGTGCGACTTCGGATAATCTGCCAAGAAAACAACAACGTTTATATCACATGCAGCTTCCCGAAGTCACAGGTGTAGACGAACAAGCCGAAATCCAATCAAACTTGTCTAGTGAAGTAACGGAACTGGAGGAAACGCACCTGTCTCCAAATTTTATGGCAGATGCCTCTCCGGCGTTCCTTATATAAAATACATAACGAAGGAGGGCGAATGCCTACGGTTCCTCGTGGACACGGGGGCCAACAAAAATTTCATTTCTCCAAAATTTTTGGATCAAGCATCCAAACTTAAAAACACTCTTATTGTCCAATATCCTGGTGGCAGCCTTTCAATAAATAGACAAATTTCAGGAAAATTCTTTAAAAATTGCAAAATTGATAGCAACATTACCTTTTATGTATTGCCAAAACTCTTCGACTTCGACGGCATCATAGGAGACGATACCCTTCGACAGATTGAAGCGGTGGTAGACAGACGTGATAATATCTTAATTTTGGGCAACAACACGCGCATACCCCTTTACACTTGGCCAATGGAAGTAGTCAGTCACACAGTCGGTGAAAGAATTTCGGATCACACAAAGAAAGCCCTAGAGATAATCCTGAAGAAATATAAGCCTTTGTTTGGAGATGTCGTCGGAAACGAAATGACAAAGAGCAGCATTAGAGGGGAAATTAGAACGACTACGGATGAGCCAATTTACACCAAGAGCTATCCTTACCCATACAATATGCGTGATGAGGTGAACAAACAGATACAGGAGCTTCTAGACAACGGCATAATTAGGCCATCGAAGAGCCCTTATAACTCACCCATATGGGTCGTCCCCAAGAAGGCAAAAGCAAATGGGGAAAAACAGTATCGAGTGGTTATCGATTACAAGAGGCTGAATGCTGTCACCATATCAGACACTTATCCCATACCCGATATTTCTTCAACCTTAGCCAGCCTCGGAAACGCCGCTTTTTTTACAACATTAGACCTTACTTCGGGATTCCACCAAATTGCCATGAAACAAAGTGACATTCCGAAAACAGCCTTTTCTACGATGAATGGTAAGTTCGAATTTTTGAGTCTCCCATTCGGTCTTAAAAACGCACCAGCTATATTCCAGCGAATGATTGACGACGTCTTAAGAGAACACATAGGTAAAAGGTGCTACGTGTATATCGACGACATCATCGTTTTCGGGAAAGATGAAACCGACCATTTAAGGAACATCGAAATAATTTTCCAAACACTCATGGATGCAAATGTCAGAGTAAATCTAGAAAAAACGCATTTTATGAGGACCGAAGTGGAATTCCTAGGGTATATTGTAGGAACGGAGGGAACAAAACCTGATCCGAAAAAGGTTGACGCGATTAAAGGACTTATGCCGCCCACTAATCTCAAGGAATTGAAGAGCTTCTTGGGTATGACCTCATACTATCGCAGATTCATCAGAGATTATGCTAAGGTAGCAAAACCTCTGACCAATCTCACTCGAGGGGAAAATGCGCAAATCAAAGCTAGTCAATCCAGGAAGGTGGCAATAACACTTGATGAGGAAGCCTTAAAAACATTTGAAGAATTAAAAATGATGCTGACCACTGCTGAAATTTTATGTTTCCCTGACTTCGAAAAACCCTTCAATCTGACTACTGATGCCTCGAATTACGCCATTGGTGCCGTGCTATCGCAAGGGGAGATTGGGAAAGACAGGCCCATTGCCTTCATCTCTAGATCGTTGAACAAAACCGAGGAGAACTACGCTACGAACGAAAAAGAAATGTTGGCTATCGTTTGGGCACTTGACAACCTCCGAAACTATCTTTACGGCGCAAAAAAGATTAAAATTTATACAGACCATCAACCGCTTACCTATGCTTTGGGTAACCGGAATTTCAACGCGAAATTGAAAAGATGGAAGGCTCGCATTGAGGAATATAGCCACGAATTGATTTACAAGCCAGGTAAATCAAATCACGTGGCTGACGCATTATCACGTCTGAAAACCCAAATCAACCATCTAACTTCAGGAACAGATACTGCTAGCGAGGGTGCCGACTCAAGAACCGAAACCGCTTCGGAAGGAGTTCCGAGCGATTCAGCAACAGAATCGGCACTCGAGGGTCGCGACGAGAATCAGGTAATTGACAACGAACCAAGGGACAGTGATACTGTAGCAACAATGCATAGCGCAGAAGAAGATAGTTCAGAGTTTATACCACACGTGGAAGCCCCCATTAACGTCTTTCGAAACCAACTGATCTTTAGCGGAAGTACATACGCCTATGAAGAACCGCATCCTGGATACACACGCCACTATATCCCCGTCAATAGTCTTTGCAGGGAAGAGCTGACAAAAATACTGAAAGAAAAACTCAGACCAAACATACTTAATGGAATTAAAATGCCAGAGGAAAAACTATCAATTCTTCAAGAAGTGTTTCGTGATCATTTTTCAAAATACAAAGTAAGAATTACACAGAGAACTGTTGAGGATCTAAGGAACATTGACAATATTCTTGAGATAATTGCCAAAGAACATAAAAGAGCTCACCGAAATATTGCTGAAAACAGGCAGCAAATTTTGGAAAAATATTATTTCCCCAGAATGAGCAGCCTGATCCGGAAATTCGTGGCAACGTGTGAAATTTGCAAGCTAAATAAATACGACAGGCATCCATCCGTGCCTTTGTTACAAGCCACACCGATACCGTCATACCCCTGCGAAATCCTTCATATAGACATTTTTGAAATTCAGGGCGAAAAATTCATTTCATGTTTAGACAAATTTTCCAAATTTGCCAAACTCTTCCATATTAAAAATCGATCGACGCTGCATTATTTCACGGCTCCAAAAGTTTTAGTTACAGATAATGAAAGTGCTTTTCTGAGTCCTATAATTCAAAATTTCATTAAAATTTTGGGAATCCAGCTGTACCGCACACCAACGCAACGCAGTGAAGTGAACGGTCAGGTAGAAAGATTCTATTCAACAGTCTTGGAAATTTATCGTTGTCTAAAAGCTGAGTATAAAGACCTCAAGCTAAGAGAGCTGTTAAATATTGCAGTGGATCGATACAATGACACAGTACATACAACCACTAAGAGAAAACCGAATGACGTATTTTTTAATAGATCCGAAAGGATCAACTTTCAGAAGCTCTTAAACTTCAAGCAAAAAATCAATAACGACCTCTCCACGGAATTGAAAAGAGTACAAAAACTTCAGCTAGAGCGGCATAATGCTAACCGCAAAAGCCCAAAAAAATTCAAAAAAGGGCAAACAGTCTATGTAGCTTACAGACAGAGGAAGGGTAAACAGAAACCTCTTTACGTAAAAGAAAGGATTTTAAAAGATAATAAGGTTACTGTGTCAACCGAAAGTGATCGAAGAATTCATAAAAATCACATTAGAAACGAAATTCTGCCAAGCTCTTCTAGCTAAAAAAAAAAAAAAAAAAAACTAACAGAAATTTCGATCGAGGTTGCTTAGCTTAACCAGAGCATGCCTGTAAGCGAGATAAATCGTACCTTAGTAGGTTGGGGAAGGCATGCCTGTCCTCGACTAAAACGGAATACTACGATCTCCCCATGGCAAGTTCGAGAAACATGCTAAGCAACGCTCATATCAAACGATATCAAATTCTTGAAAGTTAAATCCTTAGAATCCTTTCATGTTAAAATTTTATGAATTCACATTATTTTACATAAAAATGTATGAAGAACAAAATCGAAAGATAAAGAAATTCTTATACAAACAATTGGAACTGCACCCGAAAGTGAACTAAAAGCCTCTGCAAGTAATGACAATGTCAATGCCCTGGCAGCTCAGCAATGGCATAAGGTTGAGAGGCATAGGTAGTGACATTGTACATTTAGTCATGCTTTGTTGGAAGTACGGTGACATACCTCAAAAAGAAAAAAATAAATAAAAGGAACCCATCGGGTCACAAATATACATTATTACAAATAAAAGGAACCCATTGGGTCACAAATACAAAATATAAAAAAAAACAAAACAAAAAGGAACCCAAAGGGTCAAAATAAAAAAAAAAAGGAAAAAGCCTACTAACCCTTACAAATAAAAGGAACCCATTGGGTCACAAATACAAAATATAAAAAAAAAAACAAAACAAAAAGGAACCCAAAGGGTCAAAATAAAAAAAAAAGGAAAAAGCCTACTAACCCTTACAAATAAAAGGAACCCATTGGGTCACAAATACAAAATATAAAAAAAAAAACAAAACAAAAAGGAACCCAAAGGGTCAAAATAAAAAAAAAGGAAAAAGCCTACTAACCCTTACTAACAAATATCCCGCTCATAGTTTCATTCAATAGAAACTTTTCCGCCTTCCCGAAATCCTCTCACTCCAATTAACTAACTACTAACACATTAAAATAGAAACATTTGATAATTTCTCTTACAATATAAATTGTGAAAGGCTAATTTTTCTTTATTACATTTCAATATTAAAATACACTATTGAGTAATTAGATTTGAAACATCAAATACCAAACAATTACTAAATGTAATTTCTGATTCATTTTGAAAAATTTACGCCAATTTATATTCTTAAATTTGTAGCCTTACGAATATATTGGAGTTCCAACAGTAAAATTTAATATTGTTATTGAGGGATTAGAATTAGAAGGATTAGAATACATTATTATTCGAATAATTTGCTATAATTTTCATACTTTAATGTGTTTAAATTTTTCTATGAAATAAGATTTATTTACGTAACGTAACATTTTCCTATTTTGAACACTTTTATGTTTTAATTGATACGATAGACTTAAGCCATTAGACTATAATTATTTCTTAGGTTATGCCTCTGTGCAACCGCACAAGCATATGTCGTATTTAATCTGGACTCTCCTCTTCTAACAATTCGTGATGACTATGGCTGGATGATCAATGGACACTTCAAATTAATTCATAACATCGACTTAAAACGTTATGAGAATATATTAAATCGATTAAAGGACGAAAACGATAAGATGAATGAGACAACCGGCATCAAGGATGTTATCAACTTTCACCTGGAAAGAATTCAAATTCAACTTGATGAACTAAAGGGACCTAAAGTCGAGAGATTTAAACGCTCAATTAACTGGATCGGTTCCGCGTGGAAATGGATAGCTGGCTCGCCTGATGCAGCAGATTGGGATGAGATTCTGCGAAGTCAAGACACAATTATTTCTAATAACAAACAGCAATACAAAATCAACTCCGAAATTTCCATGAAAACTCAAGAGATCTTGCGAACCCTTAATGGAGCTGTTACTACAACAAATGATATTCTGGGACACAGCATTCAGGCCAAGTTTTCACAAGAGTTACAACACAAGGTTATGATTCTGAAGGATGAAGTGGGCGAATTAGTCTTAGCTTGCCAAATGGCCAAGGCTAAAGTTGTAAATAGCAACCTATTGAACAAAGAAGAGATAAATCAATTAATAGGTGAAATAGAAGTTCTTCCTTATAGTAATTTTATTGAAGCCATTGAATATAGCGAACCTTCTATTTACACCAATGGTACTACCCTGCTCTACATACTGTCGATGCCAAAAGTAGAGGAAACCAAATTCAACCACCTGATCGTACGAGCAGTCTTAAAAAAGGGTCAGAAAGTGGATCTAAATTATAAAACCATACTGATGAACAAGGACGAAACCTATGGTATCAAGGGCAATTGTCTACGTTTAAGCACAGCCATGGTTTGCAACAAGGAAATGCTTGATCTGTTGCCAGAGGACGATTGCTTACCACGACTTTTGAAGGGTGGTCAAACAGCTTGCCGCTATGTAACTGGTGGGGAATCAAGGATAGAACTACTCAAAGAAGACACATTATTCCTGGACAACTTTAATGGTAGCATTTGGTCTAACGGAACGTCCCATCACCTAGATGGCTCCTTCATTTTACAAATGGAAAATGAATCCTTGACGATCGACAATAAATTATATTGGAGTATAGCCAGTTCAGGAGTGCAAGTTCTCCCACCTGTACTTACCACCATCACAAAAAAGAGCCTGTCAGTAAACCTTAATCTCATCCATGAAATGGCTTCAACAAATATACAGTTATTGGGGTACCTAAAGGAAAAAACTTCATGGTTTATGACATCTGGATCATTGGCCCTGTTCCTATTAATGGGCCTAATTTTCATAATCTGGAGGAAATTGACAACAAAGACCGACCTCCCTAAACTCAACCTGCGAATACTACAACAAACTTCGTCCTCAAATCCGAATCTGCGGGACGCAGATCTTTAAAGGGGGAGGAGTTAACACACTGCAGTCTTCACGAGCCACTGTCTTGCGATACTTTTCTGCTACACGTGTTGCCGAGTAAGCAATTACGGAGTATTGCGAAAATGCAACATGATATGTTCCCACTGGCACTCAACTTTAACACGAGTTGCATTGTCAACATAATTCACCTGTGGGAAACATATTTGGCAGAGTAATAACGGCGTCGCTGCCAAGATATGGAGACTTAAAGCTAAGAAGGAGAATTTGGAAACGGCAGTGTTGTTCGGGAGTCGTGCGTGTTTAGTTCTAATTTTATACTTAATATACTGATTGTGAAATAATTGTGATTCATATACTGATTGTGAAATTAAAAATCCTTTTTGTAATTTTAAATAAACTTGTGAAATTCAAAAACGGTGTAATTAATTTTCCGTCTGTTGACGGAGTGCTTATTTTATTTCGATATTACGAATAAAAACTCTTAACTTTTATTTATTTATTTATTTATTTATTTATTTATTTATTTATTTATTTATTTATTTATTTATTTATTTATTTATTTATTTATTTATTTATTTATTTATTTATTTATTTATTTATATCTTTATTATTGGAAAACACAAATATAAGGAATTGAGAATTTAATAAACAAAAGTTAAAATTAAAAAAAATAGGTCCCAAATATAAACAGACAAAACTACAGCACCCCTCATGTTGAAGTATAACAAAAACGATTGAAATAAATATTTCGTTGCATATCCTTTATTCTGGATGACACAAGCACATCATTCAGGCATATGGTATGCGATATTGCTTCCCAGGCTATTTCTGCGGTTCCCAATAAATCTTCTTTGGTTTTGCAATCGAGATCTAATATCAGGGGTTTGGGCAAGCCAATAGAGAACTTCTGGCCAATTGTTTTGGTATTACTCCTTAACCACTTCCGATACCTGTATAGGTTCGTTATCTTCCTGGAATGTCCATCTAAGTGGCATCTCTGCTTCGGCATAAGGCAACATCGCGCCTTTTAATACGTTACGATACTTGAAACGATCCATAATTCCATTAATTTTATAAATTGGTCCAATCCCTTGACCCGAGAAAAAATTTCACACCATTATGTTCCGCCCCCATGTTTTACTGTGCCTTTGCAATATTTAGGATTTAAGCGTTGTCCATTTGGCCCACTCCTTATGCTATCGGCATACTTTAAATTAAACTTAGATTCATCAGAAAACAACATAATCCCCCCTTTATTGGGTCACTACAGTTCAGATGGGTCATTTCGAACACCGGTCTGGCTTTTTGTTTTTTTTTTTCGATATGAAGGGTTTTTTGGTGGTGGTCGACTGAATAAGCTGCCCTCTACCGCTCTTCTCTGAATCGTTCTTTTGCTAATTTTTAAATCTTATCCATTTTGTATTTGACCAGAAGATGCTGTAGTATCATTTTTGGATGAATATGAACAACATCGGCTAATGTTTTGGAATAGTCCCCTTATAGCGGTACCTCCCGATTTTCAGTATTTTGGGGATTTAAGCCACATTTTCCTACTAAATTAGCTGTAATTTGGTACTTTTGGGTGCCACCGTGGTGCAATGGTATGCACGCCCGCCTTGCACGCAGAAGGTCGGGGGTTCGATTCCCCTGCCAAGCAATATCAAACATTTTTCAACGGTGGCAAAATACCCCTCAGTAATGTTGGCGACATTTCCTGAGTATTTCAGCTTTTGAAGGCTGAATGCTAAATTACACCTATTACGTTTGGTTATTGATGCCACAACCTTTAAAATATCAAAAATCCGGAGGTATTGTTGTATGGTGGCTATTTAAATACCGTAAATCGGAAGGTGCCGTTCTATGGATATAGCTCATTTTCAATACCAAACATCCTAGGAGTAATAGAAACTTCTCTACCAAATTACAAAGCTCTATCTTAAAAATTACGAGCTTGATTGATTTCAACAAACGGACGGACATACGGACATGTTTATATCAATTTACAATTTTACCCTGATCAAGAATATATATATATATTTTATAGGGTCTGCGACGATGGTGGAGGGTATAAAAAATGTGAAGATCGAACAAACCTAAGTCACGAAATTTGAAAATAATAATAATTGGAGTCCAGAATGCAAAATTTGATTCATACATTTTCTTTAAAAAAATTAAGTGTCATCTAATTTCCGTTGGATCAAGGTTGAATTTAGTTTTTTTACGCGCAGAATCTGCCGAACTCACCCAAGTTGCTATTATTCGCTATAGGTATTGGCATATAGAAAAAAGAAAAATCCGAAAACATATGTTTTACTTAAACAAGTGAGGGTGATACTGAAATGGGATGCACATAAAAGCTTATGCTAATTGGGAAATTTGCTGACACTTTAAGGTTTTGTTTGCACAGTGTGATGCACCTGACGGTGCGCTTAAGGCGCTGCGTGGAACTTAAACCAGCAAGAACGGCGCTAAGTTCGGCCCGGCCGAACTTGTTATACCCTTCACCACGAGTTGTATTGAAGTAAAACTAAACAATTAGTCTCGTTTCGTTTATGAAGAAGTTCCGGCAATTTCGGTAAAACAATGTGGCTTACTTTCAAAATACCGAAATTCGGGAGGAACCGCACTATGAGGGCCATATGAAAACGTGGACATGTACCGAACATTTTTGGGGGAAAATTGAACACCGCCAACGAAGACTGTATACCATTTCGGCCATTCAGCCATTTCGGTGGAATATTGAAGCCACAACTTTCAAAATACCGAAAATTGGGAGGTACACTTCTATGGAGGCAATAAGAAGGAGTGGACCTATACCTACAAATTTCAGGTGGAAAGTTTTGCATCCCAAATGAAGAGTAAATACAAAATGTCAGCCATTTCGGTGGAATATTGAGGCCACAACCTTCAAAATACCGAACACTGTGATATACCGTTATATGGGGGCTATATGAAAGCGTGGAAAAGTTGAATACCCCAAACGAAGACTAAATACCAAATTTCAGCCATTTCAATGAATTATTGTGGCCATAACCTTCAAACTACCGAAATTTGGGAGGTACCGTTCTATGGGTGCGTGGACCTGTACCGACAAATTTAAAAATACCGACAATCGGGAGGTGTTGTTCTATGGGAGCTATATGAAAGCGTAGGCCTTAGTTTTATGCCCCCAACGAAGACTAAGTACAAAATTTCAGCCATTTCGATGTGATAATGAAGCTAAAATCTTCCAAATACCGAAAATCGGGTGGTACTGTTTTATGTGGGCTATATCAAAACGTGGACCGATATAGCCCATTTGGGCGTACAGAAATACGAAACAACAACGTACAGAAATACGAAACAACAACAAAAACAACAACAAAGCTTTTGGGGCCTATTTTCGTCTTTCTGGGACCTTTTTTCATTCAGCTGTTGAAGCCAGTTTGTCTTCACAATAAGAAAATCGAAAATTTGAAAATCAAATTGGGGTCTAAATAATATTGGGGTCTTATTGCACTTTTCATTGGGGCCTTTTTGCACATGTTTAGGGCCCAAATACAATCCAGTGTTTAACAGAAACAACAAATTGGGGTGAACTTTCGAATGTTATTATTAAGAAAACGAAGAAACATTAGGGTGTAATTTCATAAATTTTATTAAGAACAAACAATAAAAAACGGTGCCCGGACGCAACACCCACCGACATAACTCCCAAAATTCGTTGGGAGTTTTGTCAGTGAAGTAAAGCGAACATAACTACAAAAAAAAAAAAAAACGCGGACATAACTCCCAACGATTTTGCTCTTAATTTCAAAGCGATTTTTTTGCTTTTCGAAATTTTTCATTATTTTTTATTGATCAGAGAACTGTTATAAATTTTAGAGAATAGGTTAGACTATAAATGGAATTGTACATTTGGGAAGGCTTAAGTGCCAAACAATAGCGAAGTCTCCACAAAATCTTCTAGATTTTATAATATTATATAAAAATGAAATTATATCTGAATTTGTCAGTAGCACTTCGGAGAAATTTTACCAGACTACGGTATTCGACGAAGACACAGTCATATATACGAGTATATTAATTATTTAATTTGAAAAATATTAAATCGGGAAATTTTTAAGTATTTGAATTTCTTTACAAAAACTCTGTATTTTTTCAATAGTAAAAATATTTTTGTAAAAAATCACGCGATTTCTTCAAAAATATTTTGTCTGCGGCGCTTTTCGGGATTTATACAAGTATTTACAATTTGTTAGAAAAATTCTGTATTTTCTAAAATTGTGAAAATATTTTTGAAAAAAATTGCGTGATTTTTTACAAAAATATTTTCGCCTGCGGCGCTTTTCGGTTCTATAAGAGTATTTGCAATTTTTTGGAAAAACTGTGAAGAACTGTGTTTATAAAAGCTATTGTTTAGAAAAACTTTGTATTTTCTAAAACTGTAAAAATATTTTTCGCCTGAGCAGAAGTTTCAATGTGTTAAAATTATAAAAAGTATAACCATCAATTAGTTACATATTACAAACTATTGAATGAATATCTTTAAAAATCTTTTTTGAAAATACACCCCAAATTTAGGGCTTCATTTACACCCCAAATTTAAGTGAATAATTTCTTTGGGCCGTAAATGGATAGTTTGGTGCCTAATTGTACTTTTGGTGTTTGGGGTGATATTGCATCGGCTAAATGCACCTCAATTTCAAAAATGTATTTTGACCCCAATGACATTTTGGGGCATAAACGTAATAATTGTTGGGGCCAAATTTCTTAGTTTGGGGCCAAATTTCTTAGTTAGGGGCCAAATTTCGTAGTTTGGGGCCTTTTTGTGTATTGGGACCATTTTTCAAATTGAAAAAAACACCCCAAAACTTGGGGTCCATTTTCATTTCCGTTTGGGGTGTTATATCATGGAGCCTTATTTCTGTACGCCCCCATTTGCAATACCAAACATCCTAGGAGTAATGGAAACGAATATACCAAATTACATAGCTCAATCTTAAAATTTGTAATACAGTACCACCCGATTTTTGAAATTTTGCACTAAGTCTTCGTTGGGGGTATAGAACTTTCCCCCAGAATTTTGTTTATATAGGTCCACGCCATCATATAGCCCCCATAGAACGGTAACTCCCGAATTTCGGTAGTTTGAAAGTTAGCCACATTGTTTTACCGAAATGGCGAAAATTTGTTATTTAGTCTTCTTCAAAAACGAAAGGAAACTAATTGTTCCATTTTACTTTTATGCAACTTGCGGCCAAACTTAACCACGTTCTTACTTGTTTTCTCAAATCTTGTACCAAAAATAGTTAATGTGCTTACAAAAAAGAGAATTTTTATACCCTACACCACTATGTGGGGAGGGTATTATAAGTTCGTTTTGGCCAAAAAGTTTGTAACGCATCGAAATAATGGTCGTAGATACTTATATATATCAAAATGAATGTCTCAACGAGCTGAGTCGATCTGGCTATATGTGTCCGTCCGTCCGTCTGTCCATCTAAACTTTATAATCACGCTACAGGTTATTGATTATGGTGATGGTCGGATAATATTTAGGGGCCGGAATGGGCAAAAAATTTATGTGGATAAAAAGGCAACGTGTTTTCCAAAGCGAATATCTCAGCTTCTATATGGGGTATACCAAAAGCAAAACCTGACAATGAAAGTGGAAGATATCACATTTCTAATGATGTAAGTAGGTAGGTTCTTGTAGGTGATCAAACAACGAAGATATCACAATAGTCGCAAATAAACCAAAAATTTTCATGTTTGCGATTTTAGATATAATGACCCCCCCCCCAGCTTTGGCTGGGGGCAAAGCCTGACTATGAAAGTAGAAGATTCCACCTTTACAATGATGCAAACTAGGTCGGCGTAGGTGACCAAATAACGGAGATATCGCGATATTCGATAATACATCCAATTTTTCCATTTTTTGGAAATCACGCTACTGGGCGCAATTTTCATCGAATCGTCACGAAATTTCGAGGGTTAATGAGGCTCTCATAGAGGAAGAAGCCTACTGATTGATATTAAGCAAAAACTTTATTTGGAGAAAAAGTCAACATTTTATTCCAAAGCAAATATCTCAGCGTCTATAAGGGGTCTACAAAAAGCAAAGCCTGGCGATGAAAGTGTAAAATATCAGCTTTACAACAATGTAACGTAGGTTATCGTAGGTGGTCTAACAACGAAGATATCGCAATAGTCGCTAATAAAACCCAACTTCTCATTTTTGCGATTTTAATAATAATGACGGATATCACACCTTTGATTGGGGAACTTCTAAAAGAAAAGCCTGACTAAGAAAGTAGAAAATCCCATCTTTGAAACTATGCAAAGTAGGTTGGCGTAGGTAGTCAAATAATAGAGATATCGCAATAGTCGTTAATGCATCCCTTTTTTCCACTTTTTCTGCAATCACACTACAGGTCGGAGTTTTGATCGGATCATCACGAAATTTTCTCACAGAGATAGAAGCCTATTGATGTTGGTGATGTCGACAGTAGTCAAATATAAAATTAAATATTAATTATTTTGGTTCAGTTCGCCTTAAGTCATTTGGTATAAAAGCCAGATAGGTGAAAAATTTCGTATCTCCATAAAAGAAATGTTTTCGAGTGAAAAGATTATTCATAGAGGTAGTGGTGTAGGGTATCACATAGTCGGCCCCGTACCGACTATAGCCTTTTTTCACTTGTTTGAAATGGAATTAGTAAAAATGTATTATTTGCCATTGAAACACTTGTGAATTGAAACATGACCCATCTTAGAACTTGTTTTAGTTTTGCGCAAAATATAACGACTGCTACATTTTGGACCAAATGTGTTTATCCGGAAGTTATCGTGCGCTCCACCCACTACACATAGTGCCATAGGGGATTTTTACACTTTTAGGGCTATTTTCTCAGCTCCGATATGACCAAAAGAAAATACGGTTGGCTTGGTCATATTTTAAGGAAAAGCGAGGACGAAATTTCCCACTCGGCACTTAGACGGAATCCACAAGGACGTCGCAATAGAGGCAGACCAAGAACTACATGGAGAAACACAATCATGTCAGAAATTAATCAAACTCTTGATCAATTACAGTATTTAGCGAACGATAGAAACACATGGCGCAACTTTGTAAATAGACTAAGTTTGTAATATGTAAATCATTTATAAACATGTCATAATAAATAAATAACCTACAGATATTGTTAACATTTGGTATTTTATTTTTATTTTTTTTATTTTTTTTACGTTTTAGTCACATTATCCTACAGAAATGACTGAAATTTTGTATTTAGTATTCGATATGGGTAGAGTGCATAAAAATTTCCTCCCGGCCGTCATACCGTTTTGAGTTCCTTTTTGATTTTTATGTTGAGCTTTGCACCTTTAATATGTTGAAAAAAATGCATAAACTACATCATCGTTTCCAATTAAAACCTAACCTAAGAGTTATATTACAAATGCTATGCATTTAAACATACAATGTACGAATAAATTCTGATATACATATTTATTCTAAGTTTTCACACAATTAAATTGATTGAGTCACGAGCATGCTCTCTTGTAATTTATCATTATACGGTTCCAATGTTAAACGTCAATAATACCTATCGAATAGATCGACGCACAATTAATAACAAAAACATAACCTTTCGAGTGATTATGTCAATTAAAATGAATTTTCAAATTAAATGTCAAGACGATCAGCGATAAAGTCTAACAACTGAGTTTGATTTAATTTTGTGTTCGGCACAAAAATATGTATAGCAACAAGTTCAATAGCACTAGCCATGATATTAACATTCATTGTGTCTTCAATTGAATGAGGTCTCCTTGTGATTAAAAAAAAAAAACTTACAAATATCCGTTTAGAAGCAATGACAATGGCGTAGATACATTTCTAGAAGGTGGATTAACCCCTAGCTTGAATAACCATTTTCGTTTTGTATTAAGAGATTGTATAGTCCCTGAAGGTAAACGTGAAATAAATCCTCAGCTCAATATTAAATACAACTGTGAATTAGTTCAACTACGCCAATGTTTTAACCGGTGGCATCAAACAGAAACAAAAAACTATAACAAACATTTGTGGCTGCTGCTTTTGTCATCGACTAATTACAATGAAATATTTCATGAACTTAGCAAAGTTTTGATGGTCACCCAACCGTGTGTGTGTGAGCACTCACCTGTTTTATTTTCAGATGCTAGCTCTACCAAGCCAAAAAGAAACAAACAAAACAGAAATAAACACCTGTTGCCAAATACTGCAATTCATGGTGAGGTTTCTTCTTTATTTGGTCCATAGTAAGTGACCATCTTCGATGCCATCCATGTACTGCTAGCTACATGACAACCAAGTGTCCTCAATGTTATTTGAACACAACTAATTTAACAAACAAATTACAATTGACAAGAATTTTCAAAACATTTGGAAAATTGTTTCTTCATGATTATCCGCTACGTTAGTAGTTGCACAAAACCCTCTATCTAAATTGGATCTAAGCTTTCATGTTGAAAGTGGAATGGATTCATTGACAATGTTAAACTGAAGGGTATTGTTGAAAAGAATGACTATTGTCGGAGTTTCTGTATAGAAGGCGGGTATACCTACCATTTCACCATTTAATGAGACTTTTGGGATATGATATTCCGGCAGTAGATAATGGATATTACACAGTAAAATTTTAAAATGTTCTAGAAATAGGTGGCTGCATTAAACATTTACCAACAGAAGAAGTGAGTTTCCTATAGGTGATGTTCTTATCTGTATATAAATGGTGATAAGTGACTGTCTGACTCATCATCGATTTTAGCATGGCAAATCCCAGGATTTATCTTGCTCCCTCTTTCATCTCAAGTGGACACTAACCTCACCATGGTATCACCTGGGGAGCTGCTTTAACATAGGGTTAGAAACCATCTCCTAGAAAAAATCAGCCTACGATGAAACAAGGTTATGGCCGAATCATGGGGACTATGAACTTTATATTATAGATTTGAATACTGGATTATATAGTAGACACCCTAAGCATATCCGGAGTACCATATGAAGATCCTATGACTTCCCCCGATGACGTAATTACAGCTTAAAGTACTCAAAATATGCAATTTTTACAAGGTCCGTCGTATATTTTCTATATTTCTTGATATATACCCACCATAACTATTTCAAAAACGATTTGTATCGAGCGTACAACATCTCCTTAATATATATATGTCGAAAAACCCACAAAAATATTTGTTTGTATCCGAAAATAACGAAAGTCTGGGTTAAACTTGAGCTATATCTCAAAAACAAGAGCTGATGGAGAAAACCCGGGACCGGATTTGAAAATAACTCGCCGATTTCATCTAGAAACAACTGCAACTTCGGTTGAAACAAAAGACCTGTTGACCAGTGCTATTGTCTTCTGAAATATTTTATAACACCATAGAAGACTAAATAACAACTTTTAGTCTTTCGGTGGGATATTGACGTCACAACCTTCAGAATAACGAAAATAGGGAGTTACCGTTCAATGGGCCTATAATGAAACGTGGACCTATACCGACGAATTTCAGTCAGAAAGGCTTTTACTTCCAACAAAGACTAAATACCAAATTTCAGCCATTTCTTAGGAATATTGAGACCACAACCTTCAAAACACCGGGAGGTAACGTTCTATGGGGGCTATATATAGGCGTGGACCTCTACTAACAAATTTCTGGGGAAAAAATTTATACGAAGACTAAGTACCAAATTTTAGCCATTTCGGTACGGTTATGAGACTGAAACCTTCAACATTCCGAAAATCGGGTGGTACCGTTCTATGGGGGCTATATGAAAACGTGGACCGATATAGCCCATTTGCAATACCAAACATCCTAGGGAACTAGAAATTTCAGTACCAAATTACAAAGCTCTATCTTAAAAATAGCGTGCTGTATCTTGATTTCAACAGACGGAGAGACGGACATGGTTATACCGACTTAGAATTTTAGCCTGATCAAGAACATATATGCTTTATAAGGTCTCCGATGAATATTTCGATGTGTTACAAACGGAATGACAAATTTAATTATACCCTCCATATTATGGTGTAGGGTATAAAAACGAAAGAAAAGAAAAAAAACGTCTCTAAAGTTTACGAGCCCCTCAAAGGTTTTCTAAGGATCATGCCCTGCGAATCGGCACCTAGAATGTTTACACTTTTTATTTGTAGTGAATGAAAAACTTGCTCATGCTCCACCACAGTGAATGAAAAACTTGTTCATGCTCCACCACAGTGAATGAAAAACTTGCTCATGCTCCTACTGAAGACAAGGACGAACAAACCAAAGATATATTCTACGAGCGCATATAAAAAACAAATGACAGTTGTCCTGCCCATGACATTCAAATTATTCTAGGCGATCTTAATGCCAAAATTGGAAAGGAGAATATCTTTGGCCCAACAGTAGGGAAATTCAGTCTTCACAGTGAAGCATCTGACACCGGTATGAGACTGATAGACTTCGCAGCGGCAAAAAACATGGTAGTTAGCAATACCAGGTTTAAGCATCTCGACATTCATGACGGCAACTGACTTTCTCCAGATCAGAAAACAAAAAATCAAATTGCTCACGTTGTGATAGATGGAAGACATCGAGCGTGTTGGATGTACGTTCGTTCCGAGGAGCAAACATAGACTCGGACCACCACCTTGTTGCAGCAAAAGTACGTACCCAGTTAAACAAATTAAGTACGAATACATCGGTAAGCTGTAATCACCACAGAGAGACACAGCATATCCCACTCAACTGGCCCAATTGCTTAATCAAATCACTTCTCGTTAGTAATATTTTTTCCAAACTTAGTTAAATTCAATGATGGGCTATATCGGTCCAATCCTTCCGGTACCTCCCCCACAAAAGTTCGATAATGTTCGGAAAATTTTGCGCACGATAACTCTAAAGAGGAGTAACCGATTTGGTTCATACTTTGCACATCGTGAAATTTCTACCTCATTTAAATGAGATTCTTGTATGGACTCAATCGGTCAACTCCTTCGGGTACCTCCCACACAAAGCTTCGGAAAAGTTCAGTTTAGGATCTGCTCTCGAATAGCTGTGATTTTTGTTGTAACAACTTGTACTCACTGCCCCCCAGAAAATAGCCTGAAAGATGCAAAAACCCTCAATGACAAGATACGTCTCGAACGGGTCAACCGATTTGGCCAAAATTTGGCCTTCGCAATATTTTGTCCTCTCCTGTCAACGCCCTCGGGTACCTCCCCACAAAATTTCAAAAATGTTCGGAAAAAGTTTTCGCACGATAACTCTTGAAGTGGCCGACCAATTTGGTCTATACTTTACACATCATAATATATCTACCAGATATAGATCAGGTTCGTATATGGGCAATATTTGTCCACTCCTTCGGGTACCTATCACACAAAATTTCGGATAAGTTCACTTTAAGACCTGCTCTCGAATCACATTGACTTTTCTTGAAGCAACTTGCATTCGGTGCCTCAATTACGACGGTAAAAGTTTTTTTCAGGTCAAGTCCGAAAGGTGTAAAAAACCCGATGGCTGGAAAGCACGACAACTCTCGAACTGATTAACCAATTTGGTCCAAAATTTGGCCTTCGTCATATTTTGTCATAGTTTTTGTTCGAAGATAGACAATACCGGTCAACAACTTCCGGTACTTAGTTAAACTTTAAAAATGGAGGTACCTTAGGGTACGTCCCCCACGAAAGTTCACCATTTGTGTCTAGGTGCAGTTTAAGGTCTTTTCGAAAATCCTTTGGATATGTATACCGATGCTGTTGGTTGTGATCTCGTTTATAGCGATATTATGTTTTCCGTGGACAAGTACATTCTTACTGGCATACTTGTCCAATAGTTATACCATGAAAAGATATGACTCCCAAAATAAGATCCACTTCCATAATGGACTATGTCGATCCTAATCCACATTTTCTCGGCAAGTTCAAATGTCCAAAAAAGGCCACAAAATACTGAAAAGACCCTTAATCAGCGTTGCAGACAGTTTTTAAACGGAAATCGTCAAAAAATTGTCAAATCGTCAACAAAATTTGGAAAATCGTCAACATAGTCCAAAACTAGGTTTGGTTACCACTTAATGTGAGTTTGTCACTTATAGTTATGACAATGAGACTGGCTACATAAGATATACACCCCACGACAGTAAGGCTAACTTCATCTCACTTAAATACCGCCATAAAACAGCTTTCCCCAGATGAGAGTTTCTCCTATGGCTATCAAGTTTGCAACAATGCAGCAAGGTAAATACACTGCTAGTTCTGAATGACAGCTTTACTCAAATGTCGCCTGATTGACTGTATAACCGTCTATGTCTTTCGGTCATGACTGACTAACTTACCTCATAAAGAGCGCAGGACTCCTACATTTTTACAACGAGATAGACGATTTTGATCCATTAACAATTCTAAACGAAAATTTTCAACAGATATAATTTGAATATGAAGCAAAAAAGCTGAAACTACCTGTATTCAAGATACATATGTAACTAAATATTGCCAATCTGTAGTAGGATTCTGTAACTAGTTAACGACAGATTTACCGACAATTATCGATAACTGAATTTTTTAATTTATTTTTAATTAATTAACGAAAATTTTCGGTGAGATACCGACCGATACCTCGAGTTTTGTCAACTTTAATTCGACCTTTTCATTCAAAATTTTTCGTTTTATTTTTACCGATTTTTGTCGGTAACGGCAAAAAAACGTAACTGACTGGAAATTGCTAAGGACTTTAAAAAAGCTCATAAAAACGAGTTTGCAACACTGTTTTCTTTTCATTCGTTAAATTTGGGTTAAAATCTAAAATTTTAAATTTAGTTTCATGCAATTTTGGCTAACGGGAAAAAATCGTCAATTCAGGACATAAAATCGTCAAATCGTCATTTTCCTATTTTGGGTCAAAAAATCGTCAAAATGGCGATAAATCGTCAAATTCGGCTACACTGCCCTAAATACTTTCGATCTGAAAGTTTCAATCACATAGGCTTAGCGTATATCTCTATCGGCATCGCCGACTGATACTTTTTTACTTGTTTTGTTAGGTTTTCTCGATTTGATTGAAAACAGCAAGTCTTATCGAAATGGGACTAGAAAAAATCTTATAGCTGTGAAAATTTTTTATACGATTGCCGTTCGTATTTTTTTCCTAGATTTTACCATTTTTGAGATATATAAGTTAGAGATGGGGACATAAAGGACAGTCTTGTAGTTCCATTTTAATAGGGCTTGCAGTTTCCCAGCAAAATCGTGAAAACCTAAACAACCCTAAAAATGTGAACTTTTGCCGCGATTTCTTTAAAATGCGCTCCGGCGATTTTTCTCAACTATAAACATTGTAGTTTCAGATTCCACAATAACTTCCCAGGTGTAAGCACAACAAGCCTTTGACAACCCCCTACGTTCAAAGGTATTCCAAGCTATTTCTGTAAAATGACTTTAACTGACACTCGATCCTCAGTTAAAATAGGAAAAAACCTCTCCGAACAGTTTTATACCAAAAGAGGTTTCAGACAAGGAGACAGTCTTTCGTGTGATCTTTTCATAGAAAAGAAATGGCACAATATACAGCAACAGCCACATGCTACTTGCCTATGCTGATGACATGGACATCATGGGACGATACCTTTAAGAAGGTCGAAGGAGAATCATTAATAGTCGGTCTGGCGGTAAACGGCGAAAAGACAAAGTTGTTAGTGTCGACACGCAATGCATCCATAAAGATAGGACCAACTGTTGACGTTGGTTCCCATAATTTTCAGGTAGTAAAACACTTCGTCTACCTCGGCACCGCCATAAACGCAACAAACAACATCAGTTATGAAATAACAAGTGAGAAAAGGCTATAGTCGGTACGGGGCCGACTATTTGATACCCTACACCACTACCTCTGTGAATAATCTTTTCACTCGAAAACATTTCTTTTATGGAGATACGAAAGTTTTCACCTATCTGGCTTTTATACCAAATGACTTAAGGCGAACTGAACCAAAATAATTAATATTTAATTTTATATTTGACTACTGTCGACATCACCAACATCAATAGGCTTCTATCTCTGTGAGAAAATTTCGTGATGATCCGATGAAAATTCCGACCTGTGTGATTGCAGAAAAAGTGGAAAAAAGGGATGCATTAACGACTATTGCGATATCTCTATTATTTGACTACCTACGCCAACCTACTTTGCATAATTTCAAAGATGGGATTTTCTACTTTCTTAGTCTGGCTTTGCTTTTGAAGGTCCTCAACCAAAGGTGTGATATCCGTCATTATTATTAAAATCGCAAAAATGAGAAGTTGGGTTTTATTAGCGACTATTGCGATATCTTCGTTGTTAGACCACCTACGACAACCTACGTTACATTGTTGTAAAGGTGATATTTTATATATATTGACTTTTTCTCCAAATAAAATTTTTGCTCATTCCGACCCCTAAATATTATCCGACCATCATCAAAATTAATCGGCTTCTTCCTCGCTCATTAACCCTCGAAATTTCGTAACTATCCGATTAAAATTGCGCCCAGTAGCGTGATTTCCAAAAAAATAGAAAAATGGGATGTATTATCGAATATTGCGATATCTCCGTTATTTGGTCACCTACGCCGACCTAGTTTGCATCATTGTAAAGACGGGATCCTCTACTTTAATAGTAAGGCTTTGCTTTTGGAAAGTGTCCAACCAAAGCTGTGATATTCGTCATTATAACTAAAATCGCAAAAATGAAAATTTGGGTTTAATTTGGGACTATTGCGATATCTTCGTTGTTTGATCACCCACGAGAACCTACTTTACATCGTTAGAAAGGTGATATTTTCTACTTTCATTTTCATTGCTTTTGGTATACCCCTTACCCCTTACAGAAGCTGAGATATAAGCTTTGGAAAAAAACGTTGTCTCTTTATCCAAATAAGTTGTTTGCCCATTCCGACCCCTAAATATTATTCGACCGTCACCAAAATCAACAGGCTTCTTCCTCTTTGAGATCCCCATTAACTCTCAAAATTTCGTGACGATCCGATCAAAATTGCGGCCTGTAGCGTGATTTCCAAAAAAATGGAAAAATGGGATGAATTACCGACTATTGTGATATCTCCGCTATTTGGTCACCTACGCCGACCTAGTTTGCATCATTATAAAGGTGGAATCTTCTACTTTCATAGTCAGGCTTTGCTTTTGGAAAGTCCCCAGCCAAAGCTGTGATATTCGTCATTATAACTAAAATCGCAAACATGAAAATTTGGGGTTTATTTGCGACTATTGTGATATCTTCGTTGTTGGATCACCTACAAGAACCTACTTTACATCATTAGAAAGGTGATATTTTCTGCTTTCATTGTCGGGTTTTGCTTTTGGTATACCCCATATAGAAGCTGAGATATTCGCATTTGAAAAAAAACGTTGTCATTTTAACCACATAAGTTTTTTGCCCATTCCGACCCCTAAATATTATCCGACCATCACCAAAATCAATAGGCTTCTTCCCCTCCATCAACACCCAAAATTTCGTAACGATCCGATCAAAATTGCGACCTGTAGCGTGATTACAAGGTTTAGATGGACAGACGGACGGACGGACGGACGGACACACATAGCCAGATCGACTCAGCTCGTCGAGACATTCATGATATATATAAGTATGGGTCTACGACCATTATTTCGATGCGTTACAAACTTTTTGGCCAAAACCAACTTATAATACCCTCCCCACATAGTGGTGTAGGGTATAAAAAGGAGAGTTATATTGACCAACAGATGCAACTTTGGCTTAAGTAAGCAGTTTAGGAATGAAGCCACATCTCGTCAAACAAAAATAACGCTTTGCAAAACACTGTACTACCCGTGCTGATGTATGGTTCCGAAGACTGGGTACTTGCGCAAGCAGACAAGGCAATGCTTGGTGTGTTTGAGAGAAAAATTTTTCGAAAGATCTATGAACCAATCTGCGTTGACGGTGAATATCGACGTCGTATGACGTCAGCTCCTGCTGCATTATTGTTTTCAGCCGATTAATTGTTGTCTTGACCTCACTTTGGCTAGGAAGTAAGCTCTCAACGAAGTCGTCTGGTATTGATTCAGAGGTTTTTTCATCGCTATCTGTATTAGTTACCGGGTTACCTTCACCATCTTTGCAGAAGAATGTGCTTGCATCATACCCTACTGTCTGGTGTTTTACACTTCGGAATCCCCGGAGGTAAAACTAAACAAAAACTTGTAATTGGAACTTGGAATGTGAGAAGTCTTTACGAAAGTGGAAAACTTCATAACACAATAAGCGAGATGAACCGACTCCAAATTGATATCTTAGGTGTCAGCGAAACATGGTGGACGGAATGTGGTGATTTCAGATCAGAAAATATGACGGTCTATCATTCAGGAAACCAGGAGGGTGCTCACAGAAGAGGAGTATCTATTATTGTTAAAAATCATATAGCGGCCTGTGTCACGGGATTCGTTCCAAAGTCAGACAGGACAATGTTGTTAAAAATAAGCGGAAAACCGCTAAATTTTAATATCATACAAGTCTATGCTCCCACTGGAGATGCAAATTTGAATGAAGTCGAAGAATTTTATAATGATATTGCGCAGTTACTAAAGATGACAAAAAAACACGAAATAACAATAATACAAGGCGACTTTAATGCCAAGGTCGGAAACCAAGAAGTTGAAAATATTACGGGAAAATATGGCCTCGGCGAACGAAATGATAGAGGAGACAGACTAGTGCAATTTTGTCAGGAATATTGTATGAAAGTGACCAATACGTGTTTTCCCCTACATCCCAGACGGTTATACACCTGGAAATCCCCACAGGACAATGAAAACCAAATTGTGAGAAACCAAATAGACTACATAATAATAAATAAAAGATATTTCTCCAGTGTTACAAAATGTTCGACCTACCCAGGAGCAGATGTACCATCGGATCACAACTTACTCGTGGCAAATATACGAATTAAGCTCGCATCAAATCGAAGAAAACAGCCCCAACATAAAATGAATATTGAAAAACTTAAAGACTCGGCAACTAAACATGAGCTGCAAAACAATATAAATGGACAACTACAACAGTTGAATGAAGAAAATATGCACGAATTGTGGAACAAGGTGAAAGATGTTATAAACACGACTGCAAAGAACACTCTGGGAAAGCGAACATCATCAAGAACAGAAGAATGGATTACCGACGAGATTCGAGAACTATGGAATGAGCGAAGCAAATACAGAAATAAAAACTATGAAAAATACTGGGAAATAAATAAGGAGATACGATCTGCGACCCGAACAGCCAAAAATGCGAATTTGAATGCCAAATGCCAGGAAATTGGATTTCTACAAAGTATACACGATGATTTTAACCTCCACAAGAAGCTAAAGGAAGCCGCCGGAGTATATGGAAAGAAAATAACCAATCCAGTTCTAATTAACAAAAACAATGAAGCTGTATTTGACTTGGAGGGAAGGAAGCATATATGGGAGGAATATATTACCAATCTTTTTACTGATAGCGAACGATCATCTTATGAGGATGATTCGGAAATTCCAAGAAGAGGGACGCCTATAACGCAGAGCGAAGTAGAACGCGCTATAAAATCATTGAAAGACAGAAAGGCTACAGGACCGGACGAAATCCCATCAGAATTACTGAAACTTATTGATTCCAGCAATATACACCTACTAGTCAACCTTTTTAATTACATATACAACACTGGAAACTATCCACAAGAATGGCTAAAATCAACCTTCATCGCAATACCCAAGAAAAATAATGCAAAACAATGCAGTGACTTCAGACTCATTAGCTTAATGAGTCATGCCTTGAAGATATTTCTAAAGATTATTCATAGTAGAATATACAAAATATGTGAAGCACACATGGGAAATACCCAATTTGGGTTTAAAGAAGGAATGGGTACAAGAGAAGCACTATACTGCATCCAAATTATAACACAAAAATGTAGGGACGCCCAGAAGGATGTATTCACGTGTTTTATTGACTACGAAAAAGCTTTCGATACCGTCAAACACGATAAATTAATGGAAATACTACATGATATAGGAATGCAAGACAATGAACTTATGTGCATAAAAAGTCTCTATTGGAATCAGTCGGCAAGAATTGAAGTAAGTGGAGAACCAACAAAAGAAATTGGCATCTCAAGGGGTGTTAGACAGGGCTGTCTTCTATCTCCCTTATTGTTTAATGTATATTCAGAGAAAATATTCCAAGAAACGCTAGAAGGAGAAAACGTCGGAATAAAAATTCATGGGAAAATAATTAATAACATAAGGTATGCGGACGATGCCACGTTACTGGCTGGAAGTATATCCGGTCTCCAGAAACTTGTGGAGAAACTTGCACGTGTAAGTGAGAAATATGGCCTTAAAATAAACATGAAGAAGACGAAATATATGGTCATAAGCAGAAAAAATCCCCATGCAGATGTGACCTTAAAAGTTCAAGGTACAGAAATTGAAAGAGTGCGATCTTTTAAATATCTAGGGATACTAATAAACGACCAATGGGATCCCTCGAAAGAGATTAAAAGTCGTATAGAGATGGCGCGAGATGCTTTTTGTAAATACAACAAACTTATGAAAAGCCATGACATAAACGTAACAACGAAAGTACGTTTTATAAAATGCTATATTTGGTCGGTGCTGCTATATGGAACAGAAGTTTGGACGCTCAAATCCTCTGATGAAAGAAAATTGGAAGCCTTCGAAATGTGGATCTACCGGCGAGTACTGAAAATACCATGGACTGCGAAAATTTCTAATGACGAAGTACTAAGAAGGATGAATGTAAGCCGGCAGTTAATAACAACAATAAAAAGTCGCAAAATAGCATATCTTGGACACGTATTAAGGAACAACAAATACAACATTTTACAAGCAATTTTAAAAGGAAAAATTGATGGAAGGCGTGCTAGAGGAAGAAAAGAAACATCTTGGCTCAAAAACATCATGGACTGGACAGGTTATACCGACGAAGCTGATCTGCTGAATGCTGCAAGACACAGAGAGCTGACAACCACTATACTATAACATAAATATAATGCGATAAATATTAAAAAACAAAATGAATTGTACGATCACTTATATCCGGATAACGGATGAGTAAATAAAGAAGAAGAAGAAAATTTTCAGACTTCACTCTGACTCCTGAACATCTCGAATTTCTCACGCTCACTGTTTTCCTGCCCTTTCTTCTTCCTTCTGAAAATATGCTTCTTCTCTCTCCCTACTCGCAAAATTTTTTGTTGGCGGTTCGTGTTGCTACTGACTGCAGGGTTGCACTGTATGACGCATCATGGGTTTTTAGGTGGTGGCATTTTGTGTTCAAGTATAGATTTTGCGGCAGTTTGAAAAGAGTGGGTTAAGTTTAGCACCTGCCCCTTCCACATCATCATGTGAAGGAGTGTCGTCTTGCAGTATTTGGGTAAGTTGAGTGGAGTAGGCTTGTGCTATCTATTGTGATTTTAGCTTTTCAACATCCACGTTCCGCCCTGTGTTAGATAGATTTTTGTCGGAACATTAAGATTAGTGCGTATCTTGGCTGCAAGGAAAGTTCGGTATCGATGTTTGCTCCTCGAATCGATCGGAATGTAACACACTGGAAGAATGTCTTCCGTCTATCACAACACGATCGATTTGGTTTCTGGTTTTCCTATATGGAGACATGCATGTGACTTGTATATGTCGAGGTGTTGGGACATGGTGCTGCTCACTACCATGTATTTTTCAGCTGCAAACTCGATCAGCCTCATTCTGTAGTCGGAAGTTATATCGTGAAGGCTGAAACTGTCCACTGTTGGAATACATATATTTTCTTCCAAATTTTAGCACTAAAATCCCCTAGTTCATTCTCAACGTCATGGCCAGGGCAGCGGTTATATATTCTCTCTAGGCGATTGCAAAATATATCCTTGGTTTGTTCATCTTTCTCTTCGGTCGGACATGGGCACAAATGATACTGTTGTTAAAGAAATTTGTTGTTATGCTGATTGTGACAATTCTCCCATCAACCAGATTAAAACTGGAGACCAGGTTTTTAAGCCTCCGATATTCCATGAATTAAAAACCAAGCTCATGTTTCCTTTCATGGCAATGATACCACCCGAAGTGAAGTTGCTATTTCTGTTCGACCCTATCGACTTACCGTCGTTCTTACATGTTTTTAAATGGTCTTCAAATCCAAAACAGATTACCCTTTAAGTAAAATTTATGACTTGCAACCGTTTGACTTGATGCTATATTATTTGTTTCATGTTCGAATCATTGTTGTTATTAATTCGATTCGGGTCTCAATATAGCAACAATCGCACAACATCCAATGACCCCCATCATTGTTATACGACATGTAAAGACCAAGTTTAATGTCAAAATATTGCTACAGAAAAATTTTCACAAATCAACCACAAACGTTGGTTGGCCTGTTAGTCGCGTGGACCGTGAATCAATGGTCACAACAGTGTCGACATGAAGTTGCTCCAATAAAAATAAAGCGTGGTTATTTGTAACATTGTTACTAAAATGTTAAGTGCAACTCATAAATGTTTTGTTGGGATTTGTGAATTTTGTTGTTGTTGCTTTTTTAACACCTACATGGGACTGCACGAGACAAATTCGTAACAACCACAACCAATCAAAGTGGAGTTGTTGCAACATTAAAACATTGAAATTTAAATTGAATTCGTTTAACTTTTACTCGTGTGATTGTTTTTGGTTTCGGGTTTTTTTTTTTGTAGTGACCTTTTTTGTAGATCACTTTTCGTTTATTCAGACCAATTTCTGCATTGCATTATTTATGGTGGCGTTGTATAAAGCGATCAAGCAAATGATTTGAGTTGCTATGTTGCTCTTGGCAAATAAAAAATTTAAAATACAAACTTCTTTTTTTTCCTTTTTGAGTGTCATTTAATGCCACCGCTACTGTCAATGGTTGTAGCGGTTTTTAAGCGCGCAATGGGTGGCAAGCACACTTGTTACACTATATTGTAGTCAGTATTATCCTTTCCTTATTATAGCAAATTTTCATCGTTCGATTTCAGATTTGGATATAGCTACCATTCCCAGCAAAAATTCGAATCCGTTAGTCATTATGTTACCCATTACAGTGTAGTGTAACAAGGTAAAACTACTAACTACATATGTAACACTACTCACTATGTAATGAGTAAGGTGGCGCAGAGCGTGTGTGTCCGACTACAAATCCTAAGGTTGTGTGTTAAACGCTCAACGTTGGCACGCGATTTTTTGTTAACAAAATAAAGAACAGTTGGTGGTGTAAATTTAAGTGTTTAAATAACCCTTAATGTTCGTACGCGTAGCCCAGTGTGTAGTGTGTTCGGCTACAAATCAGAAGTTCACATATGGTCCGTTCCAGAAATGCAAGAACCTACTAATTTTTACTATTTTCTTCGATAACATAAAGAAAAAAATGTTATCGTAGTAAAAAATAGTAGCTTCTTGCAGGTTCTGGAACAGAGCAATAATCAAATCCAGCAGAGAGCAAAATAAAGTAAATTAAAAATATGAAGTGTGTTAAAATTGAAAACAAATTCCACCTCAGCTGTTCTAAAAATAAAACAAACATTTTTACCTATTTGTCAACTTCTAGTGGCCATAGAATAACTAGCCCTTCTAGTAGTTATGGAATAACTAGTACATCAGTGCGACACGACGTTGTTAAAATAATGGTTTAGTAGGAGGTTTAGTAATTACTACCAAAAAGTACTGAAAACCCTATTTTTTGGTAATGATTTTTTGCTGGGTATGTATTTTCGGCCAATTTCATGTATTTTTTTGTTGCACCAAACACGCTATGTACATTAGGGTAACGAAATTTTTGAATTTTTTCTCAAAAACAATTTCCTGGGAACTTTTGCCTATTAATGACTAAAATAACGTTTATTCTATTTCAGTATTAAAAAAGTCACGCACGAACCATGTTGATTTTTTTAATAGTATGAAATGAAATAAAAAAACACAAATAGTAAATAAAAAAAAGGTTTTCTCAAAAAAATATTTCCTGTTGCACGAATAAACGACCTTTAGCCTATTGTTGGCTGTAATAACGTTTATTCCGTTTGAATAAAAATGGCGTTAAGTTCCGCCAATTAGTTTCCTTTCGTTTATGAAGAAGGCTAAATATCAAATTTTAGCATGTTCGGCAAAACAATGTGTCTATCATTCAAAATACCGAAATACCGGGTGTACCGTTCCATGGGGTTTATATCAATTCGTCGATCTATACCTACAAATTTCTGGCGGAAAGTTTTAAGACTCAAAGAAGACTAAAAACCAATTGTCCGATATTTCGGTAAGAGCTTCAAAATACCGAAAATCAAGAGGTACGCTTCTATGGGAGATATAGGAACCCGCGGACCTATACTGATAATTCTCTTCTGGAATATTTTTTAACCCAATGGAAGACTAAATAACAAATTTTAGTCTTTAGGTGGGATATTGACTTCACAACCTTCACAATTACAAATATCGGGAGGTATCGTTCTACTGACGAATTTCAGTCAGAAAGGCATATACTTACAACAAAGACTAAATACCAAATTTCAGCCATTTCGGTGGGTTGCTGTGGCCGCAACCGACAAAACACCGAAAAACGGGAAGTACTTTTCTATGGGGGCTATATGAGGGCGTGGACCTATACCGACAAATTTCATATGAAAATGGGGCTATATAAAGGCGTGGATCTATACCGACAAATTTCTGAGACCTTGTTTTGTAACCCCAAACGAAGGCTAAGTACCAAATTTCAACCATTTCGGCGTGATAATAAGGCTAAAACCTTCAAAATACCGAATATGGGTGCCATCGTTCTATTGGGGCTATATCAAAACGTGGACCGATATAGCCCATTTGCCAATACCAAACATCCTAGGAGTAATAGAAACTTCTACTTATAATCTACAAAGATTGCTAGCTGCATCTTGTTTCAAAAGACGGACCGACAGACGGACATGGTTTTATCGACTTAGAATATTACTCTGATCAAGAATACATATACTTTATAGGGTCTCGGATGAATATTTCGTTGTGTTACAAACGGAATGACAAATTTAATTACACCCTCCATATTATACAAATAAACAATATTTAATATGAAAATGGTGGCCACAGAATATTTATTTAGAAACCGCCTTCACGTTAACATGAAAGCAATATTAGACTATTCAGTACTATTTTTAAAATCAATAGTATTACATGTAAAAACATTTTACACATTTTAAAGCCGGATTTTCATAAACATTCAGATCCAGTCTCAACACTGAGCCACATAACAAAATTCATTTATCGGTTCACTGAATACCAGTGCTTCAATATATAGTTTTATTTAATACTTCTAGTACACTTATTGTACTACCACTTTTAATAGTGAACCTGACAAATAAATAATAAATCAATATCCCACTTGCTTCCTTAGCCCAATACCAAATTTATTGCAGTTTCGTACATTTCGCACACAAACTATATAATTCCAGCTTCACCCAACACCAAATTTAGAACCATTTTGTACTTTTCGTATTTCCAACACCAACTCACTACAGCGACATCCATACCTAATTTCAGAAGTTGTATCCATTTTAAAAACTTCTTATCTATCTGCTATCTTAATAACGAATTTCATAATTTCAACTGTACCCATTTACACAATAACAATTTGATCGAAGGTCTGTGGCATTTAGTGATTTTCGTTAATTTATGCTACGTATATCCTTAACCACTTCCATATCTCAACCCTTCACACCAACAGCGACTATAATACCAAATATAAGAATTCCACCCCTATTCATATACAAAATTTAGTATCATTTAATACTTTTCGTACGAAAGCACAAATTTCAATAACTATCTTAATCCTCAACTCCAACAGTAATCTTAGTTCTATATTTCAAGATTTTAGCTCGATGGGTTCAACAAATCTAAATTGTTTAGTAATTTTCGTACACATACGTACGAATTTCCATACCTCAACTCTAAATTTCAGGTTTCCACATAAATCCATATTTTACGAAATTTTAGTACTTTTCATACACATAAGAAAGAATTTCCAAAACTACCTCCATATCTAAATCCTACACCCAAACAGTAAACTTTATTCCAAATTTCAGGATTACACATCTATCAATTCACCCACATCCAAATTGTACCAAATTAAGCACAGTTTAGTATTTTTCGTACACATAAGTACAAACTTAAAAAAAATATATCAATCATGCACTTCAACAAAAATCCCTACCCATTCACCCAAATCCAAATTTTACCAATTGTACATAAGTAAGAATTTTCAAAACCACCCTCATATTCAATCCTACTCTTCAACAGTAATTTTAATTCCAAAAAAATGCCGAAGGAAATAATTTTGCCAAATTATAATAAAGATGGTTTATATTTGGATATAACTCCCAGCGGTCAGAGCTTCTACACCAAAAATTGTCAACATAGGTCCATGTTTTGGTATAGGAACATATAACAGTATTTCCGAATTTTAAGTATTTTGAGTCAACTAAGTATTTTGCCTCTTTAAATAATTGAAAAATGTTTAATAAATTCGTTAAAACACATCAAGTTATGGGACACATAGTGGAATGTTTGTATGCAGTATACTTATAGGTTTTTACATAGTTTAAAATCCAAAATGAGAAAATGATTTTTTTGGAACACACTTGAGCTTTTTATGGTAACCCTTGGTGGTTATCACATTCTATGAGCGTTTCGCACCGATTGCTCAATCTTGCGGCATGTTTTCGCCAGCATTTCCTTCAATTTTTCCTATAATTATTTCTTCAACAATATTTAAATTGTATTTTTGTCATTCCCGACATTAATCTCTAAAACAATCAGTGAAAACGGACTCCTTGGAAATCAAGAATTGAGACAAGAAATTATTAAAACAAGTAAAAAAGTATCAGTCGGCTTTGCCGACTGAGATATACCCTCAGCCTGTGTGGATTGAAATACTTTTTCCCCAAAAAAACGTAAATACATACGTTTTTCAAAATGTTGGGCGTATATGTATATGGATAGGGCAAAAGCTAAAATGGTACCGCAAGGATTGGACAGATTGGGCCCAAATTTGAACATAAACTATGTTTCGACAGTATTTAGAGATCCAAAGTTTGGACCTAATCGGTTGCTACGTCTATGAGACATCGCGCGTACCATTTTAGCGAATATTTTCGAACTTTTGTGGGGGAGGTACCGGAAGGAGTGGACCTATAAGCACCACCTTCGAATTTCATCTAATATTCGAAGAAATATTACGATATCCAAATAGTGGACGAACGCAGTATTCGGTTCGAGCTCTCCAGCCACTACAAATGGTGCCATAGGGGTTTTTACAACTTTCGGGCTGTTTTCTCAAGAAGTATGGACGTGCCCCTGAAAAAACTTTTACCGTCGTAATTGAGGCTGCGAATGCAAGCTGTTTCAACAAAAATCAAAGTGATTCGAGAGCAGGTCTTAAAGTGAATTTATCCACAATTTTGTGTGGGAGGTACCCGAAGGAATGGACCAATTGAGTCCATATTGGAACCTCATCTAAGTCTGGTAGAAATTTCACGATGTACAAAGAATGGTCAAATCGGTTACTCCCTTCAAGAGTTATCGTGCGCAAAAATTTTCCGAACATTTTCGAACTATTGTGGGGAGGTACCGGAAGGAGTGGACGGATATAACCCATCTTCTAAGTTTGGACAAAATATTACGAAAGCCAAATTTTGGACCAAATCTGTTGATCCGTTCGAGAGTTATCGTGTGCTCCAGCCAGCCCGACAGACAGACGGACGGACATGGCTAAATCAACTCCAAATTGTCTGAAACACATTTCGTCGAAACATACTTGGGGTCTAAATCGATGAGGCACATTTTACACCTATGAAATTGTATATACCCTCCAAAAATTAAATGGACCTACAATATTGATCTAGGAACTTATGTCTTGGATGAAGTGTCTACAAGGTTCCAAAATGGCAAGAAAAGACATATTATTTTTGAAATAAATAAGACAAAGTAGACTGTTCTTTATTGATATCTTCCCGCAACATGTGAAGGTCGTCCGATGCAAATATATTTAAATACCTTCGCCACAATACCGCACCAGTTTTAAAAACCAATTTTATAACTTTAGAGGTCAGGCAAGGGATTATTGTTTCTATATATTTTCCAATTATTTTATATTTTTTTCTTGCTACATAACCATCAATATCTATGGATTTTGGAACCTAGTGGACACTTCATCCAAGACATTGGTTCCGAGATTAATATTAAATATCCGATTAATTTTTAGAAGCGGCCAGGAAATATCTTCGCTATTTATACCCTATACCACAATGTGGAAAAGGGTATTATAAGTTTGTTTTGGTAAAAATTCATGTAACACCGCGAAATATTCGTCGGAGACCCCTAATGTGGTATACCAATCTTCATATCTCGACGATATAAAGCGATTTTGAGATGTGTGTCTGTCCGTCCGTCCGTCCGTCCGTCCGTCTGTCCATTATAAATTGTAAACACGCTCCAGGCCGCAATTATGGACCGATCGTCACGAAATTTTGTATGGAGGTCGGGTTCAGATCAGAATAGATCCCTATTCTTATTGGTGATGATCGAGAAATATTAAGCGGGTGAAATGGACCAAAAACAAAATTTTTCTCCGATTTTGTAGCTGCTCTGTATGTCGCAATTATAGTCCGATCGCATCGAAATTTTAAATAATGTAAGATTATATGACAAAGAAGAAGCTTGCAATTTGAGATGGTGATCGGATGATGTTTAGAGGGTTAAATGGACCACAACTTTTGTGTGAAAATTGTGAAAATTTTTAATATACCGGTAATATTTTTATTCCTTGACCACACATTCCGCCCACATAAATAGTATTTGGAAGGACAACTCTTGCCCTTTCAACTAATGCCAATTATGTTGATTTATGTGGTCAGATAACAGAGTTACAGCCTAATATATCGAGTGTTTTGCTTGTAATGTAATCAAAAGCATACTAGAGGTCGCAATTACACATCAATAGTCACGAAATTTTGCACGAGGTAGGGGTTTAGGTCGAAGAAGATGCCTACAATTTTTGATGATGATCTGATATTATTTAGCGGGTGCAATGCATCATTACTTTTGTATGCTAAATAAAAACATTTTGTTTTTGGTCCATATTTGAATCCCTGGAGGCCATATACCGGCAAAGTCGCCTGTATATGAGAAATTAACTACCGATCTTTTCTCTAATGAAAATTGCAATAATATGTGTGCTTGGTAACGGACCTACTACCTAAGATATAATGGGTTTTGTGAAGAGAACCACATCTTCCTCCCATGCTACAAATTTTCTCTGTCATGACAGACAAATTCCCAGTTATTACAAATTGGGTGGAACCCTATCATATTACCTGTCCAATTGTTCAAATTTAAAGATGTAGAAGTAATTGGTAAACAGCGCCAATTTTCAAATTTAAGAATATTTCTTAAAATGTACTGTATATAATTGTTCCACAAACATCCCAGTAGGGTCAAGGGAGCCTTCTCTCATATCAATGAGAACACCCCGATTAATATCAGCTCAATGATATGTAGACAGCGGAATTTTATGCAACACCTATTTTTGTAAAATTTGCATATTTTTGGCTTCTAATTAAATTCCAATCGAAACATGTATATCACATATGCAAAAATATGCGAAATGTATAAATTATGCATATGCAAATATTATTTTTGCATATGGAAAATTTCTGTATTTCACATATTTTCGTATGCTACATATATTTCAATAATATGTTCTAAAATGTTTATGTCTACATTTTTCTGTTTGAAATTCACTTCAGACAAGTCAATAAAATAGAGAAATCTGTAACCAAAGCCACAATCTTCAAAATGTCGAAAATGGAGAGCTTTCGTTGTATGGGAGCTATATGAACGCCTAGACCTATACCGACAAATTTCAGATGGAAAGTTTAATACCCCCAATGAAGACTTAATACCTAATTTTAGCCAATTCGGAGGGATATTGAGACCATAACCTTCAAAGTACAGAAAATCGGTAGGTTCTGCTTACGGAAGCTATGTATATGAAAACGTGGACATATAACGACAAATTTCAGGTGGAAAGTTTATTACCTCCAACGAAGACTGAATACAAAATGTCAGCCATTTCAGTTTGATATTGAGGCCACAACCTTCAAAATACCGGGTATCGGGAGGTACAGTTCTATGGGAGCTATATGAAGACCTGGACCTATACCGATAAATTTCAGGTCGAAAATTGTGATGAACGAATACTTAATACAAACTTTCAGCCAATTCGATGGGATATTTAGGGCACAAAATAATAAATATGCAAAAAATTAGGTCCAGACTAAATGTCCGTTCTAAAATTACTTATTGGTGCCACCATGGTACAATTGTTTGCACACCCGCCTTGCACGCTGAAGGTCGGGCGTTCGATTCCCGGCCAGCAAACATCAAATTTCCAACGATGGCAAAACCCCTGAGTAAAGTTGGCGACATTTTCTGAGTATTTCAACCATGTACAACTTCTCTACAGGTGGTGTTTTAAGACATGCCTTTCGGACTCGGCGATAAACAGTAGGCCCCATACTATTGCTGTAATATGAATCGTGGTGCACGCCCTGTCCCTTCTGTGATGTTTGTGGAACAATTATTATATTGTTATTTAAACTTATACCCCGTTTATATATAACCGGATTTAACAAACCGACTGGGTTTTAAATGTCAATTCCATTGCTTATATTTCAAACAAATCCATATAAAGAAGGTTAACCCTGCAAAAAGCTCTAATATAAACAGCATATTAATGTGATAAGGTTGCAGACTTCAAAAATTTATTTCTTACAATGAGTTTATTTGTCCAAAAGAAACTTTGATTTGCTGAAAGCTAACTCGCAGGATAGTGGTGTAGGGTATCGTATGGTCGGCCCTGTCCGACTATAGCCTTTGCTTACTTGTTTTTAAATAATTTTTTGCTTGATTTTCATAGTTTCAAACCGTAATTTCTTTCACTATTTGCGATGCATGCTTTTTATTTATTTTTTAAGCATTTGTTATGATTTGAAGGTAGCGGTGAATTATTTTTCACTGATAATCTTGGAGATTAATGTCGGTAATGACCAAAATTTATGTAACATATTGCCCGAGAAATTATTGTAGGAAAATTGGAGAAAATAACCACGAAAACATGTAGCAAGATGGTGGAACTGGTGTCGAAACGGTTGTAGAATTTTATAATCTCCAACGATTGCTATAAAAATATTTAGCGTGTAACAAAAATGTAATTTTCTCAAAAAATATGTAAAAGGCAAAATACTTTTTTGAGTTAAAATAGTTTGTGTTGTTATAAATTTTTGTTAATATCTAGAAGACCATTAAGCCTTTCGCAGCGGTTCTTGCAGATATTGGATATTACACTATCCTCGAACATACTACATACAAATATTCCACTTTTTGAGAACAAATTCGATGATTTTAAACAAATTTATTTAAATTTATTCAATTTTCTAAAGAGGCAAAATACTTAATTGACTCACTGTAAGTTACGATTTTTGATCGAAAAAATTGTAAAACATGTGTGTTTTGGGTCGGACCATCTTCCAATACTTTTATCCATCAGCAGTCTGCCCTATTGCATCACCTCTGAACGTCGCACTTTCATCAATCATGGGGAAAGCTTATTATCCTCGTTTCAGAGAGTTTACTAATCACCGCTTCGGAGATCTGTCCAAACCTTCTGATGTTCGGGTAGCAGAAATGACGCTCCGAGACATCAACATTTATGTAGCCACTCGCCATATACCTGCTGGTCAAATACTCGAAGTTAGACCAAATTTCCCAGTAGAACCGAGGGGATTAGCAAATGAATGTGATGAGCTTCGCCATGCCAACCCCAGTGCCCCATGAGTTAGGAAGCTGACACTGGAAGTTAACAAGTTGTTCGGTGGACATAGGCAGAACAAGTAGCTAAATCATCTAAAGTGTTGCAGCCGGAATAATTGAACAGTGAGCAAAGGTTAGTTGCTCTTGAACGCTGAAAAAAAATAAGATAGGATCTCAGTCATGTTTTGGGATGTTACGCTGACCGATCCTAAATTTTACAAAATAGAAATTTTTTATTGGAGCACGTAGGATAGAATATGTTCCAGTCGGTCGTACAATGATTGCCTGAGATATGAGCGTTAAAAAGATTTGTATGTAATATCGAATTTTCAACGGTGCCCACTATAGCTCGTAACGGACGATCTGATATTCATATGTTTGAGGTGTTATTATACACATAAACAGCTTGAACTTAAGCGAAAGACGAAATTATGGCGGTAAAACTATATATTTTTCAGATTAAATTTAAATTTTGACTTTCACAGTTCACCATTTTTTAATGGATATTTTTAGCTCTGTTCCTTTAGGTGCAAGAATCCTCAAGTTTTACCACTTTTTACTCGAAATGCGTTCCTTAACTTTTGACACCATACAGTTTACAAATTTGACTACTTTTGCCGGTTTTACAATTTTCAAAAGTAAAGGAACAGACCATTTATATCCTCAGCATTTATACTAACGAGGGTATACTATTCGCTTTCATATGGGCAATGGGCAATAATGGTTCTAGACTCTAATTATCCTTGGACGAAATCCGTTTCAGACAATTTGGAGTTGATTTGGCAATGTCCGTCCTTCTGTCTGGCTGGCTGGAGCGCACGATAACTCTCGAACGGATGAACCGATTCGAACCAAATATTGCTCTTCGTAATATTTTACCCAAACTTAGTTTTAGTCCGACGATGGGCCATATCGGTCCACTCCTTCGGATACCTCCCCCACAAAAGTTCAACATGTTCTCTAAAATTGTGTGAACGATAACTCTCGAAGAAAACATTTGGTCCAAACTTGGCACATCAAATTATTCCTTCCAAATACAGCTTGTCCTTGCAGCCCCCTTTACAACAGTACAATTGTTTTCCGGCGCAAGTCCATACTTTCTGAGATAAACGACTACAAGCTCCAAAATTCGGACTTCGTCATATTTTTCCCAAATTTAGTTTAAGTTTGGATATGAGCCCTGTGGGTCCACTCCTTCAAGTACCTCCCCCACAAAAGTTCAAAAATGTTCCGAAAATTTTTGCGCACGATAATTCTTGGAGGGAGAAACCGATTTGGTCCATACTTTGCACGTCGTGAAATTTCTACCAAACATAGATGAGGTTTTAATATGGACGTTTATGTCAGTGTCAAAATTCATAGCGCTATAACACTGAGCTTATAATTTGCACAAAAATGGTGTGTCCGTCTCACCATCGAACAATTACTCTAACAAGGACCTATTGAAAATATCATAAGCCTTAAAAACCTTTTAAAAAATTACTTATTTAGATTTTATCAATAAAAAAGTGGGGGTCAAATATGACCCAAACATAACATATGTAATTTTTTTCTAAGGTAGTAGCGGTGTTAATACTTTATACTCTGTTTTATTGCCCCCAGAAGCGGTTTTCTGTAATATTTAAATATTACACCAAAAAATACTCTTTACTCTTTGTTATAAATAAATACGATCACTAACTAAATATTTGTGTACAAATTTTTGTTAATCAAAGCCCTTGGCAAAACCAATCAAACGTTATTTTGCTATAATGTCAAAAATGTTAATCAAATTTAATGTGAAATGCCAAAACCCCTAACGAATGATTTCAATTTAAAGCCGCAACTTTCAAAATTTCAACTAATTGACATATCAATGAAATTCCACAGACAAACCGGCCGTCTCACAAAATGTTACAGCCTATTTACCACACCGACTCAACGAACGACCATTGATTGAATTAAAATTCCAATAATTCAAGGCACAAAATACGAGGAAAAACAATACAAAAAATACGGAAAAAACAATCCTGTTGCTAACAAAAACGTTCCTCGACTAACCATATCATTTGAATATTTTATGTTGGACACAATATCAAGTGCACTGTTTTCAGAGCCAAAGGCGCCAGTTAATCCAATTATGAAAACAAAAAGTAAAAAATACCTACAAAAACGCAAAAAAACTTCAACTAAGTTGAAGCTTACTGTAAAATCAAACAAGACTCCCGTTTTTTAACTAAACAATGTTAATAGCGAAATAGTTTACATCCTTGGTAGGCCATAACTTTAGTGCTATGTTTTGTTTACAGGTCTATGAGTTGCACAATGGGTCTTTAGGTGGTAAGAATACGCTATTTTTGAGGGTGTACAAAACCAGGGATATGTTTTTATGTCGATCATATATTTGTGTCTAAAGTGGACATGACATTCCTGTCACCTGGGAAACTGAATTTAAATGTTGTGTGGTAACAGGTGCCGCGCATTCACTCAGTAGTCTAATAAAACCTTGGAAGTCGGGCTATTAACTCACTCCGAACACAAACACCGCTTTTTTATGACAAAACAAAAAAATTAACCCCTATGTTGAATGTTCGGTCTGTTTACAGAGGAGAAGTAGTTTACTCATTGGCGAATGTACTTAAAAGTAGATATTTGATATTATCGCCTTAGAGAAAGTGCGATGAAACGATAAGGCGACACAACAACATCTGAGTCTGATTTTCTATATTATAGCTACCATGGAACCAAACATGACTGTGTCGGATGCTAAAATATCTTCTCTCAGATTCTCTAGCGACAACCCGGAAAAATTTGAATTATTGAACCAAAGACAAGGTAAGTGGACTACATATGGGGATTTCTGAGTGAAATTGGACACTTCTTCAAGATGAGGTTTTTGATTTCCCTTATTTTTTGATGCGGTGATGCTGCTCATCAGCAAACATTTTAGTATATTTAGAGATTTTTTGACTAACGGTTAGAGAGATATCGCATCACAATAAAAAGTAATGGAAATCAAAAATCTCAGCACGATTAACTTGAAAGTGGGCTGATAGACTTTGATTATACAAAAATTGTGGTTAGCAGCACCAAATTTAATCATATCGACATTCAAGAGGTCACTAGGTTGTCATCGGAACAAGTCACGACAAAACAAATCGATCATGCAGTGAATGAAAGCATTCGTGGACTGTGTCTATCGATTACACATTAAACCCGCTAATTTTAACGTGATCACCATGGTAAATTTGAAGCTTATTCTTTGTCTTAAACTCAAATTATTCTTAAAATTTCGCGCCGATCGGAATATTATTGCGATCTACAGTAAAGCTACAAAATCGGGTACAAATTTTGGGTTTGGTCCATTTCACACCTTATAATCAACATCTAATATGTTCAGTTCTGGTCGGAACCCTCTCGCTTTATCTCGTCAATATATGAAAAAATGGCAAGGGGATGGGGTCTACGACGAATACTTCGCGATATTACACGAATATTGGACAAAACAATCTTATAATTCCCTTTCCACATTGTTGTGTAAAGTATAAATATTTTATTTTAAACAAGTAAGAACGGCGTTAAGATCGGCCTGGCCGAACTTGTTATGCCCTCCACCACGAGTTGTATTGGAGTAAAATGGAACAGTTTCCTTTCGTTTATGAAGAATATTAAATACCAATTCAAATTCAGCAAATTCAAAATACCGAAATTCGTTAGGTAACGTTCTATCGAAAAATTTCTGGCGGAAAGTTTTTAGACTCAAAGAAGACTAAATACCAAACTTTCGATATTTCGGTAAGATTACCCACATTATCTTACCGAAATATCGGAAGTTCAAAATACCGAAAATCAAGAGGTACGCTTCTATGGGGGATATAGGAAGACATGGACCTATACTCATAATTCTCTTCTGGAATATTTCATAACCCCATAGAAGACTAAATAACATAATTCAATCACTTCGGTGGGATATTGACGTCACAACCCTCAGAATTACGAAAATAGGAAGGTGCCTTTCTATGGGGGCTATATCGAAACGTGGACCTATACCGACGAATTTCCGTCGGAAAGGTTTTTACCTCCAACGTAGACTAAAACCAAATTACAGCCATTCCGGTGTGTGATTTTCGGTATTTTGTTGGCTGTGGCCACAAACTTTCAAAATACCAAACATGGGGATGTACCGTTCTATAAAGACAATATGAAAGCGTGGACCTATACCTAAAAATTTCAGGTGGACAATTTTGTACCCCCAACGAATACCCAATTACAGCCATTTCGTTGGAATGTTGAGGCCGCAACTTTCAAATTACCGAAAATTGGGGTGCACCGTTCTATGGGGCTATATGAAGGCGTGGACCTGTTCTGAAAAATTTCGGGGGAAAAGTTAAATACCCCCAATGAAGAACAAATACCATAATTTAATGCATTTCGTTGGAAGATTAAGGCTGCAACCATCAAAATACCGAAAATCGGGAGGTACAATTCTATGCGCGTTATACTAAGGCGTGAACCGGTACCGAAAAATTTGTGGAGGAAAGTTTTGTACCCCCAACGAAGACTAAATACCAAATTTTAAAAATTTCGGAGGAATATTGAGGCCACAACCTGCAAAATGTCGATAATTGGGGGGTATTGTTCTATGGGGGCTATATGAAGGCGTGGACCTATACCGACAAATTTCATATGGAAAGTTTATTACCGCCAACGAAGGTTATATACCAAATTAAAGCTATTTCGGATTGTTGTGGCCTTATACCGAAAAATTTCACCAATTCGGAGGAATATTGAGGCCACAACCTTCAAAATACCGGAAATAGTGAGATAACGCTTTATGGGGGCTATACTTATGCGTGGACCTGTACCGACAAATTTAATATGGAAAGTTGTATACCAATATCAACAATTTCGGTGGAATATTGATGCCACAAACTTCAAAATACCGAAAATCGGGAGGTACCGTTCTATGGGGGCTATATAAAGGCGTGGACCTGTTTAGAGAAATTTTTGGGGGAAAGTTTTATACCGTTCTATGGGGGCTATATCAAAACGTGGACGGATATAGCCCATTTGCAATACCAAACAACCTAGAAGTAATAGAAACATCTAAACCAAATTTCAAAACTCTATCTTTAAAATTACGAGCTGTATCTTGATTTCAACAGTCAGATGGACAGACGGACATGGTTATATCGACTTAGAATTTTATCCTGATCAAGAAAACACATACTTTATAGGGTCTCCGATTAATATTTCGATGTGTTACAAACGGAATGACAAATTTAATTATACCCTCCATATAATGGTGGAGGGTATAAAAATCCGTAAATTGTTTTTGTAAAAATTTTTTGCCCATTCGTTCGTCGATTTTATGAACGAAGACACAATTTTTTATTAATCAAATTCATTCTTTTGGATTATTAATATCTTTAGACGATATTTATGTTTAAATAATATTGAAATAAGTAAAGAAACATCAAAAAAATGCTGTATTAAATTTCCCTCTCTCGTGATTTCGTTCACTACTGTTTTAGATAAAGACGAATGGTTCTAAAAAATTTACAAGAACGAAATTTTGAACGTGTACGTTTTAGTACGAACGGTTCGAGTGTCAGTCAAGCATTTTTACAAAAACAGGCTGTAAGTCCCTAAAAAATACAAAACTGTACAAGGAAAAGGTCGTACGTCCAAGACATCCAATATCTCCCAAAACGCAATGGAATTTTGTCAAACAAAATACATATCTGTATTGAAGCGAAATAAATAAACGAAGAATACATACTTTTCCACCATAATAAAAACTTTAATACAGAAAGCGCTGGAATGTTTTTTTTTCTTCCTCCTGCAACATTTATGAAAAGGGACTTATGATCTTTTCGGATGAGGCAGAGGATACATGAAATTTAAGCCATTTCGATGTTATAATGAGTCAAAAACCTTGAAAATACCGAAAACTGATAGGTATCGTACTATGGTAGCTATATCAAAACGAGGACCGATTCAGTCTATTTTCAACACCAAACAACAGAGGAGTTGCACCAAATTAAAAGCTTTATCTCAAATATTGCGAACTGTACTGGACATGGTTTATCGACTTAGAATTTTATGCTGATTAAGAATACTCTAGCTTCCACATTAATTGAGTTAGAACGCTATATTTTTGCACCAGAGTGTATTTTTGCCACAGACAGGCAAGTATGAATATGGGCTATATGGGCCCATGTTTTGCTATAGCTCCCATATTACGGAACCTCCGGATTTTCTACATTTTGAAGATTTTAGCTTAAATTTTTAACCGAACTAGCTAAAGATTGACATTTGAAGTGGGCTTGAATCAACTGTGGGCATTGAAAAATACAATTGTGAGGTAGTTAATGACAGTATTTACCTCGCTATCGCCATAAATAAAACAAACAACATCAGTTTTAAAATAAAGAGAAAAAGCAGCAAACAGCCGCAAAATCCATACTTGGATAGCAGAGACCTCCACCAAGGAATCCATGGTATGACTAGGAGTGTCGTGCTGCTACCGAAGAGAAAAATGAGGCATATAGGGCAACTCTACAATCAGTAGCAACGCGTAGCGCACGAAAGAGTTATCGGGAGAAAATGAGAGAGGAAAAGCGTTTTTCCGCAGGCAGGGGTGTGTAAAAATCGAGACGAACAGTAGCCAGGATGAGGTCAGAATGTTCTACCAAAGGGTGAAACTTCAAACGGATGGTACAGGCACATCCTCCTGTAAAGATCAGTAAGGTAATTTGGTAACTGGTACAAATAGTGTGCTCAGGGTATGGAAAGAACATTTTTCCAACATGATTGTATCCGATAGTAGCGAAGATACCACAGATCCAATCCCAGAAGATGGTATTAAATGTTCCGCCGAGCCAAGATCAGGTAAAGACAGCAATAAACCTCCTGAAGAATAATAACTGCTGCCTTATTGGCCCGATGGCTTACCAGCCTAGTTTTTCAAAACCGGAGGCGACACGCGTATAAGATGTATTCATCAGCTAGTTAGCACCATCTGGCAGGAGGTAATAAGTTCCCGACGATTGGAACCTGATCATCCTGTGTCCTGTCCACAAGAAAGGACATAAGACTGTATGCTCTAACTATAGGGGCATAAGTATTCTCCCTATTGCCTACAAGATAGTGTCAGGGATGATGTGCGAACGACTAAAACCTATGGTCAGCGAAATAATTGGACCATAGCAATGTGGCTTTAGACCTGGCAAATCCAACATTGACCAGATATTTACGCTGCGGCAAATACTGGAGAAGACCCATGAGATGCAGATCGACACCTACCACCTTTTTGTCATTTACAAAGCCCCCTACGTTCAAAGGTATTCCAAGCCATGTCTGAATTTGGTATCCCTGCAAAGCTCATTCGGCTTTGTAGAATGACATTAACTGATACTCCTCCTCAGTTAAAATAGTAAAGAACTACTCGGAAGAGTTTAGTTTCAAAAGAGGTTTCACACAAGGAGACGGCCTCTCGTGTGACTTATTCAATTTTCTGCTGGAAAAGGTTATACAAGATGCGAAGGTCAAAATAAGTGGCACAATATATAAAAACAGCCATATGTTACGTGCTTATGGCGATGATATTGGCCTCATGGGTCGATTGGTAAAGGAAGTAACTGATTCCTTTGCAAAATTCGAAAGGTAATCTGCTAAGTGGGTCTGGCGGTAAACGGTGAGAAGACCAAGTTGATGGTGTCGACGCACAGGCGTCCACAGAGATCGGACCAACTGTTGACATTGATTCCTATAATTTTGAGGTAGTAAAACACTTCATCTACCTCGGCACCGCCGTAAACGCAACAAATAACATCAGTTGTGAAATAAAAAGAAAAATTAAATTGGCCAACAGATACTACTTTGGCTTATGTAAGTAGTTTAAGAACAAAGCCACATCTCGTCAAACAAAAATAACGCTTTCCAAAACACTGATACTACCCGTGCTGATGTATGATTCCGTAGCCTTGGTATTTGCGTAAGCAGACAAGGCAAGGCAATGATTGCATTGGCTATGCCATATCATAAGAATGAGCGATGTAGCGGGTTCATCATCGCTCATTCCTATGATATGGCGCATAAATACGTGCCATATGGCGGTGCACGGCGAATTGGCAGCCCAAGCTTAGGTGAAGCAAACAAGTGGATGAAGTGATGAAAAGACGCGGTATTCCAGAGAGCGAAGCAACAAACAGAGAGAATTGGAGATCTTTTCTCTGTTAGACTTATGGGCCAGCTAAGTAAGTAAGTTGCCTTTAAGAAAAGTTTTAATAACACGTATTAAATTTTAGTAAATTATAAGTAATAGTTATTAAAGATTAGTAGTATTTCTGAAAGGTCTTTCATAGGAATCAAAGATCATAGGAGTTCCTAGAAAAAATTAGGTCTTCTAACAGATTTTCTCATAGAAGAGTTAAAGAACCTCCAGGTCCAGTGGTCAAGTATTATGCCAAAGAGAATATCCAATTTTTTGCAATAAAGCTGAGATCTAGTCTAAGATATAAAAAGGCAAATATAATTCGATCTCTATGAAGCTTTATCTGTGTTTGCAAAATAAAGTATTTAATCATTCTGTCTGCTTTGTTACACAATTGATATGATCTCGTTTCGGAAAACGCCCTAGCAGGGTTCCTACATTATGTGTAGAAGGATTTTTTAATCGCAAGGAACAATGTGCGATCGATTGTAACCCTCCCAAGTAAAGGGAGATACAGTCCTAAATATATGGGCTATCAAAACCTATTTATATGTGGTGGTTATTGATCCGAACTCTTCCATATGAAAAGGTTTCCTCTTATTCCTTCGAGAATATTTTTAGAAAAACGATTTAAGGTAAATAAATTGCCTCATTGTGCATTGCATTGTCTTATAATAAGATTCCTGAGGCCATGGTTAAGACATGTTCGCCACAGACTTTTTTATGTTGTCTTGTTAAATTTATCGAAATAATGGACAAAAACCAAATGCAAAGACCACCACAGCTACAGCCGTTTTGGTTTTCAATTATGCGAATGTGTCTACCTGATCAACCGCAACAGGAAAAATAACGTCTTAGCCTAGCTTAGACTAAAATTATATAGGTCCCAGTGGTCAAATTTAATATTTACTCTTTGTATATGACTAAAGACAATGAACAGAAGAAAAAAGAGGTAACAATAAGAAAAAACGTTACAGCCTGGTTAACAAGTGCAATTTGTAAGCATGTATTTTGATGTGGTTTTTAGCTACCTCAACACAACATGACATTCTTAGTGTTTTTTATTCGACGAGGTTTGTTGCTTATGAAATTATTTAATTATATTTTTAAATATTCAAAAATTTTGTGGCCTAGAAGGGTAATAGATTTTAACGCTCTCGATATAATTATTTGATAATGTATATCGTTATTACGTTGTTTAACTAAATTATGTATAGTTCAGATCTGAAAAATGATCCTTTGCAATAACGAAAATCTTCAGGATTTAGTAACATTTCTTCAAAACTGGCTTGTAAAAAACTGTAAAATTCCATACTAATAATGATATTTATTATTTAAAAATTTATTATATAAAAATGTAAGAAATGGTTTCATGGGCGTAGGCAGGAATAGATGGGGATGGGCAATTACCGTAATTGCTGTCCGATAACACTGTAATTTTTTAAGTAATGGAAAATTAACCATAGTCTAACACCGCAGTGTGATAGAAGACCAAACAGAATACTGTGTTCCGGCGCATTTCCTCATCATATGCAGTTTTGCGGTTATGGGCCCCAAAAGATTTGAAGCCTTGATGTCAAAACTAATAGTATTGTCCAAATCGGTAAGGATTCTGATTTATTCTTAGAGACAAAGTTGTTTCTCTCCATCTTTAAGGTCAAAATCGCTCAGGTCAAATTTCTTAAAATTACTTTAAAATTACCTTCGCCTTAATAAGACAAAACAAAAAAATAAACAAAAAAACAATACTATTTTATTATTTTCTTCGCGGGTTCTGGTCCTTTCATAGAAAGTAAACCGTTCAAAATTCAAGAAAACAATTAACTACGAAAATGCTCCTAAGGTCTCAGTAAGTAACTTTTCAGAACATCTGAACTTTATAGGAACGGTTCTTAAAGATCAAAAAAGTAGAACAAATATTACTGTAGAATACAGTCGAAATACATATTGGAAAATAAAAATAAAGAAGAAAATAAAACAAACAACTAATTTTTTTCAATTGACCTTAAGCCAAAATAAATCAACCAGAAAACAAAAAAGTAAAACAACTTTAAATAATCAATTTTCCGGGATACATGTCTTCTTTTTTATCTACTACAACGCTACGCCTATACCGACAATTCTTTGCAGAAATATTTCCCTAGTGAAGACTACATAACAAATTTATGGCATTTCGGTTCGATAATGTGGGTAAAATCGTTCAAAATGCCGAAAATCAGTCGGTACCGTTCTATGGGGTTATATCGAAACGTGGACCGATATACATAGCTTTTTGTGAATACCAAATATCTAAAGAGTACTGTAAACTTCTGTATCAACTTATAAGACCCTATATTAAATGATGCGAGCTCTCTCCTGATTTCAATAGACAGATGGACGGATAGACAGTCATCTTTATACTTTACTAGCTGAACCCGGTGCGCTTCGCTACCCCGCAGCACATTTACTTGAACCCAAATTCCGTCACACATTCCAAATTTCAATGAAATCGGGCATATATGACGTGTTTGGTGCATCAAATACTTGAAATCGGACGAAAATATATATGGGAGCTATATCCAAATCTGAACCGATTTCGATATATTTTGCCACATTTAGTTATAGGCCAAATTCCGTCACACATTCGAAATTTCATTGAAATCGAACATATATAGCGTTTTTGGTAGATCAAATACTCGAAATCGGACGAAAATATATATGGCAGCTATATCCAAATCTGAACCGATTTAGATATATTTTGGCACATTTAGTTATAGGCCAAATTCCGTCACACATTCCAAATTTCATTGAAATCGGACATATATAGCGTGTTTGGTACATAAAATACTTGAAATCGGACGAAAATATGGGAGCTATATCCAAATCTGAACCGATTTCTATATATTTTGGCACATTTATTTGTAGGCCAAATTCCGTCACACACTCCAATTTTGGAGACTGTATCTGTAACCCTTCTATAGATATTTGCATACAAAATTTAAATTTTTTGGAGGTACCTCTGATTCTGATGCTATATCTCCGGATCAAAAAATTTATAGCCTATGTTACTTTCAGGCGATGTTGTAATATACCCTGGAAATTTCAGCAAGATCGGTTCAGCGGTTTTTGAGTCCATAAATTTCAAACAAAAGAACAAACAAACATACAAACATTTTTCTACTTTATCTACAGATAGAGATGCTGCCGAATATTTCGGTATTTTACAAACAGAATGACAAAATTAGTATCTTTGGCGGAAAGTGTCCTTTGGCTAACACCTCAAAAAGAATACAAGTAAAACCAACGGTAAATTCGGGTAGGCCGGTAGACAATCAGAAATGATTTAATATACATAGAAATGAATATATCCACCATCCTATAGAGGTAATGCCTGTAATATAACGTCGATTTGTTAAACTTTCGGTCATTTAAATTATATCTCCATTATCAAACATACATTTGCGACTTTCTCAGCATAAATCTATTGACAAATTCACCCCACACGCCTCATATGGGCATTACATTAATCGGAAATTCATTTGATCCCTTCTCATCGAAGAGCAACAGGATTTCTCATAGCATACGAGTAGGTCCTTTCATAGAGGGACAAAAGGTCAAGTAAGGTTTCTTATAGATGACCTCATACTCTTCTGTTATTAACATAGGCTTCCTTATAAAAGACGCTTGGTTTTTCAAAAGTCCTTCAAAATACCAAAATTTTCTCATTTAACAATTTTTTTTGATTTAACAAATTTTTTATAAATGTAGAACAAATTGTTGCCCGGGGTCGGAGTCAAGCTTTTTTCACGACTCCGACTCCAGCAAAATTTGCTAGACTCCGACTCCAACTCCGACTCTAACTCCAAAACACTCGTTCGCATCCGATTAAGAACATCAAAAAGAACGCAACACGGGAAGTTGAAGACTATGATGAAGTGAGCAAGTGACCATTGAAGTCGAAAGGTCGGTAACCAAAATTAAATTTCTTAGTTTGACTTCTGAGACAAATTGCATGTAGAAAGAAAGTAGATTAGGTAAGGTTGGGTTATAGGGTGCGCAGCTGCCGTTGCTTGTTGGCATCCACTTCACTTGGAGACCAGTGGTCCATTGTGCTCATCCTTAAAAGAGATAAAAATTGTAGGAGGGGGAAAGAACAGAAAAGAGGCAGGTGGAAGGTAGGTAGAAAGGAGAGGTATGAAAGAGAAAGGGTGTTTATTAAATTTGTTGAGTCTAGGATGGCCCACTCTATAGCCACCTAAGGCTCCTGGAATAAGTTAATAGGGTTGCGGGTCTAAAGAGGAGAAGAAAGAGAGAGATACAATCTCATTGACACCTAACAGCCTGTGTCTTTTGACAGTCAGTCTAGGACACCAGCAGAGTAGGTGTAAGATTGTTTCAGTCTCTTCCACAACTTCACACATCCTGCAGTACTTAAAGTTGTTTTCCTCCCACTTACTTGTCATATCGATTTTGATTTCTGATTTACCTGATTCTGATTTCAAGATTACCATTACCATTATCTTCTGCCAACTTCCCTTGCTCTGTAAAGTTCTGAACTTTTCCCCCATTGCTTACTTGTAGATTATTAGTTAAAATGAAATCGAATATGTACTCGCCTCTTATATTGGTGCCACTGCTTGCCTAGAGGAAGTCATGGGGATTTGCTCCACATAGGGTTCTTGAATTAAAGCGATCTCTACATCGGATCTTGTAAGGGAGAGAAGAAGTTCGGCAGCTGTCGCTTTACAATGGTGCAGGTTTATTTCCACCTACAATTCTTACTTCGACTACGGAATGGGCATGTCATGATATAGTTCGCACTCGTGCTCTCCATTGTGAAATTGAATCCTGGAAGGAATTGACCAACTGGTGCCTGTTTTGAAATTGAATCCATGTCGTTGCTGCAATTTTGGATGGGATCACAGCAGTAGAATTCGCGGCCAGCTTGCAATCGTCCTAAGTGCGCCAGAGCAATTCACTGTCTAGATGATAGTGATGACCTTGTCGCCCTTGTAAACAACTGTTCTGCCAAAGCCATTCTGTCAGAAGTTATGACCTTTCTAGACGACTTTCTTATAGCAACCAATGATCCACACTGATCCTGAATTCAAGATAAGAAAGCTTTTACAACATCTTCTTGGGATTGTTGCGATTTTTCGGCATAGTTATATTTCATACGCATAGTTCCATGATTCTCCACCTGGATCCATCTTATAAACATCCTTTGAAGCACCGCAATCGTATTTTTTCGAAATTTCTTGCACCAATCAACACGGGATCCGACGAGAAAACCCGAATTTTTGGCGCCAAGTGTCAATGCAATATCAAATGCTAGTTGGTAAAATGAATATCCACGTACGCCTTTATCTAACGGTACATAAAATGGCGATCTTGCATTATTCGTTTACACACGGCTTAATTTTTTCTGGCACAGCGATCGTTTTTGGACGACCCTGGCGAACTTCGTTTTTTTTTGCGAGTGTCGGCCACGATTGAATTCATTAAACCAGTTTTTCATAGTGCTTTAGGATGGTCCTTTATCGACATACAAAGATTTAATTTGATTATCCACCTCGAATGTTGTGAAAAATTATCGGACGAAAATGTTCACAAGTAAATTCCATTTTTTTTTTTGCAAAGCGATTTTTTCATGTCACTGTAAATAACACAACACATGGTCGTATTTCAAACTGTCCTGGGTACGCTTAGGCTAAAAACAGTCAAACTTTAAAAAAAAAATGTCAAATGACGCCTGTCAAATGTTGCCTTTTCTAGTTCCCCTCGTAATATTATTCCATAAGGATTTGAATTCGGTTGCAATTAATAAATCAATGAAAATATTTATATTTGTAAACTAATTTGGTTTACTTCCACAACACTGGAGGATGCTGTTGCTATGTCAGTTTATTTTGAAAAATTACAAGTGTTCACGCGTGTTCTACATGTTCTGCAGGGGCCGAAAAACGCCGCCTATACAACAAAGTGAACAGTTGAAAATTATGTCAGAAGTGGTATTCTTACACTAAAATTAAAATAAAAACATAAATAGATACATATATATTTTGGTATACGAAGGCAGGAAATAAAGTTTGGAAGTGTAAATTATTACAACATTTTTAGTGACTATCTAATAAGAGGAGAACTTATTTTAATGAAAATAAATTTCATGATACACCATCATTATTGATTTGAATAAACAATTGATTTTGAATAAACAATCTAATCATTTTGCATATAAATGTAAATTATATTATACATTAAAATATTTTAGATTCACTTTGGCAGTTTTTTGAGATGTGTGTTTACTTATATAGCCCTTACTTTACAAATAATAAGTAAACACACATGTAAACAAAACTGCCAAAGTGAATCTAACATATTTTAATGTATAATATAATTTACAGTTATGTACAAAAAACACTTTTAGGCCATCGTTAGGGACCTAGGTGGTCCTGTTTAATGTTAATATATCCTGGTACTTTTTAAGTCGATTGTGCGACCCACCTGATACAGTTCTGCTGTAGGTAATATTTATTGTAATTTGTGAAATGAAAAAACTCATGAAACGTCTCAGTGATGAGCCGGTACCCCCTTGGTCTATATGGTAACCCTATTAATACCTACTATGCCTAATATTTTTGATACTTGTTAGCAGTTAATCCTTGTTAAGAATAAAATGTTGATTTTTAAATATTTACCGAAGACATGGCGTATTTTGGAACCTTAATTACATATTGAAAACATTTGCTTGACACCTTGCATTACATGTTAATTATTCTTTTGGTTATTATTGTTGAACTAAGTGGGCTAATTTTTTATTTATCCTCTCATTTTGGTCTTAAAAAAACGACATTTTTTATTGCAACTATTTGTCATTTTTTACTAATTAATGCATGAAAAGTGTTTGTTTCTCATTTTGAAAACAATTAGAATTGTCATAAATGAGTTAAATAATAAATCACAATAAATTTATTTCAGAATGTTTTCTGTGGATCTAATAAAGGTCATGCTCTAATTTATTATTGTCAATTCAAATAATAAAAACTTTTCCTATATCTTTCGAAACCACCTCGTATTAAAAAAAAACAAATATGCACTTGGAAAAATCTATAGATATATTTCAGTATTGAATTTCTTTGAATTTATCAGGGCAACAAAGTGTTCTCAGATATGTATTTATAAAACATAAAAATTAATGTTGTTTACAAATAAATGCCTGTATAAATGTATCGGAACTTTCACACTCATCGATGCGAATGTGTTTTTCAATGCTAATTGAAATATACATTTTCACAACAATTTTCAAGGTATTCAGCGGATAAGAATGCCCTGAATTTTTATGTGTAGATGTGCGCTACAGGTGTTTTACATAATTTGGCAGATGTTTGGCAAAATCTGTTCGGTGAACGCAAAGTCTTAGGGAAAATCAATACTGCTGTGATACTACCAGAGAAAATTTTTTATAGAGAGACCAGGGGAAAACTTTTTATTTGAGCTACATACATATATGAATGAAAAATAAAAAAGGTGTGCGTATGCATGAACAGAAATTGAATTTTTATTTGGAATTTATTATTTAGATGTAATCTGATGAATGATGATTTTTTTTTTATTTGTTTCTGAATTTAAATAAAAAAACAAATGATAAACACAATGTTCTCTATTATTACTTCATGTTTTCATCCGAGGGATAATCCACAGTTAAAGTATCACAATAAACCTAAATATAGTATTCACGTAAAATCCTCAATATTAATTTCTTATGTTGAAGCTATTTTTAAGGGTGTTGCTAATGAGTTTTGCTTATCTTTTTATACCCTCCACCTTTAGGCTAGAAAGGGTATATACACTTTGATACGACCAAAAATGTGCCTCATAGAAATAACGGTCTTAGACCCCAAATATGTTTGGACGAAATTAGTTTCAGACAAATTTGAGTCGATTTAGCCATGTCCGTCTGTCTGTGTGTCTGGCTGGCAGTCTGGTGCACACGATAACTCTCGAACGGATCAACCGATTCGAAGCAAATTTTGGGTATCGTATTATTTTGTCCAAACTTAGTTTAAGTTCGAAGATGGGCCATATCGGTCCACTCCTTCGTGTATCTCAGCCACAAGAGTTCAAAATTTTTCTATATATGTATATATCCCACACAAAATTTGCATTAAGGGAAGTTTAAGAGCGCCTCTCGGATCGTTTTCAGTAGGTATGTTGTACTTGCTGTTCCCTTTACGAAGATGTAATTTTTTTTTCTTGCGCAAGTCCACACTTCTTGAGATATTGGCCTAAAAGCTCCAAGAAACCCCGACGGCACCAACCAATATGGCAAATCCGCAAGATAATTATCGCAGGGAGTTTCTGATTGGTGCAGACTTTGCACATCGTATGATTTCATCCAGTCATGTACCAGGTTGGAATATGGACTACTTCGGAAAAATTGAAGCTTAAAAGTCCCTTTTGGATAGTTTTGAAATTTTCTTCAGTAGGTTGTACATGCTGCAACGACGCAATTTTTTTCGGGCGCAAGTCCATACTTCCTGAGATAATGACCTAGAAGCTCTATGAAACCCTGACGGCACCAACTAAAATGCAAACCCGCAAGATAATTCTCGCAGGGTGCTTCTGATTGGTGCAGACTTTGAACATCGTATTATTTCATTCAGTCATGTATCAGGTTGGAATATGGACTATATCTGTCCACTCCTTCGGGTACCTTCCGAACAAAATTGGGAAAAAGCGAAGTTAAAGCTAATCCTGGATCGTTTTAATTTTTTTTAAATAGGTTGTCCTATTGGCACCACTTACAACGGTACAATATTTTCCGGAGTAAGTCCATACGTCCAAAAGCTCCAAAAACCCTGCCAGCACATATCAAAAGTGTTATTGCGCATTCCTTCGGTCCCACACAAAATTCGGAAAAAGTGAAGTTTAAGAGCGCCTCTCGGATCGTTTTGGATTTTCCTTCAGTAGGTTGTACTTGCTGCTCCCTTTACGACGATACAAGGTAACTCTAAAACTTTTTAAAAATTTTTTCCAAACTTAGTTTAACATAATTTAATCTGTACTTCGAGTTCACTGTGAATCAGAAGTTTGCTTACTAAAAGTTGTTTGTATACGTCGATGATTTGGTATTGCCCCACATTACGGTACTCACAGATTCCACGTATTTTAAACAAATTCGTGATCGTTGTAATTGTTATTTCTTTTTTTTTTGTCAGTGGCTGAGGGTATATCTCCCTCAGCACAGCTGACTTATACTTTCTAGGGTGCATTAAACACACTTCGTAATAGAGAAGTATTCGTTATAAGAAAGTTCGCTATAGAGAGGGTAAAAAATGTGAAAATTTAAAGAAAAAAACTATGTTTTCAATTTGTATTCGCTACAGAGAAAAAATCGTAACAGGAAAGTTCGATATAGAGAAGTTCGACAGTACATACATATGTATGTATTACTGTGTGAGGATGTAATAGTACGTTTATATATAACCGGATTTAACAAATCCACTGGGTTTCAAATGTCAATTCCTTTGCGTATACGTCAAATAAATCCTGATTAAGAAGGTTAACTCTTCAAAAGGTTATAATATAAACATGGCCTTATGCCCAATTGAAAAAAGAGGGAACCACAAATATCCAATAATCCGTTTAGAAACAGCGATTTAGAGAAAACATCTGCCTATAGTGTAAAAGAATAAACGTCCCCTATTCACAATATGATAATTTTGAAACAACAAATCAACGAAGACATGCTATACTATTCGGTATTTTGAAGGTTTAAGCTTCATTATCACACCTAAATGGCTGAAATTTTGTACTTAGTTTTCATTGCGGGTATAAAACTTTTCCCGAGAAAATTGTTGGAACAGCCATAGAATGGTAATTCCCGATTTTCGGTATTTGGAAGGTTGTGGCCACAATAACCCATCGAAATGGCTGAAATTTGTTAGTTAGTCTTTGTTGGGGTTATTCAACTTTCGGTATGGGCCCACGCCTTCATATAGCTCCCATAGAACGGTACTACCCAATATTTGGTGTTTGGATGGTTATGGCCTTAACATTCCACAGAAATGGATGAATTATAATGTTTGTTGGGGGTATACAATGTTTCCCGATAGAACGGCACCTCACGATTTCCGGTATTTTGAAGTTTGTGGATCCAACAACCCTCCGAAATGGCAAAAATTTGGTATTTAGTCTACGTTGGAGGTAAAAACCTTTCCGATTGAAATTCGTCGGTATAAGTACACGTTTCGATATAGCCCCCATTAAACGATATCTCCCGATTTTCATAATTCTGAAGGTTGTGACGTCAATATCCTATAAAATATTCCAGAAGAGAATTATCAGTATAGGTCCAATTCTTACTATATTCCCCATAAAAGCGTACCTTTCGATTTTCGGTATTTTTAAGTGTTTAGGCACATTATCTTGCTGAAATATCAGAAATTTGGTATTTAGACTTCTTTCCGCCAGAAATTTGACGGTATAGATTGACATTGTGATATTTCCCCTATGGAACGGTACTTCCCGTTTTTTTATTTTTAAGGTTAGCCACATTGTTTTACCGAAATGGCTGAAATTTGGTATTTAGTCTTCTTCATAAAAGAAAGGATACTAATTGTTCCATTTTACTGCAATACAACTCGTGGGGGAGGGCAAAACAAGTTTGGCCCGGCAGCACTTAACGCAGTTCTTACTTGTTTTCACATTTTAGCAGGTGGCTGTGGCATGCTTGGACCACTTAAACCTGATATCCATATGACCCCAAGTATGTTAGCTATTTAGAGATTGGAAATGTTCTACTGTAAACCTGGATATATAGTGGCAATCTAATCCCCGCTATCCGGGTTACGCAAAAAGTTGAACCAACAAATTCCATTTTTAATACCCATGTGTCGTGTGGGCGTATGCCGCATGCTGGGCTGAGTACGGTGTTTTCAATCCTTGTTCTATTGAAATTTAGACGGCTGCACCATCCCGAGCATATTTGAGTCAAAACTACTCTCGTTTGTCGTGGCAGCTGAAGCTACTCAGCTGCAAACCGCATTCATACGACAGTGTGACAGATACGACTGCTTCTTTGTTCATGCTATTCAATCCTGCTTGATTAGCTTGCTGATCTAGGGTTTATGTCTTGTGACGTTGGACCTTTCTTTCTAGATCATGGCTTTCCAAAATGGGAAAAACCAACAAAATCCATTGAAAAATGAATGCGTTATGGCATTTTTCGTGTTTCAACTTTTTGGTTTTTTTTTCATATTTTCCTTTATAAAACATTGATACCTTGTGCGTAATTGTTAAGCAGGTTAATCACAATTAGAATCATACATGCTAAGCTACCCATCTTTTATAAAGGAAAATATGAAAAAAACCAAAAAGTTGAAACACAAACAATGCCATAACGCATTCATTTTTCAACCGATTTCGTTGGTTTTTCGCATTTTGGAAAGCCAACTAAATTTCCTAATTGTTAACATTAAATAATTTTACTGTTAGGTGTCGTTTACGCAGCCTAGAGCACAAGGAAAAACTTTTTACTGTTTTTTTATTGCATTTTTGTCACACTTAAACCACTATTACTTAGCCATTTGTTAACCGATTTTAAAAATCTATGGCTTGTTCGAAAGGCATTACTCTCCCCTTTATAATGAAGTAATTAAGAAGTAATGTCCGTTTAAATTTGAAAATCCAAGAAAGTGAAAAATCACTGCATTTACCGTTATAAAATCAAAACACGAAGTGACCCAAAGAAACCAAAGGTATTTTCGTCTTCTATGGACTCCCACAAATCCGAATTTGTGCATCAGAAATCCTGCAAAAAATTTTTGTCCACTTTTGTATCACAGTGTTATTAATAAGTTAATACGAAAAGCGTAAATGTCATTATATCAAATAAAATTAAATAATGCATTACTGAACTTCAATGCATTTGGTGCGGAAACTTTTTTCGCGGTAGAGAAAAAATGACACCGTATTTCACAGTTGTTTTTCATGCTCTACACGGCTATGCAGTGGTATTTTTGGTATTTGCAAAAATGACTGCTACCCCCATTCATTCAATGTACGGTTCATTTGAGCCAGACACAAGCGAGATAGGTCTGTATAAACAGATTGGTAGCAAAGCTAGTGTCTTGGGTACCGGGGCTTTGAAATGTTTTGGAAAATGAGACTGAGGTGAACTAGCAAGGCGAGGTGCCCAGTCTCCTGACCTTCAGGTGGAGGACTGTGTCAAACAACCATTTCCCTTTTTCCTCTATTAACTCTACGTAGAGAATTGCTAGACATACCTGGGCGCATGGTATCGAAGTTAATCTGGCCAGCTATCTCAGGACGTAAAACTGCGTGCAGCTAACTCCTTTTTCTACCCTTCCTCGCAGTTTAATCTACTCTCCTCATGTTTCCTCCCCCCTCCTTTCTAAGGCATGCATGTGTCATCTTAATTGTCTTACCATTATAGTTTTTGATTTCGTCCCATTGTATTTTCTTTAATGCAACTTTCTACGTCCTACTACCTACTACTAATTGCTTAGCCCATTGAACAGAATTAAATCACATGCCTTTTTTTAATTTCCCAATTTTTATTTCAAAATTATGAGGCATATACCAAATACACATGTTTGTGTGTCAAAAATTGTTTTCAAATATGTTGATCTCCATACATTTCTTTGCAGACATCATCGACAATGCATCGTTTCAAACGCTTAATTTCTTCTCGTCGTTGTCTTGACATTATTACATAATTGATTACTTTATGCATTTCTTCGAAATATAGCAAACCGCAGGTGCCGCATGACAAATCCAAATAACGGAAACGATTCACATTGCAGGTGCAGCCATCAAAAACAAAATAAATCATTTTCGAACCATCGTGCCAGCGAAAGATCACATAATTGCCCCAAGGAACCATAATGTAGACACGATCGGCACAGCGAAAGGCGGCATGTATTAATTTGCACAAACTATCATATGAACCACATTCCGAACCTACAACAGCCATTGTTTTGGGATGTTCCAATAAACCAGGATAAGAATTCGGGCGATAGGTAACGACATCCTGAGAACAATTGAAAAGGCATGGCTCTTCGACATCGAGTTTTTGGGGCTCTTCTTTTTTCGGTTCCTCAGGTTTGGGTTCTTCTACTTTTTCGACGGGTTTCTCCACAACTGGTTGGGCCGGTGCTGGTTTTCCCTTCTTACCTTTGTCCTTCTTGTCTTTGCCACCTTTCTTGGCCATTTTACTTTGGGTAGTATTAGGGAAATTTCTTGTTTAAAGTATGAATTTTAGAAAAATATTGCGGGTTTTAAATGATGAGAAACATAACGGTAAAATGTCAATAACAAATTTCAAAAAAATTTAGAATTTTGATCAGAAAATTTTTATAAGTCGAATAGAATAGAAACTGAAAATATTTTTTTTCCTTATTTTATTTGTTGTTACAAAAGCAATGCCTACATATTTAAATATTTTAAGAAAAAAGTTACAGTGTATATGGTAAATTTCAAATTTCCTTTACAATTACATAGAAAAAAAATTAAAAACTTTTTTGGCGAGCACATCCGCCATTTTTGGTACATGGGTTAAGAAAAAAAATCGTGGTTTCAAATCTGTTCGCGTTCACAAAATTGGATGCTGCACTCAAAAGTTATATGCGGTTTTACTCTCTTGTAAAGAAAAAATATTTAAAAATTCCTATTGAGTTGTAATAAGAACATGTATATATGAATCGTTAGCAGAATGTGATATCTATCCGTAGATGCTAAAATAGTTGCTAAATTTATTTTTATTTTCGCGGTAAATCAAAAAATATTGAAGAAATCTTGGAATAAATTTTATTTATTCTAAATCAAAGTCCAAAAAATCTCTAAAAAAATAATTTAAAAATACGTACAGAATCTAGACAACGCCTAGAAAAATGTGAGACCAAAATTATAAAGATCGCGTTTATAACTTGCATATTATAGCAACAACAAACAACGGAAACTTATTGTAGGAAATTTTTTCAAAAATATATTTTTGGTTAAATACGAAAAATTTGAAAAATAAATGTTGGGATTTATTCTATTATTTCGCTAAATTTCGATCCAAATACTGAAGTATTTTGCTTAAACTTCTACGAGAAAAGTAATTAGTCATCGTGAAAGTATATTTGCTTTCTCTGATAAGCAATAGAAATAAGAAGTAGAGAGTAATATTGAAATTACAACCAAAGAAAAAACACAAAAATTAAAAGGCGTGTAATTCGCGAATCCGTTGAAATCAGTTGGGGTGCATGTGCTTTTCGGATACAGGGAGTCCATGTCTATCAATATGCATGGATTTTCCCATGTTTCATTCAGCGGCCAAAGTGTGCCATCAGTTGCATCTTACTATTCAAAAAACCTTCAAGTGGGCAAAAATTACGCGATGTGCATATGATAATAAGGTGCATCCGATTTCAATGGCCCCCTATTAAAAATACGTCAATATAAATTATTTTAGACAGATTCGTCAAGAACTGCGGATGTGCCACCACATTCTATTTTGGGATAAATAGGGATATTACTCCCGAATCTTTGTAATTTGTGACACACCTTTTTGGCAAATATAATAATAGCGTATAAAGGATTACATTTATGTAAAAATAATCAAAGAAAACCGCGGTTCAATTCGCGGAATTGTCAAAATATATTTTTGCAGATTTTCCTACTTTCAAGGTATCTATATCCGGCGTTTTAGTGGATGGATTTGACCGCGGAAGAGCTCATTAGATCCGGCACGTAAAAAAACTAAAATCACGCGGGGTTCAGGGGTACCTGTACGACAGTTGTAAATTTTAAAGCCAAAAAATAGGTTTTTTCAGAAAATTTACGGACCAAATTTTCGCCTTTGGACTTCTATTACTAGGAAGCTGTACGGAGCACACTCATAAGATATTCATCGAACGACGTGGAATCGCGAGTTCTACAATCCTATAAACTAGTTTCGATTATTATCTAGTTGCACCATCTAATTATAAGAAAAATTCGAAAAACACTGAAATCAAAACTTCAAAATGTCAGCATCGATTTTAGGGGGATACAGTGTATATATCGAAAAGTCATACACTAGAACCATATTGCCTAAGGGGTATTCTTTAGTTCTTTCTTTGAGCATAGGTTTGAATTTTCCGTGGTTTGGCCAGAAATCAAGAAAGAACACAAAAAAACTTGTAAACTTCAACACATTTTTCCCATTTTTTTATATTACCACAAGCGCAGCTTCCACGAAAATTATTTGTTATGGTCCCTATTATGAGATCGTAGCTAAAACACTTCAATATATATAAATGTATTCATATTTTATAAAATATATTAACAGTTCGCGACTTATTAAATGGTGAACCTCAACTTCAACGATTGTAAAACTTTTTTGAATATTACCATATGCAATGTTTCATTTGTTTTCATTCTGTAAATGGTACTTATCTGTTTTTGTTATTGTAGCAACTAAAATTTGTTGATTGTCTTTGACTTATAATAGACAAACTTGCATGTAAAAATTCTCAGGTTGCAGGTAAGAATGGTTTCAAAGAAGTGATGTGTTCCTTCCCAATAACTTTACCACTCTTTTAACTAACCAACAATTGTTCCGTCCGTAGTCGTCGATAAAAAGGAGGTTCATATCATTGTGCTAATACTAGAGCTAAGAATAGAACATACAAAAAAGCGTTAAGTTCGGCCGGGCCGAAATTTTTATACCATCCACCATAAAATATTCTGAACTAAAATGGAATAATTATTTTCTTCCCGGTACATAAAGGCCTTGACACATAAGAAGCATGGCATTCTTGCTGATAAAAGACTAAAGACCAAGTTCGACCTAATAAAAAGATTTCACACTTGAATTAAGCCGAACTTGGGTGCCACCGTGGTGCAATGGTATGCACGGCCGCCTTGCACACAGAAGGTCGTGGGTTCGATTCCCCGGCCAGGCAACATCAAAAATTTCCAACGGTGGCAAAATACCCCTCGGTGATGTTGGCGACATTTCCTGAGTATTTCAGAATTGAAAAACTTCTCCACAAGTGGTGTCTTAAGATACGCCGTTCGGACTCGGCGATAAACAGTAGGTCCCATATCATTGAGCTAAATATGAATCGGGGTGCACTCATTGATATAGGGGAAGTCCCTTGTCCCGTATGGGAAGTTGTGGATCAATTTACTAGATATGACTTAAGCTAGAATGACATGCTTCTTATGTGTCAAGGCCTTAATTTTAGGTGGCGTTAAGTTCGACCCGTCCGAACTTGATATACCCTCCACCACCAGTTGTATTGAAGTAAAACTGAACAATTTGTTTCCTTTCGTTTATGAAGAAGACTAAATATAAAATTCCAGCAATTTCAGTAAACAATGTGGCTAACTTTCAAAATACCGAAAATCGGGAGGTACCGTTCTACAGACGCTATATGAAGGCATGGGTTATACCGACAAATTTAGAGGTGAAAGTTGAATTTTCCCAATGAAGACTAAATACCAAATTTCAGCCAATTTGGTGGATATTGAGGCCAAAACCTTCAAAATACCGAGAATCGATAGGTTCCGTTTTATGGAGGCTATATGAAAGCATGGACCTATACCGATAAATTTCATATGGAAGGTCTTATACCCCAAATGAAGACAAAATACCAAATTTCAGCCATTTCGGAGAAATATTGGGGCCACAACCTTGAAAATACCGAAATTCGGAAGGTACCGTTCTATGCGGGCTATATTAAGGCGTGGACCTGTAGCGACAAATTTCATACGGAATTTTTATACCCCTAATGAAGACTAAATACCAAATTTGAACCATTTCGGTGGAATATTAAGGAAGCAACCCTGAAATTACCGCAAATAGGGAGGTTCCGTTTTATGGGCTATATGAAGGTTTGGGCCTATATCAACAATATTCACATGGAAAGTTTTGTACCCTAAGTGAAGACTAAATACCAACTACCATTTTATAGGCATATTGAGGGCATAACCTTCAAAATACCGCAAATCGGAAGCTACAGTTCTATGGGGGCTATATGAAGGCGTGGGCCTGTACCAAAAAACTTCTGGGGGAAAGTTGTATACCCCCAACGAAGACTAAGTACCAAATTTCAGTCAATTGGTGTGGTAACGAAGCTAAAACCTGCAAAATACCGAAAAAACGTGGACCGATATAGCCCATTCGCAATGCCAAATATCCTAGGAGTATTAGAAACTTCTATACCAAATAACAAAGCTTTATCTTAAAATTGCGAGCTGTATCTTGATTTCAAGGAACAGAAGAACGAACGAACAGATGGACATGGTTATATCGTCTTAGAATTGTACCTTAATCAAGGATATACATATATGCTTTATAGGGTCTCCGATGAATACTTCGATGTGTTACAAACGGAATGACAAATTTAATTATACCCTCCATATTATGGTGGAGGGTATAAAAACTCCTAGAAAAACTGCTAAATTTCAAAATATCTCGCAAATTAAATAAGAAATAAAAAATGGGATAAAAGAGACAACATTTTTTAATTTGGTGACTCAGTTTGGTAATTTTTCGCGGAGATGTTCAAAATGCAATTAAAGCTTAAAGTACCGAATTACAGTCCAAATTAGAGAAAAATTGTTCGTAATAGTAAACTACGTCAAATCAGGGTGATTCGCTATATAGGACTGCAATATTTATGTTTGGGTATTTTCTAGTCACTGGAACCATATATAAAAAATTTGAGTTTTATATAATATCTAGAAGAATTTTTCACACACCTTCCCATGTAAGTGCCACAATGATTCTAGGGGGGAGAATGGACTGGGTATTATAATAAAGCAATTCGAACGAATGTTCGGGCGGTTACAGAATGTCTGAACTGGCTCGAGACTGTGCACAATGGTCCCAACCTGCGACAAAAATCGAAAAATCCATATCAGCAAACCTCTGCGACAATTCAGCAAATGGTCTCTAAACGTATCATATTTTAATATTCCAAAACTGTTTTTGTAATTTATAACGGTATTTAACAAAACAAAACAGAAGAAGTTGACATTTACATATGATCTCTTAAAAACTTTAAAAACATCAGTAAGGTTGTGACTTCGTACATGGCAAGTAACTCCAAATTTAAAGGATATATTTTTTTTCAAAATGTAAGTTTTAGTACAAGGTTTTCTAATTACTTTTACATAAAAATTTGTACACATTATTCGCATAAAATATGCTGGAAATCACATTTTTTTATAATACCTTTTTTTGGATTTTTTCCAAGTCCTAAAAATTGAAGTTGAGTTTTACTAACTTCGCCATCCTTCGCCACTCTCCAAATTTGTTGAAGAATGTTCGCAACAGATTCAAGTTTATAAAAAAATTGGTTCCAGCTGCATATATTTGCATTTCCGCGTGTGACATTAAAAATACTGACAATGCCTATGGTCGTTTCCGTGAATATTACTGTATTGCTGTATTCTCAGTTACTTCTTTGTTTTGGTTTTTTCTTTAATTTAGACATTTTTATTTTGGGATCTACTAATGAGTGTATTTTTTTACATGTGTATGTTTCTTATATATGTATGATGCTACATATAATATGAAAAATAAGTAAGAATGTAAAGTTCGGTCGCACCGAATATATCCCCTACCATGAAATATTATGACCTCAAATGGAATAATTTGTTTCTTTTCCTGTCCACGATACCAGTCGGAGACGTTTTTTGACCACTAAGAACTCCAAATAGCAAATTATAACAAATTCCAACCGAAAACGTAGAAAAAAAAAACTTCAAAATAACTGAAATAGGGAGGTACAGTAATTTGAGGGCTATACCGAAACCAGGATCGACGTTTATAAATTTTTTTGTCGCACCTTACAAGTGGGACAACTGTGCTATGCTGAGATTAGAGGTAATGAGACAACAAATTCTCTTCAAAAAAATAGTAGGACAACAATAAACTTATATAGCCCAGAGCCCCTAAATGTCTAACGTCTAGGGCTAAAACCATGGGAAAAATTCCCTTGTAACAAGGTGCGGTAGGGTATACCATCAATATACTATGCGAGAAGGCTAAGAGGCACCCTTACATGTCAACTGCGATTTTGTTAAGGACACATAATTCCCAAAAATAAAAAATACTCCCATTATTCAACATTTTAGGTCTACAATGTCTTAAGTTTGGTTCACCAGGATATGTGGCGATTCTCCTTTTTAAACTTTACCTAACGTATTTAATTGTAACCTCACTTCCATGCTAAACAGTGTCGCAAGTTGTCTTTAATTGTCTTGTACATTTTAGACTCATACAACGGTACTTCCCGATTTTTGATATTTTTCGGACTTTAGGTACATTTTTTTAGCGAACTACCTGTTATTATCCATTTGAGGTTCCTAGGGGTCACAAAACATCTCTACTTAATATTGTCAACATAAATCCAAAAATTGCTAACATGTTTGGGAATAGTCCCCATATAACAGTACCTCCCTATTTGCGGATTTTAGCTACAGTTTTGGATCGAATTACCTGTAATTTAACACTTGAGGTTTTCAGTAGTCACAAAAAACAGCTACATTTTTGGACCGAACTACCTATAATTTAACATTTGAAGTTTCCAGTGGTCACAAGTTTCAGCTAAAATTTTTTACCGAACTAGATGTAATATGACAATAAAGGTTCTTAGGGATCACAATACAACTCCATCAAAAATTGTCTCCATAGGTCCATGTTTAGGTATAGCAACAATATAACGGTACCTCCCGATTTTCGGTATTTGAACGTTTTAGCTAAAATTTTTAACCGAACTAGCTGCAATTTCTCATTTGAGCTTCTCAGTGGTCACGAAAGTTCCCCATCAAAAATCGTCAACATAGTGCCATGTTTTGATATAGCCACCATATAAAGGTTCCTCCGGTTCGGTATTTTGAGGATTTAAGCTACGATTTTTAATCGAACTAGCTGTTATTTGACATTTAGGGTTCTTGGGGATCACAATACAATTCCACCAACAACTATCAGCAGGTATATTCCCCATATAACGGTATCTCCCGATTATTGGTATGTCAAGGGTTTTAGCTACAATTTTTAACCGAACTAGCTGCAATTCTCCAGCAAAAACTGTCAACATGGCTCCATGTTTAGTTATAGCCCCCATATAACGGTACCTTCCGATTTTCGGTATTTGTAGGATTTTAACTGCAATTTGATATTTGAGGTTGTCAGTGGTCACGGAAGTTCTCCATCAAAAATCGCCAACGTCGCCAAAAATTGTAAAGATAGGTCCATGTTTTGGTATAGCCTCCATATAACAGTACTACCCAATTTTTGGTATTTTTAGGATTTTAGCTACATTGTTTGACGAACTACCCGTAAGTTAATATACTAGATTCCCTGCAGTCACAAAACTTTTCCACAAAAAATTGTCGACATACATCCACACTTTAAACTGGGTTCTCAGATTTGTAAAAGCTCAGGTGCCCCAGGTCCTGTAAGGACGCCAGTCAGTCTACTGATGTCTTTTTTACTTAGTTAGTTTCCCGATAGGTTTTTTGTGTTTTTTCCCTTCTCTTCACTGCTTCAGAGGCATATATGTGCCTTTAGCTCTAGCTTTAAAGGGCTTGGCGTTATCTAGACTTGCTGTAGGTTGTCCCTGGCTTGTTTTGCCCAGGAGTTTGCTATTTCATTACCCCTAATCCCGGACTGCCCTGGTACCCATATAATGTTTACCGTACCGTGTTGGGAGTAATTATTTATAGACTTTATACATTCCAAGACAATTCTAGATTTCACTGTCTTGGTTGTTATAGCTCTAATGTCTGCTTTGCTGTCCGTAAGGATGTTTGCAGTGGTAGGCTTTGTGTGAGTATCAAAACAATTCAGACACCCTGTTATTGCTTGGATTTTCGCCTGCAGGATCGTGTTATGGAAGACCTCCCACCTCTCCACTTTAAGGGTCTCATTTTGTACGCCAAAGACCTCGAGCATGAGTTCCGTCTTGAGCTTGCAGCCGTACCGCCTGACGTACACCGATGCTTTGGTTAGGTAACGAACTTCGTCTTTCCACACCAGCTTTAGTCTGTCACATTCCCATGGAGTTGCTATGCTGCTGCAGAGTTTGTGTGTGAGTCCAGGTGGTACAATAGAATATCCCCTCTTGGCTCACAGCAGTTGATTTTTTTGAAACTCACCCTTGCAGAATTTGCTCCAATATTTTGTCGTTGATGGATTTCGCGATCTCCAATAGATGGTTTTGTGTAGCCTTCCAGATCCTTTGCTAGTGTCGATTACTGCATAGCACAGCTCGTTCTTGGCGTAAGTCGATTGCGGCTCCGTTCCGGTTTCCGCGTCCATCTTCCTCTTCTGGATGACATTAGGCTTCCTTTCTGAGTCCTTGGCCATTTCAGAAGGTGACGACGTTACGCTTACCCTCTTCACGTCAGAACTCACCTCTTCAGTCTCAATTGAAGGCACCTTTTGGGAGTCTCCTTTGCTTTTGTCCTGTTTGTCTTGGGCATTTGAAGGTGGAAAGCCCTTTTTCTTCTTACTGGATTTGGCTGCGTTCTGCTCCTCAGGAGACCCTATCCTCATCGCCGCTTCCGATGAAGTGGAAAGAATATCTGTGGTAACCTTTGAAGCAGCCAGTTGTTCCTTTTTTTAAGTCTAGTCTGGTTCCTCTTATAATTCTTTCTTTGAGCCCCAGACCACTGCACTCTTTTCATGGTGGGCTTTGAGATGCTCTCGCTCACTTCCTCCACCATCTTGTGGACTTCCTCTTTTATGGGGTTTTCCACAACGGTGTTGTTAGTTTTGCCGCAGCTATCGGATTCGGATTCAGTGTCGCTTCCATCCTCATATGGTTGGGTTAAGTTAAATCTCCCCCTTATGTTATGTGCTTGTTGCATTACCTTCGACCATATATGCCAAGGCACCCACATATATGGAAGATGTTTGCTCACGTTCGCATGATATAGACGAGGTGTGACTCGTAGGCAGATCACTGGTCCCTGCCGGCACTGGGTTTATTAGGCCCGGACCATAACTTTATATACCCTACACCACCTTGTGGAAAGGGGTATTATGTCTTTGTGCATTAGTTTGTAACATGCAAAAGGAAACGAGATAGACCCATAGTTCCTTTTAGGGATATACATAGAATCACTTTCTGAGTGGATTTACGCATGTCCGTCTGTCTGTCCGTCTGACCGTCTGTTCGTCTGTCCATGTATCTTTGTAAACAAAGTACAGGTCGCATTTATTGTTCGATTCGCATGAAGATTGGGGAAGATATTTTTTTTTTTTTGCCAAAGGACGAACGCTATTTATTTTTATATATATTTCCCATATATATTTTCGACCGATTTGAGGTATTTGATGCACGAAACACGCTTTGTATGTCCAATTTTGATGAAATTTGGACTATGTGACGGAATTTGGTCTACAAATAAATGTGAAAAATTATATCAAAATCTGTTCTGATTTGGATTTAGCTCCCATATATATTTTACATATTCACAGTGGTGTAGGGGATTATATAGTCGGCCCCGCCCGACTTTGGTCCTTTCCTTACTGGTTCATCATGTTTACCTTCTTCCATATTTGCTTTTTGTTTTAGGGGAACACCCCGTAGTCTGTTTTTTGTCCGCGGGAAACTCAAGGTTTTCTGAGGTAGACAATCCCACCACTATGCGTCAGAAGCGCCATGCAACAAGTATTGGACAGAGTGGTACGACCGCGCCAGATAGGAGAACAGACAAACTCCCGCAGGAAAATAATAAAATAATAAATAAATTTGTGGACAAGGAAGGAAACTTATTATTTCATTTTAGTTAAGAATATTATATGGTGGAGGGTATACAGTAGTTTTCGCTTACGTGCACATTGAAAAATTTAAAACACTTTTGTGCACGTAAGCAAAAAATGCAGTTATCTTAAATAAATTTGATAAAAAATAGCATATTTGTTCTACGCAAAACAAAAATGAAATTGGGCAGCTAACGCCAAAACGCAGCTAAAACTAATGCATCTAAGTGAAAACTACTGTAAAATGTTAGGCTCGGCCGAACTTAACTTGTTATCATTAAAAATGGAATATATGTACAACGATTTTTCATAATTCGATGTGACACTATGTTTCCTTTCAAAACCTTTAAATCGCATCAAAAATATTGTGCGAAAAAACTCTTAACGTTTCGAATTTCAAAAACACACCATGCCATTCATGATTCGCAATAAAAAAAGATACATGATTACAAAAAAGACATAAATTGCTGAAGAAGGCACAAATAAATTGGATAGACTGCGGTTCCATATTCATATGCACGAATATACGGGCGCATACACTTCGTCCACTATTCCTGACAAACAAATACACTTCACATTGAATGGGATAATCTTCTCTTGATATGTCTGAAGAAAAATTTGATATTAATTCCATGGATGTATGGATTAACATGAATTTAGCGTGATCAGTGCCCATACAAAATACTGACATCCATACCACCTGAATCGCTTACTCAGCATAGATAAGACATACAAATCTATCTAAGCGTGTGCGTGTGTTTTTTTTTCCTTTTCATAAAAACAAACATAGACATTCATTCGCATAAATGTTTTGCGAAATATTTTTAGATTTTTTTTTTCATTACTGCGGATTTTTTTGTTTTGTTTAGAAAACAAACACCAAAATGATTACAGCAGAGTTTCAGTAACAGTCCACTAAACCACAACCAAGAAAAGTGAATGGAACTCCATAGATTTTTATAGTTATTTGTGTGAATATTCACTATTCTAAATGCAATTATCGTGGTATTGAGAAGTTATAAAATTGCTTTTGTAAATATTCAATGTTTATTGCTGTTTTTATCTTCTTTTCGGGTTACTTATAGTTTTGCATTACATCAGGAAGACATGACTGGCTGTTGTCATCAGATATTATAAAAAGAACAGTCAACAGTTCGGTTCGTTCGTTGGTTTCGTTTACTACCTGCAGAAATGTAAGAAACTTGTGAAATCTTCGCCATGTCGCTTTCATAACGACAACCAGCAGCGAGTAAACAAAGGATAGAATAACAAATGATAATTTTAATAAGTTTAAGCATGGAGACGTGGGGAATTGTTTCCATTCTCGACTGATCATATGCTACCCTACGTCAGATCGATCGTAACTGAGAATGGTAGGCAAAACATTATGTCTGTTCGTTAATTTCTCCAGGACAAATTATTCAGTAACATCCTGTTAGCGAATAAGGTCTTTTATATTTTCTATTGAGTAAACAAAAAGCACCCATAATAATTGGTACAAATTATTGAGTAAACCTGTCCCCTCTCTGTTCATTTCAAACGAAGGACAATTGCTCTGTTCCAGAACCTGCAAGAAGCTACTATTTTTACTACGATAACATTTTTTCCTTTATGTTATCGGAAAAATTGTAAAAATTAGTAGATTCTTGCAGTTTGGGAACAGACCAAAAATTAACGTAATATATTACCTCTGATCTACAATGCCTGAAGTAGCGTACAACTTCTTGGTAAAACATATAATTTTCGTGTTATGGTCATATTTTTTACATATTTGGTTATAACAGAACTACAATGCTATGTAAAACAACAAACAAACAAAAATCTTAACAACATATTTTTGGCTACATATCCCATATAGCCATTCAATGAACAGCGGCATTCGTTTTGCGTGTATTTGTTCGTTTGTCTGTCCATTCAAAATTTTTCAGTCAGTCATTCAGTTGCCAAAGAACATCAGCAAAAGCAACAGCTTATCGTCTAGTCTTTGGTGGTGGCATCAGTACAATGACCACTTGGCGTTTAATTTTTTAACGATTTATATTAAAAAATTTAAAAATACTTCCTTGTCTGCAAAATCACCAAAAAGTCTATTTCATGTCTAGACTCTATACTTCTTTGAGAAGTGTGCAAATATGGCCAATAATTTTTGTTATGAATGTATAACGGCATAGATTAATATTCAAACCTCTAAAGAATTGCATTAATCAGCCGCAGCATTCACATTTTTATTACGTTATCTTCAAAATGTAAACATTGACCAAAGTTATACTAAAGAAGAACAGTTTGTTAAAGAGTTATAAAATATAACAAACAAATTTGGATGCAGTAATGAGAATTCGAATGATATTTTGAATTTTTAGGTTTTGTTTTTACACGCAGAAAAAAATGCAGCAAACAAATAATATGTTTGGATCCGTGTAAAAACGAAACCTACAAAATTCAAAATATCGGTCGAATTCTCATTGCTGCATCCAAATTTGTATGTTATATTTTATAACTCTCGTTTCGACATACAGAAACAGGCTGTTGATATTTTCAAAATTTCAGTAACATATTTTCGGTATTACAAAAGAATTCCACACTACACGGAGAAAAAAATGCAGCAAAGAAATAATATGTTTGGATCCAAACATATTATTTGTTAGCACCCAAATGTATTATTTGATATTATTTGTTTGCTGCATTTTTCCTCCGTGTAGTGTCGAAATTCAGAAAGTCATCAATTTGCATTGGGAAAATTTTGCGGAAATGGGGGGATTATATGGGTAAGAGATACAGGAAATGTTGGTCTTGTAGAATTTTTTGTTTTACCAATTGTTATATATAATAATAATTGTTTCACAAACATTCTAGATGCACGGAGGAAAAAAACGCCTATCTAACATATCGCTCATTTACTCAAAGAGTGACACATCTCGAAAAATCAAGTTTCGAGAAAAACGCGTTTTAAGTTGACGCACTAAAACTAAAATAACTACTTGGACCATATTTTGCAACCACACGCAGAGAAAAAAATATGATGGATCCAACAATATTCGAAGAGCAAAATATGTATTTTAAAGATATTGTTAAATTCCAAATGTAGTATTGTGATTCCAACAATTGGGTTTTGTTAAATCCAAAAATAGTTTTTGTCAACTGGACAATAGTTCTCTCTTTTCTTCGACAATTTTTTCTCTTCTCTCGCTATTCGATGCCGTGTTGAAAAAAACAATTATGGTGAGTTTTGTTTGTATTGCATGATGCCTTTATCTTTGTTTTTGTGTGTATGTATACCAACAATGAGACTCTTGTTTTTATTTGTTTCTGTTTTGTTTCATTCTTCTATCTTCATTGTGCTTTGAGGTTTGGTGTTATACCGGAGTTTGATATGGTGTTTAATTATTTCTTATGTTGTGGTGGGTGCTTGTGGCTCTTTGTTTGTCTTTGTTGTCAGCCAATGCAGCAAACCATGTATTGTGTTCATCAATTATTGCAATATTATACGCGACATTTATATCCAAGTTATGTGAAAAGTGTATATGAGAAGTATATACACTCAAATCAAAAATTTCTGGTCTGGTTTTCTGGGTTGACAATACTTTTTGTAAACAAAATTAGATTATGATAGTTCCTACAATCGGTATTGTTAACGATTTTTACAATATTGCGGAAATTCGAAAGTTGTTTTTGTTTTCTATGTTTGGAACAAAAGATGGTATTTTTGGATTTGGATTACAATGTTTGAACAAAAGAAATACATTTTTGGAACCAAAACAGATATTTTTGTTCCAACAAAAGCGAAAAATATTTTTTCTCTGCGTGCAGATAGCCAACTATCAGAGCTAAAATTCTGTGCATGATCAAGCATGATTTGAAGTGTTTTAGTGCTTCATAAACTCAAACAACTTTTGTGTTGAATTATGCGAAACTCGTAGTAAATGAGCTGTAACTCATCGAGTTTTTGAGATATCAGCATGCAAATTTGACACAAGATAAATTAGAAGTCGCATTTTTGAGTTATGTCACTCTTTGAGTAAATGAGCGATATGTCCTAAACATATTTTGCAGCAAACATATATTTGTTTGCAATCAAGGAATATATGTTTAGGTGCAAACAAATTATATGTTTGGGTGCAAACAAATACAAACCCAAACGCCACAAAAAGAAAACAAACACATGCACCAGTGGGCGCTTTCTAAGAGCAAGGGAGCGTAAATTTTAATGTGAAACACATTGAAATGTATGCTCACTTGCTCCCAGTAAGCGCTTGCTGGCTATATCAAACATGTACACACATTTAGAAATGGTGGTGGTTTATTGAAAGGCATAGAAAAAAGCAAAAGCAACAACAGACACATAGGTACACAAATAAAATTCAAAAGAAATACATAACAGACTTTAATAAAAGAAAAACTGAATGAAATAACTTATAAAAAGTCGCACTTTTAAAAAGAAAAAACAAGTAAGAAAAGGCTATAGTGTGACGGGGCCGACCATGTGATACCCTACTCCACTACTTTTGCACACTCGTTTGGCAGATAAGAAATCATTTTTTATTGTGTTGTTGTATTACTCGGCTATAGGCTTTTCGTGTAAAAGGCTTGATATTTGTGTTTTTCCAAGTATTTATTAATTTCCAATGTCCCACATTGTGGAGTGTGGTAGAAACATCGTTGAACGATTCTCCTTAGTTGTGAAATAAAATACATTTTCCTCGAAGTTGAAATCATCAGCGGGAAATCGGCATCTGGATTCAAATGATTATATAATGTAATAAATAGGTACGTCCATATTTCAAATATACATATGTATGTATGTATATGAAAAATGTATTGATGTAATAACCAATACTAAATCCGATTTCTTCCCTGTCCAATAAAATATTTCCATTCACCTTTTTGATTCAATTATAAAATGTATTGGGCATTTAATTTACTAAAGAACAGCATTTCTTGTTACCAATTTTTCTACACTGATGCCAACACAGCTTCCACGAATATTAATTTTAATGGTCGACATTATAGGATCCCTCCTAAAACACTTCATTTTAAAGAATTAAGTCATACTATATAGAATATGTTAACAGTTCGCGAATTCTGAATGGGTGAAACTCGGATTCATTGATTGTAAAACATTTTTGGTTTTTACCATCTATATATCTTCTATATATATAAAAAAGAATGATGTTAGTTGCTACGCTTATAACTCAAGAACGGCTGAACAGATTTTGACAATTCGCACCAATTCGGAATGGTCTCATGGCAGAAAAGAATAAAACCTAAAAAAACCGCGAAAATCTGCGAAAAATTTGCAAAAATTTTTTTGACATTTTTTGACACATTTCTATGTAGCTTCGTGTTAGGAGTATACCGTGACAGTTTTTGACAAAAATTGTATATGCACCAACTGTCAGGGTCTATTGTACTACTCTGTTTTGTCAATTTCTGAAGTTGTATAGACATTTTTTTATTGACAATCAAATCGATTTTCATTTATTTTTAAGCGTCTTTTTAGAAAATTAACCACGAAAACTTTGTTAAAAAGAGAGGGTTAAGTAAAGAGTTTGTATTAGTGGTTTCGGTCAGATTCCGATTAAAAAGATGGAGATGATAACGCAGGAAATGATTTCCACAGTTTTGAGGAAAAAAGTACAAAATCCACAAAATTGGTGGGTTATTTGAAAAATCTAGAGCTCGGAGGTAATTTCTTTGAAATGAGGCTGTGGCATATACATATACACATATGTATGATACTTTTAAACGTAAGTAAAAACATCTTCGAAAGATCAACTTCCGATTTATGTCGTATAAAATTCGAGTAGTACCAGATATACATTGATACTGTCTAGGTCCTGTCATGTTACTAAAAAATGATATCCCCACTGAAAAGGAGTATAAATTCAATCAGTTTAGTTCCCGCAGAGCTGGAACGGAATTGAAAATGGTCAAATACAAACATATGTATGTACATCGAAAAAGTATGGTATTCAGAATTGGAAAGAAACAAGAAAGTATGAGTCAGCTGTACCCTCAGCCTTTTACCAAAAACAAAAAAGAAGCAAACACAAGTTTAAACAGCGATTTTAAACCAAGTTTGGAAAAAATTGTTGAAAAATTTGAGAGTTATCCTTCATACTTCATGGGCTAACTCCGGAAAAAAAAATTGTACCGATGAAATAGGAATAGTGAAAACAACCTTCTGCAAAAAAATCAAACAGATTCGAGATGAGTCCTCAAAGTCCACTTTTCCCAAATTTTGTGTGGAAGGTACCCGAAGGACTGGATGAAATAATACGATGTGCAAAGTTTTGACCAGTCAGATCTCCCTGCTATAGTTATCTTCAGGATTTGGCATAGTAGATGGTGCCGTCAGGATTTCTTGGAGTTTTTACCCCAGTATATCAGGAAGTATGAACTTGCCCCCGAAAAAAGTGTATCTTGGCAAAGGGGCCGCAAAGACAATGTGCTGAAAAAAATTTCAAAACCATCCGATGGAAGTTCCTAAACTTCATTTATTCCGAATTCTGTGCGGTAGGTATACGAAGGAGTGGATAAACATGGTCCATATTTAAACCCGATCTACATCCGGAAGGAGTATTACGATTTGCAAAGTTTGGACCAAATCGATTGCGCCGTTCGGTAGTTATCGTTCACACCATCTTATAGAACAATTTCGAACTTTTGTGGGGGAGGTACCCGAAGGAGTGGACCGATATGGGTGAACTTCGAACTTAAAATAAGTTTGGACAAGGTATTATGAAGTTCAAAATTTGGTTCGGTTGATCCATTCGAGAGTTATCGTGCACACCAGCCAGACAGACTGGCGGACAGGGCTAAATCGACTCCAAATTGTCTGAAAGAACTTCGTCCAAACACTCTTGGGGTCTAAAACTATTATTAAGATGATGCACATTTAGCCTAAAGGCTGATGGTATAAAAAAAAACAGGAAATAGGAGGTACTGAAGATGTTTTGATCGAATTATGGACAAATATTCTGCATCGGGCGACATATTAATTTGTGATATTGATACAATTACCGCAGTTGTCCGTGCTACCAGAGCCATTGCATCTAATCCATAGATGAACAATAAGAGTACGTCCCTCTAATTTAAATTAGGATTCTGCATACAAATGCACTCTCCGTGTTCACCTATGATTTTATTCCGAACTTTTGAATTCGGGAGATCATCTTAAACAGAGAAGTCAGAAAGAAAAGCTGACGAAGATGGTTACTTTTATCAAGTATCGGATTAATCGGATCCCTCTGTTCAAAATAGGTTAATTGATTAAACGCAAATTTAAATGAGCTCTAATAAACCAGTTTATGGGACAGATATTCCAGGAAAATAGAAACACATTGCCTCTTTCTTCGACAAACTGACATCGAAAGTACAATTGTCTAATGTGCATCTGCGATAAAGATCGTCCTAAATAGTTAAAAACAAAGAAAAATTTGCAATTGAACTCGACAACGAGATAGCAATAATAGTATAATAGGTTTGAACCAAAGCCATCGACTTCAGTATCTAACAGACTGCGAGACGAAGTTCGCCGGGCCCCCTAGTATATCTATATATATGTATATAGAAAAGGATGATGTTAGTTACTACGCTTATAACTCAAGAACGGCTGAACAGATTTTGACAATTCGCACCAATTTGGAATGGTCTTATGACAGAAAAGGGTAAAACCTAAAAAAAATCGCGAAAATTTGCGAAAAATGTGCAAAAATATTTTTTTAATAAAGTCAATTTTTCCACAAATTTCTATCGAGCTTCGCGTTTGGAGTAAATCTTGGCACTTATTTGGAGAGTTTTTGGCGAAAATAGTATTTGCACCTACTGTGAGGGTCCATTGTACGCCTCTGTTTTGTCAATTTTTGAAAGTAGTATAGAAATTTTTATTCACAATCAAATCGATTCTCATTTATTTTCAAGCGTCTTTTTAGGAAATTAACAGCGAAAAATGGTTAAAAGGGCTTAGTTTAGAGTTTGTAAAGATTAGTGGTGGTTTCGGTCAGATACCGATTGAAAAGACTAAGATGATAATGCCAAGAGTGGTTTCCACAGTTTTGAGGAAAAAGGTACAAATCCAAAAAATTGGTGGGTTAATTGAAACATCAAGAGCTCCGAGGTAATTTCATTGGAAGTGAAGTTGTGGCATAAACCGTTGGTAAAAACATCTTCGAAAGATAAACTTCCGATATATGCGGTATAATATTTAAGCTGTACCAGATATATTTTGATACTGTATAGATTCTGTCATGATACAAAAAAAAAATGATGCCCCCACTGTAAAAGGAGTATGAATTCAATCAATTTAGTTCCCGCAGAGCTGGAAGACAAATTCCCAGCAAACCAAATGTCTGATGTCCGACATGTCTGAACAATGTCGGAAGCAAAGTCGTTCAGATTTCGTTCCGATTTCTAAACGATTTTTCGGATAGGAAATAGTTCAGATTTTGTACCGATTTCGTTCCGATTACGGAACGAATGTCGGAAAGAAATTTCCTTTCCGAATTTCCCAAGGATTTTCTTCAGATTTCGTTACGAAATCGGACCGAAATCGATCCGATGTCGCTAAGACATTTCGTTGCGAAATTATGTCAACCACTTCATACAACTTTCGTTAAGATATCGTTAAGATTTCGGATCAGATATCGGACGTATCGTCCGAATTTTGTTCCGATTTCGTTACGATGTCGGTACGATTGGTTTGCTGGGTTGGTACTGTTGGTACACTGTATGTATGTATGTATGTCATTCGAAAAAATGATGATATTCAAAATTGGAGAAAACAAGAAATCGGAGGTACTGGACATTTTTTGGTCGATTTATCTGACAAATATTCTTTATCGGCGACATAAATAGGTAAATACTTATTAATCGTTAATTAGTTTGTGATGTTAATTTGACTATGTTATTTATGTCGAAATTAAATATAGGATGACCAAGTAATCGACAACAGTCACGTGTTAGTGTGACAAGACTTCAAGCATCCGAAACACACAAAGAACGCAACTAATAGAAAAGCTCTGTCCCTGTTACCAGAGCCATTGCACCTAATACCGAATTTGCAGTGCAAATAGAATTCGGGAGATCACATTAAATAGAGAAGTCAGAAAATATAAGTAAAAAAGCGTTAACTAGAGAAGTCAGAAAAAATAAGTAAAAAAGCATTATATTCGGCCGGGCCGAACTTTTTATACCCTCCACCATAAAATATTCTGAACTAAAACGGAATAATTATATTCTTTCCCGTCCACAATTTTAGACGAAGATATTTTGTGACCTCTGATACCTAAATAAGGTAAAAAAGCATACAAAATGTATTCAATCGGTAATTAACACGTTCGCGGACGCAAGCAAATTCAGAGAGGTGAAAAAAATGACACCCAATTATTTTTGAAATTAGTTTTTTTGTTTTTATTTATTAATTATTGATTGTTATTATTATTTTTATTTATTATAGAATGTATCTTGTTGAAATAAATCGTATTGTGTATATTAATCACCAAAACTTAAGATTGTATTCAAGTAAATGAACAAAAATTGGCTGACAATGTGAATGCTATAGCATTCACGTCATTTGCCATCGGAATGCTATAGCATTCACGTCCGCGAACGTGTTAATGGGCTATATCAAAGTGAAAATCGGGAGGTATATCAAAGTGAAAATCGGGAGGTACAGTTATATAGGGGCTATACCTAAACAGGGACCTATGTTGACAGTTTTTGGTGGAAATATTTTGTGATTACTAGAAACCTCAACGGTATAATTGCAGGTAGTTCGATCAAACATTTTAGCTTAAATACTTAAAATACCAAAAATCGGGAGGTACCGCTATACCAAAACATGGACCTATGTTGACGGTTTCTGGTGGAGATGTTTTGTGACCACTGGGAACCCCAAACGTGAAATTACGGGTAGTTCGGTCAAAAAATGTAGTTAAAATCTCCAAAGTACCGAAAATCGGGAGGTACCGTTATATGAGGGCTATACCAAAAAGTGTTCCGATATAACCCATCTTCGAACTTGACGTGCCTATGGAAAAAAAGACGCTCGGGTGCAAAAATATAGCGCTCTAGCTCAATTATTGCGAACGCTAGAGTGATTACAACAGACGGACAGACAGACGGTCATGGCTAGATCGTCTTAGAATTTTATCCTGATCAAGAATATATGTGCAAATGATTAGTTCGATGTGTAACAAACAGAAAAACAAACTAAATATACCCTCCATACTATGCTGGAGCGTATAAAAACAGACGAAGGTGGTTACCTTCGGTGGATCGGATCAAAATGGGTTAATTGATTAAAACGCAAATTAAAATAAGCACTATATTCACCATTAAATTCAAATTCATATTCAATTGCTTGAGTGAAATATCGTGTTCAGTGGTGGAAACAAGAATTGCAGAAAACCATCGATTATGAAACGATTAGGGCGTTACGATATTTTTTTCCTTCAACTGCGCTAGCAAATATTATTATTTACATCGCAAAACGTATTATTTGTTTAAAAAATATATCTTAGTCCCGATTTAGAATTACCTAATTTTTTTAGCGGCTATTGTCAGTTTATAGAAGAGTGAGTCGAGGAAAATATAAACACTTTGCCTCTCAGTACCAAAACAATGAAATATTTGTCATTGAACAAGGTTATAGCAATAATAGTATTATTGGTTTGAACCAAAGCCATAAAGTTCTGTACCTAACAAACTGCGAGACGAAGTTCGCCGGGTCCCCTAGTATAAACTAAAAAAACACTTTTGTTGAATTATGCCAAACTCGTAGTAAATGAGCTGTAACTCTTTGTGTTTTAGAGATATCAGATTGATGGCCGTAATTTCAACGTCCAGGTTAACGGGTAGGTAGCTACCTATTAGTTATCTTTACTTACGCGTTTGGTAATTTCTACATGCCATTTACCGAGGCGTGTAATTTTTAAAATCATGTGGTAACATTCGTGATTTTCATTCATGAATACGCAAAATCATTGCCACATGTTTTAGAAATTCTAACACATTGGCATCGATCAACCAGATAAAATCCTTGGTGTAAGTAGCACGGCCGTTTTTGGCCCGGTAACGTTACCTATGAGTTGAAATTATAACATTTTGCTTACACGGGAGATATCTATGAACTCATAGATAACTACGCATAGAAATTACGGCCCTGTAAATTTGACTCAAATTAAAGTAGAAGTCTTAAAAAAATTGAAATTGCTATCTCAACGCATTTGTTTAGTTATGTCACTCTATGAGTAAATGGGCGATATGTTCATAACGTCAATACCCAGCAAAAAGTTTGCATCCACGGAAGCAGTTAAATCACTGGTGCAAGTGTCACGAAGTGCTTCTTTTTCTATGAATTCCTCAGTGAATTTTACAAGGGAGCGCGCAGAAAGGAAGCACTCCATTTTGCTTCCGCAGCACGCAGTTAGGAAGCACTCCATTTTGCTTCCGCAGCACGCAGCTAGGAAGCACTCCATTTTTACAATTTTTACCACTTTTACGAGTTTTGCGTTCCCGTACACAAAATTTGTATGAAAATCGTTTACGACTTTTACCACTTTGTAAAGTACGGGAACAGGCCATTAATAAGACATTTTAATTTTATTCTTATAGGCCGTTTATATATAACAAGGTTAACCCAGTGGGTCTGGGTTTCAAATGTCATTTCCATTGTATATACTTCAAACAAATCCTCATAAAGAAGGTTAACCCTGCAAAAAACTATAATATAAACGCCGTATTACTTTAATTTCATTTGTTGAATGAAAATTGAATTTTTTATCGTTTATACATAAAAGTGCTTGTTGGATGTAATCCAAATGTGAGGAAAAGGATTGCCTTTTTCATTAGTCCACTGGAAGCGCATCCATGCATGTAATGAAATCCTCACTCCAACTTGCACCACTTCCATTTTTTTTTGCTGGGTATATTGTAACCCTATAAAAATATTGCAATACACAATAAGCATTCACATTCACAGAGATGCTCATATATTCGTAGCATACAAACGCTACAAGAATTTGTAAACAGAAACATCTAAAAATGTCTACAATGCTAACGATTCTTTATGATTTTACAGCACATTCGGTGCGAAATTGAAAACCATGAAATCTCCCATCCATGTAATGGAGAATTGACACAATAATTGGTCGACAGATGATGATGATTTAAAGAAAACCGTGGAAAAAACTTTGATTGACAATTATAATTTAATAAAATTAAAATATTACAATAATCTTTATGTGGTAGGATAATCTTTATGTGGTAAGATTTATTAAAAATCTAATAAAACTATTGCCGGTCGATCAAGACATTTGAAATTATTACTCATCAAATTTTACACAAAATATACGAAAAAAGTCGGCAATTGTAATCAGCATATTTTGCTGTCAGATTAAATGGCCATGAATGGCCATGAGTGTCCAGACTCTTTACAGAGAAGGTGCAGTCTTTTCACGGCAGAATATAATTGGAAAGCACAAGGCCGATACGTATTACTGCCATAGGGGAAATGTGATAGACTTAACTTGGCTATGGACTAGAATTGGCCGGAATCTAAAACTATTATGACTTTTATTCATGGCGAAAGACTTCGTTTTCAACAAAGAATTCTTCCTCTTCCTTTCCCTCTGATCTCTAATATTACTAAAGAAGAACATGTGAAATTTCTTTATTGTATACCAAAGGGAAAGTTATGAACATGAAACGAGGTACAAATAAAGAATGTGTTTGTATGTATAAACTAGAAGAACAAAAAATAGCTCATATGAAATGTGACAAAGAAGATATTTTTAACTTTTTTTATTTATTTTTTGATTCATTTCATATGACATAATTACGTAGACTCAACATTCACGTCAATACAGTGTGAAACAGTCATTTACAATCAAATCAGCCATTTCATAGTTTTCAATAATATTTTTCACAACAAAACAAAATGGTGTCATTTTAAAAACAAACACGAAAATAAGATGCGATCATCATTTTCATAACTAAAAGTTAAAAAAAATAGAAAAACAAAAACTGTCACCTTAGCATGTCAGATCAAAAATAGCCCTCATGCATCTAATAATATCAACGGAACGTATGAACACTATCACTGTCAACACAATTCTTGAAATATTGATGTTCTTACTCCCGGTTGCGTAGGTTTCTTTCTCGTTTGCGTCTACCTATGAATTGACGGCATATGAAGGTGGATGTGGGTCTCTTGTGTTCATACGACCTCGTTCAATGGTGTATTTTTAACGACCAGCACAGAAAAATTTCCCTATTTTCAAATAAACAAAAGAAAAGTATTATGGGGATGTAGGGGATATGTTGAACAATTAAAAAATGGGCACTTCAAAGCAAATTCGACAGGGAAATATTTATTATTGGCAGCTGCTTTGTTTGAATCATTTTGAAAAGCCTTTACCTAATTAACTGCGTGTTGCGTGTGCGTTCAAAAATACAAAAACAAAATACATGTATTTCAAATTGAAAACAAAAACAAATACATGTATTTTGTTTTTGTATTTTTGAACGCACACGCAACGCGCAGTTAATTAGGTAAAGGCTAAAAGGTTAAAAAAGGAAATGCACATTGTCTGTTTATGTTTATAAACATATAAAAGTTGATCGAATATAATAATATATGGTAGAAATATGTTTGGATCCAAACAAATATATATTTGGGACTGGTTGGAAACAAGTATATGTTTGGATCCAAACATATTATATTTGAGGAACAGAACACCCCTAAACCATGTTAGAAAAAACGGACTTTCCCACCATCAAATGACTAGTAAATATCGTCAAGAAGCTCGAATGAACGGGGACTCCAAAAAGAAGTATAGAACCGTCCAGAAGAGTAAAATGTCCGCGGAGACAGAACCGGAGGCCGCGATCTGCTTATGTCAAGGTAGCACTTCAAGGACGAGCAATGCTATTCGGTGATCAACACTACACAGTAGAGGATCTGGCAGACTTCCCAGAAAACCATCGAAATACATAAAATGGGGCAGCAGGGTCTAGACTCAATCCTGCATATATATGGATAGATTTTTTTTCTGCCAATAAGTTTCCTATCCTAAATAGGGCTAACTTTATATGGGGGCTATACCAAAGTGTGAACCTATACTATTCGATATTTTGCAAGGAATGTTTCGTACCAGTGGTAATGTTTTGTATCTGTAGGAAAACAAATCGGCAGTACCGTTCTATCGAGGCTGTATAAAACGTTGACCTGTACCAAGAAATTTGTAGAGGAAAGTTTTGTAACTCTACCGGAGACTAAATACGAAATTTCAGCCATTTCGGTGTTATAATGAGGTCAAAACCCTCAAAATACCGAAAATTGGGTGGTACCGTTTTATTGGGCTATATGAAGACGTGGACTTATACCGAAAAATTTCAGATTATAACCCCAGCAAAAACTAAATACCACATTTCAACCATTTCGGTGGGCTATTGAGCCTTCGAAATTTCGAAGGTACCGTTATATGATGGATATATCAAAACGTGGACCGTATGGACCGCTTTCAATACCAAACATTCTAGAGTAATAGAAGCTTCTGCATCAAATTATTAAGCTCTATCTTAAAAATTGCAAGCTGTATCTTGGTTTCAACATGGTTATGACATGGTAACATCGTTAGGACATGGTAACAGAATGACATTATGGTGATGATAAAAGACTAAAAATAAGGAGACACATATCCCGGCGTTTTCCCCATCACTTGTACTTTCGCGGTTATGGGCCCCCAAGGACCTGAGGCCATGTTGTCAAAAGGCTTATATCTTCTAAATCTCTAATAATTTGGGTTTGTCAGTTTATATACAGGGCACGTCCCCACCGGAGCATAGCACAGTGGTCCCACTCGTATGGAAAGGAGTGCAAAAATAGTTCTATTTGAATTCCGAGGGGACAACATACCTCCTTGCAAAAAATGTGCGATATAGGTCCACATTTAGGTATAGCTCCCATATAAACATACCTCCAGATATTCGGTATTTTGACGATTTTAGCCAAATTTTCCAACCGATTTGGCTGAAATTTTGCATTTTGAGTTCTGAGGCGACAACCTAGAAATAAATGTTCAATATAGGTCCACGTTTAGGTATAGCTCCCATAAAAACGTAATAAAAACGAACTTTGGCGATTTTACAGGCGTGGTATAAGATGGGGGCAGCTGGATTTTTTTATCGTAAACTAGAGACTTTCCCCTGTTTTTTTAAAAAATAGGGTCTTGCCCTTACGGGGCCTACATTAGCAAAACTCAAGATAAATTGAAAGTAATGATATTAAAAATAGGACAAAAAGTCATTTAAAAAGAATTTATTTGTAAGGAAGTGTAAGGAAGAAAACGAATTATTAATTTGTTTCTTCGTAAGAATATTGTCAATGCCATCATTGACAATTCGAATTACAAATGGAATAATTCGAATTTCAAATGGAATAATTAGAATTACAAATTTCTTGATGAAGTTTTAGCAGTATACATTAATTATTGTATGGGATTTTACGAAATAGTTAGAGAACACCGAAATATTTTTTCTAATTTTTCTAATCGAACCAAAAAATGTATTTGGAAAAATATTTATACCCTACACCACTATGTGGAAAGGGTATTATAAGTTTGTTTTGATAAAAATGCATGTAACACCGCGAAATATTCGTCGGAGACCCCCAATGTGGTATACCAATCTTCATATCTCGGCGAGATAAAACGATTTTGAGATATGTGTCCGTCCGTCCGTCTGTCCATTATAAATTGTAATCAAACTCCAGGCCGCAATCATGGACCGATCGTCACGAAATTTGGTATGGAGGCCGGTTTCAAATCAGAATAGATCCCTATTTTTATTGGTGATGATCGTTAAATATTTAGCGGTTGAAATGGACCAAAAACATAATTTTTATCCAATTTTGTAGGTCGCAATAAAAGTCCGATCGTCTCGAAATTTTAAATATGGTAAGAGTATATGAAAAATAGGTAGCTTGCAATTTGAGATGCCGATCAGATAACATTTCTAGGGTTAAATGGACCAGAACTTTGTGAAAAATTGTAATTTGGTTGCGGCTCTGTAGGTTGCAATAATAGTCCAATTTATTCCTGAAATAGACATTCCGGGCAAGTAATTTATACTTGGAAGACAATCTTTTGAGGTTTCCATTGATGTCAATTTTGTTGACGTACGTTATCAGATAACAGAGTTACAGCCTTATATATCCAGTTTTTTGTTTGTAGTGTTATCACAAACACGCTAGAGGTCGCAATTATAGCTCAATAGTCACTAAATTTTGCACGAGGTAAGAGTTTAGGTTGAAGAAACTGCCTATAATTTTGCATGATGATCTGGTATTATTTAGCGGGCGACGTAGACCATTACTTTTGTATGAAAAATATACAAGTATTATTCTTGGTCCATATTTTAATTCCTGGATGGCATATACCGGCAAAGTAGCTTACATATAGAAAAATAACTAATGACATTTCCCCTGGTGCAAATTGCAATAATGTGTCTGCTAGATAACGGTCTACTGCCTAATATGTAATGGGTTTTGTGTAGAGAACCACAATTTCCTCACATACTACAAATTGTCTCTATCATGTCACCGAATTTTTCAGTTCAGTCGTCCAATTAGATTTTTAATACAAATATCGTAGCATTGGGTCGCTTCGCCAACTATTTTATAGGCTTAGCCTTTAGGGTAAAGGGAATATATACAAAATACGACTAAAGATGTGCCACATCGAAATAATAGTGTTAGACCCCAAGTATGTTTGGACGAAACTCGTTTCAGACAATTTGGAGTCGATTTAGCCCTGTCCGTTCATCTGTCTCTCTTACTGTCTAGCTGCTTGGTGTGAACGATAACTCCCGAACGGAACCAAATTGTACACTTCGTAATATTTTGCCCAAACTTAGATTAATTTAGAATATGGGTTATATCGGTTCACTCCTTCGGGCACCTCCCCCAAAAAGATCAAAATTTGTCTGAAAAATTGTGTGAACGATAAATGTCGAAGTGGTCCAAACTTTCCATATATTATTATTCCTTCCAGATATAGATCGGGTAAGACTATATCGGTCCACACCTTCGAATACCTCCCACACAAAATTCGGAAATGTCTCGAATCGTTTTGAATTTTTCAGCAGATTCTCCTTGCGGTCCCCTTCACGATGGTACAATTGCAATGACAAGACCATACTTCCTGAGATTATGGCCGAAAAGCTCCAAGAAACTCTGAAAAAACAAACAAAAAAACTAACTAAAATGGCAAAAACGCAAGGTAACTCTCAAGGGGATTTTCTGATTGGTCCAAACTTTGCACATCCTATTATTTGTGCATTATCAAGCCTACGTGAGGTACATGTGCACAATTTTTGGACGAAAGATCTTCAATAAACTCACAATTTATATAAGACGATCTCGCCATGCCCGTCTGTCTGTCTGTCTGTCCGTCTGTTGTAATCACTCTAGCGTTCGCAAAAATTGAGCTAGAGCGCTATATTTTTTTACCCAACATAGGTCCATGTTTTGGTATAGCCCCCATATAACAATACCTCCAGATTTTCGGTATTTTGAGGATTATAGCTAAAATTTTTGACCGAGCTACCTGTAATTTGACAGTTGAGGTTCCTAGTAATCACAAAATATCTCCACCGAAAACTGTCAACATAGGTCCATGTTTTGGTATAGCCCCCATACAACGGTATCTAAAAATTTTTCGGTATTTTGAGGATTTTAGCTACATTTTTTGACCGAACTACCTCTAATTTCACGTTTGGGGTTCCCAGTGCTCACAAAATATCTCCACTAGAAACCGTCAACATAGGTCCATGTTTTGGAACAGCCCCCATATAACGTAACCTCCCGATTTTCGGTATTTTGAGGATTGTAGCTACATTTTGCGACCGAATTACTTGTAATTTGACGTTTGAGGTGTCCAGTGGTCACAAAACATCTCAACCAAAAACTGTCGGCATAGGTCCATGTCTTGTTATAGCCCCATGTAACGGTACCCCCCATTTTTCTGTTTTTTTTTGAAGATTTTAGCTATAAATTTCGACCGAACTATTTGTAAGTCGACATTTGAAGTCCCCAATGGTCACAAAACTTCTCCACCAAAAACATAGGTCCACACTTTGATTTAGCCCCATCTAAGGTTCCCTACCGATTAAATACATTTTTTATGATTTTTTACCTTAATTAGGTATAAGTGTAAGTTAAAAGTAAAATTAAATTAAAAGTAAAATTGTGGACAGGAAAGAAAATAATTATTCCGTTTTACTTCAGAATATTTTATGGTGGAGGGTATAAAAAGTTCGGCCCGGCCAAACTTAACACTTTTTTACTTGTTTAAATTTCATAAATTTTTTCAAAACAATATTTATTAACGATTTGTGCGTGAACTTTATTTATGTTTCAATGGAATAAAGGCTATTTTAGTGATTAGTAGGCAAACCTTCATTCATCCGTGCTACAGGAAATAATAACAATAAATGTCGAAAAGTCATAACCCTAATATACAAATGGAGACTTCTGAGTGAAATCGGACATACTTTCACAATTTTTATTTTAATTTCGTTTATTTTTGCTGTGGTGATGCTGCTCTTTAGCAAAAAATTTTATTATATTTTCAGGTTTTTTGACTAAAGGTTCCAGAGATGGCGCGCCTTGAAAAGTCTAATTCTGTAAAAATTTAAATATTGGTCAAATTTGAAAAAATTCTTTTTTGTATTTTTAATTCTTTATTAGCTATCTAATTCTACAGTGGGCTTGAATTGAATTTTACCGATTTAATATTTAAAATCAATTTGTATCAATGATTGTACCTTTCGATTTTCTTGAAATTTGTTTGTACTAGTGGGATTCGAATTTTTCCTTTATAGAAATATTTCATATATTTTTATCAAAAAATATATATATAACAACAGAAATGAAATATATGCACATTTGTGTTGTTGTATTATTTAGGAATTTATCTTAAACACCAAAAACGCCTTGAAAAAGTCGAATTCTGTAAAATCTATATGCAAAGAAATAATAATAACTTCTTTAATATTGATTGGTCCAATTTGAAAAAATCTTTTTTTTTATTTTTTATTTTTATCAGCTACATAATAAAAAATACAACAAAATTTTGCACAGTGGGCTTGGACGCAATTTTCGCGATTAAATATTTAAAATCTCTTCGATTTTCTTGAAATTTTTTGTATTAAACTACGATTAATTACAAAAATTGTAAGTCCTATTTGGTTACTAATGATTACTATTTTTTTTTTAATTTTTTAAAATTTGTTAATACAATTTTTTCCTTTATACCAAGGAGAAACATTTGTTATTTTACAAAAAAATAAAAATAAAAAAAAAATATTTTTTAACATTTGTTTTGTTGTTTTATTTAGGAACTTATCTTAAACATCGCAAAACGGAGCTATTTTTTGATTTTGAAAATGGATTAGCAATTATTGTACCAAACGGACAATAAACTAACTAAACTGATAATCAAATAACTACAGCTCGGCAATTATATGACTGTGCATACGAGCCAATTTTTCTACCAATTATTAAAGTGTTATTTTCATCAGAAGATGATTATTTAAATACGAAAAAAGATTTGAATTTGAAATATGCAATGGTCAAACATATCGCGGGCACAAAAAACTTCATTTAGTAATACCGACTAATGCTGGTACATTAATTGCTAAACAATTCTTAAAATCGGAACATGAAGAAGTTTTTTTATCTTTAAGAAAAAATCCTAAATAAAGCAAAAAGACAAATGTTAATAAATACAACGTATTATTATTTTATTTATTTATTTATTTATTTATTTATTTTTTTTTTGTAAAATGACATTTCTTGCACAGTAGCACAATTCTCTGGAACCTTTTGTCAAAAAATCTAAAGAAATATACCAAAATGTTTTGCTAATGAGCAGCATCACCACAACAACAAATAAAGGAAATAAAGAATCTCATTTTAAAAAAGTGTCCGATTTAACTGAGAAATCCCCATATATGTATACTTTAAATGGATGGTATAAAACATTCTGGAAATGGAAAATTTAGAGAACATTTATTTATGTGAAAATAAAATTTGGTGCTATAAATTTTTAGATTTTTCTCCATGCCCCTAATCAAAGTGCTCCGGTGTGAATCTGAGGAAAATAAATTTTATCCTCCCGCTAACATCATGCTAACAGCTAAATTAATGTCTTGTCAATTTTAAATGTTATTCTGCACATTTCACTATCCGCAAACTGTGAACTTGCCCGGTAGCACCCGGCTATGGTGGTGGTTATAGAAGTTGTAAAATATTAAAATTATTTAATTAATGTATTTATAAATGCATATATTCATTTGAATCAAAACACATGAATTTAATAAATATTTCATTAGTTTTCCGAATACAATGTATCCAATAGCTTAAACACTTGTGGCAATTAAATTTTTTCACAAATTTGTCACCGTATATGCAATAGCCCAACCAACCTCACAAAAGAGATATTGAAAATATCCGTTTGCCGCCCCAACTGAACACTATGAGTCTCACATTAAATAAATAAACCAATTTGCACATCATTTTGCACACAATCGATATTTTAGCCATGATTGAGTGCCAACATTTGCGTGCAATTTACGAAGTTTAAATGTTAACGATCCCTTAAAATATTGTATACTTAAATTCAGGAACGAAGAGAAGAAGAACAGAAAAATAAGATTATTTAACAAATTGTATTCGTACACTTAGGAAGACAATAAATAGTATTAGCTGTAATACAGCATGGTTGAGTATTGAATATCACGAAATATACTCTGCCAAGAAGATGAATGAAAAAGGTTGATGCTGCAAAGTCTGCCACTATAGCAAGGCACAGTGGTACTAGGCCAGACCACTGAAATGACATTTTGTAGAAAACTTACATTATTGTGGAATGTAATTGGATTTGATGGATGCTTTTCAATTTCGTTTTGAGAGAAGGCAAATGCCCCCCCATTAACGAAAAGATCTTTTTGCTACCGTTTTACATGTATGTGTCTTCGAACTACTGTTTTCAAAAATAAAACCAACATCTCCATTCATGTTCCTTGTTTGTTGTGGCCTTAAGTGGAAAATGGTAAAGTAAACATGTTCTTGTCTTTTCCAATTCATTTCTGTTTTCTCTATTTGTTGCTAATTCTGCCACTGACAGTGGTTGGTAGTTTATTCACTGTGGCATTAAAAGCATCTTCAAATGGGTTACGATTCACACGACACGACTATCTTTGACAGCTCCAGCACCATTGTTACCAGCATTGGGGTAAATATCAAACACTGGATTTTCTTCTTTTTTCAATTCCATTGAGAGTGAAACTTTTTGTTGTCAAAACATCTGCGGTTGCATTATAAAACGAGTATGAAATATTTAATCGCCATAAGTCACAGCAACTGGGAGAAACAAAGCTGAAAATCATTTTCAATAAAGAGCAGAAAATATATTTTTTTCTATAGACTATAATGTGGAAACAGCATGGGTTGAATATATGATTGTTTGTGTGGTTAGTATAAACATGTACAATAAAACCCAGTCCGTTCGATTGTCCGTTGAAATCAAAATTGTGAACTCTCTATACTTATTATGGAACACTGAAATTTGCACAAACTGTCATATAATTTACACACGGGTGCCACCTTGATGCAATGGTGAGCAGTTGCACTCTGTATGCCAATACCGACAAATTTCTGGTGGAAAGATATAACGGGGGTTTTGTCTAAGGCTGAGGTGAGCTCAGTCGCAGCCAGGGTCAACTCAAGGACCCAAGATACCTTAAGTGAAAGCACGAGTGGTGACAATTCAATTCTTTATTATCACCTCTAGGTGCTTAATTTATGATTAACATGTGGATATTTATGTGATATATGAAATTATATCTGTTGGTTATTCGTCTTAGCTGGATGGAATCTTACTGTGGGCTCGCAGTCTTGTCTTTGGCGACAAGAGGAAGAGTGATGTTAGTAAAGTTGTCGTAGTTGGCTCGGCGGTGCGCTGGTGGCAGGTGTCGTACACAGTGGTTTGGTTGTTGTGTTGATGCTCGGCTGTAGTACTAGCACCAAACGACTCGGCTGGTTGTATTCTGGTTTTTGCAGTCTCGGGACTCGGGTTGATGTCTTCGGGTTGATGACACTCGGCTTAGTGTAGTCGTGTTTGAGCGTCTAGGGTTGATGTTACTCGGCGTGGTGTAGTCGCGTTGAAGCGACTCGGGTTGATGTCTTCGGGGTGATGATACTCGGCTTGGTGTAGTCGTGTTGGAGTGACTCGGGTTGATGATACTCGGCTTGGTGTAGTCGTGTTGGAGCGACTCGGATTGTTGTATTCGGGTTGATGTGGTCGAGTTAAAGCGACTCGGCTTGTTATATTCGGGTTAATGTGGTCGTGTTGAAGCAACTCGGCTTGTGGTATTCGGATTGATGACATTCGGGTTGGTGGCACTCGGCTTGGTGTGATTGTGTCTATGACCTTCGGCTCGGGCTGATGATACTCGGCTAAGTGTCGTCGGCTTGGTGTGACGTGTTGATAATCCTCGGCTCGGGCTGATGATACTAGGTTAGGTGTCGTCGGCTTTGTGCGATCGGGTTGTGACCCTCGCCTTTGGATTCGGCTGTGGCAGTCGGGTTGGTGGTTCCCGTTAAGAGCCCTTAGGTTTAGTCAGCCTGGAACGAGAAGACGATCATATTTAGAGGGAAGCGAACGAGTCGTGGAAGCAAACGAATCGCGGAAGCGAACGAATCGCGGAAGCGAACGAATCGCGGAAGCGAACGAGTCGTGGAAGCAAACGAATCGCAGAAGCGAACGAGTCGCGGAAGCGAATGAATCGCAGTTTAAACACAAGAAGCGAGCGAGTCGCGGAAGCGAACGAATCGCAGGAAGCTTCGGTTATGTTGGGTACCAGGCGACTGCGGACACTGTCACACGTCAACTTCGTGTATCTTCGGTTAACTCCAGCACTTCACGACTTCTGGTGTCAAAACCTGGAGTACTTATTCGGGGGACAATGCGAAGTGAATGAGAATTACTTTCCCACACTTTAGAAAGAACCTAATGTATATGGTAAATTTCAAATTTCCTTTGCAACTCCATAGAAAAAAACTTAAAAATTGTTTTTGCCGAGCACATCCGCCTTTTTTGGTACATGGATTACGAAAAAAATCGTGGTTTCAAAACTGTTCGCGTTCAAAAAATTGGATGCTGAACTCAAAAATTATGGGAGGTTTTACTCTCTTACAAAAAAAAATATTTAAGAATTCCTATTGTAGATAACAGCATAGGGAAAATATTTAGAGAAATAATAAACTCGAAAAATTGCATTTATTGCCTCAAGGTGCGTAATATATTTAAAAACTCCATTATGTTGCATATTTTGCACCATATCTCCAAAACTTTTACATTTTTCATTGACTTTTCTTTGGAAAAATATTCGCTGGAATGTTATTCACAACTCTTCAGAACATCCCATTCTTGTAAAACGCCTTTTTCACGCTATCTAGCACATTATTGAAAGCCAATTTGATAAATATATCAACAATGCATTGAAATCCCAAATATGAAAATAAACAGCATGTGTGAACATTGTTTGAAAAATGTTTTGTAAAAAGTACCGCCTAAACAATATGACGTTAGTATGTTAGAGTTTCAGAATGTTTTTAAGAATTGCTGAGCACATTATTTAGTAAATTTTTGCGAAAGGTTACTTGGTTCAACTCCCAATAGTTTAGCTGCTACTGACGATTCTTCCATAAATTAGGTAAACTTTCATAAATTTTATCGATTTTATTGCGCTAAATGCAGTTCTTCTGTTTGATAGGTTCTACTACATTAGGGGTACAGTATTACTGAAGACTGTAAAGCTAAATTCTTATTAGATAAAGGCCCGATCAGTGGAAAAAAGTGTCGCACAATGGGCTGAAATCCATAAAAACGGAGATTAATTCAGGGAATCATTTGGGGGTTCAAGGCTTTGTATTTTTCGAATCTCGATGTCACATTAATCTCAAAAAACAATTTCAAAGCACAACCTAAAGCTAATAAATATGTTTTCTATTAATATTTTAGTTTTGAAGGGTTATTCCCAGTTTCACATATGCGCTGCCATTTTTCATGATTTTTTTTCTAAGAAAACTACCAAACTTTTAAGTTTTGTTTTTTCATCTGAAAGGCAATATATATAGCTACATTCGAAATTTTTGTTGTTTAAAAATATTACATAATTTTTTTGGCAAATGACCGTTTAAGAAACACTCTTTTTATTAAAGCGGTTTGCGGTGACCACTCTAACTAGAAAACGAATTAAACTATTTTCCTATGTTTTTGTGGGCTTATTTAGAATATAAACATCTTGTCCTTCATAGGCGGATTTTGCAAAATTTTAGTTTATACAAAAATGCTGGACAGTCAAATCGAAATATCAATTTTTACATTAAAACTACCAAGTTTTGATCATAAAATTGCAAATTCATATTTTTTAAATGCATTGGTCGATAAATTACTAGATTTTGATGTCCTAAATAAGCCCACAAAAATATTGGTATTAGTTTTTGAGCTAGAGTAGTCACTAGGCCGGGGCGATTTGTATGGAAGGAAAAAAGTGTTATCGGGCGCCTGGAGTTTCTGATTCTTGGGATTGTACTGAGCAAAAAAGTCAACTAGACCATATGTCTACGGTGAAAATCGAGCCCCCGGATTTTGACTTGAAGTTTTTTTCAAGGATTTTTGGATATTTTTGCATATAACAACCAAACCACTGAGATTTTCGATCCAACGCAAAGACAACAATTGTAGCCAAGACAATAGTAAAGAACTCTAGAACATGGCAATAGCATTGGAACGCTCCTTCAGGTAGTTATGGCCTCGATAAGGTGCAAATTTTTCGGAAAATATCGATAAATGACACTGTGCTACTAAATGGGACTCAAAGGCAGTGTATGGAAAATTCCTTTTGCAGATGAAAGATCTTGGTGAGTGTACTAAGAACCCAAAAGGAAATTTTCACCATAGGTCAAGTATCCGAAATATTGCGCGATTAATGGTTTAATTTTGGCCTCTTAATTTGTGAGAAAATAGCTTTATATATCTCTAAACCGTTATTGTAGCTTCATTTTGACATTACATGTCTTCAGTCAAATCGAATAATGAATCTTTTTGTAGAATATTTCATCCCTCTAATTCAATTCCTGTCATGTCCTTTTCGTCCTTTATTTTTGAACCGTAGTAAAAGTACCACAAGACGAGATTTTACAGCATCCAAATATTCTACAAAAATTATGTTCAGAAGATTTTAGGTACGGTCCTCATTGATGACCAATCGATATTTCCCCGTTTTCATGGTCCATTTTAACATTTTACGGGTTTTTGTTTAGAAAACTACGTTTTGTTTTTATGTATATTCGTTATTGGTCTGTGGTGGTTCTGAAATACTTACCATAAATAGCTATTGTAATGACGAACACGTTAATAACATATTTTATTGGAGGAAAGATCCGGTTATCTAAATTTTTGAACCGGATATTCTGATATTAAAACCGTTTTTAAGTAACCGATTATCCGTATATGTATATCATTAGAAAGCTAATAAAATGGTCAATCAAATGACAGCAAGTAGCTGATTACAACTATGTTGGTTACGAAGCTAGAACAAAAAACCCGCTTTCTTTAAATGAATTTCTCATAATTTTTAAAATAAATATTGAACAAAAAAACAAAAAACATTACAGTTTTGGATAAAATGTAGAAAAAATAAGAAATAGAACATTTTATAATTTTGCGCTATGGAAAAATTAAAACGGTAAGGACAGTTATTGACGTGGTTCAAACTTCTGAGTTATGGCGAAATTAATTCATTCTTGATAATAAAATATAATATATAATAAAAAAACAACATAACACAAATTCATCTCGCCATAACTCAGAAGTTTGACCTATGGCATAACTATCTTTCCAGATTTATAATATTATCTTAATCGACTTTCATTGCCAAAAAGAACCATGATATTTTACATCAAAATCGGTTTAAGAAAGCGGGTTTTTTGTTCTAACTTCGGAACCAACGAAGTTGTAATCAGCTACTTGCTGTCATTTGTCCCATTTTGTTCCGAAAAATTTGCACCTTCTCGAGCCCATAACTACCTGAAGGAGCGTTCCAATGCTATTGCCATGTTCTAGAGAGTTCTTTACTATTGTCTTGGCTACAATTGTTGTCTTTGCGTTGGATCAAAAATCAGTGGTTTGGTTATTATATGCAAAAATATCCAAAAATCCTTGAAAAAAACTTCAAGTCAAAATCCGACTTTTTTGCTCAGTACAATCCCAAGAATCAGAAACTCCAGGCGCCCGTGACGATGTTCAAATCGCCCCACTCTAGTGGTCACCGATTTCCAAAATGCCATTTTGGGAAAAACGCATTGGATTTTTCGTTTTCAATGCTCATATCTCAGTCATTATTTCAGATCCGAAAGACACAACAATTAATATTGTGCGCATATTTTATTTCAGCTTCAATTCAATTTTGGTAATATTTACTGATATTTCAAGGTTTTAAAAACTTTTCTGGGGTTTCTGTGTTGATTTCATTTGATTTGCCGAAACTTATTTTGGTGAGTCAATAACACTGTTATAACAAAGTTGAAGAAAATGGCAGGGGTTCTGATGCATAAATTCGGTTTTGTGTGATTCTAAGGAAGACGAAAATACGTTTCGAGTCTTTGGGTCACAATTTTTTTTTTTTCTTTATAACGGTAAATGCAGTGAAAGCCATGTTTCTTCGATTTTAAACTTTAAACGGGCATTAAATATTAAAAAGGAAGAACAATGTCTTTCGAACAAGCCATAACTGTTAAAAATCGATTAACAAATGGCTATGTTATAGTGGTTTAAGTCTGAAAAAAACGAAGGAAAATGCTTTTCCTTGTGCTCTAGTCTGCGTAGAAGATATCAAACTAAGCAATTATTTACATTAAGCAAGAAGGAAAATTAGTTAGCTTTCCAAAATGGGAAAAAATAATGAAATCGGTTAAAGAATAGTATAGTTATGCAATTTTTTGCGTTTTAACTCTTTGGTTTTTCATGCAAGTTCGTCCCTCCGTATATTCTCATACCAAAAGTATACATTAGCTTCGATTATCGTATCACCTGGTAATTGCACCTTGAGTTGAAGTTTATATGAAAACTAAAAAAACATTCATAAGAACGAAATGAACTCCGAATTGTCGTCATTAAACTCCATTGCATCATTTCATATAAATTATACATAAAGTTCCGATTATTATATATATAGTAATGGTAAACCTGCACACATTGTCATATGTATTTCTACAACACTTTTGTAATAACAAATTTTTCCAAAATATTATGAAATACCTCTACTTGGTACATCAATACTAAAAATGACACTTTTATATATTAAAAACTACTACGTTCAGAACTACTAAATTTTTCAATTTTAACACAGTGCAACAAGAAAAGTAAACAACATACGGCATTGCTATTTTGGATAGTGATGTAGAATTTTGTCCTCTTTAACCCTGTCAGGAGAGATTATTCAGAAAGTATGTTTTAGTTTTTCAGTTAAGCGCCGTTTTTTCGGATTTTAACCCTACGTGGGTCATTTTAGCCCGGTTTATATGAGGCTATAAAATCCAAACCCGATCTAACAACAAGAAACCCAATCAGGGTTTTTGTAGCTTCTATACGAGTATGTACTTTCAGAAAATGTCCATTAGAATTTGTTTGCATTTTCAGTGTTGCACCATTTTTAGCTAGAGTCATTATTTATTGAGAAATTCTTAAATCTATTTAAAGTGACTTTTACTAGTCTTCTATAAATAAGCATGTGGCTTTGCGCTACCTTCTGATATAGTATAAATTTATTGGTCACTAGCAAAGCATCGAACAAAAGTTATTAATTAATAATTTGATTAGTTAAAAAAATCAAATTTAAAAAGGGCAATATTCTGTGTTTCAGATAAGAGTTAAAATTAAATTAAATGCTAAAATTAATGATAAGAAAGGAAGATAGTGATTAGTTCAGTGTTGCACAGTGTTATTTAAATACGTATACTATTGAATTCTACAAATAATTCAGTTATCGGTCATTATACAAAGTGTGTAGAATATTTTAAGAAGTCTCCGTAAAAGCTTAATGGAATATGAAACAAACAACCTGCAGCGCCATGATCATCTTTCGTGGAAAGACAAAAAACAAACCACAAGATTATGCAGTTAACATTCACTAAAAATTGGGCAATATTTCTATTACCAAAATTTGTTGGTTTATTTTGTGCAATTTGTTGGTGGGCTTAGCCACAATGTTTGAATTGTTTTTGCTTTTCTGTTGATGGTACTTGATGATGTTTCTTGTTTACTGGCAATTTATATTTAGTTTTTTTTTATATTTATTTTTATGTGTGGGGATAATCACTGCGACCAGACAACAGTGCCATCGTGAGTACATATGGGCCACACAATCAGCAGCAGCATCATCGTCACAATTACTGCCATAGTCATCATTGGAATTGCTTCATATTATAGTACAAATAACGTGGAGTCTCACTATAAGATATTCGCTTTGGGAAGACTAGTGGTTTCTTGCATATACTATTTTTTTTAACTGTGCTGTTTATTTTTATTGCAGATTTTTTTGTCTTTTTGTTTTCACTTCAGTTTCGGTTACCTTTATGTTCAGTTAATGGCAAATGTTTGTATTATCCGAGTTTATGGGGCACGAGGTTTGTTTAATGTACAATGTCCACCAACGACGACAACTGCACTTAGGTTTTAGATTATCAATAACAAAAATGCTCTGAAGCAGATGACATACCAGAGATTTGTTGGCGGATGGGATAGATATGATGTAAATACGTGGTATTGTGTACATGCCTTTGTCATTTTTAAAAGTGGTAGCTAATATACTGTTTGTAAGTCATGAGAAGGTTTTCATGTTGAAGCTATAAAATTAGAATGTCTATTTAAGGAGTTGTTATGTCCAGATAAGACATGATATTGAACTTACGACACTGGTAATGCAAAATTCTTTTATAGAAAATCCCAAATATGGCCCAGGGTTAAATCGATGGTTTAAAATCAATTCCTCCATGAAAACATATTCTTAAACAATAATGTTTAAAGATTTGGTTCATATATTATTTTAAAATGATTGATGGCATTTTGGTGTCTGAATTTTTTTTAATCCACGTTAAAAAAACAAAAACAAGTTTAATCTTCAGAAAGTCTACGAAAAATATGTAAATGGAGATATCCACAAAAATATATATATTTTTTTAATTCTATTTTAAGTGCTTTTTAAAATATATTCTTTTAAAAAGCCACGTTTATAAGTATTATTTAAAACATATTCTTTAAAAACCTCACTTTTTTCTGTAAGATGATCCTTGAAAAAACATCCACGTTTATTTGCAAGATGGTCCTTGAAAAAATATTCATTAAAAAATCCATGTTTATTGGTAAGATGGTAATTGAAAAAAAATCTTTAAAAAATCCATGTTTATTGGTAAGATGGTAATTGAAAAAAAAAATCTTTAAAAAATCCACGATTATTGGTTAGATGGCCCTTGAAAAAATATTCTTTAAAAAAACCACGATTTTTGGTTAGATGGTCCTTGAAAAAATATTATTTAAAAAATCCACGATTATTGGTAAGATGGTACATACTTAAAAAAACAATATTTAAAAAATCCACGATTAAAAAAATATTCTTTAAAAAATCCACGATTAAAAAAATATTCTTTAAAAAATCCACGATTAAAAAAATATTCTTTAAAAAATCCACGATTAAAAAAATATTCTTTAAAAAATCCACGATTAAAAAAATATTCTTTAAAAAATCCACGATTAAAAAAATATTCTTTAAAAAATCCACGATTAAAAAAATATTCTTTAAAAAATCCACGATTAAAAAAATATTCTTTAAAAAATCCACGATTAAAAAAATATTCTTTAAAAAATCCACGATTAAAAAAATATTCTTTAAAAAATCCACGATTAAAAAAATATTCTTTAAAAAATCCACGATTAAAAAAATATTCTTTAAAAAATCCACGATTAAAAAAATATTCTTTAAAAAATCCACGATTAAAAAAATATTCTTTAAAAAATCCACGATTAAAAAAATATTCTTTAAAAAATCCACGATTAAAAAAATATTCTTTAAAAAATCCACGATTAAAAAAATATTCTTTAAAAAATCCACGATTAAAAAATATTCTTTAAAAAATCCACGATTAAAAAAATATTCTTTAAAAAATCCACGATTAAAAAAATATTCTTTAAAAAATCCACGAATAAAAATATATTCTTTGAAAAATCCACGATTAAAAAATATTCTTTAAAAAATCCACGATTAAAAAAATATTCTTTAAAAAATCCACGTTAACAAATATTCTTTAAAAATCCACGATTAAAAAAATATTATTTAAAAAATCCACGATTAAAAAAATATTCTTTAAAAAATCCACGAATAAAAATATATTCTTTAAAAAATCCCAGTTAAAAAATATTCTTTAAAAACACCCACGATTAAAAAAATATTCTTTAAAAAATCCACGATTAAAAAAATATTCTTTAAAAAATCCACGATTAAAAAAATATTCTTTAAAAAATCCACGTACAAAAAAATTCTTTAAAAAATCCAATATTAAAAAATATTCTTTAAAAAATCCAATATTAAAAAATATTCTTTAAAAAATCCACGATTTAAAAAATATTCTTTAAAAAATCCACGATTAAAAAATATTCTTTAAAAAATCCACGTACAAAAAAATTCTTTAAAAAATCCACGTTAAAAAAAATATTCTCGATACTTGAAAAAATATTTTTTTTAAAAAATACACACTTATTGGTAAGATGGTCCTTGAAAAAATATTTTTTTAAAAAATGCACTCTTATTGGTAAGATGGTCCTTGAAAAAATATTCTTTAAAAATCCACGTTTATCGGTAAGATGGTCCTTGAAAAATATTCCTTAAAAATCTACGTTTATTGCTAAATTGTCCTTGAAAAAATGTTATTTAAAAATTCCACGTTTATTGGTAAGATGGTCCTTGAACAAATATTCTTTGAAAAATCCACGTTTATTGGTTAGATAGACCTTGCAAAAATATTCTTTAAAAAATCCACGTTTATTGGCAAGAAGGTCCCTGAAAACATATTTCTTAAAAAATCCACATTTATTCTATAAAAAATCCCCGTTTATTGATAAGATGGTCGTTGAAAAAATATTCTTTAAAAAATCCCCGTTTATTGGTAAACGGCCTTTGAAAAACTATTCTTTAAAAAATCCTCGTTTATTGGTAAGAAGGTCCTTGAAAAAATATTCTTTACAAAATCCACGTTTATTTGTAAGATGGTCCTTGAAAAAATATTCTTTAAAAAATCCACGTTTATTTGTAAGATGGTCCTTGAAAAAATATTCTTTAAAAAATCGACGTTTATTGGTAAGATGGTCCTTGAAAAAATATTCTTTAAAAAATCGACGTTTATTGGTAAGATGGTCCTTTAAAAAATATTCTTTAAAAAATACACGTTTATTGGTGAAATGGTCCTTGAGAAAATATTCTTTAAAAAAATCCACGTTTATTGGTAAGATGGTCCTTTAAAAAATATTCTTTAAAAAATACACGTTTATTGGTGAAATGGTCCTTGAGAAAATATTCTTTAAAAAATTCACGTTTATTTGTAAGATTGTCCTTAAAAAATATTCTTTAAAAAATCCACGTTTATTCGTAAGATGGTTCTCGAAAAAATATTCTTTAAAATATCAACGTTTATTTGTAAGATTGTCCTTCAAAAAATATTCTTTAAAAAATCCACGTTTATTTGTAAGATTGTCCTTAAAAAATATTCTTTAAAAAATCCACGTTTATTGGTAAGATGGTCCTTGAAAAAATATTCTTTAAAATATCAACGTTTATTTGTAAGATTGTCCTTCAAAAAATATTCTTTAAAAATCCACTTTATTGGTAAGATGGACCTTGAAAAAAATTCTTTAAAAATCCAGGTTTATTTGTAAGATGGTCCTTGAAAAAGTATACTTTAAAAAATCCACGTTTATTGGTAAGATGGCCCTTTAAAATATAAAAATAGGATTTAAAATCTCTGTTTAATAATCTGTTGTTCAATGAAAAACAAGTTCTCTTCCATTTCCAGGTTAGAAGAAATACAATAAAATGTTAAAGGTGTTAATATACACACTTTCAGCTTAACTCGTTATCCAAGACACACACTTTTTCTGAGCTTAACTAAAGCACAAAGCATCTGTTAAAACTCTCTAAACTAAAAATAATTTGTTTTATAAAGCTTTAACTGCTGAATAAGTTTCATTTAAAGAGAATATACTCAATTTCTCTTAAAAACCACTCTCGTAAAATACTACAACTCATCAACATTTATTGACCAAAACAAAGTTACGAAGCATTAACGAGGGAACACTTAGCCAAGTGGTTGGCTGTGTGATCTGGGTATCATTTAAAACGCTAAAAGGAGGAAACAAACAAAGAATGCTTCTTGGGTGTACAATAAAAAGATAAGCCATCTATACGAACCAATGAGTCTCAATATAAAATATAAACCCTTATTAAGAAAAAAAGTGGTGACCTTTTATGGGTTATTTCATTCAACCGCGAAGAAGATGATGGTGTGCTGCAACACAACGTTGGACAAAATTGGTGAACCGGGTCACCGTTGCTTAGTATTTGCTTCCAAGTGACAATGTTGTTACTTTTGTTGACGATAAAGGTATCAACTCAGTGGCATTGTAGTATTACAGCCAATGTTATAAAAGTCAGATTTGCAGATAGGCCAAAAAACAAGCAATCCATACAACCACCCCCATTTTGAAAATTCACACACGACCAACAACTAACACTACCATACAACCACAATAAGTTATCCTTCAACTCCAACTAAAGCATCACAGGCAATCACACATTTGCACACAACATGAATTTCTCTCTAAGCACAGATCAGGGAACTCCATTTTAACCTTTTGTGGTTTTCATTCTGTGTTGCATTGAAAAGCTGAAAACTTATTTCACTGGGAAAAGAAGGTGCAGATGTGTATATGTATATGTGTTTGTATATGTATATGTATGTAAAGAATAAACTTTGTATAAAAGAATGAATGAATGAATGACTGACTGAATGAATGAGTCGGTGGGAATTCAATGTGTTGTGAGTTAAAAAGGTAAGGCCAATGCCTGCCGCATTAGATGAAAGTAAAAGTTGAACTTTGTCTCCATTTTGCAAAACTGTTGCTGTTAGCCACCCCTACCTACCCACCCATCTATCATTTGCCCTAAAGCCACGAATGAATTCTTCACCTGTTTAGTTTCTTTTGTTAAGGAGATTTTGAGTTTGTTACCTTCCGAAATGCCACAAAAAATATTTTTCCATTTCATGCGATATTATGTTGAGGTCTGTCAAATCGGTACACAAGAACCAAAACAAACAGGTGGTGGTATTTTGTGAACAAGCCAAATTAGATGTAGGTGGAGTATAAAAATTTTTAGTCGACAATGTCAAGGATGCTTTTTTTTCTAAATCATGAAATATTAAAAATATGAAGAATCCAATTTTCTGAGCCACAAGAAACGTGAATGTCTGCAGGTCTAAACTCAGACATCTAAAAATACAAGACACGTTGTGATTACCACAACAGACCAAAGGAGCATAGTCGAAGCAATATGTATTGCGACGAAGGTATCGGGAGAATTGCTGATATTGCTAATGTCTATTCTCCTCAAAGCAAATAGTAAAAATTTCCACCGAAGACAGGCTACCTGAATACAGAGAAATTTCTCAGCAAAATCTTACTCTAAAGAAGATGTGACGACACATTGGGTAGTCGGTTCTTTACACCACATTGACTTGAAGTAATCTTCTACGTGTTTGTGTTCGTATATTTTATTCATAATGGGAGCGGCAACCCCGGACATTGAATATTTTTCGTCTGTTAGATCGGCAACCGCCATATGTCAACTTCGGTGAGATGTAATGGATGTATGGAATGGGTGCACTTCCGAGGCTGCTCTGGTAATAGTCGAGTCCAAGACAACAGCAAGACTACGGCATATCTCCAACATTGTCGTCCCAATACGAGACATCCCTGCAGTCTCCACAACAACAACAAACGCAGCATCTAACACCACTTGTTGTTGTTCAGCGCCCCAAAAATGCATAACTCTTGCAACAAAGGATCGTAAAAGAAGCGGAGGAGGAGTTCTTGTCTTTCATAGGAAGTTCAGCAGTCTGTCCAGAGTTCAGACATATCTCGCTTATGCTTTACTCTAGTGACGGAATGTAGAGGTAGAGTAGCTTAATGTGTACATACCGACGATGAATGTCTAACATTAGTCCGCTTTTAGAGGGCAACAACCGTCTGGTGCTGGGGGACTTCAGTGCTCATCATGAGCTTTGCATTCAATCTTTGGCACAGACCGAGCAAATTGATAGCTCGAGATTGTGCACGGAGATTGAAGATGCTCCTAGGAAGATAAGGGGAGTATGACTTGTCCGGCCAACCCGTTATTTGTCTAGGCTCTGACCATCTTCCGGTGATGGTCTTCGTAAACAGAACACCCGATTACATATCCTCTGACCACCGCACTCTTCTAAACAATGGAAAATCTGATTGGTAAAGATGCAAAGAATTTTACAATCACCGCTTCATAGAGCTGGCCATTTCCGCAGAATACCCGAAATCAGAACAAATTTCCCAGCAGATGTGACGGAACAAGTAAATGAGCGTGATGAGCTTAATCGTACAAATTCTAAAGACCCAAGAGTTAGAGAATTTAGTCTTGAAGCCAACAGAATAGTTGGCAAACATAAGAGGAAAAGCGGCTACACCACCAGAAGCAATGCAACCAACATTTGTACAGGATTAAGTAAATTCTGGGCGTCGGTTAAATCACTCTTGAATCCGCGAAAGAATGATAATAGAACGGCTCCTGATTTTTTATGGACGCAGCGAGTCTAGGGTCCAGAATTTTTGAATCTGAACACTGAGGAACCAGATAAATGAACAAAATATTCCAACAAACATATTTGCGTTGCTACAACAGCAACTTTCATTGATAACACCGTCCGACGATTTTCAAAAAAATTTGTTACACTTGAACCGGACTATATACGTTTAAAAGTATAGGCAAAATGGAGTATAATGGTATTTTTAATTTTTCGTTTTCTCATCGTTTTGACTTTTAGAGGTCAAACAAATTTCAAAGGTCAACATTTTTCAAAAAAAATTTTAAATACTTGTAATCGTCGTACGATTAAGGAGGATAGCACAGGATTTATATAATAATTATAAATTATTGCATTCCAGGATAAAAAGGACATCAAAAATATCCTTGAAAAATTAAGTCAAAAGTGAGCATTTTGGCAGGCGCATATATCCTAAACCGCGAAGATTTCTAATTTGCTCATGGAGGCAAAGTTGTAGCTCTTGTCAAACCCCTAGAAAAAGTTATAAAAGATGAGGTTTGGTGGATTTCATGTGTCCAGAATTTATATTCTTTATGACAAGAGCTAGAATTTTGCCTCCATGAGCAAATTAAAATTCTTCGCGGTTTAGGAGATATGCGCCTGCCAAAATGCTCACTTTTGACCTAATTTTTCAAGGATATTTTTGATGTCCTTTTTATCGTGGAATGCAATAATTTATAAATATTATATAAAGCCTATACTCTCCTCTTTAATATGACACCAATACCAGCATCGTACGACGAGTAGAAGTATTTAAAATATTTTTTTGAAAAATGTTGACCTTTGAAATTTGTTTGACCTCTAAAAGGTCAAAACGATGAGAAAACGCAAAATTAAAAATGCCATTTTACTCCATTTTGCCTATATTTTCAAACGTATATAGTCCGGTTCAAGTGAAATTTTGGCTGTCGGACAGTGTAACGCAACGATACTCTAGTTTAAGAGCAGTACACATTGTCAGTTTTGAATGTCGATATTTCGCATAACTGTCCAACCGTCCAGCAACCACAAAACATTTTGTGGTTGCATGATGAATGACAAAAATGAACGGCCACACTAGCAAGCACCAACAAAGCTGTCATTCAAAACTGGCAATGTGTACTCAGCTTTAGAGAGTACAGTCGATAACAAATTTCCAAAAAAAAAAATCGAACAGACTATAAACTGAACTTAAAGAACAATTCAAAGGGCGTTAAGTGCGGCCGGGCCGAAATTGTTATACCCTGCACCACGAGTTGAATTGAAGTAAAAGAAACATTTGTTTCCTATCGTTTATGAAGAAGACTAAATACCAAAGTTCAGCAATTTCGGTAAACGAATGTGGCTAACCTTCAAAATAATATGGGCTATATCAAAACGTCGATCTATACCGACAAATTTCTGGCTGAAAGTTTTTAGACTCAATGAAGACTTATTATTTCTGTAAGATAAAGTGGCTATAACCTTCAAAATGACGAAAATCGAGAGGTACGCTTCTGAGAGGGATATAAAAAGAAGTAACAAATTAAAGTAATTTTGAGGGAATATTGACGTCACAAACTTCAGAGTTAAAAAAAAAAATCGGGAGGTACCGTTCTATGGGGCTATATGAAGACGTGGACATATAACTACAAATTTTAGGTGGAAAGACTAAATACCAAATTTCAGCCATTTCGATGAAATATTGAAGCCACAACTTTCAAAATACCGAAAATCGATGGATACCTTTCTATGGGGGCTATATAAGGGAGTGGACCTGTACCAACGAAGACTAAATACCAAATTTCAGCCAATATGGTGGAATATTGAGGCCACAGCATTCAAAATACCGTAAATTGGTAGGTACTGTTCTTGTCATAGAATTTATAATTTATTATACAAATTTACCGCCTGTTCATGTATGTCGCACGGAAACCTGTACGAAAGGAAAACAGTCACTCGCTTCCGTCTAAAATGCGTTCATGTATTTCGCAAACTATCGAGCGACTGCCGTTACGTATCCTATCCGAAATACTACTAATTTGAATGTACATTTGTACAACTATGTTCCATAAATGAGAGCCAAATGAGAAATGAAAACAAAATCCACATATACATACAAACATTGGAATATGTGTGACTTGTTTTGTTTGAAAAATAAAATGTGTCGGTATTTTGAATTATATTATTTAATTGATTTCTTCAAAATAGTGAATGAAAGCGCCATTGAAACGTATCAGTAAAATTTTTATTTTGTTTCAAGAATGTGTTGCATAAATTTGTTTTAAGACTTTTGGTGTTGTTCGCGAGTTTACGTTCTACTCGGCAGCTACAATGCAAGTGAGTGATTTTGACATTCTCTTTCTATAAGAGACAGTCCTTTCGAAATACATAAACCCAAATTTAATGGAAAAGTGTACGTTTACGTGTTATTTCGTAGGGCTTGTCGGTCGCATAGAATTTCGTTTCGAAGGTGTTTACATGAACAGAAAATGTTTTTTTTCCACTTCCGAAGCTCAAGAAACCTTTCGGTCGACATACATGAACAGGCTGTTAGAGTGAAAGTTGAATACTAAATACCAAATTTCTTCCATTTCGGAGTGATAATGAGGTTAAAACTTTCAAAATACAGAAAATCGAGAGGTACCTTCTATGGGGGCTATATCAAAACGTGGACCGATATTGCATATTTGCAATACCAAACATCCTAGGAGTAATAGACACTTTTATTCCAAATTACAAAGCTCTATCTTAAAAATTGCGAGCTGTATCTTTTATTTCAACTTAGAATTTTACCCTGATCAAGTATATATGTATGTATATATACTTTATAGGGTCTCCAATGAATATTTCGATGTGTTACAAACGGAATGACAAATTTAGTTATGGTGAAGGGTATAAAAATGGAGATCTTTTGTGAGGGAAGTACCCTTAGAAGTGGACCGATATGACCCATTTTATAATTTAAACTAAGTTCGGACAAAATATTATGAGATCCGAAGTTTGGAGGTTTCTGAAGGAGTGGACTGATAAGAAACATCTTCAATTTTTATCTGACATTCACAGAAATATTACTATATCCAAATTTGGAGAAACGCAATATCCTGTTCGAATGTTGTTCTGCGCACCAGCCACTACACATGAGAAAAACTTTAGCCGCGGCAAAAGGGGTCCCAAATCCAACCTGTTGCAAAACGAATAAAAATGATTCGATAGTAGGTCTTTAACTGTACCTTTCCGAAATTTTGTGTGGAAGGTAGTCCATATTCGAACTAGATCATTACAATGTTTAAGTACCCTCGAGAGTTATCGAACAACTAGTTTTTGCGAAATTTTTTGAACTATTGTGGGGAAGGTACCCTAGGAAGGACTGAAATGGTCCATCTTCGAACTTAAACTAAGTTTAGACAAAATATTACGAATGCCAAATTTTGGACCAAATCGGTTGATCTCTTCGAGAATTATCGTGCGCACCAGCCGAACAGACAGACGAATGGATATGCGCAAATCGACTCCAAATTAGCTTAAACAGATTTCGTCTAAACATACTTGTGGTCTAAAACCATTATTTCGATGAGGCACATCTTTGGTCGCATCAAAGTTTATATTAGATTGGTTTTAACTCAAGGGGAAAAATTGGTGTTTTTTATGCTGCATATGTTTTATGTTCGAATATGTTAACATGTGTTACTGGGGCCTCAAAACTTCCATAGTAATTTGTATGGGGTCAAAGGTGAATTTTCTCGAGATTGCTCTAAAGACCACATTTATTGTCCAATCAATGAGAAAAATTTACCAGTTCATTTCTGTGTTCATTGAGAAAATCGGCTGTATTTTAATATAAGGATATATTATAGGGACCCAATTGGTCAAATTACTATTGGAGCCATATCAAAAACTTACCCGATTTACATAAATTTTAGTAGGATTTTTTTATAGCCACAATGAACTGGTAAAATGTTCTTTTCGATTGGACAATAAATGTATGTTTAGAGTAATTTCGCGAAAATTCACCTTTGGCTTATACAAATTACTATGGAAACATATTCTGATTGTGCTCAAACTTTGGCAATCTTAAAATCTAACAAAACTGAACACTTAAGGGGGTGCCGCATAAAAAATCGGTTATAAAAAAATTCACGTTTATTGGTATGAGGATATATCAAAAAATATTCTTTAAAAAATCCACGTTTATTGGTATGAGGATATATCAAAAAATATTCTTTAAAAAATCCACGTTTATTGGTATGAGGATATATCAAAAAATATTCTTTAAAAAATCCACGTTTATTGGTATGAGGATATATCAAAAAATATTCTTTAAAAAATCCACGTTTATTGGTATGAGGATATATCAAAAAATATTCTTTAAAAAATCCACGTTTATTGGTATGAGGATATATCAAAAAATATTCTTTAAAAAATCCACGTTTATTGGTATGAGGATATATCAAAAAATATTCTTTAAAAAATCCACGTTTATTGGTATGAGGATATATCAAAAAATATTCTTTAAAAAATCCACGTTTATTGGTATGAGGATATATCAAAAAATATTCTTTAAAAAATCCACGTTTATTGGTATGAGGATATATCAAAAAATATTCTTTAAAAATCCACGTTTATTGGTATGAGGATATATCACAAAATATTCTTTAAAAAATCCACGTTTATTGGTATGAGGATATATCAAAAAATATTCTTTAAAAAATCCACGTTTATTGGTATGAGGATATATCAAAAAATATTCTTTAAAAAATCCACGTTTATTGGTATGAGGATATATCAAAAAATATTCTTTAAAAAATCCACGTTTATTGGTATGAGGATATATCAAAAAATATTCTTTAAAAAATCCACGTTTATTGGTATGAGGATATATCAAAAAATATTCTTTAAAAAATCCACGTTTATTGGTATGAGGATATATCAAAAAATATTCTTTAAAAAATCCACGTTTATTGGTATGAGGATATATCAAAAAATATTCTTTAAAAAATCCACGTTTATTGGTATGAGGATATATCAAAAAATATTCTTTAAAAAATCCACGTTTATTGGTATGAGGATATATCAAAAAATATTCTTTAAAAAATCCACGTTTATTGGTATGAGGATATATCAAAAAATATTCTTTAAAAAATCCACGTTTATTGGTATGAGGATATATCAAAAAGTATTCTTTAAAAAATCCACGTTTATTGGTATGAGGATATATCAAAAAATATTCTTTAAAAAATCCACGTTTATTGGTATGAGGATATATCAAAAAATATTCTTTAAAAAATCCACGTTTATTGGTATGAGGATATATCAAAAAGTATTCTTTAAAAAATCCACGTTTATTGGTATGAGGATATATCAAAAAATATTCTTTAAAAAATCCACGTTTATTGGTATGAGGATATATCAAAAAATATTCTTTAAAAAATCCACGTTTATTGGTATGAGGATATATCAAAAAATATTCTTTAAAAAATCCACGTTTATTGGTATGGGGATATATCAAAAAATATTCTTTAAAAAATCCACGTTTATTGGTATGAGGATATATCAAAAAATATTCTTTAAAAAATCCACTTTTATTGGTATGAGGATATATCAAAAAATATTCTTTAAAAAATCCACGTTTATTGGTATGAGGATATATCAAAAAATATTCTTTAAAAAATCCACGTTTATTGGTATGAGGATATATCAAAAAATATTCTTTCAAAGATCCACGTTTATTGGTATGAGGATATATCAAAAAATATTCTTTAAAAAATCCACGTTTAATGGTCTGTGGATCTATGAAAAATATTTTTTAAAAATCCACGTTTAATAGTCTGTGGTTTTATAAAATATATTCTTTAAAAAATCCGCGTTTAATGGTATGTGGTTTTATGAAAAATATTCTTTAAAAAATCCACGTTTAATGGTGTGTGGTTTTATGAAAAATATTCTTTAAAAAATCCACGTTTAACGGTCTGTGGTTTTATAAAAAATATTCTTTAAAAAATCCACGTTTAACGGTCTGTAGTTTTATAAAAAAATATTCTCTAAAAAATCCACGTTTAATGGTCTATGGTTTTATGAAAAATATTCTCTAAAAAATCCACGTTTAATGATCTGTGGTATTATGAATAATATTCTCTAAACAAGTGAGCCAAGGCTATAGTCGGGTCGGGGCCGACTATGTGATACCCTACACCACTACCCCTGTTCATAAGCTTTTGACTAATAAAATTCAAAATATTAAAATTGGGATAGCTTAGCGCCTTTGCTCTGAATGTCTTCATAACAAAGGTCAATTTTTTTGAAACGCATTTAAGTGCATCGACAGTTCAACCCAAATAAAAATGGAAAGTGTGATGCCAACCAGTAATAGGCTTCTTTCTCTGTTAGACCCCCATCAACCCCCAAAATTTCGTGAGGATCCGATCAAAATTTCGTAGTGTGATTGCACAAAAATCCCAGATAGCATTTAGAAGACTGTTTTCTCAAAAATCACATTGAGGAGTCTTTTTAGAGTCCTTTTGGTGATCAAAAATTGATTAAGTCGCTTGTGTGATCAGAAAGGGACTCGAAAGTGACTCCCTGTAATGATTAAAAAGAGTTCAATTTAAAATACAACAACAAATGTGTAGCAATCACAAATAAATCATTGAGGTGTTTAAAATGTGACAGTTTTTTGTTATTTATTGTCACATTTTGATCATCTGGAAGATTGAAAAATGCTTAATCAAAAAAGGGTCATACAGGTGTTTGAAAAGTGATTATAATTATGTATACTCTGATCATATTTTGAACAGTTAGGTGATTAAAAACTGATTGCTTTGTTTTATTTTTATTTGGTTGTAAATAAAAAAATAAAATTCTCATATACACTTTCTACAAAATGTTGATATAAATGTAACGTATAATATACAGGTACAGACAAACACAACACAACAGGTTTTGCCAAGTGAAATGAAGAAGCAGTATACTAACCACCAAGCAACATAAAGGATAATTAAAAGACATAACAAAGCAGAAAAGACTATAAAACAAAGGAAAGAAACAAAGAAGAATAAAAATAATTTTTTTTAAATTTATTTCGTCTAACAAAAAGACTCATAAATGACTCCCTAAAGACTCATAAATGATTATAAACATGACTCTAAAAAGACTCGAAAAAGGGTCCGAAATTAATCAACAAAACACCAATAAATGATTGAAATACGACTCGAAAAAGACTCATTTGTGATTTGTTTAGAAGAGTCGCCTGAGGTTATGTTTTCCTACCGACAAAGGAGTCATTTATGATCAGAAAATGAGCTCATATTCTAGCTTTTTAATCGTGCAGTCGGATCAAAAAAGACTCGAATTTGATTAAAATTTTCAAAAAATGCTGACTGGGATGGAAAAAGGGATGCATTACCGACTATTGCGAATCTCTGTTGTTTGACCACCTATGACAACCTAATTCACATAGTTGTAAAGGTGATATTTTCTACTTTCCTTGCCAGGTTTTGCTTTCGATATACCTCCTACAGAAGGGAGATATTAACTTTGAAATAAAACGTTGGTCTTTTTTCCAAATATTATTTTTCACGTTCCGACCCCTGAATAACATCCGACCATTATCAAAAATCAAAAGGTTTTTTCCTCTGTGGGACTCCCAATAACACCCAAAATTTCGTGACGATCCAATTAAAATTGCGACCTGTAGCGTGATTTCCAAAAAAGAAGAAAATGGTATGTATTGCCGACTATTGCGATATCTCCGTTATTTGGATACCTACGCCAACCTGCTTTACATCATTGTAATGATGGGATTTTTTACTTTCATTGTCAGACTTTGCTTTTGGAAGGTCCCGAACCAAAGCTGTGATATTCGTCATTATTATTAAGATCGCAAAAATTAAAAGTTGTGTTCTATTAGCGGCTATTGCAATATCTTCGTTGTTTGACCACCTACGACAACCTACGTAACATCGTTGCAAAGGCGATATTCTCTACTTTCATTAGCAGGTTTTGCTTTTGATATACCCCTTTCAGAAGCGGAGATATTCGCTTTGAAATAAAACGTTGACTTTTTCTCCAAATAAGTTTTTTGCCCATTCCGACCCCTGAATATTATCCGACCATCACCAAAATAAATAGGCTTCTTTCTCTGTAGGATCCCCATTAACCCCCATTCGTGACGATCCGAAAATTGCGACCTGTAGGGTGATTACAAAAAAATGAAAAAATGGGATGTATTGCCGACTATTGTGATATTTCCGTTATGTGGCCACCTACGGCAACCTACTTTGCATCACTGTAAAGATGGGATTTTCTACTTTCATAGTCGGACTTTGTTTTTGGAAGATCCCCAACCGAAGCTGTGATATTCGTCATTATTATTAAAATCGCAAAAATAAAAAGTTGGGTTCTATTAGCAGCTATTGCGATATATTCGTTGTTTGATCACCTACGAGAACCTACTTTACATCATTAGAAAGACGATATTTTCTACTTTCATGGCCAGGTTCTGCTTTTGGTATACCCCATATTGATGCTGAGATATTCGCTTTGGAAAAAAACGTTGTCTTTTCTCCAAATAAGTTTTTTTGTCCATTACGACCCCTAAATATTATCCGACCATCACCAAAATCAATAGACTTCTTCCCCTCGGGGACCCCCGTCAACATGCAAAATTTCGTGACGATGCGGTCAAAATTGCGACCTGTAGCGTGATTACAAGGTTTAGATGGACAGACGGACGGACGGACTGACGGACACACATAGCCAGATCGACTCAGCTCGTCGAGGCATTAATTTTGGTATATATAAGTATGGGTCTACGACCATTATTTCGATGCGTTACAAACTTTTTGGCCAAAACCAACTTATAATACCCTCCCCACATAGTGGTGTAGGGTATAAAAATCCACGTTTAATGGTCTGTGGTGTTATAAAAAATATTCTTTAAAAAATCCACGTTTAATGGTCTGTGGTGTTATGAAAAATGTTCTCTAAAAAATCCAAGTTTAATGGTCTGAGGTTTTATGAAAAATATTCTTTAAAAAATCCACGTTTTATGGTCTGTGGTTTTATGAAAAATATTCTTTAAAAAATCCACGTTTAATGGTCTGTGGTTTTATGAAAAATATTCTTTAAAAAATCCACGTTTAATGGTCTGTGGGTTTAGAAAAAATAGTTTTAAAAAAATCCACGTTTAATGGTCTGTGGTTTTATGAAAAATATTCTTTAAAAAATCCACGTTTAATGGTCTGTGGTTTTAGAAAAAAATATTCATAAAAAATCCACGTTTAATGGTATGTGGTTTTATGAAAAATATTCTTTAAAAAATCCACGTTTAATGGTCTGTGGGTTTAGAAAAAATAGTTTTAAAAAAATCCACGTTTAATGGTCTGTGGTTTTATGAGAAATATTCTTTAAAAAATCCATTAATGGTCTGTGGATTTTTGAAAAAAATATTATTTAAAAAAATCCATGTTTAATGGCATGTGGTTTATGAAAAATATTCTTTAAAAAATCCACGTTTAATGGGCTGTAGGTTTAGAAAAACTATTCTTTAAAAAATCCACATTTAATGGACTGTGGTGTTATGAAAAGTATTCTTTAAAAAATCCACATTTAATGGACTGTGGTGTTATGAAAAATATTCTTTTAAAATTCCACATTTAATGGTCTGTGTTGTTATGAAAAATATTCTTTAAAATATCCACATTTAATGGTCTGTGGTTTTATGAAAAATAGTCTTTAAAAAATCCAACTTTAATGGTCAGTGGATTTTTGAAAAAATATTCTTTAAAAAAATCCATGTTTAATGGTCTGTGGGTTTATGAAAAAATATTCTTTAAAAAATCCAAGTTTTATGGTCTGTGGGTTTATAAAAAATCCTTTAAGAAACCACGTTTAATGGCCTGTGGTTTTATGAAAAATATTCTTTAAAAAATCCGCGTTTAATTGTCTGTGGGTTTATGAAAAATTTTCGTTAAAAATTTTAAGATGTTTTAAAAACGTTTTATATGAAATTGAGCAAATATTAAAACAAAATGTAGCCCTTCTATAGTTTAGATTTCGACATGACTGAATTTTTCAACGTTTTCTCTCAGAAGTTGACGTAATAAATTATTTTTAATGTTCAAAATATTTTTTAATGCTCCAAATAAAGTCTTCAAGTTTCAAATACGTTATCACTGTTGAATTAAAAACCAATAAAATTTAAACATTTTATTTATTTTCGCTTCATTTAAATTTCTTTTAAAAATGCTGGCGCAAATATATGCATGCACTGCATCATAAATAATTCCACTCAAAGTTGTGTAAGATAAGAACTGGGTACTTTGTTTCACCACAAAGTGAAAATTTCATTGCTTCCAACTAAATTTGGAAAATTTTTAACATGCATGTACAGCGTACACACACAGAAATATGTAATGTAAATTTATTTTAAAAATATTCATTTGCCCCTTGCAAAAGATATTTTTTGTTTTTCTGTTTCTGTTTCGGTTTCTTTTTTTTTTTTTTTTTTGCTTTTTACGAAAAGAAACAAATGTTCTTTCATGCAAATGCTGTGGCCGTTTTGGCATTGAGTGATAATCATTTAAATTAGAAATCACTCCGTTTTGCTGACATTGTTATTTTTGTACTTTTGCTTTCTTGTCTGGTTTATTTTGGTTTCACTTTTTGTCTGGACGTAATTCAAAACTCTGCTCTCACCGACTGCAATTAGGCCATTTTATTGCTGAGGTCTGCAAATAAGCGATAGTCAAATTTCGCAATATGATACCATGTATTTAAAAATAGCTTTATGATGTAAGAAATTCACAAAAAAGTGTTAAATATAAAAAAATGAACGGAAAAAATTAATGGGCAAATAGTTTTCAGCTAAAATAAGGAAAGTTCGTTCCAGAAAACATAACTCTCTACTATGCAATGACCATGTAACCCAAGAGGCCATAGCGTTCGAAAAGGTCTTAAATAGTTTCCTTTCGAATACGTTTTTCATTTAGTGAAAATAATTTAATCGATAGACACTTCTGTTGTAAAAATATAATAAGAAAGGTAAAATAATAAAAAAAAAATATTCTGTGTTTTGAAATGACCACAGTTTTGATCTGTGACAAATATTGAATATATAACTAACATTGTAGCCAATATGTCGAGTATGTAAACTATTTAAAGAAACCAAGTCCATATGCATTTACGTTAATAATTTGTCAAAATGGATCATCGTTGATCCCGGTGGTGGCAATATTCACATATCACAATGTATTAATTGTTGACATGGTCCTCGACAAAACGTTTGACAAAATAAACACATGTCTGTCAGACATGCTGGGCTGAGGATAAAATATTAATGGCCACTTGTAACGATGATGAACCCACATGTAAAAATAAACAAACACTTAATACATACATACAGCCAAACAAACAAACAATTGTCATTTTAAATGTTCAAAACAAATTTCGTATATCCGCCGATGTCGAAGTCACTGCCAAAAGTAGCCAAATAGTGATGCATAAGAGGATGGGAAAATAAAGCGGGTGACATCGTCACACACAAAGCTAAGAAATGTTCATCAGTGATGTTAGCCCGCTACATTCATAGTTGCAAAAGTAAGCAAATGCATAAATCTTCAAGACAGCAGCAACATCAAAAACAAAAACAGGATTTTTTTTAGAAAATATACCTTTGCTTGATTACAAAAGGGAATTAATGTACTAGATGGTTGGTTGATAGTTCGCCAAGAGAAAACATTTGGTTTTATTAAATATATATGTACAGCCAGAATGTTTATAATTGATATGTTGCACCACTGCACAGTGGTGGCACTTACATGGGAAGGTGTGACAAAAATATGTACTTCTAAATATTATATCGAGCTAAAATTGTTATAAATGGGTTATAGTGGCCTAAAAACACTCTAAGTAAAGTATTGGGGTCCTAGGTCAAAAATTTCGCGTAGTTGCCTTGTAATGAATCATTCTGAATTGAAGTATTTTACTGTTACCAACACATTTTTCAACCGAATTTGCTGTAATCCGGTACCAAGAGCTTTTAATGCATAGTAAACCTCCCTGCGAAAAATTGTCAGTATTGGTTCATTATTTGAACCGAATATGTTCTTATAATGAACTCAGACTTCAGAACACCATCTTATAAAGAAATGTCATATCGGTCCACTTTTGATCACAGCCTCTATATAGTGCTACCATCCTATTCTTGGTACTTTATAACATTTAACCACATTTGTCTGCAGAATTACTTGAAATAATATATTTTCGGTTCTCAGTGCGGGAAAATCTCCACTTTTTAGCGTGGTCCAACATTAGGATGTCCCAAAATAAAATAAGTTGTTTGTTAATGTGAATACCCCAATTTTTTTTTCTTTCGCGAGTTTTCCTTATAGCTCTAAGGTACCATGACCATAGAAATCGCTAATAGCACAAAAAACATTATATTGAAACTAAATGTAAGAAAGGATAGTAAAATTACTTAAAAAATTCCAAAAAATATAAATTCAGCAACTAAAAAAGGGAGTTTAACTTTTGGTCATAACTGCCAGAACCGCAAATTTCCGCAAAAAGTCTATACAATTTTGAAATCAAGAGGCACTAGGCTTCAATTTGGTACTAGTGGCTATTCTCGCGAATTTTTGAAAAGTAACTTAAACTTTAAGGAAATCCATACATCTACATTAAATATTTTAATTTTGAGAGATATTATAACCAAAATATATGGCAACCCTTGCAATTTAGAAGATTTTCATAACTAGAAAATGAAGCTAAGGCAATTTACTAAATGATTCAACTTAAGTTAAGGCGATAATAATAGCCCTTTGTTTCATAAATTCGCTTAGAATATAACCATTTTTTCTTATTTCTAAATGAAATTTTTTTTCTTCAAAATTAGTCATGTTTATGAGGCTTTTTCTCCTTAAGAACGGCTCAAAACGGAAAAAATAAGTTGAGTTTCGAAAATTATGGAAAGTTTTGAAGCGATTTCCATTTTTAAATTTTTAAAACGATGCACAATGGTCCCAAATCCAAATTTTCTGGCCAAAACTATTTCAACGTCCATTTTGTATTGAAATTAATTATTATTTTTAATAAATGTGTACAAACAGCAATTCTTACGTTTTATCGACCAAAATGACCAAAAACTGCCAAAATTTGTTGAACAGGGTGGTCCCGTTGTGTGGGGTCTAAACCAAAACATTGACCTATGTTAAAAATTTTTTGTACGAAGGATTAATATCTTCCAAGAGGTCAAAACACCAAATTTCAGCCGAATCGGTCATAAAGTGTCGCTAAAATCCACAAAATATCTAAAATCGGACAGTACTTTTATGTGGGGGCTATGACAAAAAATTGACCTATTTTCAAAAAAATTATACATACTTGTTTTCTACACTCTCAAACCCTTAAATATGAATTTTAAGGGAAATCGGTTGATAGATGTAGGTATTACCGTTCTATTTCAATTGGATACTACGTACAGTCATAACAGGTATTTACAAAAAATTCTCCCATCTTGAAATAGAAAAATCCACTTTATTTTAACTGTGGCAAATTTGAGCAGGAATTTATTTCTCAGTTTATTAGTTGAGACCCCCAGCTATCTTCCAAAATCAATTTGGAGGTGGACAAACTTGGACACTTTTTTAAAAGTTTAAATATATTTTAAAAATATATGTAAAAAATAATTTTTTATATATGTATATAAATTGATTTTATTACGCTAATTTTACAAATTTCATCGTCCTTTTTGTAAATATTATGAAAGTACTCATTGACAGCTTCCCGATTCATAATAACTTTGGTCTCACTTCTGTATATTTATGCAGCGACGCAATACAACAAAAATTGAATATTTTACAGCACAAAGTCCGTTTTATTTTTACATAAAAAAGTGTCAACTTTGGTACTGCGCCAATCAACGAATACTAACTTCATTTACAAAAACTAATTATTTTCAGATGACTTGAGGTGTTTTTTATTATTCTGTGCAAAAAAAAAATTAAAATTTCGAAACTTCAAAAATAGGGTTTTGGCCAAAAATTTCCTGATTGAAACCTATGTGCGATGTCATGAATTTTTTTATTTTTGTCGTTGACAAGACATATCTTAATTTGCAGAACGTATGATTGATTATGCATACATGTCTAAACAAACAATATTGATTTCCATAAAAAGGTTCATGTTAAATAAAAAATTTAGACAACAACGAGTTCGCAATAACCGTCATTGACCGTTTTAAAAACCGATTTGCCATGTCCTACAAAACAAAATTTAAAAATGAATTCAAGTGAAATTATGATAAAATAGCAAAAATAACAAATTTTAGATATTTGCCGATATTTATTTTTGAAACAATGAACAAAAAATAAGAACACTCTTAATTATTCACTATTATAATATGTTCATAGTTTATTTTTATTTAATGGAAAAAATTATAAATTAAATTTTAATTGTGCATTCATTCACTTGCTTTATAATGCTTTATATTCAGAGCATCGTCGTCGGCGTTTAAATGCAAGAGAAATACAAAACAATTTGTGTGCAACTGTTGTTTAAGCTATTTTTGTACCAGCCTACTCAGTCTTATGGCTAGAGATTGAAATTATCAAAAATATATATACAGTGCTGCTCAAAACATTTGCAACTGGAATGACAAGTTCATATTTTATATAGTTCTGAGGTAGTTTGTGGATTTGAAATGCCAATATTTTTGTAGATTGATTGTTTATTGAATCCTTTTTAAAGATTTAAAAATTAATTTGCAAAAGTTTCACTTATTTTACAAAAAATATACAAAATAAAGCTCGAACTCACTTTTGGTCTTGCTCAAAACATTTGCAACTGAGAAAATTTGATTCAAAGTTTGAAGAAATTATTTTTGTTTTGATAATATATTGTGAATAAAACATTTTATTTATTATCTGGAGACATCGTTAAGGAAACCAGTTAACTAAATAAGTTAATATATCCGTTGGAATCCTGTGATCTAAGGATAATTGTTAAATACCAAGGTTTAATTCGATATTTAATAGTCTAGAGTCCAGATTGGAGCCCCGGAACCTCCTATATGAATTTAGATTACTATAGCTGATTGAGTTCGATAAGAACTTAAGCATATTTTCAAAAAAATTACTAATTTTACGTGGTTATATATACGTTTAGATGCGGTATTATGCCAAAACATTCTGTTATACGACAGTTCTGGCGTGTACATTGTGAGATTTTGACATGCTACCTGTCAGATTAGTTCTTGGATCTGATAAATATCTCGACCTCATGTATCCTGTAAAATTTCTGTCCATAAAAATACCTCCTGGGCAATATAAAACACCTTCTACAATTTCGGTCAACTTTTTCGTATAAGGGGACACATTTTATTATCTTTCGTTCTGGTGATCAATCAAATTTTTTCAAGTAATATAACTTAAATATTGATTTATATCGAGGAGAAGTACTAGGTTTCACTACTCCAAAAACATTACACACACATTTTATGTATAATTTCTATGAAAAATTCCACTTTACCTGGAAATTACTGTTTTCCCAAAATTTGCCTATTTTGGTATACCGGTGTCCTTGGAATGTATCGGAGGTGTTTGCATAGATTTATCAGTGTCAAGTCTTTTTTTAACATCTGTTGATGACATCTGAGAGATCTGCTTAATAATTCGTATGATTATTTGATCATCCCCTGCAGTAGATGTTGTTGTCCTTGCATCTCCTTCCCATCTTATGGCGATTTTAGTTCTTTTTACGCGGTATCCAGCTCTGTTTTACATATTGTGATGTTCCTATGTTTATTTTTGGGCATCGTTGGACCCACAATTTTCAAAAATTACCATTTTAGCATAGCGTTGATATAAATTTCTGGTCATAATTAAGTTTTTCTTAAAAAATTAGACATGTCTTGTTTTCGGCATACTTGTCTATCAAAAGTAAACATGTGTGGGATAAAATGTACTCCTCATAAAAGCTTTTCGTCCCCTTCTTCCGACTAAACACAATTTGATGCCAATCAATACAAAAAACTCGTCAAAAATGAACTAATAGATATTCGTACCACGGAGTTGCAAATGTTTTGAGCAGGCCAAAGCATGTGTTCCTCCGATATTTCACACATTTTTTAAACATAAGTGTTCATAACTGAATATTCCTTTTTAAATCTTGAAAATATGGTCAACAAAAAATCAAATAACAAAAACAAACATATTTCAAAACTCAAAATGTCCCTAAAAATGGACTGTATGTGATATAGGCGTCTGAGTTGCAAATGTTTTGAGCAGCACTGTATCTCATTGAAATAATTCTGTGGTTTTCCTATATAACGACATAAGTCTAAAAATCAAAATTTTCAGGAGAGCCAAAACAAACTTTTTTTGTAATATTTTCTACATGCCGATGATTTTGTTTTGGTTTTTTCTTACATACGGATAGAGCATGCCAAAAACAATTGTTATGAATGAAAAAAATTGTATTTTTTTTATAAATGTACTTTTTATTAATTTTTTTTAAAAACATATCTTTGCGTGTGCGTCTTATTTTTTTCACAAAATTACATATTTATACTTATGTTGTCTTCTATGAAAAAGAGCGGAGGAAAATGGACAACACATGTAAAATTGTGTTGTTTTTCTGTGACTATTTTTTTACAAATTATTACCCAAACTTAATACAAATAAAAAACATTTGTTAAATATTTGAATTAAAAAATTGTATTTCAAAGTGACGGAAAAAACTAAAATAAAACCAAAAACTTCTTCATATTTTAGAAATGGAACGTTATTATAAGTTATTAATTATCGACATATAGTACGCTTTTAGCGTTTGGTAATACTTTAAGGCTTTTATAGAAATCATGGAATACATCGGGGATAAGTGGCAGTAAATCCATCAAATCTTTTTTTTTTAGGCGAAATAGAAATTTCTTCATTATTTTTCTGTTCTGGATTGTAATCCATTATGGTGTTATATTTGATTTTTTTTTAATTTTTAGTATAATAGCTGTAACTGTTTCATCGTTAGTTAACAGCCTATCTTGCTGTAAGGCTTGCATCTCTGTTTTAATAAAATCTACGTAACGGGACTTATGTTTGAGAGTAAACGACATAAAAAACAGAAAATGAAGATAAAAGAGCATGCAAAAGAGCACATTCAGTTTTACGTGGTTTTCTCTTGAAAGAGAATCAACAAATATTTTAATTTTTATTACATACAAAACGACTTAATTCACCTTGTGTTCTTTTTTATGAATATGTTTGCGACATACTGCAGCAAATGTCGATATAATAAGTTTATTATGACAATTATTTTGTAAAAAGGCCCACTTACGTAGTTTTGCCAAAAAATATATCAGAAACGGTACATTTTTTTCAAATACGGAGTAGTGATATGGAAAGCTCTCAGAAAGTACAACTACGTGGTGCCAATAACTCAAAATTTACATAACTCGACTTATGTCGTTATGTAGGAAAACCACAGAATTGTTGTTTTACTGTTTTGTAAACTAAAAAACTTATTCGTTGATTTTTGACAAACTTCAAGTAAATAAACTGTAACTCATTGAATTCTTAAGATATTAAAATGAAATTTTTACACAAGATGAAGTCAATTCTTATGCTCTCCACCATATTCTGGAGGCTATATTAAGTTTGCCATACCGTTTGTAACTGCTCGAAATCATATCAGATTCAACAAAGTATATGGTAATATTCAAAAAAGTTTTACAATCGTTGAAGTTGAAATTCACGGTTTAATAAATAGTGAACTGTAAATATATTTTATACAATATGAATATGTTTCTGTTGATTGAAGTGTTTTAGCTACGATCTAATAATAAAAAATAATTTACGTGGTAATATACGCAGAAAAATATATGTTAGAAATATGCTAGGTAAGGCAGAGTTGCTAGACTTACAGGTGTCCTTACAGGTCACCTGGGTTTACAAGTTCATTTGCACAAAATTAATTGTGCAGACAACAGCATATGCAGAGCATGCATGATGACGAAAGGTTGGAGAATTTCTCTGCCAATGCCCCGCTTTCGCAAACATCAGATCCCAGTTCTTAGAGATCGACACAATACCATATCTTAATCAGGTAATTGTAGACGACCTGAAACAATTACGGGATTTTGTTAAGGGAACAGAGTTCCTTAAATAAAATACAGTAGAGTCCCCTCCCAGCAAAAATACTCATTACAAATTGGCCTACTTTCTCATTATTTTAACACGGGCATGTCATAGGGAGTAAGTACTTATTTTTTGGCACTTAAAAGTAAATAAAAAGTACTTAAATAAGTAGGTACGACTTGAAGTAACCAGGGAGTAACTACTTATTTATCTACTTTTCAATGGCCAAACAATAAGTACTTACTCCCTATGACATGCCCGTGTTAAAATAATGAAAAAGTAGGCCAATTTGTAATGAGTATTTTTGCTGGGCTTCTTCAAAAAACCTAGTCTATAGCGCACAACGGGCCTACTTCATGGCTTATGTGTACGTCCACCAGGGCATGTGGCGATTACTCGCCCCTCTTTTTAACCTAACCTAACCTAAAATGTTTTACTTTATTTATATTTCCGTGTTAGAAGCCGAATGATTTATCTCAATAACCCCAATATCTTCCTCCATGGGAAACCGTTTATATAAATGTAAGTAAACCAAAATCCGCCCATTTTCTTTGGAGATTCAAGAAAAACTAAAGAAGTACTTATATAGTGTTTTCCCATATTTTTAATTTTAAAAGCTTGTAAAAATTATTTTTTTTAACAATAATAATAGGTAAAAAAAAAATTTTTAAGTTAAACGGTTTTATGTTAAACATACATTGCGATGTTTAAGATAAATGTACTAAAAACCAAAAAATAATAAAATAGACTAGACTAAAATAAAACCGTGGGGCACGTCAATTGTCGACAATCGTTGATTAAAATGTTCGTTTTGTAATGTTACACTATAATAAGGCAGTTGTTCAACCGACAGCGATGGACGTGTGATAAGTAGGGATAGAATGTACAAACAAGCTAGCAAGCTCGATTATAAGCGAGTTTTAGGGTTTCATAGTGATGAGCGAATAGTACTTTGTCGATTAAAGACAAACTACGAGCAGTAAAACGATTCCTCGCCAGCCAGAAGTGTGAATGTCCAACGATAAACTAGTTGAAACATCTCTTTTATTTACATGGAGTGTATAACTATTGGAATTTCCATGAGCAAGGAAATAGTAAGTAATTTCCTCACCGTCTGCGGGCCAACTGCCTAACGACGAATTAAACGATTCTTCTATCGCACATTTTGTCGATAATTTGTAGACAATTGACGTGCCCCACGGTTTTATTTTAGTCTAGTCTATGCATATGTTTATAATTCCCACGACTGTATCTATTTTATTATTTTTTGGTTTTTAGTACATTTATCTTAAACATTGCAATGTATGTTTAACATAAAACCGTTTAACTTAAAAAGTTTTTTTACCTATTTTTATTTTCTAGTTTTTAGTTTTTATTTCGCATTCTGTTTAATTCATTTAGTGCTTCATAATTGCAAGGTTTCTCGCCCGTTAGTTTATTGCAGTCCAACTCCTCTATACGTAGTCCCTGCAAAGATCTTACTCTACTAAGAGCCACGTAGGCTTGACCTTCTTCAAACAGTTTCGCACCTAAGTATACGACTGCGTGATTCACAGTGCTGCCCTGCATTTTTTGTATTGTAGAAACCCATTATAGTATTAAAGGCAACATTCTTCTTTCAGCCGTCCTGTAATAGTACTTAGCTGGAAACTGTATGGCTTTCGGGTGTATAAGATGTACTGTATAGTGCACTGTATTCTTCTTGTCAAGCCCTCTTATTTGATACCCGTATTGGTGGGATTGATAAAAAAAAAATGTTATCAGCCATTTGGTAGCGGCGGCCATCTTAGATTTCAATTTTGCACAGTAAATTGTATTCTACTTGTTGAGACCTTTCATTTGATACCCATGTTGATGGGATTGATAAAACCTAAGTTATCCGCCATTTTGTAGAGGCCGCCATCATGGATTTTAATTTTATATAGTACATTGTATTCTTCTGGTTGAGCACTTTCATTTGATACCCATATTGATGGGATTGATAAAACCTACGTTTTCCGCCATTTTGTAGCGGCCGCCATCTTGGATTTCAATTTTTTATAGTATATTGTATTCTGCTTGTTGAGCCCTTTCATTTGATACCCATATTGATGGGATTGATAAAACATAAATTATCCGCCATTTTGTAGCGGCGGCCATCTTGAATTTATAATGATAATGAATAAACATAATTGTATTATCACCAAAATCCAAAGTGTATACAAAATTTCAGATTAATCGGTTGACAGGAAGAGGGTGAAATTTGAATTACTAAATTTGACCCAAGAATAAATAAAACAAACGGGGTAAGCTAAATAAAATCATTTAAAAAATTATTTTTTGTCACCCAAAAACGAGTTTAATTTGGCTATAACATCCATAATATTATACCGATCATTATAATTTTGGTCTCATTAGATTCCCCGTGAACAAATTTTTACGCAATAAAATATTTATAAAAAAGAATTTAAAAACTTGAAAATATTTCTGTAAATTCCGCGAAACTGAGTAACATTTTACAAATATTTTGGAATCTACTCGCTGAAGTCACCTCGTGATAATTTTTAGCGACATTTTTGTTCGTTAAAATAATTAGCGTTTTTATAATGTTTTTTCTTAAAAACAGATATAAACTCCGATAACATTTGTCCGCAACAACCTAAAATAGGCTCGCAAAAGGATTCGTGCAGTGTAATTTTTTCTTAACCTACATATATACAATAAGTTGTAATTTCTAAGAAATGGAATAAGAAAAAATTGCAGCATTTCGTTTATACACTAAACTCTGTACTCTAAACGCTGAGCGTATTAAGATAGGTATTCTGACTTTTAATATGATTTCAACAGACAGATGGGCGGGCATAGATTAATCGAATTTGAAATATGTGGTGTGTGGTGTTGCATTTAATATACCCCACACCTTATAGTGTAGGATATAAAACTAAAAACCTTCAAAATGCCGAAAATGGCATCAACACCAACAATTATCTGTAGCTAAAACCTCCAAAATACCGAAAATCTGATTTTTACGGACCTACAATACATTAGACCAAAATGTTATCCTCCAGCTTTAATACGTTCGGACGCCAGAGCCAATCCTGAATATTATCTAGTCATAACCCAAATCAACAGGTTTCTTCCTCTTACATATCCAGATCGATTGTTTTCGAAGATATTGAAAAATAACTTCGGTGGAGAATATCCACAAACAAAAAAAGGGAACTGATGAGATCTTATGGCGAAGATCGAAACTATAATCTTCCCAGCCTTATCAATTGGCGAACAAACTTTCTACACTAATAAATTGTTTTAAAATATGTATTAGGACAACAACAATGGGATTAAGCCTGACCATTTTGGGAAAAGAACAATATTAATAATAACCATTATCACGAAGCTAAGAAAATGTATTAATTAAATTTGTTTACATTTTGTAAACAAGAAAGCATAGCGTAAAAGGTCAACAATTCTAAAACATTTTTTATAGATATTTCGTTAATCTTATTTTTTCACGTCTTTAATTAGAAATGTTGTGAACATGTGAATATGTGAACATGTACTTCATTACATATGTACATACTGTACATTGCATATATAAATTTCATTTTTGTATTGCTTCTACATTATAAAGAACAATGTGTTTCTATACATTATTTTATTTAATAAATCAGACCACAATTAATCCACCCAAACTAAATTATACAATTGTTGTCTTTTTCATTACTTTATTCTATTTTAATGCAATGACTTATAAAATTTAGCATTTGAATGCGAATGTTTCGTGCATTATGCCATTGTTTATTTTCACAAAAAAAAAAATAAATAAATAAACACAACTATGTAGAAAATTTTAAAGAAATGCGGACATTTTAATTTATGGTCTAATGAACAAGTATGAAAATAAAAACATACATATAAACATGTGAATAAAAATGAACGAATGTTCTATAATAGAATTCCAATAATTCATAAACCTCATGAATTCGTAACAAACTGTCGATTCCTTGAAGTCCTTCCTCGCTTATTTAAAATCAGGTGAACTCAAGTAATATAAAATATAAATAATATAAATGTTTTGCACTTAAATTTTTAATGTTACCACTTGCAGAGAAAAAAATATTGTTCTCTTCTGTTAGAGCAGCAATATCTATTTTTGTCACAACTTTTATTTGTTTTGTTCAAGCAATGCAATGGCGAATCTAAAAATACAATCTTGTCTCGAAGCTAAAACAAAAACAGCTATCAAAATTTAGAAATATGATAAAAACGCCTACAAAACAAATTGTCTTCTCAAACATGAACTTTAATTTGTACAAAAAGTAATGCCAGTCTACACCAGAAAACCAGTTACTGAAATGTTTGATTTGCTTGTATTTATGGAGGGTATAATGAATTTCTACCATATGAAAATATGCATCGGAGACCTTATAGAGTATATAGAAGATCTTAACCAGGTTCCCTCTGATTTTCGGTATTTTGAACGTTGTGGTCCAAATATCCAAACCGAATGGCTGAAATTTGGTATTAAGTCTTCATTGGACTACAAAAGTTTCCCCCAGAAATTTGTCAGCATAGGTCCACTTTTTCATATAGACCCATAGAGAGGTACCTCCCAATTTTCGGCAGTTTTAAGGTTTTGGCTCCAATATCCCATCGAAATGGCTGAAGTTTGGTATCTAATCTTCGTTGGGGATATACAACTTTCCACAAGAAATTTGTCGGCATAGGTCCCAGTCGTTATATAGACCCTCTCGATTTTTGGCATTTTGAAGGTTGTGGCCTCACTACATAAACGAAACGGCCACGATTTCCAAAATTTTGAAGGTTGCGGCTGCAATATTGAACCGAAATGACTGACATTTGTTATTTAGTATTCGATGGAGTTACAAAACTTTTTTCCACAAATTTATCGGTGCAGGTGCACGTTTTGATACAGCCCCTTAGAATATTACTACATATTTTCGGTGTTTTGAATTGAACCGAAATGACTGAAATTTGTATTTAGTCTTCTCTAGGGGTACAAAACATCCATTGCAAAAAAGAAAAAAACAGACAGCATATTTCTACGTTTTGGCATATAAGATTGTTTGAAAATTTTGGTTGCATTTTTCCAAATAAATAACCAGTTTATTGCAATTTTGTTTTCCCAAGCTAAATCCTGAAGACCTAAAAACCCTAAAAATGTGAACTTTCACCGCGATTTATTTAAAAATCCCTCCGGCGATTTTTATACCCTACACCACATTGTGGTAAGGGGTATTATGACTTTGTACATTGGTATGTAACATGAAAAAGTAAACGACATAGGCCCATAGTACTTTTTGAAGATATACATAGAATCACTTTTTCAGTCGATTTTTCATGTTATGTATTCATGTTCATGTATTTTTGTTCGCAACGTAAAGGTCGCATTATTATCCGATTCAGCTGAAAATTGGGGAACATCATTTTTTAGCCATAGTAAGAACGCTATTGCTTTTGGTGAAAATCGGTTCAGATTTGGATATAACTCCCATACATATCGTCGCTGTCATGCTTTAGTGTTCCATACGCCATTTTTGACTTTTTGAGATATATGTGGTTTCTAGGGTTTTCGCGTATGCTCTTTCTGAATTTTTGGTCGGCTTTTTCCTACCTGCTCAAGTTTCCGAGATATCCACGCTTTGGCTCGAAAGCTTATGTTCTTTTCAGATATGAAATTAATCGTCGAATAAAAAAAATTGAATTTATTGAGGCAAAAATGGGATTTTTTTCACTTTGTTCCATGTGATTTACTATATTTTGCATTTGTGTCGTAAATGCGGATATGGAACAAATCGACATAAATTCTTTTATTAAAAATGTATCTATAACTTTTGTATTTTAACAGATATCCCTTTAACTTTTGACAAAGATGTTCCATATACTACTACAAATAAATTTTGTCAAAAATATAAATATTTTCTTCAGTCAGATTCAAGCAGTTGTGGCGCAAACATTAAAATGCGATTATCTCAAAACGGGAAAATGTCTTATTTTACCGTTTTGTGGCATTTGTTGCACCAATCACGCTTTATGTGTCCAATTTGGATGAAATTCTGAATGTGTGAGGGAATTTGCACTAGAAACGTTTGTCAAATTATATTGAAATCGGTTCAGATTTGGATATAGCTCCCATATATATGTTCGCACGATTTGAGGTATTTGGTAAACCAACCTCGATTATGTAGGTCCAATTTTGATGAGAATTCAAATGCGTAACGGAATTTGTCCTAAGAAAAAGTTTGCCAAATTATATTGAAATCGGTTCAGATTTGGATATAGCTCCCATATAGATGTTCGCCCGATTTGAGGTATTTGGTGCACCAATCACAAAATTGGACCGACATTTTGATGATGGAAAATGTGACGCAATCTTGTCTAGAAAAAATTCTCTAAATTATATTGAAATGGTGGTGTAGGGTATCATATAGTCGGTCCGCCCGACTTTAATGTACCTCTTAGGTCATAACAGCTTAACTCGAAAGAGAATTAATTCAAAAATCACTCTAAAAATGAGCTTCGCTCTAATAAGCCAAAACAAAAAAAAATAAATAAATAAATGTATATAGTTCGGTAGAAAATCGAAAGCTAAGGTCACATTATCCGCTTAAGTGTGCGCTTACTGAAAACAAGTGAGCATAAATTTCAATGCATTATTTACGCTCACTTGCTCTCAGTAACGCACACTACCGGTCGCTGTAGCAAATATTTGACTAATGTGACCTTACCTTATGTGAAACAGGCCATTTGTCGAAATGGGTGAATATTATGTTAACCGTTATATTTATAACTAGCAAAGTGCCCGCTACTTCGTATGCGCAAAGAATATAAACAACAAAGAAAGACATTTTAATATGGAAATAGCGAACACTGAAAATTTTGTTGTACTAATACCAATTTTAATCAATATTAATTTTTATTTAAGTACTGTTCGTACCAGTTTAGTTCGATTTTCTAAAAAAAATTAATAATAAATAAATAAACAATAAATAAAATCAGCCGTATCTCACACTTCCACATCAACACCGAGTCACATTTTTTGGGGCATTGTAATACGGGTTTCTGTCCTCAGAAGGACAACAAGGAAACAAAAAACAAGGAAACTGATGAGATTGTGCGGCGACAATCGAAACTATAATCTTCCCTGCCTAGGCGAACAAATCCAAATTTCTCCACTAATGAATTCGTAGTTTTATAGCACACACAAAAACGTGATTACCTTCTCCGTCTCAAGTCTTGGAAAAACAATATGGCGTGGGTCTTGAGTCACAACTCCGACGAATCAATTATCGAATCATCATTAAAATTTTTCTGGAAATTTTTTTGTAGTAGCTCGTTCAGTTTCACATGTTCGAAAAGCAATATCTGGAATTTCAAAATTTTCCAATAAATATTCCAAAAAAAGTCCATAGACCTTTGTAGAATTAGGTCACATTCGTTATATTTTGCACACTATTTCAATTATGACCTACATTTGTATTACTAAACTATAAACTAAACAAGAGGATTTTTTCCAAACACAAAATAATAATCCTTTTCATCAATGAAAATATTATTATCACAAAACACTTATACGGGATTATCTAAGATTTCCTTCAACGAAGAAAAAAATCCTTGTACTTTTGTTAATGAAACGACTCCCCCAAATGTTTGATGTCATTCAACGAGACAGACAACAGAACAGAAAATAAACAGAAACCCCCAAAGAACATACGTCAAACCTCTAACGACCTATGCATAACAGAAAAATACAAAACTAACAGATAAGAATCTATTGAAAATCGTTCGGTCTGAAATTAGTTTTTTGAGGAATAGAAAAAAAAAAATGATCACACGCACAGTCACATCACATTCACATCGACACGACAGACAAAGTACAATAGTATGTATGTATGTGGTAGATACACGGCATGAGACCTTTGGCGTTGCATCTTTTTTTAGGTTGCACACGGCAACAGGCCAGAAATCAAATTCCAAACGCTACTACACGGTGCGGGGTGACGTAAAGCGTTGACAGATAAATCATAGCCTGCCAGCAATCGAAAACATGGGGCATATTGTTTATCCAAAAAAAACCAACACTAGATGAAAAGATTCTGGCAGGAAGCAAGAGGTTTCTACATACATATATTTCGTTAACATCTCGGTCGACACACCCCCGCATATTTATTTATAAGAAATTATAACAATATCTTAAAAATAGACTAATAGTTGCCATATCAGTTTTGTTGTGGGAAATACACGGGGAGAAATTTTTAGTGAAGTTTATACCCTACACCATAATATAGAGGGTATGTTAACGCATTAAAATAATCATGTGTGACCCTATATATACTTTATATATGGGGATTTCTGAGTGAAATCAGATACTTTTTTAAAATGAGGTTTTTGATTTCCTTTATTTTTTGCTGTGGTGATGCAAAACATTTTAGTATATTTTCAGATTTTAAAGTTTCATATATATTATATATGGATTGTTTTCTATCTTCTGGGAACACAAAATTCCAATTAACAACCAATTTGTTAAAAAAATGTGAATAAAATCTACAACAAATCTTAAATGAGGGTTACCTTTATATGGGGGCTATACCAAAACATGGACCTAAATTGTCTGATTTCTTACAAGGGATGTCTTGTACCTTTAGTGGAGACTAAATAAAAACCTGCACCGAAACTGAATGCGGGTGTAGGTAGAACTATACAGAGAAATTTCTTTTGTAACTCCACCGAAGACTAACCAAAATACCGACAATAAGGGGTTAACGTTCAGTGGAGACTGTATAAAGATCTAGGACTATTCCAATATATTTCTGGTGGAAAATTTTATAACCCCAATGAATTCCAAACCCTTTGAAATACCGAAAACTAATTCTATGGGGGCTATATGAAGACGTAGGGTCATACCGACAAATTTCAGATGGAAAGTTTTATAAGCCCAACGATGCCTAAATACCACATTTCAGCCTTTTCGATGGAAAATTGAGGGTACAACGTTGAAAATACTAAAAATCGGGACGTAACGTTCTATGGGGGCAAAATTTCGGACGAGAAGTTTTATACCCGAATCAAGGACAAATACCAAATTTCAGCCACTTCGATTGAATATTGAGTCCACAACCTTCAAAATACCGAAAATCGCGAGGTACCGTTCCATAGGGGCTATATAAAGGCGTGGACCTGTACCGACAAAATTCAGGTGGAAAGTTCTATATTCCCAACGAAGGCGAAAAGCTAAATTTCATTCAGTAAATTTGGTATGGGAAAGTGGCTAAAACCTTAAAAATACAGAAAATCGAGAGATACAGATCTATAGGATACAGCGAATTTTCAATACCAAGCATCCTATGTGTTATAGAAACTTCCATACCAAATTAAAATAACGTCTATACCAAATTATCCTTGAAATTGTGATCTGTATCTTGATTTCAACAGAGGGACGGACAGACGGACACCAATATATCGATATAAAATTTTATGCTGATCAAGAATATGTATACGTTATGTATAAAAACGGAATGATACATTCAATTATGCCCGCTATGTTATGGTGGAGGGTATAACAATGGGTTTTTGGAATTTTGTCTCTATTTTTTGTGATCGTAGTACTCGTAGTACTCGATTATGCATTTCCAAATGTATAACTTGAGCGTGTAGTCTTCATAGGATCAGAGTAATGTACTCCGAAAGTGAAAACACGCGTAAAATGAGTTTTTTGCATTCTGCCTAATAAGCGATGACGTCGAAACCCATCAACTAGGTCGGCGGATGTTTTTGAAAATATGTCGTATTTGATGTGTCATTTCTACTGAAAAGGCAAAACCAACCCGCCATTCTTAAATTTGCAGAAACAGCAGTTTAGAAAACATAGAATTAGGGGATATAATAGGGTTTTTCGGAAAAAAGTGTCCATGATTTTCGATGGATCGCACTGTCTTTTCTTAATTGATGTTATCTGCGAGGTATTGTAAAATAACTAATAATAAAATAAAGAAATCAGTGCTTTCAAAAAAAATTTGGATTTCAAATTAAAATAATCATGTGGGAACAATTTTTAAAATCGAGTTTTCCATTTAAAAAAAAAAAATCCAAAATTGTTTTTGATGCTACATCAATGATTTTTGCTACATAGATAAAGAAAAAATCGTCATTCCAAATATGTTTTTGTAACCAGCTTTGACCGTTGCGGGCAAAAGGTATGACCGTTTTAATTTTAATATTTAGAAAACAAATGGCGGCTTGATATAGTAAGATGTTATAAGTAATTGCTGTTTACTGAATTTACACCATTTGCGATGATGTCAAAATACTACTGAATGTTTCAATGGTTTCGCAAAAAATCAAATTTATTACAAAATTGTACGTATTGGCACATATATTTTTTTGACAAAATAGAGCTTATGCTTACAAAAATATTAAAAACAAGTAACCAAAGGTTATAGTCGGACGGGGCCGACCATGTGATACCCTACACCACTGCCCCTGGGAATTAGCTTTCAGCAAATCAAAATTCATTTATGGAACAAATAAGCTTATTGTAAGATATAACTTTGTGGATTCTGCCATCATATCACATTAAGGTTGGGACCTTCAGTTTATCGCCGAGTCCGAACGGCGTGTCCTAAGACACCGCTTTTGAAAAGTTTTATATGGCTGAAATACTCAGAAAATATCGCCAACATAAATGAAATGAATTTTTCAAGGTGGCAAAATACCCCTTAGTAATGATGGTGAAATTTTCTGAGTAATTCAGCCATTAAAAACTTCTCTACATGCAGTGTCTTCCCAGCAAAAATTCGGATCCGTTAGTGATTATGTAACCCATTACAAAGTAATGTAAACAAAAATAACTACTTAAATTAGTCCTTACTACAGTAGCACAGAGCTAGTGTCTCCGAATACAAATCAGAGTGTTGTGTGTTCAACGCTCACCGCCGGCCGGGTACTTTTTGTTAAAAAAAAAAACAATGAACACTTGGTGGCGCACATGGTAACATTGAAACAACCCTTAATGTTCGTGTGCGTGGCCTAATATGTAGTGTATTCGGCTACAAAGCAGAAGTTCGTGTGTTCAATTCCAGTAAGGGGCGAAATAAAATTAAAATATGAAGTGTGTTGAAATTGAAAACAAATTGCACGTAAACTGTTCTAAAAATAATAAAAAATATTTTTTTTGTGTCATATAGATTATTTTTCAACTTCCAGTGGCTGTAGAATAACTAGTTTTTCTAGTGGTCATAGAATAACTAGTAATTCAGTGCGACATGCCTTTGTTAAAATAGTCAATAAGTAGGGGGATTTGTAAGTAGTACGGCTGCCAAAAATTCCTTTCAGAACCCATTATTTTTGGAGGATTTTTTGTCGGGTTAGGACACGTCGCTCGGACTCGGCGGTAAACAGTAGGTCCCTTATCAATGAGCTTGTATGAATCGGGGTGGACTCATTCATATGAGAGAAGCCTTCCTTGTCACTACTGGGATGTTTGTGGAACAATTATGTATATCATTATACATTTCTAATATAATTTAAAAATTGGAAAATTGACATTGGTAGCCCCTATAAAGTTTCTTTGAATATCAGTAGTGCGATTCTCTAACACATTTTTGGAGTTACCGAAAAAAATCGGTAAAATTAAAATTCTTAAAATTTCGGTAATTAACGATATTAATCGGTAAGTAAGCGACCAATAGAAAGTAGTCGCAAAGTTCTACCGATAGCAACAGTGTTTTCAACTTTTATTTGAACATTTCATTCATAATTTTGCGTTTTAATGTTACCGATTTTTGTCGGTAACTCAAAAAATTAGTTAGAGAATCGCACCACAGGTTCCTTTTTGGAATGCACCCAATATAAATAAATATATAAGCCGCTGCAAATATACCCAATTACAATGCAATTTGCCATATCTGACCGTGAAATTTTTGACAGACGGACACTGATTCAATTTTATTGATCACTACTAATGCTATAAGCACATTTTTAAAGGGAACATTGTGGGTTTATTAAAGATCTATCGTCCAAAAAAGTGCACTTGCATCATACATATGCTTTGAAATGCTTGCGACGTTTTGCTTTTTAGGGTATTTCGAAAATAGATCATTGTGGATACATATTGTGATATCAAATATATATTTCAACCGGTAAAAAAACAACTAGTAATGAGTAGAAATTCAAATAATTTGCATGCAAAAAATGTATGACACCCAAAAGTATTCATATTTAATTATACGCCAGGAGGGGGTGGGTGCCTTTATCAAAATTAATATTTCAAAAAAAACTTGAACGGTAGCGACACCGATTGCATTTTGACAAAAGGTGGCGAAGCGACCCCATGCTGCAATATACATATGTATAAAAAATTCAATTTGACAATTAATATGCTAGGGCTCCACGTAATTTACAATAATCCTGTGAATTTTTTATCATGATAGAGTCAAATTGTAGCATGGGAGAAAAATGTTGTATTCTACACAAAACCTATTATATATTGGGCAGTAGGCCCGTTATTTACCCGGCAGACACATTATTGAAAATTGCATCAGGGGAAAGGCCAGTAGTTATTTTTCCATATGTAGGCTACTTTGCTGGTAAATGCCCTCCAGGTAGACCAAATTTTAAATTTTTATATTTTTCATACAAAAGTAATGGTCCATTTAACCCAATAGATAATATGAGATCATCATCCAATATTGTTGGCATGTTCTTCGACCTAAACTCTTACATCGTGCAAAATCTCGTGACTATTGGTCTACAATTGCGACCTCTAGCGTGCTTCTGATGACACTACAAGCAAATAACTGGATATATTAAGCTGTAACTCTGTTATCTGAGCACATAAATCAACGTAATTGACATCAATGGAAAGGTCAAGCGTTCCTCTTCCAAGTATAGCTTACTTGCCCGGAATGTCTCTTCCAGGAATAATGATATAAGCTGTATATTAAAAATTTTCACAATTTTCACACATAAGTTGTGGTCCATTTAACCCTCTAAATATTATCTGATTCTTTGTCATGTACTCTTACCTTATTTAAAATTTCGCGTTGATCGAACTGTTATTGCGACATACAGAGCCGCTACAAAATTGGATAAATATTATGTTTTTTGTGTCCATTTCAGCCGCTAAATATTTCACGATCATCACCAATCAAAATAGGGATATATTCTGGTCTGAACCCGACCTCCATACAAAATTTCGTGACGATCGCTCCATAATTGCGGCCTGGAGTTTGATTACAATTTATAATGGACAGACGGACGGACGGACACACATCTAAAAATCGCTTTATCTTGTCGAGATATGAAGATTGTTATGCCACATTGGGGGTCTCCGATGAATATTTCGCGGTGTTACATGAATTTTTACCAAAACAAACTTATAATACCCTTTTACACATAGTGGTATAGGGTATACAAATCCCTTGGTGAATCGTGCTAAATCAGTTCATTTCATTCATATGCGTTTAAAGTTAATGTAGAAAAACAACAGTTCCCGCATTATAATATCCCAAAGATGCGCTTCAACATATCGCACCTGTTCAATAAAAGAGTAGTAACTAAAAATTTTGACATTTTCACTGTTTATTAAAAAACGATACATAATGGCCAACTGCACTCGCTATAAAATTCTCCAATCAAACCAAGAGTAGACTATTACATCCTCCACCATAAAATATTATGAACTAAAACGGAATAATTGTGTTCTTTCCAGTCCACAATTTAAGGCGGAGATATTTTATGACCACTGATACCTACATAAAGTAAAAAAGCATAAAAATGTATTCAGGTAGTTCGGTCAAAAATTTTAGCTAATATCTTCAAAATACCGATAATTGGGAGGTACCGTTATATGGGGGCTGTACCGAAACATGGACCTATGTTGACGGTTTTTTGTGGAGATGTTTTGTGACCACTGGGAACCCCAAACGTGAAATTGCAATACCGAAAATCGGGAGGTACCGTTTTATGGGGGCAATACCAAAAAGTGTTCCGATATAGCCCATCTTCGAACTTGACCTGCCTATTGAAAAAAGGCTAGGATGCAAATATAGCGCTCTACACGCAGAAAAAAAACGGCCTCTCTAACATATGTCCCAAACATATTTTGCAGCAAACATATATATGTTTGCAACAGTCCCAAGCATAATATATGTTTGGGTCTGCAAACAAATATATGTTTGGGTGGAAACAAATATAAGTTTGGGTCCAAAAATATATATATATATATGTTTGGGTGCAAAGATATTTATGTTTGGGTGCAAAGATATATATGTTTGGGTGGAAACAATTTTATGTTTGGGTGCAAACATTTTATATGTTTGGGTGCAAAAAAATACAAACCCAAAAGGCACAAAAAAAAAACAAACACATGCACCAGTGGGCGCTTACTGAGAGCAAGGGAGCGTAAAACTCAATGTAAAACACTTTAAAATGTGTGCTCACTTGCTCTCAGTAAGAACTCACTGGCTATCTCTATAGTATACACACAAATGTTCTGGTTTTTTATTGAAATGCAAAAGAACAACAAACACATAAGTACATACAAAATTCCAAAGAAATACATAACTCACTTTAATCAAAGAAAAGCTGATTGAAATAATTTGTAAATAGTCACACTTTAAAAAGGAAAAATATATAGAAACGTAGTTGAACGCTTCTCCTTAATTGTGAAATAAAATAAATTGTCCTCATAGTTGAAATCATCAGCGGGGAATCGGCATCTAGAATCAAATGATTATGTAATGTAATAAATAAATATGGATATGCCATATTTCAAATATACATAAGTATGTATGTAATTACCTATATTAAATACGATTTCTTCCTTGTCCACTAAAATAATGCCATTCAACTTTCCGATTCAATTATAAAATGTATTGGGCATTTAATTTACTAAAAAGCACAATTTCTTTAAGAAAGCACAAAACACTGATTTATTCACTCACTTTACCGTCTTGACTCTACAAAGGCAACTAAAACACTGAAGAAAGAAAAAAATATAATTCATATCATTTCTTCTTCGCCAGATATGTTGGTTAACAACAACAAAACAAGAAACACACGAGTTTGACGCATACATGCCACCAAAGCCCCCTTCTTCGCTTCTACGTATTCTATTATACAATACACACAACTCTTTATTATAAAACAGCAGTCCACAGCCGCGAGAGCACTGTTATTACTCTCGTTGACAAACATCCTCTCTCCACCCATGAAAAAAATGTTCTAACATAAAAAATATGTTTTACCCAAACATATCAAATTGAGATATGTTACAAAATGTTGCAAACATATATTTGTTTGGACCCAAACATATTATGTTTGGATCCAAACATATATTTGTTTGCAACCGGTCCCAAACATATATTTGTTTGGATCCAAACATATTTCTAACATAAATTTTTCTGCGTGTAGGTCAATTATTGCGAACGCTAGAGTGATTACAACAGACGGCCAGACAGACAGACATACATAGCTAGATCGTCTTAGAATTTCATCATGATCAAGAATATATATACTTTATATGGTCGCAAATGATTAGTTCGATGTCTTACAAACAGGAAAACAAACTTAATATACCCTCCATACTATGGTGGAGGGTATAAAAATACAAAATTTCGAGTTACTGGCCTTTGTTGAACAGGTTAAATTCCTACGTAATAACCCATATGTATATCGCATGTAAAATAGCAAATATCAATAGTCTTTCGAAGCGAATTTGCACTAGAATTAAGTTTTAAAAATTATATTGAAATCAGTACAGATTTGGATAAAGCCTCAATATATATTCTTGCATTGCGATATCTTCGTTGTTTGACCACCTACGACAACCCACGTTACATCGTTGCAAATGTGATATTTTCTACTTTCATTAGCAGGTTTTGCTTTTGATATACCCCATATAGAAGCGGATATATTCGCTTTGAAATAAAATGTTGACTTTTTCTCCAAATAAGTGTTTTGCCCATTCCAACCCCTGAATATTATCCGACCATCACCAAAATCAATATGCTTCTTCTCCTCTAGAACCTTCATCAACACCCAAAATTAGGAAACGATCGGATTAAAATTGCGACCTGTAGCGTGATTAAAAGGTTTAGATGGACAGACGGACGGACGGACGGACGGACTGACGGACGGACACACATAGCCAGATCGACTCAGCTCGTCGAGACATTCATTTTGGTATATATATGTATGGGTCTACGACCATTATTTCGATGCGTTACAAACTTTTTGGCCAAAACCAACTTATAATATCCTCCCCACATAGTGGTGTAGGGTATAAAAACTTCACTTATAAGAGAGCTACATACATTCATGTTATACCAAAAACTGACGTGTGATGCTACATCCATGGTTATTGATTGATCGCCTTGAAAAAATATATGTATATGGATATAGATTTTTATGGCGACACTGAAACCGGATGCGGACAAAAATTGTATGCACTTTGCACAAATTAGCGATATTTTATAGGTTTTTTAATGCTAAGATGCAGTCGATTTCGAAAAATATATACAACTTAAAAGACATGGCGTTGCTGCAGATGAAAATCACATCCGGACAAAATGATTTTGATAATTTCGCGATTTACACGTATTTTAAAAAGTATATAAATTAAAATGGGTTATTTGACTTCTATTTACATTTCAGAAGCCTTGAGATATATCCTCAGCAACGCAATTATCTTCCTCAATAGGAAAGCTTTAATATGAATGTCTATAAAGCAAGATCCGTCTATTTTATTTCGAGATTTAAGAAAAATGAAGGAAGTATTCCTATAGATTTGTCCAATATTTTGAACTACATATTGCATGTGAAAAAATAAAAATTATTTTTTGACCAAAATATGTGCTTACTTTGGCTGTAACACCATGCAGTTTTGATCCACAACAAATTTTTATCTAATTTTATGACCGGTAAATCGACCTTTATTTTGAAAAAGTTGACTTATATTCAATAATTTATCAATTTTATGTACATTCCGCGAATCCTGAGTAAAATTATACATGTAGTATGCAATATACTCGCTGAAGTAACTTCGAGAGAACTTTTTAGTAACAATTGTGCTCATTAAAATAATTAAACACAAAAACATTGTTCCACAACATCCCATACAGGACAAGGGAGACTTCTCTCATATCAATGAGTGCACCCCGATTCATATTTATCTCAGTGATATGGGACCTACTGTTTATCGCCGAGTCCGAACGGCGTGTCCTAAGACACCACTTGTAGAGAAGATTTTCAAGGCTGAAATACTCAGGAAATGTCGCCAACATTACTGAGGGGTATTTTGCCACCGTTGAAAAATGTTTGGTGTTGCCTGGCCGGGGAATCGAACCACCGACCTTCTGCGTGCAGGGCGGGCGTGCATACCATTGCACCACGGTGGCACCCAAAAATAACTAGCGTTTTTATATTTTCTTTCTTAAAAGCCGAAATAAAACCGCCATGTCTTTTTTCCGCAATAATCAAAAATTGGCACGCGATCATATTCGTACTGTGGAATTTTTTTCTTAACCTGTATACCGAAAATCTTTGATGTAGCGCGAAAATGGAATATGAAATGAAATCGAATATGAAATAATTGACAATTTTTGTAATATACACTTTCATAGGGGAAAAATGTGCCTCAGCGAAATAATGGTTTTAGGCCCCACGTATGTTTGGACGAAATCCGTTTCAGGCAATTTGGAGCCGATTTATCCATGTCCGTCTGTCTGGCTGGCTGGTGCGCACCATAACTCTCGAACGGATTAACCCTATGCGCACGATAACTCCCGAAATGACTAACCGATTTGGTCCATACTTTGCACGCCGTAATATTTCTGCGAGACATAGATCAGGTTCGAATATGGACTATACTATACCGGGTACATAAAGTGCAGTTTAGTACCTCCTCTCGAGCTGTAAAATACCCTGCAAACAAAACAAACAAAAGCTCGAAATAATTCGCGAAAATGGTACGTTATCCAAACATAGTTTATGTTCAAAAAATCGGTCCACTCCTTGGGGTACCACCCACACAAATGTTCAACATTTTTCTTCAAATGCGGTAAGCGTCGCTTGGGGGTATTTTGGATATGTTACCGAGAATACTCCAAGTGGTTTACAGCTATATTATGTTTTTCGTTAGCAAGTCCATGTTTCCTGATATAATGGGCCAAAAGCTCTAAATGACATGGTGACCAACTGAAATGACTGGTGGGCGCGATATCTACCGAGAGGAATGGCTCCAAAAATAAGAGACACATCCAAAATGGACTATGTCGGACCATTCATTTTGGTATTTCTCCCGTAAGACTTTTGAACTTGAATCCAAATCCATATTTTTCTCGTTGTTTAGTTTTGCTAGATTTTTATATTGCCAAAGTTTGAGCACAATAGGAATATGTAACACGCGCCACTGGGGCCTTAAATTTTCCATGGGCTCTATATATAGCTAATATTAAAATCCGATCCGATGTTCACAATTTTTTGTAGGATTAGTTTTTTAGTTACAACAAAGAACTAGTAATTTTTTATCGATTGGACAATAAATGTGGTCTGTAGAGCGATTTCGGGAAAATGTTCACAATTTTTTGTAGGATTAGTTTTTTAGTTACAACAAAGAACTAGTAATTTTTTTTCGATTGGACAATAAATGTGGTCTGTAGAGCGATTTAGGGAAAATTCGCCTTTGGTCCCATACAAATTACTATGGAAACTTCGTGTTAACATATTCCGATTGCGTTAAAAATTTGGTAATCTTAAAATCTAACAAAACTAAACACTTCAGGGTGGTGCCGCCTAACAATCCGACATATATTTTTTTCCAGAACTAAACAGTTTTTACAATGTTTACCACTTTCACACATTTTGCGTTCCGGTACAAAAAAAAATATGTATGAAAGTCGTTTACCACTTTTACAAATTTTGTAACTTTTGCCAGTTTTTAAAGTACGGGAACAGACCGTATGTGTCATATATGGTCCTAAATAGGACCAAGGACAATAACAAAATTTCACTGTTAGAGGAACGGTATATATTCATGCATAGAAAACATGAGATACTATCATGGATTCTGCACTTGTTTCGGGTCAATTCACAAAATTATGAAATTGTCAAATCTAGAAAATTCATGTTGAACATACATATGTATTTACTGGTAATATCATAAAATATGTTCTGTTTTCTTCGACTAGGAAATAAAAATTATATATACATTGGCGTATATGCCGAATCATAAAATAGAATGCCAATTTATAAAAAATATAACAACAAACAATTTACATATAATTAAAATAAAATCTACCTTATGATTTATACCACCTTCATTTATACGTAATTTTTCATTTCATTTCGTCACGATCATAATTTTATAGCTTTGTTTTCTACGTGTATGTGAGTGAATGAATGTTTGTTTGGATCTGCCATGTGGCAAGCAAGCACCCACCAACCCACCACCGCCTATGCAATATGATATAAAGTTTGTTTATATGTGTGCCGGTCTTTGTGTGTGATCAATTATTTTATTATGCATGCATTTACGTCGACAGATGGCAACATCGAACAACAAAATCCACACAACCGAGGTATTGTGGTTACGATAAAAACATTGGAGGGTCAGTCTTCATCAGGCACTCAGCGCAAGTACCATCTTGTGCACCATTCAGCGATCTTATTCTATTCCGGAGAGGTAAGTATAACGGTTCTAGACCGTACGAAACGATTTCCGTGTAAAAACGGATTGTTTCTCTGCTATTACAATATTATCCAGTTAAAAATAAATAAACACTATCGCACATGTTGTACGTAATGTACACTCCACCAAACCTGGTTAAATGCCTATCGAGGCTGCCCACCAAACAAGTGGCAAATATCATGGTTGTAGGCCTATCGGGGATGCCAGCCATGTAAAAAAACTGGCAACGCACAATGTGTAGTACCTCTTGGGTTGTGTGGAAATCTACACAAAACAAAAGCACACATATACAGAGTGCTGATTTCTTTTTCAGCAATCGAATTTCCTTTGGGATTACAAAAACAACGAGAATGATATTTCGCTAAACAGCGCGAGTGTGTCCGGTGCGAAGCAGTGGCTGCTATTTTTATCGTGGAATATAATGTAAGCGGAAATTCGATCTAATGGATGTATCGAACATCGTTTTTGTTCCACAATATGGGCAAAGAGTAATGCAACAACTCTATAGAATAGCTTAGTGGTGAGTATGCGCATAATGGATGGAACTAATGAAATGCGGGACAACTCGCTGATGCTGAATTCTGATCGTTGGTGTGGTGCCGTGTGTCGAAAAATAGTGCTTCTTTCTCTTCAGAAAATAAAGTGCCTGTGAAATGAGTTCAAACTATATGCATACCAAAGCAAAAACACACATACATGCAAATCTAAATAAAACATTAAAATATATGTACATATAAATGATATTTGTGTATAAAAAAAAACTTGGCAAGAAACAAATTTGAGTGTTCAATCTATTTTTGAAATAAGAAGAAAAGCAAATATGTACATATATAATTGTTGTGTCTGATTCAAAAGGGTTGTTTGCACCAAAAGACAAAAAAGAAAAATCAAGATAATAGTTTCGTTCACAATTAAAAAAAATATAAAGAATTAATTTGGAATGATCATTAATGCAAAACATACACACATATGTATGTAAGAATTCGTTTAAATATATGTATGAATAAATTTTGTGATTGAAAAATACCAAAACTTTTGCCGTGTAAACAACGATATTGAAACAGATCCAACATAATTGCTAATATACACAGTAAAAAATTACAAACAAAAAACAATCATATTAATAAAGAAAAATAATAAAAAAGAATATTTAAAACTCAATTTTGTGAATTTTTATTGAGAAAGGCTAAGAATATTAAAACCCCAAACAATAATAACACGTTGCGCCTGAACTAACTTTAAATGAAGGGTGGTGCTTAAACCTGGGATATTTTTGCGGATTCTGAAACAGCAATGTTCATAGATGAGAAAATAAAAAAATCGCCGGAAGTATTTTTAAATAAATCACATTTTTAGGGTTTTTTAGGTTTTCACGATTTTGCTTGGAAACCGCAAGTCCTACAGAAATGAGACTAAAGAAAATGTTGTAGAAAAATCAAAAAACAAAAAACTCGCCGGAGCGCTTTTTAAATAAATCGCGATAGAAGTTCACATTTTTAGGGTTTTTTTAGATTTTCCAGATTTTGCTTGGGAATCACAAGTCCTACTGATATGGAATTAGAGAAAATATTGTAGCTGTGAAAATTCTCTTTAAGATTAACCTTTATTATATTTTCGTATGTTTCACCATTTTCGAGATATAGAAGTTCAAATTGGGACAATGCACTGACTGCATCGTCTCCTTATAAAACAATGTCATGTACGGTACGCCTCAACTAACTTTAAATAAAAACCGCTTACACCTGGGAAGTTCTTGCGAATTCTGAAACAGCAATGTTCATAGATCAGAAAAATCCAAAAACAAGAAAAAACCGCTGGAGGAATTTTTAAATTAATCGTGGTCAAAGTTTACATTTTTTGGTTTATTTTAGGCTTTCACGATTTCGCTTGGAACCCGCAAGTCCTATCGAAATGGGACTTAAGAAAATGTTGTAGCTCTCAAAATTCTCTAGAGGATTGGCCTCTATGATTTGTTCCTAGGTTTTACCATTTTTGAGATATAGAAGTTCAGGTCACATTTTTAGCTTTTCTGTAGGGTTTTCACGTTTTGCTGATATAAGTTGTTTTTGTGCCTGCGATAGGTTTAGCCATTTCATATTTCAAATTCAAATCCTCTTTCGTATTTAACTAATCATCTTCTGAAAAAGATACAGAAGGCTTCTGCATGTAATTTGCTCCTTGGAATGTTGTGAAATCTTTAAAATGTATAAGAAACTCAGGAATTCACATATTTAGCGAAGCTCAGGAGCATAAATTATCCAAAAGAACAACTTCAAAGTGCTCTAGGATCTCAAAATAATTAGTCCCACTGTATTTCCTGGGATTTCATAAACTATCAGACTGAAAAACTCAAAGAAATCTGCAAGGGTCCGCCTTAACGAGCTATACGCGAAGTCTGACCTTAAATAACGTCAATTAAATCACAAATATGTTTCTATTTTGTCAAAAATATGTCATAGACAACCAGAGACATTCGATAAAGCAATAAAATGTAAAATTTGTATTGCTTATTCCATAAATTTTACGGTAATCTTAATATTTCATTGGATGTATGTACACTTTTTCTCTATTAATTTTTTAATGTTTATAGAATTTACCGTTATTTGTATTATGGGATATATTTTTGTTGCATGTAGTATTGTTCATTAGGGATATGAAATAGATCTATGTACTTGGATTTTCATAAAAATGTTTCCTTACCCTTAAAACTCGAGATTTATAGGGTGTATGTAGACTTTTTTGGTTGACTGTATTCTAAAATAACAAATGTTTCACACTGGTATAGAGGAAAATTTGTATTGACAAATTTTAAAAATTAGAAAAAATAGTAATCTTTCGAATCCCACTACCAAATAGAACTTAAAATTGTTGTAATTAATCGTAGTTTAATTCAAAAAAAAAATCAATGAATCATGGGTAAAAATTAATTTTAAATATTAAATCGCGAAAATTGCATCCAAGCCCACTGTGCAATTTTTTCTGATAACCCAACAAGAAATACAAAAAAAAATTGTTCAAATTGGATAAATATCTAAGAAGTTATGAGTATTTCTTTTCATTTAGTATTTACAGAATTTGAAATTCAAGGCGCAATATCTCTAAAACCGTTAGGCATAGTTCACACTTACCAACAAAACTGACAGTCATCGAGGTCTATTTGGATAATATCAAAGTCTAGCTGAATAATTACTTTCCTAATCTTTAAATAATACTTTGCGTATTGTATTTCAAATATTTTTGCTAAACAAATGCTTTTAATTGCTAGAAAATTGTCCTAAAAGTACGTTGACTCTCAGTTTTTACTGTTGGTGTGTACCCTGCTTTAGTCAAAAACAAGTAAGAACGGCGCCCGGACGAACTTTTTATACCCTCAACCACGGACTGTATTAAAGTGAAAGTACTAAACTCTTCCTTTTATTGAAGGTGTAGTACATATGTATATCTCGACTGATAATACTCTTTTCAATACAGCCCATGTGGAGCGTCCTCAGTGTTATTTCCAAAACACGCACCAATATTTACAATTTTCCAAATTGAGCGAAAAACATAAAACATTGGATTGACCAAAACATGGGTATTCTGGATTTGGATAGTTAACGAACATCATGAGCACCGTTCTATGGAGGCTGTATAAAACGTTGACCTGTACCAATACATTTCTAAAGTAAAGTTTTGTATCTCAAGAATAATGTTCCAAAAACTTTCAAAATACCGAAAGTTGGGAGGAACCGTTCTATGGAGTTATATAAAAACATGGAACAATACCGGAAAATTTCAGGTGGGAAGTTTTATATCACCAACGGAGACAAAATATTAAATTTCAGCCGTTTTGATTGGATCAATGAACGTAAACAAACAAAACGATTCCCGTACCAATCACACAACGCCACAAACTTTTCAGCTTCTCCGAATCGTTTCATTCTCACAACCAAAACAAAACCACAAACTTTTCAATGTAAAAAGATGAAAACTGTACGATTGCTGAAATGTACTTTCGGCTATGCTTCGCCGAGTTGTTTCATTCACCACCGGAACAAAAATAATTTTTGGCAAACATTTACTGTGCGAAATGATCAACGACACACTCAGCCACACACACATTTGATTGCTTAACAAACCTCCTATCGCTATCATCAACATACTGAACATACTACGGTTGATGTGGTTGATGTTTTCAACCACCAAACGAATCATTCATTCATTGAATTGTTCATGTGTTTTGAACTTTTTCGTTTTCTATCTGTTTTTGTGGAATTGAGAACTTTTCGCTATTAGTTTTGTTCGTACTCACGAATGTTAACAAAACAAAACTAAACAGCGAGTTCGCTCAACGTGGGTTATGTTTCGTTTTGTATTGTTCCTATGGAAAGTACGAAACGAAACATTGGAAATGTTATTTAAAATACGTACACTGGATGGGATATTGATGGCACAACCTTCAAAATACTGAAAATAGGGTAGAGTTGTGTCGTTCATGAACGAACCGGCTCAAATGAACGACTCCGTGAAAAGAACTAACGGATCCGTATCCAGCTCATTCGTTTATATCGTTCATTTAGATCGCTAATGGCCAAGACTTTGCTGCTTACAAAGCAAAACCACCAACATTAGCTTTGCACACACACAAGCAAGCAAGAAAAACAATTGCATATGGTTGCAGAATTGTGTCGTTCTTTTACATCGTACGTTTAAATTTTGAGCTGAATCATCTCGTTCAGTTGGCTCCGCTCGTTCTTTCTTGCTTATCTCGTTCTTTTTACTGTTCTCGTTCTTAAAGCGCTTGGTTTTTCTAGTTTTTAAGTTGAAGGTGTTAATTTTCGCTCTATCTATCCCTTACGATGAAAACATTTCGTTTTTTCTTAACATAAAAAATAAATATCTTGTGTGTCGAATGTAGTATTTTTTTCATTTAATTTCTAGGTATAAATTGAATATTCACATAAAAATTAGTTTTTCTATATTGAATGGAAAGAAACATTTTTGGCTTATTTTTAAGACTGATAAAACGACTATTGAATATTGATGCAGATAACTAACGATATTCACAAAAAATTATAGACTGACATGTTTTATTGAACGAAAAAGAGCCAAAGAATGAAGTGAAAGATCCGGATCTTTTTGGTGAACGGAATGAAAAAGATCGATCCGCTCAACGAACGAGATTGCCCAACACGAAAATAGGGAAGTACGCTTCTATGGGGGCTATTTGAAGAAGTCGACTTATACTGATAATTCCCTTTGCAATATTTTATACACCCAGGGAAGTCTAAATACCAAATTTCAGTCATATTGGTAGTATATTGGGACCACAAATTTCAAAATACCGAAATTACGCCGATCTATACCGACAAATTTAAGGTAGAACGTTGTAAACCTTCAGCTTTTCAAAAACCTGTACATTAGGGTTATAACTTTTTTGCAATTTTTGCAAATATCAAAAATGCCACCGCATAGCCGTGTAGAGCATGAAAAACTACTGTGAAATACGGTGTTATTTTTTCTCTATAGCGAAAAAAGTTTCCGCACCAAATGCATTGAAGTTCAGTAATACATTATTTAATTTTAAATGTATACGCTTTTCGTATTAACTTATTAATAGTTTTATTCTAATTTAAAATCAATGTCGAACCATTCTGGACCAATTAGTTATCAAATCGCGATATTTCAGAGCATTTAATGCACCTTTGACAATATTGAAATTTTTTGTTTTTCGTTTTAAAATCGCGAATAGAATATGTGGTCATTTGCAACGAATTCGCGAAAGTTATAGACTGTTTTTAATAAATTGGCCTGTGAGAATTGTATTTGTTTTCTATAAATATTTATTCAGACAAAGCAAATTTAAATTTTTAAATAGAAAGAATATCGAAACGCAGTCGGAGCGGAAACTTTTTTCACCGAATCGAACTAAAACACCCGTTTTCGTTATCAGGACAATATTCCGCACATGGTACTGGCGTGGTATTTTTTGGTTATACCCATACTGTACATATCTTCAACATTTTTAATGAAGTAGTTTTTTGACCACTGGGAACCCCAAAAGTCAAATTATAGGTAGTTCAGTCAAAAAATATAGCTAAAATCCCAAAAATTCCGAAAATCGGGAGGTACCGTTATATAGGGGGCTATACCAAAACGTGGGCGGATATAGCTCATCTTCGAACTTGACCTGCCTATGGAGAAAAGAAACTCGGATGCAAAAACACAGTGCTTTAGGTCAATTATTGTGGATGCTAGAGTGATTACAACAGACAGGCAAGCGGACAGAAAGACATGGCTATATCAGTATTGTGGACCAGAATCGGAGAAAAAAAGTATACAAATTTAATATTTTCAAAAGTTTTTGCTATTTTCAACTTTAAAAACCGTCTATAGACATTTCGCAAATTATTATAGTTGGCTGTTTTCTTGAATATTGAACGGTTTAGTACCTGTGGACCAGAACCAGAGAAAACAGGATAAAGATCCCATTTGCTTTGCTTTTCTGACCTTTAAAAACCATCTATACAGAGTTTGTATGTTCTAGAAAGATGTTTATTGAGATCTAAGGTACATTTTTGTAGTTGGTTTTTTGCTTCAGATTTGATCGGTTTCATATCTGTAGACCAAACCCCGAGAACAATTAAAAGGCGATTTTGACCTTGCAGATGAAGTTTGATGGATTTTATGTGTCTACAACTTTTGTTCTTTAAAACAAGAGCTACAACTCTGCCTCTGAGAATAAATCAAATTTCTTAACACGTTGGAAGATATTATCCTGACAAAATGATCCTTTTTGACATCAAAGCCTCAAACCTTTGAAGGTCTCCAACCGTGAAAGTTGATGAGATAAGAAAAGCGGAGAGACACGTGTCTTCCCTTTTTTGGTCTTGGCAGAATATAGTTAATAATTTTCGTGTTACATAGTGTTATTAAAAATTGGTTTGCAATGTAAATGCTATAGCATTCACGTCATTTTACAGCTGCATGAAAACGACTGATATAGCATTCACGTCCGCGAACGTGTTAAGGAGGAATAAGTAATAGTAAGAAGTCTAGTAAATTTTGCTACAGTCGTAGCCGTGATAAGAACTCCACTCCGATTCAGAGCAACATATTTTTTACATTTATTCTACCCTATAACACAAAGTGGAAAGGGTATTATAAGTTTGTTTTGACCTATTTCAAAACAAACTAGACCCCTCTTTTGGTATATCAATATTCATATTTCTACAAGAGAAAGCGATAAATCACGATGAGTTCGTCGGTCTTTCTTTATTTTTTATCAAACTCCAGGTCGCAATCATGGGTCCATCGTCTGTGTTAATTGAGACAAAAATTAGGTATTTAGGGGTTTTCAAAATTCAGGGCAAAATATTTTTAACATTTATTCTACCCTATAACACAAAGTGGAAAGGGTATTATAAGTTTGTTTTGACCTCTTTCAAAACAAACTAGACCCCTCTTGTGGTATATCAATATTCATATCTCTACAAGAGAAAGCGATAAATCACGGTGAGTTCCCCGGTCATTTTTTATTTTTTATCAAACTCCAGGTCGCAATCATGGGTCCATCGTCTGTGTTAATTGAGACAAAAAATAGGTATTTAGGGGTTTTCAAAATTCTGTGACGCATGAGCTTACTGACAACAAATAAGAAAGCGTTAAGTTCGGCCGCGACGAACTTTTTATACTCTCCACCATAAAATATTCTGAACTAAAATGGAATAATTAGTTTTCTTTCCTGTCCACAATTGTAGGTGAAAAAGTTTTACGACCACTTGGAACCTCAAATATAAAATTACCGCTATTTTCGTAAAAATGTTGCCAAAATGCTCAAAATACCAAAAATTGGGAGGTACCGTTATATTGGGGCTATACCAAAACATGCTGAAAATGTTTGAATGAGAAGTTCAGTGACCACTGGATACCTCAAATGTCAAATAACAGGTAGTTCGGTCAAAAATGTAGCTAAAATCCTCATAATATTTAAAATTAGGAGTTACCGTGACTGCAGGACGGGTAGTTCAGACAAACATGAAGCTAAAAACATCAAAGTACATATGGAAAACAGACAGACGAATGTGGTCAGATCGACTCAAAATTTTATCCGGAACAAAAATATATATTTTATAGGGTTGCAAATGATTTTTTCAATGCGTTACAAACGGATTGATCTTAACTTAACTTTCCTTAATATTCCCTCCATACTATAGTGGAGGGTGTAAAAATAATAATGAAGTTGACTACTATAATGATCACAACTCTTTTTTGTATTTGCTAGAAAAATATGTACCAAAGAAGCCTTGTTAGGGTAGACGGACGGAGAGGCTATATTTTTTGCAGCCGTAAATGACGTCCGTGGGACCATAAATACTGTTCCCAACTTTTAGCATTAAAATCTCCTAGTAGATTTAATATCATGTTATCTTTAGGCCCTCGCAGAGTAAACAATTTGTCTCAGTGAAGTACACTTTCAGCTGCCCAGCAAAAATTCGAATTCGTTAGTCGTTATGTACCCCATTACAAAGTAATGTAACAAGGCACAACTACTTATTTCACTCCTTAATAAGTAATGAGTACGGGGCACATAGTGTGTGTGCAACTACAAATCCCAGGGTTGTATTTTCAACGATCCCCGTCGGCACTCGAGTTTTTTTGTTAAAAAAATAGAAACATTTGGTGGTGCACATGTGAGCGTTCAAACCACCCTTAATGTTCGTACTCGTGGTACAGTGTGTAGTGTGATGCGACCATCACCAAACCCAATAGGCTTCTTCTTCAACGCCCAAAATGTCGTAATTATCCGATCAAAATTACGACCTGTAGCGTGATTATAAAATAATGAAAAAATAGAATGCGTTACCGGCTTTTACGATATCTCCTTTGTTTAACCACATACGCCAATCTTTTCTTCTTCCATTGACGTGTTTTCAATTGTTCCTACTAGAAGCTGAAATATTCGCATAATTGAATTTTTTTAACATAAGTTTTTTGTCCATTACTGACCCTCAATATTATCCGACCATCACCAAATTCAATAGGCTTATTCCTCTGTAAGACGCGCATCAACTCCCAAAATGATCGATATTATCAAAATTGCGACCTCTAGCGTGATTACAAAAAAAGGGATGCATTACCGACTATTGCGATATCTCTGTTATTTGACCACCTACTCAAACCTACTTTGCATCGATATAAAAGTGTGAATTTCTACATTCATAGTATTTAGAATGTCCCCAACCAAAGCTGTGATATTTGTCATTAAAATTAAAATCACAAAAATGAAAAGTTGTGTTTGATTATCGACTATTGCGATATCTTCGTTGTTTGACCACCTACGGCAGCCTACATTGTAAAGGCGATATTTTCTTTTTTATTGCCAGGTCTTGCTTCCTTATGGAAGCGGAGACATTCGATTTATAATAAAACGAATTTTTCTCCATATAAGTTTTTTACCCTTTCCTACCCCTGAATATTTTTAACACCAAATTCAATAACCTTCTTCCCCTCCGCGATCCCCCAAAATGTCGTCATGATTCGTTCAAAATTGCGACCTGTAGCGTTATTACAAGGTCTAGATGGACTGACGGATACACAATCTCGTCGAGACATTCATGTTGGTATACATATACTACTACGACCAGTATTTTAATATGTCACAAATTTTTGGACCAAAACCAACTTATAATACCATCTACACATAGTGGTGTAGGGTATAATTAAACGTATGACACATTGCAAAGCTTAGAAGAGTTTTTAACTTTATAGAACTACATACATATATTTTAGAATTGCATTTGTCTGGTACATTTGTCTGCACTCGCTAAAGCCTTGAAATAAGTAACAACCTAATAAAAAGTTATGAGCAAAACTTGTACTAGCCCACTCAGCAATGCATTAAAATGTTATATATAAATCGTCATAGAAAAACTTTTTATGTGAAAAGGCATGCAACTTGCATATCATTGAAAAACTTTAGATGAACAAAACTGACATTGCAATAAAAAAGAAACAAATTATTATAAATGTTAGTCGGGATTTACATTCGGCAAATTTTCTCGTTCCCTTTTAAAATTGTCTCCAGCATCTATACAAGAAATTCAGTTCCGGCAAGTCTTGTTTTAAAAATAATGATAATTACGAAAAATATTAAAGGAAAGGAACGGTCCTGACCGGCTTTAACATGGCAAAGTCCAGGATTTATCTTGTTCCCTCTCTCATCTCACGTGGACACTGACCTCCCCGTCGCGTCACCTGGGGTAGTTGCCTTTAACATCCGTTAAATGTAGTGAGCTAAAATGTGCGCGTTCACCCATAAGAAAGTTAAAAACTTGGGTTTGGGCCCCGGGTTAGTAACCCTCCGCTAGAAAAAAAACAGCCTACTATGAAAAAACGAAAGAAAAGAAAAACAAATTCCTCTAAAGTTGACGACCCTCGCAAACGTTTTAAGGACCATGATCTGCGAATCTGCACCTGGAATGTTCGCACTCTTTATAGAGAAGGTGAAAGATATATTTTATGAGCTCTTGGAAGAAACATATGACCGTTGTCCTGCCCATGACATTAACATTTATTTGTTATATCTTTGGCCCAACGTTCGGAAAATTCAGTCTCCATAATGAAACATCTGACAATGGTATGAGGCTGATGGACTTCGCAGCGGCAAAAAATATGGTAGTTAGCAGCACCAGATTTCAACATCTCGACATCCATAAGCGCACCTGGCTGTCTCCAGATCAGAAAACAAGAAATTAAACAGATCACGTTGTAATAGATGGAAGACATTCATCGAGCGTGTTGGATGCGCGTTCGTTCCGAGGAGTAAACATAGCAAAGGTACGCACCCGGTTAAACGTAGCAAACAAAGTACGAACAGACACAACACGAAAGTTAGACATAGGTAAGCTACAATCACAACAGATAGCCACAGCATATTCCACTCAACTAGCCCAATTGCTTAATCAAAGAACTCCTCATCCCGATAACATATCAGCGCAATGGCAAAGTATTACCCACTCCATGCAAACAGCCGCAAAATCCATACTTGGATTCCAGAGATCTCCACCAAGGAATCCATGGTATGATCAGGAGTGTCGTGCTGCTACCGAAGAGAAAAATGCGGCATTAGGGCTGCTCTACAATCGGTAGCAGCGCGTAGCGCACGAGAGAGGTATCGGGAAAAAGGAGAGAAGAGAAAGGTCTTTTTTGCAGGAAAAAGAGAGAAAGGGAAAGGCGGGAGTGTGAAAAAAATCGAGCTATACAGGAGCCAAAATGAAGTCCGAAAGTTCTACCAAAAAGTGAAACACCAAACTGTTGGCTTTGGTACAGGCACATCCTCCTATAGAGACCAGCAAAGTAATTTGGTAACTGATACATATAGTGTGCTCATAGAAATAATTTTTTTCCAAACTGTTGGTATCCAATAGCAGCGAATACGACGAAGATGCCACAGACCCAACCCCAGAAGATGGTATTGAATATATACCGCCCAGCCAATATAATGTAAAGACAGCAATAAATCGGCTGAAGAATAATAAGGCAGTAGGAACCGATGGCTTACCATCCGAGCAGTTCAAAACCGGAGGCGACAAGCTGATAAGATGTATTCATCAGCTAGTTAGCACCATCTGGCAGGAAGAACAAGAACCGGACGATTGGAACCTGAGTACTGTGCCCCGTCCACAAGAAAGGAGATAAGACTATATGCTCTAACAATAGGGGCATAAGTCTACTCCCTATTGTCTACAAGGTCGTGTCAGGGATATTGTGTGAAAGACGTAATGTTACTTTGCACTCAGATGTTTTTATATAATAATGTAATATTTTTGGCCTTGTAGGCTTTTTGTTACATAAATGAAATAAATAAATAAAGCCTATGGTCAACGAGATAATTGGGCCATACCAATGCAGCTTTAGACCTGGCCCATTGAACAGATATTTACGCTGCGGCAAATCCTGGAGAAGACCCAAGAGATGCAGATCGACACCTACCACCTTTTTGTCGATTATAAAGCAGCCTTCGACAGCCTGCTGCGTTCAAAGGTATTCCAAGCCATCTCTGAATTTGATATCCCCGCAAAGCTCATACAGCTTTGTAAAATGACTTTAACTGACACTCGATCCTCAGTTAAAATAGGAAAGAACCTCTCCGAAGAATTTTGCACCAAAAGAGCCACATGTTACTTGCTTATGCAGATGACATTGACATCATGGGTCGATTGGTAAAAGAAGTAACTGATACCTTTATGAATGTCGAAGGAGCATCTGCTAAAGTGGGTTTGGCGGTAAACGGTGAGAAGACCAAGTGGATGGTGTCGACGCGCAATGCGTCCATGGAGCTCGGACCAACTGTGGAAGTTGGTTCCTATAATTTTGAGGTAGTAAAAGACTTCATCTACCTTGGCACCTCCGTAAACACAACAAACGATATCAGTTGTGAAATAAAAAGAAGAATTGTATTGGCTAACCGATGCTACTTTGGTTTAAGTAAGCAGTTTAAAAACAAAGCCACACCTCGTCAAACAAAAATAACGCTCTACAAAACACTGATACTACCCGTGTTGATGTATGGCTCCGAAGCCTGGGTACTTGCGCAAGCAGATAAGGCTGTGCTTGGCGTGTTTGAGAGAAAAATTATTCGCAAGATGTACGGACCAATCTGCGTTGACGGTGAATACCGTCGAGATGCAGCGATTGCGCTGGCTAGACCATACCATAAGAATGATCGATGATGAACCCGCTAAAAAGGCGTACATTTACGGGCCGCTTGGCGGTACACGCAGAATTGGCAGCCCAAGGAATAGATTAGAGATTAGGGCAATCTCGTTCAATTAAACCATCCGGATCACTGTCCTCATTCAAAGACGAATGAGTAACATCATAAAAACCAACGTGTGAAATTAAGTATATGCAGTTTTGTCAAAGAAATTACCGGTGTCCATTGAACGAGATAGTGATCCGGATCCTTCAATTGAACGAGAATACCCAACTCTAGAATAGATGGCGCAAACAATTGGATGAAGAGATGAAAAGGCGCGGTATTCTAGAGAGCGAAGCAACAAATAGGGAGAATTGGACATTTTTTCTTAGTTCGGCCTATGGAATAAATGTTCTGTAATGGGCCAGGTAAGAAAGTGATTCCATTTGCAAATGTTTTGAGCAGCACTGTAAGTACGAATTTCCAAAACCATTTCCACACAGCAACACCACTTTCCAACCTTGATTCTATACTAAACTTCAAGATCTAGCTATATCCTTTTAATATATGCAATTGGTACTAAATTTAGTAACTTTTAGTACTTTTTGTTCAGTTATAGGTCGAATTTCTAAAAACCCTTTGATACTTTTTTAATTCGGCATCAGTGAGCCTCATTCAAAATTTCAGAATTCTAGATCTTCCCGTTTGCCTAACACGAATGGTACCATATTTAGTACCTTTAATACTTTTCGTACCGTTCTAGTTCGAATTTCCAAAAACAAAACCCTATCTCACACCTTTGGACCAAGGGTGACCTCCACCCAAAATTTCAAGATTCTAGCTTTAGCCTGGATGTTGACTATCAGTCAGTCACTCACTCATCATTATTAAATTCTTATATAATTATAGAAATACATACGTATTTGAGGTATTTGATGTACCAAACACGCCACATCCGTCCGATGTCTGTTGTCTTAAAAAATTGTTTGATTGAAAACAAAAACAAGTAAGAAAGTATCAGTCAGCTGTGCTGACGGAGATATACCCTCAGCCACTGACAAAAAAAAAAAAAAAACGAAAGCAAAACCAAACACAATAATTATACCGTATATAAAATATATTGATTTTGTATCACAGATATGCTTTAAAATCTGTATGTACCGTAATGTGGGGCTATACCAAAATATGTCATATACCAAACATTTTTCGCAACCAAACTTCTTCATAAAGGACTCGAAATATTAAATTACGTTAAACTAAGTTTGAAAGAAAATTTTGAAAAAGTTTTACAGTTATCTTACACTATATAACTTTTGTGGGGAAGGTACCCGAAGGAGTAGACCGATATGGTCCATTTTCGAACTTAAACTAAGTTTGGACAAAATATTACGATATCCAAAATCTGGTTCGAATCAGTTGATCCGTTCGAGAGTTATAGTGCGCACCGGCCAGACAGACGGACGGACATGGCTAAATCGACTCCAAATTGTCTGAAACGAATTTAGTCCAAACATATTTGGGGTATAAAACCGTAATTTCGATGAGGCACATTTTTGGTCGTATCAAAGGGTATATACTCTTTCAAGCAAAAAGGGTATAATGATTCAAATACTTTTCAGAAAACAAAAGTTTGTTCGAACGAATTTGTATTCGAATCGTCTTATACCCTAGACAGACGGCAGAGTTAATTTGCATTAAAAATGTTCTAATTTGAATTAATTTTTCACCCCATTTATGAAACAGCTGTTTGTGTTGTTTGTTTGTACCCAGCAGACCATTTCAAAAAACTTTACAAAAGTTCGCCAAAATATGCGAAACAAATACACTTTCTACCTTTGATCTTTTCACCACGATTAAGCAAAAATAATTTTAATTTATTCGCGATATTTTTGAGTCTTTTTAATATTATAAAAATATTGCAAAACTTTAAAAAACAATTGAGGAAGATATACTTTTCGATAGAATTGGTATGGTGGGTAATGAAATTTTTTGTGAAAATAAAAATTTGAAAAAGAGATTTGTTAGAAGGCGTGGAAAACGATTAGCTGCTATTCTACTCGCGAAAGACCACTACTTATTTTGAAGAAACGCGAAAATTGCTGATTTGCTTTCCCTTTTTATTTTATTAAACATGGAAATTTGACAAAAGACAATTGATTTTCAACAGCATTGCCATATTGAAATTGCTAAATTCAGTTTAAATTTCCTTTGATTTTGTGCATTAAGAATGTGGATAATGCACGAATTAATTGGAATTAAGGCAGTTAATGCAAATTAACGCTGCCGTCTGTCTAGGGTATTAGTGTAACAGGCAATAAATACAGATCGCTCACAATTGTCAATCTATCTATCCAATCTATCTTTATTTCCACGATTTTTATTGACATTTGTGTATGTTTTCGCTTTGCAGACATTTTAAAAATTAAAACAAAAAGTACGTCGATCATTCTTGGATATGTAACAAAGTGCTAACTTTATAGGTTGGTTAATCTTGCTTTACACAAAGCCATACGTTTCTTCTAATTGCAAAATATAAAGTATAGTTTTAGGGTGTAGTAGTTTTAATACAAATCTATCACATACACAAACCGCAGACGAACGGTTACACCTAGACCTCAATTTATTAAAAAAACTTTCATTTCACGTTCCACACAAATGGAAACAATGGATTATGCAAAACTAACCTAGAGTTTACACAATATAAATTGATTAAAAAGTTTAACTTTGATTTGCTAAATTTGAAAAGTAATAAATATGTTTGGCATTTCTTGGAATTTATTGACATTTGGATGATTTTGCATGCATCTTCCAAACGGTATATGGTATTCGTATGAAATTTATTGAAATTTATATTAATTGCTTTTTAACCTTGCCCTACAAAAAAGGAAATAAATTTGGATATAGCTCCTGAGTTTCTCAAGATGTTGCCTTATTGTATATTTGTCAAAAGCTTTCTATTATCCCTAACAAGATGAAAATGTTGCCAAATGCTAAAAAAATTACTAGACAATATTAAGGAAAAGTCTTTGAAACAGAATTTAGAAAATACAAATCTTTTTGTCGACAGAACAGGAAGTCTGCAGAATAATATAAAAAAGCCTCGATCCTGAGATCTTTGAACCGATGGCTATCTTTGGGGTTGGTCAAGCGGTTCTTAAAGCCATCAAATGCTTTAGTTGGTTACCAGGACTTTGCGACATTATGGAAAACGAGAACGAAGATGACCTCTAGCAACCACTGTCTTCGAAATGTTGAAACTTTTTGTATACCCTCAGCATTTATGCTACACTAGTGTCATGACTTTTCGACATTTTTTCTCAAAAATGATTTCCTGTAGCACGGATGGAAGAACTTTCGCCTATTTATCACTAAAATAACGTTTATTCCATTGAAATATAAAAAATTCACGCACAAATCAATTTAACAATTTTTTTTGAGAATATGTATGAAGTCAAACACAATTTTTTTGTCGAAAATTGTTTCTTGTTGCACTAATGAATAAACTTATGCCTGCTTATAACTAAAATAACGTCTATTCCATTCAAATACTGAAAAAAGTCAAGACAAAGCGCTTTGAAAAAATTTGATTTTTTTTTTGTTTTTGTTAAAAAATTATATCTTAGAAACAAAGGTCCTGTTTATGTATGTCGATAAGAAAACGAATGCGCAAGAAAAACTACCAAATTTGAGTGTGTTTCTCAAATTTGTTTTTTGTTTTGAAGCAAAAGCAAATGAAATAATATTTCAAAAACTAAAGTTTGGGTGTCTTTCATGCGCACACATTTTCGTTTCGAAATACATAAACTGGGGGAAAATGTTACGATTCTCAGAATTAAAGAAAATTAGTGAGAAACAAATGTTATGTCAGTTTGGTTATCTTATGTGGCTCTAAATTTATTTTTACTTATATATCTCCTTACAGTGACTTTAAAAAAGTGACCATAATTCTGATAAATTAAATTTTTAAATTTCGTGCGTGAGGTTTTTTCATCGAATCACCTTATAATTAAGGTTTTATTTAATCTTATGTAGAAACTCATCACGCTATGATACAGGGATATGAGGTTGTAAAAAAGTCATAACTCTAATATACACTTTCATACGGCAAAATGTGCCTCATCGAAATAATGGTTTTAGACCACAAGTACATATGTTTACCCGAAATCCGTTTCAGACAAATTGGAGTCGATTTTGACATGTCCGTCCGTCTGTCTGGCTGGAGCGCACTATAACTTGAACGGATCAAGCAATTTGATCCATAATTTGGCTTTCGTAATATTTTGTCTTAACTTAGTTTAAGTTCGAAAATGGATTATATCGCTCAGCTTCCCCTGGTACCTCACCCACAAAAGTTCAGAATTTTCCGCAAAAATATGATTACGAGAACTCTCGAATGAACTAATCGATTTGGTCAACTCTATGCACATCGTAATATTTCTACCAGAAATAGATCCAGTTAAAATATGGAGTATATCGATCCACTCCTTCTGGTACCTCTCACAAAATTTCAAAATTTAACCTTCGTAATATTTTATACAAACTTAGTTTAAGTTCGAAGCTGGGATATCTATCCACAAAAGTTGTAAAAAGCTCCTGCGGCCACCGTGTTTAGTGGCTGGTGCGCACTACAACTTTCGAAATTACTGCGTTGTTCCAAACTTTGCTTATAGTAATATTTCTGCGAATTGTAGACAAAGTTCGGTGACGACATCGGACTACCCCTTCCAGTACCTCCCCTAGATCATAAAGATCTCTCCTGACGTGCAGGGGTGGAGAAGCCTGTCCATTAAATCGTGACAGGGATGTTCACGGCGATAACACCCAAGCAGGTACTGCATCGACAACATCCTGTTGTGCTGAAGCTCCGGTAAAATTTCTCATGGAGATTGTCCACTGCTACCATAAGGAGGCAACCTGTTGCAGTTCCCAGGTTGGCATTCTGGCAGTTTTGAATATTCTTCCACAGGGTAGGGCTAACATTTGCATACCACGCTGGCGCCGCACATTGGTTCAAAATCGCTTTTTCCTGATCAAAACTCTGAACATTTTTAACGCATAGAGATATTTGCATAAATCTTTTTTGTTCGATCAAATTCGGTCTATTAGTTGCAGTTCTGGAATTCTAGGTCAAAATTAAAATTTTGAGTTTTTTTTTCATATTTTGCATCAAAATTTTAGTTTTTTGAGTTCTTCATATCGACACCTCCAAACAGTAGTATGCTAAGCCTACTTAGCATGTTTTCAAGTTCTTTACATTTTTATATTTAACGTCCTTTAACTTAAATTCTGTCATATTTTGGTAATAATCGGACAATCCGAACAGAAGTTATAAACAAATATTTACTTCAAAAAAATTTCCACACTTTGAGAGCTTCTCCTGCAAAACTCACTTTTTAGACTTAGCATACTATTATTTAGAGGTGTCGATATGTTCCAAACCATACAAATACGAAATAATAAAAAAAAATTGTAAAATTTTTTTCAAAATGCTTTCAAAAAAATAAATAAATAAAATTTGTTAAAAAATTAAAAAAAAATCTGCTTAGGTTTCCATATAACTCATGTGTTAAAAAATTTCTATTTGTGTAAATATGGGGAACTTTGTAGAAAGGACACACATTTTTATCCATGTAATTTCAATAAATTTAAAAAAGTGTTAAACGGATGGAACGGGAATGGTACAGGAGTATATATGGGCTGAAAGAAATCACACTCATGAGTCATTTTGCGAAAACGAAACTATGTTCAATGCTGTTCACTGAATGATCTAGTCCACTAAATATGGAATTTCACTAAAATTTAGTACTTAGATCACTTCGTGTAAACATTACGGTAATTTGTTCTTGAAGGCAATAATCCTACATATCTAACAAAAAAACAACGAACACAATATATGTAACAGTTTCGGAGAAGTACGTATTTCGTTCTCCAGAAATTTGCAAAAATTAGTTATTTTCCAAAATTTGGAAAAAATATCGTCTTTAGGAGAACGCCGAAGGTCTTCGATAGTTCAAGTGCCACCATGACTGTTCGGTCACACGGTCTGTTCTGGTTCAGTCCTCTACTGATATGTGTGGTTAAGGCGTATAATACAGTTGTAGTACTATGTATTTTCCGGAATTCCCGGGCGCGTCCCCACCGGCATATAGGGATGGCGGATGATCGTACTCATTTGTTCTAGATCTAGGGAATTGACTTTGTGACAAAACCTGTTCCGGAGCGGATTTGTACGATCACCTACCTCAGGGAATTTATTTTCCCCTAAAACAACAAAAAAAAAAAAAACAAAAATGAAGAAAGTTGGACAATGTTACGGTGTAGGGCCTAATACACCCAGTACCGGCGGGTGATGTTGATCATGCGATCGCGAGCAAATCTCGCCCACAGGTGTGGGTACCTTGGTCGAAGGTACTGCGACAAGCACACAGCCTAAGGGCAAATACAGGGAAGAAGAGAGAAACTAAGTGAAAGTTCATGCTCGACCCAGCCCTCAGATACATGTAGCGACTCAGACTCCGAATCCGATAGCGAAAGCAACAAAAATATAACCGTCATGGAAATCCCAGTTAAGGAGGAGATCCACAATATGGTAGACGAAATGAGCGACAGCATTGCAAAGCCCACTCTAAACACTCCCTCCACTTCTTCGGAAGTGACAACGAGGATCAGATCCCCCGAAGAGCAGAACACTGTAAAGCCGACAAAGATGAAAAAGAGCTCCACATCTGTAAATGTTTTGAGTGCACCGCGTCAAGAACCACGCAAAGGAGACTGTTTCGAGAAATCTTTGGCAGAGGGCGACAAAGTCAGATCGAACCTGAAGAGAGTGTGCCCAGCCGCAGAACCGACCCCAGTGTTTGTGGAAGAGGAAGAGGGCTGCGGAGACTGGTAGAGAGCCGCTATCTTACGCCAAGGTAGCCAAGAAACGCTACAGGGACGAACTCTGCTATGCAGTGATCGATACCAATAGAGGTTCCGGAAAGTTACCCAAAGACCATCTTCCAGCAATTGAGGAAATGGTCAACAATAAAATATTGGAACACATAATGAATGTAGGTGATCCAATTCACTTATCTGCAGCGGGGTCAAAGGGGACGTGATGGTGTTCCAATTTGCCCAGCATGCAAACATTGCAGCCCTCAAGGATATTATCAGCAGCATAATACCTCCATGGGAAAGCGGCAAACTCAAGTTGGTGAGGAAAGACCTAATTCCTCAACTAACTAAGACATCGGAGGTCTTATACAGGGAGGAGCAGGAGGACGGACTTGTGGTCGGAATTGACCATCTCTCCATGGCCAGTTTGACAAAGACTACGGGAAGGGCTTTCTACAGCTCCAACGCTGTCCGCTTCAAAACAGGAAAGGCGGTAAACGAGGAAGCCAAACCAAACTGCGAAGAGGTTTTACCTTCTATCAAAAATGAAAAGGGAGTCGATGCTGATGGAGCAAATTAATACAGGTAAAATCCATATTGGCTTGATCCAGGACCCTTGGACTATTCAGGAAAAAGGTCTCTGGACTAAACCATATAAACTACCAACTGTTTTAAGCAAATACGGGGTCTCGACCGAGAACCTGTGCAATATGCCACGAAAACTTATGTTTTCGTTTCTCTCCAGAGTTGTCAACATCGGGCGCAACTGTGCTGAAGCTGGGGAATGGCAATATATACCTTGCGTCAGTATATTTACCGTTCGACTCGCCGATACTACCACATATGTCGGAGCTGCAGCGGTTGGTAAGGAATTAATAGTAGGTTGCGATGTTAACCCACACCACATTGTGAGGGGTAGTACTAATCCTAACAAAAGGGGCCATGCCCTTTTAGATTTCTTGAATACTAACGACCTAATAACCCTTAACATAGGACATAAAGCCACCTTTGTTAACAAGATTAGGGAAGAGTTATTAGATATAACAATATGTTCTGAAAATCTTATAAACAAGGTGCAGAATTGGAGGGCCTCGGAAGAGCACTCCTTCTCGGATCATTGGTATATAAGATTTAAACTAAGACGGGCACCGCCGAAACCTATAAATTTCCGAAATAAATCCAAAACCAACTGGACAAAATTTGGAAAACTAATAAAAGAAAGGCTATGGCACGATAGTTATGAATGCATAAGCACGGAAGATATAGACAGAAATGTCAAGATTATAACGGAGGCCTTACTAAAGGCATTCGAAGAAAGTTGTCCCCTTCGAGAGAGGAAATCTGCTTACGAAAAACCTTGGATGACAGGAGAAGTTAGCTGGGACAACTATCACACAAAACTTAAAGAATACAACATAATGACTAGAACAGCAAAGCGCAATTTCTGGAAACTCTTCTGTGAACAGGTAGACAGCGTAAATGATGTTTCAAAAATAAAACAGTTTCTATCGAAAACCCATACACAAACCGAGATTATGGTTAATGATATGGGAAATAAGAAATTAGCAATCGAGGCCAAGCTGGGGCTTTTGATGAAAATTGAAGCGATGGTAAAGGATGATGCCATCAAGAGTTTCAAACCTTTCAAAGCAGTGGTATCGGATGAGATATTTCCGGCCTTACTCCAGAAAGAGATGGACTATATTGCGTCCAAATTATCTGGAATTTTCAACGCATGCTTAAAATTTGCGTATACTCCTAAAGCCTGACAGTAGGCGAGGGTAGCATTTATCCCCAAACCTGGGAAGGCATGTTACGCAATTCCTAAGTCTAGTCGTCCGATAAGCCTAACATCTTTCCTGCTTAAAACCATGGAACGTATAGTCGATACCATGATTAAGAGCAAGATTCCAAACGATGTGCTTAAATACAAACAACATGCATGCGTTAAAGGTAGATCAGTGGAAACCGCATTACATGAGGTTGTACACCACATCGGCAGCATCTTCGACAGGGAGATGTATAAACTAGCGGTATGCATTGACATCGAGGGTGCTTTCAATAACGTCAGCACAGAAACCCTTATCCAATCCTTAGATAAATTTAGAATAGATGAATAGAGTTTCTAGTTCACTTCGCAGTTCCAATGGCACACATTTTTTCTTTGAACAAACTGCGTATACTTACTATCACACGTTATATCCCAGCAAAATTTATTTGAAGTTGTTCCTTGTGAAGTAGTGATTGAATAGCTTTTTTTGAAGCAGTCCACGCAGAGTCATGAAAAATGCAGTCCGGTCTTCACATTTTGACAATGTCCGATTTGAATCCATTTCATAAATTTTTCACATTTTAGAAATTTCAAAATTTTGCAAAAAAAAAAACTTAAAAAGACAAAGAACATAATTTGTTTCTTGTTAATTATAATAACAGCAATATGTTTGCATCCATAAAAAGTAATTTGTATACAAAAAATAATAAAAGTGATTTCGAACTACATCTTTGTTTGTAGCCAAAGAAGTAGTTGAATCATATGTTGTTGTGATTTATTCACTACAAAGAACTAATGCAAAATGTGTGCTTAAGAAGTAAATTAGACAGTATCCCCACTACACCATGCCCCTGTAAAAATCATGACTTCTTTCACGTAAAAAGATGTAGTCCGAAATCACTTGCACTCATGATTTAACTACTTCTTTGGCTACAAACATTTTGCTGGGATTTCATGATGTTACTCATACGTTTTGGAACTAGTACAAGGACCTAGATTACCGAACTCTATCATATCGACACCTCTAAATAATAGTATGCTAAGTCTAAAAAGTGAGTTTTGCAGGAGAAGCTCTCAAAGTTTGGAAATTTTTTTGACCTTCAGTACTATGCTAATTCAATATTTGTTTATAACTTCTGTTCGGATTGACCGATCATTACCAAAATTTGACAGAATTTAAGTTAAAGGACGTTCGACACCTCCAAATAATAGTTTGCTAATTCTGAACATGAGTTTTGCAGGACAAGCTCTAAAAGTTTGGAAATTTCTTTGACCTTCAGTACTAAGCTAAGTAAATATTTGTTTAGTACTTCTGTTCGGATTGTCCGATTATTACCAAAATTTAACAGAATTTAAGTTAAAGGACGTTAAATATAAAAATGTAAAGAACTTGAAAACATGCTAAGTCGACTTAGCATACTATTGTTTGGAGTCGTCGATATAACGGTACTTCCCGATTTTCGGTATTTTTTATCTGTAATATGGCATTTAAGGTTCTCGGTGGCCACGAAACTTCTCCCCCAAAAATCGTCAATATAGGTCCATGTTTTGGTATTTTATCTATAATTGTTTAACTGAACTTGCTGTAATTTCACATTTGAGGTTCCTGTGGTCATGAAACTTAGCACCAAAAATCGAACTAGCTGTAATTTGACATTTGAATTTTCAGTGGTCTCGAAACTTCTTCACTAAAAATCGTCAACATAGGTCCATGTTTTAGTATAGCTCCCATTTAAAAGTACCTCCTGACTTTCGGTATTTTGAGGGTTTTACGGAACTACCCGTAATTTGACTTTTGAGTTATAAACATTTTCCACCAAAAATTGTAAAGATAGGTAGACACTTTGATTTTTAGATTAGATTAGATAATTTAGGCATTTGGGGTATCCAGGGTCGGAAAATGTTTCCACTAAAATAGTGAAAGGAAACTAATTACTCAATTTTAACCCTTTGTGGCCCGATGTTGCCTGTGGGCAATTTTGTATGTTTGCGTATGCGTATTTCTCACACCGTTTGAGATATTTATGCATACTATTTGGGTGTCGGCAGGTTGATTTCTGAAGAATAAAAAATGGAAAGTACTTTTAAATTAATAGCTATATTGGGGAAGTTATGCTTGTTTAAGTATAAGTAGTCAAGTACAAATTTGGACAAGAAATATTTTAGTGATTTTATAAAATGCCGTTAAATGTCAAATAAATTGAATAATTGCAGCCATTGAAATATCTTACTGAGATGTTGATTTAATAAAATAAAATAAAATAAAATAAAATAAAATAAAATATACTAAAATAAAATAAAATAAAAAAATAAAAAAACAAACATACAATTTAAAGTTCCAATCGGTAGTTATAATTTTTTTAATTTTTTGAAAGTTGCCTGTGGGCAACATTGGGCCATTGTGGCAATAAAGTGGTTACATAGTGGAAGATGAAAATACTGGTTGGTGGTATTCAATGAAGTACAAAGGGTCATTGGTACTTCGGACTTATAAAAAAGTTGTATTTAAATTATTATTCGAAGATTGGACTTGAATTAAGAGGAGATTGACACATTTTTTGTTAGAAAATACATATTACATGTTAGGGATTTGTAAGATATCAAGCGGATATCTGTTGCAATATCGATGATGATAATTTGATGTATTGGATGACGGACAATATTATCAGGTTTAGAGTCTGCATACAAAACAGAATATATTTTTCAAACGTTTCTACTCCGAAAGATGTCAATGTGAGCATTTCAAATTATATGAACACTACGATATACGTCAAAATTAGCTAATTTGTGAACTATTTATGATAAATATAGACCAATTTTCCATGCCATGTCCATAAATTTTCTTCTAGAATTAAACAAATTCATCCGTTTATGCTTTTCCACATCATGAATAATAAAAACAAAACAGAAAAGACTATAGTCGGAAGGAGCCGACTATCTGATACCCTACTCCACTACTTTGCATGATCTTTTGGCGGGTAAGAATACATTTTTTAAACAAGAATACTTTTTTAAGAGACGTGAAATTATATTGGAAAAACTGTAGATCCTCATACAGGTTAAGATACAGGCAACACATAAATAATTGCGTGTACTTTAAATTAAATTTCAGATAGTATGTGATCAATATATTAGTGGCAATTGTGATCAATATAGGAAAATGGTGACTCTATACCATATCGACCACATTATTGACATCATTTGTATACAAGACCGACCACATGCTTTACGTTGAGGGGACAAAAGTTCCTCTTTCATATAATTTAATTCCACAGAACTACAATATACAGTTTGAAATGTTTCACACTAGACGCATAGTCCATTTGACTCACTAAATGGCTCATGAGCAATATCAAAAAGTAAGGTCCCCAATTCCACACGCAGAAAAATATATGTTAGAAATATGTTTGGATCCAAACAAATATTTGTTTGCAACATTTTGTAACATATCTCAATTTAATATGTTTGGGTACAAACATATTTTTATACCCTACACCACTATGTGGGGAGGGTATTATAAGTTGGTTTTGGCCAAAAAGTTTGTAACGCATTGAAATAGTGGTCGTAGACCCATACTTATATATACCAAAATGAATGTCTCGACGAGCTGAGTCGATCTGGCTATGTGTGTCCGTCCGTCAGTCCGTCCGTCCGTCCGTCTGTCCGTCTGTCCATCTAAACTTTGTAATCACGCTACAGGTCGCAATTTTGATCGGATCGTCACGAAATTTTGGATGTTGATGGGGGTCCCGGAGGGGAAGAAGCCTATTGATTTTGGTGATGGTCGGATAATATTTAGGGGTCGTAATGGGCAAAAAACTTATGTGGATAAAAAGACAACGTTTTTTTCTAAAGCGAATATCTCAGCTTCAATATGGGGTATACAAAAAGCAGAACCTGGGCATGGAAGTAGAAAATATCGCCTTTCTAATGATGTAAAGTAGGTTCTCGTAGGTGATCAAACAACGAATATATTGCAATAGCCGCTAATAGAACCCAACTTTTTATTTTTGCGATTTTAATAATAATGACGAATATCACAGCTTCGGTTGGGGATCTCCAAAAACAAAGTCCGACTATGAATGTAGAAAATCCCATCTTTGCGGTGATGCAAAGTAGGTTGGCGTAGGTGGTCACATAACGGAGATATCACAATAGTCGGCAATACATCCCATTTTTTAATTTTTTTGTAATCACGCTACAGGTCGCAATTTTAATCGGATCGTCATTTTGGGGGCTAATGGGGATCCTACAGAGAAAGAAGCCTATTGATTTTGGTGATGGTCGGATAATATTCAGAGATCGGAATGGGCCAAAAACTTATTTGGAGAAAAAGTCAACGTTTTATTTCAAAGCGAATATCTCTGCTTCTATAAGGGGTATATCAAAAGCAAAACCTGCTGATGAAAGTAGAAAATATCACCTTTGCAACGATGTTACGTAGGTTGTCGTAGGTGGTCAAACAACGAAGATATCGCAAAAGCCGCTAATAGAACACAACTTTTCATTTTTGCGATTTAAATAATAATGCCGAATATCACAGCTTTCGTTCCGGAGCTTCCAAAACCAAAGTCTGAAAATGAAAGTAAAAAATCCCATCATTGCAATGTTGTAAAGCAGGTTGGCGTAGGTATCCAAATATCGCAATAGTCGGTAATACATCCCATTTTTCCACTTTTTTGGAAATCTCGCTACAGGTCTCAATTTTAATTGGATCGTCACGAAATTTTGGGTGTTATTGGGGGTCCCACAGAGGAAAAAACCTTTTGATTTTTGATAATGGTCGGATATTATTCAGGGGTCGAAATGTGACAAAAAAATAATTGGAAAAAAGGCCAACGTTTTATTTCAAAGTTAATATCTCTCTTCTGTAGGAGGTATATCGAAAGCAAAACCTGACAAGGAAAGTAGAAAATATCACCTTTACAACGATGTGAAGTAGGTTGTCATAGGTGGTCAAACAACAGAGATATCGCAATAGTCGGCAATGCATCCCTTTTTCGTAGTGCAATCACACTACGAAATTTTGATCGGATCCTCACGAGATTTTGGCGGTTGATGGGGGTCTAACACAGAAAGAAGCCTATTGATGGTTGGCATACATCTCACCTTTTCATTTTTTATTTGGGTTGTACTGTCGATGCACTTAAATGCGTTTCAAAAAAATTGACCTGTGTTAATGAAGACATTCAGAGCAAAGGCGCTAAGCTATCCCAATTTTAATATTTTGAATTTTATTAGTCAAAAGCTTATAAACAGGGGTAGTGGTGTAGGGTATCACATAGTCGGCCCCGACCCGACTGTAGCCTTGGCTCACTTGTTTATGTTAGAACATATTTTTTATGGGTGGAGAGGATTTTTGTCAAGGAGAGTAACAACAGGGCTCTCTCAGCTGCGGAATGCTGGTTTATAATAAATAGTTGTGTGCATAGTGTAATTCGTAAAACAAGTGTGTTTCGTGCTTTGTTGTTGTTAACCAACGTAGCAAGCGAAGAGGAAAAGAAAAAAATGGTATTAATTATGTTGGTCTTTTTTCGTCAGTGCTCTAGAGAACATCGTTGAGTAAAGACGGTAAAGTGAGTGAATAAATCAGTGTTTTGTCTTTTCTTAAAGAAATTGTGCTTTTTAGTAAATTAAATGTCCAATACATTTTGAAATTGAATCAAAAAGGTGAATGGAAATATTTTATTGGACAAGGAAGAAATCGCATTTAATATTGGTAATTACATAAATACATTTTTCATATACATACATACATATGTATATTTGAAATATTGATGTACCTATTTATTACATTAAATAATCATTTGATTCCAGATGCCGATTTCCCGCTGATGATTTCAAATTTGAAGAAAATGTGTTTTATTTCACAACTAAGAAGAAGCGTTCAACGATGATCTATATAATTTTGTTCTTTTTAAAAGTGCGACTTTTTATAATTTATTTCATTCAGTTTTTCTTTTATTAAAGTGTGTTATGTATTTCCCTGTAATTTTGTATTTACCTATGTGTCTGTCTTGTCTCACCATTTATAAATGTGTTTACATGTTAGAAATAGCCAGTGAGCGCTTGCTGAGAGCAAGTGAGCATACATTTCAATGTGTTTCACATTGACACTGGTGCATGTTTTTTTTTTGTGGCTTTTGGGTTTGCATTTGTTTGCACCCAAACCTATATTTGTTTCCAGGACCCAAACAAATGTTATGTTTGGGACTGCTTGCAAACAAGTATATGTTTGCTGCAAAATATGTTTGGGACATATCGTCGGTGTCATGCTTAAGTGTTCCATACGCCATTTTTGACATTTTGAGATAAGGGTACCTTACAAGGTTTTGAGCCATGCTCTTTCAGATTTTTTGGTCGGTTTTTCTCTATCTCCTATAGACTCTGAGATATTCAGATGCCAGTATGTTCCATATCCGCTTTGTGACCCAAAAAATCTTGTCGTTTTGTTCCATATCCATAATGCCTGGCGTATGGAATAAAACAACTTTGAACCTTTTAGTTCCATATCCATGTCGTTTGGCGTATGGAATAAAAAGAGACAAAAACGAATTGTTCCGCACCAAAAATGATGGAGTTTGGAACAAAAAATTTCCCATTTTTGCCAAGTTACGAATAATGTGGCGTATGGAACAAATTGTTTTAAAGGACTTGGTTTAAAAACAGAAGAATAATAGTTTCTAAATCCAAATATTTTTAAATATTGTATTGTTATATGAAAACGAAAATTTATCAATCGTTTAAACAAAAAATCCCTAGTTTAAAGGCAACATTTTGCTGTAAGTCCACAAAAATATACGCAAAAACGTCCATTCGACTTGAAGCTAGTGTGGACACCGACTACAAAAATTGTATTATAAGAAAAACGCTTTTAAATGTTTTACGTTACCATAGAAATGCAAAATATCAATCCGTTTTGTCCGATCAAAATTTTTACCACAAAAAAGTGATAAGTGGAGGGCAATCCCTTAAATAAATGTTAAGGAAACCTATAATAATGGTCCTTATTGTATTTATATGAGAAAAATAAATGTTTAATTTAAAGTCCTGATTTTTAAACTCCACAGTGGCACTTCATATAAGGGAGATGGAACACGATTGATAAAAAGTATTTTGGTTGAAATGTGACAAAACGTGTTCCATGTGACACAAACTGCCAAAAACATGAAAAAAAGATTCCATGGAACAATTCAGCAACTTTTTGCAATTATAAAAATTGGTCATAACTTCTAGACTATCACAGATATATGACTAAAATAAACTACTGATATATTCTATGAGTTTAGTTAAGTAGAACTGAGCTCTTAGAGTATTGGATTATTGCACCATTTTTATCCCGTATGGCCTTAAACATTAACTTGCGTTTTTCTCGAATCAGGCAAATGGCGTATGTAACACTTAAGCATGACCCCGACGATATGTTAAACAGGCCATTTTTTTCTGTGTGCATGCGAAATTTTTTGACGATTGGTGTATGATTGTGTTCTGAAGATTCATAACAATTTATAATGAACATACATACTGGCCGACAAACATATAAAGCCAGGCGGGACCAATAATTCCTATTTAAAACCAAAAGTAACATACAAAATCTAATGTAGATAAATGGAAATCTAGGATTTTCTCTGTCACGTTTCTGACAATTTCTTTACCATCATATAATGACAATTTGTCGGATGGAAAAAAAATATATATTTTTTTTAACAAGTAAGAAACAACTATAGATGGACGGGACTAACCATGTAATACCCTATACCACTATGTCTGGGCACTATATCTCTGTGGAATTTCTTTTTCATGATTGCGACTTGTTGCTGCCGTCCGGTCATATATATGGTAACATGGGGCGCCTTTCGTCAGGTTTTTTCAAAATGTTCTCATATCGACACCGTTAACGTTTTTCAAATATTATTTGTGGTAAAAATATAAGCATATCTTGATTATAAGTTTTCATATATAAATATTTAAAACTTTATTTTTAAAATATGTATTATTTTGAGAGTTTTCAAAATGTCTAAAAAGTGGCGAAGCGTCCCCACCCATGGGTCATTCCGCCAGCGATATGGGTCATTCTCCAACGGATTCTAAAAGTGTAATTTACCATACTTTTTCCTAAAATATCAATATTGTTCGAAAGAGGAACATGTTTTCTATTGAATAACCAAAAATTATTTTAAAATTCACAAAAAGAACCAGATTCTAGTACTTAATTGAACTAGGAACCTTGAATTTAGGTACAAAAATCATAACATTACTAAAACAAGATACGTTTGGGATAATATGTGATCTTAACTTCATATAATTGTGTGGTGTATCTGTGGCATAAAGAATTTAAATTAAGCATGACAAATTTCTAACACTATCCCACCACAGCCCCACACCTTAGATATTTCATAATATTAATATATTGACATTTGTAATTGTTTTTTTCATGCGAATTACTGGGATTTATATTCTTCAGTAGTTGTCTTCTAACGGAATAAAATATGTTTTTGTTATCACAAAAAGTAAATAAGATATCGCAAAACATACCTTCCATAACTATTTTTCCCAATACCCTAAAAACACAAAACCGCGTGCGTCCGCTATCATACCTATGACACAACTGCCAACATTTGGGAGATGATAGATCTTCTTTAAACTCACAATTTTGTCTTTAAGGGATTTTTCTAGCACTTATAGTTTACTATAAAATCGGCGCTGGCGTAGCCGCCCCAGTGGCGAAGGCGCCCCATGTTACCATACATAGCATTTTGTACATTACATTGTCATTACTAGAAGGTCCAAGAGCTAAATTGTGTATTCTACACAATTTATATGAAGATCGGTAGCACCAAATGTGTGTCTGGAACCAATATTTCGAGGTGTTACAATATTATTTTTTTGGTAAAACCAACAAAATGCCTCAACACATTGTGGTGTATGACATGGTACATAATAAGAAATGGAATGAACTTTTCTGCCAAATTCAGGACAAACAATTTACGAATGAGTTGTTTTATCCATGTGTGACAGTCGTTATCAATATAGTTTATATATGTATCTTAAGATGTTTTATTTACTCAAAATATTAGGATCGCTATACATAAGGCACCAAAATTTCGAGGTATAACATTATGTTTGAGCAAAATCAAAAATTATACAGAAATTTAAGAGCCCTCAGCATCACCTAGATTATTCCGATTTCCTCCAATGTAAAAGCGTGGAATATCTCTGTTAACCATGATAGCGACAATTTCTTTATAATGAAAGCGACATTTCGTAGATAAAAATGTAGGTTTTTACACACAACAAAAAACTAAGGAACCCAGCTATATATTAGGGAGCAGTTCCGTTATAAAACCGCTGCATTATTACAATAAGCAGAAAGTAAAATATCAAGTGTTGATTTTATCTATATAAGCTAGTTGGCAGAAATATACCTCCAGAAATTGAAATATGGACTAAAACTTGAATTTAAATATTTTTCACGCAAACATTATGACCAATTTCACACGATAAACACCATTCGATCATCATCCAAAATTATTGGTATCTTCATTGACCTAAACTCTTGCCTAGTAAAAAATTTCATCAGTATTGCATTGTAACTGCAAAATGTAGCATGATTATGTTACACGACCTACAATTAAAAATGTGTATACCCTGCCATCTAACCGCCTACGTCAACATAATTGACATCAATGGAAAGGTCAAGATTTTTAATATGCAGCTTAAATCTTTATTTCTGGAAGACACATTTCGTCCACGTGAGTTATGTTTGGAAGACGATCTCTCGACCTTTCCATTGATGCCAATTATGTTGATGCACGAGGTCAGATAACAGAGCTACAGCCTAATATATACAATTATTTGTTTGTAGTGCAATCCTAAAGACGCTAGAGGTCGCAATTATAGCTCAATAGTCACGAAATTTTGCACGATGTAACAGTTTAGGTCGAAGAAGATGCCTACAATTTTGGACGATGATCTGATATTATTTAGCGCGTGAAATGGACCATTACTTTTATATGAAAGATACAAAAATTTAGTTTTGGTCCATATTTTAATTCCTGAAGAGCATACGAGGGGCACTAAAAACCTTCTGGCCCAGGCAACACGCAGTGTCGCCAGGCATCATTTGACATTCTTTGTTTGGAAAGTTTGACAGTTTTTAGCCTAAGCGTACTTAGGACAGTTTGACATGCGACCATGTGTTTGGTTGTTTTCAGTGGCTTGATTGAGACACCTCCAAAACATTTTTTGCAGCATCTTCTGGCGACGAAAATCGTTGGCCACGCCTTTTTTCTTGATGTGCTGCAATCAAATAAAGTCATTGTATCCCTAGTGAAGGCTGTACGGCGCATGACCCATCAATTCCACATTTTGTCCGGTCAAACAGATGCTGGTTTTAATCGATGTGTGAGAGCTCGCATTGTCATGATGCAGAACGATTCGATTTCTTTTGTTTGTTTTTCGAATTTCTCAGGAGACTTCAGGCAAACAAATTGTAGTGTATCACCCAGAATTAATCGTCCTACATTTCTCAAGCCGTATAGTCGCCACACGGTCAGTTTTGCCGAATAAACAGGGGACCATTTGCTACGAAGGTCTTCTTCCATGAACAAATTTCCTTGGATTGGGCTCGCTTTCGAAAAGGTCGATTTCTGTTTTGTTTCGGGCTCCTGAGCATAGATCCAAGATTCGTCGTCTGTAACGATCTTATAAATGTCGTTTGAAGCACCGCGATCATTTTTATACACAATTTTTTGCACAAATCCACAAGAGCCTTTTTCAGCGATTGACCAATATTGCTGGATCCATCAAGAAAAATCAATTTTTGCAATTTTTAAATCATAGTTGGTGAAGAAATGCCCAGGGATGCCTCTATCTTACGGTATATAACATGGCGATCTTGCATTATCCGTTCACGCACGGCTTATTTTTTTGGCACAACGGCCGATTTTTTCGACCCTCACGATCTTCGTTTTTTTTGCGAGTGTCGGCCACGATTGAATTCATTAAACTAGTTTTTCATAGTGATATAGGATGGCCCTTTATCGACATCACAGATTTAATTTGATCGATGCACTCTGGTCGTGATTATCCATGTCGAAATTTGTGAAAAATTATACGAAAATATTCACAAGCAAATTCCATTTTTGCAGTGATTTTTTCAAGTCACTGTAAACAACACAACACAGTCCTGAGTACGCTTAGACTAAAAACTGTCAAACTTCCCAAAAAATGTCAAATGACGCATGGTGACAATGCGTGTTGCCTAGGCCAGAAGGTTTTATAGTACCCCTCGTATAGCGGCAAAGTATAATTGAATACGTATAATTGAATACGAATTTTTCGGCCAGCCAACTTAAAATTTTTAATGGCAAAGTACCCCTCAGTAATGTTGGCGACATTTCCTGAGTATTTCAGCCGTGAACAGCTTCTTTACAAGTGTAGTCTTAGGACACGGTAGAATCCACAAAGTTATTTCTTACAATAAGTTTATTTGTTAAATAAAGGAATTTTGATGTGCTAGTAGCTAATTGCAGGGGTAGTGGTGTAGTGGTATCATCATTTGCTTACTTGTTTAAATATTTGGAACATATGAAAAACTCAAAAGCACACATATTGATGCGAAATATTGAAAAAACTCACATTTTTAACTTTGAACTTGAATTCCTCTGCAACTACTAGACCGAATTCCAATGCTTTTAATGCATCGGAAAACTTATTATGTTATCTGTCGAACAAAGAAAAAAATTATGAAAAAAGTTTTGACCAGGAAAAAAGGATTCTGAACCACTGTGCGCCGTGGGTTTGTAGATATTTTACTACCAGGGGAAGCCTGTATGGGGAAATCGCATGTACCCTATCCGAGAGTTGATTATATAAATTAGTTTTCTACCATAAAGTTTAAGCCCACGTCTTAAGTTTTCGCTATCAATCCTAGACATCTATATACATATTTATTGTTGGTAATACATGTTTACAATATTCCACTAAGTGGCGAACTGCCAGTTGTTCATTTTGCTATTCATTGCAGCAGTTTTCAGTAAAAGACATGTGCATTCACGTGTTCGGTAAGTTGACTACCACTACTTGATGCAACAGTGTCAAGAATACATAACATACCGTTTCGAAGTATATTGTTCTTCATTTTTATGGGATATTTATCAAAATTGTTTGTTGTATACAAATATACATATGTATGTATATCGGCGGTAGGTCGATGGTTGTTGCAGGGAACCTCATGTAAACACACTCAAGTATGTGTATTAAAAATGCAGTAGCTGCCACAGGATACGCATAACAATGAGTGCTTGCGGTAGATATAATGGTGTAAGCGTACTCGTGTGTTTGCCTGGGATAAGATTCTGTAAACAAGTCACTTTCATTATTCCACAACAATCCACATCAAGTAGCGGTCTCAGTGCTGCTGTAATAACAGCTTGTTGTAAGAAAAGGTTAATCACCATCATAAAGGATGAGAATGAAATTGTGCTATTTTAACGTGTACGAGTAAAGATGGCTTATGTAAAGGGATATTATGTAAAATGTATTTAACAGCTAATTATACAGCTTTAACTCAAAGCCTTTAAGAAGATTATTTAAATGGCGAATTGAAAATCATTTTCAAACGAATGATCGTTTATAAATACAGAAATGAGATATGCATAAGTTGTCTTGGTACTACTTCAATTTGTTTAATGTGAGCACAAGTAGTACTTTGTTATTTGTCGATTTTAGGACACCATCTACTTTAGACTCGGGTGGCATGCTGGGTTTGCTTCGGCTAGCTCTGCCGATAGGCGAGGTTCTTTAGTCTTAAGTGAATGGAGCACATAAATCATAGCTAGAATCATCATGCCTTTTAAAAGTCACCGTTTAATTCCATATTATAGCAAATGTTGTTTTTTTATTGTACATACATATCCATACATATTGTACATACATACATATTACATATCCAAATACTTACCTTGGTGACGAGCCGCCTGAACATTATCCCTTCCCTTCCCTGTCATTGTAATTTAATGTTTAATTACCCCTTTTATTTTCAATAGTACACTTATACATATTCCTCTATATTATAAAATTTTAACAATTCATTTTTGGATTTACTATTAAATCTATTAACACATTAAAGAGCAAGTTATGTTTTTTATTTAACTTATAATACTTCTAATAAATATTTGATATTTTCTTAAATCTACATTCGCTTAAAAGTAGGTCAATTTCTTCTTTTTGCTTAGATCTTAAGTTTTAATAGTTTTGTTTTGATTTACAATTTTCTGCCCATCGGTTTGATGATTCTTCTTTCATAGATAAACAGATAAATTTGGAATTGATATGAAACAATTGAGAAAAGCGTTAAGTTCGGCCCGGCCGAACTGTTGTACTCTCCACCACGAGTTTTATTGAAGTAAAACTGAACAATTAGTTTCTTTTCGTTAATGAAAAAGACTAAATACCATTTTCCAGAAATTTCGGTAAAAAATGTGGCTAACTTTCAAAATACCGAAATTCGGGAGGTACCGTGAACCTACATGGACCAACAACGAAGACTTAATATCAAATTTCAGCCATTTCTTTGGAATATTGAAGCAAAAACCTTTTAAATACCGAAAATATGGCGGAACCGTTTTAGGGGGAAATATGAAGGCGTAAACCTATACCTATAAATTTCAGCAATTTCGGTAAGGTACCGTTCTATGGGCGCTATATGAAGGAATGAACCTCCACTGACAAATTTCGGGGGGAAAGTGTTGCACCCCCACGAAGACTAAATACCAAATTTCAGCCATTTCGGTGGAATACTGAGGCCACAACCTTCAAAATACCGCAAATCGGGTACCGTTCTATGCAGGCTATATGAAGGTACCGTTCTACCGACATACTAAATACCAAATTTCAGCCATTTCGGTGGATTTTTGTGGCCATAAGCTTCAAAATACCGAAAATCGGGAGGCACCGTTCTATAGGTGATATATTAAGGCGTGGGCCTATCTTATTTATTTATTTATTTTTATTTTATTTTCACTTCCTACACAACGAGATCAAGACCTTATAAATTACAGTGCAGGATTACAGGTATTAAACACATATCCAAACTAGTGCGATAATTTGATTGAAAGGGAATCTATATATATATAAAATTCTTCGAGTCTACCATGATGTTCGAAATTAAACTCCTCCGAAACGGCTGGACCGAATTCGATGAAATTTTGTATGTGGGGTTTTTAGGTCTGAGAATAGGTTTTTAGCTATTTTTTATACTGGTCAGTGGAGTGACCGGGGTACCTTCCCCACAAAATTTTTTAAGAAAACGTGAAATTAATGATATTTTTGAACGTATTGTTTAAAAATTACTTGCAATACTAGGGTAAATACTGCCTCGATCATGAATGGTCATATCGGAACTGGAATATCGCGGTCAGCCCAATTTTTCAAAAATATATTATTATAGATAATATCCTTAATTTTAGTAAGCGTGACTACAAAAATGCTATAAACACTGGCTTCAATAAGTGGGAAAGCGCGATCAACCCCACATTTTGGAATACAGTACAACCTCGATAATGTAAAATGCTGCGTGATCGAAATTCCGAAAAATTGATTGAGAAATCAGGCAAAACGTAATTTCAAAGATGGTTAAATAACTGGAACGTCTAAAAATGTGAGTGGTCACTAAAACGACGGGTAAACTATGCTATGATCTATCTAAATGTATATAAATTCTTTAAGACTGACATTATGTTCTCAATTAGACTTCCGTGTGTGCAGGTTCATAAGGTGGTAGAATACAGAAAATGGAGGGGAAGGGGGACCTCTCCCATAACAGTTTTTAACAAATTACGAAACTCAGATATTATTAGACGTATTAGTAAAAACAATAGCAATTGTGGCCTCTGTCAATAATGGGTTTTTGGAATCAGAATATCGCAATTGCGTCCAATTTTTGATTAGATTTACTAATTTAATAAGGGGGCCGTGAACATTAACTTTAGGGCTTGAAATACAGCAGAGTCTAGATAAATTCAACAAGCATTTTTTAAGTCATTTTTTATGAATCCCCGATGTTTCATGTTTAAAAGTGTAAAATAATAACGTGCTCAATGAAACAGCACTTTGTTAACAACAAGTAAAAACGACGTTACCCACCAGCATAAATTTTATTGAAATCAGGTTTCAGACATTTCGGTTGAAAAATAATCCCCAAAAATCGGTAGGTATCGTTTTATGGGGGCTATATGGAAATGTGGATTTTACTGATAATTCTCTGCTAAAATATTTGATACCTCCAAAGGAGACTGCATAATAATGTTGTTGAAATAATGTTGAATAATGCCGCTAAAACCTTGAAAATACCGAGAACCGGAAGGTATCGTTCAATGGAGGCCACATAACAACTTCTACCGGTAATGTTTTATACCCATAATGGAGACTAAACACCAAATTGTAGCCTTTTCGGTGGACTCTAAAAACTCCAAAATATTGAAACTCGGGAGGTACAGTCCTATGGTAGCTGTATTAGAACCTGGACCTATGCCAATAATTCTCTGCAGAAATGTTTTATACCCCCAAGGGAGACAAGTACCAATTATAGCCATTTCGTATGAATAATGTGGCTATACACATACGAATACCGAAGTTAGAAATCTAGCGATGACTATTTACAAAACCTGGACCTGTACCGAATATTCTATATTTTATACCCAACTGAACTGAAATTGTAGCTATTTCTGTGGGATTATGAGACTAAAACCTTCAAAATATCGAGACTCGGGAGGTACCGTTTTAAAGTAGCTCTATCAAAACGTGGACCTATGTCGATAATTTATTACAGAAATATTGTATGCCTCCAAGGGAGACTAAATACCAAATTATTGTCATTTCGGTACGATAATGCTGTTAAAACCTTGAAAATACTGCAAATCGGGCGGTCAGTGGTATGGCGGCATATCAAAATGTGGACTGATATAATAACTTTTCAATACCAAACATGCTACGAGTAATAAATAGAAACTTCTGTACCAAATTGAAGAGTTCTATGTTAAATATTGCGTGCTGTATCTTGATTTCAACAGATATACGGATAACGTTATATCGACTTATTTTTTATGTTGATCACAAATTTATACATACTTTATAGGTTCTCCGACGAATATTCCGATGTGTTGCAAACAGAATCACAAAGTTAATTATACCCTTACACATCGTATGGTGGAAACTATAATTTAAGTAACTTTCTATTGTACATTTAGAGATACCATTGTATGAGGGTTATACCAAAACATCGACATATCGTCAATTCGGTTCGAAAATCTAGAGGTATCAATATTAGATAGATAAATTGTTGATAGATTACTAAGGCTTACATGGAAATCCAAAACGACGGGCCAGCAACGCGGAACCGGGTCAGCTAGTATTTATATATAATTTAGTTAACATTTGAAAGAAAAGTTGAAATAATATGGGTCAGCTAGTATTTATATATAATTTAGTTAACATTTGAAAGAAAAGTTGAAATAATATGTAAAAAATGTTATTAAGTTTCCATGTTTTGAAAAAAGATATTAAGCATTTTCTGGAATCTGTACACGTTGTTGATGCATTGTAATTCTGCTGGTAGGGAATTCCAGAGAAGTATTGTCATTATAAAAAAATTGTCAAAAAAGCTTATACCGTAAATACAACGTGAGTACTGAGACACGTGTTGAGTTCTATGTAAACCAAAAACATTACGTGTAATGCTGTTGACTTAGGGAGTCACAATTAGCATGAAGTTCAGAGCCATATATCAAGCCGGGAACCAGAAATGTTTTAGCCAGAAGTTGCCGTATATTAGGGGGAGGGGCAAACGAATGCGTTAACCATAAAGTGCGCAATTTAGAATAAGTTTAACTATACAGACAAAATTCTGGGGAAAAGTTTTATACCGGCAACGAAGTCTAGGTACTAAATTTCGGCCATTTCGGTGTGATAATGAAGCTAAATACTTCAAAATACCGAAAATCGTGTAGCACCGTTCTATGGGGGCTATAGCAAAACGTCGACCGATATAGCCTATTTGTAATACCAAACATCCTAGGAGTAATGGAAACATCTATACCAAATGACAAAGCTCTATATTAAAAATTGCTATTTGTATCTTGATTTCAACAGTCGGACGGACGGAAAAACTGACATGGTTATACGAGGGCTGCACGAAAACTACCTGGCTTAGGCAACACCGCGTATTGCCAGGCGCCATTTGACTTTTTTTGATAGTTTGACTGTTTTTAGCTTAGACTTACTCAGGACAGTTTGTCGTACGACCATGTTATGGGCTGTTTACAGTGACTTGAATAACTCACTTTGCAAAAAAATGGAATACACTTGTGAACATTTTCGTCCAAACATTTTTCTCAACTTTTGACGTAGACAATCACCGCAAGAGTATATCAATCATATTAAATTATTGTATGTCGATAAAGGACCATCTTATAGGACTATGAAAAACTGGTTTAATGAACTCAACTGTGGTCTGCACTCGCCAAAAAACGAAGGTCGTTAGGTTCGCCCAAAATCGGTCGTTGCGCCAGAAAAAAAATTGTGTGGTGCATGTAGGGATAATGCGAGATCGCCACGTTAAATACAGTGAGATAGAGGCATCCTTGGGCATTTGTTCCACAACTAACAGTTGATATTGCATAAACACCTGGCCCCAAAAATGGATTTTTCTCGTTAGATCCAGCAAAATTGGACAATCGCTCAAAAAAAGGCTCCTGTGAATTGGTTCAAAGAAATTGAGCATAAAATCGATCGCGGTGCTTCAAGCGACGTTTATAAGATCATCGCAGACGACGAATCTAGGATCTATGCCTAGGAGCCTGAAACAAAGCAGGAATCGACCGTTTGGGTCTTCGATAGCGAGCCAAATCAAACGAAAGTTGTTCATGTAAGTAGCACTTCGAAGCAAAAGGTTGCCTGTTTCTTCAGAAAAACTGACCGTGTGGCGACTATACGGCTTGAGAAATATAGGACGGTTAATTCTGAGTGGTACACTATAATTTTTTTGTCGGAAGTTTCCCGAGAAGTACGAAAAACGAAACAAGAGAAAACAAATCATTCTGCATCATGACAATATGGGCTCTCTCACTTCGATTTAAACCAGCGCCTGTTTGACCAGACAAAACGTGGAATTTATGGGTCATCCTTCGTACAGCCCTGACTAGGGATCCAATGACTTAATTTGATTGCAGCACATCCAGAAAACAGGCGTAGTCAACGAATTTTGTTGCCTGAAGATGCTGTAAAAGCGTTCAAAAACCATGTTCTGGAGGTTTCTCAATCGAAGTGGAAGAAGTGCTTCGCCAATAGGTTTGAACGCACGAAAAAGTGTATAAATCATGCTGGAGACTACTTAAGAAAACAATAAAATTGTTTTTGATGGTAAATAATCGGGTTTTCATTGTTAGGCCAGATAGTTATCGTTCAGCCCTCGTATCGACTTATAATTTTACCCTGATCAAAAGTATATATACTTTTTCTCTTTTTATTTTATAGGTCTCGTCCATATTAGGTGGTGTAAAAAAAGACATATGTATTAATCTATGTAAGGAGAAGATCAGTAGAAAGTAATTGTGAATCAAAGCAAGCAAAAATTATGCGGTAGAAATAAAACAAGTAAGAACGGGGTTAAGTTCGGCCAGGCCGAACTTGTTATACCCTCCACCAGGAGTTGTATTGAAGTAAACTGGAACAATTAATTCCCTTTTGTTTCTGAAGAAGACTAAATACCAAATTTCAGCAAGTTTCTAAAACTATATGGCTAACATTCAAAATACCGACATTCAGGAGGTACCGTTCCATGGGGTCTATATGAAAACGTCGATACATACATACAAATTTCTGGCGGAAAGTTTTTAGACTCAAAGACGACTAAATACCAAATTTCCGATATTCGGTAAAACCCTCAAAATACCGAATATCAAGAGGAACGCTTCTATTATGGATATGCGAGCCCGTTGACCTATAATGATAATTCTCTTCTGAAATATTTTATAACCCCATGGAAGATTTAATAACAAATTTAAGTCTTTCGGTGGGATATTGAAGTCACAAACCTTAGAATTATACAAATCTGGAGGGAAAGGTCTGAAAGGTTTTTACCTCCAACAAAGACTAATTACCAACTCTTAGCCATTTCCGTGGATTGCTGTGGCCACAACCTTCAAAATACCGAAAATCGGGAGGTACCGTTCTATGAGGGCTATATGAAGACATGGATCTATACCGACAAATTTCTGGGAGAAAGTTTTATACCCCAACGAAGACTAAGTACCAAATTTCAGCCATTTCGGTGTGATAATGAGGCTTAAACCTTCAAAATACCGAAAATCGGGTGGTACCGTTCTATGGGGGCTATATGAAGGCGTGGACATATACCGAAAAATTTCATATAGAATGTTTAGTACCCCAAATAAATACCAAATACCAAATTTCAGCCACTTTGGTGGAATATTGTGGCAACAATCTTTAACATACCGGAAATAGGGAGGCACCGTTCTATGGGGGCTATGCTAAGGCGTGGACCTGTACCGACAAGTTTCTGGGGGAAGGTTTTAACCCCCAACGAAGACTAAATACCAAATTTCAACCATTTCTGAGGAATATACGTTCTAGGGTGGCTATATATATGGGGGCCATACCGACAAATTTCATATGGAACGTTTAATACCCCAAATAGGACCGAATACCAAATTTCTGCGATTTCGGTGGATTATTGTGCCCACAACATTCAAAATATCGAGAATCGGGAGGTACCGTTCTATGGGGGCTATACGAAGGCGTGGACCTATGTCATTTCGGTTTAAAATATCGAAAATCGGATGGTACCGTTCTATGGGGGCTATATCAAAACGTGGACAGATATAGCCATTTGCAAAGTGCCCGCACTTCGTATGTGAAAAGGAATTAAAAAACAACAACAAATAATATTTAATACGGAAATGGTGAACACTGAACATTTTGTTGTACTACTATCTATTTTCATTGATATGTGATTTCATTTTAGTGCTATTCGTAACACTTTAGTTAGATTTTCCAAAAAAAAAAAAAACCGGCCATATCCCACACCAACAGCAATGTATTTCAATTTATGGATTCCTATCTCAGGGTGTAACAAGTAAAAAGTCGTTAAGTTCGGCCGGGCCGAACTTTTTATACCCTCCACCATAAAATAGTCTTAATTAAAATGGAATAATTAGGGTCCTTTTACAATTTTAGGTGGCACAACTTTTCGACAATGGATAGACTCCTATTGCCTCCCAATATTGCTTAAATTACACTGTGAACACAAATGTTGGGACAGAGATAATTCCTTTTGGAGATGAAAGCCCTTGGTGTGTGTATATTAAAAACCCCGAAGGACAGATGCGCCGTGATTCGAACTTCCGCGTTATGGCGTGATGAAGTTTTTACAAGAGACCCTGTAAGCCATCATGAATTAGCATTATATCTTTGTTTGTTGTTTTTGTAGAGCACTTAAGCAACAGTGAACAAAGATATAACGCTAATTCCTGATGGCCCACAGGGTCTCTAACAAAAATTTCATCACGCCATAACGCGGAAGTTCGACTCACGGCGGATCTGGCCTTCGGGGTTCATAATATACACCCCAAGAGGAATTTTCCGTGCCCCAGACTTTCACCTCCATTTTGTTGCACAGTGTTATCTGATCTAATCTAAAAAAATGTGTTCAGCTAGGGGAAAGGTACCACCTACGGGGCTATATCAAAGAGTTAACCTATCTTTAAAATTTTTGGCGGAAAAGTTTTATAGCTGCAGGGAACTTCAAGAGTCAAATTGAGGGTAGTTTCATCAAAACAATGTAGACCCTCAAAAATGGACCCATGTTGACGAATTTTAGTGAAGAAATTTCGTGACCACTGAAAATTCCCGAAAATCGGGAGGTACAGTTATATGGGGGGATATACCAAAACATGGACCTATATTGACGATTACAGCTATTTCGGTTAAAAACTGTAGCTAAAATTCTCAAAATACCGAAAATTGGGAGGTACCGTTATATGGGGGCTATACCAAAACATGGACCTATGTTGACGATGTTTGGTGGAGATATTTCATGACCACTGAGAACCTCAAATGTCAAATTGCAGATATTTCGGTTACAAATTGTGGTTAAAATTCTCAAAATACCGAAAATCGGGAGGTACCGTTATATGGGGGCTATACCAAAACATGGACCTATGTTGACGATGCTTAATGGAGATGTTTCATGGCCACTGAGAACCTCAAATGGCAAATTACAGCTAGTTCGGTTAAAAATTGTGGCTAAAATTCTCAAAATAACAAAAATCGGGAGGTGCCGTTATATGGGGGCTATACCAAAACATGAACCTATGTTGACGATGTTTGGTGGAGATATTTCATGACCACTGAGAACCTCAAATGTAAAATTGCAGGTATTTCGGTTACAATTTGTAGCTAAAATTCTCAAAATACCGAACATCGGGAGGTACCGTTATATGGGGGCTATACCAAAACATGGACCTATGTTGACGATGTTTCGTGGAGATATTTCATGACCACTGAGAACTTCAAATGTCAAATTACAGCTAGTTCGGTTAAAAATTGTAGCTAAAATTCTCAAAATACCGAAAATCGGGAGGTACCGTTATATGGGGGCTATACCAAAACATGGACCTATGTTGACGATGATTGGTGGAGATGTTTCATGACCACTGAGAACCTCAAATGGCAAATTACAGCTAGTTCGTTTAAAAATTGTAGCTAAAATTCTCAAAATACCGAAAATCGGGAGGTACCGTTATATGGGGGCTATACCAAAACATGGACCTATGTTGACGATGTTTCGTGGAGATATTTTACGACCACTGAGAACCTCAAATGTCAAATTACAGCTAGTTCGGTTAAAAATTGTAGCTAAAATTCTCAAAATACCGAAAATCGGGAGGTACCGTTATATGGGGGCTATACCAAAACATGGACCTATGTTGACGATGTTTCGTGGAGATATTTCATGACCACTGAGAACCTCAAATGTCAAATTGCAGATAGTTCGGTTAAACATTGTGGCTAAAATTCTCAAAATACCGAAAATCGGGAGGTACCGTTATATGGGGACTATACCAAAACATGGACCTATGCCCATATCCTTTGGGATATAAGCTTGTAGATCACTAGGAACCCTAAATCCCAAATTATAGCTAATTCGGTCTGCAAATGTGGCGAAGAACGTCAAAATACCTCAAATCCGGAGGTACCGTTATATGGGGGCTATACCAAAAAGTGGACTGATATAGCCCATCTTCGAACTTGACCTGCCTATGGAAAAAAGACCCTCGGGAGCAAAATTTCAGCACTCTATCCCAATTATTGCGGACGCTAGAGTGATTACAACAGACGGACAGACGGACAGACGGACATGGCTAGATCGTCTTAGAATTTTATCCTGATCAAGAATATATATACTTTATAGGGTCGCAAATGATTAGTTCGATGTGTTACAAACAGAATGACAAACTTAATATACCCTCCATACTATAGTGGAGGGTATAAAAAATGTCTGGTAAAAGAATTGTCGCATAGGTCTACGTTTCCACATGGACTTACAAAAGCGTTCAGAACAAAAACACAATTTTGTTGAAAAATAAAAATAACATTAATGGTACAATATTCAATACAATTTTTCAAACCCAGGACCTAATCTTAAATTTTACAGATTTATACCTACTTGTTCGCCCAATTCCTATGGCATTACATGTAGAAACATGCCATACATTTTAAGTACGAATGTTCATAACCATTGTGATTTAATCCCAATCGTGACTTTCATAACAAATCGCATAGCACTGGATTTACCAGTTCATTCATATCAGTGCTTCAACGTGTAGTACAATTTAATACTTCTAAAATACTTATGATAACTTTGTGTACACTAATAGTATTATTAAAAATTATGTAATTTCGGCTTTAATCCTACACCCCAATAACACCTCCATACCTCAGACCACAGCGGCCTCCATACCAAATTTAAAAATTTCTTCTTATGTCAACCCTATTTACCAACTGTGATTTTCATTGCAAACTCTATCGGTTCCTCCAACATATGTCACCAACAGTGACTCTAATTTCAGATTTCGAGGTTATCACCTACACCAAATTTAGAAAGACAGAATTTTAGTTCTATATTATAGCAAATACCAAAAGGTTCAAAATTTAGTTTCACTTAACACTTCTCGAACACATAAGTACGAATTTCCAAAACGACCTCCATATCTCAATTCTACACTATAATCTCAATTCCAATTTTTAGTATTCCAGCTCTATCCATCCACCCGAATCCTAATTGTATCAAATTTAGTACCATTAAGTACTCTTCGTACCCATAAGTAATAATTTCCAAAACTACCTCAATCTTGCACTCCAACAGTAAGTTCAATTTGAAATTTCAGGTTTCCAGCTCTATCCGTTCACCCAAATTGCACCAAATTTAGTATTTTTCGTACCCATAGGTACGAATTTGCAAAGCTACCTCAATCCTACGCTCCAACAGCAATCATAATTCCAAATTTAAGTATTCCAGTTCTATTCGTTAACCCACATCCAAATTGTACCAAATTTAGTACTTTTTAGTACTTTTTGTACCCATTTCCAATTTCCAAAACTACCTCAATTCTACACTCCAACAGCAATCATAATTTCAAATTTCAGGATTCCAGCTCTATCCCTTCCCCAAATCCTAATTATACCAATTTTAGTACCATTTATTACTTTTCTTACGAATTTTCAAAACAACTTCCATTCTACACTCCAACAGTAACCTTAATTCAAAATTTCAGGATTCCTGCTCCATCCGTTCGCCAAATCCTAATTGTACCAAATTTAGTACCATTTAGTACTTTCCAATTTCCAAAACTACCTCAATCCTATACTGCAACAGCAATCTTAATTCCAAATTTCATCGGTTCACCCAAATCAAACCCAAATTTCGTACCATTTAGTACTATTTGTACCCATAAGTACGAATTTTCAAAACTTCTTCCATTCTACTCTCCAATAGTGACCTTAGTTCCAAATTTCATTCCTGGGGGTCAATTCTCGTTTTATGAAAATGTGAAATGAAATAAAAAATAACTTAAAAAAATTAAGTTTCAGTGTTTTATTTAGAAATGCACTTAAAACTAAAAAATAATTTGTCGCTTAGCCTCAATATATACATTCTTTCTCATGATAGAATCTCTAAAATAAAACGTTTGCATTTAAATTATGAATGGTGGCAAAATTAAACGGCAAGCGTTTTATTTGAGAGATTCTATCATGAGAAAGAATGTATATATTGAGGCTAAGCGACAAATTATTTTTTAGTTTTAAGTGCATTTCTAAATAAAACACTGAAACTTAATTTTTTTAAGTTATTTTTTATTTTTAACTTTTTAGTAAATAAATTTTTTGACCGCTGAGATCCCCAAATGCCGAATTACAGTCCATTTGAGCAGAAAATGTAGATTAAAATACTTGAAATTGGATGGTACAGTTATCTGGATGCTATATTAAACCTTGACCTACGTCCACAATTTTTAGTGGGGAAGTTCCTGGACTATTGAGAACTCAAAATGCCAAGTTACAGCAAATTCGGGCTAAAAATGAAGACAAAATCCTCAAAATACCAGAAGTCGGGTGATACCGTTATATGGAGGCTATAGGAAAAAATGGACCCATATTGGTTTTGGTTTCATATTCATGTATTGTCGTCTAAATCTGAAAAATGTGCAAAGTGTTAGTTCGATTGGTCAACTGCAACCGTGTTAAAAATCAGTTACCAGATTTTAAAAGGGGTCAAGATAGACACCGTAAAAACACTGTAAGAATGGACCAATATTAGTTTTGATTTCATATTCATGTATTGTCATCCAAATCTGAAAAGTGTGCAAATTTTAAGTTCGATTGATAAACTGCAACTATGTGAAAAATGAGTTACCAGATTTGAAAAGCAAATTAGATAAAACACTGTAAAACAGTGTAAAAATGGACCAATATTGGTTTTGATTTCATATTCGTGTATTGTCATCCAAATCTGAGAAGTGTGCAAAGTTTTAGTTCGATTGGTCAACTGCAACCGTGTTAAAAATGAGTTACCAGATTTGAACTAAACACACACAAAGGCAAATTAAATAAAACACTGTAAATACCGGAAATCGGGTGGTACCGTTATATGGGGGCTATAGGAAAAAACGGACCCATATTGATTTCGGTTTCATATTCACGTATTGTCATCTATATCTGAAAAGTGTGCAAAGTTTTACTTCGATTGGTCAACTGCAACCGTCTTAAAAATCAGTTACCATATTTGAAAAGGGGGTTAAGTTAGACACCGTAAAAACAGTGTAAGAACGGACCAATATCGGTTTTAATTTCATATTCATGTATTGTCATCCAAATCTGAAATGTGTGCAAATTTTAAGTTCGATTGGTCAACTGCAACTGTGTGAAAAATTAGTTACCAGATTTGAAAAGCAAATTAGATAAAACACTGTAAAACAGTGTAAAAATGGACCAATATTGGTTTTGATTTCATATTCGTGTATTGTCATCCAAATCTGAAAGGTGTGCAAAGTTTTAGTTCGATTGGTCAACTGCAACCGTGTTAAAAATGAGTTACCAGATTTGAACTAAACACACACCGAAGCAAGTTAAATAAAACACTGTAAAAAATATTTTCAGCTCCTTTTCATATTCAGTTTTCATAAAAGCAAATTTTGTGATTCTAATTTGTTTTATGAAAACAATGTTTCATTGCTACATGGAGCAATGAAAACTTTTGCAACGTTGTTATAGCCCGTTTCCACGGTACGTCGTTCGTTCTCTATTCGCTGTTCGACCCATAACTACGAATAAATTAAATATAAAAATATATTGAAAATACAAAATTATTCAGAATTTAAGGAAAAAATGAATGAAATGTGTGTAGTTAAATATTGAAGATACATTTGAAGGAAAGTCTATTGCTATTCCTATTCATTTAATGTATATTTTATGTGTTTTCGGTTCAAATTTTCGTGAAAACAAGGAAACAAAAATGAAGGAAATTTTGTTTATGTTTCTGTTAACTACGAATGGTGTCGTGGAAACGGGTTAATTCGTGTACGTCGTTCGACAGGCGAACAACGTAATTGAAACGCTCGTGTGAACATGACATTATTCAAATTTAAAAATATTCCGAAATGTCAATTACAACTAAATTTATAAATATTTGTGAGATTTTGGAAATTTAACTGCAGAAATGACGGGAAATTTGGTAAAATAAATTTCTACGTTGTGGATAGCCGCTGCAAGGGTAATAGCTAGTTGGAGCTATTAGAATTGTGAATAAAATAGGGAATGTTGTTGTCTACATGCAAATTGTCAACATATGCATGTACATACATATGTATGTATAAACCTTTGTGTATATTGGGGTGGATGTTGGTGCCTACACGCTTTTTGCGGCTTTTGTAGTTTTCTCGGTTATGTTCTTCGCTTAACGCTGCATAAAGCTGTAAGCTTTCAAAATGAAAATGACTTGAGCGGCTGCTCAAATGAGATGATATGCATCATAACAATCGTTATTTATTTACAGATAAAGTATGTTCATAATAAAGGGAGAGAGAGCGAATATCGTCGGATATCCGTTTTCTTGGTATCCTTGTTGGTAAAGGATGCATTTTTTTATAGGATTTTTTACTTCTGCAAATCGTAAGTTGAGCAAAATTAGTTGACTGAAAACTAGTAATTAACGCGAAAAACTTTATACAACGAATTTGCTTATGTGGATATATTACTTTGTATACATCTTCTGTATTCCCCCTCAATATTTTACTATATAAATGCACGTAAAACATCTTTAGAAGTAAATCAGTGTTGCAATAACCATATTTGGTAGATTTACTTTTAAAATTTATCTGATCCGTCCGTCTATCCAAAAGTAATCGTAATTCCAAATCCGTTCACCCAAATTCAAATTGTACCAAATTTAGTACCATTTTGTACTTTTCGTAGTCATAAATACGATCTTCCAAAACTACCTGAATCCCACACTTCGACAATAATCTTAATTCCAAATTTCTTGATTCTAACTTTATTCATTAACCCATATCAAAATTATACCAAATTTCGTATCATTTAGTACTCTTCGTACCCATAAGTACGAATTTTCAAAACATTCTTAAACCTATAGTCCAACAGTAACTTTAATACCAAATTCCAGAACCACATTAAGTACTTTTCGTACTAATTTCCAAATTTGCCCTGTTTTTGAGCCAAACATGAATAACAGCGGAATTAAAGGATTTTATAACTTTTTAAATTATTTATGTGTAAAAGTGAGATAAAAAAAAGATTTCTACAGATAAATTCGGATATAACGTACAACGGTTATAAGCAACTACGTATATAACGAACAAAACTATTTCTTCCAATGTAATTTTTATTAGTTTTCTTATACACAACAAATTGTTGAAAACGATCACGGCAGTAGTTAACAAACATTTTGATTCAAACGAATTGTTATTACAATTTAGTATATTTTTTGAACATATCGCTCATTTACTCAAAGAGTGACACATTTCAAAAAATCAAGTTTCGAGAAAAACGCGTTTTAAGTTGTCGATTGAAATTTGGCTTCCCTACATAAAAAGATAATTACACAATATCAGTGCTAAACTTCTGTGCAAGATCGACGATTTTTGTACGTTTTTCAAGTAAAAATACTCTCCGAACAACGATAAACTATGTCCCATCTCTAATAAATGAGAGCATTTATCGAAATGAATTAATTATGACAGACAAAATACAAAATTTAAATATGTATGTAGGGCTGTTTTAAAAAAGATTAGTATACATTCAAAGCATAGCAAATTTTCTATTCTCTTTCATAGCAATTTTATGTTTTGCCCATTGTTTCAAATTCGCGTACAAATCTAGAAACAAAAGTCAAAGTCTTATACCAGCGATGCTCGCCCTCATACTTAAAAGTGTAAACAAACCACACGTATTCTCTATTTATTTTTGATTTGCCATTGTTTAGAAATGGAAAGAGTATCTTACCACTACTAATACACCCACTTTTCTGAGCATCAACGCTGTATACACAAATATTGTTTTGACATGTCTCCCTCATTAATTTTGAAAAAAGAAACATACAAAAATGTACAGAAAATACCAAAATTTTCAGAATTAATGGAAAATATGAATGAAAAGTGTGCAATTAAATGTAAAATATACATTCGCAGGAAAGGTTAGTGTTTTTCCTGCTCATTTAATATATGTTATAAGTGTTATGTGTTCAAATTCTCATGAAAATGAGGAAACAAACAGTAAGGAAAAACAAATTATGTTTCTCTTAATTACGAATGGTGTCGTGGAAACGCCTTAATTCGTGTACGTATTTCGAGAGGCGAACAACGTACTTCATACGCTCGTGTGAACATGACATTATAATTATTTTTCATTTGACAGTTTTCTTTATAAAAGTTTTCATTTCATATTTTCATAGAACGAAATTGAGCCCCTGGGGCTGGATTCTTGTTCTATGAAAATTTGAAATGGAAAATTGTTCCTTTATATTTTTTTTTTTTTCATTTGACAGTTTTTTCCTTTATAAATGTTTTCATTTCACACTTTCATAGAAACATAATTGAGCCCAAGGTCTATCCGTTCACCCAAATCCAAATTGTACCAAATTTAGTACCATTTAGTACTTTTCGTACACATAAATACGAATATCCAAAGATACCCCCATATCTCAACCCTAGACCTCAACAGTAATCTTAATTCCAAATTTCAGGTTTCAAGCTCTATCTGTCACCCAAATCCAAATTGTACCGAATTCAGTACGTTTCGTACCCATAAGTACGAGTTTCCAAAACCATTTCCTTATATCAACACCACATATGGCATATACCACATGCCAAATTTCGAGATTCTAGCTATATCCGTTGAAAATATACAATTTGTACCATATTTAGTAACTTTTAGTACTTTTCGTGCACTTACAGTTCGAATTTCAGAGACCCTCATTCCAAATTTCAGAATTCCTGCTCTTCCCTCTCGCCTAGTAACATTTAGTACTTTTCGTACCCTTTTAGTTCGAATTCCCAAAAGCCCAGCATTATCTCACCCCTACACACCAACAACAACTCACACTCAAAATTTCAAGCTTCTAGCTTCATCCGTTTCGTCTGGGCGATGATCTGTCACTTACTCACTCACTTATCACTAAGCTATTTTATATAATAAGATAGTTGAATAATTGCGACTGCGATTATAGTGAAAATGATTTATTTTAGAATAATGCTACGATAGTAATTTACTGTTGTTTGAATACCTTTTGCGATGTTTTTGTGTTTATTTCAGTGGAAGGCATTGTGGCTCACAAGAGAGACCATGTGCTCTAAGTGAGCGTAAATTGGTTACCGCTCACAGCCTGTGTAGATGCTAACACGTTGTGAGCATCAACAAATTTACGCTCATTGAGAGGACAAGGGAGACCCAAAAAATGTCTCTGGCTTACTCTGGCTTACTCTGGTTTATTTTGTGCTTTTGCTTTGCGGATTTCCTGTTGAACGTACAGTGTACGATTGGAAGTTACAAGGATTGCAAGGGAATGATATTTTTATGTGAAACGTGCTAAGCCACTTCATAATTTCCATAATACTTTGACCTAGATTTTCCACCTGCGGAATATTTCTGGTTGTTTAGCTATCCAAATTCCCAATAAATTGATCAGAAGCAAGTAGTCTAAACGATTGTTCTTAATGCCCAAAGATGTTCACTATTCACTTTTATTATCAAAATTTCATTTTTTACTTACTAGTTTCGGAATAAAAATATCGTGGCATGATTTCTACTCAGCTTGCAGAATTAAATATTTTCAACACTATGTTCTTTCTGATTTGTTATAGTATTTTGTATTTCTCAAATAGTATATTAAAATTGTGAAACTTATTTTGTTTTTTGGGTTTAATCAAAAATTGAAGATTTATCCGGAGCTATCAACTTAATTCCACAAGGTTTTAAAAGGAATGAAATAATTTCTTTATTGAAATCGCCATTAAAAATTAGAAGTTAGCCGATAGCCTTAGATGCTAGTGCTATTTTTTATATAATTTTATTTTTCTTAATATTCTTCGTATAAATGTAGCATCCAGTTATAGAATACAGTGTTGATGGACTGAACATATTCGTACATATTACTCATCGCCTTGTAAAATTAGTCAGTTGGCATAAGGCAAAATAATCGATAAAATGCCACTTATGTTTAAAAAAAAGCTAGCTTTATGTGAGCTTTAAATCGGCCACAGTCCCTACAGGGTTGTGATATTCAATTCTTTTCTAACAACAAAGAGATTACCTTTTGTAATCGTGGGTTGGCGCAGAGGCCTTGATGCTTTCGCTTCTAGAGATAAAACAAAAGTGAACGCAGAGGTTCATGTGGATCGCAGAGGATCTTAGTGATCGCAAGGGATCTTCGTTTAATACTAATACAACTACAATTATTCCAGTGAGAGAACAGTCTCTCATACATATGTATCAAAATGAGCAAACCAACAACAACCGTCGCCCGTTGGTATCCACACTCTCCGGTCTCCGCAGAGGGAACTTGTAGAGGTGATACCCGAGCTGTCAATCAGCAACCGTGATCGACTGGGCTCGAGAAGTTGAAGGTCAACGTATCTAACTTATACAATAAATAAATAAAATAAAAATTTGAATCCTGAGAGTACTTCGAATTTAGCAACCAGATGCAATTCCTGTTTATGATCATGATGAGGTATCAGATGATTTTATACAACAGTTTAAAAATGATTGTATTTGCTGGAATTTTCCGTTGAATTTATGTATCTTTGAATTTTTGTTTGAAAATATCCTTTGTGACTCTAGTGAAAGGTCTTATAGGTTTTTCCAATGCAGATTTGTTCATCTTGAATGCAACAACATAAAAATCTATAACAACTTAGAAGCATTTCAAATGAACATTTCCCATACCAACGAAATGATGTTCTGTTAGAATCCTTAATTAATCTTCTAAAACTTCAGTTCCTGTGCAACTACCTTGCAATTATATAAGCTTTAAATGTTACATATGCTTGCTCCTTATTCCAAAATATGTTACCTTATTTGTGTAATTACAGGAAACAACCTGTGGTGTCATTTTATACCCTACTGATTCGGTTCGATGTGTGTGTGTGTGTATAAAACTAATTAAGTTCAAATTAGAGGGAACAACGGCAAATATGAAGCATCACATGAAACATTGAAATCTAATGGATGATTTATGACTATTTAGGATAAGATCAACGTGACGCATAAAATGATAACTCAGTATGCACCATATGGCCCAAAAACACCGAGAAATATTAAACCCATTTTTATACCTTACACCACAATGTGGGGAGGGTATTATAAGTTGGTTTTGGCCAAAAAGTTTGTAACGCATAGAAATAATGGCCGTAGACCCATACTTATATATACCAAAATGAATGTCTCGACGAGCTGAGTCGATCTGGCTATGTGTGTCCGTCCGTCTGTCCATCTAAACCATGTAATAACGCTACAGGTCGCAATTTTGATCGGATCGTCACCAAATTTTGGGTGTTGATGAGAGCCCGGAGGGGAAGAAGCCTATTGATTTTTGTGATGGTCGGATAATATTCGGGGATCGCAATGGGCAAAAAACTTATTTGGAAAAACAATTTACGTTTTATTTCAAAGCGCATATCTCCGCATCTATAAGGGGTATATCAAAAGCAAAACATGCTAATGAAAGCAGAAAACAAACAACGAAGACATCGTAATAGTGGCTAATACAACCCAACTTTTAATTTTTGCGATTTTAATTATAATGACGAATATCACAGCTTTGGATGGGGAACTTCCAAAAGCAAAGCCTGACTGTGAAAGTAGGTTATCCCACCTTTACAATAATGCAAAGTATGTTGGCGTAGGTGGCCAAATAACGGAGTTATAGCAATAGTTAGTAATACATCCCATTTTTCCATTTATTTCGAAATCGCGCTACAGGTCGCAATTTTGGTCGGATCGTCACGAAATTTTGTGGGTTAATGGGGGTCCCACAGAGGAAGAAGCCTCTTTTGATGATGGTCAGATAATATGTAGTGGTCGGAATAGGCCAAAACTTATTTGGAGAAATGTCAACGTTTTATTTCAAAGCAAATATCTCCACTTCCATAAGGAGCATATTAAAAGCAAAACCTGCTGATGAATGTAGAAAATCCCATCTTTACAATGATGCAAAGTAGGTTGGCGACCAAACAACGGAGATATCGCAATAGTCGGTAATGCATCCCATTTTTCCATTTTTTTGTAATCACGCTACAGCTGGTCGGATTATATTCCCTAAAAGAAATGTTTTCCAGTGAAAAGCTTATGCACATGGGTAGCGGTGTGGGCCCCATCCCGACTATAGCCTTTGCTCACTTGTTTGGTATACGGATCTTCATATAAATTAAACATAAGGATTGAGTTTATAACAAGGAAGAATTTTGTATAGTCGAAATTGATTATAAAGACATCGATTATAATGACGTATCGGTTGTACCGCTTGTACGCTTGTCGTTTAATTTTGCCATCATCATATATTTTAAATACAAGCGTTTTATTTGAGAGATTCCATCATGAGGAAGAATATACTTATTGAGGCTAAGCGACAAACTATTTTCTAGTTTTAAGTGCATTTATATATAAAACACCGAAACTGCTTTTTTTTTAAATTATTTTTTATTTTTAACTTTTTAATAAATATTTTTTTGTTATCACTGAGAATAAAATTATAGTCAATTAAGGCCGAAAACTTAGATGAAAACTTTAAAATGCCTGAAATCGTGTGGTACAGTTATATAAAGGCTATACCAAAACCTGGACTTATATCCATAATTTTTGATGATGAAGTTTCTATACCATTGAGAACTCCAAATGTTGAACTACAGTCAAGTTTGCCTAAAAATTAAGATAAAATCCTTAAAACACTTGAAATCGGGTGGTACCGCTATATGGGGGCTTTACCAAAACCTGGACCTATGTCAACAATTTTTAATGAAGAAGTTTCTGTACCATTGGGGACTCTAAATGCCAAGTAACAGCCAATTCTGCCTAAAAATTAACATAAAATTATTAAAACACTTGAAATCGGGTCGTACCGCTATATGGGGGCTATACCAAAACCAGGACCTATGTCGGCAATTTTTGGTGGGGAAGTTTCAGTACCATTGAGAACCCCAAATGCCAAATTATAGCCTATTCGGTTGAAAAATGGAGATAAAATCCTTAAAACACTTGAAATCAATTGGTACCGCTATATGAGGGCTATACCAAAAACTTTACCTATTTCCATAATTTTTAGTAAGGAAGTTTCTGTACCAATGGGGGGTCCCATTTCCATGTTACAGCCAATTCGGGCTAAACATTAAAATAAAATCATCATAATACTTGAAATCGGGTGGTATCGCTATATGGGGGCTATACCAAAACCTGGACCTATGTTCGCTATTTTTGGTGGGGAAATGTCTGTATCATTGGGAATCTCAAATGCCAAATAACAGCTTATTCGGGCTAAAAATTAAGATAAAATCCTCAAAATACCTGAAATCGGGTGTTACCGCTATATGGGGGCTATAGAAAAAAATGGGCCCATATTCATGTATTGTCATCCAAATCTGAAAGGTGTGCAAAGTTTCAGTTCGATTGGTCAACTGCAACTGCGTTAAAAATGAGTTACTAGATTTGACCACGGAAAACCAAATGCCTATATAAGATTAGAAAATATATTAAAAATTTCTTCAATCGGGCGCAAAATGTATATTGTGGCTATATGAAGTGTAGACTTATGTTAAAAAGTTCTGGTGGAGAAGTTTTTGGACCACTTTGAGCTTCAAATGTCAAATAACAGGTAGTTCAGCCAAAAAGTAGTTACAATTCTCAAAACACCTAAAATTGGGAGGTACTGTTATATGGGGGCTATACCAAAACATGGACCTATTTTTGGTGGAGAAGTTTTGTAACCACTGAGTACCTCAAATGTAAAATTACATCTAGTTCGGTTAAAATTTAAATTCTCAAAATACCGAAACTCGGGAGGTACCGTTATATGGGGGCTATACCAAAACGTGGGCCGATATAGCCCATCTTCGAACTTGAAATTCGAAATTCCTATGAAGAAAAGACACTCGGGTGCAAAAATGCAGCGTTCTAGCTCAATTATTTGGGACACTAGAGTGATTACAGCATACGGACATTGCAACATCGACTCACAATTTTATGCTGATCAAGAATATATATACTTTATAGGGCCGGAAATGTGTATTTCAACACGTTACAAACAGAAAAACAAACTTCATATACCCCCCATACTATGGTGGAGGGTATTAAAATATCAAAAGGCCTTTAGTAATAACAGTGGGTGCGGAAACTTTTTTCACCTAATCGAACTAAAACACAGGGCAATATTCCGCATCTGGTACTGGCGTGGTATTTTTTGGTTATAGCCCTAGTGTTTAGTATTGAAAATTGGCTTTATTGGTCCACGTTTTAATGTAGCCCCCATACAAAAGCACCTCCCGATTTTTGGTGCTTTGAAGGTTTTAGCCACACTATCTCCCGGAAATGGCTGAAATTTGATATTTAGTCATCTTTGTTGCTACTAAATTTTGCCCCAGAAATTTGTCAACATATTCAGGGTGTGGCGACCAAAGATGAATAAAAATAAAATAATAATTTTGTAATACATTTTGTGCATTCTCCACCACCACATAGAGAATAATAATCCTTCGAATACGCTCTTACTTCGGCAGCTGTCACATCTCCCATTGGTACGGCGCTTTAGGCGCTCTTTTCCATTTAACTTAATACCATGTAGACGTTGTTTTATTCCCGATACGAAGTGTACCGAATAATACGAGGGTTCGTTTTAGATTACTATTCTACAATGTTTTATTGACGTTATTCACGCATGACTTTATTTCTCTAGTAAGCACAAAGCTTATGTCTAATAAGTATACAGCTTTAGTCTATTCAGATTACTCTTTACTAAGCTTACACTGACGGTTTTAAGTCGCGGTCAGAATTACAACTCCTCCGCCCACCCGCTACGCACCCGCGTTTATACTCCTTCGTCTGGAAGTTACACAATTGTTCAAACGAGATCCATACACAAATTCTCGAATTTAGGTAAACAATTAACGAGAGAGAGTAGGAGGGGTTACAATGAACGACGTCACAAAGAGAGAGAACAGAAAGCATACAACAAGAACAATAGCAAAACAAACATAGAAAAGTAGCGATTGGAATTCTACACAGTAATTGTTGTTGTAAATTTGATTTAAATAAACTAAATGCTTAATGAAAAATTTACGTTACAATTCAAATGCTTAAATTAGCAAAAATTTATATAAATTTACTCAAATCTACCAGTTATATTAATTAACACTGTGACACAAAACGGAGGTGAAAATCTGGGGCTGAGATAAATCCTTTTGGGAATGAAAGCCCTTGGTGAGTATATTAAGATCTGCCGTGAGTCTAACTTTCGAGTTATGCCATGATGAAGTTTCTGCTGAAGACCCTGTAAGGCATCTGAAATTAGCGTAATATCTTTTTAACTGTTGTTTTAGCTTATTTATGAGATGACATGTCTTCAGGATTATTTTCGTAGAGCATTTCGAGCTTCTAACTCGCTTCCTTCAATGTCGTTTTCGTCCTTTATTTTAAGAACTGCTATCAAAGTACCACAAGATAACGTTTTTCAGCTCCGAAATGTCCTGCAGAAATGTCGCTCAGAAAATTATAGGTACGACTCTCTTTGAAAACTACTAGATTTTGTCACCATGAAGGTCATTTTGGACATCTGTTTTGGCTTAGAAAAAACTGGAAATGTTTTGTGTTTTTGTATATTCTGTATATTCGAACAACCAATAAATAACGAACACACAAAAAAAAAAAAACAAAATATAGTCTTTTTCTGAATAAAAATCGGGTAAATGCACAAAAAGACCATGAAAACGCCATCTTGTGCTAATTTTATAGCGGTTCTTAAAATAAGAGACGAAAAGGACATTGAAGGAGGCTAGTTAGAAGGTCGAAATGCTATACGAAAATAATCCTCATTTGATTTGACTGCAGACATGTCATCTTATAAATAAGCTAAAACAAACAGTTAACAAAGATATAACGCTAATTTCAGATGCCTTACAGGGTCTTCAGCAGAAACTTCATCACGCCATAACTCGGAAGTTCGATTCACGGCGGATCTGTCCTTAAGGATTCTTAATATACTCACAAAGAACTTGCATCCCCAAAGGGAATTATCTCCGCCCCAAAATTTCGGTTCACAGTGTAATCAATTCGGACGAGTACAGGTAAATATTTGCAACACCCATACACACCATTTACTAGAGTTGTGTCAAATGGACCATATGGAACGAACTTGTTCACTACGCAGTTCCAATAGTCCGCATAATTTGTATGAACAAACTGCGTATACATAATATCAAACTTAAGATTTTATTCCGTTACTCATACGTGTTGGAGCTAGTACAGTGAACAGGGAACTAGATAACCCAACTCTACCACTTACTGGTAATTAGATAAAGGTTGGACTTACGATCATTATACCCTACACCACAATGTGGAACCACGCGAAATATTCGTCGAAAACCTCCCATGTGGTGTACCCAGGGTTTAAAGTGCTAACGCCATATTAGCAAAAGCAACGAAAATTTGCAGCTTCGCCTGCTCAAATTTCTTCGAAATATGTTTAGCAAAAATGAACAACGGCAACATGTAGCAACAAATTTCACAAAAATATTGCTAGCGATGCTGATGCTATTTAATATTGTTGCTAAAATAAAAGAGCATCGGACACGCATACTCATATTTTGCAGTACACATGATCAACACATATCAGAAAAGAGAATAAGCAACAAAGTTTCAACGGATTAGCCAGGTTTTCAGCAAACAATTGTTTTTGAGAACAGGGTTACCAGTGTAATGTATTAAAAATCACGATATAATTAATTCCACTTTTTCGTTCAAAGGACATGTGAATTTTTGTTGAAGCCGTTTAAATATATATTTTTTGTTATTTTTAAACAATAATAATTAGTATTTTTAGGTTCTACCATATGATGAAGGCATTTTGACATTAAATGACACCTTTTTTATTACTGCGTTGGCAACACTACTCACATAAACATCGGTCGGTTGTATATGTGCTTCATTTTTAACCTGCAAAGCGTTCCTTAACTCCGAAAAGTGGCAAAACTGGAAGCAATTTTTAAGAGAGTGAGAGTGGAGAGAGAGAGCGAAAATGGCTTTCTATTCTACCACTGGCTACCAGCAAAATTTCTGCAGGTAAAAAATGGCAGAACTGATTTTTCGACTTTTGTTTGTCGATTATTTCACAATGAAAAAGAAAATGGACGCAAAACAGAAGAAAAAGTCGAACGCTGACAAAACGAAATTAAAAACTGTGAAATAAAAGACGAAAATTGTTTTTTTTTTATGTTTCTTTTTGACATTGCTGCCAGATCTACCATTTTTCCGTTCCTTTACTTTTCTGGTAAAAATGTTCATGAGAGAGCAATTTTCACACTTTTCTCTTTTACCACCCTTACCATTAAAAAAGTAAAGGAACAAAGCTTATGTCTAACGAAAAATGCTTAGGCGTAAAAAACGAAATAAGCAAAAATGTACAAAAATAAATATGCATTCGGTTGCTTATTTAGCCGTGTGTGTCAATGTTGTGTAGCAGTTGAAGTGTACAGCTAATACTAATGGTTTTAGATGCTGGCTTCTAAACCCTGGGTGTACCAAAATTCATATCTCGACGAGATAAAGCGATTTTGAAATGTGGGTCCGTCCGTCCATTAAAAATTGTGGGGATGCTACAGGCCGCAATTATCGACCAATCTTCACGAAATTTCGTATGGAGGTCGGGTACAGACCAGAATGAAATATTTAGGGTGTCAAATGGATCAAAAACCAAAATTTTGTCCAATTAATTCCACTTTTTCGTTAAAAGGACATGTGAATTTTTGTTGAAGCCGTTTAAATATATATTTTTTTGTTATTTTTAAACAATAATAATTAGTATTTTTTAGGTTCTACCATATGATGAAGGCATTTTGACAGTAAATGACACCTTTTTTGTCCAATTTTGTTTTGTTTTTTTTTTTTTCGCAATGGTAGTCTGGGTTTACGACAGAGAAGTAGCTTGCAATTTAACGTGATGATCAGATAATATTTAGCGGGTTAAATTGACCAGAACTTTTGTGTGAAAATTTGTAAAGTTGTTAGTGAAATGACTATATCTATATTCCTGGAAACTATGTTAAATCAATGTAGGTTATATTTAGAAGAGGACATCTTGACTTTTCCATTGATGCTAATTATGTTGATGTACGTGGTCCGATAACAGAGTTACAGCCTGCAAAATTTTCACATGTAATTCGAAGAGTTTCAGTTGTAATTTGATTATTTCATTTGAAATTCGAAACATTTCACTTGTAATTTGAGAATTCCAATTGAATTTCGAATTATTTCATTTGAAATTCGAATTTTTCCATTTATAATTTGAATTTTTCTATTTGTAAATCGAAGTTTTTCATTTGGAGTTTCAAATTAAAAAAATTCAAATTACAAATGGAAAAATTCGAATTACAAATGAAATAATTCGAATTACAAATGAAACAATTCAAATTGCAAATGAAATAATTCGATTATCAAATGGAATTCTCAAATTACAAATGAAATAATTCGAATTTCAAATGAAATTCTCAAATTACAAATGAAATAATTCGAAGCACCGTTCATGGCATTTTTTTTTTGTAAGGAGACGATACAGTTAGATTATTGTCCAACTTCAACTAATATTGTAAAACCTAAAAAATAGTCATAAAGGTCAATCTGGTAGAGAATTTTCGCAGCTACAACATTGGCTCTAATCCCATTTCAATAGGACTTGCAGTTTCCTTCCATGCTACAAAATTTCGCAACCATGATAGAATGGTATTAAAATCATGGTACACCTTTTTCAGATGTAATTCGAAACATTTTAGTTGTAATTCCTAAAATTTCATTCGTAACATTCCATTCTATTTGTAATTCGAATTATTCTATTTGTAATTCGAATTATTCTATTTGAAATTCGAATCATTCCATTTGTAATTCGAATTATTCCATTTGAAATTCCAATCATTCTGTTTGTAATTCGAATTATTTTATTTGAAATTACAAAGGAAATCATTCGAATTACAAATGGAATAATTGGAATTACAAATGGAATATTTCGAATTACAAATGGAATAATTCGAATTCCAATTGGAATTCTTGAATTACAAATGAAATGTTACGAATTACAAATAGAATTCTCGAATTACAATTAAAATAATTCGAATTACATCTGAAAAAGGTGTAGAGGAATTCCAAGTTTGTTGTACGGTGTTTTGAAGTTTTTATGCTACCTTTGATTAGAAGTAATGTAATACCTCGAAGTATAAAGTCAGCAACAGTTATATATACAAATTTTTAACTTTTTGAACAATATCCTTCTGTCCATTACGAAATAATGACAATAATATATAACGTGTCGCAATCATACATACACACATATATTCCCACGACATCTCCGAAGGAGCAAGGGAGACTTCGCAATCATAAAAATAAATTCCGCGGAAAACTAGAGCCCAGGTGAAGTGGTGTAGGGTGTCACATGGCCCCGTCCGACTATAGCCTTCTTTTTCTTGTTTTAATCTAAATTACGTCCAAATGTACATATTAGGACACTGTGCCGACATAACACACAAACAAAGTCTCCACGTGACACAAAGTTGTTGTTGACATTATCACTTTAAGAACATACCCAGCAAAATGTTCGATGCCAAATATGCCATTCAATCATGGGTGCAAGTGATCTGGCATGTCATCTTTTTAGCATCTTCATCGATGAATTTTATGATGAGTGTGGACTCCAAAAGATGTTATTCATTTTTATTATGTTATTATTATTATTATTATGTTATTTACATCAATGCTTTGCCATGTTATTTCCACCAATGATTTGGAATGTCATTTTCACCAACCCTTTGCAATGACATTATCATTACGATGAGAGTTTTAACAACGTTGGTTGTGATTTCGAGTCTCCGACAACATGAAGCCTATTGTAAATAATTAATCATATATATTTAGAAAAATGTGTATGAATAAAAACACAAAATTTATCTCTATTGCATCAATGGGATGGGTTCAAATGCTGATGAAAAGATCGAATCTTTCACGACTCCTTTGCATGGGTTTAAATGCTGATGAAAAGATTGGATCTTTCACGACTTCCTTTGCATTGGTTCAAATGCTAATGAAAAGATCGGATCTTTCACGACTTCGTTTGCACCAATGAAAAATATGTCATGAATTCACGTCATCGCAGGGAACCCCTACCTTCAAATATTGCTGGGTAATAATGTAACATGTAGGTTGTAGTGAAGTAGTTTCTAATAATGTCTGCCATTTTGAGAGATACATGTACAAATTACCCCCTTCCCCTATAAATATGTACCTTAGGGTTATACCTTCTTGAAAATATCAAAAATAACCCCATATAGCCGTTTAGAGCATGAAAACATATTTTTCCACTCCGATTGCAGACAATTTTCCCTTTTTAAACTTTTCCACCGAATCGGCATAAAAACGCGTTTTTCTTATCAGGGCAATATGGTACTGGTGTGGTATTTTTTTATTTTTTGGTTATAGTCCTAATGTACATACATACTCGTGAATGGGTATGCATGTATATTACAGCACTCAAGCACGTTCAAGTGCAGCAGTCAATGCAATAGCAACGAATGTACAGCAACTTTAGCTTCATCATCATCGTGACTACATTTCAGTAATTAGTTAATGTTAATGGTTGGTAAATTAGTGTCAACATGGATGACTAGGCATTATTATACGATTCTTGTCATAAATGAATCCTTTACTTTGTAATATAAGCAAGCCAACAATTTATTTATTTGTGTTGTGGATATCTGAACATTACCATAGTACTCGAAGCAGATGTATCTGGTGTTGTCAATTTAGATACAAATAATTTTCGGACATTTGTTTTTTTTTCAATAATCGTTCAAAAATATTGAAATTTAATAATTTTCATGGAAAGGCCTGGACAACGTAATCGATGAAACTCTCCCTATACGTTTAGTTATATCATTGTCTATTTATAGCCCTCAACACAGATTGGCCAGCAAACATTTGAAGACATTTTTTGTCAAACGCACAAAATATTGTCTTTTCAGCCGATTAGTAAAAACATTAGTACAGGTAGGTGGCGAAATGTTTGTTCTGTTTTTATGTGGCTTATTCAACATCTGTTGGTCTATGTTATTCTTCCCCTGATTTCTATATAAGAATTATTCCCTTGTCGAATAAGTTAGTGTGAAGACGAATTGTCCGACAACTTTCCCATCGTCGCCGTCGGAATTTGAGACGCCCCCGCAGTCTCTCGCAACAAATGTAGCATCTAACAATTCAATTGCAACGCAATAAAAATAAACTGAGATATTCGAATTATAGTAAAACCTTGTATTTTTCTCCAAATAAGTTTTTTGCTTAATGCGACCCCTTAATATGACCCGACCATCTTCAAAATCAATTGGCATTATCCCCTCCAGGTCTCCTATCAACCCAAAATTTCGTGATGATCCAACCAAAATTGTGACCAGTAGCGTGATTACAAGGTTTGATGGACAGACGGACGGACGCACAGAGGGTTGAAATCGCAAAACACTCAGATTAATTCAAAAAATGAAATTAGGTTTTTGGAACAACTATTTTTATGCGGTTATAGGGTACAAAATTCTACGTATGTACAAAAAATATCAAGGACATATGTTGTTTACTTTCACAGTTGCGCTGTGCTTCCATTTTCAAAAGTAGCTACAAAAAAATAAAATTTGCTGCTTTTAAAGTGAGATATTTTTGGTTTTGCGGATCAAAAGTGAAAATTTTAAAATGGAATAGTGAAATACGGTTACTTATTAACATTTTAGAAAAAAGAGTTATAGAACTATAATTAAAATTAAGTAAAAATATGCCTATAGTTTCCATATTGTCGAAAAGTACATTGAGTTATAAAAAAAATTGTATCTGAGAGGTGTGAAAATTTTAATTTTGTATTTTAGTGTAGAGCGTTTTATTTCAAAATCAACTCATAACTCGTGCCGTTTTATGCCGTTATTTTTTTATTGAAGATATGGTGAAAAGTCATGTTTTAAAAAAGTGGTAATTATGGACATTTGAACATTTTTCCCTCGTTATTGGACTTACTTACTTAGCTGGCCCATTACAGAACATTTGTTCCATAGACCGAACTAAGAAAAGATCTCCATTCCTCTCTGTTTTTCGCTTCGCTTTTTGGAATACCGCGCCTTTTCAGTTCTTCATCCACTTGTATGCTCCATCGAAGCTTAGGCCTGCCGATTCTGCGTGCACCGCCATGTGGCATGTATTCATGCGCCTTTTTAGCGGGTTCATCATCGCTCATTCTTATGATATGGCCTAGCCAACGCAATCGTTGCATCTCGATACGTTTAACTATATTCATGTCTTTGTATAGCTGATATAGCTCGTGGTTCATACGACGTCGATATTCACAGTCAACGCAAATCGGCCCGTAGATCTTTCGAAGAATTTTCCTCTCAAACACACCAAGCACTGCCTTATCTGCTTGCACAAGTACCCATGCTTCGGAGCCATACATTAGCACGGGTAGTATCAGCGTTTTGTATAGTGTTATTTTTGTTTGACGAGTTGTGGCTTTGTTTTTAAATTGTTTACTTAAACCATAGTAGTATCTTATTTCACAACTGCTGTTGTTTGTTGTGTTTATGGCAGTGTCGAGGTAGACGAAGTCTTTAACTACCTCAAAATTGTAGGTACCAACTTCCACAGTTGGTCCGAGCTCTACCCAGCAAAATAAATTGGAAGTAGTGCAATGTATACTAGTTCTTTCACGGCATGTTTTTATGCAGTTCAAACGGAGACGTGAAAAAGGCACTCCATTCCTCACATTTTAACCGCATTTGGATGCAATCCAAAGAATCACATCCATTTGTCACATTTTAACAACATCTGGAGGCAGTTCAACGGAGTCGTGAAAAAGGCACTCCAATGCCTCACAATTTAACAGCATCCGGATGCAGTGCAAACGGAGTCGTGAAAAAGGCACTCCGTTCACTACATTTTATTAGCAGTTGTTAGAGATCCCTACATGTACATAAATCAGTTTGTACATCTCTACACGCGGCGGAATACATTTCCAAAAAGAGATAATCGTGTTAACATTTATAAACATTTGTTAATACAAACTAAATAATATTTAATTTGTGAACATTTTTCCGGTAACTCACGAGAAGAAAATTTCCCAATGAAGTGCTGTTGGAGTACATGTCGAAATCTTAACTGGTGATGGGAAGACAATATCAAACCCATTTAGCAGATGAAGCAAAAGCACTTAAGCTTGGATTAAATGAAGAGCGGAGGAAACACACATTTTTGCGATTGAAATTTGTGTTAATTTAATAAAGTTATTAATATTTTTGTTTTACACAAATAATAAATGCATTTTATTTTTTTATTCAAAACACGTGCTCTGAAGTGCCTCCTATTCTACCCCAAAGGATCAGTTAAAATGCAATGCCAAAGGGTCAGTTAAAATGCAGTGCCAAAGGTTCAGTTAAAATGCAATGCCAATGGGTCAGTTAAAATGCGGTGCAATGGAGTGCCTCTTTCCGGGGTCACTCCCTTGTAAAAATCATGAGTGAAAATGCATAATTTGATGCACTTCCAAATCACTTGTACATATCATTTAACTGCCTCTTTGGAGGCAAACTTTTCGCTGGGTATGGACGCTTTGCGCGTCGACACCATCAATTTGGTCTTTTCGCCGTTTACCGCCAGACCCACTTTCGCAGATTCTGCTTCGACCTTCCTAAAGGTATCAGTTACTTTCTTTACTGATCGTCCCATGATGTAGAGCTGGCAAACCATCGATGGAAATATGGATATTATCGATACTTACTTTTTTACGCCAATATCGACGAATAGTTTTTCATATCGATATTATCGGCCATTTTGGAATCACTAAAGAAAAGCCATAGAAGCAAAAGCCACAAATTTGTATACCCTCAGCCTTTAAGCTGACGAGGGCATATACACTTTGATACGACCAAAAATATGCCTCATCGAAATAAAGGTTTTTGACCTCAAGTATTTTTGGACGAAAATCGTTTCAGACTATTTGGAGTCGATTTAGTATTTAGAGTCCGTCCGACTGTCTGGCTGGTGATCACGATAACTCCCGAACGGATCGAGCGATTCGAACCAAATTTTGCATTTAGTAATATTTTGCCCAATTCTTCGAGTACCTACCCCACAAATGTTCAAAATTTTAGTGTAAAATGGTGTGAACGATAACTATCGAAGAGATCAATCGATTTGTTCCAAACTTTGCACATCGTATTATTCCTTCCAGATATAGATCGGCTTCGAATATGGATTATCACGGCTTACTCCTTCGGGAAAGTGAAATTCGGAGCAAGTGAAGTTTAAGAGCTCCTCCCTCTCGAATCGTGTCGAAACTATTTTCTGCATTTTCTTATAAACGTCTTTTAAATCACCGCGATCGTAGTTTTTCGAAATTTCTTGCACCGATCAACGCGGCATCCGACGAGAAAAATCCCATTTTTTTGCGCCAAGTGTTCATGCAATATCTAATATTAGTTGGTGGAATAAATGCCCAAGGATGCCTCTATCTTACGGTACATAACATGGCGAACTTGCATTATCCGTTCAGGCACGGCTTAATTTTTTCTGGCACAACGATCGTTTTTGGACGAATGTCGAATGTCGGCCAGGATTGAATTCATTAAACCGGTTTTTCAGAGTGCTATAGGATGGTATTTTATTGACATACAAAGATTTAATTTGATCGATGCACTCTTGGCATGATTATCCACGTCGGACGAAAATGTTCACAAGTAAATTCCATTTTTGTTTGGTAAAGTGATTTTTTTCAAGTCACTGTAAACAACACAAGACATGGTCGTATGTCAAACTGTCCTGAGTACGCTTACTAGGCGTTTACACCAGACAGTTTGTCTTCAAATACAACTCTGATTTACTAACACATACATACATTTGTCGGCTGTCTCACAGCTGTCCATCATTTTTTCACAGACAGAAGGGTTAACAAATTTTTGACATTTTTGTGAAAAAGAAGTGAGATGATAATTCAAATGCGTTGAAAACAAAAGAACATGAACAAAAACAAAATATGTGAATGGAAAACAAAAAGAAATCGACGATTTTCATTCATAATTTTAGAACTGTTTTTGCAGTTGTCTGGACGCCTACGTCACACAGGCAAGTTTTGGGTTTTTGACAATCAATACATGAACTCAACTGTCCTGTCATGTGTAAACGCAGGGTTAGGCTTAAATTGTCACACTTTCCAAAAAAATGTCAAATGACGACTGGATACACTGCGTGTTACTTAGGCCGCAAACCTTTCTAATTCGCCTCATATTTCACTGACATGCGAAATGTAAACAAAACACATTTGTCGGCCATTTTGAATTCTAAATAAATAGGAGTAGGAAATCTACGATAGTATCGATTTTATCGATATTTTGAAACGGAAATATCGAAAAAATCGAATGGGGCCGATATCGATAGTTTGCCAGCTCTACCATGATGTCTATGTCATCAGCATAAGCAAGTAACATGTGGCTATTGCTGTAAAATGTGCCATTTCTTTTGACATTTGCATCTCGTATTACCTTTTCCAGCAAAATGTTAAATAGGTCACACGAAAGGCTGTCTCCTTGTCTGAAACCTCTTGGGCCAAAGATATTCTCCTTTCCAATTTTGGCATTAAAATCGCCTAGAATGATTTTAATGTAATGGGCAGGGCAACGGTCATAGGTTTCTTCTAAGCGCTCGTAAAATATATCTTTGGTCTGTTCGTCATTTTCTTCAGTGGGAGCATGAGCGCAAATAAAGCTGATGTTGAAGAATTTAGCTTTTATTCGAATTGCAGCAAGTCTTTCATTCACTGGGGTGAAACTGGATACCAGATGTTTTAGTCTCCGACTAACTACGAATCCGCAACCAAACTCATGCTTTACGTCATGGCAGCTATAATACAGTGCGTCACCTTTAGGTGTTGTTGTGACGCCTTTCCCGTTCCATCGTATTTCCTGTATGACAGTAATGTTGGCCTTGTACTTTTCAAGTACATCTGCCAATGCGTAAACACCTTCCCTATAAAGAGTGCGAACATTCCAGGTGCAGATTCGCAGATCATGGTGCTTAAAACGTTTGCGGGGCTCGTCAACTTTAGAGGGGTTTGTTTTTCTTTTTTTTTTTCCGACGCCCAAACCCAAGTTTTTAACGTTCTTATGGGTGAACGCGCGGCACATGTTAGCTCACTACCTTTAACGGGTGTTAAAGGCAGTTCCCCAGGTGACACCACGGGGAGGTCAGTGTCCACTTGAGATGAAAGAGGGACCAAGATAAATCCTGGGCTTTGGTATCTTCCATCCCCTACGTCACCCGAGTCATAAATTTGTTTGAACTATTTTCGAAGTACCTTAAAAAGCACTAAATCGCGTGCATATCCAAGCATATTTATGGTAAAAGTGCACTTTTTTTGGACAATAGATCTTCAATAAACTCACAATGTTCCCTTTGAAAATTTGTATATAGCATCTGTAGCGTTCAATAAAATTAGAGCAGTGTCGGTCTGTCGAAAATTTCACGGTCAGATATGGCAAATTGCATTGTAATTGGGTATACATATTTGCATCGGCTTATATATTTATTCTCTCATATGAATGAGTGCACCGCGATTCATACTAGCTCAATGATAAGGGTCCTACTGTCTATCGCCGAGTCCGAACGACTTGTCCTAAGACACCGCATGTAGAGAAGTTTTTCATGGCTAAAATACTCAGAAAATGACACAATCATTACTCAGGGGTATTTTGCCACCGTTCAAAAATTCATGTGGCCTGGCCTAGGAACCGAACCCGGAAAGTCAGCGTTAAAGGCGGGTGTGCACACCATTGCACCACTGTGGCACCATTATAAAACATGGAAATTTTACATTTTTTGATTTTTGAAGAATAGACTTCGGAGACATATAATATGCTCAAAGCAAAATATGCTTGTACGCAGAATGTCGTGGGTTCGATTCCCCGGCGAGGTAACATCAAACTTTCAACGGTGGCCAAATAACCTCAGTAATGTTGGCGATATTTTGTGAGTATTTCAGCCATATAAAACTTCTCTAAAGGTGGTGTCTTAGGACACGCCGTTCGGACTCGGCGATAAACTGTAGGTACCAAGCTTAATGTGATAAGGTGGCAGAATCGTCAATATCCCACTGAAATTACTGAAATTTGTTACTTAGTCTTCCATGTGGTTATAAAATATTCCAGAAGAGAATTATCAGTATAGGTCCACGTCTTTCTATATCCCATAGAAGCGTACCTCTTGATTTTCGGAATTTTGAAGGTTTAACCACATTATCTTACCGTAATAATGGAAGTTTGGTATTTAGTCTTCTTTGGGTCTAAATACTATCCGCCAGCAATTTGTCGGTATAGATCGATGTTTCGATTTAGTATTTAGTCTTCTTCATGAACGAAAGGAAACTAATTGTTCCTATTTACTTCAATACAACTCCTGGTGGAGAGTATAACAAGCTCGGCCCGTCCGAACCTAACGCCGTTCTTACTTGTTTGAGTTATGCCACTCTTTGAGTAAATGTTTTTTGTTTGAAATGTAAAGGTTTGATGTTGAAAAAATGCTTATGATTCAGAATTTTTGAAATTAAACTAATAAAATGGTAAGACTACCAAAGGTTCCGAAAACATTTTGCCGGAAAAAACTCAAAACGACAACTCTTTATTTAATAATCATTTAACACATTGTACTGAGAAAATTTAACTCATCCCCGTCTCTTTTCTAGTAATTAGGTGGGAAATATTATTATTAATGTTACTGTCACGAACTCTGCACGGACAATTTGCTTTTGGTTTTCCAGAAATTCTTCCTTGTCACAATTACCCCACCCACAACCATAGGTTTGAGGGATTGTTAGGCAAAACAACAAATGGTGCTGTGAAATTCATATCAGATTTATTAGCCAAAAATGAGGAGTAATTAGAAATTATAATTAATTAAATGAATTGTGGCCTTAGGTGCTAAGTAAGCACTTGCCATGGTAACATTTGGAAAATATAATTTGTTGTGGGATATTTCGTGGAAAGTTTTCTAATTTGTGCTTGTTATTTTTTACACTTATCCCCTGGCACGGTTGGGTTGTTGCATGTTACCCCTAAAGATGGCCGACAAAACTGACCTACAAAAACTTCTGATTTAACTCAAATAAATTTAAAAATGTGAGTTTAACACATTAAACCTATATGAAATAAGGAACATTTAAAAAAGGCGAATAAGGGTGTTATATATGAGTAGATATATGACATTTATGGTATATTTATATACCCTCTACCAAAGTATAGTATATTAAGTATGTATCTCCTTTTTATACCCTCCACCATAATATGGAGGATATAATTAAATTTGTCATTCCGTTTGTAACACATCGAAATATTCATCGGAGACCCTATAAAGTATATATATTCATGATCAGGGTAAAAATCTGAGTCGATATAACTCCGTCCGTCCGTCTGTTGGAATCAAGATACAGTATAGGTCCACGCCTTAGTATAGCCCCCATAGAACGGTACCTCCCTATTTCCGGTATTTTGAAGGTTGTGGCCTCAATATTCTCCGAAATGGCGTAGATTTGGTATTTAGCCTTCATTTGAGGTACTAAACGTTCCAAAAACGTTGTTATTTAGTCTTCCATGGGGTTATAAAATATTCCACAAGAGAATTACCGCTGGTTCCATTATCCCCCATAGGAGCGTACCACTTGATTTTCCGTATTTTGAAGGTCTCACCGAAATATGGGAAATTTGCTACTTAGTCTTCTTTGAGTCTTAAAACTTTCCCGCAGAAATTTGTAGGTATAAATCGACGATTTGATGTAGCCACCATGGAACAGTACTTCCCGAATTTCGGTATTTCGAAGGGAAGCCACATTGTTTTACTGAACTTGCTGAAATTTGGTATTTTAGTCTTCCTTATAAACGAAAGGAAACTAATTGTTCCATTTTACTTCAATACAACTCGTGGTGGAGGGTATACCAAATTGGAATTGGGGCTGGTAGAACTGAACGCCATTCTTAATTGTTTTATTCAGCACATCGAGTTGATCTAGTTGTTGTAATCACTACTAGTTGTAATCACACTAGCGTCCACAATAATTGAGATGGAGGCAACCGAGCGGCTTTTTCCTATAGACAGGCCTAGTTCAATGATGCGTTGTAGCGGCCCACGTTTTGGCATAGCCGCACATAACGGTATATCTGGATTTTAGGTATTTTGAGGCCTCTAACTAATATTTTGACCGAACTACTTGTTGTTTGACATTTAAGATTTCCACTGTTCAGAAAACTTCTCCACCAAAATATTATCAACATGAGACCATGTTTTTATAGCACCCATAAAACGGTACTTGCCGATTTTCGGGTTTTTTGAGTTTTTTTATGTACCCGTAATTTAACATTTTATGTTCTTTGAAGAGAGAAGTCTCCATTGTCCCTTCGGGGATGTTGTGGGAACATATGTATGTTCTTTGTCCTCACGAAAATACTCCACCTAAAATTGTCAACATAGATCCATGTTTTCGTACAGCTCCCATATTTAAAGATATAAGCTACATTGACCGACTTACCTGTTGTTGGACATTTGCGGATCCCATTGGACAGCAAACTGCTACATCAAAAATTGTCAACATATTTCCATATTTGGTTTAAGGTACATTTTTTTACTGAACTACCAGTAATTTGACAGTCGACGTTCCCTGCATTCAAGAAAAGTATCCACCAAAATTGTCAACATTGGTACATGTTTTAATATGTCTTCCATATAACTATCCGTAATTTGGCAGTTGCGGTTCTCTGCAATCACGAAACTTTTCTACCAAAAATGGTCAATGTCCATATTTTGGTCTATTCTCCACACGCAAAAAAACGGCCTCTCTAACATATGTCCCAAACATATTTTGCAGCATATATATGTTTGCAACAGTCTCAAACATAATATATGTTTGCAACAGTCTCAAACATAATATATGTTTGGGTCTGCAAACAAATATATGTTTGGGTGCAAACAATTTTATGTTTGGGTGCAAACATTTTATATGTTTGGGTGCAAAAAAATACAAACCCAAAAGGCACAAAAAAAAACAAACACATGCACCAGTGGGCGCTTACTGAGAGCAAGGGAGCGTAAAATGCAATGTAAAACACTTTGAAATGTGTGCTCACTTGCTCTCAGTAAGAACTCACTGGCTATCTCTATAGTATACACACAAATGTTGTGGTTTTTTATTGATAGGCAAAAGAACAACAAACACAAAGGTACATACAAAATTCCAAAGAAATACATAACTGATTGAAATAATTTGTAAATAGTCACACTTTTAAAAAGGGAAAATATATAGAAACGTATTTGAACGCTTCTCCTTAGTTGGGAAATAAAACAAATTGTCCTCATAGTTGAAATCATCAGCGGGGAATCGGCATCTAGAATCAAATGATTAGGTAATGTAATAAATAAATATGGATATGCCATATTTCAAATATACATAAGTATGTATATAATTACCAATATTAAATGCGATTTCTTCCTTGTCCAATAAAATAATTCCATTCAACTTTCCGATTCAATTATAAAATGTATTGGGCATTTAATTTACTAAAAAGCACAATTTCTTTAAGAAAACACAAAACACTGATTTATTCACTCACTTTACCGTCTTGACTCTACAAAGGCAACTAAAACACTGAAGAAAGAAAAAAATATAATTCATATCATTTCTTCTTTTCTTCTTCGCCTGCGTTGGTTAACAACACGTTGGTTAACAACAACAAAACAAGAAACACACGAGTTTGACGCATACACGCCACTAAAGCCCCCTTCGCTTCTACGTCTTCTATTATACAATACACACAACTCTTTATTATAAAACAGCATTCCACAGCCGCGAGAGCACTGTTATTACTCTCGTTGACAAACATCCTCTCTCCACCCATGAAAAAAATGTTCTAACATAGAAAATATGATTTACCCAAACATATCAAATTGAGATATGTTACAAAATGTTGCAAACATATATTTGTTTGGACCCAAACATATTATGTTTGGATCCAAACATATATTTGTTTGCAACCGGTCCCAAACATATATTTGTTTGGATCCAAACATATTTCTAACATAAATTTTTCTGCGTGCGTATAACGTACCTCCCGATTTTAGGTAGTTTGCGGTTTTTAGCTTATTTTTACCGAACTACCTGTTATTTGATATTTAAAGTTCGCTGTGGTTATAAAACTTGTTGAACAAAAATTGTGAACATAAGTCGGTATAGCCTCTATATAACGGTACCTCCCGATTTTCGCCATTTTGAGGGGCGAAGATATTTTTTTTGACGGAAATACCTGCAATTTGACGTTTGAGGCTCCCAGTGGTCACAAAGCCACTCCACCAAAAATTTACAACATTAGTCCATGGGGGTTTTAGCTGATTTGTTTATTTATGTTCTCAGATGTCGCAAAACATCTCCACCAATAATTGTCACCATAGCTTAAATTACCCACCCGTTTTACGATTCGATTTTTTGAGGGTTTCAGGCATATTTTTAGACTGAAGTATCTACCCATAATTTGATATTTGGTGTTTCCACCAGTAACAAAACTTACTCATCAAAAATTGTTAACATATTTCCATGATTTGTTATAGCCCCAGTATACCGATGCCTTCCGAATTTAGGTCTTGTGATGGTTTTAGCCACATTTGTGACCGAACTACCAGTTATTTGACAGTCATAAAAATTCTCCATGAAAAATTGTCAAAATAGGTCCATTTTTTGTATAGCCCCCATATAACGGTAATTTCGAAGATGGGTCATATCGGTGCACAAAAGTTCTAAACTTTACGCTAAATCGACTATATACCACAAAACCTTCGTGTACCTCCCACAAAAAAATTTCGGAAAAGTAAAATTTAACAGCTGCTCTCGAATCGCTATGATTCTTTTTGCAGGCACTTTTTCGCCGCTCCCAATACAACGGTACAAATTTTTTTCTGGGCAAGTCCTTACTTCCTGAGAAAATGGCCAGAAAGCTGTAAAAAACCACTATGCACCATGTGTAGTGGATGAGGCGCACGATAACTCTTCAACGGATAAACCAATTTTATCCAAAATTTGGTAGTCTTAATATTTTGCGCGAACTTAAATCAAGTTCTAAGATGAGCCATACGAGGGGAGCTAGAAAACTGTCTGGGCTAGGCAACACGCAGTGTCGCCAGACGTCATTTGACATTTGTTTTAGAAAGTTTGACAGTTTTTAGCCTAAGCGTACTCAGGACAGTTTGACATAGGACCATGTGTTGGCTTGTTTACAGTGACTTGAAAAAATCACTTTGTAAAAAAAGTGGAATGTACTTGTGAATATTTTCGTCCGATAATTTTTCACCATTTTTGACTTGGATAATCACGGCAAGAGTACATCAATCAAATTATATCTTTGTATGTCGATAAAGGACCATCCTATGGCACTATGAAAAACTGGTTAATGAATTCAATCGTGACCGACACTCTCCAAAAAAGACGGACGTTGTGCCAGAACAAATGCAGAAAGAGAGCTAAATCCCATGAAAGTTTTTCATGGAAGAAGACCATCGAAGCAAAAGGTCGTCTGTTTCTTCGGCAAAACTGACCGTGTGCGACAATGAGAAATGTAGGACGGTTAATTCGGAGTGTTACACTAAAATTTTTTTTGCCTGAAGTCTCACGAGAGATTCTAAAAGCCAACAAGAGAAGACGAATTGTTCTGCATCATGACAATGCGATTGAAGACAGTTTAAATAAAATTTGTGACCTATTTAGTGGTAGAAAAACTTCTTCGCCTAAAATTGTAGACAAGTAAATAAACTAAATTTTCCTTTTCAGTTCGGAGTATTTTACTTTTACTTCTTTTAGATTCGCTCGTTTAGAGACAAGGATCCTAGGAATCTGAAATAATATCGAAATTCGTCCAGGTCCTATATAGTTTTCCTTTCACATTTTATTCGTTTCGCATATTTATACCCTAAACCACTATGTGGAGAGGGTATTATAAGTTGGTTTTGGCCAACAATGGCCCATACTTATGTATATACCAAAATTAATATCTCAACGAGCTGAGTCGATCTTACTAAGTGTGTCCGTCCCTCCATTTAAATATTGTGGCCAAAAACGGAGATATCGCAATAGTCGGTTTACATCCCATTTTTCATTTTTTTTAATCACACTACAGGTCGCAATTTTTATCGGATTGTTACGACATTTTGAGGGTTACTGTTGATTTTGGTGATGGTCGGATGATATTCAGGGGTCGGAATGGGTAAAAAATTTAGGTGGAGTGCATTCAACGTTTTATGCATATGCGAACATCTTTGCTTGTAGAAGGCGTATTACAAAAGGAAACCCCGTCAATGAAAGTAGGTGGTCACGATACCATTATTATGGTCCAAATATTTTGGCGCACATCCCAATTTCCCATTTTTTTATTTAAATTGTACTGACGAGTATCTCAGCTTTGGTCGGATGCGTTTCAACAACGAAGACATTCTGAGCTTTAAAATGTTCCCAATTGCCTTACCAAAATTGGAGAAATGCTTGTGATGTTGAAAAAGACGATGGGATATCCCAATTTCTAGTTTATGGAATTTATTTCCATGTCAGATATTTCTGCTTCTGTTGGACATATTCCAAGGGGAGAGCTTTTAATTAATACAAAATGTGGCATTTATGGTGAAATACACTGTGCAACATTTTTAAGGTGATCTTGTGCAAACTATTCGAACTGAGGATTTTTTGAAAGTACAGACCCAAACGACAAGTTGGGTTTTGTTGTGTCAGATCCAGCTCGGATTTTATGGCCCCATCTAAACATGGTTAAATATTGAGTTTTTAAAGAAATTCGGGGCTATATCTCTGAAACCAATGCGAATCTTCTTCTGACCTCTGAAGCAAATTTGTAGATAAGGCCAAGGATACAATATTTGGAGAAATAATGAACTCGAAAAACTACATTTATTGCCTCAAATTTCAAAATATATGCAAATTTTTTTTATACATTTCGCACCGTATCTCCAAAACCGTTAATTTTTTCTGAATATTTTCGTTTGGAAAAATATTCCCTGGAATGTAATACACAACTCTTCAGAACATATCATTGTTGTAAAATGCCTCTATGCCATTGTTTTCAGTACATTTTCCAACGACGATTTCATAAAAATATCAATAATGTTGTGAAATCCGAAATGCGAGAATAAACTGTTGGTGTGAACTGTGTTTGAAATGCGTGTTGTAAAAGATATGATGCATAATACCGCTGGAACAACATGAAGTAAGCATTTTAGAGTTTCAGAATGTTCTAAAGAATTGTTGAGAACTTTATTTGGAAGATTTTTGCAAAAGGTTACTTGGTTCAACTCCCAATAGTTTAGCCGATACTGACCAGAATTTCAGCAATTATGTAAAATTGTCTATATGTTATAGATTTTAATGCCCTAGATGGAATTTTTCTTATGTGGTTTCTTCAAAAGATAAGTTCTACTAGTTTAGGGCTACAATATTGCTAAAGACAGCAAGGCCAAATTCCTATTCGTTTCTGAGATAAAGGCCTGATAAATGCAAAAAAGTGTAGATTTAGCCCGGTTTAGATCAGGCCATAAAATCCGAACTGGATCTGACAGGACAAAACCCAACTAGGGTTTTTGTAGTCTGAATATGTACTTAAAAAAATCCGTACTAGAAGTTGTTTGCATTTTCAGTGTTGCATAGTGATATCAAAGTTATTGCAAAAGGCGCTAAGCTATCACAATTTTAATATTTTAAATGACAAACGCCTCTACTCCTATTTGGTGTATTATAGACATCTAAAATACTAATCAAAAAGAGCAGCAAGGTTTTCAATCGGTAACAAGTAAATGTCGACAGTAGTCAAATATAAAGGCGTCCATTCACCTATCAGCCTGCCCGACAGCATTTGTGAGTTTTTCAAGACTGAAGAAAATCAATAAAATTTTGATTTCAAAATGAACCCCCATCAGTCTGGGTGGATATCTGTAACATATACACACATTTGTAAATAACGGTGGTTGTTTATTCCCAGCAAACCAATCGTACCGACATCGTAACAAAATTCGGACGATACGTCCGATATCTGATCCGAAATCGTAACGATATCTTAACGAAAGTTGTATGAAGTGGTTGACCTACTTTCGGAACGAAATGTCGGAGCGACATCGGAGCGATTTCGTAACGAAATCTGAAGAAAATCCTTGGGAAATTAGGAAAGGAAATTTCTTTCCGACATTCGTTCCGAAATCGGTACAAAATCTGAACTATTTCCTCTCCGAAAAATCGTTTAGAAATCGGAACGAAATCTGAACGACTTTGCTTCCGAAATTGTTCAGACGTGTCGGTCATCAGACATTTCGTTTGCTGGGTTGAAACGCATGGAAATAAGCAACAACAGACACATAGGTACAAAAAATTCCAAAGAAATACATAACAGACTTTAATAAAAGGAAAACGGAATGAAATAATTTATAAAAAGTTACACTTTTAAAAATAAATATATAGAAACATCGATGAACGCTTCTCCCTAGTTGTGAATAAAACACATTTTCCTCAAAGCTGATATCATCAGTGGGAAATCGGCTTCTGGAATTAAATGATTATAAATGTAATAAATAGGTACATCCATATTTTAAACATACATATAAATGTATGTATATGAAAAATGTATTCATGTAATTACCAATATAAATGCGATTTCTTCCTTGTCCAATAAAATATTTCCATTCACCTTTTTGATTCAATTATAAAATTTCCAGTTATAAAATGTATTGGGCATTTAATTTACTAAAATGCAAAATTTCTTTAAGAAAACACAAAACACTGATTTATTCACTCACATTACCATCTTTACTCAACGATTTTATTTAGACAACTGAAAAAAGAACAACATAATTAATTTTTTTCTTTTCCTCTTCGCTTGCTACGTTGGTTAACAACAACAAAGCTCGAAACACACGTGGTTGGCCAATGCTTCTGCGTCTCCTATTACACCATACAGACAGCTCTTTGTTATAAAACAGCATTCCGCATCCGCGAGAGCCCTGTTGTTACTCCCTTTGACAAAAATCCTCTCTCCCAGAGATGGCCTGTCGGAAACTGTGACGTATATGACATACATTTCCGACGTATAATACATACGTCAGAAATGTCGTAAACCTACCAAAAAAACATAGGTTTACGACAGAGTTAAAACATTTATAAATTCAACAATATTTGTTTTTAATCCAATTCAATAACATTTTAGATTTTCTTGAGATCTTATTTTATTTCAACCAGAAAGCAACATATTTAAAAGGTATTAAAAACATTGTGGCGTTTTTTATTGGGATAGCGTTTGCAATTTTGTTTTTTCAAAATAGTCTGGCTTAATCCCATTGTTGTTGTTTTAATATTTTAAAACAACTAGTTTATTAGTGGAAAAGAGTTGGCATTGTTCGCCAAGGGGTAAGGCAGGGAATACTATAGTTTCGATCCACGCCACTGGATCTCATCGGTTCCCTTGTTTCTTGTTTGTGGATATTCTCCACCGAAGTTATTTTTCAATAACTTCTTCAACAAGAAACTTTTTATACCCAAACATCAATCTTCAGCTCGAAGTATAAAGGTAAGCAAAGAAAAAAGTTCAATGAGAAGTTTTTCCTTGGCAACCTCACACAACTCCGACGAAAGTGTCTGCGAAAACAATTCAAACCTTGTGTGAGGTTGCCAAGGAAAAACTTCTCATTGAACTTTTTTCTTTGCTTACCTTTATACTTCGAGCTGACGATTGATGTTTGGGTATAAAAAGTTTCTTGTTGAAGAAGTTATTGAAAAATAACTTCGGTGGAGAATATCCACAAACAAGAAACAAGGGAACTGATGAGATCCAGTGGCGTGGATCGAAACTATAGTATTCCCTGCCTTACCCCTTGGCGAACAATGCCAAATCTTTTCCACTAATAAACTAGTTGTTTTAAAATATTAAAAAACAACAACAATGGAATTAAGCCAGACTATTTTGAAAAAACAAAATTAAAAGATATTAATTTAATTGATTTTGCTTCCATTGAAAGTGTATTTTATTCCTTGAAATATTAACATTTCATATTTCTGTAATGTAATGTTCACATGATATGACAGATGGAGTTTGAATTGGGCTGTATCGTTTAAGGCGTTGAACTAAAATGGAATCGTTAAATTTCAAACTTTTTGAATATTCTTGTAATATAATTGAATATATATTTGCTAATTTTAATATTCATATGTATAGGACACAATACATTTATAACAACGGGTGGGAATTATTTTACAAATTTAATTTCCTATTAAATAAATGTCCAATTTTTTGTACAACCACTACAATAAATTGCAACTGACGAATGCTAAAAAATCTTGAATAGCAAAATATTTACTACCAAGTGAAAAAGTATCAGTCGGCTTTGCCGACAGAGATTTGCACTCAACCTGTGCGAGTTCAAACCTTCATCAACTAAAATCCTTTTCCCCAATAATTAAGTATTAGGGAGGTTTCACATATTGTGGCCCTTTTGGGCGTATGAACTAAAGCTCGCTAATAATGTCGAGGAGGTATCTGAAGGAATGGATCGACATACTCCATTTTGGAAGTAGATCTTAGGAGTCATTTCAGTTGGTCATCAAGAAGCATGGACTTACCCGGGAAAAACATAATAGCGCTATAAAAAGGAGCAAAAAGAGTAGCATCGGTATAATTGTCCAAATGATCTTCGAATAGATCCTGAACTGTACTTAAAAAATTTTGAACTTTTGTGGGAGACCATTTTCAAAGTTAAAATACAAAGTTTGGTTGATGAGTTCCAGAGTTATCGTGCTCTCCAGCCAATACATATGGTGTCATAGGTGTTTTTACGCCCTTCGGGCTGTTTTCTCAGGAAGTATGGACTTCCTTCTGAAAACTTTTGCTGCGACAACAACATAACAACATAAACATAAATCAACGTGATTCGTGAGCAGGCCTTAAAGTGAACTTATCCGAAATTTTGTATGGGAGGTAACCGAAGGACAAATTTAATCCATATTCGATCTTGATCTATGTATATCTGGAAGATATATTATATATAAGGATGTGTAAACTATGGACCAAATTGTACACACCCTTCAAGAGTTATCGTGAACACAATTTTTCCGAACATTTTTTAACCTTTGTGGGAGAGGTACCTGAAAGAGTGGACCGACTTGGCTTATCTTCGAACTTAAACTAAGTTTGGACAAAATATTACGAAGGCCAAATTTTGGACCGAATCGGCAGATCCGTTCCGAGAGTTATCTTGCGCTCCAACAACTACACACAGTGTCAGATGTTTTTTTTTGCATCTTTCAGACACGATGGTTTTTTTTGCATCGAATCGGCAGATCCTTTCGAGAGTTATCTTGCGGTCCAACTACTACACACAGTGTCAGATGGTTTTTTTGCATCTTTCAGGCTATTTTCTCAGGAAGTAAGGACTTGCCCCTGATAAAACTTGTACCATCGTATAGGGGCAGTGCATACAGTTTGTTACAACAAAAATCTAAGCAATTCGAGAGGTGGTCCTAAACTGAACATTTCCAAATTTTTTTCTGGGAGGTACCAGAATTGATTCTATATTGGAACCTCATATTAGACTGGTAGAAATTTAATGATGTGCAAAGCATGAACCAAATCTGTCACTCCCTTCAAGAGTTATCGTGCGCACAAATTTTCCGAATATTTTCGAAAATTTGTGGGGGAGGTGCCGGAAGAAGGTGACCGATATAACCCATCTTCGAACTTAAACTAAATATTATGGACAAAATTTTACGAAAGCCAAATTTTGGACCGAATCGGTTAGAGAGTTATCGTACATTCAGCCAGACATACAGAGTGACGGATCAACTCCAAATTGTCTGAAACGGATTTCGTCCAAACAAAATTGGGGTCTAAAACCATTATTTCAATGAGGCACATATTCCCGTATGAAATTGTATATACCCTCGTTAGCATAAATGCTGAGGGTATAAAAAGTGTAAAATATAATTGAAATGTGCAAATATAACACCAAATAACCCATATAGTAGAGGTAATAAATGTGTAGCAATAATTTAAATTATGACGAAAATGACTTTTTATACGTTTCATACAGGTATGTGACGTTTACAACTTTACGACCGTAGAAAACCCAAAAAAATTGTCAAACAGACCATCTCTGCTCTCTCTCCACTCATAAAAAATATATTGGTACCCAGACAAATAAAATTGAGATATGTTACAAAATGTTGCAAACATATATTTGATTGGACACTAACAAATTATGTTTGGATTCAAACATATATTTTTTGCAAATAGTCTCAAACAAATATTTGTTTGGATCCAAACATATTTCTAACATATATTTTTCTGCGTGTACACACATATAGCCCTTGCTCACATGTTTAAAGAACATCTTTCATAAAACAACAGACCATAAATGTGGATTTTGTAAAGAATATTTTTCATCTTTTTATAAAACCACAGACCTTTAAAGGTGGATTTTTTTAAAGAATATTTTTAATAAAACCACAGATTATTAAACATGGATTTTTTAAAGAATATTTTTCATAAAACCACAGACCATTAAACATGGATTTTAAAGAATATTTTTAATAAAACCACCGACCATTAAACTTGGATTTTTTAAAGAATATTTTTCATAAAACAACAGACTGAACAGCAGAAGAACAGAAGAATATTTTCATATCACCAAAGACCATTAAACGTGGATTTTTTAAAAAAATATTTTCATAAAACCACAGACCATTTAACGTGGATCTTTTAAAGAATATTTTTCATAAAACCACATACCATTAAACGTGGATTTTTTAAAAAATATTTTTTTGATATATCCTAGGACCATAAAACGTGGATTTTTTAAAGAATTGTTTTTCATAATCCCACAGACCATTAAACGTGGATTTTTTAAAGAATGCTTAAATGGTTATTACTCAATGCCAAAACGGCCAAAGGATATTTGCATGAATGAACATTTGTCATTTTTCGTAAAAAAGTATCAATCGTCTTTGCCTACACAGATGTACCCTCAGCCTATGTGAATTGAAACTTTCATAATTCATTTTGTGGCCCTTGTTGGACATTTTAACTTGTCGACAAAAATGTGGATTAGGATTAAATTTCGATAGAAATCGCGCCCACTTGTTATTTTAGTGGGTCATCGCATAACTTTTGAACCAGTATGCCAGGAAGTATGGACTTGTCCACGAAAAACCTAATATAGCTTCGAATCTTCGAATAGACCCTAAACTGCACTTATACACAAATGTTGAACTTTTGTGGGGGAGGTACCTTAAGGAGAGGACCGATATTGGCCATTTAAGAAGTTAAACTAAATTTGGACAAATAGTAGGAGATCCAAAGTTTGGACCAAATTGGTTGCCACGTTCAACACACATCGTGGATACCATTTTAATGTATGTAGACCGGTATTGCCTATCTTCAAACTGAACATAAGTTTGGACAAAATATGACGAAGGCCAAATTTTGGACAAATCGGTTGAAAAGTTCAGAGAGTTATCGTGCTCTCCAGCCACCACATATTGTGTATACGAAACTCAGATCTGCGTATACTATACTATATATGTATATATACTATATATGTATACTAATAAAATACGTCACCACAATGCAATTCACCTATTGTGAACCCATTAACAGAAACGGCGGGAGACCTAGACGGACATCTCCAATGGACTTGGCCACATAAGACTAGTAAGCCGCATATTTAGAGTGTAATTAAAGAATTATTCACTCACAGCAATCACTCATTGTTAAATTTTGTACAAATTAATTATTGTAATATTGCTTGATGAGTTCATACTCAGTTGTAATAAATATTCAAATAAAAACTTGCCCCTGAAAAACTTTTACCGTCGTAATTGACGCAGCGAATGCAAGTTGCTGCAACAAAAATCAAAGTGATTCAATAGCAGATTTTAAAGTGAACGTATCCGAAATCTTATGTGCGAGCTACCTTAAGGAGAAGATACATTTTTGAACTTTTGTGGGGGAAGTACCTTAAGGAGTGGACCGATATGTCTTATTTTCCAACTTAAACTAAGTTTGGACAAAATATTACGAAGGCCAAAGTTTGGGCCAAGTCGGCAGAACAGTTTGAGAATTATCTTGCTCTGCAACCACTACACATGGTGTCACATTTCAGGTTATTTTTTTGATGAAACTAGTACCGTCCTATGGGGGGCAGCGAATACTAGTTGCTACAACAAAAACCAAAGCGTTTCGAGAGCAGGTCCTAAACTGAACTTTTCCGAAATTTTGTGTCGGAGGTAGCAAAAGGGTGGACCGATTGAGTTCATATTGGAACCTCAACTAAGTCTCCCTACACAAAATTTTCCGAACATTTTCAAATTTTTGTAGGTGAGGTACCGGAAAGAGTGGACCGATATAACCAATTTTCGAACTTAAACTAAGTTTGGACAAAATATTACGAAAGCCAAATTTTGGGCTGAATCGGTTGTTCCGTTCTATAGTTATCGTGCGCTCCTGCCAGACTGACAGACGGACGGGAATGGCTAAATCAACTCCAAATTGTCTGAATCGGATTTCGTCCAAACATGCTTGGGGTCTAAAACCATTATTTCGATGAGGCACATTTTGTCTGTATGAAAGTGTTTATACCCTCGTAAGCATAAATGCTGATGGTAAAAACAAAAATATCTTTTGCAAGGGACAAATGAATATTTTTTAAAATAAAATTTTTCGAAATTTAGTTGGAAGCAATGAAATTTTCTTTCGTGGTGAAACAAAGTACGCAGTTCTTATCTTACACAACTTTGAGTGGAATTACACTGTGAACCGGAATTTTGGGGGGTGGAAAATTCCTTTTGGGGGTGAAAGCCCTTGATGCGTATATATAGATTCCCAAAGGGCAGATCCGCCGTGAGTCGAGCTTTTGAGTTATGGCATGATGAATTTTTCACTGGGGACCATATAAGCCATCAGAAACTAGCGTTATACTTTGTTCGCTGTTGCTTTGGCTTATTTTTGATATGACATATCTTCAGTCAAATCTAATGAGGATCTTTTTCGTAGAACATTTCGAACTTCTAACTCTCTTCCATCCATGTCCTTTTCGTCCTTTATTTCAAGAACCACAATAAATGTACCACAAGATGACATTTTTCAGATTCGACATGTTCTGCAAAAATTTTAGGTACGCCTCTCATTTACAACTAATCGATATTGTCGCGTCCTTTTTGCATTTACCCTGTTTTTGTTCAGAAAAAAACTATGTGTTTTTGTATATTCTGTATATTCAAACAACAAACAAAAAAAAAACAAATATACCGAAATGGAAAATATAGTTTTTTTCTGACTAAATCTGGGTTAATGCAAAAAGTATCATGAAAACGCGACAATATCGATTAGTTGTCAATAAGAGCCGTACCTAAAATTTTCTGAGCGACATATTTGCAAAACATGTCGATGCCGAAAAATGTCATCTTGTGGTACTTTTATTGCGGTTCTAGAAATAAAGGACGAAAAGGACATGGAAGGAATATAGTTAGAAGGTCGAAATGGTCTACGAAAAAGATCCTTATTAGATTTGACTGAAGACATGTCATATCAAAAATAAGCCAAAGCAACAGCGAACAAATATGTAACGCTAATTTCTGATGGCTTATAGGGTCTCCAGTGAAAAATTCATCATGCCATAACTCAAACGTTCGACTCACGGTTGATCTGCCCTTTGGGGTTCTGTATATACTCATCAAAGGCTCTCACCCCCAAAAGTAATTTTCCACCCCCCAGACCTCGAGCTCCATTTTGTTGCACAGTGTTCGTTATGATATAGTGCATGCATGCGAAAATAAATAAAAATTTTTAACTTTCATTGGTTTTTAATTCAACAGTGATAAGGTATTTGAAACTTCAATACTTTATTTGGAGCATTAAACAATAACTTATAATGAATATTCTTTTGAACATCTTGAGTAATTGTTTTAATATTTGCTCGATTTCATATCAAACATTTTTCTTATATAAGAAGATTGTTTAAACAATATTTTCTTGATAAACCCACAGACCATTTAACGTGGATTTTTTAAAGAATATTTGTCATAAATGTTTTTAAGTCTTAAGTATTACCGCAATGGTGATGTTTTAAAAAACGAACTGACAATGTTGCAAAATTTTACTGATCATTACCAATGTCATGATTTCATCCCAGCGAAGGAATTTTTTTAGCCTCAGCATTTATGCTAACGAGGGTATATACACTTTCATACGGGCAAAATGTGCCTCATCGAAATAATGGTTTTAGACCCTAAGTATGTTTGGACGAAATGTGTTTCAGACAATTTGGAGTCGATTGAGCAATGTCCGTCCGTCTGTCTGTTCGAAGATGGGCTATATCGGTCCACTCCTTCCGGTACCTCCCCCACAAAAGTTCGAAAATGTTCGGAAAATTTGTGCGCACGATAACTCTTGAAGGGAGTAACCGATTTGGTCCATAATATGCCCATCGTAAAGTGTGTACCAGACTTAGATTAGGTTTCAATATGGACTCAATCGGTCCACTCCTTCGGGTACCTCCCACACAAAATTTCGGAAAAGTTCAGTTTAGGGCCATCTCGCTAAGCGCTTTGATTTTGGTTTTGATTTGATTTTTGATTTTGGTATTCACTGCACCCCATACGACGGTACAAGTTTCCTTAGGGGCAAGTCCATACTTCCTGAGAAAATAGCATGAAAGTTGCAAAAAACCCCTATGACACCGTGTGAGGTGGTTGGAGCGCAAGATAACTCTCGAACGGATCTGCCGATTCGGCCCAAAATTTAACCTTAATAATATTTTGTCCAAACATAGTTTTAGTTCGAAGATAAGTCATATCGGTCCACTCCGTCAGGTACCTCCCCCACAAAAGTTCAAAAATGTTCGAAAAAATTGTTCGTATAGTAATTCTTGAAGGGAGTTTCCGAATTGGTCCATACTTTACACATCCTAATATATCTACAAGATATAGATCAGGTTCAAATATGGACTATATTTGTCCACTCCATCCGGTACCCCCCACACAAAATTTAGGATAAGTTCACTTTAAGACCTGCTATCGAATCACTTTGATTTTTGTTGAAGAACTTGTATTCGCTGCCTCAATTGCGATGATAAACGTTTTTTCAGGGGCAAGTCCATACTTCTTGAGCAAACAGTCCGAAGGGTGTCAAAACCCTCTATGATGCCAAGTGGCTGGAGATCCACTTCCCTAATCAATATTTTTGTCGGTTCAAACGCCCAAAATTTTTAAAAACACTTAAATACATACGTTTTTTGGGAAAAAGTTGTTTCAGTTTATACAGGCTGAGGGTATATCTCTGTCGGCAAAGCCGACTGATACTTTTTTACTTGTTAAAGAATATTTTTAATAAAACCACAGACCATTTTTTTAATTTTTAAAGAATATTGTTACGAATGTAACTGATAGCTTATGTTAATTTAGTTTAATTTCCGTTAATTTAAAAATTTGAATTGTAACGTAACGTTTTTTATTACACAGTTTCTTTATTTAAGCAACAACAACTACCATGTAGAATTATCTTCATCGTTCTAGTTCATTCATTAATGTGCTTTTGTTTGTTTTGCCATAATCATGTAATTATCCTTTAGTTCCTACTTCTTGTATTTCGTTTATTTGGTACAAATCGTACTGGGGAATAAAACAACGTCTACACGGAGACTAGTTAAAGTCAGTAAAAGTCAGGAGTGAGATTACGATAATCCTACAATGAAGATGAAGTTCAAGGATCTACGAAAGGAAGACTTGAAGAAGGCGCTATCTAAGTTTGGGTTGCCAACTACTGGAAGTAAGGCTGAGCTACAAAAGCGCATTTTGGAATTGTTCGAGCGCCTCAGAATGGACATCGACGAATATGAGTTTGATATTAGAGATGAAACTTCAGACGCGGTTCCGAGTTATACGGAGGTTGCAAAAGTGATTGCAGTAACGTTGGCGAAGGAATTTAGTAAGAGAATGGAAGAGGAATCTATTGCAATAAATGAAAGCTTCAAATGTCTGACGGACAAATTTTAGAAAAATCAGCGAAAGACTCGAGAATATTACTCAAGTTATTGAAAAGCGATTCGAGGTTGTGGAAAACCATTTAAAGAAATTGGATAGGCAATTTCTGGCCCACGACGAGAAAATTGTGAATCTGGAAAAGAAAATGTCTGAACTGGAAATCAAAGGAGGACCAGTGCGAGTTATTGATAACACTCTGAAAATCAACCCTCCGGAATTCGACGGATCTACATCCTTTGATGTCTTTAAATTACAATTTGAGACGGTTGCTTCGAGAAATTCGTGGAACGATAACGGCAAGCCGGTTCGACTACTTATGGCATTGAAGGGCGGTGCTGCTGACGTATTACAGAATATTCCCGCCGCTTCTAGAAACAGTTATGGAGATATAATGGCTAATCTTGAACTTAAGTACGGTGGCGGACATAAGCAAGAGACAATGGTGAAACCTCAGGCTTGCAATGTGCGGAGGCTAGAAGAGGACAACAATCCCCAGGCCGTTGTCGAACTAATGAAAGATGCACTAATGCAGGTAATAGATAAAGTGAAACGAGGGGCTGGAAAAACGAGAAAGATTTGCTACAACTGTCGGAAAGTTGGACACATTGCACGGGAATGCAGATTGCGACAACAAAGGCCCAGATCCGCCTCACCGCCTTCGAAAAGCGACGACCAACTGGTGGCCAAGAATCTGAAAAGAGAGAGACATCAGGTGAATCAAATAAAGTGAATTCCTTCAATCACGAGGCGTCGCTGGCAGAGGATGAAAACGATGGTCCCACAATTTCTATAGCCATAGTCCAGCAGAAGAACCACAACTTAACGGTTAAAGGTTTTATCAATGGTGTATTGCGTACCTTGACATTGGACACCGGTGCAACAAAGTCCATTATTAGACCGGATTTGGTAAAAGGGAAGGTATTGCCGTTAAATGGAGTCAAATTGCGGACGGCCACAGGCGAGACTACAACGGTGCATGGAAAGGCCTACCAAAGGCTGAGCATGGGTAGAAAGTCGGTAAATTTCGATTTTATAGTGGCCGATATTGTGGACGAAGTTATACTTGGTGTAGACTTCATGATTTCCTTCAATATCAACCTGGACATAAAGCACCGTGTGATGACGGAAAGGTCCATCGAAAAGCAGCCGTACAGCAAGGAAGGAAAAGTCCGATGAAGACCAGGTGGCACTTAGGAGGGTGACCACGAAGAAAGAAGACATAACGTCGCGATTTCTTAAAAAATATTTTTCATGAAACCACAGGTAATTAAACGTGGATTTTTAACGAATATTTTTCATAAAACCGCAGACCACTAAACGTGGATTTTTTAAAGAATATTTTTCATAAAACCACAGACAATTAAACGTGGATTTTTTGTAGAATATTTTCATAAAACCGCGAACCACTAACCGCGGATTTGTTAAAAAATATTTTTCATAAAACCACAGGCCATTAAATGTGGATTTTTTTAAAAATATTTTTCATAAAACCACAGACCATTGAATGTGGTTTTTTAAAGAATATTTTTTCATAAAACCACATATCATCCCAGCAAAAATTTGGATCCGGTAGTCATTACGTAACCCATTACAAAGCAATGTAAACAAACTTCTTTTCCCATTACAAGTAATCTGAAAAGTAATGGGATACTTCTTAAAAAAATTACGGTGGCACAGTGAGTGTGTGTCCGACTATAAATCCTAGGGTTGTGTGTTCAACGCTCACTGTCAGCACGCGAGTTTTTTTTAATTAAAAAATAACAGTTCGTGGTGCACATGTGCGCTGTACATTTAAGTTCTTAAGCAACCCTTAATGTTTGTATGCGTGGCATAGTATGTAGTGTCTTTGGCTAGAAATCAGAGGGTTCGTGTGTTCAACTCACGCAGCAAGCGAAATAAAATAAAGTAATATAAAAGTAAGAAGTGTGATGAAATTAAAAAAAATCTCTACATCAACTGTCTGTTCTAAAAATAGATTTTTTTTCAACTTACTTTTCAACTTCTAGTGGCCAAAGAATAACTAGTTATTCTAGTGGTCATAAAATAACTACAAACTGAGTGCGACATGCCCTTGTAAAAATAATGGAGAAGAAAGGGGGTTTGCGAGTAGTTACGGCTGCCAAAAATCCCTTACAAAACACATGATTTTGGGAGGACTTTTGTTGCTGGGATTAAACGTGAATTTTTTAAAAAATATTTTTCATAAAACCACAGGCCATTAAACGTGGATTTTTTAAAAAATATTGTTCATAAAACCACAGACCATTGAATGTGGTTTTTTAAAGAATATTTTTTTCATAAAACCACATACCATTAAACGTGGATTTTTTAAAGAATATGTTTTATAAAACCACAGACGATTAAACGCGGAATTGTTAAAAAATATTTTTCATAAAACCACAGACCATTAAACGTGGATTTTTTAAAGAATATTTTTCATAAAACAACAGACCTTTTTTAATTTTTTAAAAAATATTTTTAATAAAACAACAGACCTTTTTTTAATCTTTTAAAGAATATTTATCATAAAAACATAGACCACTATAGGCGAATTTTTTAAGGAATATTTTTCATAAAAGCACAGACCATTAGACGTCGATTTTTTAAAGAATATTTTTTTATAAACCACAGACCATTAAACGTGGATTTTTTTGAAGAATATCTTAAATAAATCCAAAGATAATTTTTAAAATTTTTAAAGAATATTTATCACAAAACTACAGACAATTAAACGTGAATATTTTAAAAAATATTTTTCTTAAAACCACAGACCATTAAACGTGGATTTTTTAAAGAATATTTTTTATAAAACCACAGACCGTTGAACGTGGATTTTTTAAAGCGTGGATTTTTTAAAAAAATATTTGTTTACATTTTTAAAGAATATTTATCATAAAAGCAAAAACCATTAAACGTGAATTTTTTAAACATTTTAAAAGAATATTTATCATAAAACCACAGACCATTAAACGTGAATTTTTTAGATAATATTTTTCATAAAAGCAAAGACCATTAAACGTGAATTTTTTAAAAAATATTTTTCATAAAACCACAGACCATTAAAAGTGGATTTTTTAAATAATATTATTCATAAAACCATAGACCATTAAACGAGGATTTTTTAAAGAATATTTTTCATAAAAACACAGACCATTAAACGTGGATTTTTAAAGAATATTTTTCATAAAAACACAGCCCATTAAACGTGGATTTTTAAAGAATATTTTTCATAAAAACACAGACCATTAAACGTGGATTTTTAAAGAATATTTTTCATAAAAACACAGACCATTAAACGTGGATTTTTAAAGAATATTTTTAATAAAAACACAGACCATTAAACGTGGATTTTTAAAGAATATTTTTCATAAAAACACAGACCATTAAACGTGGATTTTTAAAGAATATTTTTCATAAAAACACAGACCATTAAACGTGGATTTTTAAAGAATATTTTTCATAAAAACACAGACCATTAAACGTGGATTTTTTAAAGAATATTTTTTATAAAACCACAGACCGTTGAACGTGGATTTTTTAAAGCGTGGATTTTTTAAAAAATATTTGTTTACATTTTTAAAGAATATTTATCATAAAAGCAAAGACCATTAAAGGTGAATTTTTTAAACATTTTAAAAGAATATTTATCATAAAACCACAGACCATTAAACCTGAATTTTTTAGATAATATTTTTCATAAAAGCAAAGACCATTAAACGTGAATTTTTTAAAACGTGGATTTTTTAAAAAATATTTTTCATAAAACCACAGACCATTAAAAGTGGATTTTTTAAATAATATTATTCATAAAACCACAGACCATTAAACGAGGATTTTTTAAAGAATATTTTTCATAAAAACACAGACCATTAAACGTGGATTTTTAAAGAATATTTTTCATATAAACACAGCCCATTAAACGTGGATTTTTAAAGAATATTTTTAATAAAAACACAGACCATTAAACGTGGATTTTTAAAGAATATTTTTCATAAAAACACAGACCATTAAACGTGGATTTTTAAAGAATATTTTTCATAAAAACACAGACCATTAAACGTGGATTTTTAAAGAATATTTTTAATAAAAACACAGACCATTAAACGTGGATTTTTAAAGAATATTTTTCATAAAAACACAGACCATTAAACGTGGAATTTTAAAGAATATTTTTCATAAAAACACAGACCATTAAACGTGGATTTTTAAATAATATTTTTCATAAAAACACAGACCATTAAACGTGGATTTTTAAATAATATTTTTCATAAAAACACAGACCATTAAACGTGGATTTTTAAATAATATTTTTCATAAAAACACAGACCATTAAACGTGGATTTTTAAATAATATTTTTCATAAAAACACAGACCATTAAACGTGGATTTTTAAATAATATTTTTCATAAAAACACAGACCATTAAACGTGGATTTTTAAATAATATTTTTCATAAAAACACAGACCATTAAACCTGGATTTTTAAATAATATTTTTCATAAAAACACAGACCATTAAACGTGGATTTTTAAATAATATTTTTCATAAAAACACAGACCATTAAACGTGGATTTTTAAATAATATTTTTCATAAAAACACAGAACATTAAACGTGGATTTTTAAATAATATTTTTCATAAAAACACAGACGTGGTTTTTCTGTCCAGCTTAACCTTGTAATCACCCTACAGGCCGCATTTCGGTCGGATCATCACGAAAATTTGGGAGTTGACGAGGGTCCCGGAGGGGAGGAAGTCTGTTGATTTTGGTGATGGTCGAATAATATTTAGGGGTCGGAATGGACAAAAAAATTATTTGGACAAAAAGTCAACGTTTTATTCTAATGCGTCTATAAGGGGTTTATACCAAAAGCAGAACCTAACGATATAAAGTAGGTTATCGTAGGTGGTCAAACAAAGAATATATTGCAATAGTCGCTAATGAAACCCAGCATTTAATTTTTGCGATTTTAATTATAATGACGAATGTCACAACTTTAGTTGGGGTCCTTCCAAAAGCATAGCATAGCTATGAAAGTAAAAAATCCTATCTTTGCAATGATGCAACGTAGGTTTGCGTAGGTGGTTAAACAACGGAGATATCGCAAAAGTCGGTAATGCATCCCATTTGTCCATTTTTTGTAATAACGCTACAGGTTAATGGGGGTCCCGGATAGGAAGAAGACTACATATTTTGGTGATGGCCAGATAATACTCAGGGGTTGGAATGGGCAAAAAATTATTCGGAGGAAACGTCAACGCTTTATTCAAAAGCAAACATCTTAGCCTCTATAAAGGGTTGTGATCGGATTATCACAAAATTTATGTTGGTGATGGTCGGATAATTGTTCAGGGCCGGAATGGGCAAAAACCTATGTGAAGAACATTTAACGTTTCATTCATATGCGAATATCTTCGCTTCTAGTATGCGCATTCCAAAAGAAAAGACCGTCAATCGAAGAAGATAAGATTTCCTTTACATTGTTGCAAAATAGGTTGGCGTATGTGGTCAAACAACAGAGATATCGCAAAAATCCATTTTTTTGTAATCACGCTACAAGTCGCAATTTTGATCGGATCGAAATTTTGGTCGTTTATAGGGCTCCCAGAAAGGAACAAGCATATTGAGTTTGGTGATGGTCGAATAATATTCAAGAGTCGGAATATTTCGGATGGTTTTTTACGTATGTGAAAAAAAAATAAAGTTTTATTCTTATGCGAATATCTCTGTTTTAATAGTCCTATTCCAAAAGGAAATCCCGTCAATGGATGAAGAAAATATTACCTTTATTATGATGCAAAATAGGTGGGTAACGTCCCACTTTCCCGTTTTTTATTTGAATTGTACTGACGAGTATCTCAGCTTTGGTTGGATGCGTTTCAGCAATGATGATATGTTCCCAATTGCTTTACCAAAATTGGTGAAATGCTTGAGATGTTGAAAAATTCTAATTTAGGTAATTTTGTTTCCATGTCAGATATTTCGGCTTCTGTTGGACATATTCCAAGGAGATAGCTTGATAACGAAACTATACCATCTGAGATATAAATTAATACAAAATGTGGCATTTATGGTAAAATATCAGAGTTATTGCAAAAGGAGCTAAGCTATCCCAATTGTAATATTTGAATGACAAATACATACCTCTACTCCTATTTGGTGTATTAAAGACATGTTAAATTCTAATCAAGAAGACCAGCAAAGCTTTCAATCAGTACCAAGTAGATGTCGACAGTAGTCAAATTGAAAATTCAATATTAATTATTTTGGTCCAGTTCGCCTTAAGACATTTGGTATAAAAGCAAGGTAGGTGAAAACTTTAGTATCTTCCTAAAATAAATGTTTACGAGTGCAAATATTATGCAGTAGGGTGTCACATAGTCGGCCCCTTCCCGACTATGGCCTTTGCTCGCTTGTTTCTTATGATGTTATGGTACAATTTTCCAATACTTTTCCTTGCTTTTTAAACGTTTTCTTCTCCACCTCCACAATAACCACCAAAAAGCAATTAAAACAACATCACTTTTCCACGGAATAAATAAATTAACAACGATTTTTCACTTTTCATTAAAATTATCTGTTTTCGTTACTGGAAGGAAGCACGATGTGCTCCAAAAATTGTATGTTAATTTATTGAAAAGGTAAGTGAAGATTGGCAAAAATTTAATTATGAACTTGATTATGGTTTCGGAAACCTTGTCAAAAAAGTTCTTTCTTTAGAAAATAAAAGGAAAAGGACATATTGACCTTCTGTAGAACAAAAACAAAAAAATGTTTTTATTTTATTCATGGTATTAATTTAAATTTTTATAAAGTTAATCAAATATTTTCTATACACATTTTAACATCATTGTCAAGAAATTTCCTTTTTGTGTGAGCGTGTGTTTATGCTTTTTTTCAATTTCTTATTTCAAACTTTGTTAACGATATAACTTTTAAGGTTTTAATTTAGAGTATCCCCGGTGACCTTTTCATTTTTTTGTTGTTGAAACTCCCTTTTTCGAATAAATCCTTGTTTTTTTTTTTTTGCGAAATGGCTTAAAAAATACAAAGACAACAATTTAAGGAAAATAAATCTTTCTTATCACAAACACTAAATCAAATATAGACCAGTTAAAATACCAAACACCATTTAAGATTGTCCAATAACTGTTGATTTACTTTTCTACGTCCTTTTTCTGAGTCACCATTTCATCATTGTTCGTAATGCCCTTTGTTTGGGAAAATTTAAGGTCATATTCCAGCACCATCATGCACATTTTACACACAAAAGTTACTCCACCATTAATCATCTAGAAAAAGTTGGGATATTTGTATCTGTGTGTGTGTGTGTTTATTTTTTCTATTGTTTCTACAATGTGTTTTTGTGTGGGAGACCAACGAATTATTGTATTGTATATTGCTTACCTCAGCATGATATTAAGCATTGAGCCGGATATCCCATAATCGAACAAAAGAGAAACGTCTGCATTGGACGGTTAAACAGTAGGACGGAGTCATAGTCATTTTCTTATATATTAGGGTGAACAAAAACAAAAAAAAATTGAAAGGCCTGCCCCCTAAATTTTTCCATTTTATCCAAAAACTTTATATACGAAAGTTTATGGCGTTCGGTTAACATTAACCCGTGCCACCTGAGCCAATCCAATCTATCAAAATCGTCAAAAAACCAATCTTACAAAAATTTATGAAAATCGGGTCAGATTTTGATATTTCAAATTTGCTTAATTTTAAGTTACTTTGGCCATATAATATATCGATTGGACAATGAATGTGGTCTGTAGAGCGATTTCTTGAAAAATTGCCTTTGGCCTCGGTCAGAGGGTATGGATTAAGGTTAACCTATCGGCCGGACCGAACTTGTTATACCCTTCACCACGAGTTTTATTGAAGTAAAATGGATCAATTAGTTTCCTTTCGTTTTTGAAGAAAACTAAATACGAATACACTGTGCATCGGCATTTTTGGGGGGTGGAAAATTTATTTTAGGGATGAAAGCCCTTGATGAGTATACTAAGAACCCAAAAGGAAATTTTCGCCACAGGTCAAGTTTCTGAGATATCGCGCGATGAAGGTTTTAATTTTTTCCCTATAATACTTGGGAATATAGCTCCATATCTCTGTTTGGCGTTGTTGTAGCTTCATTTTGAGGTGACATGTCTTCAGTCAAATCGATTGGCGAATCTTTTTGTAGAACATTTCATTCTAACTCAATATATATATGAAGGCGTGGACCTATACCGACAAATTTATACCCACAACGAAGACTAAGTACCTTCAAAATATCGAAAATCGAGTGGTACCGTTCTATGGGGGCTATATGATAGCGTGGACCTATAGCGACAAATTTCATATGCAATGTTTTATACCCCAAATAATGACTAAATACAAATTTCAGCCGTTTTGTTGGAATATTGAGCCCACACCCTTCAAAATACCGCAAATCGAGAGGTTCCGCTATATGAGGGTCAGAGATCATCAATAAGTTACTTGCCCCCGTAAGCCAATTGAGCACGCACAAGTTTTTTGGGCCTTTTGCTATTTTAACGCATGTGTTTTCTCGCACTCGGTATTTTTTCCACCACCACCAAAAATACTTGCGACGCACCAAGTCCGTTGCTTGTGCGTAATAAGTAAAACAAGTATTCATCATATTTTGCACTGTTACAAAACTCGCAATCGTAGATAGTTTGCCAAGTGACTTATCAAGTGGAAGCACACACACAACACTACAAAAAATAAACAATTGTAATTTTATTTGTTGTTGTTTCGTTTGTGTATGCTTTTCTTTATTTGCTTGGAATGTTATGTGTGTTTTTGCATGTTCTTTTAACGTTTGAAAATCAGTGATCTTAGCTCTCATTCTCTCGGAGAGCAAGAGACAATCGGTTGAATTACAAGGGTTGAAAACAATACTTGATGTGCAATGAGCAAAAAAGTAAGACAGAAATTGTTATTGCGTATTTAAAACTACTTGGCAAAGCATACGCAAGTGTCAAAAAATATCCATTTTTAAATAACTTATTTTTTGAGTGGCTAGCCACACTCGTACATATTTTGAGAATGGCAAGCAACACTTGCATTTATTTTTTAGAGTAGCAAGCCGCACATAAGCTTGTTTTTCAGCATGTGGCTTGTGAGTGTCAAAATCAGCTACTTGTGCACTTCTCTGATGAGGGTTAGGCCCACACCCTTATATAGCCCCCATAGAAAAGTTTTACACCACCAACGAAGACTAAGTACCAAATTTCAGAAATTTCGGTGTAAAAATAAAGCTAAAATCTTGAAAATACCGACACTTGGGCAGTACCGTTCAATGAGGGCTATATCAAAACGTGGACCGTTATAGTCCATTTGCATTACCAAACATCCTAGGTGTAATAGAAACTTCTATACCAAATTACAAAGCTCTTTAACAGACGGACGGACGGACGGACAGAAAGGCAGACGGACAGGGTTACATCAACTTAGAATTTACCCAGATCAAAAATATATATACTTTATATGGTCTCCGATGAATGTTTCTATGTGTTACAAACGGAATGAGAAATTTAATTATACCCTCATGGTGGAGGGTATAAAAATGTGAACTTTGACCGCGATTTATTTAAAAAATCCTTCTTCGTTTTTTTTTATTTTGAGAATTTAAATTACTGATTAAAAATTAAATTTTGATACTTTTGCCACAAAAGTTATTTTACACGCTAAATCATAATTGATCATTATCAACTATTATTGACACTATTCTTGACCAAAACTGTTACCTCGTGGAAACATTTGCCAGTATTGAACTATAACTGATCTCTAGCGTGGTTAAGGTTACACTACCCACAATTAAAACTGAGGGATTCCTGTATATAGTAGGCTGTAACTCGGTTATCTGACCACGTACATAAAACCACCCGGGCGTGCCCACCCGACCAAAATTTTGAAAGTTCGTGTTAGCGAAAACTTTTTATTTACCTACTATGTAAACCTTGTTTTAGACTTATATTACTGACGACATAATTTTCATTGTTTTTTCGTTGAAATGTCATAAGACTTCTTGACCAATATTCCCGTTGTTCAACAATAAATAGGAGTTAATATACATACATGTATGTTCAAAACCATAAGTCTATTAATAATTGCATTTATTTTTGGTGTTATGTATCAAGGTGGAGATCCTCGTCAATATACTTCCGAAGTAGGCTTAAAATCGCAACTAGAGTGTATACATAAGTATCATTCAATTCAGTGATATCACTTCGGTAAGGCCAACGTAGATAAATGACAAAGGAAAGCGAATGCTATCGAAAAATCTTAAAAAAATAAGGAAATAACTTTTTAAAAAATATTGTTTTCTTTGTTTACAAATTCATACATATTTATTTCAGCACAGAGAATATAGCCAAAGCGAGTGTAGCGATGTGGATACTACAACTATAAAATTTCTTAGGAAATCCAATCTTCCCGAAATAATGTACTAATACGCAACGGCCTAAATTGCGTTAAATAAATATATGTGTCCATGGAATGTTTAAGGCATCGTCGCCTGACTTCCTTGTCGTGCTTTATTTCTGACAGAATAAAAATAAAAGAATAAAGAAGGTCGAGCCAATTTCGAACAAGGTTGCCCGCCTTTTTCTTCTATATCCTTTTGTTTTTATTATGTCAGAAATAAACAAGGCAAGGAAGCCAGGCGACGAGGCTTCTTATGTATACAGGTCTTTAGATCCTTTCCTTTGAACAAAAGTTCAAAACTACAGCTTCAATTCTTCACTCTAAGGTAAGGAAGCCAGGCGACGAGGCTTCTTATGTATCCAGGTCTTTAGATCCTTTCCTTTGAACAAAAGTTCAAAACTACAACTTCAATTCTTCACTCTAATTTTTTGAGTAATTTATTAGAAGATGTGATTAGATGAGAATTGATCCACGCAGAGGAAGCGTTGGGACATCATACAATTGTATTTTTTTATGGACAGATAGAATTCAGGAGTTGTGAAAGGATGGGAAAAATGCCGAGACGCATGTCCTCTTTGTTGGACTTTAATCACGCTGCGGTGTCAGAATATGGTCAATTTTCCATGAACCAAAAATTATACACAGTTTATTATAGTTTCCACACGACGCACACTGGTCCCAACCTGCGACAAAAATCGAAAAATCGAGATCAGCAAATACCTGAAATCGGGTGGTACCGCTACATGGGGGCTATAGGAAAAACTGGACCCATATTGATGATTTTTTGGCTAAAGTATTTTTTACATATTTTTAGCATATACTGAAAAGATCAGATTGATTCGACGATTATAAATATTTATGTCGCACCTTCCGATACAAGTGGGACCACTGCACTATAGGTAATTTGGACAGGTTGTTAGGCAAAAAGTCGATTTTTGCACTTTTAATAACGCGAGTTTTCTAATTTGATTCGAAGGAAGAACATGTCAAATTCTATGGATATGCAATTTGTTTTCAAAAATATTCAAAACTCGCGGTATAATTCGAAGTTAAAATCAAACTTTCGAAGACAAAATAAAAAATATTAAAAAAGATTAAAACTCAGAGCAGAATTTAAACTCAATTTGTAAGAGTTTGGTATCAATGAAATACATAGATGTGATATTCAGTGGAATGGTGGCTGTGTGTACTTTCTGTATTAAGAAAAATTTTTCTTGAAAATGTTTGTTACAGCAGAAAAAATCGTCATAGAGGATACAACCTAAGAATTTTGTTTTTTACAAAATTGTAGTTTTATATTATAGACTTTTACAAAATTGTCCAACTTTGTCTGAAATTCTGCCACCGGGAATATCATCAGCAAAGGGTTCTAAACCAACTACATAATTACCAAGGTCCTTGCAGATTTTTTTTTTTAATTTTTTGTTTGGTGAAGGAAATGTTAAACACAAAAAAGCATCCGATTTGAAAAGAAAAAGACATTTTTTAAAGAAATACTCACCATGTGTTCTAGAAATGTACAGACGTGTCGTGGACAAATTTTTTGTTAATTATAGCCGTAATACGTTCCAACTACTGATCACGATCGCGTGGTTTATTAGGACCTTTTAAAGAAATAATATTTATAAAGATTTCTTCGCGAATCAATATTTTAAACATATCAATGTTCATAGAAATCTTTTGGCGTATCAGTATTTTAGTTCATTATAACCGTTTTCTTTTGCTTTATCCACTTTCATTGGATTGGAACGAATAAAATAGGTAACATTCTAATAGGGGATAGGAAAAAGAAAATTTGTTCATCATATCCGGCGTTCGTTATAAACGTGTTCACCTGTAAAATTCTTATTAAAGTTTACTTTTAAATATCATATGTTAAAATATTTGAAACAGTGCTTAAATTCGTCGCTATCCGCTTGTTCTTTAAAGCAGGCCTGTAAATCCTAACAAATTGTAAACAAATCTACTCGCGGGGTAACAACTTTTGTTCGTTATAATCGTGGTCGGTTTAAGAAGTTGAATGTGTGTACAAATGTTGAGAAAAATTCTTTGGAAACACACAACTTTGTTCGCTATAAACGTAGTTTCTTATAATCGATGTTCACTATATCCGAATTTTACTGTGTAATTCTATGTTTTATTTTACTTTTGCATATAAAGCATTAAAAAGGTATAAAAAGCCCATAAGTTCACCGCTATTAATTTTTGCCTCAAAAACTGACCAAATTACCTATGGTGCACTGTGCGACGGTCTGTTAAAATACAAATTCAAGCACCAAGACGTGGGTTTTTTAATTGACCAATCGTGGTATGTTGATGGGCAACTTCTGACTCTTAATCACGGTTCTGTTTGTATTAATATTCCAATTGAATAAATATAAATTTTATGCCGCAGCACCCAAAAGACAGCCGCAGCTCGTCTGTAAAAAATAAGAAAAGACGCAGACGTCTTAACACAATGATCAATAATATTTTGCTTAACTGTATCAATACAAAATATTTCTTAGGCTACTCTTACATTACAATTCTTATCACTAAACTCTATGTTCTAAAAATACAAACATTTCATAGTTGAAGAGTTTTCCCACAATGCATGTGCCATAAAATCTTAAGTGCATAGCGCACACACATACCACTATCGATACCAGCTACCACTGCATGGGGGATCTTCAACTCTTATCTTAAAACACTTCCATTATCAAATCAATGGAAAATTTGAAAATCTGTTCAAAGTATTTTGAACATGCTGCCCACTCGCAAAGAGATGGCAACAACAAAATTCTGTTCAAAGTATTTTGAACATGCTGACCGCTCGCCAAAGGATGACAAATACAAATTTTATTTAAACATAAAACAGTTCGATCCTTCGCGAAGCATTTTAAGACACTCTAACATTCTTATACAAAGTAAAGCAAAGTGAGCGCTACTTATATTAATATCAGGTATCAATTATAAACTATAATAGCATACATACAAATAAAAAATATTCAACAACAACCTCTATGTAAAATGCAAAAGACTTAATTTTACCATTGCTGCTTCCTTTTGCCGGAGTTCGTCCTGGGTTTCTTTTGGTCATCTTATTATATTTGGATTTCTCTACTGCCTTTTTCTTGGATCTTTCGTACTGTATTTTGTGATGTACCTCTTTGTTGCATATATATTCTCTCTCTTTCAGTGGACTGTATTGCTTGTTTAAGTTAAAGTCATCTTGCTTTACTAGGACAATAAATTGGTCGGCCTGTAACAGCTTATGCTCTAGTACAAATTGTTGTCCAGCCTTTTCATCTTCGTCCAAAGAATTTTCATCTATTTCTTCAACGTTGAGTTTCTCCATAGGATAAAACAAAAAAAAATCAACAACGACTTCTTCATCGGAATTCGGTATAATTTGTTCTTCTAAATCCTGCTGGCACACAAAATTTTCTTGACCCAGGAAAAATTCGGATCCATTAGTCATTACGTAACCCATTACAAAGTAATGTAAACCAGCTACTTTTCGCATTACAAGTAATCTGAAAAGTAATGTGATACTTCTTAAAAAATTACAAGGCAAACCTACTTACTTTGCTCCTCACTAAGTAATGAGGATGGTGGCACAGTGAGTGTGTGTCCGACTATAAATCCTAGGGTTGTGTGTTCAACAATATTTTCTTTGCTCCTCACTAAGTAATGAGGACGGTGGCACAACGCTCACTGTCGGCAAGCGAGTTTTTTTAGTAAAAAAATAACAATTCGTGGTGCACATGTGCGCTGCACATTTAAGTTCTTAAGCAACCCTTAATGTTCGTGTGCGTGGCAGAGTATGTAGTGTCTTTGGCTAGAAATCAGAGGGTTCTTGTGTTCAACTCGCACAGCGATCGAAATAAAATAAAGTAAAATAAAAGTAAGAAAGTGTGATGAAATTAAAAAAATCTCTACATCAACTGTTCTAAAAATAGAATTTTTTTCTACTTACTTTCCAACTTCTAGTGGCCACAGAATAACTAGTTATTCTAGTGGTCATAAAATAACTGCAAACTGAGTGCGACATGCCCTTGTATATAATGGGGAAGAAAGGGGGTTTGCGAGTAGTTACGGCTGCCAAAAATCCCTTACAAAACCCATGATTTTGGGAGAACTTTTTTTGCTGGGCATTATTGGCGACTGACGTAGATTCTATCTTCCGTTGTTCCGCTATATGTTCGCCTTCCAAACTCAGGTTTTCAACAGCATTTACATAATTTTCAAGTGTACAAGGAATTCCCCTCGCAGTGAGGGCTTGCCGGGGGCACAAACATTTTGCTGGGAGATCTGAGCATATTATCCATCTCATCCATTGTCTTCATGTAGATAATCTCAACCCGATTTAACTTGAAAAACAAAGCTCCCAAATACTCATTCTTGGCCACCTTTGGAAATAACTGATTTAGCTCCATATATATTTCCTTCAAGGTGACAATCCATCCTTCAGCTACATACGTTGCCATATTTTTCAATTTATTTGACACATAGTCGCACTGGTCTAACAAATTGTCAGCTTTCCGAAAAAAACTTTTTCAGATTCGACTTTCTTTCTTTTACTGGTTCAGCAAATACCCACGATTTAGACACAGTGTTGAAATATGGAAAATCCCATTTTATCGAACGCACTATGATCTTATAATTTTTTTCAATAAGTGATTCGCATTTGTCCTTTGACTTTTCCATTTTAGGTTTAAAATCCTCAGCACCAATCTTGGTCTCGAACTGATGTAGGTTCTCCAAATAACCCTCTAGAATGTCCATCCATTTCTTAAGTTGGGCTTCTTTGTAGACGGATACCCTTTCACATAAATATTCACAAGTTGCGACGAGCTCCTCGACTTTTCGCCAACATTGTTCTTTAAACTCCATCTCCTGGTGGTTCCTCTCAAAACCTTCAATACTAAAATCCAGTTTTGATGTCATTTTTTATATTTTCACTCTATGTCGTTGTCCAAGCCACGACAAACGCTTTACCGATCCACTTTATCGGTTTATAAAAAAACTGCCCACCTTTATTCGGACAGAAAATATTTAACAATTCTTCAAAATTGCTAAAGTATATTTTTTTATGCCAAATACTTCCATTCGCCAGTTCTATTGAGTCTCTTACCACGGGTGGGGGAAAACTCAATATTGCGAAGGACCAAATGAATAAATATAAATTTGATGCCGCAGCATCTTCACCTCCATTGTGGCGTCAGAACCATTGATCATATTACCACAATACATCTTAATATCGGCAGGTGGCGTCTTCTTCGGTGGACCACTAAAGTTCAAAATATTTTTTTAAGTGCCGTCTGTCCGAAGATCCTTTAGATTTTTTACAGAAGGTACTCCCTGTTTAGTGCGATACAGCCTTACCCGGCTCGGCAAACCCGACTGATACTTTTTACTTGTTGAGATTTTGAGGAACAAGAATCGGTATCCGATCAGTTTTTTTTTTCTTTTGTCTTTCCAAAGTCGAAGAAAAAATAGGAAAATTCCTAGAAATATTATTCATCCATTGAAAGTACTTATTTATTCCATAGCGTCCTATTTTACCCAAAATACAATAATTTTGGTTTTCTATGCTAGATGCAGTCGGTTTAAATAAACTCTTCTGCTTTTATTCAAAAAGATAATCAGCAGGAAATTCCTTATTCGTTCAATAGACATTTTAGAAGAGTGCAAAGGGTTTATTTTCTAACGTACGCTGTATCTCTGAAACTTATTCGAAGTGAAACAAAGAGACCAGTTTAACATAATCTTTACGAACATCACTGCGGTGTAACATAAATTGTATCATGAAAAATGGTTGATATATTTTTTTGCAAATTTTAAGCACAATAAAGAGTTTGTAATTTTTATAATAATCAGAATAGCTCATTACAAAAACGAGTTCATTTATTGTTGAATTAATGTTATCAAAAATTTGAAAATAAAAAAAATCACAAGAAATGTTTTTCTAGATGTCATGTTATGCCACAAACATTTAATAAATATTACATTGTTCTGAAGTCAGTAACACTATAGTCGGTCCAAATTACGATTGGACCCTTCAAAAGTACTTTAAACTTGACATCAACTGTGCCGAAAATTAATCATATATTTTGGTCAATAAGTATACAGATGTAGTTAAATTATACTCTGGGGGGGGGGGGCCCTGACTACGTCAGTGGTGTTGGGTACAAAAAATATAGGACTCCTTACGAAAGGAAGATATACGAGTTTAAGCTATTGTCGATTTTGCCCGCTAAATATTATGCGATTATTACCGAAAATTATTGGCATCTTCCTTGATCAAAACTCTTACTTTGATCAAAAATATGTCTGTATTGAACTATAACCGCGACCTCTAGCGTGATTATGGTTACACTGCACACAATAAAACGGTGGAATCCTTGTAATCCTTGTGTAACTCTGTTATTTGACCATGTACAGCAACCGTGTGCAATGCTCATTATCATCAATCAAAAGGTAAAGAGATCTTCTAAATATAATTCACGTGGCCGGAATGTACCTTTGAGGAATAAAGATAAAAGATATATATAAAAATTTTACCATTTAACCCGCTGTATATTATCTGATCATAATGTTCATGTAGACCCAAACTTTATTAAAAATGTCAGACTATCATTGCGACCTATAGAGCTGCTGGAGTTTGATTACAATTTTTAATGGACGGGCTGACGCACACACATCTCTCTTTATCTCGTCGAGATATGCATTTTGGTATACCACAAATGAGGAGGTATCGTTCTATGAAAACGTTGACCTGCACCTACAAATTTCTGGAGAAAAGTTTTGTACCCAAGCGAAAACTAAATATCAAATATCAACAAAATCGGAGAGTACCGTTCTATCGGCGTTGACATCCTCCGGCAAATTTCTGGAGAAAAGTATTGAAGCCCAGGCGAAAACTAAATACCAAAATTTGTTGTTGTTGTAGCAGCTTCTACATGTATGGGTATGTCTTCATTTTATTGATTCGGCTCTGCCTCCAACTCCAAGTTCCTAAAGGACGCCACCTGAATAGGATTAGTCCAAATTGAGAGTCGAGTCAGGTTAGTCGGGTTGGCTGGGCAGTTAAAAAGGTGGTGCGTATAAATCGGACCGGTGCCGCATGCTGGACAGATATTCTGCCTGCCAACAATCTTGGCCCAATAACAAATGAGGCGGCTGCACCAACCATATCTTAGTTGTGCTGTTACGCTGCCACGGGTGGTGGGTGATCTTCGAGTACGATACTCGCACTATAGGCTTCTAGAGCCTCAGCGATCGCATCAGTGTGAATAGGGGTTCTCTTTTATATCTCTGGACCTCCATTTCCAGATCACTATAATCCTCCCTGACTCGCATGGGAGTTCAGGCATATCCACCAGAGGGGATTTTTGTGGTCTTGCCTATAGCATCCAAACAAGTACTGCATCGTCAACATCCTATTGTGTCGGCGCACCGGCGGGATCTTGGTCTCCTCATGTAAATAGTCCACTGAAGACATGAGGTGACACCCTGTAGCTGTTCTCAGGGCAGCATTCTGGCAAATTTGTAAGTTATCCCATAGCGTATCACTTACGTTAGCAAACCACGCTGGCGCCGCATAGCTTACCACAGACCGATCTATCGCGTTATATGTGGCTAACAAAGTTTTTTTATCCGTACCCCAAGTGCTGTCAGCTAGCGACTTGAGGACCTTATTCCTGTTTTTCAACTTATCGCAGATAACTGTAGCATGCTCGTACGACCTATACTATCGAATGTGACCCCCAGGACTTTGGAGTAGTTTGTGGTCGGAATAATTGAACCATCGACCTGTACATTCAGTGGAAGCTGCATTTCTGTCGTCCATGTGGTCAACAGTGTGGCTGTTGACTTAGTGGTGGATATTTTCATATTACTCACGTGGAAAAACACTACAAGACCAATGAGATAGGCCTTTAGCCTGTCACAAATGTTATCAATGGTGGGACCTGGCGCTATGAGCGTACAATCATCCGCGTACGTAATTAACTCAATGCGGTTGGGAGGGCGTGGAATTGCAGAAAGGTAAAGGTTAAACAGTTCCGGAGATATCACCCCTCCTTAGGGAACCCCATGCTTCACTCTACGCAGTCTGGACTTCCTGTCTCTGAATTCCATGTCTGAATGGCGACCACACAAATAGTCAGAGAAGACCGGAGGGTAGTATTCTTGATATCCTCGAACAGCCTAGCATGGCTGACCGTATCAAACGTTTTGGTCAGATCCAATGCTACCATCACTGTTCTGTGGCACGGGTTGCCCTGGTTGATTCCTCGGCCTATATATGTGGAAATGGCGTGCAATTGTGGTACTATCCCAGCGAAAAGTTTGCCTCCAAAGAGGCAGTTAAATGATATGTACAAGCGATTTGGAAGTGCATCAAATTATGCATTTTCACTCATGATTTTTACAAGGGAGTGACCCCGGAAAGAGGCACTCCATTGCACCGCATTTGATCTGACCCTTTGGCATTGCATATTAACTGAAACTTTGGCACTGCATTTTAACTGACCCTTTGGCATTGCATTTTAACTGACTCTTTAGGGTAGAATAGGAGGCAGTCCAGAGCACGTGTTTTGAATAAGAAAATAAAATGCATTTATTATTTGTGTAAAACAAAAATATTAATAACTTTATTAAATTAACACAAATTATGAAAATTCTCTATTGATTTCAATCGCAAACATGTGTGTTTCCTCCGCTCTTCATTTAATCCAAGCTTAAGTGCTTTTGCTTCATCTGCTAAATGGGTTTGATATTGTCTTCCCATCACCAGTTAAGATTTCGACATGTACTTCAACAGCACTCCATTGGGAAATTTTCTTCTCGTGAGTTACCGGAAAAATGTTCACAAATTAAATATTATTTAGTTTGGTAATGTTAACACGATTATCTCTCTTTGGAAATGTATTCCGCTGCCTGTAGAGATGTGCAAACTGATTTATGTACATGTAGGGATCTCTAACAACTGCTAATAAAATGTGGTGAACGGATTGCCTTTTTCACGACTCCGTTTGCACTGCATCCGGATGCTGTTAAATTATGAGGAATTGGAGTGCCTTTTTCACAACTCCGTTGAACTGCCTCCGGATGTTGTTAAAATGTGACAAATGGATGTGATTCTTTGGATTGCATCCAAATGCGGTTAAAATGTGAGGAATGGAGTGCCTTTTTCACGACTCCGTTTGAACTGCATAAAAACATGCCGTGAAAGAACTAGTCTACATTGCACTACTTCCAATTTATTTTGCTGGGTATGCTACTTCCGGAACCCGTGTTGATGATCAGCAACTGGATGACTTTACGCCACGGATAACATCTGCAACATCATCCATCGTAAATTGTGGCGGTTCTTCCTCGGCTGGAAGAGATCACAAACGACGTAAAACACTTCTCTTCTCCCCGTCGCTATCGGGGTGCTCAAAAAATTGTCGGCAGAAATAGCCCGCGCAACTCTTCGGATCTGTCACAGCCACGCCGTAAACATGACAGATGTCCGATCCCTCCTACTAGGGTTCGATAGCGCTTTAACTGTTGTCCACAATTTATTACAACCGGCCTCAATGTTGCAGCACATCAGATGTTCTAGCCCCTTTTTCCGCTTGTGTTCACCGACTAATCTATTGACTTCCACTGTCAGTTCTCTGACTCTGGGGTAATGAGCTAATCCCGTCGCCTCTGCTGGGAAATTAGGTCTAATTTCAGGTATTCGACCGGCAGGAATATAGCGAGCGGCTGCAGCAGTGATGATGTCTTGAAATTTCCTCTCTGCTACCCGAACATCCGAAGCGTTGGTTAGTGAACTCTCTGAAACCTGGCCAATCAGCATTCACATGGTTAATGAAAGTTGTGAAGTCTGGTGGTCTATTGATGGAGATGAGGGTTGGGAGATGGTCCGACCCAAGGGAAATTACGGATTGCCATGTGACGTCATTCGTTAGACCGGGTGACACGATGGATATGTCAGGCGAACTGTGGCAGTCTCCTCTAACCCTGGTGGGTGCGTCCTCGTTCGCAGTGCAGAATGTGGAGCTATCCATTTGCTCAGCCAAATATCTGGTCATTCCTTAGGGCTGAATGCCATAACTCATGATGCGCATTGAAATCCCCTTGGACCAGCCGGTTATCACCTCTCAACAGGCAGATATCGCGGGGCATAGCTATTAATCGGCGGGACATACACATTCAGCAGTTCTATCTCGGCGGTTCCACACCTAACCGCTACCCCCATACACTCCAAGTATGGATCCCTAGAATCTAGCTCAGGCGAGATAGGTCTGTACTGGACAGACTGGTGCAGTAGGAATGCAAGCCCACCACCCCCACTTCTCGTACGATCCAGGCGTTGAACGTTGTATCCGTCACAACTCCGAAGACTGCAGTTGTTGTTCAGCTTCATTTCCTGAATCGCCGCGATCATTATATTTCTTCGACTCATAAATTCACGATCTCTCAAACTGCAGGAATGTCACATTGGGGAGATTACGTGGGAGTTTCATAGTCCGATGATGATGATAAAGACTCACTGGGGATCATGTTTGCGTAGCACGGAGCAATATGAACCCTGTCGTAATACTCCCAAAGGAAGGTCAGGTCTGAACAGTTCCTGAAATGCACCCATGCACCCGTTGCATCTAAGCGACACCGACCTACGGTGGATGAGACGCTGACAAAGGATGGACATTTTTTTGGTCACCCTAATGTATGTAACCTGTTTTCAATACCAACAGTTCCAGGGACTTACAACAGATTTCAATCCGTTCGGACGATAGAGTAACGGGCGGACATGGACGGACATCGATGTAGAATTGCACGCTAATCAAGAATATATTTACTTTGTGAAATTTTGAAAAGTTATTTCTAGGAGTTACAAACGGAATGACAAACTTCAAATTTGCTCCACAGTATAGTGGAGGGTATAAAAATCCTAGTGATAACTCGTTTAACTCGAAAATGTATCGGGAACGGTCCACTTATTTCAAAATTTACATAAGTCGACTTTTGTAGTTTTATTTGAAAACCACAGAATGATAGTTGGAAAACAAGTGGGGATAGGAAAGGGTGAATCTATATTCTGAACTTTGGTCAGTTTACTTATTATCCTCATGTGGATTTTCCGCTAACGAAGTAGCGACCATTTACTATATATACATTAGGCCTTCGCGTTATGATTCTTGGGATTGAACTGAACAAAAAAGTCCACTAGGATTTGCGATCCAACACAAAGACAAAAATTGCAGCCAACACAATAGTTAAGAACTCTCTAGTACATCGCAAAAGCATTAGAACGCTCCTTCAGGCAGTTCTGGCCTTGGGAAGGTGCACATTTTTCGGAAAATATCGATAAATGACACTGTGCTACAAAGGTTGACCAGAAAAATATTCAAGCGTTCTGTTATAAAATTCTTTCGTGTTGGGGTCCATGGACAGCGAAAATACCTTTGGTTCTTTTTTCTTTTTAAAGAGGTATTCACCTTTCTTTTCTGGTCAACCTTTGTAGCACAGTGTCATTTATCGATATTTTCCGAAAAATGTGCACCTTCCCAAGGCCAGAACTGCCTGAAGGAGCGTTCTAATGCTTTTGCGATGTACTAGAGAGTTCTTAACTATTGTGTTGGCTGCAATTTTTGTCTTTGTGTTGGAGAAATAATAGCTTATTCGAAAGATATTATTTACCTCATTAATAGGAAAAAGGTTCAATAGAAATCCGTTGTGAAAAAAGAAGAGATGCCCGTTTAAATTTGAAAATGTAAGAAACCCAGATTTTCACTACTTTTACCGTTATAAAACAATAAAACGAAGTGACCCAAACGAACCAAAGGTATTTTCGTTGTCCATGGACCCCAACACGATAGAATTTTGTAACAGAACGCTTGAATTTTGTAACAGAACGCTTGGTCAACTTTTGTAGCACAGTGTCATTTATTGATATCTGCCAAAAACTTTGCGCAGTCTCAAGGCCGAAACCAATACTTTTGCAGTGTACTAGAGAGTTCTTAATTATTGTGTTGGCTAAAATTTTGGTTTTTGTGTTGGATCGCAAATCTCATTAGTTTGGCTGTTATATGCCAAAATATCCAAAAAACGTCAATAAAAACCTTCAATTCAAAATCAGGAGGCTCGATTTTCACAGTAGACATATGGTCTAGTGGACTTTTTTCTCAATTCAATCCCAGGAATCAGAAACGCGAAGGGCCCATTAAGGTTTTTTCCGTCAACACAAATCGCCCCGGCCTGATATACATATTCTTATGCCAATAGAACACAATTTTTTCTGCCTAGTCCTAACATAAAATACTAAATTACATATTCTTATACTTGGATTAAGACTGGGAAATTTTCTAAACGTTGAGAGTCTGAAACGTGAAATTATATCCAATTCAGATGAGAAATGACTCTGAAAACATTACAATACCTATTTATTATCTACACCTATTATTATATACTAATCGGATACTTTATAAAATCCATTATAAAAGGCACAACTACTAAATGACATATATATGGTCAGGAGGATATGGACAAACAAACCCTTAACATATCTTATAGAAAGTTCCCATTACAGTTTCCAGTCAAACTATAGCCTTTTTAGAAGACACATTGAATTTAAGCTATAAGCTGTAATTGAGAAATACACTTAACGCAAATGGTGTTTTCTTTAAGAGTACACGTTATCTTTTCCGTGTTAAAGCTTTATTCGGTGTAACACATATAAGGGTGGTTAGCTGATGAAATGCTGCCAAAATATCATAATAAAGTACAAACATAAACATGCCTGTTTTCTCAAATCACATAGCCTTAAAGCAGTTTCCTTGATTGTATCTCCATGCACGTACATACATACATACATACATATGGATGTGTATACACGTGTTAGGTTAAAGGAAACGACAATGACATTGACACAAATTGCTATAATGAAATGCCTATTTTATGTGTTAAAATCCTCTGGTGTGTGTTTGTGTTTCCTGCCTCTATCAGGCATCTTAAAGCTTTTAAAGTCTTACTAATGATGAATAAACAAAAACTTTTGTTTTCCAAGATTTATTTTCTGTTTTGTTTAAACAAAAAATGATACACTTGAAAATCAATCTATTTACACAAAGAAAATGATTTAAGATCTTATCACAAATGATGAATACATTTTATTTGTCGAATAAACTTTATTGTTGTTCATTTTGTTGGTTTTGTATTTAGTCACCTGTAGGAAACATTACAATATCTTATTAAGATTTAAACATGAGATAATATAAATATATTTAAGTGCACATTCACACATATCAGTTTAGTGTAAGTAAAATCTTATTTAGTAAATAAATTCTGGAAGGCTTTTATCGGCAAATAATAATAATCTGCTTTAGTTTAAAAAGTAATTTAGGTTGAGAAGAAGGGCGACGTAAATCGCCAACTGTCCGTATAGACATGCATAGTAGTGTTGGGAAATCTCGTTCTTTGAGCGGGTCGATCTTTTTCATTCCGTTCACCCAAAAGATCCGGGTCTTTCACTTCGTTCGTTGGCTCTTTTTCATTCAATAAAACATTTTCAGTCCATCATTTTCTTTTGAATGGTTCCTCTTTTCTACATTGATTGTTTTGTGTGTGTCAGTTTGTGATGCTTGCGTTAACGCAGCTTTGTGAGTTTGTTTGTGTGCAAAAAATGGTGGTGGTGATTTTGAATATGAACGAAAGAAGCACAAAGAACCAGAGAAGCTAACATAACGAGATGAACATTATGATCTACTGAACGACACGAGCTACTGAACGTTATGAGCTAACTGAATCATGGATTGTTTTGTGTGTGCAAATTTGTGGTGCTTGCGCTAACACAGCTTGTGTACGTAGATTTTGCGTGTAAAACTAATTATGGTGGTTCTGCTGTTAATTTTGTAAGCAGTAATGTCTTGGTCATCAGGGATCTAAATGAACGACATAAACGAATGTGCTGGATACGGATCCGTTCGTTCTTTTCACGGAATCGTCCCTTGGAACCGGTTCGATCATGAACGACACAACTCTGATAACGGTACTCGCTGTAATTGAACATTTGAGCTTCCCTGTAATCACAATACTTCTTCACAAAAAATCGTCAACATCGGTCCATGTTTTGATGTAGTTCCCATACAACGCTACCTCCTGATTTTCGGTTTTCTTACTTTGACATTTGAGGTTCCCTGCAGTTACACAACTTTTCCACCACAAATTGTCAAGATAGGCCCAAACTTTTATATTATATTAAGGTACCACCTGCACGAAAACGCAAAGAGTTTTTTTAAGAGTAACATATCATAATTGTTTTGTAAATATTAGGAAAAAGAAATCTGGCATATATACTGACATAGCGTTTGTATGGGCCACTTCGTTATCTTTATGAAACAAAATATCAAGTTTTAAGTGCGTTTTTAAGTGGTTCGCGGATTAAGTCGCCAAACTAAGTATGGACCATTTGCAGTGGAATACTTGGCTAACTAATTCAATAAAACTTTTATGAATTTACAGTTTGACAAGGAAATGTTTTCAAACCGAGAAAACGAACACTTTTCACGCATTAAATAGTAAAAAATTACAAACTTATTTAAGACCAAATTGAATGGATAAATAAAAAATTAACCCACTTAGTTCAACAATAATAACCAAAAGAATAATTAACATGTATTGCAAGGTGCCAAGAAAATGTTTTCAAAATGTAATAATTAAGGTTCCTTAATACCCATATTTTCAGTAAATGTAAAAATCATGACATTTTATGAATTTTATTCCTAACAAGGGTTAGTTGCTAACAAGAGGGTTACCATATGGACCAAGGGGGTACCAGACAATGTCCTATATATCTCAAGCCGAAAATATCTAAAAACTAAGACGTTTTATGAGTATTTTGGTTTACTAAGATGTACTGCCATCAATTACAATGAATATTACCTACAGAAGAACTCAATCAGGAGAGTTGCCAGATCGACTAAAAAAGTACCATGTCTTATTAGCAGTAAACGGGGCCACCTATACCCATAACCAGGACCGACAGGTGGTTTATTTACCTCTGAATTAATTAAGAGATAAGAATATTTCATAAAACAGTCGAAAATAGCATATTTGGAGGCTAATATTCCTTAAAAAATGTGTGGGTTACAGATTTCTACAATTTTCGCAAATGCTTACTACTCTTAAGTAATACTGTGGCATAATTTTCTAGGTGACGGAAAAATAATGCTGCAGTGTTACCATGGTATACCATCAAAGCCAAAAAACTTACTAGAAGTCCCCAATCGGGCTGTTAATAGTTAAAATCGGATGTCTATAGCAAGCTCAGTATAATCTAGCAATATCTTCCATATGTATTTCTAAACGATTTTTGTACTTCTTGGTTATATTTTGGTTTGTTTTAGTGAATTTCAGTTAAATAAACCAATTTTAAAATCTAATTGTGGGCCTAGGAGGTCCAGTTTGCTGTTATTAAGACTTGGTACTTTTTAGTCGATCTGGCAACCCTCCTGATCGAGTTCTGCTGTTGGTAATATTCATTGTAATTGATGGCAGTCCATTTTGGTAATCCAAAATACTAATAAAACGTCTTAGTTTTTAGATATTCTCGGTTTGAGACATACTCGTATAGGACATTGCTTACATGCAATATGATCTGGTACCCCCTTGGTGCATATAGTAACCCTCCTAGTGGGTATATTCCATGCCTAATATTGTTGATACTTGCTAGCAACTAATCCTTGTTAAGAATAAAATTCATAAAATGTAATGATTTTTTAGCATTTACCGAAAACATGGAGTATTTTTGAACCTTAATTTCATTTTGAAAACATTTTCTTGGCACCTTGCAATACGTGTTAATTATTCTTTTGGTTATTATTGTTGAACTAAGTGGGTTCATTTTTATTTATCCGTTCAATTTGGTCTTAAATAAGTCGAATTTTTGCAAAAATCCCGACATTTTTATCACAACTATTTGTCGTTTTTTACTAATTAATGCATGAAAAGTGTTCGTTTTCTCAGTTTGAAAACATTTCCTTGGCAAACTGTATATGCTTTCAAATTTCCTTAAAGTTCCACTAAACTTCCCTTATTTCGCACTGAGCGCTGTAGGGTTCTTATTTTATTTATCTAAAATAAAATTAACAATATTTATTATTATAAACAACCTTTAAACCTTAAGCCTTACCAACCTTACTATTTTAGTTTGTTCAATTTTAATCACAAAATAATTTGTTCCGCTACGTATTAGTAACCTTACAGCTGCGAAATAACTAAAAACTAAAAAAAAACACTCTCAATGGAAGTTCGAGAATTTTGTATGAAATAAATAGAAAATTCTCTTTAGAGTATGGTCAGATATTGAAAAAAGTGCAGAGATTCTTATACGAAAATTGAATCGGTTTCTAAATTAAATTTCTAAATTGAAAATCGGTTAAATTTCTAAGGGAAATTTGAAAACTCGAGAAATTTTCTAATCAAGCGTCAGAAAAACTCGGAAACAATCTGAAATCAGAGACTTCAGCAAAAATTATTATCTGGGTATAAAGGTACATCACAACACTAGCACACTCTTCATAAATTACCCAGCCCAGAATTTAAATATTTACAACTACTAACATTACGAAATTAGAAACGACATAAACACAGTACATCTTTCGTCTCTTGAATGGAACGGCAAATTCTAGAAGAATTGGCGAAGGAGAATAAATCATGGAATGAAATGAAAACATTTGCTTTAAATCGCAATAATTGAAAAAAAAACTTTGTTGTGGCCTTATTTTCCATTGTAGAAATAGTAACGTGAACGTTTCGTATATTCCTATACTAGGTCATTACCATCAACGCCGGCTGCACATAACACCGGTCGATCGGCATAGTGCACAAATTTAACTCCAATGCAATTAACAATAATTTGTCCACTATAATTCTCAAAAGAGAGAGATGGAAAAGCGGGAGTGTGAAAAAATCGAGATGTACAGGAGCCAGAATGAAGTCCGAAAATTCTACCAAAGAGTCAAGCATCAAACTGATGGCTTTGGTACAGGCACATCCTCCTGTAGAGACCAGCATGGTAATTTGGTAACTGATACAGATAGTGTACTCAGGATATGGAAAGAACATTTTTCAAATCTGTTGGTATCCAATAGAAGCGAAAACGACGAAGATACCACAGTCCCAATCCCAGAAGATGGTATTGAATGTATACCGCCCAGCCAAGATGAGGTAAAGACAGCAATAAATCGGCTAAAGAATAATAAGGCAGCAGGGGCCGATGGCTTACCAGCCGAGCTGTTCAAAACCGGAGGCGACACGCTGATAAGGTGTATTCATCAGCTAATTAGCACCATCTGGCAGGAAGAACGAGTACCCGACGATTGGAACCTTAGTATCCTGTGCCCCGTCCACAAGAAGGGAGATAAGACTGTATGCTCTAACTATAGGGGCATAAGTCTACTCCCTATTGCCTACAAGATCGTGTCAGGGATATTGTGCGAACGACTAAAGCCTATGGTCAACGAGATAATTGGACCATACCAATGCGGCTTTAGACCTGGCAAGTCCACCATTGACCAGATATTAACCCTGCGGCAAATCCTGGAGAAGACCCAAGAGATGCAGATCGACACCTACCACCTTTTTGTCGATTATAAAGCAGCCTTCGACAGCCCGCTGCGTTCAAAGGTATTCCAAGCCATGTCTGGATTTGGTATTCCCGCAAAGCTCATCCGGCTTTGTAAAATGGCTTAAACTGACACGAGGTCCTCAGTTAAAATAGGAAAGAACCTCTCCGAAGAGTTTGGTACCAAAAGAGGTTTCAGACAAGGAGACAGCCTTTCGTGTGACCTCTTCAACATCCTGCTAGAAAAGGTTATACGAGAGGCAAACGTCAAAAGAAGTGGCACAATCTACACCAATAGTCACATGTTACTTGCTTATGCTGATGATATAGACATCATGGGCCGATCAGTAAAAGAAGTAACTGATACCTTTATAAAGGTCGAAGGAGAATCTGCTAAAGTGGGTCTGGCGGTAAACGGTGAGAAGACCAAGTTGATGGTGTCGACGCGCAATGCGTGCATTGAGCCCGGACCGACTGTGGAAGTTGGTTCCTATAATATTGAGGTAGTTAAAGACTTCGTCTACCTCGGCACCTCCGTAAACACAACAAACGACATCAGTTGTGAAATAAAAAGAAGAATTGTATTGGCCAACAGATGCTACTTTGGTTTAAGTAAGCAGTTTAAAAACAAAGCCACATCTCGTCAAACAAAAATAATGCTCTACAAAACACTGATACTACCCGTGCTGATGTATGGCTCCGAATCCTGGGTACTTGCGCAAGCAGACATGGCAGTGATTGGTGTGTTTGAGAGAAAAATTCTTCGAAAGATCTACGGACCAATCTGCGTTGACGGTGAATATCGACGTCGCATGAACCACGAGCTGTATCTGCTATACAACGACATCAATATAGTTAAACGTATCGAGATGCAGCGATTGCGTTGGCTAGGCCATATCATAAGAATGAGCGATGATGAACCCGCTAAAAAGGCGTATGAATACATGCCACATGGCGGTGCACGCAGAATTGGCAGGCCAAGGAATAGATGGCGCAAACAAGTGGATGATGAGATGAAAAGGCGCGGTATTCCAGAGTGCAAAGCAACAAATAGAGAGGAATGGAGATCTCTTCTTAGTTCGGCCTATAGAACAAATGTTCTGTAATGGGCCAGCTAAGTAAGTAAGTATAATTCTCATTAACCTTGTGTTACCAACCGAATTTGAAACGAATTTCAATTTGTCCTCACAGAAGAGGTCAAACACCAGCCGACAACTGACCTCTTTTCCGACAACAACCCGAATAGTACAGAGCCGAGCCACAAACCCCACTACGTTCGACATAAAAGCTTTGTTCCTTTACTTTTTTAATGGTACGGGTGGTAAAAGAGAAAAGTGTCAAAATTGCTCAAAATTGCTCTCTCGTGAACATTTTTACCAGAAAAGTAAAGGAACGGAAAAATGGTAGATCTGGCAGCAATGTCAAAAAGAAACATAAAAAAATCAATTTTCGTCTTTTATTTCACAGTTTTTAATTTAGTTTTGTCAACGTTCGACTTTTTCTTCTGTTATTCGTGAAATAATCGTCAAACAAAAGTCGAAAAATCAGTTCTGCCATTTTTTACCTGCAGAAATTTTGCTGGTAGCCTGTGGTAGAAGAGAAAGCCATTTTCGCTCTCTCACTCTCTTAAAAATTGCTTCCAGTTTTGCCACTTTTCGGGGTTAAGGAACGCTTTGCAGGTTAAAAATGGTAACAAATGGGAAAAATGGTAACCTCAGGTAAGTAAAGGAACACAGCTAAAATCTCCGCATTACCGTATGCACAACATTTTGTTGCAATTTTGGTATAATGTATGCCAGATTCAATAAAAAATCTGCAATTTTACAGAAATTTAATGCTACGCGCCTCAGAAGACACAATTAAGGCAATTTGTGCATTCAACTGCAGTCAATTTCCAAAATAAAAATAATAAATATACTCGTTTCATTTATTACTACCCATGTGACTTTCCAAAACATATCATCTCATTACTATGGAGTTTATTTATATTTTTACCATTCACAAAATCCTGTCAACTATGTTAAAAATCTGAAAATCTATGTTTATTTCAAAGGATAAAAACATTTCTGCAAAATTTAAAAATATTGTCCCAGAAAGGTATATTTTTCTAGAAGTAACATAAATTATGCAGAATAAAAATCTCTGCAAAAACGTGATACTTGAAAATTCATTCATGTATGTGGCAGCGTTGTTGTGTTTTGTTAAAGACATTCAGCACAAATCACTATTTTCGTATGAAACAAAAGATTGCGAATTCTTCATCTAACAAAAACAACCCTAAAGAAAGAGACGTTCTTTGAGTGTTCCAAATACATGTAAGATTTCTGCAATAGCTTGTATCACATTTTCTACATATTTTGCTTATTTCAGTAACACATTCAGCAGAGGTAACAATGACCCGATCTATTATTCAAATGCGTTCCTTGTTGTTTGGCATTCATTCATGTAAAGGTGTGATTTTTCATACCAAAAATTCCAAACGTAACTTTCTTCTACTGCTCACAATGCACACAACTACAGACATAGCGACAGGGATATGTAGGACATTCATCATTTGAATATGCATGTAAGAATGAAAAGTGATACACATGAATACCTGCAGACACACTTTTCAGTAGATTGTACACACCCACCATACCATTGCCATATCGTTTTCGAACTTTTCTCGATAGTTTTTCGGATATTTTGTTCGAGAACGACACACGAGAATGAATTGAAAACGATTCATTCGTAGCTCAGTTTGTGGCAGGAAAACCTTCGATTTCGAATATCAGTAATAATATTATTAGCGAATGAATGACGATAGTTTCTACGATAGTGGCGAAAAACATTTTTGTTGAGTTTCTTGATCTTTCTGTTATGTGCCTTTTTCGTTTTTATACCCTACACCACTATGTGGGGAGGGTATTATAAGTTGGTTTTGGCCAAAAATTTTGTAACGCATCGAAATAATGGTCGCAGACCCATACTTATATATACCAAAATGAATGTCTCGACGAGCTGAGTCGATCTGGCTATGTGTGTCCGTCCGTCCGTCTGTCCGTCTGTCCGTCTGTCCATCTAAACCTTGTAATCACGCTACAGGTCGCAATTTTGATCGGATTGTCACAAAATTTTGCATGTTGATAGGGGTCCCTGAGGGGAAGAAGCCTATTGATTTTGGTGATGGTCGGATAATATTTAGGGGTCGGAAAGGGTAAAAAACTTAGGTGGATAAAATGACAACGTTTTTTCCAAAGTGAATATCTCAGCTTCTGTATGGGGTATACTAAAAGCAAAACCTGACAATGAAAGTAGAAAATATCACCTTTCTAATGATGTAAAGCAGGTGCTCGTAGGTGATCAAACAGCGAAGATATCACAAAAGAAGCAAATAAAACCCCAATTTTCATTTTTGCGATTTTAATTATATTGGCGAATATCACAGCTTTGGTTGAAAACGTTCCAAAAGCAAAGTCTGACTCTGAAAGTAGAAGATCTCCTCTTTACAATGATGCAAACTAGGTCGGCGTTGGTAACCAAATAACGGAGATATCGCAATAGTCGGTAATACATCCCATTTTTCTATTTTTTTGGAAATCACGCTGCAGGTCGCAATTTTGATCGGATCGTCACGAAGATTTGAGGGTTAATGGGGGTCTCATAGATGAAGAAGGCTATTGATGATGGTCGGATAATAATTAGGGGTCGGACTGGGCAAACAGTTATTTGGAGAAAAGTCAACATTTTATTTTAAAGCCAATATCTCTGTTTCTTTAAGAGGTATATCAAAAGCAAAGCCTGGCAAGGAAAGTAGAAAATATCACCTTTACAACGATGTAAAGTAGGTTGTCGTAGGTGGTCAAATAGCAGAGATATGGCAATAGTCGATAATGCATCCCATTTTCCGATTTTTTTGTAATCACGCTACAGGTAGCAATTTTGATCGGATCGTCACGAAATGTTAGCGGTTAATGGGGGTCCCAAAGGGAAAGAAGCCTATTGATTTTGATGATGGTAGGATACTATTCAGGGGTCGGAATGGGCAAACACTTATTTGGAGAAAGCTCAACGTTTTATTTCAAAGCCAATATCTCTGTTTCTTTAAGAGGTATATCTAAAGCAAAACCTGACAAGGAAAATATACAATATCACCTTTACAAGGATGTAAAGCAGGTTGTCGTAACAACAGAGATATCGCAATAGTAGATAATGCATCCCATTTTTCGATTTTTTTGTAATCACGCTACAAGTCGCAATTTTGATTGGATCGTCAATAATTTTTTGGGAGTTGATGCGGGTCCTACAGAGGAAGAAGCCTATTTAGTTTGGTGATGGTCGGATAATATTCAAGAGTCGGACTAAGCGAAAAGCTTATGTGGAGAAAAGTCAACGTTTTTATGCGAATATCTCCGCTTCTGGTTGGAGTATTCCAAAAGGAATACCCTTTAATGGAAGAAGAAAAGATCTCGTTTATATTGATGCAAAGTATGTTGGCGTAAGTGAGCAAACCGAGATATTGCAAAATTCAGTAATATACCCAATATTTCCATTTTTGTAATCACGCTACAAGTTGGAATTTTGATCGGATAGTGACGAAATTTTTGGGGGTAGATGGGGGCCCCAAAGAGGAAGAAGCCTATTGATTTTGGTGATAGTCGGATAATATTTAGGGGTCGGAATGGGGAAAAACTCATTTGGAGACAAATTCAAAGTATTATTCTTTGTGAATATATCGGCTTCTAGTAGGGGTATTCCAACGGCAAAGCCTGTCAATGGAAGAAGAAAATATTACCTTTACATTGGTGTAAAGCAGGTTGGCGAAGGTGGTCAAACAAGGGAGATACCAAAATAGTCGGTAATGCATCCAATTCTTCCATTTTGTGCAATCAAGCTACAGGTCGTAATTTTGATCGGATGGTCACGAAATTTTGGTTGCTTATGAGGGTCCCAGAGAGAAAGAGGCATATTATTTTTGGTGGTAGTCGGATTATATTCCCTAAAAGAAATGTTTACCAGTGAAAAGTTTATGCACAGAGGTAGTGGTGTAGGGTATCACATGGTCGGCCCCGTCCCGACTATAGCCTTTGCTCACTTGTTATTTCTTTGTTATGTTTGCGACTCGATATGTAACTATTGAAAAACATTGTTGTCTTGTGTTTGGCAACCTACCCATATGTTGTCTTTATCAACACTTATCGTTTATATTATACGTAGCATTTTTATCGAAATTATTTGAAAAAGCAAATTGGAATTTTAGTCTTATGCCAGACTATGAAAATTTTCAATAACATGAAAATGAGTTTATACACGCAGAAAAATTTATGTTAGAAATATGTTTGGATCCAAACAAATATATGTTTGGGACCGGTTGCAAACAAATTAATGTTTGGATCCAAACATAATATGTTTGGGTCCAAACAAATATATGTTTGCAACATTTTGTAACATATCTCAATTTGATATGTTTGGGTACCAACATATTTTTTATGTTAGAACATTTTTTCATGGGTGGAGAGAGGATGTTTGTCAACGAGAGTAATAACAGTGCTCTCGCGGCTGTGGATTGCAGTTTTATAATGAAGAGTTGTGTGTATTGTATAATAGAAGACGTAGAAGCGAAGAAGGGGGCTTTGGTGGCGTGTATGCGACAAACTCGTGTGTTTCTTGTTTTGTTGTTGTTAACCAACTTAGGAGGAGAATAAGAAAAGAAGAAATAATATGAATTATATTTTATTTCTTTCTTCAGTGTTTTAGTTGCCTTTGTAGAGTCAAGACGGTAAAGTGAGTGAATAAATCAGTGTTTTGTGTTTTCTTAAAGAAATTGTGCTTTTTAGTAAATTAAATGTCCAATACATTTTATAATTGGAAATTTTATAATTGAATCAATAAGGTGAATGGAAATATTTTATTGGACAAGGAAGAAATCGCATTTAATATTGGTAATTACATACATACTTATGTATATTTGAAATATGGCATATCCATATTTATTTATTACATTACATAATCATTTGATTCTAGATGCCGATTCCCCGCTGATGATTTCAACTATAAGGACAATTTGTTTGATTTCACAACAAAGGAGAAGCGTTCAACTACGTTTCTATATATTTTTCCTTTTTAAAAGTGTGACTATTTACAAATTATTTCAATCAGTTTTTCTTTTATTAAAGTGTGCTATGTATTTCTTTGGAATTTTGTATGTACCTATGTGTTTGTTGTTCTTTTGCCTTCCAATAAACAACCTCAACATTTGTGTGTATACTATGGAGATAGCCAGTGAGTTCTTACTGAGAGCAAGTGAGCACACATTTTAAAGTGTTTTACATTGAATTTTACGCTCCCTTGCTCTTAGTAAGCGCTCACTGGTGCATGTGTTTGTTTTTTTTTGTGCCTTTTGGGTTTGTATTTTTTTGCACCCAAACATATAAAATGTTTGCACCCAAACATAAAATTGTTTCCACCCAAACATAAAATTGTTTCCACCCAAACATAAAATTGTTTTCACCCAAACATAAATATCTTTGCACCCAAACATATATATGTTTGCACCCAAACATATATATGTTTGCACCCAAACATATATTTGTTTCCACCCAAACATATATTATGTTTGGGACTGTTACAAACATATATATGTTTGCTGCAAAATATGTTTGGGACATATGTTAGAGAGGCCGATTTTTTTTGCGTGTAGACAAGAGGTGTGAAGGGGGTGAAACTCTGTACACAAGGTTCTGTAATCTGAAATTATTCTTTGTGTTTATATTCGTAACACTTAAACCAATGCAAAGCAATGAAAATATCAAAATTTTCAAATGATTTCAAATATGTGTGTGAACGTCAATGAAAATTTGGAAGAAAATGGAAAAACGTTTTCAATGATAATTCTCATAGTCTGACATAAGACTTATAGAAACAACATAAAATTATTTTTTGAAACAAAAAAATTTTCAAGGTAGAAAATGTTTATCGAAACAATTTTTCTTGTGAAGAAAAAACATTCACCAAATGTTCGAAAATGATATCATTTTCGAACTTTTGACGAACAAAAGAACAACGTGCTTGTGTACACACGAAAAACATTTGCCAAACATTCGACAGTGATAGTCGTTTTCGAAAGTTGTGCCGAACATTCGAATAATATCAGCAACTGGTATGGAGGGTACGAGTACATACATACTTACACATACCGTTAATGAAAAATTATTTAATTGGAACAAATGAATATTCATCAGTCCCAATGGCTGTCACTCGTTCGTTTGCTTACGAAATGTTGTGCAAAATTCAGTAAAATATTTCATTTGAGGTCTTTTAATTAATTAATATTGATATCTTGGACAATAGCGAGAGAAATTGATGATAGTTTTCAATTTGAAGGAAAACAAGTAAATAGTCGTTATTTTAATACCCTTGAAAGGTGTATATATACACTTTGATACGACCAAACACATGCCTCATCGAAATCAGTTTTAGACCCCAAGTATGTCTGGACGAAATTCGTTTCAGACAATTTGTAGTCGATTTAGCCATGTCCGTCCGTCTGGCTTTCTGGCTGGTGCGAAATTTTGGGTATCGTAATATTTTGTCCAAACTTAGTTTAATTTTGAAGATGGGCCATATTTCAAATTTCAAAATTTCAAATTTTTTCTATAAAATGGTGTGAACGATAACTCTTAAACGGAGCAATTTCTTCCAGATAAATATCGGACTCGAATATAGATTATATCGGTCCACTACTTCGGGTACCTCCCACTCAAAATTCGGATAAAGTGAATTTTAAGAGCTCCTCTTGGATTGTTTTGAAACTTTTTTCAGTAGACAGGTACAATTTTTTCTTGCGCAAGTTTTTACTTCCTGAGATATTAGCCTAAAAGCCCCATGAAACACTGACGGCACCAACTAAAATAGTAAATCCGCAAAATAATTATCGCAAAGAGTTTCTGATTGGTACAGACTTTGCACAACGTATTATTTCATCCTGTCATGTATCAGGTTAGAACATGGACTACATCGATGTACTCCTTCTGGTACCTCCCAGACAAAATTCGGAAAAAGTGAAGTTTAAGAGCTCCTCTCGCATCGTTTTGATTCTTTTTTTCAGTAGGTTGTTCTAGCTGCCTCATTTACAACGGTACATTTTTTCCGGAGTGAGTCAATATTTCCTGAGGTAATGACGCAAAAGCTCCAAAACCCTGCCGGCACATACTAAAATGGCTTTTGTGCAAAATAACTCTAAAACTTTTTCAAAAATTTCTTCCAAACTTAGTTTAACGTTATCTAATACTTCGAGTGCTTTATGAAGAAGTTTGGTTACTAAAAATGTTTAGCTACCTACAGATTTAAAAGCAAACTCATGATACAAAATCAATATATTGTATATACGGCATAAATGTTGTCTTTGGTTTTTTTGTGGTCAGTGGCTAAGAGGATATCTCCGTCAGCACAGCTGACTGATACTTTCTTACTTGTTTTATACCCGCCGCCATAAAATATTCTTAGCTAAAATCTAAAAATTGTTCGACCACCGATATCCCAAATGATTAAATTATCTAATCTAATTTAAAAAAATGTATTCAATCAGGTGGTACCTTAATATGCGGGTTACATCAAAGCATGGACCTATCTTGACGATTTTTGGTGGAGAAGTTTCGTGACCGCAGAGAAATTCAAATAGAAATTACAAATAGTTCGGTTAAAAATGTTTGCTATAATCATCGAAATACCGAAAATCGGGAGGTACGGTTATTTGTGGGCTATACCAAAACATGGACCTATGTTGAAGATTCTTGGTGGAAAAGTATCGTGAACACTGAGAACCTCAAGTTTCAAATTACAACTGGTTCGGTTAAACATTTTAGGTAAATAACGAAAATCGGGAAATCGGGAAAACCGTTATATGGGGGCTATAAAAAACATGAACCTATGTTGACGATTTTTAGTGAAGAAGCTTCGTCACCCGTGTGAACCTCAAATGTCAAATTACATATAGTTCGGCTAAAAATTGCATTTAAAACCCTCAAAAGACCGAAAATCGGGAGGTAGCGTTATATGGGGGCTATACCACAACATGGACCTATGTTGAACATTTTTAGTGAACCTCAAATGTCAAATTGGAACCTCAAATATCAAATTGTAGCTAAAACCCTCCAAATACTGAAAATCGGAGAGTACCTATGGGGGGCCATGCCAAAACATGGTTCTATGTTGACAATTTTTGGTGGAGAAATGTTGTGACCACTAGGAACCTTAAATGTCAAATTACAGCTAGTTTGGTTAAAAATTTTAGCTAAAATACTCAAAATACTAAAAATCGGCAGGTACCTTTATATGGGAACTATACCAAAACGTGGGCCGATATAGCCCATCTTTGACCTGACTATGGTAAAAAGACACTCTGGTGCAAATTCTAGTTCAATTTTTGTGGGTGCTAGAATGATTACAACAGACGGACATGGCTATAGCGACTCAGAAATTTATCTTGACCAAGAATTGGGTGCCACCGTGGTGCAATGGTATGCACGCCCGCCTTGCACGCAGAAGGTCGGGGGTTCGATTCCCCGGCCATGCAACATCAAACATTTTTCAACGGTGGCAAAATACCCCTCAGTAATGTTGGCGACATTTCCTGAGTATTTCAGCCTTGAAAACCTTCTCCATAAGTGGTGTCTTAAGACACGCCGTTCGGACTCGGCGATAAACAGTTGGTCCCATATCATTGAGCTAAATATGAATCGGGGTGCACTCATTGATATGAGAGAAGTCTCCCTTGTCCCGTATGGGATGTTGTGGAACAATGTTTTTTTTTTTTTTTTTTTGTAAGAATATATATCACGAATATTGTCAAATATTTCATATTCCATTTCAGAAAAAAGGATAAATTTTTTTCGCGCTACATCAACGATTTTTGATGTGTAGGTTAAGAAAAAAATTCCCAGTATGAATCTGGTCGCGAGCCAATTTTTGGTTGTTGCGGACAAAAGTTATGGCGCTTTTATTTCGCTTTTTAAGAAAGAATATATTATAAAAACGCTAATTATTTTAATGAGCACAATTGTTACAAAAAAGTTCTCTCGAAGTGACTTCAGCGAGTAGATTGCATAATACCTGCAAAATGTTACACAGAATTCGCGGAATGTACATAAAATTGATAAATTATTGAATATAAGTCAACTTTTTTCAAAATTAAGGCCCATTTCGTGGTCATAAAATTAACTAAAAATTTGTTGTGGATCAAAACATCACGGCGAATCAAATGAGACTACAATCGTACATATTGGTGTTATAGTTTTGATGTTACAGCCAAAATAAGCACATATTTTGGCCAAAAAAGGATTTTTTTTATTGGACAAAATATTTTTTCACATGAATTATGTAGTAGAAAATATTGGAAAAATCTGTAGGAATACTTCCTTCATTTTGCTTAAATCTCCCAATAAAATAGACGGATTTTGCTTTATTGACATTCATATTAAAGCTTTCCCATTAGGGAAGGTAATTGGGTTGATGAGGATATATCTCAAAGCTACTGAAATAGAAACAGAGGTCAAATAACCCATTTTAATTTATATGAATTTTAAAATACGTGTAAATCGCGTAATTATCAAAATCATTTTGTCCGCATGTGATTTTCATGTACAGCAAGACCATATCTTTTAATTTGTATACATTTTTCGAAATTTAATTTGGAGGCTAAGATGTAGCATCGGCTGCATCTAAGCACTAAAAAACCTATTAAATATCGCTAATTTGCGCAAAGTGCATACAATTTTTGTCCGCATCCGATTTCAGTGTTCACCATGAAAATCTATATCGAAATATATCTATTTCAAGGCGATCAATCAAGAACCGTGGATGTAGCATCACACACTATTTTTTCGGATAAAATGAATGTAGCTCCCATATCAGTGAAGTTTTCAAATCTCTGTTTCCGCTAAAACGAAGATGCTGTACTAGTTTTTTCATTGCAGTGGAAACGAACCGTAGAAAACGTGACAAACTACGCGATATTTCCAAAAACAATTTTAGATGATTTTTCTACTTTGGAATTTCTTGTAACTCGCGTTTTAGTAGATGGATTTTCACGGGGAATGATTTATTGGATCAGGAACGTAAAAAACTAAAATGTGCAATCAAGTACGAAGAAATCGAATGACAATTGTTAAAATTAGGCCCGAAAAATACGATTTTTGGAAAAATGTTCACACAAAATTTTCGCATTTGGATGCAGATTTCTATGAATCTGTGCAGACTACATTCACAATATTCATATCAAATAACTCAGAATCGCAAGTACTACAATCCTATATATGGTTTTTTGAAAAACCTGTTTGCGGAATGAAATTAGAAGAAAATTTCAAAAAAAAAAAACACTGTAAATTTGACTTCAAAATGTCAGCATCATTTAATGGTAGAAGCAGACGAAATTTTGAAAAGTACTACACTAGTGAGATAATCCCTATTTAGTTTGCTTCTGCTTTTACTTTGACAGGAAACTCGAGAGAAGTGTGGTTTACTCACAAATCCAGAGAAAACAAAAAAAGACATGGTGGCTTCAACCCATTTTCACAAATTTTTTAACATAAATATGGCCACAGCTTCCACGCAAATTATCTTTTAAGGCCAATATTGTTTGCCACGTCCAAAAACATTTCATTTTATCCAAAAGTATTTAATTTGTATAATATACAATCACGAGTCGCGTGTTCTAAAAGGGCAAACCTTGGCTTCAGCTATGTTAAATTTTCAAAAATATTGGTGATATATTTTTAGGGTCGCACGTTATTACTTCAATGCGATACAAATAGAAAAACAAACTTAATATACCCTCCATATAAAATAGGTACATTCAAATCCTACGGGACGGTTTCAATTGGTTTCTCATCTGCTTCAATTTCAAAACCCCGTAAAAGGGTGATGGAAGCGAGTCAGTTGAGGGACAAAAATAAATCATCTGACTCAGGTAAAAACACTACCATACGGAACAACGATGCGTCTGTGTCAGGGTCAACTGCTTCAAAGGTCGAAGGTTTGTCGACAAACCCAAAATCACAACCATTGTTTGTAAAGATGAGGTCGTCTAACGAACAGCCTCCTGTCGCGAAGAAGATGACACTGTCACAGCCGGTCCATTCGCCACGTTGTTGTAACTCAAATATGTTCGTTCGTGTATTATTTCAATTATCTGGTTCTGGTTTCTCTGTACCCAGACTCAAAATTTCTGCAACCTGGACTGGCTGGTGAGTAGGGTTAGCAGGCCAGCAGTGTATCGTGACATCAAATCGGGCCAAATATGAATTGAGACGACAGCTGGCGAACTTCTGCTGCGATGGATGGGGTTGGTCTCCAAGAACGGCATTCACACTGTACCTTTGTGCTGCCTATGTAACTGCATCAGTATGAATGCCATCCAAGCCTGCCTGATAGCTTCGTTGGTCTAGAGGTTCTCGTTTGTACATTTGGACCTCTCTCTCTAGATCATGAAGATCTATCCTAACGTGCCTGGGTGTGGGAAGCCTGAGATAACAACCCAACAGGCACTGCATCGAAAATATTCTGTAGTGCTGATGTACCGGTAAAACTTTTGTCTCCCCATGATGGCATTCTGGGAGGGTTGAATATTCTTTCACTGCAGCGCTAACATTCGCACACCACGCTGGCCCAAGTGCTGAAGGCCAGCTCCGTGAGGATCTTGTTCTTACTTCTGATCTTGTCGCAAATAGCTGTGGATTAAGAGGACAACTTAGACATGCTATCGAACGTTACACCCAATATTTTGGGGTGATCGGTATCAGGACACCACCGCCCTCATTTCTGCTGTCCAAGTGGTGTGGCAGTGTGTTTATTCGGCTGCGCCTTATACCTCGGTGATGAGGGAGGTTGAAGAGACCAAAATCTCTTCACCTTCGTCGAAACGTTGTACGTCTGCGAGGACGAACAAGGATAACGCGAAGCTCAGCTCAGCTCTTTGCAAAAACCATGCTCGTCGATTACAAAGCTTTTCAACAACACTGTGCGACGAATAGACAATACAAGGCAATTAGCTGCGGCAGTAGACTTTCTTTTTCAGGCCGTTAAGGATATTGACTCGCTTTGGAAAGGCAGCAAACTGGCAGATGTAGCTGTCACTGAGATATTTGAGAATAAGAACGTCGCTCTTCGATGGGAAAGTGGAGAATTTTTAACTCCTTTCCGACGAACGAGAGACTTATTATCAAGTTTCCCACCGACAAGTATTGGAGAGGATTATTTATTTATATTTACTATCAAAGAAGTCAAAGATAGTTGTTAAACTTCGGACTTTAAAGGTTATGCATGCGATTCAAAAACTTAGCTTTGTGCAGATAAATCTGCACCCTTGAAAGGCTGCTGAAATCCTCTAACCTTAGATATTTCCCCAGTACAGAAACCTTATTTGTACACAAGGTGAACGGACTAAACGGCAAGACCTATAATGTGTTCTCCGCCTAATTAATGTAGTGGTGATATAACTAAGGTACGGGTGGAAGGAGGCCGGAGCAGGCCTTTGATACTGTCCTCAATCGTACGATGACTTCAACCCGCCAGGCAAGGACAAGCAGGAGTTGCTGGACGAGCTGAGGAGTATAGACTGGGTAAATGGTGAGAATGCTCACCACTTCCACTAGGGAAGCAGTGACACCTATGCTCGAGTTGAGTCCATATTCATCTTTTTTACAAAATAGTTTTAGAAAATATACCAGGGGCAACACTCGAATGTTTTAAAAAACTGATTAAGGGGGAAGCTATCGTATAAACCACACCATTATGGAAGAAGGTATCGGAAAAATCTTCTCGAATCACAGGATGGTACTTTTGAAAATCTCTATACTGAGTGTCACAATAGAAACACAAAGAGAACAGATGTGGGGTAAATTCAGAGCCCTGACGGATTCAAAATTGTGCAATCGAGAAAGCCGAGGGAACAGTAGATTACCTAACCAATATTTTCCTGATTTGCTATCCCAGCCAATTGGGAAAGCTAAGCGGAGCTCTTGGAACTGTAGGGGGTGAAAAACTGATAAACAGATTAGTTAGCCTCACAAGACTACAGTGGGCCGCTTTCAGCCTTACATATCACCGGGACCTAATGGTAGAATACCGAATGTGGTAGACTCGGTGCCCGAACATAACTCCCACGGACATAAGTCCCAAAATGATTTTGGGCGTTATGTCCACTTTGCTTTGTGGACATAGCTCCCACAATTCGTTGGGAGTTATGTCCGTGAAGCAAAGCGGACATAACTCCCAAAAAACGCGGACATAACTCCCAATGATTTTTTTTTAATTTCAAAATTATTTCTTTGCATAATTTTAAATATTATAATTATGATTTTTTTTATAAATTTTAGAGTCGTAGTAAGAATGTAAGCGTAATAATAATAATTTTGGATCTCCAAACCCTGAACATCATAATCCAGTTTAAGACAGCTAGGCTTTTAGGCGTCGAGGGTCAGCCTGAATTAAACGAAAGGTACTACATACATACATATGTTCCCACAACATCCCCGAAGGGACAAGGGAGACTTCTCTCATATCAATGAGTGCACGCCGATTCATATTGGCTCAATGATATGGGACCTACTTTTTATTGCCGAGTCCGAACGGCGTGTCTTACGACACCACTTTTTAGAGAAGTTTTTCATGGCTTAAATACTCAGGGAATGTCGCCAGCATCACTGAGGGGGAATTTTGCCACCGTTGAAAATTTGATGTTGCTTGGCCTGGGATGCGGTTCGAACACCTTCTGAGTGCAAGGCGGACGTGCTAACCATTGCACCACGGCGGCCCCCCAGCGAAAGGTACTGCGTAAGCAATTATTTACCCACCTTCTTCAGGTTTGACTTTTTATACCAAATGTTTCCTAGTAGACACGCGGACTGAAGGTAATTCTCCTTTGGACGGTCTGGTAATATACACAGATTGGTCCAATATGGAGTATGGCCTTGGCACCGGCGCACATTGGTTCAAAAACATTTTTGCCTGGTCATAACTCTGTAAAATTTGAACAAATAGAGATATTTTCATATTTTTTTGTTCGACAGATAACATAATCAGCCTTACGATGCATTCTTCTTCTTATTTGCCTATTCGTATTTCGAATTTTGGCGATCAATGCAATTATATACATACATATTACATCTGTTACATTAAAAATTTAATTTTGGTGTTTATAAATTTCTTATTATCTCAGCAAATGACTCTCTGTTTCGGCTTTCGCTAAGAAGATTCCCAACATCTTGGATACCAGTCCACTCCTGTATGTTATTAATCCATATCATTTCCTTTCTTCTTCTAGTGGGCCTTCCTTCAATTTTTGTTCGGATTATATTTTGGAGTAGCTTATATTTGGTGTTTCGCATTATATGACCCCGATAAGCTGTTTTTCGTTTTTTTATTATATGGATTATATCCTTTTCCTGGTGTAGCCTTTGTAATACCTCACTGTTTGAAACAAAGTGCGTCCATGGAATTTTCAATATTCGTCTGTATGTCCACATTTCAAAAGCTTCTAGTTTTTTTAATATCTGTTGCCTTTAAGATCCAAACTTCGACTGCGTAAAACAGAACTGACCATACATATGTTTTCATGTATCGCAGCTTGGTTTTTATGTTTATATCAGGCTGGTAAAGATTTTTTTGTAATTGATGATGGCTTCCCTCGCCATTTCAATTCGGCATCTTATTTCGGATGAATTATCCAACTTGTCATTTATCACTGCACCGAGATATTTAAAGCTGTATACTCTCCTTACTGGTGCATCTTTTATTGTTAGTGTGAAAGGGGGACAGCGGTTTTCTTTGCACACAATCATATATTTTGTTTTCTTAATATTGATTTTTAACCCATACAACTCGCTTTGTGCTACCAGCCTATTTAAGAGATATTGAAGACCTGACATGCTGCTGTTGTGTCGTCTGCAAATCTTATATTGTTGAGGAAAGCGCCATTTGTATCAAATGCTTTTTCATAGTCTATAAAGCAAATATAAACGTCTTTCTGAGCATTTTTAAATTTTTGGGGAAGAACTTCTATTGAAAAAAGCGCTTCACGTGTTCTATTCCTTCTTTAATGCCGAATTAAGAGAATCCCATAACATTTTCACATCTCTTATATACCCTGCCATAAATTATGTTGAGAAAAATTTTAAGGGCATGGCTCATAAGACTAATTAGTCTATAATCGTTGCATGCATTTGGATGTCCTTTTTTAGGAATAGCTATGAACGTAGATTTTAGCAAGTCCTGTGGATATTTACCGGTTTCATTTATCATATCAATCAGTTTAAGAATTTCGGATGGGATTTCATCTGGACCACATGCTTTCTTCATTTTTAAAGATTTAATAGCAGCTTCAGTTTCATGTTTAGTTATCAGAGTTCCTACTTGTGGTTCGGGTTCCATTATGTCGTAGTTTGATCTGTTCTCATCTCTATAAAGAGAGGTTATGTAATTCTGCCATATAGCTTTTTTTCTCCGTAATATCAAAAACAGCTTCATTGTTGCTGTTGTATAGAACTTTTGGCAGTGATCTACGATATATTCCCGCTGTTTCCTTGATTTTTTTTGTGGAGATTAAAATCGCTGCTCTGATTGCAGATTGTACTTCTTTATATAATTCATGATATAATTCGTAGTTGGAATTCTTATATTTTCGACGTTCTTCCATTAGGCCCAGTATTTCTTCAGTCATCCATTCATTTTTCCGTTTTTTTTTTGGATTGCTTCCTAAATTATTATCTGCTTTTGATTTTAGCGATTGTTTTACCGACTTCCATATGCTTTCACTGTCCATTCCTTCAATTTTACTAAATTCTTGCCCTATGAGGGCTTTTATTTCTGTTTTTATTGATGGCTCATCAAGTTTCTCAACGTTAATTCTCTTACGTATTTTTTTTCTTTCTTCATATTTGTCCTTAGCTTTGTTTGTAGCTTTGTCATTATTAAAACATGATCGGATGGGACGTCCGCTCATGGATACGTAGAGGTTTTTGTTACAAAAGAAGAATAGCGTTTGTTATATAATCGTTTGTTATATGTATAAGCGTTTGTTGTATAATCGATTTGATTCCTCACTATGTTTGTTGGTCTATCCTGGGGTGACTTCCAGGTATACAGTCTTCTAGGGGGAAGGGGGAACATTGTGTTTGTAATTTTCATGTTATGTTCCTGGCAGAATTGGATCATTCTGCTGCCTCTTTCATTCCTCTCTCCTAGGCCATGTTTTCCTGTAATCCCGGACACTATATCTTGGCCCACTTTAGCATTAATGTCGCCTTGAACTATTGTTATTTCATGGTGTTTAGTCATGTTCGTTAAGTATTTGATAGGTGCATATACTTGTATAATATTAATTTTTAGTGGTCTTGCTTCCAATTGTATAAGCATTGTTCTATCAGATTTGGGAATAAAGCCTGTTACACATTTTGCTATATGTTTTTTAACAATAACTCCAACGCCGTTCCTGTGATTTTTATTCATATTTCCTGAATAAAACATTTAAAAATTTTCAGAAACAAAGTCGTCTCCACTGTCAGGCCACCAGGTTTCGCAGACTCCTAAAATATCGATTTTCAATTTATTAATTTCATTCATGGTATTAGCAAACTTTTCAGATTCATAAAGACTTCGCACGTTCCATGTGCCAATATTCAGAGTATGTTTTGTTTTACCTCCGGTGTTTCATAGCACCCTCGTATGACCGGAGATTGAGGTCCGTTGTTCATATATGTCCATAGTTGCATGATTTTCATGGGATATTACTTCAATGGTTTCCGGTTGCCTTCTGAAGGGTTTACAGTTTTTCTTCTCGGTATTCAGCCGATCCACTGGAGTACAGACGCTGTTTGCAGTCGTCCAATATGGGAATAGACACTGTTTTTTCCTTTGGTTCGCCCCACATATTTTATTTTTGCGGTACCCATCAAAGAGAAAAAACAACTCCGCACGGATACGATGCATTAAAACCATTCAAATTCTGTTTAGCAGTTGCAGAGGAATTCAATTGGAATTTCATTAAAATTTAGTACCTGAGAAAAATTTAATTAGCTCACTTCTTGTAAACGCTACGGTAATTTATTCAAACGGTTCTTAAAGACAACAATAATACCTACCTAACAAATGAAAAAGCTATTTCTTTCTCCAGAAAGTGACTTGATTAAGACACCTCCAAAAAATATGGTTTTTGATCGCTTCAACAGCACAATTTGGCGACGAATATCGTTGATCACGCCTTTATTTCTTGATGTTCGGGAATCAAATGAATTCATTGGGTGCCAAGGCAGGGCTGTACGGCGGATGACTCATCAATTCCACGTTTTGGCAGGTTAATAAGGCTCTGCTTTGAATCGATGTTTGAGAGCTCGCATTGTCATGGTGTAGAATGATTCGTCTTCTCATGTTTGTTTTTCGAATTTCTCCGTAGTCTTCAGGCAAACAAGTTGTAGGGTACCACTCAGAATTAACCGTCCTACGTTCCTCAACCGTTCTAGCCGGCACATGGTCAGTTTTGCCGATGAAACAACGGGCCATTTGCTTCGAAGTGCTTCTTCCACGAACAACTTTCGTACGATTTGGCTCGCATTCGAAGACCCACAAGGTCGATTGCTGTATTGTTTCGGGCTCATACGCCTAGATCCAAGATTCGTCGTCTGTGACGATCGTATAAACGCCGTTTGAAGCATCTCGATCGTATTTATTTCAAATTTTCTTCGCACCAATCGACAAGAGCCTATTTTGCTTCTTCCACGAACAACTTTCGTACGATTTGGCTCGCATTCGAAGACCCACACGGTCGATTGCTGTATTGTTTCGGGCTCCTACGCCTAGATCCAAGATTCGTCGTCTGTGACGATCGTATAAACGCCGTTTGAAGCATCGCCATCGTATTTATTTCAAATTTTCTTCGCACCAATCGACAAGAGCCTATTTTGAGCAATTTTCAAATTGTGCTGGATCTGACGAGAAAATCTAATTTTTGCGGCCAGGTGTTCATGCAATATCGTTTGCTAGTTGGTGGAAGAAATGGCTAATGGGCTGGATCTGACGAGAAAATCTAATTTTTGCAGCCAGGTGTTCATGCAATATCGTTTGCTAGTTGGTGGAAGAAATGGCTAAGGAAACCTCTATCTTACGGTATATAACATGACGATCTTGCATTATGCTTTTTTTTCTGGCACAACGGCCGTTTTTGCGTGGCCCTCGCCACCTTCGTTTTATTGCGAGTGTCGTCCACGATTCATTAAACCAGTTTTTCATAGTGCTATGTATAGGATGGTCCTTTATCGACAAACAAAGATTTAATTTTAACGTCGACATTTTTTACTGTGCCCGGACATAACTCCCAAAATTCGTTGGGAGTTATGTCCGTGAAGCAAAGCGGACATAACACCAACAAAATCGCGGACATAATTCCCAACTACTTTTTTCTTAATTTATAAATTATTTCTTTGCTTAATTTTGAAATTTATATCAATCTAACAGTTGATGAAACTGTCTCTCCAATGTCTCTCTGCACTACAGCTGAAAAGCGATTGTGGTGTCTGCTGCGACAGTCGCATTTTTATCCAAAAAGATAAAACTGACTAAAGAAACTGTTCCACTTTTGCGGCCCTAGCTGGCTTGTCGCTTTCGTCACAACTGGAATTTAAATAAGCGATAAATTTGGCATTGACGCAAAAAAGAAAATTTATTTTTTTTTCTATTTATTTTTGTTTTGTTATTATTATAATTATTATTTTTTCATACTTATATTTTATTACTTTTTCACATACCTTAGCTCAATTACTCGGGAATTGCAGTCACCATTAATTTTAGCATTTTTAAAATCTGACGCCGCCTCGCCCGGGAATACTCGTAGAACCCCCAACATTCAGATTGCAAGCCAAGCATGCTATACATTGCACCACAGTGTCATATAATACTATGATAGACATATGGCCTTTATATGTATGTTCAACGTTGAACAAAAATTATAAATCTAAACGATCGCTTTTTATACCCTCAGCCTTTAGGCTAAGGAGGGTATATGGCGAATAACAAAATTCCTTTACAATTCCATTTGAAAAAAATTAAAAAATTTTTTGCGAGCACATCTACGATTTTTGGTATAGAGGTAAAGGAAAAAAATCCGGTTTAGCGGTTTTTATCCTCTTATAAAGAAAAAATATTTAAAAATATCTTATTTGTTGTCATGAGAAAATGTATGCATAAATCGTTAATAGCATTCCATATCTATTCGTAGATGTTTAAATAGTTATTAAATTTATTATTATTTTCGCGGAAAATCAACAAATAATAAAAAAAATTTTGAAGTAAATCCAAATTATCCTGCCCCAGAGTCCGTACAAACCCTCAAAAGATAAATTAAAAAATATATGCGGAATCTAGACAATGCGTAGAAAAATATGATACCAAATTTATACACAATCGCTATAAATTGCATATTTTAGCAACAACAAAAGATAAAAACTTATTGTTGGAAAATATTGTTGCAAATATATTTTTTGGTTTGATTCGAAAAATTAGAAAAAAATATTTGGGAGTTCTCCAACTATTTTGCTAAAATCCCATAGAATATTAAATGTATACTGTACAAACTTCATCAAAAAATATGGTTTACCATCGCGAGAGTTTAACTGATTACTGTGATAATTTATAAGGGTAGGAAATTAAGAGTAATATTGAAATTACAATCATTCAATTAATATTAAAATTAAAAAGCCTGTTATTCACGAATTTGTTAAAGTTGGTTGATGCGCATCCGTTTTTGGATACAGCGAATCAATCTCTTTCAAAATTTATGCATATTTCGATGTTTCACTCAGGGGCCATTGTGTGCCGCCAGTTGCATCATACACTGCAAAAAATCTTAATGTTGGTAAAAGTCGCGCAATGTGCATACGATTTTGATGCGCATCCGGTTTCATCAGCGCCTATGAAAAACACGTGAAAATATACTAATTTCAATTAGATTTTTCAAGAACCGCGGATGTGCCTCCACATTAAATTTTTTGTGAAAGACCCATATTACTCGCGTATCTCTGTTCTTTTATGACACGCGTTTTCGCAAATATTGTAATCGCGAGTAAAGGATTCCATTTATGTAAAAAATTTTAAAGAAAATCGCGGTTTAGTACGCGGATTTGTCGGAACACATTTTTGCTGATTTTCCTATTTTCAAGGTATCTATATCCGCGGTTTTAGTAGATGGATTCGATCGCGGAAGGCTTCATTAGAACCGTCGCGTAAATAAACTAAATTCACGCGGGTTTCAAAGGAAATGGAATGACAGTTGTAAATTTTACACGCAAAAAATAGGTTTTGTAAGAAAATTCACGCATCAAATTTTGGCCTTTCGGCTCCAATTACTAGGATGCTGTAAAAAGCACACTCATGAGATATGCATCAAACGACGTAAAATCATGAGTTCTATAATCGTGTTACGAGTTTGGAATATTATCGTCATGCGCGTCCGGGTTATTAAAAAAATTCAAAAAACCCCGAAATTCCGGCTTCAAAATGTCAGCAGCAATTTTAGGTGGATGCAGTGGATATATCGAAAAATCATACACTACAATCTTGTTGCCCATGGGGTATTCTGTGATTCTTTCTTTGGGGATAGGTCTATAAAATGTAAGGTTAAGCCAGAAATCGTATGGGAACATAAAAAAAATTGTTGGCTTCAACCCATTTTTACTCATTTTTCTACATTGATGCCAACACAGCTTCCACGAAAATTAATTTTAATGGTCGACATTATGGGATCCCTTCTAAAACACTTCATTTTAAAGAATTGTAGGCATACTATATAGAATACTAGCAAAATGCCCGCTACTTCGTATGCGGAAAGGGAATAATATACAAATAAACAATATTTCATATGAAAATGGTGGACACTGAAAATTTTGATGTACTAATAACTATTTTAATTCATATTTAATTTCTTTTAAATATTGTTCATATATCTTTAGTTTGAATTTCCAAAAAATACCCATTTTAAATTCCAGTCCATGTTTTATTATTGTTACATTTTATTAATTTAATTTCGGCATTTGTGATATCAACATGTAGAAAACCTTTATTCAAAAAATGTTAGTTAATGCGCACGCCTTGTTTGACATGGCCCCTATATAACAGTTATTTTTTAAACATTTTAATTTAGCACTTTTTGTTCACAGGGGATAAAAACCTTCTTTTAAAACAATAGTCGCATAGATCTACGTTTTCAAATGTACTTTCTAAAACGTTCAGAATAAAAAAAGAATCAATTTTTTTTCAAAAGATACGTTTGTCTGTTTGATTTCAGTGTAATATTTAGAAACCACTATTCGATACAATTTTAAAACTCCATGGTATTACATGCAGAAACATTGCATACATTTTAAAGGCGGATTTTTAGACATTCTCATTACCAGTGCTTCAACATTTAGTACTATTTATAACTTCTAGTACACTTATTGTACTAACAGTTTTAACAGTGAAACTGACATCTTCTCCCAATACCAAATTTATTGCACTTTCGTACTTTGCGCACTCAACTATAAAATTCCAGCATCACCCAACTCCAAATTTGGTACTATTTTGTATTTTTTGTATTTCAAATACCAACTCAATAATTCAGTCCTTAGCGACCTCCATACCTAATTTCAGAATTTGTATGCATTTCAAAAACTCCTTATCTGAACACCAATAAACCAACAAACAACCAAATTCAGTACTTATAATATCACTGTGCAACACTGAAAATGCAAACAACTTCTAGTAGTCATTTTCTGAAAGTACATATTAAGGCTACAAAGCCCCTAGTTGGGTTTCGTGTTTTTAGATCGGGTTTGGATTTTATGGCCTCATCTATACCGGGCAAAAACGACCATTTTTATACCCTCCACCATAGTATGGAGGGTATATTAAGTTTGTCATTCTGTTTGTAACACATCGAACTAATCATTTGCGACCCTATAAAGTATATATATTCTTAATCAGGATAAAATTCTAAGACGATCTAGCCATGTCCGTCTGTCCGTCTGTTGTAATCACTCTAGCGTCCGCAATTATTGAGATAGAGTGCTGAAATTTTGCACCCGAGGGTCTTTTTTCCATAGGCAGGTCAAGTTCGAAGATGGGCTATATCGGTCCACTTTTTGGTATAGCCCCCATATAACGGTACCTCCGGATTTGAGGTATTTTGACGTTCTTCGCCACATTTGAAGACCGAATTAGCTATAATTTGGCACTTAGGGTTCCTAGTGATCAACAAACTTATATCCCAAAGGATATGGGCATAGGTCCATGTTTTGGTATAGTCCCCATATAACGGTACCTCCCGATTTTCGGTATTTTGAGAATTTTAGCCACAATTTTTAACCGAACTACCTGCAATTTGACATTTGAGGTTCTCAGTGGTCATGAAACATCTCCACGAAACATCGTCAACATAGGTCCATGTTTTGGTATAGCCCCCATATAACGGTACATCCCGATTTTCGGTATTTTGAGAATTTTAGCTACAATTTTTAACCGAACTAGCTGTAATTTGCCATTTGAGGTTCTCAGTGGTCATGAAACATCCCCACCAAACATCGTCAACATAGGTCCATGTTTTGGTATAGCCCCCATATAACGGTACCTCCCAATTTTCGGAATTTTGAGAATTTTAGCTACAGTTTTTAACCGAAATAGCCGTAATTTGACATTTGAAGTTCTCAGTGGTCATAAAACATCTTCAACGAAACATCGTCAACATAGGTCCATGTTTTGGTATAGCCCCCATATAACGGTATCTCCCGATTTTCGGTATTTTGAGAATTTTTGCTGCAATTTTTAACCGAACTAGCTGTAATGATCGGTATTTTGAGAATTTTAGCTACAATTTTGTCTATTCAAAAATAATCGTCAATATAGTTCCATGTTTTGGTATATCCCCCCATATAACTGTACCTCCCGATTTTCGGGAATTTTCATTTTTCGGTCACGAAATTTCTTCACTAAAATTCGTCAACATAGGTCCATTTTTGAGGACCCTCAATTTGACTCTTGAAGTTCCCTGCAGCTATAAAACTTTTCCGCCAAAAAATTTAAAGATAGGTTGATTCTTTGATATAGCCCCGTAGGTGGTACCTTTCAGCTAGCTGAACACATTTTTTTAGATTAGATAACACTGTGCAACAAAATGGAGGTGAAAGTCTGGGGCACGGAAAATTACTCTTGGGGAAGAAAGGCCTTGGTGAGTATATTATGAACCCCGAAGGATAGAACCGCCCTGAGTCGAACTTCCGCGTTATGGTGTGATGCAATTTTTGTTAGAGACCCTGTGGGCCATCAGGAATTAGCGTTATATCTTTGTTCACTGGTGCTTAAGAGCTCTACAAAAACAATAAACAAAGATATAATGCTAATTCATGATGGTTTACAGGGTCTCTTGCAAAAACTTCATCACGCCATAACGCGGAAGTTCGACTCACGGCGCATCTGTCCTTCGGGGTTTTTAATATACACACACCAAGAGCTTTCATCGCCAAAAGGAATTATCTCTGCCCCAACATTTGTGTTCACAGTGTAATTTAAGCAATAGTGGGAGACAGTAGGAGTCTATCCATTGTCGAAAAGTTGTTCCACCTAAAATTGTAAAAGGACCCTAATTATTCCATTTTAATTAAGACTATTTTATGGTGGAGGGTATAAAAAGTTCGGCCCGGCCGAACTTAACGACTTTTTACTTGTTTCCATTGATCCTGGTTTTATCTCCCAAACTAATAAAAATTTTGCTTTGCGGTCTTCAGCAATATTGTTGTCCTAAAATAGTAGAACTTAAGTGTCAATATGAACCAGTAAAAACAGCACCAAGCGCATCAAAATTGATAAAATATATGAAAGTTTACATAATTTCTGGAACTACTGTCAGTTACAGCCAAATTATTGAGAGTTGAACCAAGTAAACTTTCGCAAAAATTTGCCAAATAATGTGCTCAGCAATTCTTTAGAACATTTTGGAACTGTAAAACCCTTATTTCATGTTTTTTAGGAGCTATTTCATATCATACTTTCTACTAAAAATATTTCAAACAACGTTTACACAGGCTGTTTATGCTCATATTTGAAATTTCAATGTATTGTCGATATATTTTTCAAATTGTCGTCGAATAATGCGCTAGAAGCAACGTGATAGAGGCATTTTACTACAATGACATGTTCTGAAGAGTTGTGTATTACATTTCAGCGAGTATTTCCGCAAAGATAACACGAAGAAAATTTTAACCGTTTTTGAGATATGCTGCGAAGTATATACAAATTACGGAATTTTTAGATATATTATAAAATTTGAGGCAATAAATGACGTTATTTATGTTCATTATTTTTCCAAATACTTTCTTCTTGTTCTTATCTACACGTTTCCTGCGGATGTCATGGAAAGATTTGCATTGGTTTGGAAGATATAGCCCCGATTTGCTTTAAAAAGTCAATATTTAGCCATGTTTACTAGGCGTTTACACCAGACAATTTGTCTTCAAATACAACTCTGATTTACTAACACATACATACATTTGTCGGCTGTCTCCCAGCTGTCCATCAGTTTTCCATAGACAGTATGGTTAACAAATTTTTGAAATTTTTTGTTAAAATGTGTGAGATAATAATTGAAATGTATTGAAAACAAAAGACAATGAACACAAAGAAAAAATGTAAACGGAAAACAAAAACAAATAGATGATTTTCATTCATAATTTTACAACTGTTTTTGCAGTTGTCGGGACGCCTACGTCATACAGGCAAGTTTTTGGATTTTGACAATCAATACATGAACTCAACTGTCCTGTCATTTGTAAACGCAGGGTTAGAAAGGGCCATAAAATCCGAACCCGATCTAACAAAACAAAACCCAAAGACGGTTTTTATCTATTGGGTCTGTACTTTCATAAAAACCGCATTAGAAGTTGTTTGCACAAAATTACATTGAAAATGTTGCACAGTGTGCACAGTGTATGTAAACGTTTCAAAAATCACATCGCGGTATCACAAATTATATTCCAACCGCGCTACTTATTTATAATTTCATCTGAACAATTTTAACCAAATTTTGTGGCGTTTAGTAATTTTCGTTCACTTATCTCAACCCTACACACCAACAGCGACTATAATACCAAATTTCAGAATTCCACCGTTATTCGTATACCATTTAATACTTTTCGGACGAAAGTTCGAATTTCAATAACTATCTCAATCCTCCACTCCAAATTGTACCATATTGTACCCATATCCAAATGGTACCAAATTTAGTACCATTCCAAAATTCGTTCTTATGTGTACAAAAAGTATTTTGTACACATAAGAACGAATTTCCGAAATCTGTCTCAATCCTCCACGCAAAAGTAATCATAATTCAAAATTTCACGATACTTTTCGTACACATAAGTACGAATTTCCAAAACTACCACAATCCTATACTCCAACAGTAATCACTATTCCAAATTTCAGGATTCCGCCTCTACCCATTAATCCAAATCTAAATTGTACCAAATTTAGTACACATTAGTACTTTTCGTATACATAAGTAAACATTTCCACATAACTCAATCCTACCCTTCAACAGTAATCCTAATTCCAAATTTCAGGTTCCAGCTTTATCCGTTGATCCAAATCCAAATTGTACCAAATTTAGAACAGTTTAGTACTTTTTGTACACATGAGTACGAATTTCCAAAACTACCACAATCCTATACTCCAACAGTAATCACTACTCCAAATTTTAGGATTCCGCCTCTATCCATTTATCCAAATCTAAATTGTACCAAATTTAGTACCACTTAGTACTTTTCGTACACATAAGTACGAATTTCCAAAGCTACTTAATAATAATCAACATTTCAGGTATGCAGCTCTATATGTTTACCAAATTCCAAGTTGTACCAAATTTCGTACCATTTAGTACTTTTCGTGGACATAAGTACGAATTTACAAAACTACACCCATATCTCATTCTTACACTTTAACACTAATCATAGTTCCAAATTTCTGGTTTCCAGCTCTATCCGTTCACCCAAATCCAAATTGTACTAAATTTAGTACCATTTGGAACTTTTCGTGCACATGAGTACGAATTTCCAAAACCATTTCCTTCTATAAACACCACTTCACAACATTGATTTCTATACCAAATTCCAGGATTCTAGCTATATCAGTTGAAAATATACAACTGTTACTAAATTTAGTATCTTTTAGTACACTTATAGGTCGAATTTCCAAAAACCCTTTGGTACATCTTTCTAACTCTCCATCAGTGACCCACATTCCAAATTTCAGAATTCCCGCTCTATCCGTTCACCCAAATCCAAATTGTACTAAATTTAGTACCATTTAGAACTTTTCGTACACGTGAGTACTAATTTCCAAAACCATTTCCTTTTACAAACACCACTTCCCAACCTTGATTTCCTTACCAAATTCGCAAGTTTATAGCTAAATGCCTTCAAAATATACAATTCGTACAAAATTTAGTACTTTTCGTACACTTAGAGGTCGAGTTTCCATAAACCCTTTGGTACATCTTTCTAACTCTCCATCAGTTACCCGCATTCCAAATTTCAGAATTCTAGCTATTCCCGTTTGCCTAATACAAATTGTACCATATTTAGTAACTTTTAGTACCCTTCTAGGTCGAATTTCCAAAAACCCAGCCTTATCTCACCCCTACACACGGACAGCAACCCACAGTCAAAATTTCAGCTTTCTAGCTTCAGCGGTTTCGTCTGGGCGATGATATACATGTCACTCACTCACTTATCACTAAGCTCTTTTATATATATAGATGTTAACAGTTCGCGAATTCTGTTAGGGTGAAACTCGGATTCATCGATTGCAAAATATTTTTGTTATTTACCATATACACTTTGATACGATGAAAATGTGCCCCATCGAAATAATGGTTTTAGACCCCAAGTATGTTTGGACGAAATGTGTTTCAGACAATTTTGAGTCAATCTAGCCATGTCCGTCCGTCTGTCTGTCTGTCCTGCTGGCTGGAGCGCACAATAACTCTCGAACGGATGAACCGATTCGGTTCAAATTTTGGCTTTCGTAATATTTTGCCCAAACTTAGTTTAACTTCGAAGATGAGCAACATCGGTCCACTCCTTCCGGTACCTCCCCCACAAAAGTTCGAAAAGTTTGTGCGCACGATAACTCTTGAAGGGAGTGACCGATTTGGTCCATACTTTGTATAGCGTAAACTTTCTACCAGAGTAATATGAGGTTTCAATATGTTCTCAATAGGTCCACACCTTCGGGTACCTCCCACACAAAATTTCGGAAAAGTTCAGTTTAGGGCCATCTCTCGAATCGCTTTGATTTTTGTTTTAGCAACTTGTATTCACTGCCCTCAATACGACGGTACAAGTTTCATCAAGGGTAAGTCTATACTTCCTGAGAAAATAGCATGAAAGTTTCAAAAAAACCCCCATGACACCGTGTGTAGTGGTTGGAGCGCAAGATAACTCTCGAACGGATCTGCCGATTCGATCCAAAATATGGCCTTAGTAATATTTTGTCCAAACATAGTTTAAGTTTGAAGATAAGCCATGTCGGTCCACTCCTTCAGGTACCTCCCCCACAAAAGTTCAAAAATGTTCGGAAAAATTGTTCGTACGGTAACTCTTTAAGGGAGTGGCCGAATTGGTCTATACTTTACACATCCTAATATATCTACCAGAAATAGATCAGGTTGAAATATGGACTTTGATTTTTGTTGAAGCAACTTGCATTCGCTGCCTAAACTACGATGGTAAAAGTTTTTCTTTCAGGGCAAGTTTATACTTCTTGAGGAAACAGCCCAAAGAGTGTAAATTCCTTTTAGTATCTCCTCCGCAAAACGGCCAAAATTTTTAAAACTCCCAAAATACGTATGTATTTATATATACAGGCTGAGGGTATATCTCTGTCGGCAAAGCCGACTGATACTTTTTTACTTGTTTGATCTAAAGGAAGTCACGCAACGGCTCCTACACAAGGATACAAATAAGTTAGTGGGAATGGTTCAATGAAATTGTTTTTGTAAAATGGCAACAGCCGCTTTTTAACAGAATGTAAGTCACTTAATGGAGACGCATTTGCTGAGAGAAGATACATTTAACTTCCAAATGTTGGCAGGGTGTTGTGGTTTGTTGAGTCAGCGATAGGCACCATATCTTCCTATTGCATACTTTACGTGGTGTTATTTTGTGAGTGCAGGCTTTTTCAATTAGATGAATGGTGTGTGTGTGTGGAGAGAGAAACCTTCACTGAGAGCACGTGTGCGCTATCGTGCCTAACGCTGTTGTTGATACATAGCCAATGTGATGGTGATGGGACCATTCAAAAGAAAAAAATTGAGGGCATTAACCAAACAATAGAGGAAACATGGGAGCAAATAATGGGAATGTAGGGAAAAATAGGAAAGAGATTTTACATCTCATGAAAATCTTAAAAAATAGTGCTTTCGGATGGATATAAGAAACTGGGAATTTATCTTATGTGAGGTACCTATGCAGTATGAAAAAACTACATCACGAACGAAAAAATGTAAAAAATTATTGAAATATTTATTTCTGTGTAGTTTCAAAATGGGATGACAGTCCTATATAAGAAAACTTAATGATCTTTAATAACGACAAAATCCATTTTTTTTTTCAAAATGATGGAAAACTCCTATTAGATTATGAAAGTAGAGCAAAAAATATGAGACGGAAATATGAGCATATCAAATCCAAATATTCTACAAAATTGTTCGTCATAACATTTTACATAGAATACACAAAATCTGTAAATCATATATAATCACGAGGAATCTATAAAAATGAAAAACACGATTTAGGACTTCATCTGAGTTTATTCAAAATTGTCCCACAAAACATATATTTAGAGAGATGACATGAAAGACAAAAATATTCTTCGTCAAATTATACTATAGTATAGGTCCCCAAAGAAATGAAATGTCTATTTACAGTATATATCATGAGAATATCAGTATCAATTTTGCTAAAATAAACATGAAAATATTTTTCAATTTTTTTAAGAAATTGTTTCCTTCCTTTTCGAATTGTAATATAAAACTTGGATCCGGGTGAAAAGTGTCAAAAGAAGATAAATTCTACACAAAATTTCACTATGACTTTCAGAATAAACCAAATATCTATTTATACTATTGTCTTAAGGAAATTAAAAAAAAAAAAATACAAATTTATACATTTTTGGATGAAATTATTTGTTTTAATTTTGGACTGTTAATTTTACAAAATTCCATACTGGATCAAAATCTAACAAAAGCCTCCACTTTTTTGGGATACTGTTAAAAACGAAATGTTTCAAATAAAATTTCACTATGAGTCTCTGAATAAAAGAAATCTGTAACCATAACATATAACATTCTTAGCAGCCTTTGTTTTTGATATAGGGTTTAGGGCCATATTTTACCATTTTCATCCAGATTGTTGTTGTGATTGGACACTATAAATGTTTTATTGATGGTTTTTCGTTATGAATTCATACAGAAGATGTTGTGCGCTCCATTTAAACGGCCTTTGAAATATTTGTGGCGAATATGTATTTGAAATATATAGAAAATCCAAATCGGACTTAAATTGTAAAATTGCGTATTCTTAGCTCTTCTAACTTAAATTACATAGGATAAGTCATTGGTTATATTGTATGTGAAAATACATACGTGAGAGGTCTACGGCTATGGTCCAGAACTTGCCCCGACTACTTTTCTTCTTGCTTCTTCTGGTCTTCTATAAGCGACTTTGCCGCCTATTATAATAAGCTGTCAAGTTAGTCTATAAGAAGACTTCGCGACTACCTTCGGTCTTTTATTATATATACTAACAGTCTTAAAGAAAAAAATATCTTACTGCTCACTATACGTATCTGCCTCCTAATAAAAGTCTAACCAATCACGTCCTGGAAAAACACTGAACTCCTTTTGAAACCTACAGCATGCTGACAGAAATCAACGAAAGAAAATCGTTTAAAAAATTTAGCTGGCCCTAAATTACATACTTGCCACATGATTTCAGGAATATATACATCACCTCAGTAGAAGTGATGTCACGTATTATAGACACACCTGCACATTCGCCAACGATTGCCTGCAATCGCAAATAAACTTTGACATGTTATGCACTTCTCAATCAGTTGTGTATCTCTTGCTCGAGACACATACATATGTACGTGCAAAATATACGAACATGGGCAAATGATCCTTTGTAACGGGTAATGTACTATTGCATCGAAGGAAATAGTATATCACTTTGTGTGCGTGTGTGTTTATGGGTGTATGAATAAACGTGATATGTCATCTTCCTTAAATCACTTGTTAAAATATGTCACGGTTTATATAAGCATGAGTGCGTGCGTGCATGTTGTCATAATTTAAAGTTGAGAGAATACACCGGGTTTTTACGCTTCTACTTCCATTTAACACTAGAACAGCGGAATACGTAATTTTGGCTTATTTTCATTTTCAATTAGAAAAATATATGTATGTATATGCAAAACATTATCTGATCTTTCTGAAATTTTTTGACTTTTATTAGGACTCGTGAAAGTTTTATGATCCATGGTACAATGGTCTCTATTTAGGCTTTCAACAGATTTCTTGTACAGAATTACTGAATTTTATAAGCTGATACTACACGTTTTCCTCATGTAGATATTTCGTTTGCGGAAAGGGAATAAAATATAAATAAATACTATTTTATATGGAAAAAATATTTCACCGTGGAATTTTTATCTTACCCTTTCACAACAATAGCGCACATTCAAAATTCAAGGTTTTAGTTTCAGAGGTTTATACAGGCGAGCTGCGGCTGTCAGTATACATATATTCTAGATGCTAAAGGCATCTTTAATTTAATTTACATTTTTGACGTGTCGTGTCTTTCTTCCTCATTTTTATACAGACGAGCTGTGGCTGTCTGTATATATTCTAGATGCTGAAGGCATCTTTTGTTTATTCAACCATTTAGTACTTTTCGTATCCCTATATTAATATCTGCGACACCACCTCCATACCTCGGCCCACAGCGACCTCCATACATAATTTCAGATTTTGTACGCATTTAAAAAAACTGTTTAGGTAAGCAAAAACATTGACCATTATACACAAATTTGGAATTCCAAACCAATTAGTTTATGTAATATCAAAGTTCCGTGCGGAGTTTTTTTCGTCTTTTTTTCTCCCATCGGACGCCTCCCCAGGTGGTGGATAGGGGAACGCTCATCAGATATGGCGAGTACCGCAAAAATAAAATATGCGGGGCGAACCAAAAAAAAAAGGGAAAAAGGCAGCGTCTGATCGAGATTCGGCGGCAGCAAGCAGCGTCTGTACTCCAGTGGGGCGGCTGAAATATAGAAGGAAACTATAAACCCATCAGAAGGCAAGGGGAAACCACTGATGTATAATCCCTTGAAAATCGTACAAAACATGAACAATACAACGCAAAACAAACGGCCCTCAGTCTCCGGCCAAAAGAGGGTGCTAAGAATCCCCGGAGGTAAAACTAAACAAAAACTTGTAATTGGAACTTGGAATGTGAGAAGTCTTTACGAAAGTGGAAAACTTAATAACACAATAAGCGAGATGAACCGACTCCAAATTGATATCTTAGGTGTCAGCGAAACATGGTGGACGGAATGCGGTGATTTCAGATCAGAAAATATGACGGTGTATCATTCAGGAAACCAGATGGGTGTTCACAGAAGAGGAGTATGTATTATTGTTAAAAATCATATAGCGGCATGTGTCACGGGATTTGTTCCAATGTCAGACAGGACAATGTTGATAAAAATAAGTGGAAAACCGCTAAATATTAATATCATACAAGTCTATGCGCCCACTGGAGATGCAAATATGAATGAAGTTGAAGAATTTTATAGTGATATAGCGCAGTTATTAAATATGACAAAAAACATGAAATAACAATAATACAAGGAGACTTTAATGCCAAGGTCGGAAACCAAGAAGTTAAAAATATTACGGGAAAATATGGCCTAGGCGAACGAAATGATAGAGGGGATAGGCTAGTGCAATTCTGTCAGGAATATTGTATGAAAGTGAGTAATACGTGTTTTTCCCTACATCCCAGACGGTTATACACCTGGAAATCCCCACAGGACAATGAAATCCAAATTGCGAGAAACCAAATAGACTACATCCTAATAAATAAAAGATATTTCTCCAGTGTTACAAAATGTTCGACATATCCTGGAGCAGATGTGCCGTCGGACCACAACTTACTAGTCGCAAATATACGAATTAAACTTGCATCGAATCGGACAAAACTGCCTCAAAAAAAAACTGAATATAGAAAAACTCAAAGACTCTGCAATTAAAAACGAGCTACAAAACAATATTAATAGACAATTACAACAGTTGAATGAAGAAAATGTGCACACATTGTGGAACCAGGTAAAAGATGTTATAAACACGACTGCAAAGAACATTCTGGAAAAGAGAACACCATCAAAAACAGAAGAATGGATTACCGACGAGATTCGAGAACTATGGAATGCACGAAGCAAGCACAAAAATAAAAATTATGAAAAATACTGGGAGATAAACAGGGAAATACGATCCGCGACCCGATCAGCCAAAAATGCTCTATTGAATGCCAAATGCCAGGAAGTTGAATTCTTACAAAGTATACATGACGATTTCAACCTCCACAAGAAACTAAAGGAATCCGTCGGTGTATATAGAAAGAAAATATCTAATCCATTTTTAATTAACGAAAACAATGAAGCTGTATTTGACTTGGATGGAAAGAAGCAGATATGGGAGGAATACATTACCAATCCTTTTACTGATAACGAACGATCACCTTATGGAGAGGTTTTGCAAATTTCAAGAAGGGGAACACCTATAACACGGAACGAAGTTGAATGCGCTTTAAAATCCTTGAAAGATAAAAAGGCTACAGGACCGGACGAAATCCCATCAGAATTGCTAAAGCTTATTGATTCCAATAACGTAAAACTATTAATCAACCTTTTTAACCACATATATAACACTGGAAACTATCCAGAAGAATGGCTCAAATCCACCTTCATCGCAATTCCCAAGATAAATAATGCAAAGAAATGCAGTGACTTCAGACTCATTAGCTTAATGAGTCATGCTTTGAAGATATTTCTAAAAATAATTCATAGCAGAATATATACTACATGTGAAGCACACATGGGAAATACCCAATTTGGGTTTAAAGAAGGAATGGGCACAAGAGAAGCATTGTACTGCATTCAAGTTGTAACACAGAAATGTAGAGATGCCCAGAAGGATGTGTTCATGTGTTTTATTGACTATGAAAAGGCATTCGACACCGTCAAACATGACAAATTAATAGAAATCTTGAATACTATCGGAATACCAGAAAACGAACTCCAGTGCATTAAAAGTCTTTATTGGAATCAGTCGGCACGAATTGACGTAAGTGGAGAACCCACAAAAGAAATTGCCATATCAAGGGGTGTTAGACAGGGATGCCTTTTATCTCCCCTGCTATTCAACGTGTATTCAGAGAAAATATTCCAAGAAACACTCGAAGGAGAAAACATCGGAATCAGAATTCATGGGAAACTAATCAACAATATAAGGTATGCGGACGATGCTACGTTACTGGCAGGGAGCATATCCGGTCTACAAAAACTAGTAGAGAAACTGACACGTGTAAGTGAGAAATATGGTCTTAAAATCAACATGAAGAAGACGAAGTACATGATCATTAGCAGAAAAAATCCCCATGCTGAGGTGAACTTAAAAATACAAGGTACACAAATAGAAAGAGTGAGAACCTTTAAATATCTTGGGATGTTAATAAACGACAAATGGGATCCCTCGAAAGAAATAAAAAGTCGAATAGAGATGGCGCGAGCTGCTTTCTGTAAATATAGTAAAACCCTGAAAAGTCATGACATAAATATAACAACAAAAATACGCTTTATAAAATGTTATGTTTGGTCGGTGCTGTTATATGGAACAGAAGTTTGGACGCTCAAATCCTCTGATGAAAGAAAATTGGAATCCTTTGAAATATGGATTTACCGGCGAGTACTGAAAATACCATGGACTGCGAAAATTTCTAATGACGAAGTACTAAGAAGGATGAATATAAGCCGGCAATTAATAACAACTATAAAAAGGCGCAAAATAGCGTATCTGGGACATGTAATAAGGGGCAACAAATACATAATTTTACAAGCAATTCTGAAGGGAAAAATTGAAGGAAGGCCAGCTAGAGGAAGGAAAGAAACATCCTGGCTTAAAAATATCATGGACTGGACAGGTTATACCAACGAAACCGATCTGCTGAATGCTGCAAAACACAGAGTGCTGACAACCATTATACAAGAAGATAATAATTAAAATGCGATAAATATTAAAAAAAGATGAATTGTACGATCACTTATATCCGGATAACGGATGAGTAAATAAAGAAGAAAGAACACCAAAGTGGTACCAAATGTAATACTTTTCGTACACATAGGTTTAAGTTTCAAAAAGAACCTATTTATATCCAAACTATATCCCAACCGCAATTCACTATTCGAGCTGTTCCCCTAAAGCGAATTATAGTAATATTTAGAACTTTTCATATAAATAAAACCCAAAAAATACGTTCATACCTCAGCTCCGCCGTTCACCTAAATTCAAATTGTAACCAATGTAGTACCATTTTGTACTTTTCATACATCTAAGATTGAATTTTCAAAACTACTTCAATTCTACACTCGAACAGTAATCTTAAATCCAAATTTCAGGATTCCAACTCTATCCGTTCTCTCAAACTCAAATTGTACTAAATTCTGTGCCATATATTACATTTCGTAAGCTTATGGTTCAAATTTCCAAAAATACTTTGGTACATCTTTCTTACTCTTCATCAATGACCCTCATTCAGTGTTGCCGAATTTGACGATTTATCGATTTTTCACGTAATCCCGAATTACATAATCCCGAATTGCATAAATATATTTTGACCAGAATTTCACGAAAGTCTTTAAAGAAAAGCAATATTCCAAACTCGGTTTCGTGAGCTTTTTTTTATGTTTTTAAACAAATTCGATACGGATTGGCTTTATTTAGGCACATATCTGGAATAGAGGTATTTTCATAGTTTTTGCCTGAGCTGAAAATTTTCATGTAGGATTTTTAATGAATGAAAATCTTCCTTGAAAATTTTTTGGAGATATAATACTTCCGACCCATGTCCTCTTTAATGAGAGTTTTTGTCGATTTTCGACTGCCCATCAACCAAATGTACGTGTACCGACAAACATGGACGGTCACACTGTCAAGCAAGCGATGTTTGAGCTAATCTGTCATGTGTACCCAGCTATACCTTGCTGCATTACTGCAAATTAGAAAACCTCGGGAAAACTATCATCTTCTGAAAGCTGTTTTATAGCGGTACCTAAGGGGTTATATCTACTTGTCGCATTAAACGGTAACCAAACCTAGTTTTGGATCATGATGACGATATTTTGACGATTTTCCAAATTTTGTTAACGATTTGACGATTTTTTGACGATTTCCGACCAAAAACTGTCGGCAACGCTGCCCTCATTTCAAACTGCAGGATTCCAACTCTATCCGTTTACTCACATACAAATTGCACTAAATTTAGTACAGTACTTTCGACCTTTGGTCCATCTTTGTTGCTCTTTATCAGTGACACTCATTCCAAATTTCAGGATTCCACCTCTAACCGTCCACCCAAATCCAAATTGTGCTAAATTAAGTACCATTTAGTACATTCGTACGCATATAGTTCGAATTTCGAAAAAACCTATTGAACATCTTTTTAACTCTTCATCAGTGACACGTATTCCTATTTCAATATTCCACCTCTAACCGTCCATCCAAATCCAAATTGTACTAAATTTAGTACCATTTAGTATTTTTCGACCTTTGGTCCATCTTTGTTAATCTTCATCAGTGACCCCCATTCCAAATTTCAAATTGTACTAAATTTAGTACTTTCGACCTTTGGTCCATCTTTGTTACCCTTCACCAGTGACCAAATTGTACTCAATTAGGTACCATTTAGTACATTCGTACACATATAGTTCGAATTTCGAAAAAAAAACCTATTGAGCATCTTTGTAACTCTTCACCAGTGACTCTCATTCCATATTTCAATATTCCACCTCTAACCGTCCATCCAAATCCAAATTGTACTAAATTTAGTACAATTTAGTACTTTTCGACCTTAGGTCCATCTTTGTTTCTCTTCTTCAGTGATCCTCATTTCAAATTTCAGGATTCGATCTATCCTATCAAATTGTACTTAATTTACCATTTAGTACTTTCGACCTTTGGTCTATCTTTGTTACCCTTCATCAGTGACACTCATTCCAAATTTCAGGATTCCAGCTCTTCCTTCACCCAAATCCAAATTGTACTAAATTTAGTACTTTTCGTGCACTTATAGATCGAATTTTCAAACCCCTACCCAATACTTTCATCAGCGACACTCATTCCAATTTCAGAATACCCGTTCGCCCAAATCCAAATTTTGCTGAATTTAGTACCATTTAATACATATTAGTAAGAGATCCTAAACCACCATATTTCAATCCTAAACTCCAACAGTAAACTGAGATGGGTATAGGTAATATTGGTCTCCGGTATATTAGAGTAGTTTAAATCGTAGCCCAATATGAAAAAAATCAAAGTTGTCGAAGTGGCTTGTATGCAATCTTACGGGACCGGAGAATACATATAACGATAGTCGAGCGACCCTCAAAGCTCTCAAGTCCCGGAGCATAAATTCTCGAGCTAACCTCGATTGCTGGAAAACTCTACGAAATTCTCAATATTGTTAGACTTTGTTGGGTTCCAGTTCATAGTAATATAATGGGAAACGAATTAGCAGATGAACTAGCTCAAAGTGCTTCTAAGTCTATCGACCTACCAGTTGATGAAACTGTCCGGCCAACAATAGGTGTGTACGATAACCCAATAATTTGTACAAATTCGTACAAATTTTTACTGAATGCTGTTCGATAACAAAATTATCCAGCAAAAGAGAGCGAGTTTGGAGAGATTTTTGGAGAGTTTTGTGACTGAGAACTTGCAAATTTTTGCTGGGAAAATTTGTCCCGCAAAAACTTGCAAGTCTGATCAGCTGACTTTTAGTCACCTGTTCAATGTAAACAACTCGAAATGTTAACATTTTTGACCAAGAAAATTTCACAATTGCACATTTTTTTAGATTGTGGATAGGATTAAAGCATTAAATAAGTAAAATGCAATTTTAAAATGTATGTTTTTGTTCCCTTTGTTTTAAAATATCAAAAGAAACAAAATCAAATTTCATACATTTTCGGAAACAGCTGACTTTCTTGCGAGTTTTTGCAAAATGCTGTTCGAAAACATTTTATGCAATTTTTCTTGCTTGAGAGAGTAAAATTCACTGAGAGAGGTAGCTGGAACTGACTGAGTAATTCTTGCTGGGAAAGTTATCGTACACACCTAATGTGTTACTAAATAGCAAATTTCGTGAGATCTGCATCGAGCGCATCGAAAATGACTCTTGGAATGCAAAACACTGTGTGACTTATAACGGGTTACTGCGGAGTGAGATCTCTAGCTTCAAAATCGGATGACAGCGGCATTGACTACTGTAGGCTATTTGAAGGTGTCCCTTGTTACAAACAAGAATGCACCGAATACTATCTAGATCTGAGATAGATACTCCCACCTTCCTATCTAACATAGTTCATATTTACATTAGGTAATTTCCCTTGCGGCAATAGTCAGTTTGTTGGTGAGAAAGGGTGCTGAGAGGCAAAGGGTTACCACATGCCACACCTCTCTATCCTTCACACTGAAGATTGCCGCAAGGAAAATTGCCTAATGTAAATATGGCGCAGATCGCCTTATGAAATTCTGAATCGATGTAGCCATGTCCGTCAGTCCTCCTGCGCCGATTTTCGGTATTTTGAGGATTTTAGGTTCTTAGTGGTTACAAAACTACTCCATCAAAATCTGTCTGTCAAAATCTGTTTTGGTATAGCCCCCATACAACTGTATCTCCCGATGTTAAGTATTTTGAGGATTTTTGGTACACTTTTTGAACGAACTATCTGTTATTTCCCATTTGGAGCTCCCAGTGGTCACAAAACATATACACGGGAGACTTCTCTCATATCAATAAGTGCATATCGATTCATATCAGCTCAATGATATGGGACCAACTTTCTATCGCCTAGTCCGAATGGATTGCCTGACAATTTCACTTATAGAAAATTTTTATATGGCTGAGGGGTATTTTGCCACCGATGGAAAGTATGATGTTTTGTAGGGCCTGGGTATCGAACCCGATCATATAGAATGCAGGGCGGACGTGCTGGCCGAACTTAACGCCTTTCTTACTTGTTATTTTTGTCCTTCCACGACGAATTTCCAAAAAAAACTAGCTTTATCTCGCAGAAACATATACATATAATACATATACATATAATGTTGCTAACTCCTCCTTTATGAAGGTCTCTGTTGTCTATGGAAATCACGTGGGCGTTTTACACATTTTCCCGTAAATTCATTTTACTTTTCACATTTCATTTTTTACCAACAAAAACTGGGTTTCCAGTTGCAGTAGTTCGCACAAAATGCACTTATATATGTACATAGTTAGATGATGCCTATGATGATAATACTTACTACCGACACATCTGCTTTAACTTGAGATGCTGTGTTTTACTGCAATCAACAGCATTGCTGATGTTGAGAATGGATGCCAAAGATGCCTGTGGCAGGATACAAACTTGCAAAACAAAACAACGTCTTCACTTCATGTTTACGTTCATTCATTCAATCTGCCAGCCAGTCCTCCTCCTTTCATAACGTATACCCCATTAAGGACTGCTTTAATTTAGGGTTCATTATTCTGAATTCAGTTTACGAGTTTGTTGTTGTTGTTCTTGTTGCTGCGATTCTTGGTGTGTGGCATTGTTTTCCTTTGTGGTTCTTGGTTCTGCTGCGGTTGTCTCGTTACTTTGTCGTGTTGAAATTTTTGACATTTATCTTTACATTGTTTTTTCGTTGTTAAACACATTGTTTCCCTTTGGGAACACTTTCTACGTTACGGTACAGTGTAGAAGAGCTTCTGGGAAGTTTTTAATTATTCAACGCGAAACATTTTTAACAGATACTTTTTTAACGACTTTAAAGTTAAGGAAAAATCCTGACGGGCTTTCGTTCCGTCCTCGTTGACATTTAGTAAAAGAAAAATTGAGAATTATTTACTGAAGTAAAAGTGTTTTAATTAAAAAGGTTTTCCAAGACATTTCCGTGGTTTAACCCAAAAAAAAACAGTCATATTTAAGTTGTATTTAGTATTAAGGATAATACGCTTATCTTTTTAGGCCTTTCTAATTACAACATTTACATGTTGAATATTTATAAACCTTAAACAGTTGAAAGTGTAAATATATTCAGGTGAGTTGTGTTAAGAAAATAAAGTAATTTGAGCAAGAGAATTTTGAAGTTTCTCGGCCTTAGTGTATTCGATTATAGTTTCTTATCTCGACAATTTTTAAATTATAATATGCCATATAAAAACCTCAAACTCTTTAATATCATAAGGGTTGAATTCATTATAGATGATATAACAACTTTAAAGAGTACTTTATCTCTGCCAGAGACTGTGTGTGTGCTAGTAAATGTACATGTGATGCTTTGTTTGTGTTTCTTATTTTATATCAAATTACCGAGGGCATTTTGGAAAAGGAAATTCCCGCTCCGTTGTATTGGTATTAAGTTGAAATTCTTTTGATTAAAAAATAACAGAAACGTAAAATTGAGTGCATTTCCTGCTGTTAACAACAGAAAAACGTCCCAGGGATAATTTCAAACAATGGAAAGAATGAAAAGATGTTTAACTCAGAATAATATTTAGCTGAACAATAGTTACCTTGCCATTGTGAAAATGGTAAGATCCCAGCAAAATTTGAAGGAATGGGTTCCATGCGATGACGTGATTTCATGGCATCTTTTGCATTGGTTCAAAAGAAGTCGTGAAAGATCCGATCTTTTCATAAGCATTTGAACTAATGCAAAGGAAGTCGTGAAAGATCCGATCTTTTCATCAGCATTTTACAACATTCCATCTATCCAATAGAGATTAATTTTGTGTTTTTATTTATACACATTTTTCTAAATATATAAGATTAAATATATATGTAATAGGCTTGATGTTGTCGGAGAGTCGAAATCACAACCAACGTTGTTAAAACTCTCATCGAAGTGATAATAGGTGTGTACGATAACTTCGCAAGTGAAAAGTACTTGCAAGCACTCAGCAAGTTCTCAGTAACCTCTCTCCGCCAATTTTACTCCCTCGAAGCAAAAAATATGCAAAAAACTTGCTAGAAGTCAGCTGATTTGATAAACAAGAAGAAGTTGGCGGAAAAGATTAAATTTAACAATTGAAGGTGTCTACCATTTTTTTATTTTCCATTTAAAATTCTTCTTTGATCCATAAAATCTTGTACAAACTTAACAGCTATTGTATATTATTTGATTTTGTGTCAACAGATGTGAAAATAATCTTCTCTCCTTCTCTGGCCTTTCCTACATCTTGTTCTGAGTGCGAGAATGCGGTTTGGATTATGACAAAAGTTTGTGAGATAAGGCAACACGGAAATCCAAGACACGAAAATCCAATGGTGTTATAGCTTGTGCCTTCAAATATAGTGACTCTACTTCCACGTTCTTATTTGATAGTGGTCGATTGACTTATGCAGGCAACCCCGTTGACTTGACTTGCGCCAATGATCCGGAACTGAGTTCCACCCGGCTATCGTGTTAAGGCCTCGGTACATAAGAAGCATGGCTTTCTGGCTGAAATCATATCTGCCTGTTATGTGACGAGGCCCTTAGTGTTGCTACAACTATAATTCCCTTTCCAATGCACAAATATAAAAATACTGACACGCAGTGCGATGTTGGGCATACATATTTATTTATATCGTTGGGAATACCTGGCCGTCTACATTGTGTTTCTCCTACTCCATGGATGCACCGCTTTTTGCTGGGATTTGATACCTTTAAAATAAAAAAAATAGTCCCCACAAACTACAAAATAAGTTATTTTTCTTACATTATCGTTTTCCACAATTTATTTAATAATTTTTTCCGTTGTTTATATCTATTTATTTTAATAGACAAACGTTTGTTTATGTTTTTGCCAAGAAGTCCGCCACAAAACATTCGAATTTAAATCAACTGATCAAGCTTGCAAATTCTTACTAGAAAAATATTCCTTGCAAAAACTTGTTAACAAAAGTCTCTAAAACTCTCCAATATTCTCTCACAATTGTCTCCAAATTCCCTCTCTTTTACTTTGCAAGTTTGTTATCGAACAGCATTTTGTAAAAGTTTGTGCAAATTTGCACAAATTTTTGCGTTATCGTACAGACCTAATGCCGTTGCAAAGGGTTGGTGAAAATGACATGCCAAAGCATTGGTGGAAATGACATGCTAAAGCATTGGTGAAAATGACATGTCAAAGCATTGGTGTAAATGACATGCTTTGGATCCAAAAATGAATAGCATCTTTTGGGGTCCACGCTCATATAAAATTCATCGATGAAGATGCTAAAAAGATGACATGCCAGATCACTTGCACCCATGATTGAATGGCATCTTTGGCATCGAACATTTTGCTTTTGTTTTTTTTTTTGGAAAGTTTGACAGTTTTTAGCCTAAACGTACTCAGTAGTGCAATTCTCTAACACATTTTTTGAGTTACCCACAAAAGTCGGTAAAATTAAAACGCAAAATAATGAATGAGAAGTTCAAATAAAAGTTGACAACACTCTTGCTATCGGTAGAACTTTTCGACTGCTTTTTATTCGTCGCTAGTTTACCGAAAAACATCGATAATTACCGAAATTATAAGCATTTTAATTTTACTGACAATTGTCGGTAACTCAAAAAATGAGTTAGAGAATCGCACTAAAGGGCAGGTTATCATACGAAAGAGAGAGAAAAAAAGAGCCTCTGCCAAAGGCGAAAGGTGTTGTCACGGCGTGTTAGCGTTCAGTGTCACACTCATTACTTTCAAAGGCAGCGCTAAGCGTTTGTCATGAAAGCACAGCTAAATGGGCAAAAATTTTTTTTAAATTTGTATATGGATCTTATAAATTACACTGAAGGAATTGTAAATTATTTATAATATCCAACTTACACTAATACAAATTTTACATTTTAATGCAGTTAATGCATATAAGACAAAAAGAAATAAAAAATAGAAAGTTAAACAAAATTGGGAAATGGAATATTGTTTACATATATAATTTAATGTGTTTACAATTCAGTGACCGTTTCAATATGTTTAAAATTTTTAAAAAGACTTGCTTTAAAAGTACAGTATTTGCTGATGCCTTGTAATTCGCAGGGAAGAGCGTTCCATAGGAGTATAGAGCCAATAAAGAATTGCCACTTCGAAGCAAGACTCGACGTTCTAACGGTTTAACCTTTTTTCCTCTGTTAGATCTGCTAAATCTAAGTCTCTGAAATAGGTATTTTGGGGTTTGCTTATAAGTAAGCATGTGCAGAAAAAGTAATGATTTAGTTTTTAAGAGGGAACTGAAACTTATCCCGTATAGAGATTTAGAAAAAGGTGTAATATGTTGAAATCTTCTCAAGCCGTAAACATAGCGAATTACACTATTGTATGCCACATTTAATTTTCGCCAGCTTTGTGTATCGCAATAAGAAAAAAGCTCGCAACCATATCTGAGCCCAGGTATCAAATAAGTTCTAGCTAATCCCAGCAAAATGTTTGTAGCCAAAGAAGTAGGTAAATCATGAGTGCAAGTGATTTTGGACTACATCTTTTTACGTGAAAGAAGTCATGATTTTTACAAGGGCATGGTGCAGTGATGATACTGTCTAATTTACTTCTTAAGCACACATTTTGCATTAGTTCTTTGTAGTGAATAAATCACAACAACATATGATTCAACTACTTCTTTGGCTACAAACAAAGATGTAGTTCGAAATCACTTTTATTATTTTTTGTTTACAAATTACTTTTTATGGATGCAAACATATTGCTGTTATTATAATTAACAAAAAACAAATTATGTTCTTTGTCTTTTTAAGTTTTTTTTTGCAAAATTTTGAAATTTCTAAAATGTGAAAAATTTATGAAATGGATTTAAATCGGACATTGTCAAAATGTGAAGAACGGACTGCATTTTTCATGACTCTGCGTGGACTGCTTCAAAAAAAGCTATTCAATCACTACTTCACAAGGAACAACTTCATCGGCATACAATGTATGTCATACATGTCTATTTTGCTGTGTAGAAGTTGTAGAGGGAGGTCGTTTGCGTACAAAGAGAAAAGAAGAGGCCCAATTATGGAGCCCTGTGGAACTCCTTTCCCAACTCATTGTTGTTGTAAAAACAAAAAATGCATTTGAAAAAAGAAAGGTTCGATGACAGCGAAGCCGCTCCACAGCCGATATGTTTTGATATGTCACATACTGGTGGTTGTGTGGGTTCGAATCGTCGCACAGAGGGGAAATGTGTGTTAAAAGTTGATTAAAACTCCTGAAAAGCTCATTTATAATCCGATGGATATAATATTTTGCACAAATCATATCTTCGGTCCAAGGACTATTTCTGTAGAAAATAATGAAAATCGGTCCAGGTTTGGATATAACTCCAATATATATTAGCATCGGATATGAGGTAAATAATGCACTAAAAGCGCAATATATATCCTATCAAGCTAAAAATTGCATCCAGAACTAGCCCAGAAAACAGTGTGTCAATTTTGGTTCAAAGCGGTTCAGATTTATATAGTTATATATCCATTCGATTTTTTATTTCTATTATTATTTCTAAATTATTCCACTTTTATATGAAAAAAACGTGATTTTTTCGAATGGCGCTAACATTCAAAAACCATGTTTTGGAGGTGTCTCAATCGGAGTGGAAAAAGTGATTCAACAATTGATTAGAGTGCATGAAAAAGGTAATAAATCATGCTGGAGACTACTTAAGAGAACAATAAAACTATTTTTGATGGTAAATATAAGCGCTTTCATTGTGAGGCCAGATTGTTATCGGGCAGCCTTTTGGCGGAGAATTTTGTTGGCAAGGTTAAACTTTAAATTACACCAAATTAGGAGAGATAATGTAGAAAACATTTTTATAATAATTGAAATTGGGTGATATCGAACCTTAAATGGAGAATTATAGCAAATTCTATCTGAAAATGTAGCTAAAAACGTCAAAATACCCGGGTGGTACCGTTCATTGGGGGCTATTCCAAAGCATTGATCTATGTTTACAATATATATATGGCGAATAACAAAATTCCTTTACAATTCCATTTGAAAAAAATTAAAAATTTTTTTTACGAGCACATCTACGATTTTTGGTACAGAGGTAAAGGAAAAAAATCCGGTTTCAAATCTGCTCGCGTTCACGAAATTGACCAATGCGCGCAAAAGTTATAGCGGTTTTTATTCTCATATAAAGAAAAAATATTTAAAAATATCTTTTTTGTTATTATGAGAAAATGTATGCATAAATCGTTAACAGCAGTCCATATCTATTCGTAGATGTTTAAATAGTTATTAAATTTATTATTATTTTCGCGGAAAGTCAACAAATAATAAAAAAAAAATGTTGAAGTAAATCCAAATTATCCAGTCCCAGAATCCGTACAAACCCTCAAAAATAAATTAAAGAATATATGCGGAATCTAGACAATGCGTAGAAAAATATAATACCAAATTTATAGAGATTGGGTACATAAATTGCATATTATAGCAACAACAAAAGAGAAAAACTTATTGTTGGAAAATATTGTTGCAAATATTTTTTTGGTTTGATTCTAAAAATTAGAAAAAAATATTTGGGAGTTCTCCAACTATTTTGCTAAAATCCCATAGAATAATGAATGTATACAGTTAAAACTTCATCAAAACATATGGTTTACCATCGCGAGAGTTTAACTGATTACTGTGATAACTTATAAAGGTAGGAAATTAAGAGTAATATTGAAATTACAATCATTGAATTAATATTATAATTAAAAAGCCTGTAATTCGTGAATTAGTTAAAGTCGGTTGATGCGCATCCGTTTTTGGATACAGCGAATCAATCTCTGTCAAAATTTATGCATATTTCGATGTTTCACTCAGGGGCCATTGTGTGCCACCAGTTGCATCATACACTGCAAAAAACCTTAAAGTTGGTAAAAGTCGCGCAATGTGCATACGATTTTGATGCGCATCCGGTTTCGTCAGCGCCTATCAAAAATACGTCCAAATATACCAATTTTAATTAGATTCTTCAAGAACCGCGTATGTGCCTCCACATTCTATTTTTGGTGAAAAACCCATATTACACGCGAATCTCAGTAATTTATGACACGCGTTTTCGCAAATATTATAATCGCGTATAAAGGATTCCATTTACGTGAAAAAATTTCAAGAAAATCGGTGTTTAGTACGCGGATTTTTCGAAATAATTTTTTGCTGCTTTTCCTATTTTCAGGGTATCTATATCCGCGGTTTTAGTGGATGGATTCGCTCGCGGAAGGTCTCATTAGATCCGTCGCGTAAAAAAACTAAATTCACGCGGGGTACAAAGGAAATTGAATGGCACTTGTAAATTTTAAACGCAAAAAATAGGTTTTTAAAAAAAAAATCACACATCAAATATTGGCCTTTAGACTCCAATTACTAGGATGCTGTAAGGAGCACACTCATGAGATATGCATTAAACGACGTAGAATCAAGAGTTTTATAATCCTAATGTGAGTTTTGAATATTATCTTGTTGCGCGTCCGAATTATTAAAACAATTCAAAAAACCCCGAAATTCCGGCTTCAAAATGTTAGCATCAATTTTAGGTGGATGCAGTGGATATATCGAAAAATGATACACTAGTATCATATTGCCCATGAAGTATTCTTTGAGTCTTTCTTTGGGCATATGTCTATAAAATGTAAGGTTTAGGCTTAACCTTACATTTTATAGACATATGCCCAAAGAAATCGGAAGGGAGCATAAAAAAACTTGTTGGCTTCAACCCATTTTTACCTATTTTTCTACATTGATGCCAACACAGCTTCCACGTAAATTAATTTTAATGGTCGACCTTATGGGATTCCTCCTAAAACACTTCAGTTTAAAGAATGTATATCATACTATATAGAATATGTTAACAGTTCGCGAATTCTGAAAGGGTGAAACTCGGATTCATCGATTGTAAAAAATTTTTGTTTTTCGCCATATATATATATATATATATATATATATTTTTTTTTTTTGGAGAAGTTCTTTCACCACTTCGAACATTAAATGCCAAATTATATATAATGCTGTCTAAGAATATAGCTGAAATCGTAAAAATACCGAAAATCGGGCGGTACGGTTATATGGGGCTATACAAATACGTGAACCAATATAGTGCATTTTTGAACTTGACCTATGTTCACACCAAGGGCACATGTCTACAAAATTCAATTCATTCGGAAGATAGCGTGATTACAACAGGCGGAAGTATAGACGAACGGACATGGCTATATCGACTTAGAATTTGGGATCAAAGATGATTATTTCTACGAGTTACAAACGGAATGATAAACTTAATTTACCCATCATCTTATGGTGGGTGGTATTAAAATGAAAGTCCGTCCGACGTTCGGAGAGCGCTATAACAAAAGGCAAAGTTTATACACGGCTTAATTGCCAAAAAAATGCCTCAAATGAAAAGATCGGAATTAGGCCAAGATTAGGACAAGTTCACTTACTCCATATTTTCATTAGGCAATTTTCCTTGGGACAATTGTCAGTTTGTTGTGAAAATAAGTTGCAGATAGGTTGCTAAGTGGTAATGGATTCACATATCTCTCACTTCCCTTTTTCCATTGGACTTATAATAAAATTGTTGATGATTACGATAGAGCCAAAAGCTAAGACGTTCGAACAAGTTATGAAACATGTTTTTACAAACGAAGAATAGCAGGTGCATCGTGATTACAGGATCAGCAAATTCACGAAGGAGTTTTAAAGGGATTTCTGGAAAAATGAATTTGAATTTTGATAGTCTTCGCTAGGGGTATAACTCATTCATACAGAGAATTGTCGGTATATATCTACTGAAAATCGGGAAGTACCGTTCTATGGGGCTATTTGAAGACGTGGACCTATACCGACAAATTTCATATGGAAGGTTTTATACCCCAAATGAAGACTAAATACCAAATTTCAGCCATTTCGGTGGGATATTGGGGCCACAACCTTCAAAATATCGAAAATCGGGAGGTACCGTTCTATGGAGGCCATATGAAGACGTGGAACGTTTTATACCCCCAACGAAGACTTAGTACAAAATTTCAGCCATTTCAGTGGGATATTGGGGCCACAACCTTCAAAATATCGAAAATCGGGAGGTAACGTTCTGTGGGGCCTATTTGAAGACGTTGACCTCTACCGACAAATTGCAGGTGAAAAGTTGCATACCCCTAACGAGGACTTAATTCCAAATTTTACCCATTTCGGTGGGATATTCAGGCGACAACTCCTTGCATATGGTTTTGCATACGCTCATTTTATGCACATATGTAAAAATATGCAAGATATGCAAAATTTTCTGGGCCTAATTAGTTTTATTTTGTGATAAAACGAATTTCTGTCTAATATATTTTCTCTACGACCATCCTACTTATTTATGAAATAAAACTTCGGAGTGAGGTGAATTGAACAAAGTAATTAATTATACATACTTACATACCAAATGTTTTTTAAGTATTTACAGCTACCACAAACGATTATATAAACTCGATATTTTTAAGGGGAAGATTTACTGGTCTATTCCCTAGAGGACTAATGAAGGGAACAACGTATTTTCAAATATAAAATTCTGGAAGTTTTGAATCGCTGAAATTTAATTAGTATATTTTTAAATTTGAATAAAAACACTTAAGCACGATGTTAAAGACCATACTTATCTCCCTTGATTTTGTTACAATGGTGGTAGTGAAAAAATACCATGAAACTCATCTTTTCGTAGCAATTGTAACCACATGTTGCCTACAACAACAAAGCCGACAACTTAATCTACCTTAACAAATACATCATCATGTTGTCACATTTATAGTAAATCTGTTTTTTAAAACGACATGTATTTGTCATACTTTAACACCAACACATTTATAAATTACTGAAGATGGTGAATAAACATTTACATACGAGTACATGGCAGGCTGAAAGCGCAAAACACAACCCAAACCTGTTTAATACATATAAACTAATACCCTAGACAGACGGCAGCGTTAATTTGCATTAACTGCCTTAATTCAAATTAATTCGTGCATTATCCACATTCTTAATGCACAAAATCGAGCTGCATTTAAAAGGCATTTAGGTATTTCAATATGGCAATGCCGTAGAAGAGAGCCCATATTCATATGGAGGAGAGAGCATATCCATGCTCTGAGACACAAGGAAAACAAAAAATACATTGCAAACAACAACAAAACAGCAATCAGCTGTTTCGTAAATGCAGAAACTGTCGTCTGTCAGGCCAAAATTAAATACAGTTATTAATGCAAATTAACGCTGCCGTCTGTCTAGGGTATTAAAAGGATAATATTAACAATTTTTTATATTAAAGTTTTAAATTATTTTCATTAAAAATTAACATCATTTTTTTCTATACATCGTCAAGCAAACAAAAAAAGTTCTTGTGTCGAGAGAAAGGATGTTCAGATGACGTTGGTTTTATTTTTTCACACATTCGTTTTTTTATTCATACTTCAGTGGTAAGTAGACATGTCACACATGAATGTTTGTAGTTTTGTCGTTTTACCCCGGCTCTAGTGAAATATTTCACTTTGTTCTTTTGAAAGTTGAAAAAGTTTTCACAATTTCAACAAAGGAGATCATCTTACACAAATACGGATATGAAAAACAAACGAAACGATAGCAACAACCATATCTTGTAAAGAATGTTTTTGCACAAAGTGTTGAAAATGGTTTTAAAAATATAAATTAAATAAAGGAAATGTGGTCATATGTACACAAACAATCCTAACCTATATTAAAAGTAAAAAACAACTGGAAAATTCAATGACCAAGTAAATGCCATGATGGTCAAGAAATGTGGTGAAAGAGATATAAGGAAACAAGTAAGAACGGCTTTAAGTTTGGCCGGGCCGAACTTGTTATACCCTCCACCACGAGTGGCATTTAAGTAAAATGGAACAATTAGTTTCCTTTCGTTTATGAAGAAGATTTAATACCAAATTTCAGCAATTTCTGTCAAATAACACTGTGTGTAATTTTTTGTGTCATTGTTTATTAACCATATTCTGACACCGCAGCGTGATAAAAGACCAAAAAAGAAGATACGCGCCCCTGCGTTTTGCCCCATCACTTCAACTTTCGCTTTTATGGGCCCCCCTAAACCTGAGACCTGGATGTCAAAAGGGATCATTTTTTCAAACACATATCTTCTAAACCGCTAAGAATTTGGGTTTACTCGTAGAGGAAAAGTTGTAGCTCTCATCTTAAAGAATAATAATTGTGAACACATAAAGTCCGTTCAACCTCACCTTCAATGTCAAAATCGTCAAGGTCACATTTCCCTCTTAATTTTTTCTCGGATTTTAGTCTAGAGATATCAAACCGATCAAAATTGAAACAAACATCTGCTAGAAAAATGTACCTTAGATCTTAGTAAACAACTTTCTAGAACATACGAACTCTGTACAAACGGTTCTTAATGGCCAAAATAGCAAATCAAATGCGATGTTTATTCTCTTTTCTCGGTTCCCGTTCCATAGATACTAAACTGTTCAAAATTCAAGAAAACAATAGACCACAATAATGTATCAAAGATGTCAGCAAACAACTTTCTGGAACATACGGAATGTCTATGACCTGTTCTTAAATGTGAAAATAGCGCAAAACTTTTGAAAATATTCGTTTTTTATACTTTTCTCTCCGATTCCGGTCCACAGATACCGAACCGCCCAAAAATGTGGAATACAGTCGACTACAAAAATGTACATAAGATTTCAAAAAACAAAACAGGGTTCTTCAAGCTCAAAATTCGATTATTTTAGATCATTTTTTCCTGTTCAGGTCCGTAATTAACAAACCTTTCAAATTTCCTTGAGTTTTGAACAATATGTTATTTCCAGACCTGAGCTGGGGGAAACGTTAAAAATAATTTAATTTTTTGTGAATTTTAGCTTGAAGGAAGAATATTTTATGTTCTAGAAAGTTCTTTATTGAATCACCCTCCAACACTGAAAATGCAAACAACTTCTAGTATGCATTTTTTGAAAGTACATATTTAGACTACAAACACCCTTGTAGAGTTTTGTCCTGTTAGATCCAGTTCGGATTTTATGGCCTCATCTGAACAGGGCTAAATTTTTGCATTTATCAGGCCTTTATCTCAGAAACGAATAGGAATTTGACCTTGTTGTCTTTAGCAATATTGTACCCCTAAACTACTGGAATGTATCTTTTGAAAAAAAAACCACATAAGAAAAACTCCATCTAGGGCATCAAAATCTATAAAATATAGAAAAGTTTACATAATTCCTGAAATTCTGGTCAGTATCGGCTAAACTATTGGGAGTTGAACCAAGTAACCTTTTGCAAAAATCTTCTAAATAAAGTTCTCAACAATTCTTTCTACAATGCTTACTTCATGTTGTTTCAGCGGTATTTTGCATCATATATTTTACAACACGTATTTCAAACACAGTTCACACCAAAAGTTTATTCTCGCATTTCGGATTTCACTACATTATTGACATTTTTATTAAATCGTCGTTGAAAAATGTACTGAAAACCACGGGATAGAGGCATTTTATAACAATGACATGTTCTGAAGAGTTGTGTATTACATTCCAGAGAATAGTTTTCCAAAAGAAAATATTCAGAAAAAAGTTATGGTTTTGCGTTTTTGCATATATTTTGAAATTTGAGGCAATAAATATAGTTTTTCGAGTTCATTATTTCAACAAATATTTTATTCTTGTCCTTATCTACAAATTTGCTCCAGAGGTCAGGAGATTCGCATTGGTTTCAGAGATATAGCCCCGAATTTCTTTAAAAACTCAGTATTTAACCATGTTTAGATGGGGCCATAAAATCCGATCTGGATCTGACACAACAAAACCCAACTAGGGTTTCTTGTCGTTTGGGTCTGTACTTTCAAAAAATCCTCTGTTCGAATTGTTTGCACAAGATCACCTTAAAAATTTTGCGCAGTGTACTTTTAACGTGTGTTAAAGGCAGTTTATCCAGGTGACACGACGGGTAGGTAAGTGTCCACTTGAAATGAAAGAACGACCAATATTAGACATGTGTTTTGTGATGTTACAGCCGGTCAGGACCCTACGTCACCCAATCACAAGAACATCAAATATCTATATATGTACCCAGCAAACCAATCGTACCGACATATTAACGAAATCGGACCAAAATTCGAACGATACGTCCGATGTCTGATCCGAAATCGTATCGATATCTTAACGAAAGTTGTATGAAGTGGTTGACATAATTACGGAACGAAATGTCGGAGGGGCATCGTATCGATTTCGACCCGATTTCGTAACGAAATCTGAAGAAAATCCTTGGGAAATTCGGAAAGGGAATTTCTTTCCGACATTCGTTCCGAAATCTGAACGATATCGGTACAAAATCGAAACTATTTCCGCTCCGAAAAATCGTTTAGAAATCGGAACGAAATCTGAACGACGTGCTTCCGAAATTGTTCAGACGTGTCGGACATCCGACATTTGGTTTGATGGGTATTTGCAAAACCCACTCTGCAGAAACTGTTGGCATATTTTCTGTTATAAAAAAAAACCTTTCTATGGGTGGCATTGCACTATCCTTGACTATCTCTCCCAGCCCAACATAATTCTGGTGTTACTTTTTTCCTCTCAGTTTTTCTGCCCATAATTCTTGACCACTTTAGATCTTATTTTGTATGCGGGGTTCCACTAAGCTTGCTAAATCGTAACAGTTTCCTATATATGGGTGGTAAGGTACTCAGCACAGAAAATAGCTCAAATGTTAATGAAAAGTTTAAACAAATGTAATGACGAATTGTAAAATGTGAAATGAAAATCTTTAAGCCAAAAATTAAATTTTAGGGTGATGTCAAATCAAATTTCCTTCTCAGCAGTGCATTCTATGTACATATGTGTATAGGCTTATATTTCCCATTCACTCACTTCCTTTTGTGCCGAAGCATTTAAATATCAATCCTTTATGTGTGATTGGCTACAAGGGAGCTACATATCTGTGTGACTCAATTCAATAACAAGCTTATAGAACAACATACGACGAAGCAAAAATGAAATCTATGCCATAGTGAATTTGTGGTATGCATGTAAAAAATCCATTCCGCAAAGATGTTTAACATTGAAATCAGCAATTTACCCTCAAGTGGAAGTATCTTCACACATGCTCCAAATTGATTTCAGTTTTCGTGAACATTTTTCATGTATGTAAATATTTATGTGATGATGATACCAATGTTGATGTTTACATTAAAATGGGTCGTGAACAATTATCTACAAATTTTTAAATAACCCAAAGTTTGTTAGCAATTATGATGCATATGGTTGGTAGTATGGAATGGTTTTTATCAGATTTAGTAGGATTGAAATCAGGTAGGACGTGGAAAGTCATATATTTGTTGGTTTCTTTCAAACATTTTCCCTTAGACCAATTCCAATATTTAAAGTTAACATAATGCAACTCTATATGGTATTAAACATGGTTTCAATTTTCAAAATTACAATTTACAATTTATTCAGCAAAAAAATATACATACAGATGAGAGTACATACCCAGCAAACCAAAATCGGAAGAAATATCAGAATTCGGACCGAATTCGGTCCGAAAGTAGGATGAAACATCCGAGTTCGGATCCGAATTCGGTCCGAACTCTGACCGAAAGTCATATGGCGTGGTTGACGTGTTCTCTGACCGAAATTCGGATGAAAATCGGATGTTTTAGCCGACTTTCGGACCGAATTCGGTCCGAACTCTGATGAACTATCGTATAAATGTCTGATTTATTTACCGACTTTCGGGCAGATATCGGTCCGAATTCGGAAGTAAAATCTTATGAAATTCGAAAGTGTTTGACGACTTTACTATAAACATATTAAAGGTTTTAATATCATATTATGCTGTCTTATATGCGCGACTTGGTGGAAAAACAAACTGTGGAGAACAACAAATTCGTCAACACGATCTGTAAAATATGTAGAACAATTGTTAATATATGAAAATATACATGTCTTCACATGCAACAAATTTTGATATACATAAAAGTGTTAAGAAACTTAACTTTGCCAATATACAAATATAAAACATATGACTTTCCACGGAATAGTGTTGACTTTTGACGAAGAAAATCGTTACTTTCATTAACTTTATAAAAATAAAGAAATATGTATGCAACCGATCACTATGAATAACATTTAAACACTATCATGTATCAACACGCATAACAAAAATAAACCAACTTTGTTCTCCGGTACAGAAATTAAAACCCGAGCACTCAATTTTTCGTTCGTACACATCAACAATTACACATTTACAATGTGCGAGCAAAATATGTACAATTCTGTTCTCTCTGCTTATTTACACTTAATTTTGCCAAAGCAGCACAAGAGAAAATAGAAAAATTCCCTTCAGAGAGGGAGAGAGAGGACGGGAAAAAGTTCGTCAGACTAGTCGGACAGAGTTCGGACCGAAGTCGGTCAGACGCGTCGGAAAAAACGTCCGACTTTGAGCAGACGCGTCGGACGTCCGACATTGTGTTTGCTGGGTATATATGTGCATATGTCTGTTGGATATAAAATATATTTATATAAATGCCTTAAAACCATAAATGATTTTATGTGTTCTTGCTTTCTTCTTGTTATTCTTGTTCCCTTTATTATCGAAAGGAGAATAGAAGACTTGAACACATCGTTGAACACCAGTAATCGATGGTTATCTTATATTTATATTTTCTTTATGTTTACAATAGTAATTGATAGTTTCTTTAGGCCTAAAAATCTTAAAGATATTTACGTTTGTTTTAGCCACTTTTATTACCATCCAATCATATATCCAATAAAATTCCAACTGTAGAACTATTTAAGGAATTTAATATTGTCTCTTTCGTAACAAGTAACACTTGAAAGAAAAGAGTGCTGTATGTTTAACAATATTTCATTTCATTTTTTTTAAGAACCAAACTGAGGTGGAGATAATCTAAGGATGGAATAGATAAAGAACAAATTGAAACAATGACAAGTACAAAAAAAAACAAGTAAGAACAACGTTAAGTTCGAACTTTTTATACTCTCCACCACGAGTTATATTGAAGTGAAACTGAAGAAGAAAACTAAATACCAAATTCCAGCAATTTCAGTAAAACAATGCGGGTGCTATATGAAGGCGTGGACCTGTACGGACAAATTTCGTGGGAAAGTTTTATACTACCAACGAAGACCAAATTCCAAATTTCAGCCATTTCGATGGAATATTGGACCCACAACTTTTAAAATACTGAAAATCGGGAGATACAGTTCTGTGGCAATATGAAGGCGTAAGCCTATACCTACAAATTTCAGGTGAAAAGTTCTGCACCCCCAATGAAGATTAAATACCAAATTTCAGACCTTTCGGTGTGATAATGAAGCTAAAACCTTAAAAATACCGAACATCGGGTCGTACCGTTCTATGGGTGCTATATTAAAACGTGGACCGATATAACCCGTTTACAATACCAAACATCCTAGGAGTAATACAAACGTTTATACCAAATTCTAAGCTCTATCTTAAAAAATGCGAGCTGTATCTTGATTTCAACAGACGGACGGAGAGACGGACATGGTTAAATCGACTTAGAATTGTACCCTCATAAAAAATATATACTTTATAGGGTCTCCGATGAATATTTCGATGTGTTACAAACGGAAAGACAAATTTAATTATACCCTCCATATTATGGTGGAGGGTATAATAAGGTCGTAGAAGACTTCCCGCTTTAAAAAAATTGTGTTACAGGTAAAAGTTGTGAACTCTAAAATATCGGAATCTCTTACTTTCTTAGATCGCTTTAGATTCTATTTTGTTCCATAAGCTGAACAATGAATAGATTTTCAAACTCGCCGTTCCTCTGCTTTTCTTCTCCATGTTAAGCGATATCATTTTAAACTTGGTCCTTCCAGCAAAATTTTGGCATTTTCTTGGGGAATATACGATCAAATATGTAACTCTTTTTAACATGCGTTTCTGGTCATCTTTATGCATCCTATCAACATGCCCGAGACTCATAGATTGGTATAGTTCACGAACGAACTAGTTCAACTGAAAGACTTATTGAAAAATAAATTGTATAAGTCGATCGTACAAAGGAGGAACGATTAAAGAAAGAACTATTACAGATCCAGTTCTGCTCATTGACGTATGCATAATAGGACAGCGTCATGAGCTTAGGAATTAACTATTGAACTAAAAAACGTCTAGTTCACTTAAAAGAGAACACCTAAAACGAGGGATCAGCTGAATAACAAGAATAAAAGTATCAGTCGGCTTTGCCAACAGAGATATACCCTCAGCCTGTGTAGAGCGAAATACTTTTTTTCCAAAAAAAAAAAAAATCTTATATATTCAGGGGGGTTTAAAAATTTTGGGGGTATGGACCGACAAAAGTATGGATAGGATTAAAGCTCAAAAATTTGCGCGGATATCGATAGATTGGGATTTTTTTTTATCACAGGGTCACTAGGAAAACCTTTGGTAAAAATGTCAAAAGGATCGTCGAACACACCCTTAACCACACAAAAATGTTGAACATTTGTGTGGGTGCTACCACAAGGATTGGACAGATAGGGCCCAAATTTAAACATAAAATACGTTTCAACTATATAGAGATCCAAAGTTTGGACCGAATCGATTGCTACGTCTATGAGATATCGCGCGTACCATTTTAGCGAATATTTTCGAACTTTTGTGGGGGAGGTACTGGAAAGAGTGGACCTATAATCACCACATTCGAATTTCATCTAATATCAATTCATTTAATAGAAGAAATATTACAATAATCAAAGTGTGGACGAACGCATTATTCGGTTCGAGCTCTCCAGGCACTACATATGGTGCCATAGGGGTTTTTAAAACTTTCGGGCTGTTTGCTCAAGAAGTATGGACTTGCCCCTGAAAAAAAAAAATTCTGGCGTAATTGAGGCAGCGAACGCAAGTTTCTTCAAAAAATCAAAGTGATACGAAAGAAGGTCTTAAAGTGAATTTATACAAAATTTTGTGTGGGAGGTACCCGTTGGAATGACAAATATAGTCTAATTTGAACCTGATCTATATCTGGTAGATATATTAGGATATGTAAAGTATGGACCAAATCGGTCACTCCCATCAAGGGTTATTGTGCGCACAATTTTTCCGAAAATTTTTGATCTTTTGTGGGGGAGGTACGTGAATGGGGGGCAGTGAATACAAGTTGCTACAATAAAAATCAAAGCGATTCGAGTGCAGGTCCTGAACTGAACTTTTCCGAAATTTTGTGTGGGAGGTACCCGAAGGAGTGCACCGATTGAGTCCATATTGGAACCTCATCTAAGTCTGGTAGAAATTTCACGATGTGCAAAGTATGGACCAAATCGGTTACTTCCTTCCAAATTTTGGACCGAATCGGTTGATCCGTTCGAGAGTTATCGTGTGGAGCGCAGACAGACAGACGGACGGACATCGCTGAATCAACTCCAAATTGTCTGAAACACATTTCGTCCAAACATACCTGGGGTCTAAAACCATTATTTCGATGAGGCTAATTTTGCCCTATGAAAGTGTATATCAGGAATATTGTCAATTATTTCATATTCCATTTCAGAAAAAAAGGATAAATTTTTTTCGCGCTACATCAACGATTTTTGATATGTAGGTTAAGAAAAAAATTCCGAGTACGAATCTGGTCGCGAGCCAATTTTTGGTTGTTGCGGACAAAAGTTATGGCGCTTTTATTTCGCTTTTTATGAAAGAAAATATTATAAAAACGCTAATTATTTTAATGAGAACAATTGTTACAAAAAAGTCCTCTCGAAGTTACTTCAGCGAGTAGATTGCATAATACCTGCAAAATGTTACACAGAATTCGCGGAATGTACAAAAAATTGATAAATTATTGAATATAAGTCTACTTTTTTCAAAATTAAGGCCCATTTAGTGGTCATAAAATTACAAAAAAAAAATTGTTCACGGCAAGTCAAATGAGACTACAATCATACAGATTGGTGTTATAGTTTGGATGTTACAGCCAAAATAAGCGCATATTTCGGTCAAAAAAAATAATTTTTTGTTTAAGAAAATATTTTTCACATGCATTATGTAGTAGAAAATATTGTAAAAATTTATAGGAATACTTCCTTCATTTTGCTTAAATCTCCCAACAAAATAGACGGATTTTGCTTTATTGACATTCATATTAAAGCTTTCCCATTAGGGAAGCTAATTGGGTTGATGGGGATATATGTTAAAGCTTCTGAAATGGAAATAGAGGTCAAGTAACCCATTTTTATTTATATGCATTTTTAAATACGTGTAAATCGCGTAATTATCAAAATCAGTTTGTCCGCATGTGATTTTCATGTACAGTAATACGGTATCTTTTAATTTGAATATAGTTTTCGAAATTTAATTTGGTGGCTAAGATGTAGCATCGGCTGTATCTTAGTGCCTAAAAACCTATATAACGTCGCTAACTTGCGCGGAGTAAGTATGCTTTTTGTCCGCATCCGATTTCACTGTCCACCATAAAAATCTACATCGATATATATCTATTTCAAGGCGGTCAACGAAGAACCGTGGATGTAGCATCACACACTATTTTTTGGGATAAAATGAATGTAGCTCCCTTATCAGTGAAGTTTTCAAATCTCTGTTTCCGCTAAAACAAAGATGCTGTATTAGTTGTTTCATTGCAGTGGAAACGAATCGCAGAAAACGCGATAAAATACGCGATATTTCCAAAAACAATTTTAGGTGATTTTTCTACTTTGGATTTTCTTGTAACTCGCGTTTTGGTGGATGGATTTTCACGGAAAATGATTTATTAGATCCGGAACGTAAAAAACTAAAATGTGCAATCAAGTACGAGGAAATCGAATGACAATTATAAAAATTAGGCCCGAATAATATGATTTTTAGAAAAATATTCACACAAAATTTCGTCATTTCGATACATATTTCTGTGAAGCTGTGGAGGCTACATTCACGATATACGTATCAAAAAGCTCAGAATCGCAAGTACTATAATCCTATTAAAGCCTTTTTGAAAAATCTGTTTGCGGAACGCGACTAGAAGAAAATGTCAAAAAACACTGTAAATTTGGCTTCAAAATGTCAGCGTCATTTATTGGTAGACGCTGATGAAATTTTGAAAAGTTATACATTAGTGAGATTATCCTCATTAAGTTGGCTTCTACTTTTACTTTGACAGGAAAATCGTGAGAAGTGTGGTTTACTCACAAATCTAGAGAAAACAAAAAAAGACACGTTGGCTTCAGCCCATTTTTACCCATTTTCTAACATAAATATAGCCACAGCTTCCACGCAAATTAACTTTTGAGGCCAATATTTTTTGCCACGTCCAAAAACATTTCATTTTATCCATAAACATTTAATTTGTATAATATACAATCACAAGTCGCGTGTTCTAAAAGGGTAAACCTTGGCTTCAGCTATGTTAAATTTTCAAAAATATTGGTGATATACCTCAGCGTAAATGCTGAGGGTATAAAAAGTACACCTTTACAGCCATACGTTGTAGCTCGATACCTTTTACTAAGTCGATATCGGTCAGATCATACAACTCGTGGTTCATTCGACGCCGTTCTTCGTGGCCAAATCAAATATTAAGTGACAATATGCCAAAAACGAAAAAGAAATTTTCGTTGGTTGTTATTTGAACTTTCTGAAACTATAACATCCGGTTTTCGGTAAGGGTTATTATGTCTTTGTGCATTTATATGTACAATGCTTAGGGGATATAAAAAGAATCACTTTTTAAGCATGTCCAGATCGCATTTATTATCCGATTCAGCAGAAAATTGTAGAAGCCATAGGAAGAAAGCTACTGCTTTTGGTGAGAATTGGTTTCGATTGGATGTAGCTTCCATATATGTATATTCGACCGATTTCAGGTGTTTGATGCGCCAATAATACCAAATTCCTTAATGGAAAATGTTACGCAAATTGGTCTAGAAAAACTCGCTAAATTATATTGAAGTCATGGTATTGTAGAGTACCATATAGTAGGCCCCGCCTGTATGTATCGGCGGGCACGTATAAATACGGAAAAGGAACGGCTGGGAGTTGGAGTTGTTATAAATTATTCCCCGAGTTAAGTCGTCAGTGTAATCTAAAGAGTTAAAAGTAACCAGAATAGAGTAAAGCTGTGTGCTGACTAGAAATAAGATTTGTGCTTTGTAGAGAAAAAAGATTTGTGCTTTGTAGAGAAAAATCTTGCGCGAATAAGTGAATAACGTCAACAAAACATTGTAGAATCGTAATCCAAAGTGAACCCTCGTTTTATTTCTTACAAATCGTATCGGGGAATAAAACAAAGTCTACACGGGATTAAGTTTAAACATAATTCCGTAACAATATGTTATTAACTGAAGCATATATTTTAAATCGGAAGTAATGATTAACGAGAATGTCTATATTCTTCAACAAATGCCGTACTCTTAATATCAGTTCTAAAATTTCTTTGTGAATAACTTTTCATAGGTATTCTTTTCTTTAAAATATTGTCACGGAATTAGGTTTAACTAATATCATTGTAGACGTTGTTTTATTCCCCGATTTGTACCAAATAAAACAGGGTTCGATTTAGATTACGGTCCTACAATGTTTTGTTTACTTTATTACTCTTATTCACAACCGACTGTAATTACTAAGCATGCAGCTTTCCTTCTCTGTTAAGCACACAGCTTCCACTTTAACCGTCTGTTCAGTTGGACGTCTAAAACACAACTATATCACTGTTGCGGAATCCCCTTGTATTTATCGCAATCGCCTCTGGGTCCCGATATTTCTAGAGCGATAAATGCAACTGAATCGAAAGCAAAGCGACTATAAACAGATGTACATCGCGAAATACATTTTTCTCGAGAAAACATTCGTCCTATCATGAATAATGTTTGAAAAATAATCATTGCGTGCCCTAATTGTTGTGAAAACAAAGAGAAATTGTTAATTGTTTATGTTTTTAGACAAAATTATCAAATTTAATCAAATAAATTATACTTTTATACATCAAAGACATTCAGAAGATGTTACTAATTATGAAAAACATCAGATGTGATTGGAAATTTCTAAGGAGACAGTGCACAATGACTTCATTGTGCTATGGAACTGCCACTATCATGAATAAGTTAGAACAAGTGTTTTATGGGGTTACCTCTACTTATCACATTCAAAAAATCTAAAAAAAAAAAATATTATTGACTTATTTTAAAGTACAGGTAGTATAGAGTACGCCGCAAAAAAAATCATCTCGATCGGAACAAAATTGCCTGAGATATGAGCATTGGAAGGGAACAATTTATTGTGATTTGTATGTAGCGTGGAAACTTTAAACGCGTGTTTCTCAAAATGACATTTTTGAAGCCGGTGCCAACGATAGCTCTAAAACGAATCGACCGATCTTCATATGGTTTGGTGAGCTTTTTATATACATAAAAAGCTTGTCTTTAAGCGAGACAGTTTTTTTAAATTTCTTGTCCGAATTTCGGTAAAAAAACGGTAAATTTTTTTCGTTAAAATCGAAATTTTGACTTTGACAGCTCACAATTTTTTTAAATCGATTTTTTTAAAATTCTGTTTTGCTTAAAGACAAGATTATTAAATTATTAAAACGCCCACAAAAATAAACGAAGATCGGCCCATCCGTTTTCGAGCTAACGTTGGCACCGCAAAAGCTTTTACAAAAAAAGGATTTCGGAGGTAACCATTTACCACAATGCAATATTTTCAACAACAAAAAATCCCAAAGTAGTATAAGATGTGCTCTTTCAGATGAAAGGAAGAAGGACTTAAAAATATTGGCAGTTTCTTTGAAAAAAATCATGAAAAATTATTTTTTTTTTTTGCCTACACAACTAGGGGTAACCCCTTAATTAGATAGTGGCAAAATTTGAATAATATGAATTTTGAAATAAAACTATTGAAAATATCCATTATCCAGTGTTTTTTCAACAATTGTTGTGCAACAATTTTGTATGTGCAAAATTCTCCTTCTACAAACTTGTACAAACTTTTTTGCTATCGAACAGACCTAATTATGAACAACATCAAATGTGATTGGAAAATTCCAAGGAGACGGTGTAAGTGACTCTATTGTGCTATGGAACTGCCACTATCATGAATGTATTAAAGACGAGTGTTTTTAAATTAATAACGGCATGGCACGGTATTTTTTCAACAATTGCTGTGCAAAAATTTTGTATGTGCAAAATTCTCCCATCCCATCGTTGATCGGTACAAAAAGTGAGTGATTGAGTTTGCAAACTGATTTTATTTTGTAAAATTTGTTTAATTTGTAATAAATTTCCAGCCAAAAGTTAAGATTTTAGTACAAAATCCCAACAAAAGTATTTATTTTGCATATTTTGTACAAAGATTGTGGGAAATACTAAGATATTTTGTAAACTCCCATCAGTTTTGCATGGGAGATTTTTTTAGAGGAAAACACATGTTTGAGAGTATTCATGATACCTACTTTTTCTCCATCGGAATTTTTTTCCGTGCGGATTTTTAGTTTGTGATAGGAAAGAAGGGAAAAAAGAGAAATTCGGAAAGGTATTTTCATTCGTGATTTGGCTGTATGTTAAATTCTACCAAGTTTTTTATTCTTGGCCACTTTAAATTTTGTTCACAATACAGACTAAGTAACGTGTAGTTTACGGAGGTATAGAAACATTGTTGTCGCACCATTCCCTACAAGTGGGACCTCAATGGATTATTATTGTCCTATTTATTTAACTTTTTGTCCATAGATAGTTACTACTTTGTAGAATGTGGATTCCGTGCTCCGGTGCAGGAGCATACGAAACAAATAGTAGTCAGAAGGGACCAGATCTGGGATTTAAAGTAAGGGGGAACAAAATTTCCCATCCACTGTTTACCAAATAGTTTTTAAACATTTTTCTAAAATCTTCAACCGTCGGAAGTCCCTTGCCATGATTAAAAATTATGGCTCCGTGTTCTAATCCTCAAACAAATTAATTGTGTTCAGCAATGCCTTCATTGACTGTCTGATTCACTGTTAACAGCTCGTAATACAAAACACACATCTGATTCCTTCAAATGAAAATAATTAGCCTGACCACATTCATATTAGAATTCGGCTTTGATTTGGTTGTTTGGCCGGGAAAAATTACTTTCCTTAACAGAATTCATGCTACATTTCCCACATTACTGTCCAGAACGTTGTTGAGTCGAAACTATTTTGGTTTGACAAGGCAGTTGCGTAAGATGGAGGAAAATCTTCAGAGTATTGCATTCACACGATAGTTGTATAAGGTGTCAGACTGCTCTCTCTAATGGCAAATATTTTTCCTGATACGCCTATGTGATTAGGATGTGTTCCACGTTATGTTATGTTAAATGGAAGAATCTTAGTTTCACCATGTAAACATTTCACCAAAGTTGTGAAGAGGAAACCAGTTACAGTTTTCAGGCCGGCATTTTGACAGGTCTAAATACTAGCTTATTGCATTTCACTTGTATTCCAACACTGAAAGAAAATTACGTTTATCAATGAAATTTGTCATTGATTTTGAACCAACGTAAGATTTCATTCTACTAATGAAGGAGTTTCATTAAATTTCATAAAATAACTTTCATTATTTTATTTGAAAATTTTGCCTTTTTTTAGGCGAAAATCGTTTTTAGTATTAAGTTTTTAATTAATTTCTCGTTGGAATCGAGCTTGATAATCAATAGTGCAAGTGAAAAAGGAACGCCGACGATTCGAACCCGCACACCTACCACTATGTGACATGACATGTTTCGCCTTTGGTAAAGGCTCCTTAGACATATCGGATGTCATGTCACATAGTGCTAGGTGTGCGGGTTCGAATCGTCGGCTTTCCTTTTTCACTTGCACTATCTATATATATAAAAAAGGATGATGTTAGTTACTACGCTTATAACTCAAGAACGGCTGAACAGATTTTGACAATTCGCACCAATTCGGAATGGTCTCATGGCAGAAAAGGATAAAACCTAAAAAAAAAACGCGAAAATTTGCGAAAATTTTGCAAAAATATAATATCAAGAAAGTCAATTTTTCCACAAATTTCTATCGAGCTTCGCGTTTGGAGTATACCTTGACACTCATTTGGACAGTTTTTGTAAGGGTCCATTGTACGCCTCTGTTTTGTCAATTTTTGAAAGTCGTATAGAATTTTTTATTCATAATCAAATCGATTTTCATTTATTTTCAAGCGTCTTTTTAGGAAATTAACAGCGAAAAATTGTTAAAAGGATAGGGCTTAGCTTAGAGTTTGTAAAGTTTAGTGCTGGTTTTGGTCAGATTCCGATTGAAAAGGTGAAGATGGTAACACCGAAATTGGTTTTCACAGTTTTGATCTACAAATTTGGTGGTTTATTTGAAAAAGCAAGAGCTCCGAGGTAATTTCATTACAAGTGAGGTTGTGGCATATATGTATACTTTTAAAATGTAAGTGAAAACATCTTCGAAGGATCAACTTAAGATTTATGCGGTGTAAAATTTAAGCTCTACAAGATATATATTCATACTGTTCAGATCCTGTCATGATACTAAAAAAATTATGTCCCCACTGGAAAGGAGTATGAATTCAATCGGTTTAGTTCCCGCAGAGCTGGAAGACAATTACAAATGGCTAAATACATACATATGTACATTGGTACTGTTGGTGTACTGTATGTGTGTACATCGAAAAAGGATGATATTTAAAATTGGAAAGATTTTTGGTCGAATTATCTGACAAATATTCTTTATCGGGCGACATAAGTAGGTAAATACTTATTAAACGTTAATTAGTTTGTGATATTAATTTTACTATGCTATTTACGTCGAAATTAAATATAGGGTGACCAAGTAATCGACAACAGTCGCGTGTTAATGTGACAAGACTTCAAGCATCCGAAACACACAAAGAACGACAACTAATAGAATAGCTCTGCTAACAAGTATCAATGTAGCAAGTACTGGATAGTACAGTCTTAGTTAAAATTCTATTACCGCATTTGTCCGTGTTACCAGAGCCATTGCATCTAATTCCGAACTTGCAATGCAAGTCGAATTCGGGAGATCACGTTAAAAAGAGAAGTCAGAAAAAGCAGACGAAGGTGGTTACCTGATAACGATCGGATTCCTCTGCTCATAATAGGTTAATTGATTAAAACGCAAATTTAAATAAGCACTGTATTCAGCATTACATTCAAATTCCTACGATCGCACTCCTTCCTTCGTATTCAATTACTTGAGTGAAATATCGTTTTCAGTGTTGAAAACAAGAATTACAGAAAACCATAAAATTAAACTGTGTGTAATTTTTGGAGTCATGTTTTATTAACCATATTCTGACTACACAGTGTGATAGAATACCAAAAATGAGAAGACACGTGTCTCGCCGTTTTTCCGTATCTCATCAACTTTCGCGGTTATAGGCCTCCAAAGGTTTGATGCTTTGATGTAAAAAGGGTCATTTAGTCAGCACTATATCTAACAAACCGTTAGGAAATTTGAACTTATCTCAGAGGCAAAGTTGTAGCTCTTGCCTTAAAGAACAACAATTGTGAACACATATAACCCATCAAACTTCATCTGCAAGGTCAAAATCGTTATACAGCTATCAAATCGATCAAATTTGAAGCAAACAACCAACTACAAAAATGTACCTCAGATCTCAATAAACACCTTTCTAGAATATACGAACTCTGTAGAAACGGATCTTAATGGTCAAAATAGCAAAACAATTGCGATTTTTATACTTTTTTTCTAGGCCCATTAAACCATTCAAAATTCAAGAAAACAATCAACCACAATAGTGTTGCAAAGGCTTCAATAAACAACTTTCTGGAATATGCGAAATGTATATGAACGGTTTTTAATGGCAAAAATAGCAAAAATCTTTTGAAAATATCCAATTTGTATACGTTTTTCTCCGACTCTGGTCCAAAGATACGCAACCGCCCAAAAATTAAGGATGCAGTCAACTACAAAAATGTACCTTAGATTTCAACAACCAAGTTTCTAGAACAAATGACCATGCCGATTTTGACCTTGCAAATGAATCTTGATGGTTCACAATTTTTGTTCTTTAAGACAAGAGTTACAACTTTGCCTCCGAGACAAATTCGAATTTCCTAACGGTTTCGAAGATATAGTCCTGAATAAATGACCCTTTCTACATCACAGCCTCAAACCTTTGGAGCCCTATATCCGCGAAAGTTGATGAGATAGAGAAAAACTGCGAGACACGTGTCTTCTCATTTTTGGTGTTCTATCACACTGCGGTGTCAGAATATGGTTAATAATGTTCGTGTTGTATTATATTATTTTGTTTCAACTGTGCTACCAAATATTTTTATTTACATCGCAAAACGTTTTATTTGCTTAAAAAATATATTTTTAATAAAAATCCCGATTTACAGTTGCCTAATTTTTTTGCGGCTATTGTCAGTTTATAGGAGAGAGAGAGAGTCGAGGAAAATAAAAACACTTTGCCTCTCAGTACCTTCTCTCTTCGTCAAACTGACAATTGTCGAAAGTACAATTGTCTAATGTGAATCTGCTTCAAAGATCGTCCTAAACAGTTCAAAACAAAAAAATATTTGATGTGATAGCCATAATAGTATTATAGGTTTGAACCAAAGCCATCAAGTTCTGTACCTAAGAAACTGCGAGACGAAGTTCGCCGGGTCCCCTAGTTGATCATAAAGCTCGATTCCAACGAGAAATTAATTAAAAAACGTTCATTATTGTTTTATAGTATTAATGTGAAAGTTTCATAGCAATAACAGAATGTAACTTCTAACTGCTCAGGTTCTCTTGAATCAAATTTAAATGGAAGGGGCTTACACCTGGGAAGTTTTTGCGGTTTCTGAAACTACAATGTTCATAGATGAAAAAAAATTAAAAAACTAAAAAAATCGCCGGAGCGCTTTTTAAATAAATCGCGATTCAAGTTGGAATTTTTAAGGGTTTTTAGGTTTTTACGATTTTGCTTGGTAATCATCAGTCCTATTGAAAAGGGACATATCAAAATGTTGTATCTATGAAAATTCTCTACAAGATTGGCTTTTGTGATATCTTCGTATTTTTTACCGTTATGTACCAGCGATTTTTTCTTGTTTCTGGATTTTTCTCATCTATAAACATAGCTGTTTCAAAATCCGCAAAAACCTCCCTGGTGTAAGCGGTTTTCATTTAAAGTTAGTTAAGGTACACTGTGTATAACGTTGTTTTATAAGGAGGCGATACAGTCAATCCATTGTCCTAATTTGAACTTCTATATCTCAATAACCGTAAAAACTACGAAGATATCATAAGAATCAATCTTGTAGAGAATTTTCATAGCTACAACATCTACTTTAGGAAAAATCGTGAAAACCTAAATCGTGAAAACCTAAAAAAACCCCTAAAAATGTCAACTTGAATCATGATTTATTTAAAAAGCGCTCCGGCGATTTTTAGCTTTTTGATTTTTCTCATCTATGAACATAGCAGTTTCAGAATCAGCAAAAACTTCCCAGGTGTAAGCACCTTCCATTTAAATTTGATTCAAGAGCACCGTGTGCTTTATTGAATTAATACAGATGAATCGTTGCATAATTGAGGAAATTTCATTGGCATACTAAAGAAACTCATTATTGTTATTTAATGAAACTTTTCATTTATTCAATGAAACTCTACGTTGGTTCAAAATCAATGAAACATTTTTCATTCAGTGAAGCCGGAGATCAGTTCTTTATCAGCATCCTACGTACAAAATTCATTCGTAGGCATTATAAATAGTAATCAATAATGGCACCGGCACATACGGTCCGTTGTGCTTCGCGTCACGCATTAAGAACAACAACCACATGAAAAAAGTGTAAGTGATGCCAAGTTTGTTGTTGAAGTTTTCATGTGACTGTTGTAACACGACGCTCAACGCGCCGTATGTGCAGAGGCCTTAAGTGCTGCAACTGTCCAGATTCATATTATGAACGCTGTTCCTAAAGCACAAAATACTGCAATTAGATGATGTGCTGTTGTTGTACTGTGCTGTACATACATGATGATGAATTTTTATTTGACCAACAAACCCTAAACGTGTTGTCATTATTAAGCTTACATATTGGAACATCCTGGGTATGTTTATAAAATCAAAAACTTTGGAAATATGATTTACTTGCCACATAACATTGCACAATGTACATAAACAATTTCATTAATTGCAAAACTTTAAAACGTATTTCTCAAACATTTGAAACATTCCACATAAATATGTGTATATGTATAATGTGGGATGCACATGTTCATACTTGTGACTACATATGAATAAATGACTTCTGTCGAAAAATAAAACTTCTTCATCAATATAACCTTGTCATTTTACCACAACCAATGTGTCGTTTAAGTAAATGTGAACAACTCGATGTAGTCATGTGTGTGTGTAAAATTATATTACCGGGTGTTGTATTCCTGCAAAAAATGTGAAATACAATTTCACACAAAAGACATAAAATGTTAATAATGTGTAAAGAAACAATTCCATTCGTGGTGATGTCTCGTGTGTAACTTCTGTGTCTGGAATATAATATTACAACAGGTTTTGCTTTGCGGTTACATGGAAGAGAATCGATTGTGGTTGTCGTTGCTTACTCTGGTATTTATACAATTGTTGGTATTGAATTATCTTTCTTCTGACACTGTATAGATTGATGTCCCAGTAATGTTTCATTCTGTTCTTTACTGTGCAGCAAAAACTGAGACAGTAAAAACTTTTATTAATAATGGAGATTTTGTGTAATTAATTTCTTTTAAAGAGGTTGAGACTTTTACATTGTCATGAAAAATAATTATTTACACAATTTTAAAGGAAATTCAAAAGAATATTTCTTTATTTATAAAAACCAAAGAGAATGTGAAACTAAACAAGAGCGGTGTTAAGTGCTGCCAGTCTGAACTTTTTATACCCTCCTACTAATACGGAATACCTAGTTTTCTTTCTGTCACCAAAGTACCAGAACACTTGGAACCATAAATGCCAAATGACATTCAATTTTCCTCGAAAATATAAATAAAACAAGAAAAAAATAATTAGTTAGGCCGGCCGACAATGAATTATTGTGAAATAAAATGAAATAAATAGGGAGATATTTGACCGATGGGAATTCTAATTACCAATTACGACAAATTTGGGTCACTGGGAAACAGCCACTGCGATACCAAAACGTGGATCTACGTTCACAATTTCTGGAGGAGAAGTGTTTTGGCCACCAAGAATCCTAAGAGCCAAATTCCAACTGGGAACCTCAAACTACCGCTAGTTTGGTCAAAATTTTAGGTAAAATCCGCAAGATTCCTAAATCGAGAAGTGACGTTACTAAAACATGGGTCTTTGTTGATAGCTTTTAGTGGAGAAGTCTTGTGGCCACCGGGAACCTCAAATTTCAGGTAGTTCGGTAAATGTAGTTACACAATATAGCTAAAATCCTTAAAATACCTAAAATCGGGAGGTACCGTTATAAGAGGTCTAAACCAAAAACACAGACCTACGTGGACAATTTTTGGTGGTGAAGTTTCGTGACTGCAGATGACCCCAAATGTCAAATTGCCGATAGTCCAGTAACAAATTTAGCTAAAACCCTCAAAAAAGCTTAAAATCGAGAGGTATCGTTATATTGGGGCTATACCAAAAGATTGCCATATGTTGACAATTTTTAATAGACAAGTTTTCTGACCACTAGTAACCTCCAATGTCAAATAACAGGGAGCTCGGTAAAAAAGTATGTAGCTGAAATTCTCAAAATATCTCAAATCGGGAGGTGCCGTTATATGAGAGCTGTCCCAAAACAAATTTCTTTCGCGACTGCAGGAAATGTTAAACGTAAAATAACGATTAGTTTAGTAGAAAAATGTAGCTAAAACCCTCAAAATATCAAAAATCGGGAAGTAACTTTATATGGGGTTTATACCAAAACCTGGCCGATATAATCCATTTTCGAAAAGTATAACATGTAAATGATCCTTTTAAGCGAAGATGTTTTCCAATATTGATATACTAGGAAACATATTACGATGTGAATAAATCGTTCGTATCGGTAGACTTGATTCCCACAGTGTTTCTTACAGTTGTTGGGACCATTATCTCAGGAAGCATTGATTTGCCGCCGAAAAAAAATTTTACAAAAAAAATTCAAAATTATCTGAGAGCTGGTCTTAAACTGCACTTTTCTGAACAATTTTAAAAATTTGTGTGGTAGATACCCGCAGGAGTGTAACCTGATCTATGCATGTTAGAAATATTATGTTGAGCAAAGTATGCGCCAAGCCAGTTACTCTCTTCGAAAGATATCGCGTGCACCGGCCAGATTGACTGACAGGGCTAAATCGACTGCAATTGTAAACGCAACTGATATCGTTAAAACATTCTTGGGGTGTGGGTGCAGTTCCCGAACCCAGGGTTTCGGAGTCGGAGTCGAGCAATTTTGCTGGAGTCGGAGTCTGAGTCGAAAAAAATAACTCGACTCCGACTCCGGGCAAATTTTTTTTTCACATTATAGAAATATAACATTAAACTTTGAACAAGAACATTTTTTTAAAAATAATTATTTATTTTAAAAGAAATGTATAAGAAAACATATATGCAAACGGTATATTATACTAAGTTAAGGGACAATTTACAGGATATTTATTATCCTCTGAAGTGGAGTCTACTCGTCCCTATTTTGAGATCCAATGTGGGAAATCTTACTGAATACCCTGTGACACAAAATGGGAGTCAAGATCTAGGGGTGGAAAAATTCCTGTTCGGAATTTCGGTAAGTTTCGCATAATCTATTAACTATATATGAAATTCGGATGGTTACGCTACTGAATTAGGGCATCATATTCGTCGTTGGTCAACGACAGATTCATCCCGACATATCTCAGAAGTCTGACAAACGGCGAATCTTCTTCTAGGATTCATTTAGATGTAGACATTCAAATAACAGGATCTGTCCGATAGTATCCGAGTTTTCTACACAATCAATATCATATACGAAATTCAATGAAATATATAATCATAGAGTTTTCATGAGAAAGGATCGGGTATATGTGATAAAGGACAATGAAAACATGACAATATAGATTTCTTGTCCTAATGGACCTACCCTACATAAAATTTTTTAGCAACATTTTTGTAGAATATTTTCATGCACGAAATCTCACCGTCTGCTAATTTTTCAGTTCCTGAAAACATCCATCTGCCTACGTGCTGGGTAGTATACACAATATATCTCAAATATTTCAATAAAATTTTCCACTCCACACCAAAGTCCAAATTTTGAGCTCTGGATTGTAGTGTAAGGGGTGATCCCTACTTATAAATTTCAGAAAAAGGTAGAAAGTAGAAATATCATAGAATAGGTGGTCAAATTGTTAAGTTGATCGGAACAATATTGCCTTAGTATGAGCGTTGGATGGGAACAATTTATTTTATTTTGTATGCCGCATATAAACTGTGCTTTTCTCGAAATCGGCCACAGAAATATATGATTTATTAGTTTTCGAGCTAGAGTTGGCACCGCACAATGCTTTAATAAAAAACAGGATTTCGGGGCGATTTGTATGGAAGGAAAAAAGTGATAGTGGGCGCCTGCAGTTTCTGATTCTTGGGATTGTGCGTTCTTAGTACACCCATCAAGGGTTTTCATCTCTAAAAGAAAATTTCCACCCACTGACTTTGAGTCAAATTTTGTAGCACAGTGTAATTTATCGACATTTTCCGAAAAATGTGCACATTGTCGGGGCCATAACTGCCTGAAGGAGCGTTCCAATGCTTTTGCTGTGTACTAGAGAGTTCTTAATTATTGTCTTGGCTACAATTGTTGTCTTTGTGGTGGATCGAAAATCTCAGTGGTTTGGCTGTTACATATATGCCAAAATGTCCAAAAAACCTTGAAAAAACTTCAAGTCAAAATCCGGGGGCTCGATTTTCACTGTAGACATATGGTCTAGTGGACTTTTTTGCTCAGTACAATCCCAAGAATCAGAAAATCGAGGCGCCCGTGGTGATCTTCAAATCGCCCCACCCTACTAAGCACACTAAACCCACTAAACACCAGTTTGAAACTTGGTCATGAATTGCTTATAATTTTTATTGCATGTAGTCCTTATGATTTGTATTGCCCCTTCATTTTCACATATTTTGAAAGCTTAAAGATTTTCTCACGCGGAAGAGTTCCGTTCAGACTATTCTCATGCAAAAAAGGAAAATCGACAAAAACTTTTTAACTTTGCTGTTTTTCAATGTAAGATTCGGCAGAAACAATATTGATATGCTCGACTGTATTCGAACGAATGTCCTTTCTAATGAATATGTAAGGAAAAACTAACACATTAGCCTATATAGCCCAAAATATACGAAAAATTTGTGCATATTTTATTCATTTTTAGTGGTATAGGAATTCACTCTGGGAGTCGACCCGGAGTCGGAGTCGGAGTCGGAGCCGGAGTCGTTAAAAAAAAATCGTCTGGAGTCGGAGTCGGAGTCGAGCCAAAAATACCTCGACTCCGAAACCCTGCCCGAACCAACAGATGCCCTTGCAAAGTACAAGCTTTGTTTGGGAAAGGCGCTACAACAACAACTGAACATGATGCACTGTATTATTGCTGTTGTTACACCCCAGTCGATGTAAGACCTGCTACAGTTTGGATAAAAGATATAATGTTCAGCATCAGTCAGTTTTTGCGCTCATGCCCAAACGAAGACAAAAATGAGAAAACTAAAAATAAATATTTTGAGCACTTGCAAAAAACATGTGACCAGTGTCTTGCCAATGCCATTAAAATTATTCTAGGCGATTTTAATGCTAGGATAACGTAGGGGATGAAAGATAACAATCGACTTTAACATGACAAAGCCCAAGATTTACTTTAGTCCCTCCCTCATAACAAGAGGACACTGTCCTCCCCGTGGTGTCACCTGGGGAGCTGCCATACAGGAAATAAGATAGATTGGGAAAGGCGTCACAACTACACCTAAAGGTGACAGCCTGTGTTGTAGCTGTCATTATATAAATCATGAATTTGGTTGCGTATTTGTAGTTGGTCTGAGAGTAAAACATCTGGTCTCCTCCAACTTCTCAAAGACTACAGCTTTATTTGCGCTCATGCTCCCAATGTAGACAAGGACGGACAGATCACAGATATATTTCAAGAGCCCTTAAAAGAAACACATGGCCGTTGCCCTGTCCTGACATTACCATTATTCTAGGCGATTTTAATACAAAAATTGGAAAAGAGAATATCTTTGGACCACAGATCTCCACCAAGGAACCCATTGTATGGCCAGGAATGTCATGCATCTACCGAAGAGAAAAAATGCAACATATAGGGCTACTCCAGAATCAGAAGCAACGCGCAGCGTACAAGAGAGGTATTGGGAGAAAAGGAGAGAGGAGAAATGCTATATTTTTGCACTTGAGTGTACTTTGTTCATATGTAAGTAAGCAAAGTTCGAATATGGGCTATATCGGTTCACGTTTTCGTATATACCTCATATAACGGTACCTCCCGATTTTCGGTATTTTGAGGATTTTTACTGGTCACGAAATTTTTCTGCCAAACATCGTCAGCTTAGGTCCATGTTTTGATATAGCCCCCATATAACGGTACCTCCCGATTTTCGGTATTTTGAGTTTTTTAGCAAATAGTTTTAACCGCGCTAGCTTTATTCTGTCAGTTGAGGTTCTCAGCGGTGACGAAATTTCTTCAGCAAAAATCTTCAACACAGGTCCATGTTTAGTATAGCCTCCATATAACTGTACCTCCCGATTTCCGGAATTTTTAAGATTTTAGACAAAATGTTTAAGGGCACGAAGCTTCTTCATTATAAATCATCAACATAGGTCCATGGTTTGGTATAGCTCCCATATAACTGTACCTCCCGGTTTTCGGTATTTTAAGGATTTTAGCTAACATTTTAACCTAATTAGCTGAAATATCTGACATTTGAGGTAGTGGTCACAACATTTCTACACAAAAACTTGGCAATATAGATCCATGTTTTGGTATAGCCCCCATATAACGGTACCTCTCTATTTGGAAGATCTCAGCTAAAATTTTTAACGAACTAGATTTACTTCGACATTTGAGTTTCCCAATGGGCACGAAACTTCTTCATTAAAAATCATCAACATAGGTCCATGTTTTGGTATAACTCCTATATAACTGTATTTCCTGGTTTTCGGTATTTCGAGGATTTTAGCTACAATTTTTAACATCGTCATAATAGATCCATGTTTCGGTATAGCTACCATATAGCGGTACCTCCCTATTTTCCGTATATTGAGGATTAAAGCTAAAATGTTTAACCTAAGTAGCTGTAATTTGATAGTTGAGTTCTTACTGGTCACAACACTGCTACACAACAATTGGCAACATAAGTCCATGTTTGGAATAAAACCCATGTAACGGTACTTCCCGACTTTCCGTGTTTTGAGGGTCTTAGCTACATTGTTTGACAGAACTACCCGTAATTTGACATTCGAGGTTCCCTGTAGTAACAAATTTTTTACACAAAAAATTGTCAAGATAAGTCCACACTTTGATATAGCCTCCATATAACGGTACCTCCCGACTTTTGGGTATTTTGAGGATTTTTAAAAAAATTTAACCTAACTAGCTGTAATTTGCGGTCACGAAACTTCTCCACCAAAAAATGTCAACGTAGATCCATGTTTTGATAAATTCCCCATATAATGGCACCTCTCGATTTTCGGTATTTCGAAGGTTTAAGCTACAATTTTTAACCGAACTATTTATAATTTAATATTAAAGATTCTCTGTGGTCACGAAACTTCTCCACTAAACATTTTTCAACATAGATCCATGTTTTGGTATAGCCCCCATATAACGGTACCGGTATTTGAGGGCATTAGCTACATTGTTTGATAGAACTATCCGTCATTTTGAGAGGTCACAGCAGTTACACAACATTTCCACACGTTGATGGAGTATCCATTTTAATTTAGAACATTTTATTGGTTGAGGGTATAAAATGTTCGGCCCGCCCAAACTTAACGCATTTTTATCTGTTTTTGTTTGTTTTTTATTTTTTATAATCTTGTCACAAACACTATCATCTATCGTTCGGCATACAAACAACATCACAATTCTGTATCCACAGGTCAACCTAAACACCTGCCAACTTTTTCATTGGGAATCACTCGTTTGTACTTTCTGCTCAACATATGGATTTAAAAACTAAAAGCACTTAAACTGTCCTTGGTATTAAGTTTAATTCATACGAAGTTTTGAAGTCCTATAAGAGGTGGATTACTGTTTTAAATAAACTAAATTTCTTCTTCATGAAAATAAAACTTTGCACTTTACTAGTTTTTTTGTAATTATTTAAGAAATTTTACAAAACACTGATAATCATATTGTGGTACACTGTAAAACTATATACTAAATGGATTTTAGAAAATTGAAAATCCTGTTGCATAAATCCCTTATGAGTATATCTTTGAATTAAAGGTTTGAGTCGTGCTCAGAAGCAGACCCCTTCGCCAATTGATGTCGTTAGGGATATCGTTAGGTTTAGGGAATTTCTATAGTCTTATTCATTCCCTTCTGGTTTCGATTCGGCTTGGGAACATAAATTGGTTCCACCTTGTCTACTTGTTCGTTTGCCGCCGCAGCTTCTTTAGAGGCTTTGGCTTGAGCAGCTACAGGGTCTGGAAGGAAGATATTATCCACCTGAAATTCGCTTCAGGGTACATGGGAGTAAGTTCTCTAAATTGTTTTCATTTACCGAAGCTTCCTTTTGATGAAGGAGACCTACATCTCATATTTGGATTTCGTTCTACGAATTTGCGAAGACCCATTAAAACATGTTTTTAGTGTTTTGTATATCTAACTTCTCTGGCAGATCTGTCTTTAGAGTCATCGACTGATGTTGGGGTTTCCACGGATACCGCATCGCCAGTCAATGATCCAGTGGCATCTTGTTTATTACCGGCATCTGCGATATATCATCAACTGGAACTGGGCTTTTCGCCAGTTGTATGGGCATGTATTCAAAATCCTTCTGGAAAAAGTATTTGCAATTGATCGAAGACTTTTCTTCTTTGTTGATGTAATCTATCTTCTAATGAGTCCTTGTACGTCCCCGTTTATAACTTCGGTCCTTAGGTCCTTGTAACAAGTACAGCTCTAGGTGCCAATCAGTTGATCTAAATGACGTGTGGCTTGTGGTCTCACCTTACACGGGAAATTAGAAAAGATGATTTGAGCCAACTACAGAGGCTTAAATCTCCTAGCCATCGCATATAAAGTGCTGTTGGGTGTGTTGTTGTTAATTAAATAATCGTGTCACACCAATGCGGTTTTAGACCTGAGAATATTCACTATACACCAAATCCTAGAGAAGACCCATTAAAAACAGATCGACACAAACCACCTATTAGCCGAAGGCTTTATATTCTAAAGTTAAGGTCATATTAGCCAAAAATTTGCACCAGCGACCGGCAGTGTGCGCTTACTGTGAGCACGTGAGCATGAATTTCAATGCATTATTTACGATCACTTGTTCTCAGTAAGCGCACACTGCCGGTCCCTGGAGGAAGTATTTGCCAAATGTGACCTTACCTTATGTTTGACGTTCCTGCAAAACTAATAGGATTATCCAGAATAACATAACATCAAGGTCAAAACCGCCAAGGTCAAACCCCTAGAAAAAGTTATAGAAGATGATGAAGATGTGTCCAGAATTTATATTCTTTATATGACAAGAGCTACAACTTTGCCTCCATGAACAAATTAAAATTCTTCGCGGTTTAGAAGATATGCGCCTGCCAAAATGCTCACTTTTGACTTAATTTTTCAGGGATATTTTTGATGTCCTTTTTATCATGGAATGCAATAATTTATAATTATTATATAAAGCCTATTCTCTCCTCTTTAATATGACACCAATACCAGCATCGTACGACGAGTACAAGTATTTAAAATATTTTTTTGGAAAATGTTGACCTTTGAAATTTGTTTGACCTCTAAAAGCTCAAAACGATGAGAAAACGATAAATTAAAAATGTCATTTTACTCTATTTTGCCTATATTTTCAAACGTATATAGTCCGGTTCAAGTGTAATTTTGGCTGTCGGACAGTGTTATCAATACTATATGTATAAATTAAATAATATTGTGCATAGTGTAGCGCATAAAAATGGGATCAGAGACGTATACAGGGGTCGAAGTTGAAGATCGAAGATAGACTATAACCAACAATTCCTTTCGGTACCTCCCTCCCAAAAGTTGAAAATGTTTACTTACGTGCAGTTTGTGGGCTGTTCTAGGATTATTTGAAAATTTACATTGAAGATAATCTTTGTGATTTTGGTTACAACGATATATTTTTGCGGGCAAGTCCATGCTCTTAAAATTTTTTCGGTGACCAACCAAAATTGCTGATTGGCACGATAACTATCGAAAGGAATAACTACCAAAATTAGATCAACTTTCTAAATAGTTAATTTTGGTTCATTCCTTCAGCTACCAATCAAATTTATTCCCAATTCTCTGCATTTATTCGGAATGTCGATAATCATTGAGATAATTGCCCTAAGATTTTTATATTTTTGGGAAAAGGATTTTGGTTTTGTTACCGGCTACCGTCCATAGATGAAAGTCTTAATTTACACAGGCCAATGGTATATATCTGTCGGCAATTCCTACTGATAACTTTTTAGTTGTTACTTTATAAAAACACTGTGCAACAAAATTCAATTTTTTTCAAAATGATGGGAAAAACTGAGTAGATTATGAAAGTAGAGCTAAAAATATGAGACACGTGTATCGGCGTTTTTAAAGTTTACATCGGAAAGTAACCAAAGTAGTTGGGGCAAGTTCCGCCCATTTCTATTTTTTTCGAAATATTTGAGTTAATACTATGTTTACATTTACGAAATCCACTCGATTCCATCTGTCAATTCCTTTGTGTATACGTCAAATAAAAACTCATCTGAAATCGATTGGATTTCATTTGACGTTTGAGCAATGGAATTGACAGTTGAAATCGAGTGGATTTCGTAAATGTAAACATAGTATAAGATATCTTGGAATCCATGCATTTTCGGTGTATAGTGTGATTGGATACTTTACAGAGGAGGATGTGGGGAATATTTTTGTTAAAAATTTTAACTCTCATGCGGTTCATCAAAGGGGTCTTTTTCGTCTTTTTTCGAAAATCTTTCAAAAACTGAAACTTTGTTCTAGGTGAAAAGTGTCAAAAAAAGAAAAATTCTACACAAAATTTCACTATGAGTTTCAGAATAAACTTTATATCTAGGTATACTACTTTCTTAAGAAAATAAGATAAAAAATTTATATATTTTAGAATGAAATTATTTGTTTTAATTTTGGACTGTTTATTTTACATAATTTCATACTGGTCCAAAATCTAATAAAATCCTTCACTTTTTGGGGATATGGTAAAAGGAAGAAATGTTCCAAATCAAATTTCACTATGAGTCTCTGAATAAAAGAAATCTGTAACCATAACATATAATATTGTTAACAGCCCTTGTTTTTGATATAGGGCTTAGGGCCATATTTTACTAATTTTATCCAGATTGTCGTTGTGTTAGGATATTATAAATATCTTATTGATGATATTTCGTTATGAATTCATACCGAAGGTTTTGCGCGTTCCATTTAAAGAGCATTTGAAATATTTGTGGTGAATATATATTTGAAAAGTGGTATGGTCCAAAATAATACAATAATGGGAGTAACTCCTGCTTTGGTGACATTTACGGAATTAACCCTAGAAATTTACATAAATGGCTATATCCTAACTGGATTTGTTATGATCATTCATGATACAGCTATTTATGTAAATTTCTAGGGTTAATTGAAAATTAATTAAAGGAGCTTTTGAAAGATTTTGGAAAAAAGGACAAAAATATTCCCCACATCCTCCTCTGTAAAGTTGCCAAAGACACTATACGAGTATACCTAAAATGCAAGGATTCCAAGATATCTTAACTCGAATATTTCGAAAAAACTAGAAATGAGCGGAACTTACGCCACCTACTTTGGTTACTTTCCGATGTAAACTTAAAAAACGCCGATACACGTGTCTCATATTTTTAGCTCTACTTTCATAATCTACTCAGTTTTCCTTGTCATGTTTTGTTGTCGCACAGTGTAATTAATCTAATAGACGATTTTTGATATTGGAAGCTTAAGGGAAAATTGTTGCGCTCCCTTCGAACGGTAATACCCGATTTTCGGTATTTTAAAGGTTTTAGCCTCATTATCACTAGAGTTGGGTAATTTGGCACAACTCTAATTATTACACCGAAATGGAAATTGGCACTTAGTTTTTTCTGAGGGGTAAAAAACATTCCCCCAGGAAATTTGTCGGAATGGTCCACACCTTCATATAGCCCCCATAGAACGGTACCTCCCGATTTTCGGTGTTTTGAATGTTGTGGCCACAATAATGCGCCGAACTGGCTGAAATTTGGTGTTTGGTCTTCATTTGGGGTATTAACGTTCCATATGAAATTTGGCAGTGACCACGCCTTCATATAGCCCTCATAGAACGTATCACCCGGTTTACGGTGTTTTGAAGGTTGTCGTCTCAATATTCCCCAAAAATAGCTGAAGTTTGGTATCTTCGTTGGGGGTATACAACTTTCCCCCAAAAACTTATCGGTACATGTCTACGCCTTAGTTTAGTCCACATAGAACGGTACCTCCCGATTTTCGGTTTTTTGAAGCTTGTGGCCACAATATTCCACAGAAATGGCTGAAATTTGGTATTCAGTATTCATTTTGGTTATTGAGCGTTCCATATCAAATTTGTATGTATAGGTCACACCGAAATGGCTGAAATCTGCTACTTAATCTTCGTTGGGGGTATAAAACTTTCTCCCAGTAATTTGTCGGTATAGGTCCACGCCTAAGTATAGCCCCCATAGAACGGTACCTCCCTATTTCCGGTATTTTGAGGGTTTTGGCCTCAAAACTCCACTAAAGTGGCTGAAATTTGGTATTTGATATTCACTTGGGGTATTAAACGTTCTATATGAAATTTGTCTGTGTAGGTCCACGGCTTCATATAGCCCCCATAGAAGTACAACTCGATTTTCTGTATATTGACGGCTTTAGCCTCATTATCACACCGAAGTGGCTGGAAATTTGGCACTTAATCTTCGTTGGGTGTATAAAACTTTCCCCCAGAAATTTGTCGCTATAGGTCCACGCCTTCATATAGACCCCATAGAACGAAACCCTCGTTCCAGATTTTCGGTATTTTTAAGATTGTGGCCAAAATAATCTACTGAATTGGCTGAAATTTGGTATTTAGTGTTCGATTGGGTATACATATGAAATTTGTCGGTATAGGTCCACGCCTTCATACAGCCCCCTTAAAACGGTACCTCCTGATGGTATTTTGAAGGTTGTGGCCTAAATATTCCTCCGAAATGACTGAAATTTGGTATTTAGTCTTCGTTGGGGGTACAAAACTTTCCCCCAGAAATTTGTCGGTACAGGTCCTTGCCCCCATAGAACGGTACTTCAAGATTTTCGTAATTTTCGTTGTGACGTCAATATTCCACCGAAAGACTGAAGTTTGTTATTTAGTCTTCCATATTCCAGAAAAGAATTATCAGTATAGGACCGCGTGCTCCTATATCGGCCATAGAAGCGTACCTCATCATTTTCAGTATTTTGAAGGTTTTACAGAAATATTGGAAAATTGGTATTTATACATTTGTAGGTATAGATCGACGTTTTGTTATAGCCCACATGGAACGGTACCTCCCAAATTTCGGCATTTTGAAGTTAAGCCACATTGTTTTACCGAACTTGTTGAAATTTGGTATTTAGTCCTCCTCATGAACGAAAGGAGACTAATTGTTCCATTTTACTTCAATACTACTCGTGGTAGAGGATATAACATGTTCGGCCTGGTCGAACTTAACGCCGTTCCTACTTGTTTTAATTAATTTCTTGTTTGAGTTGAGCTGAATGATCGGAGAATTTTTGCAAGTGAAAAAGGAAGCCGAAAATTCGAACTCACACATCCACCAATTTATGTGACCGATTTCGCTGTTAGTTACGCAGCTCATCAGATATCGGCTGTGAAATTGGCCCATCTGGTAAAGCTTTGAAACTCAACTGTTATTTCAAATAGTGCCATCGAACTTTTTCAAATGCAATGTGTTTTTTTCAGTTACCGCTCTATTAATATTAGCTACTAATAACAAAGAAAAACTGCTACATATTGACTTTGTGATACATAATTGTTGCACCAACATCCCAGACTAGACAAGGGAGACTTCTCTCATATAAATGAGCACACCGATTCATATTAGCTGAATGATATGGGACCTACTGTTTATCGCCGTGTCCGAACATAGTGTCTTAAGGCACCACTTGCAGGGAAGTTTCATATGGCTGAAATACTCAGGAAATGTCTGAGGAGTATTTTGCCACAGTTGAAAATTCAATATTGCCTGGCGGGGAATCGAACCCACGACCTTCAGCGTGCAAGGTAGGTGAGCATACCATTGCGCCACTGTGGCACCCATTGACAACAATTTAAACAATTGACAATTTAAGAATTGGTAATATCTGGCTTGTTTACATTACTAAGTAATGGGTTACTCGAATCATGTGCTCCTAAAATTGTTCTGTTCAGATTATTTATAAAGACTCTCTGTTTCAACTCGACTATGAAACCAGTTTTTTTAAATCATCACTAGACCTTCTATGGTGGCTTCTTACGCCACGACATGCTGTACTTTTAAATATCTCTCCCATAACTTTATTTAATTGACCTTCTAAAATATTTCCTCATTTTGGATTTGACATTTTCATGCCATTGTCATGACATTCTACACCTGTTTCCAAAATACTTTGTTTCGGGAATTTTTATTAAAAAACAAATTTGTTTTCTCATGTCGTCCAGGCAACAGCAGGCTGCTGTCAATGAACTACATGAGTTGGCTTAAAGTTAGAAAAGCCACAACTGGCCTTTGTCCTTTTTATGAGTTTCAATCATAAAATCTTTTCTGTCTGTGTTCGTTCAACAGAGAACTTCGCACAGATATACGTATGCGGACATTTGTAAAATGCCAGTCGGGGAGAAATAAAACTTTTAACAAGCATACCAGGGTTTAGAAGTTTTATAACGAATTTATCCTCTCTAATACAATGAAAAGGGAAAAGTTCGTACACAAGTATTTGAAGCCAAATTAAACTAACCACCTTCAGACATGACAAAAGGAATGCCTGAGTACATACACCATAACAACACCCACAAAAATAAAAAAATAAAACAAACTGTTTGCCATAGTTTTTCTCTCTTGTTTTTTGGCCAAGAAACATGTTGCTGCTGCTGTAGACGAATTTGGTGTTTAAGTTGAGCTTTACTCCCCCTCAAGCAATCTCAACCGGCCTGACTGCAAATTAATATTATCTTTTCATTGAATCTCATTGTGATAGCAGATGTTCACATTCTTCAAGTGTTAGTCCTAGCAGTTATCCTGCCGCCTAACTGTGTGGTGGCAAAATGTCAGTTAATGTTATTTATTGCCTTTTTATTACGGCTTTTCGTGTTTTTTTCTGCGTCGGAATTTGATAAAGAACAATGGCAATTAAGTGTGATCCAATATAAAATGGAATTTAAAAACATTCCTTGCAACAAACTAACAAATAAAAAGACTAATGAAAGGACTCTGTGTTAATGCTCCGAAATTAATCTCAATTTATACACAAGATTGGGTTTCTGTTACTATTTGTGTCTATCGGTTGGTGTTTCAAATTGATTGTGTAAAAATCGAATGATAAACAATCAAACAAAAAAATGTTTCAAAATTTTTTTGTAATGTTTTATGGAGTAATGACTTAAATTATATTTGGATTAAGGTGGATTAAGACTGTGTTGAATTACTGCAATAAAATTATTCGATTAATAGGTACAAGGATAACGTAAAAAAGTTATCCTTTGGATTCTACGCACATTAAATAAATATTGATATCTCAGACCTATATGTAGGTTTATCAGTTGGTCTAGCGTGGTTAATTGTTTGCCTTGGACACAGACATTCATGCAATATCTCGCCCTTGATCTCCCAAATTTTAAATAATATTGTTATATTTGTAATCAAATTCAGGCAGCAAATACAGTCCATTCGTCGAAATTTTCAATGGAGTTCAGGTGTAAAAAAATTTAAAAAAGAAGTGAGAAAGAAGGCTCTATTCGGGACGGGGTCGACTATGCGATGCCCTATACCACTACCCCCATGCATAAGCTTTTCTCTGGTAAAGAGTAATAAAGTTATCAGCCACCTTTTTATGCTAGGTTACTTTGGATGAAATAAAAAAAGCTTAAAAGTGAGATGTACGCCAACCTATTTTGCATCATTATAAGGGTGATCTTTTCGTCTTCGATTCACGGACATTCCTTTTGTAATACTCCTACTAGAAGCGGAGATACAAAAAATGGAAAATGGAGTTACCGATTATTGAGATATATACTCCAACCTACATTCTATCAATGTAAAGGGTATATTTTTTTTCTTCCATTGACGGGCTTTGCTTTTGTATTACCCCTACTCGAAGCGCAGGCATTCGCATAAGAATAATACATTTTATTTTCCCCACATTAGTTTTTTGCCCATTCCGATACCTGAACCATAATCAACATCAATAGGATCCTTTCCCTCTGGGACCCCTATCAACCACTAAAATGTCGTGATGATCAGGTGTTATTCAGGGTTATGACTTTTTTACAACCTCAAATCCCTGTATCATAGCGTGATGAATTTCTACATAATATTAATATTTTATTAAAACAACTTTAATTTATTAGTGAAAAAATGTACTATGTTTACCAAGGGGTAAGGCAGGGAAGACTATAGTTTCAGATCTCGCCACAGATCTTCATCAGTTCCCTTGTTTCTTGTTTTTCAACAAAGAAACTTTTTATACCCAAGTGTTAATTGCTCCCTCAAATAGATACGTGCGCAAAGAAAAATTCTGATCGAGAATTTCTTTGGCACTACCTAACTAATTTGTTGGCACCGTCGAAATGTTGTTTATTGCTGTAGTATGCAATACCAACAAATTAGTTATGTGTTTTTTCTTTGAGAATCGACGAACGCATAGCAGTGGGAAATAATAAAATGGAATAAATGTTATTTTAGGCATTAGTAGGCAAAAGTTCATTCATTCTCACCACAGGAAATAATTTTTGAGACAAAATGTCAAAAAGTCATAACCCTAGTGTACATGCAATAACAAATGTTAGTTTGTGGTACAAATGCCCAAGGTTGTCTTTATCTCACGGTATACAGCATGGCGATCTTTCATTATCCGTTGACGCACAGCTTATTTTTTTTTTCCTGACACAATGGCCGTTTTTGGACGACAATTACGATCGTCGTTTTTTTAGCGAGTGTCGCCATGATTGAATTCACTAAACCAGTTTTTCATAGAGCTACACAAATATTTAATTTGATCGATGCACGCTTGCCGTGATTCTATACGAAGAAAGTTGTGAAAAATGATCGGACGAATATGTTCACAAGTAAATTCAATTTTTTTTTGCAAAGTGATTTTTTCAAGTCCCTGAAAAAACCAACACATGTTCGTATGTCAAACTGTTCTGAGTACGTACGTTTAGGCTAAAAACTTTCAAACCTTCCAAAAGGATGTCAAATGGCGTCTGGCAACACTACGTGTTGCTTAGGCCGCAAACTATTCTAGTTCTCCTCGCACATACACACACTGCCGCTCATTTAAATAGAACTCCCCCACCAAATTTGTTTCAATCTCCATTTTTTTTCCATTTATACAAGATACGAAGCCTTTAAGTTTTTTTATGTTTTGTTTCGTATGTTTTGAATAAACTAAGTCATTCATTTGTCTTCAAATCCGATTTTTTCAAGAAATACACATTGAAAATAAAGTAAAAAATTCAAGTAACAAATTTGGCTCATTTGGGTATAAAAGCTTCCACACCAAAAACTTAAAAAAAATTCAAAATCTATGAATTGAAAATTCACCAACATCACACCAACAACTTAAAAAAATTAAAAATCTATGAATTGAAAATATGAAATATGAAAAAAATCTCAAAAAATTATTTCTTGTTGCACGAATGAATGTTCCTTTGCCAATTAATGACTAAAATATCTTTAATACCAATTAAATATTGAAAAAGCTCTGCACAAATCACTTTTAATTTTTATGTTATATGAAATAAAGTTATATACAATATAAAATGATATATATGTAATAATGCGATGATATAATTAGTGAGAAACAAACGGTTATGTCGTGTGCCCCCGTACCGTTTTTTCAGTTAAATATCTGCCTACAGTGACTTCAAAAAATTTTCAAAAGTTCTTTTATACATTTCAAGTTGCCAAAAATTTGAATATTTCAGAAGCGGCCGCCATTTTCTCCAGTGGTAAATATCGGAATGGTTTATGCGTAATACCTACAACTCTAACAGTAACACCTACGCTTCCAAAAATTAAATTTTTGAAGGAATAAGGCACGCTTTACTTGGCATTACACATGATTATTGAAAGAATCATTTCCAAAGCAGGATATACTGGTGTATCCTTAATCAGGAGGGAAATGCTTATCTTGAATATTACTGAAAGTACTTCGTATACATGCATTGATATTCTAATACAATCTTTCTACATACCCAAGTTTTAAAGGGGGGTTCTATTCAAATGAGCAAAATTTTTTACTTTATTTTGTTTTCGATATGTAATTCCTATATAAATGGGATTTGAATACAAGTGGGTGACTAAGTTTTCTCAAAACACATGACACAAAATATAAGAAGTAAAAAAGTATCAGTCGGCTTTGACGACGGAGATATACCCTCAGCCTGTGTATATTGAAAATTTTTTTCCAAAAAATAACGTATGTATTTAGGGGGTTTTAAAAATTTTGGGCGTTTGAACCGACAAAAATGTCGATTAGGATTAAAGATCAAAAACTTTTCGGAAGAGATACTAAAAGGAATGGATCGACATTGACCGTTATGGAAGTGGATCTCCAGCCACAACATATGGTACCATAGGTGGTTTTTACACTCTTCGGGCTGTTTGCTCAAGAAGTATGGACTTGCCCCTAAAAAACTTTTACCATCGTAATTGAGGCAGCGAACGCAAGTTGCTTCACTAAAAATCAAAGTGATTAGATAGCAGGTCTTAAAGTAAACTTATCCGAAATTTTGTTTGGAAGGTACTGGATGAAGTGGACAAATATAGTCCATATTAGAACCTGATCTATATCTGGGAGATATATTAGGATGTGTAAAGTATGGACCAACTCGGCCACTTCCTTCAAAAGTTAACGTACGAACAATTTTCCGAACATTTTTGAGCTTTTGTGAGGGACCGATGTCGCTTATCTTCAAACTTGAACTATTTTTGGACAAAATATTACTAAGGCCAAATTTTGGATCGAATCGGTAGATTCGTTCGAGAGTTATCTTGCGCTACAACCACCTCACACGGTGTCATAGGGTTTTTTCAACTTTCAGACTATTTTCTCAGGAAGTATGGACTTGCCCCTGATAAAACTTGTACCGTCGTATGGGGGGCAGTGAATACAAGTTGCTAAAACAAAAATCAAAGCGATTTTAGAGATGACCCTAAACTTAACTTTTCCGAAATTTTGTGTGGGAGGTACCCGATTGAATCCATATTGAAACCTTATATAAGTCTGATACACATTTCACGATGGGCAAAGTATGGACCAAATCGGTTACTCCCTTCAAGAGTTATCGTGCGCACAAATTTTCCGAACATTTTCATACTTTTGTGGGGACCGATATAGCCCATCTTCGAACTTAAACTAAGTTTGGGCAAAATATTACGAAAGCCAAAATTTGAACCGAATCGGTTCATCCGTTCGAGAGTTATCGTGCGCTCCAGCCAGCCAGACAGACGGACAGACATTGCTCAATCGACTCCAAATTGTCTGAAACACATTTCGATGAGGCACATTTTGCCCGTATGAAAGTGTATATACCCTCGTTAGCATAAATGCTGAGGGTATAAAAAGACTCAAACACTTCATAACTTGAATAAATTGGAAAAAATGGAGGCTTGAAAAAATTTGGCAATTGAGGCAGTGGATTTTCGTTATATTACGTTATTCCAAAAAGGAACATCAATCTATATCAATATACCAATATTTGAACATGTATTATATATGTCACATCATTTTCTGATTATCACAGAACAGATGTCAGAGGCAGTTGAGTTTGAAGTTATATTTCAGTTTTTCAATTTTCTATATATCAATTTTCTATAATATCACTAATTGAGCTTTAAGTTATAATGTGGCGGAATTAGCAAAGTTTATTTATACCCTACACCACTATGTGGGGAGGCTATTATTATATATTTTGCTTTTGGCCAAAAAGTTTGTAACGCATCGAAATAATGGTCGTAGACCCATACTTATATATACCAAAATGAATGTCTCTACGAGCTGAGTCGATCTGGCTATGTGTGTCCGTCCCTACTTTCGTCCGTCTGTCCATCTAAACCTTGTCATCATGCTACAGGTCGCAATTTTGATCGGATCCTCACCCATTTTTTTTGGTATTGATGGGGTTTTCGGAGGGGAAGAATCCAATTGATTTTGGTGATGGTCGGATAATATTTAGGGTCGGAAAGGGCAAAAATTTATTTGGACAAAAATTCAAAGTTATCTTCTTATGCTATTATATCCGTTCGCCAATGAATGAGGAAAATATCACCTTGATTATGATGCAAAATAGGTTGGCGGCATTCCACTTACCCATGTGTTTTTATTTGAATTTTATTGACGAGTATCTCAGCCTTGGCTGGATGCGTTTCAACTCTGGATGCGAGAAACTCTGAGCTTTAAAATGTTCCCAATTGCGTTACCGAAATTGGTGAAATTGCGTTACCAAAATTGTGATGTTGAAAAAGACGCTTGGATATTCCAATTTGCAATTTATGGAATATTATTATAATGTCAGAAATTTCTGTTTCTGTTGGACATATTTTTTTTTGTTGTATTAAAGACATGTATAATGCTAATCAAGAAGATCAGCAAAGCTTTCAATCACAACCAAGTAGATGTCGACAGTAGTCAAACATAAAATTTAATATTAATTATTTTGTAATTAATTACTCGTTGGAATCGAGCTTAATGATCAATAGTGCAAGTGAAAAAGGAAAGCCGACGATTCGAACCCACACACCCACCACTATGTGATATGACATGTTTCGCCTTTGCTAAAGGCTCCTCTGACATATCGGATGTGGGACGGCTTCGCTATCTTCTACATTTTCCTCTTTCAAATGCAATATGTTTTTTACACTATTTACTATTTTCCAATATACAAAATGTAACTTTATTAGTAATTAAGAGATGCTACGGATTCTTTTATGAGTTTGGTAAATGTCATATCCCAGCAGTAATCAAGAAAAATAAAAGTATAGATTTAATTTTTATAATAATTTTGTCAAATATAGCCAAAAATGAACAGTCCATTTGTGAAACCGGAAATAAAAAACAAACACGCCCCCAAAAACGTTTTATATTTCGACAATTGGCCATTTCTTGTTAATTGACACAATTGCGAAGTATTCATGCATACATCCGCTTGTCTTTAACGATAATACAATTTTGTTAAATAAAATAACAAACAGAGAAATCACAGTTAACTGCCGAACATTCACTCAACCACACAGTTTCATCGTCCCTCCTTTTAGCTGCGTGTCGTGTTAGAATTTTTTATTTCTTTGATAAATAAACTACTACAATTCACACAAGTAATTTCCGTTACTACAATTGGGGAAGAGTTTATGTATTGAGAGAGTGTTGATGTATAGTGTGTGCATATATGAGTGTGTGTGTATGTATTTTGAAACACAACCGGAAACGGATGTACAATATAACATATGTTCAATCATACACTCTATTTAGAAAATCATGAATAATACATTGACATACAGCTAGGGACACAAACTATAGGGACGAATGAATATGTTTTGGTATAGTAAATATTTTAAAGTAAGTTTTTGATAGAATATTTTCAGTGTTAGTTAAAAAACAGAATCTCAGGCCATGTTATGAATTTTAATCATACATATTTTGAAATGAAGCAGCTCAATTTAATATATTGTGTTGGTTGAAAGGAGGCACCATTAATTTTTATTAAACATAAATATGGTAATTGTAATTTCTCCATAATGTTATATCATACAAGCTTGTCAGTGAGATCGGAAGTGTTCCCATTACCACCAGAGAAAATATACGATTTCCTGGGGTGGAAGAAATTTAGTCTTGAGGTAAAATATATTAAAGTCATTGGTGAGTGTATATTCACAGTCGATTATGGGATATGGAAGGAGTATTTTATGATAAAATATTTGGGATATATCACATGAATGCAAGCGAAAATTCATGACGATTGGGCAATAATTGTGGCCTGAAGTTTCATTACAATTTGAAATGAACTACGGAAGAACGCACTGTGGTCCCAACCTGCGACAAAAATCGAAAAGTCAATATCAACAAATTTCAATGACTATTCAGCAAATTGTCTCTAAACATGTCATAATTTTTTGATTTATAACGGTACTTAACAAAGCAAAACCGAAACAAATAAGAACGTTACCAGCCAAGTCGGACTATAGGAAAGGTTTGGAATTAAATGACTAACATTAAAATAAATAAATAATTCGAATATACAAATTTCGAATGATTTGTGATATAAATGCTAGTCTCCAAGCTTAGCCTTCGTCCACCCACTAAAAAACACCATGATCGGTCTAACCACCCGTGAAACGTAGCATAGTGGTTGAATGTGTGGGACTTCGGTGGATTCCTAATTTTTCAATGTACCTATTAGGTCTAAATAGCTCAACTCGAAAGAGAATTAATTCAAATATCACTCTAAAATGACCTTCGCCTTAATAAGGCAAAACAAAAAAAAAAAAAAAAAAAAAAAAAAAAAAAAAAGAACGGCATTAAGTTCGCGAAATTGTCATACCATCCAACACGAGTTGTATTGAAGTAAAATGGAACAATTAGTTTACTTTCGTTTATGAAGAAGACTAAATACCAAAGTTCAGCAAGTTCGGTAAAACAATGTGGCTAACCTTTAAAATACCGAAATTCGGGAGGTAACGTTCCATGGAGTCTATATCAAAAAGTCGATCTATAACTAAAAATTTCTGGCGGAAAGTTGTTAGGCTCAAAGAAGACTAAATACCAAATTTCCGATATTTCGGTAAAACCTTCAAAATACCGAAAATCAAGAAGTACGCTTCTATGGGTTATATAAGAACCCGCGGACCTATACTGATAACTATCTTCTGGAATATTTTATGACCACATGGAAGACCAAATAAAACATTTCAGTTTTTCGGTGGTATATTGAGGCCACAACGTTCAAAATTACGAAGATAGGGAGGTACCGTTCTATGGGGGCTATATCGAAACGTGAACCTATTCCGACGAATTTCAGTCAGAATGGCTTTTACCTCCAACAAAGTCTTAATACTTAATTGCAGCCATTTCGGTAGGTTAATGTGGCCACAACCTTCAAAATATCGAAAATCGGGAGGTACCGTTCTACGGGTGCTATATGAAGACGTGGACCTATACCGACAAGTTTCTGGGGGAAAGTTTTATACCCCCAATGATGACTAAATACCAAATTTCAGCCATTTCGGTGCATCAAAATGCGGAAAATCTGGAGGAGCCGTTCTGTCTGGCTATACTAAGGCGTAGACCTATACCGACAAATTCCATATGGAACGGTTAGTACACCAAATTAAAACCAAATACCAAATTTCAGCCATTTTGTACCCCCAATTGAGATTAAATTCCAAATTTCAGCCCTTTCGGTGGATTATTGTGACCACAACCTTCAAAATACCGAAAATCGGGATGTACCGTTCTATGGGGGCTATGCTAAGCCGTGGACCTATACCGACAAATTTCATATGGAACGTTTAATACCCCAAATGATGACGGAATACCAAATTTCAGACATTTCGCTGGAATATTGAGGTCACAACCTGCAAAATACCGGAAATAGGGAGGTACCGTTCTATGGGGACTATACTAAGGCGAGGACCTGTACCGACAAATTTTATATGGAACTTTTAAGACCCCAAGTGAAGACTAAATACCAACTTTCAGCTATTTCGGTGGAATATAGAGGCCACAACATTCAAAATACCGAAAATAGGGAGGAACTGTTCTATGGAGGCTATAGTAAGGCGTGGACCTTTACCGACAAGTTTCTAGTTGAAAATTTTGTACCCCCAACGAAGACTTAATACCAAATTTCAGCCATTTCGGTGGACAAATTTCATATGGTGGATTATTGTGATCACAACCTTCAAAATCGGGAGGTACCGTTCTATGGAGGCTATACTAAGGCGTAAACCTAGACCTCAGTGAGACCGCCTTACACGAGGTGGTTGAACACGTTCTGAAGAATAAGGAAAATTCAAACTTCACCATGGCGGTCTTCCTCTGTATATAAGAGGGGTCCTCAACAATGTAAAGCTTGAATCCATCATATGGCTCTCAGCAACACAGGAATTGGTTCGATGCCAAGCTGAAAATAGGATCATCAATTCGTGCATATGACAGAGTTCAGAGAGGAATACTATGACAGGAAACATGCCGCAAAGGGTTCTCTGGAGATAAATGAAATTCTATTGTGTCGACCTGCTGACGACTAATGTGGTAGTTGTGCTGTATAAGCGGGTAACTGGGCCCATAACAATGGTCTTGCGAATTCTGAAAGGGTGAAGCTCTGATTCATCGATTGTAAAATATTTTTGGTTTTTACCATATGCTCATTTAGGTTTAAAATATTATTATTATTATATTATTACTATTTCTAACATCTAATTTAAATATTAAGCATATAAAATCGTTATTAAGTTTTTTTTTGTGAGATGGTTGCTTCATCTTCTTCCTTTTCATTATTCTTAAAACAATTATCAGATCATTGTGTGGTCATATCTTTAAGACAAGTTTCAAGATCCACTTGTGGTTCTCTACATCATTGAATTTTTCTGTTAAAATATGTCAATATGTTTTGTGGGTAAACTTCAAAACCCATCTGTTTGATTTCATAAGGGTAAGCTTGCATTTGGCGCTATAACTGAAATCATATCAAGATGGATCATTGGGAGGTCAAAGTTGACAATAGAACAGCTCGTTGTCCAAGTCTCTTGTTTTGGTTACTTTTTCCCTTTCTCTCTTAACAGCTCTCTGATGTTCCATCGTTGCTGACTCTTTTCTTATTTTTCACTATGAAAACTCACCTCTTTTTTCCATCTCACTTCTTTCTACTTTATCCGTTTCCTGTCACTTACTCTACCCGTTTCCCCTTTTATGATGTCTTTAATTAACACGCATACTAATGAAATGAATTTGTTCCTGGCATATTGAGATAATTGGCATTTGGAGCGCACTGAACCCCCACCGACGAGTACGAAGGCCGGAATGAAAGTGCGTGCTGGTGCAATGCCTGTGTAACATCGGTCTCTTTTGGCGACAATTGTATGCTACAATATAACCATGTTGAAATCAAGATACAGCTCGCAATTTTTAAGATAGAGCTTTGTAATTTCGTAAGGAAATTTCTATTACTCCTAGGATGTTTGGTATTGCAAACGGGTATCGGTTTACGTTTTGATATAGCTTTTAGCCTCAATATTACACCAAAATGGCTGAAATTTGGTACTTACAGCGTTTTTTTTTGTAAAAATGCTTGCCTGTCTCACGAATCGTTCGTACTAAAACGTATACGTTCAAAATTTGGTTCTTGTAAAATTTTACGAACCATTCGTTTTTATCTAAAATCTTTCGTCTATTTCAGAAAAGCTTTTATATTTCATGGTTTCCATCATATTAATTTTGTGAATTTTGCCAAGGCATCTGCAGGTAAAATGTGTTACTTGATGGCAACCCCGATAAACAGATGACAAACAAAAAATAAGAAAAAAATTTAATCAAATTTGTCCAAAAATAATTGCCATATACGCGTGTGCTTCTATGGAAATAAATAAAATTGCATTCCCTTCCAGTTTTCGTTTGTCATCTGTTTATCGGGGTTGCCATCAAGTAGCACATATTACGTACAGATGCCTATGCAAAATTCACAAAATAAGTATTATGGAAACCCTGAAATATAAAAGCTTTTCTGAAATAGACGAAAGCTTTTAGATAAAAACGAATGGTTCGTAAAATTTTACAAGAACCAAACTTTGAACGTATACGTTTTAGTACAAACGGTTCGTGTGACAGGCAAGCAAACTTTGGGGCCGAAATGGGTTATTTTCATAGGGAACCAATCCCTGAATATTATCATAATCAAATTTTTGTTCCTAATCATAGATCTTATCATAAAGAATTGTGAAGGACATTTTTTTTGTTTTTGGTAATGATACACTACTGAGCAATTGTGGGTCTCTCAGTAAGAGAACACAACCCAACGTAGGTATATACACACTTTCATACGACCAAAAGGTGCCTCATAGAAATATTATGGTTTTAGGCCCAAGTATGTTTGGACAAAATCGATTTCAGACAATTCGTAGTCGATTTAGCCATGGCCCGCCATCTGTCTAGCTGGATGACTAGCTGGAGAGCACGATAACTCTCAAACGGATCAACCGATTGTCGAAACTTTTAGAAAGTTCGAAGAACAGCCACTCCTTCACGTGTGTCCTACACAGAATTTCAAAAATTTTCAGAAGAAACGTGTTGAGATTTTTACACAGGTTATGCTCGGGTGCCTATTAGGATAGTACAAGTTTTTTCAGGGGCAAGACCACACTTCCTAAGAAATTGGCCCGAAAGTAGCAAAACAAGTAAGAAAGTATCAGTCAGCTGTGCTGACGGAGATATACCCTCAGCCACTGACCAAAAATAAAAACCAAAGACAATAATTATGCGGTATATAAAATATATTGATTTTGAATCACGAGTTTACTTTAAAATCTATATGTACCGTAATGTGGGGCTATACCAAATCAGTGACCCATACCAAACATTTTTAGTAACACAATTTCTTCATAAAGGACTCGAAATATTAAATTATGTTAAACTAAGTTTGAAAAAAAAATTAAAAAGTTTTAGAGTTATCTTGCACAATAGTCATTTTTCTATTATCTCATTTCATTATCTCAAGAAGTACTGACTTACTCCGGAACAAAATGTACCATTGTAAATGAGGTCGCTCCAACAATCTACTGAAAAAGAGTCAAAACGATCCGAGAGGAGCTCCTAAACTTCACTGTATCCGAATTTTGTGTGGGAGGTATCCGAAGAAGTGGACCGATATAGTCCATATTTCAATCCCATACTGGACTGGATGAAATAATACGATGTGCAAAGCCTGCATCAATCAAAAACTCCCTGCGAATATTATCTTGCGGATTTGCTTTTTTGGTTGGTGCCGTCAGGGTTTCATGGAGCTTTTATGCCAATATCTCAGGAATTATTGACTTACTCCGGCAAAAAATTGTACCGTCGTAAAGCGAGCCATAAAAAAAACTTACTGAAAAAAATTTCAAAACGATCCGTGAGGAGCTCTTTAACTTCACTTTATCCGAATTTTGTGTGGGAGGCACCCGATGAAGTGGATCGAAATAGCCCATACTCCGACCTGATACATGACTGGATGAAATAATATGATGTATAAAGTCTGCGCCAATCAGAAACTCCCTGCGAGAATTATCTTGCGGATTTGCCATTTTGGTTGGTGCCGTCAGAATTTCTTCGAACTTTTAGGCCAATATCTCAGGAAGTATGGACTTGCGCAAGAAACAAATTGTTTCGCCGTAAAGGCAGCCGCGAGTACAACCTGCTGAAAAAATCTCAAGACGATCCGAGAGAAGCTCCTAAACTTTAATTTATCCGAATTCCGTGTTGGAGGTACCCGAAGGAGTGGACCGATATAGTCCATATTCCAACCTGATACATGACTGGATGAAATAATAATGTGCAAAGCCTGCAGCAATCATAAATTCCCTGCGAGAATTAGCTTGCGGATTGGCCATTTTGGTTGGTGCCGTCAGGGTTTCTTGGAACTTTTAGGCCAATATCTCGGGAAGTATGGACTTGCGCGTGAAAAAATTGTACCGTCGTACAACTTATTGAAACAAATTTCAAAACGAATCGAGGCACAGTGGATCCACTTGCATGGAGATAGTGGCCAAAAATAGTTAGAGTGTAAAAATCAAGCCAATGTGCCGGTAACAGCTTTGTGCTCCTGCGAATAGTGTTTTAAGAAACCACGAGCGTAACATTCTCCCCCTTTCCCAGGGTATACGGTAAGAATTGTTTTATGCTGTTAATACAAAATGACATGAAACAAGTTCCCGATTATCTTATGATGCAAAAATAGGTTTGGGGAATCAGTTCGAGAGTTATCATGCGCACGAGCCAGCCAGACAGACAGACGGACGGACATGGCTAAATCGACTCCAAAGTATCTGAAATGAATTTCGTCCAAACATACTTGGGGTCTAAACCCATTGCTTCGATGAGGCACATTTTTGGTCGTATCAAAGTGTATATAGGACCCTTTCTAGCCTAAAGGCTGAGGGTATAAAAACTCTACGGTCACCATGTGTAGTGGCTGTTGGTGTCTTGGATAAAGTTTGAAGATGGTATATATGGGTCCATTTCTTCCAACACCTTCCCCACAAAAGCACAAATTTCTGAAAATCCCCCAAATACAAAATTTACGGATTTAGCCCAATATAGCCCATCTTTGAACTTAAACTAAGTTTGGACAAAATATTACGATACCGAAAATTTGGTTCAAATCGGTTGATCCGTTCGAGAGTTATCATTCGCACCAGCCAGCCAGACAGACAGACGGACGGACATGGCTAAATCGACTACAAAGTATCTGAAATGAATTTCGTCCAAACATACTTGGGGTCTAAACCCATTGTTTCGATGAGGCACATTTTTGGTCGTATCAAAGTGTATATAGGACCCTTTCTACCCTAAGGGCTGAGGGTATAAAAACTCTACGGTCACCATGTGTAGTGGCTGTTGGTGTCTTGGATAAAGTTTGAAGATGGTACTTATCGGTCCACTTCTTCCAACACCTTCCCCACAAAAGCACAAATTTCTGAAAATCCCCCAAATACAAAATTTACGGATTTCGATTTGTCGATAGATAAAATTTAAATTCACAAAGACTGAGGGTATACCCTTTCGGAAATGTCACCTGATACTTTTTTACTTGTTGAGATTTTGAGGAAAAAGGATCGGTTTCCGACAGCTTTGTATGATTTATCTTCGCAAAGTCCTTTACTGAAGAAGGAAAAATGCATCCATTGGAAGCACTCCTTTGTTAGCTCCCTTTTTTACCCAAAATACAATACACTATACATATCTCGAAAACTTATTTGAAATAAAACAAATTTGTAGCAAGAGACCAGAAATTATATAATAAAAAATGTTTGATATAGTTTTTTTTTTTTTTGTAATTTTTAATTGTTAGGATATACAAAATAGTTCATTACAAAAACGTATTCTTTTATGAATTGTTGAATTGCATCTATCACAAATTCCAAACCAAAAAATCGCAAGAATTTTTTCTAGATGTTGTTCGTAATCCAAAGTATTAGATGTTATATGCCACAATCGTCCAAATAATAATGTTTTAATATCAACTATGCAGAAAATTACTCAAAAATTAATTGTTCACTATTTTTATATTTTCTTATATTTTGGGCAATAACTATACAGATAAAGTCAAGTCATTATCTGTAATATTTCCTCTAATACTTTTCATATTTCTTGATAAATTAAAAACAGTTTAAAATTTTGCTCAGAAATTATAAAAATTGTAGCATAAGCTAATATCCTATAAAAACTAAAATCAACAACTTGATATTAGAAATTAAACAATGTTATGATATGATATGCGTTGAAATGATATTTAACATCTCAAATTAACAATTTAAAACCTACTCTTGAATTTCCTCCAGGCAGAGACAAGGTAAATTTCTTAAAAAAAAATCCACAACATACGCCCCTGTTTTACCACAACGCACAGATGACTGTAATACCATGTCCATTTGTTTTTCACCAACAACTGAACCCTATAACAGCAGGGATAAAAATCAATTTTAAGCTTTTAAATAACAATTACATATTGCGTATTGTGTTCGCAGGTTGTATGGGTATTTTTTCGGTTGGCGTTTCTTTTGTTATTATTGGTCGCGAGACCACACTATCATCGGCTGAATATTAAATATGCAATTGGAAGGTTTATTTATCAACGTTTGTGCGTTTTTTTATTGGCAACTATTTTTTAATGGGAAAATGCATCAATAATCGATGGCATCGTTTAATTAAGTTTACATGTTAGTCAAAACAATAGCTCGTGTTGGACAATAGACAATGAAAATATGCGATTTTTTGTAGTAATTTGTTCGGTATTAAATTTCAATAAACTATGTAAATTGCTGCAAATGGACAAAATAATAAAGCGTTTTGAATAAAACAAAACATTATTTACATTAAATTGTTTTGTTATGATATCCTTAATTTGTTTTCAATATCAAAAGAAAATTTAACAAAATGACTAAAGCAAAAATATGCAAATTCATAGTTGTAGTTGTAGATTTAGCTTCAGCTTTACTCGGAAACCGTTGGACATTGTGTTCATCCTGGGAAGGTTGAAGATGATGATAGATTTTTAGGGGTTATTGCATGACGAATTGAAGATGAAATAGGACATACGGTAGTGATTATGAGTTTGTGGATTTTGCTCTTTGTATTTATGATAAAGAAGAAGAGATTACCAGAGTATTGCCGTGTTGTTGATCGATTGTTTTGATGAAACAAAGTGCAAGGAAAATTAAGTAGCTATGTACCTTAGGTGGCCCAAAAAATCACAAATTTGTTAGCGGAAGAAAATGTAAGAAAGATAGGTCTGAACTATTCATCTATTTTATGTAAAATTCACATAAAAACGCACTTGTTATTATAATCACTTCCCGAATACACGCAAAAATCTTGCGGAAGATATGAAAGAGTTAAAGTAAATGTTGGGTCCCTTTTAATAAGGAAGGAAAACTGTGCATAAGCTTATAACTGGTAAAATTCAAAATATTAATCTTGGGATAGCTTAGCGCCTTTGCTCTGAATGTATTCATTAATACAGGTCAATTTTGTTGAAACGCATTTAAGTGCATCGTCAGTACAACTCGTATAAAAATGGAAAAGTGGGATGTACGCCAACCATCAATAGGCTTCTTTCTCTGTGAGACCCCCATCAAACCCCATATATTCGTGAGGATCCGATCAAAATTCCGACCTGTAGTGTGATTGTACAAAAAATGGAAAAAGGGATGCATTGCCGACTATTGCGATATCTCTGTTGTTTGACCACCTGAATAATATCCAACCATTACCAAAATCAGAAGTTTACTCAACTACAGTGAATGTTATGTAATTCAGTGATATCACTTCTGTAAGACCAAAAGAAAGAGTATACAATCGGAAACCCTTATAAATATCTTAACATTTATATTTGTTGTTTACGCGAATGTTTAGGACCCTTCCTTTGTTTTCTACTTCACAATAGTTCAAAATCACTACTTCAATTTTCCACTCTAAGTTTATTGAGTAATTTATGGAAGAAAAATGGGATTAGTAGGTGATTGATTTATGCAGATTTATGTCGCCCAATCGTGCATCTGTCAATAGACTATTTTAGCGTTCAATCGTCGGACTTCTCTTATAGAAATTCTGGATTCCTATCGTGGATTTTCTCATAAATTGATAAGGAACTAGGAAAAAAATTGTTTTGTCAGTCTTGGACACTTTTAAAATGAAATTCTGGCGCCCAAAATTTTAGCAAAAATCCATAAACACAATTTTTTCCACTCTACATTTTTATACCCTCCACCATAGTATGGAGGGTATATTAAGTTTGTTTTTCCGTTTGTAACGCATTGAAATACTCATTTGCGACCCTATAAAGTATATATATTCTTGATCAGGGTAAAATTCTAAGTCGATCTGAGCACGTCCGTCCGTCCGTCCGTCTGTGGTAATCACTCTAGCATCCACAAAAATAGAGATAGGACGCTGAAATTTTGGGAAAATGCGTCTTTTGTTTGCAGGCAGGTCAAGTTCGATGATGGGCTATATCGGTAAATAAACTTATATAACAAAACTTGTGGACATAGGTCCACGTTTTGGTATAGCCCCCATATAACGGTACCCCCCCGATTTACGGTATTTTGACGGGTTTAGCTACATTTTCAGACCGATGTAGCTATAATTTGACATTTGGGGTTCTTAAAAGTCAATAAACTTATATAACAAAAGTTGTGGACATAGGTCCACGTATTGGTATAGCCCCCATATAACGGTACTCCCCGATTTACGGGATTTTGACGGGTTTAGCTACATTTTCAGACCGATTTAGCTATAATTTGACTTTTGAAGTTCTTAAATGTCAATAAACTTATGTGACAAAACTTGTGGACATAGGTCCACGTTTTGGTATAGCCTCCATATAACGGTACCCCCCGATTTACGGTATTATGAAGTTTTTAGCTACATTTTCAGACCGATATAGCTATAATTTGACATTTAGGGTTCTTAAGTGTAACTAAACTTATATAACAAAAGTTGTGGTCCTAGGTCCAAGTTTTGGTATAGCCCCCATATAACGGTACCCCCGATTTACGGCATTTTGACGTTTTAATCTACATTTTCAGACCGATTTAGCTATCAATTGACATTTAGGGTTCTTAAATGTCAATAAACTTATATAACTAGTGGACATAGGTCCATGTTTTGGAATAGCCCCCATATAACGTTACCGCCCGATTTCAGGTATTTTGAGAATTTTACCAACAAGTTTTACCCGAATTATCTGTAATTTGAACATTTGTCATTTCAAATTCTTAGTGGTCACCACACCTCTCCACCAAAAATTGTCAAGAAAGCCCCCATATAACGGTACCTCCCGATTTTCAGTAATTTGATGATTTTAGCTACAATATTAAACCGAACAAGCAGTAATTTGACATTTGAAGTTCTTAGTGGTCACAACAACTCTCCATCAAAAATTGTCAACATAGGTCCATGTTCGGATATAGCTCCCATGTAACGGTACCTCCCAATTTTCAGTAATTTGGCAATTTTAGCTACAATTTTTAACAGAACTAACTGTTATTTGACATTTGAAGGTTGTAGTGGTCACCACACATCTGCATCAACAATTTTTAACATAGCCCCAATATAACGATACTTCCCTATTTTCGGTACTTTGAGGATTTTACTTAAAATGTTTAACCGAACGTAGGTCCATGTTTTTGTATAGCCCCAAAACAAACCTCCCGATTTTCCGTACCTTAGCTTTATTTTTTGGACGAACTTTCTGTAATTTGAAATTTAAAAGTCAACAAAAATTGTTCATTTGAGTTCATATTTTCGTATAGCCCAGATACCTCCGAACTAGCTGTTAATGACATTTGAAGTTCACACGTTATGTACCGATTTTCGATATTTTGAGGACTCTAGCTAAATTTTTTAACCGAATTAGGAGTTATTTGACATTAAAGGCTCCCATCAAAAACTGTCAACATAGGCCCATGTTTTATTATAACCCCTATATAACAGTACCTCCCAATTTCTAGCCCACCAAAAATTGTCAACAGTTAGTTATAGGCACCATAAAAAAGGGTCTCCCGAATGAAGCATTTTATGTACATTATCTGACATTTTAACGTACTCACTTAAAGTTGGGGACAGGAATGAATATTTTATGGTGGAGGGTATGAAAAGTTCGGCCCAGCCGAACTTAATGCTTTTTTACTTGTTTATACTCTCATCGAAATAATTGTTTTAGTGCCAAAGTGTGTTTGGAAGAAATCTGTTTCAGAAAATTGGGAATCGACTTAGCTATGTTCGTCCGCCTGGATAGCTGCCTGGAGAACACGATAATTCTCGAAAAGATCAACAGTTACGGTCCAAAATTTGGCCTCCGTGATATTTTGTCCAAATATCGATCCACTGTTTCAATAACCTTCCACAGAGTATTTCAAATATTTTCAGACAAGTGCAGTTTAAGACCTCTCCGAATAATTTGTAAATACACCTGTGTAAGCTTAAGACCTCAGTAGTCATGGCTTCACTTCCTTTATGCTAATAATTTAGTTATAAGTAAAAATATGAAATTAATAAATAAAAAGACCTCTCTGGAAACGCTTAGCTATTTTGCAATAATTGTTCTCGGATAGATTAAAGTTTCAGTTCACACAAGCTCAGGGTACATTACTGTTTGCAAAGCGGACTGATACTTGTTGAGATCTTGATGAATCCGAATTTGTTTCCGATCAGTTTTTTCTTTCTTTTTTGATTTCGTTTGTCGTTATAAGGTCCTCTGTCAAAGAAGGAAAAAGGAACAATTCTATAAATGTGCATCCATTGAAAGTACTTCCCAAAATATAATTCAAAGAGTAATCGACAGAAAAATCCCTGAAAATGAAATTCAATGTAATTTCCAAATATTGGAAATAATATGCAATAAATAAAATATAATCATTGACCTCTATCACAATAATCTTGATTTTATTAACATTCGAAAGGTCGAACAAAACATAAAACATACGACAGAAAAATTCCTTTTTGTACAATAGACATTTACTAATATGTAGGACGACACTGCGGTGGAATAGAAATTATATCATAAAAAATGGTCCTATGGGGGCAACATCAAAACGTGGACCTATATAAACAAACTTTGGTATAAATGTTTTTTAGCTCTGGAGACATAAGATACCAAATTACAACCAATTCGGTGGTAAAATGGGACAAATATTTTAAAAATTCCTTAAAACAACGACGCGTCACGCCTCACTTTGTATGACCAAAATACCAAATACCAAAGTCCTACGTACATATAATAGAATTTACCAAAATTTCATCCACCTACTTCAATCCGTTCGGACGCTAGAGTGATTTCCACATACGGACAGACAGACAGATGGACGGACGGACGGACATGGCTATATCGATGTAGAATTGCACGCTGATCAAGAATATATATAGTTTGTGGGGTCTACAATGATTATTTCGAGTAATTACCAACGGAATGACAAACTTAATATACCCCCATCTTATGGTGGATGGTATAAAAACATTGTTTGGGGCCTGCGGGTCAATTCTCTTTCTATGAAAATTTCAAATGAAAAAATTGCTTTCATTTACGTTTTCATATTGAATTTTCATAAAATCAAATTTTGTGATTCTGATTTATTTTATGTAAACAATGTTTCAATTCCATGTAGCAATGAAACTTTTGTAATATTGTTCTTCAATGAATAAGCAATCATTAGACAGCGGAATTTTATGCAACCCTTATTTTTGGTCCGATTCATGTCAAATTTTGAGACTGGGCATATTTTTGGCTTCTGATTACATTGCAATCGAAACATATGACATATGCAAAATTATGCAAAATGCATAAATTTTTGCATATGCAAAATTTATGCATTTTACATATTTTCTTATGCAACAAATATTTCAATAATAGGTACAAAAATGTTTGTGTTTAAAATTTTTCTGTTTAAAATTCTCTTCAGACGAGTCAATAAAATAGAGAAATGTATAACCACAGAAACAACCTTCAAAATACTGAAAATCGGGAGGTACTGTTCTATGGGGGCTATATGAAGACGTGGACCTATACCGACAAAATTCAGGTGGAAAGTTTTATACCCACATCGAAGACAAAATGCCAAATTTCAGTCATTTCGGTATGATATTGAGGCCACAACCTTCAAAATACCGAAAATCGGGAGGTACCATTCTATGGGGCCAAATGAAGACTTGGACCTATACCGATAAATTTCAGGTGGAAAGTTGTATACCCCCAACGAAGACCTAGTACCAAATTTCACCCATTTCGGAGGGATATTGAGGCCACAACCTTAAAAATACCAGAAATCCGAAGGTACCGTTCTATGGGGGCTATATAAAGACATGGATCTATACCGACAAATTTCAGGTGGAAAGTTTTGTACCCACAGCGAAGACAAAATGCAAAATTTCAGTCATTTCGGTATGATATTGAAGCCACAACCTTCAAAATACCCAAAATCGGGAGGTACCATTCTATGGGGGCTATATGAAGACGTGGACCTATATCGAGAAATTTCAGGTGGAAAGTTTTATACCCCCAACGAAAACTAAATACCAATTTTCAGTCATTTCGGTGGGATATTGAGGCTACAACTTTCAAAATAGCTAATATCGGTAGGTACCGTTTAATGGGGGCTATATGAAGACGTGGACCTATGCGGACAGGTTTCAGTTGTAAAGTTGCATACCCCTAACGAAGACTTAATACCAAATTTTAGCCATTTTGGTGGGATATTTAGACCACAAATCCTTGAATATATTTTTGCATATGGTTTTGCATATGCTAATTTTATGCACATATGTACAAATATGTCAAAATATGCACGATATGCAGAATATGCAAAATATGCAAAAATTTCTTGGCCTAATTCGTTTTATTTTGTAATAAAACGAGTTTCTGTCTAATCAGATTTTCTCTACGACCATCCTAACCATATATGCATTTGCATAGGATTCCGCTGTCTAGCAATCATCAAACAAATTAGTAATATTTAATTTTTCAACAACAAATTGTCGCGGTTTGACACACCGCTCGAAATAGTAATTGCCATTTTTGATGGAATTTAGCAACGATTTACCCGTCATTTTGGCTCTTTGTGAGCAGGTTCTCGACGAAATGTGTATAACATACATTTGTGTTGTCGTTCGTTTTTTTAAAGTATGACCACAAAGGGTGTAAAATGCGTTTTAGATATTTTACTGATCGTTGTTTATATACACATGTTCCCAAAAACATGCGCAAAGGGGCTAAGGAGATTTTTCTGATACCTATGAGTGGGTGCACTCTATGCGTATTATCTAAATGATTTAGGATAAATTAGGAAGATATTTCATAGTCATATGAAATATTCGATATTTCATAGTCATAGATTTACAGCCTGTTTATGTATTTCGAAACGAAAATGTGTGCGCATGAAAAACTTTAGTTTTGGAAATATTATTTCCTTTGCTTCAAAACAAAAACCAAATTTGAAAAGGACACTGAAATTTGGTAGTATTTCTTATGGATTAATTTTCTTATCGACATACATAAACAGGCCCTTCTTTTTTCACTTAAAAATATTTATGAAAAAAAAAATATTTTCATATGATAAAGTTTTTGAATTTTTATTCACAGTACGTCCATATTTATATTAGGCAATTTTCCTTGCGGCAATTGTCATTTTGTAGGAGAGAGAGGTGAGACATATATAACCCTTTGCCTCTCAGAACCCTCTCTCACCTACAAACTGACAATTGCCGCAAGGAAAATTGTCTAGTGTAAATATGGACTAACATAGAAACGGAATAGCTTTCTTTTTGAAATTGTGAAAAAATTTTCCATTTTCCCATTGTTCCTTTCATATGAAAACAGCAAATAAATTTTCAAAAATTATTATTTTTCTTGTGTTATTTAGTGTAATATACTTTTGTTGAATGGAGCGTGACTACAAAAGTTCCTTTTTTCTTCTTTTTTAACAAATTAAATTGGACTTCCTAGATTCCGAATAACCAAAATTTGGCTGCAACTAGACGCAAGTCTTGCTGATAAATGGAAAATGTAGTTTAAATCCTCAAAATACAAAAAAATAGGGCGGTAAAGTTAAATGCCAAAGCCAAAATTCAACTTATTTGGTCTGAAAATGTGGACAAAATCCTTAAAATACCGAATATTGGGAAATATCGATACTAAATTGTTTACGCCAATATCGACGAATATTTTTTATATCGATGCTACCATTTTGACATCACTAAAGAAAAGCCATAGAAGCAATAGCCAGAAATGTTTATACCCTCAGCTGTCGAGGGCATATACACTTTGATACGACCAAAAATGTGTCTCATCGAAATAAAGGTTTTAGACCTCAAGTATTTTTGGACGAAATTCGTTTCAGACTATTTGGAGTCGATTTAGCATTTAAGGCCTCGTCACATATTCCCCGTCACATAAGCCTGAAGAACATGCAACTTAATGAATTAAGCTAGAAATGCTCCCATGTGACGAGGCCTTTAGAGACCGTCTGTCTGTCGACTGTCGGCTTGTGATCACGACAACTCTCGAATGGATCAATCGATTCGAACCAAATTTTGAATTTCGTAATATTTTGCCCAAACTTAGTTTAAGTTCGAATATGAGCCTCATCGGTCCAAATCTTCAAGTACCTACCCCACAAAAGTTCAACATTTTCCTGTAAAATGGTGTGAACGATGACTATCGAAGAAATCAATCGATTTGTTCCAAACTTTGCACATCGTATGATTCCTTCGAGATATAGATCGGTTCGAATATGAATTATCACGGCTTACTCCTTCAGGTAGCTCCCATAGAAAATTCGGAACAAGTGAAGTTTAAGAGCTCCTCTCGGATCGTTTCGAAATTATTTTCTGCATTTTCTTATAAAGGTATTTAAAATCAACGCGGGATCCAACGAGAAAAACTGCATTTTTTGTGCCAAGTGTTCATGCAATATCAAATGTTAGTTAGTGGAATAAATGCCAAAGGATGCCTTTATGCCACGGTACATAACATGGCGATCTTGTATTGTCCGTTCACGCACGGCTTAGTTTTTTCTTACACAACGACCGTTTTTGGACGACCCTCAAGAACTTCGTTTTTTTTGGCGAATGTCGGCCACGATTGAATTCATTAAACCAGTTTTTCATAGTGATATAGGATGGTCGTTTATTGACATACGAAGATTTAATTTGATCGATGCACTCTTGCCGCGATTATACCCTTCGAAAGTTGTGAAAAACTATCGGACGAATATGTTCACAAGTAAATTCAATTTTTTTATGCAAAGTGATTTTTTTAAGTCACTGTAAACATCACAACAAATGGTCGTATGTCAAACTGTCCTGAGTACGAGTTTGCTAAAACTTGTCACAATTTCCAAAAAAATGTCAAATGGCGACTGGAGACACTCACTGCGCGTTGCTTAGGCCGTAAACGTTTCTAATTCGCATCGTATTTCACTGACATGCGAAATGTAAACAACACACATTTGTCGGCCATTTTGGATTCTAAATAAATAAGAGTAGGAAATCTACGATAGTATCGATTTTATCGATATTTTGAAACGGAAATATCGAAAAAATCGATTGGGGACGATATCGATAGTTTGCTAGCTCTAAGGTACCGTGATGTCCACAATTTTTGGTAGAGAATCTTTGTGACTACTGGGAACCCCAAATACCAAATTACACTTTATTTGGTCCGAAAATGTAGCTTAAATACCCCAAAACACAGAAATCCGGGAGGTACCTTAAAAAGGGCTTTGACCCAAATATAGATCTATGTCCACAATTTTTGGTGGAAAAGTTTAGTGACCACTAGGAACCCTTAGTACCAAATTACAACCAATTTTGAAGAAAAATGCGGCATAAATCCTTAAAATACCGAAAATGTCGATGTTGTGCATATTTATTATATCTATTCGTTTGAATGTTATTAATTTCGCGCCGCTAGATCAGTGATTTCGACCACTGTGCATTGGTTCGCTCCAATCCCTTCTCCTTTTTCAACTGGGCTTTGAACCGGTTTCGACGGAGTTCATTGTCGTATATTAATTGCAGTTGTTTAATTCGCTCTTTCGAAAATTGTTTCTTTCTTATCGTAAAAATTTACACAAAAGTGACAAATATAATTATCTCCACATTGCGATCCTTTACCAATATATTACATAAAAAAGTCTAATAAAATACCTATGTACCTTTTTATTCATTTAATTTTAAAGTCACTAAGAAGCCTTGTCCCGAGTCTTGTTTTACCTTAAGGAAAACTCCAATCAGCCTCTTTTATTAATTGACAGTTTAATCTTGGACTTTTTATCACAGCCAAGGTATAGCTATTCACTTTTTACTGCGGCACACACATACAGTTACATATTTATTGATTTTTCATAAATTTTTATAGAGGACATGACCTCAATGCTGATATGCGCGAACATGTGCACTGTTAAATCCAAGGGAGGAGGGCTCCGTCCGTTAAGATTTTCATTTCCCATGTTTCATTATATTTCCCAGTTTCACATGTATTTTGGAATGGCGGCGGCCAGCAGCAGCCAGCCAACCATATAAAAAAATCGAAGATAATAATAATTTCCAATTGCCATATTGGGCGAAAAGTAATTTCGTACATTTTATATGTTTTGAGGGAACTTTTACAACACATTGCAGAACAACAAATATCGACAGATAATCAAAGATGCTTACCGGGTGGTCGGTAGAAGCAGCACAGTGAGTTGTAAACATTGTTCTGACCTTTAAAACCTCCGGTTTGAGGTAGATGGTTTTAATAAATGACAACGCGTTTGCACAATACACACGGAAAATACATAATAAATTTGGACGTCAGAAGGATAATAACATACAACGAGTCACGTATCTCATAACATAGTTTTAGGATTTCATAGGTGAATCAATTAACACGGAAACACTATTTTCCTGAAAAAACATGTTTAACTAATGTTTTAATACATTTTCGAAGCAACATTTATAATTGGTCACCGTAGGATTTGTTTGAGCTTTTGGGTCATTATGTCGGGAGGCGTGGACTTGCCCACGTAGAAAATCATATCGTTGTATTCAGAATCACATGAACTACTTCGATGAAAATTTTTAAACAATCCTCGAACTCGGAGAGTACCCGATGTTGTCCGATATAGACCTTCTTGGAACATGATGATCGTTTGGAAGAAAATTCGCTATGTGTAATGTTTCGAAAAATGGGAAGTCGTCACATCAATAGTTTTAGCTGGTGCCGACAGGTCTTTAGAGCTTTTGGGCAATTATCTCAGACAATACCGAAAATATCCTGCTGCAAAAAATCAAAACAATTGGAAACACGTCCTTACATTGTACTTGTTCGAAAAACGTTGACATTTTGTGTGGGAGATACCCGAACGATTGCATTAATATTGTTAATAATCGAACCTAATCCATGTCAAAAAACATATATTACGAGAAAACAAAAATGTTTGATTCGTTTGGAAGTGATCGTTCACATCATTATAGCAAAAATTTTGAACTTTTGACATATTCCACTCAACTGGCCCAATTGCTTAATCAAAGCACTCCCGATAACATATCAGCACAATGGGAAAGCTGAAGACGACTGATAGTGATAGCAATAAGAATGGTGGGGACAACCAAACATTTTAGCACGTTGGCGCCCGAAGTTCAAAAACGTTTTATCGTTGCATCTCTTGTGTATATTTTCTGGAATATCCTGTGTTTGCTTTCATCCCCCTTTGCTTACAAAAAATTCTTACATCCGTTCCTATTTGCAAATCAATCGTGCGTAATGGAGCTTTTTCGTTTATTTTCGTCTACGGCATTCTCAATGTTAAGGATTCTTGTAAATTTCCATTTTCTTCATTTTATGACTTTATGTAAATAAAGTGCGTTTTCTTCTTTGGTTGTTTTATGAACCTGGTGTAAAATCATTGCGTGTATATCCTGGGCCGCACAATTTCTTTTACGATTAGAATTAAACAACAAAACCTACCGAAGATGTAAAACAGAAACATAAATGTCTTTAAAGCTTCTTTTTCGAACCCTTTTTTCTTAACCGGAAGGCAGCAACTTTTAGAAGAGCACAAAAGGGATACACGTAGCCTTTAAGTAAGTAAGAAGGCGACTACAATATACATAAAATTCTTAATTTAAGTACTTTTAATTTTTATGTTGGGAAATGAACATAAATAAAAAACAAGTAAAAAAGTATCAGTCGGCTTTGCCGACAGAGGTATACCCTCAGCATGTGTATATTGAAACAATTTTTTCCGAAAATACGTGTGTATTTAGGGGGTTTTAAAAAAGTTGGGCGTTTGAACCGACAAAAATGTTGATTAGGATTAAAGATCAACAGTTTTGCGGAGGAGATACTAAAAGGAATGGATCGACATTGACCATTATGGAAGTGGATCTCCAGCCACAACATATGGTGTCATAGGGGGTTTTCACACTCTTCGGGCTGTTTGCTCAAGAAGTATGGACTTCCCCCTAAAAAAACTTTTAATATCGTAATTGAGGCAGCGAATGCAAGTTGCTTCAACAAAAATCAAAGTGATTCGATATCAGGTCTTAAAGTGAACTTATCCGAAAATTTTGTGTGGGAGGTACCGGATGGAGTGGACAAATATAGTCCATATTTGAACCTGATCTATATCTGGTAGATATATTAGGATGTGTAAAGTATAGACCAATTCGGCCACTCCCTTCAAGAGTTACCGTACGAACAATTTTTCCGAACATTTTTGAACTTTTGTGGGGAAGGTACCCGAAGGAGTGGACCGATATGGCTTATCTTCAACCTTAAACTATGTTTGGACAAAATATTACTAAGGCCATATTTTGGACCGAATCGGCAGATCCGTTCGAGAGTTATCTTGCGCTCCAACCACCTCACACGGTGTCATAGGGGTTTTTCTGCAACTTTCATGCTATTTTCTCAGGAAGTATGGACTTGCCCCAGGTGAAGCTTGTACCGTCGTATGTAGGGCAGTGAATACAAGTTGTTAAAACAAAAATCAAAGCGATTCGAGAGATGGCCCTAAACTGAACTTTTCCGAAATTTTGTGTGGGAGGTACCCGAAGGAGTGGACCTATTGAGACCATATTGCAACCTCATATTAATCTGGTAGAAAGTTTACGCTATACAAAGTATGGACCAAATCGGTCACTCCCTTCAAGAGTTATCGTGCGCACAAACTTTCCGAACATTTTCGAACTTTTGTGGGGGAGGTATCGGAAGGTGTGGACCGATGTAGCTCATCTTCGAACTTAAACTAAGTTTGGGCAAAATATTATGAAAGCCAAAATTTGAACCGAATCGGTTCATCCGTTCGAGAGTTATCGTGCGCTCCAGCCAGCAGGACAGACAGACAGACGGACAGACAGACGGACGGACATGGCTAGATCGACTCCAAATTGTCTGAAACACATTTCGTCCAAACATACTTGGGGTCTAAAACCATTATTTCGATGAGGCACATTTTCATCGTATCAAAGTGTATATACCCTCCTTAGCCTAAAGGCTGAGGGTATAACAAGATGTAACAAAGATTTTCGTTTTGTGGAGAATGAAATGAAAATTATATTTTATGTTCACAACATATTCGCTGCATGGGCTGTGAAAAGATAAAGTTTAAACTCTAAAGGGGCTTAGTAGGTTTATGTTCATTAGAAAATCATTAAATAATTCTAAACACTATAATTCAATTTGAAGCTTCTAAAAATTGGAGTCATAAAGAAAATTTAAATTGTTTATTGTTATTTAAGGTATATTAAATTTAAATACAAATGGATATACAGTAAGTACTTAAATAGTCTGACACAGAAATTTTGTCTCATAAGGCGAATTAATAAAAGATTCCCAAACCCTTCTGGACTGGTTGCGCACATAAATAATCAGCAGACAGGTGAGTAGGTTTAGCTGGGCAGTTAAAATAAGTGAAAATCGTTTAGTACGGTCGGGCCGAACTTTTTATAATATCCACCATAAAATATTGAGAACTAAAATGGATAATTTGTTTTCTTTCCTGTCCACAATTTTAGGAGAAAACCCCAAATATCAAAAACTGCAAAAACATAAAATAGGAAATGTATCTAAAAATTACATCAATCGGGCGGCACTTTTATATGGGGCTATAGCAAAATGTGAGCCTATGTCGACAATTTTTGGTGTAGAGCATCAAATGTCGAACTACCGAACTAACGATCAACAAATGGAGGCGAACTCCTCAAACACACATCTAATCGTAAGTTGACAATTTTTGGTTGAGAAGTTTTGTGACCAATGGCAACTTCAATGTTAAATTAGAACTAGTTCGGTCAAAAACTGTAACTAAATTCATCAAAATAATTAAAATCGGGAGGTATCGCTATATGGAACCTACTATATCAAATCATGGACAATTTTTGATGGAGAAGTATTGTAACCACTGGGCAATTTTAGTGATGAAGTTTTGTGACCACTGGGAACTTCGAATGTCCAATAACAGGTAGTTTGATCGAAAAATGTAGATAATATCTTCAAAATACCGGCTGAAGAATAACAAAGCAGCAGGAGCCGATGGCTTACCAGCCGAGCTGTTTAAAACCGGAGGCGACGCGCTGATAAGGTGTGTGCATCAGCTAGTTAGCACCATCTGGCAGGAAGAACGCGTACCCGACGAATGGAACCTGAGCATCCTATGTCCCGTCCACAAGAAAGGAGATAAGACTGTATGCTCCAACTATAGGGGCATAAGTCTTCTCCCTATTGCCTATAAGATAGTGTCAGGAATATTGTGCGAACGACTAAAGCCATTGGTCAACGAAATAATTGGACCCTACCAATGTGGCTTTAGATCTGGCAAGTCCACCATTGACCAGATATTTACCCTGCGGCAAATCATAGAGAAGACCCAAGAGATGCAGAGCGACACATTTCACCTTTTTGTCGATTATAAAGCAGCATTCGACAGTCCCCTCCGATCAAAGGTATTCCACGCAATGTCTGAATTTGGTATCCCCGCAAAGCTCATCCGGCTTTGTAAGATGACTTTAACTGATACTAGGTCCTCAGTTAAAATTGGAAAGAACCTCTCCGAAGAATTTTGTACCAAAAGAGGTTTCAGACAAGGAGACAGCCTTTCGTGTGACCTATTCAACATTTTGCTGGAAAAGGTAATACGAGATGCAAATGTCAAAAGAAATGGCACAATTTACACCAATAGCCACACGTTACTTGCCTATGCTGATGACATAGACATCATGGGACGATCAGTAAAGGAAGTAACTGATACCTTTAGAAAGATCGAAGCAGAATCTGCGAAAGTGGGTCTGGCGGTAAACGGCGAAAAGACCAAATTGATAGTGTCGACGCGCAAAGCGTCCATAGAGCTCGGACCAACTGTGGAAGTTGGTACCTACAATATTGAGGTAGTTAAAGACTTCGTCTACCTCGGCACTGCCATAAACACAACAAACAACATCAGTTGTGAAATAAGAAGAAGAATTGTATTGGCCAACAGATGCTACTATGGTCTAAGTAAGCAATTTAAGAACAAAGCCACATCTCGTCAAATAAAAATAACACTATACAAAACGCTGATACTACCCGTGCTAATGTATGGCTCCGAAGCATGGGTACTTGCGCAAGCAGATAAGGCAGTGCTTGGTGTGTTTGAGAGGAAAATTCTTCGAAAGATCTAAGGTCCGATTTGCGTTGACGGTGAATATCGACGTCGTATGAACCACGAGCTATATAAGCTATACAAAGACATGAATATAGTTAAACGTATCGAGATGCAAAGATTGCGTTGGCTAGGCAATATCGTGAGAATGAGCGATGATGAACCCGCTAAAAAGGCGTATGAATACATGCCACATGGTGGTGCACGCAGAATCGGCAGGCCAAAGCTTCGATGGAGCATACAAGTGGATGAAGAAATGAAAAGGCGCGGTATTCCAAAAAGTCAAGCGAAAAACAGAGAGGAATGGAGATCTTTTCTTAGTTCGGTCTATGGAACAACTGTTCTGTAATGGGCCAACTAAGTAAGTAAGTATCTTCAAAATACCTAATATCGGGAGGTACCGTTATATGGCGGCTATAGAAAAACAATGACTTATGTTGACAATTTTCGGTGGAGAAGTTTTGTGACAACCGGGAACTTCAAATATCAAATTACAGGCTGTTCGGACAAACATGTAGCACAAATAAATTAAACAGGTAAAGAAGGCGTTAAGTTCGGCCTGGCCAAACTTCTTATACCCTCCACTACGCGTTGTATTGAAGTAAAACTGAACAATAAGTTTCCTTTCGTTTATTATGAAGACTAACTACCATATAACTATCAAAACACCGAAAACTGTCAGGTACCGTTCTATGGGGGCTATATGAAGGCGTGGACGTGTACGGGCAACGAAGACTAAATACCAAATTTCAGACATTTCAGTGAAATATTGAAGCCACAACCCTCAAAATACCGAAAATCGGGACGTACCGGGGGCAATATGAAGGCGTGGACCTATCGACAAATTTAGAGGGGAAAGTTGAATAGCCCCAATGAAGACCAAATACCAAATTTCAGCCATAGAGGACACAAGAATTCAAAATATCGAAAATGGGGGGTAGTTGGGAAGTTTTACACCCCCAACGAAGACTAAATACCAAATTTCAGCCATTTCGGTGGAATATTGTGGTCACAACCTTCAAAATACCGAAAATCTGGAGGTACCGTTATATGGGTTCTATACCAACACATGGACCTATGTTGGCGATTTTTGGTGAACCTCAAATAATAAATTGCAGGTAGATTGATAAAAAATGTAGCTAAAATCCTCAAAATACCGAATATCGGGAGGTACCGGTTTAAGTTTCACTAGTATGGTTAAAAATTGTAGCTAAAATACTCAAAATCCCGAAAATCGGGACGTACCGTTATATGGGGACTATACCAAAACATGGACCTATATTGACGATTTTTAGTGGGGAAGTTTCGAGACCACTAAGAACATCAAATGTCAAATTACACCTCGTAGTAGGTTAAAATTTGTAGCTAAAATCCTCAAAATAACGAAAATAGGGAGGTACCGTTATATGTGGGCCACACCAGTTAATGGTTTTGGTGGACATGTTTTGTGACCACTGTGAACCCTAAATATTAAATTGCAGGTAGATTAGTCAACAAATATAGCTATAAATCCGCAAAATACCGAACATCGGGCGGTACCGTTATATGGGGGCCACACCAAAACGTGGGCCGATATAGCCCATTTTCGAACTTGACGTGCTTATGAAAAAATTACACTCGGGTGCAAAAATACAGCGCTCTAGCTCAATTATTGTGGACGCTATAGTGATTTCAGAATCACCATATCAGAACAGACGGACATGGCTATATCGACTGAAAATTTTATCCTGATCAAGCAGATATATTCTTTATAGCCTCGGAAATGTATATTTCAATGCGTTACAAACAGAAAAACAAACTTAATATACCACATTCTATGGTGGAGGGTATAAAAATCACCTTCATCTGCTCAATATTCTTAAGGAGGTTTTTGCCTCTTATTTAAATAGCAATTTTTGACAAATTGCTGAAGGATTTTTCGTGCCTTAAATAGACATAATAAAGTACATGTCTGACGTACATACACCCAAACTTATTTATCTACATATGTGTGTTTTGACTCTCTATGTTAAATGTGTATCAATTTACCGATACTGCAGATATAAATCTATTTGTATTTTTTACAGCAGACAACTTCAATGATGGGGATGTGCAAATTTATTGTGTCTTATTGGCAGCCAGACACTATTAAATCAATCGAGAAGTTTGTTGACATCCTTTTCTGGCTATACAAACAACAACAAAAAGGAGAGTATTTTATTTTGTCCACAGCTATTTTGTTGGAAATGCATATGCCCTCCCAATAATTTAGATTCACGTGCTGTAAATATTGCTACTGAACGCTCCATTAGAAATTCGGGTAAAGTAAATAAAAAATAGTCTTTAAGTAAAAAAATAAATTGATAGAAAAATAGAAAATTAATAGCCAAAAAAAAATGAAAAGAAATTCAGGATTCTTTTGGGTTATTTTTGCCAAACAAATACTAGCAATTTTTCGTAACGTAGATTGTTTAACCGTAATGGTTTCATTTTACTCAGATGTGTGTGTGTGACGTAGGATAGATTCCAGGATCAAATGCCGATTGGGGTCAGTCCCTTCTTGTAGCAAGTGTAGCAATAAGATAGCAAGAACTATAGGCAGCCGCAGAATACTCGAATCAACTTATCCAACTTCTTAATGAAAGCACTTTTCAACCTACCGAAAATACACTTGGCTATAGGAAGTCTAGGAAACCTTGGTATGGCCAGTAGCGTTGTTGTGCTACCAAAAACGCGACTTATTAGTCTACTCTACAATGGGTAGCAATGGAAAGCACACGGAAGATAGGAAGAGAAATATTTTTCTGCAGAGAATATATAGAAATGGAATATATAGAGATGTGCAGGAGTCCGAATGAAGCAGGAATATTCTACTAAAATGTGAAACATCATATTTATGACTTTGAGGTACTTGCATTCTCCTGCAGAGATGATCACGATAATCTGATAACAAATACAGATAGGGTTTTGAGGGTATGGAGAAAACTTGAACATTACACTCTAGGTTAAACAGACCATTTTAATGGCCAAAAGTCGGATTTCGCACTTTGTATATTCACTTATTTGGTGTTACTTTCTTGTAAGGAACACTTCAAAGATAATAAAAATAAATTTTGTTTTTGTGTAAGGAATTATGCCGTTGCATGACAATCTGGCAAATGTGAAGTATCCTAGTATCTTTAAAAACTTGATAAATAAATATATTTACTTGTATATGCTCAGGGTGAAACAAAATCAAAATATTAATATGAGTAACGAATTGATAATAAAGTATTCGATATCTAGTTATCAAAAATGTGTTTGCATCTTTTCGGTATTTCCAGTGAACCTTGCCTCGACGTACATTTTCGCTTTTTCCTCCTCGTTGTGGAATCTTTCTGCTTTTACCCAGACTAATTGTCGACGGCTTCTACCTTCAGCACACGGACGTTTACGTAAATTTCGGCATATTCTTCACTCGAGCGGTTTCTGATCTTCTTCTCGTTGTAACCCACATTTATCGGTATTTCCACATTGCATGTCCCGATTGATGTCGAAGGCAATCAAGAAGTCTACACCAAGTATAACTTCGTCTACTGAAGGGTGTCCCAACTAGAACGCAATTTTTAATTTTTAAATAGAACTCAGATATTAAAAAAAATCGTGAAATTATATTATATCGTAAAGTAGACAGAATGTGGTTATGTATGGAACAAGATATCGTGCAGCTTTGCTGGCACACACGCGATCTTTTAATGAAATTTTCAATGACTGTTTTGCATAAATGCTGCGGTATTTCATTAATGCAGCGTCCAATTTCCTCTTTTAAGGCTTGAGTAGGCTTATTCGTAAACCATCCACTTCAAAAAACCCAAAGAAAAAAATGTAAAGGTGTTAAATCGGCGGCCAATTCTGGTCTCCAAAACGCGAAAGAACTCGTCCGGGAAATGTCTGATGCAGCAATTGAATTGTTCCTCTAGCTGTATGCCATGTGGCGCCGTCTTGTTGAAACCACATGCCCTACAAATTCATTTCTTCAATTCTATGCAAGAAAAACCTGGTTATCATTTCACGATACCGAACACCATTGACTGTTTGCGCTTGACCAGCCTCATTTCCTTAAAAAAGTCTGCCTATTGACGAAGCCATCAAGATGGAAATGGGCCTCGTCACTGAAGATGATTTTATCGGCAAAATCAGCATTTTCACATTGTCTCTCCAATACCCAATACCCTTCGCTGTCCATGGTCAGTTGGCTTCAGTTCCTGAGCCAATTGAACTTTGTATGCATGAAGATGGAAATCTTTCATTTTGATGAAAGATTTCCTTCAGAAGATTATTCGCTGCATAATAGATTTGGAGACACCAATTTGCTTAGCACGGTGTCGAATCGAGGTGGATGGAGTTTGAGCGACATCATCACTTACAGCTGTGATATTTTCAATAGAAGCACCCTTTCTTTCAGAAATGGTCTATAGAAGCACCCTTTCCTTTAGAAAGGGTCTATAGAAGCAACCTTTCTTTCAGAAAGGGTCTATAGAATCACCCTTTCTTTTAGAAAGGGTTTATAAAAGCACCCTTTCTTTCAGAACGGGTCTATAGAAGCACGCACAATAACAATTGTTTAACTTTATCTATTACCCGCTTTAGTGCATCCTTCATCAGGTCGACAACGTTCTGTGGATTGTTGTCCTCAACTTCCAGTTTCCGCACGTTGTAAGCTTGAGGTTTCATCATAAACTTCGCGGTTTCTTGAGGCAGCGCAAATGACACGGTTTCGCCAAATGTTCCCATCGGTGCGCATATGTCGCAAACTTTATCTCTGGATCACGAATGCCACTAGCAAATGTTTCAATCTTTATGCGGTTTACCAATGGATGTATTTCTCCTGGATATGCTAGCTGCGCCAACCGCTCTACTTCAGCAGCAAAGTCTTGTAGGGTTTCATTTGGCTTCTGGACTCTTCCCCTTAGTTCATTCGGTAGATCTCTTTCTTATGTTCGATACCGTACTTACGTTCGAGTGCAGCAATTATATCTCCACAGTTGTTCCTAGAAGCGGCAGGAATACTCTATAATATGTCAGCAGCATCCCCCTTCAATGCCTGTTTCAAACTGTAATTTAAACATATTAATGAATGTAGACCCGTCGAACTTAGGAGGCTTGATTTTTAGAGTGTTATCAATAACTCTCACTGGACCACCTTTGGTCCAGTCTCTTCTTCTCTAAGTTCACAAACTTCTCGTCATGGGCCAGAACTCTCTCGTCTACAGACAGGATCTTATTATCCAACTCTTTAACTTGTACCTCAACGTTTTCTACTATCTTTTTAATTACTACCGTGATGTTTTCCAGTTTTTCGCCGATTTTTCTAGAGTTTTCTTCTAAATTATATTCAAACATTCTAGAATTCTCTGTCATTAAGTCTGCCTTAATTTCCGTCGTAAATCTTCTGGAATTTTCTTCAAACATTCTAGTATCTAATTTCTCCATCATTTTGGAACTTTCTTCGCTCTTTCAAGATATTTCTTCTAACATTTTACTGGAATTTTCCATCATCATTGCTAGCATTGCTTTTAAATCGTCACCCCCGGCAGTTACCGATAAAACTTCTTCAACGCTGGATTCGACCCTTTCCATAACTCGACTTCATCATTACTGTCGAACTCATATCCGTCGATGTCCATTCTACAGCGCTCGAACTCTTCCAGCAGGCGTTTTTGTAGTTCAGGCTGGTTGCCTGTAGATGACAACTTCCATTTACTGAGCTCCTTCTTCAAGTCTTCCACTCGCAGATCCTTAACACGTTCGCGGGCGTGAATGCTATAGGATTCCGATGCAAAATGACGTGAATGCTATAGCATTCACATTGTCAGCCAATTTTTGTTCATTTACTTGAATACAATCTTAAGTTTTGGTGATTAATATACATAAAACGATTTATTTCAACAACATACATTCTATAATAAACTAGCGGACCCGGCGAACTTCGTCTCGCTATTAAGGAATTAAATTTCATACAAAAACTCAATTTTCGATTTTTCCAATTTTCCGACTTTTCCAGAGAGATTTTCCAAAATTTTCTTCCGTAAAGACCTTCTCCTCGAAAATACGAATAACTGACAACAAATTTTACAGAAATCGGCCTAGCCGTTCTCATTTTATGTATTACTATACATTTTTTACACCATTTTTATATATATAAGATAAAAAATAATAATAATAATCAATAACACTGTGCAACACTGGAAATGCAAACAACTTCTAATGGGTATTTTCTGAAAGTAGATATTGAGACTACAAAAACCTTAATTGGGATTTGTGTTTTTAGATCGGGTTTAGATTTTATGGCCTCATCTAAACCGACCTAAAATGAGCCTTGTTTCCAGTGATCGGACCTTTATCTCCGAAACTAATAAGAATTTTGCTTTGCAGTCTTCAGCAATATTGTAGCCCTAAAGTAGTAGAACCTATGCGTTAAGCAGATGAACTAGGAAAAGCTGCATCGAGCGCATCCAACTCGTTAAAATATAGAAATTTTACATAATTTCTGAAATTCTGGTCAGTAACAACTAAGCTGTTGGAAAACAAAACAAGTAACCATTCTAAAAATGTTCCAAATAATGTGACCATCAATTCTTTAGAACATTCTAAAACTCTAAAATTGTTATTTCACGTTGTTTAAGGGGTATTTCATAACATACCTTTTACAAAACTTATTTCAAACAATGCACGATGGGGCCAATGACAGGTTTTCGAGGCAACAAATCACTGGGGCAAGCTAGACCTTCTAAATTTTGTACAGATGTTTATAATGGGCTTAGAAACTAATATGCCAAATTTGGTTCATATCGGTTCATATATACATATAGCTGCCGTATATATGTTTGCCCGATTTCAAGCAATTGATGTACCAAACACGCAAATTCTGCCCAATTTTTATGCGATTTGGAAAATACCACGGAATTAGGACTACAAATAAGTTTGCCAAGTTATATTGAAATCGGTTCAGATTTTGATATTGCTCCCATATATATTTTCGGCCGATTTTAGGTATTTGGTGCACCAATCCCGCTATGTATGTCCAATCTTGATGAAATTTGAAATGTGTGACGGATTTTGGTCTAGAAACATTTTTGGCGTATCATATAGAAATCGGTTCAGAATTGGATATAGCTCCCATATATATGTTCGCCCGATTTCAAGAAAATTATTGACCAAGCATGCAAATTCCATCAAATTACAATAAAATTTGGAAAATGTTAAGGAATTCGGACTACAAATAAGTTTGTCAAGTTATATTGAAATCGGTTCAGATATAGAAATAGCTCCCCTATATACATATGTTTCAATTTCATGGTTTTGTCTGTGGTTTGTTATAAGTTAATAAAAAAAGGTTCCAAATTTAGTAAAAATCGGCTAAGATTCCGCCACAAAAGCCAAAGTTTGCGATATCTTTGAAATTATATATTATTATTATTATATACGTCTATTAAATTTTTCCGAAATCCAATTGGTAACATTAATGGGTTTCCGATTATTCGCCAACCAAAACATAAAAATGTCCATATTTTTAAGTATTACGACATCTGAAATCAGATTTTTGTGAAAAGGCGCAGATATGCGCAGCTAATTTTTTCACAAAATGATAGTACACATTAATACCTTTCACCACATATATATAATATCCTAGATCTACCTAGATCTCAAAAGTTATACTCCAGAGAACACATGGATAACAAAGCAAAATACTCCAAAAAAGACATAACATCTTAACTCAAAAATACATTTACCACACATAACATTTTTATTATTTGTTAACACTATATTATTTTACATACCCATTGAAGAGCTTTCCATGTTTAAAAAATATAAAAATGTTGAAATGTTCTTTTTGGCGCCTAAAATGCTTTCACTACTTATTTATAATGAATGTCGGAAAATGATGCATAAGAAAATATGTCACCATTGCCAGATCAGTATGTCGCTATGTGATGTTACCAGATTGATTTATTTTTTTATTTTTAGTGATTCAGGGTGTTGGCAATCGAAATCCGTTATTATATTTTTCAAATTGTTCACTTCAAAAATTGACTTTTTGCGTCGAAAACCTGCTATCGGCCCCATCGTGCAATGTTCACACAGGCTGTTTATTCTCATGTTGGGGATTTCAATGAATTATTGAAATATTTACCAAATTGTTGTTGAAAAATTTGCTATAAACAAGGCGATAGATGCATTTTACAACAATATAATGTTCTGAAGAGTTGTGTATTACATTCCAGAGAATATTTTCCCTAAAGGTAACATTAAGAAGAATTTAACATTTTGGGAGATACGTTGCGAAATATACACAAATTATAGAATTTTTAGATATATTATAAAATTTGAGGCAATAAATGCAGTTTTTCGAGTTCACTATTCCTCCAAATATTTTCTTCTTGCTCTTCTCTACAAGTTTGCTGCAGATGTCAAAACAAAATTCGTATTGGTTTCAGAGATACAGCCCAAATTTGTTTTAAAAATTTGATCTTTAACCATGTTTTTAGATGAGGCCATAAAAAAGAAAACAAAACCCAAATATGGTTTTTGTCTATTGGTCCTCTACTTTCATAAAATTCTGGGCAGAAGTTGTTTGCACGCGATTGGCTCAAAAATGTTGCACAGTGTAATCTTTATATATAAAACTCAATTGTCGTTTGTTGGTAATTGAATCAGTTGAAAACGGCTGAAGCGATTTGGATAATTTTTTGTGGAAATATTAGTCATAGTCCAGTTTAGGTTTTTATGCAAAGAAAAATTGGCCACGCCCACTTTTCCGCCCACTTTTATAAATATGTTCTATCTACGAAACTACTCAACAGATTTTCCTGAAATTTTCAGGGAACGTAGATTGATGGCTCCCGATTGAAATAGGCTACATAGTTGGTTGAATTTCGGATCGGGCGGGGTACGTCCCCTATGCCCTATTTATGTAAAAATGCAATATTTGCAACAATTACAAATGTATCGCTTTGAAAATCAATTTCCGAGTCAATGGCGATTGTGTCTCCGACCTTACGCGCTTATTTGGACAAGACTGGACAACGACCACTTTTTTAAATATGTTATATCTACGAAACTACTGAATCTATTTTCCTGAAACTTTCAGCGAATCTACAGGGTTGGTCCCCGATAAAAATAGGCTACACATTTTTGGACTTTCGGATCGGGCGGGTACCTCCCCTATGCCCTATTTTTGTAAAAATGCAATATTTGCATCAAATACGAATGTATCGGTTTCGGAATTTAGTTTGGGACTTAAGATCCGACCATGCTCACTTTCTAATTAGGTTATATCTAAAAAACTACTGTAGGGATTTTCAAGGAAATCGCGATTTGTCTAAACTTTTAAATCTTTAAAAATAAAAATCAAATGTCGTTCGTTGGTCAAGGCATCAGTTGAGAACGGCTGGACCGATTTCGATAATTTTTTCTGTAAAATGTGCTCCATAACCCGATTTGGGTTTTTATGCAAAGAAAATTTACGACCACTTTTTTCAATTTTCAATTTTTATCATTCTACAAGAAATACTGAACCGATTTTTCTGAAATTGCCAGGAAATGTACAAGGATGGCCCCCGCTTAAAATAGGCTACAAATTCAGTTGAATTTGGAAGGGGCGGGGTACTTCCCCTATACCCTACTTTTCGAAAAATGTTATATTTACAATAATTATGAATGTATCTAATCGGAAGATCTTACCCACTTTTTTAGAATCTAATGACTTGACCACACCCACTTTTTAAAATATGTTACATCTACAAAACTACTGAACCGATTTTCCTGAAAATGTCAGGGAATGTACGGGCATATTTTCTTGAATTTTGAAGGGGGCATATTTAAAAAAACGCCTTACCTTTATGAATAAAAATCAAATGCTGTCATAACCCAACTTAGGTTTTTTGGAAAGAAAAGTTTACCACGCCTACCGAAAACAGGTTACATATTTTATTGAATTCCAGAGGGAGCGGGGTACCTCCCCTATGCGATATTTTTAAAAAACGTTATATTTGCAAAAATTATGCATGTATCGGATTAAAAATTTACGGATTAATCTACAATCTAGGTACTTCTTTAGGGTCTATAGGCCCGACCACGCCTGTTTTTTTTTTTTTTTAATATGTCATAACTGAAGGGATTTCTACAAAATTTGCGACAAAAGCTCAATGTTTGCCGTTGTTATGTATATTTTATGAATTTCGGAAGAGGTGGGGTACCTTCCGCATGCCTTTCTGTTAAACGCTATACATATAAGCCAAACGTATGATTATATCGGTTTCAGCATACATTTTGGTAGGCAATGAAGTTGTGTGCACCCTAGGTACATATTTGTAGCCAAAATACCGGACCAGGCCTACTTTTTTTTAATATGTTATATCTTGAAAACAGATGATCACGCCCACTCTTTTCAAAACATTATTTTTCCAAAACTACTGAAAATGTTCAGGAATGTCCCGTGGTCCAAAATGCTATATATTTGTAGACGAATTTCGGGGCCTAATATTTTATAATCACTATATTTGCTAAACTTATGAGTGCATCGGGTTGCAAATTAGTTTTCCTGAAAACGGTGGTTGCGCCCCCGATCAAGAAAAACTATATATTTACAAATTTACTTGAATGGTGAGGATCAACGGTCCATCAGCCATGAAAAGCTAAAACATATAAGTCTCAATAAGCGGGAGAATTCGATTTAACCATTTTTTTTAACTTTTATAATTAGATCGCTTTAGGATAAAGACAGGGACATGGACGATAATAAATCCTAAAAAGCATAAATTGGCGAAAAAATCCGACAAAGTCCGTAAGAGAAAAGAAAGGCTACAGACAAAAAATCCTTCTCGGGTTGACAATGGAGCGAAGAAGTGAGGTAGAAAATACCTATTTTTGAATTGTCAAGCATAAAGTCGATAAAAAGTTGTCATTAAAACTCATTACGACGGGCCAGCAACGCGGACCGGGGTCTGCTAGTTAATAAATAAAAACAAAATAACTTATTTTGAAAATAATTGGGTGTCATTTTTTACACCTCTCTGATTTTGCTTGCGTCCGCGAACGTGTTAAACTTCATTGTAGGATTATCGATTTAGATTTAATTTCTCCGTGTAGACGTTGTTTTATTCCTCGTTACGATTCGTACCAAATAAACCAGGTTTCTTTTTAGAGTACGGTTCTACAATGCTTTATTTACTTTATTACTCTTATTCACAGACGAATTTAATTACTATGCACACAGCGTTCCTTCTCTATTAAGCTCACAGCCTTCCTTTACTTCTTTATCCTACTGTTCAGTTTGACGTCTAAAACACAACTAACTCACTGTTGCTAAATCCCCTTGAGTTTATCCTCTGGTTCCGATATTTCTAGACGGTCTATACGATCTGGTAGCTTTTAGAACACTTAAGCAGTGCGACAAGCACACAAACATGCACTGAGCGTACAACACACATACATACATTGGCGAAGAGCGGTAAATACAAGTGTATCCAAAGCACAACAATGACGCCACTGCTATCAAAACAAACACGAAAGAAAGAACAAGAACAACGATAGCGGATACTAAGCGATAATTGCATGACAGATAAATGTACACCAATAACAAAATGAACATGGAAAGTAAGAACTAGAATGATGGAGAGAATTCTATCTAATAGTTGTTGTTGTAACTCGATTTAGACAAAGTAACTGCTCAATAGAAATCTTCGTTACAATTCAAATTAACGGAAATTCAACTAAATTAACTTAAACATAGCAATTACATTCGTAACAATATTTAATATATATGGAGACCCTATAAAGTATACCCAGCAAAATTTGACGGAAGGGGTTCTTTGCGATGACGTGATTTCATGTCATATTTTGCATTGGTTCAAAGGAAGTCGTGAAAGATCCGATCTTTTCATCAGCATTTGTACCCATTCCATCGATCCAATAGAGATGATGTTTGTGTTTTTATTTACACACCTGTTTATTTTCATTTTGGTATGTTCCAGTACTGCAAAAATCTACTAATTTTTACTATTTTTTCCGATAACATAAAGGAAAAATTGTTATCGTAGTAAAAATAAGTAGATTCTTGCAGTTTCTGGAACAAACCAAAGTTGTTAGAACTGTCGTCGTGATGTTGTCTTACATTTCCTGCATATCAAACAACTAAAACTTCTAAACAATTGGTATTATATGAAGTCCCAACCATCGAGCTAAAAATAGAATCGGACTGCACACATTGCTATTTTGAAAGTTCCCTTGTCTGTTCTAAATCTGACATAGAATGAAATCAATCAAATCTCGCTTCTTGGAATTTGAAAAAAAGTCCGAAACGAAAAGGAACAAGAATCTGAAAATAAAGAAGAAACTACTTTTGGAAAGAAACAATTAAAAATAAATTAATTAAGCATAAATGGTATTTTCCATAAAAAGTCTCTCCTCCCCGTTCGTTACATTTTGTTCTTAGAGATCCCTAAAGCAAGCCGGGTTGTAGATCCCTACATATTTCCGTCACTAAACAAAAGAGTATAAATTACCAAAATGTTGTTATAAAGTAACAAAATTATAAAATAAAAGTAATTAACGAAATAAAAATACTTAAAGGAGTACATTTGGAGTCCATGTTGAAATCTGAACTGGTGATGGGAAGATAATTGAAAAAACCTTTTGTAAGATGAAAGAATATCAGTTGCGGAGAACGGAGGAAGTAATCTTTTGCGTTGCAGCGGTGGTGATTGAATTGCAATTTTGGATGTAAACTTTTGAAAAACTAAACTGATAAATTTATTGTAGCTATTTCATGAATTCGTTTGAATTAATAAAGAGTTTTGTTTTTCATGAAAACCATATTTCAATACAGCATTTCCATTTTCCAAACAAGACATGAAAATTTCATGCCAAGGGGTTGGTGAAAATGACATGCCAAAGCATTGGTTAAAATGACATGTCAAGCATGCATTGGTGGAAATGACATGTCAACCCATTGGTTAAAATGACATGCTTAGGATCCAGAAAAGAACGTCATCTTTTGGGGTCCACGCTCATATAAAATTCATCGATGAAGATGCTAAAAAGATGACATGCTAGATCACTTGCACCCATGATTGAATGTCATCTTTGGCATCGAACATTTTGCTGGGTATATTCTTGATCAACATATGGGTATAAACAAACATATAGCCCCCATGTAACGGAACCGGCCGATTTTTTCGTATTTCGTGGGTTTTCTGTCACATTTTCGAAGCAAAATGTGTATATGTTCCTCCATGGTGAAGAAGCTTAGTATTTTCAATAACTAACACAAGTATAAACAGGACCGAACATTTTATAACCACCTCCATGAAATATTATGTACTAAAATAAAATAATTAAGGAGTTTTCTGGCTGCTGTGAATCCTAACAATTAAAATTTACAGGAAATTTTTCCGTAAAAGTAGAATAATACTATAGAATACCTCAAATCGGTTATATGTATGCTATACCCTATGTCCACAATTTGTGGAGTAGAAGTTTTTAGATCACTGGAAGCCAACTGTCAATTTACAGTCAATTTAGATCGAAACTATAAATACAAACTTCATATTACTTGAATAACAAAACGTGTACAATTAGCGCTGGAGATTTTTTGTCCACAGGGAACCCAAAAGTGCAGCCCATTAAAAAATGTAGATGAAAACATCAAAATACCAGAAATTGGGCGGTACTATAATATGGGGGCTATTCCAAGCCTTGAACCTATGTCCACAATTTTTGGTGGGAAAGTGTTTTGACCACTGTGAACCATAAATGCCAAATTACAGCTAAATCGGTCTGAAAATTTAACTAAAATCTTTAATTGGGAGATATTCTCTCAAATATCAAATTTCAGGTAATTCGGTCAAAAAAATTAGCTAAAATTCTTTATACCAAAAGCTGGGCCTATATTGTTACGGAATTAGGGTTTGAATTTAATGGCGTGAAGACGTTGTTTTATTCCCCGATACGATTTTTACCAAATAAAATAGGGTTCGTTTTGGATTACGATTCTATGATACAATGCTTTATTGACGTTATTCACACAAGACTTTATTTCTCTCCTAGCACACAGCTAACTCTAGTAACTAATAAGCAAACAGCTTTACTATATGCAGGTTACTTCTTAACTTACGCTTACGGTTTAAAGCTCGCGGTTTATTAGCAACTAACTCTGCCCACTCCCGACACACTCGTATTTATACCCGCTTGCGTATCCATAGATCCATAGTTCCAGTCCCCTAAATCTGGGAGGCTCTACAATGATCAGGCGAAACGCTAATGCTTGGCAAATACACACATGGACGCACATACAAACAGACGAATTAATGTAAACAACGCATCAATTGGAGTTGTGCCAAATGAACTATATGGAACTATCTAGTTCCTTAGCAGTTCCAATGGCCCACATCATTTGTATGAACAAAATACGTATACATAATATCACACGTTAGATTTTATGACGTTACCCATACATTTTGGAACTAGTACAGTGAACTAGGAACTAGATTGCCCAACTCTAGCATCAATGCGCCAGCGGCAGTAAATACGAGGGGGTACAATGCCGTCGCAATATCGAAGCATAAATGAATAGTCAAAATGAATGAGAGAAAGAGAGAGTACAAAAACAATTTATTTAAGTAAAGAGCGCAAATCAGGGATGCCAGGATGGTGGTTTTCCCGCTACTTGTGGTGATATTTGACGTACAAAAAAACACTTTTTAGGAGTTGTAGCGATTTTTTATTATAAATCGCTACAGTATCGATCTTGGCTGTTTAAGGTAGTGATTGTAGCGATTTTTACGCAACATTGTTTACTGTCACCACTGTTAAAGCAAAACAAAAATAGTATATTGTGCAGCGAGTGAAATATTCATACATTTAGAGGCGAGATAGCGTTCAAAATACAGAAGAGCATGGGAATTGAGATATTTTATTGAAGAAATGGATAAAACATGTATGTGCGATTTTTTTAAATGTCTCTCCTTCTGTGTAACAGTTGATAATTTCTGCGGTTTTTATACATTTTCGTAGTGCTTTTCGGTCTTGGTCAGTGGAGATTTGTGGTGGTTTTCAAAACAATTTTTCTGTAGCGATTTTTGCTTCGGAACAGTTGGCATCCCTGGTGCAAATTATGACTAAGCTATAATTTCGTGATTACAGTAATAGTTGTTGTTGCAGAAATAAATAAGAGAGAAAACCGAAAGCGTACAACAATAACAAGATCATAGCCACATAGAAAAGTAGTGAATGGAATTCTTATAGACTAATTATTGTTGTAAATTTGATTTAAATAAACTAAACGCTTAAAGAAAATTACGTTACAATTAGGGTTTTTCTTTTCCCGGACTTTTTCAATCTCCGGGAAATTAGAGTTGTGTCGTTCCGGAACGAACTAGTTCAAAGGAACTACTCCATAAAAGGAACGACCGGTCCTAGGTCCGACTATGCGGTTCAGCTAGTTCCTTTTGCTCCCTCGTTCGCTTTTCTCCCATTGTTTTTGCTCTTCTCTTTCAGTTAGTTCCATCAGTTCATTTAACATCAGGTGTCTCTCTCTCCCTGTCTTATTAGTGAATAAGAAATCTCATAGTGTCATTTCGTTTTTCATTTCTTACTAAACTGATCTTTGCCGAATTAAAAAAAAACAATTGAAGTATTTTTAATTAGCAAAACGATTGTAAATTTGTTTCAAATATTTTTAATCTTCCATGAAGAAAGCCGAAAACAATTTATTTTTCTTTTGTTTTGATGAAGAAGAAGAACGAACGATATGAACTGAGTGAACGAGTAAATGTGTGGTTACACATATTAAGGTTGGTACTAAAAGGAACTATGGAACTAACTGAACGACCTAGTTCCTCTTGCGGAACGGAACGGAAAAGACCGAACCGCAAAAGGAACGAGATTGCCCAACTCTACGGGAAATCGGGAAATATTTTTCAATCCCGGGAATTCCCGCTCAAATATACTATAATGATAAATCGCAGTATAAAGGCAATAAAAAGGTATTATCGAATATATGTACCTAAGCAAATTATAGTTTTTTAATTAGCTTACTGTTTATGTCTAAAATTTTTAGAATTATTACAAATAATAACAATCTTTGTGGAGCTTCTGAGCAAATAGGCAATTCATTTAAATACATTTAAAACCACCGGTCTGTTAGACACTAGTCGATTATCCCAATGTCGAGAAGAAAATAAAAACAAAAGAAAAATACCAAACTTTTTTGTTTTTTAAAAGGACTCGATGCATAAGGCATGTCTTTTTTGCTTATTCGAACTACATATGTTGATTTTAAGAATTTTACCATAAATAACACTATGCAACACTGAAAATGCAAACAACTTCTAGTATGGATTTTTTGAAAGTACATATTTAGACTACAAAAAACCTAGTTGGGTTTTGTCCTGTCAGATCCAGTTCGGATTTTATGGCCTCATCTAAACCGGGCTAAATCTAAACTTTTTTGCATTTATCAGGCCTTTATCTCAGAAACGAATAGGAATTTGGCCTTGCTGTCTTTAGCAATATTGTAGCCCTAAACAAGTAGAACTTATCTTTTGAAGAAACCACATAAGAAAAACTCCATCTAGGGCATCAAAATCTATAAAATATAGAAAATTTTACATAATTGCTGAAATTGTGGTTACTAACCGGCTAAACTACTGGGAGTTGAACCAAGTAACCTTCTAAACAATTCTTTAGAACATTCTGAAACTCTAAAATGCTCACTTCATGTTGTTTCAGCGGTATTTTGCATCATATCTTTTATAACACGTATTTCAAACACAGTTCACACCAACAGTTTATTCTCGCATTTCGGATTTCCCTACATTATTGACATTTTTATTAAATCGTCGTTGAAAAATGTACAGAAAACAACGGTATCGAGGCATTTTACAACAATGGCATGTTCTGAAGAGCTGTGTATTACATTCCAGGCAATATTTTTCCAAAGGTAAATGTTCAGAAAAAACTAACGGTTTTGGAGATACGCACAGAGGGGAAATGTGTGTTAAAAGTTGATCAAAAGCCCTAGAAAGCTCATTTATAGTCCGATTGATATAAAATTTTGCAGAAAGCATATCTTCTGTACAAGGATTAATCCTATAGAAAATAATGAAAATCGGTCCAGATTTGGATGCAGCTTCCATATATATTCGCATCTGATATAAGATAAAAATGCACCAAAATCACTGAAAGTTGACAAATGCAACCTGAACTAGCCTTAAAAAACATTGAGCCAATTTTCAAACAAATCGGTACAGATGAATATATAGTCCCATATACATATATTTCATTCCAAATTATATTTTTTGAAACTTACTTAAATTAAATTTTTCTCAATTCACATGAGAAAAGCCGTGAATGTTTCTGAATAATGCAAACATATTTGATAGGTGTTGGTTTAGTCTGATAAATAAGAGCCCCGGTTATAAGGCGGAGCAAAATTTAGTGTGAATAAACCTTGCAATTCCATATAAAAATATTTCATATTTTTGTTGAGAAAAATTCGATTTTTTCGGAATGGCGCAAATATGCGCAATTTTTTATGATTGAATCTGATATTTGAGACTCAAGCGCATAAAACATTAGAAGAAACTATGGTCGGGAAACGACGGGGAAAAAGACTTTTTCACTATTGAAATTGTAGTAATCTTAAAAATTATCATAAAAAATTTTCATAAAGAGGATATGTATCACCATTATTAAAGAGCAAAGATGTAAATTCAATCTGCAAATTTTAAATGCTAATCTTGTTCGGAGACTGTACAAAAACAATAAATCTTGAAAAATATAATTTTTCGCGAAAATAATGTCATTATAATGTTCACCTAATTTCTTAATTTTCGAAAATTTATTTTTTGTTTTCAGTAAGGCTAAGTTCAATCGACTGCTGCATTGGATTGGTTAATCTTACAAAGTCGAGGATGGTTATAGCAAATGTAGAAAATAGTCTGGTTGCCGTTTATCAAAATTTTTTCATAAAAAAACGATTTTCATATATTGAGTTTTGAGCAACTTTAGGCCTATGTTTCCCCTCTGTGATACGGTGCGAAATGTATAAAAACTGTGGAATTTTTGCATATATTTTGAAATTTGAGGCAACAAATGCAGTTTTTCGACTTCATTATTTCTCCAAATATTGTATTCTTGTCCTTATCTAAAAATTTGCTTCAGAGGTCCGAAGGAGATTCGTATTGGTTTCAGAGATATAGCCCCGAATTTCTTTAAAAACTCAATATTTAACCATGTTTAGATGGGGCCATAAAATCCAAACTAGGGTTTCTTGTCGTTTGGGTCTGTACTTTCAAAAAATCCTCAGTTCGAATTGTTTGCACAAGACCACCTTAAAAATGTTGCACAGTGCAATTTAAACAAAAAAGCCGCTTATGTGCCGAGATCTTAAAACTGTATTTTTTCTTCCACTTTCATTTTTTTTTTTCGTTATTAGCTGTTTACATACACTGTGCAACATTTTTAAGGTAATCTTGCAATTTGAACTGTGGATTTTTTGAAAGTACAGACCCACACGACAAAAACCCTAGTTGGGTTTTGTTGTGTCAGATCCAGCTTGGATTTTATGGCCCCATCTAAACATGGTTAAATATTGACTTCTTAAAGCTATTCGGGGTTATATCTCTGAAGCCAATGCGAGGACAAGAATAAAATACTTGGAGAAATAGTGAACACGAAAAACAACATTTATTGCCTCAAATTTTATAAAATATCGAAAATTTCCATAATTTGTATACATTTCGCACCATATCTCCAAAGGCGTTAATTTTTTCTTTATGTTTTCTTTCGGAAAATATTCGCTGGAATGTAGTACACAAGTCTTCAGAACACGTCATTGTTGTAAAATGCCTCTATCACGTTGTTTTCAACGACGATTTAATAAATATGCCAATAATGTGGTGAAATCCGAAATGCGAGAATAAACTGTTGGTGTGAAATAAGTATTGTAAAAGATATGATGCAAAATACCGCTGAAACAACATGAAGTAAGCATTTTAGAGTTTCCGAATGTTCTGAAGAATTGCTGAGAACTTTATTTGGAATATTTTTGCAAAAGGTTACTTGGTTCAGCTCCCAATAGTTTAGCTGATACTGACCAGAATTTCAGAAGTTATGTACAATGTTCTATATTTTATCGATTTTGATGCCCTAGATGGAGTTTTTCTTATGTTGTCTGCTCATATAAGTTCTACTAGTTTAGGGCTACAATATTGCCAAAGACAGCATGGCTAAATTCCTAATTGTTTCTGAGTTAATGTTCAGATAAATGCAAGAAATTGCAGTTTTAGCCAGGTTTAGATGAGGCCATAAAATTCGAACTGGTCCTGACAGGACAAAACCCTAGTGTGGTTTTTGTAGTCTCAATATATACTTTCAAAAAATGCTTACTAGAAGTTGTTTGCGTTTTCAGAGTTGCACAGTGTTATACACAAAATGTCAAAAGTCTTCCCGTATACCACACAATTTTCATCAAAGCAACCTCTAGTAAGGACTAATGTAAACAAGAAGAAAACACGAGATTCTAAGCCTTTTTTTGGTATGTATGTGTCCGGGTTGAATCCACTCCGGTTTCGAAATGTTGAAAACAATGTCTATATACGGTCGGACAGTAAGCCCAGATGACTACTATAATAACTGATAATGTAAGATCTATCAAGTTTACTATCAAAGTAGTAGTTTTATAGTATGTATATGTTTTAACTTCAAACCTGTAATAACTTCAGATACTTCGAGGTGGAACTTCTTGAAAATTTTAGATAGAATTATAAAGAATTTAATAATTTTAATTTTAAGACCAAAACCAAATAAATATTGAAAAATATTTGCAATTTATTTTTGAATATATTCTTTTTACAGCCCGTTTTTAATATATAAAATTTCCCGGGATTAGCAGCGGGATTGCGGGAGTTAAAAATGAGCGGGAAATACGGGAATTACCGTCCCGGGAATTCCCGATGAAAAACCCTAGTCACAATTAAAACTCTCAAATTAACAGAAATTCGTCTAAATTAACTTAAATCTACCAGTTACTTTCGTTACAATATTTACAATTTTTAATCAAGAAGTTTTGTTGGCATTGGGAATATCAAATGCCAAATTACAGGTAATTTAGCTGTCAAATTAGAGTAATCTAAAAATGCCAAAAAATAAATAGCAAAAATGTGAATACCTTAAAATTCCTAAAAAAGGGAGATACGGTTATAGCCCCCCATATCACCGATAATGCTATATGGGGTCTATACCAATACATAGACCTATGTTGCAAATTTTTGATGGGGAAGTGTTGGGACCACTAAGAACCTCAAATGTACATAAAATTACAGCTAGTTCAGCTAAAATTGTAGCTAAAACCCTCAAAATACCAAAAGTCGGGAGGTACCGTTATATGGATACTATATCAAGACGTGGGCCGATTTACCTTTTTCAGAACTTAATGTGCCTATGGAAAAAATATAGCCTTCTATCTCAATTATTATAGACGCTAGAGTATTTACAACAGTCGGACAATTGTATACTTTATAGTGTCGCACATGATTATTTTACCGTGGTCACGAAATTTTTGCATTAAAAATTGCCAACATAAGTCCATGTTTTAGTATAGGCCACATATAATGCCTTTTAAATAAATCGCGATTCAAGTTGACATTTTTAGGGGCTTTTTAGGTCTTCACGATTTTGCTTGGAAACCGCAAGACCTATCGAAATGGGACTAAAAAAGTTTTAACTATGAAAATTCTCTACAAGATTGACCTTTATAATAATATCGTAGGTTTTACCGTTATTGAGATATAGAAGTTCAAATTAGGACAATGCATTGACTGTATCGCCTCCTTATAAAACAATGACATGACTGCAATTTCCCAACTTAAACTTATATATCTCGAAAATGGTTCAACCTAGGAAACAGTTACGAAAACCAATCTCTCTAGTCCCATTTCGATAAGATATACAGTTTTCAATCAACTCGTGAAAACCTAATAAAAAAGCTAAAAATGTGACTTGAACATGAATGTATCTCAAAAATGGTAAAACCTAGGTTCAAATCATATTGGTCAATCCTCTAGAGAATTTTCACAGCTACAACATTTTCTTTAGCTCCATTTCGTTAGAACTTGCGGTTTCCAAGCAAAATCGCGAAAACCTAAAATAAACCTAAAAATGTGAATTTTGACTGCGATTTATTTAAAAATCCCTCCAGCGATTTTTTCTTGTTTTTGGATTTTTCTCACCTATGAACATTGCTGTTTCAAAATCCGCAAAAACTCCCTAGGTGTAAGCGGTGTAGCGGTACAGTCAATGTATTGTCCCAATTTGAACTTCTATGTCTCAATAACGGTAAAACCTACGAAATTATCATAAAGGTCAATCTTGTAGAGAATATTCATAGCTACAACGTTTTCTTTAGTCCTATTACGATAGGACTTGCGGTTTCCAATCAAAATCGTGAAGACAAAAAACCCCTAAAAATGTCAGCTTGAATCGCGGTTTATTTAAAAAGCGCTTGGATGATTTTTTTGCAGATGTAAGCACCTTCCATTTAAAGTTGCTTCAAGATCACCGTGGCCACCGTATAAAGGTTGTGTTCACAAAACAAAAAAACTTATATTCCAAAAATTATATATGTCCATGTTTTGATATTGCCCCCATTGGCATTGGTTTTCAATGGTCACGAAAGTTCTCCACCAAAAATTGTCAACATATCGCTCACTTACTCAAAGAGTGACACATCTCAAAAAATCTTGTTTCGAGAAAAACACATTTTAAGTTGGCGATTGAAATTTTACCCTCGAACTTACAAAGTTTATTACACATAAATACAATAACTTCTTGGACCATATATTGCAAACAGCTATTGCAAACAGTTAGCCAGTGCTAAATTTCTGTGCATGATCAAGCATGATTAGAAGTGTCTTGTGCTTCATAAACTCAAACAACATTTTTGTTAATTTATGCCAAACTCGTAGTAAATGAGCTGTAACTCGATGAGTTTCAGAGATATCAGCATGAAAATTTGACATAAGATAAAGTAGAAGTCTTAGAAAAAATAGAAATTGCTAACTCAGAAAACGCATTTTTTGAGTTATGCCACTCTATGAGTAAATAAGCGATATGTCCATTTCTTGATATAGTTCCAATATAATGGTACTTCTCGATTTTCGGTATTTTATGGAGTTTACCTTCAATTTTAACCGAACTAGCAGTAATTTATCATTTTATGTTCTCAGTGGTCACAATAGTTCTCCACCAAAAATCGTCAACATAGATCCATGTTTTGGTATAGTCTCCATATACTAATGTACCTTCCGATTTTTTGGTTTTTGAGGGGTTTAGCTACATTGTTTAGCGGAACTTGTCGATATTTGACACCGAATATAGGACATATCGTCGAACATACGCTAAGTATGGACAAAATATTACGATACCCAGGATTTGAACCAAATCGATTTGTCCGTTCGATATCGCCAGCTAGACAGACCTAAATCAACTCCAGATTGTCTTAAACGGATTTCGTCCAAACTTGGGGTCTAAATAATTATTTCGTTGAGGCACAATTTTGTTGGAGATGTTTTCTGGTCACTAAATGCTAAATTATAGCATTATCGAATTAAAAACCTGCACACGTTCCTACATATAAACTGCCTTTGAAAGTTAACGCACATGTAGAGAATATCTATAAACGTTATTCTGTTTAGTTCTAGTTTTGTTATTAGCAATCTACTGCAATCTTTATATATCTCTACTACCTCTTTTCCATTTCATATGCAAACTTCTCGGATCCTTTAATATTAAAAGTGAGATAATATTGCAATTAACACACACAGATACAGACGTGTGACCATTGCAAAAAAGCCCTCAGTCCAAAATATGCAAATCTTCCATTCAAATGCTATTCGAACCGTTTAGAAAATCAAATAAACGGGCTTTTACGCAAAACTGAATGAAATTCTAACCAAAATTGAATTTGTGTCAGGGTTACGTGGTTCTATAGCCTAGACAGATGTGGTTGATTTTTTGCCCAACACAAGAGTAACCCAATAGCAAAACATTTAAAATTGTTTTAATGATATAAATTCTTTTCGGTTTTATTTTCTGCAGGACAAACACTTTATCCTTACACAGACAGCCACACGCATACAACCACAACGATATAATCGAGTGTATGTGTATGACTATAATGGGGTTTCTGCACTCACCGCATGAAATACGAACTGGCTTTTGTTCAACTGTGCGTTATGTTTGGTAATGGTATCGTGTGGCATCGATAACAGCATCATTGAAAATCATAACACGTTCATCGCAAAATGAAACACTGGATACAAGGTATGTATGTATTCACTTCCTAACTCTCCATTTACTTGCACATACACACACACACTGAAACGAACAAGCCCCATGGAAAATTGCCATTAAAAGTGGGACAACATAAAAACCAAGTATAGTTTTGTCAATAATACAAACAAATAAACGAACAAATATAGATCCTAGTGAAACTAGCCAGAGGCGGAATAAGTCGGCGGCAGATTATCTCACCTACATTCAGAATATATGATGTACATTTATTGTTAAATTAAAGTTTTGTGTTTATAAACGTTTCTTAGTTTTTTCGTAACGCAAATGTGCGGCATTATTATAAGGAACATTTAAATCAAGTAAAAATGAGTTCATTGCGGCCTATTGAAATTTTTCAGTTTTCTTTTTCTTAAAAAAATCATTGTTCCCTTATAAAGAACTAGTCGAATCGAATATTGGCATAGATTCACGCCTTCTGTTATATGATACATATTTGGTACTGATTTAAAGCCTTACTGATCTTGTTTAATAGCAGCTTACATGTTTTGATTACACTAAGTAGAAGCAGGGATATTTGTCATTTCAATAACAAGTAAAAAGTCGTTAAATTCGGCCGGGCCGAACTTTTTATAACCTCCACCATAAATTAATTTTAATTAAAAACGAATAATTAGTTTTTTTCTTTTAAATTTTAGGCGGAAAAAATGTTTCGACCTCTAATGCATAAATTATCTAATCTAATCTAAAAAATGAGTTCAGCCAGGTGAAAGGTACGACCTACGGTGCTATATCAAAGTGTGGACCAATCTTTAAAATTTTTTGGTGAAAAAGTTTTATAACTACTGGGGGCCTTAAAAATCTAATTAAGGGTAGTTTCTTCAAAGAATGTACCTCAAAATACCGAAAATCGGGAGGTACCGTTATATGGGAGCTATACCACAATATGGACCTATGGACTCACTGAAAGCTTCAAATGTCAAATTACAGCTAGTTCGATTTTTGGTGAAGAAGTTTCTTGACCACTGAGAACCTCAAATGTCAAATTACAGCTAGTTCGGTTAAAAATTTTAGCTAAAACCCTCGAAATACCGAAAGTCGGGAGGTTCCGTTATATGGGGCTATACCAAAACATAGATCTATGTTGACGATTTTTTGTGGAGAAGTTTCGTGACCACTGAGAACCGCAAATGTCAAATTACAGCTAGTTCGGTTAAAAATTGTAGGTAGAATCCTCAAAATACCGAAAATCGAGAGGTACCGTTAAATGGGGGCTGTACCAAAACATGAACCTATGTTAACGTTTTTTCGGTGGAGAAGTTTCGTGACCTCTGAGAAACTCAAATGTCAAAATACAGCTATTTTGGTTAGAAATTGTAGCAAAAATCCTCAAAATACCGAAAATCGGGAGGTACTGTTATATGGCGGATATACCAAAACATTGACCTATGCTCATAATTTTTGGAATATAAGTTTCGTGGTCACTGAGAACTTAAAATGGCAAAGAACAGCTTGTTCGGTTAAAAATTGTAGCAAAGATCTTCAAAATTCCGTAAATCGGGAGGTTCCGTTATATAGAGCTATACCAAAACATAGACCTATGTCGACGATTTTTTGTGAAGAAGTTTCGTGACCAGGGAGAACCGTAAATGTCAAATAGACGGACAGTTCGGTTAAAAATTGTAGCTAGAATCCTCAAAATACCGAAAATCGGGAGGTACCGTTATATGGGGTCTATACCACAACATGGACCTATGTTGATTTTTTTTGGTGGAAAAGTTTCGTGATCGCTGAGTACCTTAAATGTCCAATTACAGACAATTCGGTTAAAAATTGTAGCTAAAATCCTCAAAACACCAAAAATCGGGAGGTACAGTTATATGGGGGCTATACCAAGACATGGACCTATGTTAACGATTTTAATGGAGAAGTTTCGCGACCTCTGAAAACCTCTAATGTCAAATTACAGCTAGTTTGAATACCGAAAATCGGGAGGTACCGTTATATGGAATTTTTATATTTTTATTTTTAGAATATAAGTTTATTGATCACTAGGAACCCTAAATGCCAAATTATAGCTAAATCGGTCTGAAAATGTGGCTAAAAACGTCAAAATACCGTAAATCAGGCGGTACCGTAATATGGGGGATACACAAAACGTGGACCGATATAGCCCATCATCGAACTTGACCTGCCTGCAAACAAAAGACGCATTTTCCCAAAATTTCAGCGTTCTATCTCCATTTTTGTGGATGCTAGAGTGATTACCACAGACGGACGGACGGACGTGCACAGATCGACTCAGAATTTTACCCTGATCAAGAATATATATACTTTATAGGGTCGCAAATGAGTATTTCAATGCGTTACAAACGGAAAAACAAACTTAATATACCCTCCATACTATGGTGGAGGGTATAAAAAGCGTTAAGTTCGGGCCGAGATTTTTATACCCTCCACCATAGTATGGAGGGTATATTAAGTTTGTTTTTCCGTTTGTAACGCATTGAAATACTCATTTGCGACCCTATAATCAGGGTGATCAGGGTAAAATTCTGAGTCGATATGTGCACGTCCGTCCGTCCGTCTGTGGTAATCACTCTAGCATCCACAAAAATGGAGATAGGACGCTGAAATTTTGGGAAAATGCGTCTTTTGTTTGCAGGCAGGTCAAGTTCGATGATGGGCTATATCGGTCCACGTTTTGGTATAGCCCCCATATAACGGTACCCCCCGATTTACGGTATTTTTACGTTTTTAGCTACATTTTCAGACCGATGTAGCTATAATTTGACATTTAGGGTTCCTATGTGTCAATAAACTTATATAACAAAAGTTGTGCACATAGGTCCACGTTTTGGTATAGCCCCCATATAACGGTACCCCAGATTTACGGTATTTTGACGTTTTTAGCTACATTTTCAGACCGATTTGGCTATAATTTGACATTTAGGGTTCCTAAGTGTCAGTAAACTTATATAACAAAAGTTGTGCACATAGGTCCACGTTTTGTTATAGCCCCCATATAACGGTACCCCCGATTTACGGAATTTTGACGTTTTTAGCTACATTTTCAGACCGATTTAGCTATAATTTGATATTTAGAGTTCTTAGTGACCAAAAAACGTATATTCGAAAAAATTATGAACATAGGTACATGTTTTGGTATAGCCCCATAAAACGGTACCTCCCGATTTTCGGTATTTTTAAATTTTTACCTACAAGTTTTAACCGAATTAGCTGTAATTTGAACATTTGACATTTGAAGTTCTTAGTGGTCACCACACCTCTCCCCCAAAATTGTCAACATAGGTCCATGTTCGGATATAGCTCCCATATAACGGTACCTCCCAATTTTCAGTAATTTGGCAATTTTAGCTAAAATTTTTAACCGAACTAACTGTAGTTTGACATTTGAAGGTTGTAGTGGTCACACACATCTGCATCAACAATTTTCAACAAAGCCCCAATATAACGATACTTCCCGATGTTCGGTACTTTGAGGATTTTACTTAAAATGTTTAATCGAACGTAGGTCCATGTTTTGGTATAGCCCCAAAACAAACCTCCCGATTTTCCGTACCTTAGCTTTATTTTTTGGACGAACTTTCTGTAATTTGAAATTTAAAAGCCAACAAAAATTGTTCATTTAAGTTCATATTTTCGTATAGCCCACATACCTCCGAACTAGCTGTTAATGACATTTGAAGTTCCCACGTTATGTACCGATTTTCGGTGTTTTGAGGATTCTAGCTACAATTTTTAACCGAATTAGGAGTTATTTGACATTAAAGGCTCCCATCAAAAACTGTCAACATAGGTCCCCTATATAACGGTAGCTCCCAATTTCTAGCCTACCAAAAATTGTCAACATACATAGTTGGATAAAGGCACCATAAAAACAGGGCCTCCCGAATGAAGCATTTTATGTACATTATCTGACATTTTAACGTACCACTTTAAAGTTGGGGACAGGAATGAAAACTAATTATTCCATTTTAGTTCAGAATATTTTATGGTGGAGGGTATGAAAAGTTCGGCCCGGCCGAACTTAACGCTTTTTTACTTGTTATATATGTAATTTAAATCGGGTGAGAGGTTTTTAACACTAGAAACCAAGGCACATTTATATAAGGTAGATGCATGAATTAAAACAACTAACAATTCTACAAAAACAACATTGTTGTTATTGAAAAAAAATGTCTAAGAAAGTATTGAATAATAGGGTCGTTCTTAAAATTTTCTCAGAGGAAACATGAATACATGCCGAAAATACTCTAAAATTAATATAAAGCATTCACAACTGTCGTAGCACCTTTTTACACCCTCAGCATTCATGCTAACGAGGGTATATACAATTTCATACGCGCAAAATGTGCCTCATCGAAATAATGGTTTTTGACCCCAAGTGTGTTTGGACGAAATCCGTTTCAGACAATTTGGAGTTGATTTAGCCATGTCCGCCTGTCTGTCTAGCTGGTTGGCTGTAGCGCACGATAGCTCTCGAACGGATCAACCGATTCGGCCCAAAATTTGGCTTTCGTAATATTCTGTCCAAACATAGTTTAAGTTCGAAGATGGGTTATATCGGTCCACTCCTTCCGGTACTTACCCCTCAAAAATTGGAAAATGTTCGGAAAATAACGATAACTTTTGAAAGCAGTAACCATACTTTGCACATCGTGAAATTTCTACCAGACTTATATTAGGTTCTAATATAGACCCAATCGGTCCACTCCTTTGGGTACCTCCCACACAAAATTTCGGAAAAGTTCAGTTTAGGACCTGCTCTTTGATTTAATTTTTATTGTAACAACTTGTAATCACTGCCCTCCATACGACGGTACAAGTTTCATCAGGTGCAAGTCCATACTTCCTGAGAAAATAGTCTGAGAGGTGCAAAAAAACCTATAACAACGTGTGTAGTGGTCGTATGGCAAGATAACTCTCGAACGGATCTGCCGATTCGGTCCAAAATTTAGCCTTTGTAATCTTTTGTCCAAACTTAGTTTAAGTTCGAAGATAAGCCAAGTCGGTCCACTCCTTGAGGTACCTCCCCCACAAAGGTTGAAAAATGTTCGTAAAAATTGTGTTCACGATAACTCTTGAAGGGAGTGACCGATTTGGCGCATACTTTACACGTCCTAATATATCTACCAAATATAGATCGGGTTTGAATATGAACTATATTTATCCACTCTTTCGGGTACCTGCCACACAAAACTTTGGATAAGTTCACTTTAAGACCTGCTCTCGAATCACTTCGATTTTTGTTGAACCAACTTGCATTCGCTGCCTCCATTACGACGGTAAAAGTTTTTCAAGGGCAAATCTATACTTTTTGAGAAAACAGCCCAAAAGGTGTAAAAACCCCCTATGGCACCATATGTAGTGAGTGGCTGGAGAGCACGAACTGATCAACCGATTTGTTCCAAATTTTGGCCTTTGTCATATTTTGTCCAATCTTAGTTTCAATTCGGAGATAGGCAATATCGGTCCACAACTTCCAGTACTTCCCCCCAATATTTACAAAAATGGCAATAAAATGCTATGCACAATATCTCTTGAACGGGCTGAGGGTATATCTCCGATACTTTTTTACTTGTTTCTTATATCTTTAAAATTTGTCAATAAAATTTTTCCTATATACCACTGTGCGAAATTTGTTATTTTAACAAAAAAATAAATAAATAAAATATTGCATTTATTAACATTAAAATTAAATGGCAAACAAGGTTTTTATAAACTCCCCCCTTCTCTAACGACATGTACAATAACTTTATTAGGAAGAGACAATCAAAACAATGCATTATAATCATCATTTATTATGCAAAAGGCTGAAGCCACCGTGAGATACCGATTTGGTAGGTATGTACAACTTTCATTAGGTTTGTTTAGCAGTGGCAAAATACCAAAAAAAAAAAACGCTTGCTCCTTTGCAGAAACAAACAACATAACAGAAAAAAAGCGCCTAACATTTATTGTTTGCTTTCATTTAAGAATGCAAATCTACATGTGTTTGTTAGAAAACAGAAGTAAGTTTTAGCATTTTGGCACCATAATGGGATTTTACTTATACAAATCTCTTTTTGGGTTGGCCTAAATGTTTATTCGCACATAAATAATGTTGTGCATAAGTTTAGTGACCATGGATGTGTTACAAGAGAATAGTATTCTGGGTATGAATTTTATTTCATGAATGGAATAGTCATCGTTTTTTTAAGCATGAACAAATATTTACTTTTGAATTAATTTCTAAAAACAATTTGTAATGGAATGCAAATGCAATGATTTAAACAAGAATAATTTTAAACGAAGTTTTATTGCATAATGTTAGCCGACTTTAAGGAAATATACAGTTGTGTGGGAATATATAGAGCACACATGCAATGAACGTTGAAACCTTTCTTAATAATTGGCTTGATGATTATGGGATATTCTTTTATAAATAAAATTATCTTAGTTCTTATCCAACATGAGGATTGACGATATGTAAAGATAGAAAGAAAGCAATAAGTCTCGATTTTGCTTGTCTACTAATGCAAATACCGAAATCGGAATGTACCTTTATATGGGGGCTATACCAAACCAAGGACCGATGTTGACAGTTTTTGGTGGATTACAAATAGTTCGGTTAAAAATTGTTGCTAAAATCTTCAAAATACCCAAAATCGGGAGATACCGTTATATAAAGGCTATACCAAAACACGGATCTTTGTTAACAATTTTGAGTGGAGAAGTTTTGTGACCACTGGGAACTTCGAACGCTAAACACGCTAGCTAAAATCCGCAAAATACCGGAAATAGGGAGGTTATATGGGGGCTATAAGAAACCGTGGACCTATGTTGACAATTTTTGGCGGAGATGTTTTGTGACCACTGGGAACCATAAATTTTAAATTACAGGTATTTCGGTCAAAAATGTACCTAAAATCCTCGAAATACCGAAAATCTGGAGGTACCTTTATACGGGGGCTATACCAAAATGTGGACCTATTTTGACAATTTTTGATGGAGTAGCTTTGTGACCACTGGGAAGTCCAAACGTCAATTCACAGGTAGTTAGGTTAAAAATTGTAGGTAAAATCCTCAAAATACAGAAAATAGTGAGGGGGCTATACCAAAACATGGATCTATATTGACAAGTTGTGGTGGAGAAGTTTTGTGACCACTCGGAACCTAAAATATGGAATTACAGATAGTTAGGTCAAAAATTGTAGTTAAATCTTCAAAACACAGAAAATCGGGATGTACTGTTATATGGGGGCTATACAAAAACATGGACCGATGTTGACAGTTTTTGGTGGAGATGTTTTATAAGCACTGGGAACCTCAAATAGTTCGGTTTGAAATTGTTGCTAAAATCTTCAAAATACCCAAAATCGGGAGGTACCGTTATATAAAGGCTATACCAAAACATGGACCTATGTTGAAAATTTTTAGTGGAGAAAAAAATTTTTTTTAGTGCGAAATGTAGCTATCATCCTCAAAATACCAAAAATCGAGAGGTTATATGGGGGCTATAACAAAACATGGAATTATTTTGACAATTTTTGGAGCAGATGTTTTGTGACCACTGGAAATTTCAAATGTTAAATTACAGCCAGTTCGGTCAAACGTGTAGCTAAAATCATCAAAATACCGAAAGTGGAGAGGTACCTTTATATGGGGGCTGTACCAAAATGTGGTCCTATGTTGAACATTTTTGGTGGATTAACTTTGTTATCGTTATATGGGGGCTATGCCAAAACATGGACCTATGTTGAAAGTTTTTCGGAAGATATTTTGTGATGACTAGGAACCTCTACTGTTAAATGACAGCTATTTCGGTTAAAAGTTGTAGCTAATATCCTCAAAATACCGAAAATCGGGAGGTAGCGTTATATGGGTGTTATACCAAAACATGGATCTCTGCCTATAATTTTTGGGATGTGAGTTTGCTGATCACTAATAACCCTAAATGCCAAATTATAGATTATTCGGTTTGAAAATGTGACTAAAAACGTCAAAATACTTGTACCGTAGCGTTTACACGAAGTGAGGTATTTTATTTTTCCTCAGGTACTACTAGAAGTTTTAGGGAACAGCATGGAACAAAGTTTCGTTTTCGCAGAATAATGCCTGAGAGTGTCTTCTTTTAGCACATATATAAAGGGTGATCCATTTAGAGGTTCCTGCTTTCTTAAAAAAAAAAAAACACAGAAACATCAAATTGAATGGGAAATGTTTATTATTATTTGAAAGAAATTTCGACGACTTTTTTGCAGATTATGTCTAACAAATATTGGCCGAGGCTACGTACCAGACGGTCCATCCGTTGGGTCCAATTTTCAATGACTCGTTCAAGCTTTTCGACTGGTAACTGGCGAATGGCACGTCTGGTGCTTTCCCCCCAAGACCGGAATCGAAGCGGCTTCATGCGCGTATAATTTTGACTTTACATATTCTCACAGGAAAAAGTCTAACGGAGTGATATTAGGCAATCTTTGTGGCAAATCGACTATTCCAAAACGTGCTCACCGAAGTGTTCTTTCAGTAAATCCAATGATTGATGCGATGCCCCTTATGGTCTTTACGTCTAACAGGCACCCTACAAATTTCCTGCTAATCAATATGTGGTCTGTTTGTGGTTACACCGTCTGGTGATTCCCACGTGTACTTATGGATGTCTCGCTGAGGGAATCTAGTTCCACCGACGAAAAGTTGATTGCCCATACACAGGTGTAGAAGATGGTTACTTACTTACTTACTTACTTAGCTGGCCCATTATAGAACATTTGTTCCATAGACCGAACTAAGAAAAGATCTCCAATCCTCTCTGTTTTTCGCTTCGCTTTTTGGAATACCGCGCGTTTTCATTTCTTCATCCACTTGTATGCTCCATCGAAGCTTAGGCCTCCCGATTCTGCGTGCACCGCCATGTGGCATGTATTCATACGCCTTTTTAGCGGGTTCATCATCGGTCATTCTTATAATATGGCCTAGCCAACGCAATCGCTGCATCTCGATACGTTTAACTATATTCATGTCTTTGTATAGCTGATATAACTCGTGATATTCACCGTCAACGCAAATCGGCCCGTAGATCTTTCGAAGAATTTTCCTCTCAAACACACCAAGCACTGCCTTATCTGCTTGCGCAAGTACCCATGCTTCGGAGCCATACATTAGCACGGGTAGTATCAGCGTTTTGTATAATGTTATTTTTGTTTGACGAGATGTGGCTTTGTTTTTAAATTGCTTATTTAAACCATAGTAGCATCTGTTGGCCAATACAATTCTTCTTCTTATTTCACAACTGATGTTGTTTGTCTCACATTATTATCTTAATATAGCAAACAAACAGTCATTAATCGTTCCGAGATTGGTCTTAAGTCCAGCATAGACTTTCGCATTTCATCAGTGAGAGGCAGAGCGTCTCCATTAAGGTGATTTTTCTGATTTCCAAAAGAAAGTGATGGCCCGTGGAAGTTCTCATTTCACCATTATTGTTCCATCTCACTTCACATAATCCTGGGAGGTCTAATCTATATCGACTCATTTCGCGGCATGTTTGAGCCAGCCGAGGTGGTTCCAGTAACGGCCTTACATTCCATGATCCGAATCGTGTCCGTGTTTGAAATCCAATTTGTTTTACCATGTTTACTAATCCATTTCTAATTATTTGTGCTGTTTCGTTGATAATGTATTTTTGTGCTTATCAGGCCTGCAAGCAACCTACGTTTTCCCAGAAGGGATGCGTTGTTTTGCCATTATTTGGCTTAGACACATTTGTATAGCGAGCCGCATGATGCATGGCAAACGCCCGCGTAGTTCATAGCCGCCCCTAACCTGAGAAAACAGACGCTGACCCGAAAGCCGCTCGTTCCGAGACAGACAATCTTGGGATTCAAATGGGATCCGCGGGTTCGTTACGCCCGTCATCCCTTTTGCGTATTTGATGCATCGCAAAGCTGATTGTGTTATCTGTCGAACAAAAAAATATATGAAAATATCTCTATCCTTTCAAAATTTACAGATTTTTGACCAGGAAAAACGATTCTGAACCAATGTGCACCGTTCTTACTTATTTATAGTATTCGTAGAGACTAGATTCCTTTATTTTGCTAGTTCCTACTTATGTTCTGAAATATTGTTCCACTCTTTTGTTTCCAATTCAATTAGAAATGTTAGAAACTAAAAAAAAGTCACACATCAGAAAACTTTAAATCTCATTTGAAACAAAGTTATTTTTACTGGAGTGTTAACATTTCCTGTTTCGAATTGCAACTGTTAAATTTAATTAAATACAAAACCTCCATACAGCAGTTAACTGGAGCTACGCACAAAAGCTTCTCATGGAGAAGGGAGCAAAATCTTATTCAGCCATAAGAAATATACAAACCCTGTTTCTCTTTAAATGCCACAAAACACTACTCTCTTTCCAATTCTCTCTGTTTTTCATACAAAAAATATTCGTTATCTGAATTTTCTTGCTGGGCTTTTCCTCTACCCGGAGTGTTTTGTGTTGGGCAAAACAGAGAAAAGCTTTGACGACATTCAACATGTTTGTGGCCACCGACACAGAACAAATGTACCAAAATGCTGGATACCAAAACAGGAGAAGAGAGGCGGGCAAATGAAAATAACACAGAATTCCATCCATACATAAGTTTGGCATTACACATGCATCAAGTGAAAATCAGTTTTTCCCGGGTATTCAATGCGAAACGATTGAAATTATCCTTTGAGCGGAAGTGTGAGCGAGCAGTTATTGTAGTGAAAGTGTTATATTTCTGTGAGTGGGAATGTGTATTTCAGCCAATATCCTTTTGTTTAAAATATAAAAGTGAAAACATTTGAATTTGAAAATTGTATGGAAAAAATTGTCAAGAAAAATTAAACGTATTAAAATTGAAGCTCTACCTACCAAAAGAATTTAAAAGATTTGTAAACCAAATAAAAAAGCGAATATAAACAAATCTTTGAAAATTGTCAAAAAAGAAAAACAAATCCCACGAAATTTACCTTGGTTCCTTGTACGTAGTGTGGTGTGTGTGTGTTTTGAATGTGCCGTGTTGCTTACTTGCTTGAAATCGTGGTACATTCCCAGTATTAGTGTGTCGACAATTCATTCATTCATCGCCTGGTTCTAAAGGGAATTCTTTTGTCATATCACAACTCACGCCTGGTTCAAAGAGATTTATTATCAAAGGTATTCTGACATTCTTGCTTTTGTTGTTATATTTTTTTTGCATATGTATGCAAATATATTCACATACATTTGAAATTGAATTGGCTAATGAAAAAGAAAACGGAAAACGTTTAGGAATTTTTCATCATATTCTCCTTTTCAGTATTGAAATCCTTTCAAAAGTAAAGAATTTAGAGATGACTTGTTGAAACACGAATTTACATAAAATACGTATAAAACATACAATGTACATTGTATGTTGTATATGTAAATACATATGTATGTATGTACATACAAGTATATTCTTATCAGTTTACGATATATTTAGTCTTGAATGGTTTTAAAATAGCTTTTACCCCTCCTCCTCCTCCAGACGATTAGCAGGCTTATCTTCTGAGAGTTTTGACAGCTTCCCAAACCATCAGACGAATTTGCAAAATGATACATCATCATCGTCATCATCGCCAGGGTTATTATCATATGAAGCCAGTTAATGATGATGTTTATTTTACAGTTGCTACTGAGATTTCAATGCCAACATGTCTTGTGAATGTGTGCTAATGATTAATGAGTTAGTTGATTTTGTGGTTCATCTTTAAAAATAAAATTGATATTTTCAAATTAATTTTAATTTTTTTTAATTTCTATGTAAAAAACTTGATTAGGATTAGTCGCTGATGTCTATCATATTTAATGAGGATTTATAAGACCGAATAAAAAAGATAAAATATATGATCTGGACCCGAATTGCAAGAATCTACTGATTTTTACTACTTTTATTCGATATCAGGTTGCAGGTTCAGAAACAGAGCATATATTTTTTATTTCTTTATAAATTTAACAACTACATAGACCTATATATCGACGCCTCCAAACAATAGTATGCTAAGTCGACTTAGCATGTTTTCAAGTTCTTTACATTTTTATATTTAACGTCCTTTAACTTAAATTCTGTAAAATTTTGGTAATAATCGGACAATCCGAACAGAAGTTATAAACAAATATTGACTTAGCATAGTACTGAAGTTCAAAAAAATTTCCAAACTTTTAGAGCTTGTCCTGCAAAACTCACTGTTCAGAATTAGCAAACTATTATTTGGAGGTGTCGAACGTCCTTTAACTTAAATTCTGTCAAATTTTGGTAATGATCGGTCAATCCGAACAGAAGTTATAAACAAATATTGACTTAGCATAGTACTGAAGTTCAAAAAAATTTCCACACTTTGAGAGCTTCTCCTGCAAAACTCACTTTTTAGACTTAGCATACTATTATTTGGAAGTGTCGATATCATCAGCAGCCAAATGAAGCACCTTAAGGTGGAATCTTATTTGTATTGCATGTCAGTCATACTCGTACTGATACTGAACAAACCTTTTGCCCCACCGTTGAGTTTTTATACCCTATTCCACAATGTGGTAAGGGTATTATAAGTTTGTTTTGCTAAAAATTCATATAACAAATATTCCTCGTAGACCTCAAATGTTATATACCATTTTTCATATCTCGGCGAGATAAAGCGATATAGCGATGTGCGTCAGTCCGTGTGTCCGTCTGTCCGTTATAAATTGTAATCAAACTCCAGGCTGCAATTACGGACCGATCTTCACGAAATTTGGTATGGAGGTCGGTTTCACATCAGAATAGATCGCTATTGTTGTTGATGATGATCGTGAAATATTTAGGGGGTGAAATGGACCAAAAGCAAACATTTTATCCGAATTTGTATCTGCTCTGTAGGTCACAATCATAGTTCGATCAGCGCGAAATTTTAAATATGGTGTGAGCTTATGACAGGAAAGAAGCTTGCAATTTTACATGATGATCAGATAGTTTTTGGCCGAAACTTTTGTGTGAAAATTGGAGAAAAGTAATATATATCTTATATCTTTATTCCTGGTAGACACATTCCGCCCATTTGATTTATTTTTGCAAGACGATCTCTCGTCCTTTGCATAGATGCCAATTATGTTGATGTACGTGCTCAGATAACAGAGTAACAGTCTAGTATATACAGAAGTTCCACAGTTTTAATTGTGTATAGTAACCATAACCACGCTAGAGTTCGCAGTTATAGTTTAATACTGACAACTTTTTACAGAGGTAAGAATTTTAGTCAAGGAAGATGCCGACAATTTTGGATAATGTGCGGATAGTTCGTAGCGGGAGAACTTTCGTGGGAAAAATATCCAATTTCAATTTTTTGTATATATTTTAAATTGTTACAAATTACAATGCTGCACGGGGTCTTGAAGTTTTTGTGATACCTTTGGTAAAAAGTAATGTAATAGTACCTCGAAATATTTGTCTGTTTTTTCATTGATCGATTCGATAAAAATCACCGAAAATTATTTCTAAGATTCTTTTAAGATTATCGAAATAATGATTTTAGACCCCAAGTATGTTTGGACGAAATCCATTTCAGACAATTTGGAGTCGATTTACCCATTTTCGTCCGTCTGTCTGGCTGGTGCGCACGATAACTGTCGAAGGATCAAACTATTTGGATCAAATTTTAGGTATCGTAAATTTTGTCTAAACTTAGTTTAAGTTTGAAGATAGACCATTTCGGTCTACCCCTTCCGTTGATTACTCCCACAAAAGTTAAAAATTTTCGTTAATATTATTCGCACGATAGTTCCAGAAGAGAATAACCGAATTGTTCCAAACTAGGGATGTTGAAATATTACTTCCATGTGCAATTTTTTGGGGAGGGGGGTGGGTCAAGTCCATACTTCCTGAGACGACGCCAACTATACTGACTAGTGCGTAAGATAACCCTTGAAGGGAGAAACCGGTTCGGCCTTAATTTTGTACATCGTATTATTTCTTAGAGACTTGGACTACGTCCGAATATCGGCTACATCGGAACACTCCTTCGGGTGCCTCCCACACAAATTTTGAAAAGAGTGCCGTTTAAGTACTCTTCTCGGATTATTTAATTTTTTTTCATTTTTTGTCTTTGTGGCACTTGTTACGACAGTACAATTTTTTTGGGGGTCAAAGTCCATTCTTCTTGGGAGTTGGCAAAATTAAAAAATAAATAAATTAAAAAATAAAATAGTGCCCAGGTTTAGGGTCGGCCCGGTCCGACTACAACCCTCTCTTAATTGTTAGTAATATTTTTGGTTTAAATTTGTAATTAAAAACTGCATTTTGAGTAGAAAAACTTGCTTCGAAAAAATGACTGGATTAAAAGTTACGAAAACACTACTGCGACAAAAAAAAACTAAGATTTTATGTGAAGATCAATGTCAGAATTGTGTGACAGAATGCGGATGAAGTTTTTAATTAAAAAAAGGAATTACAGATAGTTCAACCAACAAATGTAGCTAAACTCTTCAACAAACCTAAAATCGAGGGGTAACTTTATATGGTGGCTATACCAAAAACATGGACCTTATTCACAATTTTTAGTGGGGAGGTGTTGTGACCGCCATGAACCTCAAATGGCAAAAAAAGGGAAACTTCGGTTTAAAAATGTAGCTAATATACTCAAAATATCGGAAACAGGAGGTACCGTTACATGGGGCTATACCAAAACATGGACCTATATTGAGAATTTTTGGTGGATATGTTTTGTTACAGGTAGTTAAATTACAGGTAGTTCGGTAACAAAATTTGCTGAAATCCTCAAAATACCGAAAATCGGGAAGTACCGTTTTATGGGGGCTACACCAAAGCGTGGACCTATGTCGAACATTTTTTTTATTGTCCATTCTCAATTTACCCGTTTCTTTCTCAAAAAAACCCGTATGTTTATGAATTTCGGTACATTTCGTATGAGTTAATTAAGTATGAAATTCGGATGGTCATAACGCAGTACACTTTTTACATCCCCATATCATATTTTGATGAGCTTTTACATAAGATTAGATAAAAATCTTAATTATTGGGTGAATCAATGAAAATCTAGTAAAGACCAAAACCGATTATGACCAAAACCTTCCATTTTAAGCCAACAATTGAAAATTTTACTTTTTCTATCCATTACCTCCCTAAAATCGAATATTTTTTTACACAGTCGATCTATGAAGAACTGGTCTTTGCTGTCCTTGATAAGCCCACAAAAATATATATTATATTCGAACGAATGCCCTTTCTAAAGAATATGTTAGGTAAACCCAACAGATTAGCCTATATGGGCCCAAACATAGGAACAAGTTAAAAATTTGTACACATTTTATTCATTTTTAGTGGTATAGGAATTTACACTGGGAGTCGACCGGGAGTCGGAATTGGAGACATGATCTTTATTTCCATAGCACATTGTATGGGGGCCAAAGGCGAATTTTCAGAAAATCGATTTACATGTCACTATTATGTTCCAATCGATGAAAAAACTTTACCAGTTTGTTGTTGTGGCTTAAAAACAAATCCTACAAAAATTTATGAAAATTATGGGGGTTATACCAATATGGACCTATGCATATTTTGAAATAAGCTTTAAATTTAATAAATTCTTCAATATCGAAGAATTCTACATAATTCTAATTTAAGATTTTGGCCAAGATGGCGATATTTTAAGAATTTATTTTAGCTTATAAAACGCAAATGTATATGAAAAATGTTTGTTCAAAAATTAAATCAACATTTTTATAAAGAAAAAATTATAAAAAAATATGGCGGCTATATGAAGGCGTAGACCTATACCGACAAATTTCATATAATACACCAAATAAAGACCAAATACCAAATTTCAGACGGGGGAATATTGAGGACACAACCTACAAAATACCGGAAATAGGGAGGCATTGTTCTATGGGGTCTATACGAAGGTGTGGACCTATACAGACAAATTTCGAGGAGAATGTTTTATACCCCAACGAAGACTACATACCAAATTTCAACCATTTCGGTGGGTTGCTGTGGCCACAACCTTCAAAATACCGAAAATCTGGAAGTACCGTTCAATGGCGGCTATATGAAGGCGTGGACCTATACCGACAAATTTCATATGGTACATTAAATACACCAAATGAAGACCAACTAATAAATTGCAGGCATTTTGGAATATTTTATAACTATAACTAGATTAAATAACAAATTTAAGGCTTCCGGTGAGATATTGACGACACACCCTCCAGGATAACTAAAATCGGAAGGTACCGTTCTATGGGGGCTATATCGAAACGTTCTATGGGGGTTATATGAAGGTGTGGATACTTTATAGGGTCTCCGATGAATATTTCGATGGTTTACAATCGGAATGACAAATTTAATTAAACCCTTCACATTACGAAGGAGGGTATAAAAAAGAGAAAATCTAACAAACGTGAATCACGAAATTTGGAAATTATGTTTTTTTTTTATCAGACCTCGAATATGTGCGCTACATCTAAATCTGAACCGATTTGAATATAATATTTTATATATATATATATATATATATATATATATATATATATATATATATATATTTTTAGAAGAATTTCCGTTACACATTTCAAATTTCATTAAAAATGAACGTAAATAACGTGTTTGCTGCATCAAATACTTGAAATCGGCCGAAAATATATATGAACCGATTCTCACCAAATGCAATAGGGTTCGCCTTTTGGACAAACTACTTACATCCTCTATTTTCACTGGGATAGGATAATAAATGAGACCTGTACTTCGACTACAAAAAATACATGGGTCGGACCGACATATTCACATAAATCAACTCAGAGAGTGATTCTTTGTATATCCCTATTATCCCTATATTTCCCCTCCTTATGCACGTCACATACAAATGCATAAAGACGTCAAACGTAGAGTTGTGCCAATATAGTTCAATTAAACTCTATAATTTGCTATAGAAGTTTCTACAAAACTTTTCACCTCTTCGTATTGCACCCATAGAACGGCCTCTCCCGATTTTCGGTACTTTAAAGGTTTCAGCGTCATTAACAAACCGGAATGGATGTAATTTTATATTCAGTATTCGACAGAAGTATAAAATAATGCTGAAGATTATTATCAATACATGTCCACGTTTTTATATAGCCCTCATAGGAAGACACCTTTCAATTTTCGGTATTGTTAAGGTTGTGACCTCAATATCCAACCAAAATGGCTGAAATTTCGCATTTATTCTTCATTGTGGCACAAAACTTTACAACTGAAATCTGTCTGCCCCATAGAACTCCCCCTCCCGATTTGCAGTATTTTGAAAGATGTAGCCACATTATTCAACCGGAATGACTGAAATTTGATATTAAGTCTTCGTTAGTCTTCCTACAATTTTAAAATTTATTTATTTCTTTTGTGCTCTGTTCCAGAACCTTTAAGAATTTACAAATTTTTACAAAGGAAAACAAGTTTTCCTTTACGATAACTAGTAAAAATTAGTATTGTTGTGTATTTTGGTAAGGGTTTTCTAAACAGACCTAAACAATTTTACTATATTAATGAACTAATTTTTTATACCCTCCACCATAGTATGGAGGGTATATTAAGTTTGTTTTTCCGTTTGTAACGCATTGAAATACTCATTTGCGACCCTATAAAGTATATATATTCTTGATCAGGGTAAAATTCTATGTCGATCTGAGCACGTCCGTCCGTCCGTCTGTGGTAATCACTCTAGCATCCACAAAAATGGAGATAGGACGCTGAAATTTTGGGAAAATGCGTCTTTTGTTTGCAGGCAGGTCAAGTTCGATGATGGGCTATATCGGTCCACGTTTTGGTATAGCTCCCATATAACGGTACCCCCGATTTACGGAATTTTGACGGTTTTAGCTACATTTTCAGACCGATTTGGCTATAATTTGACATTTAGGGTTCTTAAGTGTCAATAAACATATATAACAAAACTTGTGGACATAGGTCCACGTTTTGGTATAGCCCCCATATAACGGAACCCCCCGATTTGCGGTATTTTGACGTTTTTAGCTACATTTTTTAGACCGATTTAGCTATAATTTGACATTTAGGGTTCTTAAGTATCAATTAACATATATAACAAAAGTTGTGGACATAGGTCCACGTTTTGGTATAGCCCCCATGTAACGGTACCCCCCGATATACGGTATTTTGACGGTTTTAGCTACATTTTCAGACCGACTTAGCTATATTTTGACATTTAGGGTTCTTAAGTGTCATTAAACTTATTTAACAAAACTTGTGGACATAGGTCCACGTTTTGGTATAGCCCCCATATAACGGTACCCCCCGATTAACGGTATTTTGACGTTTTTAGCTACATTTTCAGACCGATATAGCTATAATTTGACATTTAGGGTTCTTAAGTGTAAGTAAACTTATATAACAAAAGTTGTGGACCTAGGTCCACGTTTTGGTATAGCTCCCATATAACGGTACCCCCGATTTACGGAATTTTGACGTTTTTATCTACATTTCCAGACCGATTTAGCTATCAATTGACATTTAGGGTTCTTAAATGTCAATAAACTTATATAACTAGTGGACATAGGTCCATGTTTTGGAATAGCCCCCATATAAAGTTACCGCCCGATTTCAGATATTTTGAGAATTTTACCAACAAGTTTTAACCGAATTATCTGTAATTTGAACATTTGACATTTGAAATTCTTAGTGGTCACCACACCTCTCCACCAAAAATTGTCAAGAAAGCCCCCATATAACGGCACCTCCCGATTTTCAGTAATTTGATGATTTTAGCTACAATATTAAACCGAACTAGCAGTAATTTGACATTTGAAATTCTTAGTGGTCACAACACCTCTCCATCAAAAATTGTCAACATAGGTCCATGTTCGGATATAGCTCCCATATAACGTCACCTCCCAATTTTCAGTAATTTGGCAATTTTAGCTACAATTTTTAACAGAACTAACTGTAATTTGACATTTGAAGGTTGTAGTGGTCACCACACATCTGCATCAACAATTTTCAACATGGCCCCAATATAACGATACTTCCCGATTTTCGGTACTTTGACGATTTTACTTAAAATGTTTAACCGAACGTAGGTCCATGTTTTTGTATAGTCCCAAAACAAACCTCCCGATTTTCCGTACCTTAGCATTATTTTTTGGACGAACTTTCTGTAATTTGAAATTTAAAAGTCAACAAAAATTCTGCAACAAAATTTGTTCATTTAAGTTCATATTTTCGTATAGCCCAGATACCTCCGAACTAGCTGTTAATGACATTTGAAGTTCCCACGTTATGTACCGATTTTCGATATTTTGAGGATTCTAGCTAAATTTTTTAACCGAATTAGGAGTTATTTGACATTAAAGGCTCCCATCAAAAACTGTCAACATAGGCCCATGTTTTATTATAACCCCTAAATTGTCAACAGTTAGGCACCATAAAAAAGGGCCTCCCGAATGAAGCATTTTATGTACATTATCTGACATTTTAACGTACTCACTTAAAGTTGGGGACAGGAATGAATATTTTATGGTGGAGGGTATGAAAAGTTCGGCCCGGCCGAACTTAATGCTTTTTTACTTGTTTAAATTATATTGGTTTCAATATTAATTTATGTTCTAAGCAATCACTCCGACATTGAATAGTCCTTTTTACAAAATAAGGTACTCATGACATGCAAGGCTTTAAATCTTAAAATTGTTTATACCATACAATTTCCAGTAGATTAAGACAATTTTAAAAATGTTAGTCACATCTTGTCTTCTAAATCCCAGCAAATTTGATGGTGTAATAAAAAATCCATTGGTGGTCCTATGATATTTTCTTTAATTCCCCGCAAGCTTTTATTTTAATCCACAATTTTGTCTGTAACATATTTTCTATAAGTTCCCTGTGGGTTTTTGTTTTAAATACATACTCTACTGTGCATAGATGTACATATGTACATACATACATAGCTATTTGTGTATACGTTTAGGTGCGTTATTTCAACAATAAATAAAATAAAAATATGAAAACCGTAACTGCAAACGACCAACCTGCGAATTCACATAGTATCACAATTTTCTCTTTATCCATACATTGGAGCATATTTATGATAGATATGTCATGGCAATTGTGTTTCCCTTTCCCCGTTTTTCCTTTGATATTTTACGTTACGTTCAAAGAGGAAAAAACGGATCTCAACATTTTGCTGATGGCATAAGAATTTTTAATCCCTTTCAAACTTTTTTTTGCCCCACCCCCAAACAGTTTAAGTGCTGTTGGGTAAGGTGTTGCTGTTTTTTGCTTTTTCTGTGTTGAAGAAAAAAACTTCTGGTGAGTGTTCCTGTCGTATCCGTATTTTATTTGCTTGCCACGTTTCTATTTGCGGTTAGAAAGCAAATTATGTCTTTATTTAACGGTTGGTTTAACATTTTAAATTGATCTGGTTTTTGTACTAAAATCCCAGTTCTTATTTGGGACTTAGTTCAAGATTTCACTTAACATTTCAGCTATTTTGAAATAGAATTTTAAAAAGAACATCATTACGTGAGAAATGTTTTCAATTGTTATAATAAAATGTAAGAAGTTACCTGAAAACCATATCTGTGGTTGGGTTGTGAGAATTTCTATTGCTTAGATGATTTTATGTGGGTTTTGGAATTTGTGAGTTTATGATGCTGTAAAATTTTAGAATATACCATACCGAAATGTTGTAATAATTTCGATGGCAACGAATATTGGAACAAGAAATGCGACATTTTAAAAATGATAACCTTGAAATAAATTTTTTTTGGTTAATTCGCAGGGGTAGTTGATATTCTGGTTGTGTGGGACTAGATTTACATTCCTTATATGCTGGTTAAAATTCTGTATGAGTAATAATTATAGGAGGGTTGGCGTTGGCGTTGGCGTTGGCGTTGTTGTTGTTTTTTTTTTTTTTTTTGGGATGACCACTTATATTTTACTTTTCAAAATAGTCTGGCTAAATCTCGCATTCGTTGTTTTAATATTTTATTAAAACAACTTCATTTTAATAGTGGGAAAATTGGATAAGGAAGACTATAGTTTCCATCTTTTCGCCACAGAACCTCATAAGTTACCTTCTTTGGCACTAACTAAACTCGAGTTCGGTAGTGCCGACGAAATTCTCGATCAGAGTGCTTCTTTGGACACGTATCTATTTCAACGATCAATTTACACATGGGTATACAAAGTTTTTTTGTTGAAAAAAAAAAAAAAAAAAACAAAGAGACTGATGAGGATCTGTGGCGAGATCGGAAACTATAGTCCCTGCCTTACCCTTTGGAAAACATCGCCAATCTTTTCCACTAATAAATCAAAGTTGTTTAAATAAAATTTTAAAACAACGACTATGGGATTAGGCCTGACTATTTTGAAAACCAGAAAAGTAATAGTTATAATTAAGACTAGTGTTTGTCGCCGTCTACCCAACATCAAATCCAGATAAGTCCGAACCACGTCATATATATAAATATATTTTTTATACTTTGGTATGATAAAACATGTAAGACAGGCGTTAAGTTCGGCCCGGCCGAACTTGTTATACTTTCCACCACGAGTTTTATAGAAGTAATACTGAACAATTAGTTTCCTTTCGTTTATGAAGAAGACTAAATACCAAATTTCAGCAATTTCGGCAAAACAATGTGGCTAACCTTCAAAATACCGAAATTCCGGAGATACGCTTCCCTGGGGGCCATATCAAAAAGTCGATCTATTTCTTGCGGAAAGTTTTTAGGCTGAAGAAGACTCAATACCAAATTTCCGATATTTCGGTAAAACCTTCAAAATACCGAAAATGAAGAGGTACGCTTCTATGGGGGATATTAGAACCCGAGGGCCTATACCAATAAATTTCTTCTGGAATATTTTATTACCACGTGGAAGACTAAATAACAAATTTTAACCTTTCGGTGGGATATTGACGTCACAACGTTCAGAATCTAGAAAATCGGGAGGTACCGTTCTATGGGGGCTATATCGAAACGTGAAGCTATACCGACGAATTTTAGTCAGAAAGGCTTTTACTTCCAACAAAGACTAAATACCTTATTTCAGCCATTTCGGTGGTTTGCTGTTGCCACCGTTCTTTGGGGGTTATGCGAAGACGTGGACCTATGCCGACAAATTTTTGGAAAAAAGAGACTAATTACCAAATTTCAGCCATTTCGGTGTGATAATGAGGTTAAACCTTCAAAATACCGAAAATCGGGAAATACCGTTCTATGGGGGTTATATGAAGGCGTGGACCTATACCGACAAATTTCATATATAACGTTTACCTCAAATGCCAAATTTCAGCCATATGGGTGGATTATTGTGACCACAACCTTCAATATACCGAAAATCGGGCAGTACGGTTCTATGGGGACTATATCAAAACGTGGACCGATATAGCCCATTTGCAATACCAAACATCCTAGGAAAAACAGAAAACTCTATACCAACTTTCAAAGCTCTATTAAAAAATTGCGAGCTGTATTTTGATTTCAACAAACGGACGGACAAACGGAAATGGTTATATCGACTTAGAATTTTACCCTGATGAAGAATATATATAATTTGTAAGATCTCCGATGAATATCTCGATGTGTTGCAAACGGAATGACAAAATTAATTATACCCTCCATATTATGGTGGAAGGTATAAAACTAGTAAGAACGGCATTAAGTTTGGTCGGGCCAAGCTTTCTGTACCTTCCACCACGAGTTGTTTAAAAATAAAGTGGAACAATTAGTTTTACTTTCGTTTATCAAAGCAGCCCTTCCGCCACGTCGAAGCTTATTTCGAAGAGAAGAGGAATATTTTAACCGCTTCTCTTTTTGGAATACCGCGTCTTTCCATCTCTTTTTTCGCTCATCCTTATGATATGGCCCAGTCAACGCAATCGTTGCATCTCGATACGTTTATCTATCCTGATGTCGTTGTATAGCAGATACAGCTGGCTGGTTCATACGGCATCGATATTCACCGTCAATGTAGATTGTTCCGTAGATCTTTCGAAGAATTTTTCTCTCAAACACAAAAGCACTGCCTTTTTCGGTGTTTTGTAAAGAGTTATTTTTGTTTGACGAGATGCGGCTTTGTTTTTAAACTGCTTACTTAAGCCAAAGTAGCATCTGTTGGCCAATACAATTGTTCTCTTTATTTCACAACTGATGTTGTTTATTGTGTTTATGGCGGTGCCGAGTTAGATGAAGTCTTTTACTACCTCAAAATTATAGAAATCAACTTCCACTGTTGGTCCGAGCTCTATGGACGCATTGCGCGTCGACAGCATCAACTTTGTCTTTTCGTCTTTTATCGCCAGACCGACTTTTGCTGATTCTTCTTCGACATAGTTATAGTTATCAGATACTTCCTCTACTGATCGTCCCATGATGTCAATGTCATCAGCATAAGCAAGTAACATGTGGCTGTTCCTGTAATTTGTGCCATTTCTTTTGACATTTGCATCTCGAATAACTTTTCTAACAGAATGTTGAACAGGCCACACCAAAGGCTGTCTCCTTGTCAGAAACCTCATTTGGTACTGAATTGTTCGGAGAGGTTCTTTCCTATTTTAACTGAGGAGCTAGTATCAGTTAAAGCCGAATGAGCTTAGAGGGGACACCAAATTCAGACATGGCTTGGAATACCTTTAGGCTGTCGAAAGCTGCCTTATCATCATCAGACATCAGTTTGATGTTTCTCTCTCTGGTAAAACTTTCGGACTTCATTCTGGCTCCTGTACATCTCGACTATTTCACTCCCGCTTTTCAATTTCTCTCTATTTCCTGCGGAAAAGGTATTTTCTTCCCTTCTTTTCTTCCGTTATCTCTTGTGCGCTACATTACTACTGACTGTAGAGCATCACATTCCTGGTCATACCATGGGTTCCTGGGATGTTTTTGGTATCAAAGTAAGGATTTTGCGGCTGTTTGGATGGAGTGGGCAATATTTTGCCATTGTGCTAATATGTTATTTGTGCGAGGAGTGCTTTCATTAAGCAATTGGGCTAGTGGAATATGCTGTAGCTATCTGTTGTGTTTGCAGCTTACCGATGTCCAGCTTCCGTGGTGTGTCTGTTCGTGCTTTATTTGCAACGTTTAGACGGGAACGTACATTTGAAGATTTTCTACCAATTGAGGAACCGATATACCAAGTTAAACTCACTTCAGTAGAAAACTCATTTGACAGACTTCACATCGAGCGGTATTGTTATACCTTCCAATTTGAGAAACCGCAATACCAAATTACAGCAATTTCGTTTGGGACAACCGTTATAGGGGGTTATACCCAATATAAAGGTATGTCTAAAATTTTTGTCTAGCAATCTTAAATAGCAAATTGGAGGTATTTTGTTCGGAAAGTATAGCTAAAGTACTCAAAAGCTAAAATCGTGAGATACCGTGATATGGCAATTATACCAAAATGAGAACACATGTATGGCGCAAATGTTGATTCATTTTCAGTAGGTTGTCCTAGCAGTCCCATTTACAACGGTAAAATTTTTTCCGGAGTAAGTCCATACTTCCAAAAACTAGATATAGATAATAGTCAAATCCAAGCCGATTTTAGCATTTTTTGTAGGATTAGTTTTTTAGCATAGCAAAGAACTGGTAAAACTGTTTTATCAATTGAACAATAAATGTGTTTTCTAGAGCAATTTAGTGAAAATTCGCCATTGGCCTCATACAAATTACTGTGGAAACTTTAAGACCTTAGAGGAACATGTTAACATATTCCGATTGTGATCAAACTTTGGCTATCATAAAATTTTACAACACTAAAAACTTTAGGGGGGCTTCCGCCTAAAAAACCCGACATCGATTGTTTCCCTTTGAGTTAAAACCACATTACGGTACTTACAGATTCCACTTGTTTTGAAGGAAACTCGTGATACAAAATTTGTATACGGCTGATGATATATCTCCGTCAGGTCAGCTGACTGATACTTTCTTAGTTGTTTTTTTTTTACATCACTCACAATTATTCCTTTAATTCTATTCCTCCACTTTTGCCAAATCATGAATCAATTTAATTGAGCGAACCCACGTTAAGTTTCCCACCTGAACACAATTACATTTTACCACGTATAATAGAATTAACTATCACCAAAAACCATGAACGGTAATGTAATTTAATCGCTCACATTGAAACACTTTGTGGCTGAATTTAATGGTAGCAGTGGGTGTAATTAAAAATTAATCGCACATATTGTACTCGTCGCAGAGATGTCTTACGCTACCGCCTACGTGATGTTACATCCCAAAATAAATGTTGGCAATTCTTAACGATTTGGTTGTATCCACTTGGGTGGTTTTAGGAAAAGTAGGAGTAGAGAATCTGGAGATTGGTGCAAGACGATGCTCGTGAGTTTTTATTTTAAATATTTAAAGTCGTAAAGGTAAACATCAATGATATACGAATTAAGGTTTAGACAAGTTAAGTAATCTATTTAAAAATAACGTCTAAGAAAACGTTGGCATTTTATTGTACACAATAGAAAAATAAGACTTTCTTCCAAATGTGGGTGTGCATTCATTTTATTACTAAGAGGTTTTTTTTTAAGGTCAGGCAAGCATTATATTTATTTAATTGAAATTAGCAGTAAAAAGTATTAAAGGTTAATGGCCAAACGTGTTTTGATGAATTAATAGCAAGAGAAATAGGTTAAAGTCGCAATGCGGGCACTGAACCATAACTAAAGCAGTAAGGAACGGATCAAAGCCAGACTAATATCATTGAGATCCGAAATTGTAATAAGTTATATAATAAGTAACAAACATAATCAAAATGTGTATATATCTGAACATTGCTCTGTTCTGATTGTTGTTTTTATATCCTCGAACATTAAGAAAGTAAAGCTAAAGTACTCGTACTCGTGAGATACCGTGATATGGCAATTATACCAACATTTGAACACATGGCGCAAATTTGTCGTCATTCCGTTTGTTATACATCGAAATATTCGACGGAGACCCCATAATGTATACATATTTTTGATCAGCATAAAATACTAAGTCGATATAACCATGTCCGTCTATTCGTCCGTCTGTTAAAATCAAGATACAGTTCGTTTTTTTTAAGATAGAGATTTGTAATTTGGTGTAAAAGTTTATATTATTCTTAAGATGTTTGTTTTGATATAGCTCCCGATTTTCGGTATTTTGAAAGTTTTAGTCTCATTATCCTCCCGACATGGCTGAAATTTGGTACTTAGACTTCGCTGGGGGTAAAAAACTTTCCACCCGAAATTTGTCGGTATAGGTCCACGTCTTCATATAGCCCGCATAGAACGGTAATTCAAAATGTTCGGTATTTTAATTAATATCAAACCGAAATGGCTGAAATTTGGTATTTAGTCTTCGTTTGAGGTGTAAAACTTTCCACCTGGAATTTGTCCGGACAGGCCCACGCTTTAGTTTGGCCCCCATAAGACGGTACTTAAAAATGTTCGGTATTTTGAAGGTTTTAGCCATGGCTAAAATTTGGTATGTCTTCGTTTGGGACGTAAAACTTTCCAGCTGAAATTTGTCGGTATAGGTCCATGTCTTCATATGGCCCCCATAGAACAGTATATCCCTATTTTCGGTATTTCGAAGCCTGTGGCCCCAATATCCCAACGAAATGGCTGATATTTTGTATTTAGTATTCGTTAGGGCTACAAAACATTCCACCTGCAACCTACAAAACATTCCTCCCGAATTTCGGTATTTTGAAGGTTGTGGGCTTAATATTCCTCCGAAATGGCTGAAATTTGGTATTTAGTCTGAAATTTAGTATTTAGTCTGAAATTCGGTATATAGTCTTCGTAAGTATAGTACACGCCTTCATATAGTCCCCGTAGAGCAATACCTCCCGATATTTGGTATTTTGAAAGTTGTGGTCTCAGTATTCCACCGAAATGGCTGAAATTTGGTATTTAGTCTTCATTTGGGGTATAAAAATTTCCATATGAAATTTGTAGGTACAGGTCCACGCCTTTATATAGCCCCCATAGAACTGTACCTCCCGATTTTCGGTATTTTGAAGGTTGTGGCCTCAATATCTCACCAAAAAGGCTGAAATTTGGCATTTCGTCTCCATTTGGGGTATAAAAGTTTCCATACGAAATTTGTCGGTTCAGGTCCCCGCCTTCATATAGACGTCGTAGACCAATACCTCCCGATTTTCGGTATTTTGAAGGTCGTGGCCACAATAATCCATCGAAATGACTGATATTTGGTATTTAGTCTTCATTTGGGGTATAAAAATTTCCATATGAAATTTGTAGGTACAGGTCCACGCCTTTATATAGCCCCCAATAGAACTGTACCTCCCGATTTTCGGTATTTTCAAAGCTTTAGCCCCAATATACCACTAAAATGGCTGGAATTTGGTATTTAGTCTTCGTTGTGGTATGAAACTTTCCGCCTGAAATGTGTCGGTATAGGTCCACATCTTCATATGGCCCCCATAGAACGGTACATCAAAGTTTTCAGTTTTTTGAAGGTTTTAGCCTGAATATTCCACCGAAATGGCTGAAATTTGGTATTTAGTCTTCGTTGGGGATACTAAACTTTCCACCGATTTTCGGTATTTTGAAAGTTGTAGGCTCAATATCCCACCGAAATGACTGAAATTTGTCGGTATAGTCCAACGACTTCACATTGCTCTCATAGAGCGGTACCCTCCGACTGATATTTGGTACTTAATCTTAGTCCAACAGTATAGGTTCACGTTTTTGGTATAGCCCCCATATAAGCGTAGCGACCATTTAAGGTTTTTGTAGAGTTGGGCAATCTCGTTCAATTGAACGATCCGGATCACTGTCCTCATTCAAAGACGAATAAGTAACATCATAAAAACCAACCTGTGAAATTAAGTATACGCAGTTTTGTCAAAGATATTATCGGTGTCTATTGAACGAGATAGTGATCCGGATCGTTCAATTGAACGAGATTGCCCAACTCTAGTTTATTTTTTTTTTTTGTAGATTTTAGTCACATTTTTCTACCGAATTGTTCGTTAATTGAATTGTTGTGTTCCCAGAAGATAGAAAACTTATTCTCAAAAAACTGTCCATATATATCCAGTTTTAAGTCTATCCGGTACTGCCCCATTTTATGTATTTCAAGGGGTGACGCCCTATATGAGCTCTTTTGAAAAGAGTATTATCCTTCAATACAGTTCGCGGTGGAAGATATAAAAAGTTCGGCCTGCCGTTCATACTTGTTTTATTTTAATTTTTCTGTGTAAAAATTACCCAAAGTTTTTATTTAAATTCAACAATTGTCTCGAAACAATACACATTGCTAAAGTCCACAGTGCTTCTGATTTCGATATTGCAAACACCTGCATTATCTAACAGGTTCTATAGAAACTAACGAGGAACAAAAGTCGATAACAATAAACACACTTATTAGGCATTCGAATATTTACATAGACTGATATATTACAACGCTCATTATTTCCCTTGAAGTGCTTTTATTTACTTGCGGCATTTTGATAGTGTTATCACCGCTATTTCATTAATAACAGCAACAAAATGCCCATAAAAATACAATTACAACAACATTGGTAATTTGAGTTCTATGGAATTTGTTAAGCTATTAGCAAATAGAAGGAGGTGTGATAAAAATTAATGAAATATTGATTGGTAATGAATGAGTCACTGACTCGTAAATAACAACAACATGTGAGATGGCAATGGAAGGGGTTAAAAGACACACACACGACCTTTCTATTGATGGATAACAGAAATTAGCAACTCAGAAAATAACAACCTAGTAATAGGGGAACAGTTTTCATAGTTCATATAGTCATGAGTACAACATGCAATTTGAAACACTATGATGTGCTTAAAAAGAAAGGGGTCTATATTGTCCTAAGCAATCAAGCTTTCAAGAGTGAAGGTGACAGTAGAACAAAAACTAGACAATCAATAAATGATGGTAGGACATTGCCTGCATAATGTGAAGAAGCGAAGAGAAACTAGAGAATCACATTTCCTTCCTACATGTAGCACGGCATCAACAAAAACATGAGGTGTTGGAATTGTCTCCCGCATGTTAAATGAGTGCTAATCACTATGTAAGTGTGAAGAATTGATTTCCAACGGTATTGAATGAGGTACTGAAAGTGCTGCAGAAGGCTTAATGGTTTTGTGGGAATGAATGGATAAACAGGGTAAACAGTAATCGTAATACATACATCTACAGGAGTTGAAGTATGGACTTTAGGGTTATGGACTTTTCGACATTATTTCTGCAAAATTATTTCCTGTAGCACGGATGAATGAACTTTTGTCTAATAATCAATCAATTTGTTTATATATAACGTTTATTCCATTGAAATATAAACAAATTTCACGCACAAATCGATTTTAAAAAAATTAATTTTTTGAAAAAATTATGAAATCAAAAAAATATAAAAGTTATTTCCTGTTGCAGGAATGAATAAACTTAAGTCTACTAATAACTAAAATAACGTTTATTCCCTTTAAATATTGAAAAGGTCATGCAAAATTTAGATTTTTTCTTTTTTGTTAAAAAAATATATCTTTGAAAAAAAAAAACGTTTACGGTATTTTCATGATTCTCAGAATTAAAGAAAATTAGTGAAAAACAAATGTTATATCTGTTAGGTTATATCATGTGGCTCTAAAGTTTATTTTCAAACATATATCTGGTCACAGTGACTTCAAAAAATTGCCATAATTCTTATAAATTCAAATTTTAAAATCATTTTGTGCATGAGGTTTTCACCGAGTCACCTAATAGCTAATATTTTATGTAATCTTATGTAAAAACTCATAAATCTCTGACACAGGGATATGAGGTTGTAAAAAAGTCATAACCCTAATGGACATTCATCGTTTTACTACAATCCAACAATACGTAGGTGATGTGTTGTTCCACTGTAACTATTATTCAGGGGAGGGACTTCATTGCGGACGAGGAGCTCACTTTGATTAAAAATAGTGAAAGTTTGTTACTTAAGAATATCCCAGCAAAATAAATTGGAGGTAGTGCAATGTATACTAGTTCTTTCACGGCATGTTTTTATGCAGTTCAAACGGTGTCGTGAAAAAGGCACTCCATTCCTCACATTTTAATCGCATTTGGATGCAATCCAAAGAATCACATCCATTCGTCACATTTTAACAACATCCGGAGGCAGTTCAAAGGAGTCGTGAAAAAGGCACTCCAATTCCTCACAATTTAACAGCATCCGGATGCAGTGCAAACGGAGTCGTGAAAAAGGCACTCCGTTCACTACATTTTATTAGCAGTTGTTAGAGATCCCTACGTGTACATAAATCAGTTTATACATCTCTACAGGCAGCGGAATAAAAGATATAATCGCGTTAACATTTCCAAACATTTTTTAATACAAACTAAATAACATTTAATTTGTGAACATTTTTCCGGTAACTCACGAGAAGAAAATTTCCCAATGGGGTGCTGTTGGAGTACATGTCGAAATCTTAACTGGTGATGGGAAGACAATATCAAACCCATTTAGCAGAAGAAGCAAAAGCACTTAAGCTTGGATTAAATAAAGAGCGAAGGAACACACATGTTTGCTATTGAATTCAATAGAGAATTTTCATAATTTATGTTAATTTAATAAAGTTATTAATATTTTTGTTTTACACAAATAATAAATGCATTTTATTTTGTTATTCAAAACACGTGCTCTGGACTGCCTCCTATTCTACCCTAAAGGGTCAGTTAAAATGCAATGCCAAAGGTTCAGTTAAAATGCAGTGCCAAAGGTTCAGTTAAAATGCAATGCCAAAGGGTCAGTTAAAATGCGGTGCAATGCAGTGCCTCTTTCCGGGGTCACTCCCTTGTAAAAATCATGAGTGAAAATGCATAATTTGATGCACTTCCAAATCACTTGTACATATCATTTAACTGCCTCTTTGGAGGCAAACTTTTCGCTGGGATATTAAAAGTTCTTTAGTCTCCTATTTTATATGAAATATTAGCACAAAGTATATAAATCCAAAATAGAGTTCATAATACCTATGATATAACATAGAACTCGGTACAGAGTTTTATATACATATTAGTTCTTTTCAAAATTGATCGTATCGGACCACTTTCGTTACGGTCCCCAAACAAAGATTTTTCTCGGTTTTTGATATTTCTAGTTTTTTGACCAAAATGTCCTTCAGCATTGACGAAGATTTTGGATTTCGCTAGCTACGAAATCTTTCAAAAGAAAAGTTCCCCATATAGCCCACATTTTCCTACCACACTCGCACATATTCTACTTTATATGTTGGGTTTTAATTCCCATAGAGAATTTCCAATAGCAGGTCCGTTTTTCGGTGACGCAATATTTTCAGTATTTCGAGGATCTTAGCTTAGTTTTTTTTAAGAATATCGACTGTAATGTGAATTTTGGGATCCTTTTTTATGTTAATCTCCAAGCAGAAAATTGTCAAAATAAATACACGTTTTGATGCAATTCTTATATATGTAACTCTTAGTTATATAGGGATTAACCTGACTTAGAGTTCGGCCAGAAAATAACAACCTATTTTATACCCTCCTCATAACATGGTAGGTATAATTAAATTAGCCAGCTCGCAATTTTTAAGATAGAACTTTATATTTTGGTATAGAAGTTTCTATTACTCCTCTGATGTTCGGTATTATAAATTGGCTATATCGGTACACGTGACCTCAATATTCCTCCGAAATGGCTGAAATTTAATATGTAGTCTTCATTTGGGGTACAAAACTTTCCATATGAAATTTGTAGGTATAGGCCAACGCCTACATATAGTCCCCATAGAACGGTACCTCCCGATTTTCGGTATTTTGAAGGTTGTGACCTCAATATTCTTCCGAAATGGCTAAAAATTAGTATTTAGTCTTCATTTTAAAATTGTCGGTATAGTTCAACGCCTTTAAAAAGACGCCATAGAACGGTACCTCCCAATTTTCGGTATTTTGAAAGTTGTGACCTCAATATTCCTCCGAAATAGCTGAAATTTATTATTTAGTCTTAGCTTGGGGTACAAAACTTTGCATATGAAATTTGTCGGTATAGGTCAATGCCTTCATATAGCCCCCATAGATCGGTACCTCCCGATTTTCGGAATGTTAAAGGTTGTGGTCTCAATATTCCTCCGAAATTTTTTACTTGGTCTTCGTTGGTGATATAAAAGTTTCCCCAGAAATGTGTTGATACAGGTCCACGCCTTTATATGGCCCCATAGAACGGTACCTCACCATTTTCGGTATTTTCAATGTTATGGCCACAGTAGTGCATCGAAATGGCTGAAATTTGGTATTTAGTCTTCGTTGAAGGTCTTCAACTTTCCCCTCTAAATATGTCGGTATAGGTCTACGCCAGTTGTAGGTCACGGTGCTCTTGAACCAAATTTAAATGGATGGTGCTTACACCTGGGATGTTTTTGCGGATTCTGAAACTACAATGTTCATATATGAGAAAAATCAAAAGACAAAAACATCGCCGGAGCGCTTTTTAAATAATCGCGATTCAAGTTGAAATTTTTAAGGGTTTTTTAGGTTTTTACGATTTTGCTTTGAAACCGCAAATCCCATCGAAATGGGAATAAAGAAAATGTTGTAGCTATAGAAATTCTCTACAAGGTTAACTTTTATGATATCTTCGTGGTTTTTACCGTTATTGAGATATAGAAGTTCAAATTAGAACAATGGATTGACAGTATCGCCTTCTTATAAAACAATGCCATGACTGCAATTTCCCAACATAAATATCTATATATCTCAAAAATGGTACAACCTAGGAAAACATACGAAAGCCAATCTTGTAGAGGCTTTTCACAGCTACAACATATTCTTTAGTCCCATTTCGAAAGCATTTGCAGTTTTCAAGCTAAATCCTGAAGACATAAGAAAAAAATCTGAAAGTTTGATCTGAACCTCTATATTTCAAAAATGGTAAAACCTAGGAAAATATCAATAGCCAATCTAGTACAGAATTTTCACTGCTACAACATTTTCTGTAGCCTCATTTCGATAGGACTTGCGGTTCCAAAGCAAAATCGTGAAAACATAAAAAAACCCTTAAAAATGTTAACTTGAATCGCGATTATTTAAAAAGCGCTCCGGCGATTTGTTTGTTTTTTATCTTTCTCATCTATGAACATTTTAGTTTTAGAATATCTAAAAACTTCCCAGGTGTAAGCACCTTCCATTTGAATTTGGTTCAAGAGCACCGTGAGGTATTTTGATGCTTGCGATCTCAATATTCCACTGAAATGGCTGAAATTTGGTATACAGTCTGCGTTGAGGTTGCCAAACTTTCCACCTGAAATTTGTAGGTATAGGTCCACGCCTTCACATAGCCCCCATAGAACTTTATCTCCCGATTTGCGGTATTTTAAAGGTTGTGACTTCAATATTCCGCTGAAATGGCTGAAATTTGGTATTTAGTCTTCGTTGCTAGTATAAAACTTTCCTTGCGAAATTTGTGCGTGCAGGTCCACGCGTTTATATAGCGCCCATAGAACCGCACCTTCCTATTTTCGGTATTTTGAAAGTTAGCGACATTGTTTTACCTCATTGCTGGAATTTGGTATTTAGTCTTCTTCATAAACGAAAGGAAACTAATTGTTCTGTTTTACTTGAATACTACTAGTCGTGGAGGATATAACAGTTTCGACCGGGCCGAAATTAACATCGTTCTTACTTGTTCTTCTTTACAATACATTTCGCGACACAGTCTGTGCAGTCAAGCCGTTTCTTATCACACCCTAACTAAAACTTTTTTAGCTGTAATTCGAATAATTTTAGTTGTATTTCGAGAATTTCATTTGTAATTTGTAACATTTTATTAGTAATTCGAGAATTCTATTTGTAATTGGAATCATTTCATTTTATATTCGAATTATTCTATTTGTACTTCGAATTTTTCCATTTGTAAATCGAATTATTTTATTTGTGATTCGAAATATTCCATTTGTAATTCGAGTTGTTCATTTTGTAATTTGTAATCTACAACAAAATATTTTGCAGTGCCCAATACCCTGAAAACACAAAACCGCACTCGTCCGCTATCGTACCGATGACACAACTGTCATCCTTTGGAAGATGATAGATCTTTATTAAACTCTCAATTTTGCCTTTAACGGATTTTGTCTAGCACTTGAATCTTGCGAGAAAATCGGCGCTGGCGTAGCAGCCCCAGTGGCGAAGGCGCCCCATGTTACCATATATCACTAAAAGGCACTATGGGTCTATCTCGCTTCTTTTTGTATGTAACATACAAATTCACAAAAACATAATACCATAATAATACATAATATAACAAGTGAAAAAGTATAAGTCAGCTTTGCCGACATAGATATACCCTCAGCCTGTGTATATTGAAATAATCTTTTCCCGAAAACGTATGTATTTAGGGGGTTTTAAAAATTTTGGATGTATGAACCGACAAAAATATTGATTAGGATTAAAGATCAAAAGTTTTGCGGAGGAGATACTTAAAGGAATGGATCGACATTGACCATTATGGAAGTGGATCTCCAGCCACTACATATGGTGCCATAGGGGGTTTTTACACCCTTCGGGCTGTTTGCTCAAGAAGTATGGACTTGCCCCTGAAAAAAATTTTACCATCGTAATTGAGGCAGCGAATGCAAGTTGCTTCAACAAAAATCAAAGTGATTCGATTGGGAGTACCGGATGGAGTGGGCCAATATAGTCCATATTTGAACCTGATTTATATCTGGTACATATATTAGGATGTGTAAAGTATGGACTAATTCGGCCACTCCCTTCAAGAGTTACCGTACGAAAAAATTTTCCGAACATTTTTGAACTTTTGTGGGGGAGGGACCTGAAGGAGTGGACCGATATGGCTTATCTTCGAACTTAAACTATGTTTGGACAAAATATTACTAAAGCCAAATTTTGGACCGGATCGGCAGATCCGTTCGAGAGTTATCTTGTGCTCCAACTTTCAGACTAATTTCTCAGGAAGTGTGGACTTGCGCCTGATGAAACTTGTACCGTTGTATGGGGGCAGTGAATACATGTTGCTGAAATCAAAGCGATTCGAGAGCATGTCCTAAACTGAACTTTTCCCAATTTTTGTGTGGGAGGTACCCGAAAGAGTGGGTTGAGTTTATATTGGAACCTCATCTAACTCTGATAGACATTTCACGATTTGCAAAGTATGGACCAAATCGGTTACTCCCTTCAAGAGTTATCGTACGTACAAATTTTCCGAACATTTTCAAACTCTTTTGGGAGTTGACCGATATAACCCATCTTTGAACTCAAACTAAGTTTGGACAAAATATTACGAAAGCCAAATTTTGTATCGAATCGGTTGATCCGTTCGAGAGTTATCGTGCGTGAGGGTATAAAAACGTACCGGTACAGATTTTTTATACACTCCACCATGAAATTATCTATGTCCATTAGGGATATAACTTTTTGCACTTTTTTGCAAATATCAAAAATACCACCACATAGCCGTATAGAGCATAAAAAGTTTGGTGGGAAAGTTTCTTGTCAACTTATATAACAAATTCAAAATACCTTAAATTGGATGGTATAGTTATATGGGAGCTAAGCCGAAACATTAAAGCTTTGTTCCTTTACTTTTTGATGATGAATGTGGTAAAAGAGAAAACTGTCAAAGTTGCTTTCTCATGAAAGGAAAAATGGTAGGTCTGGTAAGAATGTCAAGAAGAAACATAAAAATACAATTTTCTTACTTTATTTCACTGTTTTTCATTTTGTTTTGTCAGCGTTCGCTTTTGTTTTTGTTAATTTTTTCTTCATCGCCAAATAATCGCCAAACAAATTTCGAAAAATCAGTTCTACCATATTTACCCGAAAAATTTGCCTGGTAGGCTGTGGTAGAAGAGAATGCCATTTTTGTTCTCTTTCTCTCTCTTAAAAATTGTTTCCAGTTTTTCTATTTTTTTGGGGTTAAGGAACGCTTTGCAGGTTATTGTAAATGGTAAAAAACGTGAGGCAAGTAAAGAAACACAACTTATATATGTCCAAAACTTTGGTGGAATGTTTCTTGATCACCGGGAACCCTAAATGCCAAAATAGAGATTAGAACTTTGAAATAACTGAAATCGTCTGGTATCATTATATGGGGCCGTACCAAAACGTATTCGCAATTTTTGGTGGAAAAGTTGTTTGACAACTGGGACACATAAATGGTAACTTACCAAAACATTGACCTCTGTCCACAATTTTTGGTTAAGCAGTTGTGTGATCAGTACGTACTCTAAATGCCAAATAAAAGCTAATTCGGTTCGAAAATGTAAATAAAAACTTTAAAATACTTGAAATCGGACAGTGCCGTTTTTTTAGCACTTTGAACCCTAAAGGCCTGAACCCTCGCCTGCTTGCCTTGCTTGGCTGCTTCATTTCTGACATATCAAAAATAAAAGAATCAAGAAGACCGATCCAATTTCGAAATACGTTGCCCTTTCTTCTTTATTATTTTATTTTTGGTATGTCCGAAATGAAATAGCCAAGCAAGGCAAGCAGGCGAGACAGCTTATCGTCACATGAAATGCCCAAAGACGTAACACTCAACGTAATACTTTGAGGGTTACGTCTTTGGGCATTTCAGGTGACGTTATGTGTCCAGGCCTTAAGTGCCAAATTTCATGCGTCGAAAAATTCTATAAAAACCTCAAAATGTTTAAAATCGGTGGTAACTTTATACAGGGGCTATACCAAGACGTGGACTCATGTCTACAACATTTTGTGGATAAGTTTTTGGTCTCTTTCAACCTTTAATGTCAAAATGTATATAGTTTGATCAGAAAATGTATTTAGAAACCCCAAAAAACCTGAAATCGGGCGGAACAATTATATGGGTGTTATTCCAAAACGTGGAAAAAATATATGCACAATTTCTGTTGGAGAAGTTGTATAATCGCTAGGATCATTAAATGCCAAATTATGACTAAATTAATTCTTATTATCCAATGCTTCTTTTATATGCTCGCAAATCGTACAAACATAGTTTTGTAATAGTTTCTTTTTGGTGTTATTACGCAACACATAAAAAAACAATTTAATGTTTGCAATTTATGTATGGATTATATTTTAATCGGCTTAGAAAATATTTTTTTTTTGTTTTTGTAAACGTAAGTGTGTATTAAGAATGACAAATTACTCCTACAGGGTATGCAAAGATAACCCAGCAAAGTATTTGAAGTCAAAGAAGTGGTTCGAAATTTCAGCCAACATATTTTCGTGTGAAAAAGTCATGTTTTTAGCAAGATCGTGTTTTGCACTACCGTTCTGGGGAGAATAAAAAGCACTTCTCAAAATTGTTTTTTGAATTGTTTTCTTGGTGCCGGTTATTGTTCAATTAATTTCACGATATTAATTTCACGATTTTTATTTACTATTTCTGCAGCTGCCACAGTCGCCATAATGTGATAGATTTAGGCTAATCAGAGAACTTTGTATGTTTGAGCTGTAATGTGTCCATGTAGATTTCGATATGAGACATGGTGCAGTCTTATATCATCTGATTTTTATTGTGATAGACAGTACTTGAAGATATCATCTTTAACTAATTCCGTTGAGGATATTCGTGCTCTTAATTACTTGTCTGCTTTTTCGTTACCAACAAATCCCTAAAGACCTCGGATCCATGTAAGAACTGATCTAGCAAGACGCCCTAACTTAGTTTTTCCTTTACCTTCTTTAAATCATCATAACTCATGTTTTTCGTTAAGGTTTTGTGGGTGCTTGAGTTGACCCTGACAGCCACTGAACATACATCAGCCTTAGTAAAAACCCTCGTTATACCGTACTCCAGATTTTCAATATTTTAGAAGTTTTAGCCATATTATTATTCAACTAAAACAACTGAAGTTTGGTATTTACACTTCGCTATGGGTACAACACATCCCCAGAAAAAATCAGACAGTATAGGTCCACATTTTGGTACGCCCAATATATAAGGGTGGTACCGATTTAAGCTTTTTCGATGATTTTCGTCAAATTTTTCTACCAAATTGGTTATTATTTGGAATTTTGTGAACCCTTAAAGATAGAAAACTTAGTCGGAAAATTTTTTTTCATAAATATGTTTACATCTTGGTTTTAGTCTAGCTCTCATGAACCGATAATTCCTAATTTTTTGTATTTCGTGAAATTTTCTAATCGATATTGCTATAATTTAGTGTTGCGTATTGTCAGCGGATACAAAAATTTAATTCGGAAAATTGATTACGCTCCATGTAAGCTCTTGTAAAGGGTTTTGCTACTTTGTCCTTCTGAGGTGGTATTTTGAACCCTTAAGGGTAGGACGCCTTCACGCAGAAAATTAGTACTAATATAAAGTAATTTTCATCAGTTAATATATATTACTCCTCCAAAGAATATACCTTAATGTGGGGGAAGGGTTTGATACTTTCATAAACAGACGGAAACCAATTGTTCCTATTTACTTCAGTACGGTTTGGTTAGTAAAAAGTTCGGCCCCACCGAATTTAACGTCGTTCTTACTTTGTATTGTTGTTTGTATCTGAATATTGCCAATTACTTTTGGGTGTAGTCCATTAATTAGAACGTCTAACCAAATAATAAAATATGGATGCAATGTAGACGAGACATATTGGGGGGAATATTCACAAGTTATACAATCCACATTACACGAAATCTATTTAAATTCGCTGGGAAATTTTTATGTAATAAGAATTAGGAAAAAAACTTAACACATACATATGTATAACACTTTTCGCAGCCTCGAGATACAATTAAAAGAAATGTTGCACGACTTGTGATTATTTATTATATCATCAAAAGATAATTGGGGTGTTAATGGAACTACTACTATATATAGTATCTTACATCAAATGGCAAACATTCCAACATCTGCGTGTTAGTACATCTCTTTAATATTTAATTAAGTGTACACTCACATAGCTGCCAACAGAGCAGATAGCTCCATAGGACAAGAAGGACAAATATGAAATTTTAACTATGAAAATATTGTTCCAAAAAATGTTTCCACATTTCAAAATCTTATCACCAACAATTCAAATTGAAAGAAATAATTTTTATAAATGAACATATGCTCTGTTCGTTCATATACTCCCTCTCTATCACTACACATTAACGTATGTGTAATCTGAAATGGCGAAAAAACTCATTAATATCCATTATACGCACCAATGGCAGCAGTAATTAAATATGGATTACTGGCACGCGTTTTACAACGGGAAAATGGTCAAATGATGATTCTTTCGCGTGAATTAACGAATAATAACGAATAACAACAACAATAACAATAATAACATCAACCATAACAATGCATGTATCAACATTTGGTTAGATGTCTCGTTAACAATGGGAATACATTTATGCCAAAAAGCACACACAATAAGCACATTATAGGAAGTTTTTTTTTAACAAAAAGTAATTAAATGACTTAAAATTTTTTCTGCAACTCAATGCTGTTAAAATTCTCCTGAGCATGAAGTAATTTGTCAGTAACGAAATCGCATAAAAATAATTAAGATAATAGTAACAGTTAACGGCAATGACTTCGTCGCACAATTTATGCAAATCCATGAATACGATAATTCTATTTAAATTTTTGAGTAGTTTAAAGAACATTGATTTTCAAACAAGTTACTTATGGTAAATACTTATTTTCTTTATTTTTAGATATAAACGTCAAAACTACATTCATAATACAGGTAATTATTTTATAAGTAGCTCTGATATCGTGTTCATATTCGTACGAGTTATAATTAAATCACAATGTAAATGTCACTTATCCATACACAGAAAAAAGTACTGCATTTTAGGAATAGTGTTCCTAAAGTCATGCAAAGTTTCAAATTTCTGCATTTCATGAAAACTACATTCATAATACAGGTAATTATTTTATAAGTACACAGCAAAAAAAGTCCTCCCAAAATCATGGGTTTTGTAAGGGATTTTTGGCAGCCGTAACTACTCGCAAACCCCCTTTCTTCCCCATTATTTTTACAAGGGCATGTCGCACTTAGTTTGTAGTTATTTTATTACCACTAGAATAACTAGATATTCTGCGGCCACTAGAAGTTGAAAAGTAAGTTGAAAAAAATATATATTTTTAGAACAGTTGATGTAGAGATTTTTTTAATTTCATCACACTTCTTACTTTTATTTTACTTTATTTTATTTCGCTCGCTGTGCGAGTTGAACACACGAACCCTCTGATTTCTAGCCAAAGAAACTACATACTATGCCACGCACACGAACATTAAGGGTTGCTTAAGAACTTAAATATGCAGTGCACATGTTCACCACGAACTGTTATTTTTTAATTAAAAAAACTCGCGTGCCGACAGTGAGCGTTGAACACACAACCCTAGGATTTATAGTCGGACACACACTCACTGTGCCACCGTCCTCATTACTTAGTGAGGAGCAAAGTAAGTAGGTTTACCTTGTAATTTTTTTTAAGAAGTATCCCATTACTTTTCGGATTACTTGTAATGGGAAAAGAAGCTTACATTACTTTGTAATGGGTTACGTAATAACTAATGGACCGAAAGTGTATATGAGAATTATATACACCCAAACCGTTATGTTAAAAAAAAACAAAACAATAGATGTTTAATCACCTAGCTGTTCAAAATATGATCAGAAGATACATAATTATAATCACTTTTCAAACACCTGCACGACTCTTTTTTGATTAAGCATTTTTCAATCTTCAGATGATCAAAATGTGACAATAAATAACGAAAAAATAGTCACATTTTAAACGACTCAATGATTTATTTGTGATTGCTACACATTTGTTGTTGTATTTTAAATTGAACTCTTTTTAATCATTACAGGGAGTCACTTTGGAGTCCCCTTCTGATCATACAAGCGACTTAATCAGTTTTTGATCACGAAAAGGACTCTAAAAAGACTCTGGAATATGATTTTCGAAAAAATAATCTTCCAAATGCCAGAAATAAATGGAATAAAAATTATATAATTTTTGACATCTTGGCATGTCGTCATGGGCCGTTGTCAGATTGTAATTTTTTGGTTTTGAAGGTTTGAAAGTGTTAAGCATGTTGGAAGAAACAAGGTGATACAATAATACCAACTGATGTTTTCATTTGCTGTCAAAACACATTTTTAATCAAAAATAAATAACAAATATTTCGGTTCTATAAAGAATATCTCTGTACAATATCTTTATTTAAGTTTCGCGAAGAATATTTTACAGTTTTCTTCTACCTTTTGTGGATATTTTGCGCAAAAAAAAATGTTGACAGCAAATGAAGACTACGACCTGAATTCGCCATTTGGATCACCTTGTTAAATTCGCCTTGGTGTTATGAATATAATTCCGTATTTTAGGCAAAAAGTAGATTTTTGCACTTTTAATAACGCGAGTTTTCTAATTTGATTCGTAGAAAGAACATGTTAAATTCTAAAGTCACGGTATAATTCGAAGTTAAAATCAAAATTTGGAGGACAAAATAAAAAATGTTAAAAAAGATTAAAACTCAGAGCAGAATTTAAACGCAATTTGTAAGAGTTTGGTTATAATCAAATACATTGATATGATATTCAGTTGAATGGTGGCGACCCAGCTAGCATTTGGAAGACTGTTTGTTCAAAAATCACATTAAGGAGTCTTTTTAGAGTCCTTTCGGTGATCAAAAATTGATTAAGTCGCTTGTTTGATCAGAAAGCAACTCGAAAGTGACTCCCTGTAATTATTAAAAAGATTTCAGTTTAAAATACAACAACAAATGTGTAGTAATCACAAATAAATCATTGAGTCGTTTAAAATGTGACTATTTTTTCGCCATTTATTGTCACATTTTGATCATCTGAAGATTGAAAAATGCTTAATCAAAAAAGAGTCGTGCAGGTGTTTGAAAAGTGATTATAATTATGTATCTTCTGATCATATTTTGAACAGTTAGGTGATTAAAAACCAATTATTTTGTTTTATTTTTGTTTGTTTGTAAATAATTCTCATATACACTTTCTACTAAACTTTGATATAAATGTAACATATAATATTCAGTTTATAGACAAACACAACATATGTTCAGGTTTTGCCAAGTGAATAGAAGAAGCAGTACACTCACCACGCAACATAAAGGATAATTAAAAGACATAACAAAGAAGAAAAGACAACAAAACAAAAAAGAATAAAGAGAAAATTCTTTTATTTTATTTCGTTTAAAAAAAGACTCATAAATGACTCCCTAAAGACTCAAAAACGATTATTAACATGACCCAAAAAAGACTCGAAAAAGAGTCAGAAATTAATCAACAAATCAAAAATAAATGATTGAAATATGACTCGAAAAAGATTTTATATACCATCAGAAAATGGGCAAAAATGACTCGAAACTAATGCAGAGGAAGACTCATTTGTGATTTGCTTAGACGAGTCGTCTGAGGTTATGTTTTCCTACCGACAAAGGAGTCATTTATGATCAGAAAATGAGGTCATATTCCAGCTTTTTAATCGTGCAGTCGGATCAAAAAAGACTCGAATTTGACTAAAATTTACAAAAACTGCTGGCTGGGGAAGTGTACTTTCTGTTTTAAGAAATACTTTTCTTCAAAATGTTTGTTGCAAAACATTGTTCCACAACATTCCATACGGGACAAGGGAGACTTCTCTCATATCACTGAGTGCACCCCGATTCATATTTAGCTCAATGATATGGGACCTACTGTTTATCGCCGAGTCCGAACGGCGTGTCTTAAGACACCACTTGTGGAGAAGTTTTTCAAGGCTGAAATACTCAGGAAATGTCGCCAACATTACTGAGGGGTATTATGCCACCGTTGAAAAATGTTTGATGTTGACTGGCCGGGGAGTCGAACCACCGACCTTCTGCGTGCAAGGCGGGCGTGCATACCATTGCACCACGGTGGCACAGCAGAAAAAATCGTCACAAAATTATAGTTTTATATTATAGACTTTTACAAAATTGTCCAAATTTGTCTGAAATTCTGCCACCGGGAATGTCTTCAGCAAAGGGTTCCGAATCAACTACATAATTACCAAGGTGCGATTTTTTTGCGTTTTTGAGTTATATCACTTTTTTAAAGGTGCACTCCTTGTAGAAAAAAAATATATTTTTCTTAATTTTTTGTTTGGTGAAGGAAATATTAAACACAAAAAGCATCCGATTTGAACTAAAAAGACATTTTCTTTAAAGAAATATTCAACATTTTGGTAGATGATGGTTTGGCTGAAGGTCATTAAAAGGCTGTTGTTTCTTTTTGTTGGTTTAAATTTTATTTATCATTTCCAATATTTCAACTGTCAAACCATAATCTACCAAAAGTAAAATTCAGCAGGTAAACAATAATTATAAAACAAATATTCAAGATGTTTTCTAAAAATGTACGGACGTGTTGTGGTCAAAATTTTTGTTAATTATAGCCGTAGAACGTTCCAACTAGTGATCATGATTGCGTGATTTATTTGGACCTTTTAAAAAATAATATTTATAAAGACCTCTTTGCGAATCAATATTTTAAACATATCAATGTTTAAAAAAATCTTTTGGCGGATCATAATTTAGTTCATTTAATCGCTTTTCTTTAGTTTTAACCGCGTTCATTGGGTTGGAACGAATAAAATAGATAAAATGAGAATAGGAAGTAGGAAAATAGGTAAAATGAGAATAGGGGGTAGGAAAAAGAAAATTTATTCGTTATATCCGGCGTTTGTTATAAACGTGTTCATCTGTAAAATTCGTATTAAAGCATACTTTTAAATATCATATGTTAAAATATTTGAAACAGTGATCAAATTCGTCGCTATCCGCTTGTGCTTTAAAGCGGACCTGTAAATCCTAACAAATTGTAAAAAATTCTACACGCGGGGTAACAATTTTTGTTCGTTATAATCGTGGTCATTTTTAGACGTTGAATATGTGTGCAAATATTAAGAAAAATTCCTTGGAAACACAAAACTTTGTTCGCTATAAACGTAGTTTCTTATAACCGATGTTCGCAATATTTGAATTTTACTGTAAAGCACTAAAAATTTATAAAAAGCCCATAAGCCAGCGCTATTAAGTGTTGCCTCAAAAACAGGCCAAATTTATAGTGCACTGACTTGAAAGAATGACTTTTTGCCTCAAAAACCTGTCATTGGCCCCATCGTGCAATGGGGAAAAATCTGACAAAGTCCGTAAGAGAAAAAAAGGTTACAGACAAAAATCCTCCTCGGTTTGATAATGGACCGAAAAAATTAGGTAGAAAATACATATTTTTAAATTGTCAAGCATAAAGTCTATAAAAAGCATACGACAGGCCAGCAACGCGGACCGGGGTCGTCTAGTAAATATATAAATAAATTTACAACAACTATCACTGTCCCACTTAAACTATTAACTTTGCTATTGTATCAGCGAAAGATGCTCTGAATTTGTTTAACTGTTCTCTGAACACTAGTGGCAATTTTCGTCGTTTTTAGTTGAACAGTAGTAACCTTCCTCGTTCCACTGATATGATTTATGTTGTTGGATAGAGTGGAGTACAACCTCATGTGGCGGTGAATGTGAAGTGGCGCACTGTTGTGTTTGAGAAAGTCAACGACCACAAGTTCATAATTCAATTTTGCAAATATTTACATGCAGAGCCATAAATATGCTCTGCGTTGAACTTTCAACACAGTGAAGGACAGTTTACAATAAAAACAAGTAAAAAAGTATCAGTCGGCTTTGCCGACAGAGATATACCCGATATACCCTCAGCCTGTGCAAACTGAATTACTTTTTTTTAGGGGGTTTCAAAATTTTGGTCGTATGAACCGACAAAAATGTTGATTAGGATTAAAGTTCAAACATTTTGCGGAAATGGTACTTAAAGGAATGGACCGACATAGACCATGGGGGTGCCATAGGGGTTTTTACACCCTTCGGGCTGTTTTCTCAAGAAAAATACCCCTGAAACAACTTTTACCATCGTAATTGAGGCAGCGAATGTAAGTTGCTTCAACAAAAATCAAAGTGATTCAATAGCAGGTCTTAAAGTGAACTTATCCAAAATTTTGTGTAGGAGGTACGGGAGGGTGTGGACAAATATAGTCCATATTCCAACCTGATCTATATCTGGTAGATATTATGAGAATGTGTAAAGTATGGACCAAATCGGTCACTCCCATCAAGAGTTATCGAGCGCACAAGTTTTGCGACAATTTTTGAACATTTGTGGGGGAGGTACCTGAAGGAGTGGACCTATATGGCCCATCTTCGAATTTAAATCGAATCTGGACAAAATATTTCGATACCCAAAATTTGAACCGAATCGATTGATCCGTTCATGAGTTATCGTGCGCACCAGCCAGCCAGACAGACAGACGAACGGACATTGCTCGATCTACTCAAAATTGTCTGAAACGGAAATCGTACAAACATACTTGGCGTCTAAAACCATTATTTCGATGAGGCACATTTTTGGTCGTATCAAAGTGTTAATACCCTCTTTAGCCTAAAGGCTGAGGGTATAATTACAAAAGAGAAAAACAAAACTTAAATAGTCAATAAGTTTGTCGTATACCCTGCACCAAGAAGAAAACTTAGGTCGTTAACACCGACTATTGCATCTCACCCAAAATCTATTACATCTGACAGAAGCTTGGTTTTGGGTGAAAATGCGGATGTGACAAACCGAGCACAAATGTAGTGGTCGTCAACACAGAAAAACGATACAAATACAAACAGCCGCAAGCCGTAACACGGTTGTTGTTTGGTTCCAGGTCAATCCGGTATCGAAGAACTCGTCGCCGTGGGATTGATCTATTTTCAATCAATCAATCAATCAAAATAGAAGTAGGTTGATGAAATTTTGGTAAAATCTATTGTATGTACGTAGGACTTTGGTATTGAAAACGAGCTATGTAGGTCCAGGTTTTGGTATAACCCCTATACAAAGTGACGCGTGACGTGTAGACGTTTTAAGAAATTTTTACGATATTTGTCCCATTTGACCCCCGAATTGGTTGTAATTTGGTATTTTGTGTCTCCAGAGGGTAAAAGGCATTTCAACCAAAAATTGTTTATATAGGTCCACGTTTATATATATATTTAGTCTGGTGTGGTACTACAAAACGTTCTCCCTGAAATTTGTCGGTATCGATCCACGTTTTGATATACCCCTGGTACATCCCAATTTTCGGTATTTTTAAGGTTTTAGCCTCATTATCACACCCAAGTGGCTGATATTTGGTATTTAGTCTTCTTCGGGAAACAAAACTTCCCCCTAGAAATTTGTCGGTATCGGATATACCTCCCACAGAAGCTACATCCCGATTCGATGCGGTATTTTCAAAGCTTTAGCCCCAATATACCACTAAAATGGCTGGAATTTGGTATTTAGTCTTCGTGGTATAAAACTTTCCACTTGAAATTTGTCGGTATAAGTTAACGTCTTCATTTAGCCCCCATAGAACGGTACTTCCCGACTTTCGGTATTTTGAAGGTTGTGGACTGGTTGTTAATTGGAATTTTGTGTTCTCAGAAGACAGAAAACTTACTCTGTTAAAGAGTATTGCTACATTTTCTTTCTTATGTGGATGTAACTTGGTATTTTAGGATCTCAATGGGTAGAAAACCCCCACGCAGAAAATTTTCTGTAAAAAGTGATTACCATCAGTTAGGATATTATTCTCCTCCAACCAATTATACTTAACGTAGAGAAAGAGCTTAGTAGTTACTAGTTGTTTATATTTACTTCAATACAGTGGTGGTGGAGGGTATCGGCTCGGCCGAACTTAACGCCTTTCATACTTGTTATACCCTCAGCCTTTAGGCTAAAGAGGGTATTTACACTTTGATACGACCAAAAATGTGCCTCATCGAAATAATGGTTTTAGACCCCAAGTATGTTTGTACGATATCCGTTTCAGACAATTTTGAGTAGCTCTAGCAATGTCCGTCCGTCTGTCTGTCTGTCTGGCTGGTGCGCACGATAACTCTCGAACGGATCAATCGATTCGGTTCAAATTTTGGGTATCGAAATATTTTGTCCAGATTTGATTTAAGTTCGAAGATTTGCCATATAGGTCCACTCCTTCAGGTACCTCCCCCACAAAAGTTCCAAAATGTTAGGAAAATTTGTGGGCACGATAACTCTTGAAGGGATTAACCGATTTGGTCCATACTTTGCAAATCGTGAAATTTCTACCAGACTTAGATGAGGTTTCAGTATGGACTCAATCGGCCCACTCCTTCGGGTACCTCCCGCACAAAATTTCGGATAAGTTCAATTTAGGACCAGCTCTCTAATCGCTTTGATTTTTATTGTAACAACTTGTATTCACTTCCCGCCATACGACGGTACAAGTTTCATCAGGGGCAAGTCCATACTTCCTGAGAAAATGGCCGGAAAGGTGCAAAAAGACCCTATGACACCTTGTGTAGTGGTTGGAGCGCAAGAAAACTATGCAACGGATCTGTCGATTCGGTCCAAAACATACTTTAAATTCGAAGATGGGCTATAGTGGTCCACCCCTTAAGGTACCTCTCCCACAAAAGTTCAAAAATGTTCGGAAAAATTGTGCGCACGATAACTCTTGAAGGGAGTGACCGATGTAATCCCATCTTTTGCACATCCTAATATATCTACCAGATATAGATCATGTTCGAATATGGACTATATTTGTCTACTCCTTCTGTACCTCTCAAACAAAATTTCGGATAAGTTTACTTTAAGACCTGCTCTCGAATCATTTTGATTTTTGTTGAAACGATTTGCATCCGCTACCTCCATTACGACGGTAAAAGTTTTTTCAGGGGCAAGTCCATATTTCTTGGGAAAACAGCCCGAAAGGTGTAAAAAACCCATATGTCACCATATGTGACGGTCGGAGAGCACGATAACTCTCGAACTGTTCAACCGATTTGGTCCAAGATTTGGTCTTCGCCATATTATATCCAAACTTAGTTTCATGGCAATACCCGTCCACAACTTTCGGTACTTCTCCTCAATATTTAAAAAATGTTACTAAAATGCTAGGACGATATCACTTGGATGGGGCAACCAATTTGGTCCAAACTTTGGATCTCCTAATATTTTATCAAAATTTAGTTTAACTTCTAATATGGCCCATATCGGTCCTCCCTAAGGGTACCTGCCCTACAAAAGTTCAACAATTGTATCTTAGTGCAGTTTCCTAATCCACATTTTTGTCGGCAAGTTCAAATGTCCAAAAAGGGCCACCAAATTCTGAAGAGACCTTAAATACATTCGATCTGTCCGGAGGTGAAAGTTTCGCTTCACATTAGCTGAGGGTATATATCTGTCGGCAAAGCCGACTGACACTTCTTTACTTGTTTTCTAACAACAAAGCTTCATAACTTTCAATGAAGAAGATGGTGCTGTCGTTTTTTCTACGTATTTTAATTTTTGCAATGAATTAACGCAGCCAATGCAATGTGGTCGGGAAAAGCGGCCAAAAATACTTGTTGTGCAGATATCAATACGAAAATTTCAGTAAAGGTTAGTTTAGCAACACAAATGAAAAAAAGCAAAAACCAAAAATCAACATAGGTCCAAATTTAGGTAGCCCCATAGAACGGTACCCCCAGATTTTTGGCATTTTGGGGGTCTTGACCACCCTTGACCCTTGTGTTAGAAAATCTTCTTGCAAACAAATTTTTGAATTGGCTCCACGTTTTTATGTGGCCCCATATAATGGTACAGCCCGATTTTCGGAATTTTGAAGGTTTTATATAAATTATTAATTCGAAATGGCCGAAATGCCATTTAATCATTCCTGGAGGTATCGTTGGGGGGAAAGAGTGGGAACATAACTAAAACGTTACAAGAAATTTAATTATACTGAATTACACTGAAGAAATGATAGAAGTCTCCCTTGTCCCGTATGGGATGTTTGTGGAACAATTATTATTATTAAGAAATGACATTAGAAAAGTACTTCAGCAACCACTGTGCAATGTGAGTACATAAGAAGTGGTTTAAAGGCATGTACCTCCGCAACCGATATCAAAAACTCGTTTGCTAACAGTAATGATCTGTGGCCCAATTACAGGTTGTTATAGTTCTTGTAAATAAAAGTATTACGACGATAAGACGATCAGAATCGATTCGTGGTATCTGTCATCCCAAATATCTTCCACAGTTTTACAAACACTTATAAGAATATTCTCAATTCTACACCAACATATCACTTGCTTTTCTTTAACAAATCCTCTGTCATCAACCAAATGCTTATTTCATTGAATTTACTTCTTCTGTAGCCCAGAAGTAGTGCCTTAATGTTGATGCCCTATGAACATAAGCAGATTATATGCGAGTATATCTCACAAGTCCTATTATTTAAGTTTAGTTTTCAACATATATGTCCCCCATATGACATGTCCTCGAACTCGAATAAACAGTAATTGTACATTTGTGCATTATGTGGGGTGGAAGTTCAACAGCTTCTAGCGACACTTAGGTCACTTGAGGGGTGGTGGTTAATAGCAATTGCAAGGAAGAATTAAGTAAAGTTGGTTATTGGGTATTTCTTGCAATTTGTTAGGGCAAAGATAACAAAGACAGTTGACATTGTACCCCACATTGGATATGGCCTGCCTTAGTTTATGTATGCAATGAATGTACCAAGTGTCTCGTATATTATTATTAGCTGCTATCAAAGAAGTTTAAAAATAAGAATTCGCAATTGTCTTAACATTTGGGGTGTGATCAGTTGGTGTTATAGGTGAAATTGGGGGAGTGAAAGTAATTTTCCTGAGATTTTTTTTTAATAGTTTGATATTGTAAAATATGCCAACTAAAGTATATTCTATAGTTAATGTTCAGACGTTTCAACACAAACGGCTAGTGAACACACATTTTATATATTTTTACATTTGCAACATTTAATAATCATAATTAAAAGTTTTCCAGCCCCAAGGCAACATTGCGCCACTTTATTTTCATTCCCAAAACACATATTGAATACACTTCAGTGAAATGAAAAACAAATAAATACTTCACCCTAAATTACAAAATGTTTGTAGAGTCAAATGTAATTAAGGCCGCAGAACAAACTAGGCCTATGTGAATTTTAATACTGCGTCACTTTCCTTTCTCGGCAAAAGGCAAAAGTTTAGCAAATGCAAATGGTGTCAAAAATTTTCAAATGAAGAATGAACACCCGCAGCAGTTTGTTTTTCTCCCAATTAGCATTAGGCAGCAGCAGGCACCGTGGCATTTGAACGAAGCTTACAATTGGAAAGCACTAACAAGTGTGGAACTTTTTAGTAATTATCTGACATAAAGTAGTTGGGGAAAAGAAATCTCTATGAAATGAAATGTAGAGGTATGTTCTACTAATCAACACTGAACACAAAACATGAATTAACAAAAAATTAAAATATCAGAATTTGCTTACAACTGCAATTATAACTTGCTCATTTGGTTTACTGAGCTCAGCACATGGCTTTTAAAAAAAAAAGTCTTATCGACAATGCCAGGCATTAAATATGTAGGTAAATACGTTTAGTCAACAAAAACAATGAGAAGTATATAGTTCAAATAAAAAGCTACCACTCACTAATTTTTTTCTAGTAAGTTTTGGAGTTTTGTCATAAATAATCATAGATAGATAAATTAATTGTGGTGGAGTGGTTCATAATTTTGCGATAAGAAGCGTCATAAAGGCAGGAAGTTAAAACGAATATGATTCAGCAAGATATAATAGATATGCATGTATGTAGTCACAGACGTCGTCGAAGAGACAACGGAGACTTCTCTCATGATGGTGATAAGGGAGCTATTTTTTGTCGCAAAGTCTGAACGTAATGTTGTCCGACCTGGGAATCGAACCCAAGGTATTTAGTGTGCAAGTTCTTAGTGGAATTCTGTAGCTCATTTCTTGATTACACTATTAATTTTACATTTTGATTTTACCGGGGGTTCTTACCATAGCACTTGACAGGTTTTTAGGCAAAAAGTAGATTTTTGCAATTTTAATAACGCGAGTTTTCTAATTTGATTCGAAGAAAGAACATGTCAAATTCTATGGATGTACAATTTGTTTTCAAAAATATTTAAAACTCGCGGTATAGTTAAAAATTAAATTCGAAGACAAAATATAAAATATTAAAAAACGTTAAAACTCAGACCCTAATTTAAACGCAATTTGTAAGAGTTTGGTAATAATCAAATACATAGATATTATATCTAGTGAAATGGTGGCGTTGTGTACTTTCTGTTTTAAGAAATAATGCTCTTCAAAATGTTTGTTACAGCGGAAAAGGTACACATTTTTTCTAAAAAATTATAGAAATGTCATAAGATTTTCCCGTTTTTATACCTCCACTAGGGTGTCCAAAAAACCGGTTTTTCCAAACAAAACGGTTTTCGGTTAACTGTAATTTTCAATATTTTCAAAAACCGGTTTTCGGTTTTCAAAAATTTTCAAAACCGGTTAACCGGTTTAAACCGGTTTTGTTTAAATAAGTACAAATTTGCTCATAATTGATAAATATTTGATTAAAATTGTGCGGCAAGGGGTAAATTAAGTATAACGACTTCGTTATTATATAATTATCTCATAATATCCTTGTTATTTGACAATAAACCTCGAAGTGGGGACAGCAAAATTAGGACCGAAATTCTGTTCTATGAATAGTAAAAGCTCTTACAAATATAAAATTGTGTACCAAAAGAATTGAGTTTACATTTTATTATGTTCGGATTCTTCGTCTTGCTTTGCCAATCTCAAACTATCGTAAAATTATTGAAAATTCGGCGGCAATTTGATTAATGACTAAGTTGAACCAAACATTCGTTTTATATTGTAGATACTATAGCTATATTTCCTAGTTCACTGCATTAGTTTCAAAATGTATGAGCAACTTCATAAAAACTAACGTGTGATATAACATATACGCAGATTTTTCATACAAATAATGTGTGTACCATTGGAACTGCGTAGTGAATTTAATTGGCACAACTCTACATTTTACACACAATATTTTTCAAATTTAAAGGTATGTGACATTTAAAACTTTGCCGTACCTTGTGTTAGTTAATTTAGTTTACCTTCAAGAATACAATTGTAATGAAATATTAAATATATTACTATTTTTTTAAAACCGGTTAACCGACACAAATAACCGGTTTTTTCGGTTAACCGAAAATAACGTTTTTGGCGAAAACCGGTTTCGGTTTTGTAACTCAAAACCGGGTAACCGGTTAACCGGTTTCGGTTTTGGACACCCTACCCTCCACCATATGTCATTCCGTTTGTAACACGTCGAAATATTCGTCGGAGACCCTATAAAGTATATATATTATTGATCAGCATAAAATTCTATGTCGATTTGACCATGTCCGTCCGTCCGTCCGTCTGTCTGTCTGTTGAAATCAAGATACAGCTCGCAATTTTAAAGATAGAGAGTCAAAATTTGGTACAGAAGTTTTTAGTACTTGCAGGATGGTTGGTATTGAAAATGGGATATATCGGTCCACGTTTTGATACAGCCCCCATAGAACGGTACCTCCCGATTTTCGGTATTTTTAAGGTTTTAGCTTCATTATCCTACCAAAATGGCTGCAATTTGGTACGTTGTCTTCTTTAGGGGTATAAAACTTTCCCCCAGAATTTTGTCGCTATCGGTCCACACCTTCATATAGGCCCCATAGAACGGTACCTCCCGATTTTCGGTATTTTTAAAGTTTTAGCTTCATTATCACACCAAAATGGCTAAAATTTGGTACATAGTCTTCTTTACGGGTACAAAACTTTCCCCCAGAATTTTGTCAGTATCGGTCCACACCTTTATATAGCCCCCATATAACGGTACCTCCCGATTTACGGTATTTTTAAGGTTTTAGCTTCATTATCCTACCAAAATGGCTGAAATTTGGTACGTAGTCTTCTTTAGGGGTATAAAATTTTCCCCTAGAATTTTGTAGGTATCGGTTCACACCTTCATATAGCCCCCATAGAACGGTACCTCCCGATTTTCGGTATTTCGAAGGTTTTAGCTTCATTATCACACCGAAATGGCTGAAATTTGGTACTTAGTCTACGTTGGTGGTATAAAACTTTCCCCCAGAACTTTGTCGGTATCGGTCCATGCCATCATATAGCCCCCATAGAACGGTACCTCCCTATTTTCGGTATTTTGAACGTTGTGGCCTCAATATGCCAACGAAATGGCTGAAATTTGTTATTTAGACTTCGGGGGTACTCAAACTTCCCCTTTAAATTTGTCGGTATAGGTCCACGCCTTCATATAGCCCCCATGGAAAAGTACCTAACGATTTTTCGTATTTTGAAGGTTGTGTCTTCAATATTCCACCAAAATGGCTGAAATTTGGTATTTAGTCTTCAATGTGATATAAAACTGTTCGCCAGAAAAATGTCTGTACAGGTCCACGCTTTCATATTGCCCCATTTCTGACTAAAATTCGTCGGTATAGGTCCACGTTTCGATATAGCCCCCATAGAACGGTACCTCCGGATTTTCGTAATACTGAAGATTGTGACGTCAGTATCCAACCGAAATGGCTGAAATTCGTTATTTCGTCTTCCAAGAGTTATAAAATATTCCATAAGAGTATTATCAGTATAGGTCCACGTCTTCCTATATCCCCATAGAAGCTAACTTCTTGATTTTTAGTATTTTTTTAGTTTTAGCCACATTCTCTTACCGAAATATAGGAAATTTGGTATTTTGTCTTCTTTGAGCCTAAAAATTTTCCGTCAGAAATTTGTCGGTATAGATCGACGTTTTGAAATAGCCCCCATAGAACGGTGCCTCACATTGTTTTACCGAAATTGCTGAAATTTAGTATTAAGTCTTCTTCATACACGAAAGGAAACTAATTATTCCATTTTACTTCAATACAACTTGTGGTGGAGGGTATAACAAGTTCGGCCCGGCCGAAGTTAACGCCTTTCTTACTTGTTTAACAATAAATAAGAGTTAATATACATATGTTCAAAACAATGAGTCTATTAATAATTGCATTTATTTTTGGTGTCATGTATTAAGTTAAGTATTAAGCTGGAGATCCTCGTCAATATACTTCAGAGGTAGGCTTAAAATCACAACTAGAGTATATACATAAGTATCATTCAATTCAGTGATATCACTTCGGTAAGACCAACGTAGTTAAATGACAAAAGAAAGCGAATACAATCGGAAAACCTTAGAAAATATAAGAAAATATCTTAAAAATATTGTTGTATTTGTTTACAAATACATACATATTTATTTCAGCACAGAGAACATAGCCAAAGCGGTTGTAACGCTGTGGAAACTACAACTATAAAATTTTTTAGGAAATCCAATCTTCCCGCAATAATGTACTAAAACGCCACGGCCAAAATTGCGGTAAATAAATACATGTGTCCATGGAATATTTAAGGCCTCGTCGCCTGACTTCCTTGCCGTGCTTTATTTCTGACATAATACAAATAAAAGAATAAAAAAGGTCGAGCCAATTTCGAACAAGGTTGCCCGCCCCTTTCTTCTATATTCTTTTATTTTTATTATGTCAGAAATAAAGCAAGGCAAGGAAGCCAGGCGACGAGGCTTCTTATGTGTCCAGGTCTTTAGATCCTTTCCTTTGAACAAAAGTTCAAAATTACAGCTTCAATTCTTCACTCTAATTTTTTGAGTAATTTATTAGAAGATGTGATTAGCTGAGAATTGATCCATGCAGAGGAAACGTTGAGACATCATGGCGTCATCCACTTGTATTTTTTGTATAGGCAGATAGAATTCAGAAGTTGTGCAGTGATGGGAAAAACGCCGAGACGCATGTCCACTTTGTTGGTCTTTAATCTGTTTCTATTAATATTCCAATCGTTGTTGTTTTCATAAAGAAACCAATTGTAGTTATTTCCCTAAATGCATCTGTCTGTATACCAATTTTGGAGTCAAAATTCCAAATTCTGGTTCCCTATCGTGGATATTTTCCTAAATTGTTTAGAAGCAAGCAAAACTCTGGCAAACACTTTTGAATTCTTCTATCTATATATGTAAATATACAAAAACTCTTAAGCCTTGTAAAAACTTATTCTTTTCACAAAAAATCAATGAACACAATTGTCCCAATATACATTTTTATACCCTCAGCCTCTAGGCACACTTTCATACGACCAAAATGTGCCTCATCCAAATCAATTTCTTTGTCCCCAAGTGTGCTTTTAATCAGATTCAGACAATTTGGAGTCCGTCCGAATCGGATCAACCGATTAAGTCCAAAATTTGAACCTCATAATATTTTGTACAAAAGTAGAGCAATTTCGGGTACCCACCCACACAGTTTAAGACCTGCTCTCAAAACATTTTAATTTTTTTAAAACAAGTTGTGTTCGGGGCCCCTGTTTCGACATTATGTTTAATTCAGGGGCAAGTCCATACTTCTTGAGAAAACTGCTTAGAAGCTATTAAAAACCGCTACTGCCACAATTTGGAATGGTTGTGCACGACAAATTTCGAGACGGGTTCTGCGTTGGTCCAACTTTGTAAGGTTTCAGCGAGTCTTGGATAAAGTTCGAAAATGGTCCACTACATTCGGCACCTTCACCATAAAAGTTCAAACTTTTGCGTTAAAATAGTAGGCACGAGAGCTTTGGTTTTAGTAATATTTTGAGAAAAATCATTTTAAGCTCGCCATATCGGGGCGCTCCTTAGGGTGACTCACCCACTAAAGTTCAACATATTTTTTAAGTGCAGTCTGTCCGAGGATCCTTTAGTTTTTTTCCGATCAGTTTTTTTCTTTTGTCTTCCCAAAGTCGTAGAATAAATAGGAAAATTCCTAGAAATATTATGCATCCATTGAAAGTACTTATTTATTCTATAGCGTCCTATTTTACCCTAGATACAATCATTTTGATTTTCTATGCTAGATGCAGTCGGTTTAAATCAACTCTTCTGCCTTTATTCAAAAAAATAATAAGCAGGAAATTCCTTCTTCGTTCAATAGACATTTTAGAAGAGTGCAAAATAGCGTTTATTTTCTAACGTACGCTGTATCTCTGAAACTTATTCGAAGTGAAACAAAGAGACCAGTTTAACATAATCTTAACGAACACCACTGCGGTGGAACATAAATTATATCATGAAAAATGGTTTATATATGTATATATTTTTTTTTTGCAAATTTTAAGCACAATAAAGAGTTTGTAATTTTTATAATAATCAGAATAGCTCACTACAAAAACGAGTTTATTTATTGTTGAATTAATGTTATCAAACAATTGAAAATCAAAAAATCACAAGAAATGTATTTCTAGATGTTGTTCATAAGCCAAAGTATTGGACGTTTTATGCCACAAACATTCAATAAATATGACATTGTTCTGAAGTCAGTAACACTATAGTCGGTGCAAATTATGATTAGACCCTTCAAAACGACTCTAAACTTGACATCAACTGTGCCGAAAATGAATCATATATTTTGGACAATAGGTATACAGATGTAGTTAAATTATACTCTGTAATACTTCCTCCAATACTTTACTTTTCATATTTCTCGACAAATTTAAAACAGTATAAAGTTTTAGGAAGAAATGAAAAATGTGTGTAGCATAAGCTAATATCATATGCAAACCAAAATCATGACGATCGGTTTATTAGTTTTCGAGCTACAGTTGACACCGCAAAACGCTTCAATAAAAATATTGTTTGGTAGATGGTCAATTGCCACAAAACTACGTAATATTTTTCAACAAGAAAAATTCAGAAAGTAGATTAAGATGTGCTCTTTCAGATGAAAAAAAAAATCTACTAAAAACTTTTCATATTTTTCTTAAAAAAAAAAAAAAATCATGAAAAATGTCTTTAATTGGGCTTTACAACTGGGGTTCACCCCTTAAAAGCGGGCCTGTAAATCCCAACAAATTGTAAAAAATTCTACGCGGGGGTTGACAATTTTTAACCGTGATGGTCGTGTACAAATATTAAGAAAAATTTTTTGGGAAAACAAAACTTTGTTCGTTATAAACGTAGTTTCTTATAACCGACTAGATGCGATGAGTTTTTTAAAATATATAAAAACCTTGTCTTTAAGCGAGACAGATTTTTTTTTAATTTTTTGCCTGACTGTTGGGTAAAGATCGGTCAATTTTTTCGTTAAAATCGAAACAGTTCACATTTCTTTTCATATAGAATTTTTAATTTTTTTTCGCTTAATGACAAGGATATTATGTTCTTAAAACGCCCACAAAAATATACGAAGATCGGCCCATTCGTTTTCGTGCTATCGTTGGCACCACAAAATGCTTTTACAAAAAAAGGGGTTCTAAAGTACCACAACACTATACGATATTTTTCAACAAGAAAAATTCAAAAAGTAGTTTAAGATTTGCACTTTGTGCATAAAATGAGTAGTATTCGGTCTGCACAACTAGGGATAACCCACTAATTGACTAGCTGCCAGCTGCTGACTAGATACTAAGATGTCATCCTCGGCAGCGTTACCGACTGTAACCTAGGGGATTTTGGGGTTTAATTTTTTTAATTTGTATTTTTTACCATGCGTTGTTTTCACGAGTGTGCCGTAAGAGAGTGGATCATCGTACTTAGTGACGACTGGCGTAGACTAGGCTACTTATAATATTGTTCATCAAGATGTGCCCTATCTTTGAAATTTAATATTGGCTTTAAAAGATTTTTCACTAAAATAAAAGTAGTTGATGCTGTAATTACACATCATTGATATACATAATATTATATATGTATGTGATATCACATATTTGTTTACCAAACAACTTGGATATTGTCCATGATAATAGTTATCATTAACTTTCAGCCAGCCATCAAAGAGTACATCACTTGGAGGCTGTAAGTTCAGAGCTAAACTGGCAGAGCAAAAAAAATAATAATGCGAATGTGTTCATTGACTTCAGACATTCGCCATTACCATCATCAGGCAAGCAAGCACTCACTCTTAATGTATAAACATTTTTCGGTAGTTAACTACGTACTAACCAAAAAACCTATAGATGGTTATCCACTTTGCCCGCACCATTTACTGCCTTATTATGGGATCAAACCTCTTTGGAAGAGAGCACACAAAAATGATTTTTTATTATGGTTATTGCGTAAGCTATGGCAGGGATTTGAAGAGCATATGTTGTTGTATTTGGAAAAAACTGATGCGTTAGTATCTCGCATTTATGGCCAACAATGTTTTGGGGCAAAACATTTGGCCAAGTTTGACCGAAATTATGTCTATAAGAGTACACTTAAACAATAATCGTTTATCAGGTATTTTATGCTTATTCTAAGTGTCCACAAAACCAAAACTAGATAGCAAATGGCATAGAGGAATATTTCAAATGAAACGAAAAGAGTTAGGAAATGTGTATATTTTAGGAAAATGATGAACGATATATTTATAATTTTTCAGAGAAAAGAAGCTTTGGAATATCTTTTAAATGTTCCATCATTTTTATATCACTTAAAAAAACTTTAAAATTCAATTCCTTTTTCTATTACCTTTAAAGTAATTAAAAAAAGAATGAAAAAGGAAACTCTTAAAATCATAAACATTAAATTGGCCTATTTGCCTAATTAAATTTCTCTTTCAGCTAAGAGCTGTATTTGTGATTTCGCAGACAATTGTTTGTTTGTTTTCCTTTTGGATTATTTTCGAAGATTTATTTGCGTTGTTGCAATAAATTTTATACAAATATTAAATGATCAAATTACTAAAATAATGGCGTGAATAAAAGAAATAAGTTAATGAGGAATATATTGTTTCGGATTATAATTTTAATCATTAAATAGTTCTTTAAATTACAACTAAAAAAACTGATGAATGGTAGTGAACTACAATCCTTTAATTGAAACAAGGCGAAAAACAATAAGGTGTGATATTTATGATATACATAAATACATAATTCGACGAGAAAATGTAGCTAAAACAAGTAAAAAAGCGTTAAGTTCGGCCGTGCCGAACTTTTTACACCCTTTACCATAAAACCAGGGTTCGGAGTCGAAGTATTTTTGGCTCGACTCCGACTCCAGACAAGTTTTTCACGACTCCGGCTCCGACTCCGCGTCGACTCCGGGTAAATTCCTGTACCATTAAAAATGAAAAAAAAAAGTGCACAAATATTTAACTTTTTCCCATATTTGGGCCCATATAGGCTAATCTGTTTTTTTTCTAATATATTATTTAGAAAGGGCATTCTTTCGAATGTAATATATGTATATTTGTGTAAAAAATATTAGAATTTACGAAAATTATGGATAGAAAAGGTAAAATCTTCAATGTTTGGCTTTAAAACTGAAGTTTTTGGTCTTAAACGGTAAACACAACTTGAAAAATAAAAGAGACTTCGAGACTTCAAAGGATAGTAAATACTCTATAACTTAGCAGAATATATGTACCGTTTGCTTATATGTTTTCGTATAACTTTCTTTTAAAAAAGTAATGATTTTCGAAAAACAATGGTGTCCCGAATTTAATGTTATATTTCTAAAATATAGAAAAAAATTGCCCGGAGTCGGAGTCGAGTTATTTTTTTTTCGACTCAGACTCCGACTACAGCAAGATTGCTCTACTCCGACTCCGAAACCCTGCATAAAACATTAGTTAGTTTTCTTTTCTGTTCACAATTTTATGTGGATATATTTTGTGACCACGGATACCCATATGCCTACATAAATGTATCAAAAAATGTCTTCAATCATGCGACAACTTTATATGGGGGCAATATTAAAGTGTGGACTTATGTTGACAATTGTTGGTGGACAAGTTTTGTGACCACTGGGAACCTCAAACGTCAACTTACAGATAGATGGGTGAACACTTGTAGCTAAACTCCTCACAACACCTAAAATCGGGAATTAACGTCATATGGGGGCTATATCAAAACATGGTCCTATGTTAACAATCTTTTATGGAGAAGCTTTGTGACATCAAACGTTAAATTATAGATTATTCTGCCAAAATACCTGAAATCAGGGGAATCGTAACATAGGGGCCTCACCAACTCATGGACATACATACTTATGGTTGACAATTTTCGGTGGAGAAATTCTGTGACCACTTGGAACCTCAAATGTCAAATAACACTCAGTTCGGTCAAAAAGTAGCCAAAATTCTCAAAATATAAAATCGAAATGGGGGCCATACCAAAACATGGGCCAATATTGACAAATTTCAATGGAGAGGAGTTGCGACCACTGGGAATTTTTTGCTGGAGTAGTTTTGTAACCACTGAGAACCTCAAATGTTATATACAGAAAATCTGGAAGTACCGTTCTATGGACACCATAGTACATAGAAGTAGTTCTGTGACCAATGGAATGGCATCGCTGATGGGAGCTAAACCAAAACACAGACCTATGTTGTCAATTTTTGGTACCGATGTTTTGTGATGGGAACATCAAACGTCAAATTATAGGTAGTGAGGTCAAAAAATGTAGCCAAAATTCTCAATATACCGAAAATCGGCATTTATCTTTATATGGTGGCTATACCGAAACATGGACCTATGTTAACAGTTTTTGGTGGAGGAGTTTTGCTACCAATGGGAATGTACCGAAAATTCAAAATACCGAAATTTGGGATGTACCGTTGTATGGGTCGAGAAATTTTTTCGCCACTGAAAACCTCAGATGGCAAATAACAGCTAGTTTGGTTAAAAATTTTAGCTAAAATCCTCAAATTTCGAAAATCGGGGGTACCGTTATATGGGGGCTATACCAAAACAACGACCTATGGCAACAATTTTTGGTGGAGATGTTTTGTGGCCACCGAAAAACTAAAAAATGTCAGGTAATTCGGTTTAGAATTGTAGCTAAAATCTTCAAAATACCGAAAATCGGGAGATACCGATATATGGGGACTATAGCAAAACCTGAACCTATGTTGACAATTTTTGATGGAAATATTTCGTGTTCGCTGGTAATCTCAAATGTCAAATTACAGGTAGTTCGGTTAAAAGTTGTAGTTAAAATCCTCAAAATACCGAAAATCGTGAGGTATCGTCGTTATGTGGGGGCTATACCAAAATATGGTATAGCCCCACATACCGTTACCGCCCGATTTCAAGTTTTTGTAAGATTTTTATCCACATTTATAATTTAGCATTTAGGATAGACATATGTTCATATTTTGGAATAGTCCCCATTAAAAGATACCAGCCGCTTTTAGGTATTTGCCCGTCATTTTGCATTTACGGTTCATAGTGGGTAAAAACTTCTCTATTAGAAATTGTTGTGGTAGGCCCAATATTGAAAGGGGCAAATGAATTTGCATTTCTTATTGATGTATGTTTTGTCCGTTGACCACTTGTAAGGGATGATATTTTACAGAAACCATAAAACTAACAAAACTTCTGGAAGAGCAACAGACGAATGGATGTGCAAAGAGGAAAGAAACCTCAGCAAACGCCATATTGAAAGCAAACGCCGCATTGGTTATTCCAGCAAACCTGCTGGTGCCATTACTATCCACCCATCCAAGCGGAAGAGGACATTGAAAGCGTTTGCGACAGAAATACCTGATTGTTCCAAAAGTAGCACGGACTCATCCTTGGGAGGATGTTAATACAGGATCCATCAGCAAAAGGAAACATAACCCAACCGACATAACAAGACGCTTTGTTATAAGCTCAAAGTTCACCGTACCCCCATGTTCAACATCATGTGCTGGATCGCGTTCTCCTTGTTGCCATGGAAGATGAACTACATGGGTCGACTAAATCACCAAATATCGAGAACTCGTTTGTGCAGGATTTCATGAGCAATTATGCTCAATTAAAAACAGCCTTCAGCAATGGTAAAACTGAGATTAAAGAAACAGGCGGCTGCAGAGACGTCATGAAATATTTATTCCGTCATTTCACTGAGAGGAGTTAGATCCGTTTTGTATAAATTAACCAGATCTCAAACACCTGAAAACCCAGAACAGATAGCGAAAAATCTGTTCATTCATTTCTTACTCATGGGTTAATCATTGGTTCAGGAGTCTATTGTTCCGCCCTGAATACCAAAAATCCCAGAATTGATCAAAGCAACCAGTCCTGTAAGGACGCGATCAAAGTTATACAAGATTTATACAACTCCCAGAGACAACCTCCCACTGAGATTCGCGTTGACTTTTTTAACTTGTTAAACATTCTGTCTAATCTTAAATAAAAACTCATCAAAATAAGACACCGGGATATAAGGTTTTAAAAAGGGCATCACCCTAAAATGTTCATTATTTTTTCTCAATCTGACATCTTCGTTCCATTTCTTTGTTTTCATCCCCTTTTCTTTCGCTCCTGTATTTCAATATGAAATAAAACTCTTAATGCCAAAGTAGAAAAAAACAAAATACTTACAAAGTTCTCAAGTTGTTTGCAATTGTATTTAACTTTATTATTTAGCTTTAACAGTTATATTTGCTTATGTATTTTTGTTGCTACTGTTGCCTTTTCTCATTTAAATGCTACTCGACATTGTATTTTGGTTTTTCTTCTTTAGGTTCCTATGAAAATTTTTCCCTCCAAACACCAAATAAAAAACAATTTGAACAACAGTTTTAGCATTAAACACGTTTCGGTCAAATAAACGTAATAAAGTTTTCGCATTCTTGGTAAAATAACATTTTCTAACCACCATCCATCCATCTGGAGAGTAGAAGAAGCGAATTAAATCAACAAATTTAATATTCATTCCATTCTTTTAACTGAATTCTATTATTTGGAACCAAACCAAAAAAAATAAACGAATAAGCAAAAACCAAAAAGAAGACAACATCTGTACAAAAAAGATGTAATGATGATGAGTTGATAAGAGACTCATTACAGGGGATTGCCATAAGCGTTGTTAGTGCTTTCTACCTCTAAAGGATTTCTGTTTAACAGTATTGTTTTAAATATATATATATATATTTATAGGACTTGTATAGAAACCCTATATTTGGAAAAAATGTTTTGAATATGTCCACAAAATATTCCATGCCATTTTTTGTTGTTGTTTAACAAAATCAAATGTTTGGCTTAGCTCCAGCCAAAAGACTAACAAATGCACAGACAAACAAACCGTAATAACAATAAAGTACCAATAAAAGAACAAATAATGCCATGTTAAACAAATCTCAACAAAATTCATGAACAAATTTTAGAAATTTCATTATAACATTTAACATACGTAAGGATGAATCTGAATGTGGTAATTTTCTACTTTTAAATGTACTACGCCTGTGGCTTTTGTCTCTTTTTGGTAATTTCTTTTGATTGCTTAACAAAAAATTGAAAGAATTTACTTTACGAACTTAATGAAATACAAATCACAAGGGACCATGTGTTAACTAGCTGAGTTTAAATAACACTGTACAACACAAAAAACAACAAAAATTATTATTCGGCCAGATTATGAAAGAGGACCGAAAACAAGAAGACACGTGCATCGGCGTTTTGAAAGTTTACGTCGGGAAGTAACCTAAATAGGCGTGGCAATTTCCGCCCATTTCAACAGGGTTTGAAATATTCGACATCAGATTCCTTGGAATCCTTGCATTTTAGGTATAAAGTGTCTTTGGCAATATTACCCCCCTTTGGCCCCTTTTTCAAAAACGTTAAAATGTGGTCGTATCAGATCAAAATATTCTACAAAATTATTTGTCATAAATTTTACTATAGGTCCCCGAATACACCAAAACTCTAAATCGTACCTAAACGCCAGGAATCTGCCAAAAGTAAAATCACGGTTTAGGGTTAATGTTGTACTTTATCTAAGTTTTAGTTTCAGAAGATTATGTGTGCTCGATCCAAACTGTTTTTGAAATATCCATGGTGAATATATATAGGGAAAATATCGGTAACCCAGATCGGACTTTGTAAAATTACGTATTTTAGTACTATGAAAATATAATTAATTCAGTCGATTTTATCAGAGCTGGAGTAGCTGCCATCATTATAGTATTTAGGACCATACCAAAATCATGGATGTTAGGACTCTCAGATATATATACACTGGACAATAGCCGTAGACTATCCCCGCATTTGCACATACAATATCAGAAACCTATGACTTATCCTGATGACGTAATATAGTACTAAAATACGTAATTTAACAAAGTCCGATCTGGGTTATCAATATTTTCCCTATATATATATTCACCATAGATATTTCAAAACAAGTTCGGATCGAACAGACATAATCTTCTAAAAGAATTTATAATGAAAAATATCAATAAAATATATTTTGTGGCCGTAGATAACGAAAATGTGAATAAAAACGGTAGAAGATGAAGATGTTAAATTTTATAGCTACAAATCTCTTTTGTTCAGAGAATGAAATGAAATTTGATTTGGAACATTTCTTCTTTTGACATAGTCCCCATAAAATGGAATTATTTTAGGAGATTTTGACTCAGTATAGAATAAATTTTTATTAAGAGTCTAAAAGTAAAAGTAAAAGTCTAATTTTGTAACCTCGTTTTCTTAACAAAGTATTTTACTTAGATATCTAGTTTGTTTTGGTACATACAGTGAAATTTTGAGTAGAATATTTCTTCTTTTAACACCTTTCGTCTAATACTGCATTTCATCTTACTTTCATACATCAACTCGAAAAAAGAACAAAAGAAATTTATTCAAAAACAAGTAAGCAAAGCCTATAGTCTGAGAGAACCGACCATGTGATACTCTACATCACTACCAGTGAGTATTATTATTAAGTAAATCAAAATTCCATTATGGAACAAATAAACTTATTGTAAGAAATTACATTTATCACCTTATCATATCCAGATTACATAAGATTAAAATAATTGTTTCACAAACATCCCTAAATGCCAAAGGAGACTTCTTTCACAACAATGATTGCTCCCCAATTAATTTTGGATCAATGATATGGAGAAGTTTTACATGGCTGAGGGGTATTTTTCCACCGTTGAAAATTTGATATTGCCTGACCCATACCATTGCACCACGGTGGCTCCAATAAATATTGGTACCATGGACATTTGAAGATGTTGTAATATACGCAATGATTTTTTCGCATTTATCATATTAAATGTCTCGAACTTCTATTCCTAAATAATCTGAAAATATAAAATTGCCCATGTTATGACATTTCATATAGGGTTCCTCGGTGATGCAATTGCATGCTGAATGTCCGGGTTCCATTACCAAGCTAGGCCACATCAAATTTTCAATGGCTCCTTTACCTTCACAAAAATTAATATTTCAAAAAAAAACTTTAAAGTTACTGACACCAATAACATTAAAAATTATAGTTGGCGAAGCGAACCCATGCAATATATGTATAAAAGATCCAATTGAACTACTACGATAGGGCTCCACGTAATTTGAAATAATGCAAAAACTGGGAGGAAAATGTGGTTCTATACACAGAACCCATTATATATTAGGCAGTAGGCCTATTATCTATCTGACACATTACTGTAATATGCATCAGGGGAAAGGTAAATAGTTCTTCTTCTATATGTAGACTACTATGCCCTCCAGGAATTAAAATAAGGATCAAAATTTAAATTTTTATATTTTTCATACAAAAGTAATGGCCCATTTCACCCGCTAAATAATATCAAATCATCATCCAGAAGCTGTAGACAACTTCTTCGACCTAAACTCTTACATCGTGCAAAATTTCGTGACTATTGCGCTACAATTGCGACCTCTAGCGTGTTAATCATAAACATTAACACCACAAACAAATAACTGGATATATTAGGCTGTAACTCTGTTATCTTACCATGTAAACTAACACAATTGATATCAATATAAAGGTCAGAAGTTCGCCTTCCAATTACTATTTACGTTGGCGGAATATTTATTTTAGAAATAAATATATAAGATGTATATTAAACATTTTAACAATTTTCACACAAAAATTTTGGTCCATATTATCTGATCACCATGTCAAATTGAAAGCTTCTTCTTTGTCATATACTCTTGCCTTATTTAAAATTTCGCGTTGATCGGACTATTATTGCGACCTACAGAGCCGCTACAAAATTGGATAAATATTATGTTTTTGGTCTATTTCACCCGCTAAATATTTAACGATCACCACAATAAAAATAGGGATCTATTCCGGCCTGGAGTTTGCTTGCAATTTATAATGGACAGACGGACGGATAGACACACATCTCAAAATTGCTTTATCTCATCGAGATATGAAGATTGGTATACCACATTGGGGGTCTCCGACGAATATATCGCGGAGTTTCATGAATTTTTACCAAAACAAACTTATAAAACCCTTTCCACATAGTGGATTTGGATATAAATATGTTTTTAATTACAGAAGCAATAATAATTGTTGATTGTAGCGGCAACTTTATTTTGCTTGCCAACGTACAAATCTTAATCACGGCGCACAGTGGTTTAGAAATCGATTTTCCTGGCCAAAACCCCCATTTTTGCTGTCACCGATTGTTATTTTCTATATGGGATTCGATAGTAAACATATTGAAACTAAGAAAGGCAAAAAATTAGATCAAAATATTGGAAGGTATGGGCGTAGTGTGCTCCTAAAGACGAATAATGTTTCCGAATTTTGGAAAATACGTAATTTTTGCAAATATCTGGAGAAAAAACAGCTATATCGCAGAAACTATAACATATCGTCTGCTCCGTCGGAAAAGGTCGTAAGTCCCTCTGATAAAATTTTTCAGGAGGAAGAAAAAACATTCCAGCGCTTTCTGTATTAAAGATTTTATTATGATGGTAAAGGCAATATTCTTCGTTTATTTATTCCGCTTCAATACCTGTACTTTGTTTGATAAAATTCCGTCGCGTTTGGGAGATAATTGGATGTCTTTGGACTTACGACCTTTTCCTTGTACAGTTTTGTATTTTTGTACGGACTTACGACCTTTTCCTACAATTTACGGACGTTTTTAAAATAAAATAATTATACTTTACAAAACAATGTGGAAAAGGGTATTATAAGTTTGTTTTGTTCAATATTCGTGTAACATCACGAAGTATTCGTCGTAGACCCCCTCCCCTTGCCATTTTTTCATATCTTGACGAGATAAAGCGATCTAGCTATGTGTGTCCGTCCACCCATTAACAATTGTAATCAAACTCCAGGCCTCAATTTTGGACCGATCATCACGAAATTTTGAGGAGAGGTCGGGTTCCGACCAGATATGTTAGTTATGATCGAAAGGTGTGAAATGGACCAAACCCACAATTTTTACCCGACATTGTAGCTGTCCTGTAGATCGCAGTAAAATTCCGATCGGCGCGAATTTTTAAGAATGAATTTAGTTTAAGACAAAGAATAAGCTTGCAATTTAACATGGCGATGAGATAATTTTTAGCGGGTTTAATGGACCAAATCTTTTGTGTGAAATCTAATATATAAAAGACAATGTGTGTATGTTTCTATGTTCCGCATAAATTTAACGGCAAGGAACAACCGTGGTGAAAATAGGCTTTATATTTTTTGAATTTCGGAGGGTGTGGGGGCAGGCCCTATTTTTTAAAGAATGCTTTTTTGCAAAAGTTATGAAAGTATCGGTCAGAAAATTAATTTGCGAGGCAACGGGTGTTTAATCTCCGACCATAAGTACTTATTCCATGTAATTTTCAGATTATCCCTTGGTGGAAGTAGGCTATATATTTTGTTGAATTTCGGAGGGGCGGGTTACACCTTTGCCCTATTTTTTAATAGTGCTATATATAAAACTTCCGAACGATTCGGTTTCCCCAATCCTGGGTACATATTTTAGCAATAAGACCCGACCAGAGTAAAATTCTAAGTCGGTATAACGATGACCGTCTGTCCGTCTTTTGAAATTAAGATACAGCTCGCAATTTTTAAGATAGATCTTCGAGATTCGGTATAGAAGTTTCTATTACTTCTAGGATGTTTGGCATTGACGCCTTCACATAGGCCCCATAGAACGGTACCTCCCGATTTCCGGTATTTTGAAGGTGTGGCCTCAATATTCCTCCGAAATGGCTGAAATTTGGCATTTATTCTTCGTTTGGGTGTAAAACTTTCTCCCATAAATTTGTCTTTATAGGTCCACGCCTTCATATAGCCCCATAGAACGGTGCCTCCCGAATTTCGGTATTTTGAAGGTTAGCCACATTGTTTTACAGAAATTGCTGAAATTTGGTATTAAGTCTTCTTAATAAACGAAAGGAAACTAATTGAAGTAAAATTCAATACAACTCATGGTGGAGGGTATAACAAGTTCGGCCTGGCCGCATTAAACGACGTTCTTACTTGTTATTAATAGTCACTTGCGTATTCCAACTAATTTGCGATGGAAAAATTATAATTGACATAAGAAAAGGTAACCGGTTGGGCTAATATTTAATATAAAACATGACACGTTGTACTTAAGACCTTGTATTTTCGCCTTACGACCTTTTCGTTCAGTTAAATTTCATGATTAATTCCGTTAATGTACGTGGTTTCTTAGCTACCTTGTAATACCAAATAGTGTCATTTTTTGTCTTCCCAAGTATTTCTGCCCCAACTCACTGCATCTTTTGTTTTTGTCTGCAAACCATGTATAATCTTCAGCAAGTAACGTCTTCCTGCGTTAGGAAGTTTATCATCAGAGCTTTCAGAATCACCGTGAAAACTATCGTCTAATTCCATTCCAAATTCTACTGCTATTTGTTAGCAAAAACCATGATGTCTTCTTAGTTTAATAACATTTCAATCAATTATTATTTTAGAATGATTTAATAATATAAACATTGCACTTACCCGTCCCTTAGAAGGGATTACTTTATTAAATTCAGAATACAAACTTATCTCGTTATGTGAATAAAGTTAAGTAAGATATACGACAGAAAAAACAGTAAAAATGTTGATTTTTTTTACAAATTTTTCAATACATGAGGTATTTGAACACATACAGCATCCAAATTTGTATCAATAAAAAGGCCAGAAGTCCATTTTTCATAATCAGTTCGCTTATAGGGGAAAATAGATTTCAAATGTAAATTTTCGTTGCAATATAGAAATTATCACATTTTTGTTCAAAAGTTTGGTCCACAGGCTCCGCCATATATCATCCGATTATCATCCAATGGTGTAGGCTAGTTCTTTACATTGTACCCCAACCATGGATGACGTTAAAAATTATATCTGAACTACATTAGCTGTAGTATTCTTTTAAAGTATATATTTTCTTGTGGACTTACGACCTTTTCGTACTCAAATTTGTACGTTTTGTGGACTTACGACCTTTTCCGACAAGGGCAAAACGTATAGAAAAACGCGACATACTATCATTTTCTTTGTATCCTACGACGTTTTTTGACTTGTATTATCATCCTGTAACAAAAACGCGATTTCCAAAAAAAGTGGACTTACGACCTTTTCCGACGGAGCAGACGATATATTGTGTTCGTTGTTATTTTTTTAGGTAGGTAGGATTGTGCCATCGTGGTGCAATGGTATGCACGGGGTGCACTCAAGAGAGAAGTCACCCTTGTCCCGCCTGGGGTGTTTGTGGAACAAGTATTATTATTATAAAGGATTGTTGCCTTTGGAAGTCGCTTTAATAAATTACCGTAGAATTTATTTTTCCTTAGGTACCAAATTTTGGTGAAATTCCAAGTTTAGTGGACTAGAACTTTTAGGGAACAGCTTGGAACAATGTTCAGCTTTCACGGAATGATGCCCGAGAGTGTCCTCTTTCAGTCCATGTATACTTTTGTAGCAGTTCCGTCCGTTTTACACTATTTTGAATTTATTGAAATTACATGGGTAAAAATGTGTGTGTTTTTCCATACCGTTTCCCATTTATAGGTTTTTCTCACAAATGGACATTTTTTTTAATAAATGAGTTTTTATAAGAGTTTTCTGAAAATCCAAGGAGTATTTTCAACTTTGGAAAAAAATTTAAATTAAAAAAAAAAATTGACATTTTTTATACCCTCCACCATAGTATGTAGTATGTTTTTCCGTTTGCAACGCATTGAAATAATCTTTTGCGACCCTATAAAGTATATATGTTCTTGATCAGCGTAAGATTCTGAGTCGATCTGTCCGTCCGTCTATCTGTGGTAATCACTCTAGCATCCACAAAAATGGAGATAGGACGCTGAAAGTTTGGGATGATGCGTCTTTTGTTTGCAGGCAGGTCAATTTGGATTATGGGCTATATCGGTCAACGTTTTGGTATAGCCTCCATATAAAGATACAGCCCGATTTCAGGTATTTTGCCGTTTTTAGTCACAATTTCAAAGATACCTCTGATTTCAGGTATTTTGCCGTTTTTAGTCACATTTTCAAACCGAATTAGCTATAATTTGATATTCAGCGTTCCTAGTGATCAACAAACTTACATTCCAAAAGATATGGGCATAGGTCCGTGTTTTGGTATAGCCCCCATATAACGGTCCCTCCCGATTTTCGGTATTTTGAGAATTTTAGCTACATTATCTGGCCGAACTACCCGCAATTTTACATTTGACGTTCTCAGTGGTCACAAAACATCTCCACCAAAAACCGTCAACATAGGGCCATGTTTTAGTATAGCCCCCATATAACGATTCCACCCGATTTTCGGTATTTTAGAGATTTTAGCTACATTATTTGACCGAACTGCAATTTTACATTTGAGGTTCCAAGTGGTAACAAAACATCTCCACCAAAAACCGTCAACATAGGTCCATGTTTTAGTACAGCCCCCTATAACAGTACCTCCCAATTTTCGGTATTTTGGGCATTTTAGCTACATTATTTGACCGAAATTCCTGGAATTTTACATTTGAGGTTCCAAGTGGTAACAAAACATCTCCACCAAAAACCGTCAACATAGGTCCATGTTTTAGTACAGCCCCCTATAACAGTACCTCCCAATTTTCGGTATTTTGGGCATTTTAGCTACATTATTTGACCGAAATTCCTGGAATTTTACATTTGAGGTTCCCAGTGGTCTCCACAAAAAACCGTCAGCATAGGTCCATGTTTTAGTACCAAAAACTGTTAATCTAGGTTCAAATTTTGGTGTAGCCGCCATATAGTTCCAAGTTCACGTATACATATATACATATATATAAAATATAAAATATTTTAGCTAATTTTTTTAAAGGAATTACCTGTAATTTAACGTTTGAAATTCTCAGCGGTCAAAAAACATATCCACCAAAAATTGTTAATATAAATCCAAATTTTGGCTAGCCCCCATATAACGGTCCCGATTTTCGCTATTTTGATGATTTTAGCTACATTTTTTGACAGAACTATCTATAATTTGACATTTGAAGTTCCCAGTGATGACAAGACGTCTCCACCAAAAATTGTCACTGTTTTGCTATAGCCCTCATATAAAGGCTTCTCCCAATTTTTGGCATTTTGAAAAATTTTTCGCACACTGAAAATTGTCAATACAGAGCTATATTTTTGCTAAAAGTCCCCATATAAAGGTACCTCCCGACATTGGGTGTTTTGGGGATTCCATCCCCATCTACAGTATGCAAAGTTCATATTCGTACACCCCTAAAAAATGTATAAAACCGTTATTAATTCCATATTTTATGTGCAAATATGAAATAATTGATAGGAATTACCATAACGAAGAAAGATTTAAGAATAACAAAACAAATTTTTAATTTATTCCGTCATTAAGGTATAGCTGGCGCCTGTGTGGTGGCAAAATTCGTATTCGTACACCTATAAGCACTATATATTTGGAGTTTTTAAGGATTTTCAAAACAAAATACCGCAAATTTTTGTTTTAGTCCTCTTTTTGAATCCCTCTGCTATAGAAATATTTAAAAATAACGGTAATTTTATTAAAAATGTTGCATGAATAAAAAGTCGGAGGAATATTTAAAATCCTTAAGAAAATTGTGCTAGATATGATTAGCTATTGCAATTTATTCCCGAATTTTTGACGAAAATAGCTAATAGCAGTCCTTCTGTAACAATATTCGAGGTCTAATATGAAAATAAATGTTGTAAGCGTTTGGAAATGCAAAGAAACGTAATGCGGGTTTAGGTAAAGTAAACACATTTTTCATTTTTACTTGGTATATATCGCAAGTTTCGTTTTATATTTGACATAAAATGTATTGAAGTTTTAGAATACGGTTTCGAAAATCATTTTATGTCAAGAAATATCGGAAATTACTAGGAATAAAAAAAATGTTAAGGAAGAAAATTTTCCCAGAAATAATGCATTTCTTCAAAAGGTTACCCCACGCTCCTTCCTGGACAATTTACTTCATTCTTTTGACATTTTTGTACTCATTATGGATCCTTTGTTAAAAAATATAATTCTCAAGAAGTAAAAACCATTATATACGCAATTCGGCAGCCATAACCCTCGTTCATTGTAAACGTAGAATTTCAGTCGTACGCAGACAGTATGAAAACTTGTACAGTTTCATTTTTCTTCATAATTTCTCACAGTTTTCAGCATAAAATGATTTTCGAAACCGTATTCTAAAACTTCAATACATTTTATGTCAAATATAAAACGAAACTTGCGATATATACCAAGTAAAAACCAAAAATGTGTTTACTTTACCTAAACCCGCATTACGTTTCTTTGCATTTCCAAACGCTTACAACATTTATTTTCATATTAGACCTCGAATATTGTTACAGAAGGACTGCTATTAGCTATTTTCGTCAAAAATTCGGGAATAAATTGCAATAGCTAATCATATCTAGCACAATTTTCTTAAGGATTTTAAATATTCCTCCGATTTTTTATTCATGCAACATTTTTAATAAAATTACCGTTATTTTCAAATATTTCTATAGCAGAGGGATTAAAAAAGAGGAATAAAACAAAAATTTGCGGTATTTTGCTTTGAAAATCCTTAAAAACTCCAAATATATAGTGCTTATAGGTGTACGAATACGAATTTTGCCACCCACACAGGCGCCATCTATACCTAAATGACGGAATAAATTAAAACTTTGTTTTGTTATTCTTAAATCTTTCTTCGTTATGGCAATTCCTATCAAATATTTCATTATTTGCACATAAAATATGGAATTAATAACGATTTTATTCATTTTTTAGGGGTGTACGAATATGAACTTTGCATACTGTATATGTTTTCACCGAGCTATCTGTAATTTCACCTTTGAATTTCACAATGGTCACAGAACTTCTTCTCCTAAATTTATTATGGTCCATGTTTTGATATAGCTCCATATAAATTTGCCTCCCGATTCAAGACATTTTTAGATGCATTTTTTACCCGATTTTAAGGTTTTTGAGGAGTACAGTAACATTTGTTAACCGAACTATCTGTGATTCGACATTTGAGGTTCTCAGTGATCACAATACTTCTAAATCAAAAATTTTGAACACAGGTCCATACTTTGATATAGCTCCATATAAAGGTGCCGCCCGATTGAAGACATTTTTAGATGCATTTTAGGTATCCGTGGTGACAAAATATTTCCACCTAAAATTGTGGACAGGAAAGAAAATAATAATTTAGTATCAGAATATGTTATGGTGGAGGGTATAAAACGTAACTTTTTTACTTCTTTTTTAATTTCCATTTTTTTAATTTATAGAGGGTATATTAAGTTTGTCATTCCGTTTGTAATTTGCGACCGTCTAAAGTATATATTCAGCATAAAATTCTTAGTCGATTTAGCCCTGTCTGTCCGTCCGTCCGACTGTTGTAATCACGCTATCTTCCGAATGAGTTGAACAACACCGATGAAATTTCGTACACATATGTTTTTGGTCTGAACTTAGATAAAGTTCGAAGATGGGCTATATCGGTCCACGATATAGTATAGCCCCCATATAACGGTACCGCCCGATTTCAGATATTTTGACGTTTTTAGCCACATTTTCAGACTGAATTAGTTTAAATTTGACATTTAGGGTTCCCAGTGAGCAAAAAACTTCTCCACCAAAAATTATGGACATATGTCCACGTTTTCTTATAGCCCCCACATAGCAGTACCGTCCGATTTCCCGTATTTTGAAGTTTTTAGCTACATGTTCTGGCCGAATTGGCTATAATTTGGCACTTAGGGTTTCTTGTGGTCAAGTGACTTCTCCAGCTAAAATTGTGTGCATAAGTACTTTCGCAACAGAAAGAAAACTAATAATTCCATATTAGCTCAGAGTATTTTATGGTGGAGGGGATAAAAAGTTCGGGCGGCCGTACTTAACGCTTTTTAACTTGTTAAATAGTTAGAACATATAAAAACTCAAAAACACTCATATTTTGATGCACAATATAAAACAACTTTTACCTTAAATTTCTCTGCAACCGATAGAATTTGATTGCTTTTAATGTGTCGGAAAACTGAGTGTTATCTGTCGAACAAAAAAAAAATAATTATGAAAATATCTCTATCCGTTCAAAAGTTACAGAGTTTTGACCAGGAACACGATTCTGAACCACTGTGCGGCGTAAAGTTCGGCCGGGTCGAACTGTAAATAGAAACAATAAGATCCCTTTCGTTTGTGAGGGTACTAAGCTCTTTCTCCCCGTTAAGTTTTTTTCTTTGGAGGAGTAGAATATCTTAACTGATGATATTCAATTTATCTTGATAAATTTCTGTGTAGAAGTTTTCTATTCTATCTGTGTAGAAGTTTTCTATCTATACAAGTTACATCCACTTCAGAAGTAAAATGTAGCAATGAGAGCTCACATAGGGCGTTATCGTTTTTCTTTCCAAAACATGGACCAATATTTACAATATCTTCTGAAACTGAACTTTTGTATCTTCTGACAATACACAATACCAAAATAACAGCAATATCGGTTTGAAAACTCTCGAAATACTTAATATTAGGCAATACCGGTTCATGGGGCATAGACTAAATCGTGGCTACATATGTATAGTTATTCGCGTGTGAGTTTTCTATCTTCGCGGAACACAAAATTCCAATTATTAACCAATTCGGTAGAAAAATGTGATTAAAATCTTCAAAACATTTTAAATCTGGTCGTACCCTTATAACGGGTGATCCAACAAGAGGTACTTTTTTCAGCAGCCTTTTTTGACAGATCACCCGTGTGTAGGGTCACGTGTTCATGTTATTTTTGTTAAGTACTGTTTGACATTTTTTCATGGAAAGCTTATGAAAATTCGCGTTATGTGGGGAGTGTGTTTCAAGCCTAATTTTGCTCAGTGATGAGACACATTTCTGGCCTTATAGGTATGTAAAGAAAAAAAATTGCCACCTTTGGGAAGAATAACAACTTAAAGAGATTCAATAGCTGTCATTTCATCCAGAAAAAATTACAGTTTGTGGGTCGGTGGAATCGTTAGACCCTATTTCTTCAAAATTATGGCGGTTAAGACTTCATCGCAATGCCGACCGGTATTGCGACAATGGATTGATTGAAAGAACACTTCGGTGAACACGTTTTGGACCAGTCGATTGGCCACCAAGATTGTCTCATATCACTCCGTTAGACTTTTTCCTGTGAGAACATGTAAAGTCAAAATTGTTTGCGGATAAATTCGCATCTATTCCGGTTTTGGGGGAAAACTTCAGACGTGCCATTCGCCAGTTACTAGTCGAAAAGCTTGAACGAGTCATTGAAAATTGGACTCAAAGGATGGACCGTCTGAGACGTAGCCTCGGCCAAAAAATAAATGTCATCGAATATTCTTTCAAATGATAATAACCATTCCCCGCTCAATTTTCGGTGTTTTTTCTTTAAAGAAAGTAGGAACTTCTAAATGGACCGCCCTTTATAATAAGAGCTGCAACAAAACGTGGAGTTATATCGTATGTTGTTTTTTAATGGAAATTCTTTATCCCTAGCGACACAATTTTGGTGGAGAGACTAAATACTAAATTTCAGACATTTCGATGAGATATTGAGGCCACAATCTTTATAATACCGAAAATCAGGAAATATCCTACTATGGGGTGTATATTAAAATATGAACTTATTTTGATAAAATTCTTCTGGAACATTGAAGATCAAATACAAAATATCATCCATTCATTCCATCCATCCATTCATCATGACGATAAAGCCTTCAAAACACCGAAAATCTGGCTATGGGGCTATATGAATACGTGAACCAATACCGATAAATTTCTGGTGGAAAGTTTTATATCCCCAATGAAGACAAAGTACCAATTTTCAGCCATTTCGATGGGATATTGAGGCCACAAGCTTCAAAATGCCGAAAATCGCAAGGGTACTTTCTATGGGGGCTATGCGAGGATGTGGACCTATACCAAAAAAATCCGGTAGAAAGTTTAATACGCCCTTAAGAGACTAAATACCAAAACTCAGATATTTCGGATATTGGGGCCACCACCATCAAAACACAGAAAATCGGGAAAGACTGCCCGATGGCGGCTATGTGAAGACGTAAATTGTATTTGTATAAATTGTGGAAAATTGTATATCCCCAATGAAGACAAAATTCGAAATGTCAGCCATTTCGGTACGATATTGAGGTCACAACCTTCAAAATACCAATCGGAATATACCCTGTTATACCCCAAGTGGAGACAAAATGCTACATTTAAGCCATTTCGAAGGGATATTGAGACCACAACATTTAAAATATGGAAAATCGGGAGGTGCAGTTCAATAAGGGCTATATGAAGACGTGGTCCCATACCCACAAATTTATGGTGGAAAGGTTAATACCCCAACGAAGACTAAGTGCCAAATGACGCCACAACCTTCACAATACCAGAAATCGGGACTATAAAAAGACGTGGACCTATACCGATATATTTCTGTTGGAAAATTTTATAGCCCCGTCGGAGACTAAATACTAAATTTCAGCAAATTCAAAATACCGAAAATCGACAGGTATCCTTCTATGATAATAAACTGATAATTCACTTTTGATATGTTTAAACCCCCCTTCGAAGCAATTTTGATGGGATATTGATGCCACAACCTTCTAAATGCCGAAAATCGGAAGGGTCCCTTCTATTGGAGCTATACGAAGGCGTGGACCTATACCGACAAGTATTAGGTGGAAAGTTTGATACCCCTAACGAAGACTAAATACCAAATTACAGTCATTTTGGTGACATATTGAGGCCAAAAAATTCGTAACACAGAAAATCGGGTGGTACCATTCTATGGTGGCTATATAAAGGCGTGGGCCTATACTTACAACATTCAGGTGGAATGTTTTATACCCTCAACGAAAAATCAATACCACATTTCAGCGATTTCGGTGGGAAATTGGGGCCACAACCTTTAAAGTACAGAAAATCGGAAGGTACCGTTCTATGGGAGCTATATCAAAACGTGGATCGATTTAGCCCATTTTTAATACCAAACATTCCAGGAATAATAGAAACTTCTATACTAAATTAAAAAGATCTATCTTAAAAATTACGAGCTGTATCTAGATTTCAACAGACGAATGGACGGACGGACGTGGTTATATCGCATTAAAATTTTATGCTGATCAAGAATTCATATACTTTATAAAGTATGCGACGAATATTTCAATATGCTGCAAACAGAATGACAAAGCTAATTATCCCCTCCATATTGTAGTGGAGGGTATAAAAATGAGTTAGAGAATTCCACTACTTGTTCTGTAATTCTAATTCTGCCACCTCGACTGGCTGCACCCATAAGGAATCAGAAGGCAGGTAAGTGGGGTTAGCTGTGTAGCTATAAATGCAGCGTTTCCATATGAAGGGCATATGTTGGGTATCGTGCCATCAATTTGGGCCCAAAGCGATTTGAGGCGACAGCATAGTCCGGATTTTAAATGTGCTGAAACCACACATTTGACTTCTTTTGCTGCAATGGATGGGCGATGCTCTCCAAGTACGGCATCCACACTTTACCTTAGTACTGCTTGCGCAACTGCATCAGTTTAAACGCTATTCAGGCCCGTAGCTTTGGACCTCCCTCTATCTCTCTATATCATGAAGATCTCTCCTCACGTGAATGGGTGGGGGAAGCATTTCCACTAGATTGTGGTAGGAATTTTAGTGACGGGTAACACCCAAACAGTTATTGCATTGACAACATCTTGCCGTGCTTACTCACCTACAAAATCTTCGTCTTCTCATAAGGATTGTCCACTGGTGCCATGAGTAGGCACCCTGTTGCAGTCCTCAAGACGGTATTCCGGCAAGTTTGAATATTCTTCCACTGCGTAGCACTAACACTGCAAATAGCTGTGGCTTGCGCAGACGACTTAAACATTCTATTAAACCTTACACCCAATATTTTGGGGTATTTTGTGGTAGTTTGTGATCGGAATGAAGATATCATGGACTAATATTTTTAAGGGGAGCCTCATTTCAGCTATCCATGTGGGAAAGGTGTGGCTGTGGATTTAGCGGCGAATATTGGCATGTTACTCAGATGGAGGTACTGCACTAAGTCAGCTATGTAGGTATTCAACCTATCACATATCACATCGTCGATCATAAAAGTACCCGACACCAAGATCGTACAATCATGTGCAGACATTACGATCACTATATGGTGTGGAATTTCACAAAGGTAGACTTTTGAGAGCCACTGTGTTGAAGTGGTAAGCATATCCGCTTTGCACTCAAAAGGTCTGCGGATCAATCCCAGACCAGAACACCACAATTTTCAGAGGTGACAAATCCTGGCTTATATTTCCTGTGTATTTCAGCCATGAGAAACTTCTCTACAAGTGGCGTTATAAGATACGCCTCTTGGAATCGACGATAACATGTTGGTCCCATATCATGTAACCAATATGAATCGGTCTGCACACATTGACATAAGATAAGGGAGACTTCCCTTCGGATTTGTAGTGAACACGTATGTAGGTACGTAGTTTACTCAGTTCCGGAGATATCACCCCAACTTTGGAAAACTCTCTGATTAATCTGCGGGTCTTAGACGTATTATTTCTGAATCCCACACCTTCGATAGATCAACAGCCTCCAAGACCGTACGGTCGCACGGTCTGTTCTGATTCGATATGGCGTGTTCTGCTCTTTTTGTACTGTGTATTTGTCGGAAGAGAAGTGTCTCTATTATCTTCGCTACTGACTACAAAAAGGGGAGATCGGTCTGTACGATTCGCCGCTGCTGTTACACGTGCCTGACTTCTTTCGACTGGGCTATGTAGCTAAAGACTATAAGGAACTGCTTACCTCTCTCCAGTTCCATTCTTGCCGCTGGGAAATACTAGCACAGCGTAACTGGGGACATAAGAAAGAGGTTATGGTATTTTTATAAATAGAATAGAATAGAAATAGCTGAAATTTGGTATTAAGTCTTAATATGGAGTATAAAACCACCATAGTACTTTTTTTGTGTAATTTTTATTGTACAATTTTCAAATGTTACAATGTAGAGTTATGCCTCAGCGCCAAAAGGCTTTATAGAGGCTAAATAGGCAACTATTATTAATAACAATGAACAAATTATACAATTAAAAATCAAATTAAACAAGAAGTATTTCCATATTTTGTAATAAATAGTCTTTCAACTTAGCTTTGAATGTAGACAACGCTGCTATTTCTTTTAATTCTGACGACAGTTGATTATACTCGTTTGGACCACAAAATGATATTCGCTGTTTTGTACATTCAAAACGACATCTCACAATACCCAGCAAAAAATGTCATTACCAAATAATGACTTTATTCAGTAAATTTTTGCAGTTGTAACTACTTACTAAATGACCGTAAAAGTCATTATTTTAACATGGGGATGTCATAGGGAGGAAGTACTTCCTTAAATGTGTGTTTTAAGTACATATTTAACCACTTACCAGTAGTAAAAAAAAGCTAAAAAGCATATGTTCTATTTTTAGAACAAATGTGGTGAAATTATATTCAAATTCAACATTCCAATTATTTTTTGTTCTTATTTCTTCTTTTTCTTTTATTCCGCTTCCTGCCGGTGTCGAACACATGAACTTCTGATTTCTAGCCAAACACACTACACACTAGGCCACTCGTACAAATAGTAAGGGTTGTTTAAAAACATCCATGTACATCAACATTTCTTCGTAATTTTGTCAACAAAAAACTCCCATGCTGACGATGAGCTTTGAACACACAAACTTAGGATTTGTAGTCAGACACACTAGCCCTGTGCCACCGTACTTATTCCTTTGTAGGTAAGTAGTAAGTAAGGATGTAAATAGTTATATGTTATCTGTTATATATGTACTGTCTGATAATGCGGAGGGTAATGAGTACGCATTACCTGGTAATGCAGAATGTAATGACATGTGCCTACCAAATTTTTGCTGGGTAGTTAAACTTGCGGCTTGTCGTGTAAATCTTCCCGTTGGAGACATATTTCTTTGAAAAGCGAGAGTTTGTGAATTTATTTCATGAAGGGATTTAAATATATACAACAATAATTGATATTTATAAAGTCCCTTAAGAGGCAAGATGGTTTTGGCGTAATCGTTGTACAGGTCTAACGTATGCGTTCTGAGTGGAAGATTATAAACAATTTTGAGAGCTTTGTTCTGCGATGCCTGCAGATTTTTAAGACTCTGAGTCATCTTGTACCCATAAATTATTGGGAGGTAGGTTAGATGTGCATATACCATTGACTGGTATATCAAAAGTTTTACGTCTGAATTAAGCTTTTGCTTAAACTTGTAAAGAATTCAGATTCCAGAAGATATTTTTGACTTGATATTTTGAATATGGTTATCCCAGGACAAGTTTCTACTTAAACAGATGCCAAGATATGTAACTGACTCTGATTCTTCAATTAAATGTTAATACGGGTTTATTTAACCTCAAATACTCTACAAGAATTGCTGCATCATATTCTATTTCTGCTTGCAAAACAAGCTATAGTTATAAAACAAAGCTATGTCGTCAGCAAACATGAATAGTTTCCCTTTAAAAGAAATATTTTTTAAATCATTAACAAATATCTTAAATAAAACAGGACCCAGTACGCTCCCTTGAGGAACACCAAATTTAACAGGAAGTTTCTTGCTTTTCTTTTCACCTATTTGGACAAACTAAAAAGTTTTGAAAAAACATCAATGTTGTACTTGTGCAGCCAATATTTTCCAACTTCTTAATCAAAATATTATGGTCTACCAAATTAAACGCTTTAGTTAAGTCATAGAAAACACCGGTAACTCCCTTAAACCCCTTATCTAAGCCTGCACAAATGGTATCAATAACCGTTACTAAGGCTTCTTGTGTACCTGAACCTTTTTTAAAACCATATTGATGTTGAAATAGAATGTTGTTTTCATCTAGGTATGAAGATAATTGTTCACATATGATTTTTTCGAATATTTTATCGATGGTGGGAAGGACTGATATTGGCCTAAAATATGTTTCTTTGTTAGATCCACGAATTTTGGGAATTGGAGTAATTTTATGGATTTTTAGGTCAGCTGGGTATAATGAATCCTGTATCATTTTGTTGAATATGGGACATATTCGGTCAGATATTAATGATTGTTTTACTAACAACATTTACATTGTAATGTTGTCATAACCTGGTGATTTGCAATGATTCAGTTCAAGCACAACATTTTCTACTTTTTCTTTGTTTATCCTCGAAAGGGAAAAACTAGTTGAAACGTTAGTTAGCGTGTTAAAAACATTAATATCATCACGACCACTTGTTTCAAATCCACTTCGAATGTTTTGTATTACTTGTGAAAAGTATTTGTTGGAATGTTGAGCTCTACCCATGTCATCAGTTAAAACAGTACCATTTTCCGTCACCAGGGTGTTTTGCCTTTCAATATTTTTACCCAATTGATTGTTTAAGAAGGACCATAGCTTTTTACTTTCTCCACTATACTTTCGTACATTATGGTCGTAGTAACTATTCATTAGTGTCTTGTTACATAATTGTATAATAGTACTTATTCTTCGTATTCTATCTCGCAGAAAGCTATTATTCTTATCTTTTCTCCTCTTCTTTAATAATTTATTTTTATAATTTATAAGGGAAACTAGTTTTTCTGACATCCAAGGGCTCATTCTTTTCCTCACGTCAACGACATTTGTGGTAGTGGTTGCACTAAGACTTTCAGCAGATGAGAATGTATTGTATAAGAGTTTATATTAGGCAGAAGAATCTAAACTATCATCGTAAGTTCCTAACTGCTTTTCTAAGTATAAGGCAAACTTTCTAGAGTCAAGATGGTACTTGTTTTCAATCATAAAATCTCCTCTGCCGCACATTAAATCGATAGCGCAAAACATCATGTTGTGATCGGAGATTGATGTTTCAATAGAATTTATTCAAATTTTATCGAAAATATTACTGTAAATACCATCTATACTAGTTCCAGTTGCTGGTCTGGTTACAAGGTTATGGCAGGAAAATATGCGGTGTTCAGCGAAAATATTAGTAAGCCTCATATTCTCACTTGTATTTGACAATATATCATATTAAAATCGCCAAGAAAAATGCAAGGGTGATTATTTGTTTTTGGTATCAATTGCTCCAGTTTACTAAAAAGGTAAGGATACCATTATAAAGTCTAGGTAATTATCACTACCAATTTCAGAAGCTAATTATTGAATTGAATTATTTATGTACAACGATGTTCCGCCAAACCCGTCTGGTCTACAACAATGTAAAGAATTAAAACCTGGTATAGAGTATAAACGTGAACAGTCTGCGTGGATCCAGCTCTCTTGAACGGAGATAATTTTTGGAATATTACTAAAACTGCAAATTTCGGATTTAAATCTGTTAAATTTTGATATTGAGGAGATACTTCTTGCATTAACAGATATAATGTTTAATGTATTCGGAAGAGAATTAACAATATACATATTCATTGAAGGAATTTATGTTTTGAAAATATTTATTTTTAGTTGACATTGATATAAATATAAAAGTATTTGATCTTAATATGACAAATGCAAAGAAAAAATAATAATTATGTGGAAAATACTAGTTCGACGATTTGTCATCATCACCATCTTCATCATCAGAATCTTCATCTTCAGACAAAACATCTATAATCTTTTTAGATGTTGATGGCCTCGATCCAACTCTCAAGGAATTTTGCAAAATTCTGTCAACCTCATCCAACGATTTTATTCGAATTTGCTTAGATTTCTCATCTTTTTTAACAAATAATGTGCTTCCTCTAACAAAAATATACTTTTATCCAACAGATTTTAATGTTTTAGAATGATTGAAAATGTGCATAGTTTCTCTGCTGACATAGTCATTTATGTAAACAGATTTAAAAGCATCAATATTTTTCAATTTGGATTTATCTTTCATTAAGCTTTTCTTTGAATTTTGATTCATAAATTTCACCACAATTGATTTTTTTATCGATTTTTTATTTAAAAAGTAAGCATCTTCAATTTCATCCTTGGACATCTCGACACCAGATTGCTTTCCTATGTCGATTACCACATCGATTGCAGAAACGGTTTCATCAGGTTTCACTCCATTAATTATACAGTCATTACGGACTTTATAATCATTTAATACTTTTACTGACGTTTTGAGTTGTTCTACTTCTTCTTTCAACGTACAATTTTCTTTCTCTAGTTTCTTTATTTTCTTCTTATTCTTTTCAACGCCTTTTAATATTTCATCATATTGAGTTGACATGTACTGAATTGTGTCTTTTATCTTATCCAGCTGATTTATTTTGTTTTTATTTCTTCGAGTTCTTTTTGCACGTATGCACTCTCATTTGGTGAGCATAAAAAACATTTATATTTGAGAGAGAGATCACTCATTAGCAGAGCTGAGCAAAATCGAGAGAGAGGCAAATTTAAGAGAGAATTAATATTTAATTTTTCTTGATGTTTCAGTACTTATTTCAACATTTTTTAAAAATTAATGTTGTCTAAAATCGTCCACAATGCAAATTATTAAAAAATATAAATAAAAATTTGCATAAACTTTTAATTGTTTATGGTTCACAAAAAACTAAGAGTACGTTTTCACAATTTGGCTGTGTGCTAGCACACAGGCGTGCTCACCCCTACTCATTAGTTTTTGTATTTGCAATTTATCTAGCTTAGGGCACTGGTTGTGGAGAGTTTTTGTTTTGTATAGAATCTTCTTCTTCCATGATTTGAGTCTTACATTGACCACAAACCAGTTTTTTATCTTTTTTATCTTACTAATGCTTTTTCTTGGCATATTTCTTTCTTTTCAGAGAGAACAACAGTTTCTGATTAATATAATATAAGAACCACAGTATAAAAACGTTCAAATTATAGTATTTTTGTTTATTTTCACAAGCGATGCAATGCGAGATGAAATATGTATGTGGTACTCCAGAAATGTGTCGGTACCGGTCTACGCCTTAATATAGCGCCCATAGAACGGTATCTCCCGATTTACGAAATTTTGAAGGTTGTGGCCTAAATATTCCTCCAAAATGCCTAAAATTTGGTATTTAGTCTTCGTTTATGGTATAAAAAAACCCACAGAAATGTGTCGGAACAGGTCCACGTCTTAATATAGCCCCCATAGAACGGTAACTCCCGATTTTAGGCATTATGAAGTTTGTGCCACAATAATCCACCGAAATGGCTGAAAATTATCCTCTATAAAACGTGGTTTGTCATAGACGCGTTTTCACCACAGGCTTGAAATATTTGTAAGTGAAGTGGTAGTTCGAAGGTGGTAGCTACACTGTTTTTGTGACACAAAACAGATTGGTTAGTATCAACAATTAAATGACTTGGAAACTTCAACTTTCATCAACAACTGAAGTACACGATAAACTTAATGAAAGAATAATCACTCTGTCAGCAAAATCCTAATGTCGCAAAATATTTTAATTTATAAAGTCAATGGGGACCACAGAACTTCATTGGCAAATTTTGAAAGCAAAACAACAGCAAATCCATCCGGGGAATATCTATAAACAAAAATTTACAATCAGTTTCAATATTCAACGACCAACTGTGTGGACACCATTAAATACAGCAATTCAAATTTCCTCTAGGATTTAGAAATTTATTTATTTATTTTTTTTATCGACAAGACAAGACTTCATCCATAGATGTACTTCGATCTCTGTGGAATATCTCCCCAGCCTAATGACTTTGTTCACTCTTTGGTTTTTATCTTTTTAGGCCTCTAGGGTTCACATTGTTTACTTTTTTTTGTCCCATTCAAGGAAAATGTTGGAATGCATCAGCAGCTTCTTGTAGTTGCCAAGAAAAACAACTCTCTGTCTTGTTCGGTCGAATCACAAAATACACACAACGAAAACTAAGGATAATAAGTAGAATTCATCTGAAGGCAATGAATGTGTAGCTCTTCGTTAATGAGATGCCTTTGCCTTCCATCAACATTCCATCTAAGTGCTCTTCCAGGGGGGGTAGGGTGGTGGTTTTATCCCTTGTGCATTACATGCTCTTTAAATACAAGAAAATGTCCGTCCCCCAAAACAATGACAACAAGAATTAGTTGAATAGAAATGCCTTGGCAGAAGAAACAAACAAAGCCAATCCAAATAATTTCAACAACAACTACAAACATCGGAATGTGTAACTAATTTCTTTGGTTTGGGGGAAGGATATCCATTCATGGAAAATCATTTTTATGCTTGAGTAGTAAAGTACGTGATGGTTTTTCGGGAAGCTGTTTTGTTATGAGCCCCAAGTATTGTTGGAATAAGAGATTTGCTGTTTTATTATGGTCAACTAATGATTTTGTTGTTATAAAAATTTAATTTAACAAATTAAATGAATAAGGAAGATGTTTTAACCAACTGCGGCGAATTATAATGCTTACTTTTAAAAGGCTTCCAGGAAACTATAGATGTATGTTGAAGTAGAGTATTTACAATATTTACAAGAATACTGATTTTGTTGGCGTGATACCGATGAGAGGAAAGAAGCCCAGAATGAAAGAGAAGAAAATAAACAAGTAACAAGTAAGAACGGCGTTAAGTTCGAGCCTGCCTAATTTGTTATACCCTCCACCACGTGTAAAACTGAACAATTAATTTCCTTTCGTTTATGAAGAAAACTAAATACCAAATTCCAGCAATTTCGGTAAAGAAGTGGCTAACTTTCAAAATACTGATATGCCGGAGGTACCGTTCCATGGGGGCCATATGAAGGCGTGGACATACACCTACATATTTAGTGGGAAAAGTTGAATACCCCCAACGAAGACTAAATACCAAATTTCAGCCATTTCGATGGATTATTGTGGACATAACCTTCAAAATACAGAAAAGCGGGAGGTACCTTTCTATGGGGACTATATGAAGGCGTCTGCCTATATCCGTAACATTCTGTAGACAAGTGTTATGCCCCAACGAAGACTAAGTACAAAATTTCATTGAAGGTAAAATCTTCAAAATACCGAAAATCGGGTGGTACCGTTCTATGGAGGCTATATCAAAACGTGGACCGATATAACCCATTTGCAATACCAAACATCCCAGGAGTTGTAGGAACATCTATACTAAATTATAAAGCTCTATCTTAAAAATTGCGAGCTGTATCTTGATTTCAACAGATGGACGGGCAGACGGACATGGTTATATCGACTTAGAATTTTACCCTGATCAAGAATATATACACTTTATAGGGTCTCCGATGAATATTTCGATGTGTTACAAACGGAGTGGCAAATTTAATTATACCCTCCACAATATGGTGGAGGGTATAACAAAAGACACACGCACAGACGTACGGACATGCATAAATCTACTCAGAAAGTGATTCTATGTATGTCCCCAAAAGGAACTATGGGTCTATCTCGCGTCTTTTTCCATGTTACCCACAAATGCACAAAGACATACTACCCATTACCACAATAGGGTGGCACGTCCGAACTTGTTATACCCTCCACCATAAAATATTCTAAATATAAATGGAATAATTAGTTTTCTTTCCCACAATTTTTATTGGAGATATTTTACCCCAAATACCCAAATTAGGTCAAACAATGTCTCTAATGTCATGTTCACACGAGCGTTTCAATTACGTTGTTCGCCTGTCGAACGACGTACACGAATTAACCCGTTTCCACGACACCATTCGTAATTAACAGAAACATAAACAAAATGTTCTTCATTTTTGTTTCCTTGTTTTCACCAAAATTTAAACCGAAAACGCATAAAATATACATTAAATGAATAGGAAAAGCAATAGACTTTCCTTCAAATGTATCTTCTATATTTAACTACACACATTTCATTCACTTTTTCCATAAATTCTGAATAATTTTAAATTTTCAATATATTTTTATATGTTTCTATTTTCAAAATTAAAGATAGAGAGACATGTCAAAACAATGTTTGTGTATACAGACTTTCAGTTATTTGTTTCCTTTTTGTTTCCGATTTTTTACGCGATTTTGAACTAACGGACAAGAAATGTGTGTGGAATTAAGAAGGAAACACAACCATCTTCCTTCTGCATCTATATAAAATGTTTAGTTCATTAATTTTCATTCATATTTTTCCTTTTTTCTAAAAATTTTTGTATTTTCAACAAATTTTTCAACTTTGAATTTAGCCATGTCATAATTAATGTTTTCGATAAATTCTCTCATTTGTTAGGGATGGGACATACTTATTCGTCGTTCAGAGAGTATTTCTACTCGAACAACGTAGAAAAATCGTCGTTCGTTCATAGAATTTTGTGTGGGGAAATAAGTAATTTATTCGTAGTTATGCGTCGAACAACGAATAGAGAACGAACGACGTACCGTGGAAACGGGCTATAAAACTTTCTTCAATCTGGCGGCACATTTATATGTGGGCTACATTAAAATCAGGACTTATGTTGAACAATTTTGCTGGAAAAGGTATGTAAGTAAAGGGAACTTGAAATGTCAAATTACAGATAGTTTGATCAGCAATCGGTACTTCGAAGCGTTTAGCCGCATTATACAACCGAAATGAATGAGTATTTATTCAGTCTCCGTCGGGGGTATAAAACATTGCTGAAAAAATGGTGGGCACAGGTCCACGTTTTAATATAGCTCCCATAAAATGGCACCTCCCGCTTTTCGGTATTTCGTAGCTTTTATCCACATCCATTTAACATAAATGGCTGAAATTTGGTATTTAGTTACAAAGCTCTCCGCCACCTTAGGGAACTTCCTGCTTAACTCTACATGGCTTCTTGAATTCAACGTACCTGAACGTCCTGAATTCAACGTACTACTAACGCCCACATATATAATTGATTATGCAACGTTTCAAACTTGGCCGGAGTGAAGTCTGCCCAATGTCCTTAAACACCATGGAGTGCTTGTCAATATCAAAGACTTTTGAGAGGTCGAGCTCCACCTATTGGCGGTGTCCTATCGAACGGCTTGCTCTGGTCGAGTCCTCGACTAATACGTGTGGAGGTGGCATGAAGGGCTGTTGGCGTGCTTTGCTGCTTACGGAATCCATGCTAATGATTGGCAACTGCATGGCCAGTTCTGAGGCTGGGGAGGAGTAAAGCCTTTGCTATGGGCAAGTAAAGGAACCACGCTGCATATTTTCACGACTACGGTAACGATCTGGATGGATAGCGACATATTGAAAACTTTGGTGAAATACTCGACTCCCAGCACATTTCAGCATTACCATGGAAATTCCATCAGGGAAAACGCTTTGGATGATTTAGCGTTTCTAATGACATTTGGAGCATTATCCATGGCAAATAGTGGTGCTCGCTCTCCGGTAGCGCTATTATTATTATTATTCATTAATAGATTGACAAAAAGATTCGCCAATCGATTTGACTGAAGACATGTCACCTCAAAATGAAGCTATAACAATGTCAAACGGAGATATGGAGCTATTTTACCAAGTATTATAGGGAAAAAATCAAAAACTTCATCGCGCGATATCTCAGAAACTTGACCTATGGCGAAAATTGCCTCTGCCTTTATATTTAGTCTCACATTGGGTATTCGGCCAGCAGGTATATCATAAGCGGCTGCCTCAGTGATGATGTCGGAACGTGATATCTACTACCCAAACATCAGAAGGGTTGGACAGATCTCTGAAGCGTTAATTACCGAACTCTCTGAAGCTAGACCAATTAGCTTTCCCATGTTCGATGAAAGTGCAGCGTTCAGAGGTAATGAAATCTACTGATGGAGACAATTCTGGGGAGATTTTCTGATCCAAGAGAAACGCCGCGTTGCCAGGTAACGCCATTTGTCAAACCGGGTGAGACTATGGTTATACATATCTGGCGAACGTTGACACTCTCTGCTTATTCAGCTAGGTGCGTCCTCACTGACCGTGAAAAACGTTGAGCTATTAATCTGCTCAGCCAGCATTGTACCCTTATAGTCATTTCCGAGAACCGAATACCAAACCTCATGATGAATATTAAAGTCCCCCACAACCAGCCGGTTATGACCTTACAAAAGCGAGCTAATGTTAGGCCTATAACCAGCAGTAAAACTATTAATTGGCGGGATGTATGTAAACGTTAGGCAAATCTACCTCGGTAGCTTCACACCTGACTGCTACCTCCATACATTCCATGTACGGGCCATTAGAGCCAGGTTCAAGCGAGATAAGACTGTATTGAACAGACTGGTGCAATAGGAAAGCTAATCCCCCACTTCCACTTCTGGTGCGTACCTTTCGCAGTCCTTTGTAACGCTGTAAGTTACAGTTGTATCCCACTTTTGGTGATCCTTCTTCGACCTTCTTAAAGGTATCAGTTACTTCCTTTACTGATCGTCCCATGATGTCAATGTCATAAGCATAAGCAAATAACATGTGTCTGTTGCTGTATATTTTGCCATTTCTTTTCCTTTGGACGTAGGGGCTGTCGAAGGCTATTTTGGAATCGACAAAAATGTGGTAGGTGTCGATCTGCATCTCTTGGGTCTTCTCCAACATTTGCCGTAGGGTAAGTATCTGGTCAATGGTCGACTTTCCAGGTCTAAAGCCACATTGACCATAGGCTTTAGTCGTTCGCATAATTTCCCTGACACTCTCTTATAGGCAATAGGAAGAAGACTTATGCCTTTATAGTTAGAGCATACTGTCTTGTCTCCTTTCTTGTGGACGGGACACAGGATACTCAGATTCCAATCATCGGGTACGCGTTCTTCCTGTCAGCATGTCGCCTCCGATTTTGAACAACATCGGCTTCTGCTGCCTTATTATTCTTTAGCTGGTTAATTGCTGAGTTTAACTGATCTTTGCTTGGCGGTGTATATTCAATACCATCTTTGGGATTGAATCTGTGGTATCTTCGTTGTCTTCGCTACTATTGGATACCAACAGTTTGGAAAAATGTTCATTCCATATCCTTAGCACAATATCTGTATCAGTTACCAACTTTCCTTGCTGGTCTCTACAGGAGGATGTACCTGTACCAAAACCATCAGCTTGATGTTTCACTCTTTGGCAGACTCCTGATTACCCCTTTTTTTTCTAACTCCCGCTTTTCCATTTCTCTCTTTTTCCTGCGGAAAAGTCGTTTCTCCTCCCTTCTTTTGTCCCATACCTCTCTCGTGCGCTACGCATTTGCTACTTGTAGAGTAGTGATGCACAAAACAGTACTCTAGCGTAAATTGGTTTTTTATTCTCTTGCGCTCAGTCGTTGGCGAGACGTCAACGAAAGCACACAAGCACGGATGTACGAACTGTTTTCTTTATGTTTTACTTAAATAGTGTTTGTACATTAGTATTAACACTTGTAATTTATTGTATTTTATTTAAAATGACTTCTTTAATATGACCATATCCAACAAATAAAGAAAATCTATTAAAAATAACATGTTTAAATTTTGTGCTCAATCGGAGAGTAAATTTGGTACTCTTACCACTACAATCACAATGATGAACACGAAGAGAGCATTTGTAGGGTGAACCGTACGAAAACGTAAAGGCGAGTGCTCTTCTTGTTCATCTATGTTGTAGAGTTGCCATATATGCCGCATTTTTCTCTTCGGTAGCAGCACTACACTCCTGGTCATACCATGGTTCCCTTGGTGGAGGTCTCTGATATCCAAGTATGGATTTAGACGGTTACGTACCTTTGCTGCAAAAAGGTGGTGGTCCGAGTCTATGTTTGCTCCTCGAAACGATCTTACATCCAACACGCTCGACAAATGTCTTCCATTTATCACAATGTGATCAAATTGATTTCTTGTTCTTTGATCTGAAGACAGATAGGCGTCCTTACGACTATCGAGATGCTTACCTCTAATACTGCTGACTACCATGTTTTTTTGCCGCTGCGTAGTCTATCAGCCTTATTCCATTGTCAGATGTTTCACTGTGGAGACTGAATTTCCCGACTGTTGGGCCAAAGATATTTGCCTTTCCAATTTTGGCATTAAAATCGCCTAGAATAATTTTAATATCATCGGCAGGACAACGATCGTATGTTTCTTCTAACCCCTCGTAGAATATATCTTTGGTCTGCTCGTCCTTGTCTTCGGTTGGAGCATGAACGCAGATAAAGCTAATGTTGAAGAATTTTACTTTAATCCGTATTGTAGCAAGTCTTTCATTCACTGGAGTGAAGCTGGAGACCAGATGTTTTAACTTCCGACCAACTATAAGTCCGCAGCCAAACTCATGTGTCATGGCAGCTATAATACAGTGCGTCACCTTTAGGTGTTGTGTGACGCTTTCCCAATCCATGCTATTTCCTGTATGGCAGTAATGTCGGCCTTGTACTTTTAAGTGCATCTACCAATGCGTAAACTGCACTTTCTCACATGTTAGCTCACTACCTTTAACTGATGTTAAAGGCAGTTCCCCAGGCGACACCACGGGGAGGTCAGTGTCCACTTGAGATGAAAGAGGGACCAAGACAAATCCTGGGCTTTGTCATGGTAAAGCCAGTCAGGACCGTTCCTTGGCAACTTGATCCTCTACGTCACCCGAGCATAATATGTGTATAATATGGAATATGGTAAAACATGGAATCAGTGGAATCTGTCTGAATGCTAGAGAGGTGAACTGATTTAGAGAAAGAACTGTAGAGCACCATATGAATCTACATGTCCTCCAGTTCCCATTAAAACCGACAATAAATATCAACACGTTGCAGAGACAAAGATAAAAATATTTTGCTCGACACCCAACATCTGAAAAAAACCCATGAACTTTTTCCATGTCACTTGATATTCTTAAACCTTAGTTCCCATCTCTACCATTTGGGACTCCTTCATTGAGAATCTTTGTTAAGAAATCTCTCTGTTGATGATGACAACGATGATGATAATGATTCCTATAGTTATGCAAATTTCTTAGTAACATGTGATAAAGATTTAATGTATGTATGTATGCGTATGTGTTTATTATACTATTTATGTTAGTCTGTTTCGAACAGATGTGATTTCATGTTTCCTCGAAATTGTATTTGTTAAATGTCACATTGTTTTGTGGACCAACTGTTGAGTTGAAGACATAAGAAAAACATAAAACAGATATTTGTTGTTGTTGACGTTAGTTAGTGAAATTAGAACAGAATTGTATATTGTTGTCATTGCTAATTTCCATGAACGATGAATAAACAATAAGAATCAAATAATCGAACTTGAATTCGAAACAGTGTATGTAAACTACTCGGAAAGAGGAAAATGTAAGCTTGATTTTCAAGTGCAAATAACTGTAATTTTTTTTTTTAAATACAGTGCTAATTTCAGGTTGTATTAAAAATGTCCGTAACAGTACACTTAATTACTTTTTTAGGGTTCCAATAAAAATATTTGGCCCATTAGCCAAGGGTAAGATTTTCAACCGCGTTAATATTTTATTTTACCTTCCAATTTTACTACCATGTTTTTGATAAATTTGGTCTCTTGGACATGGGCCGTTCGTATTCTGTCAGTACTCTCATTTTAATTTGCCTTTCTAGTGGGACCATTCAATCAGTGTAACTCCAACCATCTAAACAGAAATAATATTAATAATTTTTAATAATTGTTTTATTTTTCGAAGGCCCTTTTAATTGCCGATCTTTCATTGTGGTGGAATATGTCGATCGTTTTTCATTGATTTCTCTAGGATTGGTCGAAGAGTGATGATCTGTATTATTCCGTTGACCACTGGTTCTAGCCGCTCACACGGTACGCTCTTTATATCCGATGTGTAAGATGTTTATGCCTAAAAACAGGTCAAAGTAGGCTATAGTTCACCTTGCTGGGTATACTTTCTGCGCCAAATGTTCCTTCTTAGGTGTGACCTTGGAAAGTTAGATGGGTACGCTGGTGGAGACGTTTTCGTTAACTAAGTTTTTGGGTTCTGATTCCGGTGTTAGCGAGCTGTGTAAGGAAGGGAATTTATGCTTAGTACCACCACAAGCAGCGGCTGACTACGAGTGACAAACTGGCAATGATCTTCGCGTTGGCTTCGAGCTGGTTGCGAGCGACGAGTGATCTTTGAATTTGCTGTAATCAGGATAGGAATGGTGGCTGAGGCTATGAGCAGAGCCATGAGTTGGCTGCAAGAAGTGAATGTGCCACAGCTGAGAGCTGGACTCGTACAAAAGGGTGATGACTTTTTACAACCTCATGCTCATCACTGTGCTCTTAAAACAACTTTAAATGAATAGAGCTTACACCTGTGAAGTTTTTGCGGATTCTGAAACTCCAATGTTCATAGATCTTGAACGCGATCTAATTGGGACAATGCACTGACTGTATCGCCTCCTTACAAAACAATGTCATGTACGGTGCGCTTTAACCAACTTTAAATAAAAACTGCATACATCAGGGAAGTTTTTGAGGATTCTGAAACTACATTGTCAAAAAACAAAAAAAATGGCCAGAACGCTTTTTAAATAAATCGCGGTCAAAGTTCACATTTTTTGAGATTTTTAGGTTTCCACAATTTTGCTGGGAAACCGCACGCCCTATCAAAATGGAACTACAAAAAATTGTGTACCAATAAAAAATCCCTACAACATTGTCCTTTATGATATATTCGTAGGTTTTTACCGTTTTTAAGATATAGAAGTTCAAATTGGGGCAATTCACTGACTATATTGTCTTCTTATAAAACAATGTCATGACCAATGAATGTAAACAAACAAAACGATTCCCGTTCCAATCACACAACGCCACAAACTTTTCAGCTTTTCTGAATCGTTTTATTCTCACAACCAAAACAAAATCACAAACTTTTCAATGTAAAAAGATGAAAACCGTACGATTGCTCAAATGTACTTCGGCTATGCTTTGCCGAGTTGTTTCATTCACCACCGAAACAAAAAGAACTCCGCCAGAGTGGTTATGTTTCGTTTTGTATTGTTCCTATGGAGCTCCATATCTCTGTCTTTTTGTAGAACATTTCATTCTTCTATCTCAATGCCTTTCATGTCCTTTTCGTCCTTTCTTTCTTGAACCGTAGTAAAAGTACCACAAGATGCGATTTTACAGCATCCAAATATTCCACAAAAATATTGCTCAGAGAATTTTAGATACGGTTCTCTTTGACAGCTAATCGATTTTGTCCCGTTTTCATTGTCATATTTGATATTTATTCGGACTTGGTTCAGAATTAAAGCATGTTCTGTTTTTCTGTATATTCGTTATTGGTTATGTATAGGTATGAATACATAACAATTGTTTATTGCTTATGAAAGCGGGACAAAATCGATTAGTTGTCAAAGAGAACCGTACCTAAAATCTTCTGAGCAACATTTTTGTAGAATATTTGGATGCTGAAAAATTTAATCTTGCGAAATTTAAAGGACGAAAAGGACATGAAAGGCATTGAGTTAGAAGAATGAAATGTTCTACAAAAAGATTCACCAATCGATTTGACTGAAGACATGTCACCTCAAAACGAAGTTACAACAACGCCAAACAGAGGTATGGAGCTATTTTCCCAAGTATTATAGGGAAAAAATCAAAAATTTCATCGCGCGATATCTCAGAAACTTGACCTATGGCGAAAATTTCCTTTTGGGTTCTTAGTATATTCATCAAGGGCTTTCACCTCCAAAAGAAAATTTCCACCCCCAGACTTTGAGTTCCTTTTTGCGTCACAGTGTTACTTGTGAAAAAGTAGTTTACTTACATTTTGTAAGCAAATGATTTACACACATATGTATGTACATTTTTGGTATGTCCATAACCATAGACTAATGAATAATAGACAGAGAATTTGTAATGTGTTTGTTTTTTGTAGGGGTCGCCCTTATACTCAATATGGTCTGTGTTCACTCAATTGAATTTTGTTTTGGGGTAAATTGCAAGATTTTGTTGATTTTTTATTTGAGGATGTAGATTCGGCCAATATTACCCACATGTTGTCTTTCACCATAATAAATAGTTTAAAAATGCATAGTTATTGCCATTTAAAAATTTAGCACCTCGTCAACTGACTCAATTCTCACTCAATGAGAGAATTTGACTGAGAGGATTTCTTTGTCTATACATTCATTAGTCGATGTCCATAACTCAAATCAATTCTGTTAAAAATATACGGGTTTTACAATAATCTGTAATAATATTTGAAATTTTTTGGTATGTTTTACAAATAATTGGAAAATGTTTCGATTGATTTTAAAATGTTTACATATAAAAATTAATTAAAGGATATGCTTTGAATTTTATTTTTATCTGATTGCTTGAGTGGAGTATTCCCCCATTGGATCAACTTCATTTATTACCCTCTATTACATTATTTTTATCTTCTTTATTTGCATATCCGTTGTCCGGATGTAAACCGATCACACATTTTGTTACATTCTCATTGGAAATATTTATTTTATGTGGAAAGCGATAGTTGTCTGTTTTTAGCTGCTGTAAGAAGACTGAGTTCATCACGGTATCCGGTCCAGTCTTGAATATTTTTTAGCCAGGACAGTTCTCTTCGACCTCTACAACGTCTTCCTTCAACTTGGGATTTGAGAATTATCTGCAGTATCTTATATTTATTGTTCCTCATCAAGAGTCCCAAATAAGACATTTTTCGGGTTTTGATGGTTTTCATTAACTGTCGTTTTTCATTCATTCTTCTTAAGACTTCGGTATTTGACACTCGATCGATCCATGGAATTTTGAGCACACGTCGGTATGTCCACATTTCAAAAGCTTCCTGTTTCTTCTCGTCTGTTGATTTTACAGTCCATGTTTCAGCACCGTATAATAGAACTGACCATACATAGCATTTGATAAACCGTTTTTTAAGTTCAATATTGATGTCGTGGCAGTTTAGTACTTTTCTATACTTGAGAAACGCTTCTCTTGCCATTTCTATCCGACATCTTATTTCTTTAGAAGACTCCCATTGCTCATTTAATTGCACTCCCAAGTATTTATACGATTTTACTCTCTCTATTTCTGATTCACTGATTTTTAGTGAGGAGTCGTAAACATTGTTACATTTACTAATGATCATAAATTTTGGTTTATTGAGATTAATATATAATCCGTACGAAATACTTGTTTCGTTGAGAGAATTAAGGAGATTTTGGAGGCCACCTAAGGAGCTCGCTACTATCATGGTGTCATCAGCGTATCGTATATTGTTAATGAATTGCCCATGTATTTTTATTCCAATCCTCTTTCCTTCTACACACTCTCAAAAAACCTGTTCCGAATATATATTAAACTAGCGGACCCGGCGAACTTCGTCTCGCTATTAAGGAATAAAATTTCATACAAAAACTCAATTTTCCATTTTTCCAATTTTCCGACTTTTCCAGAGAGATTTTCCAAAATTTTCTTCCGTAAAGACCTACTCCTCGAAAATACGAATAACTGACAAAAAATTTTACAGAAATCGGCCTAGCCGATCTCATTTTATGAATTACTATACATTTTTTACACCATTTTTATATATATAGATAATAATGGTGAGAGTATACACCCCTGTCGAACACCTTTGGATATGGTTATTTCATCTGATGTTTCATCGGATACTTCTACTGATGCTGTCTGGTTCCAGTAAAGATTTTTTATGCATCTTAGTTCTTTGGGTTCAATACCTATTGATGTTAGAATTTCTTTATTTTTATAAGATGTTAATTTTTCATTGAGTTAATTAACTTCTTTTTTCTGATTATCCTACATCATATTATGTTAAAAGTTCATGTTAATATCTTGAAAATATAATGACTTGGTGGCCAATTACTTGAGATTTGCCATAAATCAACGAACTAATTTTTTGAATTTAAGGAAACCGCGTTCTGAAATCAAACCATGATATTTCATATAACTATAATCAATTTTATGAGCTAGGACATTCTTTGAGTTCTTTGAGTGTGTATATAATTATCTATAGTATTATACATCCGAAATCGCATTTCTATACCACTTTAATTTATCATTGCAAACACTTAAAATTCATTTCGTAATAGTGGAAACACTGGACATTTTTCCGACCACTTATTATTGTTTTTGTTCCCAATGATAGTTTTCATTTCAACTGTCATGAAACATGAGCAAAACGAAATGCTACACCCAACCATAAATAATTTTATTCTCAAGTAACAATAAAAACTAATATTTCATATTATTTCAGCAGCTAGAAAAAGTGACATTGTTTTTCGAAACATATTCTGTAATTAAATGTGAACAGTTGTAATAATAATGTTACTTAAATGAAAATAGTTTCATATTTTTGCGCACACAAGTCATTTCATGAAAAAACGATGTTAATAAAGTGACGTTTTTGTTTCCTTATCATACCAAAATTAAAACGTTTATATCCATGAAAGAAAATATATTTAATAAAATGTATTCTAGATAAATGAAGCAGTACAATAGGGTATAATAAGTTCGATGAATTTAAATCATTGCATTGCAGATACATACGTCCAAAAAATCGCATAAAAGATTTTAACCCAGGAAAATGCCCAAATGTAAACAATTATACGAAGATCCAAGAATATTTTTTCGAGTTTTTAGAATTATGCAAAAATATTCGTCCGATAACCTATAGAGAAAATAATTATTGATCCGCCTACAATTCAAAGTCGATATAACTATGTCCGTCCATATGTCGGCTAAAATAAAGATAGAGCTCGTAATATTTAAGATAGAGTCAAATAACATGATACAGAATTTACAAGTTCTGCTAAGTCCACGATTTGATATAGCCCTCATATACCTGTACAGCCCGATATTTTTTAGAGTTCTAGCCACATTATGAAACTAAAATCACTAAAATGTGGTATTTAGTTTTTGGGTAGCGGTGCTGTCTATTCCTACGACGAGGAATTATCAGAATTTCACCGTATAAACATTTGTACGTCCCAGGTTTCGTATGCTGTGTCAAATATAAATTCACATAGTACTCATACGTCACTGTTACAATTTCCAATATTAGTCGATTGTAAGCTTATATTTATGCCCTCCACCATAATACGGAAGGTACAGTCGAAATCGCTTATAACGTCGTCGTTTATAGCGTCATATCGCTTATAACGACGAAATCCAAAAGTCCCGAATTTCTGCCCTTTATAGTTCACACAAATGAATATCGCTTATAACGTCATCGCTTATAACGTCATCGCTTATAACGTCATATCGGTTGTAACGTCGATTTTTTGTGAAATATTTCAATTTTCCTATCGGTTATAACGTCGAATCATACGAATAAGAAATTTTTCTCTCAATATTTTGTTGCAAGTATATTTTTTTCAAACTCAAACAACAACGTACTAAACATATTCACAAAATGTTCGAAGACGGGGTTGGATAACTAAATTATGACTCATATGTAGGCGGTCTCAAGTCAATAAAGCTAGACTTTTTGCCACCCAATATCACATCTATTCTACAACTCATGGACCAAGGTGTAATAAAATCATTAAAATCGCATTGTCGGAATAGGCAAATATCCACTATCATGGAAAGGATAGAAAAGGATCAAAATGCAAAATAAAATGTGTTGGATGCCGTGTTTGCTATATGAGGTGTCAGTGGCGTGTCTAGCTGTAGAAACTCTTCACAAATTTATTTGCTCAGAAGATGCTACAAGCCAACACTGCGTTTTGAAATCTCAGATATGAGTTGAATTTAAAACTTATATTGGAATTCTAAGTCCAAACTAAAAAAACAGACTATTTTAAATAGAACCATATTCTATATTAACGTAAAATATCTGCTGAAGAATGAATTTAATATTGTTATTTTTCATTATTTTGTTTTTAAGTAATTTCTAGAATGTATATAGAATGAAAAAGTAAAAAAAATTTAATTGAATTTATTTATTTCCATAGCAAAACAATGTAGTTATACCCAAAAGTCAGGATACATAATATAATTTCACCTCTTTTATAAATATCGTTTATAACGACTATCGCTTATAGCGTCCGATTTTGGTCGGTCCCTTGACCGACGTTATAAGCGATTTCGACTGTATAATTAAATTTGTCATTCCGTTTGTAACAAATTGTCGAAGACCCTACAAAATTAATATATATTCTTGATAAACATAAAATACTAACTAGATATAACGATGTTCGTCTATCCGTTTATCTGTTGATATCAACATATAGCTCGCTATATTCAAAATATACAGTGCTGCTCAAAATATTTGCAACTCAGATTCTTATATAAGATTCAATCTATTTGGGACATTTTGGGTTTTGGAATAAATTTGTTTTTGCTACCTGGTTCTTTATTGACCCTATTTTCAAGATTTAAAAATGATTATTCAGTTATGAACACTTATGTTACAAAAATGTGTGAAATATCGTAGGAAGACATGTTTTAGCCTCTCTCAAAACACTTGCAACTCCGTGGTACGAATATCTATCATATCTATAATATCTATCTATACTTAAATGAAAATAGTTTCATATTTTTGCACACACAAGTCATTTCATGAAAAAACGATGTTAATAAAGTGACGTTTTTGTTTCCTTATCATACCAAAATTAAAACGTTTATATCCATAAAATAAAATATATTTAATAAAATGTATTCTAGATAAATGAAGCAGTACAATAGGGTATAATAAGTTCGATGAATTTAAATCATTGCATTGCAGATACGTCAAAAAAATCCGCATAAAAGATTTTAACCCAGGAAAATGCCCAAATGTAAACAATTATACGAAGATCCAAGAATATTTTTTCGAGTTTTTAGGATTATGCAAAAATATTCGTCCGATAACCTACAGAGAAAATAACACTGTGATACAAAAGTGGACAAAATTTTTTTGCAGGATTTCTGATGCACAAATTCGGTTTTGTGGGAGTCCATAGAAGACGAAAATACCTTTGGTTTCTTTGGGTCACTTCGGGTTTTGATTTTATAACGGTAAATGTAGTAAAAATGGGATTTCTTGGATTTTCAAATTTAAACGGACATTAATTCTTTTTTCCAAAACCGATTTGCACACACTGTTTTTCATTATAAAGGGGAGAGTAATAGTACGTTTATATATAACCGGATTTAACAAACCCACTGGGTTTCAAATATCAATTGCTTTGCGTATACGTCAAATAAATCCTCATTAAGAAGGTTAACCCTGCAAAAAGCTGTAATATAAACATGGCCTAATGTCTTTCGAACAAGCCATAGATTTTTAAAATCGGTTAACAAATGGCTAAGTTATAGTGGTTTAAGTGTGACAAAAACGCATTAAAAAACAGTAAAATGTTTTTCCTTGTGCTGTAGGCTGCGTAAACGACACCTAACAGTACAATTATTTACTGTTAACAAGTAGGAAATTTAGTTGGCTTTCCAAAATGGGGAAAAACAACGAAATCGGTTGAAAAATGAATGCGTTAATGCATTTTTTGTGTTTCAACTTTTTGGTTTTTTTTCATATTTTCCTCTATAAAAGATGGGTATCTTTGCATGTATGATTCTAATTGTGATTATCCTGCTTAACAATTACGCACAAGGTATCAATGTTTTATAAAGGAAAACATGAAAAAAAAAAACCAAAAAGTTGAAACACAAAAAATGCCATAACGCATTCATTTTTCAACGGACTTCGTTAGTTTTCCCCATTTTGGAAAGCCAACTAAATTTCCTACTTGCTAACAGTAAATAATTGTACGGTTAGGTGTCGTTTACGCAGCCTAGAGCACAAGGAAAAACATTTTGCTGTTTGAAAATCCAAGAAAGCCCATTTTTCACTACATTTATCGTTATAAAATGGAAAACCGAAGTGACCCAAAGAAACCAAAGGTATTTTCGTCTTCTGTGGACTCCCACAAAACCGAATTTATGCATTAGAACCCCTGCAAATTTTCACTGTAGCACAGTGTAATTATTGATCCGCCTACAATTCAAAGTCGATATAACTATGTGCGTCCATATGTCGGCTAAAATAAAGATAGAGCTCGTAATATTTAAGATAGGGTCAAATAACATGATACAGAATTTACAAGTTCTGCTAAGTCCACGTTTTGATATAGCCCCCATAGAACTGTACAGCCCGATATTTTTTAGGGTTCTAGCCACATTATGAAACTAAAATTTGGTATTTAGTTTTTGGCTAGCGGTGCTGTCTATTCCTACGGCGAGGAATTATCAGAATTTCACCGTATAAACATTTGTACGTCCCATGTGTCGTATGCTGTGTCAAATATAAATACACATAGTACTCATACGTCACTGTTACAATTTCCAATAGTAGTCGATTGTAAGCTGATATTTATACCCTCCACCATAATATGGAGGGTATAATTAAATTTATCATTCCGTTTGTAACAAATCGTAGAAGACCCTACAAAATATATATATATATATATATATATATATATATATATATATATATATATATATATATATATATATATATTCTTTATAAACATCTGTCCGTCCGTTTATCTGTTGACATCAACATACAGCTCGCAATATTCAAGATGTACAGTGCTGCTCAAAACATTTGCAACTCAGCTGCCTATATCAGATTCAATCTATTTTAAGGGACATTTGTGTGAAATATCGGAGGAACACATGTTTAGCCTGCTCAAAACATTTGCAACTCCGTGGTACGATTGTATTGATTGGCATCAGATTGTTTCTAATCAGAAGAAGGGGACAAAAAGCTTTCGCGAAGCAGACATTTTATCCCACCTAAGTTTACATTTGACAGACAAGTACGCCGAAAACAAGACATGTCTAATTTTTTTAACAAAAACTTAAATTATGACCATAAATTTATTTCAAAACTTTGCTAAAATTGTAATTTTGAAAATTGTGGAACCAATGAAGTCCAAAAATAAATATAGGAACAGCACAATATCTAAAACAGAGCTGGATTCTGCGTAAAAAGAACTAAAATCGCCATAAGATGGGAAGGAGGTGTACGGACAACAACATCCCCTGCAGGAGATAATCAAATAATTATGTGAATTATTAAGCAGATCTCTCAGAGGTCATCAACAGATGTAAAAATAAGTCTTGACACAGATAAATCTATACAAAGCCCTCCGATACATACACGCAGAAAAATTTATGTTGGAAATATGTTTGGATCCAAACAAATACATGTTTGGGACCGGTTGCAAACAAATATATGTTTGGATCCAAACATAATATGTTTGGGTCCAAACAAATATATGTTTGCAACATTTTGTAACATATCCAGCGTTGCCGAAAATCGTCAAAAAAATCGTCAAATCGTCAACAAAAATTGGGAAATCGTCAAAAAATCGTCAACATGGTCTAAAACTAGGTTTGGTTACCGTTTTATGCGATTTTTTCGCTGATAGTTTTGTCAATGAGACTGACAACATAGAATATACAACCCACAGCAATAAATCTAACCCAATCTCTCATTTAGTCAGGACTATATCTTCCAAACCGTTAGGAAATTTGAATTAATCTCAGAGGCAAAGTTGTAGCTTTGTAAGGTCTAAATCACCATGGTAAAATTTCTTTTAAAATTTTTTCTCATGTTTTGTTATACAGCTATTAAACCGATCAGATTTGAAGCAAACAACCAACTACAAAAATGCACCTCAGATCTCAATAAACATCTTTATAGAATATACGAACCCTGAAGGAATAGGTCTTAATGGTCAAAATAGCAAAACAATTGCGATTTTTATCCTCTTTTCTCGGCTTCTGCTCCATAGATATTAAACCGTTCAAAATTCAAGAAAACAATCAACCACAATAATGTAGCGAAGTCATAAATAAACAACTTTCTGTAACATGTCAAATGTCTATGAACGGTTCTTAATGGTAAAAATAGCAAAAATCTTTTGAAAATATTCAATTTTTACACTTTTTTCTCCGATTCTGGTCCACAGATACCGAATCGCCCAAAAATTATGGATACCGTCAACCACAAAAATGTACCTAAGATTTCAATAAACAACTTTTTACATTTCAATAAACAACTTTAGTTGGTTGTTTGCTTCAAATTTGATCGGTTTGATAGCTGTATAACAAAACATGAGAAAAAATTTTAAAAGAAATTTTACCATGGTGATTTAGACCTTGCAGATGAAGTTTGATTTGTTATATTATTTATATTTGTTCACAATTTTTGTTCTTTAAGACAAGAGCTACAACGTTGCCTCTGAGATTAATTCAAATTTCCTAACGGTTCAAACTTTTGGAGGCTTATAACCGCGAAAGTTGATAAGATACGAAAAAACGGCGAGACACGTGCCCTCTCTTTTTTGGTCTTCAATCACACTGCGGTGTCAGAATATGGTTAATAATTTTCGTGTTGCACAGTGTTATCGAGTTTGCAGTAATGCAGCAAGGTGTAGCTGGGTACTCGTTGTCAGTTTTGAATGACAACTTATAGTTAGAATGTCGCTTGCTTGACAGTGTGACCAAAATGAAGATGAGGAAAAACTATGAAAACACCTGTTTTCCAGATATGTGCTAAATATAGCCAAACAGTCTGGAAATTGCTATAATACATTAAAAAAGCTCATAAAATCGAGTTTGGAACATTGCTTTCCTTAAAGTCGATCGTGAAATTTTGGCCAAAATATAGTTATCGCCTTTTATAGCATGCAATTCTGGATTACGTGAAAAATCGTCATTTTGGACTATAAAATCGTCAAATCGTCATTTTTCAATTTTGGGCCAAAAAATCGTCAAAATGACGATAAATCGTCAAATTCGGCAACACTGAACATATCTCAATTTGATATGTTTGGGTGAAACATATTTCCTATGTTAGAACATTTTTTCATGGGTGGAGAGAGGATGTTTGTCAACGAGAGTAATAACAGTGCTCTCGCGGCTGTGGAATGCTGTTTTATAATGAAGAGTTGTGTGTATTGTATAATAGAAGACGTAGAAGCGAAGAAGGGGGCTTTGGTGGCATGTATGTGTCAAACTCGTGTGTCTCTTGTTTTGTTGTTCTGAACCAACTTAGCTGGCGAAGAAGAAAATAAGAAATGATATGAATTATATTTTTTTTCTTTCTTCAGTGTTTTAGTTACCTTTGTAGAGTCAAGACGGTAAAGTGAGTGAATAAATCAGGTTTTTGTGTTTTCTTAAAGAAATTGTGCTTTTTAGTAAATTAAACAACAAACATATTTTGCAGCAAACATGTATTTGTTTGCATGCAGTCCCAAACATAACACATGTTTGGGTCCTGCAAACAAATAATTTTTGGGTGCAAACAAATTATATGTTTGGGTTCAAAAAAATACAAACCCAAAATCTACAAAAAAAAAAAAAAAAAAAAAAAACACATGCATCAGTGGGCGGTTACTCAGAGCAAGGGAGCGTAAATTTCAATGTAAAACACATTGAAATGTATGCTCACTTGCTCTCAGTAAGCGCTCACTGGATATCTGTAACATATACACACCTTTATAAATAATGGTGGTTGTTTATTGAAACGCATGGAAATAAGAAACAACAGATACATAGTTACATAAAAAATTCCAAAGAAATACATAACAGACTTTAATAAAAGAAAAACGGAATGAAATTATTTATATAAAGTTACACTTTTAAAAAGAAATTATTATATAGAAACATCGATGAACGCTTCTCCTTAGTTGTGAAATAAAACACATTTTCCTCGAAGTTGAAATCATCAGCGGGAAATCGGTATCAGGAATTAAATGATTACAAATGTAATAAATAGGTACATCCATTTTTCAAATATGCATATGAATGTATGCATATGAAAAATGTATTGATGTAATTACCAATATAAATGCGATTTCTTCCATGTCCGATAAAATATTTCCATTCACCTTTTAGATTCAATTATAAAATGTCAAATTATAAAATGTAAAATGTAATGTAAATGTAAAATGTATTGGGCAATTAATTTACTAAAAAGCGTAATTTCTTTAAGAAAACACAAAACACTGATTTATTCACTCACATTACCGTCTTTACTTTGCGATTTTATTTAGACAACTGAAAAAAACAATAACATAATTAATTTTTTTCTTTTCCTCTTCGCTTGCTACGTTTAGCCAAAACTTCTGCGTCTCCTATTACACCATACCCACAGCTCTTTGTTATAAAACAGCATACCGCCCTGTAGTTACTCTCTTTGACAAAAATCCTCTCTCCACCCATAAAAAATATGTTCTAACATAAAAAAATATGTTGGTACCCAAACGAATAAAATTGAGATATGTTACAAAATGTTGCAAACATATATTTGGACACAAACAAATTATGTTTGGACACAAACAAATTATATTTGGATCCAAACATATATTTGTTTGCAACCAGTCCCAAACAAATATTTGTTTGGATTCAAACATATTTCTAACATATATTTTTCTGCGTGCAGGTCGAAAGATAATAGAATTTTGCCCCTTATACAAAAAATTGGACTCGAGACGTATATATAACCACGTAAAACTAGTAAATTTTTACAAATATATCTAAGTTCTTATCGAACCCGATCAGCTTAAGAAATCTAAATTCATATAGGAGGTTCCGGGGACCTAAAATGACTATTAAATATCGAATAAAAGCTTGGTGTTCAACAATTATCCTTAGAGACAGGATTTCAAAGGATATGTCAATTTATTTAGATAAATGGATAACTTTATGATGTGTCCAGATAATAAATAAAATTTTTAACTCACAATATATTATCATTTTCTCAAAGTAGACATTCCAGTTGCAAATGTTTTGCGTAGCTTTATAATTTTCTATTTCTTAGGATGTTTGGTATTGAAAATGAGCTATATCGGTCCACGTTTTAATATAGCACCTAAACAACGGCACCTCCCGATTTTCGCTATTTTGAAGGTGAAATGGCTGAAATTTGGTATTAAGTCTTCGTTAGGGGTACTCTAATTTTCTTCCAGAAATTTGTCGGTGAAGGTCTACATAGATATAACCCCCATAGAACGGTACCTCATGATTTTTGGTACTTTGAAGGTTATGGCCTCAACATCTAACCGAAATGGCTGAAATTTGACATTTAGTCTTCATTTGTGGTATACAACTTTCCACATGAAACTAATTCCACGTTTTTATATAGCCCACGCAGTCTACCATTTAGCCTTCGTTGGGGGTATACAACTTTCCACAAGAACTTTTTCGATATAGGTCCACGTTTTCATATAGGCCACATAAAAGGGTACATCGCAATTTTCGGTATTTTAAAGTTTGTGTTTTCAATATTCAAGCGAAATGGCTGAAATGTTACATTTAGTCTTCGTTAGAATTGACATTAAACATTCCACCTGAAATTTATCGGCATAGGTCCACGATTTCATATAGTCCCCGTAGAAGCCCACATCGGTATTTTGAAGGCTATGGCTTCAATATCCATCCGAAATTGATAAAATTTAGTATTTCATCTTCGATGGGTGCATAAGTCATTCCACAAGAGAATTAACAGTGTAGTCCATGGTTTCATATAGCCCCCATAGAAGGGTACCCCCAAGTTTTCGGTATTTTGCAAGCTGGGACTTCAATATCCAACCGAAATGGCTGAAATTTGGTACTTAGTCCTCGTTTGGGGTATAAAACTTTCCACCTGAATTAATGTTGGCATATAGACTTCATAGAACCGTACCTCACGATTTTCGGTATTTTGAAGGCTGTAGTCTCAATATCATTTTCCATTTAGTCTTCGTTGGTTGTAACTTCCCCCCAGAAATGTGTGGATAAAGGTCCACGGTTTCATGTAGCACACAAAGAACGATACCTCCCGATTTTCGGTGTTATGAAAATATTCGACCGAAATGGCTTAAATTTGGTACTTAGTCTTTGTTGGGGTATAAATCTTTCACCTATGTTACCTCCCGATTTTCGGTATTTCAAAGGTTGTGGCCTCAATATTCCTCTGAAATGACTGATATTTGGTATTAATTCTTCGATGGGGGTATAAAACTTTTCCCCAGAAATTTGTTGGTACAGGTCCACGCCTTACTACAGCCCCCATCGAACGATACCTTCCGATTTTCTATATTCTTAAGGTTATGGCCACTGTTCTTTGATTTTTTATAAAAACAAAGTACCCGGCCGACGGTGAGCGTTGAACACACAACCCTTGGATTTGTAGTCGGACACACAAGCTCTGTGCCACCGTACTCATTACTTAATAAGGAGTAATATAAGTAGTTATATTTGTATACATTACTTTGTAGTGGGTTACATAATGACTAACGGATCCGAATTTTTGCTGGGTTAACGTAGAGAAAGAGCTTAGTTCTTTCACAAACAAAAGGAAAGCAATTGTCCCTATTTATTTCAAAATAGTTGGTGGTGGAGGGTATAAAAAGTTCGATCTGGACAAACTTAACACCGTTCTTACTTGTTCAAACTTTTGTTACCTCAAATTACAGTACGTTAAAAACTATAAATATTTGTACTGTTTACTTACAATATACAATTTTAGATTTTTGCATTCCCTTCAAAGCTTAACTTTTTCTTGTAGAAATAAACACCAGCATTTAATTTTAATTTGAATTGAAGCCATTAAAACCATTCGCTACTCATTTCTTCATTCTTTCCTTCAATCATTTATTGGTTCTTTGTCCCATTTTTATTTGAGATAATAAAATGTTATTTTGTCTGTTGTTGTTGTTCTCTACTCTAGAAACACTTTTTGTAATAAATGTTTTTGTCCTAAGTACACAACAACACAATAACAACTCATTAAATGAGCTTTTATAAATAATGACAATGTCTGTCTGGATGGCGTTAAAAATACCCTTGTTTTTTGTGTGTTAATTTGCAAAACAATTAATTTTACTCAAATGTTTTTTTTTCTTCTGCAAATGCTGCTGGTAGTAGCAGTAATGTAAATAATGACGATGTTTTTTTAATGGCTTATTTGCAAGCATGGAATCATTAATATGAACGTTCATAGTACCAAAAATAAGCGCGTACCATACAAAATCAACAGTTAATTATTGAAAATGAAACCTTAAAAAACTCTTTAATTAAGATAGAACAGAGGATGCATAACTTTCTAAAAAAATGTGGGTTTGTAATGGAGGCAAAATATAACAGGGCGGCGATATAGTTATAATAATATATTTGGAGGATAGGATTCTATAAGTTGACAGTGTTCAATTTAAAAATAAAAAAGACTACTCGATTCTCTACGATGCTTTCCTAAGTAAAAGTAGTGTTACTATTTGGTTGAATTTGGCAAACTTATTGATTTATTACTTAGCTGGCCCGATACAGAAAACGTGTCCCATTAATCGACCTTTTGGGTAAATTGTATTATTTTTCCCATATTAAATACCAAGCTTTTTTGTCTCATCGGTCACTTATTTAGTCCATTCATCCACATTTTTATGATATGACCTAGCTAACATAACACAAAAGCTAAGAAATTGTGCTACTAATTCTATCAGAGTTAGAGCATACAGTCTAATCTCCTTTCTTGTGGACGGACTGGGGTGGCCCAAAAAAGACAAAATTGTGTTTTTTTTTTTTTTGTTTTTGAAACGCTTACCCCCTAAACTTTTTCCATTTGATCCGAAAACCTCATATATCGTCACCATAAATGCCGGAAGACGTAACCCACAAAAATAAAACTTTACAGGAGAAGCAAAAAACGTTATAAAATGAAAACGGTGTTATAAAATATCGAAAATTTTTTGTATCGTGTTTTAAGATAGAGAAGAAATACATTTTTGGAAAAAATTTAATTTTTTTTCCAGAATGTTAGAAGCTGTGTGGGTTACGTCTTTTGGCATTGTATTTTTCTGAAATGCAAAAAGACGTAACCTACAATTTATTGAGTATACATGTAAAAAAGCTAGTATAAATGAAAAATTATAATCAAATTAGAACTGACTTGTTGGCCTACGCGGTTAAACGAACTTTAAACTAGCAATCTGAAGGTGTTGGGTTCAATTCCCAGTCTTAACGGTGATATTTCAATGGACCGCAATTAGGTGAACTGTCTATTCCAACCGGTACTACAATTACTTATAATTTCAAGTGTATTAGACGATATTGAAAACAGCAGATCCAGAATATTATATTTATTATGGTATTTATCGTAAGTCAATTTATCGACAAAATATAGTTAATATAATTTAAGTGATGTGAAACAATTAAAATTTAACTTTTAATTCTCATAAGGAATGTTGCCATAAACGTAATGACAATCACTTGGTGTTTTAAGTCTAGTAGGTGCTGAAATTTCTTTTCTCTGGAAATTGTGTCTGGTAGAGTCTGGTAGATATCTTTTATACCAGTTTTAAAATATTTATTTATTTATTTATTTAGAATTTATCTTATATTTAATATAAGATAAATTGGGGGAATAGCATTAGCAGCATAGGCGATCAGCTAAGTTTTAAAATAGATTATGCCGCTAAGATCGAACGCCAATGTTTGCAGTTTATTGAATCTCCTGTCTATTTGCATAAGTAGACAAGACAGAAAAGCTGCGTTTTTCTCTGTACCTATTTGAATAACATTAAAATCAGTTGAATTTATCCAATCTCAAGGCATTATATATGTTATACCACGGATAGATAAGAACATTTTCGGCAAACTTACACTATAATCGTAGTTGTCTTTATAAAACATCTTTGTGTTAGACCGACGAGAATTTCGATTTACGTGACAAGTCTTATAGCCCGAAAACGTTTATATGTTTTCGGGCCAATGCCTCATAAGACTTGTCACGTACATCAGTTTTTCTTGCCCTTTGCATTGCATTGCCTTCAAAATAACCACTTACTTTTGTCCGTTTACTTTATATTGTTTTAATCTTTTTTGCTGTTCTTTGGAGGTTTATTTAAATCAGGGCATAGGTCGGTCTTTGGACATCATCTTCAATTGGACACTTCCATCACTTTTTTATTAAAACTATCGAGATTTTACCAAACCTGGGTTTTGGCTATGACATACATACGTATAATGGGGAAATATCAAAAATTCCCACAAATCAGAATTTTGGTGCAAAAAGTTATTCGGGTTACAAAAACCGCCTTAAGTAAAAGTTGTATTTAAAAATTAGCAACAAGAATGGTCTGTACAATTTTTAAAACGGAATCACCATTCATGAGATACCGTCACCTGAGAGTTAAATTAAACATATGGAGAAATAAGCCGCATATAAGGCGAACCGGTTAAAATAAACACAACATGTGATAGGTATTTCTATAAGCTTCCAAACGACACCCACTTTATAGTAATAGGTTCAGTAGAACCGGGTCTAACCCGGTATTTGAATCTGGACTTTCGGGACTAATAACCGGATCCGCCCCAAAGGAAATTATACATTTCCGTAATCAGCTCAATATACCCCCTCTGGCATTATAATTGCTGCTAAAATCAAAGACTAAATTGTTTGTACCGCTGTTTAATTTTCAAATAATGTGGGTTACGCCTTTTGTGTTTTATGAAAATTACAGCATGTTGTTACGTCTTTTGGCAGTTCTTGAATAGGATCGCTATTTTTAAACGCAGAATTTTAAAATTTTACCAGAGCATGTATTTTAGCTTAATGTATCAGATTCCACCAAAAAACGAATTTCGATTTTCATGTCGGTTACGTCATCCGGCATTTATGGTGACGATATGCAATTTTTTCGCCATCGGTTAAGGTTAACCCCGTTAGATGTTTGCTTTGCACTATGCAACACTGAAAATGCAAACAACTTCTAGTATGCAACTTCTAGTATCCTAGTTGGGTTTTGTCCTGTCCGATCCAGTTCGGATTTTATGGCCTCATCTAAACCGGGCTAAATCTACACTTTTTTGCATTTATCAGGCCTTTATCTCAAAAACGAATAGGAATTTGGCCTTGCTGTCTTTAGCAATATTGTAGCCCCAAACTAGTAGAACTTACCTTTTGAAAAAACCACATAAGAGAAACTCCATCTAGGGCATCAAAATCTATAAAATATAGAAAATTTTACATAATTGCTGAAATTCTGGTCAGTATCGGCTAAACTATTGGGAGTTGAACCAGGTAACCTTTTGCAAAAATCTTCCAAATAAAGTGCTCAACAATTCTTTAGAACATTCCGAAACTCTAAAATGCTTACTTGATGTTGTTTCAGCGGTATTTTGCATCATATATTTTACAACACGTATTTCAAATACAGTTCACACCAACAGTTTATTCTCGCATTTCGGATTTCACTACATTATTGGCATTTTTATTAAATCGTCGTTGAAAAATGTACTGAAAACAACGGCATAGAGGCATTTTACAACAATGACATGTTCTGAAGAGTTGTGTACTACATTCCAGGGAATATTTTTCCAGAAAATATTCAGAAAAAATTAACGGTTTTGGAGATACGGTGCAAAATGTATAAAATTTGTGTAATTTTTGCATATATTTTGAAATTTGAGTCATTTAATGTAGTTTTTCGAGTTCATTAATTCTCCAAATATGTTATCCTTGTCCTTATCTACAAATTTGCTTAAGAGGTCAGAAGAAGATTCGCATTGGTTTCAAAGATATAGCCCCGAAATTCTTTAAAAACTCAATATTTAATCATGTTTAGATGGGGCCATAAAATCCAAGCTGGATCTGACACAACAAAACCAAACTAGGGTTTCTTGTCGTTTGGGTCTGTACTTTCAAAAAATCCTGAGTTCGAATTGTTTGCACAAGATCACCTTATTAAAAATGTTGCACAGTGTTATTCTAGAACATGCAATAATCTACTATTTTTGAATTCTTTTTTTTTTTTTTTGACAAATTTATAAAGGAACGAATTAGGAAAATTTAAAAAGTAGTAGACTCTTGCATGTTGTGGAGCAGAGCAATAATGCAATAGCGTATCAAAATCTGGAGTAATTTGTATTGTATAATTACATGTGTATAATTATACCTCAACCTTACGCTAACGAGGTTATATACACATTGAAACAATAAACATGTGCCAAATCGAAGTAATGGACAATTTGAAGTCAAGGTAACCAGTCTGTCCGTCTGTCTCTCTATATGTCTGGTTGGGGCACATTATAACTCTCGAACGGATTAACCGATTTGGTTTAAATTTTAGATCCCGTTATCGTTTGTCCACACTTAGCTTAAGCCAACTTCTTCCGGTACCTCCATCACAAAAGTGAAATATTTTTCGATAACATGGTACGCACGATAACGCTCTACGGAGTAATCGATTTGGTTCAAACTTTGCACATAGCAATACACACCAAATTTCAGTTTACGCGAAACTTTCATACCGTAAAATTACTTCAAAACGAGCTTTATCTTGATTTCAACAAACAGACGGACGGACGGTCGGACGGACGGACAGACGGACATGGTCAAATCGACATAGAATTTTATGCTGATCAATAATATATATACTTTATAGGGTCTCCGACGAATATTTCGATGTGTTACAAACGGAATGACAAATTTAATTATACCCTCCATATGGTGGAGGGTATAAATATATCACATATATTATATATATCAGATATATGTATCATATATCTATATATATATATATATATATATATATATATATATATATATATATATATCATAAAAATATGATGAGATGTAATCGTGGGCACCATTTTAGCGGAAATTTTTGAACTTTTGTGTGGAAGGTACCAGAGAGAGTGGTCTTCTAACTTACAATATTTTTGGACCAAACTTTGTACGAAATCGATTGATCGGACTGGGCTAAGCCCAATTATCTGCAATGTATTTTGTCCAAGCGTACGTGTGAACTAAAAGCATAATTTCGGTGAAGCACATTTTTTTCGTATCACAGTGTATACACCCAGCGAAAAGTTTGCCTCCAAAGAGGCAGTTAAATGATATGTACAAGTGATTTGGAAGTGCATCAAATTATGCATTTTCACTCATGATTTTTACAAGGGAGTGACCCCGGAAAGAGGCACTCCATTGCACCGCATTTTAACTGACCCTTTGGCATTGCATTTTAACTGAACCTTTGGCACTGCATTTTAACTGACCCTTTGACATTGCATTTTAACTGACCCTTTAGGGTAGAATAGGAGGCAGTCCAGAGCACGTGTTTTGAATAACAAAATAAAATGCATTTATTATTTGTGCAAAACAAAAATATTAAAACTTTATTAAATTAACATTATGAAAATTCTCTATTGAATTCAATAGCAAACATGTGTGTTCCTTCGCTCTTTATTTAATCCAAGCTTAAGTGCTTTTGCTTCTTCTGCTAAATGGGCTTGATATTGTCTTCCCATCACCAGTTAAGATTTCGACATGTACTCCAACAGCACCCCATTGGGAAATTTTCTTCTCGTGAGTTACCGGAAAAATGTTCACAAATTAAATATTATTTAGTTTGTATTAACAAATGTTTGGAAATGTTAACGCGATTATCTCTTTTATTCCGCTGCCTGTAGAGATGTATAAACTGATTTATGTACATGTAGGGATCTCTAACAACTGCTAATAAAATGTAGTGAACGGAGTGCCTTTTTCACGACTCCGTTTGCACTGCATCCGGATGCTGTTAAATTGTGAGGAATTGGAGTGCCTTTTTCACGACTCCGTTGAACTGCCTCCGGATGTTGTTAAAATGTGACGAATGGATGTGATTCTTTGGATTGCATCCAAATGCGGTTAAAATGTGAGGAATGGAGTGCCTTTTTCACGACTCCGTTTGAACTGCATAAAAACATACCGTGAAAGAACTAGTCTACATTGCACTACTTCCAATTTATTTTGCTGGGCACATACCCACGCCAGCCTAAAGGCTGAAGGCATAAAAAATTGTGTGTTTGTCTCATGCTAAAGGGTAAGTTCCACCCAGCCTAATTTAATACCTCATTTACTTTCCAAATCTTAATTATTTTCTATTTGAACTTCGTTATTTAAACAAATGTGCCCGTGTAAAAGATTTTCAAATTTACAAAACATTTTTAATGTTTATTGCCAGCATTTCCTCGAACAATAAAAAGAAATAGTAACAAAAGAGTACTTTTTCTTCTTTAGAACTGGTTAAAAGAAATATTAACACAAACAATCAGAAAATAGGCAGCGAAGAAACTCCCAAATCACAAAGGTAAATGAACGCAGCAAATCCCCTGACACGTGAAAAATAAGTTGAATACCAAAATATTTTTATATTGAGCAAATGTTGACATATCACAGAGTTCATTGTCTATAAATGCCCAGGGTAGTTTGCAAGTTGTTCAGTTTATTAATGTATGTGTGTCGAAGGAGAAATATACAAAAGGACTTAAGAAAATATGTGTGTATAGCTCGGGGGCATATAGCAAACATCGACGACGAAGATAATTGACAAAACAATTAATTGTTGCAATAAATTGAACAATAAGTGGTGATCAGACTCTTGTTGTTTTTATTATGTTTATATAGAAACAAAAGTTCTCACCCCTTGATATATACAACCACATTGAACCCCACCCAGTTTAGCCCAAAGCTCTCCATGAAATAAAATTCGCCGCAAAACTTTAAATAAACGGGAGACAGTTTTAACAAATGAAAACTTTAATCAAGCGAATAAAGTTTTTTTGCCAGTGTGATTTTATACAAAAAAGTTTTATTAAATTTGTCAACTAAACCTAAAGAAAACACTTTTGATAAATGACTCCTCTGTTTTGTTTCCTCTCATTTCAGAGCTCAAAATTTAAGACATTTAATAAATGCATGAAAGCAAACCGTGATCCAAACGCCAAGACAAAAACAAACCAACCTCACTGGAAATGGAAACTTTGTCAATGTCTCAATTTTAAGTAAGTGAAAGATAAACGCCGAAGGATAATACGTCATTTGTGTCCTGGTTGTGTTGCATTCAGTCCAGCCAGCCAACACTGCAAAAACCTTGGCTCAACTCAACAAACATCCAACAGCAACAGGGAGCAGTAACATCAACAAAGCCACCACCAAGCAAACTTTGTTGTCTCAAATGTGAATGACAAGAAAAATGTTCTAAATAAATTTTGAAAAGAATAGAAGACCAAGATAATCCAACACGTCAAGGAAAGATTTTACACGACATTAATTTATTACAAAGACAAAAGGAAATTCCCCTTGTCGTTCCTAGAGAAAAATAAGTGAAACACAATTGTCTCAGATTGTCACCATTAACGACATTATAAAATCTCTTGGTTAAGAATTTTAAATTTCGTCCAACAAAAAGAAGTGAATTGCACAAGAAATTTGCTCTTGTTTTTAAAGTACTTCGTAAATTAACACATCTAAACATAATATTACAAAATGAGAGGCCGTCATTTACGTAGACGTTTCAGTTTACAGCCATCCTTTATGAAGGATGACCATGCTGAAGATAAAACCAAACGTGACAAGTAAGTAATGTTTTAAATAAAATACAAAATTTTATTGTTTCCATATTCATTTTGAAGCTGATGTTTACATTTTTTCAGTCATTTTTAAAAATGATCAAAAATATATATCTTTATAAATGAAAACCAAATGTCGTTCGTTGGTAATGGCATCATTTGAGAACGGCTGGACCGATTTGGATAATTCTTTTTGTGAAATGTTCGCCATAACCCGAAAATTTGACCACGCTCACTTTTACACCCACTTTTTCAATTAACAATTTTTATCTATTCTACAAAAACTACTGAACCGATTTTCCTGAAATTGTCAGGGAATGTACAGTGATGCCCCCGGTAAAAATAGCCTACAAATTTAGTTGAATTTACTATTTTTTAAAAATGCTATATAATTACGCATGTATCGGGTTGGAAATTAATTTGCGAGACAATTGTGGTTGTGTCTCCGATCTGACGTACTTAATTTGGATCCAAAGACTTGATAACGCGCACTTTGTAAAATATGTTACATCTGCAAAACTACTGAATCGATTTTACTGAAATTTTCCGGGAATGTATAGGGATGGCCCCCGTTGAAAAAGGGCTGCATATTTTGATTGATATTTAAAAAAATGCTACATTTGCAATAATAACGAATGTATCGGTTTGAAAATTTCCGAATTTATTTAGAATCTAGGTACTTCTTTTGGGCCTAAAGGCCCGACCACGCTTACTTTTTTAAATATTTTATATCTCCAAAACTACTGAACCGATTTCCATGAAATTTGCAGCAAATGCTCAAGGTTTGCCGTGACAATGTATACTCTTTGGATATCAGAGAAGGTGGGGTACTTTCCCACGCCTTTCTTTTAAACGCTATATGTATACTCAGCATTAATTTTGGGAGACAATGGGGTTGCGTCCCTGCCCTTAGGTACGTATTTGGAGCCAAAATACCGGACCACACCCACTTTTTTAAATGTCTTATATCTTGAAGACTGATGACCACGACCACTGTTTTCAATGCATTATTTTTTCAAAACTACTGAACCTAATTTCATGAAATTCTGAGAAAATGTTCAGGAATGTTCCGTGGTCCAAAATGCTATATATTTGTTGATGAATTTCGGGGGCCTATTACTTTACCTTTGAATGCATCGGCTTGCAAATTAATTTTCGAGACAATGATGGTTGCGCCCCGATCAAATCTTCTTTCTTGGTGCCCGAAGTCCCGACCACGGACAGTTTTTAAGTATGTTATATCTCAAAAACTGACAAACCTATTTTCATGAAATTTTGTGGAATGTGCCGTGGTACACGTAGGAATGAAAATCTGAAACTATTAAGGCGTCAAGGCTTATACCCACAAGAAGTGGAATATGCTAACTATATTTTAAACAAGGTTTAATACCAGTGAGACATCGGGTTTCTACCCATTCAGAAGCGGAAATACCATATTACAGTTATTCCATTTCGACGATGTGTGGACAACTGAAAATATGTACTTGCACATATACAAACATATTAATCTATACCGATCATTTTCTGTGAAGAGGTTTTCTACCGATTTCTGCGGGTTCAATACATATTCAATGGGAGCTATATTAAAACGTGCATTTATATCCACAATTATCTGTAAGAATGTTTTAAACCCATTTGGTACATAGTAGCCAAATTTCATTCGTTTCGACAGCATAATGTGGTTAAAACCATCAAAATAACAATCGGGTGGTATATTCTATGGGGCTATATCAAAACGTGGATCTTTACCGACCATTCCCAATGGAAAATATTTTGTACCTCCAACGACGACTAAATACAAAATAAGACATTTTGGTTATAATATGTGGCTAAATCGTTCAAAATCCCGAAAATTGGAAGGTACCTTCTAGGAGGTTACATGAAAACGTAGACCTATACTGACAATTCCTGACAGGAATGCTGTATATCACCAAGGTTTTTCGGTCCCCAAGAGGACAAAGTAAGCTTCTATGGGGGCTATATGAAGACATGGACCTATACTGATAGTTCTCTTCTGGAATATGGAAAACGAAATACCAAACTACAGCCATTTCGGTGAGATATTGAGGCCACAACCTTCAAAATATGGGGACAATACTCAAAAGGACTTATACTTAAAAATGTTGGGTAGAAAATTTAATACCTCCAACGAATACCAAAAACCAAATTTCAGTCATTTCGGTATGATATTAAGGACACAACCTTAAAAATGCCGAAAATCAGTACGTACCGTTCTATGGTGGCTATATGAAAGCGTAGACCTATAGCGACAAGTTTCAGGTAGCCAGTTTTACACCCATAACGAAAACTCAATTCCAAAATTCAGCCATTTCGGTGGGATGTTGATGCCACAACCTTTAAAATACCAAAAATAGGATGGTACTGCTCTATTGGGGCTGTATGATGGCCTGGACCTATATCGATAAATTTAAGGTGAAAAGTTTTATACCCATAACTAATACCAAAAACCAAATTTTAGTCATTTCGGTGGGATATTGAGGCCACAAACTTCAAAATACCTTGAATCGGGAGGTACCGTTCTATGGGGGCTATATGGAAGCGTAGACCTATATCGACAAATTTCAGGTGGAAAGTTTTACACCCATATCGAAGACTAAATACCAAATGTCAGCCATTTCGGTGGGATATTGAGGACACAACCTTTAAAAACCCGAAAATTGGATAGTACTGCTCTATGGGGGCTATATGAAGGCATGGACCTATAACGAAAAATTTTAGTTGAACAGTTTTATACCCATAACTAATACCAAAAACCATATTTCAGTAATTTTGGTGGGATATTGAGGCCACAACCCCCAAAATACCAAAAATCGGGAGGTCCTTATAATAATCCTTTCCAGGAATGCTGTATATCCCCAACGAAGATAACATACCGAATTTTACATGTTCCTGTGGAATAATACTGCTAAAACCTTCAAAATACCGAAAATCGTGAGATACCGTTCTATGGTGGCTATATCAAGTGACAAGTTTTATACCCCTTCGAAGACTAAGTGCTAAATTTCAGCAATTTCGGTGGCCACAACTTTCAAAATACCGAAACTCGGGAGGTACCGTTCTATGCGGACTATATCAAGACGTGGATCTATATAGCCCATTTTCAATACCATACACCTTATGAGTAATACAAACTTCCGTACCAAATTATAAAGTTATATCTTAAATATTTCGAGCTGAATCTTGATTTCAACAGACAGATGTTTATATCGACTTAGAATTTTATAATGATCAAAATTCAGAGATTTGTAGGTTAAGATGATGTTAATAGTCCATGTGACTTTACTCTTACATTTTATTTTGTCAAATCCAATGTTGTCTTTATTTTCAATAGTATTGGTTTGATCTTCGATTGTTCTATCCGTGCAACCGGGGAAGTGCGTCGTATGAAGGATATCAAGAGATTCGGCAAAGTTTTCCTACCAGGTGCCGAGACACTTCCCTAAACAGAACTTGAAAGAACAATTTTGAATTATGTGTGAGGAGTATCTGAAGGAGTGGAATATATCGGTCCACTCATACTCCAATCGATAGTGGACATTTTTTAATTTTTGTGAAGGAGGTATCCGATGGAGAGGCCCTTTCATAAACTGTCCAATTCTATTCATAAACTGTCCAATTTTCCTTTCTTTGCCCAAAAAGGATTAAATCATATTTTGAGAATTCTGTAAGCTCAATTCTTAGGTAATCCTCCTCATTAATTTTTATCCATGCCATGGCAATCATTGTTTTAGCTACATACATAAGTAGTTGCACGCCCCTTCATTCTAATAATTACAGCGAAGTAATAAATTGTCCCCATGATCCTATTGTTTTTGGCATTATGGTGGGATTTTATTTAATGCCCATTTGAATTTCCTATTCTCCATCCTTCCCCACTTCCTTCCTGCTTCTCTCATCATAATTATATTCCTCATCAACATATTCCCAACTAAGCGTCCCCTTGAAGTAACCTTGAGAAACATTGTTGCTGTTGTTGTCATTGTCCCCCTGTTGAATGTTAAGGCCACAATTTGTAGCAATTAATTTGGGTGTTTATTGTTGGTAGGATTCACAGAATTCTAATGTAAAAAAGAAACACACAAGAAGAATATAACCTGCGATAGACAATAAAACCCAACCAAACAAAGATGAGTTACTTTTCAACACTGTTAGGCTGTCAGAATCGCTATACCAAATAAGCATAACCATAACCGAAAAACCAAGCTCATAAATTATGCTTGAAATCAGACCGCAATAGTTAAGAACAATGTTTGTTTTGTGCGGTGGTATGGGTGGCATATTAAGCGACAAAAAAACACAGGCTATTCTGTTCTTAACTGGTCTTATTGTCTATAGCTTTTGTGAATTGCTGCAGATTCGTTGTACTAATGAATATTAAAAGGATGAAAGTGCAGGAGAGTGGTATTGTTCAATTCTAAGAGTTGGAAATAAATACAAATTGTTGATGACAAAAAATGTAAAAGAGTGGAATATGAAACAATGTAAGAGAATTTTCTACTACTACTTATTATTTATTCATTTCATGTTCAGCAGAGAATAGCTGACTTTTAATAACATTAATTTGAGCATAATAATAACGACACTGGCTAATATAAATGTCAATGAAACCATTATTTACCCTTTGCGGTCAATAAACCTTGTGGCATACCTTATGGCAGGGGAATGTTCTCTGTTAAAATCTATAGTAGATATTTTTATTGAATTTTTTGGAGAAAATTTTATTCAAATTCTCATAGGTATTGAAGAGATTTAGTGGTGTTTTTCGGGGGAAGAACCTATATAATACCCTGAAGTGAAACCGTTACAAAATTGTGTGAGCATAAATATTTTATATTCGGCAGAAATTATAGACCATCATATGAGAAAAACAAGAAAGGCCGGGCCGAAGTTTGCATTTCCCTCCACCATTTCGGTGTGATATTGAATCAACAACCTTAAAAAACTGAAAATCGGCAGATACCGTTCTTGGGGGTTATACGAAAGCGCGCACCTATACTGACAATTCAGGTTTTTTTCTTACTCGATTCATTTTGTTTGACACTTACCGCTCAGCTATTTATATCTGTATGCGTGTCGTCTGTGCTTTCTCGGACTTTCGCACATTTCTTTTGTTCAATTCTAATTCACTTTCAATTCAACCATTGTTACGTATGGTAAGGATCGATCTCCACAACTATCTTTCCAATTTTCAATAAAAGAAGATTTACTCTCAGTTCAGTTCAAATCCTGATTCCTTTTGTGCTTTTATTTTCTTTTACTTTCACGCAGTCCAATCTGGGAGAAAAATTGTGTTTTCAGCAATATTTCTTTGGGGTTTTGGCCAGGAAATTGTAATTATTTCACATGAATAAATTTCCAAGATTTCGACCTTGTGTTCTTTCCACCGAACAGTTCTGTACCACACTTAAACGATTATTAGACAAACTTGATAGTACAAAAAACGGATAACCTTCACTGCCAGCGAAACCCTACTTTATACCCTTCACCATTAATTAGTCCAGTCAAAAATAAACATTGAAATAGCAAAAATTCCCACAAAGCTGAATTTTGGTGGATAAGCAATGTCCTAAAACTCCCCATCAATCCCATGTGTGCAAAAATAGTTATTCGGGGTCAAAGATCAACATTTATGGATTTTTTAGGTTTTCGTTTTTCTTGAAAACGGTGGGTCTAATCAAAATGACTAGAGCAAATGTTGTAGACAGAAAAATTCTTTATAATTTTCTCCCTAGAAGATACCATTCTTGAGATATAGCGGTGCTAAAAACATATATTTTATATGCACCTATAAGGGAAATGCGCACATTAGGGTTATGACTTTTTGACCTTTTTTCTCAAAAACGATATCTTGTATCGGGAATGAATGAAATTTTGACTAGTAATCGCCAAACTAACGTTTAATCCATTAAAATATAAAAATGTTCAGGCACAAATCGATTAAAAAAATATTTTTTTTGAAAAAATGTATGAAATGAAAAAAAATCTCAAAAATTATTTCCTGTTGCACGAATGGTTAAACTTAAGCCTACTAACAGCTAAAATTCCATACAAATATTGGAAAAGGTCATGCACCAACCAATTTGAAAAAATATTGAATTTTTTTTTTTGTCAAAAAAATATATCTTTGAAAAAGCGTTAACGACATTTTTAAGATTCTCAGAATTAAAGGAAATTAGTTGAGAACCAAATGTTTTGTCAGTTTGGATATCTCGTGTGGATCTACAGTTTATTTTCAAATATACTCCGGTTCATCTCAATAGAACCAAACAATATTTGCCGTTATATCTGACGACAGGAGAGGAATTGTAAATGATATTTTTGTGGACATGTAGAGTATATAGTAGCCGATATTTTCAATACCTAACATGTTCCACATATGCATTTTAACGGTACTTTTTACTCGCTTTATGAAAAAATCTCAAAATATTAACATATTTTAATGGTTCACCAGGATAGAAACACCCTAAGAATTTACACAAATTTATAATTATAAATAGTTTTTTGTAAAAGTTTACCACATCCGACAAAGGATTTGTGTAAATTCTTAGGGTGGTTCTATCCTGGTGAACCATTAAAACAAAATGGGTATCGTTTGAAAGCTTATGGAAACACCTAACACATTGTTATGCGTTGTTATTTTAACCGGTCCGCTTCATGATGTTCTTACAGGGCTTACTTCTTCGCATGTGTAATTTAACACTTATATCACGATATCTTAATAATGGTAACTCCTAATGAAAAGGCATAAAGATCATTCTTGTAGACAATTTATAAGTCTCTCTGATAAGTCTCACCGGTTTTGAGAAAAATCAAGAAAACTGAATAAGGCCTCCAACAAATGGCTTTGCTCCTGAATAACTTCGTTTGCACACATGGGATCGATGGGGAATTTTAGGGCGTTACTTCTAATGTCAAACCCTAGCTTTCCACCAAAATTCAGCTTTGTGGAAATTTTTGATATTTCCCCCATATTTTCACCATAAATGCCAAAAGTCGTAACTAACAAAATAATAATTTTACAGTAGAAGCAAAAAACGTTATAAAATGAAAAACTGTTTTATAGAATATTAATCTTATGAAGGCGAGTATATGGGATATTATCAATCATATACGAATGGGAGTAAGTAATGAAACCAAAACCGAGGAAACGCTTGGTTTTAGGATCCGTCATTACAACAAAATCTGTTATCCCATTTTCCGAAATGCCTTTTCTTGAATAGGATCGGAATTTTTTAACTTGAAAGCTTGACATTTTGCAAGAGCATGTATTTTAGTCTTATGTATTAGATTCAATCAAAAAACTAATTTTGACTTTTTTGGAGATACGACTTCGGGTATTTATGGTGAAGATATACTATATAGGGTCGCAAATGCATATTTCAATGTTTTACAAACGGAAAAACAAACATAATGTACCCTCCATATTATGGTGGAGGGTATAAAACAGCCAAACATACGAACGATGGACAACGGAATAAATGGGTCATTTCAATGAGACAAAGCCACCATTGACTAGATCATGACCTTGCGGTAAATCCTAGAGAAGACTCAAGAGCAGCAGATCAATATTTACCAAGTTTGTATGGACTATAAAGCTGCATTTGACATCGCTTTGCCGCAAGATTGTCACAGCTTAGTAAGATTTCATTAACTGTGTTGCTCGTTTAAGATAGAAAAAGGACATCTCCGAACAGTTCTTCACAACACCATGTTTCCCGTGTTATTGATCTGAGGTGATAAAACTAACCACAGATTGTAAAAAGTTTGGTATTGTCGTTGTGATTGTGTGTAAACCGTTAATAATTTATTCAAGTCCATTTAATCAACAAAGAGTGTTGCTAGCCCCTATAATTCATCATTAATTCTTTATGCGTTCGCCACTATTCCCAATTGAGAGTACTCTCATTTGTAGCTAATGTATGTATGAGTATGTGTGCGGTAGATGCCATGGAATCCATGTGATGGGTTTGATTGAAAAGGACCCTTTGTGCGACATAAAACTTTCTGTCTTTAATGTATTCCATTGATGAGAATAACATTATTTACAGAATGTATAAAAATTCCATTGCTCCCCCGTCCAATTAGATTCTGTACTATCCTGTTGAAGGATAAATTTAGTTGTATGTATTTTTTTATTTTATCCCCAGCACGCCTTGTTTTTCTATTCTTGGCCACAGTTCAGAGTATACAACAAAATGGAATATGAGGTCAAATGTTAATTAATTTCGGAAGCACCAATGAGTGACATTTTATTGTCTCAATCAGTGGGACCGTCAATCAGTCATTCACACAGTCCTATAGAAGTGAAGTAAGAACCATAACACAACAACAACTAAATCAATCATTTGCTTGTTTTGTATGTATTCTGTCTAGCCATGTCCTTCGACAAATTGCATGGGTAATACTTAATGATGACGAATGGATAATTTGTTGGATTCATTTGATTTTAAGTAGAATTAATGCAAATTGTGTTTGCTCTCTAGAAGCGTTCTTATCTTAAATGAAAATTAAAGGAATTTACACACCAATACATGTACATTACTGATTGATCAATAAGGCGCTAACGATTGAAATGATTTAATTAAGAAATGTCAGTGCTAATAAAATGAAATGAATGAAGTTGAAAAAAAAATTCTTAAAAAATTCAGGGTTTGAAGTCTAATAAAGGTTGAAAAGTTTTTCTTCAGCAAATCCACGATTTGAGATCTGACTGACGTTGGCAACAAATTCTTAAAAAAATCCATATTTTTAAGTCTGAAATTGAAAATTTTTTCTGCAAATATTCCATTTTTGACGTTTGGTAGACCTTATTTTTTATAGATGTTAACATTCTCCACATTTTGATAAACGTTAAAAGTATTCTGTAAAATCTCCCTTTTAAGGTGTGATAGACGATGAAAAAATATCCTGTGAATAACTCTGTGTTGTTGTAGCAGATTCTACGTGTATGTGTATGTCGTCATTTCATACATTAGGATCTGCTTCCAACTCCAAGTTCAGAAAAGACGCTACCTATGTAGGATTAGTCCAAAGTGAGAGTGGAGTTAGGTGAGTTGGGTTGGCTGGGCAGTCAAAAAGTTGCAGCGTAGTCTGCGGACCGGTGCCGCATGCTGGCCAGATGTCCTGCGTGCCATCAATTTTAGCCCAGTACGAATTGAGGCGGCTACACTAAACAGATCTTAGTTGCACCAACACCACTCTCGTTTTACTTGGCAGATATTGTTCTTCAGCTGCCACGGATGGTGGATGATCTTAGAGGACGACATTAACACTATAGGCATCTAAAGCCTCAACGATTGCATCAGACTGAATATCTCTCAAACCTGTCCGGTAAGCTTGTAGATCTGCTTACAAAACATTTTCAACACGGATTTATGTTTCGATGTAGCCCCTTTTGTGGTACCCCCGATTCGTTGAATTTTTACTTGTTATCCCATATTTAATAACATATTTTGCTATAATATGGTATTATAGGGCACCGACGTAGCCGGGCCACCCCCCCCCCCCCCCCCCCCCCCCCCCCCCGAAATGATTTTCGTTCCCATAGGCTATATGATTATGTTACACATTTTTTAATTTTTGAGTAACATTTTTAAACTGTTTTAATTTTTTTTAAGAAATATGTAAAATATTTGCAAGAAGTATTACAGAGAACTATTTAACTACATTGGTATTATTGTCCAAAATATTTGAAAGTATACATATAATGAACAATTTAGGTTTTTTGAGCAATTTTCTGCATAGTTGTTGGTAAGTTTTAAAGTGTTGTTTAAGCATTTAATTAATTTTAAGCTGACTGTAAGTGTCACTGGGTTCAGTACAAGACTTTATTTGTATTTATTGAACGTTTGCAGCATATTACTTCCTATTATTTGGCTTATAAACAAAAAACATTCTTGCGATGTTTTGTTTTTGAAATTTTTTATAAGAGCAATTCAACAATAAAAAATAAAATCTCTTAATTTTCGTGGTTTTATACTTTTGTATATAGTCTCTAACAGGTTTTTATAATGAACTATTTTGAACATCATAACAATTACAAATTCTTTATTATGTTTGAAATTTGCAAAACAACCTATGTATATCAACCATTTTTATGATATAATTTCTGTTCCACCGCAGGGTCGTCCGTTGAGATTATTTGAAACTGGTCTCTTGCTACAAATTAGTTAATGTCTATTGTACAAAAAAGGATTTTTCTGCCGATTACTCTTTGAATTGTATTTTGGGAAGTACTTTCAATGGATGCACTTTTCTAGAAATATTCCTTTCTCCTTCTTCGGCAAAGGACTTTGTGGCGACAAACGAAATAAAAAAAAAACATAGATTCTTCTTCGTCAAAATCTCAGCAAGTATCAGTCGGCTTTGCATACAGGAATATACCCTGAGCTTGTATGAACTGAAACTTTCATCTATGGATAGAACGACTAGTGGCTACACATCAAAATCCTTCAACCCAAAGCTATGTATAAGGAGATTTTCAGAATTGTGTAGCCATTTTCGGACGTATGAACTTGACAACAAACGGAATTTATCATTGATCACATGTGCTGCGGAGGAGGTTTCTGAAGAAATGGACCGGAAGTATATCTTATTTTGGGAGTCATTCTTTTAAAGGATATTGCGCCCACCAGTCAATTCAGTTCGAAGGTCTGTTAGGGATGTACCCAGTATGGTCCATTTTCGAGCTAAAACAAAGTTTGGACAAAATATTACTAAATCCAAATTTTAGGCCAAATCTGTTGCTTCGTTCAAGAAAATTCGCACATACCACTTTAGCAGAAACAAAAAAATTTCAACGGTGACAAAATACCCGTCAGTAATGTTGGCGACATTTCCTGAGTATTTATGCCATGAAAATCTTCTCTACAAGTGGTGTCTTAAGACAAGTCGTTCGGTCTCGGCAATAAAATGTAGGTCGCATATCGTTGAGCCAATATGAATCGGGGTGCACTCATTGATATGAGAGAAGTTTCCCTCGTCCCTTCAGGGATGTTTGTGGAACAATTATATATATTATATATACCAGAAGGACCAATCCGAAAATCACCATCTTCGAACTTTATATAAGGCTCGCCGAAATATTGCGATAAACAAAGTTTGGACCAACGCAGTCTCCATTTCGAAAGTTGTGCGCATCAGCCACTACGCATGATTGCATTTTCTCTGGAAGTATGGACTTGCCCCTGAAATTTTGATATTTACTAATTATCCAGAGAACTCTTAAACTGCACTTCTTTGATTTTTGAAATACTCTGTGGAAGGTTACCGAAAGAGTGGATCGATATGGTCCATCTTCGAAGTTGATCAAAATTTGGACAAAATATCACGAAGGCCAAATTTTAGACCGAATCGGTTGATCTGTTCGAATTATCGTGTTCTCCAGGCACCCACTCAGACGGACGAACATAGCTAAGTCGACTCCAAGTTTTCTGAAACAGATTACTTCCAAACACACTTTGGCCCTAAAACCATTATTTCGATGAGACACATTTTGACTAAAGAATGTATATGTGTATAGACCTTGGATTGGGCGCCAGAATTTCATTTTAAAAGAATTCAAGACAGGTTGCCAGATTTTTCCTTGATCCTGATTCATTTATAAGAAGAACCACGATAGGAAACCAGAATTTCTATAAGAGAAGTCAAACGATTGGACTCCAAAATTAGTTTATTAACAGATGCACGATTGGGCGACAGAATTTGTCATTTACATACCCGCGATTGGGTGCTAGAATTTCATGACGGACATCCTCACTATTGCTCAGCACTAGTTCTCTATCAAGAAAACCACTATCGGTCTTCAGAAATTCTTTGTGATAAGATCTACGATTGGACACCAAAATATCTTTACGGAAATAACTACAATTGGGTTATTTACGATAATAACAACGATTGAACACCTGAATTTCCTAAATTGCTGCGTTTTTTTCCTTCATTTATATAATTCCTAAATTCTACCTGTAAATATAAAAAATAATTGTGGATAACGCCATGATATCCAAACGTTCCCTCTGCATAAATCAATTCTCTACTAATCCCATTTTCCTTCCATAAATAATAATAATAATATAATAATAATTGTTCCACAAACATCCCACAAGGGACAAGGGAGACTTCTCTCAGAGAAGAAGTCCTTCCATAAATTACTCAATAAAATTGGAATGGAAAATTGAAGCCGAGATTTTGGACTTTTGTGAAGTAGGAAACAAAGGAAAGGTCCTCAACATTCCATCTAAACAATAAAATTAAATGTTAAGATATTTCTAAGGTTTTCCGATTGTATACTCTATCTTTTGGTCTTACCGAAGTGATATCACTGAATTACATAACATTTACCGTAGTTGTGAGTTATTTGATAAATGATACACCCAAAATATGTATGAGATTATTAATATATACATTGTTTTGAACATATATTAACTCTGATATATTGACACCAAAGTTCTGAAAACGAGGGGTAATTGGCCAAGAAGTCTTACGTCATTTTAATTAAAAATAGTAATGGAAATTATTTCATCAGTAATACAAGTCTAAAATAAGGTTTAAATCATTGCTAAATAAGAAATTTTCGCTAACATAAATTTTCAAAATTTTGGTCAGTTGGCCTTTGAATTTCTCTGCAACTACCAAACCGAACTTGACCGCTTATAATTCGTCTGAAAGCTGACTGTCTAACAAAAAAAGAATTATGAATATATCTTTATCCGTTCAAAAGTTACAGAGTTTTGACCAGGAAAACGATTCTGAACCACTGTGCGCCGCATAGAATACCACAGACCGACCGATCGCGTTGTATGTGGTTAACAAGGTTTCTTTATCCGCACCCCAAGTGCTGCCAGCTAGCGACTTGAGGATCTTGTTGCTGTTTCTCATCATATCGCAGATAGGTGCAGTATACGCGGACGACTTATATATACTATCGAATGTGGCCCATAAGTTTTTGGGGTAGTTTGTGGTCGGAGTTATTTAACCGTCGACCTGCACATTCAGGGCGAGCTTCATTTGCGACGTCCATGTGGTGAACAGTTTGGCTGTTGTCTTAGTGGTGGATATTTTCATATTAATCGCGTGGAAGAACTCAACAAGATCAATGAGATAGGCTTTTAGCTTGTCACAAATGTTATCAACGGTGGGACCTGACGCCATGAGTGTACAATCATCCGCGTACGTAATTACCACAATGGCGTCGGGTGGGCGTGGAATTTCTGAAAGGTAGAGGTTAAATAGTTCCGGAGATATCACCCCTCCTTGGGAAACTCCCTGCTTCACACTATGTAGTTTAGGCTTCTCGTACCTGATTTCCACGTATGAGTGTGAGCCAGTCTTTCAGACAAAGCCGGAGGGTAGTATTCTCAATATCCTCGAACAGCCTATCATTACTGGCCCTGTCAAAAGATTTGGTCAGATCCAATGCTCCTCGGCTAATATACATACGTGGAAATGGCGTGCACTGCTATGGTGACACAAAGCTGCTTCCGGAATCCGTGTTGATGTTCCGCATCTGGATACCACGTTCTGATGCTGGGTAGGGGTAACACCTCTAGTATCTTTGCTACAGCTGATAGAAGTGAGATCAGACTGTATTATCCAACTTTGCTGACATCCTTGCAGGTTTCAACAGCGGGACCAACCTGCCCATCTGCTAGGCTTCGGGAACTGTTAGGTTGGCTAGCGATAGGGTTTAATGTCATAGCTCATGATGCGCATTGAAATATCTTGGGCCCGGCACGGACCAAAAGAATCCAGAGCAGGTATTCCGGGACATACCACATCTACCACGAATATGTAGATGCTGGGGTGAATGTCCCTGGCCGAGAAGATGTTTCCTCGGGTCAATCCGGTACATAGAACAGGCCGTAGCGCTATTGTACTCTCTGTGTATGTCCAGTTGTTGTTGAAACAGTGTTTATATGTGTGTATGTTCATTTTGCATCCGAGTGTCTTTTGTCCATGGCAGGTCAAGTTCGACGATGGGCTATATCATGTTTATCCCCCAATTTTAGGTGTTTTTACATACTTCCCGATTTTCGGTATTTTGAGAATTTTAGCTAAAATTTTTTGACCGAACTACCTTTGATTTTGCGTTTGAGGTTCCCAGTGGACACACAGCTCCTCCATCAAAAATTGCCAACGTCCATGGTTTGGAATAACCTTCATATAACGGCGTCTCCCGGTTTTCGGTATTTTGAGATTTAAGTTAAATTTTTTTGAACGAACTACCTTCAATTTGACGTTCCCAGTGGTCAAAAAATACTTCAATAAACATTATCAACATTGGCCCATGATTTGTTATAGCCCCAAATATAACCGCACATTCTGTTTTCGGTATTTTGAAGATTTTAGCTACATTTTTAACCGAATTACCTGTAATCTAACATTTGAGGCTCCCAGTGTTCACGAAACTTCTCCATCAAAAATTGACAAAATATCCATGTTTTGGTTTAGCTCCCCATATTATGGTACTCCCTGTTTTTAGGTATCTGTGGTCACAAAATAATTATTCCATTTTAGTTTAGGGCATTTTATTGTGATTTTATTATTCTGCTTAATGTAGCTCTGGGTCTATCCCCAATTCTAGGAATGCGACTGTTTCGACGGGATGTAACCACAGATCTACTAGAGTCAATTTAGTATGTTTGCCATGCTGGGCAGATTTTATGCACAGTGTCATCGATCATTGCCGATATGCGACGGCATCAGTGTGATTACTATTTAAACTTGCGTGATAGGCTTGTTGATCTAGGTGTTCTCTCTTATAATGTTGGAACTTTCTTTATAAATCATGAAAATCCCTCCTGACATGCCTGAGTGGAGGTCCTATCCACCATATATGGCAAGTACTGTCATTGTGTTGCTGTAGACATGTAGAGGCACCTTGTTGCAGTTCTCAGGGAAGCATTCTGACAGGTTTGAAAATTTTTCATTGCGTTGCTCATATATTCGCAGACCTTGTTTATACATTTCAGCATGTTACATATAGCTGTGGCATGCTGTCGAATGTGCCCTCTAGAATTATGGGGTAGTTTGTGATCGGAATTCTGCTGCAATCGATCATTATATTCAACTCTATCCTCACCTCTGCCGTCCACGTGGTGAACAATCACGGTGCTCTTGAAGCAACTTTAAATGGAAGGTGCTTACACCTGGAAAGTTTTTTCGGATTCTGAAACTACAATGTTCATAGATGAGAAAAATAAAAAAAAAATCGCCGGAGCGCTTTTTAAATAAATCGCGATTCAAGTAGAAATTTTTAGGGGTTTTTTAGGTTTTCACAATTTTGCTTGGAAACCGAAAGTCCTATCGAAATGAGACTAAAGAAAATGTTGTAGCTACGAAAATTCTCTATAAGACTGACCTTTATGATAATTTCGTAGGTTTTACCATTATTGAGATATAGAAGTTCAAATTGGGACAATGCATTGGGTGCCACAGTGGTGCTATGGTATGCACACCGGCGTACAGAAATAAAGCCCCGTGAAATAACACCCCAAATTGAAAATGAAAATAGGCCCCAAACAGGTATATGGAAAACAACAACAAAGCTTTTGGGGCCTATTTTCATCCTTCTGGGACCTTTTTTCATTCGGCTGTTGGGGCTAATTTGTCTGCACAACAAGTAAATCAAAATTTGAAAATCAAATTGGGGTGTTATTGCACTTTCCTTTGGGGCCTTTTTGCACATGTTAAGGGCCCAAATACAATCCAATGTTTAACTGAAACAACAAATTGGGGTGAATTTTCGAAAGCTATTATTAAGAAAACGAAGAAAAATTAGGGTGTAAATTTTATTAAGAACAAACCATAAATCGGTGCCCGGACGTAACACCCACGGACGTAACTCCCAAAATTCTTTGGGAGTTTTGTCCGTGAAGTAAAGCGATTTAACTCCCAACGATTTTGTTCTTAAATTCAAAGTTATTTTTGCTTTTCGAAATTTTTCATTATTTTTTATTGATCACAGAACTGTTACAAATTTTAGAGAATAGGTTAGCATATAAAAGGAATTGTACATTTGGCCTTCCCAAATGCACCACCGTGGCACCCAATGCATTGTCCCAATTTGAACTTCTATATCTCAATAATGGTAAAACCTACGAAATTATCATAAATGTCAGTCTTATAGAGAATTTTCGTAGCTGCAACATTTTTTTTAGTATCATTTCGATAGGACTTGCAGTTTCCAAGCAAAATTGTGAAACCCTAAAAAACCCCTAAAAATGTCTACTTGAATCGCGATTTATTTAAAAAGCTCCGCCGATTTATTTTATTTGTGTCATCAATGACATTGTAGTTTCAGAATCCGAAAAAACTTCCCAGGTGTAAGCACCTTCCATTTAAAGTTGCTTCAAGAGCACCATGATTGTTCACCACGTGGACGGCAGAGGTGAGGACAGAGTTGAATATAATGGTCGATTGTAGCAGAATTCCGATCACAAATTTTTTTGTCAATTTTTGATGGAGAAGTTTCGTGAACACTGGGAGCCTCAAATGTTAGATTACAGGTAATTCGGTTAAAAATGTAGCTAAAATCCTCAAAATACCGAAAAACAGAATGTGCGGTTATATTTGGGGCTAAACCAAATCATGGACCAATGTTGATAATTTTTATTGGAGCATTTTTGTGAAGGTAGTTCGGTTAAAAAATTTAGCTTAAATCTCAAAATACCGAAAACCGGGAGATGCCGTAATATGGAGGTTATTCCAAACCATGGACCTATGTTGGCAATTTTTGATGGAGGAGCTGTGTGTCCACTGTGAACCTCAAACGCAAAATCAAAGGTAGTTCGGTCAAAAAATTTTCCTGCTGGTCGAATACCTGAAATAAGACCTAATTTTCCAGCAGAGGCGAAGGGTTTAGCAACCTTAGTGAAACCAGAGTCAGAGAACTGACAGTGGAAGTCAATAGCGGAAAAATTGTCTAGAGCGTCTGAAGTGCTGCGATATTGTAATCGGTTGCAGTAAATTGAGGACATCGGTTAAGGCGCTATCGAACTGGTAAGAAGGATGACCGGAAATCGGATTTTTTACAGAAATATTTTCGCCTGCGGCGCTTCTCGGTTTTATAAGATTATTTGCAATTGTTTAAAAAAACTGTGTAATTCCAAAAATGTGAAAATATTTTTGTAAAATATCGCGGCATTTTTCAAAAATATTTTGGTTGCGGCACTTTTCGTTTTTATAAAAGTATTTGCAATTTGTTACAAAAACTTTGTATTTTCTAAAGTGAAAATAAAAAAGTGAGAAAAGGCTATAGTCGGTACGGGGCCGACTATGTGATACCCTACACCACTACCTCTGTGCATAATCTTTTCACTCGAAATCATTTCTTTTAGGGAGATACGAAAGTTTTCACCTATCTGGCTTTTATACCAAATGACTTAAGGCAAACTGAACCAAAATAATTAATATTTAATTTTATATTGGACTACTACCGACATCACCAACATCAATATTCTTCTATCTCTGTGAGAAAATTTCGTGATAATCGGATCAAAATTCCGACGTGTAGAGTGATTGCAGAAAAAGTGAAAAAAGGGATGTATTACCGACTATTGCGATATCTCTATTATTTGACCACCTACGCCAACTTACTTTGCATAATTTTAAAGATGGGATTTTCTACTTTCTTAGTCGGGCTTTGCTTTTAGATGGTCCCCAACCAAAGGTGTGATATGCGTAATTATAACTAAAATCGCAAAAATGAAAAGTTGGGTTCTATTAGCGAATATTGCGATATCTTCGTTGTGTGACCGCCTACGACAACCTACGATACATCGTTTCCAAGGCGATATTTTCTACTTTCATTGCCAAGTTTTGCTTTTTATATACCCCTTATAGATGCTGAGATATTTGCTTTGGAATAAAATGTAGACTTTTTCTCCAAATAACTTTTTTGCTCATTCCGACCCCTAATTATTATCCGACCATCACCAACACCCACCGTGATTTCCAAAAAAATTATAAAAATGAGATGTATTACCAACTATTGCAATATCTCCGTTATTTGGTCCCCTACGCCGACCTAGTTTGCATCATTGTAAAGATGGGATCTTCTACTTCCATACTCAGGCTTTGCTTTTGAAAAGTCTCTAACCAAAGCTGTGATATTCGTCATTATAATTAAAATCGCAAGAATAAAAATGTGGGTTTTATTTGCCACTATTGTAATATCTCCGTTGTTTGATCACCTACGAGAACTTACTTTACATCATTAGAAAGGTGATATTTTCTACTTTTATTGTCTTCCTTTTGGTATACCCCATATAGAAGCTGAGATATTCGCTTTGGAAAAAGACGCTGTATTTTTATCCACATAAGTTTTTTGCCCATTCCGACCCCTGAACTTTATCTGATCATCACCAGAATTAATAGGCTACTTCCCCTCCGGGACCCTCATCAACACCCGAAATTTCGTGACGATCCGATCAAAGTTGCGACTTGTAGCGTGATTACAAGGTTTAGATGGACAGACGGACGGACACACATAGCTAGATCGACTCAGCTCGTCGAGACATTCATTTTGGTATATATAAGTATGGGTCTACGACCATTATTTCGATGCGTTACAAACAATACGTTACAAAACTAAATATTTTCGCCTGCGGCGCTTTTCAGTTTTATAAAAGTATTTCCAATTGTTTAGAAAAACTTTGTATTTAGTAATACTGTGAACATATTTTTAAAAAAATCAATTCAAACAGAATTAGAAAAAAAATGGAGAGTAGAAGTTTCAATATGTTAAAATTATAAAAAAGTATAACCATCTATTAGTTACATACATATTACAAACTATTGAATGAACATCTTTAAAAATCTTTTTTGAAAATACACCCCAAATTTAGGGCTTCATTTACACTCCAAATTTAAGTGAATAAATTTTTTGGGGCGTAAATGGATAGTTTGGGGCCTAATTATATTTTTGGTGTTTGGGGTGATATTGCATTTGCTAAATGCACCTCAATTTCAAAAATGCATTTAGACCCCAATGACATTTTGGGGCATAAACGTAATAATTTTTTGGGGCCAAATTTCTTAGTCTGGGGAGTTTTTGTATTGGGTTCATTTTTCAAATTGAAAAAACACCTCAAAAATTGGGGTCAATTTTCATTTCCGTTTGGGGTGCTATTTTATAGGGCCTTATTTCTGTACATCTGCACACCCGCCTTGCACGCAGAGGGTCGTGGGTTCGATTCCCCGGTCAAATCAAAAAATTGTCAACGGTTGCACAATACCCCTCAGTAATGTTGGCGACATTTCCTGAGTATTTCAGCCATGTAAAACTTCTTTGTAAGATACGCCGTTCGGACTCGGCAATAAACTGTAGGTCCCATGTCATTGAGCTTGATACGAAAGAAGTCTCCCATGTCCCGCATGGGATGTTTGAGGAACAATTATTATTATTATTATTATTATTATATTATTATGAACATTGTAGTTTCAGAATCCTCAAAAACTTCCCAGGCGTAAGCACCTTCCATTTAAAGCAATGTACGGCCACAGTTATTAAGGATATTTGAAAATTTCCCGCATGGAAAAAGACAGTAAGATCACTCAAATAGGAGTTCAGCCATTTACAAACCTATGCTGATGATCGGCAACTGGGTATCTATTTCTGATGCTGGGGAGGAATAAATTGCCAAAAGTTTTGCAACGGACGACAAAAGAGAAATCAGTTTGTACGTTTCACCTTTTCTGGCATCCTTGCCTGTCTTCAGGACCACGCTGCTCATTCCCAGACTTCGGGCACGATGAGGGTGGTTAGCGACAGACGGAGAACTTTAGTGAGATACTCGACACCTGGCGCATTCAGCTGTTTCAGCAGATCTAATGCGACGTATTACATTTCTCTTCGCCCTGTCATTACCGGGGTGCACGTATCTGAGGTCTTATCTTTCTTCTTACCAGGGTTAGACGATTTAACAACTTGTTTCGCTTATGGTCACCGACCAACCTGTGAACTTCCAGTGTCAGCTGCCTCACTCTGTGATCAGCACGACGAAGCTCATCATCCCCATTTGCTAAGTTTGGTCTCACTTTGGGTATTCGACCAGCAGGAATGTGGCGATTGGCTGCAACAATGATTATGTCTTGGAAGTTCCATTCTGTTACCCAAACATCAGAAGGGTTGGGCATATCTCTGACAATTAGGTTTGCCATGATTGATGGAAGTGTGGCGTTCAGTGGTGACGAAATCGGGCGGTCTGCTTATGGAGAAAATTTTGTGTAGATAGTCTGACCGAAGAGAATCAACGAGTAGTCAGGTGACATTATTTGTTTGACCAGGTCACACCATGGTTATATCTGGCGAACTGTGACACTCTCCACTAATTCCGATGGGGGCGTCCTCATTGACCGTGCAAAACGTAGAGCTATCAATCTGCTTTGCCAGCAATATTCTCGTGTGGTCATTTCCGTGGACCGAATGCCATGATGGGCATTAAAGTCCCCCAAGACCAGATGGTTATGACATTCCGAAAGCCGGAGTACAATTATTTATTTATCTATTTATTTATTTATACCCAACACATTCCACTCGCGGGTCATTAGAGCCAGACTCAAGCGAAATAGGAAAGCTAATCCCCCAACTTCACTTCTGGTGCGATCCTTCCTCAGTATGTTGTAACCATCGCAGCACTGTAAGCTGTAGTTTTTATTGTAGAGCTGGCAAAAAATCGATGTCGCTATCTATAATATCGATTATTTTTCAAAAATTAAATATCGATATATAATTTTTTCTATCGATATTATCATATTAAAAACCCATAACCTAAAATTCATTGAAACAAGTGAGCAAAGGCTATAGTCGGGACGGAGCCGACAATGTAATACCCTATATGATTACCCCTGTGCATAAGCTTTTCACTGGTAAACATTTCTTTTAGGGAATATAATCCGACTACAACCAAACATAATATGCCTCGTTCTCTCTGGGAACGCCATAAGCAACCAAAATTTCGTGACCATCCGATCAAAATTGCGACCTGTAGCGTGATTGCAACAAAATGGAAGAATTGGATGCATTAACAAATATTGTGGTATCTCCTTGTTTGACCACCTTCGCCAACCTACTTTACACCAATGTAAAGGTAATATTTTCTTCTTCAATTGACAGGATTTGTCGTTGGAACACCCCTACTAGAAGCCGATATATTCATAAAGAATAAAACTTTGAATTTTTCTCCACATGAGTTTTCCCCATTTTGACCCCTAAATATTATCCGACTTTCACCAAAATCAATAGGTTTTTTCCTCTGTGGCGCCCCCATCAACCCCCAAAATTTCGTGACTATCCGATCAAAATTCCAACCTGCAACGTGATTACAAAAAATGGAAAAAAATTGATGTATTACTGACTTTAGTGATATCTGGGTTTTTTTGCCCACTTACGCCAACATACTTTGCATCAATATAAAGGAGGTCTTTTCTTCTTCCATTGACGGGCTTTCCTTTTGGAATACTTCTACCAGAAGCGGGGATATTCGCATAAGAAAAAACGTTGACTTTTTGCACATAAGCTTTTTGCTTATTCCGACTCCTGAATATTATCCGGCCATCACCAAACTTAATAGCCTTCTTCCTCTGTGGGACCCACATCATCGTGACGATCTGATCAAAATTGTGACCTGTAGCGTGATTACAAAAAAATCGGAAAATGGGATGCATTACCGACTATTGCGATATCTCTGTTGTTTGACCACCTACGACAACCTACATTACATTGTTGTAAAGGCGATATTTTCTACTTTCCTTGCCATGTTTTGCTTTTGATATTCCTCTTAAAGAAACAGAGATATTGGCTTTGAAATAAAACTTTGACCTTTTCTCCAAATAAGTTTTTGCCCATTCCGACCCCTGAATATTACCCGAACGTCATCAAAATCAATAGGCTTCTTCCTTTGTGGGACCACCATTAACCCCAAAAATTTCGTGACGATCCGCTCAAAATTGCGAGCTGTAGCGCGATTTCGAAAAAAAAATTGAAAACTGTGATGTATTACCGACTGTTGCTATATCTCCGTTATTTGACTATCTACGCCAACATACTTTGCGTAAAGGTGGGATATTCTACTTTCATAGTCAGGCTTTGCTTTTGGAAGCTCCCCAACCAATGCCGTTATATTCGTCATTATAATTAAAATAGCAAAAATTAAAAGTTGGGTTGTATTAGCAACTATTGCGATATCTTCGTTGTTTGACCATCCACGACAACCTACTATACATCGTTGTAAAAATGACATTTTCTACTTTCATTACCAGGTCTCGCTTGGGGTATATCAACCCTTATAGATACGGAGATATTCGCTTTGAAATAAAACGTTGACTTTTTCTCCAAAAAGGTTTTTTACCCATTCCGACACCTAAATATTATCCGACCATCACCAAAATCAATAGGCTTCTTCCCCTCCGGGACCCTCGTCAGTACCCAAAATTTGGTGATCAAAATTGCGACCTGTAGCAAGGTTTAGATGGACAGACGGACGGGCGTATATATACATAAGTATGGGTCTACGACCATTATTTCGATGCGTTACAAACTTTTTGGGCAAAACCAACATATATTACCCTCCCCACATAAAAAATTTCGAAGCTTTTCAGTTTTGTGTATGTGAGAAAGTAAGACCGTATTCACACGTATACATTTTTCGGAAAAGTAAACTGTAGTTTTATGCATTTTTATTAAATGAAAGTAATTGTTTTTTTTTTCCTTTATATTTCTGAGAACTACCTGTACAAAATATCAACAAAAGAATAGACATTTCCGCCATTTTCATTTCCAAATTAATGGTGATGACAAATTAACGATAATATCGATAGCAATCGATTTTTTGAAATGAAATATCTAATGCTGGGACAAAAGAATAGACATTTCCGCCATTTTCATTTCCAAATTAATGGTTATGACAAATTAACGATAATATCGATAGCAATCGATTTTTTGAAATAAAACATCTAATGCTGGGAGTATCGATAGTTTGTCAGCTCGATGTTGTTGAGCTTGGTTTATTGCACTGCAGCGACCATGATATTCTTCCGACTTATGAAATCCACTACTTCCTCAATTTTACCTCGGAGTATATTGCAATCAAATTGGATTTCCAGGGATTGGAACAACAACGGCTGGTGTTAAGAGCTACGACGACTCACTGGGGGCAGTGTTCATGCAGCAAGCAGCGACATAGAACAACACCTGAGTGTGGTGGATTCGGATGTAACCAACAGAGCATAGATAAATTAGTCCTGGGGGTACCCGTCGCCGTGGGATTGTATGTCCAGCGGACAGGTTTAGAAGTCTGACAGTCGTTCCAAAAACAAAAATACTTTTCAAATCCGGGTTTATTTTGTATCACCATTTAGAGCTCTAAATGATAAATGTATCTTCTTTTCTTACCGTTGATGCCCAATATGTCTGAGGACATTCAAATGCTTTACGAAATCCATAGCTTAGCGATTCCTCCATAAAAAAGCAGCTTTATTTTAACGAATTTTTATTGTCTTTTTCTCTCTCTTCCTCTTACCATACTAATGTGATTAATTATAACGTGCTGGATGAAAATGAATGGAGTGCGCTTAAGAGTATGGTTGCCGAAACGTAGCAACGATTTGGCTCATTGACATTTTCATTCATGGAAGCGTCTGCCGTTGTCGTTGCTGCTGTACACTGTCATGTTTATTTATTACGAACAACCTCAAATTGATGACTGTAATTTGTCATTTCATGGAAAATGTTAAAAGCAAAATATTCCCAAAATGAAATGAAAGTGCTGTGAAGTAGAAAATTGTATAGGAAATATAATCATAAAGCGAAGAGATTTCTCACTTAATGATGCGTCGTCCTTTAATCAAGTTAATTTAATGAAACAGGTGATGATAGTCCTTCTGTATTATCGTTTTTTATGTTAACAATAGGGCATACCATGCACACCTAGGCATGCTAATAAAAATTAAATTTAATCCTAAAACCAGATTCATATTGTATGGTTGTACGTGTTTTCTCTCAACTGTAATTTTTTCAAGTCATAACTTTTATTAACTCATTTTTAGCTTGGAATAGCACAAGCCAATTCCATTTAGGTCGTATTATTTACGGTTCCACAATACAATTGTGTATTGTTAGAGCCCAACAAGTTTTATTTATCAGAAGTCCAAATTATGATGGCCTCCTACTTTTAATATTATCACAAATTTACACCTAACTTCAGAGGATCATATATTGTTGGTTGGTTTACGTGGTGGTTATAACCTTCATAGCCTCAATTAGTATGTTTAATATACCATTTTGAAAACCACACCACTCGGTTAATGATTGCAATTTGCATTATAATATGTTAGCAATTAAAATCAGCCTGATACATTTAAAAACTTCTACCAAGCCTAGTTTTTATGTTTGACATTGTATTGTTTCAGTCTTATCTAATCTGATCTCTGCTTGTTATACCCTTAGACTTTTGGCATACACTGTAATACGATGCCTCATCGAAAAAATCGTTTCAGACAATTTACAGCCTGTGCTTCGGAAGTGGAAAAAAACATTTTCTGTTCATGTAAACACCTTCGAAACGAAAATCTATGCGACCGACAAGCCATACGAGATAACACGTAAACGTACACTTTTTCATTAAATTTGGGTTTATGTATTTCGAAAGGACTGTCTCTTATAGAAAGATAATGTCAAAATCACTCACTTGCTTTATAGCTGTCGAGTAGAACGTAAAATCGCGAATAACACCTAAAATCTTAAAACAAATTTATGCAACACATTCTTGAAACAAAATAAAAATTTTACAGACACGTTTTAATGGCCGTTTCATTCATTATTTTGAAGAAATCAATTAAATAAAATAATTCAAAATACCGACACATTTTATTTTTCAAACAAAACAAATCACACATATTCCAATGTTTGTATGTATATGTGGATTTTGTTTTCATTTCTCATTTGGCTCTCATTTATGGAACATAGTTGTACAAATGTACATTCAAATTAGTAGTATTTCGCATAGGATACGTAACGGCAGTCGCATGATAGTTTGCAAAATACATGAACGCATTTTTAGACGGAAATGAGTGACTGCTTTCCTTTCGTACAGGTTTCCGTGCGACATACATGAACAGGTGGTTAGAATCGATTTAGCCATGTCCGTCTTGCCTGGATGGTACAAGTCCATACTTCCTGTGAAAATGGCTTAAAAGCTTCGGTCCAATAAAAATTGCAAATCCGCAAAAAAACTCTCGCGGGGAGTCTGTGCTTGGTCCAAATTTTGCACATCATATTATTCCATATAATCATGCATCAGGTTGGAATATAAACTATAAGGAAATTTGGCATTAAACAAAATTTGGGAAAACTGCATTTTAGTTTTGATTTTTTTCGGAAACTTCTTCTTGCGGACCTTGTTACGATGGCGCAATTTCTTTCGTGGTCTAGTCTATACTTCCTGAGATAATGACCCAAAATCTAAAAAAACCCTGCCGGCACCATCTAAAGTAGGTAGTACGTAAGATAACCCTCCACGTGAAAAACAGATTTGGTCCAAACGGTTTACATCGTATTATTTCTTACATCCTCGAATTATGTCCGAATATTAACTATATCGGACCACTCTTTCGGGTACCTCCAACACAAAGTTTGGAAAGAGTATATAATGAGAGTATAATTATATATACATGCTAATGCTAATAGTGTATCCAACCGAAGTCTAAGATAAGGTATCCTCTCCCTTTGTCTGAGGCTGAGCAATACTGACTGCTCCATTAGTCGACCTTTTCTACCATCTACGTGCGGTATGTCGGTCGAAGTTTTCGTTAAGGTGTCCAAGTAAAGTAAAGCAACAAAACCTACCTTCTCAGACACATAGCTATTCTGGTGGTTTCAAAGTAACTGTTGCCCATCAGTCTTCATCTATCCATAACATCTTCTCTCAAAATAAAGGGCCGATCGACAATTGCCGACTAACACTCATTCTTGACATGCGACTGGTATCATTGGATCAATGTTTTCAACTTGTCTTGTCCATGACAGTTGTCTCTTTAATTATCATAGCCAAATTTGGTATTTCGTCTTCATTTGAAGTATTATACGTTCCATAGGATATTTGTCGGTATAGGTCCACGCCCTCATTTAGCCCCAATAGAACGGTACCTCCCGATTTTGGGTATTTTGAAGGTTTTAGCCTCATTATCACACCGAAATGGCTGGAATTTGGTACTTCTTCTTCCAGAAACTTGTCGGTATAGATCCACGCCTTCATTTAGCCACCCAGAGAACGGCACCTCCCGATTTTCGGTATGGCTGAAATTTGGTATTTAGTCTTTATTGGATGTAAAAGCATTTGTGACAGAAATTCTTCGATATCGGCCCACGTTTCGATATAGCCCCCATAGAACGGCACCTCCCGATTGAAGGTTTTACCGAAATATCGGAAATTTGGTATTTAGTCTTCTTTGATTCTAAAAACGTTCTGCCAGAAATTTGTAGGTATAGATCGACGTTTTGATATAGCACCCATGGAACGGTACCCCACGAATTTTGGTATTTTGAAGGTTAGCCATATTGTTTTACCGAACTTGCTGAAATTTGGCGTTTAGTCTTCTTCATAAATACAACTCGTGGTGGCCTGACTGAACATAACGCAGCTCTTACTTGTTTCCCTTTCATCTAATTTGATTCAATAGTTATTCGATAACCTTACCATCTGAAGGAAAAATTCTGCCAACTAATGCAATCATCAACGACCATGACTAATTCTCTACGATCTAACTGGATTAGATGCTACAAAACCGCAGCAAATGGCACAAACCACATTTGGGGATAAACTTGTTTCAATACCTCGGTTGAGGTTATTTTATTATAAATTTATTTAACCACCCGGTACTAAATACGAACACACCCATATACATCTTCGCCATGAATGACGACGACGACAACAATTATAATTGAATTTGTTTGGCTGGGGAGAAAGAAAAAAGAACATGCCACAGCAACCACAGCTGAAATGCCAAATACAACAACAACAACATCCCTGTCTAAAAACGACAACGAACATCCAACCAAACGACCGACCGAACGACCAACAAAGTGAAAACAATCTAAAGCCATTATGAAACCATTCAGCAACACGGAACAATATATATATACCAAACCATTGCTTGACACACCCAAACACACGTTCACACCTATATAACCCCATTCAAAATATGCTGCCAATGCACCGGCAAGGCTATAGTCACTCTCTTCAGTTGCTCTTTGTCAGTCATTATACTATCACCCACATTTACATGTAACTGAGTTGAACGTTCATCCAAGTGAACATCAATCTCTATTATGAACGGATTCGTGTGTGTAGTAGCTGATGTAGCCTGTCAGCCAGCAGCCAGGCATACAACAGCTGACTTTCCGGTTATCCATTTTCTAATGCATACGCATTAGTGTGTATGGGTATTAGACTGACATATGCATTTGACAAGAATTTGTAAATATTAGGTCGTCCCGATTGGTTTCAAAGATAATTTCCCTTTGTTGGAAAAAAAGAAAACAAAAATTGAAAAGGAATACGAACTGCAGGATACTTGGTGTTTCCTCTGTGATGTAGCAGCATTTACTAGTTGAAGATATCAGGGAATCCAAGAGTATCTCTCTTCCTCATTCCTTCCAGAAGCTACATATAAAGCATTCATAGCTTCTCTGAGAGGAATGAGGAATATAGTCATCGAACGCATTGTTAACCATTTTGCTTCTGAATTGCTCTTCATTTTTATCTTAGTCAAATCTGTGTCCTATGAACAGAAGTCGCAAGACAATCAAGGTTCTATCTACAAAAAAAAGAAAAGAAAAAACATTTGTAAAGACGCCGAAATTGCGTTTCGAAAAAGAGAGAAATAAAAACACGAACGTTTTAATTTTCAAATAATAAAAAGTATAAGCCTTATTAAGTATTTGGTAATAACTAAATAATTATAAAAGGAAAATTGAAGAACAGATTATCTGTGTTACAAGTGGCGATCGAAAACGAAGTGTCAGTAATAATGCCGAAAGGTCGCGTAGACGCAAAAACACTCGTTAGAAAACTGGTGACAGATCACTGAGAAGTGACACAAAAGAGAAGTAGACCGTTTTCTAACGAGTATGCAAATTGAACACAATGAATGTAAGGCGAAAAGCGAGCATTAAAAACAATGCAAATTTATATCAAATATTAATTCTTACTTAAACAACATTCTTAATCTAATATTTACATTACACCCTTTAAAATTTTTGAAAATATCCATACGAATGTCATCTACTATCCGATTGTTAACATGTTTGTTTCTTTGCAGAGTTGGCCGGAATAATGCTGTGGACGATGCCATCGGCCCGTCAAATGCACGTCACAAAATCGTTGTTATGGGCGCTGCTAAAGTCGGCAAAACCTCAATAATTACACAATTCCTTTACAACACATTTACGACCAAATACAAGAGAACCATTGAAGAGATGCATCAGGGTAACTTTTCAATAGCCGGCGTCAGTTTAACATTGGATATTTTGGATACAGCCGGTTCATATGAGGTAAGTGTTTTCAAGGATGAATATATGAAGATAAGATATAAAATAGAATGGCAGTAAAAACAAAGAGAGCTGAATAACCCATTATAAAATAGTGCAAACAAGCTAACTTCATTATCAATAGCTTAAAAATATTAGTTTATAATAATAATAATAATAATTGTTCCACAAACATCCCATACGGGACAAGGGAGACTTCTCTCAAAACTATTAGTTTATTTCTTTAAAATTTTACGACATAAAACTAATTATTTTACTAATTACCATGTAAGTATTGCGGTGGAAAATTTTACTCAATTTGGTCTAGCAAAAATGTCGCCAAATTATATTAAAGACGTGTTGGTGTAGGGTATCATATAGTCGGCCCCGTCCGACTTTGATCCTTTCCATACTGGTTTACGTTTTGCTCTATTGTAAAGTCTTCGGACATCTTTGCCCTTGATACGAATTTCCACTGTCATCCAGGGGGTTTCGTAGGCAGAATTCCTTTCTCGAAGTGGACAACTTTCTTTGAAAGACCTTACTAGTGCCTCGGTGAGTTTATTAACATTTCTGTCTAACATTTCTGTCTATTTCTTCCTTTTTCTTACTTTATTTCCGAACATAGCCCAATTTGTTTCTGGACGTTATCGGTACCTGCGGTTGCCTAGATATTTTAAACCTAATATACCTATGGTCTGAGAAGGTGTGTTCCTCTGAGACCCTCTACTCATGTACTCGGCGAGTCGAACGGCAGATATATTGACGCTAGGTGTATGAGTATATTTCCATTCCCTTGCTTTATTATTGTGTCGTCTGACATTTACAACTCTGAAGCGAAAAAAGTGGCAAGTGATGCAGGTCTTCGGTCGAGTTCCTGTGCTAGCGTAAAAAGTTAATAATTTCAGGGTCAGTCCGGAGACCTTGTTCTTTGCGGTCTAACGTTCCTGGATGAAACCAATATGTATATTAAATTTGTTTATTTTCTCCGTTACGACTTGAGTTGTCGTTTTAGTCGGATGTAGGTTTATCTGGATGACCTCAATCATAGGTTCTCCAGTAAGCGGACCTTTTGGAAGGCGTTGATGCTTTCGACCCTCTCTTTATTGTTGCACGGTTGTTTAACCACCTGGCTGGTTTTTGGGCATCATCCAATCCCTGCCCTTCCGACTTTGATGGTGTCAAGTGAGAGGTCGTCAAGTCCCACCACAAGGAGGTGCCGTACTGTTTCTCCTCCCTGTGGAAAACTTCACATCTCTTCACTTTCAAACTCTCATTTTGTTTTGAAAGACCACGAGCAACCCTTGACGTATACCGCCACTTTGGCCAGGTGAGACACTTCGTGCGTCCTCAATAGTTTCAATTTGCCACCTTCCCAAGAAGATGGTGCACTGCTGCGTACCTTCCCGATTGGGGTTGGGTTCGCATTCGGGCCCAAGCATGTGTTCCAATATTTTGTCGCTGACGATTTTTCCACTTGCCTCCTGATATTCTTTGGGTAGTCTACTGGACCCTTTACTGGTGTCTATCACCGCATAGCACAGCTCGTCCCTGGACTTCTTCTTTATTGGGGTTTTTCTACAACAGTGTTGTTTATTTTGCTATTAGAGTCGGTTTCGGAATCAGGGTCTCTCACAGTCTCTGAGGGTTGGGTCAAGTTAAATCCCTTCCTAAGCTTCCCTGTCTCCCCCTCCATTTTCATTTAGGTTGTTTGTTTGTAGCTGTACCTTCGATTCGCCATTACACTTGTTCCACCACACTCCAGTCCTACCGTTTTACTATAATTAAATAGAAAAATTAAATTAAAGCTCTTCCTAGCTACTACACCAGTCCTCACCTTCAGAATTCGCTAGGGACAAGAGTAGTTCAGCGGCTGAGGCTTTACAACGATTCGTAGCACTCTTCCCTTCGAAATGCAAGTTTCCCCCTCGTTTCCTCAAATACTCCTTGCCTATAAAGTCGTGAGTCTGAAGCCCCAACATTTTTAGTATTAGCTCCTTGTCTACCGTAGGTGGGGGAACCCATGCTGGTAACACCTTTGTGAATGGCATTTCAGATATGGAGACCGCAGCAAGATTCGCCCCTTCCCAAAGTTCACCAATCATTAACAGCCTGAACAAGGAAATCTCTGCGTTTTTTTATTATGACAGGGTATGACGTTGAAGGAGGGCGCTGCCGAACTGACGTTCACCCTGATTTGACAACCAGTGACTTTAGCTTATTCTCCCTCCGTGGTCAGCACTGTCGATGCTTGCCACTTGATGGTCGTCAGCAGGCATCGTTAGGACTGGTCTAGCATAAGTCTTTTTCCATGTGCCTTGGGGGATTCTTTTCCCGAGCAAGGGTCTACCATCTCAGTACTGGGCTTATTCACCTTGGCTTTAATTTCTTAGTCGGCCTAATTACCTCGGCTTATTTGCAGCCTACGGAAATTCCTAGAACCTCTTTACCCTTGTCTTTCGTCTTTGAATAGGGCTTAGAAATAATTGGTCTCCTTAACGGATGTAGATGGTTTTATAGGTAGTTTATTTAGTCTTTGCCATTCCCTTCCGTGGTGGGTTCGGCTTCGGAACGGAGATAGACTCCACCTTGTTGCTTTCGGCAGTAGGTTTTGTATTGTCTACTTGTTTGCTTTCGGACGCGGTTTCTTTAGCAGCTTTGGCTTCTGATGAGATGGTCTTGTCCACCTAAAGTTCGCGTCGAGGTACATGAGGGTAAGTTCTCCCGAGAGGAAGATAATGTCCAACTGAAATCCACTTCGAGGTACACGAGGGTAAGTTCTCTCGAATTATCTAATGTACCTGAGCTTGTTTCTGATGAAGAAAGCCTTCTTCTCAGAAAGGGAATTTCGGATCTCTTCCCACGAATTTGCGAAGATACATAGCAGCACGATTGTAGTGTTTTGTATCTTTCACTCCTCTGACAGATCTGTACTTGGAAACATTGACTGATGTTTTAATTTTCTTGAGGAATCTGGTGAATCTCCCTGGGAAATCATAAGTCAATGACCCTGGGACATCCTCTGAGGTTTGTAACCGACATGTGCCGATACAAAACCAGCTGGAACTGGGATTGCTGCCAGTTGAGCTTCTGCGTCCATACTGCCACCCTCCATGTCACTGTCATATTTCCTTGTAGACTTGGCTGAGACCACCGTGGTGTTCAGTTCGTCGTCGGTCAGGGTGAATATGAGTAACATGTACTTTGTGGATATTAGAGTGGTTTTAAAAAATCGATGTCGGATTTTTTTATGCGGTAACCTCCTAAAATGTTTAGTTTTGTTAAAAATTAAGATTGCCTCAGTTTGAGCTAAATCGGAGTATGTTAACACGTGCCACTGGGGCCTCAAAGATTCCATGGGCCTATATATATCTAAAATTAAAATCTGACCCGAGTTTGAAAATTTTTTATAGGATTACTTGTTTAGCCACTACAAAGAACTGGTTAACTGTTTTTATCGATTGGACAATAAATGTTGTAACTTTATTCTTCCCCATCCTAGTTGTGTTTTTTAAGGAGAATATCCCGATCCATTTATTGACCACGAGGGACCTAAAGGATCCGCAGTATACAGAGGAGAATCGAATATCCTTTTGAGATAACTCTCTATTAGATGCCCCTTTGTGACGCCAATATACCGTGGGTTCATGAGATCTCCAATGTCAAAAACATCTGTTGAATCAGGTCTGCTGCCAAGCAACCGGGAAGACGAGAAAAATTACATTTCCTTTGGGATGAGCAAAAATAGTGGTGTAGGTATCACATGACCGGCCCCATCGGACTACAGTTTTTATACCCTCAGCATTTATGCTATCAAGGGTAGAAACACTTTCATACGGGCAAAATGTGCCTTATCGAAATAGTGGTTTTAGGCCCAAAGTATGTTTGGACGAAATCCGTTTCATACAATTTGGAGTTGATTTAGCCATGTCCGTCCGTCTGTCTGTCGTATCAACCGATTCGGTCCGAATTTTGACATTCGTAATATTGTGTTCAAACATAGTTTAAGTTCGAAGATGGATTATATCGGTCCACTCATTCCGGTACCTCCTCCACAAAAGTTCGAAAATGTTTGGAAAATTCGTGCGCACGATAACTCTTAAAGGGAGTAACCGATTTGGTCCATACTTTGTACATCGTGAAACTTCTACCAGACTTAGATGAGGTTCCAATATGGTAAACTCCTTAGGGTACCTCCCACACAAAATTTCGAAAAAGTTCAGTTTAGGACCTGCTCTCGAATCGCCTTGGTTTTCATTGTATTCACAGTCCCCCATACGAAGGTATAAGTTTCATCAGGGGCAGGTCCATACTTCTTGAGAAAATAGCCTGAAAGTTGAAAAAACCCCTTATGACGGAATGCCGATTCCGTCCAAAATTTGGCCTTCGTAATATTGTGTCCAAACTTAGTTTAAGTTCGAAGATAAGCCATATCGGTCCACTCCTTCAGGTACCTCCCCCACAAAAGTTATAAAATGTTCGGCCGATTTGGTCCATACTTGCAACATCCTAATATATCTACCAGATATAGATCAGGTTCGAATATGGACTATATTTGTCCACTCCATCCGGTACCTCCCACGAAAAATTTCGGACAAGTTCCCTTTAAGACCTGCTATCGATACACTTTGATTTTTGTTGAGGCAACTTGCATTCTCAGCCTCAATTACGATGGTAAAAGTTTTTTCAAGGTCAAGTCCATACTTCTTTAGAAAACAGCCCGAAGGGTGTAAAAACCCCCTATGGCACCCCCATGGTCTATGTCGGTCCATTCCTTTAAGTACCTCCTCCGCAAAACTTTTGAACTTTAATCCTAATCAACAATTTTGTCGGTTCATACGCCCAAAATTTTGAAACCCCCTAAATGCATACGTTTTTTGGAAAAAACAATGTTTCAATTTACACAGGCTGAGGGTATATCTCTGTCGGCAAAGCCAACTGATACTTTTTTGTTTTTTTCTTACATCTTTTTATACCCTCCACCATAATATGGAGGGTATAATTAAATTTGTCATTTCCTTTGTAACACGTCAAAATATTCATCGGAAACCCTATAAAGTATATATACATATATATATTCTTGATCAGGTTAAAATTCTAAGTCGATATATCTAGTCGATACAGCTCGCAATTTTAGAGCTTAGTAATTTAATATAGAAGTTTATATTAAGTATTGCAAATGGGATATATCGGTCCACGTTTTGATATAGCCAACATAGACGATACCACACGATTTTCGGTTATTATCATTATTACACCGAAATGGCTGAAATTTGGTATTTGGTCTTCATTTGGGGTATTAAACGTTCCATATAAAATTTGTTGGTATAGGTCCACGCCTTCAATAGCCCCCATAGAACGCACCACCCGATTTTCGGTGTTTTGAAGATTGTAGCCTCAATATTCCCCAGAAATGGTTGCATTTTGGCATTTAGTCTTCGCTGGGGGTAAGAAACTTACCCCCAGAAACTTGTCGGTACGGGTCCACGCCTTATTATAACCCCCATAGAACGGTACCTCCCTATTTCCATTATTTTGAAGGTTGTGCCCTCAATATTCCACTGGCTGAAATTTGGCTGACATTTTTCGATATAGGTCCAGGCCTTATTATAGTGCCCATAGAACGGTACCTCCCTATTTCCGGTATTTTGTAGGTTGTGGCCTCAATATTCCACTGAAATGGCTGAAATATGATATTTGGTCTTCATTTGGGGTATTAAAAGTTCCATATTAAATTTGTCGGTATAGGTCCACGCCTTCATATAGCCCCCATAGAACGGTACCTCCCATTTTTCTTCATAAACGAAAGGAAACTAATTATTCCATTTTACTTCAATACAACTCTTGGGGGAGGGTATAACAAGGTCGGGTAGCCGAACTTAACGCCGTTCTTACTTGTTATTTTTTATTTTATTTTAGTTTATTTTATTTAATTTTTTTTTTTTGTGTGGTAATAACAAAGTTTATGTATTTCAGATATTTTCATAATTCAAGCAGTTTCCTGTCACTTATTTCCTAAATTGGAATACTACGGACACATTCAACTTACACCCGACTTTCCAATGCCATTCACACAGATTTATATTCCCCCGGTAACAATTCGAATACCCTTATTGGTGTCATTATTATTTTTTGAACGTTAATGACTTACTTAAAAGCTTGTAATCAGCATTGCTAATGGCAAATGTCCAGCCAGCATCAGCTCTGCATCCTCTGTGCGTTAAGCTTGCTGATATCCTGTGCTCTATTTAATGAATTGTTGTGACAGCTGACATAACAAGCCGGAGGTGGTTTTTAACAAGCCATGATTCTGTTGTCTGTTTGGAAACATTTTCCTCATTGTTATTTTTATGAATTTATTTTGCTACCTCCCATCCATTCAATGAGTTTCCGGCGGTCTCTTTAAAATCATGCAAAATAAAATAATGATGATACGAAAAAAAGCACAGAAGACCAAAAGATTATTTTTGTAGTTTATGTGGGGAAAAATAAAAATATGTTTGTCTATTGAAAATTACGGAGGAGTTTTTTTAATCTTTCGAAGGATATTAATAAAACTTAGTTCATTACCACTATATTATATTGTAGTTTTGGATGAACTTTTTTCAAATACATATATGAAACTACCTTTAATGAATAATGGTGGTACACCTTTGCAATCAATTTCATTGGTTACCAAAATGTATTATTTATGGTCAACAGAAGAAGAAGAAAAAGATTCTAATAAGTAATGTTAATGTAATTGACAGCATATTATTCTCTTAACGAGCATTGCTTTGCAAGAATATGAAATACAATTCAGCTGGCTATGACAGCTTTGAACCTACAATTACCAGCAATAACTTATATTTAACGGCATAATTTTATTTGTCCTATTATTGTGAATATTTCTCTTCATGGTGCTGAGGATGGATGCTTATTAGCGTACATTCTTTGTTTATTTTCATTTGAATGCATTGCATTACCAATTTCGGGGCAACAACTTTTATTTGTTTCTTACTTCTTTCTTGCAATGAACTCAGCAAATATTTTAATACTAGCAATATGTCCGCTACTTCGTATGCGGAAAGGGAATATGGTAACATGGGGCGCATGATAGCGGACGCACGGGAATATGATAGCGGAAGCACGCGGTTTTGTGTTTTCATGGTACTGGGAAAAATAATTATGGTAGGTATTTTTTGTGATATCTTCTTTATCTTTTGTGATATCAAAAACACATTTTATGCCGTTAAAAGACAACAACTGAAGAATATAAATCGCAATAATTCGCATGAAAAAAACAATTGCAAATGTCAATATATTAATATTATGAAATATGTAAGGGGTGGGGTGCCTACGCAATGATAGGGGCGTGGTGGGTTAATGTTAGAAATTTGTAACATTTAACTTAAATTCTTTACACCATAGATATACCACACTATAATGTGAAGTTAAAAACAAATATTATCCTAAACGTATCTTATTTTAGTTATATTATGATTTTTGCACCTAAATTCAAGGTATCTACTTCAATTTACCGCTAGAATCAGTTACTTTTTGTGAATTTTAAAAACATTTTTGATTATTCATTAGAAAACACGTTCCTTTTTTGCATAATGTTGATATTTAAGGAAGAAGTATGGTAAATTACAGTTTTAGAGTCTGTTGGAGAATGTTCAATGTCGATGGCGAAGCTGCCCCATAGGTGGGGAGGCTTCGCCACTTTTTAGACATTTTGTAAATTCTCAAAAATAATATTTTAGAAACAAAATTATAACCATTTATATATCAAAAACTTATAGTCAAGATTCGCTAATATTTGTACGAAAAATAATATTTGAAAATACTTCAACGGTGTCGGTATGAGAACATTTTGAACAAAAACGTGGCGAAGGCGCCCCATGTTACCATATATACAAACAATATTTAATATGAAAATAGTACACAGTGAAATTTTTGATGTACTAATACCCATTTTAATTGATATTTAATTTCATATTAGTACTATTCGTAAAACTTTAGTTCGAATGTTCATTTCGCACACCTGGACATCAACAGGATATTTGAAGGGTATTTTTGAAGAAGTAGCTGTAATTTCTGAATTTGTGATATCAAAATGGAAAAAAACACTTTGACATGGCCTCTATATAATAGTTAATTTTTTGAGTCATTTTAATTGTACCAAATTTAGTACCTAGCTTTATCTACCTCCATATCGCAATCCTACACTTCAACATAAATCCAAATTTCAGGTTTCCAGCTCTATCCGTTCACCAGAATCCAAACTGTACTAAACTTAGTACCATTTAGTACTTTTCGTACACATGAGTACGAATTTCCAAAACCATTTCCTTTTATAAACACCACTTCCTAACCTTGATTTTCATACCAAATTCCAAGATTCTAGCTATATCCGTTCAAAATTAACAATTGGTACTAAATTTAGTAACTTTTAGGTCGAATTTCCAAAAACCTTTTGGTACATCTTTCTAACTCTCCATCAGTGACCCTCATTCCAAATTTCAGAATTCTACCTCTTTCCGTTGTCCTAATACAAAGGGTACCATATTTAGTACCTTTTAGTACTTATCGTACCCTCCCTGTTCGGATTTCCAAAAACACAGCCTTATTTCACCCCTACATACCAACAGCAATCCACACTCAAAAAAAGCTTCTAGCTTCAGCCGTTTCGTCTGGGCGATGATCTGTCAGTCACTCATCACTAAGTTCTTTTATATACATAGATTTGGTGGGACGTAAGATTACAAGCAACTGTCCCGATCCGCTTTAACACGGCAACGCCCAGGACTTTGTGACTCGTTCATATCAAATCAAATCATCATTCACCCAATACACCCAAATCACAAAATAGATCAAAAAATGTATGTAGCAAGTAAAAAATTATAAGTGTGTGAATTGAAACACTTATTTCCACAAAAAATTTCATGTTTTAATGGGGTCTTCAGAATTTTGGGCGTATAAACTTGCAGACAAAGATATGAATTAGGTTAGAATCTCAAAACTTTAGCGGGGGAGGTGCCTTAAGGAATAGACCGACTAGTAAATTTTGGAAGTGTGTCTTATTTTGGGAGTTATTCCTCTCGATAGGAATATTATATTAGAAAACATTGACTTGCCCGCTAAAAAAAATATCATATCGCTGTAAACGGGATTACTAGGAGTACCTTCGGTAGACATTTCCAAAGGATTTTAGCACAGACCTTTAACCGCACTTAAACCAAAATGTTGCACATTTGTGTGGATGGTACCCTAACGTATGGACCGATAGGGCCCATTTTTTACATTATATAATTTTGGAACAAATATTTCGAGATCCAAAGTTTGGCCAAATTAGTTGCTCCGGTTATGAGATATTTCGCTTACCATTTTAGCGGATATTTTCGAACTTTTGTGGGGGAGGTACCGGACGGAGTGGACTATATATGTCAACCTATAAGCATCATCTTCGAATTTGATCTAATATTCGAAGAAATATTACGATATACAAAGTGTGGACCAACGCAGTATTCTGTTCGGGAGTTGTCGTGCGCAACAGCCACTACACATGCTGGCTGTAGATATGTTTATTTTATTTTCTCAAGAAGTATGGACTTGCCACTGAAAAAACTTGTACCATTGTAATAGGGGTCTTGTGTGCAACCTGTTGCAAGAAAAATCAAAACTATTCGAGCGGAGGCCCTAACCTGCACTTTTCCGAAATTTGGTGTGGGAGGTATTCGAAGGAGTTGACATATACATATAGTCCATAATCTAACCTGATCTATGTCTCATAGAAATATTACGATGCCTAAAATATGGACCAAATCGGTTATTGCCTTCAACAGTTATCATGCTCACGATTTTAGCGAAAAGTTTTGAACTTTTGTGAGGGTGGTAACCAAAGGAATGGACCCATAAGGCCCATCTTAGAACTTGATTTAACTTTGAGCAAAATATCACGATTGCCATATTTTGGATCGATTAAGTTTTTCTGCTCGAGAGTTACCGCACTCCATCCACAACACATAGTGCTATAGCGGGTTTTTACAGCTTTTAGGCCATTTTCTCAGAAATTATGGACTTACCGCTGAAAAAACTTGCACCGTGGTAATGGGGGCAGCGAATACAATTTGCTACAACAAAAATCAAAAGGATTCGAGAGAAGGTCTTAAACTGAAATTTTGTTTGGTAGGTACCCGAAGAAGTGAACCCATATAGTCCATATTCGAATTTTATGTCTGGTAGAAATATTACGATGTGTAAAGTATGGACCAAACCGGTTAGACCCTTCAAGAGTTATCGTGCGCTTAATTTTTGCGAAAAAATTTGAGTTGAGTGGGGAGGTACTCGAGGGAGAAACCGATATGACCCATCTTCGAACTTAAACTAAGTTTGCCTCTCGTATAACCTTTTCCAGCAGGATGTTAAAGAGATCACACAAAAGGCTGTCTCTTTCTCTGAACCCTCTTTTGGTACAAAACTGTTCGGAGAGGTTATTTCCTATTTTAATTGAGGATCGAGTGTCAGTTAAAGTAATTTTACAAAGCCGAATGAGCTTTGCGGGGATACCAAATTCAGAAATGGCTTGGAAAACCTTTGAACGTAGGGGGCTGTCGAAAACTGCTTTATAATTGACAAAAAGGTGGTAGGTGTCAATCTGCATCTCTTGGGTCTTCTCCAGGATTTGCCGCAGTGTAAATATCTGATCAATGGTGGACTTGCCAGGTCTAAACCGGCATTGGTATGGTCCAACTATTTCGTTGACCATAGACTTTGAATACCAACAGTTTGGAAAAATGCTCTTTCCAAATCCTTAGAATCTCTACAGGAGGATGTTTTGTAGAACTTTCAGACTTTATTCTGGCTTCTGTACCTCTCGATTTTTTACACTTCAGCTTTCCTATTTCTCTCTTTTTCCCGCGGAAAAGGCGTTTCTTCTCTCTCCTTTTCTCTCGATACATCTCTCGTGCGCTACGCGTTGTAAAGTAGCCCTATATGCCACATTTTTTCTTCGGTAGCAGCACGACACTCTTGGACATACCATGGATTCCTTGGTGGAGGTCTCTGGTATCCAAGTATGGATTATGCGACTGTTTGCATGGAGGGGGCAATATTTTTTCATTGTGCTGATATGTTATCGGGACGAGGACTGCTTTCATTAAGCAATTGGACTAGTTGTGTCTATCTATTTTGATTGCAGCCTACCGATGGTCCTTAAAACGTTTGCGGGGGTCGTCAGCTTTAAAGGGGATTTTATTTTCTATTCTTTTGTTTTTTTTTTTTTTTAACCCTACGCCCAAACCCAAGTTTTTAACGTTCTTATGGGCGAACGCGCGGCTCATGTTATCTCACTACCTTTAACGGGTGTTAAAGGCAGCTCCCCAGGTGACACCACGTGGACCAGGACCGTTCCTTGGTATCTTTCAACCCCCTAGGAAAAAATCGAAATGTCGTATGGAACACCTATTTATGACAACGCCGATTTGTGTCTCGGCTCAAGCTGTTGTAGTTTGTGTCTCATTTTCGCGCACATACTTTCTTCTTAATTCCTACATTGTATAATATTCGAAAAAATACAATAGAATTCAACGGAAACTATTTTTTCTCTCTTCACATGCCCAAGTAACAGAGTGGCAAAAAACCGTCCTGTTTTAAATTTCTATTCCTTTTTTCCTGTACTTTTTCAATTCCATTCATTTATTGCGACGGAAATTAATGTTTGCCATTCATATTGAATATTTTTTGTCATCTGTTTTGTGTTTTTGTTTTGTTGATGCTGACTTCAATGGGCATTGTAAAATACTTTTACACTCAAATGGTTTTACAGTAGCGTAAGCGACAATGGGAGGGGAAAGAGAGGGAAGTCCATGAGAAAAAATAACTACTTAATACAAAAGACTTTCTACACAGCTGCAATCTGCTACAGGATATAAAATCCTGTAACCAGAATACAGGTTATTCAATTCACAAAACCACCTGGCAATTGGCTTGCCTGTGGTTATTACAACAGCAACAAAAAAGGAAATTACCACATCTGCTGTTGAAATTTAAAATTGCAAAAACAAATGGGGAAGAAACTTAAAAAATATTGTGAGAGCCATCCAATTAAATTCAAAATAGCGTGAAGTGAAAAATAGTGAAAATGACAAAAATATATACACTAGGGGTCATCTGAATAGGTTTGAATTTTTTTCTTTTTATATGTTAAGGTATCTTCTGATGTGTTGGTATTACAGATCCATACTATTTACTTTTTGAGAGTTCTATACTATGCCAACATTCCCAAGAAAAAACTTGACGGTGTTGCCATATTTTCGGAAAATATCCCAATTATGATAAAAAATGTACAAAAAAGTGTCCAATTTTTGCGATCATCAGAATAGGTTTGAATCAAATAAAATTAAGAAATTGTACTATCCTTGCAAATATTGCGCAGTTTTTTGGTATAGTTTAGTAAAATGGAACATTCTGATAAATCTTACAACAAAGTTGACCCGCTTTATTAGGAACGTGGGTTCAATTCTCAATCTGGAAAAGTTACCAAGAACTTTCACATAAAATCATGAAATATTCAAACCAAAACGTTTTATAAACTTGATTTAAATGATTTTTTTGATTTTGTTAGATCTCTTCTGAGCTTCGAAAATTGTCGAAAGCAAATAGGAAGTGTAGATATATTATTATGATCGATAAATTAGAAAGGTCATTGAAAATAGTTGGTATTTTAGTTCAAGTTTCATTTTTTAACTATCCTTGCAGTACAAATTTAAGTATTATCATGCTCACAAATCCACCATAGTTGACCACATGTATCATAAATGTTCGAAAATTGGTCTGGAAGAATATTTCTTCGACGACAATAAAGTAGAAAATTGTAAATCAAACTTAAGTCAAAGGGGCATGATATCGCCGACTTTTATAGTGCTGTAATACCTATATAGTCAGGTCAACAAGTTTTTTTCTGTTAACAAGTCATAAAACAAACACGAATAAGTCCAAAAGAATGGACTACTTAGGTTGTACAGCACTATAAAAATCGGCGATATCATGCCCCTTTGACTAAATTTGATTTACAATTTTCTACTTTTTTGTCGTCGAAGAAACATTCTTCCAGACCAATTTTCGAACATTTATGATACATGTGGTCAACTATGGTGGATTTGTGAGCATGATAATACCTAAATTTGTACTGCAAGGATAGTTAAAAAATGAAACTTGAACTAAAATACCAACTATTTTCAATGACCTTTCCAATTTATCGATCATAATAATATGGCAACAATTCGTATTTGCTTTCAAACAATTTTCGAAGCTCAGAAGAGATCTAACGAAATCAAAAAGTCATTTAAAGCAGGTTTATAAAACGTTTTTGTTGGAATATTTCTTGATTTTATCTGAAAGTTTATTCTGAAAGTTCTTGGTTGAGAATTGAACCCACGTTCCTAATAAAGCGGGTCAACTTTGTTGTAAGATTTATCAGAATGTTCCATTGTACTAAACTATACCAAAAAACTGCGCAATATTTGCATGCGTATTACAATTTTTCAATTTTATTTGATTCAAACCTATTCTGATGATCGCAAAAATTGGACACTTTTTTGTACATTTTTTATTATAATTGGGATATTTTCCGAAAATATGGCAACACCGTCAAGTTTTTTCTTGGGAATGTTGGCATAGTATAGGACTCTCAAAAAGTAAATAGTATGGATCTGCAATACGAACACATCAGAAGATACCTTAACACTTAAAAAGAAAAAAATTCAAACCTATTCAGATGACCGCTAGTGTATAACGAAGTGGTGGTATGCAATGGGTGAAAGTACATATGGAAGCTTGTTTACTTAGTTTGATGTCTTTTATTCTGAACAAAACGTTTTGTTCCGTAAGACCAACTAAGAATAGGTTTCCAAACGCTCGTTACAACTCGACAACTACATATCTCGATGTCGGTCGACTCGTACAGTTCTTGGTTTCTTTACTTAGCTGGCCCATTGCAGAACATTTCGTCACCTGAAATGCCCAAAGACGTAACCCTCAAAATTGTTTGTTGCTTCACTATTTGGAATACCGCGTCTTTCCATCTCTTTTTCCACATGTTCGCTCCATCGAAGCCTTGGTCTGTCAGTTCTGCGTGTACCGTATTCATGTGGCCCGTATTTATACGCCTTTTTAGCGGGTTCATCATCGCTCATTCTTATGATATGGCCTAGCCAACGCAATCGTTGCATCTCGATACGTTTATCTATACTGATGTCGTTGTATAGCCGATACAGCTCGTGGTTCATACGGCGTCGATATTCACCGTCAATGTAGATGTGCCCGTAGATCTTTCGAAGAATTTTGCTCTCAAACATACCGAGCAATGCCTTATCAGCTTGCGCAAGTACCAAGGCTTCGGAACCATACATTAACACGGGCAGTATCAGTGTTTTGTAAAGCGTTGTATTTGTTTGACGAGATGTGACTTTGTTCTTAAACTGCTTACTTAAGCCAAAGCAGTCCTGCACATCTGTTGGCCAATACAATTCTTCTCTTTATTTCACAACTGATGTTGTTTGCTGTGTCTATGGCTGTGCCGAGGTAGACGAAGTCTTTAACTACCTCAAAATTTTAAGAACCAACTTCAACTGTTCGTCCATGCCCTGTGGAAGAATTGCGCTTCGACAACATCAATATTGTATTTCGCCGCCAGACCCAATTTTGCTGTTTCTCCTTCGACCTTCTTAAAGGTATAAGTAACTTCCTTTACTGATCATCCCATGATGTCATTGTCATCAGCATAAGCAAGTAACATGTGGCTGTTGCTGTAAATTTTTCCATTTCTTTTGACTTTTGCGTCTCGTATAACCTTTTCCAGCAGAATGTTGAACAGAACACACGAAAGGTTGTCTCCTTGTCTGAAACCTCTTTTGGTACTGAATTGTTCGGAGAGGTTCTTTCCTATTTTAACTGAGGACCTAGTATCAGTTACGATTATCTTAAAAAGTCGAATAAGCGTTGCGGAGATACCAAATTCAGACATAGCTTGGAATACCTTTGAGCGTAGAAAGCTGTCAAATACAGCCCTTTAATCAAGAAAAATGTGGTAGATGTCGATCTGCCTCTCTTGGGTCTTCTCCAGTATTTTCCGCAAGCTAAATATTATCTGGTCAATGCTGGACTTGCCTAGTTTAAAGCCGCATTGGTCTGGTTCAATTATTTCATAGACCATATGCTATAGTCGTTCCCATAATATCCCTGACACTGTCTTGTAGGCAATAGGGAGAAAACTTATGCCCCTATAGTTAAAGAATACAGTCTTATCTCCTTTCTTGTGGACGGGACACAGGATACTCAGGTTCCAATCGTCGGGTACGCGTTTTTCTTGCCGGATGGTGCTAACTAGCTGATGCATACACCTTATCAGCGTGTCGACTCCGGTTTTGAACAGCTCGTCTGATCAGCCACCGGCTGCTGCTGCCTTATTATTCTTTAGCCGGTTTATTACCTCATCTTGGCTAGGCGGTAGACATTCAATACCATCTCCTGGGATTGGATCTGCGGTATCTTCGCCGTCTTCGCTACTATTGGATAGCAACAGTTTGGAAAAATGTTCTTTCCATATCCTGAGAACTCTATCTGTATCAGTTACGAAATTACCTGGCTGGTCTCTACAAGAGGATGTCCCTGTACCAAAGCCATCAGTTTGACGTTTTACTCTTTGTTAGAACTTTCGGACTTAATTCTGGCTTCTGTACATCTCAATGTTTTCACATTCCCGCTTTTCAATTTCTCTCTTTTTCCTGCTGAAATGACGTTTCTCCTTTCTCCTTTGCTCCAGAAACCTATACCCTATATGTCGCATTCTTTCTCTTCGTGCCGTAGCACGACACTCCTGATCATACCATGGATTTCTTGGTGGAGGTCTCTGGTATCCATGTATGGATTTTGCGGCTGTTAGCATGGAGGGGCCAATATTCTGTCATTGTGCTGATATGTTATCGGGGCGAGGAGTGCATTCATTAAGCAATTGGGCTAGTTGAGTGGAATATGCTGTGGCTATCTGTTGTGTTTGCAGCCTACCGATGTCCAATTTTCGAGTTGTATCTATTCGTACCTTATTTGCTACGTTTAATCTGGTACGCACCAATGATGCAACAACCCAGCAAAATTTGACGGAAGGGGTTCTTTGCGATGACGTGATTTCATGTCATCTTTGGCATTGGTTCAAAGGAAGTCGTGAAAGATCCGATCTTTTCATTAGGATTTGAACCAATGCAAAGGAAGTCGTGAAAGATCCGATTTTTTAATCAGCATTTGTACCCATTCCATCGATCCAATTGAGATGATGTTTGTGTTTTTATTTCTTCTTCTTCTTTATTTGCATATCCGTTGTTCGGATGTTAAGCGATCATACATTTTGTTACATTCTTATTGGAAATATTTATTTTATGTGGAAAGCGATAGTTGTCTGTTTTTAGCCGCTGTAAGAAGATTGAGTTCATCACGGTATCCGGTCCAGTCTTGAATATTTTTTAGCCAGGATAGTTCTCTTCGACCTCTACAACGTCTTCCTTCAACTTGGGATTTGAGAATTATCTGCAGTATCTTATATTTATTGTTCCTCATCAAATGTCCCAAATAAGAAATTTTTCGGGTTTTGATGGTTTTCATTAACTGTCGTTGTTCATTAATTCTTCTTAAGACTTCGGTATTTGACACTCGATCGGTCCATGGAATTTTGAGCACACGTCGGTATGTCCACATTTCAAAAGCTTCCAGTTTCTTCTCGTCTGCTGATTTTACAGTCCATGTTTCAGCACCGTATAATAGAACTGACCATACATAGCATTTGATAAACCGTTTTTTAAGTTCAATATTGACGTCGTGGCTGTTTAGTACTTTTCTGTACTTGAGAAACGCTTCTCTCGCCATTTCTATCCGACATCTTATTTCTTTAGAAGACTCCCATTGCTCATTTAATTGCACTCCCAAGTATTTATACGATTTTACTCTCTCTATTTCTGATTCACTGATTTTTAGTGAGGAGTCGTAAACATTGTTGCTTTTACTAATGATCATAAATTTTGTCTTATTGAGATTAATATGTAATCCGTACGAATTACTTGTTTCGTTGAGAGAATTAAGGAGATTTTGGAGGCCACCTAAAGAGCTCGCTACTATCATGGTGTCATCAGCGTATCGTATATTGTTAATGAATTGCCCATGTATTTTTATTCCAATCCTCTTTCCTTCTACACACTCTCGAAAAATCTGTTCCGCATATATATTAAATAATAATGGTGAGAGTATACACCCCTGTCGAACACCTTTGGATATTGTTATTTCATCGGATGTTTCACCGGATACTTCTACTGATGCTGTCTGGTTCCAGTAAAGATTTTTTATGCATCTTAGTTCTTTGGGTTCAATACCTATTGATGTTAAAATTTCAACCAGTTTGTCGTGTAGAACTGTGTCAAATGCCTTTTCGTAGTCCACGAAACAAATAAATATGTCTTTTTGGACATCGCGTGTTTTTATTTACACACCTGTTTATTTTCATTTTGGTATGTTCCAGTACTGCAAAAATCTTCTAATTTTTACTATTTTTTCCGATAACATAAAGGAAAAATTGTTATCGTAGTAAAAATAAGTAGATTCTTGCAGTTTCTGGAACAGACCAAAGTTGTTAGAACTGTCGTCGTGATGTTGTCTTACATTTCCTGCATATCAAACAACTAAAACTTCTAAACAATTGGTATTATATGAAGTCCCAACCATCGAGCTAAAAATAGAGTCGGACTGCACACATTGCTATTTTAAAAGTTCCCTTGTCTGTTCTAAATCTGACATAGAATGAAATCAATCAAATCTCGCTTCTTGGAATTTGAAAAAAAGTCCGAAACGAAAAGGAACAAGAATCTGAAAATAAAGAAAGAAACAATTAAAAATAAATTAATTAAGCATAAATGGTATTTTCCATAAAAAGTCTCTCCTCCCCGTTCGTTACATTTTGTTCTTAGAGATCCCTAAAGCAAGCCGGGTTATAGATCCCTACATATTTCGGTCACTAAACAAAAGAGTATAAAAATAACCAAAATGTTGTTATTAAATAACAAAATTATAAAATAAAAGTAATTTACGAAATAAAAATACTTAAAGGAGTGCATTTGGAGTCCATGTTGAAATCTGAACTGGTGATGGGAAGATAATTGAAAAAATCTTTTGTAAGATGAAAGAATATCAGTTGCGGAGAACGGAGGAAGTAATCTTTTGCGTTGCAGCGGTGGTGATTACATTGCAATTTTGGATGTAAACTTTTGAAAAACTAAACTGATAAATTAATTGTAGCTATTTCATGAATTCGTTTGAATTAATAAAGAGTTTTGTTTTTCATGAAAACCATATTTCAATACAGCATTTCCATTTTCCAAACAAGACATGAAAATTTCATGCCAAGGGGTTGGTTAAAATGACATGTCAAAGCATGGGTGAAAATGACGTGTCAAAGCATTGGTGAAAATGACATGTCAAATCATTGGTGGAAATGACATGTCAACGCATTGGTTAAAATGACATGCTTAGGATCCAGAAAAGAACGTCATCTTTTGGGGTCCACGCTCATATAAAATTCATCGATGAAGATGCTAAAAAGATGACATGCTAGATCACTTGCACCCATGATTGAATGTCATCTTTGGCATCGAACATTTTGCTGGGAAGGTGTTGGTCCGAGTCTATGTTGGCTCCTCGGAACGATTGCACATCCAACACGCTCGATGAATTTAATCGTGCCATCTATCACAACGTGATCAATTTGATTTATTTTCTTTGATATGGAGACAGCCAGGTGCCCTTATGAATATCGAGATGCTTAAATCTGGTACTGCTAACTACCATGTATTTTGCCGATGCAAAGTCTATCAGCCTCATACCGTTGTCAAATGTTTCACTGTGGAGACTGAATTTCCCGACTGTTGGGCCAAAGGTATTCTCCTTTCCAGTTGTGGCATTAAAATCGCCTAGACTAATTTTAATGTCATGGGCAGGACAACGGTCGTATGTTTCTTCTAAGCGCTCGTTGAATATATCTTTGGTTTGTTCGTCCTTGTCTTCTGTTGCAGCATGAGCGCAGATAAAGCTAATGTTGACGAATTTGCTGTTATCCGTATTGTAGGAAGTCTTTCATTCACTGAAGTGAAGCTGGAAACCAGATGTTTTAACTTCCAATGAACTACAAATCCGCAGCCAAAGTTTTGAACGTTATGGGTGAACGCGCGGCACATGTTAGCTCACTACCTTTAAAGGTAGCTCCCCAGGTGACACCACCGGAGTTCAGTGTCCACTTGAGATGAAAGAGGGACCAAGATAAATTCTGGGCTTTGCCATGTTAAATCCGGTCAGGACCGTTCCTTGGTATCTTTCATCCCCTACCTCACCCATTCTGTGAAAAAATTTACCTAAGACCTTCAAAATAGCTTACATTTTGAGGTACCGTTATTTGGGGGATATGTGGATAATTTTTTGTAGAGAAGTTTTGTGAATACTGAGAACCTCAAATGTCTAAGTACAGCTTGTTTGGTCACAAAATATAGCTATAATTCTTAAAATACCTAAATCCGGAAGGTATATCGAAAAATTTTAATGGAGAATTTTTGTGACCACTGGGTGTCTTAAAAATATAACTTAACAGGGTGTTCGCTCAAAAATGTAGCAAAAAAATACTTAATCCGGGAGGTACTGTTCCATAGGTTCGATACCAAAACACACAATTTTTGACAATTTTTGATAGAGAAGTTTTGTGACCACTTGGAACCTTAAATGCCAAATAACAGGAAATTCGGTCAAAAAATTTAGATAAACCCTTCCAAATACCGAAAATCGGGAGGTACCATTATATTTGGGATGTACAAAAACACAGATATGTATTGGCAATTTTTGGTGGGGAAGTTTCGTGACTATGAAAAGAAACATTTGGGTGCAAAAAGTTCAGTGTACTTGGACGCTCATTATACCCTCCATACTACTCCACCATAGTATAAAAGACCCCAACGACCAACTAAAATATCGAAAGGTGTGACTCCCAAATTTAGATCAAGTTTCTCTCCTTCAGGTACCACCTCCAAAAAATCAACACTTTTTACTATTAAATTCATTTCAATTCAATTTCTTAGAATTAGATTTTTTTGAAATTTTAAAATCAATACTTCCTTAGAAATTGATTTTATAATGTCCCAATATTTACAGGCACTCCTTCATACAACTTCCTGGCAGAAGTGCAGTTAAGTCAAAATTTTTTACTTTAGATAGAATAAATACAATGCTATAATTTTATTCTCCGCACTTCCCTAGATAATGGGCCGAATGTTCCAAAACCCCGATCAAGGGCTGTTATTGTATTATACGAAAGATTGAGGATTTTAATTGTGTAGACAGTGTTGATTAGATCATCTAATTTAGTTCAGACCACCTCCCCATAATTGTCTCCATCACCTTTGAACGTTCACTAATAATCGCTTCAGAGATCTGCCCATCACTTCTTATGTTCGGGTAGCATAGAGGACGTTCAGTGGTATCATCATCATTGCTGCCGCCCATCGACATATGTATACTTGGTGGTTGAACACCCGAAGTGAGACCAAACTTCCTTGCAGATGCAAAAACGCCTAAAAATATTATCTGGAAACTTTCAAAACTTTTCTTGTCTTTGAAATTAGGGATCTTCCATAGAATATTTAAGTCTACTACTCCTATTATTGTTTGATTTGTGCAGTCATAGCGTGAAGGAATTTAACTGCCAGCAACCGACTGATTCCTGTTTACTTATTTTTTCAATTCATTACGCCCGAAAGGGTATATCAAAAACGTTTAAATCCAATAATTGAAATAGAAACAGCTTAGCACAGATTTACACCGATAATGGACATACTTTGTGTACGTTCGAAAATCTCCATTAAAACCTAATTGGGCATTTTCCGCACACACAGAAACTATTTCAATTTTACTATTAGGCTTCGTAAATATTTCTGCTTCAGTTATTAAATACAATTATAAACTAAATACGGTTAGGGCCACAGTCCGGCACAAATTTCATTGGAAATATACTCACAATTGTGTATTGCTCTGCTGATGTTTTTATTTTTGATTCCAACACAACATGGTCATGACCTCAGGATACGAATATGTATTCATTTGGGGATTAAGAGCAAAGCACATGCACGCATACAAATTTCCAAACACACATATACCATAGCTATTCAAAACGAATGTCACATGAATGATTAGTTCATTTTCGGTATAGCAAAACGAATTAAATTGAACAAAAACATTGTGCATGGAAAATATGGTATGGAACCGATAAAGTAATCACATTTATAAATGGTTTTGATTGGGAATTTCATTAGAATTTGTTCATTATTTTGGAAGATTCACATGCATTTTAAGAGAATTGTGAAACTAAAGAATAACAAGCTTGAATGGAAATTTACATTTTTATAAAAAATTTTGAACAAACGCTACATAGCAACATATATTTCCTATAATTTACTTACACAGTATCATTTCAATGGCAGAGAATATACAACTCCATGCAAAAGGACAGACAACCTATACTTCGGTAGCAAAAGCTTTTGAACCTACTATTCGTAGGGTTTTATATGAAAAAATGCGGCAGAAATGCTTCTATACATGATTTCGAACTGAAATTGTTATCAATGGTTGTTATCAATGCGACTTGGCAACACCGAAAACACCAAGGCCAACCAACTGGTGGTCAAGAATCTGCAAAGTAAGAGTGTAAAGTGACAACATGATGACGTACATGACATAAGAACACATAATATCGGCTACCAACTAACACAATGCAGTCATCCTGAACAGCGCTTTGACAACACTCCACCATACATTAGTTCTACCTGACTATACCAGGTCACACAATGGTAAATTTCTTTCTTTCCAGTAAATTTATTTTGTATCCATCGTCGTCAGTGCTTAGGGCAAATAATTCGCATTCGCCTCATACTTCGGATTCCTCAAGTTTTTCAGAAATACATGCTGAGTGCGAGCTGGCTACTGCAGGGAGTTAGCTACACGGGTTTGAACATAATTCTGTTGTAAATCCGCCAACGTGCACCTTGGTGTTACATAGTTGGAAATACTTGTTGGGAGCTGCCCATTAATTTGTGGTGACTAATACATTCGGCACTGGACCTTTGGATTTTTCAGCTCTAGAGCTCCTTCGGGTCAACTGTTCAATTCGGTACGGGACCTTCGGGATTACAGTTCTACAGGGCATTCGGGTCAGTTGTTCAATTCGGCACTGGACCTTCGGGTTTGCAGTTCTACAGGGCCTTCGGGTCAGCTGTCACAGTTTGGGTAATAGTAGTACATTGTAGAAACTTGAACGTAGCCCTAGACTAACACCGATACCCGATCGCCGAACCCCTTGCAGCAGAACGCCGAATCCATAGTGTCCCCAACATCAACAGTCGAACGCCGAATCCATAGTGTTCCCGAACATCAACAGCTGAACTCCGAATCCATAGTGTTCCCGAACATCAACAGCCGAACACTAAATCCATCAGGCTTCCCAAGCATCATCAGCCGAACGTCGAATACAACGTAATCCCGAACATCAACACTTAGGCATCAACCAAACCCAAATCCAAATCTGTCCATAATCCATACCCATTAAGCAGATTCTTATCGTATTCAATCCTGAGTAGATTTTAAACTAATTTTTTAATCAACAAAATACATATTAACACCCAGGAAAGGGAAATACCGGTTTTCTCATTTCGTAAGGTTTAGTGGGTCCATATGGAGACCCTGAATGCGACTGAACTTACTCCAGCCAACGAGAAAACCACCTTACAAGACGCCTAGTTGACCGAATAAAATAAATTTACACGGTCAATGAGGACGCCCCTACCACCATTAGCGGAGAGTGTTACGGTGACGGGATTAGCAAATGAGCGTGATGAGCTTGGTCGTACCAACCCCAGTGACCCCAGAGTCAGGGAGCTGACACTGGAAGTTAAGTGGTTGATCGGTAAGCACAAGCGGAACAAGTAGTTAAATCATCTGAAGAGTTGCAACATTGGAGCCGAAATAACTGAAATGTGGGCAACGGTTAAGTCACTTTCGATCCCTGGAAAAAAGGAAAATAGGACCTTAGTCACGTTTGGCGACGTTACGCAGACTGATCCGAAGAGGTACGCAAGTTATTTGAATCGACTGTTTGTCGAATACTCTGGGAGTGATAGGCCTGCCGAGGATGAACCACCACAATAGAGTTCTGCCAGGGGAAATATATGGAACCATCTAGTTCACTTTGCAGTTCAAAGGGCCCACATTTTTTCTTTGAACAAACTGTGTATACTTAATATCAAACAAACATTGTTCCACAACATCCCATACGGGACAAGGGAGACTTCTCTTAATATCACACGTTACATTTCATGATGTTACTCATGCGTTTTGGAACTAGTACAAGCAACTAGATTACCTAACTCTACACCACAATTAACAATAGATGGCGTTGCGAATGTCATGAGGAACGCTAAATCATCCAAAGCGCTTGGGTCCTGATGGAATCTCCATGGTAATGCCTGGCAAGGAAGTCAGCAATGGTGAATCTTACAGACCAATTTCGCTTTTGTCGCCCGTAGCAAAGACCTTGAGGCTTTAGTCCACCCCAGCGTTAGAAATAACTATCCAGTTGCCAATCATCATCATGGGTTCCGTAAGCAGCACAGTACGACAACAGCGCTGCATACCATCTCGACACATATTAGTCGAGGACTCAACCAGAGCTTGCCGTATGATAGAGAAAAAGCCTTTGATACCGTTAAGCACTCCATGCTGTTTGAGGACATCGAACAGACAACCCTCCGGCCAAGCTTGAAATGTTGAATAATTAGTTATATATGTATGCGTGTGGACTCCATTCGTACGTAGATTTCAGGAACCAGAAGTCCAAACCCCGTAGAGTGAAACAGGGAGTTTCCCAAGGTGCGGTGCTATCTCCGGAACTGTTTAACCTCTACCTCCCCTGTATTCCACCCCCTCCAGTCGGCATTGAGATCGTAACGTATGCGGATGATTGTACGATATTGGCGACAAGTAACTTCACGGATGTCATTCGTAAAAGTCTGAACCTCTATTTGACTGATCTTACCACCTTTTTCCACACAAAGAATATGCTAATATCCGCCACTAAATCTACGACAACTCTATTCACCATATGCACGGCAGATGTGAGAACTAAGTTGCATGACATGGTCGATGGTAGCAGAATTTTGACCACAAACTACGCCAAAATTCTCGGGCTCACAGTCGACAGCATGTTCACGTCGCACGCGCTGACCACAGCTATCTGCGACAAGCTGAGAGGTAGGAACAAGGTCCTCAAGTCCCTTGAGGTGCAGATAAAAAACCTTATTTTTGGAGGTGTCTCAATCAAGCCACTATAAACAACCCAATACATGGTCGTATATCAAACTGTCCTGAGTACGCTTATGCTAAAAACTGTCAAAATACGCCTGGCATCACTGCGTGTTGTCTAGGCCAGAACGTTTTTAGTGCCCCTCGTATGATCCGCAACTGGATAAAACTCTCTGATGCTGGGAAGGAGTAACGCCTACAGTATGTTTGCCAGTGGTGACAAAAGTGAGACCGGTCTGTAAGATTCACCTTTGCTGGGATCCTTCCCAGGTTTCAGTAAAGGGACCACCTTGTCCATTTTCCTGTTTTCGGGAACTATTAGGTTGGCTAGCAATAGGTTAAGGACCTTGATCAGATACTCGACTCCTGGTTCATCCAGCTGCTTTAGGATCACCATTTAAATTCCGACCCAAGCACTTTGGATGATTTTTCGGGAACTATTAGGTTGGCTAGCAATAGGTTAAGGACGTTGATCAGATACTCGACTCCTGGTTCATCCAGGTGCTTTAGGATCACCATTTAAATTCCGACCCAAGCACTTTGGATGATTTTGGCCTCGGATAACATCTGCACGACATTAAGAGATCGCAAACAACGTAAAGTACTTCTTCATATCGCCTGCTCACTATCGGGGTGTTCAATGAATTGCCAATCTGCCACCATCACGCCGTTAAACATGACAAATGTCGGATCATCCTTTTTACCAAGACAACAGCTTTGGCGTTAACAAAGCCTTAACCGTTGTCCACAATTTACTACTACCGGTTCCAATGTTGCAGCATTTCTATTGTCAGTTCTCTGATATGGGGTCGCTAAGGTTGGCACGGCGGAAGTCATCGCTCTCATTCGCTACTCCCGTCACCTCTGATGGGAAATTAGGTCTTATTTCAGGTACCTGACCAGCAGGAATATGGCAAGCGGCTGCAGTAGTGATGATGTCTCGAAAATTCCTCTCTGTTAACCGAACATTAGAGGGATTGGGCAGTTCTCTGTAGCGTTGCCAATTAGCTTTCCCATGGTCAAGGAAATTGCGGCGTACAGAGGTTATGAAATCGCGTGATCTATTGATAGAGATGAATGGGCTGACTCAAGGGAAACAACGTTTTACCAAGTCACGCCATACGTCAGACCAGGTGACACTATGGATATGTCAGGCGAACTATAACAGTCTCCTCTAATCCTGATGGGTGCGTCCTCGTTCACGGTTCAAAACGTGGAATTATCACTTTCCTCAGCCAACGCTCTATTCATTCTCTGGTAATTTCCTAGTGTTGAATGCCACAACTCATGATGCGCATTAAAATCTTCTAGGACCAGCCGGTTATCACCTTCCAACAGTGGCCTAATGAAGAATAACGCTGGACATAGCTATTAATGGGCGTGTATATCCACATTTGGCAATTCTATCTCGGCGGCGAGAGAGGTCAGACTTGTGCAACAGAATTGCAACTGAAGTACGTTGCATCCATCCCAACTCCAAAGACTGCGGTGTTCGGCTTCGTTTCCCGAATCGCCGCGTGCAGTATACTTCGTCGACTCATAAAATTCACAATCTCTTTGATCTTGCCACGAAAACCACGCAGTTAAACTGCAGTAATTTTATATTGTCCGGAAGTGGAAAAAATACACGGTGTTAAAGACTGGGGCTGGTACTGCTGTTGGCGATAATCCGATGATGACAACGAAGAATCAATGAGGACCAAGTTCGAGCAAGGTTCAGGACTGAACAATTTCGGAAATGTACTGTAGTGGATGAGATGGTGACAATCGGAGCAAATATATAGTCCGGGGTTACTCTGTATCCCTTCACGGACCAGAAGAATCCCAAGCATATATTCTGGGACATACCGCTTCCAAAATATACATAAAGACGAAAGCGAACATTTAGTTGCTAGGGTGACGGCCCATGACCGAGATGATATTCGGTTCTATTTACCTAGGATTGACCTTGAGGTTTTGGCTCCTTATGCGTTCCTCCTGATAATTGCTGCTAGCCAACCGATGCAAACTTCTTATCAATATGTAAACATTTTGGCTGGTTCCTTTGAACCTAAATCCTCCCTATCACTGGAACCCTGTTTGTCCTTACAAGTCTGCATCAAAGTCATCAGTTCGTTTCTTCACTTTTTGAAAATATTTTCGGAATTCGCTCTGATTGCTCGAATTTTTCTTTGTGTACTAAGTGGTTTCTACCATCAGTTAAGATTTTTGCTCAACGGATCCAGCTATCGATGACTAGGTTTTTTGTGACTTTATCTGGTGATCAACTACAAGTGTAAAAATTTAATTGACTGCTAGTGATAGCACCAGATGGCACTTCCGACTGTATCTTTCAAGTGTTGGTTTTGTCATCGCCAGCTAAATAAACAGTTTGGGGCATATCGCAGCCAAGTAACTCATATCAAAAAGAAAAAAAAATTATCTTTGCGGATATAATAAATTATCTCTTTTCACCAAATTTTGCGAAGTAAATCATGTGGATAGGCTCCTATCTCCCTTCTCACTAGGTATTAAAAGATTGTTTCCTCCTGACAAATAACAATATGATACATGACAACATCGTTAGCTCATGTCATTTTCATTTTTTTATTTGACAGTTTACTTCTCAAGTTCGTAAAAAGCCTTACAAGAATTGTTTTTAATCTTTTTTTGTTTTTGTCACAACTACATATTTTCTGGTGTTAACAAGAAAAGTTTACCAAGTCCCGTTCCTTCTTAAAACTTGAAAGTAAACGAAGAAAAAATAATAATGACATCAGCAACGATAAATGCTGCAATTGAATTCAACACGAAAACAACAAAGAAAGTTTACGAAAAGTAGTTGTCTTTTTCGTGGCAGCATAATGAACGTGTGGAATTGCGCAAAAATAAAAAATACATTTCCAAAGAAAGGATTTACTAATGCGGACTGCGTTGATTAAATTTTTTACCATCCTCTCAAGCACGTTTATCGCACACATGCCCATGTATGTAGGTTTTAACAATTGTCTTTAAAAAGATAAAGTTTCTGAATCTTTTGTAGGTGACATAATTTTGTGTCGTTTGTTAATGATGACAATAAATGGTCTGTTCCCGTACTTTATAAAGTGGTAAAAGTCGTAAACGATTTTCATATAAATTTTGTGTACGGGAACGCAAAATGTGTAAAAGTGGTAAAAATTGTAAAAACTTTTTAGTTCTGGAACAGAGCCAAAATAAATATGAAAACTCAATGAATGACATAATTGAAAATATGTTTGTCTCTTAGGTAGTGAAATTCAGTTAGGCCGGGAAAGTTTATATGTTTCAGGTAGTCTAATTACTTTTGTCAAATAAAATTATTCTCTGTTTGACTGATAAACCTAAATTACGACGGGACGTACACAAATATTTCACCATTCTACCACAACAACGCTCTATGAGCGTCCGTATTACCCAAATACGTTGAGTACAAAATCACATTTAAAACACCAAATCCGCGACCAAAACATATTTAAATGTTTTCATTCGTAAAATAAATAATTTTCCTTTTCAATTAATTGGATTTCAGGTTTTGTTGGGCTTTTGTTTTCAAAATACAAAATTCACACATACATGCATACAAAACATTCTGTCATAGTTGAATTTGTTCAACTTATAAAAATATACGCTCGACGTATTTCGGTAGTTCTCATACGAATACATGTGTTCTACTTTTTTCATCACACACGCCCTGGGTATACGGACGTATATACTCGTGGTATGGGCCTGAAGATATACACTCTTTTGGTGCTATTAGATAGTTGTGTCCTTGGTTAATTAAAAATATCCCACCACAGGTCCATGTTTTAGCATAGTCCCCATTTATCGCAAGGACAAAAAAGGACTAAAAGGGTCCTTTGTCGAGGGGAGGGAATTTTTCATGCAAATGCAAAATTAAATCTGATTTTAATCAAATCAATAAGTGAAATGGTGAGGTGGTTGGACTCACCGATGTTCTTGCATTTTATTTCACAGTGCACAGTGGTGGCACCTACATGGGAAGATGTGACAAAAAAAAATAAAATAGATGATATATCGAACTGACATTTTTTATCAATGGGTGATAGTGACTTAAAAACACTGTAACAAAAATATTGCGGCCCTAGGTCCAAGTTTTCATTATCTTGATTTGAAGTATTTTACAGTTACCAACACATTGCACGGTGCTCTTGAATCAAATTTAAATGGAAGGTGCTTACACCTAGGAAGTTTTTGCGGATTCTGAAACTACAATGTCCAAAGATGAGAAAAATCAAAAAACAAAAAAAATCGCCGGAGCGCTTTTCAAATAAATCGCGATTCAAGTTGACATTTTTAGGGGTTGTTTAGGTTTTTGCAATTGTGCTTGGAAACCGCAAGTCCTATCAAAATGGGGGTAAAGAAATTGTTGTAGCCATCAAAATTCTCTACAAGATTTACCTTATTGATATTTTCGTAGGTTTTACAACTTTTGAGATATAGAAGTTGAAATTGGGAGAGTTCAAATTCAATTCAATTCTGTATCGTCTCCTTACAACACAATGTCATGATTGCAATTTCCCAATTTAAACTTATATATCTAAAAAAAATGGTACACCCTAGGAAAAATTACATTACCCAGTCTTGTAGAGAATTTTAACAGCTATACGATTTTCTCAGGTCCCATGCCGATAAGACTTGCCGTATTCAAGCAAAATCGCGAAACCCTAACAAAAAACATATAAATGTAAACTGATCTTCTTTATCTCAAAAATGGTACAGCCTGAGAACAAATCATAAACGTCAATCCTGTAGAGAATTTTCACAGCTACAATATTTCCCCTGTTTAAGCGGTTTTCATTAAAAGTTAGTTAAGGCGCACCCTTCATGACATTGTTTTGTAAGGGGGCGATACAGTCAGTGCATTGTCCCAATTTGTACTTCAATATCTCAAAAATGGTAAAACGTACGAAAATACCGTAAAGCTAAATCTGGTAGAGAATTTCTATAGCTACAACATTTTCTTCATTTTCATTTTGATAGGACTTGCGGTTTCTAAGCAAAATCGTGAAATCCTAAACAACCCCTAAAAATGTCAACTTGAATCGCGATTTATTTAAAAAGCGCTCCGGCGATTTTTTTTTTCTATGAACATTGTAGTTTCAGAATCCGCAAAAACTTCCCAGGTTTAAGCACCTTCCATTTAAATTAGACTCAAGAGCACCGTGATTGTTTAACCGATTTTGCTGTAATCCGGTACCAGGAATTCTTAGTGCGAAAAATTTTAAGTATTGGGCAATGATTTCGTATACTCCAATATGTATGAGTTATATTTCGATTTATTTTGGCAGATTTTAACCAAATATTCAGACCGAATAGGTTTTAATAATAAACTCAGAGTTCAGAACACCACCTTATACAGTAAGGTGATATCGGTCCACTTTTGACCACAGCCTCCATATAGGGTTCCCATCAATTTTTCGGTACCTTATAAGATTTAATCCCCTTTTTCTGCAGAATTACTTGTAGTAATGTATTTTTGGTTCTCAGACTTTCGAAGTTTTGGCTTGGTCCTACATTAGATTGTCCCAAAACAGAAAAATTATTTATTAAAGTGAATACCCTCAAAACATTTTCTTTTTCTTTCACGAGTTTTCAGTGCGACTTCAAGTTAATATGATAATGGAAATCGCTAATAGTACAAAAACATTATATTGAACATACATAACAAAAAGGATAATAAAATTACTTAAAAGTACTCCAAAAAATATAAATTCAGAACTTAAAATAACGAAAATCGGAAGTACCGTTCTATGGAAGCTGCATATAACGTTGACTTGTACCTAGTAATTTTTGTAGGAAAGTTTTGTAACTCCAACGAATACTAAATACCAAATTTCAGTTATTTCGGTGGAATATTGAGGCCACAACCTTCAAAATACCGAAAATCAGGAGGTACTGTACTATGGGGGCTAAATGAAGGCGTAGATCTATACCGATACAATTCAGGTGGAAATTCAAATATCGGGGTACGAGGGCTATATTACGACGTTGATCAGTACCGGCAAATTGCAGGTGAAAAGTTGTATACCCCAACAACGACTAAATATAAAATGTCAGTCATTTCGGTGGGATATTGAGGTAGAACATTTTATACACCCTATGAAGACTAAATACCAAATTTCAGCCTTTTCGGTTTGATATTGAGGCTACAACTTTCAAAATACAGAAAATCGGGAGGTACCGTTCTTTGGAGGCTATATGAAGGCGTGGACCGATATAGCACATTTTCAATACCAAACATCCTGGGAGTAACATAAACTTATATACCAAAAAATAAAGCTCTATCTTATAAATTTTGGAATTGTATCTTGATTTCAACCAATAGATAGTTATATAGACTTACAGAATGTTTATGTATGTCCACCGAAAGGTTTCTTGCGCTTCGGAAGTGGAAAAAATCATTTTCTGTTCATGTAAATACCGTCGTCGCCAGGCGTCATTAGACTTTTTTTGGAAAATTTGACAGTTTTTGAAGTCTTTTACAGCATCTTCTGGGAACGAAAATCATTAACTACGCCTTGATTTCTTGATGTGCTGCAATCAAATGAAGTCATTGGCTGTACGTCACATGACCCATCAATTCCACGTTTTGTCCGGTCAAACAGGCGCTGCACAGTGTTGCCGCTTCCATACAAATGTGGACAAAAATCGAAGGCGTTGACCTAGGTTGATGAATTTTTGCACAAGTACTTATGAGGGCACAGTAATGGAAAATATCAACTTTGGTCCATATTGGTTCAGATTTGGATATAGCCCCCATATATATCTTTCCCCGATTTAGCTATAACTTGGTCAAGTTTAATCGAATAGGCTTCAAATTTAATATGTGATATTGTCTTAGGCTCCTGAGTAGTTTTACCGATTTTCGTAATAATCGGTTCAGGTTTGGATATAGCTCCTATATATATCTTTCCCCGATTTTGCTATAAATCACTTAATTTTTGATGAATAGTCTTTAAATTTAACATGGGACGTTTCCCCAGGCCCCTGTTCAGTTTTACCGATTTTGATTTGATTTCGCAAAAATCGGTACAGATTTGGATATAGCCTCCATATATATCTTTCACCGATTTTGGTATAAATCGGTCAATTTTTGAAAAATAACCTTCAAATTTAACATGGTATGTTTTCTTAGGCCTGTACCCTCATAAGTACTTGTGCAAACATTCATCAACCCAGGTCAACGGTAAAACTGAACAGGGGCATGAGGAATGAGGAATTTGAATTTGATTTTTGCGAAATCAAATCAAAATCGGTAAAACTCAACAGGGCCTGGGGAAACGTCCCATGTTAAATTTGAAGTCTATTCATCAAAAATTAAGCGATTTATAGCAAAATCGGGGAAAGATATATCCAAATCTGAACCGATTTTTGCTAAAATCGGTGAAACTACTCAGGAGCCTTAGAAAATATCACATATTAAATTTGAAGGCTATTCGATTAAAGTTGACGGAGTTATAGCAAAATCGGGGAAAGATATAGGGGTTATATCTAAATCTGAACCGATTGTTGTAAAAATCGGTGTAGTTACTCAGGGGCCTAAGAAAATAGCACATACTAAATTTGAAGGCTATTCGATCAAAATTGAACGAGTTGTAGCAAAATCGGGAAAATATATATATCGGGGCTATATAAAATCTGAACCGATATATCTCAGAAGGTTGCAGGGATGGGCAGAATGTTTTTACACATTTTGATTTGGAAGAGATGTTCAATTAACGGAAAACACGATCCAATGTGGCAATAGGTGGCAATCAATAGATCTGCTCTACTAAATATTAGGAATTTTGAATTTTTTTATCAAATTTAAATTTTGATTTCTTGATAACGGTACATTGCCCATGTGCAATTAATGTCAGCTTTTTGTACTAAAATGTTATACTTATAGTCCGCTCATCAAATCCCCATCCAAAACTTTTAGTATTATCAACACATTTTTCAGAAAATGTTATTTTAAATGTCGTCTAATTTTCATATGATTATCGCATTAGATTACCTGGCAAATATTTTTCATATTAAAAGAGCTATAACTTCATTATGGATGCACATATCGACAAACTTCTTTCAGATTCCTTGTATCGGATGTGTTTACTGTAAGAAAAAAAAAACATAAACATATGTAAAAGTTAACATCACATTTTTTGATTTTTGTCCACGCGGCAACACTGTGCGCTGCACGTTGGGGCAAGATTGAAAAAACGGGTCTTAATTGAAAAATTGAAACACAAATTTTTGATAATCTGTCTTGACAGGGTTAACGAGTACAAAATTCTGCCTCACTAGCCAAAATAGCAAAGTCGTATGTTGTTTACTTTTCGTGTAGCACAGTGTTGAAGTAGAACATATTTTTAAAATTTAAGAAACATGTGAAAAGTATTAAATGTTGCTGCTTTAAATCGCCATAACGTAGTTTTTGCTACATAAACTTGGCATTTTCAAAATGGATATTTCAAACAGAGGTAATTCTTAACATTTCTAAAAAAGTCTTGTAGAAATGTATTTAAAAAATGTGTCCAGATTTTGCATAATTTTGAAATATATTGGAGTATAAAAAAAGAGTGTCGAGAAGGTCGTGAGAAATTTGTTTGTATTTTTATTTTGATTGTTGTCTTTAAGTTATGCCAAAAATGGTGGAAATAGCCTTGGGTCAAATTTTTGCATTTTGGGGGTTTTGCCTTAATTTTCTCTATTATTGTTGTACAGTATGTTGTGTTTTTGCTTAAGGTCTGTGTTCACCCCACATAAGACAAAGTGTGCACGTCCACCATTATGTTATAGGTACTATATATAATGATTTTTATTAAACGATGGCGATGCACAAGGCGTGAAATCGCAAAAAAAATGGAGATTAATTAAAAAAATTCGGTTTTTGGTATAACTGTCGTTACATGGTAATATGGTACAAAATTCTACAGTTACACTGTGTTAAAGCTAAACAATTTTTATAATTTGTAGAGCACCATAAAATATTAAATTTTTTTGGTGTATAAAGTGTAATATTTTTTTAGGCATCAAAAGTGGCCATTTTAGAATGGAATCGCAACTTCAGGTAAATGTCAGAATCTTAGAAAAATATATTTATGCCAAAAGAAGTTTAGAAACATATTAAAAATTAATTTAAAATGTATAAATTTTTTAACTATTTTTGAAAAGTATTTAAAGTTAAAAAAGTAGCGGAATATTTTATATGGAGGTTATTCCAAAACAAGAATATATGGAGATGATGTTTCATAAAAATATGTTCAATCCCTTCAAAATGCACAATTCACAATTTGAGACAGTTTAGTTGCAATATATGCCTATAATGTTCGAAAACCCCCAAATTTGAATGTACCTCTATATGGAGGCTATACCAAAACATTAGCCTATATTTACAAATTTTCGCACGATGAATTCTTAGGCTTTCAGAACCATAAATCCTAATTTACAGATAAATAAACTAAAAAATGTGGTTAAGAACCTCGAAATACATAAAATCGGGAGATACCCTTTTATGGGAGCTACACTAAAATGTTGACCGATCTTAATAGTTTTTTGCCAAATATATTAACCAATAACACTGGTCAACACGACATTTGTTTCAACCGAAGTTATTGTTGTTTCTAAATGAAATCGGTGAGTTATTTTCAAATCCCGTCACGGTTTTTCTCCATCAGCTCTTGTTCTTGAGATATGTTTTCTATATTTTCTTGATATATATTCACAATAATTATTTCAAAATCTGTTTGTATCGAACGTACAACATCTCATTAATATATTAGTGCCGAAAAACCCTCAAAAAATATTTGTTTGTATCCGGAAATAACGAAATTCTGGGTAAAACTCGTAAAAACCGATTTTGAGCTATATCTCACAACAAGAGCTGATGGAGAAAAACCAAGACCGGACTTATACTACTCCAATCCCTTAATTTTCGCCAAAACTGTGTTCCGTTATATTGATTGAGGTGTAAACATTCGGAAAATATTAACATTAGATCACCCAAATGCTTCCCTGAATTAATCTAAATTTTTTGAAATCTTGCCCCAATGTGCGCTGGTTTGAATCGATGTGTGAGAGCTCTCATTGTCATGATGCGATTCGTCTTCTCTTGTTCGTTTTTCGAATTCCTCAGGAGACTTCAGACCAACAAATTGTAGTGTAACGCTCAAAATTGACCGTCCTACATTTCCCCCAAGGTCTTCTTCCATGAACAACTTTCGTTGGATTTGGAACGATTTGGAAGACCCAAACGGTCGATTCCTGTTTTGTTTCGAGCTCCTAAGCATAGATCCAAGATTCTTCATCTGTGGCGTTCTTATAAATGTCGTTTGAAGTACCGCGATTGTTATTATTCACAATTTTTTTGCACCAATCTACAGGAGCCTTTTTTGTGCGATTGACCAAGTTTGCGGATCTAGCGAGAAAAAAAAGTAAATTCCATTTTTTGGCTTAGTGATTTTTTTAAGTCACTATAAACAACCCAACACATGGCCGTACGTCAAATTGTCCGGAGTATGCTTAGGCTAAAAACTGTCAAACATTCCAAGAAACAAATGTCAAATGACTCCAGGCGACAGTGCTTGTTGCCAAGGCCATAAGGTTTTCTATTCCCCCTCGTACCAATTTTCGGTATTTTGTTGGTGGTGGCCTCACTATTCCACCGAAATTACTGAAATTTGGTATTTGGTCTTCGCTGGGGGTGCAAAACTTTCCACCTGAAATTTGTAGGTATAGGTTTACGTCTTCACGCCTTGCACGCAGAAGGTCGTGGGTTCAATTCCCCGGCAAGGCAACATCAAATTTTCAACGGTGACATAATATCTCTCAGTAATGTTGGCGACATTCCCTGATTATTTCAGCCATGTAAAACTTCTCTACAAGTGGTGTCTTAAGGCACGCCGTTCGGACTCATCGTTAAAAAGTAGTTCCCATATCATTGAGCTAATATAAATCGGGTTGCACTCATTGATATGAGAGAAGTCCCAATTGTCCCGTCTGGGATGTTGGGGTGCAAAACTTTCCACCTAAAATTTGTCCGTGCAGGTCCACGCTTTCATATAGCGCCCATAAGACGTTACATCAAAGTTTTCGTTACGTTTTACTGAAATTGCTGGAATTTGGTATTGAGTCTTCTTCATAAGCGAAAGGAAACTAATTGTTCCATTTTACTTCAATGCAACTCGTTGTAGAGGTATAACAATTTCGGCCCGGTCGAACTTAACGCCGTTCTTACTTGCTATACCCTTAGCATTTATGCCAACGAGGGTATATACACTTTCATAAGGCTCATCGAAATAATGGTTTTAGAACCCAAGTATGTTTGGACGAAATCCGTTTCAGACAATTTGGTGTTGATTTAGTCATGTTCGTCCGTCTGTATGCCTGTAGCGCACGAAAACTCTCGAACGGATCAACCGATTCGGTACAAAATTAGGCTTTCGTAATATTTTGTCCAAACTTAGTTTAAGTTCGAAGATGGGTTATATCGGTCCTTTCCTTCCGGTACCTCCCCCACAAAAGTTCGAAAAAGTTCAGCTTAGGACCTGCTCTCGGATCGGTTTGATGTTTGTTGTAACAACTTGTATTCACTGCCCCCATGCGACGGTACAATTTTCATCAGAGGCAAGTCCATACTTCCTAAAAAATAGCATGAAAGGGGCAAAAAGACCCCTAAAAAATTTGGCCCTCGTAATATTTTGTCCAAACATAGTTTAAGTTCGAAGATATTCCATATCGGTCCACTCCTTCAGGTACCTCCCCCACAAATGTTCAAAAATATTCGGAAAAATTGTGCGCACGATAACTCTTGAAAATAGTGACCGATTTGGTCTATACATTACACATCCTAATATATCTACCAGATATAGACCAGGTCCTTCGGGTACCTATCACACAAAATTTCAATAAGTTCACTTTAAGACCTGCTTTCGAATCACTTTGATTTTTGTTGAAGCAACTTGCATTCGCTGTCTCAATTATGACGCAAAAAAATTTTAGCGGCAAGTCAATACTTCTCGAGAAAACAGTCCGAAAGGTGTAAAAAAACCTTATGTCCAAATTTAGTTTAACCTCTAAAATGGCTCATATCGATCCCGTCCTTAGGGTACCTCCCCAACAAAAGTTCAACATTTGGGTCTAAGTGCAGTTTAGGATCTGTTCGAAGATCCTTTGGAAATGTATGCCGATTATGTTCATTGTGATCCTGTTTACAGCGATATTATGTTTCCCGTGGACAAGTCCATGCTTCCTGTCATACTGGTCCATAGGTATACGATGACCTGAAAATGACTAGTGAGCGCGATATCTATCGAAAAGATATGACTCGCAAAATAAGACCCACTTCTATAATGGACTAGTTCGGTCCATTCCTTCAAGTCCTTTCTCCGCAACACTTTTGAACATTAATCCTACTCCACATTTTTGTCGGCAAGTGTAAATGTCCAAAAAGGGCCACGAAATTCTGAAAACAATCTGAATACATTCGATCTGTCCGTAGATGAAAGTTTCAATTCACATAGGCTGAGGGTATATCTCTGTCGGCCAAGCCGACTGATACTTTTTTACTTGTTTTATTTTTATTGTAAACTGTCCTTCACTGTGTTGAAAGTTCAACGCAGAGCATATTTATGGCGCTGCATGCAAACATTTGCAAAATTGAATTATGAACTTTTGGTCGTTGACTTTATCAAACACAACAGTGCGCCGCATCACATTCACCACCCCATGAGGTTGTACTCCATTCTCCATCCAACAACATAAATCATATCAGTGGAAAGAGGAAGGTTATTACTGCTCAACGAAAAACGACGAAAATTGCCACTGGTGTTTAGAGAACAGTTAAAGGAATTTAGAGCATCCTTCGCTGCCATAATAAATCACAGGCAAAAATGTGTTAAAAGTGAACAAACTTTTTTGGAGGACCATAGCAATTGTAGTAGTTTAAATGGAACAGTGATAGTTGTAAATTTCAGCTGAAGTTGTTATAATCATGTAAAGTTTTAAAGAATTTTAGATACTTTCATATCACGTAAATTATTCAATAGAATTTATTATTATTGAAGAGAAATATGAATTTATGTATATTTAAAGATTTCAGTTAATTTAAGCATTTCTTAATTTTCCTCGTTTACAAATAACCTCTTTTGCACTTCTCTATTCCATACATAAATTGCATTTCTGGACAGTTAATGGACAAATAAAATTATCTGTGTTCAAACAACCAGACCATCTGCACCACAAGTATGTTTGTACACTTATGAACTGTTGGTGGTGACTGGTGCTAGTCTGTGTTCAAGAACTTAAAACAGCTCAAAGATAAAAAACTTTCGCTTAAAGTTAATGGTTCATAAAAATGTTGCAGATCTTAATGACCCAATGTATGATGACACAAGCATAAAAAACTGTTGGGAAAATTAGCGTTATTGAAGTATTTACGCACCATATGGTGGAGCTAATGGGTTGGAAATTTGAATTTGTGTGATTGATAAAGGGGTACCCATGGTCAGAAGAAGAAAGTTTTGAGTTATGCACATTCACATGGCTCCCACACCGGCCAGTACGGATACGTAAGTCGAATTTCTTTTCATCGAATATTATTTTTTGAGTTGAAAAGACTGTCTGTCCACTTGAAGATATACATATGAAGAAAATCGAAAAGTCGAGTCTCCATGATCGATGTTTGATTTTCCTACAAGCAATTGTAATTAAGAAACGTTTTAAAAAGACGTCGCGTTGACAACAGAAAGTAAAGAAAAAGCTCTAAAATCGATCATGAATCGGCTCAATCGATTAGTTCAAGATAAAAATCGAATGATCAAAAACACGACTTTTGTTTTCGATTATGTATCCCTAACGGCAAATTTTCATAAACTCTCTCTTGTGACGTATTATTAATGACGACACTTATACGCACCGGAAACGAATTCAAATAACTTTTTAGCGGGAACACTCTCAGTTATTCCTACGGTATCCGAAAACGAGGCTATTTGCGTGCACTGGCATGGAAAACTATTACCAGGTCTTCTCAAAACAGAGTAGAAAGAACGGGTTGCTGTTCTGGTATCGCATGGGGGTAAAGAACAACTCCTAGGCGTTCCTGAAACTGACAGTAGCTCAGGGGAGAAACAAGACAAGAAGGGTCTCACCAGCTCGAGCAGATGTTAGGTCGAGAGCTGCTGTACCTGCGTTCAGACTTATTAGAAGTATTGTTGAGAGGGATTTTTGACTGCAAGTTTGGAAACAGATCCAGACATCAACCAATCATATTCACGCGATTTTTATAAGAATAGTCTGCGATTGACAAATACAAGTTCGATGTAGGCGAGAATGTTTTAAAACTACTTCCCAGCTGACTTCCCAAGAACAACAGGCCGTAGAAGCATTTGGGGGTTTAAAGCCCCCAAAACGTTGTTTTATTTTACTTATTTATTTAGAATCACACACGACAACTAAGTGTTATAAATGAGGCTGTGGGTTATTGATTTTACAAAACGTATAATGAACCAGATAATTTTTATATAAATATAATATAGGATAGATTGGGTAAACATAATCAATAGGTTGAAAAGGCATAGAGACAATAGATTGAGTTTAATATAAAAAATAGTGAAAACGATATTCAGAAATATTTTTAGGTCCAAAACAAGACCTAAACCGCATTCGAAATTCGAAAGGCATTTACAAACAAATATCAGATAAAGGAAATAACAAAATTGCATTAATTGATCTGATAGTGCAAACCACAGTAAAGAGCCAAATGCGACAAAAAATCTTAACAAAGCAAGCATAAGAAGATGGAAATTTCTCCAGAAATATTCAAACCATACTAACAAAAGAACAACTGACAAAATTCCTAGAAAAATATCTACAAGGCATAATTACAAGAGAGACTTACTTATTGTTCAAGATATTAAACATTTGCTCTGTTCCGTTACGTGCAAGAATCTTCCAGTTTTACCACTTTTTACTCAGCGTTCCTTTACTTCTGACACCATACAATTCATATGGAAACAGTTTACAACTTTTGCCGGTTTTACCATTTTCAAAAGTAAAGGAACGTACCAATTAACCCCGAATTTCTTCGAAAAAAATCTGGCAACTCTTGTTGTGTTTAGTTGTGTTATTTTTGTGTGGACAATTTATTATAAAATTTTACTAGTTTCAGTGGTTTTTTGTGTTTGATTTACTGAAATAATAAAAATATATAATTAATCGCTTTAGTGTTCAGTGAAGTTCTGTTTTATAACACATTAGTTTAAACAGATAGCTTTAATCATTCCAGAGATATGGGTCGCCGAAATCGCCAAATAACCAAAAAATTGAGATTTTCTTTTGATTGCTTGAGTGGAGTATTCCCCCATTGGCTCAACTTCATTTATTACCCTCTATTACAGAGAGTAATGTTTTTCAAAACTAACTGACAGTGTTGCAAAATTTTACTGATCGCTACCAATATCATGATTTCATCCCGGCGAAGGGAATTATCAATTGGCTTCTCAGTTTTTGAAATGATGCCTTTTTAGCGAAAAACCGAACTCTTTAAGTGTCTAGTATTCCCATATGAATCAGAATCACACTCACTTTTCGGCTTTTCCAAAGAAACACCAAAATCAAAATATTCTGCAACATGTCAGCACGTATCAACTAAGAATTCGTCGAATTCTGTGAGTTGAAAATAACATCACCACAGTTGCCTGTGAGGTTGTTTTTGGAATTTTGTTTTTAACAAATTTCCTTTTGCGCGTGCCTCCGCTGTTTTTTGTTTGTTTTGTTTATTGTTGAAGATTCAATCTCATTTGATTGCTTGAGTGGAGTATTCCCCCATTGGCTCAACTTCATTTATTACCCTCTATTACAGAGAGTAATGTTTTTCAAAACGAACTGCCAGTGTTGCAAAATTTTATTGATCGCTACCAATATCATGATTTCATCCCGGCGAAGGGAATTATCAATTGGCTTCTCAGTTTTTGAAATGATGCCTTTTTAGCGGTGATGTTATGTTATGTTATTTTCAACTCACAGAATTCGACGAATTCTTAGTTGATACGTGCTGACATGTTGCAGAATATTTTGATTTTGGTGTTTCTTTGGAAAAGCCGAAAAGTGAGTGTGATTCTGATTCATATGGGAATACTAGACACTTAAAGAGTTCGGTTTTTCGCTAAAAAGGCATCATTTCAAAAACTGAGAAGCCAATTGATAATTCCCTTCGCCGGGATGAAATCATGATATTGGTAGCGATCCGTAAAATTTTGCAACACTGTCAGTTCGTTTTGAAAAACATTACTCTCTGTAATAGAGGGTAATAAATGAAGTTGAGCCAATGGGGGACTACTCCACTCAAGCAATCAAATGAGATTGAATCTTCAACAATAAACAAAACAAACAATTTAGATTTTCATAACTTCGACGCCCTAGTCGCACGTGTTAACATATTCCAATTGTGCTCAAACTTTGGCGATCTTGGAAAATCATATATCGATTTTTTCCCTTTGAGTTAAAACCAGCCTAATGCAACCAATTAAGACAAAGAAGATATTGAATTTTAGATAAAATATTTGACAATTTAACAAATTTTATATTTTTGCATAATTTAAAAATAAAAAAATGTTATTACAATATACGTATAACCATATTTTTATACCCTAAATGACTGTGTAATATTGCACCTTCATCGAATCACTTTTTTAAATTGATGAGTTCTCATGAGGCTAGAAGACGGTAGCATGCATAGTCCACGGCCTTATTGTTCGTCGGAAAAGGGGGGGAGTTCATTGTTTCTAGCAATCTGGAGTGAATTCTTGGCAATATTAAAAGTTATTATAGTTTACGTGCTTAAATGAGGTTCGAGAGAATAGATAACAGAAAAATAAGGGAATTATGCCTGCGTAAAATAAGTAATAGTACCTAAGTTATAGTACCTAACTACCCTCCCACCTGTATTACCCATTAGTCAGTAAGAGATTATTTCTCGGTAATACCCAAACTACCAGCCTATCAGTTTATACAGTTATATCCTCAAACAGACAAGGGGGTATTTAGTTCGAACTCATGATGAGTAATTTTATTTCGAAATATTTCAGTTTATACATTTGCAATCTGATAGCCCTAAGACAAGGAAGTAGTAAATCACCATTTCACTTAATTAAGCATAAAGAATACTGTATGGGCTAAATACGCCAATGGATCAATCCCTAATAACTAGTAATAATTCAATGATCGTAATCAAAATGTGGTTATAATATAATTTCGCTTAAAATTTGCCCATACTATACATCATAAAAATCGCATGCAGATAAAAAAAGTACTGAATATAATTTAACTTAGATGGACAATTCAATTTTAAGATTATTCAATGAAATTTGTAGTTGTTACTGAAGTTAATTAAACACGTAATAATGATGATAATGTTTTAAATGATAGTGGACTTATTTCTAATTAACTCCAAGCACAGCTCTAATGTGAAAAGGATTGGTAGTCGAATTTCTTAACACCTTCTGGTAAAAATCAGGGATTTTAGGCACACTGTCGGAACATTGCAGAATATATTTATAACGTGAATATTTCTTATATTCCAAGCGGCATGGTTACTTTGTTGCACATTTGGGGAACATTAATTATGTCTGCTATCCGGTCTTTATAGTCACACTTCGATATAACCGCAAGGTTTGAACACTATTTTCATGTATAATCAATTATTTGGCCTTACACTGATTTTTCTTGCTACTTGAAGCGGTTATGGTGGGCAAATATCGCACTTTGCAGTCAAACATAAGAGGTTTCTGTGGTTTGCTTTACACCGTAGTAAATGACAGACATGTGAACAGTAGGGCGAATACATTAAATTAAAGGTTTTGGCAATGGTGTTTAATATTTTGTTCCATTTCCATTATGTCTCCAGAGAATTTTTGCTCCCAAAACCTCTGACAGATACCGCTAACCCAATGAACTGGTCAATCTGCTATAGAGTGAAGAATTAGGAAACAAGGAAACCTAAAGTTGTGATCGTATTACCTGGACCGAATATGTTAACCAGCAGAATAAATTTTTACAACTGAATTGGGCATATAATACAATAAAAATGACCACCAATTATGCAAAATCAACTAATAAATAAATTTATTGTCATTATTATCTGATTATCTGCTGAATCCGATACTAATACTCACAAATGCGTTTAATACATTTCAATTTAAAAAGGTTATGATATACAACAAGTTAAAATATTATATTAGTTTAACTTTGAGTATCGACTTAACTGTGGGATGACAACCGGCAAAATGGCAGAATTTCCTGCACTTTGGTGCAACGAAACCATGACTATGTGCAAAACGTACATTGGCCTTCCAGGCCTAAAAGATGATGAATTTGCTCACAAGTAGAAAACGTTAATAAATGTGGTGTGGGGGAGACTATAAGAGGGGAACGATGACCAATAGATGTCGCTAAAGGCAATAAAACCGCTTATAGATAACAGTAGCAATTACTATCAGGTATTGAGAATGAAAAAAATATAAGGTAGTTGCATACTACAACTGCTGAATTGTTTAAAATTCAACGTATGATCAAAACTGCAGTTTTATTTTCCACAGAAGAGCTTCTATGTATAAAATACCCATAATTGTAAATACCCGGAAAATCGTATCCAATAACGTAATTAACTTATTATAATTAACAGACACTTTTTTAAAGGAGAACATCATAGGAAGTTAGTGTGACTACATATGGGGATTTCCGAGTGTAATAGTACACTTTTTCAAAAAGTGTTTTTTATTTCCTTTATTGTTTGCTGTGGCGGTGCTCCTCTTCAGCGAAATATTTTAGTATATTTTTAGATCTTTTTGACTAACGGTTCCAGAGGTATCGCGCCTTGAAAAAGTGGAATTCTGTAAAAACTATATGCAAAGAAATACTAATAACTTTTTTAATATTGGTTCAAATTAATTTTTTTTGTTTTTCTTTTTTTTTTTATCAGCTATCTAATAAAAACTGAAAAAAATTGCACAGTGGTCTTGGATAAAATTTTCGCGATTTAATATTTAAAATCAATTTTTTTGATTTACTTAAAATTGGTTAGAATTAAAGTACGATTAATTACAAAAATTTAAGTCCTATTTGGTAGTGGAATTCGAATAGACATCCAAGCCGAAAAATGTACCGAATATTAAAGTGATATTTTCTTCAGAAGATGATTATTTAAATACGAAAGAGGAATTGAATTTAATATATGCAATGATCAAACCTATCACGACCACATAAAAATTGCATTAAGTAGTTCCCACTAATACTGGTACACTAATTGCTAAACAATTCTTAAAATCGCCAAATAAAGAAGTTTTAAAGATGTTTGAGATAAATTCTTAACTAAAACATCAAAACAAGTCTTAATAAACTAAACTTTTTATTTTTTGGTAGAATAACAAATGTTTCACACTGCTGTAAAGGAAATTTTTTATTGACAAATTTATTAATTATTCAAATCCCAATATCAAATAGGACTTAAAATTTTTATAATTAATCGCAGTTTAATACAAAAAAATAAGAAAATCGAAAAGTACAATCATTGATAAAAATTGTTTTTTAATATTAAATCGCAAAAATTTCACCCAGTCCACTGGGCAATTTTTTTATATTTTTTAGATAGCTGATAAAAACAAAAAATCGCTTATAACGACTGTCAATGGACCGACGGAATCGGTCGCTATATGCGGTATGTCGTTATAAGCCATATTTGTTTTGTGTGAGCTTTAAAGTGCCGCAGAAATTTGGGAATTTTGGATTTCGTCGTCATAACAAATATGTCGTTATAAACGGCGACTTTATAAGCGATTTCGCCTGTATTTCTTTGCCTATAATTTCTACAGAATTTGGCTTTTTTAAGGCACAATATCTCTGGAACCCTACGTCAAAAAATCTGAAAATATATTGAAATGTTTTGCTGATGAGCAGCATAACCACAGCAAAAAATAAAGGAAATCATAAACCACTTTATAGAGTTTCCGACGAATATTTCGAGGTGTTACAAACAAAATGACAAAGATAATTATACGCTCCATTTTATTGTGGAAGATATGAAGAGTTGAAAGGAGCTATGTCATAATTTGTATGTGTGTGCGTAAAATATTTAAACTAAATTATTCGGCTTATGTATTTTCTGATTTTTTTTTTTAATTCAACGCACCGACTGCCCTTTTTAACAACCTCATATATCTCCCCATCAGTGTCCATTTTTCGGATATATCGATTGCTGACAAACTCTTCAAAAACGGTCACACTGACAAGCATCGCCATAGCCAGGGGAGGCCCGGGTTGCGTTCGCCAGAATTTTTATTTTTTTAGACATTTTGTAGTATAATTTACTCACAAAACATAATATCTCAGCCAATTTTTGTCCGATCGACTCGAATTTTTTTGCAATTTTCCATACCCCCGTTAAATCGTGAATATAAGGTTCGATAAGGTGATTCGATAAAAAAAACCTCACGCACAAATATTTCGAAAATATTTATTTGTGTTTTTTGACAAGTTTTGAATCACTGTAAGCAGATATGTATATAATAAAACACAGGCTTTATTTACAAGGAACATTAAAAACACAAAGACACAAGGATCTTTGAACTTACTATCACAGCACTGGTTACTTCCAGCAATATTGATTGGAGATTTATTTTTTTTTTTTCAATGAGTATTCATGCATTCGAGATCATTTAGGTAGTCATTCAGAGTTACAGATAGTTCTTCGAAATCTTCAACGCGGAACAATTGACTGCTGAACCAATGATCATCCAATAAGTAAAAAATTAATGAACCTGTTCCAGGTTTCGGGTATCAGAATAAACGCAAGACGAACTAGAATGACACGAGACCTCCCACGTGCATTGCAGATGCTTGGGATCGGCCTTAACTTTACATAAGAGTTCTCACACCTCTCAGTGAAATTACAGAAGAGAAATTTCTTGTCGTCTCTGCAGCTATCTGTTTTCTTAATCTCAGTTTTACCATTGGTGAAGGCTGCTTTCAATTGAGCATAATTGCTCATCATATCCTTCGAAAGAAATTCTCGATGTTTGGTGATTTAGTCGACCCATGGAGCTCATCTTCCTTGGCAACGCGAAAAAGGCAATCCAGCACATGATACAAAACTTAGGTGTAGGGTGACCTTTCTTTTCGAATATTTGCTGCAGTCGAACTACATCATTTAGCTGGTATTCACGCTTGCAGAACATGCGAAGAGGTTTCTTTGATGTGTGGTGAATGGCCACGTGTCGGAGATGTCAGGATTCAGGAGGGAGAGATAGCTATTTAGGTACATAGAGCTGTCAAAGTGAAGTTAGGATAGTTTTGGGTGGGGGTCTTCCGCCAAGCACAACACTGCTGGGGGAGTCATACACCAACCTTGTGTGTACCTGCTTCAAGGGATTTTGTATGTAATCATGCGGGGGGTCTTTGGGAAATTTTGTGGGATGTTTCGGAGCTCCTTACGAAAATTAAATCTGATTGGGACCTTTTATTCTGAGGGGGGTCTGGTGCAACTAGCGTTATTGGGATTGTTAATTTGCTAATTTGTTGCATTTGATAACATGCTTCCTCCTTAGTAATGGGCAGCGGGATCTTACTGGAAATATTTTTGCTTCGTGATGAATGTGTTCTTTCGGAGCATTGGCAATACGCAGTACAGCCCAGCCACCATCTCAGCATGTTCACAGAAAAGGTACAAATTATCGAAAGTTAAAGGGTTTTTGGTCGTCAGAATAATCGGCACGCGGATAAGGATATTTAATTCGACGTTTACCTCTTTTGTCCACGATACTTACTGATGTGTGAATCTATGTCATTGATGTCCCATGCGATTAGATGTACTGGCGATACGTAAACTTTGAAGAGCAAGGGAAATAGTACGCCACCTTGAGGTACCCCTTGTTCGTTTTTTCTTGAGGAAACTTTGTATACTCTAAATTCGAGTTAGGACTGTCTACTGGCCAAACAATTTGACATCCTTCTCTTGGGGTGGTTGGGGGCGTTCCTCAAGATAGGGGAATGGTTCACTATGTCGAAGGCTTTCGACAAGTCTACCACCAGTAATACAGTTCTATTATGCGGCCTGGTGCGGTTCAGCCTTCCGATATCCTTGCTGTAACTTCACAGTGGTCTGTGATCGTGCTTCTTCCAGCTCTGAAGCCATGTTGGAGGTCGGCCAGGTGGAAATGCTAAATGAAGTATGACAGTAGTATGAACACGAGAACTTTCACTAATGGTGATAATAGTGTTGTGGGGCGGTGTCTTTTTCCCAAAATTTCTTTGAGAACTCGTTTATGCATTTGATGACCCTGTTACAACGATGCACTTCGCTAGAGTCGAAATGGGGGAAAAGGATAATCAAACATGTTCCATATCTTGTTCATTCCACATTATCCCATTCCGCATTGGTGATAGGTGACAATCTTCTCTCATTGTCGTTGGTCACGGTGACCATATACCGTTATTTGTTGTTAATTAAGTATGTCGTTAACTAATCACACTACAGGCTTTTCATTCTTTACTAATTTATATTAAATTTCCAATTCATTTCCCATCCTTTTTGTTATTTTCTCAAAACAATTTCCACATGTGTACACAAATTATTATTGCAAACTCATTTCAACTCTTTTCATTTCAAAGGAAGTTAAGAAGCTTAGTGACAAGCGCTATAATCACAACAAATTACCCAAGGGAAATTTTGTTATATTCCAAGTATAAAACTACTTTTTTAACATTGAGTTTTGAACTTTTGAGTTGTGATTTAACCACAAATGAAAAACCATTAGCCTTTTTTGATATAAGGCTTCATATATTGCAAATAAATCCAATAATATCATATCTTGGCATATTCGGTGTCAGAGAATGAAGAAAATTTGAAGATTGCTTCTTCTTTCTTGCGGCCACATTATCGCCAGAGTATTCGTTGAAGAGGATGTGAATGAAGTGGAAAGAAATTCATGCTGATTTCTCAGTGGTATATTCTTGGTGGCCCAACAGAGGAACAATAACTGCAAGATTAAAATAAAATATAGACCAACTGTAACCATCAATAGCATTCGCTATTCTACTAACGTCCTTGTGAGCGCGAATATGTTCGACAATGTTTTTTGCAAAATTTAACAATTTTGAATTTATTTTTTTTTTTTTTTCTTGAAAAATAACGAACACTCAATGTGACCAGAGTGGTTATGCTAGAGAATTTTTGTCGTTGTGTGTGTGTTTTTAATAAAAGTGAATTGGTTTTGCAACAAATTGCACTGGCAACAGTGAATGGTGGTTTGGTGCAATGTGGCGTATATGTGGTGACAACAAGTAAACGCAGTGGTGGTAGTATAGAAAAAAACATTACATTGCAATTTATATATTTCTTTACTTTTGCGTAATAATAAACCACAAAATCAATTTAAAACAGACTAGTAAAAAATCGTTGAGCTTGAGCGGACCGAACATTTTATACCATAAAATATTTGGAACTAAAATGCAATAACTACTTTTCTTTCCTGTCCACAATTTTAGGTTGAGAAGCTTTCCGAACACGGATACCCTAAATGCCTTAATTAGGACAGAAGGGTGGTACCCTTTATATGGCATTGACATTTTTTGGTGTAAATGTTTTATGACCACTGGGGAGTTCAAATAGTTAATTACAGATAGTTCGGTTAAAAAAATTATCCAAATTCCCCAAAGCACCGTTATATGGGGGCTATACCAAAACATGGATCTATCTTAACAATATCTGATAGAGAGGATTTGCGGTTCCCTCAAGTGTCAAACAACAGGTAGTTCCGTCAAAAAATGTAGCTAAAACCGTAACTAAAATCATAAGGTTCCATTATATGGGGGCTACACCAAAACATGGATCTATGTTAACAATATTTGATGGAGAATTTTTGTGATCACTGGAAACCTCAAGTGACAAATAAGAAGTAGTTCGGTCAAAAAATTTAACTAAATTCCTCAAAATACCTAAAATCGGGAGTTACCGTTATATGGGGGCTATACCAAAACATGCACCTATGTTGACAATTTTTGGTGGAGAAGTTTCGTGACTGCAGATAACCTCAAATATCAAATTACAGGTAGTTCGGCCAAAAAATTTAGTTAAAATCCTCACAATACCTAAAATCGGGAGGTTCCATTAAAAGGCAGCTATTCCAAAACGTGGACCAATGCCCAGAGTTATTGGTGGAGAAAATCCTTGACGAACTGGGAACCCTAAATTCATGTAACATCCAATTCAGACAGTCGACATCGATAACAACATTGTCGGGAATGTTTTCTGACCACTGAAAAACCGAAATGCCAAATTACGTCCAATTTGGGCGAAATCGGGCAGTACTGTCATATGGGGCTTTTCTAAAACGTGGCCCTATGCCCAATATTTTTAGTGGGGAACCCCAAATACCAAATTACATCCAATTTGTTACGAAAACGTCGATATTAACTTGAAAATACCTCAAATTGGGTACTACCATTATATGGAACTATTTCGAAACGTGGACCAATGCCACAATTTTCTTCCCAACCGAAAGTTATTTGTTCTTTGATGACTGGAAACCCTGAATGCCAAATTACATTCAATTTGGGACGAAAATGTTGATATAAACTTCAAAATATGTACCTGAAATAGGGCTGTAATGTTATAGCCTATCTTCGACCCTATCATGCCTACAAACAAGAGAAGCATCTGTGCGAGTCCTATCTCAATCTTTCTGGATACTAGAGTCATTACCCCAAACGGAACGACGGACATATACTTTATAGGGTCACAAATTATTATTTAAATTCGATATAAACGGAAAAACAAATTGAATATGCCCTCCATAGGCGAAAGCGCTTTCTTGTGTACAACAAGGGGCACCTAAAAAGTAGATGTACGACTGCTGTTGTTGTAACTGTGTTGAAATGCTTGTTTTCGTGCTTAAGCTGGCTCTGGTTTATCTCCAGTTCTATGAATGTGTCCGTATCGATGGGATGTAACCAGAGATCTATTGGAGTTCAATTCAATTCAATAAACTTTATTTTTCAATTAATAATAATATGTACATTTAGTAATATCTACAAAGTTGTGTGTTTTTGCATACATAAAGTTTTACAGCATGGTTTAAATTAAAACCGTCTGCCGGAATAATGAGTGTTATAAACATATTAATGATTGTATTCGCTTATTAACATTTGTCTATATTTTAACGCTTCTTTTATGTAATAATATAAATTTGACCAGCTATAATTTTCACCACCGTTTAAAACATTGATTATTTCACTTTCTGATAATACAGATTTATTAAAATAATGTTTTCTAATGTTTTTAAATATGGGACACCTTCCCATGAAATGTTGTGTAGTTTCTATCTCACTAAGATTGCATATAGAGCATAGATTGTATGGTTCTGATCTGAAGTTGTTGCAGTTTAGTGCGAGCATACCAGCTCTTGCTTTCATTATAAATGATATTTGGTTTTGTCTATATCTGTCGTTGCAATATGTTGTACCCAACTGAGGATTTAGGTGTCTGTAGATTCGATGCTGACTTTCTTGAGAACTTTGAATGTGTTGTATAAAGCTCGTATTCCTTACTTCCCATACTAATCTTTGGCATGTACTATACCACCTTTCTTTATCCATACCAACACTTCGATAATCAATATTGTGGTAATTCAAGCGATCTATATAATCCTTGTACCAATAAGCATTTCTTTCAATAGCTTTTTTGGCAAGTATGTGTGGTAGTCTGTTAATATGGTATTCAAAAAGTACTTTATTTATATATTTTAGATGGAGTGTATACGTATACATATAACCAGGTTCGTATCCGGTCTCTAAGGCTAATATGTAATTAGGAGTATTATCTGGTAGCCTTAATATGCGTTTGATAAAATACCTGTAGAGTTTTTCTACGTCTTCAAAGTAGTTGCTACCCCATATTTGGGCACCGTAACTCTGTATGGAACGGCATACTGCTAGGAACATTTTCCACTTTGCGCTAAGAGAAATGTTAGGCTTTCCAATAAAATTTTTCCACGTGACATTTAGACAAGATTTAGCTGATTCGTTTTTGATAGTTATGTGTTTTGTAAAGGACAGTTTGGGAGTTAATATGATTCCGAGATATTTATATTCATTTGCTATGCGAAGTGTTTCTCCTTTATATATCCATTTGTTGCTTGTTGATATTCTGCCTCCTTTTCTAAAAATCATTATCTCAGATTTATCTTTGTTGACTTCCATACCCCATTTGTCACAATATATAGCTAGATTATTTATCATGTTTTGTAGTATAAGTGGATCATCTGCAAGGATTACAATGTCATCCGCTTACATTAATATCCTGATATTCATATCATCTATGTATAAGCCACCATCAAGCGCATTATGCAAATCATTCAGATAAGGCGAATAAAGTTGGAGATAATAAACATCCTTGCTTTACACCAGATTTTGTCTCAAAAAAAGAAGAGAGAGATTCTCCTGTCCATATGGCCGATTTGGTATCTGTATAGACTTTTTCTATAAAATTCAGTATTTTGTTCGTGAGTCCACTTTCATAAAGTTTGTATATTAATAGACTTCGTGGCACCCTATCAAATGCTGCCCTAAAATCTACAAAAAAGGCATAAACTTTTTTATTTTCCGTTAATTTTAGGTTTATGATTGACACCAAGTTGAATATATTATCCGTTGTTGAGTAACCTCTGCGAAAACCTGCTTGATATTCGTTTAATATCTGGTATCTATTTAGCCAAACAGTTATTCTGTTGTTTATCATTCCCATCATGAGCTTAGCTATACAATTCATAAATGCAATTCCTCTATAGTTACAAGGATCGTTTGGATCTCCTTTCTCGTAAATTGGAAATATGATGCTTGAACGAAACGTGTCAATATCTCCGTGACCGTTATATATATTTGAATATGCGTTGCATAGCGAAGTTAAAAATTCATTGGTTGCATGAATGAAAAACTCATATGGTATTCTGTCCATACCAGGTGCCTTGTTTTCTTTGAGCGTTCTTAGTAGTTGCCGTATCTCGGCTAGAGAAAAATCGCTGTCCAACAAATCATTTTGTACTTTATTTTGTGCATAAAACACCGTTGGTGATTGAATGGATGGGTTTAGAAGCGAATCAAAATAATCTTTTAACTCCTCTGCCATGATATTGCATCCTATTATGTTATCTTTCTGCCTTATTTCCTTAGCAAATTTCCACCAAGTTTTGCTATCGTTTACGCTATCAAGCCTGGCCTCAATTCTGCGGTAATAGTCCCTTTGTTTCTGTTCACATAATTTGAGTAGGCTTGACAGGGCAGTTGAAAACATGACATGCCTAACCTCCCAGGTCCTAACCACTATATAGTGGATAGGACCTGGGAGGTTAGGCATGTCATGTTTTCAACTGCCCTGTCAAGCCTACTCAACTAACTCCAATAGATCTCTGGTTACATCCCATCGAAACGGACACATTCTCATGGTAACAACTGCAAAACTTTTGCCTCCTCGTGTAGATGGTCCACTGAAAACATGAAGAGACACCTGTTGTAGTTCTTGAGGCGGCGTTCTGTCAGGTTTGAATATTTTTGCATCGGCAAGTGCTGCCGGCTAGGGACCTGAGGACCTTGAACCTACATCTCAGCTTGTTGCAGATAGCTGTGGCATGCCTGGACGACATGCACATGATGTCGAATGTGACCCCTAGAATTTTGTGGTTGTTTGCGGTCGGAATTCTACTACCATCGACCATGACATTCTAATCTGTTCTCACCTCCGCCGCCCATGTGGTGAACAAAAAGGTCGTAGATTTAGCGTCGGATATTTGCATATTCCTCGCGTGGAGCAATGTGGTAAAATCAGTCAAATAGGAGTTCTGCCTTTCACCAATGACATCAGGGGAGGTATCTTACGCCTATATAATACATACTAGCAAAGTGCCCGCTACTTCGTATGCGTTAAATATACAAAACAAATAAACAATATATAATATAGAATGGTGGAAACATTTGGTGTACTAATACGTACCACTTTAGTTCGATTTTCGTCACGCCTACACATCAAGAGCAATCCACATTTTTTGAGATATTTTAATTGAGGTTCTCAGCGCAAATACATAAATACGAACCTCCTCCTATTATTTCAAAATTCCCTTTACACAATAACAAATTGTACCAAATCCTGTGCCATTGACAACTTTTCGTATATTTATGGCACATATTTCTTAAATCGGACGTTATAAGCAAATGATAACAGTAATCTTAATTCCAAATCTCACGAATCCAAATCTATCCGTTCATCCAATACAAAATTGTACCATACATGGAACCATTTCGTACCCCTAAGTGTACCTAATTCCACATTTTAGGATACGAGCGCTATAATTTCACCCAAATCCTAATTGTACAAAATGTAGTACTTTTTGTAAGCATAAGGCCATGTTTATATTATAGCCTTTTGCTGGGTTAACCTTCTTTATGAGGATTTGTTTGACGTATATGTAATGGAATTGACATTTAACCCTTTCGGTGATTCTATGCCATATGGCATAACCAGTTTTTGAAGCCCGTTTTAAGGCAAAATACTTATGGGCACTCTTTTTTTAATAATTTTGTATTTTTCCCTGAAGTGTTATCTAAAAATAATTCGACAAAAATTTTTGATTGGTGGACCCTATACATTGTTATGTAGCAAAGAGCAAGCGCTCCTCGTTCGATTTAAAATTTGCATGAAAATACCATCTTATAATTTTATATATTTTATTAACAAAAATATTTTTTTTGTTAACTTTTTTTATTTAATTTAGTAGATAATCATTGCCTTAATAATTAAAACGAAAAAAAGATCCGAAATATAGTTCAATGGAGCTGCCAGATTTTTTATATTTCATACTATGCCATATGGCATAGATTTTTCCCAACGGAAATGTTTCACTTTGTTTGACTCCCAGATCTTCTATTGTAAAACCCCTAGATCTTCTATAAGAAGACCTCCAGATCTTGTATAAATAGACCTCCAGGTCTTCTATAAGAAGACCTCCAGATCTTGTATAAGTAGATCTCCAGGTCTTCTATACGAAGACTTCCAGGTCTTCTATAAGGAAACCTCCAGATCCACCATAGGAAAACCTCCAGATGATGTATAACAATTCTTGCAGATTTTCTAAAATAACTCCTCCAGATATTATATTAGATGGCCCCCACGTCTTTTACAAGCTGACCTCCAGCCCTTCTATAGGATGACATTTAGGTGTTCTATAAGAAGTCCTCCGGTTTTTTTTTATAAGAAGGCCTCAAATCTTCCATAAGAAGACCCTAGGTTTTCTATAAGAAGACCCTAGCTTTTCTATAAGAAGACCCTAGGTTTTCTATAAGAAGACCCTAGGTCTTCTATAAGTTGCTTTAAATATTCTAAAAGAAGACCTCTAGATATTCTATAAGAAGACCTTCTATGTGAAGACCCCCAAATCTTCTAATAGCAGACCTCCAGATATTCTATGAAAAACCTTCATGTCTTCTATAAGTAGACCTCCTGGTCTTCAATGAGAAAATCTTATGTTTTTCTATAATAAGGGCCCCTGCTCTTCTATGAGAAGACCATCTGGTTTTTTATAAGAAGGTCTCCTGCTCTTCTATGAGAAGACGTCCTGCTCTTCTATGAGCAGACCTCCTGCTCTTCTATGAGCAGACCTCCTGCTCTTATATAAGAAGACCTCCTTCTCTTCTATAAGAATACCTCCTGCCCTTCTATATGCGAACGTCCTTCTCTTCTACGAGAAGACGTCCTGCTCTTCTATGAGCAGACCTCCTGCTCTTCTATGAGCAGACCTCCTGCTCTTGTATAAGAAGACCTCCTTCTCTTCTATAAGAATACCTCCCGCCTTCTATATGCAAACGTTCAGCTCTTCTATGAAAAGTCGTCCTGCTCTTCTATGAGCAGACCTGCTGCTCTTATAAAAGAAGACCTCCTTCTCTTCTATAAGAATACCTCCTGCCCTTCTATATGCAAAAGTCCTTCTCTTCTACGAGAAGACGCCCTGCTCTTCTATGAGCAGAGCTCCTGCTCTTGTATAAGAAGTCCTCCTCCTCTTCTATAAGAAGACCTCCTGCCCTTCTATATGCAAACGTCCTGCTCTTATATGAAAAGACGTCCTGCTCTTCTATGAGCAGACCTCCTGCTCTTGTATAAGAAGTCCTCCTTCTCTTCTATAAGAAGACCTCCTGCCCTTCTATATGCAAACGTCCTGCTCTTATATGAAAAGACGTCCTGTTCTTCTATGTGAAAACATCCTGTCCTTCTATGAGACGACCTTTTGCTCTTCCAGGAGAAGACATCCTGCCCTTCTATGAGAGGACCTTCTGCTCTTTTATGAGAAGATGTCCTGCTCTTCTATAAGAAGACCTCTTCCATTTCTATAAGGCCTACTGGTCTTCTATAAGATGAAATTTAATTAAAAACTTGAATATTTTAGTTTTGTTTTTTTTTTTTTTCATCTTTGTGTTTATTTCAGCTTTAGTCCATATTTTGTTGTAATTCAATTGTTTGAATAACAACAAAATATTTTAAAGTGGACATGAAATTTTTTTTCCTTTAAATTCATTCTATGCCATATGGCATAGTGTCCAAAAACCACTTTTCCAAACAAAATGTTAAAAAATTAGTTTTGATTATTCATATAGTGGGCTTAAGTATATATAAAATTGGAAAAATATATTTTTCAGATCAAAAACAAAAAAGAAGCACCGAAAGGGTTAAAACCCAGTGGGTTTGTTAAATCCGGTTATATATAAACGTACTATAAGTACGCAATTCCAAAACTAAGTACGCATTTCCAAAACTAACCCCAACAGTAATATTAACTCCAAAATTCAAGATTCCAGCTCTAACCGTTCGCTCAAATCCAAGTTGTGCCAAATATACTACCGTTTAGTACTTTTCGTACATATAAGTACGAATTTCAAAAACTTCCTCAATCCTACATCCCAACAGTAATCTTAATTCCAAACTTCAAGATTCCAGCTCTAGCCGTTCGCTCAAATCCAAATTGAACCAAATTTAGTACTTTTCGTACTCATAAGTACGAAATTCAAAAACTACTTCCATATCTCAGTCCTGCACTCCTACAGTAATCTTAATTCCAAATTTCTTGATTCCAACTCTATCCATTCGCTCAAATCCAAATTGTACCAAATTTAGTACAATTTAGTACTTTTCCTACCCATAACTAAAAATTTCCAAAATTTTATCAATCCTAAAATTCAACATATATTTTAATTCCAAACTTGAGGATGGCAGCTACATCAGATCACCGAAATCCAAATTGTACCAAATTAAGTACCATTAAGTACTTTTCGTACCCATAAGTACAAATTTTCAAAACTACCACAGTGCTATGTTCAAACAATAAGCTTAATTCCGAATTTCAGGATTCCATATATATCCGATAACTCAAATCCAAATTTGGTACCATTTAGTACTATTCGTATCCATAGTACGAATTTCTAAACCTACCTCTATCAACACTCCAACATCAATTTTAATTCCGAATTTCACGATTCCAAATGTATCCTATCACTGAAATCCAAATTGTACCAAATTTAGTACTATTTAGTACTTTTCCTACCCATAACTACAAATTTCCAAAACTTTATCAATCCTACACTCCAACAGTACTCCTATTCCAAATCTCGGGTTTCCAGCTATATCCGTTCACCAAAATGCAAACTGTACCAAATTTGGTACCATTTAGTACTTTCGTACCCATGAGTACGAATTTCTACAACTACCTCAATCCTACACGCCAACAGTAATCTTAATTCCAAATTTCGGGATTACAGCTGCATCCGATCACAGTAGTCCAAATTGTACCAAATTTGATACCATTTAGTACTTTTCGTATCCAAAGTACGAATTTGCAAACCTCCCTCTTTCAACACTCCAACAGCAATTTTAATTCCGAATTTCACGATTCCAAATGTATCCCATCATTGAAATCTAAATTGTACCAAATTTAGTACTTTTCCCACCCATAACTAAAAATTTAAAAAACTTTATCAATCCTACACTCCAATAGTACTCCTTATTCCAAATCTCGGAATTTCAGCTATATCCGTTCACCCAAATCCAAATTGTACCAAATTTGGTACTATTTAGTACTATTCGTACCCAAGAGTACGAATAACCACAACTACCTCAATCCTACACGCCAACAGTAATCTTAATTCCAAATTTCAGAATTACAGCTGCATCAGATTACCGTAATCAAAATTGTACCAAATTTAGTACAATTTAGTACTTTTTGTTCCCATAGGTCCGAATTTCCAAACCTACCTCTATCCAGCACTCCAAAAGTTATCTTAATTTCGAATTTCAGGATTCCAAATGTATATGATCACCCAAATCCAAATTGTACCAAATTTGGTACCATTTAGTACTTTTCGTTGCCATAAGTACGAATTTCCAAAAGTATCCCAATCCCACACTCCAATAGTAATCTTAATTCCAAATTTCACTATTCCAGCTCTATCCGATCACTTAAATTCATATTGTACCAAATTTGGTACCATTTAGTACTTTTCGTACCCAAAAGTACGAATTTCCAAAATACCTCTATCCTACACCCCGACTGTTATCCTAATTCCAAATTTCAGGATTCCAGCTGCATCCGTTCCCCCAAATCCAAATTGTACCTTATTTGGTACTATTTAGTACCTTTCGTACCCATATGTACGAATTTCGAAAACTACCTCCATATCTCAAACCTATGCTCCAACAGTAATAGTAATTCCAAATTTCAGAATTCCAACTTTATCGGTTCGCCCAAATTCAAATTGTAGCAAATTTAGTACCATTTAGTACTATTCGTACACATGAGTACACGTTTTCAAAACCACCTCCTTATATCAACTCATCTTCTAAACCTTGATTTTCATTCCAAATTTCAAGATTTTAGCTCTATCCGTTCACGTAATACCAAATAGTACTAAATTTAGTAACTTTTAGTACTTTTCGTACACTTATAGTTCGAATTTCCAAAAACCATTTGGTACACCTTTCTAACTCTCCATCAGTGAATCTCATTCCAAATTTCAGAATTCTAGCTCTTCGCGTTTGCCTAATACAAAGGGTACCATATTTAGTACCTTTTAGTACTTTTAGTACACTTCTAGTTCGAATTTCCAAAAATCCAGCCTTATCTGACACCTTCGGACCAAGAGTGACCCTCACCCAAAATTTCAAGATTCTAGCTTTAGCCGTTTAGTCTGGGCGTTGATTATCAGTCAGTCAGTCAGTCAGTGAGTCAGTGAGTCAGTGAGTCATCATTACTGAACTCTTTTATAAGTATAGATAATAATAATTGTTCCCAAAACATCCCAGATGGGACAAGGGAGACTTCTCTCATATCAATTAGTGCACCCCGATTCACATTAGCTCAATGATATGGGCTGTTCTCTTGAGCCTGCCTACTTATGTCTGGCGAACTGTGACACTCTTCGCTAATTTTGGTAGGGGCATCATCATTGACAGCGCAAAATGTAGAGCTACCAATCTGCTCAATCAACGCTATACCCCACTTGTAATTACCTAGGACAAAATGCCACAACTTGTGATGAGCATTAAGTCCCCTAAGTCCAGTCTGTTATGACCTTCCAAAAGCGGACTAATGTTGGGCCTATAGCCTGGAGTACAGCTATTATTATCGACAGGATGTATACCTCTGCAGTTCCACACCTGACTGCTGAACACATTCATTCCATGTACGGGTCATTATAGCCAGACACAAGCGAGATAGGTCTGAATTGAACAGACTAGTGCAACAGGAAAACTAGCAGCTCAACCTCCACTTCTGGTGCGATGCTTCCTCAGTACGTTGTAACCATCACAACGTTTTAAGCTGAAGTTGTTGTTGAGCTAGATTTACTGCACCGCCGCGACCACTATATTCTCAAGCCTCATGAATTCCACTATTTCCTCGATCTTACCTCGAAGTTCATTGCAATTAAACTGCAAAAATTATGAATTTACAGGGATTGGAACATCAACGATTGCTTTTAAGTGCTGAGTGTTGGGGGTACTCGTAGACTATAACACATTAGGGGCAATTTTCTCACAGCCTGCAGCAACGTATCGTAGTCCCTCACGAAGTTTGAATGTGGTAAATGCAATGTTGGTGGTTTTCCCGCTACTTGTGGTGAATTTTGAAGTACAAAAACCACTGCTTAAACAGGAAAGCCAACTGATCCGAGGTAAAAATCGCTAAGAATCTATGGTCTGTAGCGATTTTCACCTAGGAACGTTGACATCCCTGTCCATTCCCCTCAAATGATGTTATTCGTTGAGTATAGAGAGGTGCCGAGGTAAACGATGTCTTTAACTACCTCAAAATTGCTGGTACCAATTTCCACAGTTGGACCGAGTTCAGTGGACGCATTTCGCATATATACCATCAGCTTGGGATTGTCGCCGTTTGCTACCAGACTCTCATTAGCAGATTCTCCTTCACCCTTCTTAAATGATCTTTTACAGATCGACCTATGATGTCAATGTCGTGAGCGTGGCTATTGGTGCATACTGTGCCATTTCTTTTGACGTTTGCATCTAGTATAACCTTTTCCAGCACAATATTGAAAAGATCCTTTTTTGAAACCTATTTTGGTTCTGAACTGTTTGGAGGTTCTTTGCCGTATGTTTCTATACACCCTTTCTGAAAGAAAAAGTGCTTCTATATACACTTTCTGAAAGAAAGGGTGCTTCTATACACCCTCTCTGAAAGAATGTATGTTTCTATACACCCTTTCTGAAAGAAAAAGTGCTTCTATATACACTTTCTGAAAGATACGGTGCTTATACACACCGTTTCAGAAAGAAAGGATGCTTCTAGACACCCTCTCTGAAAGAAAGGATGCTTCTACAGACCGTTTCTGAAAGAAAGGATGCTTCTATACACCGTTTCTGAAAGAAAGGATGCTTCTATACACCCCTTCTCAAAGAAAGGATCCTTCTAGATACCGTTTCTGAAAGAAAAGGTGCTTCTATACACCCTTTCTGAAAGATAGGTTGCTTCTGCACACACTTTCTGAAACATAGGGTGGTTCTATATACCCTTTCTGAAAGATATGGTGCTTCTATACACACTTTCTGAAAGAAAGAATGCTTCTATACACCGTTTCTGAAAGAAGGGGTGCTTCTAAACACCATTTCTGAAAGAAATGACGATTCTATACACTGTTTCTGAAAGATAGGTTGCTTCTATACACCGTGCTTCTGTACACCCTTTCTGAAAGATAGGATACTTCTATACACCCTTTCTGAAAGATAGGATGCTTCTATACACCCTTTCTGAAAGATAGGGTACTTCTATACACCCTTACTGAAAGATAGGGTACTTCTATACACCCTTACTGAAAGATAAGGTGCTTCTATACACCATTTTTGAAAAAATGGTGCTTCCATACATCTTTCATCCCCTACGTCAACCCACCCATAAACATACCAGCTTTAAATTAATTTCATTAAATTCTTTCCTAAAGAATTTTCTAAATCTCCGAAAACAACTAGTTTGCATTTAAACCTGATATTTTCATACTCTCTCTTCCGTTCCCGCTCCCTCTGTAAATTCTGATTTAGTATGATTTCAAAGAAATGTTGAAAAGTTGTTAAACTGTTTGGCAATCACCAGGGACAACTGTCGCCATTAGTTGAACTCTACATTTTCACCGAATATGATTGCTGATGTTTAAGACGGGAAAGCAACGGAAGGTCTCAAGAGTGGAATGAACAACATCGAACTGCTGCCAAAGTCAACGACCATAAAAACATAATTCAGTTCTCTAAGTGCTGCCCTGTTAGCATACAAATGCAAAACATTGCACTTTGCTACAATAACAGAAAATGTAAAAAAATAAAAACTGGGACTGGAAAATTCAAAATGTTTCACAAATGATGAAATTATTTTTTATTTGAGCAATACACCCATTATTATAAGTCTTCTTTTGTTATAGTTTGGATTTACAGAACAGATTTATAGCGATCGGGTTGACTTAAAGTTAAAAGTGATGATTGAATTTCAAGGAGGAGCTTTTCAGCATTTACTTTTAATGTGAAAATTATATTTGTATTGCCTCCAAATTGGTTTATTTTGCGTTTTCAAATCCATCCGATAGTGAAAGAAAACATATAATAATGACCCATAGAGTCAGTTGAGCAATAGTGATTTGGATAATCCCTATGTTTTAGGTTAATGATATTTTTTAGTTTAATTCTGGAAGATGTATTTTTTGATTGAAAAAAACATTATTCGATGCTTTTTATCTGATGTTGTAAATTTTAAGACTGTGTCGTGTAATTAATGTCAGTTATTATACGCCAATGAAAATTAATGGTTTAAATAATTAATTTGTTGAAGATTTTTTAAATACGAATTTTGTCCATTTTTTATTCTTACAGTTTCCTGCCATGAGAGCCCTATCAATATCCTCAGCAGATGCATTCATTTTGGTCTATGATGTCACAGATGCAACAACGTTTGAAGAAGTCCGCATGATACGTGATCAAATCCATGAGACTAAGGGCACTTCAGCTGTCCCAATTGTGGTTGTGGGTAATAAAATAGATTTACTAACGGAAAACAGTGATCTTAGAGAGGTGAGTTGAAAGAACCTTAGAAACAAAGTATAACAATATTTAATGAAATCTAGAACCGGACTTTCCAACTTTATTATTGTCCTCTATAAAAAATGCATATTCAAATTCTTCATAAGTGTGTGTGCTAGGGTGACCTTTTGCCTTTTTTTTCAAAAACTAATGCCTAAAATAACTTTTATTCCATTTAAATATTGACAACGCCTCAGCATAAACCACTTTGGTCAATAGAAGTAATCCTTCTTTCAAAATGGGTCTATGACAGAACCCTTTCTTTTAGAAAGGATCTATAGAACAGCCTTACTTCCAAAAAGGGTCTATAGAAGCACCCTTTCTTTTAGAAAGGGTCTATAGAAGCACCTTTCCTTTCAGAAAGGGTCTAAAGAAACACCTTTTCTTACAGAAGAGGTCTAAAGAAACACCGTTTCTTACAGAAGAGGTCTAAAGAAACACCCTTTCTTACAGAAGAGGTCTACAGAAGCACGCTTTCCTTCAGAAAGGATCTATAGAAGCAACCTTTCTTAGAGAAAGGGTCTATAGAAGCAGCCTTCCTTTCAAAAAGGGTTTAAGGAAGCAACCTTTATTTTACAAAGGACCTACAGAAGCACCCTTTCTTTCAGAAATGATCTATAGAAGCACCCTTTCTTTAAGAAAGAGTCTATAGAAGCACCTTTTCTTCCAGAAAGTGTCTATAGAAACACAATTTCTTTCAGAAAGGGTTTATAGCAGCAACCTTTCTTTCAGAAAGGGTCTATAGAAGCACCCTTTCTGAAAGGAAAGGAAGCAACCTTTCTTTCACAAAGGGTCTACAGAAGCACTCTTTCTTTCAGAAAGGGTCTGTAGAAGCAGCCTTTCTTTCAGAAATGGTGTATAGAAGCACACTTTGTTCATCATAGCTACCATGTCATAAAGCATGAATTTGGTTGCGGATTTGTAATTGGTCGAAGGTTAAAACGTCTGGTCTCCAGCTTCATCCAAGTGAATGAAAGACTTGCTATAATACGGATAAAAACGAAATTAATTTATTTGCGCTCATGCCCCCACTGAAAACAAGGATGAACAGACCAAAGATATATTTTATGAGCGCTTAGAAGAAACTTATGACCGTTGCCCTGTCCATGACATTAAAATTATTCTAGGCGATTTTAATGTCAAAATTGGAAAGGAGAATATCTTTGGCCCAAAAGGCGGGAAATTCAGTCTCCACAGCGAAACATCTAACAGTGGTATGAGGCTGATAGACTTTACAGCTGCAAAAAAACATGGCTAGCAGTACCAGATTTAAGCATCTCGATATTCATAAGGCAACCTGGCTGACTCCCGATCAGAAAACAAGAAATCAAATTGATTACGTTGTGATACATGGGAGACATTCATCGAGCGTGTTGGATGTACGTTCTTTCCGAGGAGCAAGCATAGACTCGGACCACCACCTTGTTGCAGCAAAGGTACGTACCCGTCTAAACGTAGCGAATAAAGTACGAACAGACATACAGAAATCCCACTAAACTGGCTCAATTGCTTAATCTAAGCACTCCTCGTCCCGATAACATATCAGCACAATGGCAAAGTATTTCCCACTCCATGCAAACAGCAGCAAAATCTTCACTGGATACCAGAGACCTCCACCAAGGAATCCATGGTATGGCCAAGGGTGTCGTGCTGCTACCGAAGAGAAAAATGCAGCATAAACGAGAGAGGTATCGGGAGAAAAGGAGAGAGGAGAAACGTCTTTTGCGCAGGAAAAAGAGAGAAATGGAAAAGCGGGAGTTTGAAAAAATCGAGATGTACAGGAACCAGAATGAAGTCCGAAAGTTCTATCAAAGAGTGAAATATCAAACTGATGGCTGAGGTACAGGCACATCCTCCTGTAGAGACCAGCAAGGTAATTTGGTAACTGATACAGATAGTTTGCTCGCGATATGGAAGGAACATTTTTCCAAACTGTTGGTATCCGATAGTAGCGAAGACGGTGAAGATACCACATATCTAATCCCAGAAGATGGTATTGAATGTATGCCGCCCAGCCAAGATGAGGTAAAGACAGCAATAAACCATCTGAAGAAGAGTAAGGCAGCAGGAGCCGATGGCTTACCAGCCGAGCTGTTCAAAACCGGAGGCGACACGCTGATAAGGTGTATTCATCAGCTAGTTAGCACCACCTGGCAGAAAGAACGAGTACCCGACGATTGGAACCTGAGCATCCTGTGCCCTGTCCGCAAAAAGGAGATACGACTGTATGCTCTAACTATAGGGGCATAAGTCTTCTCCCTATTGCCTACAAGATATTGTCAGAGATATTATGCGAACGACTAAAGCCTACGGTCAATAAAATATGCGGCTTTAGTCCAGGCAAATCCACCATTGACCAGATATTTACCCTGCGGCAAATCCTGGAGAAGACCCAAGAGATGCAGATCGACACATACCACCTTTGTGTCGATTACACAGCAGCCTCCGACAGCCCCCTATGTTCAAAGGTATTCCAAGCCATGTCTGAATTTGGTATCCCTCCAAAGTTCATTCGGCTTTGTAAAATGACATTAACTGATACTCGGTCCTCAGTTAAAATAAGAAAAAACATCTCCGAAGAGTTTAGTACCAAAAGAGGTTTCAGACAAGGAGACGGCCTCTCGTGTGACTTATTCAACAGTCTGCTGGAAAAGGTTATACGAGATGCGACGGTCAAAAGTAGTGGCACAACATATACAAACAGCCATAAGTTACTTGTCTATGCCGATGACATTGACATCATGGGTCGACCGGTAAAGGAAGTAACTGATACCTTTGCAAAAATCGAAAGGGAATCTGCTAAAGTGGGTCTGCCTGTGAACGGCGAAAAGACAAAGTTCTATATAACGACATCAGTATAGATAAACGTATCGAGATGCAACGAATGCGTTGGCTAGGCCATTCATAAGAATGACCGATGATGAAAAGGCGTATAAATACGTCCCACATGGCGATGCACGCAGAATTGGAAGGCCTAAGCTTAGATGGAGCAAACAAGTGGATGAAGAGATGTTTTATGCCCCCAACGAAGACTAAAACACCAGCCATTTCGGAGAAATATTGACGTCACAACCATTAACATACCGAAAATCGGGAGGTACCGTTCTATGGGGGCTCTATGAAGTCGTAGTCCTACACCGAAAATTTTCGGATAGAATTTTTAATACTTCCAACAAAGACTAAATACCAAATTTCAGCCATTTCATAGAATATTGAGGCCACAACCTTCAAAATACCGAAAATCGGGAGTTACCGTCCTATGGGGGCTATGTGGTCCTGTGGTCCTGCGCCGACAAGTTTCAAGTGGAAAGTTTATTGCCACCAACGAAGACTAAATACCAAATATTGAGGCCACAACCTTCAAAATACCTAAAATCGGAAGGTACCGTTCTTTGGGGACTATACGAAGGCGTGAACCTCTACCGACAATTTTCGGGTAGAATTTTTAATACTTTCGACAAAGACTAAATACCAAAATTCAGTCATTTCGGAGGGATATTGTGGGCACAACCTTAAAAAAAATATGGGGGTACCGCTCTATGGGGGCTATTGAGGCCACAACCCTCAAAATGCCGAAAATCGGTATGTACCGTTCTACGGGGTCTATATCAAAACGTGGACTGATATAACCCATTTTCAATACCAACATCCTAGGAGTAATATAAATTTATATACCAAATAATAAATCTCTATCTTTAAAAATGCTTGATTTCAACGGACGGATATGGTTACATCGACTTAGAATTTTATTCTGATCAAGAATATATGTATATACTTTATAGGGTCTCCAAGAATATTTCGATGTATTACAAACCGAATGACAAATATAATTATACAGACGGCTGCAGCGACATGAAGTTTCTCCACTCGTATCTTCCGTCACTTTACTGAGAGGAGTGAGATCCCTTTTGTAAAGTTTAAGCCGGTCCGAAACCGTGTCATCCTACCTCTTCTTGTGCTTCTTGCACAACTTATGAAACTCATACAAGAAAAAGGGCAACTTTGAACATTTTGGCGTGAGGTTTTTTTATCGAATCTTTAATTAAAACTTATCAAATTATGGTGCATGGATATAAGGTTTCAAACAAGTTATAACCCTTTTAGTTCTCAGGAGTTGCGTTGCACCAATATACTCGTAGCTTACCAAATACCAACTTATCGCTGGTTAGGAATTTGTTTACCATATCTGCATCGATATCATACACTTATTATATCAGATGCCTATTCTAAGTTCTGAGCTACCTAAACATGTAAATGGCTTTTGGGTCTTGCTAAAAATCTTTAAAGAAATACACATTTATCGGGTTTTTTGCTCTTTCTGTAGCATATAAATAAGTTCACATTATTTGTTTACATTTCTTCGGAACAACACCTACCAAACAATTCAAGATTTCATCTTTAAAATGGTCTCTGTGGCTACGGCAACAAAACATAAAATAGCCACAAAAAACTGCCTCCAAGATAAATATTAACACCTATTTGGGTCTTTGGCAAACAAGTAAGTCCTCGCACATCAACACGAACAAAACCTGCGCAACAACACTAAACAAACAAGAAATGGACGAAACGGAATGTGTGCTAGACATTCCATCATCATTTCAACGTTGATTTTTGCGTATTTTACCTCCGTAGAATTGCAATAGAAAAGAATGGACGAAAATTAGCATCGGATTGTATGAAAGGAATGCCAGAACGACTAAAAAATACAAGCCCACTCATCCAATGTCCTTTTGCACAGCGACCGATTTCATTTTACGTGTACGTGTAAATTCTTTTGCATGGCTAGTCATAGCTGAAATTGGGAAAAAATAACTTTCCACACGAATGAAGAGCCATGACTCGTTGTTCGTTAACATCAGTGAATGTGGAGAGGGAATTTCCACCCACCCACGTATTCGCTATTATCCATCCATAACCACCAATGACATTATAGGGGCAGGTAAAAAACTATGGCAACACATTTTAAGCGAAAGAAAATTGATTTTCTTCGTCTCAACTATTTACAAGTTTTTTGTTTTTGGTCCCATGTTTTTGAATTTTTTCCATTAAAATGCTTGATGACATTTCATACAAAAATATACGCATGAATGGGGGAAATAGTGTTTACTCCTCGAAAAAACCGCACAGCCTACTACATGCATATTCTGGTAACAATGAGCAGAACAGTATCCATTTATTGTCAACGACAATGTGAGATTTTTGTGTCAACATACATACATGCAGTAAATTTTTTTGAAATGATAATTTTTTTTATGAAAACTAAATTATAAATTTATTTTTTATTTTTCTTTTTATTTATTTATATCTTTATAATTGAAAAATACAAAAATAAGGAGATCAGAATTTAATAAACAAAAGTTAAAATTCAAAAAACATTTTAGGTCGAAAATATAAGCGGACAAAACTAAAGCACCCCCCCATTTGAGGTACAGCAAAAACTATTGAAATCAATATTTCGTTGCATATCCTCTATTCTGGATGACACAGTCACATCTTTTAGGCATAAAGGAAACTAAATTATTAATTATTGCAGGCGAAATAATCGGTTTTCGGAAAATTTAGCTTAAATCCTCAAAATACTGAAAATCGGAAGGTACCGTTATATGGAGGCTATACCCAAACGTGGACCCAGGTCCACGATTTTTGGTGGATATGTTTTGTGACCACTAAGAACCCTAAGTACCAAATTACAGCTAATTTAGTAGGAAAATGTGGCTTAAATATCCGAAATACCGAAGATCGGAAGGTACCGCTATAGGGGGGCTATACCAAAACATTAGCCGATATTGTTCATATTCATCCAAAAATGATGTTAAATCCTAAATATTGCAAAGACTCTGTAAAACATGGAGGCGGAAGGTTTTTTGCTGGTCGTCGACTGAATAAGCCAGCGTCTATCGTTCTTCTGCAATTCGTTCTTTTGCTAATTTTTAAACGTTAGCGTATTGTATTTGACTAGTGGATGCTGTAGTATCATTTTTGGATGAATATGAACAATATCGGCTAATGTTTTGGTATAGCCAACTTATAGCGGTACCTTCCGATCTTCGGTATTTCGGATATTTAAGCCACATTTTCCTACTAAATTAGCTGAAATTTGGTACTTAGGGTTCTTAGTGGTCACAAAACCTATCCACCAAAAATCGTGGACCTGGGTCCACGTTTGGGTATAGCCTCCATATAACGGTACCTTCCGATTTTCAGTATTTTGAGGATTTATGCTAAATTTTCCGAAAACCGATTATTTCGCCTGCAGTAATTAATAATTTAGTATCCTTTATGCCTAAAAGATGTGATTGTGTCATCCAGAATAGAGGATAAGCAACGAAATATTGATTTCAATAGTTTTTGCTGTACCTCAAATGGGGGGGTGCTTTAGTTTTGTCCGCTTATATTTGCGACCTAAAATGTTTTTTGAATTTTAACTTTTGTTTATTAAATTCTGATCTCCTTATTTTTGTATTTTTCAATTATAAAGATATAAATAAATAAAAAGAAAAATATGAAATAAATTTATAATTTAGTTTTCATAAAAAAAATATCATTTCAAAAAAAATTACTGAGGGGGTGCTTTAGTTTTGGCCGATACTGTATATACCATAGGTAAACAAGTAAGAACGCCGTTAAGTTTGGCCAGGCCGAACTTGTATACTCTCCACCACAAGTTATATTGGAGTAAAATGGAACAATTCGTTTCCTTTCATTTATAAAGAAGACTAAATACCGGGCGACGTAGGGGATGGAAGATACCAAGGAACGGTCCTGACCGGCTTTAACATGGCAAATCCCAGGATTTATCTTGGTCCCTCTTTCATCTCAAGTGATCTCATGATCTGCGAATCTGGAATGTTCGCACTCTTTATAGAGAAGGTGCAGTTTACGCATTGGCAGATGTACTTGAAAAGCACAAGGCCGACATTACTGCCATGCAGGAAATACGATGGAACGGGAAAGGCGTCACAACAACACCTAAAAATGACGCACTGTATTATTATAGCTGCCATGACACAAAGCACGAGTTTGATTGCGGATTTGTAGTTGGTCGGAGGTAAAACATCTGGTCTCCAGCTTCATCCCAGGGAATGAAAGACTCGCTGCAATTCGATTAAAAGCAAAATGCTTAAACATCAGCTTTATTTGCGCTCATTCTCCCACTGAAGACAAGGACGAACAAACCAAAGATGTATTTTACGAGCGCTTAGAAGAAACTTATGACCGTTGTCCTGCCCATGGCATTAAAATTATACTAGGCGATTTTAATGCCAAAATTGGAAAGAAGAATATCTTTGACCCAACAGTTGGGAAATTCAGTCTACACAGTGAAACATCTGACAATGGTATGAGGCTAATAAATAGACTTTGCAGCTGCAAAATAAATCGTAGTTAGCAGTACCAGATTTAAGCATCTCGATATTCACAAGAGCACCTGGCTGTTGCAGATCAAAGAACAAGAAATCAAATTGATCACGTTGTGATAGATGGAAGACATGCATCAAGCGTGTTGGATTTACGATCGTTCCGAGGTGCAAACATAGAATCGGACCTCTACCTTGTTGCACCAAAGGTACGTACCAGATTAAACGTAGCAAACAAAGTGCGAACAGACACAACACGGAAGTTGGACATCGGTAAGCTGCAATCACAACAGATAGCCACTGCATATTCCACTCAACTGGCCCAACTGCTCGACCCAATAACATATCAGCACAATGGCAAAACATTGCCCACTCCATGCAAACAGCCGCAAAATCAGTACTTGGATACCAGAGACCTCCACCAAAGAATCCATGGTATGAACAGGAGTATCGTGTTAGTAGCAATGCGTAGCGCACTAGAGAGGTAGCGGGAGAAAAGGAGAGAGGAGAAACGTCTTTTCCGCAGGAAAAAGAGAGAGATGGAAAAGCGGGAGTGTGAACAAATCGAGATGTACAGGAGACAGAATGAAGTCCGAAAATTCTACCAAAGACCGACAAACCGATGGCTTTGGAACTGATACAGATAGTGTGCTAAGGATATGGAGCATTTTTACAAACTGTTCGTATCCAATAGTAGCGAAGTCGACGAAGATACCACAGATCCAATCCCAGAAGATGGTATTGAATGTATACCACCGGAGGCGACACGCTGATAAGGTGTATGCATCAGCTAGTTAGCTCCATCTGGCAGGAAGAACGCGTACCCAACGATTGGAACCTGAGCATCCTGTGTCCCTACAAGATAGTGTCAGGGATATTGTGCAAACGACTAAAGCCCATGGTCAACGAAATAATTGGACCATACCAATGCGGCTTTAGACCTGGCAAGTCCACCATTGACCATTTGCTCTGCGGCAAATCCTGGAGAAGACCCAAGAGATGCAGATCGACACATATCACCTTTTTGTCGATTATAAAGCAGCCTTCCACAGCCCGCTGCTTATTCCAAGCCATGTCTGAATTTGGTATCCCCGCAAAGCTCATTCGGCTTTGTAAAATGACTCTAACTGACACAAAATCTTCAGTTAAAATAGGAAAGAACCTCTCCGAAGAGTTTTGTACCAGAAGAGGTTTCAGACAAGAAAACAGCCTTTCGTGTGATCTTTTCAACATCCTGCCTCTCGTATGCAAACGTCAAAAGAAGTGGCACAATCTACACCAATAGCCACATGTTACTTGCTTATGCTGATGATATAGACATCATTGGACGATCAGTAAAAGAAGTAACCGATACCTTTATGAAGGTCGAAATGGAATCTGCTAAAGTTGATGTTGTCGACGCGCAATGCGTCTATTGAGATCGGACCAACTGTTGAAGTTGGTTCCTATAATATTGAGGTAGTAAAAGACTTCGTATACATCGGCACCGCCGTAAACACAACTAACGACATCAGTTGTGAAATTAAAAGAAGAATTGTATTGGCCAACAGATGCTACTTTGGCTTAAGTAAGCACTTCAAAAACAAAGCCACAACTCGTCAAACAAAAATAACGCTTTACAAAAAACTGATACTACGGGTGCTGACGTATGGTTCCGAAGCATGGGTACTTGCGCAAGCAGATAAGGCAGTGCTTGGCGTGTTTGAGAGAAAAATTCTTCGCAAGATCTACGGACCAATCTGCGTTGACAGCGAATACCGAAGTCGTATGAACCACGAGCTGTATCTGCTATACAACGACATCAATATAGTTAAACGTATCGAGATGCAGCGATTGCGTTGGCTAGGCCATATAATAAGAATGAGCGATGATGAACCCGCTAAAAAAGCGTATAAATACGGGCCACATGGCGGTGCACGCAGAATTGGCAGGCCAAAGAATAGATGGCGCAAACATGTGGATGAAGAGATGACAAGGCGCGGTATTCCAGAAAGCGAAGAACTAAACAGAGATAATTAGAGATCTTTCCTTAGTTCGGTCTATGGATCAAATGTTCTGTGATGGGCCAGCTAAGTAAGTAAGTAAGACTAAATACCAAATTTCAGCAAGTTCGGTAAAACAATGTGGCTAACCTTCAAAATACCGAAATTCCATGGCGGCTATATCAAAACATCGATCTATACCTACAAATGTCTGGTGGAATGTTTATAGACTCAAAGGTAAAACCTTCAAAATACCGAAAATCAAGAGGTACGCTTCTATGGGGGGCATAGAAACCCCAACACCTATACTGATAATTATCTTGTGGAATATTTTATAACCACATGAAAGACTAAATATCAAATTTCAGTCTATCGGTGGGATGTTACGTCACAACCTTCAGAAATACGAAAATCAGGAGGTACCGTTATATGGGGGCTATATCAAAACGTGGACCTATACCGACGAATTTCGGTCAGAAAGGCTTTTACCTTCAACAAAGACTAAATACCAAATTTTAGGCATTTCGTGGCCACAGCCTTCAGAATGCCGAAAATCGAGAGGTGCCGTTCTATGGGGGCTATATTAAGGCGTAGAACCATACCGACAAATTTCTGGGAGAAAGTTTTATATCCCCAACGAAGACTAAGTACCAAATTTCACCCATTTCGATGTGATAATGAGGCTAAAACCTTCAAAATACCGAAAATCGGGTGGTATCATTCAGTGGAATATTGACGCTACAACCTTCAAAAACCGGAAATAGGAAGGGTAAAGTTCTATAGGTGCTATACTAAGGCGTGGACCTGTACCGAAAAGTTTCTGTTGGAAAGTTTTATATCCCCAACGAAGACTAAATACCAAATTTCACGCCAAAGATTCAGTTCATGCAGCCTTAAATGTTCGGCACATAAGCCGCTTTCGTCCGAGTTGCTAAGAGATGTTTTTTCCACATGGCTCCTAATATTGAAGTCGATTAGTCTTTCGAGTGTCTTGAAGCGAAAGGAATATAAATTAAAAGGTATGTACCCTTTCGGTGCAGAATGGCTAGGTTTCCCTATTTTCGAGTTGTATGTGGCTTTAACCTCTTTCCACAGATCGGGAACGCCCGAAAACGACAGACTGCCTTATATTCGAATTGGAGCATTACCGGTTTGGAGTTCCCTTTCCCGATGAGGTGGCTAGTACTAATTCCCAGTACTAATTCTAATTTTATCCCTGGTCAAGGACAGCTACATAGGAGGTCGATGAATTAACCGCTTGAGAAATCATTATCTTCTTGGGCGAAGGCTGAGGGCCTTGGAAGAAAAGAACACAGTTTTTTGTGGTGGAACTTTGTTCGTCTTCTCAGAAGATGAAGTTTTCTCAGAGAGCTCAAGTGATGAAGTAATCTATGAACGAATATATCTTTGAAAATACCATAATTTTGATAACCCTACTGTAATTATTTTGTTTCAGTTAGGCTAGAGTCATCTGCCAGGTTGATGAATATCTTTAGTACCTCACCAAAAAATGTTAATCTGGGAATATGCATTATACACAAGCGTAGTGATGTAGGATAATACACGATTGGTCCCTTTCTGACAACAACCTTTATTAACTAAGCTGGCGGTATATTTTTACTCCGAGGACAGCACTCACACGATCGTTGTTTATGACATTCGGGTTAACAGGCTTGCTGGGCTAAGGGTTATCTCTTGTAACGTTGGACCTCTCTTCCTATATCGAGGAGATTACTCCTGATATGCCTGGGTGGGGGTTGTATCCACCATAAGGTGATTAAGATGACTCTCACGGTAACACCCGAGCAATAACTGCAACGATAGTATGCCATCGTGCGTAGATGGTCCACTGAAGACATGGGGAGGCACCCTATTGCAGTTCTCAGGGCGGCATTCTGGTTGTTTTGAATATCTCTGGCGCCGCATAATTTACCGCAGACCGATCTATAGCATTATTTGTGGTCAACAAGGTTTCTTAATCTTCACCCTAAGTCCGGCAGCACTAGGGACTTGAGTATTTTGTTCCTACATCTCAGCTTGTCGCTGATAGCTGTGGAATGCGCGGACGACTTGATCATGCTGTCGAATATCGTCCTTAGAATCTTGGTAGTTGTGGTCGGAAGTCTGCTACCAACGACCGTGACATTCAACTCAGTGCTCACCTCTGCAGTCCACGTTGTGACAGAATGGCCATAGATTTAGTGGCGGATATTTACATATTCCTCGCGTGGTGAAAGGTGGTAAGATCAGTCAAATATGAGATCAGCCTTTCATCAATGACATCAGGAAAGGTAATTGCCGCCAAGATCGTACAATCATCTGCATACATTCCGATCTCAATGCCGTCTGGATGGCAGAGGTAGAAGTTAAACAGTTTGGGAGATATTACCCCACCTTGGGGAACCCCCTGTTTCACTCTGCAGGTCTTGAACTTATTGTTCCTCAATTCCACGTACGTCTGGCGTCCACACATGTAATTGTTTATCCAACGTTTCAAACTTGGCCCGAGGGAAGTCTGCTCGATATCATCAAACAAAGTATAGTGCTTGACAGTTTCAAAAGGTTTTGAAAAGTCGAGCGCCACCAACACTGTCATGTCGCACGGCTTGGTTGAGTCCACGACTAATATTTATAGTGATGGCGTGCAGTGCTGCTAACTGAACCAATGCTGATGATCGGCAACTGAATAGCTTTTTGACGCGGAGGAGAACTAGTGCCTCAAGGATCTTTGCTATGGGCGACAAAAGCGAAATCAGTCTGTATGATTCACCTTTGCTGGCATCCTTGCCAGACTTCAGTATCGATATCACCCCGCCCATTTTCCACACTTCGAGAATGTTGTGGATGGCTAGCTATAGGTTGGAAACTTTGGTACGATACTCGACTTCTGACTGTGGGTGGCTACAGACAAGATAAGAACTGTGGTGATATACAAAATCTGCAGGTTCTTCCAGCAGTTTCAGCATTACCACGGAGATACCATCGGGACCCAAGCGCTTTGTATAATTTAGCGTTCTGATGGCATTTGCAACAACATTCATTGTAAAATGTGATGGTTCCTTATAGGAAAAAAAGAGATCTAATGTGAGGTAAAACTTTTCCCTTCGCTCTGGTTCGCCCACAATTCACTTATTCCGGCTCCAATGTTTCAAGTCTTCAGATGATTTAGCCACCTGTTCCGCTTATGCTCACCGACACAAATGTTAACTTCCAGTCTCAAGTCTCTGACTCTGGGGTCACTGGGATTGGCTCGACAAAGCTCATCACGCTTATTTGGTAATCCCATCGCCTCTCCATGGAAATTTGGTCTTTCTTCGATTATTCGACCAGCAGGTATATAACGTCATCACTTCTACCCGAACATCAAAAGGGTTGATCAGATCTCTGAAGTGGTGATTAGTGAACTCTGTGAAACTTCAATCGGCTTTCCCATAATTGACGAAAGTGCGGCGTTCAGAGATTATGAATTTGGCCTATCTGCTATTAGAGAAAATTATGGAGAGATGGTCTGACCCAAGAGAAACGACGGATTGCCGGGTGAGGTCATACGTTAGGCCAGGCGACACAATTGTTATATTTGGCGAACTGTGACACGCTCCTTTAATTCTGGTAGGGGTGTCATCATCGACCGGGTGAAACGTGGAGATATCAATCTGATCAGCCAGCGCTATACGTTCCTTATAATTGCCGAGGACCAAATGTCCAGAAATTATTCGTTATAGGTCCACGTCTTTGTACAGACCCCATAGAACGGTACCTCCCCATTTTTGGTATTTTGAAGGTTGTATCCTAATATCCCACCGAAATGGCTGAAATTTGGCAGCCATTCTTCGTTGAAGGAACAAAACTTTACAACTGAAATTTGTTAGTATAGGTCTTCGTCTTTATATGGCCCCATAGAACGGTACCTCCCGCTTTTCGGCATTTTCATGGTTGTGGCCTCAATATCCCATCGAAATGACTGAAATTTGGTATTTAGTCTTCGTTGGGGATATTTTCCATCTCAAATTTATCGGTACATGTCCACGTCTTTATACAGCCCCAATGGAACGGTACCTCCCGATTGTCGGTATTTTTATTTTGATGGTTTCAAAGTCATTATCAATCCGAAATTGATAAAATGTGGTATTTAGTCTTCGATGGGATGTACATATTCCAGAAGATAATTATCAGTATAGGTCCACGTTTTCTTATAGTCCCCATAGGAAGGTACCTCCCAATGTTTGGCATTTTGAAGGTTTTAGCCACATTAACTTAACGAAATGTCTGCAATTTGGTATTTAGTCTTCTTTGGAGCTACAAAACTTTCCCCCAGAAATTTGTCAGTACCGGTTCGCATTATCGTCATTATTAAACCGAAATGGAAAATGGATGAAATTTGCTACTTAGTCTTCGATGGAGGTATAAAGCATTCCAGAAGAGAATTATAAGTATAGGTCCACGTTTTTATATAGCAACCATAGAAGGATTCTTCCCGATTTATGGTATTTTGAAGGTTGTAGCCTCAATATCCAACCGAAATGGTTAAAATTTTACATTCAGTCTTCGTTGGGGGTAAAACGATTTCCACTTGAATTTTGTCGGTATGGTTTCACTTCTTCAAAAAGATCCCATAGAAAGGTCCCACCCGATTTCGTAATTTTTCCGAAATTCAAACCATAATAGATGAGACTTATCTGTATTTGTGCATGTTTTCATATACCTCCCGATTTTTTTGTATTTTGAAGTTTGTTGTCATGTTTTAGTATTCGCCCTGCAAAAAATCCGACAGTATAGGTCAACGTTTTGGTATAGCCCCAATATAAGGTTTTTGTCACATTTTTCTGTGGAATAAATAAAAATTTAGTGTTCCCAGAAGATAGAAAGTTTTCCCGAAAAAAAAACAATACATGTATATTCTGGTTTTAGACTAGCCCCCATGTAAATATTGGTCCATGCTTTGGAAAGAACAACGATTTGACGCCCCATGTGAACTCTTCTAAGGGGTTTTGCCACATTTTCCTTTTGAAGTGGCTGTAATTTGGTATCTTAGAATCTCCGTCGGTAGAAAACCTCCAAGAAGAAAATGATTACCAACACCTAAGATATTCTGCTCCTCCAAGAAAAATGCCTTAATGTAGAGGAAAAGCTTAATACTTTTATAAACGAAAGGGAACTAATTGTTCCTATTTACTTCAATACAGATCGTGGTGATGGGTACAAATTTCGGTGCGGCCGAACTTATCGCCGTTCCTACTTCTTTTCAAATAGTTTTTATTTTAAATGATATAAAATGTTTGTCTTCAGGAGTACGCTAAGACCTAACAACTACTTAACCAAACTTTTAAGCTACAATTTTTAGTCGAACTAGCTTCAATTTGACGTTTGTGGTACCCAGTGGTCACAAAACTACTAAATCAAAAATTGTCAACATAGGTCCATGTTTTAGTATAGCCCCCATATAATGATACATTCCGATTTTCGGTATTTTGAGAATTTTAGCTACAATTTTTAACCGAACTAGCTATTATTTGGCATTTGAGGTTCAATCGTCAACATAGGTCCATGTTTTGGTATAGCCCCCATATTACAGTTCCACCCGATTTTCGGTATTTTGAGGATTTGGATTTTAGCTAAAATGTTTAACCGAAATATCTGTAATATGGCATTTAAGGTGGGCCAAGAAACTTCTCGACCAAAAATCGTCAATATAGGTCCATGTTTTGGTATAGCTTCCATATAACGGTACATCCCAATTTTCCGTATTTTGAGGGTTTTAGTTACAATTATTAACCGATATAGCTATAATTTGGCATTTAAGGTTATCTGTGGTCACGAAACTTCTTCAATAAAAACCCTCAGCATAGGTTCTTGTTTTGGTATAGTTCATATAGCAGTACCTCCCGATTTTCGGGATTTTGACGATTTTAGCTACAATTTTTAACCGACCTAGCTGTAATTTTACATTTGAGGTTATCTGTGGTCACGAAACTTCTTCACGGGTTCTTGTTTTGGTATAGTCCCCATATAACGATATCTCCCGAGGATTTTAGATACATTTTTTGACCGAACTTCCTGTAATTTGACGTTTGAAGTTCCCAGTAGTTACAAAGTATCTCTACCAAAAATTATCAACCTAGGTCCATGTTTTGGTTTAGCTCTCATATAGCGGTACCCGATTTTCGGTATCATAAAGATTTTATCTACATTTTTTGACCAAACTACCTACAATTTGACATTTTGGTTCCCAGTGGCCACAAAATATCTCAACAAAAGAGTGTCAACAAAGGGCCGTATTTTTATATAGGCCCCATATAAAGGTGCCGCCCGATTGGAGACATTTTCTGACTTAATTCAGGCGTTTGGGGCACCGTGATCATAAAATATCACCACCTAAAATTGTGGACAGAAAAGACTACTAACTATTTTTTCTATTTTTGTTCAGAATATTTCATGGTTAGGCCCGGCTGAACTTAAAGCTCTTTTTTTCTTGTTCACTTTTTAAATCTTTGCCCATTATATTGAAACTACAATATAACAAAATGTCATAAGATATAAACTTCAACTAACACTGTTCTGCAAGAATTTATTTTGTTCTACTCATTTTATCTCACAACGTTCATCCTTCCCTTTAACTTGTCGCTGTAATAAAATACCTTCAAGTAGTTTGTAAATAAAATACAAAATTCATCAACTTAGCCATGATATTGAAATATTAATTTTGCTATTATTTACATTATTTCAAGGGTGTCTTCAATACAAATACAAATTTTTTTATTGCCTATTGTCCATCTGGAAATGTTACTCAAGTACACTTTTCGATAGTCAAACACTTGTTTAATATTGAAAATAAATCTCAGATATTTTGCATCTTATTCTTCGTCTTCTTGTTCTTCGTCAAGCTTGTTAAATTAAAAATTGTTGCTGTATTTAGACAAGCTATCAAATTATTTGATTTTATTGAAAAAAGTCCTCACTTCAGACGGAATTTGATTGGATAACAACACCAACAACAACTGTGGCAACAGTGACAAAGAGACGCGTTAAAGCAACAGACGACGCCTAGAAGGGTGATGATGGAAAGACAAAGCTGTTTCAAACAGGGGACACGAAAAATGTCACACAAAAAACGGCGAAACACTTATTGCTTCAAAAAAAAAACTCAAAAGAATAGCAATTGCAAAGAAATTTTGCGGGGTGGGTGCGTCCTGAGGAACATACATACAGTGGTTCAATGTGGTAAATGTTTAGTGATATTAACCTTCAATGGGGTTTTAAAAAACTGTCAATATTTTCACTGTGACAGCACTACTTTGACACACACAACTACAATATACATACAGTTAGTCAAATAAATTATTGCAAAACCAAAATATTCACAAAATTTTCAACAAAACAATGTTTTTTGGTATTAATAAATAACATTATTACTATATTTCTTAACAGTTTAATTCTTACACATGTTTATTAATAAAATAAAATAAAATAGAATAAAATAAAATAAAATAAAATAAAATAAAATAAAATAAAATAAAATAAAATAAAATAAAATAAAATAAAATAAAATTTCACTGAAAATGTTCCTAACATTAATAAAAACAAATAAAAAAGTATCAGTCGGCTTTTTCGACAGAGATTATACCCTCATCCTATGTGAATTGAAACTTTCATCTACGGTCAGATCGAATGTATTTAGGGTCTTTTCAGTACTTTGTGGCCTTTTTGAACTTTCCGACGAATATATGGCTTAATATTAAAATTCAAAAGTGTTGCAGGAGGTACTTAAAGGAATGGACCGACATTATAGAAGTGGATCTCATTTTGGGAGTCATAACTTTTGGATAAACATCGCGCCCACTAGTCACTGAGTCATCGTATAACTTTTGAACCTGTATGCCACGAAGCATGGACTTGTCCACGGAAATATAATATCGCTGTAAACAGAACCACAACGATCGGTGTACACTTCCAAAGGATCTTCGAACAGACCTTAAACTGCACTTACACACAAATGTTGCACTTTTGTGGGGGAGGTACCCTAAGGTACCTCCATTTTAGCAGTTAAACTAAATTTGGACAAAATATTAGGGGATCCAAAGTATGGACCAAATTTGTTCAAGAGATATCGGGCATACCATTCAAGTGACATTTTTAAATATTCGGGGGAAGTTGTTGACCGGTATTGCCCATCTTCGAACTAAAACTATGACAAAATTGACGAAGGCCAAATTTTTAACTAAATCGGTTGATCAGTTCGAGCGTTATGATGCTCTCCAGTCACTACATATGGTGCCACAGGTTTGTTACACCTTTCGGGCTGTTTTCTCAAGAAGTATGGACTTTCCCCTGAAAAACTTTTACAGTCGTAATTGAGGCAGCGAAAGCAAGTCGCTTCAACAAAAATCAAAATGATTCGAGAGCAGGTCTTAAAGTGAACCTCCCCGTAATTTTGTGTGATAGGTTTCCGAAGTAGTGGACTAATATAGGCCACATTCGAACCTGATCTATATCTGGTAGAAATATTAGGATATGTGCAATATGGAATAAATCGATCACCCCCTTCAAGAGTTATCGTGCGAACAATTTTTCCGAATATTTTTGAACTTTTCAGGGGGAGGTACACGAAGGAGTGGACCGATATGGCTTATCTTCGAACTTAAACTATGTTTGGAGATAATATTACGACGGCCAAATTTTGGACCAAATCGGTTGATCCGTTTGAGAGTTATCTTGCGCTCCAAATACTACACACCGTGTCATAGGGTTTTTTTGCACCTTTCAGGCTATTTTCTCAGGAAGTATGGACTTGCCCCAGACGAAACTTGCACCATCGTGAGGGGGGCAGTGAATACAAGTTGTTACAACAAAAATCAAAGAGATTCGAGAGCAGGCTCTAAACTGAACTTTTCCCAAATGTTGTGTAGGGGGTACCCGAAGGAGTTGATTGATTGCGTCCATACTAGAACCTCATCTAAGTCTGGTAAAAATTTCGCGATGTGCAAAGTATGGACCAAATTGGAGACTCCCTTCAAGAGTTATCCTGAGCACAAATTTTCCGAATATTTTCGAACTTTTGTGGGGGAGGTACCGGAAGGAGTGGACCGATATAACTCATCTTCGATCTTAAACTTAGTTTGGACAAAATATTACGAAAGCCAAATTTTGGATCGAATCTGTTCATCCGTTCGAGAGTTATAGTGCGCACCAGCCAGCCAGACAGATTTTCGGTATTTTGAAGATTTAAGCCTCATTATCACACCGAAATGGCTGAAATTTGGTACTTAATCTTCGTTGGGGATATAAAACTTCCCGGAAAATTTGCCAGTATAGGTCCACACCTTCATACAGACTCTATAGAACGTGCCTCCTGATTTTTGGTGTTTTGAAGGTTGTGGCATTAATATTCCTCATAAATGGCTAAAATTTGGTATTAAGTCTTCGTTGGGGGTATACAACTTTCGATATGAAATTTGTCGGTATATATCCACGCCTTAGTATAGCCTCCATATAAAGGTATCTCCCTATTTGCGGTATTTTGAAGGTTGGCTGACATTTGGTATTTAGTCTTGGTTGGAGGTATAGAACTTTCTCCCAGAAATTTGTCGGTATATATCCACGCCTTCATATAACCCCATAGAACAGTACCTCCCGATTTTCGGTATTTTGAAGATTGTTGTTGGAGGTAAAAGCCTTTCTGACTGAAATTCGACGGTATAGGTCCACGTTTCGATATAGCCCCCACAGAACGGTACCTCCCGATTTTCGTAATTCTGAAGATTGTGACGTCAATATCTCACCGGAAGACTTACATTTGTTATTTAGTCTTCCATGGGGTTAAAAAAATTCCAGAAGAAAATTATCAGTATAGGTCCGCGAGTTCCTATATCCCCCATAGAAGCGTACCTCTTGGTTTTCGGTATTTTGAAGGTTTTACCGAAATATCGGAAATTTGGTATTTAGTCTTCTTTGAGTCTTAAAACTTTCCGCCGGAAATTTGTAGGTATATATCGACATTTTGATATAGCCCCCATAGAAACGTATCTCCCAAATTTCGGTATTTTAAAGGCTGGCCACATTGTTTTACAGAACTTGCTGAAATTTGGTATTTAGTCTTCTTCATAAACGAAAGGAAACAATTGTTCCATTTTACTGCAATACAACTCGTGGTGGAGGGTATAACAAGTTCGGGCCGGCCTAAATTAACACCGTTCTTAATTGTGTCAATTTCACTTTTCACCATAAATTATGAAAATAGTTGTGAGTAAGATCGAGTTGCACTTTGCACCCTATCACTTCATAAAAAGGAAAGAGTATTTTTACCAATTTCCATCGAAACATCCTGCACAAATTTGTACTTTTTGTTTCTATGAGATATTTTGTCTTGTAGTTATATATATGGAAATTTTTTCTTGATTCAGAATTTCAGAACATAGTATAGGGTCACTTCCTGCGTTCAGGTAAAATTTCGATTTTTTATGTTTTCTGGGACCTATAGTAGGGGCGGGGTACTTCGCCTGTACCCTATTTCTTTAAAAACGCTATAAATATATGAATAAAAATCAATTGTCGTTCGTTGGTAATGGCATCAGTTGAGAACGGTTGGATAATTTTTTTACATGTTCCTCACTTAGGTTTTTATGCAAAGAAAATTTGATAACGTCCACTTTCTTCAATTTAATTTTTTTCTGCATAAACTGCTGAACCGATTTTCCTGAAATTGTTAGGGAATATTCAGTCTGCATATTTTATTGAATTCCAGAGGGGCGGGAGACCTCCCCTATTTTGCAAAAATTACTCATGTTTCGGTTTAAAAATTTATGGATTACTCTCCAATCTAGGTACTTTCTTGGGACCTAGAGACCCGACCACGCCTGTTTTTTTTAATTATTATATCTCCAATACTACTGAACCGATTTCCATCAAATTAGCAGCAAAAGCTCAATGTTTGCCGTTGTTATGTATATTTTATGAATTTCGAAGGATGTGGGGTACCTCCCCACGCCTTTCTTTTAAACGCTATGGGCCATTATTATATGTGTTCCTTTACTATCTGATGGATTTGAAAACGCAAAATAAACCAATTTGGAGGCATTAAAAATATAATATTTACATTCCCAGCAAAATAAATTGGATGTAGTGCAATGTGGACTACTTCCGTCACGGCATGTTTTGATGCAGTTCAACCGGAGTCGTGAAAAAGGCACTCCAGTCCTCACATTTTAACCGCATTTGGATGCAATCCATAGAATCACACCCACTTGTCACATTTTAACAACATCCGGATGCAGTTCAGCGGAGTCGTGAAAAAGGCGCTCCAATTCCTCACAATTTAACAGCATCCGGATGCAGCCCAAACGGAGTCGTGAAAAAGGCACTCCGTTCGCTACATTTTATTAGCAGTTGTTAGAGATCCCTACATGTACATAAATCAGTTTGTACATCTCTACAGGCAGCGACATACATTTTCCAAAAAGAGATAAGCGTGTTAACATTTCCAAACATTTGTCAATACAAACTAAATAATATTTAATTCGTGAATATTTTTCCGGTAACTCAAGAGAAGAAAATTTCCGAATGGAGTGCTGTTGGAGTACATGTCGAAATCTTAACTGGTGATGGGAAGACAACCCATTTAGCAAATGAAGTAAAAACAGTTCAGCTTGGAACAAATGGAGGGCGGAGGAAACACGCATGTTTGCGATTGAATTCAATGGAGAATTTTCATAATTTGTGTTAATGTAATAAAGTTCTTACACAAATAATAAATGCATTTTATTTGTTCTGGCATATTTTGTAATGGCTTGCACAATTTCCGCAGAATGCCTGTATCAAAACACGTGCTTTTGACTGCCTCCTATTCTACCCCAAAGGGTTAGTTAAAATGCAATGCCAAAGGGTCAGTTAAAATGCAGTGCCAAAGGGTCAGTTAAAATGCAGTGCCAAAGGGTCAGTTAAAATGCAGTGCCAGAGGGTCAGTTAAAATGCAGTGCCAAAGGGTCAGTTAAAATGCAGTGCAATGGAGTGCCTCTTTCAGTAGTCACGCTCTTGTAAAAATCATAAGTGAAAATGCATAATTTTATGCACTTCCAGATCACTTGTACATATCATTTAACTGCCTCTTTGAAGGCAAACTTTTTGCTGGGTTGAATGTTAATGCCAAGAATCTCCTCTTTGAAATTCAATCATCACTTATAACTTTAGTTTAATCTGGACGCTTTAAATCTGTTCGGTAAATCCAAAATATAACAAAAGAAGACTTATAATAATGGTCCCAGCAAAATAAATTGGAAGCAGTGCAATGTGAACTAGTTCTGTCACGGCATGTCTTGATGCAGTTCAAACGGAGTCGTGAAAAAGGCACTCCAGTCCTCACATTTTAACTGCATTTGGATGCAATCCAAAGAATCACATCCACTTGTCACATTTTAACAACATCCGGATGCAGTTCAGCGGAGTCGTGAAAAAGGCACTCCAATTCCTCACAATTTAACAGCATCCGGATGCAGTCCAAACGGAGTCGTGAAAAAGGCACTCCGTTCGCTACATATTATTCGCAGTTGTTAGAGAACCCTACATGTACATAAATCAGTTTCTACATCTCTACAGGCAGCGACATAAATTTTCCAATAAGAGATAAGCGTGTTAATATTTTCAAACATTTGTTAATACAAACTGAATAATATTTCATTTGTGAACATTTTTCCGGTAACTCAAGAGAAGAAAATTTCCGAATGGAGTGCTGTTGGAGTACATGTCGAAATCTTAACTGGTGATGGGAAGACAACCCATTTAGCAAATGAAACAAAAACTGTTCAGCTTGGAACAAATGGAGAGCGGAGGAAACACACATGTTTGCGATTGAATTCAATGGAGAATTTTCATAATTTGTGTTAATGTAATAAAGTTCTTAATATTTTTGTTTTACACAAATAATGCATTTTATTTGTTCTGGCATATTTTGTAATGGCTTGCACAATTTCCGCAGAATGCCTGTATCTAAACACGTGATTTGGACTGCCTCCTATTCTACCCCAAAGGGTTAGTTAAAATGCAGTGCCAAAGGGTCAGTTAAAATGCAGTGCCAGAGGGTCAGTTAAAATGCAGTGCCAAAGGGTCAGTTAAAACGCAGTGCAATGGAGTGCCTCTTTCCGTAGTCACGCTCTTGTAAAAATCATGAGTGAAAATGCATAATTTGATGCACTTTCAGATCACTTGTACATAACATTTAACTGCCTCTTTGGAGGCAAACTTTTTGCTGGGGTGGTATGTGTATAAACCAAACTTATTTTATCGATTTCAGTATAAATTTTCGTAGGCAATGTGGTTGTGTGTACCCTAGGTACTTATTTGGAGCCAAAAACGGCACCGCGCCCACTTTTTGAAATATGTTACATCATGAAAACTGATGACCACAACCACACTGTTCAATACATTATTTTCCAAAACTACAAAAACTAATTTCATGCAATTTTCAGAAACAGTTCAGGGATGTTCTGTGGTCCAAAATACTACATATATTTGTAGACGAATTATTTTATAATCGCTACATTTGCTAAACATACGAGTGCATCGGCTTGCAAATTAATTTTCGAGATGACGGTGGTTGCGTCCCGATCAAGAAAAACGATATATTTACAAATTTCCTTAAATGGTGAGGTTCAACGGTCGATCAGCCATGAAAAACTAAAACATATATGTACATAAGTCTTAATAAGCGGGAGAATTCGACTTAACCATTTTTTTTAACTTTTATAATTAGATCGTTTTATGATAAAGACAAGTGACATGAACGGTTTAATAAATCCTAAACAGCATAAATGGGCGAAAAATCCGACACAGTCCGTAAGAGAAAAGAAAGGTTACAGACAAAATCTGTTTATAAATTTAAAATCGTCCTCGTTTTGACAATGTACCGAAGAAGTGAGATAGAAAATACCTATTTTTTGAATTGTCAAGCATAAAGTCCATAAAAAGTTGTCATTAAAACTCATTACGACGGGCCAGCAACTCGGACCGGGGTCTGCTAGTGTAAAAATTTTGGAAACTTGCCACCCAATTTGTTCTCGTTTTTATACCCTACATCACACTGTGGTAAGGTGTATTATGTCTTTGTGCATTTGTATGTAACATACAAAAGGAAACGAAATAGACCCATAGTTCCTTTTAGGGATATATGTACATATAATCACTTTCTGAGTCGATTTTTGTATGTCCGTCCGTCTGTCCATATATTTTTGTTCGCAACGTTCAGGTCTTATTTTTTGTCCGATTCAGCTGAAAATTGGGTAATATAATTTTTGTAGCCATGGGAAAACTCCTATTGGTTTTGGTGAAAATCGGTTCAGATTTGGATATAGCTCCCACATATATTTTCGGCCGATTTGACGTATTTGCTGCACCAAACACGCTATAAACGACCGAATTTCGATTAAATTTGGAATGTGTGACTAAATTCGGTCTAAAAATAAATGTGCCAAATTACATCGAAATCGGTTCAGATTTGGATATAGCTCCCATATATATTTTCGTCCGATTTGAGGTATTTGCTGCACCAAACACGATATATACGTCCGATTTTGATGAAATTTGGTCTAAGTTCGGTCTAAAAATAAATGTGCCAAATTACATCGAAATCGACCGAATTTTATTAAATCTGGAATGTGTGACTGAATTTAGTTTAAAAATAAATGTGCCAATTTGACGTATTTGCTGCACCAAACACGCTATATACGACCGAATTTGATTAAATCTGGAATGTGTGACTGAATTCGGTCTAAAAATAAATGTGCCAAATTACATCGAAATCGGTTCAGATTTGGATATAGCTCTCATATATATTTTCGTCCGATTTGATGTATTTGCTGCACCAAACACGCTATATACGACCGAATTTGATGAAATTTGGAATTTTTGACTGAATTCAGTCTAAAAATAAATGTGCCAAATTACATCGAAATCGGTTCAGATTTGGATATAGCTCTCATATATATTTTCGTCCGATTTGACGTATTTGCTGCACCAAACACGCTATATACGTCCGATTTTGATGAAATTTGGAATGTGGGACTGAATTTTGTCTAGTAATAAGTTTACCATATTATATAGGAATCAGTTAAAATTGTGTATCTCTTATATTTTACATATTCACAGTGGTTTAGGGTATCATATAGTCGGCCGCGCCCGACTATGACCCTTTCCTTACTGTTTTTTATACCCTCCACTATAGTATGGAGGGTATATTAAGTTTGTTTTTCCGTTTTTAACTCATTGAAATACTCATTTGCGACCCTATAAAGTATATATATTCTTGATCAGGGTAAAATTCTGAGTCGATCTGCGCATGTCCGTCCGTCCGCCTGTGGTAATCACTCTAGCATCCACAAAAATGGAGATAGAACGCTGAAATTTTGGGAAAATGTGTCTTTTGTTTGCAGGCAGTTCTATGATGGGCTATATCGGTCCATGTTTAGGTAGAGGCCCCATATAACGGTACCGCCAGATTTACGATATTTTGACGTGTTTAGCTACATTTTCAGACCGATTCAGCTATAATTTGACATTTAGGGTTCTTAAGTGTCAATAAACTTATATAACAAAACTTGTGGACATAGGTCCATGTTTTGGTATAGCCCCCATATAACGGTACCCCCCGATTTACGGTATTTTGACGTTTTTAGCTATTTTTTCAGACCGATTTAGCTATAATTTGACATTTAGGGTTCTTAAGTGTCAATAAACTTTTATAACAAAACTAGTGGACATAGGTCCATGTTTTGAAATAGACCTCATATAACGGTACCGCCCGATTTTCAGTAATTTGGCAATTTTAGTTTGAATTTTTAACCGAACTAGCTGTAATTTGACATGTGAAGGTTGTAGTGGTCACGTATATAACGGTACCTCCCGATTTTCGGTACTTTGAGGATTTTACTTAAAATGCTTAACCGTGGTTTGGTATAGCCCCAAAACAAACCTCCCGATTTTCCGTACCTTAGCTTTATTTGTTGGCCGAACTTTCTGTAATTTGAAATTTAAGAGCCAACAAAAATTCTGCCCACATATAGCGGTACCTCCGAACTAGCTGTTAATGACATTTGAAGTTCCAACTGATCACAATCCACTAGAAATATTCAACATAGGTCTATGTTTTTGTATAGCCTACATTTAACTTTATGTACCGATTTTCCGTATTTTGAGGATTTTAGCTATAATTTTTAACCGAATTAGGAGTTATTTGACATTAGAGGCTCCATCAACATACTTCCATGTTTTATTTTAACCCCTATATAACGGTACCTCCCACTTTCTAGCCCACCAAAAATTGTCAACATACAAGTTCGACACGGCCGAACTTAACGCTTTTTTACTTGTTTTTACTTTTTTTGCAAATTGATACTGATATTTCCTTGGTAGGTAATACAAATAGAGATTTCCTTTCTTTGGTCACTTATAGTGAAATTTAATGGAGAGCATTTTTGTCTTTGACATAATTCTTCTCAAATAATGATTTGTGGAAAAAATTTGCATAAACGACCTTAACCCTAAAATGCGTCTTTGATTTTTACATATTTCTGGAGTTTAAATAAAAGATAGAGTTTTGATGTACTATAGTAACATTTTATGTTGAACAAATATGTAGAATATTTTGATCCGATACGATCACATTTTATAGGAGAAGGGAACAAAAAGACCCCTTTAATAATATGAAAAATGAAATCAGCGACCCAAAAAACATATGTACCCAAGATAAGTTCAAAATCCATCCATTTTTAGAGTTTTAGCCAGGTTTTTCGAAAAATTGGCCACTGTGCACTGTGACACCACTACTTTGACACACATAACTAAAATATATATATGTACATAGGTTAACTGAGTTTTTTCAAGTGTTTAAACGTGTGTATGTGTTTGCAAGCGAAAATGGCTTGTAATAAAAATGCAAATTCTTCTGCTACGCCTCCAACATCTCCTTCTCCACCTCTCCACCATCACCACCACCCAGTTTACAAAGTTTATTAGTATGTGTAGAAGGCACAGCATCAACAGGACAACAAACAACAACAAGCAATAAGAAAATATTGTATTTACCACCAGCATAAATGCCAACCTATTGTAATCCTTGCTTGATTTGCTCGTTCCACAACAAACTTTTTTTCTTGTTATTTCTTTAGGTTATAAAAAAATATATTAGAATATAAATTGAAAAGCTGGAGTATTTCTTTCACACAAAAAAAGAATAAAATGTATGTAAAACGAAAAAAGCTGTTGATGTGTTGGAATGAAATGTGTAGAAAATAAATGACCCAGATGTTGAAGAACTTTTAAACTTTTTTTGACACTTCTTTTCTTTCTTTTAGCACAACATTCATTATTTGATTGAGTGCCAAAAGGAACACTTACTCCGAATGATCATAACAATGAAATGAATCGTTTAATATGGAAATGGAACGAATTCAATTTAATGACTTGGCGGGATTTTGACAAACATAAACTATCAAAAAAATATGTAAAATAAGATTTTTGTCAGCAGAAAGGGGGGGAGAACATTGTTTGGAAAAGCGACTTGGCCTTTGTCACAATCGTTGATGTCTGTCAACTAATTTTACATCAATGTCAAACGGAACAAACCCTAGATCCAATTGTTAACGAAATAATTCTGCCATTCAAATGTAATTTCAGATCTGGCATATCCTCCCTAGATAAGATTTTCACACACGCAAAGACCAAGAAAAAATCCAATACATAATATTCTTTGCCCAAGAAGATCAAGAAATTTTCAAGTCAAGTCAAGTAATAGAGGATATTTACTGCTACAACATCTTCTTTAGTCCCGTTTCAATACGACTTGCCGCTTCCAAGCATAATCGAGAAAACCTAAAAATATGAACTTTGACCGCGATTTATTTAGAAATCACTCCAGTGATGTTTTCTTCTTTTTTAATTTTTCTCATCTATGAACATGGCTATTTTAGAATCCGCAAAAACTTCCCAGGTGTAAGCGGTTTTTATTGAAAGTTGATTAAAGTGCACCCTACATGACATTTTTTTATAATTGTATACAGTCAGTACATTGTCCCAATTTGAACTTCTATATCTCAAAAATGGTTAAACCTACGAAAATACCTTTAAGATCAATCTTGTAGAGAATTTTCACTGCTAATTTTCACTCTCGAGTATTATTTCGATAGACCTTGAGGTTTCCAAGCAAAATGGTGAAAACGTAAAAAAAACCCTAAAAATATGAATTTTGACCGCCACCACAATATGGAGGGTATAATTAAATTTGTCATTCTGTCCGTAAAACATCGAAATATTCATCGGAGACCCTATAAAGTATGTATATTCTTGATCAGGGTAAAATTCTAAGTCGATATAACAAAGTCCATCTGTCCGTCCATCCGTCCGTCTGTTCAAATCAATATACAGCTCGCAACTTTTAAGATAGAGCTTTTTAATTTGATATAGAAGTTTCTATTACTCGTAGGATGTTGGGTATTGCAAATGTACTATATAGGTCCACGTTTTGATACAGCCCCCATAGAACGGTAACCCCCGATGTTCGGTTTTTGAAGGTTTTAGCTTTATTATCACATCGAAATGGCTGAAAGTTGGTGCTTAGTCTTCCTTGGGGTTATAAAACTTTCCCCCAGAATTTTGTCGGTATAGGTGCACGCCTTCATATAGCCCCCATAGGACGGTACCTCGTGATTTTCGGTATTTTGAAGTTTGTGGCATCAATATTCAACCGAAATTGTTGATATTTTGTATTTAGTCTTCATTTAGGGTATAAAACTTTCCACATGAAATTTGTCGGTACAGGTCCACGCCTTCATATAGCCCCCATAATACGGTACCCCCCGATTTTCGGTATTTTAAAGTTTGTGGCATCAATATTCCACTGAAAATTTTGAAATTTGGCATTTAGTCTTCATTTGGGGTATACAACTTACCCCTAGAATTTTGTCGGTATAGGTCTACGTCTTCACATAGCCCCCATAGAACGGTACCTCCCGATTTCCGGTATTTTGAAGGTTGTGGCCTCAATATTCCTCCGAAATGGTTAAAATTTGGTACTTAGTCTTCGTTGGGCGTACACAAATTTCCACCTGAAATTTTCATATTGCCCTTAAAGAACGGTACATCCCGTTTTTCGGTATTTTGAAGGTTTGTGTCCACAACCATCAAATACCCAAAATCAGCCACTGAAATTTTTTAAATTTGGTATTTAGGCTACGTTGGAGGTAAAAACCTTTCCGACTGAAATTCGTCGGTATACGTCCACGTTTCGATATAGCCCCCAAAGAACGGTACCTTCCGATTTTCGTAATTCTGAGGGTTGTGACCTCAATATCCCACCGAAATGACTGAAATTTGTGATTTAGTCTTCCATGGGGTTATATGTAGATATTCCAGAAGAGAATTATCAGTATAGGTCCACGTTTTCTTATATCCCCATAGAAGCGGACCTCTTGATTTGCTGTATTTTTAAAGTTTTTGATTGATACAACAGCTTTTCCGAAAGTTTGACTGGGAAGTACCCGAAGGATTGGATCGATTAAGTCCATATTGGAACCTAATCTAAGTCTGGTAGAAATTTCACGATGTGTTTGAACTTTTGTGGGGGAGGTAAGGGAAGGAGTGCACCATAGGTAATTTGGACAGGTTTTTGGGCAAAAATCGATTTTTGCACTTTTAATAACGCGACTTTTCTAATTTGATTCGAAGAAAGAACGTGTCAAATTTTATGGATGTGCAATTTGTTTTCAAAAATATTCAAGACTCGCGGTATAATTCGAAGTTAAAATCAAAATTTAAAAAAAGATTAAAACTCAGAGCAGTGTTTAAACGCAATTTGTAAGAGTTTGGTAATAATCAAATACATAGATATGATATTCAGTGGAATAGTGGCGGTGTGTACTTTCTGTTTTAAGAAATAATTTTCTTTAAAATGTTTGTTACAGCAGAAAAAATCGTCATATAGGATACAATCTATTAACAAAATTATAGTTTTATGTTATAGACTTTGTTTTTGCGCATAATAATAAAAACACTTCAAATTAACCGAAAATAAAACTGTACAACACAAAAAATAATTACAAGATAATTCGACCAGATTATGAAAGAGGACCGAAAAAAAGAAGACACGTGTATCGGCGTTTTGAAAGTTTACGTCGGGAAGTAACCTAAATAGGCGTGGCAAGTTCCGCCCATTTCTACAGATTTTGAAATAGTCGACATCAGATTCCTTGAAATCCTTGCATTTTAGGTATAAAGTATCTTTAACAATATTACTGACAACAATACGGGGTATCTTTTTATGTAAAAAATTAACCCTCATGCGAGTCACTAAAGAGGTCTTTTTGGTCTCTTTTTCAAAAACGTTTAAAAACTCCTTTAAAATGTGATTGTATCAGATCGAAATATTCTACAAAATTATTTGTCATAAAATTTTACTATAGGTCCCCGAAAACACCAAAATCGTACCTAAACGCCAGAAATCTGCCAAAAGTAAAATCAGGTTTTAGGGTTAATGTTGTACTTTATCTGAGTTTATTAAGTTTTGTCCCACAAAACTTCATTCTAGATAGAAAACGTCAAAAACAAAAATAATCTCCATCAAATTTCAATATAAGTCGCCAAATAAATGAAATATGTATTTACAATATATATCAAGAAAATATATACATCAAGTTTGCCAACAAAACACCCAAATATTTTTGAATAAATTTGTTTTGTTCTTTTTCGAGTTGATGCATGAAAGTAACATGAAATTTAGTTCTAGACGAAAAGTGTTAAAAGAAAAAATATTCTACTCAAAATTTCATTGTAAGTCCTAGAACAAACTAGATATCTGAGTAAAATACTTTGTTAAGAATATGACGTTACAAAACTAGATATTATAGGTAGAAATTATTTGTTACACTTTTATACTCTTAATCAAAATTAATCCATACTGAGCCAAAAACTCCTAAAATATCTGACTTTTTGGGGGTTGTGTCAAAAGAAGAAATGTTCTAAATCAAATTTCATTATGAGTCTCTGAACAAGAGAAATTTGTAGCTATAATATTTAACATCTCCAGAAGCTTTCGCTTTTTATATATGATTTAGGACCATATTCTATCTTTTTTATTCACATTTTCATTATCTGCGGTCACAAAATATATTTTATTGACGTTTTTTCATAATAAATTCTTTAAGAAGATTATGTGTGCTCGATTCAAACTGTATTTGAAATAATTATGGTGAATATATATAGGCAAAATATTGATAACCCACATCGGACTTTGAAAAATTACGTATTTTAGTACTATAAACTAAAATAACGTCATCTGGATAAGTCATAGGTTCCTGATATTGCATGTGAAAATGCGGGGATAGCCTACGGCTATTGTCCAGTGAATATATCTCTGACATACGAGTCCTAACATCCATGGTTTTGGCATGGTCCTAAACACTCTAATGATGGCAGCTACTCCTGCTCTGATAAAATTGACTGAATTAACCCTTGAAATCGAAGTAACTAGCCATATCCTAACTAAATTTGTTACGATCATTCATGATATACACATGTATGTCAGTTCCTAGGGTTAATTCAGTCAATTTTATCAGAGCAGGAGTAGCTGCCATCATCATAGCTATGTGGGAGCTATGACAAAAAATTGATCTATTTTCAAAAAAAAAAAATATGAAGTTTAAGGGAAATCGTCCGATTTCAGATATTTTGTGGATTTTAGCGACACTTTATGACCGATTCGGCTGAAATTTGGTATTTCGACCTCTTGGAAGGTATGAATCCTTCGTACCCAAAAATTATTAACATAGGTCAATGTTTTTGTTTAGACCCCATACAATGGGACCACCCTGTTCAATAAATTTTGACAGTTTTTGGTCAGTTTGGTTGATAAAACGTAAGAGTTGCTGTTTTTACACATTTACTATAAATAATAATTAATTTCAATACAAAATGGACGTTGAAATAGTTTTGGCCAGAAAATTTTGATTTGAGACCATAGTGCCCCGGGAATATCTTCAGCAAAGGACTCTGAATCAACTACATAATATACCAAGTTGCGATTTTTTGCGTTTTTTGAGTCATATCACTTTTTTTGAAGGTGCCCTCCTTGCAGAAACAATATTTTTTTTTAATTTTTTGTTTGGTGAAGGAAATATTAAACCCAAAAAAGCATACGATTTGAACTAAAAATACATTTTCTTTAAAGAAATATTCACCATGTGTTCTAACAATGTACAGTCGTGTCGTGCAGTTACAGATTTAACTCTTTAGAGTAAATCATAAATAAAGGAAACAATTGTTGTTCCGTTTATGAAGAAACGAAAAAGACTTTATTTCTTTGTTGTGTTCTTAAGACTAAAATTTCTTGATACCGTAAAAGGTATATTCATTTATTGGTACATTTAGTATTTGTTGAATCAGCAAAAGCCAGTAGTAGCAACGTTCGATGCTTAGCGTTGGCTTTTGGAGTTCAACGTACTCGTATTGAATTTTATTTTAATATTGACTCCTCAAATATTTTTTGGGAATACACATTAAATAGAAGGGGGATTGTATACAACCCTATCTTACTCCTTTTGAAATTGGAACATCGTCGGTAAGCTCGCCACCTATTTGAATGTTGGCTATCTATCTATTGCCAGTACAGGTTTCTGTTGCATTTTATATCGCCTTCCTCTAGTCCAATTGAAATCAAAATTTCTATCAGTTTTGTATGAGTAAATTCAAACTAAGTAGGGCCTCTCGAGTTCCCATACCTTCCCTGAAACCAAATTGCGTTTTTCCCATGTGTGCTTCGCATTTTGGGTATATACGCGTATGTATTACCTTTAAGAATAGTTTTAAAGCATGGCTCATAAGTCTTAGTAATCTATAATCTCCGCACGTCTTTGCATTATTTTTCTTGGGAATCGTAATAAAAGTAGATTTCCTGTTTCGTAAATTTGGTTGTATAATTTTAACAATAATTGTGTATTTCTTTCATCTAGTAATTTAAATAATTCTGATGGGACTTCATCCTGTCCGGTAGCCTTGTTCTTTTTCATTGAATTTATGGCCACATCTAATACGCTTTTTGTAATGCGTCTTCCTCTAAAATTGGTTTCTCTTTTTGTGTTATTTATTTCTGTTCTTGTGTTGTCTGTAAAGAGAGTTCTAATATAATTTTCCCAGTGTTTCTTCTTTTCTGTGGTTTCGTATATTGCGGTATTATTCTCATCGAAAATAAATGAAGTCGATCTTTTTGAAAATATTCCAGATGCCTCTCTTAACTTTTTGTGGATATTGAAATCGTCATGTAGGATTTGTAGTCTTCCAATTTCCTAGCACTGTTTAATTAATTGCGCATTTTTTGCGGTCCGAGTTGCAACTCTTATTTCTTGGTTAATTCCCCAATATCGTTCATAGTTTGAATTCTTATGTTTGCTCCTTTCTATGCGAAGTTTGCGTATCTCGTCCGTCATCCATGTGTCCTCTCTTTTAGATGTTGTAGTTCCAAGGATATTGCTGGGTATGGTATTCATGGAGTTTTTTACATTGTTCCATAAATTCTCGATATCTTCTCCATCAATATTGTGTTGTTCTGCATTAAAGTGATTTTTCATGGTTTGTTTAGTGGAAGGATCGTTTAATTTTTCTTTGGTAGTTTCTTTCGGATGGTAGTTAGCTTTATCTGTAATTTGCACAGCAGAAGGTTATGGTCCGAGGGGACATCAACTCCTGGGTACGTAGAACATTTATTTATGCAGGAGGAATATCGCTTATTTATTAAAATGTCATCAATTTGGTTTCTAACAATGTTTCTGTTATTGTCTTGTGGCGATTTCCATGTGTAAAGTCGTCTGGGATGGAGGCGAAACATTGTATTAGCAAACATAAAACTGTGTTCTTGACAGAATTGTATCAGTTGTTCTCCTCTTTCATTCCGTTGTCTTAAGCCAAATTTTCCTGTGATTCCGGGTGTTTCTTCTTGTCCAACTTTAGCATTAAAATCTCCCTGGATTATGGTAATGTCGTGTGGTTTTGTTATCTTTAATAACTTTTCAACGTCGTAATAAAACTGTTTCAATTCATCGTTATTGCTATCGCATGTGGGCGGATATACTTGTATTATGTTCATGTTTATTGGTTTTGCAGATATTTTTATCAGCATCACCCTATCAGAAATTGGAACATATCCAGTGACACAGACGTCCTTTCTGTGAATTCCCTCTCTGTATCCGGAATGATAAATTTTTGCGTTCTGGGAACTAAATTCTGCATTCTCCGTCCACCACGTTTCACTGATACCCAGGATATCAATTTGTAGTCTTTCCAATTCACTTATGGTGTTGTCTAGTTTTCCAAGCTCATGAAGGCTTCTCACATTCCAAGTTCCTATCTTAAGTTTGGTTTCACCTCCGGGGATTCTTAGCACCCTCTGATTACCGGAGACTGAGGGGCGTAGGTTCCCCTATCCGTCCGATGGCGTACCTGTACCAAACAAATTCTGGGGAAAAGTTTTATACCTCCAACAAAGACTAAATACCAAATTTCATCCATTTCGGAGGAATATTGAAGCCACAATCATCAAAATACCGAAAATCGGGAGGGGCCTTTCTATGGGGGCTATATGAAGCCGTGAACATATAACGACAACTTTCTGGAGGAAAGTTTTATAAACCCAACGAAGACTAAGTAGCAAATTCCAGCCATTTCGGTGTGGTAATGAACCTAAAACCTTCAAAATACCGAAAATCGGGCGGTATCGTTATATGGGAGCTATATCAAATCATGGACCGATATAGCTTATTTGCAATACCAAACATCCTAGGAGTAATAGAAACTTCTATAACAAATTACAAAGCTATATCTTAAAAATTGCGAGCTGTATCTTGATTTTAACAGACGGACGGACAGACGGACATAGAATTTTACCCTGATCAAGAATATATATACTTTATAAGGTCTCCGATGAATCTTTCGATGTCTTACAAATGGAATGACAAATTTTATTATACCCTCCATATTTTGGTGGAGATAAAAAAATGACTCCGCACGAAATATAAAGCATTAACAAGTAAGAAAGGCGTTAAGTTCGGCCGGCCCAAACTTTTTATACCCTCCACCGGAATTTGTATTGAAGTAAAATGGACGAATTAGTTTCCTTTTGTTTATGAAGAAGACTAAATACCAAATTTCAGCAATTTCGGTAAAACAATGTGACTAACCTTTAAAATACGGAAATTCGGGAGGTACTGTTCTATGGGGCCTATATCAAAACGTCGATCTATACCTATAAATTTCTGACGGAAAGTTTGTAGACTTGAAGAAGACTAAATACCAAATGTCCTATAATTCGGTAAGAAAAAAACCTTGAAAATACCGAAAATCAAGTGGTACGCTTTTATGGCGGATAAAGAAAGACGTAGACCTATACTGATAATTCACTTCTGGAATATTTATAACCCCATGGAAGACTAAATAACAAATTTCAGTCATTTCGGTGGAATATTGACGTCACAACCTTCAAAACACCGAACATCGGGAGGTACCGTTCTATGGGGGCTATATGAAGGCGTGGACCTATACCGACAAATTTCATATGGAATGTTTTATACCCCAAACGAAGACTAAATACCAAATTTCAGTAATTTCGGTGGATTATTGCGGCCACAACATTCAAACCGTTCTATGGGGGCTATATGAAGGCGAGGACCTATACCGACAAATTTCATATGGACAGGTTTATACCCCCAACGAAGACTAAATACCAAATTTCAGCCATTTCGATGGATAATTGTCGCCACAACCTTCAAAATACCGAAAATAGGGAGGTACCTTCTATGGGGGCTATTTTAAGGCGGGGACCTGTCCCAAACAAATTCTGAGGGAAAGTTTTATTCCTCCAACAAAGACTAAATACCAAATTTCAGCCATTTTGGAGTAATATTAAGACCACAACCTTCAAAATACCGAACATCGGGAGGTACCGTTCTATGGGCGCTATATGAAGGACCCATACCAACAAGATTCTGGGGGAAAGTGTTATACTACCAACGAACACTTAATACCAAATATCAGCCATTTCGGTATGATAATGAAGCTAAACCCTTCAAAATACCGAAAATCGGGTGGTACTGTTCTATGGGGGCTATATCAAAACGTGGACTGATGTAACCCATTTGCAATACCAATCATCCTAGGAGTAAAAGAAACTTCTATACCAAATTTCAAAGCTCTATCTTAAAAATTGCGAGCTGTATCTTGATTTCAACAGACGGATGGACGGACAAACAGACAGATGGACATGGTTATATCGACTTAGATCAAGAATATATATACTTTATAGGGTCTCCGATGATTATTTCGATGTGTTACAAACGGAATGACAAATTTAATTATACCCTCCATATTATGGTGGAAGGTATAATAAATCCGCACGAAGTATAAAGCATTAAAAATGTATAAAAAGCCCATAAGTCCACCGCTAATAATTTTTGCCTCAAAACCAGGCCAATTTACCTATAGTGGAGTGGACCGATATAACCCATCTTCGAACTTAAACTTAGTTTGGACAAAATATTACGAAAGACAAATTTTGGACCGAATCGGTCAGGCAGATTTTTCCCGTATGAAATTGTTAGCATAAATGCAGAGGGTATAAAAACGTTTAATATTCCTTCTTTAATAACACTGTGCAACATTTTTAAGGTAATATTGTGCAAACAATTTAAGCTTAGGATTTTTTGAAAATGCAGACCCAAACGACAGAAACCCTAGTTGGGTTTTGTTGTGTCAGATCCAGCTTGGATTTTATGGCCCCATCTAAACATTGTTAAATATTGACATTTAAAAGCAATTCCGGGCTATATTTCTGAAACCTATGTGACCTCCGAAGCAAATTTATAGATAAGGGCAAGAATAAAATATTAGGAAAAATAATGAACTCGAAAAATTACATCTATTGCCTCAAATTTTTAAAAATATCGAAAATTTCCACAATTTGTGTACATTTCGCACCATATCTACAAAACCGTTATTTTTTCTGAATGCTTTCTTTTGGAAAAATATTCTATTACGTTGCTTTCAGTATATTTTTCAACGACGATTTAATAAATATGCCAATAATGTGGTGAAATCCGAAATGCGAGAATAAACTGTTGGTGTGAACTGTGTTTGAAATACGTGTTGTAAAAGATATGATGCAAAATACCGCTGACGCAACATGAAGTAAGCATTTTAGAGCTTCAGAATGTTCTGAAGAATTGCTGAGAACTTTGTTTGGAAGATTTTTACGAAGGGTTACTTGATTCAACTACCAATAGTTTAGCTGATACTAACCAAAATTTCAGCAACTATGCAAAATATTCTATATTTTATCGATTTTGATGCCCTATATGAAGTTTTTCTTACGTGGTCTGTATAAAAGAAAAGTTCTACTAGTTTAGGGCTACAATGTTGCCAAAGACCAAATTCCTAATCGTTTCTGAGATAAAATCCCGATAAATGCAAAAAACTGTAGTTTTAGCCCGGTTAAGATGAGGCCATAAAATCCGAACTGGATCTGACAGGGCAAAACCCTACTATGGTTTTTGTAGACTCAATATTTTCTTTTTAAAAGAAATGTTTGCATTTTCAGTGTTGCATAGTGTTATTATTCATTCATTCTTCATTTTAATACCCTACAAGTAAGTCAACAATATGGACATAGTATAGATACATACGTGCCTGTGACTTATGTACATACATAAATATCATAAGCACATATCTTCATATTCACTTATGATATAATGTGTTGTTAAACTATAACAGCTTTATCATGTCGGGTTGTTAAACATCATAAACCAATTTCTCCCCTCTTCTCTCCTCTTTATTATTGCAGGTTGAATATGCTACCACAGAATCGGTTGTAACAGTAGACTGGGAAAATGGATTCGCTGAAGTGTCAGCGGCAAGAAATGAAAATATCACTCAAGTAAGTAACCATTGGCAACATAGAACTATGAGATTAACAAGGTCTACATCAAGTCGTCCACTTCGACTACTTTTGACAATTTTACATTACTGTAATTTGAGTTTATTTGTATTTTAAATGACAATAATGTAATTTGACAGCAAACTTAATAGGCACCTGGGCTCACTGTCCGGCCTTATATAGACCTTGGAGATTATTATTTTATAAAATATACAAACAAATACATGTCTAACGATTGTTTTTTTTTTTCAATATTCCACCAACATTGTTTTCCAACTAGGTCTTCAAAGAGCTATTATCACAGGCGAAAATCACGTACAATTTAAGTCCAGCACTGCGGCGACGCCGTCAATCGTTACCACAACAAGTGGGCAATAATGGTCCTGGTACACCGACACATCATAATCATCCATCGTCACATCATCACAACCATCCAGCCTCGTCATCGTCATCATCATCCGCCTATGGTGGTGCAGCTGCGGCTCATGCACCAACGGCAGCCCAATTGCAACATTTGCAGCGAATACAGGAACGCAGTTTGGGTAGCAAACGTAATTCCTGTACAATTTCCTAAAAATGTCAACAAAATCGAAAATAGCAACAACAACCACAACAAAAGCAGCTGCAGCCACAGCAACAACAAATGCTACCCAACCAGCATTAACAACAGCAATCAAAGTAAATTAAACCAACAAGAACAGTAACAACAACATCAACTAAAGTGTTTACAAAACGGATACAAAATCCTTTAGATACTTGCAAAAGCATACATCCATCCATATATAAATACAGAGATACATACATACATGGTTACAAACTTTGTATACATTTTAAGTACATTTATCAAATGAACAAGGTACAGCGATGACAATTTAAATAGGAACACATAGAGTCAACTTGGTGTTTTATATAAAGACCTAAACTTATTCTATGCCTGAGAGGCCTTATGGGGTCTAGTTTAAGAAAACTTTATAGAGATCTCCTATGAAGAGAAGAACTCATATTGTTCCCTTATATCCAGAAGACCTCACTCAATAAGGCCCTATGCATATTCGTAGATGATCTTTATGAGATATTTAATTTATAGCAGATATACTTTCGGGTCTTTTATATATACGAGCCCTATGGTTATTCTATCTAGAGAGTAGTTTTTAACCTCACGTAGATCTCTTATATTTCATAAATTGCTTTTAATTCCCAATTTTTATACCCTCCACCATATTATGCAGGGTATAATTAAATTTGTCATTCCGTTTGTAACACATCGAAATATTCATCGGAGACCCTATAAAGTATATATATTCTTGTTCCCGGTAAAATTCTAAGTCGATATAACCATGTCCGTCTGTCCGTCCGTTCGTCTGTTGAAATCAAGATACAGCTCGCAATTTTTAAGATAGAACTTTGTAATTTTGTGTAGAAGTTTCTACTAATCCTAGCATATTTGGTATTGCAAATGGGCTATATCGGTCCACGTTTTAATATAGCAACCCATAGAACGGTATTTTGATGGTTTAATACCCCAAATGAATACCAAATACCAAAATTCCAGCCATTTCGGTGTGATAATGAGGCTATAATCACACCGAAATGGCTGAAATTTGGTACTTAGTCTTCGTGGGGGGTAAAACACTTTCCCCATAAAATTTGTAGGGGTCCACGCCTTTACATAGCCCAATAGAACGGTACCTCCCGATTTTCGGTTTTTTGAAGGTTGTGGCCTCAATAATCCACCGAAATGGCTGAAATTTTGGTATTTGGTCTTCATTTGGGGTATTATGGTGGAGAGTATTAAAATTTCGGCCCGAAAGAACTTAACTTTTTTTACTTGTTTACATGTGGGTATATGACATGCCTACTGATGCACGTTTTAATATAGCCCACATAGAAGAAGTATTGCGGATTCTGAGAACGGAAGGTACTACGATATCGCTCGGTAGTGTAGTGACTGTAACTTGGTATTTCAGATTCTCAATCGGTAGACAAGCTTCACGAAGAAAATGATCAATATTGATTCATATTTTGATATATTCTCAATATTTTTTTAACTCCTATCACCTAATTTTTTCTATTTGATCCAAAAACCTTGTATATGGAATTTTATGGCGATCGGTTAATGTTAAACTGTGCCAATCGAGCGATCTTTATTTCCATAGTAATTTTAAAGATGCATTTTCACGAAAATTCTCTTAAGGCCGCATTAATAATTCAATCGATGAAAAACTTTACCAGTTCATAGTTGTGGCTAAAAAGCGAATCCTATAAAAATAATGAAAATTGGATCGGATTTTTATATAGCTACATAGGACCAAAAACACCCAAAATCGGCCAAATGAGCGCGGGGGAAGAGCTTAGTACTTTCTTTGTTCCATTTTACCTCAATACAATTCCTGGTGGAGGGGGTAAAAAGTTCGACCCGGCCGAACTTAACGTCGTTCTTATTTGCTTTCTAGTGGGCTGTTTATATAGGGTGGGTTACTAATCCGGTACTTATGGGTGAAGGCGCGGCACATTTTAGCTCACTACATTTAAGGAGTGTTTAAGGAAGTTCTCCGGGAGACACCACGCGGAGTTCGATGTCCACAAGAGATGAAAAACGGAAAGGACGGACCGTTCCTTTGCGTCTTTGCTATGTAAAATTCTGGAAAATTTCGTAAAATATCATTAGATGTATTAACGGAACGAAGCCACACAAAGTTGCTTATTATGTTTGTGAGTTTCTGTTCGTTTCGTGTCCATTACTGATCTATTGGAAGATCAAAACCAAAGTTCCTATGTATACCTATTTAAATTTCCATCACTGTCTTAAATATTTATTACCCAGAAATCGATGTTAACATGTGCATATGTGTGTGTGTGAATATATCATAGAAAATGAATCAAGTATTGTGGTATAGTAGAAGTACTTTACAATGTTGTAGTCTGTCTATCTGTCTGTCTTTCACTCTGTCAGTTTGTGTTCTATGATATCGTTGTCCTTGATGATAATCTTGTAAATAATGATGACGATGATGATGATACGTTCCAAATATTTTTTTTAACAAATTTCATATGTATTCGTATTAAAGAGAAAATATTTAAATTCGTGTGGTTTTCCATGGAATACATAGTTGTCAGAACTCTGTAACATTTTAAACAGAAACACAGAGAAGCAGATGCAGTATAAACACACACCGCAACTGAATACATATTTTGTATATGAAATAACATCAATTAATGTTTTCAAATAGTTTTATTTTGTACTAAAAAACTTCTTCTGAATGAAATCTAAACATAAGTACTAGGGATTTAAAATATAAGCTTGAACATGAAAATATTTTTATTATTTATTTATTTTATTTATTATTATCTTCTACTATACTCGTATCTACTATAATAAAAATAATACAAAGTGTATTAAGATTTTACAATAAATAATAACGAAAATGTAAATTTATATAAAGACATAGACAGACGGAAGCATTAAGAGCATCTAATAGTAGATTTACATTTAAGAAATCCTCTGTATTTTAAATACCAATTCTCTAGCGTATACGTCAAATTAGATTCACTAGATTTAATACTAGGATTTATTTGACGTATACACAATGTTATCGATACTTGAAATTTTGTAAATCTAAATGTAATATTAAGCAGTACAATTAAAAGGTCACACGAAAGGCTGTCATCTAATTATACCCTACACCACATTGTGGTAAGGTTAGGGTGTTATATGCATGGAAGTAATATTTCCACATCCCTAGTTTGGAACAATTCGGTTAGTCCCTTCTGGAACTAACGTGTGAATTTTATTAACGAAAAAATTTGAACTTTTGTGGGGGTAATTAACGGAAGGGGTAGACTGATATGGTCCATCCTCGAACTTAAACTAAGTCGGGGCAAAATTTACGAGACTTAACATTTGAACCAAATAGGTTGATTCTTCGAGAGTTATCGTGCTCACCAGCCAGCCAGTAGACGGACGGACATGGGTAAATCGACTCCAAATTCTCTGAAATGGATTTCGTCCAAACATACTTGGGGTCTAAAATCATTATTTCGATAATCTCGTTGGCCTAAATGTTGAGGGTATAAACAAATATTAAAAGAATTCTAGAAATTGTTTTCGGTGATTTTTATCGAATCGATCAATGAAAAAAGACAAATATTTCGAAGTACTATTACATTACTTTTTACAACAACTTCAAGACCCCGTACAGCATTGTAATTTGTAACAATTTAAAAACCTGGGAATCCTTCTTTCATGATTTGAATACTTTTCTATCATTATTGCGACATTTTGTGTGGAATTAAATGTAGTTCTATGCAAGAAAATCACAACAATAAATAACCACTTATATTTTAGGCACAAATTCTTACCTTGTGTAAAAAGTTGTCAGTATTAAACTATAACTGCGAACTCTAGCGTGGTTATGGTTACTATAAACAAAATTAAAACTGTAGGATTTCTTTATATACTATGCTGTGTTATCTGAGCACGTACATCAACATAATTGGCATCTATGGAAAGGTCGAGATATCGTCATGTACAATTGCAAGCTTCTTTACTGTCATAAGCTCGAGATATCGTGTGTACAATTGCAAGCTTCTTTACTGTCATAAGCTCACACCTTATTTAAAATTTCGCCCTGATCGGACTATGATTGCGACCTACAGAGCAGATACAAATTCGGATAAAAATTTTGTTTTTTGTCCATTTCACCACCTAAATATTTCACGATCATCACCAATAACAATAGCGATCTGTCCTGATGTGAAACCAACCTCCATACCAAATTTCGTGACGATCTGTCCATAATTGCGGCCTGGAGTTTGATTACAATTTATAATGTACAGACGGACACACGGACGGACACATATCGCTTTATCTCGTCGAGATATAAACAAATGGTATGTAACATTGGGGATCTACGACGAATAATTCGTGGTATTACATGCATTTGTAGCAAAACAAACTTATAATACCCTTCCCACATTGTGGAGTAGGGTATAAAAATTCTGATGTTTGAACCGATATTCGAAAAATTATCGGACGTTTGATCTGATATTCAGGAAACAATCGGAATATTTTCAAAAGTTTTATCCGAAAATCGCAACAAATTTTGGTGATTTATACGAAATTCGGAAAATTTTTGGATGTTTGATGCGAACTTCTCAATAAGAAAATAATCTTTATTTGTTGAACTTTATTAATTGGATTTAATAGTTTTCATTATAAAACACAGCATTTCCTAACAAAGTTTTGATATCCCAGCTAAAATTTTTTTCCGAATTCGTTTCGAATTCGGACAGAATTTCTGAAAAAATATCCGATTCTGATTCCTACCGAATTCGATACGAAAGTTGTATGGACGTAGTCACCGAATTCGGAAAGAATTTTCTAAGGAAATTCTTAAAAAATATTAGAGTTTCGCGACGAATTCCGTCCGTATTCAGAAGTCAATTCTTGGAAAATTCGGAGAAAAATTTTGATTTTCTGACAGAATTCGGTCCGAATTCGGAAGAAAATTCTGGAAAATTCGATGAAAAATTTAGATTTTCTTAAGAAAATCCGTCCGAATTCGGAAAGAAATTCTGGACAAATTCGGAGAAAAGTTCAGATTTTCTGAAAAAATCGGAAACCCCACTCAGAGACAATTTTCTTTCAATGCAGAAGTATACTTCTACATGCATGTTGAAGCTATCAACACTAGCTTGAATTATTATATGTAGCATTTATATTAAAACAAAATTTAAAATTGTATATGAGAATTTTATGACCAGTCATTTTGTTCTTCGACATCAAACGAAAAAAAAATCTCTTAGAAAATCCATTAGAAATCGGAACGAATTCGGAATGACGATTCTTTAGAAAATGTGTAGAGATTCTTAAAATAAACTTATAGAAAATCGGTCAAATTTCTAAGAAAATATTAGAGAAATCGGCCACAATTCTAAAAAATATTCAGAAAATCTCAGAAAAAAATATTGTTAGCTGGAAAATATTGTTAGCTGGGATGCCATCGTGATGTTGTTCTTTATTTGACGTATCTAAAACACAGCCGACCAAGAAGAGGGCACACAAAATTTTGAATATTGGCAACTTTTGACAGTGTGTTAGTAAGGTTGTATGCACGCATGCTGCAAAACAAAAACAAATCAAAACATTTGCTCTCTTTTGTTTGCTCTTTTGTTGCGTTCGGGTCGTGTGAGTGTGAATTGCCGAAAAACTTCGTAACTTCAACAATACCAAAGAACGGCGTTGATCTAAAAAACAGTTAACAATTAATAAACTTTATAAACAACTTTTTACAAAATGTGTATGAAAACTTTTTCATTTATTTTAAAACACACAATAATTTATTCCGCTACGTCTTAGTCCCGGTCCACACTAGAGCGATTTCATTGAAAAAAAAAATTGTTGAAATTATGCGTCTCTAGATCGAATTCCATTGTAGAGTAATATCATCAAATTGCTATAGTGGGACACTCGATCTAAGAACGACTAATTTCGTTAAATTTTTCAATGAAATCGCTCTAGTTTGGATCGGGACTAAAGTATGTATTAACTAAACTGCTGCGAAATAACTAAAAACAAGCTACAACATGCAAACAAAGCAAATACATTTCCCTTGCCGTTGCCGTTGATAGTATACAATCAAGTTAGGGAATTTTGCTCGCGAGAAAAAGAAACGAATCAAAATTTCTTTTCAGATTATGTGCAGATTATTCGGAAACTAATCGAAAAAAAATAATAATTAAAATTTCCGTTCCGAGTATGTGCAGAGAACTCGGAAATTAATCGAAAAAAGGAATCAAAATTTTCCCTAAGAGAATGTGTAGAAGATTAGGACATCTCGTAAAAAATCTGATATCAGAGCCATCGGCAAAAATTGTTTCTATTGACTGCCCAGCTAACATTTTTTCCGAATTCTTTGCGAATTCGGTCAGAATCTCTGCACAAGTTGCCGATTCTGATGCCGAATTCTTTCCGAATTCGGTACAAAAGTTGTATGGACGTGTCCACCGAATTCGGAAAGAATTTTCTAAGAAAGTTGTAACAAAAGTTGTAACGAATTCGGAAAAAAAATTCTGGAAAATTCGGTGGAAAATTTAGATTTTTTTAAGAAAATCGGTCCGAAAAGAAATTCTGGAAAAATTCGAAGAAAAGTTTAGATTTTCTGAAAAAATCGGAAGAAATTCTTAGACGCTGACGCCTTTGATATTGACACACTACACAGAACAAATCTCCACTCAGAAACAATTTTCTTTTAATGCGCTATTTATGGAAGATTCTAATTTCAAACGTCCTAATGATTTCCCTGTTGTTATCATTTTGTGATTAATAGTAGAAGAATGTGCACGAATATGTTGAAGCTATCAACACTAGCTTGAATTATTATATGTTGCATTTATATTAAAACAATTCAAAAATTGTATATGCGAATTTTATAAAAAATCACTTTGTTTTTCGACAACAACCGAACAAAAAAATCCCTTAGAAAATCGATTAGAAATCGGAACGAATTCGGAACGAGATTCTTAAGTTTCTTCAGAAAATGTGCAGAGATTCTTAAAAAAAGTTTTAGAAAATCGGTACAATTTCTAGAAAAATATTAGAGAAATTGTCAAATATCTAAAAAAAATATTCAGAAAATCTCGAAAAAAAATCGGAAATCAGAGCCCTCGGCAAAAATTGTTAGCTGGGTGCAGGAATGTGCTCTTCAGTAGCGTTATCTAACAATCATGTTTTAGTGTGTTCTTGGAATTCAATGTAGGATATGCTTTACTCAATATTTGAAATACATTTTCATGTTCCATCTCTCTAATACTTCATTACATAACACATTTTATACCTGTTAAAAATGCATCATTGAGAACATCAATTCAAATAATACGGGTTTCAATAATACAGAGAATAATAACAAAAAACTAGCTTAAAAATAACAAAAAAAAGGAATATTGTCGAATCAATCAAACAATTTTGTTATTAATAACAAATATGGTTTCTTACTAACAGGATATTACACAGGATAACGGATTTTTACTAAACAACAAGCCAGCCCACAAAGCTTACATTTTCATACACTTCCATTCTAAATCAAGGGCAATTTAAAAAAAAAAAACAACAAAAAAAATCTTCAACGGGTATGAAAAATTTTTTCACAAAAAAATGAAAATATGGAACAAAATTTGGTATAGGGAAATAATTCTTAATAATTTAAATTACAATATATAAAACACAACTATCTTACTGTGGTACTCTTATAATAACCATTTAGATATAAAACTAAAAAATAAAATTTAACGTTTTTTTAATTTATATTTATTATTAAAGGAACAAAAACAAAAAAATACATATTAAATACCAGGAAATGTAACACCAAAATCTAAAATGATAAAAATATGAAAATTATTAAAACAAAACAACATCAAAAATAAATAAAAAAAACAAATATATAATTGAAAAATAATATGAGAGAAAAACAGTTCAATGTTAGATAAGTGTTTGATGTTAGAATAACAAAATGATTTTATTATTTTAATTTTTATAGAAGGACAGAGTGAATAAATGCTATATAATAATATATTTATGTATAATGAATTGTAATCCAAGTAAAGGAATTTATTAGTATTCTAAGATATATATTTTATTATAACATTTTTAATTTACTACTTCTTCTATGGACTTACAAAGTTAAGAAATAATTTATCTGGATTTTATGGCATTTCAGAAATTTAGTAATTAAAATTTTGTTTTGATTTTATTTTTGTGAAAAAGTTTTTTTTTTCAAATATTATTGTTTGTTAAATAAAGTACACACTTAAACGCTTTGTCGTTAAAAGCGTAATTTGTATGTAAAATTGGAAAGAAATGCAAAATATTCAGCAAGAAGCTCAAATTTACACTTAAATGATTGGCCACTAAATTCAAACTGCTGTAAAAACAAATATCAAGCTTCTGTATTCGTGAGAAGTGTTTGAAACACAGCGATACAAGAACATGTAAGAACGGCGTTAAGTTCGGCAAGGCTGAAGTTGTTATACCCTCCACCACGAGTTGTATTGAAGTACAATGGAACAATAAGTTTCCTTTCGTTTATGAAGAAGACTAAATACCAAATTTCAGCAATTTCGGTAAAACAATGTGGCTAACCTTCAAAGTCCGAAATTCGGGAGTTACTGTTCTACGGAGGTTATATGAAGGCGTGGACCTATACCGACAACTTTCATATGGAACGTTTAATACACCAAAGGAGGAGCAAATACCAAATTTCCACCATTTCGCTGGATTATTGTGGCCACAACATTCAAAATACCGAAAATCGGGTGGTACTGATCAATGGGGGCTATATGAAGGCGTGGACCTATACCGACAAATTTCTGGAGAAAGTTTTATACCCCCAACGAAGACGAAGTACCGAATTTCAGTAATTTCGGTGTGATAATGAGGCTAAAATCTTCAAAATACCGAAAATCGGGAGGTGCCGTTCTATGGGGGCTATAAGAAGGCGTGGACCTATACAGACAAATTTCTGGGGGAAAATGTTTATATCCCCAACGAAGACTAAGTACCAAATTTCAGCCATTTCGGTGTGATAATGAGATTAAAACCTTCAAACTACCGAAAATCGGGTAGTGCCGTTCTATGGGGGCTATATGAAGGCGTGGACCTATACCGACAAATTTCTGGAGAAAGTTTTATTCCCCCAGCGAAGACTAAGTACCGAATTTCAGGCATTTCGGTGTGATAATAAGACTAAAACCTTCAAAATACCAAAAATCGGGAGGTGCCGTTCTATGGGGGCTATATGAAGACGTGGACCTATTCCTACACTTTTCAGGTGAAAAGTTGTATACCCCAACAAAGACCAAATACCAAATTTCAGACATTTCGGTGGATTATTGAGGCCACAACCTTCAAAATACCGGAAATAGGGAGGTACCGTTCTATGGAGGTTATAAGAAGTCATGGACCTGTACCGACAAATTTCTAGGGAAAAGTTGTATTCCCCAACGAAGACTAAGTACCAAATTTCAGCCATTTAATGAGGCTGAAACCTTCAAAATATCGAAAATCGAGTGGTACCGTTCTATGGGGGCTATATCTACACGTGAACCGATGTAGCCCATTTGCAATACCAAACATCCTAGGAGTAATAGAAATTTCTAGACCAAATTACAAAGCTCAATCTTAAAAATTGCGAGCTGTATCTTGATTTCAACAGACGGACGGACATGGTTACATCGACTTAGAATATTACCCTGATCAAAAATGTATATACTTTATAGGTTATCCGATGAATATTTCGATGAGTTACAAACGGAATAACAAATTTAATTATACCCTCCATATTATGGTGGAGGGTATAACAGTATTCCATAGGCCGGTCAAGTTCGAAGATGGGCTATATGGGCCCACGTTTTCGGTATTTTAAGGATTTTATCCACTGCCGTTTGAGGTTCCCAGTGATCAGTAAGTTTCTCCACCAAAAATTGTCAGAATATGTCCATGTTTTGGTATAGGCCCCATATATAGATAGCTCCGATTTTCGGTATTTTGAGAATTTTAGTTATATTTTTAGACCATAGGCCGATCAAGTTCGAAGATGGGCTATACGGGCCCACGTTTTCGGTATTTTAAGGATTTTATCCATTGCCGTTTGAGGTTCCCAGTGATCAGTAAGTTTCTCCACCAAAAATTGCCAGAATATGTCCATGTTTTGGTATAGGCATCATATATAGATAGCTCCGATTTTCGGTATTTTGAGAATTTTAGCTATATTTTTAGACCAAACTATCTGTAATTGGATATTTGAGATTTCCAGTGGTCACAAAATTTCTCCACCAAAAACTTTCAACATAATTTTTTTATAACCCCCACATTTTGTTATAGCCCCCACATAACGGTACGTTCCGATTTTCGGTATTTTGATTTTAGCTGCAATTTTTAACCGAACTAACTGTAATTTGACATTTGAGGTTTCCAGTAAACTTCCTCACTTAAAATTGTCAACATAAGTCCATGTTTTGATATAGCCCCCATATTACGGAAACTGCTGATTTTCGGTATTTTGAAGGTTTTAGCTATATTTTTTGACCGAACTACCTGAAATCAGATATTTGTGGTTCCTAAAAATGATCAATATAGGTACATGTTTTGGTATAGCCCCGACCGATATTCGATATTTTGGGGATTTAAGCTACATTTTTTAAAGAGACTACCAGTAGTCCCCAGTGACAACAAAACCTCTCCAGCAAAAACTGTGGACATTGGTCCATGTTTAGGTATAGTCCCCATATAACGGTATCTCCCGATTTCGGTATTTTGAAGGTTGTGGCCACAAAAAATCCTCTGAAATGGCTGAAATTTGGTACTTAATCTTCGTTGAGGGTTTTAAACTTTCCCCCAGAAACTTGTCGGTACAGGTCGATGCCTTAGTATAGCCCCCATAGAACGATACCTCCCGATTTTCGGTATTTTGAATGTTGTGGCCTCAATATTCATCGAAATGGCTGAAATTTGGTATTTGGTCTTCATTTGGAGTATTAAACGTTCCATATAAAATTTGTCGGTATTGGTCCACGCCTTCATATAGCCCCCATAGAACGGTACCACCCGATTTTCAGTATTTGAAGGTTTTAGCTTCATTATCACACCGAAATGACTGAAATTTGGTACTTAGTCCTCATTGGGGAAATAAGACCTTCCCCCAGAAATTTGTTCGTATATGTCCACGCCATTATATAGCCCCCATAGAACGGTACCACCCGATTTTCGGTATTTTGAAGGTTGTGGCCACAACAACCCACCGAAATGGCTGAAATTTGCTATTAAGGCTACGTTGTAGGTAAAAACCTTCTCGACTGAAATTCTTCGGTATAGATCCATGTTTCGATATATCCCTCATAGAACGGTACCTCCCGATTTGCTTAATTCTGAAGGTTGTGACGTCAATATCCCACCGAAATGACTGAATTTTTTTATTTAGTCTTCCATGGGGTCTTGAAGGTATCCAGAAGAGAATTATTAGTATAGGTCCACTTCTTCCTATATCCCCCATAGAAGCTTATCTCTTGATTTTCGGTATTTTTTAGGTTTTTAGGAAATTTGGTATTTAGTCTTCTTTGAGACTAAAAACTTTCCGTCAGAAATTTTTCGGTATAGATCGACGTTTTGTTGTGGCCCACATAGAACGGCACCTCCCGAATTTCGGTAGAAAACTAATTTTCAATTTTACTTCAACACAACTTGTGGTGGAGGGTATAACAAGTTCGGCCCGGCCGAACTTAACGCCGTGCTTACTCGTTCTTCTTCAGTTGGTTTAATGCGGTCTTCACATCATCATGGCCGGGCGGTATTCACTCTATACCATCTTCTGGGATTCCATCTGTGCTATCTTCGTCGTCTTCGCTAGTCTTCCCATATCCTGACCACACGTTTTGTACATTTTACCGGATTAAATTGCTCATTTCTACAGGAGGATGTAGCAAAGCCATCTGTTTGATGCTTCACTCTTTGGTAGAATTTTTGAACTTCATTCTGGCTCCTGTACATCTGGTTTTTTTCATACTCCCGCTCTTCCATTTCTCTTTTTTTCTGCGGAAAAACGTGTTTCCTCTCACCTTTTCTCCCGATACCTCTCTCGTGCTCTACGCGTTGCTACTGATTGAAGAATTGCCCTATATGTCGCATTTTTCTCTTCGGTAGCAGCACGATACTTTTGGTCCTACCATTGGTTGCTTGGTGAAAGTCTCTGGTATCCAAGTACGGCTTTTGCGACTTTTTGCATTCTTCTGCAGCGGAGGTCTTCCATAAGAAACAAAGAACAAAAATTAATGTTAGTTTGCTTAACTACCACAAATATATAGTGCTTCTAGCTGTAAGAATACATAGTTTGTCAAACACAAACGCCATATAGGCCAAAATGACGAAATAATTAATTATTTTTATAGTAATCCACATCGATTAATTCATATTTGCATATAAAATGAGGAATTAATACTGATTTTATTAATTATTGAGGGATGTACGAAAATTAGCTTTGCCTACTGCATTTAGCTTTGTAAATCTATAAAGATGTATATTTCATTATTTTATCAATAAACAATTATATTAAATATTGAAAGAATAATATTTTTTGACAACAATGTATTATTTATTATGAAAGATTTATACTATTTCTAATAATAATTCATTTATCAACTGCATTAAATTGCCCTGCACAATAATAAAAAATATATAATTTAATAAAAAATAATAAAAAAAAGAAAACAATTATTACATCGTTTATTTTTATTACTATAGAAAATTTATATTTAAAAAAGAATGAAATTGACACATCATCAAAATGAAAACAAAAGAAAATATATTCAAATAAAATATATAAGACAAAAGTGTTAGTACCTAATCCAAATAAATGTATATTTAATATTATGAAACGAAAAAAAAATTATTGTAAAATTTATTTAAATTATAATATTTATGTGTATTAGTAAAACTACAATTAAATCTGCAATAATAACAAAGATATATAAACAATTTTAAAAATCTGCAAATTGCAACAACAAATCAATTATCTCAAACAAAAGAAAAATATACAAGAAAACTGTAATAAAACTCCAAATAATTTGTTTAATAACAATCTAAAACTAACCAAACCAACAAGAACAACAACTACAATATACAAATTAATTGTTTAGCTTTTACGCAGTTTCGTATATTAAATAAAAAACAACAACTATACATACATATATTGAATTATAATAAATGAAATAATAACAAAAATATTATATAAATAAAAATAAAATACTATTCTATGAAGAAAATATAAAAAAAACAATAAAACTTGTGTTTTCATTTAACATGGCTGTTAATAAATTGAATATATAGGCATGTCACAGATTCCGATCGGAATGGTTTCAATTCCTCAATTTCATTTCGATCGTTTTTGTTTTAACTTCTTCAGATTTCGATCGATTTGGTGAATTCCGAAAATATTATTATTTAGTATAAATATGGCAACATTATAGGAATCAAATGAAACGAAACAAAAACATAAGATTAGGGGTAGTTTACACTATATGTAAATGTCATATGACATGAAATTTTCCATCATTATATAGTCGCTAAGATGTGCAATATTGGGGATTTTCCTTACGCCATTTACTTTGTGCGTCCACACCAGCAAAAATGTAATAAAATTACGTCTCCACATTGCCTGCGTGGGTAGATATGGAATGTTTTTATTTCGTGTCGTATGACATTTGCATGTAGTGTAAACTACCCCTTAGAAAACACTGTAGAAGTTTTGAAAATACTGTGTTTAAAGAAAGTTTTTTGTGCGAAAAGAAAGTTAATTTTTATTGGATTTTCAATTTTTCTATTGTTTCTGTAATTGAGGCGCAAAAAATCAACATAACATTGAAAAATACCTTGTTTGAGTTCTTTCTTCTTTTGTTTTCTTTTATCATTGTTCTAATTTATCATTCGTAATGCCAGATTGTTTGGTTTTTACAATTTTACAACAACAAAATTATGTGGCAATACTTTGTTAATAATTGGTTTTGTTGATTGAGAAATAATAATGGAAATATGCGATTTATAAAAAAAAATGTTAAATTACACTGTAACACAAAATGGAACTGAAAGTCTGGGGGGTGGAAAATTTCTTTTGGAGATGAAAGTCCTTGATGAATATACTAAGAAGCCAAAAGGAAATTTTCGCCATAGGTCAAGTTTCTGAGATATGGCGCGATGAAGTTTTTGATTTTTTCCCTATAATACTTGGGAAAATAGCTCCATATCTCTGTTTGGAGTTGTTGTAGCTTCGTTTTGAGGTGACATATCTTCAGTCAAATCGATTGGCGAAACTTTTTGTAGAACATTTCATTCTTCTAACTCAATGCCTTTCATGTCCTTTTCGTCCTTTATTTCTTGAACCGTATTGAAAGCACCACAAGATGAGATTTTTCAGCATCCAAATATTCTACAAAAATGTTGCTCAGAAGATTTTAGGTACGGTTCTCTTTGACAACTAATCGGTTTTGTCCCGTTTTCATTGTCCTTTTTGACATTTAATCGGTTTTGGTTCAGAAATATACTATGTTTTGTTTTTCTGTATATTCGTCATTGGTTATTTATTGGTATGTAGACATAACAATTGATTATTGCTTATGTAGACATCTGGGGTGCTTCTGAAATATTTATCACAAATAGCTCTTGTAATGAAGAACACGTTAATAACAAATTTTCTTGGAGGATAGATCCGGATATCTCAATTTTTGAACCGGATATTCCGACATAAAAACCGATTTTTGAACCGGTTTTAAGTAACCGATTAAACTTATATGTATACCATTAAAAAGCTTATAGATTTGTCAATCGGATTAAATTAATTCGCTTCTGAAAACTTTGTTAGTTGCAGTTCTAGAACAAAGAAACCGTTTTATTAAACCGTTTTTAAGGAAAAATATCAGTACGCGCAAATATGGTGATCAAAGTCTGGGGGCGAACAATTCTTTTTGGCGATGAAAGTCGATGAACATAATATTACGAACCCGGGAGGACTGTTATGCCGTAGGTCAAACTTCTGAGTTATAGCGAAATGAATTCATTCTTGACAAACTATACATACCTACATGACAAAAAACCTTACGAAATTTGATCACGCCATTAGTCAGAAGTTTGACCTACGGCATAACAGTCCTCCCGGGTTCGTAATATTATGTTCATTGACTTTCATCGCCAAAAAGAATTGTTCGCCCCCAGACTTTGATCACCATATTTGCGCGTACTGATATTTTTCCTTAAAAACGGTTTAATAAAACGGTTTCTTTGTTCTAGAACTGCAACTAACAAAGTTTTCAGAAGCGAATTAATTTAATCCGATTGACAAATCTATAAGCTTTTTAATGGTATACATATAAGTTTAATCGGTTACTTAAAACCGGTTCAAAAATCGGTTTTTATGTCGGAATATCCGGTTCAAAAATTGAGATATCCGGATCTATCCTCCAAGAAAATTTGTTATTAACGTGTTCTTCATTACAAGAGCTATTTGTGGTAAATATTTCAGAAGCACCCCAGATGTCTACATAAGCAATAATCAATTGTTATGTCTACATACCAATAAATAACCAATGACGAATATACAGAAAAACAAAACATAGTATATTTCTGAACCAAAACCGATTAAATGTCAAAAAGGACAATGAAAACGGGACAAAACCGATTAGTTGTCAAAGAGAACCGTACCTAAAATCTTCTGAGCAACATTTTTGTAGAATATTTGGATGCTGAAAAATCTCATCTTGTGGTACTTTCAATACGGTTCAAGAAATAAAGGACGAAAAGGACATGAAAGGCATTGAGTTAGAAGAATGAAATGTTCCACAAAAAGTTTCGCCAATCGATTTGACTGAAGACATGTCACCTCAAAACGAAGCTACAACAACGCCAAACAGAGATATGGAGCTATTTTCCCAAGTATTATAGGGAAAAAATCAAAAACTTCATCGCGCCATATCTCAGAAACTTGACCTATGGCGAAAATTTCCTTTTGGCTTCTTAGTATATTCATCAAGGGCTTTCATCTCCAAATGAAATTTTCCACCCCCCAAAAATGCTGCTGCACAGTGTTATATGTGATTTTGTTAATAGAACAATATTTTTATTATTTCTAAGTGTTTTAAAGTGACTTTTTTCCAAAAAAAATACAATTTCATTTGAAAACCACAAAAGTGGCTTCATTCCGAAAATTTTTTTCATTTTTCGGTTTCTGAAGAAGCTAAATACGGAATTAATTCCACTTTCGATCGGAATGTGACTGACTGACATATCATGGAATTGAGATAACCGTTGAAGTGTAGGATTGAGATATGGTGGTAGTTTTGGAAATTCGTACGTATGTATGCGAAAAGTACTAAATTTGGTACAATTTGGATTTGGTTACACGGACAGTGATGCAATGATGAAATTTGGAATTAAGATTACTGTGGAAGTATAGGATTGAGGATGTTTTGGAAATTCATACTAATGGGTACAAAGCGTACTAAGTGGTACTAAATTTGGTACAATTTGGATTTGAGCGAACGGATAGAGCTGGAATCCTGAAATTTTGAATAAGGATTACTGTTGGAGCGTAGGATTGACGATGTTTTGGAAATTCGTACTTATGGTACGAAAAGTACTAAATGGTACTAAATTTGGTACAATTTGGATTTGGGTGAACGGATGGAGCTGCAATCCTGGAATTAGGAATTAAGATTACTGTGGAAGTATAGGATTGAGGAAGTTTTGGAAATTCGTACTTATGGATACGAAAAGAACTAAATGCAACTAAATTTTGTACAATTTAGATTCGGGTGAACGGATAGAGCAATTCTGAAATTTGGTATTAAGATTTGAAAATTCGTGCTTATGGGTACGAAAAGAAGTACGGCACTAAATATGGTTCAAATTGGATTTGGCTGAATCAATAGAGCTGGAATCCTGAAATTTGGAATTAAGGTTACTGTTGGACTGTAGGATTGAGAAAATTTTGAAAATTTTGAAAATTTGGTACAATTTGGATTTGGGTTAACGGATAGTGCTGGAATCCTAAAATTTGGAATTAAGATTACAGTTGGAGTGTAAGATTGAGGAAGTTTTGGAAATTCGTACTAATGGGTACGAAAAGTACAAAATAATTTAATTTGGTACAATTTGGATTTGGGTGAACCAACAGAGCTAGAATCCTGAAATTTGGAATTAAGATTACTGTTAAACTTAAGGTTTGAGGTAGTTTTGGAAAATCGTACTTATGGGTACGAAGAGTATTAAATGGTTATAAGTTTGGTACAAATTGGTATTGGATGAACGCATACAGCAGAAATTCTAAGATTAATTGAGATTACTGTTATTATTTTGTATTAATGTCAGTGTAATAGTAAGGGTGAGTATTAGTGTGGAACATTGGTATATGTATGTACTTTAAGCAGGGTTGCGGAGACGGAGTCTAGCAAATTTTGCTGGAGACGGAGTCGTGAAAAAAAGCTCGAATCCGACTCCGGGCAAAATTCTTTTTTCTAAATTAATCAAAAGAATTTTTAATTTTAATAGTTGTTAAAGGCTTTTATTGAAAGAAGAAAATACTATCGAAAACACTATTGTATCTTTACTGAAGTTAGGTGCTTGAAAAGTTTACATAATATTTTAGCCACATCCTGTCCTGATAGATAAAGTCAACTATATAAGACGGATTTGGTAATAATTTTGTTACATATGCATATCCTGTCTGCAGGAAATGCTGCAAATGGTTCATTGCTGGCTGGAGCGCACGATAACTCTCGAACGGATCAACCGATTCGGTTAAAAATTTGGCCTTCGTAATATTTTGTCCAAACTTAGTATAAGTTCGAAGATAAGCCATATCGGTCCACACCTTCAGATACCTCCCCCACAAAAGTTTAAAAATGTTCGGAAAAATTGTGCGCACGGTAACTGTGACGGATTTGGTCCATACTTTACACATCCTAATACATCTACCATATGTATGTATATCAGGTTTGAATAAAATTTTGGATAAATTCACTTTAAGACCTGCTCTCGAATCACTTTGATTTCTGTTGAAGCAACTTGCATTAGCTGCCTCAATTACGACGGTAAATGCTTTTTCAGGGGCAAGTCCATACTTCTTGAGAAAACGGCCCAAGAGGTGTTCAAAATTAGTTTCAGTTGGAAGATGGGCAACAACTTCCGGTACTTCCTCCCAATATTTAAAAAAATATGCGCGATATCCCTTGAACGGGGCAACCAAATTTATCCAAACATTTATCCATATTTATTTTAACTTCTAAAATGGCCGATATCGATCTTTTCTTTATGTTTCCTCCCCCACAAAATTTCAACAATTGTGTCGATCTGTCCCTAGATGCAAGTTTTAATTCACATAGGCTGAGGGTATATCTCTGTAGGCAAAGCCGACTCATACTTTTTTACTTGTTAATTGCGAATTTAACACATTTAACAATCTGCTCCTGGAATAACGAATATATATTGTAATTGTGATTTTCAACAGGAAAAAAATCTTTCTTATGAAAGAAAAATTTTAGATTTTTTTCCGTCAGTTTACGACCCAATCCTTCGTAAATAGTTGACTTTACCTGTTTACAATGCTAGGGCATGTGGTTAAAATAGTATGTAAAGTTTTCAGGCGCCTTTTTAGAATTCCAAAAATTAAGCCGATAATATATTTTCCTTTCAATAAAGACCTGTAACATGTATAGTATGGTAATCGCTTCTAATATGTAACAGATTTTTTGGAATCGATGTCAAATGGATAATATCCAAACTTTCTAACCCAAAGTTTTCCTGTCGAATGATTAATAGTACCAAATCTGAGGTATTATTAAAGTAGTTCATTTTGACTGTGTGTCCTTTATTAGATTTTGTTATATATTTTTCTACATAACAATATTTTGGAATCCAAGTGTTGTTCTTTCAGATCTAACATAGAAATATGAAGAATTTAAAATATACTTTTTAATGCAATTCAAAACATTTCGTGGAAAGTTAGTGTACAGGAGTAGTGGTGTAGGATATCGCATGATCATCCCCTTCACTTCACTTGTTTTAACTTATATTTTCTTTATAAAAGTCCTGCAAGTCTTCTGCTAGAAGCCACTGGTCTTCTCATCTTATCTTCCATGAGAGGACCTATTGGGCTACTATGAAAGACCTTATAGTCTTCTATGAGAAATCCTACTGATCATCAACATGAAGTGCAACATGTTTTCTACATAAGTCCTAAGATATTCTATGAGGAAACATATTATATTTCAAGGAAGAGATTAGAACAATCTATATCACGATAAATCTGGAATATTTTGATAACATTTTTGATTCCACTCCTTCGAGTACAATTCCACAAATGTTTAAAATGTGTGGGCTTATGCTAAGTACTACAAACGTTTGGATTGGATCCGGTTTTAGGCCTGGTCTTGGATTGCTTACCCCATGTAATACTTATGATCCAGATTACACTTACATAAATTTACATATTTTGACATTTGCATTAAACTATCCGAGGAAGATTTTGTTGTCATATCCCACATTCTTGAACAAAGTTTTTCTACTCCAGAACCTCTTATACAAGCGTTAAAATGTTGATGAAATATGTAACCAGAGAAATTGCATTTTAAATTAAATTCATTAGCCGTCCACCATAAATCTGTGAAATCAATATAGATCTTTAAGGTAGGTTATTTAATTTTAACACAGAAGTTTTCTACCACCGAATTTTAAAATGACAATCTGCGCGTATTTACCCTAAATATATTTTTTGGCAAAACCGACTAAAACTTTCTAACTTGTTTCTGTTGCTACTTTTCCAAGTATAGGAAAAAAGTTTAAAGAAATGTTTAATTCATTTTCAGTGGTATATGAAATTAGCCTCGGAGTCGTGAAAAAAAACTGGTCTGGGGTCGGAGTGGGAGGAAAAATGCCTCGACTCCGCAGCCCTGGTTTTAAGAAGTACGTACCATAAATTGGAGAAAAGTACCTAAAAGGTCTAAATTTTGTATGGGGTGTAGGAACAGAGTTTGAATTCCAAAAATTTGTTCTTAGAGTCACTCTTGGTATGTTAGAGTTGTGCCAAAGGAACTATATGGAACTATCTAGTTCACTTCGCAGTTCCAATGGCCCACATTTTTTCTTTGAACAAACTGCGTATACTTACTATAACACGTTATAATTCATGATGTTACTCATACGTTTTGGAACTAGTACAAGGAACTAGGAACTAGATTACCCAACTCTATGGTATGTGGAGTTAAGATATGGAGATGGTTTTGGAAATGCATACTATGAAAAGTACTAAATGGTACAGAATTTGATAAAATATGTTATTAGCAGAAATTTTTGAAATTTTAGGAGGAGGTTTCGATACTGATAGAGCTGAAAATGAGATTCGTGGTTGGTATAAATGGTTGATATAAGGAATTTTTTTTAAGTTATACCCCGGTATATAACCCCGGTATAACTTATATAAGTTATATATATGATCGTAAGCAGAAAGAACGAACATCGAAATGCGAAGCTTACTATACAGAATACCGAGATCGAGAGGGTACACACATTTAAATATCTGGGAGTTCTAATAAATGACCGGTGGGACTACTCCAAAGAAATTACCAGCCGAATAGAAATAGCGAGAGATGCGTTTTTCAAATACAAAAAAGTATTAGCAAGCCACGAAATAAATGTAACAACAAAAATAAGGTTTATCAAGTGCTATGTTTGGTCAGTCCTCTTATATGCTGCCGAAGTCTGGACACTTAAAAATTCCGATGAAAGGAAATTGGCAGCTTTTGAAATGTGGACATTCCGCCGAGTACTGAAAATACCCTGGACATCAAAAATAACAAATGACGAAGTACTTAGAAGGATGCATGTGAACCGACAACTAATCTCAACAATTAAAAAGCGCAAAATATCTTACCTTGGACACATATTACGGAATAACAAATACAAAACACTACAAACAATACTTAAGGCAAAAATTGAAGGAAAACGTGGAAGAGGTAGGAGAGAAACAACGTGGCTCAAAAATATCCTGACATGGACTGGCTATAATGATGAATACACACTTTTACATGCCGCTAAGAACAGGGAGCTGAACATCATTGTGTAACAACAAATAATTATAAATATGTATTTAATATTATGCATATATGTAGCATTGAAATATTATTGTACGATCACCAATATCCGAATAACGGATGAGTAAATAAAGAAGAAGAAGATACCCCGGTGTACGGAAAGTAGGTACTAAATTTGGTGCCATTTTGTTATTGCGTGAACGATAACACTGCTCAACAAAATTGAAAAAGTTGAATGTTTCAACAGAAGTTGTTGTTGTTTCTAAATGAAATCGGCGAGCTATTTTCAAATCTGGTCACGGTTTTTCTCCATCAGCTCTTGTTCTTGAGATATAGCTCAAAATCGATTTTTACGAGTTTTACCCAGAATTTCGTTATTTTCGGATACAAACAAATATTTTTTGTGGGTTTTTCGACATCAATATATTAAGGAGATGTTGTACGCTCGATAAAATCGTTTTGGAAGTAGTTATGGTGAGTATATATCAAAAAAATATAGAAAATATACGACGGACCTTGTAAAAATTGCATATTTTGAGTACTTTAAGCTGTGATTACGTCATCGGGGGAAGTCATAGGATCTTCATATGGCATTCCGGATATGCTTAGGGTGTTTACTATATGATCCAGTATTCAAATATATAATATAAAGTTCATAGCGCCCACGATTCGCCCATAACCTACAAATCGTCATGAAGACTGCTAAAGGGAAATCATTTACCTGTGATATCATTACCAAATATGTCATTTACTTTTCAATGGCAGTCTTCATGACGATTTTTAGGTTATGGGCGAATCGTGGGCGCTATGAACTTTATATTATATATTTGAATACAGGACTATATAGTAGACACCCTAAGCATATCCGGAATGCCATATGAAGATCCTATGACTTCCCCCGATGACGTAATCACAGCTTAAAGTACTCAAAATATGCAATTTTTACAAGATTCATAGTCTGTTTTCTATACTTTTTGATATATATTCGCCATAATTATTTCAAAAAGCATTTTGTATCGAGCGTATAACATCTTCTTAATATATTAGTGTTGAAAAACCCGCAAAAAAGTATTTGTTTGTATCCGAAAATAACGAAATTCTGGGTAAAACTCGTAAAAACCGATTTTTAGCTATATCTCAAGAACAAGAGAAAACATAGAGAAAAACCGTGACCAGATTCGAAAATAGCTCGCCGATTTCATTAAGAAACAACAACAACTTCGGTTGAAACAAAAGTCGTGTTGACCAGTGTAATATATATTTTTTTAAATGCTTACAAATTCTGAAAATTGGTATGCGGTTCGCTGATGGCTGAAAATGGTATTGGAAATACCTACTATAAGTCTACAAAAAGTACTAAATGGTACTAAAATTGGTCCTGGGTCTATTTTTTACAAGAATGTTTTGCCTTCTGAGGACAAAAAACCCTTAATTTAAATGCCTCAAAAATGTGGTTAGCTGTTGAATGGTAAGGGTGCGATACGTCTTTTTATGTTCTTTTTTTTTTGAAATCGAACTAAAGTACTTAAATAAAATTTAATCTTGATTGCAATTGATATTAAAGCAAAAAAATTTCAGTGTTCGCCATTTCCATATTAAATATTTTGTTTTTATATTCTTTCCGCATACGAAGTAGCGGGCACATTGCTAGTGTTCGTATACATGCAAAGCCTGGCATAATTATTTTGACAAGTTTGAAAAAATGATGTGTTTGGTTTTTTACCGGATTAGTCTTCTACAAAAATATAAAAAAATATTGTGGCTAATCCTATACTAAAGAACTTAAAATTAGTAATAAATGTTATCAATTCAAATACACACCTGTACTTTTGTAATGGAAATAAAATTTCACTGCGTGGCATAAGTATTTTGACAAAATTGTTCTATTGATTTTTAGACCTTAGCAATTAAAAAGGTGTTATTTATATTTTTCATTATTTTCAGTTACGGTAAAAATAATATATTTCACATACAGCTGTACCATCAAGGGCGTAGCCAGGATCCAATCTAGGGGGGGGGGGGGGCAACTTGTTTTTTTTGGTGATGTGTACAGTACAATACAAAATTTTTGAAATCTTTATTAAGGTACTTACCTAATGAAAAACAAGTAAAAAACGTCCACCATGAAGTATTCTGAACTATTGTGGAATAGATCATTTTCTTTCCGTTACGAAAGTACAACTGCCCACAATTGTAGTCGAATTTGTTTGACCACTTCGTAAACCAATTACCTACCACCTAACCTTTTTTTTACAGTAACTGATAATAATCAAAAGTATAAATAAGACATTTTAATTGTTGAGGTATAAAAATCAATAGAACAATTTTGTCAAAATACTTATGCCACGCAGTGGAATTTTATTTCCATTACAAAAGGTCAAGTGTACATTTGAATTCATAAATTTAAAATTTTTTTACTAATTTTAAGTACTCTAGTATAGGATTAGCCAGAATATTTTTCATATTTTTGTAGAAGACTAATCAGGTAAAAAACCAAACACATCATTTTTTCAAACTTGTCAAAATAATTATACCAGGCATTGTAGCATACCTAGATAATGTTAATAAATGTATGTATGTCTCTGCTTACCTCTTTAACCCATTTCGTACTTGGTGTTCGATTTTTTGAACAGTAAACAAATTTTATTTTGGTATGTATTTTAAGTCTGATCTATCAAAAAATATAAAAATTCTTCCCTTGAAAACTCCCTATATTTTTGGATACTTTTTAAATTAATTTAAAATATTAAAAAATATGAAATTTAAAAAGTAATCATGATGAATTATTGCCAATATATGGAACCGTTTCACAAAACATAAAGAATATGGTTTATATGCTCAAGCACGACTTTACATATGTGCAAAGTTGACTGATCGAAATTTCAAACACTGGTACTTATCATAAATGTCAGTGGCTATATCACAACGTAGAAATATACTGACAAATTAGGGGAAAAGTTATTACAGCCCCATAGAAGACTAAATACTAAATGTCAACCATTTCTGTAGGAAAGTACGGCTAAAATCCTGAAAAATCCTTAAATCGCTATAGGCTATATAAAAAAGTTCTGACAAATTTCTGAAGGGAAGTTTAGTAGCCCCAAAGAAGACTAAATATGTATTAAATTACAACCATTTCTATAGGATAATGCAGCTAAATCCCTGAAACCCCCGAAAATCGGGCGGTAACGTTCTATTGTGGGTAATAAAAATCGTGGAAGTGTGCTGACACATTTCCTGGGAAAAGTTTTGTAGGCCCAAAGAAGACTCAATACCATCATTAATCATTTTTTCGTTCAAAAATTATAAAATATATCAATAAAACAGCATGTAAATCAATTTTTTTACTTCTACACATATAGTGTTCGCGCCAATTTCGAACACCAATTTCCATTTTACTGTAAAATTGATAATCCACAAAAATTGATATAGGACACTAAAGTTTTGGAAGGACGGAATTAGCAATTATTTGGCAATTAGTGTGATCAAATCTGCACCAAAAAAAATATGGACATAGGTATAGCCCCCCATATAACGGTACCGCCCGATTTCAGTTATTTTTAAGATTTTATCTATAAATATATTTGCTTTAATTTTGAATTTATTTGGAAGTTATTAAGTTGGCTGAAATTTGGCTTTCTAAGTTCAAGGTGGTCAAAAAATTTATCCACCGAAAAGACAATATTCCCCTCACAATTGCGAACATAGGTCCACGTTTTGGTAAGGCATTTTTTTGCCCTCAGCCTTTTGGCTAACGAGGTTATATACACTTTCACACGATCAAAATGTGTCTTATCGTCATAATTAGTTTAGACTCCAATTGGGGCGCTTACCACCAAAACGGCCTAACACACATGCCCAAAAAATCAAACAGACTGTAAAGATTAACCTGAAACCTTTTGAAACAAATTCTAAAAAATGTCATATTGTATTATATTAGAAGGTAGTATTACCTAGTGTTAATCAATGCAATATGGAATTGTTTTAATAGTTATTTCAAAAGATTCTGGTTAGATATTTATAGTCTGTTTGATTTTTGTGGACATGTAGGTAAGGCCGTTTTGGCGCTGAGCACCTCAATTATGTTTGGACGAAATCTGTCTCAGACAATTTGGAGTCGTTTTAGCTATCTCCTTCCGTCTGGGTGACTGGACGCACAATAACTCTCGAACGGATCAACCGATTCGGTCCAAAATTTGGCCTTCGTAATATTTTATTCAAACTTAGTTTAAGTTCGAAGATGAGCCACATCGGTCCACTTCTTCAGGTACCTCCCCCATAAACATTCGAAACTTTTCGCTAAAATGGCTAGCACGGCATATCTGGTCCATACCTTGCACATCAAAATATTTCTACGAGACATAGATCGTCCAAACATACTTTAAAGAATTTCATCTATGATTTCTCTTCAATGATTAAAACAAAAATATCTATTTAACACATTTTGACATCACAAATAATTTAAAGGTGGACCGATATGGCCCTCTTCGAAGTTAAACTAAGTTTGGACCGATATAATAATTTCGACCGATTATAATTTCAACAGATTGACTGACATGACTAGATCAAAAATATGTATACTTTATAGAGTTGCAAATAAGTATTTCAATGCGTCACAAACGGGAAAACCAACTATATATACCCTCCATACTATGGTGGTGGGTATAAACATTACATATCTCATCTATTTTTCAACCGAATTCATTGGTTTCCCCAATTACACTGTGCTACAGTGAAAATTTGCAGGGGTTCTAATGCATAAATTCGGTTTTGTGGGAGTCCACAGAAGACGAAATTACCTTTGGTTTCTTTGGGTCACTTCAGTTTTTCATTTTATAACGGTAAATGTAGTGAAAAATTGACTTTCTTGGTTTTTCAAATTTAAACGGACATTACTTCTTTTTAGCTATAGATTTTTAAACAAATGGCTAAGTAATAGTGGTTTAAGTGTGACAAAAACGCATTAAAAACAGTAAAATGTTTTCCTTGTGCTCTAGGCTGCTTAAACGACACCTAACAGTACAATTATTTACTGTTAGCAAGTAGGAAATTTAGTTGGCTTTACAAAATAGGAAAAACCAACGAAATCGGTTGGAAAATGAATGCGTTATGGCATTTTTTGTTTTTCAACTTTTTGGTTTTTTTTCGTATTTTCCTTTATAAAACATTGATACATTGTGCGTAATTGTTAAGCAGGATAATCACAATTAGAATCATACATGCTATGCTACCCATCTTTTATAAAGGAAAGTATGAAAAAAACCAAAAAATTGAAAAACAAAAAATGCCATAACGCATTCATTTTTCAACCGATTTCGTTGGTTTTTCCCGAAGTGACCCAAAGAAACCAAAGGTATTTTCGTCTTCTATGGACTCCCACAAAACCGAATTTGTGCATCAGAAATCCTGCAAAAAATGTTGTCCACTTTTGTATCACAGTGTTATCGAAAGCTTACTTGCAAATAATAAATTAAATATTATAAAATAAGAAATAAATTATACTGTTTGGTATCTTCTAAATAGCCTAGACCTCGATCAATCACCATAACTATATAACCATAAGCTTAAAAGTGGTTAAAATAACTATTTGTCAATCACTTTTAAAAAAATATACCTTTTTCGAAAGATATTAGTCACGCATTTGCCGTTATAAAATAAAAAATAGTACATCAGAACATCTGCAATTTTTTTCAACTTTTGTATAACAGTATAATTTTTAAAAAAAATTTGAAGGATCTAGGGGCAGCTGCTTATTTCTTTTAAAACTTGTGAAATTTGCGAATGGTGCTTTTTTGCTAGTAGTCGGCACCATTTTCCAATATTCGGCATCACATGTTCCAATAGTCGGCACATTGTATTTTAGTATATAAATGTTCGTTTTTTCAGTTTAAATAACAAAAAGCATACTTTTACACAAATAATACATATTTTAACCGATATTGCTTTTAAAAAGTAAATAAAATAAAGATTTTGTTAACATTTGGAAATCATTTAAAATTGTTCGTTTTAGATTTGCTTTTAACATAAACTAAGGGGTCGATTACACTGTACAACACACAAAAAAATTACAAGATAATTCGGCCAGATTATGAAAGAGGACCGAAAAAAAGAAGACACGTGTATCGGTGTTTTGAAAGTTTACGTCGAGAAGTAACTTAAATAGGCGTGGCAAGTTCCGCCCATTTCTACAGGTTTTGAAATATTCGACATCAGATTCCTTGGAATCCTTGCATTTTAGGTATAAAGTGTCTTTGACAATATTACTGACAACAATGCGGGGTATCTTTTTATGAAAAAATTAACTCTCATGCGAGTCAATAAGGGGGTCTTTTTGGTCCATTTTTTTCAAAAACGTTTAAAAAGCCCTTTAAAATGAGATCGTATCAGATCAAAATATTCTACAAAATTATTTGTCATAAAATTTTACTATAGGTCCCCGAATTCACCAAAACTCTAAATCGTACCTAAACGCCAGGAATCTGCCAAAAGCGAAATCACGTTTTAGGGTTAATGTTGTACTTTATCTGAGTTTTTTAAGTTTTGTCCCACAAAACTTCATTCTAGATTGAAGACGTCAAAGACAAAAATATTCTCCATCAAATTTCAATATAAGTCACGGAATAAATGAAATATCTATATACAATATATATCAAGAAAATATATACATCAAATTTGCCAACAAAACACCCAAATATTTTTTGAAAGTAACATGAAATTTAGATCTAGACGAAATATGTAAAAAGAAAAAGTATTCTACACAAAATTTCACTATAAGTCCCGGAACAAACTATATATCTAAGTAAAATACTTTGCTAAGAAAATGACGTTACAAAATTAGATATTATAGGTAGAAATTATTTGTTAAACTTTTAGACTCTTAATAAAAATTTATTCCATACTGAGTCAAAATCTCCTAATATACTTCACTTTTTGGGGATTGTGTCAAAAGAAGAAATATTCCAAATCAAATTTCATTATGAGTCTCTGAATAAAAGAAATTTGAAGCTATACTATTTAACATCACCCAAAGCTTTCGTTTTTTATATATGATTTAGGGCCATATTCTACCGTTTTTACTCACATTTTCGTTATCTGCGGTCAGAAAATATATTTTATTGATGTATAAATTCTTTCAGAAGATTATGTGTCCTCGATCCCAACTGTTTTTGAAATATCTATGGTGAATATATATAGGGAAAATATTGACAACCCAGATCGGACTTTGTAAAATTACGTATTTTAGTACTATAAACTAAAATAAAGTCATCAGGATAAGTCGTAGGTTCCTCATATTGTATGTGAAAATTCGGGGGTAGTCTACGGATATTGTCCAGTGAATATATGTCTGCCATACGAGTCCTAACATCCATGATTTTGGCATGGTCCTAAATACTATAATGATGACAGCTACTTCTGCTGTGATAAAATTGACTTTGCAAATAAATTTACAAAGTATAGTTTGAAAGGTGCCGGATAACTAGATCATATCGACGCCTCCAAACAATAGTATGCTAAGTCGACTTAGCATGTTTTCAAGTTCTTTACATTTTCATGTTTAACGTCCTTTAACTTAAATTCTGTCAAATTTTGGTAATGATCGGACAATCCGAACAGAAGTTATAAACAAATATTTACTTAGCATAGTACTGAAGGTCAAAGAAATTTCCAAACTTTTAGAGCTTGTCCTGCAAAACTCGCTTTTCAGAATTAGCAAACTATTATTTGGAGGTGTCGAACGCCCTTTCCCTTAAATTCTGTCTAATTTTGGTAATGATCGGTCAATCCGAACAGAAGTTATAAACAAATATTGACTTAGCATAGTACAGAAGTTCAAAAAAATGTTCAAACTTTGAGACCTTCTCCTGCAAAACTCTCTTTTTAGACTTAGCATACTATTATTTGGAGGTGTCGATATGCAACTGTTTGTTAGTAGTAGTGTATACATTTGTATGAAATATTTACAAAACTTATAGGTATAAAGTATGAGGTGTTATATTTTAAGGTCTTCATGTTTTGCAAGAGAGACATGTATTTTTGAAATCATGTCCTTTCGTGAACAGTCAAGAATTTTGTGGAGAGGACCATTAATTTTAGAGGTACTGCATTCACATAAGATATGAACTACCGAAAGTGCAGTGTTACAGAAATTACATAAAGCAGGATCACAATGTTCATAATAGTGTTTGGTATTAAATATAGTTTTATTTACTCTGAGCCGAGCTAATGTTATACAATTTGCTCTGGAAAGTGATTTTTGATAATCAGGTCTAGTGATGGAAGGGTTTATGGATCTAAGGAAGCTTTCACTTTGATTCCAGTTTTCAATGTTAATATTTGTTCTTATTGAGTTGTATTGTGCTGTAATTGCAATAGGAAAACATGGTACATTACAAAGATCAGCTTGAAACAGTGCCTGTTTGGCTGATTCATCAGCATGTTCATTCCCATTAATTCCTATGTGGGAAGGGATCCACATAATTCTTATGTTGTCGACACATATATGGGGCAAAGCATAGTCAAAAACTTCTTTGCGGTTATTTGTTAATGCCTTGAGAGCACTGAGACTGTCAGTACAGATCAGCGTTCTCCCCGACAGATTTAAAGCGAGTGTCATAGCTTTGATGACAGCTGCCAGCTCCGCGGTGAAGATACCAACTCTGTCTGGCAGTCTACGAGCACAAATCGTTTCATAGACCGAGGTGGATATTTCTTTTACAATAGCAATTTCCGAAATAATAGCATTAAAGGAGCCATCGGTGTACAAACTCGTCTGAGGGCTGTAAGAGGAATCCTATCAGCTAAGAGAGCCCTGAACACCGATGGGTTTGTTTTGTCCTTATTGTAAGCGCAAAGGCTTAAATCTATGGACGGCAGATTGAAATGAGAATTTGAAGGTGGTTGTTCTGGAATTGTTATATTATGGTTTGTTAAAATTTTTCAAATATTTCCAATCCCAGAGGAATGTCGATTTAGTAGAGAGATTCGGTTCCAGAAATTTTTGTGCAGACCATCGCATTTCAATGTTATTGCTTTGGATGCAAGACTATTGGAACGTTTTTCTAATAGTTCGTGGAAGCTAGTAAAGCGGCCTTCAATTCTTAAAGAGTCAATTGGGGTTGCTCTTAAAAGGCCAGTTGCTGTTCTGTAGCATTTATTAGTTGCTGTATCAATTTTTTTCACATTTGATTTGGACGTCCATCCGTATATTGTAATGCCATGAGATAATGTTCCGATTACTAGAGACCTACATATGTTCAAGGCTGTCTCAATATGAGGACCTTTTTTCTTGGAGCATATTAATCTGAGTAAATTATTAATTTTGTTCAATTTCGAAACAATGTATGTGATATGTTCGCTCAACAGCATATTTTTTGTAAAAATGATTCCAAGGATTTTCATATTGGAAGAGAGTGTTATTGTACAGTTTTGTAGAAGGATAGAGTCCTCCTGACAACGCCTTTGTCTACAAACATGTAACATTTCAGTTTTCTCATGAGGGATAACGGCTCCTACATTGTTTCGTCCAATCCTGTAAATTGGTTTCGAAGCTCAGACAACTTTCTTGAACTTCCGAGGGTGTACAAGAAGAAATTGCAAAAATGTTGTCAGCATATATTCCTATGTAGTCTATATTGAGATTTTCTTGCAAAGTCCTACCCAGTGAGTTGACGTATATGTTAAATAGAATTACGGAGAGGGGGGAACCTTGGGGAATCCCATTGTTGATGTTAAATGAGCGGGAGTAAAACCCATCTACTTTTACTATAATTCGGCGGTTGTTTAAAAACGATTTAATCAGATATAAGGTTTTATAGTTTAATCCCCATTGTTTCACTGTTGGCTGAAATGACAACAGAATGTTTTCTCATGGACAGGTTTCTTCGGAGTACTTCTTCGAGTTGATGCCCTATACTATGGACTCCATGTCCAGGTAGGAAAGCATGTCGCAAGTTAGAAAACTTATGTTTTGTGTGTTGAAAGAAACGACGTGCAATGATTTTCTCAAGAATTTTGGAGAGTATAGACAATAGAGATATTGGTCTATAACTCTCTACTTGAGACATATTTTTCTGGGTTTTGGTATTGGAGATAGGATGGCTGTTTTCCATGCATGTGGAAAATTCTCTGAAGAAATGATAAGGTTGTAAAGGTTACAAAGACGCTTTCTTATGACAAAAGGGGCGTTTCTTACCATCGGATAGGACAGTTTATCCCATGATGGAGTGCTGCCTTTTAATGTTTTTAGTGTCTGATCGAGTTCTATGACATTAATTGTTTCCGTTATTTGAGGGAAAGTGTTGGTTTCTGAAAGAGTTGATATGTCAAAATTATACTTTGAGGTAATTACATTTGGGCTAAATGCATCATCAGAGCACAAAGAACTCCAATAGGAGCCGAACTCCGATGCTATTTCACTTGGGTTTGTTAAAATGATAATTTGGAAGTTCTCAGATTACCAATTCGATTCCCGAGGATCCTAGCATCTAAGAAGGGATTCAATGAATTTAGGAAATTTGCCCATACTTCCATCTTGGCTAATTTACATACCCTTTTCACCATTGCACATTTGCTTCTATAAATACAACCATTCTCTTGAGTACGACGTCTTTTACATTTTTTCCATTTCTTTCGTAAATTAATCTAGCAATGGATCTGTTGAACCATATAGGAACATTTTTCTTAGAAGGTTTTTTGCTTATTGGTATGGACTCGTTTGCTGCTTTACGGAAAAGTCGGCCAATTTGAGCGGCTTCTCTGTTAGCTTCCTGGGATTCTGGAAAGGATGAGTTGAATGATGTTAGTTTGGATTGAAACAATTTCCAATCCGCGTTTTTTAGAATAAATTTAGGAATAAATTGTTTCTCTTGTGTATGGTTATTGCTAGAAATTAGGATAGGGTAGTGTTCACCCACTTCAGGCATGTCCAGACGGGACCATGTCAAATTGGGGGCAATGTCAGAACTGGCCATTGAAACGTCTATGGCTGTGAAGGTATTACGTGAACTAAATAGCGTTGGAGAGCCGTCATTAAGTATGACAAGGCCCCTGTCTTCTGCCAAATCAGTTTCCTGTAGGAGAATCAGAAGAGGATCCCCAGACAGAGCTATGAGCGTTAAGATCTCCAATAATCATATGATGATTGTCATCAGAGTGATCAATTTGATTGATCAGATCTCGATTTATAGCTATTTCATGTTCTTTATAAATGTTTGTGATTGTAAGAGTACAACCAGCATCTATTTTAATGGTTTGGAAAAGAAGATTTCCAGAGGATTTGATATGAGACAAAACATTAATATTATTTTTGACTAGCAGAGCAATGCCTGCCTTTGCATATGTGTAGTTCTTATTGTGTTGCAATACCTTGTAACCGGAAAGATGAAAAAATTCGACATTTTTTTCAACTACGTGGGTCTCTTGTAGGTCTATTACATCTGGTTTATGTTTTGCTACTAGAATTTCCAAGGCGTATTTATGGTTAAATAGCCTTGGATATTCCATTGTAATAATTTTAAGAGGGGGTTAGACATACTATATATATAAAAAAGATTAATTACGAGTTTTTAAGATGTTGTGTTAGTAGAGTTTTTCGTTGTGCATCTGTATGTTTCTGGGGGAATTATGACGTTTAGATCTGGGAATTTTGTGAAGATTTGACTGCATAGTGATAGTTCAGTTGATTGATGAGTTGAGCGTGTAGGTGTTGATGATGTTCCTTGAGGATATGAGGAATCAGTTTGCATACTTGTTTCATCGGTGGTGTTAGATGTGATTTCGTTTGAGATTGCGTTTTCAGGTGATTGTTCTGAGTTTTGATGATGTTGTGGATTTTGTGTGGTTTGTTTTTGTAGTGTTGAGAGATTGTCTTGAGAAGTTGGATCATTTTCCAATGTTTCTTTTGTTTGTGAAAGGTCGAAGGAAGGTGTTGAATTTTGGGATGGTGTTGATGATGAGTTGGTTGTTGTTTGACTATTGGCAGCTGTTGGTACTGGGAGGGTGCTATTATTGTTGACAACTTGTGCAAAAGTTGATTTTTTGGTTTGTGGGGTGATTAGATGAGCATTTGGGTTGGAGTTGAATATTTTCCAAGCTTCCCGAACGGTACAGCGGTTGTAAATTTTAATTTTATTTACTGATTTGTTTTTTAAGAAACTAGAGCATTTAGGATCATTGGAAGTGTGTGTATCTATTTCACAATTAACACAGAACTTTCTGGTACAGGTGTCGTGTGGAGGTGGAAAAGCACATTCCGAACAGAGTGCGGTACGTTTGCAATAGTTCTTGGTATGGCCAAGTTTTTGGCAGTTTCTGCATTTAAGGGGGTTTGGAATATATTCATGAACAGTGCATTGAGTGTAACCAATTTTAAGGCGTGAAGGACGGTGGATTTTGTTGAATCTTATGACAGCTGCTCCTGTGTCTACTTCTTTACCATACTCAGTTTTCTTAATTTTCTTTAGGTTAGCAATGAGTCCTGGGTATTTGAAGTTTATCTCGTTAATTAACTCTTCTTCGGTATAGTTTGTTATTTTTTCATAATATATTTTTCCATATGAATAGTTAAGTGAGTTATGTAGGGAGATTTTGACACTAACAACGTCAGTGTATTTGGCGGAGATGAATTTTTCTGCGGCCTTTAAATTGTTTGCCTTTATGAGCAAGTCACCACTTTTAAGTTCCATGATAGAACACTGAACTGGTTATGGTTGGGGGGATGAACCCCGTTCATCTTTAAATTATTTTCAAAAACTTCTTCGGTAGTGTATTAATTAAACACGTGTATCGAAAAAAAATAATAAACGGTATTTTTTGAACACAGACAGACGAATGTGTTGTTGTTGTACAACTAGCCTTCGATAAGCGGTAAGCCAAACAGAGTAAGAACGATGTTTACACGGCGATTGCCCAGTCAAGGCTGTGGTTTTCCCTATATATATTCACCATAGATATTTCAAAAACAGTTGGGATCGAGGACACATAATCTTCTGAAAGAATTTATTATGAAAAAACATCAATAAAATATATTTTCTGACCGCAGATAACGAAAATGTGAATAAAAACGGTAGAATATTGCCCTAAGTCATATATAAAAAACGAAAGCTTTGGGTGATGTTAAATAGTATAGCTTCAAATTTCTTTTATTCAGAGACTCATAATGAAACTTGATTTGGAATATTTCTTCTTTTGACACAATCCCCAAAAAGTGAAGTATATTAGGAGATTTTGACTCAGTATGGAATAAATTTTAATTAAGAGTCTAAAAGTTTAACAAATAATTTCTACCTATAATATCTAATTTTGTAACGTCATTTTCTTAGCAAAGAATTTTACTTAGATATATGTATAGTTTGTTCCGGGACTTATAGTGAAATTTTGTGTAGAATATTTCTTCTTTTAACATATTTCCTATAGAACTAACTTTCATGTTACTTTCATGCACCAACCCGAAAAAAGAACAAAACTAATTTATTCAAAAAATATTTGTTTTATTCAAAAAAATGTTGTTGACAACATTGATGTATATATTTTCTTGATATATATTGTAAATAGATATTTCATTTATTCCGCGACTTATATTGAAATTTGATGGAGAATATTTTTGTCTTTGACGTCTTCTATCTAGAATGAAGTTTTGTGGGACAAAACTTAATAAACTCAGATAAAGTACAAGATTAACCCTAAAATGTGATTTCGCTTTTGGCAGATTCCTGGCGTTTAGGTACGATTTAGAGTTTTGGTGTATTCGGGGACCTATAGTAAAATTTTATGACAAATAATTTTGTAGAATATTTTGATCTGATCTCATTTTAAAGGACTTTTTAAACGCTTTTGAAAAAATGAACCAAAAAGACCCCTTTATTGACTCGCATGAGGGTTAATTTTTTCATAAAAAGATACCCCGCATTGTTGTCAGTAATATTGCCAAAGACACTTTATACCTAAAATGCAAGGATTCCAAGGAATCTGATGTCGAATATTTCAAAACCTGTAGAAATGGGCGGAACTTGCCACGCCTACTTAGGTTACTTCTCGACGTAAACTTTCAAAACGCCGATACACGTGTCTTCTTTTTTTCGGTCCTCTTTCATAATCTGTGCGGGGTTTATTGTAATTTTTAAAAAAGTTCAATTTTGTTGTACAGTGTTATCGATAGCAATTATCGTTGAGTGGAATTATCAGTTGTCAAAATTACTTTATGTATGGCAACCTTCAACTGAAGTTGCGAATCTCAGTTGACGAACCGGCTATTTTCAGCAATCAGTTATTTTCAGTTGCAGTGAATATTTTCGAAGAAACAAGAAGTAAAATTGAAAGGAAAAAATATTTCCTTAACAATTGTTGATTATTTGCATGATTAATTATTTTTTTGTATCAAAAAATATGGTGAATATAACAATAAAACAACAGTTTGAAATATTAATTGATAAATTGAGTGCAAATCCAATGTGCACCAGGGAATTTCGTTTTTGAATAAAAATGATTTCAGAGGACTTTTAGAAACTTTCCTCCGCAAAAAATTTCAACGCAGCGCACACTTTTAAAATATGGGGTATTGCTGTTGATCTGTAACTTACTTTGAAGTCATCCTTTCCACAATGTAAACTACGGCATCCTTTTCAATCAATGATGAACACGAAGAGAGCATTTGTATGGTGAATCGTACGAACACGTAAAGGCGAGTGCTCAATTTGTTCATCTATGTATGTTTTCAATCGAAAATACGCCTTAAACCTAAAATAATTTACTACTGATTATGCAGATCTTTCCAACATGAGCTTCAACTTACAATGCAGATGACAATTCCAATGGATTCGACTTGTCCCTCAAATTTCTTTTAATAGATGTCATGTCCTGTACATTTTCTTTATCATCAAAAAATAATTCCACTGAACTTATCATTTTAAAATAGTTTTTTTTTTGTGTATTGTGCCTTTTGTATTAATACTAGCTGAACCCAGTGCGCTTCGCTACCCCGACTAAGGTATAATATAGTTTGACACATTTGTTTGACACAATTTTCTTCCAAATTTCATTAAAATCGGGTATACATAGCGTGTTTGGTGCATCAAATACATGAAATCGGACGAAAATATATATGGGAGCTATATCCAAATCTAAACCAATTTGGATATAATTTGGCACACTAATTTCTATATCGAATTCCGTCACACACTCCAAATTTCATTGAAATCGAAGATATATAGAGTGTTTCGTGGACCAAATACCTACAATCGGACGAAAATTTATATGGAAGCTATATCCAAATCTGAGCCGATTTCAATATAACTTGGAAAATTTATTTCTAGACCAAATTCATTTACACATCCAAAATTTGGAGATGGCAAAAGATACCATTATATAGATATTTGCATACAAAATCTAAATTTTTGGAGGTATCTCCGATTCTGTTGCTATATCTCCGGATCAACGCGGAATTTCAAAACTTTTTATAGCCTATGTAACTTTCAGACCATGTAGTAATATACTCTGAAAATTTGAGGAAAATCGGTTCAGCGGTTTTTGAGTCCATAAACTTCAAACAAACAAATAAACAAACAAACAAACAAACAAACGTACAAACATTTTTCTACTTTATATATATACATAGATAAAGTTTGAAAAAACACTGATTGTTCAACTCTGTTTCACAAATTGTCTAAGAAAATGAATTCTTTATATGAATTATAAATATTTGAATTTCCGTTAGAATTAGGTTCCAAACATAAATCACTTTCAATCTGGTAACGTTTTACTTATGAATTAAAAAGCTTTCACTCATTCCTTTAAATGCTACCATTTGTATCTAATTCCATTTGTTCCATGTATTACCATTTAAACAAAATGTCTTCGACACCAAACCATAATGTATGATAGCCATTTCACTAGGATAAAAACAGTAGTTGCGTTAAGAACACAAATAAAACCTTATTTTGCTCAACCGCATACACTTAACCTTAAAGAAAAACCTGCCTTTATTTACTTCAATTACATCCATGGGAGTTGCCACCGTTGTCAGAAGAAACTATACAGTCCACTCCACTCTTGGCCAACGTCCACGAATGTTCACTGATCGATAACACGTTTATCGACAACCCAGCTGAGTTGACATCAATAATACAACATTTCATCTCAGTTGTGCTGACAATTGACAACGCAACTCAAGTTTAGTGGCAATGCATAATCGACCCCTAAATTTTTTAAGTTTTGCCTTTTTAGGGCGAAGGCCATTATTTGAAATGTCACATACCAAATAATTGTGCATCATAAAAGTAGAAAATTATAAATATATTGTTTAAATAAATTAGTTGGCGCCATGGCAGAAACACCAGGTAGTGGTATCACACCAGCGGATCGAACATGAAAAGTCAAATCCCTTTATAAAAAAATATTTTTGTTGTAATTTCCCCAACAACATAAAGAAAGTTTTGACATAACATATTCAAAATTTTACGATGCCACTACCTGGGTAATTGTGCCATGGTTGCCGCTATAGTCGGCAACTATTACCCAATTTCCGGCAGGCCACAAATGTACGCACTTCAAACCATGCCTAACATTGCCTAAAAACACTAAAACTCATTATTTTAATCAAGCTATTTTTATTAATTAGACTTTAAAATGTTTATTTAACATTTCTGTACAATTTTGAGCTAAAAATGAGGGACAAATCGCGTGTTTTTCACCCCATGCCGACTTCTGACAAACTTTACATTTTGTTGTCCCTAAAGTCGGCATCGGCAAAAATGCTAGAATTAAAATAATTTTTTAATAATTTATTTTTCTAAAGTGTTCTTTAGAAGCTCAATGAAATTTTACACAGTGTTAGTCTTATGCCAGACTATGAAAATTTTCATGTACGTGAAAATGAGTTTATAGGCAAGAGGTGTGAAGGGGGTGAAACTCTGTACACAAGGTTCTGTAATCTGAAATTATTCTTTGTGTTTAAATTCGTAACTCTCAAACCAATGTAAAGCAAGGGAAATATCAAAATTTTCATTTGATTTCATATACGTGTGTGGATGTCAATGAAACTTTTGAAGAAAATGACAGAGTTTTCAATGAAAATTCAAAATTTCAACAAAAACAATATTGTTGAAACATTTTTAATATCATTTCCATATTTTGTTATAATTATAAGTTATTTGAATTCCAATACGAAAGGTGCCGACTACTGGTACATGCCGAAGTTAGGAGCACTTACCCTAGTAGGATTAAAGAACGCGCGATTACGCACAATTCGTTGTGTATATTGACTATGTAGTCTATACAGCATAATAGTAATCTACTGTCAAACGCCAAACATTTGTGCGATATTTTTTCCAAAAAAAACCTATCTTTTTGGGTACAGTTTATACAGTATCCTTTTGATTGTACTGGGACCCCAAGGTATTTTATTATACCCTCCACCATAGTATGGAGGGTATGTTAAGTTTGTCATTCTGTTTGTAACACATCGAACTAATCATTTGCGACCCTATAAAGTATATATATTCTTGATCAGGATAAAATTCTAAGACGATCTAGCCATGTCCGTCTGTCCGTCTGTCCGTCTGTTGTAATCACTCTAGCGTCCGCAATAATTGAGATAGAGTGCTGAAATTTTGCACCCGAGGGTCTTTTTTCCATAGGCAGGTCAAGTTCGAAGATGGGCTATATCGGTCCACTTTTTGGTATAGCCCCCATATAACGGTACCTCCGGATTTGAGGTATTTTGACGTTCTTCGCCACATTTGCAGACCGAATTAGCTATAATTTGGCACTTAGGGTTCCTAGTGATCAACAAACTTATATCCCAAAGGATATGGGCATAGGTCCATGTTTTGGTATAGTCCCCATATAACGGTACCTCCCGATTTTCGGTATTTTGAGAATTTTAGCCACAATTTTTAACCGAACTATCTGCAATTTGACATTTGAGGTACTCAGTGGTTATGAAACATCTCCACGAAACATCGTCAACATAGGTCTATGTTTTGGTATAGCCCCCATATAACGGTACCTCCCGATTTTCGGTATTTTGAGAATTTTAGCTAAAATTTTTAACCGAACTAGCTGTAATTTGCCATTTGAGGTTCTCAGTGGTCATGAAATATCTCCACCAAGCATCGTCAACATAGGTCCATGTTTTGGTATAGCTCCCATATAACGGTACCTCCCGATTTTCGGTATTTGGAGATTTTTAGCCACAATTTGTAACCGAAATATCTGCAATTTGACATTTGAGGTTCTCAGTGGTCATGAAACATCTCCACCAAACATCGTCAACATAGGTCCATGGTTTGGTATAGCCCCCATATAACGGTATCTCCCGATTTTCGGTATTTTGAGAATTTTAGCTGCAATTTTGGACCGAACTAGCTGTAATGATCGGTATTTTGAGAATTTTAGCTACAACTTTGTCTATTCAAAAATAATCGTCAATATAGGTCCATGTTTTGGTATAGCTCCCATATAACGGTACCTCCCGATTTTCGGTATTTTGAGAATTTTAGCCACAATTTTTAACCGAACTATCTGCAATTTGACATTTGAGGTACTCAGTGGTTATGAAACATCTCCACGAAACATCGTCAACATAGGTCTATGTTTTGGTATAGCCCCCATATAACGGTACCTCCCGATTTTCGGTATTTTGAGAATTTTAGCCACAATTTGTAACCGAAATATCTGCAATTTGACATTTGAGTTTCTCAGTGGTCATGAAACATCTCCACCAAACATCGTCAACATAGGTCCATGTTTTGGTATAGCCCCCATATAACGGTACCTCCCGATTTTCGATATTTTGAGAATTTTAGCTAAAAATTTTAACCGAACTTGCTGTAATTTGCCATTTGAGGTTCTCAGTTGTCATGAAATATCTCCGCAAAGCATCGTCAACATAGGTCCATGTTTTGGTATAGCTCCCATATAACGGTACCTCCCGATTTTCGGTATTTTGAGAATTTTAGCCACAATTTGTAACCGAAATATCTGCAATTTGACATTTGAGGTTCTCAGTGGTCATGAAACATCTCCACCAAACATCGTCAACATAGGTCCATGGTTTGGTATAGCCCCCATATAACGGTATCTCCCGATTTTCGGTATTTTGAGAATTTTAGCTGCAATTTTGGACCGAACTAGCTGTAATGATCGGTATTTTGAGAATTTTAGCTACAACTTTGTCTATTCAAAAATAATCGTCAATATAGGTCCATGTTTTGGTATATCCCCCCATATAACTGTACCTCCCTTTCTTCACTAAAATTCGTCAACATGGGTCTATTTGTGAGGGTCTACATGGTTTTGATGAAACTACCCCCGATTTGACTCTTGATGTTCCCTGCAGCTATAAAACTTTTCCGCCAAAAAATTTAATGATAGGTTGACTCTTTGATATAGCCCCGTAGGTGGTACCTATCACCTAGCTGAACACATTTTTTTAGAGTAGATCAGATAACACTGTGCAACAAAATGGAGGTGAAAGCCTGGGGCACGGAAAATTCCTCTTGGGGAAGAAAGGCCTTGGTGAGTATATTATGAACCCCGAAGGACAGATCCGCCGTGAGTCGAACTTCCGCCTTATGGCTTGATGAAATTTTTGTTCGAGACCCTGTGGGCCATCAGGAATTAGCGTTATATCTTTGTTTACTCTTGCTTAAGTGCTCTACAAAAACAACAAACAAAGATATAATGCTAATTCATGATGGCTTACAGGGTCTCTTGCAATAACTTCATCACGCCATAACGCGGAAGTTCGAATCACGGCGCATCTGTCCTTCGGGGTTTTTAATATACACACACCAAGGGCTTTCATCTCCAAAAGGAATTATCTCTGTCCCAACATTTGTGTTTACAGTGTAATTTAAGCAATAGCGGGAGGCAGTAGAAGTCTAACCATTATCGAAAAGTTGTTCCACCTAAAATTGTAAAAGGACCCTAATTATTCCATTTTAATTAAGACTATTTTATGGTGGAGGGTATAAAAAGTTCGGCCCGGCCGAACTTAACGACTTTTTACTTGTTATCTCTGTTACGATAGAGACAATTTGTGGTATGAGAGGAAACAGTGGTTCTCTACTCAAAACCCATTATACATATATTAGGCAGTAAGTCTGTCATCTAGCAGACAATTTATTGAAATTTGCATCAGGGGAAAGGTCAGTAGTTCTATTTCCATATGTAGGCTACTTTGACGGTATATGCCCTCCAGAAATTAAAATATTGACTAAAAATAAAATGTTTATATTTTTCATACAAAATTAATGGTCCATTTCACCCGCTGAATAATATCAGATTACCATCCATTTTGTAGGCATATTCTTTGACCTAAACTCTTTCCTTGTGCAAAATTTTGTGAATACATATTGAGCTATAAGTGCGACCTCTAACGTGGTTGTGACTACACCGCGACTACATGGGTAATGAAAGAACAGATGAATTAGCTAGACGTGGATCGCAGTCTACAGATCTAGCAATCTCTGACTCCATCAAACCACCCATTTGTCACTTTTTCCAAAGAATTGAAACGTTCTCTGACGAAAGAGCCAGTGAATTATAGCAAAATGAATGAATGGAATTATATTTATACCCTATACCACAATGTGGAAAAGGGTATTATAAGTTTGTTTTGGTAAAAATTCATGTAACACCGCGAAATATGTGGTATACCATTCTTCATATCTCGACGAGATAAAGCGATTTTGAGATGTGTGTCCGTCCGTCCGTCCGTCTGTCCATTATAAATTGTAAACACGCTCCAGGCCGCAATTATGGACCGATCGTCACGAAATTTTGTATGGAGGTCGGGTTCAGATCAGAATAGATCCCTATTCTTATTGGTGATGATCGTATAAATATTAAGCGGGTGAAATGGACCAAAAACATAATATTTATCCAATTTCTAGCAGCTCTGTAGGTCTCAGTAATAGTCCGATCAACGCGTAATTTTAAACAAGGTAAGAGTATATCACAAAGGAGAAGCTTGCAAATTGAGATGGCGATCGGATAATATTTAGAGGTTTAAATGGACCAAAACTTTTGTGTGAAAATTGTGAAAATTTTTAATAAACAGCTTATATCTTAATTCCTGGAAAAGACATTCCGGACAGGTGAGATATACTTGAAAGTGGAACGCTTGACCTTTCAATTGATGAAAATTATGTTGGTGTGCATGATCAGATAACAGAGTTACAGCCTAATATATCCCGTTATTTGTTTGTAGTGTAATAATAAACTCGCTAGAAGTCGCAATTATACATCAATAGTCACGAGTAAGTGTATAGGTCGAAAAATATGCCTACAATTTTGAATGATGATCTGATATTCTTTAGCGGGTGAAATGGACCATTACTTTTGTATGAAAAATATAAAAATTTTATTTTTGGTCGATATTTTAATTCCTTGAGGACATATATATTTCGCAAAGTAGCCTTCATATGGAAAAAAACAACTGACCTTTCCTCTGATGTAAATTGCAATAAAGTGTTTGCTAGATAACGGGCCTACTGCCTGATATATAATGGGTTCTGTGTAGAGAACCACATTTTTATCCCATGCTACATATTGCCTCTCCAAAAGTTTATGTAACACCACGAAATATTCGTCCTAGACCCCTTATTTGGTATGCCTAAATTCATATCTCGACGAGATAAAGCGATTTAGCGATGTGTGTCCGTCCATTAAAAATTGTAAACAGGCTTAAGGCCGCAATTACGGACCGATTGTAACAAATTTTTTAAGGAGGTTGGGTTCGGGCCATATTAGAAATGATTAGTTTTTGGAGATGATCGTGAAATGTTCAGGGGATGAAATGGACCAAAAACAAAATTTTAACCAATTTTGTAGCGGCTCTGTAGGTCAAAATAATAACCCGCAAAACTTTAAACAAAGTTTGAGTTTATGATGAAGAAGAAGCGTACAAACCAACGTGAAGATCAGATAATACTTAGCGGGTTAAATGGACTGAATTTTTGTGTGAAATTGGTAAAAATTTCAATAACGTAGCGGTTGAACAACGGAAGTAGTAGTAGTACTACATAAGTGTGAACTAAATTTTCCTTTCCTGCTACAAAAATGTCTTTGCCATGCTAGATAACTTTTTGGTTTTGGTCATAAGTATTATATATTACATCTCTGATATTTGATAATTTAATTTTCACAATTATTGAAAAGAAGTTCCGTGGAGAGCGATTGTCCAGGGATAGTGGTATAGGGTATCCCATGGTCGGCTCCTTCCGACTATAGACTTTTCGTACTTGTTTTATTTTGTTTATGACTCATTTAATTTAACACAACAACATTTAACACAATCTCTGATTTTATTAACGTTTGACATAAATTGAGTTATGCTTATGAACTGATATTTTTTCATTCTTTCTATTTGAGAGTAGCTGAATTTTTTTTCATAAATTATCATTGTAAATGAATTAATTAAATTATATTTCTAATTATAAATTTTAAAACCAGAGTAGATGTCATTCAAATCAATTTATTTGTATACCCTCATCATTTATGCTAACGAGGGTATATACACTTTCATACGGGCAAAATGTGTCTCATCGAAATAATGGTTTTAGACCCCAAGTATATTTGGACGAAATGTGTTTCCGACTATTTGGAGTCGATTGAGCAATGTCCGTCCGTCTGTCTGGCTGGCTGGGGCGCACGATAACTCTCGAAGGGATAAACCGATTCTGTTTAAATTTTGGCTTTCGTAATATTTTACCCAAACTTTGTTTAAGTTCGAAGATGGGTTATATCGGTCCACTCCTTCCAGTACCTCCTCCACAATAGTTCGAAAATGTTCGGAAAATTTGTGCGCACGATAACTCTTGAAGGGAGTAACCGATTTGGTCCATACTTTGTCCATCGTGAAATGTGTACCAGACTTACATAAGGTTTTAATATTGACCCAATCGCTCCACTCCTTCGGGTACCTCCCACACAAAATTTCGGAAAGGTTCAGTTTAGGGCCATCTCTCGAATCGCTTTGATTTTTGTTTTAGCAACTTGTATTCACTGCCCTCCATACGACGGTACAAGTTTCATCAGGGGCTAGTCCATACTTCCTGAGAAAATAGCCTAATAGTTTCAAAAACCCCCTATGACACCGTGTGAGGTGGTTGGAGCGCAAGATAACTCTCAAACGGATCAGCCGATTCGGTGCAAAATTTGGTTTACTAACACTGTGCAACACTAAAAATGCAAACAACTTCTAGTATGCATTTTTTTAAAGTACATATTTAGACTACAAAAACCCTAGTAGGGTTTTGTCCTGTCAGATCCAGTTCGGATTTTATGGCCTCATCTAAACCGGGCTAAATCTACACTTTTTGCATTTACCAGACCTTTATCTCAGAAACGAATAGGAATTTGGCCTTGGTGTCTTTAGCAATATTATAGCCCTATACTAGTAGAACTTATCTTTTGAAAAAACCACATAAGAAAAACTCCATCTAGGGCATCAATCTATAAAACGTAGAAAATTTTACATAATTGCTGAAATTCTGGTCAGTATCGGCTAAACTATTGAGAGTTGTATCAAGTAAACTTTTTCTTCCAAATAAAGTTCTCAACAATTCTTTAGAATATTCCGAAACTCTAAAATGCTTACTTCATGTTGTTTCAGCGGTATTTTGCATCATATCTTTTACAACACGTATTTCAAACACAGTTCACACGAACAGATTATTCTCGAATTTCGGATTTCAGTACATTATTGACATTTTTATTAAATCGTCGTTGAAAAATGTACTGAAAACAACGGCATAGAGGCATTTAACAACAATGACATGAAGAGTAGTGTATTACATTCCAGGAAATATTTTTCCAAGAGAAAATGTTCAGAAAAAATTAACGGTTTTGGAGATACGGTGCGAAATGTATAAAAATTGTAGAATTTTTGCATATATTTTGAAATTTGAGGCAATAAATGTAGTTTTTGAGTTCATTATTTCTCCAAATATTTTATTCTTGTCCTTATCTACAAATTTGCATCAGAGGCATGGGCGTAGCCAGCCATAGGCGCGGGGGGGCAACTGCCCCCCCCCCCCCCTAGAGCCTTCAAAATTTTTTGAAAAATTATAAAAAACTGCAGTTGTTCTGATATACATTTTTTTATTTTATAAGGGCAAATGGACGACTAATATCTTTGGAATAAGCTATATTTTTTTTAAAGCGGTTAACAAATGGTTGTGTTATAGTCATAGAAGTGTAGAAACTCATTAAAAATAGGAAAATGCTTTTCCTCGTGCTCTAGGCTGCTTAGAAGATACCATACATAATTTATTATTTGTAAGTAAACTTTGAATTCGGTTAAAAAATACATGAGATATGCAATTTTTATACCCTCCACCATAGAATGGAGGGTATATTAAGCTGGTTTTTCCGTTTGTAACGCATTGAAATACTTATTTACAACCCTATAAAGTATACATACAGTGGCACAGAAATGTATACTAACCCCCCACAAAAACGTGGTTTAGGCTAAATCTAAGCTAAATCGTGTTTTTATAGCAATCATTATGAACGGTTTTATTCAAGAAGGCATAGATACAATTCTTTAAAGTATGTTTGGACGATCTATGTCGCGTAGAAATATTACGATGAACGAAATAATTATTAAAGAATAGTATTGAGTCTTCTTTGGGCTTACAAAACTTTCCCCCGGAAATGTGTCAGTGCTGGTTCACGTTTTGTATTACCCATCATATAACGGTACCGCCCAATTTTTCAGGGTTTTCGCTACATTATCATATAGAAACAGAAGTAATTTAATACATATTTAGTCCTCTTTGGGCCTACTAAACTTCTATCTGTCAGTACTGGTCCATGTTTTATGTAGCCAAAATAGAACGGTACCTCCCGATTTTAGGGGTTTTCAGGATTATAGTCGTACTATCCTACAGAAATGGCTGAAATTTAATAATTAGGCTTCTATGGGGCTATAATAACTCTTCCTCCAAATTTGTCCATACATTTCCACGTTTTGATATAGCCACTGACATTTATGACAATTTCGAACAGTCAACTTTGCACATATGTAAAGTCCTGCTTCTGCATCTAAATCATCTTCTTTATATTTTGAGAAACGGTTTTATGTTTTGGCAATAATTCACCATGACTCCTCTTAAAATTTCATGTTTTTTTTAAATTTTTTAAAATTAATTTAAAAAAGTATCCAAAAATATAGACTTATAAAATGCACCCCTACCATTGAGGAGGAGAGGAAGTTTTCAAGGGACGAATTTTTTTTAAATTTGTTTAAAATTTTACCTTTTTCATCCATAATTTTTTTTACTATTCGAAAAATCGAACACCAAGTACGACGAAATGGGTAAAACAGATAAACAGAGACATCACGCATTCTTAGGGTATTCCGATTCAAATCGTCTTTTGGATAACGACATTACGTTATAAACAATGTCGTCTTAAGCGATTTCGTGTGTACGTTAAATTACATATTACTAACATAATCTAGGTATTCTATATGTATCTGTTAAGAAATTACTATGCTCGAACCGCAAGCGGATGTGCATCCAATGTCATGTGAACGAAAACTCTCGAAGGGAGCAATCGATTTGGTCCAAAATGTGCACATCGTATTACAATATTTCATCAAGTCGGATATAGTCCATATAAATCCAGCCCTTCATAATATTTATCCAATTTTCTAGCGGCTCTGTAGGTCTCAATAATAGTCCGATCAACGCGTAATTTTAAATAAGGTAAGAGTATACCACAAAGGAGAAACTTGCAATTTGAGATGGCGATCGGATAATATTTAGAGGGTTAAATGGACCAAAACTTTTGTGTGAAAATTTTTAATATAAAGCTTTATCTTAATTCCTGGAATTGACATTCCGAACAAGTGAGATATACTTGAAAGTGGAACGCTTGACCTTTCAATTGATGCCGGGGAAGAGTATAGGTCGAAAAAGATGCCTACAATTTTGAATGATGATCTGATATTCTTTAGCGGATGAAATGGACCATTACTTTTGTATGAAAAATATAAAAATTTTATTTTTGGTCGATATTTTAATTCCTTGAAGACATATATATTTCGCAAAGTAGCCTACATATGAGTGTTGCTAGATAACGGGCCTACTGCCTAATATATAATGGGTTCTGTGTAGAGAACCACATTTTTATCCCATGCTACATATTGTCTCTCCAAAAGTTTATGTAACACCACGAAATATTCGACCTAGGCTCTTTATTTGGTATGCCAAAATTCATATCTAGACGAGATAAAGCGATTTATGGATGTGTGTCCGTCGATTAAAAATTGTAAACAAGCTTAAGTCCGCAATTATGGACCGATTGTAACGAATTTTTTAAGGAGTTTGGGTTCGGGCCAGAATAGAAATGATTAGTTTTTACTGATGGTCGTGAAATGTTCAGGGAATGAAATGGACCAAAAACAAAATTTTAACCAATTTTGTAGCGGCTCAGTAGGTCAAAATAATAAGCCGCTAAATTTTAAACAAAGTTTGAGTTTATGATGAAGAAGAAGCGTACAAACCAACGTGAAGATTAGATAATACTTAGCGGGTTAAATGGACTGAAACTTTTGTGTGAAATTGGTAAAAATTTCAATAACGTAGCGGTTAAACAACGGAAATAGTAGTACTACATAAGTGGGTTTCATTACATTTTAGTTTGTGTGAACTAAATTTTCCTTTCCTGCTACAAAAATGTCTTTGTCATGCTAGATACCTTCTTGGTTTTGGGCATAATTATTATACATTACATCTCTGATATTTGATAATTAAATTATCACAATCATTGAAAAGAAGTTCCGTGGAGAGCGATTGTCCAGGGATAGAGGTATAGGGTATTCCATGGTCGGCTCCGTCCGACTATAGACTTTTCTTACTTGTTTTTATCATTATTTTCTATCTAAAATTAGCGAAATTCGGGCGGTACCTTTCTATGGGGGCCATATAAAAACGTGAACCTGTGCAGACAATTCTGCGTCGGAATATTTTATACTCCCAGCGTAGACTAAATGCCAAGTTTCAACTATCTGTCATTGTTCTGTTCGGACGTGTTTGAAACTCGCTCTGAAAAGTTCCTAAATAATTCGCTTTTTAAGCAATAATAAAATCAGTAATTGACTCTACAATAATCGCAGCAACCCGTGAAATCGAATAACCATTCGTTTTGTACACATATTGACGGCAAACGCAGTGAATTTGTGAAATTACCTACGACAATTGGCTGTAAATTTGCATTATATTTGTTTTTGTGAGTAAACAAAGCAAACAAAACAAAGTAAGCAAAACTACTCCTATACACATACACGAATAAACGTCACTCTGTCATCTGTTGTTGCTGTGTTATCATCACCGTCATTACTCGATCTGCTTCTTTCACCTGGTTGTTGAATTAGATAAACACTTCTCACCACAACACGACAATAATTACCATCCATTTGTTCACCACAATTTACGGTGGGCAAAAAAAATAATAATAATAAAATAAAACAAAAATAAAAAAAAAATAAAAAAATAAAATAAATAATATAATACATTTTCAACAATTCGAATAATTTTTACCAAGACAAAAAAATACAAATATGTCTTGTTCAAAGCCTAACTGTAAAATTGATCCTGCCAATTTTAAAGAGCCGATGTTGACATGTTGGATCTGCTTTTCCTGCTATCATGCTAGTTGTGTTGAACTTGCTGCTCGAACAGTGGACAACCTAAGAGAAGATAAAGGGCTTCATTGGTGCTGTAGACAATGTAAAATTTATGATGTGGAATTTTATTCATTCTTTAGGAAAACACGTACTGAATTTACTACATTACAAAATGATCTAATATCCATTACTGAAAAGTTTTCCAAGTATAAGGAGTTTTTTGATAAATCATCATGTTTAGAACAATTTCTTCAATCTCCTTCGGATACTCGTAAGAGAAAAAAAACATCTGATGTTTCTATGATTGATCCTGTCTCAACCCCTCAAATTATTATTCAAACTCCTTCAAAAACGCAATTACCAAATGGCACTGAAACCGCAATATCTGAAAAAAATGTATCTCAAACTCCATCGAGACCAAGTGATGCTATACCTTCTGGGTCAAATCAAATACCTGAACCAACTGCAACAAAAACGCCATTGAAACAAAAGCAACACCTCCCGCCATCAACTACTCCATATTTTACTCCCTCAAAATCGTTGAATAACACATTAAAAGTCGTACCTAATATGAAAACTATTTTTGCCGCCCGTTTTGCTTCTGAAACTACTCCTGAGCAAGTAACTGAATATGTTAAGTCCAAATTTAATCATGATATCGACATCCAAGTTTTCAAATTCAATTATGCAACGAAGAGAAGAAAAGTATCATTTAGGGTAATTGTCCCTGAAGAAATATTTGATACCGTTGTGAAGCCTGAATTCTGGCCATCGAAAGCAATAATTCTAGAGTATATCTACAAAGATCGCCCTACTGCTAAGTGGGTTTCATTACATTTTAGTTTGTGTGAACTAAATTTTCCTTTCCTGCTACAAAAATGTCTTTGTCATGCTAGATACCTTCTTGGTTTTGGTCATAATTATTATACATTACATCTCTGATATTTGATAATTAAATTATCACAATCATTGAAAAGAAGTTCCGTGGAGAGCGATTGTCCAGGGATAGTGGAATAGGGTATCCCATGGTCGGCTCCGTCCGACTATAGACTTTTCTTACTTATTTTACATGGTAGAACAAATACAAGGTAAAGTTAATACTACAACAAATACAACTCGAACAACAACCACAAAGGAATTTGTTTTTGTTTGTAAACCTTAGTGTCAACGTAAATGTAAACAAAACAAGGAAATGTCTATAAATTATTGGAATTTAAAAAACTAATATTTTTTCACATTTGATTGAATATTTTGGAAAACATGAATGAAAACTCGTTAGATTTTCAATTTGAATGTTTCCATATCATTCCACTAAATGCATAATTTCTCGCAGAAAGTAGAATACTTGCAAAAATGTTTCGGGTCGCTGGTAATTCATTGAAAAAAGAGAAGATGTTTCAATCATTTGCTTTTGAAAACAAAAAAGCACATGTTTATTAGGGCTTTATTCTTTTCAAGTTTAACAAAATACCACACATATTAACAAATATTGTACCGCCTCTATAAGCGATGTTTTAGTGTGCGGCATGTCGTTCGTACCTGGGGGAGGTTACATGTCAATGATATGAAGCCGTCTTTATGGGAAATAGTTTTTTTTTCTGATGAATAAATTTGTTCTTCAAAAATATATATCCCTAATATACATCGAACATAGAAATAAATACATAAAATGTCGAATGGAATTTGACACTAACACTACAACCCAGTTCAGTCAGCTGGGTATTGCTGCTACCTTTTCTTGTTCTACCATGAGCCCTACTATACACATCACCAAAAAAAAAAAAAAAAAACAAGTTGCCCCCCCCCCCCCCTAGATTTGATCCTGGCTACGCCCTTGATCAGAGGTCAGAAGAAGATTCGCATTGGTTTCAGAGATATAGCCCCGAATTTCTTTAAAAACTCAATATTTAACCATGTTTAGATGGGACCATCAAATCCGAGCTGGATCTTACACAACAAAACCCAACTAGGGTTTCTTGTCGTTTGGGTCTGTACTTTCAAAAAATCCTCAGTTCGAATTGTTTGCACAAGATCACCTTAAAAATGTTGCACAGTGTAATATTTTGTCCAAACATAGTTCAAGTTTGGAGATAAGCCATATCGGTCCACTCCTTTAGGTACCTCCCCCACAAAACTTCAACAATGTTCGAAAAAATTGTTCGTACGGTAACTCTTGAAGAGAGTGGCCGAATTGGTCTATACTTTACACTTCCTAATATACCTACAAGATATAAATCAGGTTCAAATATGGACTATATTTGTCCACTCCATCCGGTACCCCCCACACAAAATTTCGGATAACTTCACTTTAAGACCTTATATCGAATCACTTTGATTTTTGTTGAAGCAACTTGCATTCGCTGCCTCAATTGCGACGGTAAAAGTTTTTTAGGGGCAAGTCCATACTTCTTGAGCATTCAGCCCGAAGAGTTTGAAACCCCCTATGGCTCCATATGTTGTGGCTGGAGATCCACTTCCATAACGGTCAATGTCGATCCATTCCTTTTAGTATCTCCTCCGCAAAACTTTTGATCTTTAATCCTAATCATTTTTGTCGGTTCAAACGCCCAAAAATTTTAAACCCCCTAAATACATGCGTATTTTGGGAAAAAAATTGTTTCAATATACACAGGCTGAGAGTATATCTCTGTCGGCAAAGCCGACTTTTAGTTTTTTACTTGTTAATTTAAAATTATTTTTTAATTGTTAGCATTTAAGAAATGTACATTGTATTTATTGTAGTATACTAGCCACATATGGCCATTTGGCTTGGCTTTGAAATGAATAAATAATAGTAATAAAATTAACCTAGGTGCATTGTGGCAAGATCCATATGGACGTCTCTGTCAGTCAAAAGAACGAACTCTCTGCTGAACCTGAGTAAAGCTGAAGTTAGAGTAACGACGGGAGTCATTACTGGACACTGCTACATCAGGGCCCATACCAACAAATGGGATGAGGATGTTACTACTGCAGACTCTGCGAGGATGAGGAGGAGATGGAGACGATCGAGCACCTCCTGTGTCGATGTCCAACCCTGCTCGTAGGCGGCATAGATTAGTGGGTGTTCACTTTCCACCGTGTCTAACCTTCTATTCAACTGTGGAACCTGCTGTAATCTACAACATCATCAGAAATCTGAAGTGGCTGGGACAGCGCAACCTGAACCGTATTTCAAATATTCTACCAACCATCACCACCCAAACTTTTTCCCCATTAAAACTATTTTTCACTTCTAAAATTTTCTACTCAATTAACTTCATTTACACTTTTTTATTTTGTGCCTCTTTTCTCTATAATTTCTTTCTTTACAGTACATTCCTCGTTTTTCCCCCGGTTGATCACAATGGACCGGAAGGTCTCCGAGTGACGCAGTCACAAATTAGTGGCTGCACAGGTTATAACCACCTCTATCGGTCGTTCCTCCTCTTCAACGTCAGCGGACTATGACTTGTGCATTGCAGGTCACTACCAACATATACACGCGGAAATAATATCGTAATTTCTCTTAATACTACACCGCTTGGTTTTCTTGACTTCACACTTACACTTAAATAAAACAATTAAATAAATTAAGATCTAACAAATAATGGCCTTCAACCTAAATAGGCAAAACTTACAAATAAAACAACTATACGTTTAATTTTTCTAACATATGCAGCACTTGCTTGTTTTATTATTTCGTGAAATGTTTATATTATAATGAAACAATGAATTTTCTTTTCATAGTTCATTAATGTTTGTATTTTTATTTTTCATTATTTAATAAATTTAGTGTGTAAGGAGAGCTTATAAACTAATTTGTAGTTTTGTTTATGTTTTATATTTATATTAGTTATAAATAATTGAATGTATATATGTATGTATTTTGTGACTATAGATTATAATCTGTCGATTTGTAGAAGTAATTTAAAAACACTTTTATTTAGAAGTTACAACAAATATAAATCAAACCAAAACTGACACTTGAAAATAAAACGTGGATGGAGATTGTGATCACTACACGCTTTAAAAAAATAAAATGTATTGATAACAAAATACATCCAATGTGTTGTAAATTCCGGAAAGTGTAAGTTTTGTATTGATATGTATTTGTTATTGTCCAAAGTTAAGCATAAACTACCATATAGGTATACAACATTCAAATTATCCTGTGTGTTGGTGTTTCTACTGACTAAATTATATATAGCTACGTTTATAAAATATACAGAAATTATAGAAAGATACTAATTTTAATAAATTACAAAAGAAAAAAACTATATTCTATAGATATAAGAAAACCAAGTTTTTTTGTTAAACGTTGTTAAAAGGAAAATAAAAGAAAATAGTTTTTCAACAGTTCAACTTGTCAAAGGGAAAAGAACGGATTAAGGTGAAGAAATATAAGCGCATAAACCAACAATATAAAAAAACATAACAAACACATAAATTTGTTTTAAACTAACACAATAAAACCTGGAATTCTTCAATTGAGGATGGACCTACTCATAAAAAATGTATTTATGGCAAAATCATTTAAAACTATTAAAAAAGGTAAATATGTCTTTAATTAACAAAACAGGGATAAATTCAAATTTTATATTTAATGGATATTCGCGTTTCGCATTCCATTTTTAATACATTGCTCAAATTTGCATTTTGCCCCTTTCTTTTAAATACAAATTTTGAATTTCATTCAAAGAAGGTCCCAAACTTCAGTAGATCTTTTGGAATAAACATTTTGAAATTCATCATATCAAATTTTATTATTGGCAAAATTCAATAACATATTCATAATTTGGAATTTTCAAAATTCCTGTGTAATTTCATTGAAATTCATTTGTAAACTTTGTTGACAAAATAGCAATTTAGTAAGTCACGAGAAGCGGATTATCTTTGCATTCTTCTTCTCTTTTTGTTTTGTTATTGTGGCACACATTCAATTAACAAAAAAATAATAATGATAATTCTAAATATTTATATTCTAAATTTACTTAAACATAGCTGTTGTTGTACGATGACGGCGACTCGTATGCTCTATGATGAGGAAACGGCTAAAACATCACTACTACTGCTGCGACTCTTGTTCGAGGAGGAGGATGAAGACTTGGAGGTTTTAATGCCGGTCAACGTCACGGAACCGGGGCCATTGAGAAAATGCATTTTAACATGTTTCTGCAGTTCAGGCTGAGTATCAAAATACACTTGGCAGAGATCACAGGAGTAGCGGGATTTAACAACGGTATTGGCAGCAACATTGTTGGGTTTGCGATTTTCCGTTGATGATGCATCATCATCATCATCGAATTCATCGCTATCATTATCATCGTCATCATCATCGTCGTCCTCATCATCATCTTCATCAACCTCAGAATAATTTGCATTGGTGGGAGGACGTGATAGTTGTGTTTTAGATTGCTGTTGTGATGATTGTTGTCTACTTGGTGGTCCGGATTTTCGTCTTAGCGCTGCATGATCATCCTCATCCACCTCTTCATCGTCCACATCATCATCATCTTCGTCATCATCATCGTCGTCGTCATCATCATCATCCTCATCGTCGTCATCATCATCCTCACCATCGTCTCCATCGACTTCTTCATCTTCTTCACCGCCCACTGTCTGTTGAGCACCCACAGCTAAATCATCAAATTCTCCCTCCAATATTTCTTCTTCTAACTCTTCCTCTTCTTCGTCGTCGTCATCTTCATCATCATCTGCATATACATGTTGTTGGGAATTTTGTTGTGTTTCCGTATTGTTATTTGCCTCTTGATGCTGCTCATTGTCCGCACCCTCATCATCTTCATATTGCTGGTGTTTGGTACTATCACGGGAATCATCTTCCACCATTGGTTTCTGTTGCAGACCAGGTAATTTAATCTTTTTAAATTCATGAATTTCTTGGGCGGATTGTTTATGCTGCGGTTCCGTATGCTGTTCATTGTTTTGCTGATGCTGCTGCTGGGGTTTCTGTTGTCCCGCTTCATTATACTCTACTGGAACTATCACCTGCTCCTTCATATGATTATGCAAATGATTAATAAGTTTCTCTTTGCGTGATACATAGGCACCACATAAATCACAACCCCATTGGAATGGCCCGAATGGTTTCATTACCCTCGCCTCACCCACTTTGTGTTCAATCCATTCGGCTTTCGATTCAAATTTAACATTACATTTACGACACATATTCGGTGGATCACATTCAATTCTCGGTGGTTCGGGTAAATTGCCAATTTCATTTTTGTGCAATTCGAATAGATGGCGCCGCAAATTATTATTACTAATGAAGGTGGACGGACAATACTGGCATTTAAGTTCGCGTTTGCGTTTCTGGGATCGGTTCAGGACATGCGGCGCTGAAGAATTCATCGAGTGACGCGGCATTAAACCCACCGCTTGTAATCCCAGTAGATGTTGATGGTTGCTCGATTTCTGTATGTAGCTCTGGTGGTGTGATTTGCTGTGCGGCAGGCTGTTGTTGTTGTTGTGGACTTGATTCGCTGATAGATGATCGGCATCGTTCTGTTTTTACGAGAATAGAGACAAGGGAAGAAAAGAAGGAAAACTAATATATGAAAACAAGTTCTTATGGGAATGGCTGCAACCACCGTAGTGTTGCATCGAAGATTTCATAATTTTTGTGACTGGTGTGGAGGCAAAACTCTTATCCAGAAAAGTATACTTGTTTGGTTTTTTTTTTCTTTGGCTAGAAAATGTCCATTTAGTTGATGCGTAGAATTCTTTTTGTTTCGGAAGCACAATTTAGACGAATGAAAAACAATAATAAAACAGTATTTATTCTTATCGTTAATAATTTGATTTTGTATCATATTTTCTAAAATTTTGAACAAGCGATTTTTTCAATGATTTATGAGAGTAATTAAAAGATATGTTGGATTTAATTTTGGAGAAAGTGAAAACCTAACTGTTAGGGTTCTACTGTAAACAATCAGAAACTAGGCATCATTGTTATTATACATACACACACACACTTGCTACCCTCATGCTATACTCTTTCTCACTCAGTCAGTCTCTTTCAGTCATTCAGACAACACAGTCATTGTATTACACCACAAGTAGTAACACGCACATCAATTGTAACGTATTTTCAGTTTCCAGAATTAAACAGAATAAATCTTGCTTAAGTTTGTTAATTTATCAATAAGTCTTTTATTTACAACATAAAAGCACAACTAAATCTTTTACTCAAACGTAAGAGTACAACAACTGGCGACGAGGACGGTGAATAAGGAAATAAATTCTTTAATTTCAATTCATCTACGCAAAAATCAACTGCACATAAAATGTCAAGCGAGAACATTGTGAAATTACTAGCTGAACAGCAAGCGGCTATGAATCTTCAAACGCAGTTACTGCAACAATTAACAAATCTACTTCAAGCACAGAGTACTGGAAACACCAAAGATGCTACGAGTCCCAGCACTTCAAAAGCAGCATTGATGGAATCTCTTTCACATTCCATGACAGACTTCGTTTATGAACCGGAAAGCGGATTAATTTTTCAAGCGTGGTACAATCGCTACCAACATGTCTTCGAAAAAGAAGCCCAATCTCTGGACGATCATGACAAAGTTGCGTTACTCTGGAGAAAGATGTCAAACAGTGTTCACGAAAGATTCAGGAACTACGTTCTTCCAAAGAATCCAACAGAAATGAGTCTCAAAGACACCCTGGAGAAACTTAACAAACTATTTGGTAAGGTAGAAACTCAAGTGTCTCAACGCTACAAGTGTTTGCAAATGAAAAAACTTGAAGGAGAAGACTATAAGGAATACGCCGGTAGAGTTAACTTACAGTGCGAACTCTTCAAGCTAAATGAAATGCAAGTGGATCAATTCAAGTGTCTAATCTATGTCTTGGGTTTACAATCAAGCAAAGACAACGACATTCGCTTACGTTTACTCAAATTGCTAGACGAAGCAAAGGACTCCACAACTCTAGACACTCTTGTAGATGAAACTCAACGACTCATGGATTTGAAAACAGACAATACATTGATCGAGCATCAATCGCAATCAATATGCGCAGTCAAGAAATTCGCCAAGAACAACAACAAGCATTCCCATAAAATTCCTAAAACGCCCTGCTGGTTATGCGGAGACATGCATTACTCAAAATACTGTCCATTTAAAAATCATAAATGTTCAAAGTGTCAGCAGACAGGTCACAAGGATAACTTTTGCAAAAGCGCAAAACGAGGCAAGTCCACTACAGACAAAACTGGACAAAACAAAATACAACGCCAACGCTGTATTCTCTTCAAAGCAACTCCAATTTCAACAATTGCGAAAATATACCACCGTGGAAATAAACAAGAAACAAGTCAAATTACAAATCGACACAGCATCCGATATTTCAATCATATCACGATCAACATGGGAATACATAGGTAAGCCTCACGTACACAAAACAAATGATACTGCAACAGACGTTAATTCCAACAGCATCAGCCTAATCGGAAAGTGTCAATGCAACATAACGGTATCAGACAAAACGCTAACTCTACAATGTTACGTCACGGAAATCGATAACTTAAACATAATGGGTATCGACTGGATACAAAGTTTTAACCTTTGGGACAAACCAATTTCAGCTTGGTGTCGCCAAATATCAAACGATGAATACATATCAAACCCGAGAAGCAAGTTCAAACCTGTTTTCGACAACAGTAGTCTTGGCCTTTGTACAAAAACCAAAGTGCATATTAAACTTCTTCCATACGCAAAAGAAACATTCATTGCAAAACGCCCAGTACCATATGCCGTGAGAACAGAAATAGAAACAGAGCTAGATAGACTTGAAAAAGCAAATATCATCACACCAGTCAATTCTTCAAAATTTGCAGCGCCAATAGTCGTGAGTAGAAGGAACGGAAAAAATAGAATTTGTGCAGACTATTCCACGGGTCTCAACAATTCAATTGAACCAAATCAGTATCCTCTGCCCACTCCTGAAGAAATTCTCTCAGATTGTCACGATTGTATGATATTTAGTCATTTGAATCTCTCTGACGCATATCTACATGTAGAAGTCGACGATCAAAGCAAAGACTTGCTAACTATTAATACTCACAAAGGGTTATACAGATTTAATCGCCTCACTCCAGGTATAAAATCAGCACCAGGATCCTTCCAGCGAATCATGGATGAGCTATGCACAGGCATCCAAGGAGCACGAGCGTACATAGACGACATAGTCTTGGCAAGTAGATCTCTTCACGATCACAAAACTAATCTTAATTTGTTATTACAGAAAATTCAAGATTACGGGTTCAAACTCAAATTCGAAAAATGTCAATTTTTCAAACCATCAATAAAGTATCTAGGTCAAATCATAGATAAAAATGGCATACGACCTGATCCAGATAAAATTCTTGCAATACAGAACCTGAAGGTCCCTGAAAACATTTCAGAAGTACGATCTTTACTAGGCTCCATAAACCACTATGGAAAGTATGTCTACAACATGAGAAACATCCGAAAACCACTAGATGATCTCTTAAAAAAAGATCACAAATTCATTTGGACCAAAGAATGTCAACAATCTCTCAACGAATTCAAACGCATTCTAACATCGGATTTACTACTAACTCATTACAATCCAGCATTGCCAATTCACATTGCAGCGGACGCATCATCACATGGCATCGGAGCGGTAATATACCATACTTACCCAGACAACAGTGTCAAAGCCATTCATCACGTCTCCAGATCACTTACTCCAACGGAGCGAAATTACAGTCAAATCGAAAAAGAAGGACTAGCACTAGTTTTCGCCGTACAACGTTTCCACAAAATGATTTTCGGAAGAAAATTCACCCTACATACCGACCATAAGCCATTGCTCACCATATTTGGTTCCAAAAAAGGTATTCCGGTCTACACCGCGAACAGGTTACAACGTTGGGCTCTCATCCTTCTCACCTACGATTTCGATATAAAGTATACCAATACAAAGGATTTTGGACATGCAGACGTTCTGTCAAGATTGATAAGCGCACATGAAAAACCATCAGACGAGTACATCATAGCTTCAATCAACCTAGAAAATGACATAAGATATGACATCACAGACGCCGTATCAACACTGCCAGTTAGCTTCAAAATGATACAGGATGCAACCAAAAAGGATTCAACCTTACAAACAGTTTCAAACTACGTATACAACGGCTGGCCAGAAAACAAAAACAGCATAGATTCTTCAATTCTTCCATATTTCAACAGGCAAGATTCAATATCAATAACAGATGATTGTCTTATGTTCAATACGCGCATAATAGTACCCGAATGCTACAGAAAACAAATTCTCAAATAACTGCATCGCGGACACATAGGAACAGAAAGAAGCAAATCTATCGCACGCAGCTACGTATATTGGCCAAACATAGACAAGGACATAGAGACTTACGTCAAGAAATGCAACAATTGCCAACTCGCAGCAAAAAGTCCCATCAAAACCAACCTTTGTCCTTGGCCCACAACAACACGCGTTCTCGAACGTGTTCACATAGATTACGCAGGTCCTGTAAAAAGCATTTACTACCTCGTAATAGTGGATTCATATTCCAAATATCCCGTCATATATGAAACTTCATCAACCACGACCGCAGCAACATTAAGGTTACTAACAACTTATTGTTCACAGTTTGGAAATCCTGAACAAATCGTATCCGACAATGGAACACAATTTTCCTCAGCGGATTTTGAAAATTGGTGTTCTCAACGAGGAATCAAACATACACGAACAGTTCGATATCACCCAAGTTCCAATGGTTAAGCAGAAAGATTCGTCGATACTCTCAAACGATCTTTAAAAAAATCAGAGGGAAAGGAGACGGCGTCTAATGCACTACAAACATTCTTAGAAGTGTATCGTTCAACACCGAACAAAAACTCACCTAATGAACTCTCTCCAGCGGAATCATTCCTAGGTCGAAAAATGAGAACAGTTTTCGATTTAATAACAAAGCCTCCACCAGCGAGCAGAGAGAGAAACATTCAAATGGAGAAACTATACAACCGGAAACATGGTACAAAACAACGAAATTTCATCACTGGAGATCTTGTCTACGCTAAACACTTCAAAGGTAATAAAAGCTACTGGGTTCCAGGTGAAATTATCAACAAAGTGGGAAATGTTACCTACAACACTCTCATTCAAGTGGATAAGAGACAAATTCTTGTGAGATCTCACGCAGATCAACTCCGAGCAAGAGAAACCGATCAAAATGTACCTGCAGAGCAAAATGATAATCTTCCTCTTCAAATCCTACTAGAAGACTTCAACATTAGTCCACCAATGGAAGAAGATTTCACAACTCCACCATCATCACCGGTTATGCACCCACAACGCATCACTTCTCGAAGAAACCCTGTACAGCCAGTATCCCGGACCCCCGAGAAGTCTCAAAAAGGGAGATGTTAGGGTTCTACTGTAAACAATCAGAAACTAGGCATCATTGTTATTATACATACACACACACACTTGCTACCCTCATGCTATACTCTTTCTCACTCAGTCAGTCTCTTTCAGTCATTCAGACAACACAGTCATTGTATTACACCACAAGTAGTAACACGCACATCAATTGTAACGTATTTTCAGTTTCCAGAATTAAACAGAATAAATCTTGCTTAAGTTTGTTAATTTATCAATAAGTCTTTTATTTACAACATAAAAGCACAACTAAATCTTTTACTCAAACGTAAGAGTACAACACTAACCTTACCCGCTTGGGCGATGGGCTAGTTCGGCATCGGAAACTCGTCGATTCTCAGCGTTACAGTAACTAGTTCCACTTCTGACCCCTCACAGTGCAATCAGCTGTAAACTTTAACATGGGGATGTCATAGGAGGTAACCAATTGACACTCTATGCATTACCTGTAGGTGGTATTGTACTAGTTCCAGGTTTACAGTCATATACCTGTTTATTTATAAAAAAGTGGTGGGAAATAGTCACAACTGACGTTTCGTCGTTTACTTGGGGCTATATAGGTGTCAATTGGTTCCCTTCGCATTACTTATGGGTCAATTGTGAACTAGTACCACTTACCTCTAGTTTAGGACTATTTAAATTGCGACAATTGGAATTGCTAGCGGGTAGAGAGAAGAAGATGGCGATTTGCATATTTCCGTCGTATTCCTTTTTTATACCAGAACAATATGAATAATATGAACGAAGATATTCATTCCATCAACACTAGCTTCTGTTATTGGATGCTTCATTTATATTAAAGTTATGAAGAAAATGTAAATGTGAATTATTTATACAACTCGTCGTTTAACTTAAGTTAATTAAGTCGCAACTGACGCCTCCTCGTTTACTTGGGGATAAAAAGGTGACAATTGGTTCCCTTCGCATTACTTAGGGGCCAATATTTGTACTAGTACTGATTAGAACTAGTTCTGGACTACTTAAATTGCGACAATTGGAATTTTCGTCCCCACAGGGTAATACTCTTTGATGATTATATCTAAACTTTTTTGTACTTTTGAAAATTCAAGTTCTCTAATACCTATCCGCGAAGTATTTGTTCGTCGGTAACACTGGAATGTAACTCGCATTCACTTCATAACAACAGCCCTTTAAGTGTTTTCACATGCCTCTGATAGCGATGACCGCTAGAAAGTTTCAATTTAGAAACTCTAGATCTGCCAAAAGCATTCCAATTGATATTTGACCTTTGATAATAAAAATGAGCTTTATGTGTTCACTTTTTGGTATAGCCCCCCATTTTAAAGATGTTAGTCCTGTTTGCCCTCCAAATTGTTTGTAATTTGGGCTTTTGTGTTTCCAAAGGTTAAAAAACATTTCTACCAAAACTTGTTTAAATAGGTCCACCTTTTGATATAGGTCCCATATAGCGGTACCGCCCTTTTTTAGATACATACTTTGAAATAATGTTTTCGGCCAAATTGGATGTAATTTGGCATTTAAAGAAATTCTCCAGCAAAGAACTTCTCCACCAAAATTTGGGAATAACCGATTTGGGAATAACCGATACTTTGTACATCGTGATATTTCTTCCAAACACAGATAAGATTCTAATATGGACTATATCGGTTCATTACTTTGGGTACCTCTCACACAAAATTTCGGAATTCTGTAACGCATTTTTTGAGTTAGCGACAAAAATCGTTAAAATTAAAACGCAAAATTAGGAATGAAAAGTGCCAATAAAAGTTGACAACACTGTTTCTATCGGCAGAACTAAGCGACAACATTCTTTTGGTTGTTAACTTACCGACAAACCGACAAAATAATTACCGAAATTATAAGCATTTTAATTTTAATGATTTTTGTCGATAACTAGAAAAATAAGTTACAGAATTCCACTATTGCTTTAAAATCATTTTGATTTTTTTTTTTTTGTTGAACAGGTTGTTCTCAGGACCTCTTTTACGACGTTCCGCTATATGCTGTAAATCACTCGAATTGCTGCTAGTCACCAAACTAAATCCAACGTTTTTACACGCAAATTAATGGCAGTCCAAAAAATGGGCCCAAAGCAAATAAATTTATATCGAACATTGTTAATCCAAAACTGTTGCATTCCAAACATTGTGTGGGTGTAAAGGACAGGACATTTCTCTTACGCGTGCGTAACACTTTCACTTTTTGTTTCACTTCAAAGCCTCACTGCACAAGTCCAAAAGCTCACCTGTTTGTTATCACCTCTGAAATGCCATTTCCTATGTACTTTAAATGCTGTCATTTGTGTAAAGGTCTTGGAACACAAATCACAAGCATACTCGCCATTATCATTAACGCGATCCATATAGAATTGATTGGGATCAGCTGGACCAGTATCGAACATAGCCGCCAGTGGATTATCGGTGTACAATTCTTGTTCATGCATTTGTATATGTTTGGCAAAGAGTTCCTGGTCGGTGAAACGTGCCCCGCATATTGTACATGCCACTTCGGGTAATTTAATTTTCATATTGCCAGCGGCGGCTTGTAAATTGCTTGAAATTGAATCCGGATCAGGAGCATCACGTGAATGTTCATCGTCGTCATCTTCATCATCACCAGTTTTATGTTTGTATATAGCAGCCGCTGCAGCAGCAGCAGATTGTGCTCCAACACCGCCGCCACTATCGTTGTTACCCGAAGTAATTGGTTTACGATTACATGTTGGCACATGATGATCCAACATTTGACTATCGAAGAAGACTTTTTTACATAAAACACACTCTGATGGTTCGGGAATTTGGGGATGTTTTTTATAACGATGTACCTGTGGAAGAAAATTAAGATTTATTAAAATACATGTAAAAAGGTTATTGGTAACAAAGTGTGGATCAATTGATTAGCGTATGAAAATTAACAAAACCAAGTGTTTGTAATTTTTTACAAAATTCTTAACTTACCCAAAGACTTTTCCTTCCACTATATACATTGCCACAATCCTTGCAGGAATAATCATTGGAATCGAATTCATCGTGCGAATTAATGTGGATGGCCAATTTTTTGTTTGTATTGAAATTGGAGGGACAATATTTACATTGATACCAGTATAGGGGGCCAAGACTGCTGCCATCACCTCCACCGCCTGTAACACTAACAGGTGTTGATATACCAGACAAATCTGCTGCCGAAGCATCTACCCCTCCACCGCCGCCAACCGATTCATCTATATTATAATCATCACCATCATTTGAGACTGTACGTTCTGCCCCACCATGTTTCTTGTGGACATTGGCCAAATGATGTTGCAATTCAACATCGGTACGATAAACAATTGAGCATATTTCACATTCATATTGCTTTATAATCATATCATCCTTCAGCAAAGTGTTATGGATTTTAAACATATGCACCTTTAGACCCTTTTCATACGCAAATTCAGCGTCACACAATTTACACTTGATAAATTGGACATTACGTATTTGATGATCATTTAACATATGATAACGATAAGATTTCTTGGAGGAGAAACGTCGTTGGCATATACGACAGCGCATGCGTCGGAATCTACGATCAGCTGCTTGTTCTAGGGATTTCTTTAGAATTGTCTGTGATCCACTCGATGATAGGGATGAATGCAATAAACTGTTACCACCCGTTGGTTTGGAACTAGAGCTGAAACTATTATTGGCTGCACTCTGATGGGAACGCATATGATTCGATAGGCCAATGTTATTGGCAAATACAGCATTACAAATTGGACATTCTCGGGGATTAGTATTTGTTGGTGTGCCGCCATTTGAACCTGGGCCATCGAAACGCATTTTCTTTGAGGAATTTTCATATTCACCATCGTCATCAGCTAAAAAGAAAAACAAAATAGTGCAATATATGAGAATGTTGACAGCATTATAAATATAATAAATATATACATATATCTCCCACAAACATCCCCTAAGGGACAAGGGAGAGACTTTTTAGTCAAAAGTTGGAAATTCTAGCTAATTGCAATAAAATTTCCAACTTTATATAAATCGGTGCAAATCTATTGTTGTTTCTTATTATCAATGCCCACCCTTACCCAGTGTCCCACCATTTGTTATCGACATTAAATCCTTCATAACATAATCATAACGTCCGGTATATTGGCTTTGTGAATTTCCACCCGTTGAACTGCCGCCATCCGTTGCCGCTTTTACAGCATCAGCATTAACAATATACTCAAATCCTGTGTGCCTTGCCTTATCCGCACCATGAGCACTAACCATATGTTCTCGAAGATTTGATAACCGGGGATAACCTTGGCCACATTTAACACATTTATATGTTTGTGGCAATTGATCAGGATGTTTCGATTCCATGTGCCGCAATACATTATTATAATTATTATATTGTTGACCACAGATAGGACATGCCTGAGGCATACGTGAAAAGTATTGAGCTCTCGGTTGGCTTGTATTTACAAGATTAACATGAAAACTGTTGCGTGATTCATCGGTCGATGAGGCACCTAAAAGAGAAATAAAGAAAAGGAAATTTTTAATAACAAAATTTAAAGAACTATTAAAATTGCGTTAATTTCGGCGGAGCCATACTTTTTATATCCTCCATCATAAAATTTCGAAGTAATAATTTTATTGTTGGATTTGGAACCGTTTTGGCTCTGTGGGCTAGGTAGTGTGTTTTTAATAAAATTAAATTAAACTATTCTGAACATAGGGGGTTATTCTGAATGAAAAGTCCCCGTGAATTGTCTCACTCTGTCTGTTAAGTTGAAAGGACTGAGAGGTAAATAAAGCTCACTGTGAGTTTTCATACAGAATAACCCCATAATAATTAGTTCTCTTTATGTTACGAACGTCTTGTGTCCGTGAATTTTGGTGTGGGAATTTTCTGAACACTGGGAACCGTAAATGTCAAATTACAGTCATTTTAAAACGATATTATAGATATATGGTGGCCATACTAAAATGTGGACCTATGTGCGCAATTTTTGGAGGAGAAGTTTTTAGTCTACACCTTTTCCAGATGTAATTTGATTTATTTTACTTGTAATTCGAGAATTTTATTTGTAATTCGTAACATTTCATTTGTAATTCGAATTATTCCACTTGTAGTTCGAATTATTCCATTTGTAAATCGAATTATTCTATTTGTAATTCGAATTATTCTATTTGTAATTCGAATTATTCCATTTGTAAATCGAATTATTCTATGTGTAATTCGAATTATTCTATTTGTAATTCGAATTATTTTATTTGAAATTCGAATTATTCCATTTGTAATTCGAATTATGTTATTTGTAATTTTAACTAAAAAAATTCGAATTACAAATGGAATAATTCGAATTACAAGTGGAATAATTCGAATTACAAATAGAATAGTTCGAATTACAAATGGAATTCACGAATTACAAAAGAATGTTACGAACTACAACTAAAATGTTTCGAATTACATCGGAAAAGGGTGTATCGGAATCCTAAATGCCATATTATTACATCTAATTTGAGCCGAAAATATGTTGATAAAAACAACTTAAAAAATCCGAAATCGAGTAATACCGTGATAGGAGGGCTTTTCTAAAAAGTCCACAATTTTTTGTGGAGATGTTTTTTGACCAATTTGAAACAAACCTAAATTCCAAATTATATCCAATTTGAGCCGAATATATCGATAAAAAATTAAAAATGCCTTAAATCGGGCGGTGCCGTTACATAGATGCCATACCAAAACGTAGACCTATGTCCGCAATTTTTAGTGGAGAATGTGATTAATCACTGGAAACCTCCCTAAATGCCAAATTACATCCAATTTGGCCCGAAAATGTCAATAAAAATGTCAAAATATCTAAAATCGGGAGGTACTATTATATTAGGGCTAAACCAAAACATGGACCCATGTCTACAAGAACCTTATGGCACCAAATCCGGAAAAATTAATTAAAAAAAAGAAAAGCTTGGCTTTTTATACGGATGGATGCAAAATGGAAGAGGGCACTGGACCAGATTTTTTTGCGAGGAACTCGATATTAGACGATCCTATAAGTTGAATCACGTCTGTACCGTTTTCCAAGCGGAAATGCTAGCCATATTAAAGGCCCTAGAGCTGATGAAAGTCAACTTAAGAGGTTTTGAGTTGTCGGTAGTGATGTTTTTCAACAACCAGTTGGCACTCAAACCCTGCTTCATAAAATCCAATGTTGTTAACATGTGTAGGCATGTGCTAGGAAGGCTACAGAATGAAATAACTTTCTGTTGGGTACCGGTACTCTGTTATATTGACGGGAATGGGATTGCCGATGAGTTAGAACGTGAGGGGTCAGAGTCTCCGAATACTACAATTGTAGAATCTGTACACCCACCAATATGGCATTTCATTAACAAACTCGAACATTTCTATAAAGATCTAACTGTTCGTGAACCCGGCTGCAGGGTCTCGAGACTTATCTGACCAGTTATATCGAGTCGTAGAACTTCTTCCTTACTTCAACTCAACAAGGAAGAGATGAGCATCTACTATGCCAGTGTCCAATGTTAAAAAACACTAGATACAGACTCTCCGGTTCTTACCTATCTCCCCGCAGTCATTGTCCTTTTCTCAAAAAGCCTCAGATGGCTATGGGAAAAGGGTTATGGGTCTCTTCAGTTAGTTAGCGACTATATCGCACCAGACCTAAGTTTAACACGACTTCAAAACGGAAGAGGGCACATGATCAGGAATATATTGTGAAGAGCTCAACATCCGACAATCATATAAACTGAGTAGGAAATCTAGTGTTTTCGATGAGAAGATATTTCCTATACTGAATGAAGGCTCTAGAGCAGTGATGGCCAGACTTTGAAAAAACGCAATTGCTATGTGTGTAAAACAACAACAAAATACCCATGAGTTTGTGCACGGGAAATAATACCTTTTCAAAGTCAGACACTCAATGCTCTAGAGTTAATAGTGAGAAGTGTAGTAAGTGCAGAGCGGAAAATTGTCAGTTTGTTATCAGTCAGACTGCCTTTAAGACGCTTAAGTTCTGTTACATTAATTGTGAGGTAGCCAGGAGATATAGATATCAACTAGAGTTTTGCTGAATTCAGTCGTACATTGTAAATTCGTTGAAATCCAATGTATTATTTCTTACTACTCACCATCTAACTTTATTTATCTATTTTATACCACTCTTCTTCTCTATATTTTTTCTGCTGTTTACAAGATGAACACAATGGACCTTTGGTCTCCGAGTGTAGAGGCTGTATTTATTACAGTCGCGCGTCCCTTAATCTAAACCTGAGACAGCTGGTTGAGATGAGTCAAGTGGTATTGTAGAAGTGAAATATCTAATTCTACATTTTACAAATTAAGTGCCAATTCAAATATATTCCACAATAAAGTATTTCTAATAAAATAAATTCTAATTAATAAACAAATATCATAATCTGAAAAATGCATTTGAACAACAATGTAATTTTATCGTAGGATTTCTAATAAAAAAAAACTCATGAAGAAGTTAGAAAAAGGCCAAAGATACGTTGAGTTAAATATGAAATAAATTAGTTTTATTTATTCCATAAAAACATCTGACCGAATCAGCCGGGTGGAAGCACTTTATATTAAATAAAAATATAATATACGGTCATAACTCTCATAAAAAATATACAATTTAAGTTCAATACATTTATCGTTTCAAAACTAACAACAACAACTTACCACCAACTCCTCCCACATTTGATGATTTTCCTGGTGAATTATCCACATTCGTCATACCAAACTGTGTTGATTCACCAAAATTTGCCATATGCTTCTCTTGAACATGTTCCATAAATTTCTGTTGCGTCTCATGTTTCGTGTCACATGTAACACAACGTAACACAACAATACAATCCATATTATTATAATGACGTTTACGTTCCGCCGGATCTTCAATATCGATGCCACAGAAACTACACTGTGTATTTGCAATATCTTTACGTTGCGCGTCAGCATGTTCATCATAGACATGTGTACGAAATTCCAATTTCAGACGGAATGTTTTCGGACATAGTCGACATTCATACATTTTATTGACCAATAATTCTTTGGCTCTCAGCTTTTCAGGTGCTGCTGCCACTGTGGCACTTACTGCCGCAGCAAAGTTGGCATTTTTCGACATAAGACTGTGCAATACCTTGTGAAGATTTATGCAATTGCGTTTCTTTAAATGCGATATAAACAGGGCCTTGGAATCATTCAATTTTAAACAATTGAAACAACAATTACGCGGTAATGTAAGGTACTTTTTACGCATATGAGCCATAAAGTTCTTGTATGTTGTATAGAAACGATTACAACAACGACAAGTCATTGCCTGATATTGTCGTAAGAACTCATCGTTTTGTTGGAGGAAAACAATTTTTTCGTCCGTTAGTAAATGTTGGTATTTTTCTGGATTATCATAATCATAACCAACTTCACAGGAATTATTGAAAGCCGTAACAACTTCATGACGATATTTTTGTGGTGTTATAACACCACTTCCTGTCAATTTACAGGCATCTGCAGCAACGGCCGCCGCTACTGCCCTTTGCAATTCCAATGAGGCATTTAATGCTGCTGTTTGTTTATTCAGTGTTGTGTCATTCTCTTCCAGTGTATCAAAGAGATGTGGATGTAAATTTTTCTCATGCCTTCTGGCATTGGCTCGGGTAGAAAATTTTAAATTGCAAGCACGACAAGCGGCTTCTTTGGTACTCATGCGAATAACAGTGCCAGCTGGTAAAGGTGCAATATCAACAGGTGGTCTTATATTATCATAATCATAAGCTGAAGAAGAATCCTGCGGTAAAAATGGCATGAAACAAAAGAGAGAGTGTTAAAAAGAAAAAGATTCGATTGTCATTGTTTAAATACCATAATAGGTTCTTCTCCCTCATCGGCTGTACGTTCTAAAAACATGGTTGGATCAACCATTTCATCTGATTCATCATTTTGTTTTGTATTATTGTATTCATCTTCTGCATCCATTGGTTCATCTTTGATTTGTACCGCGGGTAGAGGCTGAAATGATAAACAAAACACACCATTGAAATATTAAAGTAAAGTTAAATGGATGATTGTTTGAAAATACTTATTCTAATGTTTAAATATGCACTAAGAAGGTTCTATACACGAAATTTTCACTAAACTGCACCAAAAAGTATGCTATGTAATTTATTTTGAAGCACATTTTACAAAGTATTGAGAACAAAACTTGGTGCCAGGAAGAGACAAACAGAATCTTCAAAGATTGATAAAGGAAATCATCAGAAAATATTGGGAAGAAGAAGAAGAAATTTTAATCGCCTGGGAAATTTTCTAATCATATATGTGTACTGAAAATCTTTTTCAAGTTCATGCGATGGTGTTGTAAAGTCATGAATACCATAACCATGAATATTTTTTTAGTTAGCGACTATATCGCACCAGTCCTTATATTTAATACGACTTCAAAACGGAAGAGACCACATCACCTGGAATAAATTGTTAAGGGTTCAGCATCTGGCAGTCGCAGTCGTAAGAACTGAATAGGAACTGTTGTGCTTTTCAGGATAATGCCTTTACCAAGTCAGGCTAGAGTCAATACTGAACAGTGCAATGCAGAACGGAAAATTGTGCAGTTTGTTGAGTCATACAGCTGTCAAGGCGCTTAAGTTCTATTGCATTAAATAATGGATAATGTCATATTAAGGAAAACGAAGTTGCAAATGAATTCAGACTCACAAGTATTCTGAGGGACGGCTTTGTGAAATTCCTCTTGAGGCCACGGCCGAGTCGTACGTATTGTATTTACTATAAATGGCTAAAAGGCTAATCGCATCCAAAGATGTTCTTATTGTCGAGGTTTGAGCCACCCCGATACCAAAATAGGATATCGATATTAAATGTTATCAAACTCGACAATCGATAATTTACCACCACTACTTATCAACCAAATTGGGAATAAGCAAGATCGTCTTGATCGTCAACACAAAACCAAAAATAAAAGTTTTAATTACTGACCGCCTGCGTCCATATTTTGAAACGTTTGTTTTTATTTTTTATTCTTGTGTGTCAATTTTCAATTGCATTTGAATTACACAACGTAGGTATATTTGAAATACTTGTGGTGTCCTTTCTATGCATTTGCTGTTTTGTTTAGTTGTTGCATTTCCCGCCAACAATGATTTACTTGACCTTAATTTACGCCGTAATTTAAGTCAAAATTGCAGATTCCTCGTCCTTTTAGGGGAAATCTGTACTCTTATAACAATAATTAGTGACTAATAAAGAATTGATTGCTTAGTGTTTCAGACTTTGTACGCAATTTTAAAGCAAGTCAAATTACGTTCCAATTTGAAAGCAAGTCCAATTACGTTCCATTTCTTAAGAAGATGGATAACAACAGTTTGTTCCCAAAGTGAAAAATGTGCTTCAAAGAAAATCACAGAACGAAATTTCAAAGAAAAAATAAAACAATTATTTTAAATTTTGAATTTCATCTTTGGCATATTAGAATACCAACAACAACATCCATCCAAAACATAGAGCCAAACATCGTTTTTTTGTTTTCAATTTATCACAGTACATTGCAATCCTAGACATGAGCTAAAAATTTAAAGGAAAAAAAACATAACGAAATAATAATGAATATTCGAATTATTATGTTTTTTAGACCATGATACGCTATGTACGATACTTTTACATTATATGAGTATCGTCTAAACAAACGTAATTGTTGGACAGCGCTTGAACAAGCGGCAGATGCAGATGCCGACGAAGATGTTGCCGCCGAAGTCCCCCCACCAGCAATCAAACAATCAACATCCAAACCAAGACCAACAGCAGATGTTATGGATGTAACGTCACTAGCGATCGAAGCAAGAGGGCTTGTACTGGTGGAACAAGTAGTAGCAGAAGTAGCCGATATAATGGATGCCGAACATGAAGTTACGGTAGCAGTTACAGCGGCAGCAACAGCTGCGATTGATGAAGACAACGACGAAGAAGAAGGTGCTGCCGGCATAACAAACGATTGTTGCTGTTGCTGCCGTCCATGCTTCTTGCCATATTTGGATTGTTTAATTTTGCTGCTATTGCCACTGCTACAACGCGACGGAACAATTAGGGGATTAATAGTAGGTGAATGAATTTGTTTGGGTGTTAATTGTGAACGATGCAAATTTGTTGCTTCAACTTTTCGCTGAGAAGATGAATGTTTATGCCTAGTATAACGACGTTTTGTTAGCAGTGGCTTAATTGTAGACGCTGCTGCTGTAGCGGTAGCAGTGGTTACAGCAGCAACAGCACATTCTGCTGAATGATCTGGAGGATGTTTGATATTTGGAGACGTGGTGGTTAATAGTGGCAATGGTAATGGTGATTGAGCTTGTAGCGAATGCTTAGCTTGAGTAGTGGTAGTTGGATCTTTTTGTGACACCTGTTGTTGGTGTTTTTGACTCACATAGACTGTTAATGATTTTCGTTTTTTCAATGTTGATATTCCCTCCAATATGGAGGAGGCCAATGATTGTTCATCCTTTTGTTGCTGATGATCTTCGCTGTGATTATCTGCTGCTGATGATGATGTTGTATGGCATTGTTCAACATTTGATTTTGTCTTCTGCGGCGACGTGGATCCATCTAGCCAGGAGCGTTGTTTATTTTGTGCTGATAAACAACGATTTTTAAATGATTGCCAGGAATTTAGGTAGCTTATGCAGGCGTGGCAGATGCGTAATGATAAATTATCCGTAGAAGATATCTGCAAAGAGAGTAAAGAAAGAAAAACTATTAATATAACTTAATATGGGTTGGGTTAGATTAGGTCTAAAAAATAGAGTGACCGAAAGTGATTTTGGGATTCAAGTTGGCTTATATTGTTCTAATTTTGAATAGACTGAGAATGGACAGGCCTTGACGGAAAGAATCTCAAAACATTCCGAATGCTATATTCGACTGTGGTGTAAATGCCTCCCAATAATTTTCTTTGTAAAGATAACACAAAAGACAATCTTATATCAATTACACAAACAATAACTCCGCTGTGTGTCACCTAATAAAAGCATATAGTTTTCATAAACAAACAAGATGCAGTGAACCATTCTTCCACTGAACTATCAACAACAATATTATTCCTGTTGGTTTTATATTGTTTTCTTTAGATCACATTTAATATGCACTTCCCACTCTATGTTTTGATATCTCCATCCCTAAACAACCTAAATACATTCTTCTGAAATATAATTATGTACAAAATTATTCCAAGATAATTTTGCCAGTTACTACTCTTAAACGTCTTTCAATAATTAGCTAAGCATATACAGCATCTTAGTCCTGTTTGTAATTACAAATGTGAATGCCATTGACCTCTTGTCATGTCCGTTTGTATATGTGGACTTTATTTCATTGCGGATATACGTCGTGCATATGTATGTATGTATGTAAGGAGAATAATATTAAATAAAATTTGCACATGAGATGCATACACAAAACATGTACCTTTTAACTGTCCACATTGGCCATGTGGAAAATTAGATGTGTACAAACGTTGCTACTTATCGAGGAAGATGTAAGTACAACACAATTTATTTCAATCGACAGGACTAGTGACTATATATCTTTATTCAGACTGCCCTCAAGTCTTTGAATATTTTAGGTTTGGCTTTCGTCCGAAATTGCATCTCACTTTGTTTAATCTGTTGATTATGTATTTTTCTTCACGACAGTCCGTTGCTACAGTTCTTCCTAGATAGCAGAAGATATCGGTATATTTAATTACTTGGCCTTCTATAGCATGATGTTTTCTGTACTGGTGTTAATTCTCATGACCTTAGTTTTCTTGTTGTTAATCTCAAGTCCAACATAGCGACCCAGTCTCTCTAGATTATATAATTTTGACTGCATGTTGGATATCTTGTGAAAGAGAAGATAATAATCTAAGTCTTGGAGTTGGCCTAAAATATTCCATGTTATACCCTCAGCCTTTAAGCTAAATACGGTATATAAACTTTCATGCGACCGAAATGTGCCTCATCGAAATAGCTTTAGATCCTAAGTATGTTTGTAGGATATCCGTTAATGACGATTTGGTGTCGAATTAGCAATGTCCACCCGTCTGTCTGGCTGGCAGAAGCGCAAGATAACAGTCAAACGGATCAACCGATTCGGATCAAAATTTGGCACTCATAATATTTTGTACATATTGAAATCAAGTTCGAAAATGGTCCATATCGGTCTATTCCCTCGGGTACCTCCCCCACAAAAGTTTAAAATTTTCAGCACTATTTGTCATTTTTTGCACTTTCTGCTATTTCTAACTGACAAAGATCAGGTTCGAATATTGGACACTCCTTCTTCAGGTGCCTCCCACATGAAATTTCGGAAAAGTGCAGTTTAAGGTCTGCTTGCGAATCGCATGGATTTTTTTTTGCAACTACTTTTTTATCCAATTTCATATTTCCGCAAGTTCATAACGTCCAAAAAGGTCCACACAATTTCTAACCCCCCAAAATACATAATATTGTTGTGTAGCCGGTACTCGTTCTGTCCATAGATGAAAGTTTCAATTTACACAGCCTGAGGGTTTATCTCTGTTGGCAAAGCCGACCGATACTTTTTTACTTGTTATTTCATTATTTATTTTATTTTATTATTTATTTATTTATTTATTTATTTATTTATTTATTTATTTATTTATTTATTTATTTATTTATTTATTTATTTATTTATTTATTTATTTATTTATTTATTTATTTATTTATTTATTTATTTATTTATTTATTTATTTATTTATTTATTTATTGATTTATTTATTTATTTATTTATTTATTTATTTATTTATTTATTTATTTATTTATTTATTTATTTATTTATTTATTTATTTATTTATTTATTTATTTATTTATTTATTTATTTATTTATTTATTTATTTATTTATTTATTTATTTATTTATTTATTTATTTATTTATTTGAAGTCTTGTTCATTAGTGTCTACCATTAAAGTTTACTGCTTGGAATTGTGTGACTATTTAATGTCCGGTGTGTGTGACTTTCCCATGTCATTCTGTCTAGCTCGCCTGTTTTTGCAAGATCTTCTAGGAACTTTCTTTTATTTTTACTTGCAGCTTTATCGACTTGTTTTGCAGATCGTTGATACTGCTGTCTCTTGTGATATTGTTGCTGATCAACTGCATCTAAAGTTCACACCTTTGAGAAATTGGGTTCCAAGTGGGTTGGTGTTGGTTTAATGGTAACTTTTTGAGTATTGTCATGGCTAGTGCATTTCTGGATGTGCTTGTGTGTCCTTCTTGGCATTTCAATTTATAATGAGCTCGTGTGGTCACTGCCAATATCAGCACCTCTTTCGTTTCTGACGTCTGACGGAGAGCTTCCCCATCATATACTCACACATTTGTGATCTATCTTGTTGCGATTATTGTCTCGCAACACGCCGAGAAGAATTTGGGACAGGAACCTTTATAAGCCTCAGAGCAACCTGTATAAGCCATGTGTAATGATGAATTCCATAACAAAATCTAGTATAGGACTCCTCTCTGGGCTATAATTGTTGTCACAGTACATTTATGGCTTCTAATATTCTGACCAAAGCAATAAATATTGATATTATTGCTTTTCTTTCTAAATAAAATCCTCACAATAACTTATATTATCTGTGATTAGAATAACCGTTTACACATATACATATGTATTTAGTGCATACACAATGTAAATAACTACACATTGCCTACCCTTTTACCAATATTCGTAAAATCCTAAATGCATTTTATTGGTAAAATGCAATTGGAAAATTATAATTAAAGTTGGTACTTTAAAGTACATATATCATAAATATATATGTGTATGCGTGTGTCTAAAAGTGTTTGCACATTTCTTGCACTCATACACAAAGAAACTGGCTACTGGCATCTCATTATCTTAGGGCTTTGCATTGTATTTGTACCATAAATAAGTGGGCAAGTGTGTGCGTGTTCTTTACTGTACATATATATATGGGTTTAATTTATGGGGGCTATTGCAGTATGGAGTAATATGAATACATCTTACAAATCACCCCACCCATTTGAATTATCCTTAATTATTATACATCCTGAAAGATGTACTTATGTACGTCCGTATTATAATGCTGATTGTAACAAGCACCTAAGGTGACTACTTAAAATGCTACATACATACGTATATATCAACAAATACATATTTCGGTATTGACAACTATTCAAATAAAATCAAATTTAAAAAGTGCTATCAAATTATAGCAGTAGATTTCTGAATTAAAACTATCGACAATAAAGAAATCGCTTATTTCCTTCTCGCATCTATTTTACTTACTCTAGGATATATGAAATAACTCCAAATTCAAGCAAAAGTTGTCATGCTTGAATACAAAGCAACTGACGTTTCAGAAGTCAGCCGGTTTTTACATCTGTCTTGCCAATTTCTCAGAAAGTATGGAGTTGCCCCTGAAAAAACTCGAACCGCGGTAAAAGGAGCCTCGAGAATAACCTGTTTGCTGGTAGAAATATTACGATGTGCAAAGTATAGACCAAATCGATTAGTACCTTCGAACTTTGAACTTTTGTGGGGATGGTACCCGAGGGAGTGGACCGATATGGCCCATCTTCAAATTTTTTTGTTCATATCCAAAGTATATATGGGGAAATCTGAGTGAAATCGGGCACTTTTGCAAAAAGTGGTTTTTGATTTCCTTTATTTTTGTTGCGTTGATGCTGCTCCTCAGCAAATCATTTCAGTATATTTTTAGAAATCTTGACTAACGATTCCAGAGATATAGCGCCTTGAAAAAGACGAATTCTATAAAAACTATATGCAAGGAAAATCTCGTAACTTCTTTAATATTGGTCCAAAAAGGAAAAAAATGTGTTTTTTGTTTTTTTTTTATCAGCTATCTAATAAAAAATATTTTTTTTTGCACAGTGGGCTTGGGTGGAGTTTTGGCGATTTAATATTTAAAATCAATTTTAATCAATGATTGATTGATCACTGATTGTTCCACTACCAAATAGGGCTTAAAATTTTTGTAACTAATCGTAGTTTAATACAAAAAAAAAAATCAAGAAAAGCGAAGACAAAAATATGATTTTAAATATTAAACCCAAGCCCACTGTGCAATTTTTTGTCTATATTTTATTAGATAGCTGAGAAAAAAGAATATAAAAATTAAGCCTGACTATTTTGTAAAACTGAATACAAAAAAGATTTTTTCTATTTGGACCTATATTAAAGAAGTTACGAGTATTTATTGGCATATAGTTTTTACAGAATTAATCTTTTCCAAGACGCGATATCTCTGGAACGATTAGTCAAAAATCTGAAAATAAACCGAAATGTTTTGCTGAAGAGCAGCATCAACACAGTAAAAAATAAAGGAAATCAAAAACCAATTTTTGCAAAAAAAAAAAAAACATAGAGGCTGAGGATATAACTATTGTGTTGACAACTTTCGGTGGCTTATTTGATTATTCATTTTTCAATTTTCATTTTCTGGCATATTTTCCCCCTGTGAAAAATATGAGCTTATCCGGATAACTTGACATTTTCATTATTTATGTGTATGTTTCCATAATCAAATTAATTTAAAAACAAAATGAATTCAAAAGCCACATAAGATGTCCATCCGCCCTTGCTTGTATCCTTATACATACTTCTTAAAATCATATAAGATAAAAATTGCAATGCAAATATACACACATCATTATATATAAATTTACGTCTAAAATTTTAATACAAAACTTCTAAAATTAAAATTGATATTAAATATTTAATTTATATAAATGGTCCCCACTCGTTCCAAGATAAAATATCTAATTATTTTCCGTTCGAGCTTTGGAGAGTAAATGATTATATGACTGTTATGTACAATAACTACATACTTACATATGTATGTACGCAAATCGTCCTTTGTTGTGCATCTACATAATGGCGTGTGTGCGTTCAAATGTAGATATTTATGAAGTCAAACAGATGTACATACGTACTACAGTAAACATGGAGGTAGGCACAACAATCAAATGCCTTCAAAGCCTGGGCATTTATTTGTCATTACTCCAAGTGACACAAACATTTCGCAAAATAATTTTTAGATATGTGTGGACATAGATGGTATGGGTTGCAAAATGAGAACAAATATGTACTTAGTGCCAATTCTACTGTTCCCTTGTAAACTCTAACTTCCTCACTTCCCGATACCCGTATTGAATGGAGAGGCGTATCTGGAAGGCCTGCTCTGGATTATTTTGGTCCGCGCCGGTTGTAAGAGACGGACTATGTTCCTGCGTGAGCAAAGCCCCCAGGAGTCGTCGTCATCTGAATACGAGACTCCCCCAGACCACCCAACAACAGCAGCCGCAAATGCAGCACTTAACACCAGCTTTTGCTGTTCCAATCAATGAAAACACATCCTTTTTGCAATACAATTCGAAGGTCATAACCCCCGCCTCTCTGGCCTTGGGGGTCTTTAATGCTCATCATGAGTTACGGTATTCGGAACTCGGAAGCGACCAAAGGTGTCGGAAGCACTAGTTGAGCAGATTGATAGCTCTACATTTTGCACGGTCAATGAGGACGCCCCTACAGGATCAGCGGAGAGTGTCACAGTTCGCCAGATTAACCATCGTGCACCTGGTCTGGCAAATGGCATCAGCTGGCAACCCGTCGCACAGTATCAAGACCGAATTTATTGATAAGAATTGATAGTAAACATTTCAATTTGAAGGAATTTGAAATGTTGATTTGTCAAGTAGTTTTGTCCATATGAAGGTTCAAACCCGATAATTGTTGGAAATATGCATTTTTGTTCTTATTTTATTAAATATGAGCCTGGCTTAAAACCACCAGGCGAAACGATCGTAGCGTAATGGTTGAGTGTGTGGTATTTCGCTAGAATTCATTTTTCAATACAAAACTCCTTAGGCCATATTAGCTCGATTAATCCAATTAATTAATTAAAAACTTTCATAAATAATGGCCTTCGTCCTAAAAAGACAATAATAAATAAAAATCTTCACAGCAGAGCCCGGCTGCCACGGCTGAGGTTTGAACCTGGGTCCTCTCCAACAAACAGACAATGTTGTCGAGATCTCAGCGTTCTAAGCCACTGCCAATGTATCATATCAACAAACTAGTCGACATGATGCCAATGTATCATATCAACAAAACTAGTCGACATGATATCCAAAACTTCAAAAAAACTGAAGGCATTACAATTCATGAAGGAAACCCCCCTTCGATTGTATATGTGTATGTATTGAGAAAATGATTCCTAGACAAGACACTAGGGTGACTTGATAAAGAAAAAGACTTCCATAAATACTTCATAATTACAAAATTGTAAAAATGTTTGTATAAATAGAAGTTATCAAAATCAGCCTTTGTCTTCCAGCCATTAGCATTCAAATACGCCTGATGAGCCTGGCTTAAAACCACCAGGCGAAACGATCGTAGCGTAATGGTTGAGTGTGTGGTATTTCGCTAGAATTCATTTTTCAATACAAAACTCCTTAGGCCATATTAGCTCGATTAATCCAATTAATTAATTAAAAACTTTCATAAATAATGGCCTTCGTCCTAAAAAGACAATAATAAATAAAATCACTTTTATAATGCTTAAATATTTTCATATTTAACGTAATTTATCGTTCTAAAATAAATTTGTACAGTTTCTTTGGATGTAATAAACGTGGATTTACTTTTGTTTAGAAGTAAATAGTAATCATATGGTGTTTACAGGTACCCAAGTCTGTAGTACTTAGTACATCGATTTTGCGAATTAGTGGAGTGGGAAAAAATTTGTATAAAAGTGTATATCGATATTATTTGCTGTTTGAGTTGTGAAAAGTGAGTACTTCAAATGTATAAAGGTGAGCATAAGCGGAACAAGTAGTTAAATCATCTGAAGAGTTGCAATTTTAGAGGCGGAATAAGTGAATTGTTGGCAACGGTTAAGTCACTCTCGAAGATAGGACCTCAGTCACGTTTGGGGACGTTACGTTGACTGACCCGAAGAGGTGCGCAAGTTATTTCAATCAACCTTCGTCGAGCACCCCGGGAGTTACAGGGCAAAGAGAAAAAGTACTACGTCGCATCAGATCTTTTCCTGCCGAAGATGAACAACGACAGTTTACAATGGATGATGTTGCGAATGCCATCAGGAACGCTGAATCATCCAAAGTGTTGGGCCCTGATGGAATCTCCATGGTAATGCTAAAACAGCTGGATGTGCCGGGAGTGGAGTATCTCACTAAAGGTTGAGAACTGTCGCTAGCCATTGTTCCCGAAGTCTGGAAGGAGGCCTTAGTCCTCTCCAACGTCAGAAATAGCTATCTAGTTGCCGATCATCAGCATGGATTCCGTAAGCGCTGCACGCCATCTCCACACACATTTGTCGAGGACTCAACCAGAGCAAGCCGACGCTTAACTTATCAAAAGCTTATAATATTGTCAAGCTCCTAAAGGTGTTCGAGAACATCGAGCAGACAACCCCCTGGCCAAGTCGTACGTAGAATTCAGGAACAAGAAGTCCAAGCCCCGTAGAGTGAAACAGGGAGTTCCCCAAGGTGGGGTGATATGTATGGAACTGTTTATATTCTACCTTTTTCTAGACGGCATTGAGATCGTAACGTATCTTGGCATCAAGTACCTTCCCTGATGCCATTTGTGAAGGCTAAACTCCTATTTGACTGATCTTACCAACTTTTTCACATGCACGCAGAGTTGAGTGTCATGGTCGATGGTAGCTGAATTCCGACCACCAACTACTAGGGGTCACAATCGACAGCATGTTCACCTTGTCCGCGCATGCCACAGCTATCTGCTACAAGCCGACATGTAGGAACAGGGTCCTCAAGTCACTAGCCGGCAGCACTTGGGGTGCGGATAAAGAAACCTTGTTGACAATATATAACGCAATAGGTCGCTCTGTGATGAATAGACAGCGGAATTTTATGCAACACCTATTTTTGGTCCGATTCATGTCACATTTTGGGATTGGGCATATTTTTGGCTTCTGATTACATTGCAATCGAAACATATGACATATGCAAAATTATACAAAATGCATAAATTTTTGCATATGCAAAATTTATGCATTTTACATATTTTCTTATGCAACAAATATTTCAATAATAGGTAAAAAAATTTTTGTGTGTACAATTTTTCTGTTTAAAATTCTCTTCAGACAAGTCAATAAAATAGAGAAATGTATAACCACAGCCACAACCTTCAAAATACCGACAATATAGAGCTATCGTTCTATAGGGGCTATATGAAGGTCTGAACCTAAACCTACAAATTTTAGGTGGAAAGTTTTTTACCCCCAAGGAAGACTTAATAACAAATTTCAGCCATTTCGGAGGGATATTAAGGGCACAACCTTCAAAATACAAGAAATCCGGAGGTCCCGTCTATGGGGGCTTAATGAAGACGTGGACCTATACCGACAAATTTCAGGTGGAAAGTTTTATACCCACAGCGAAGACAAAATGTCAAATTTCAGTCATTTCGGTGGGATATTGAGGCCACAACCTTCAAAATACCAGAAACCCGGAGGTACCGTTCTATGGGGGCTATATGAAGACCTGAACCTATACCGAGAAATTTCAGTTGCGAAGTTTTATACCACCAATGAAAACTAAATACTAAATTTCAGTCACTTCGGTGGGATATTGAGGCCACAACCTTCAAAATTTGGGAATTTGCGAGGTACTGTTCTATGGGGGCTATATGAAGACGTGGATCTATGCCGACAAATTTCAGGTGGAGTGTTTTATAACCCCAACGAAGACTAAATACCAATTTTCAGTCATTTCGGTGGGATATTGAGGCTACAACTTTCAAAATACCGAATATCGGTAGGTACCGTTCTATGGGGGCTATATGAAGACGTGGACCTATGCGGATAGATTTCAGTTGTAAAGTTGTATACCCCTAACGAAGACTTAATACCAAATTTCAGCCTTTTCGGTGGGGTATTTAGACCACAAATCCTTGAATATATTTTTGCATATGGTTTTGCATATGGTCATTTTATGCAGATATGTACAAATATGTCAAAATATGCACGATATGCAGAATATGCAAAATATGCAAAAATTTCTGGGCCTAATTCGTTTTATTTTGTAATAAAACTAGTTTCTGTCTAATCAGATTTTCTCTACGACCATCCTAACCATATATGCATTTGCATAGGATTCCGCTGTCTAGTGATGAGCTATGCGGCACCAGTTTGGTCCGCGAATGTAAGAGCAACGCTATGGAGAGACATTAAAACCTGTCAGAATACCGCCCTGAGAACTGCAAACAAGATGCCAAGGTGTCTACAAAGAACCATCTGCATGAGGAGACAAAGGATCTTTCAGTACAGCAAAGCAATGGCATGCTTTCGTTCCAGTAAATGCTAGGGTGTTACCGTGAGAGCCATCCTTATCACTATATGGCAGATAGGACCCCCACCCAGGTATGCCAGGGGGATCTTCATGATCTAGAAAGAGACGCACAACGTTACAAGAGGGAACTCTCTAGATCAACAAGCCTATTAAGGAAGTTTAAATAACATCCACACAGACCTAGTCGCAGATGCTATAAACAACTATCTTGTGAATGCGGTCCACGGAGAACAGCAGCAGAGAAGCGTCATCTGCCACGACAAAACCAGAGTAGATTTGGCTCAACTACTCTCGGTGGGCAGTCGTCAAAATTCCTTTTGGGGAAAGGATTGGAGACACCTTGCGACTCATCTAAGACCAGTAGCTTTGTGGTTACAACCCATCGCAGAAGCACATTCCTACAACTGGAAATAAATAATACTCCTACCCCCATTATTATAAGTCTTCTTTTGTTATAGTTTGGATTTACCAAACAGATTTATTATAAATTATATTTTTAATTCCTCCAAACTGGTTTATTTTGCGTTTTAAAATCCATCCAATAGTAAAAGAACACATATAATAATGGCCCCTAGTTATATAAAACTTCCCATTACTATGTTCGACACACCGTTCGGACTTACCGATTAAAAGGAAATTCTATTTCATTACCATAACTCATATTGGCAATGAATTGGAGATCATTGTCGTCAAGTCAAACGATAAGCCAACTCTTATGCTTTACCAAACCTATTCCATATTCACTGTAAGTCTATGCCTAACTTTTTCGAGACACACATTGCTAATTTTCAATAGTGTATTCTTCTGCAGAGTATTTTTAGTCCGGTGTTCTGATTTGTGGTCTGACGATAAAACTATATAAAACTAAAACTATTTTCCAATCAACCAAAGTTCACGAAAATAAATAGAAACTTGTTTGATAAATTTTATGATAAGAAAAAACTTATATCACCCAAATGGAGTAACCATTTTATGATCGAGGTAATTTCCTCATACAATGTTTAACTCCTCAAATTCTTTAAGGATTCGGAATTCTTTTGAAAATAAAATAATAATAATGGGAGGCAATTTAAGTGTAGGAGGGATGAGGGGAGGTGGATGACTGGATAGGCAGCAAACAACAATACACAACAACACATTGAAATGCATTGAGGCATTCAGACAGAGAAGTGGCGTTGTTGTTGTTGTGGTACATGTTGGTCATGTATTAAATGAAGCATTATTGATGTATGTTTGATTGTACACAAGGGGCTATATGAGGATGCTGCACACAATTTTACAGGATAAGACAGGATATACATAAACATGAACATATACTGTACACCTAACAACAACAACACCAACAATCCATGTTGTACATAAAGCAATTGTGCCTAAATGTTTGTATGTGGGTATGTACCTTTGTGCAAAAGTGTGTGCATAAATATGCGTATATACTTTGTGTTGTTGTTGTTGCTACAGTTCAATTTTGATGGTTACCAACAACAAACGGTTTATTCACCTTACCCCAAACCCTAAAACCCGACGACATCTTCCTTCTCTCATCATTGGCCAAAAGAGGAAGATATTTCATAATGATACCCTGTTGTCGTCGGCGGGTTGCCAGTGTCCAAAGGGAAAATTATGCTTAAGAAAGTGCTGATTTTACTTGCTGCTGACGGACGTTAATATGGCTACTGCTGCTGCTGTTGTTGCAGATATTAAAGTTACAGCTGCAACATAAGGTGTGAGGAAATTTTACAAAAGGTTTCTTTATTGTTTTCCACATTGAAATCTGTAGTTATTAATGGCGATTATTTTTCTAGGACCATTATGTGTGCAGGATTCAGTGGGTGGCGGTGGTCATTGTGGAAATGATAAATTTTGATAGGTTTGAGAAAGAGTCAATAACTTAAGAAGTTTTATTATAATTGATTTTAATGTATTTGAGCCAAAAACAAAAACTCAATGTAATTGTTCACAAAAATTGTATTCCCAAAACAATTAGTGGCGTTGCTGCTGCTAGGAAAAGTATGTTAGCCGCGAACAATGCATAATTGAGTTGTAATATTATTTTAATTAAATCATTATAGGCTGTGTGACGTTTGTTACAGCTTCCTTATAATTATCTTAAATGGTACGTAACAATTGAACGGTAAATCAATCAATGAAGGATTGTATTTACAGAGCATATAAGAAGGGAGGGGAAATTCGGTAGCATAAATAATTTAAAAGTTACATAAAAGTGTGTGGAATTTCTTAAACTTTCTTAAATATTACCGAGCTGCTTAAAGAGAAAAGATACGTGTTCCTTGAGTCATAAATTCCCAGTATTTGTTATAGGTTAATAAAATGAAACAATTGTCATTAGCTCAAAAATATGAGTCATGTTTCATAAACAAACAAAAAACAAACGTGGGCGTGAGAAACTCGAGATTTACACGAGCCGGAATGAATTTCGATTTTTTTTACAATAAAACAACAACATTTATGAGCAGGTACATTGTCCGGGATAGTGATAGAGGAATGATGATTGGAAGAGCGCATTCTGGTATGATTTTGGTATTACAAAGTCTCCAGTAAAAAATCGCTAGATCCAATTACAAATGCCGGTTTTGAGAGTTCATAACATGACCAAAGTGGGGCAGGACTGCTGTTAACCTACTGAAAGTAGCCAAGAAGTAGTGGATGAGGTACTCACCGACCGACTTCAATTACCTCGGTAACGCCATAAATAAAATACCGACATCAAAATACTTGAACGTATGGTGTTACAACCAGGGCTGCGGCCCCTTGTTTGCCAAACTCCAACACTGGATTCGGCTGTTTTTGCAGTTTTATTTTTTGTTCTTTTCTACCACACTGCTATGTTTTCATCCATGACATGGTTTCACACTTCTTCACCTAAACAAGACCAACATACAATATACCAAACACTTTTCCACACATTTCCAAACACTCCTCATTCAAACATTCACTGTTAAGAATTGTGATATTAAGGGGAGAACCAAAAAATCGAAATTTTTCATTGTTTTTTTTTTTTTTTTAAGTATAAATAGCATAGAATAGAAGAATCAGCCGATCGGAAAAAATGTTGTTGTAATAATATATGATATGTTTGTAAGTTCGTTTTTCTACTCTTTCTACTTTTCTTTCTACTTAATCTGGGTCTGTCTCCAGCTCTAAGAATGTGGCTGCTTTAATGATTTGTTACTACTGAAGTTGGTTGAGTAGGCTTGGCTGGGCAGTTGCCATGCGGACCTGTGTCGCGCATGCTGGGCAGATGTTTTGCACTATGTCATCGATCCTTGCCCTAAAGGAATTTGTTTATGACATCTGCGACTTTATCTGTGTGAATATCATTTAAACCTTCTTGATAGGATTATTGTTCTATGGATCCTCCTTTGTAACGTTGGATCTCCCTTTCTAGGTCATGAAGATCATTCCGGACATGTCTGGGTGGGTGGGTCTTATCCACCATATGGTGATTAGGCTCTCACGGTAACACCCGAGCAGGTACTGCAACCCGAGCATGTCATTGTATTGCTGTACTGGAAGAATATTTGTCTGCTCATGTAGATGGTCCACTGAAAATATGGAAGGCACCCGGTTGCAATTCCCAGGTTGGCGTTTTGACAGGTATGAATATTTTTCCATTGCGTTGCACTTGTATTCGCGGACCATACTAGCGCCACATAGCATACCACAGACCGACCTACCGTATTATATGTGGTCAACAAGGTTTCTTTATCTGCACCCCAAGTGCTTTTTGAGAACCTTGTTCTTACATCTCCCCTTGTCGCAGATATCTGTAGCATGCGCGGACGACGTGAACATGCTGTCGAATGTGACCACTAAAATCTTGGGGTCGGAATTCCGCAACTATCGACCATGACATTCAACTCAGTGCTCACCGCATGTGAACATGGTTACCGTCGATTGTGGCGGATATTTGCCTATTCCTCGCGTGGAAAATGGTGGTGAGATCATCAAATGGGAGTTCAACCTTTAAATTAAATTGTTCGCATACGTCACGATCTCAATGTCGCCTGCAGGCGGTGGAATACAGGAGAGGTAGAGCTTAAACAGTTACGGCGATATCGCCCCGTCTTGCGGACCTCCCTGTTTCATTCTACGGGGCTTGGACTTATTGTTCCTTAATTCCACGTAAGCCTGCCAACCACACATATAATTGATTATCCAACGTTTCAAATTCGGCCGAAGGATGGTCTGCCCAATGTCCACTAACAGCGTGGAGTGCTTGACAGTGTCAAAGCCTTCGATTCAAGTGCCACCCACCATCACTGTTCTATCACCTGCTCTGGTTGAGTCCTCGTCTAATATGTGTGAATATGGCGTGCAGCGCTGTTGTTGTACTGCAACCCATGCAACTGGATACCTGGGGAGGACTAAAGCCTCAAGGGTCTTTGCTATGGGCGACAAAAGCGAAATCGGTCTGTACGATTCACATTTGCTGGTATCTTTGCTGGCTTCAATAGCGGGACCACCCTGCCTACAATTTTCCTGCTGTTTCAGCATTATCATGGAGATTCCATCAGGGCCCAACGCTTTAGAGGATTTGGAGTTCCTGATGATATTCGCAATATCATCCATTGTAGATTGTGGTTATTCATCCTTGGCAGGAAGAGATCTAATGATACGTAGTACTCTTCTCTTCGCCCTGTCACTCCCGGATCCTCGTAACGTAGCCAAACGTGAATGAGGTCCTACCTTCCCATCTTTTCAGAGTTCGAGAGTGACTTAACAGTTGTCCACAATTCACTTATTCCGAATTCAATGTTGCAACTCTTCAGATGATATAACCACTTGTTCCGCTTATGCTCACCAACCAACCTGTTAACTTCCAGTGTCAGCTCCCTGTCTGTGGGGGTCACGGGGGTTTGCACGACAAAGCTCGTCACGCTCTTTTGCTAATCAGCTTGGAAGTTTGGTCTCACTTCGTGTATTCGACCAGCACGTATATGGCGAGCGTCTTTAGCAGTGATTATGTATCGAAACGTTCATTATGCTAACCGTACATCAGAAGGGTTGGGCAGATCTCCAAAGCGGTAATTAGTAAACCCTCTGAAACTAGGCCAATTAGCGTTCCCAAGACTGATGAAAGTGCAGCGTTCAGAGGTGATGAAATTGGGCGGTCTGCTGATGGAGACAATTATGGGGAGATGGTCTGATCCAGATGTTTACCAAGGTGACAGGCCAAAACACGGCTGTTGTGTGATTCCGGGTCAATCCGTTATCGAAGACCTCTCCTATAATCCCGTGGGCTGTGCCACTAAAACAACAGCAACACAGAAAATAGAAAAGATGTAATCCTAAAATAACCTGTTCCCATTAGTATTAGCAAGGCCCAGACCGCCTATAAGGGCATATTAAGTACTCAAAGTTTTATGTTTGTTTGGATATACTTATTATTATTATTATCAAGTTCCCAAGACGAATTTGACTTGATAAGTGGTAAACCAAACAAGAGCTCGTTTTTTGGTAGAACGAATTAAAAGAAACTGGATAAAGGATAAACAACAAAACCAAATGCTGCAAAGACAACATCTGGCAGTGGCAGCCAACAGGCCAATGTGCACTAAGGTATGTGACACCAAAGGGCAAAGTTACAAACAGAAACTGCCGAAAGAACGTGGGGAAGAAACAGCTAAAAAACTAGATGCACAGAGATGAAAGCTACACATTGTGACGCTGGCATCTGCATCAACCAAGGAAGAAAAGATGCATGTAACATCTGTCACCCAAGTTTTTATCATACATACATAGATGTCAAATTCAAACAGCTTAACACATGGTTTAAGTCCACATGCAGAGTACATTACTTTTCAAAAGAGGTACAAAATCTTAAAAAATATATTCTGGTGATATGTAGGCAATATTTTGCGTACGCTATTCCATGAAAGACACACTTGACTGAATGACTTTCCTGCACATAGAATGTATTTAAATATTATTTCCTAATTCAACATGTCAGTAGGTTTTATTCCTATAATATATTTTAAAAATATCGCTGAAACATTTCACCACACTATCAATTTTATTCCTCGACGAGTTTATGTGATAGCAAGATTAATTCATCAACATAACCTCAAACGAACCACCTGCATATGGAAGCCATAACACTTGTAACCACACCTTGGAACTTGTAATCGAAGGCATGTGGTCATAGATAGCAACAGTAGAATAGTTAAAACATATCCAAAATCTGATAGTTACAGCCTTTTGAGCATACAATATAAGACACAGCAATTGGACGTTATAGTCATTTTATGGAACATATATTCTTGTCCAAATAATTTGAGCGCCACCAAAAAAAAATTATTTCACGATTATAGTGCGGTACCACTAACATGTCACATCAGCAGCTTCACGTTACCTCTTTAAACGAATGGAAAAATCAAAACAAAAGAAACGATAATTAAGTAAGTGAAAATAAAATGGAAGAAAATTAGAGCATTAAAGGGCATCTGACGACGAAGTATGAAAACAAACAAAATAACAAACAACCAAGCAACCAACCAGAGCCAAAGCAAAGAATAGTAATATCTACATTGAGGTTCAGTTCACCATGAGATAACATGGACGTGGAATACTAGCAGTCAAGCAGTTGCTCGAAACAACCATACGAAAACCAACAACAAAAGTCCAACACAAAACGTAAACGTGCTTAGGTAAGAAGCAGTTCGTCACTCGTTTCCGAGCTGTTTTGCTTGCTGTGCTAATAACAACCACAACCACCACCAATACAATGATACACAACCACTTCGCAATTGAAGCTATAGCTCTGCCAGCTACTGCGTATATATTCTCCACTGGTTTGGTGCTTTGGCAAAAGGCAAAGCTACACCAATGTGACTAAGGTGATGTCGACAGAAATTATGATGATGACAACAACGACCACACCACTTTGGTAAACGCATGGATTCCAGGTCCAATGAATACATAACGCGTGTTTGTGTTCCTATGGAATGAGAAGAGATAGCAAGGGCAAACGCACACATATATGATACTGTGGAATCGATTCTTTCCATAGGCATACACAGAAATGAGGCACAGAGTTGCTTTTGTCCAAATAGGAATGTGTGTTCACAATAACAGTTGGTGGTGGTTGTGGTGGTGGTCTCATGAACCCAAGAGTACCAAGAAAATGTTGTGTAATCACAATGAATTGGTAACACAATGTATATCCAAGGATTTCCAAATGATTCGTCTAGTAATGCAGGGAGACCATGAAACAATGGCCAAGTGAACTTTTCCAAGACAATCGATGTCTAGCTTGTGAATGACAAGTCTGTCAATCGGCCACATCTAGCCACCGATAAAATTAACGAATGGACTGGTTATTTGCTTGACTCAAGAGTAGTGGTGATGACGACTGATTGCCTGTCGACTACTATTGATTACCACTACACAGGCACCATCACCGTTCAATGGCGATGGCAATGAGACAAAATGTGGCGAATGATGCACACGTCAAACGAGGGCAAAATAATGTGGGTCTGGCAATTATATGAGCCAACAACGACGACAACGGCGGAGGCAGATGGTGATGATGACTACATGCAAAATCCAACCTAACCTCACTTTGGAGTATAATTATCATAAACGTTTGCCCAGTCACTCGGCACACTCGTGTCTGGTTTTGGTATTCGGCAGCAGTAGCAGCAGCAATGTACCCAGTCCACGTGAAAATTGGACGGGTGTGGTCGTATACTATTCCAACTTACCTTAATGGATACACAGCTATGGATTTTGCTTGCCAAAGGCTCCTTGTCGGCTGCATAACTGTTTAAAATCGATATACATTCGTTGTCTGGAGCTAAACATAACCGACAGCAGTTGTGTCTCCTCTGTTGGTTCTGCTGCTGTTGCTGCGGACGTTCATCCGACATTTTGAATTTGTCCTATGTCGTTCCACACTTCCACACACAAAAGAAATGACTCTTTATATGAATCTTAATGGCTGTGGAGGTGGTAGAACTGCTCTTTCCACACAATCAAGAAAAAAATGATGATTGTTCCTTATTCCAAGTATTATGTATTCGTCGTTTTGTCTGTTTGATATTTAATCTTTTTTATTTTGTTTTCACTTTCTCTTTCAATTATTGCAAAATGTTTTTGTTTTTTCTCTTCGTCTGCTTTTTGCAAACACCTTAGTTTTTTTTATTCACTAATTTGTGTTAAACTTTGTTCTCAAATTTTTTTCTTGCAAAAATTTTGTGCATTTTTTTCTTCTACATTTTTGATGTGTGTATTCCACTTGTCCTCGATAGCTACACGGAGGAACAATCCACGACTGCTCGCAACGGGATTTCAAGAAACTGTGCGTCTGGTTTTTGCCGGAATGGATTGTGCATATTTTCTCAGTTTCCACTCTCCTTCATCTCATCAACACAAATTCAGTGTTGTAATCTGTGTTAGTAAAAACAAAACAACTCTACTCAAAAAGTACAAAAAGTTGCAACTGTTTCTACGAGTTGTCATCCGTTACATTCTGCGTTTTTAAACAAGGTCTATTTATATTTATAAATATACCTCGGTTTTAAATATAAAAAATTCGAACGTTCCTTTTAGTAAGATAGAAGAAGGACAAATGCAGTTAAATATTTTGTAAATTACTATCACTAATAAATATGTTATTATAAGGATTACAAAGAATAATTATAGAAAATATACAGAATTTCTCAATTGGTTCACGTCGATGAATAAGGAGTTCAACGAGCGAAACGAATGAGTAATGCCTTGGTCATACTAATGTTTGGTTTACATTCGGCGTCGTTTCGTGATTTAGAAGGCGTTTCGTGATTTCGCGCAAAATCAAGCAAAATTTAACAAAAATTAAATCATCTCATTTCGTGATTTCAGCGAAATCAACATCGAAATCACAGTACACGTGTCAGAATAAAAAAAGTATATGGTTAATTGCTGCAACAAAAAATTTTAATATCAAAATTTGTAAACAATGTGAAAAAATATTAAATTACTTTGTTACAATGCTATTTGTCATTGTGTTCCCGTACTTTTTTAATGGTAATGTTAGAAAGAAATGCGAATTGTCAAAAATTGCTTCCCCATACAAATTTCTTAAAAAATACGGGAACGAAAAATTGCGGAAATTGCAAAAACTTCAGCGGAAATATCAAAATTAACGTATCAGCTATCACATGGTACAATAATTCATAGGTAGGCCAGGTATGAGAATCGCCAAAAAAAAATACAACCCTGTCGCTATGGCTTAAAACGTCAAAATTGTTTTGATGAATGATAACGGATGAGTATACAAAGAAGAAGAACGAAATGTTGAAATGAAAACAAAACAGAGTTGAATTTTTTGATTAATAATAAATATCAACTCTGAATGTCAACACGGTTTTGACAGATTAAGCCATAACAAAAAAAAAATTGTAATCAGCTGTTAGCTGTGGCCTACCTAAGAATTATTGTACCATGAGCTATCGTATTTAAATGCCAATGAACATGCTGCAAGTTTCTACTAGGCCAAAATTGTATGGCAAAAAACAGGAGAAGAGGGTGTTATTCGGCGCTATTTTTGTTTAAAGAGAAGCACAAGACTTGCTAGATTTCGGAGTACGGGAACGCATTTTGAGCACTAAACGGGAAAACTGCTGCAAGTAGTAATATTTTGCAAGTTCTGAACACATATTTTATCTATCAAAATTTATTATTATTATGTCTTAACGATAAAATAATTGCTCTGTTCCAGAACCTGCAAGAAGCTACTATTTTTTACTACGATAACATTTTTTCCTTTATGTTATCGGAAAAAATAGTAAAAATTAGTAGATTCTTGCAGTTCTGGAACAGAGCAAATTTTTCATTTTTCCATTTGTTAGTACTATACAAAATTAGTACGATATATAGATAATTTTCGAAATAAAGTTGTAAAGTTTATATTGTCGTATATTTTTTATGACTAATTCAATTTTCAACAACTAGTTTTGAAAATTCATCTTCGATCAGCTGCGCATATGCATCCACCTTGATTATTGTGATTTGTTAGAAATCAACAAAAAATAAGTGTAAACACCGGGGTGTATTTCAGGATTTCGTAAAATCCAGTGGATTTTATACTTATGTTTGGTTTACATTCGGCGTCTTTTCGTGATTTCGAAGGCGTTTCGTGATTTCGCGCGAAATCAAGCAAAAATTATCATGATTTCGCATACAAAAATGAAATCATCTCATTTCGTGATTTCAGCGAAATCAACATCGAAATCACAGTACACATGATATACAACCCTGCTTTTGCCTGAAAAAGTACCAAAAGTTGCAACACTTTTCACGTATCACAATAAACAAGGTAGATGGTCAGTTGCTGCAACAAAAAATTGTATTATCAAAATTTGTAAGCAATGTGAAAAAATATGAAATTACTTTGTTTTTCATTGTGTTCCCGTACTTTTTAGTGGTTATGTTAGAAAAAATAGCGAATTTTCATAAATTGCTTCCCCATACAAATTTCTTAAAAAAGACGGGAACGGAAAAATTACGGAAATTGCAAAAACTCCAGCAGAAATGTCAAAATCAACTTATCAGCTATCGTAGTTAGATGCCAGCGAACATGCTGCTAGTTTCTAATACCCTAGACAGACAGGCCAAAATTGTATGGCAGAAAATAGGAGAAGAGAGTGTTATTCGGCGCTGTTATTGTTTAAAGAGAAGTGCAAGTCTTGCTAGATTTCGGAGTACGGGAAATCATTTTTAGCACTGAACGGGCAAACTACTTCAAGTAATAATATTTTGCAGGTTCTGAGCGCAAATGTTATCTATCAAAATTTATTATTATTATGTCTCAACGATAAAATATTTTTTTATTTGTTAGTACTATACACAATTAATACGATATATAGCTAATTTTACGGAAATTTTCGAAATAAAGTTGTAAAGTTCTATATTGTCGAATATTTTTGATGACTAATTAAATATACAACAACTTGTTTTGAAAATTCATGTTCGATCAGCTGCGCATATGCATCTACCTAGATAATTGTGATATGTTTGAAATCAACAAAAAAATAAGTATAAACACCGGGGTGTATTTCAGGATTTCGTAAAATCCAGTGGATTTTGGAGCGCAAGTGTAAACTTGGCATTAGTTTACATTTGCAACTTTTTCGTGATTTCGCTGGCTTTTCGTGATTTCGCGCGAAATCCAGCAAAATTTTTCATGATTTGGCATACAAAAATGAAATCATCTCAATTCGTGATTTCAGCGAAATCAACATCGAAATCACAGTACACATGATATACAACCTTGCTTTTGTCTAGAAAAGTACCAAAAGTTGCAACACATTTTACGTATCACAATAAACAAGGTAGATGTGCGAATTGCTGCAACAAAAAATGTTAGTATCAAAATTTGTAAACAAAGTGAAAAAATACTAAATTACTTTGTTACAATGCTATTTTTCATTGTGTTCCCGTACTTTTTTAATGGTAATATTAGAAAAAAGAGCGAATTGTCAAAAATTGCTTCCCCATACAAATTTCTTAAAAAATACGGGAACGGGAAAATAACGGAAATTGCAAAAACTCCAGCAGAAATGTCAAAATCAATGTATCAGCTATAATATAATGCCATGTTTATACTATAGCCTTTTGCAGGGTTAACCTTCTTTATGAGGATTTATTTGAAATTTAGGCAATGGAATTGACATTTGAAACCCAGTGGGTTTGTTAAATCCGGTTATATATAAACGTACTTTTAGATACCAATGAACATATGAACATGCTTGCTGCTAGTTTCTACTAGGCCAAAATTGTATGGCAGAAAACATGAGAAGAGGGTGTTATTCGGCGCTATTTTTGTTTAAAGAGAAGTGCAAGTCTTGCTAGATTTCGGAGTACGGGAACGCATTTTAAGTACTAAACGGGAAAACTACTGCAAGTACTAATATTTTGCAGTTTCTGAGCTATCAAAATTTATTATTATGATGTCTCAACGATCAAATAATTTTTTATTTTTTCATTTGTTAGTACTATACATAATTAATACGATATATAATTTTACGATAATGTTCGAAATAAAGTTGTAAAGTTCTATATTGTCGTATATTGTTGATAATTAATTAAATTTACAATAACTTGTTTTGAAAATTCATGTCCGATCAGCTGCGCATATGCATCTACCTTGATAAGTGTGATATGTTTGAAATCAACAAAAAATAAGTGTAAACACCGGGGTGTATTTCAGGATTTCGTGAAATCCAGTTGATTTTGGAGCGCAAGTGTAAACTTGGCATTAGAGCGCAAGTATAAACTTGACATAAGGCTAATTCGTTCTCTATTCCTTGTTTGAACCCAAATTACGATATAATTACTTCATTTCCCATACAATATTTTGAGAACGAACAACGATTTTTGTACATTGTTCAATTTAAATTACTCTCAGAATTACAATTGGTCTGTTCCTTTACTTTTAAAAATGGTAACAGTGGCAAAAAATGGTAAAAGTGGTGAACTGTAGTGGGATTCTGTAACTCATTTTTGCTGTTATCGATAATTGTCGGTAAAATTAAAATGCTTATAATTTCGATAATTAACGAAAATTTTCGGTATGTTAACGATGAATAAAAAGTAGTCGCTAGCCTCTACCGACACAACAATAGTCTGGATGATCACAATGGACCTCAAGGTCTCCGAGTGGAGTGGCTGCCGGCATGGCAGTCACGCATCCTAAACCTAACCTAACCTATATGAACTAAAGGAACTATATAAACGCAAGAGCTGGATATAGTTCCAATAGTACCTTGTCCGGAATAGTTCCTTGGAACTAGTTCGTTCCGGAACTACACAACTCTACATTTAAGTAAGTTTCGGTCGCGGATTTTGTGTTTTAAATGTGATTTTGGATCAACGTATTTGGGTAATACGGACGCTCAGAGAGCGCTGTTGTGGTAGGTTGGTGAATAATTTTTGTACGTCGCGCTGAGAGCTAGGTATAGCTGACAGATAAAAAAAAAATCTACTTTTAACATGTTTGTTTTTTTCCAAATTCATGGCACAATAATACAGGTACAGTGGCGAAAACAGCTGATCTTCATACCAGTTGTCAAAATGCATTATTGTGAATAAAATCACATACAAAATGTAAACTAGCAAATGTAAACATACAAATGTAAACACAATAATACAGGTAAAAAACAAAAAAACATTGTTCCACAACATCCCATACGGGACAAGGGAGACTTCTCTCATATCAATGAGTGCACCCCGAATCATATTTTGCCAAATGACATGGGACCTACTGTTTATCGCCGAGTCCGAACGGCGTGTCATAAGACACCTTTTGTGGAGAAGTTTTTCAAGGCTGAAATACTCAGGAAATGTCGCCAACATTACTGAGGGGTATTTTGCCACCGTTGAAAAATGTTTGATGTTGCCTGGCCGGGGAATCGAACCACCGACCTTCTGCGTGCAAGGCGGGTGTGCATACCATTGCACCACGGTGGCACCCCAGGCACAATAATACAGGTACAGTGGCGAAAACAGCTGATCTTCATACCAGTTGTCAAAATGCATTATTGTGAATAAAATCACATACAAAATGTAAACTAGCAATTCACAGTAATGCATTATTGTGACCAAATTTGACGTTTGGTATGATTTGATCATGGTGGAATAAGGTGTTCCATCAAATCATACCAAACGTCAAATTTGGATTTGACAATTTTGTTTTTGCCAAGAAGACCGCCAGAAAACATTCGAATTTAAATCAGCTGATCAAACTTGCAAGTTCCTACAATAAAAATTTTCCATGCAAAAACTTGTAAACAAAACTCTCCAAAATTCTCTCACTATTGTCTCCAAATTCGCTCTCTTTTACTTTACAAGTTTGTTATCGAACAGCATTTTGTAAAAGTTTGTGCAAATTTGTAAAAACTTTTGGGTTATCGTACAGACATAATGTATTTGACAGCAAACTAAATAGTCAGGGCTAACTAGTTTGGGCTGAGTGTCCGACTGTATAGACTGTGGTGTATACTTTTCAACGAATTTGTTATAAAATAGACAAATAACAACTTAAGTTGTGAACATTTTTGCTGTAATTCACGAGACGGAAATTTTTAATGGAGTGGAGTTGGAGTCCATGTTGAAAGCTGAACTAGTGATTTTTTGATTTGTGTTTATATAATAAAGTTCTTTGTGTTCTTGTTTTACACAAATAATAAATGCATTTTTTCCTATGAATTCACTTAAGCGAGGTACACACGATCAGTTTTGACTGTCGATTTTTCGGAAATATCGATAAATGTCAAACTGTCCAGCAACCACAAAATATTTTTAGTTGTTTTTCTTTTGTTTTCATTTTCGTTCGACATAGACATCCTTTCTGTAGTTAAATTTTGGCCGGTATCGGACAGATAACCCGTTTTTTGTTCTTACATGTCTCCTCTAATAATAAGTGTCAGATAAATTAAAAGGAACTTTGTGTTCCTTTTAAAATTTAAACTGCCCCCGAGATTATGCTGCACCAAAAGCAAGAAAAAAATTTCAGCAAATTCAAATCAACCAATCAGATTTGAGTAAATTTTATGTATACAGACTTTTTTGCTTGATGTTGCCATATTTTTACAAAATTTTACATTTGTATTAAATGGAAGATGTAATAACAAATCCCTGGTAAAACGAACTTTATTCTTTAATTTTCTTAAAGTAAGAGCTGTGTTCCTTTACTTACATGAGGTTACCATTTTAACCATTTGTTACCATTTTTCCCTGCAAAGCGTTCCTTAATCCCGAAAAGTGGCAAAACTGGAAGTAATTTTTAAGAGAGTGAGAGGGGAGAGAGAGAGCGAAAATGGCTTTCTCTTCTACCCAGCCATGCACGCGTCTTTACGAAAAAGTTAACTACAACTCTCTTTCCCATACAAAAACCAAAATAGCATTCTCTTCTTGTGCATCATTGCTTCTACCACAGGCTACCAGCAAAATTTCTGCAGGTAGAAAATGGCAGAACTGATTTTTCGACTTTTGTTTGACGATTATTTCACCAAATGGACGAAAAACCGAAGAAAAAGTCGAACACTGACAACACTAAATTAAAAACTGTGAAATAAAAGACGAAAATTGATTTTTTTATGTTTCTTTTTGACATTGCTGCCAGATCTACAATTTTTCCGTTCCTTTACTTTTCTGGTAAAAATGTTCATGAGAGAGCAATTTTGAACAATTTTGACACTTTTCTCTTTTACCACTCTTACCATTAAAAAAGTAAAGGAACAAAGCTAAGGTATAACTAATACCCCGGTTACACTATTGAAGGTTAACCCACTGGGTTTAATAGATCCAGTGGGTTAATCTTTGCTGGTTACACTTAGCTTTTCGAGGATATAAACTGTCAGCTGATGTTTGTTTACGTATACATACAAAATAACTAATAAAGTCGTGTTTAACACTTTTACAATTTCTCGCATGAGATATCGTCCCCTCTTTGCGCATATTGGTATATTTTACACAAAGGGATACATTTTTGTATCAAGGTATCAAGCGTACTTTTTTTTAAAAAAGTGTCTAATGTAAAAAAATAAATAATTTTATGATTTTCAAATAACTTTAGATTTGTTAACTCCATAAAATCTCATGCGACCAATCGTAAACGTGTAAAACACGACAAACTCTGTTACAAAAACAGTTGCAACTTTTGGTACTTTTTGAGTAGAGTTAGATTTTTTTGCACAAATACCGAATACAACACTGTATATTTGGTGGATTTATGCCGGATTTAAAATAAACCCAGTCGTGAGAGGATTTAATTTTTGTATGGCAAATCTGGTCAGATTTGACCAGATTAAACAATAAATCCTCATAAAGTGGGTTAACCCGGCAAAAAACTGTAGTGTAACCGCACTATAAAATGGACTTTAAAGACAAGATGTAAGAACGAGCCATAGTGAAACATGCTGTTATACTAAGAGCTCATTTACACGAGGAAACAATGTTTCCTCTAAAACGTGTGTTTCGTTTTGATTCTCATTCGTAATTGCATTTTCAGGGTTGCACTGTTTAACAAGCGTACCTTTTGAACGGTAGACGTAAATTTTTAAAATAATGTTACCAAAAATGATTATCTACCTATTGTACATAAATACACAAAAAACATTTCTTTTGAAAACTACAAAAACAGGTAAAATGAATGGGTTAATAATATAAATAACCATTCATGAAAAATTCCGTCAAAAGTATAGACACATGTGGGTAAAATATACCTGTATTACCTGCCTTTTGTACGTTTTTGTACAATCACTTCTACATTTGTTCCCAACACTGACCAATTTTGCGAATGAGAATCAAAACGGAACACACGTTTTAGAGGAAACAAGGAAACATTGTTTCCTCGTGTAAATGAGCTCTTAATGTTACTACCCAAGCAAAAACTATCGCGGAAGTAACTTAGGCGTGTCGCCCAGGGCGATGAAAACAGTCGCGGCGATAGTCGCAGAAGTCACCCTGAAGTGACCTCCGTTGTGAAGAAATGAACCTCACCGGCGTGTCGTCTTGGAAGTCACTCCAGCGACACTTCTAGAAGATCATTTCCGCAATAGTTCTGGAAATTAAAAAAATATTTTTTCTATTTATTTTTATTCAATTTTTTTATTTTTATTTATTTTTTATTCTTCTTCTCCTTTAGAGAAATTATTCTTTGCAATTTCCGTCTACATTAATTTTGTCATTTTAAAATGTGATGCTTTGTTGCCTGACTTGGGAAGCGAACCCGGACCTTCAGAGTGCAAAGCGAGTGTGCTCACCACTGCACCATCGCCTCATATAATCATCAGATAGAAAATGTTCTATATTTGTTCAAATGTGTTGAATCATTAAATAAATGTAAACAATCGCCTTGGAAGTCACTCAGAAGTCACTCCGAAGTGTCGGCATACGCGATAAAACGTAATCACAATAGGTGTGTTCGTTTACTTTTCCCGTAACATTTCCTCAGCAAGAAGTGACTGAGAAAAAAAGAGCAATTTGACTCTCACAAGAGAAAAAAATACAAAAAGTAAACGAACAGCACATTACAAAACATTTGTAAGATAACAGCTGATCAATAAAAACAAGAGATTGGCGCAAATAAACAAAATCGTAATTTCGAGCGCTGAAAAATAATAAAAAGAATTGAACAATAAAAAAATGAATAATAAAAGGAAACTGCTATATCCAAATTTTAACCGATTTCTATATAATTCGGCACACTTATTTCTGGAGTAAATACAGTCGCACATTCCAAATTTAATTGAAATAGGACATATATAGCGTGGTTCCTGCACCATATGCCTTAAATCGGGCTCAAATATATATGGGGGCTATATCCAAATCTGAACCGATTTCTACCAAAATAAATAGCGTTCGTCCTTTGGCCAAAAAAACTATCTTCCCCAATTTTCATGCGAATCGGACAATAAATGCCACCTGTACTTTGTTTAGAAAAAATACATGGACAGACGGACACGCGTAAATCGACTCAGAAAGTGATTCTATGTATATCCCTAAAAGGAACTATGGGTCTATCTCGTTTCCTTTTACATGTTACAAACTAATGCACAAAGACATAGTACTCCTTACCACAAGGTGGTGTAGGGTATAAAAATTTTAAGCTGATTTAAGTGTGAAACAAATATTACGGTGCGCAAAAGTTTGGATTAAGAAAGCATGGACTTGTCCACGAAACACATTACATCACTGTAAACAGGACAGATGTTTCCAATGAAAACACTCTTGGAAGTCGATGTACGTTTGGAAGAAATTTTATTATTCCAAAGTTCCTTACTTGATTCAACAGGACATTCAGTGTGCAAGACGGATGTGCTACCTTCTATTCTAAACAAAGCCAAGAATGTTTGAAGACTCTTGGGTGCCTCGATTAAATCCAATCCCTCTTGCACCTTCCAATTTTTGTGTGGGAGATAACCTTAAGATGTTCAAAAATACTTGGGGTCCAAAGCCGTTATTTCGATGTAGCCTCAGGGGGCATTAAGTACGACCACAGCCTGTCCTAAAATGTAAACATTACAAATCAATTACCATTAATTTGCAACAAATACCTGTTCCTTCAGAATCTTCAAATGACAAAGGCATGGTAGAACAAGAAAAGGTAGCAGCAATACCCAGCTGACTGAACTGGGTTGTAGTGTTAGTGTCAAATTCCATTCGACATTTTATGTATTTATTTCTATGTTCGATGTATATTAGGGATATATATTTTTGAAGAACAAATTTATTCATCAGAAAAAAAAAAACTATTTCCCATTAAGACGGCTTCATATCATTGACATGTAACCTCCCCCAGGTCCGAACGACATGCCGCACACTAAAACACCGCTTATAGAGGCGGTACAATATTTGTTAATATGTGTGGTATTTTGTTAAACTTGAAAAGAATAAAGCCCTAATAAACATGTGCTTTTTTGTTTTCAAAAGCAAATGATTGAAACATCTTCTCTTTTTTCAATGAATTACCAGCGACCCGAAACATTTTTGCAAGTATTCTACTTTCTGCGAGAAATTATGCATTTAGTGGAATGATATGGAAACATTCAAATTGAAAATCTAACGAGTTTTCATTCATGTTTTCCAAAATATTCAATCAAATGTGAAAAATTATTAGTTTTTTAAATTCCAATAATTTATAGACATTTCCTTGTTTTGTTTACATTTACGTCACTGATGGGCAGAAATGCTCTGCCTCACACACAAAAGTGTAAAAAATACATGAGTCTCTCGCAATTTGCACATCAGTGATTTACGTTGACACTAAGGTTTACAAACAAAAACAAATTCCTTTGTGGTTGTTGTTCGAGTTGTATTTCTTGTAGTATTAACTTTACCTTGTATTTGTTCTACCATGTGACAAAGGGTTGGACATATTCAAAGATGTTCCAGTCATTCCACTTGTTTTGTTACCTAAAATAAAAGTTCAGCGAAAGTCTTAAGTTATTTATTTTTACTTACTTTTTTCCGTCCATAAATTTTCCAATTGGCAAAAAAATCAAATGTAAATTTGTATTTTAACAACTCTTGTTTCTTTTTGTTTACAACAAAATAACTCAAATCAACTGATTATTCAACAGCTGATCGAACTTACGAATTCTTACTGGACAAATTTTCCCAGCAAGAATTTGTAAGTTCTCAGTCACACAACTGTCAAAAGTGCTCTCTCTATTCGCTCTCTTTTGCTGGATAATTGTGTAAACGAACAACATCTCGTAACAATTTGTGCAAATTCGTACAAATTATCACGTAAACGAACACACCTAATAATAGCTCATTTAGATTAGCCATAAAACCTCGACTGGATTTAATAAATCCAGTAAAAATCTCATTGCATTTAGATATACATATTGGAGGATTTAAATGGCAGTCAGCTGATTTTTCTTCATAGCACAATTACCATGGTAGATGCATTAGCCCATCTGAACGAATTTGAAAAGTAAAAAGAATTTTTTGTAAATAGAATTCGTCTCAAAAAACATACGTCAAATTACAAATTTATTGTTTAATACTGAAAATGTTAGCACGTTATGCTACTAATGCTAAGTAAAGAGCGAATAAAGAATTATTTTATCGCAGTTTGCCCATCTAAAATAAATAAACGAATTATTTTATCGTTTAGACATCATAAATATTAGTTTTGGTTGATTAAAATCAACTTTGTACATCAAAACAAATTTAATTTCTCCGCCTTGTTTACAAATTTTTACATTTTAAATTATTTTTAGTGTAGCAATTCACCGATGCATCTACCTTGTTTCTTGTGCCAGCTTGCAACTTTTTGTAGTTTCTAGCAACATGTTGCAAAAAACAGAGTGGTATACGAGTATTTATGCCAGATTTAAAACAAATCCACTAAATAAGAGGATTTATTTTTGTATGGGAAATCTGGTAGATTTTGGCTGGATTTAGCAAATAAATCCTGATAATGGGCTAAGGCCATGTTTATATTATAGCAGGGTTAAAGTTCATTTAGACTACGCTGGATTTAGCAATTATCTGGCTTTATTTGACATATGTTGTATGAAAATGACAACTTAAATCCACTAGATTTGCTAAATCCAGCATAGTCTAAATCAGGCATTAACCTTCTTTTTGAGGATTTATTTGAAATATAAGCAATGGAATTGACATTTAAAACCCAGTGGGTTTGTTAAATCCGGTTATATATAAACGTACTATAAATCCGGCTAATGGTGTCATATCTAAATGGCATATAAGGCTATAGAAATTGTTTGTGTAATTCACCAACGATCTTCCTTGGCGTGTCTCCGGAGTGACTTCTTGGGCGAGGGAGTGCGAAATTCACTTCCAATTGCTGGCAGGGTAGGCGTTTACACCAGACAGTTTGTCTTCAAATACAACTCTGATGTACTAACACATGCATACATTTGTCGTTTGTCTCTCAGCTGTCCATCAGTTTTTTACAGACAGCCGGAATGAACTCAAAATCGTTTTCGAAATAATTTTACCTTTGCTCATAGATCTTGCCTTTGCTTTTGCTTCAAAACAAAAAAACAAATTTGAAAAACACACCAGAGTTTGGACGTGTTTCTTTCTTTCGCAAACTTTCTTCTTTCAACATACCGAAACACATGGTACAATAATTCATAGGTAGGCCAGGTATGAGAATCGCCAAAAAATACAACCCTGTCGCTATGGCTTAAAACGTCAAAATTGTTTTGATGAATGATAACGGATGAGTAAACAAAGAAGAAGAAGAACGAAATGTTGAAATGAAAACAAAACAGAGTTGAATTTTTTGATCAATAATAAATATCAACTCTGCATGTCAACACGGTTTTGACAGATTAAGCCATAACAAAAAAAAAATTGTAATCAGCTGTTAGCTGTGGCCTACCTAAGAATTATTGTACCATGCCGAAACAGGCTGTATATAAGATTTTCGGAATTCACCAAATCGATCGAAATCTGAAGAAGCTAAAACAAAAACGATCGACATTTAATTTCGGAATTGAAACCATTCCGATCGGAATCTGTGACATGCCTGTATATGTTAGTAAATCAGAGTCTGGTGTATGCCTAGTAAAAAAATAAAAGGGCAACCTGGTTCGATATTAGCTCGGCTTTCTTTATTATTAATTGCTCTGTTCCGGAACCTGCAAGAAGCTACTATTTTTTACTACGATAACATTTTTTTCCTTTATATTATCGGAAAAAATAGTAAAAATTAGTAGATTCTTGCAGTTCTGGAACAGACCATTTATGTCAGAAATGAAGCAGACAAGCAAGGCCTGGGTACATGAGCTGCCTCGCCTGATCGCCTTGCTTTCTTGCTTCATTTCTGATATAAGGAAAATGTCAGAAATGAAACAGGAAAGGAAGGCAACCAGGCGAGACAGCTTATTTACCCAGGCCTAACTAGGCGTTTACACTAGACAGTCTGTCTTCAAATACAACTCTGATTTACTAACACATACATACATTTGTCGTTTGGCTACCAGCTGTCCATCATTCTTTCACAGACAGCCGGGTTAACAAAATTTTGACATTTTTTGTAAAAATGTGTGAGATAATAATTGAAATGTGTTGAAAACAAAAGAACAGGAACAAAAACAAAATATGTGAACGGAAAACAAAAGGAATTCGATGATTTTCATTCATAATTTTACAACTGTTTTTGCAGTTGTCTGGACGCCTACGTCACAAAGGCAAGTTTTGGGATTTTGACAACCAATACATGAAGTCAACTGTCCGGTCATTTGTAAACGCAGTGTTAAGGCTGACTTCCGTATCGTTAAGCTGGGTACACATTGTCAGTTTTAAATGACAGCTTTGTTGGTGATTGCTGGTGTGGCCGTTCATTTTTGTCATTCATCATGCAACCACAAAATATTTTGTGGTTGCTGGACGGTTGGACAGTTATCGATAATTGCAAAAAATCGTCATTCAAAACTGACAATGTGTACTGTACTTTAGTAGAGCTGGCAAACCATCGATATTCCCAACATTAGATATTTTCGATATAATGTTTTAAAATATCGATTGCTATCGATATTATCGTTAAGCTGTAATCACCATTAATTTGGATATGAAAATGGCGGAAATGTCAATGATTTTCTTGAAATTATGCAAAAGTAGTAAAGGACAATAAACAAATGCTTTCATTTTATAAAAAATGTAAAAAAATACATTTTATTTTACCGAAGAATGTGTACGTGTGACTACGGACTTACTTTCTTAAGTATAGTACACATTGACAAGCAAAACTGACAGTCATTGAGGTCTATTTCGTGAATATCAAAGTCTAACTGAAAAATTTCTTTTGTAATCTCTAAATAATACCGTTTATATTGTATTTCAAAAGTTTTTAGCTAAATAAAAGTTGTTATTTGCCCGAAAATTGTCCTAAAAGTACGTTGACTGTCAGTTTTGAATGATAGTGTGTACTCCCCTTTACACACACATAACCGAAAAGTAGGGAAATTTCTATTTATTTCAATGGATTTCAGGTTAGGGGTTTTTATTCCGATAATATCGATAGACAAAACTATCTATCGATATTGAATTTTTAAATAACAATCGATATTATCGATAGTGCCATCGATTTTTTGCCAGCTCTAATCGTTAGTTGCTTGGCAAATGACTACAAATGTGTGAAGTATTATGTTTCTTATGTATAGAACACATTGGCAAGCAAAACTGACAGTCATCGAGGTCTATTTCGTGAATATCAAAGCCTAACTGAAAAATTTCTTTTGTAATATCTAAATAAGACCGTATATATTGTATTTAATGCCAAGTTTACACTTGCGCTCTAAAATCCACTGGATTTCACAAAATCCTGAAATACATCCCGGTGTTTACACTTATTTTTTTGTTGATTTCAAACATATCACAATGATCAAGGTAGATGCATATGCGCAGCTGATCGAACATGAATTTTCAAAACAAGTTGTTGTAAATTGAATTAGTCATCAAAAATATACGACAATATAGAACTTTACAACTTTATTTCGAAAATTATCGTAAAATTATCTATATATCGTATTAATTGTGTATAGTAATAACAAATGAAAAAATAAAAAATGATTTTATCGTTGAGACATCTTAATAATAAATTTTGATAGATAAAAGTTGTTGTTCAGAACTTGCAGCAGTTTTCCCGTTTAGTGCTAAAAATGCGTTCCCGTACTCCGAAGTTTAGCAAGACTTGCACTTCTCTTTAAACAAAAACAGCGCCGAATAACACCCTATTCTCCTGTTTTTTGCCATACAATTTTGGCATAGTAGAAACTAGCAACATGTTTATTATCATCTAAATACGATAGCTAATACGTTGATTTGCTGCAGTTTTTGCAATTTCCGTAATTTTTTCTTTCCATTATTTTTTAAGAAATTTGTATGGGGAATCAATTTTTGACAATTCGCTCTTTTTTCTAACATTACCATTAAAAAAGTACAATAAAACACTGAAAAATAGCATTGTGACAAAGTAATTAAATATTTTTTTCACATTGTTTACAAATTTTGATACTAAAAATGTTTGTTGCATCAATTGACCATCTACCTTGTTTATTGTGATAAGTGAAAAGTGTTGCAACTTTTGGTACTTTTTCAGGCAATAACAGGGTTGTATATCATGTGTACTGCGATTTCGATGTTGATTTCGCTGAAATCACGAAATGAGATGATTTCATTTTTGTATGCGAAATCATGATAATTTTTGCTTGATTCCGCGCGAAATCACGAAACGCCTTCGAAATCACGAAAAGACGCCGAATGTAAACCAAACATAAAAGGGTTTTCGCTAAATGAAAGTTGTTATTTGCCGGAAAATTGTCCTAAGAGTACGTTGGCTGCATGGTACAATAAGAAAGGTAGATGCATCGGCGAATTGCTACAACAAAGCAACTTTTTTTGTAATGTAAACTGTCAAAATTTTCGCCAAATGGTCTCTTGTTGTCTCTTTTTATCACTTGTGTTTGTCTATATAAGTGTAGACATGCTATCTCTTTCTTACCGAATCATATGTTTTTTTGTTTTGATTTTTGATGGCGAATTCATAGTTTTTTGACGTTTTAGATTCGATCAGCTGGGCTGAGGCATCTACCTTTCTAATTGTACCATGGTTGGCTGTCATTTTTGATTGATAGTGTGTACTCCCCTTTAACGGCGTAATACTTAACAACTGCTAAGCTACGTGCTTCAAAATGTCCAAAATACGCATTTTTTTATCGCAGGTAAAAAGCAAAAATGTATCATTTTTATTTCTGATGCATTTAGTTGCTTTCATGGTATAAGTAAAGAGGTAGATTTAAATGAAAAAAATCTATAGAACCCTTGTTTTTCCTGAATTCATAAAACTTCAAAATTAGTTAACAAAAAGGCAACAAGAGGGTTTGTTTACAAAATTCCAATTTTGATCATTTTATAAAAAACGCGAAAAATGAATGAAGGGCCAAGGTTCCACATAATCGAGTTGTGGATATGATAAAATGTTTGTTTCAATAATAAGCTGAAGGATTTCTTCCATACAAATGTTCTGAAAACAATTTTGGAAATCATTGAATTCGATTGTTTTTAAAATTGTTGGCATATTATTCAAACATCACACAAACACATACAAAGATTGTGTATATTGTTTTGAAGTTTTAGGAACAGTCGAAAGAAAAAAATTTAAATTGACAGGGAGCTTTGGCTAACCTTTATTATTAAACCATGGTTGCTTTTTCGAAAAACTGAAATATTTTGACGAAGTTTAAACAACACAATATAAATGACGATACGGAAGTCAGCCTAATACCCCGGTTACACTTAACCGGATTAAAATGTCAATTCCATAGCGCAAACGTCAAATAAATCCTCTCGAAGTGGGTTAACCCGGCAAAAAACTCTAGTGTAACCGTACTATACAATAAAAACCCTTTGGCCGATAATGCCAAATCAGATGCGATGGTATGTGTGTTCGTTTACTCAAAATTTATACGAATTGTTACTGAATGTTGTTCGTTTACTCTACAGTACAATGCAAAAGACCTTAGCCGATTACAAGAAATTACTGAACTTGTACAAATTTGTACAAATTGTTGAGTAAACGAACACACCTGGTATAAAATGGAGTGTGGAGGAAGAAACGTCATTAGTGATTAAATTTAAAGGAGACTTTTTATAATTTGTGTTAAAGTAATGGTATAATAATAAAAATGTTCCACAAACATCACGGAAGGGATAAGGGGGACTTTTTTAAGTAATAAAGTTCTTAATAATCTTTTTCTATCCAAATAAACAAATGAATTTTTTTATTCTGAGAAATTTTGCAATGGTTGCATTATTATTGTATCTTTAGACTGATGAAAACATATTCCGAAGAATGCATCTAAATTAAATCCAAAACACAATATCAAAAGACGTGTTGTTAATATAAAATTAGGTGTGTTCGTTTACTCTATAATTTGTACAAGTCCAGTAACTTCTTGTAAACGACTAAAGGCCTGCGTACATAAGCTGCCTTGCCTGCTTACCTTGCTTACTTCTGATAAAAGAATAAAAAAGAAAAGGGCAACGCAGTTCGAAATTTTCTCGGCATTCTTTATTCTTTTATTTTTATTATGTCAAAAATGAAGCAGGAAAGCAAGGCAATCAGGCAGAGCAGCTTATATACGCAGGCCTTTAAGGCCTGGGTACATAAGCTCCCTCGCCTGTTTGCTTCTGATAAAAGAATAAAAAAGAAAAGGGCAGCCCAGGGATTCAATTCTGTTTCTATGAAAATGTGAAATGAAAAAGTTTATAAAGGAAAAAACTGTCAAATGAAAAAAATTATAACGGAAACATTTTTCATTTCGAATTTTCATAGAACAAGAATCCAGCCCCAGTTCGAAATTTGCTTGGCCTTCTTTATTTTATTTTTCTTATGTCAGAAATGAAGCAGGAAAGCAGGCGAGGCAGCTTATGTACGCAGGCCTGATAAAAGAAGATAAAAGAAAAGAGTTCGAAATTTCCTCGGCCTTCTTTATTCTTTTATTTTTATTATGTCAAAAATGAAGCAGGAAAGCAAGGCAATCAGGCAGAGCAGCTTACCTTGCTTACTTCTGATAAAAGAATAAAAAAGAAAAGGGCAACCCAGTTCGAAATTAGCTCGGCCTTCTTTATTCTTTTATTTTTATTATGTCAAAAATGAAGCAGGAAAGTAAGGCAATCAGGCAGAGCAGCTTATGTACACAGGCCTTAAAGGCCTGCGTACATAAGCTGCCTTGCCTGTTTACCTTGCTTACTTCTGATAAAAGAATGAAAAAGGGCAACCCAGTTCGAAATTTCCTCGGCCTTCGTTATTCTTTTATTTTTATTGTGTCAAAAATGAAGCAGGAAAGCAAGGCAATCAGGCGGAGCAGCTTATGTACGCAGGCCTTAAGGTCTTTTGCATTGTACTTTAGAGTAAACGAACAACATCCAGTAACAATTTGTACAAACTTAGTAAACGAACACACATATCGACGCCTCCAAATAATAGTATGCTAAGTCGACTTAGCATGTTTTCAAGTTCTTTACATTTTTATATTTAACGTCCTTTAACTTAAATTCTGTCAAATTTTGGTAATGATCGGACAATCCGAACAGAAGTTATAAACAAACTAGCAGACCCCGGTCCGCGTTGCTGGCCCGTCGTAATGAGTTTTAATTCAAAAGTAGGTATTTTCTACCTCACTTCTTCGGCCCATTGTCAAACCGAGAAGGATTTTAAATTTATCAACAGATTTTGTCTGTAACCTTTCTTTTCTCTTACGGACATTGTCGGATTTTTCGCCAATTTGTGCCTTTTAGGATTTATTATCGTCCATGTCACTGCCTTTATCCTAAAGCGATCTAATAATAAAAGTTAAAAAAAAAATGATTAAATCGAATTCTCCCACTTATTTAGACCTATATGTTTTAGCTTTTCATGGCTGATGGACCGTTGAACCTCACCATTTAAGTACATTTGTAAATATATAGTTTTTCTTTATCGGGAGACAACCACCGGAGTCTCGAAAACTAATTTGCAACCTGATCCACTCATAAGTTTAACAAATACACCGATTATAAAATAATAGGCCCCGAAATTTGTCTACAAATATATAGCATTTTGGACCACGGGACATTCCTGAATATTTTCTGAAAATTAGTTTCAGTAGTTTTGGAAAAATAATGTTTTGAAAAGAGTGGGCGTGGTCATCAGTTTTCAAGATATAACATATTAAAAAAGTGGGCCTGGCCCGGTCCTAGGGTGCACACAACTTCATTGCCTACAAAAATGTATGCTGAAACCGATATAATCATAAGTTTGGCTTATACATATAGCGTTTAACAGAAAGGCATGTGGAAGGTACCCTACATAACAACGGCAAACATTGAGCTTTTGCTGCAAATTTTATGGAAATCCCTTCAGTAGTATTGGAGTTATGACATACTAAAAAAAACAGGCTTGGTCGGGCCTATAGGCCCCAAAGAAGTACCTAGATTGTAGATTAATCCGTAAATTTTTATTCCGATACATACATAATTTTTGCAAATATAACGTTTTTTTTTTAAATACCGCATAGGGGAGGTACCCCGCCCCCTCTGGAATTCAATAAAATATTTAACCTGTTTTCGGGGCGTGGTAAACTTTTCTTTCCAAAAAACCTAAGTTGGGTTATGACAGCATTTGATTTTTATTTATAAAGGTAAGGCGTTTTTTTAAATATGCCCTCTTCAAAATTCAAGAAAATATGCCTGTACATTCCCTGACATTTTCACGAATATCGGTTCAGTAGTTTTGTAGATGTAACATATTTTAAAAAGTAGGTATGGTCAAGTCTGTGGTTCCTAAAAAAGTAGGTAAGGTCGGAGGCACAACCACAATTGTCTCGCAAATTAACTTCCAAATAGATAGATTCGTAATTATTGTAAATATAACATTTTTAAAAAAGTAGGGTATAGGGGAAGTTCCCCGCCCTTTCCGAAATTCAACTGAATTTGTAGCCTATTTTAAGCGGGGACCATCTCTGTACATTCCCTGACAATTTCAGGAAAATCGGTTCAGTAGTTTTTGCAGAAATGATAAAAATAGAAAATTGAAAAAAGTGGGCGTAAAAGTGGGCATGGTCAAATTTTCTTTGCATAAAAACCCAAGTCGAAAATCGGTCCAGCCGTTCTCAACTGATGCCATTACCAACGAACGATATTTGATTTTTATTTATAAAGATTTAAAAGTTTAGACAAATCGCGATTTTCTTGAAAATCCCCTGTAGATATAACCTAATTAGAAAGTGGTCGGATCTTAAGTCACAAAATAAGTACCTAAGGTTGGAGACACAATCGCCATTGACTCGCAAATAAATTCCCAAACCGATACATTCGTATTTGTTGCAAATATTGCATTTTTACAAAAATAGGGCATAGGGGAGGTACCCGCCCGATCCGAAAGAAGTCAAAAAATATGTAGCCTATTTTTATCGGGGACCAACCCTGTACATTCGCTGAAAGTTTCAGGAAAATCGATTTAGTAGTTTCGTAGATATAACATATTTAAAAAAGTGGGCGTTGTCTTTAATGGCCCAACTAAGCACGTAAGGTCGGAGACACAATCGCCATTGACTTGGAAATTAATTTTTAAGGCGATACATTTGTAATTGTTGCAAATATTGCATTTTTACAAAAATAGGGCATAGGGGAGGTACCCCGCCCGATCTGAAATTCAACCAACAATGTAGCCTATTTCAACCGGGGGCCATCACTCTACGTTCCCTGAAAATTTCAGGAAATTCTATTGAGTAGTTCCGTAGATATAACATATTTATAAAAGTGGGCGTGGCCAATTTTTCTTTGCATAAAAACCTAAACTGGACTTTGACTAACATTTCCACAAAAAATTATCCAAATCGCTCTAGCCGTTTTCAACTGATTCAATTACCAACAAACGACAATTGAGTTTTATATATAAAGATATTTACTTAGCATAGTACTGAAGGTCAAAGTAATTTCCAAACTTTTAGAGCTTGTCCTGCAAAACTCACTGTTCAGAATTAGCAAACTATTATTTGGAGGTGTCGAACGTCCTTTAACTTAAATTCTCAAATTTTGATAATGATCGTTCAATCCGAACAGAAGTTATAAACAAATATTGACTTAGCATAGTACTGAAGTTCAAAAAAATTTCCACACTTTGTCCCAATTTACATTAGGCGAGTTTACTTGCGGCAATTGTCAGTTTGTTGGTGAGAGAGGGTGTTGAGAGGCAAAGGGTTACCATATGCCTCACCTCTCTCTCCATCAAACTGACAATTGCCGCAAGTAAACTCGCCTAATGTAAATTGGGACTTAGAGAGCTTCTCCTGCAAAACTCACTTTTTAGACTGATTTCTAGAATAAATTTTGGGATAATAAAATTACAATCCTTTTTCTATTGTATGATGTACATTTATTTTTATCCTTACAAAAAAATCTCAAGAAGTTTCCAATTCCGCTCACGCGTATATTGTTAAAAAAAAAACACCAAACCAAAAATATAAATTTATAATTAGAAATATAAGTATTCGTTTGATTTGTTATCAGGTATACATATGTAGTTATTAATTAATTTCAACTAATGGTCAATCACCCAAAGTTAGTGTGATGAATATCTCTCTTTGTAAGATTCAGATTCACTTCCCTCTGAGTTGAGTTTACAAGTGAATCGTCATAAAGGCAACAAATGTGCCACAAAGTAAAGACCTCATCACAAACCTAACTTTGTCCAAAAGGATGTTACTTTTTGGTGGGAATTAACTTGGCAGGGAATCTGCTGTGTCCAAGCGAGTAGTGTTGTAATAATGTGTACATAAAAAAGACAGATTCATTCATTCATAGCACCACAAAACTTAAAATTCGAATATCTTGCGAACTTGCAGAGTTATTATAAATCCGTTGGGACATAAACGAAGTAATCTGTCTTATAACTTTTAGATGTTGGAAAGTGATGACAACGCTACCCATCTAAAATGCTTGGACACTTTACCGTGCTCATCCGCCTCCGGGAATGTTACAATCCATTGAATTTGTTACCCGACCTATGCGACGATTAGGACGTAGACCGCCATTTCCGCCAGAACTACCTCCACCTCCTCCGCCACCGCCATATCCATTACCCGAACCCCAACCACTGCCACCACCTCGTCGATTTCCGTTGCCACGGTTCTCAACGTTGAATGGAGCTACCAGAGTTCGGAAACTAGAAGAAACAGACAATCAATACTTAATGTATGCTCCATAATACATTTATATTTTCTTATACTTACAAATGCACGACTATTAGCCATAGACCCGTGAAAATTTCCAATATACGGGCCATGTCCCAAGGTCGCTTTTCCAAAACTCGACCATCTGTAAGTAAAATTCGTCATATTAGGTCGTGGAAAACATATTCTTTTTCGTATTATTTATTTACTTCGATCAATGTACACCATTTTTGGATGGTGACACACAAAACAGGACAAAACTTAATGCTTTTTGTAGGGGTATTTTCCTTCCACTGAGAAACAAGTAGAATGACGTTGTTTTTTTTAATATTCGTGAAATGACGTGTTGCATGGTACAATAACAAAGGTAGATGCCTCAGCCATGGTACAATTACTTAGGTAGATGCCTCAGCCCAGCTGATCGAATCTAAAACGTCAAAAAACTAGGAATTCGCTATGAAAAATCAAAACAAACAACCATATGATTCGGTAAGTAAGAGATAGCATGTGTTCACTTCACTAACAAACCATGGTACAATTACTTAGGTAGAAACATCGGCGAATTGCTACAACAAAGCAACTTTTTTGTAATGTAAACTGTCAAAATTTTCGCCAAATGGTTTCTTGTTGTCTCTTTTTATTGCTTGTGTTTGTACAGTGAAGTGAACACATGCTATCTCCTACTTACCGAATCATATGGTTTTTTGTTTTTATTTTTAATAGCGAATTCCTAGATTTTTGACGTTTTAGATTCGATCAGCTGGGCTGAGGCATCTACCTAAGTTATTGTACCATGCTAACAAACACAAGTGATAAAAAGAGACAACAAGAAACAATTCGGCGAAAATTTTGACAGTTTACATTACAAAAAAAGTTGCTTTGTTCGATGCCAAAGATGCTATTCAAGAATGGGTGCAAGTGAAATGGAATGTAATTTTTTCAGCATCTTCACTCATTCTTTTTACAAGAGTGTGACCCCCAAAAGATGCAATTCATTTTCAGATCCTAAGCATGTCATCTTTACTAACTCGATGGAATGGCATCTTCACCAATTCTTTGGCATGGCATCTATACCAATCCTTTGGCAAGACATCTTAACCAAACTTTGAATAAACAATTTTAAATTTTTGATGGATTATTGTAATAATGCGTTTGTTAATACTTACCTAATGACATTTTGTTGAAAAAATTGTGTGAATTGCTTAATTTTTGGAAAACATTTTTGACATTTCATAGTACTGGTTTTTGTTGTAGTTGTTGGCCGATGCATCTACCTTGGTAAATATGTCTTGCCCTAAACACATCCAACGTTTAAGTAAAGTTGGACGTTATTTCTGATAGAAAATAAAGAAAAATTCAACCTACGTTGCCTTGCTCTTTTATTCTTCTCTCAGAAATGACGTCCAACTTTGCTGAAACGTTGGATGTGTTTAGGTCTTAATAATAGTATGTTTGCATATAATCCACTAAATTTCAACTGTTAAACGGCGTTTGCACTGGAGCTTTTTGCCGGGTTAACCTTCTTTATGAGAATTTATTTGACGTTTACTCTGCTAAATTTTCTCCGAAATATGTTTAGCAAGAATGAACAACGGCAACAGGTAGCAACAAATTTCACAAAAATATTGCTGGCTATGCTGATGCTATTTGATATTAAGTGTGTACCATGGCAGAACTACCAGGTAGTGGCATCGTAAAATTTTGAATATGTTATGTCAAAACTTTCTTTATGTTGTTGGGGAAATTACAACAAAAATAATTTTTTTATAAAGGGATTTGACTTTTCATATTCGATCAGCTGGTGTGATACCACTACCTGGTAGTTCTGCCATGGTGTGTACGATAACTTTCCCAGCAATAATTACTCAGTCAGTTCCAGCAACCTCTCTCAGTGAATTTTACTCTCTCAAGCAAGAAAAATTGCAGAAAGTTATCGAACAGCATTTTGCAAAAACTTGCAAGAAAGTCAACTGTTTTCGAAAATGTATGAAATTTGTTTTTGTTTCTTTTGATATTTTAAACCAATCGTAACAAAAACATAAATTTTAAAATTGCAGTTTACTTATTTAATGCTTTAATCCTATCCACAACGCTTTAGAATCTAAAAAAAATGAGCAATTGTGAAATTTGCAAGTTCTCAGTCACAAAACTCTCCAAAAATCTCTCCAAACTTTCTCTCTTTTGCTGGATAATTTTGTTATCGAACAGCATTCAGTAAAAATTTGTACGAATTTGTACAAATTATTGGGTTATCGTACACACCTATTGTTGTTATAATAAAAAAGTATCGCACACGCATACTCATATTTTGCAGCACACATGATCAACAAATATCAGAAAACAGAATAAGCAACAAAGTTTCAACTAGGGATACGCAAGTCGATTCTCAAGTAATCGATTCCTCGATTCTATGATTTGAAGAATCGAAAAATCGGAATCGAGTTTTGACTTCATAGAGAATCGAAAGATCGATTCTCTATTATGTCCCAATTTACATTAGGCGAGTTTACTTGCGGCAATTGTCAGTTTGTAGGTGAGAGAGGGGGCTGAGAGGCAAAGGGTTACCATATGCCTCACCTCTCTCTCCATCAAACTGAAAATTGCCGCAAGTAAACTCGCCCAATGTAAATTGGGACTATGATTCTTCGATTCTTGCAGTGGGAATCGATTGATCAACTCTGCTTTGACTTGTTGATTTACCACGAAAATGAAATATACAGATTACATTGGTAAGAGCAAGACAACAATATTATATAATTTGTTGTACTGATGAACAAAGTTAATCTAACGGTACGGCAGTGTTAAACGTTCACATTTTCAACTAAGGAGTCATCTCGATCGAACGATTCTTTTATCCAAGTTAGTTCTAAGTAAGAATCAAAGGATCGAAAGATCGATTTTTGATTCCTACGTAAGAATCGTAAAATCGATTTTTGAGTTCTAAGTAAGAATCAAAAGATCGAAGGATCGATTCTTGAGTTCTAAGTAAGAATCAAAAGATCGAAAGATCGATTTTTGTTTGGTAATACGTATCCCTAGTTTCAACGGCTTATGCTAAGTTTACATTTACGAAATCCACTCGATTTCAACTGTCAATTCCATAGCTCAAACGTCAAATGAAATCTCATCTGGATTTCATTTGACGTTTAACATATGGATTTGAACCAAATGTAAACCAAGCATTAGCCATGTTTTCAGCAAACAATTGTTTTAGAGATCAGTAGTGGGATTCTGTAACTAATTTTTGCTGTTACCGACAAAAATCGGTAAAATTAAATCGCAAAATTATGACTAAAAACATAAAGAAAAATTGGCATCAGTGTTTGTGTCGGTAGAGGCTAGCGACTAATTTTTATTCATCGTTAACTTACCGAAAAATTTCGTTAATTATCGAAATTATAAGCATTTTAATTTTACCGACAATTATCGATAACAGCAAAAATGAGTTACAGAATCCCACTACAGGGGCTCAATTCTTTTTCTATGAAAATGTGAAATGAAAACTTTTATAAAGGAGAAAACTGTCAAATGAAAAAAATTATAAAGGATATATTTTTCATTTAAAATTTTCATAGAACAAGAATCCAGCCCTAGGGATACCACTTTTTACTCGAAAAGCGTTCCTTTACTTCTGATTATATGGGAACAGTTTACAACTTTTACTACTTTTGCCGGTAAAACCGGCATACCAATAATAATTAATTCCACTTTTTCGTTCAAAGGAAATGTGAATTTTTGGTGAAGCCGTTTAAAATATATTTTTTATTTTTAAACAATAATAATTAGTATTCTTTAGGTTCTACCATATGATGGGGGCATTTTGACAATAAAGCTTTGTTCCCACAGTTTATACAGTTGGCCATTCAGAGTTCTGTTAACAACATTTGACAACAAACATAATAGATTGTTCATTATTGTGATTTGATTTCCTTTGTATTTTATGTCACAATAATGTATTTGACAGCAAACTAAATAGTCAGGGCTAACTAGTTTGGGCTGAATGGCCAACTGTATAAACTGTGTTTGTTCCTTTACTTTTTTAATGGTGTGGGTGGTAAAAGAGAAAAGTGTCAAAATTGCTCTCTCATGAACATTTTTACCAGAAAAGTAAAGGAACGGAAAAATGGTAGATCTGGCAGCAATGTCAAAAAAAAACATAAAAAATCAATTTTCGTCTTTTATTTCACAGTTTTTAATTTAGTTTTGTCAGCGTTCGACTTTTTCTTTTGTTTTTCGTCCATTTTCTTTTTCATTGTGAAATAATCGTCAAACAAAAGTCGAAAAATCAGTTCTGACTTTTTTTACCTGCAGAAATTTTGCTGGTAGCCTGTGGTAGAAGAGAAAGCCATTTTCGCTCTCTCTCCACTCTCACTCTCTTAAAAAATACTTCCAGTTTTGCCACCCTTCGGGGTTAAGGAACGCTTTGCAGGTTAAAAATGGTAACAAATGGTAAAAATGGTAACCTCAGGTAAGTAAAGGAACAACTGCTAAATATGTAGCGTGGTTGTCGATTATGCCCATGGTACAATTACAAAGGTAGATGCATCGGCGAATTGCTACAACAAAGCAACTTTTTTTGTAACGTAAACTGTCAAAATTTTCGCCAAATGGTCTCTTGTCTCTTTTTATCGCATGTGTTTGGCGCTTACATATGTGTTGAGGCCTTTAAGGTAGAAACACAATGACTTTTGTTGCTTGCTTCACTCTCAAGTTCATGTAAATGAATAAAGGCCAGGTACTACCTAATTCAAATGCGATTTTGGATTTCTTTATTCTTCTACACAAATTCAGGCTTGGATAAGCATGAATGCTTAGATACATAAGCTGCCTTGCCTTGCTTGCTTCTGATAACTAGGCGTTTACACTAGACAGTTTGTCTTCAAATACAACTCTGATTTACTAACATATACATAATTTGTCATTTGTCTCCCAGCTGTCCATCATTTTTTCACAGACAGTTGGGTTAACAAATTTTTGACATTTTTGTGAAAAAGAAGTGAGATGATAATTCAAATATGCTGAAAACAAAAGAATACGTACAAAAACAAAATATGTGAACGAAAAGGAATCGATGTTTTTCATTCATAATTTTACAACTGTTTTTGCAGTTGTCTGGACGCCTACGTCACACAGGCAAGTTTTGGGTTTTTGACAATCAATACATGAACTCAACTGTCCTGTCATTTGTAAACGCAGGGTAAAAGAATGAAAAAGAAAAGGGCAGCCCAGTTCGAAATTTGCTCGGCCTTCTATATTCTTTTATTTTTATTATGTCAGAAATGAAGCTAGAAAGCAAGGCAATCAGGCGAGGCGGCTTATGTACCCAGGCCTTAAATTTCTCATTGTGTTCTCACCTTTAAGCCTTAAACAATGTAAATGAGTAAAGTTTTGTGTCATTTCTGGTAGATGAATAAAGGACTAATTGCTGCGAAATTTAAATTTTTCTTTATTCTTCTACCAGAAATGACTCAAAACTTTACTCAAACGTTGGATGTGTTTAGGGCTTTAGACTTATTTTATTTCAGCTATTTTGATTCGGACTATTCGGCAATTTTCCTTGCTGCAATTGTCTATTCGTCGGTGAGAGATGGTGTTGAGAGGCAAATGGTTCCCATATACATCACTTCTCTTTCCATCAAACTGACAATTGCCGCAACACAAAGCGCCTATTATATATATATGGATTTAGTTCGTCCGTCTGTTTGGCTGCATCACACGATAACTCTCGGACGTAATGACCAATTTTGTCTTAACTTTGTACTTCTTCAAAATTTAGTTTGGATCCGAAGGTCCACATTGTAACTGTAACTTCGTCGCCTGAATTTCAAAATTTTCTTTATTTTGTTGTGGAAATTAGTCCCAATTTACATTAGGCGAGTTTACTTGCGGCAATTGTCAGTTTTTAGGTGAGAGAGGGTGCTGAGAGGCAAAGGGTTGCCATATGCCTCACCTCTCTCTCCTACAAAATGACAATTGCCGCAAGTAAACTCGCCCAATGTCCCCTTTTTTTGTTAAAGTTTTTATTCATCTCACACGAATTGTCAAATTTTGTGGATCGATTTACTCGCCTCAGCGCAAATGTAGAGCTCTGATTTTTAAAAGACGAATTCTTAACTATATATGGAACGCGTCTACTAAAAATTAGGTCAGTATGTCATCTGGGGGCTGAGCTATGGATGCCTAAATTATTACGAATATAGACGAACGAACAAAAAATAGTTACAAAAACAGGGGGTTACAATAGATTTTTTTTTACAAAGGGATTTGACAGTTCATATTCGAACAGCTGGGGCTGTTGCCAGCAACTTCAAAAATTTTATAAGCATTTTAATTTTACCGATATTTGTCGGTAACTCAAAAAATGACTTAGAAAATCGCTCTACTGACTGTGGAAGAATATTCGGTAGCTCACTTTATAAAAATAGTCAGATTCAGGGCAATGAAAATGCCTTGCCAGCAACTTCAAAAATTTTATAAGCATTTTAATTTTATCGATATTTGTCGGTAACTCAAAAAATGACTTAGAAAATCGCTCTACAGACTGTGGAAGAATATTCGGTAGCTCACTTTATAAAAATAGTCAGATTATTAATTTTCATTAAAAACCTTATTTAAGTAGTGAAACACATTTCTTTCATATGCATAATGTGCTTCTATTGAAAGAAGGAACGGCATGTCAAAATTTACATATGTATCTTTGCACAAACTTTTGGTGTGTTCCAGGACTTGCAAGAAGCTACTATTTTTTACTATGATAACATGTTTTCCTTTATGTAGATTTGGTAGATTCTTGAAGTACTGGAACAGACTATTTTAGCATAATTATCATAATTTAAAACAAATTCAAAAATTAATTATTCTATTTTTAATAACAACTTTATTTTAAATTCGAAAAAAATTATGGTGTTGACATTTATTTTTTTTGGAGTAAACGTTTCATTTTGGCATTTTTAAACGAAGGTGTTCTTGAATATGTATGTTGATTCTAAAAATATTTGAAAAATATATAATTTAACATTTTTTTATTTATTGATATTTTTAATAACTGGTAAATTTTTATAATTAGATATATAATTTAATAATGTCTAAATATGTTATATTTAAATTTAGTATATATAATTTAAAGTATATAAGTTGGTTGGGTATATGTGTAAGTTGTTGTATTATCGACAGGAAGTTTATTGTTGTAATGTTTTTGCTTTGGAAACCTAGCCTACAAAAATATGTACGTACGTATATAAGTAAATAAGATTGATTATTGCTGACAATTACCTTCTTTCTTCAACCCTTATAACTCACTGGGTGTAATATAAAGCCATATATAAGTTTTACATACCTTTTGTTTTGGAGTAAAATAAATATCATAAATTTCATTTCATTATTGTTCAAGTTTCACCACTCTCGCTTTCTCCACCTTAACAGTGCTAACACTGGCCCTCAGTTGATTCAAAAATGCGAGCAAATACAGACGGTATTTCGCCAATCATATCGGTAGCCAGCATGCCACGTCCATGCTTCTGAAATGCCGCGGCATTGCAATGCTTTAGAAAATAACTGGCTGCAAAGGCAGCCAGAAAACTGGGATTAGCCTGATTGGCTTCCAAGGACCAATGGAAAAACACCGATAAGACACCGCATAATATGTCGCCCTGACCTCCGCAACGTCGGCCGGATCCACCAGCGGGCATTACATATATCTCAGATGTATTTGGTATATGTATGCGATCACGAGCACCCTTTTCCAGTACAATAACCCCCTCACCCAGTGAGGCCATGCGTTCTTTACAAAATTTATCACTTTCACTGGCCGGGGAGGCAACTGAACCAAACAGGCGACGAAACTCAATGGCATTCGGTGTTAGTATTATATTACGTTGACCTTCGATTAAATCCAAATGATCGTTGAGTATAGCCAGGCCATCAGCATCAATAACCATAGGTTTTTCGATTTGTAAACAAACTTTGATAAGTTCAATGACAGTCTTTTGTATTTCTGGATCTCGACCCAAACCAGGACCAATTATCTAAAATTTATTTATTTTTTGGAACGAGAGAGAGAGAGATAAACAAAATAGAAATAGACAGAAAAGAGTACAAGAGAAAAACATAACCTCAATCACTTTCATCAATAATGTAGACACTCGTCTATACGCTATGCTACCTGCATGACTAGTACTTACAATTACATGTAACCTTTCCAACCAAGGAGCAATAACTTCGATGGCATTTTCATCGTCCAAGTTTGGATGTACTATCAATTCTGGACTATATGACTTAATGACAACTGCAGCTTCTTTGCGACAAAAGACATGAGCCAAATCAGCACCTACCTTCAGGGACGAAATTGCTGCAAAATATGGAGCCCCCGTGTACTCAAGTGAGCCTCCCACCACACCAATGCGACCGTATTGTCCCTTGTGTTTGCTATCTGTCAATCGAGGCACTACCGTCCTTGAAAGCTTAAGTAATTTTTGAGTTTGAATTGGTATTTCCATTCCGACGATGTTCAGTTGCTGCTGATTTGTTGATTTATTAATTTGTAGTTGATGTTGTTGTGTTTGTGTGTAGAAACTGCAGGCATTATCTGTCGTTGGACTTGGTAAACACCTGAACTGACTAATTAAAAATACAGTCGTACGCGGTTTGGTTCGCAAGATTGAAGTTTGCATTGCAAACGAGCTTTAACTTAAAGCCTAAATTAAAATTAATTATCTTTGGTTTTTTTCTACGTTCGAAGTAGACAAAAAATCTACTAAAAACGCACTTTGCTTTTTTTGGAAGAATCGATGAATGTTACATTTCAAATGCGAATATTGCAAATTCCAATTGTTTTATGTAGAAGAAGGCCAAGGAAAAACAGCTGATAAGAAAATGGAGAAAATAAACAAAAGTAATGAAATACCACATGGTTGTATTGTAAAAGTAACAACAAGTGTAAAGCTTAAAGTTGCCAGATGTGACATTTATCAAATGTCAACAGAAGCTTTGTTCCAGAACCAAAAAGTTTTTACAATTTTTACGACTTTTACACATTTTACCCGTACACAAAAAATTTGTAAAATGTTCACTTCTCTTTAAACAAAAATGGCACTGAATGACGCTCTCTTTAAAAACTTTTTACTCGACAAATTTGAGCGTGTAAACAATAGTAACATGGATGCCGGGGTGTGATTGGCTGGTACACCGACCTTGACATTTGTTCCAGCTTTTTTGGCGTTTTTTCCATTTTTGCGTTCCCGAATTTTTTGAAAAAACTTTTAAGTGACAACAATTTTTCTCTCCTTTTACGAGCTTTACTATTAAAAAGTACGGGAACAATGCTAGAGATGTCGAGACTCTTGCAAGTTCCATACTCTAAAGCGGTGCCGTGACATAACTCCCACGGACATAAAGGCCTGGGTACATAAGCTGGTTTGCCTGGTTGCCTTGCTTTCCTGCTTCATTTCTGACATAATAAAAATAAAAGAATAAAGGAGGCCGAGCAAATTTCGGAATAGGTTGCCCTTTTCTTTTTTATTATTTTATCAAAGCAAGCAAGGCAAACAGGCGCGGCAGCTTATGTACGTAGGCCTTTACTCCCAAAACTATTTTGGGAGTTATGTCCGCCTTTGTTTGCGGACATAAGTCCCAAAATTTTTGGGAGCTATGTTCGACCGCCCCTTGCTTGTACATTAGGGACTTTTTTTTGAGAAAAAAAATATATCATTCGGAAAAAAACATTTCCCACAAAGACTTCTTCATATCAATGATATGTAACCTCCTCCAAGTTCGAACGACAAGCTGCGCAGTAAATCCCCGCTTGTAGAGGCGATACAACGTTACAACAAGAATTCTACTTTCTGCGAGAATTTATGCATTTAGTGGAATGATGTGGAAACATAAAAATTGAAAATGTAACGAATTTTCATTCATGTTTTCCAAAATATTCGACCAAATGTGAAAAATTATTAGTTTTTTAAATTCCAATAATTTATAGACATTTCCTTGTTTTGTTTACAAATACAACTGGCAGTAACGTTACAAACAAAAACAAATTCCTTTGTGGTTGTATTTGTTGTAGTACTAATATGCTGTTTATACTAGAGCTTTTTGCAGGGTTAACCTTCTTTATAAGGATTTGTTTGAAATATAAGCAATGGAATTGACATTTAAAACCCAGTCGGTTTGTTAAATCCTGTTATATATAAACGGGGTATAACTTTACCTTACATTTGTTCATGGTACAATTACTTAGGGGTAGTTTACACTATATGTAAATGTCATATGACATGAAATTTTCCATCACTATATAGCCGCTAATATGTGCAATATTGGGGATTTTCCTTACGCCATTTACTTTGTGCGTCCACACCAACAAAAATGTAATAAAATTACGTCTCCACATTGCCTGCGTGGGTAGATATGGAATGTTTTAATTTCGTGTCATATGACATTTACATATAGTGTAAACTACCCATTAGGTAGATGCCTCAGCCCAGCTGATCGAATCTAAAACGTCAAAAAACTAGGAATTCGCTATGAAAAATCAAAACAAACAACCATATGATTCGGTAAGTAAGAGATAGCATGTGTTCTCTTCACTGTACAAACACAAGTGATAAAAAGAGACAACAAGAAACCATTCGGCGAAAATTTTGACAGTTTACATTACAAAAAAAGTTGCTTTGTTGTAGCAATTCGCCGATGTTTCTACCTAAGTAATTGTACCATGATATTTGTTCTACCATGATTAGAGATGGACAGTGGGTAAATACCCAATGGGTAAATACCCGGTAAATTGGGTAAATACCGGGTAAATACCCATTTGTGGGTATTTATTTGGGTAATTACTATATTGATAATACAACATCTTAGATCCTATTTCTGGGTTTAGGTTATGAAATCGATTCGAAATGGATAGTTTTACAATACTTTAAACAAGTGGGTAAATACCCGAGTATTTACCCAAGTGTTGGGTAAAAACTCATTAACTGCCGAACCACTTGACGTAGGCTGACAAAATTTGGCTCAAATCATACTTATGTCAAGAGAATATCTAGCATTGAAAATGGGGTCTCTGGGTCCATGTTTTGATATAGCCCCCATATAACCGTACCTCCCGATTTAAGGTATTTTTTGTCTATTTGCCTCATTGTACAATCATAGTGACTGAAATTTGGCACAGTGAGTTTTCAATATGTAGAAAATATCCTTGCAAAAATTTGTCAACATAGGTCCACGTTTTCTAATAGCCCCCATATAAGGGTACCCCGATTACGAGTATTTACCCAAATTTTGGGTAAAAACTCTTTAACTGCCGAACCACTTGACGTAGGCTGACAAAACTTGGCATAAATCTTTCCTATGTCAACAGAACTTCTGGTACTGAACATGGGGTCTCTGGGCTCATGTTTTGATATAGCCCCCTTATAGCCGTACCTCCCGATTTAAGGTATTTTTGACCTATTTGCCACATTTTACGACCAAATTGGCTGTAATTTGGCACAGTGAGTCCTCAATGAGTATAAAATATCCTTGCAAACATTTGTCAACGTAGGACCACGCTTTCTTATAGCCCCCATATATGGGTACCCCGATTTCGAGTATTTACCCAAATATGGGGTAAAAACTCCTTATCTGCCGAACCATTTGACGTTGGCTGACAAAAATTGGCTAAAAACTTTCTTATACCAATAGTATTAAAGGTATTGAAAATGGAGTCCCTGGGTCCATATTTGGTATAACCCCCATATAGCCGTACCTCCCGATTTAAGGTATTTTTCATCTATTAGCCAAATTTGACGAAATCGAAATCGGGGTACCCTTATATGGGGGCTACAGGAAAACGTGCCCCTACGTTGACAAATATGTGCAAGGATATATTATACTCCTTGAGGACTCACTGTGCCAAATTACAGCCAATTTGGTTGTAAAATGTGGCTTCTTCTTCTTTATTTACTCATCCGTTATTCGGATATTGGTGATCGTACAATAATATTTCAATGATACATATATGATATTAAGTATATATTTATAATTATTTGTTGTTACACAATGATGTTCAGCTCCCTGTTCTTAGCGGTTTGTAAAAGTGTGTATTCACCATTATAGCCGGTCCATGTCTGGATATTTTTGAGCCAGGTTGTTTCTTTTCTACCTCTTTCCGTCGATTTTTGCCTTAAGGATTGTTTGTAGAATCTTGTATTTGTTATTTCTAAGTATGTGTCCAAGGTATGAGACTTTACGCTTTTTTATTGTTGAGATTAGCTGTCGGTTCACATTCATCCTTCTAAGTACTTCGTCATTTGATATTTTCAGTACTCGTCGGAATGTCCACATTTCAAAAGCTGCCAATTTTCTTTCATCGGACATTTTAAGTGTCCAGACTTCGGAAGCATATAAGAGGACTGACCAAACATAGCACTTGATAAATCTTATTTTTGTTGTCACATTTATGTCGTGACTTGTTAATACTTTTTTGTGTTTAAAAAAGCCATCTCTCGCTATTTCTATTCGGCTGTTAATTTCTTTTGAGTAGTCCCAACGGTCATTTATTATTACTCCCAGATATTTAAATGTGTGTACCCTCTCGATTTCCGTTTCCTTTATAGTAAGCTTCACGTTGCGATGGTCGTTTTTTCTGCTTACTATCATATATTTAGTTTTTTTCATATTAATTTTTAACCCATACTTTTCACTTGTGAGTGCCAAATTTTCTATAAGTTTCTGTAGACCTGATATGCTCTCAGCCAGTAGTGTGGTGTCTGCATATTTTATATTATTCACAATATGTCCATTTATTTTTATTCCAATATTTCCTCCATCTAGCGTTTCTTGAAATATTTTTTCCGAGTACACGTTGAATAGTAATGGGGACAGTACGCATCCCTGTCTACCTCCTTTTGAGATAATAATTTCATCACTTTGTTCACCATTGACGTCGATTCGTGCTTTTTGGTTCCAATACAAATTTTTAATACATTCTCTGCATTTCTGGACTAAGTTTTGTAAACAGAATAGAGCTTCTCGAGTACCCATCCCTTCCTTAAACCCAAACTGCGTTTTTCCCATTGCATGTTCGCACTTGCTATATATTCGTTGATGTATTATTTTTAGGAATACTTTCAGTACGTGACTCATTAAACTTATTAATCTGAATTCACAACATCGTTTTGCATTGTTTTTCTTGGGAATGGCTATAAAAGTAGATTTGAGCCAATCTTCTGGATATTGTCCAGTGTCGTATACATGGTTGAAAAGGGTGATGAGGAGTTCTTTATTGCAGGAATCTATTAGGTTTAAGACTTCAGAGGGTATTTCATCTGGTCCTGTGGCTTTTTTATCTTTTAGAGTTTGTACGGCGCGTTCTACTTCTAATCTTGTTATTGATGATCCAACTAGATAATTGCTTATATTATTCTCAAGAGGTGCTCGCTGCTCATCCGTGAAAAGTTTTTCTATATAATCTTTCCATATAGTCTTTCTTCCCTCCATATCAAACACTGCTCCATTATTATCATTAAATATAATTGCACTTGTCTTTCTTCCATACGTCCCCGCAGATTCCTTTATCTTTTTATGTAGGTTAAAGTCGTCATGTATGGACTGTAGAAATTCAATTTCTTGACATTTTCTATTTAGTTGGTCATTTTTTGCTGCGCGGATTGCCGATCTTATTTCTTTGTTTATTTCCCAGTACCTTTCATAATTTTTATTTTTATGTCTACTTCTTTCTTCCCGAAGTTCTCGAATTTCGTCTGTTATCCAGTCTTCAGTTCTTGACATTGATCGGTTTCCCAGGATGCTTTTAGTTACTGTGTTTATAGTAGTTTTTAGGTTGTTCCACAGTAGATCCGGATTGTCTTCCTTGATGTTTTCTAATTCTCCATTGATTTGATGTTGCAGTTCGTTTTTTATGGTAGGATCGCTAAGTTTTCCGATATCGATTTTTGGCTGGGCTTTCTTTTTCCGTATAAGCGCGAGTTTGAGGCGCAGTTTTGAGACCAATAGATTGTGGTCTATTGGAACATCTGCACCTGGATATGTTGTACACTTGGAAACATAGGAGTTATATCTTTTGTTTATCAATATATAGTCTATTTGATTTCTTACTATATGTCCATGGTTGTCTTGCGGTGATTTCCATGTGTATAATCTCCTGGGGTGTAGACGATAAAATGTGTTCATGATCTTCATATTGTTTTCTTGGCAGAATTGGATAAGTCGGTCACCTCTTTCGTTTCGGTCTCCAAGACCATATTTCCCAGTGATGTCTTTAACTTCATCGTTACCAACCTTCGCATTAAAATCACCTAGTATAATATTTATTTCATGACTTTTTGTCATTCTTAATAGTTGCGAAATGTTGTTATAGAATTCCTCGATGTCATTGGCATTTGCATCGCATGTGGGAGCATAAATTTGGATTATGTTGATGTTTATTGGTTTTGCCATTATTTTGAGTAGGATGACTCTATCTGATAGTGGAACATACCCAGTTACGCATGAGGCTATGTGGTTTTTTACAATGATACACACTCCATTTCTATGAAGGCCGCGCTGATTTCCTGAGTGGTAAACAGTGACATTTTCTGATCTAAAATCACAACTGTCCTTCCACCATGTTTCGCTAACACCTAATATGTCTATTTTAAGACGATTCATTTCACTGATGGTGTTGTTCAGTTTTCCAGTTTCATAAAGACTTCGGACATTCCATGTCCCAATTGTTAATTTTTGTTTGGTTTTACCTCCGGGGATTCTTAGCACCCTCTCTTGGCCGGAGACTGAGGGCCGTGTATTTTGCGTTGTATTGTTTATGTTGTACGATTTTCAAGGGATGTTACTTCAGTGGTTTCCCGTTGCCTTCCGAAGGGTTTATAGTTTTCCGTCTACATATTCAGCCGCTCCAATGGAGTACAGACGCTGTTTGCTGCCGCCGAATCTCGATCAGACGCTGCCTTTTTCCTTTTATTTTTGGTTCGCCCCACATATTTTATTTTTGCGGTACCCGTCATATCTGATGAGCTTTCCCCCTATCCACCACCTGGGGAGGCGTCCGATGGGAGAAAAAAGAAAAAAAAAAACTCCGCACGGAATAAAATGTGGCAAATAGATGAAAAATACCTTAAATCGGGAGGTACGGATATATGGGGGTTATATTAAAACATGGACCTAGAGACCCCATTTTCAATACTAGACATTCTCTTGATATAAGTAAGATTTGAGCCAAATTTCATCAGCCTACGTCAAGTGGTTCGGCAGTTAAAGAGTTTTTGCCCAAAATTTGGGTAAATACCCGAAATCGGGGTACCCTTATATGGGGGCTATTAGAAAACCTGGACCTATATTGACAAATTTTTGCAAGGATATTTTCTGCACATTGAGAACTCACTGTGCCAAGCTACAGCCAATATTATTGTAAAATGTGGCTAATAGACAAAAAATACCTTAAATCGGGAGGTACGGTTATATGGGGGCTATATCAAAACATGGACCCAGAGACCCCATTTTCAGTACCAGAAATTCTGTTGACATAAGAAAGTTGTAAGCCAAATTTAACAGTTAATGAGTGGTGGTTCGGCAGTTAATGAGTTTTTACCCAACACTTGGGTAAATACTCGGGTATTTACCCAACCAAGTTTTTACCCACTAGTTTAAGGTATCGTAAAACTATCCATTTTGAAACGAATTTACAACCTAAACCCAGGAATAGGGTGTAAAATTTTGTATTTGCCATTCAATATAGTAAATACCCAAATAAATACCCGGTAAATACCATCTCTAATTTGGCACACTTATTTCTAGACCGAATTCAGTCAAACATTCCAAATTTCATCAAAATCGGACGTATATAGCGTGTTTGGTGCATCAAATACGTGAAATCGGGCGAAAATATATATGGGAGCTATATCCAAATCTGAACCGATTTTCACCAAAAACAATAGCGTTCTTCCTATGGCTAAAAAAGTTGCAGTCCCCAATTTTCAGCTGAATCGGACAAAAAATGCGACCTGTATGTTGCGAACAAAAATACATGGACAGACGGACAGACAGACGGACGGACACGCATAAATCGACTCAGAAAGTGATTATATGTATATCCCCAAAAGGAACTGTGGGTCTATTTCGTTTCCTTTTGTATGTTACATACAAATGCACAAAGACATAATACCCCTTACCACTGTGTGGTGTAGGGTATAAAAATTTAATAGTAGTAAAAAATAGTAGCTTCTTGCAGGTTCTGGAACAGACCAATTATGTACACATATCAAACAAATAGATATATCTCAAGTTAACTCAAATTCTCTAACGCATTTTTTGATTACCGACAAAAATCAGTAAAATTAAAAACCTGAATTATGAATGAAAAGTGAAAAAAATTACAATAATTATTTTAATTAATTTCTCACAACCTGTTCGCTGTTGGTTGCAGCTCATCTGGCATATCGGCTGTGGAGTGGTTTCTCTCATCGAACTTTTCATTTCTCAATTTGTAATAATTGATTACGAAAAATGAATGGGAGGCCAAGTTTTCTTTACAGAGTCAGCCTTGGTATATGTTCAAAAGTTTGTTTCATCACTATGTTGATGAATTTCAGTTCAAAAAATGTTGTAATAACCATTTTCATTTCGACTGAATTTTAATACATACATATGTATACAATTTTTTGTCATACCCCAGTTGTTCAAGAAATAGCAAATGTCTACTTTGACATAGTTATGTAACTAGTTACTCATTGATCCTAGTTACTTTACACCCAAAAATGGCACACAAAATAGCCTATAGCCTGCTTTTGTTACTGGAAATGCTTCCCTGCCTACCATGTCAATTCACTAGTTACAGGTAATGGGGCGTGTAATATATTGACTATTTTATAGACTACCAATGGATAGTGTAATCAACAATGTTTCTCTCTTGTAATCTCTTTTCAAAAATATTGTTACGAATGTAACTGATAGGTTTAAGTTAATTTAGTTTAATTTCCGTTAATTTAAAAATTTGAATTGTAACGTAAAGTTTTATTACGCAGTTACTTTATTTAAGCAACAACAATTATCATGTAGAATTATCTTCATTATTCTAGATGTTCTTTACCTTTCATTAATGTGCTTTTGTTTTGTTTTGCCACAATCATGCAATTATTGTTTAGTTTGTTACTTCTTTATTGCACTTGTTTGTTGTTGTAGTTACGTCATTACTGTGCTTGTCGTCCAATTGTATTCCCCCATGTATGTATGTGAGTATGGTTGTTCGCTTAGTGCGAATGTGCGTCTGTGTGTTCGCTGCACAGATTCGAGATGTTGCCATATGTGTTCTGGAGGACTCTAGAACAGGGAGACTTTGGGGTATAAATAAATTATAAATGGCAATGACGGAGTAGTTGTGTTTTAAGCGTTGAACTGAACAGATCGGTAAAAGAGTAGCTGCGTGCTAACTAGAGATTTGCTGTGTGCTTAATAATTAAAGTCGGTTCTGAATAAGTGCAATAAAGTAAATAAAGCATTGTAGAAACGTAATCTAAAACGAACCCTGTTTTATTTGGTACAAATCGTATCGGGGAATAAAACAACGTCTACACGGACATTAGTTAAATCTAATTCCGTAACAATTGGTGTCAGCAGTGAGATTACGATCATCCTACAATGAAGATGAGGTTCAAGGATCTACGAAAGGAAGATTTGAAGAAGGAGCTAAGTAAGTTGGAGTTGTGTTCTACTGGCAACAAGACCGAACTACAAAAACGCTTGTTGGAAGAGTTCGAGCGCCGTGGAATGAACATCGACGCATATGAGTTCGACAGTAAGGAAGAAGTCGAGTTATCGGCAAAGGGCGAATCCTCCGTTGAGGAAGTTTCATCGGTAGCTGCCAGTGGAGACGATTTGAAATCAATGCTGGCTATGATAATGCATGAAATGAATAAGAAAAGTGAAGAAAATTCCAAAATGATGGAGAAATTAGATGCTAAAATGGAAGAAAATTCCAGAAAGAGTGAAGAATATTCCAGAAAATTAGAGGAAAAGTTAGAAGAGAACTCTAGAAAAATCGCTAAGGGCATGGAAGAGAAATTAGAGGAAAATTCTAGAACTATTAACGAGAAACTCGAGAACATCACGATGGTGATTGAAAAGAGAGTAGAAAACGTGGAGGTACAAATTAAAGAGTTGGATAAAAAGATTTTGTCTGTTGACGAGAAATTTCTGGCTCAAGATGAGAAGATTCTGGGCATAGAGAGGAAAATGTCGGAACTGGAAATCAAAGGTGGCCCAGTCAGAGCTATTCATAACACGATAAAAATCAAGCCTCCAGTGTTCGACGGCTCAACCTCTTTAAATGTGTTCAAATTACAGTTCGAGACATTGGCTGCTAGAGATTCTTGGAACGACAACGACAAGGCGGTATCACTCCTTATGGCATTGAAGGGTGATGCTGCTGACGTATTACAGAGTATTCCCGCCGCTTCTAGGAACAACTATGGAGATATAATGGCTGCTCTTGAACGTAAGTACGGTAGTGAACACAAGCAAGAGATCTACCGAATGGAACTGAGGGGAAGAGTCCAGAAGCCAAATGAGACCTTACAAGACTTTGCGGCTGATATAGAGCGGTTGGCGCAGTTGGCATATCCAGGAGAGACACATCCATTGGTGGACCGCATAAAGATTGAGACATTTGCAAGTGGTATTCGTGATCCAGAGATAAAATTTGCGACGTATGCGGCACCGATAGGAACATTTGCAGAAACCGTGCATTTGCCCTGGCCCAAGAAACCGCGAGGATGCTGGTGAAACCTAAAGCCTACAACGTGAGGAGGCTGCAAGTTGAGGACAACAATTCCCAGACCGTTGTCGATCCGCTAAAGGATGCACTAATGCGTGTGAAACGAGGGGCTGGTAAAACGAGAAAGACTTGCTACAACTGTCGTAAAGCTGGACACATTGCACGAGAATGCATATTGCAACGACCAAGGCTCAGATCCACCTCACCGCCTTCAAAAAGCAACGACCAACCGGTGGCCAAGACTCTGCAAAGAGAGACATCAGTAGTGGAATTCTGTAACTCATTTTTCGAGTTACCGACAAATATCGGTAAAATTAAAATGCTTATAATTTCGGTAATTAACGATATTTTTCGGTAAGTTAACAACCAAAATAAAGCTGTTGCTAAATTCTACCAACTTTTAATGATACTTTTTATTCATAATTTTGCGTTTTAATGTTACCGATTTTTGTCGGTAACTTAAAAAATGAGTTAGAGAATTCCACTACAGGTGAATCAGATACAGCAAGTTCTGCTAATCACGAGGCGCCGCTGGCAGAGGATGAAAACGATGGTCCCACAATTTCTATAGCCATAGTCCAGCAGAAGAATCACAACTTGACGGTTAAAGGCTTCGTCAATGGTGTATTGCGTACCTTGACATTGGACACCGGTGCAACAAAGTCCATTATTAGACCGGATTTGGTAAAAGGGAAGGTATTGCCGTTAAATGGAGTTAAATTGCGGACGGCCACAGGCGAGACTACAACGGTGCATGGAAAGGCCTACCAAAGGCTGAGCATGGGTAGAAAATCTGTAAATTTCGATTTTGTAGTGGCCGATATTATGGACGAAGTTATACTTGGTGTAGACTTCATGATTGCCTTCGATATAAACCTGGACATAAAGCACCGTGTGATGACTTGGTCCAATGTGGAAATACCGATTAATGTGGGCTACAAAGAGAAGAAAAGCATGTGTCGCCCTAGCGCAGAATCTGACGAAATCGCTGTAGATGTCCGTACGCCGAAGGTGGAAGCCGCCGAAAAATGGCCAGTACGAAAGCGGAAAAATCTCGCAACGAGGAGGAAAAAGCGAAGATGTACGTCGAGGAAACGTCCATCGAAAAGCGGCCGTACAACAAGGAAGGACAAGTCCGATGAAGACCAGGTGGCAAATAGGAAGGTGACCACAAAGAAAGAAGGTATAACGTCAAGATTCCTGGAGAGAAAGCAACGTCCAGAAGAGCAGAAGTCCAAAGCTGACGCAATAGAGGGTACATCTAAATCGGTTGCCACCACTACGGAACGAGAACTGCGTCTAGTCAAGAGGAACAGGCTTAAGCGGGAGGAAGTGTTACCAATGCCCATACCACAGAGAGGGAACTGTGCCTATTCGGAACGAACAGGCTTAAGCGGGAGGCAATGTTACGAATGTAACTGATAGGTTTAAGTTAATTTAGTTTAATTTCCGTTAATTTAAAAATTTGAATTGTAACGTAAAGTTTTATTACGCAGTTACTTTATTTAAGCAACAACAATTATCATGTAGAATTATCTTCATTATTCTAGATGTTCTTTACCTTTCATTAATGTGCTTTTGTTTTGTTTTGCCACAATCATGTAATTATTGTTTAGTTTGTTACTTCTTTATTGCACTTGTTTGTTGTTGTAGTTACGTCATTACTGTGCTTGTCGTCCAATTGTATTCCCCCATGTATGTATGTGAGTATGGTTGTTCGCTTAGTGCGAATGTGCGTCTGTGTGTTCGCTGCACAGATTCGAGATGTTGCCATATGTGTTCTGGAGGACTCTAGAACAGGGAGACTTTGGGGTATAAATTACCGGGGAAATGGCAATGACGGAGTAGTTGTGTTTTAAGCGTTGAACTGAACAGATCGGTAAAAGAGTAGCTGCGTGCTAACTAGAGATTTGCTGTGTGCTTAATAATTAAAGTCGGTTCTGAATAAGTGTAATAAAGCATTGTAGAAACGTAATCTAAAACGAACCCTGTTTTATTTGGTACAAATCGTATCGGGGAATAAAACAACGTCTACACGGACATTAGTTAAATCTAATTCCGTAACAATATCATTTCTCTTTTTGAAAACAAAATAGAAAAAATGTCAATTTAATTTTTTTCTGAATTTATAAAAGACGTATTTTGATGCTTTGATGTGCAAAAATTGGTTGTTATATGAAGATACAACAAACGTAAAGAACAGAAGAATATTTGGTAAGTATCTATATTTTTGGGACAATAGATTTTTTTTTATCTCATTACATTTTGTACATTTTATTTCAGGTACTTCTGAATTATCTGAAGGACACTTGAGATGAACATTCCCAGGACCAAATATACAGTTCTAGTTCATGGATCCACACACAAGTTTCAATAACAAGAATCAAAAGATTAACATTAAATTGTCCTTTGTGATATATGTACGTATATACACGTCATGTTATTAAATAAAGCGATGTTAGCGCATATACAGATTAACTGTTATAATTATATATTTTTAACTGATATAATATCCGTTACACGTTAAGCATTTACCCATTTAGCTGATCAAAACATACTTTGGCTATCATTTCTAACTATCGATTTAACTGGTTACTGGTAATGCAATGAAGGGACAATTGACTTTCCAAGACTATCGAATTGCCTGGTTACTGGTAATGCAGTGAGGGGGCAATAGACCCCTTCCTATGACATCACCATGTTAAATTCACCAGTCTATAACATTGCGAGTAGATTGTGAGGTAACTAGGGGTGTTTACCAGTAGCCAGCAAAATTGCTAATTGTTCCCTAGTTACCCGAACAACTGGGACTTTTCAAAACAATACACCATGGTAGAATAAGAAAAGGTAGCAGCAATACACAGCTGCCTAAACTGGGTTGTAACGTTAGTGTCAAATTTCATATGACATTTTATACATTTATTTCTATTTCGATGTACATTAGGGACATATATCTTTTAAGAAAAAAATATATCATTCGGAAAAAAAATTTATCGGAAAGACTTCTTCATATCAATGATATGTAACCTCCTCCAAGTTCGAACGATAAGCCGCGCAGTAAATCACCGCTTGTAGAGGCGATACAACGTTTGTTTATATGTGAGGTATTTTGTTAAAATTAAAAAAAATAAAGCCCTAATAAACATGTGCTTCTTTGATTTCTGAAACAAAACATTGAAACAGCTTCTCCTTTTTCTATGAATTTCCAGCGACACCAAATTTTTCTGCAAGAATTCTACTTTCTGCGAGAATTTATGCATTTAGTGGAATGATGTGGAAACATAAAAATTGAAAATGTAACGAATTTTCATTCATGTTTTCCAAAATATTCAACCAAATGTGAAAAATTATTAGATTTTTAAATTCAAATAATTTATAGACATTTCCTTGTTTTGTTTAGTCCCGGGCCACACTAAAAGTAATTTCACTGAAATTTTGACATGAAAGTAAAAGAAAATGTAAAATAAAACGGCCTGTTTGTTTCATACGAATATTGCAACAAAGCAAAAGTAGTTTCTTGAAATTCTGCATTTTTCCACAAAAAATGCAAAGTTTCATGTCAAAAAGTGTGTTCGTTTACTCAAAATTTTTACAAATTGTTACTGGATGTCGTTCGTTTACTCTACAGTACAATGCAAAATACCTTAGCCGATTACAAGAAGTTACTGAACTTGTACAAATTTGTACAAATTGTTGAGTAAACGAACACACCTAAAATTTCATTGAAATTACTCTAGTGTGGCCCGGGACTTGCAAATACAACTGGCAGTAACGTGACAAACAAAAACAAATTCCTTTGTGGTAGTTGTTCGAGTTGTATTTGTTGTAGTATTAACTTTACCTTATATTTGTTCTACCATCATGGCACAATCATACAGGTACCCGCATCAGCCCAGCTGATGTACTGTGAGCTGTCAAAAAAGTTGTTGTAATTGAAACACACAAAATTAAAAAACAAAAATTTAAAAGAAAAACTGTGAATTTTTGAAGGATTTTTGTTATAATGTGTTTATTAATAACTGCCAAACAAAATTTTGTTTAAAAAATGTGTGAATCGCATTATTTTTGGAAAACATTTTTGACATTTCACAGTACTGAACTCGTTTTTGTTGTAGTTGTTTGCTGATGCATCTACCTGGTAATTGTACCATGTCTACCATGCAATACACAACTAGCTGCTTCCAATACCCTAGCAGGTCTTATAGTCTCTGTCATGTAATCGTGTTGATACGACATTCGCCCTTTTAAATGAAGATGTATAACCAGAGCCTGATCAAACGTCTTGGCGAGCGAATTTACAGTGTCATTCGCACTAATAATCACATTTACTACAGCGCCTCTTAAGGCGCTTTGTCTTTCGAAACCCAGTGAAATGCTGATCATAAATGGTAATCTGGCATTTAAGGGCTGTTTACACCATATATCAATGTCATATGAGCTGTCATTTCTTTCACCCATTCGACATTCTCTATGTTTGTCAAAATTGACGTCATCCATACAACTTTCAATTTGTGCGTTCATACCTACAAGTGTTATTTTCGTATGACATAACCTATAAATATAAAAACAGCTGTTTTTGTCATTGTTTACATTTTTTGTTGAGTTGCAAATTTGGGCAAATTTTAATTTTGGTTGAAGGAAAATGAATATCTAGCATGTTTGTTGTGGTAGAATAGGTTTTTGGGGTTATAGAGGCATTCATGTTTTTGCCACAAAGCAATCATTTCCAAGACTGCTTCTTTCGACCAATCGATCTGAAAATAACATTATAAACACCCTTTATTTACTTTTCTAAGTATTTAAATATACATAACTTTCCATTTTCTTTTTTAAAAGATTTTGTTTTTCAATTTTTTTTGAGAATGCCAGAAAACAGCTGATAAATTTATGTTTACATACGAGAATGCCGTATCAAATAGAGCGCTCCCTAAATGAAAAATGTACATATGAATTGCCAAATCATTTTGATAGATGAAAATTTTCATAGTGGTCACACTATTGGTCTGTTCCTTTACTTTTAAAAATGGTAACAGTGGCAGAAAATGGTAAAAGTGGTAAACTGCTATCATATAAATTGTATGCTATTAAAAGTAAGGGAACACTTTACAGGTTAAAAATGGTAAGAAATGGTAACCTCAGGCACGTAAAGGAACAGAGCATACACTGCCGCTCACTTGAATAGAACCCCCCTGCAAAATTTTATTCTACCTCCATTTTTTCCGAATTATACAAGATATGAAGATTTTAACTTTTATTATATTTTGCTTTATGTGTTTGGAGTAAACTTAGTCATTCATTTGCATTCAAATCCACTTTGTATAAGAATTATGCAACGAAAGCAAAATAAAGTCAAAAATTGATGTAATAAATTGGGCTCATTTGAATAGAACCCCCATTTAAAACTTGCGAATACAGAAAGATTGTATTAGAATATCGATGCATATTCACTCTATATTGAAAACGAAGTACTTTCAGTACTATTCAGTAAAAGTATATCCCTCCTAATTAAGGATACACCCGTATATCCTGCTTTGGCAAGGATTCTTTAAATAATCAGGTGTAATGCCTAACAAAGCTTGCTTTTTTCTGTCAACAAGTTTATTTTTGGAAGCGTACTGTCTCCTAGAGTCGCAAATTTTACGTATAAGTCATTCCCATACAGTTTAGAGAATATTTACAACTGTAGAATATGGTGGCCTCTCCAGGATATCCGCATTTCTATTCAAATCTTTAAGTTTTGATGACTCGAAGTGTACAAAAGTTTATAAAACCATGATGAAATTTCCACTCCGGACATCAAAAAATGTTACTCACTACTGGATATGTCTGTTTCACAACTCCTTTATAAGTTGACGTGCTCATTTAGGGTGAACTAAATTGACGCCCAAGTCCTTCATAATTAGTAATGCGTTCCTGCACAATAAAAACACATTCATCGCTACAGAAACAATCTAGAAGATGGTCTTCCAAGCAATAGACGCAAAAATAATAGTGATATAGTTATGCAATTGTTTACTTAATGAGGAGAGTCCTTAATAATTATGAAGGACTTGGGCGTTAATTTCTTTCATCCTAAATGGGTACGACAATTTACAAAGGAGTTCTAAAACAGGCATTTCCAGTATTGAGAAACATTTTCGGATATCCCAAGAGGTATTTTCATCAAGATTTTACAAACTTTTGTACACTTCGAGTCATCAAAACTTAAAGATTTGAATAGAAATGCGGATATCCTGGAGAGGCCACCATATTCTACAGTGGTAAATATTCTCTAAACTGTATGGGAATGACTTATACGTAAAATATGCGACTCTAGGAGACAGTACGCTTCCAAAAATAAACTTGTTGACAGAAAAAAGCAAGCTTTGTTAGGCATTACACCTGATTATTTAAAGAATCTTTGCCAAAGCAGGATATACGGGTGTATCCTTAATTAGGAGAGATATACTTTTACTGAATAGTACTGAAAGTACTTCGTTTTCAATATAGAGTGAATATGCATCGATATTCTAATACAATCTTTCTGTGTTCGAAAGTTTTAAATGGGGGTTCTATTCAAATGAGCCAAATTTATTACATCAATTTTTGACTTTATTTTGCTTTCCCTGCATAATTCTTATACAAAGTGGATTTGAAAGCAAATGAATGACTAAGTTTACTCCAAACCATGGCACAATTACCCAGGTAGTGGCATCGTAAAATTTTGAATATGTTATGTCAAAACTTTCTTTATGTTGTTGGGGAAATTACAACAAAAATATTTTTTTATAAAGGGATTTGACTTTTCATATTCGATCAGCTGGTGTGATACCACTACCTGGTTGTTCTGCCATGCTCCAAACACATAAAGCAAAATATAATAAAAGTTAAAAACTTCATATCATGTATAATTCGGAAAAAATGGAGGTAGAATAAAATTTTGCAGGGGGGTTCTATTCAAGTGAGCGGCAGTGTATGTGTACAACATTCGCAGGTAGAAAATTTGACATCTCATACGACATTGATAGATGGTGTAAACAACCCTTTACCAGTCTTTCTTCAATAGATGTTAAGCCAATCAAACTATCAGGGATATTAGGAAATTGAAGACCATTTGTTAAACGAATGTTTGGTTTTCTTGTGGTTTTTATAGCTCTGCTACACGTTCGACAAAACTGGTATTCATTATCCGAGCTAGGAAATGTATCTACCAGACAAAAAACTTCCGATATGTAGTCAGAACTTGCATTTATTTGGTTTTTATTGATTTTTTCAACTTGGTGCGGAAACAACGGCGAACAGAAGTACATATTTCTACCTTGTTCTTCGTTGCGGTGTGATATATCAGAACGCCTTTCAGCACGTCGGATAGTATTCCTGTCCTGTTCATTTTCCCGACTCAATGAATCTTGTCGACTTTGTTGGCGTTTACGTGTATTTCTAGACTGTTCTATGGCCCCATATATGCATGGTAGAACAAATATAAGGTAAAGTTAATACTGCAACAAATACAACTCGAACAACAACCACAAAGGAATTTGTTTTTGTTTGTAACGTTACTGCCGGTTGTATTTGTAAACAAAACAAGGAAATGTCTATAAATTATTGGAATTTAAAAAACTAATAATTTTTCACATTTGGTTGAATATTTTGGAAAACATGAATGAAAATTCGTTACATTTTCAATTTTTATGGTTCCACATCATTCCACTAAATGCATAAATTCTCGCAGAAAGTAGAATTCTTGCAGAAAAGTTTGGGGTCGCTGGAAATTCATAGAAAAATGAGAAGCTGTTTCAATGCTTTGTTTTAGAAATCAAAGAAGCACATGTTTATTAGGGATTTATTTTTTTAAATTTTAACAAAATACCTCACATATTAACAAACGTTGTATCGCCTCTACAAGCGGGGATCTACTGCGCGGCTTATCGTTCGAACTTGGAGGAGGTTACATATCATTGATATGAAGAAGTCTTTCTGGGAAATGGTTTTTTCCGAATGATATATTTTTTCTCAAAAAATATATGTCCCTAATGTACATCGAAATAGAAATAAATGTATAAAATGTCATATGAAATTTGACACTAACGTTACAACCCAGTTCAGTCAGCTGTGTATTGCTGCTACCTTTTCTTATTCTACCATGGTGAGGCACCGTTCTATGGGGGTTATTTCAAAACGTCGATCTATACCGACAAATTTCTGACGGAAAGTTTTTAGACTCAAAGAAGACTTAATACCAAATTTCCTATATTTCGGTAAGAGAATGTGGCTAAAACTTAAAAAATAACGAAAATCAAGAAGTACGCTTCTATGGGGATATAGGAAGACGTGGTCCTAAACTGATAATACTCTTCTAGAATATTTTTTATATCTCTTGGAAGACTAAATAATGAATTTCAGCCATTTCGGTGGGATATTGACGTCACAATCTTCAGTATTACGAAAATCGGGAGGTACCGCTCTAAGGGGGCTATATCGAAACGTGGACCTATACCGACGAATTTTAGTCGGAAATTGGGTAATATGAAAGCGTGGACCTATACAGACAAATTTCTGGCGAACAGTTTTATGTCACATTGAAGACTAAATACAAAATTTCAGCCATTTTGGTGGAATATTGAAGCCACAACCTTCAAAATACGGAAAATCGGGAGGTACCTTTCCATGGGGGCTTTATGAAGGCGTGGTCCGATACCGACAAAGTTCTTGGGGAAACTTTTATACCACCAACGTAGACTAAGTATATGTCCCTAATGTACATCGAAATAGAAATGAATGTATAAAATGTCATATGAAATTTGACACTAAAGGGTTGTTTACACCATCTATCAATGTCGTGTGAGATGTCAAATTTTCTACCTGCGAATGTTGTACACATAGTGTGACCACTATGAAAATTTTCATCTATCAAAATGATTTGGCAACTCATATGTAAATTTTTCATTTAGGGAGCGCTCTATTTGATACGGCATTCTTGCATGTAATCATAAATTTATCAGCTGTTTTCTAACATTCTCAAAAAGAAAAACAAAATCTTTTAAAGAAGAAAATGGAAAGTTATGTATATTTAAATATTTAGAAAAGTAAACAAAGAGTGTTTATAATGTAATTTTCAGATCGATTGGTCGAAAGAAGCAGTCTTGGAAATGATTGCTTTGTGGCAAAAACATAAATGCCTCTATAACCCCAAAATCCTATTCTACCACAACAAACATGATAGATATTCATTTTCCTTTAACCAAAATTAAAATTTGCGCAAATTTGCAACTCAACAATAAATGTAAACAATGACAAAAACAGCTGTTTTTATATTTATAGGTTATGTCATACGAAAATAACACTTGTAGGTATGAACGCACAAATTGAAAGTTGTATGGATGACGTCAATTTTGACAAACATAGAGAATGTCAAATGGGTGAAAGAAATGACAGCTCATATGACATTGATAGATGGTATAAACAGCCCTTTACACTACAACCCAGTTCAGTCAGCTGGGTATTGCTGCTACCTTTTCTTGTTCTACCATGTACAGACTGTGTGAATTGCTTGATGGCTTTACATAAGCTGTGTTCGATGGTAGAATAAAGTAAAGGTAGGCCACAGCTAACAGCTGATTACAATTTTTTTCTTTTTATGGCCTGTCAAAAGCAGGGTTGACATTTTGTACTGTTTTTGACATTATGCAATCATAAAGGTAGATGTATCGCTGAATTGTTCCAACAAAAAACTTTTGCTGTAACACTATATCTTAAAATTGAAAACAAGGACAACAAACGTGTAATCGCGTGGCAAAATAAAATTGTTGATTTTTTTAGCAAAGCTTACGAATGAACAATTTATCAAATATTGATATTAATTTAAATTTGTTCCAAAAGTACGGGAATGTAAAAATTACAATTTTTGTAAAATTCCGCTGACATTTATCTGCAAATCGGATACCAGCAATCACGATGTCAGATTAGCCAAACTTGCCAAGTAGAAAATAAGTGAATGACATTTATTCACTGTCATAAGTTTGTGAAGAACTTTTGCTATTTTTGGAACACTTTTCCAATAAGAATATTCTGGAGCCTAGCTAAAGAAATTTTTTACACTATATGGCACTTTTAACATATAAAAAGTGAATCTTTAAGTTCCATATGTTTTTGTAATACGGGATAGCTATACAGGTACATCTACCATTATTATTGTACCATGCCATTTGACGTTTTAAGCCATGGCTGCAGGGTGACATTTCTCAGTGATTTTCATACCTGGCCTACCTCTCCTTTATTGTACCATGCTGTGTTCCTTTACTTACCTGAGGTTACCATTTTAACCATTTGTTACCATTTTTAACCGAAAAGTGGCAAAACTGGAAGCAATTTTTAAGAGAGTGAAAGGGGAGAGAGAGCGAAAATGTTTGACGATTATCTCACAAAATGGACGAAAAACCGAAGAAAAAGTCGAACACTGACAAAACTAAATTAAAAACTGTGAAATAAAAGACGAAAATTGATTTTTTTATGTGTTTTCTGACATTGCTGCTGGATCTACCATTTTTCCGTTTCTTTACTTTTCTGGTAAAAATGTTCATGGGAGAGCAATTTTGAACAATTTTGACACTTTTCTCTTTTACCACTCTTACCATTAAACAAGTAAAGGAACAAAGCTATAATTAATTGCGCGTTGCGTGTGCGTTCAAAAAACAAAAACAAAATACATGTATTTGTTTTTGTTTTCAATTTTATAAATAAATTAGGCAAAGCCTTTACAAATGACAAATAATATACAATAGTTGTGTCTTTTTACTTTTTCAGTAATAATTATTCAGTAACTTCTTTTCAGAGAGTAAGAGAGATGTTGCTCTTTGATACGAAAATAGAGAAAAAAGTAAAAAGACAGCATTTAGTAAACTTTAGCAAGATAACAGTTGATAACCAAAACAAAAACATTGGCGCCAAAGCATGAACGAAAAAATAACTCCAAGGCAATGAAAAAGTTCTTCAATTTTAAGCGAAATAAATAAAAAAATAATGAATATATTAATAAAATAATCAATAAATAAACCTGAATAGTAATATTTATAGTATTTTTTCACTAAAATCAGATAAACATTGAGCAGCTGACCATTAGCAGATGATTAAAAAACAGCTGATCGAACTTGCTAAATGTTGCTGGAAAAAAATCTTTCAGCAACTTTTAGCAATTTCTCAGCAAACAACTGTCAAAATTGTTCTCTCACTTCGCTCTCTTTTACTGAACTTTTGTGTAAAAAGACAGCATTTAGTAACATTTCGTAATAATTATTACAAATTATCACGTAAAAAGACACACCTAATGTTTTCGGTTTCTTATCGCCGATGTACTTAACAACTACGTGTTTCTTAACGTCAAAAACTGGTAATTATTAACGCAGGTAAAAAGCAAACAAGTATCTCTGTTCCTTTACGTGCAAGAATCTTCAAGTTTTACAACTTTTTACTCGAAAAGCGTTCCTTTACTTCAGACACCATACAATTCATATGGAAGCAGATTACACTTTTGCTACTTTTGGCGGTTTTACCATTTTGAAAAGTAAAGGAACAGACCAAAGTATCACTTTGTTTTCTGATGCATTCGCACAATCCGGTACATCCCCCCAAAAGTTTAATAAATGTAACTAAAATAGTACGAGCTATATCTCTTGAACGGAACAACCGTTTAAACTTTGGATCTATTACTTTGCCCAAATGTTTTCAGAAATGGTCCATATCTGTCTTCTCCTTAGGGTACCTCTCCTAAAAAAGTTCAACATTTTTGTTTATGTGCAGTTTAGGATCTGTTCGAAGATCCTTTGAAAAATTGGTCTATATTTATATTAGGCAACTTTCCTTGCGGCAATTGTCAGTTTGATGGAGAGAGAGGTGAGGCATATGGTAACCCTTTGCCTCTCAACACCCTCTCTCACCTACAAACTTAAATTTGCAGCAAAGAAAATTGCCTAATGTAAATATGGACTTATACCGATGCTACTTCTTGTGGTCCTGTTTAAGCGACATTATGTTTTTCGTGGGCAAGTCCATGCTTCCAGACATCGTGGCCCAAAACTTCCAAGTTATGCGGTAACCAACTGAAATGACTGGTGGGCACAATATCTATCAAAAGGAATGACTCCCAAAATAAGATTCACTTCCAAAATGGACTATGTCGGTCCATTTCCTTCCAATACAAACTCCGGAACACTTTTGAGTTTCAAACCAAATATATTTTTTGTCGGCAAGTTCATACTTACAAAAAGGGTCACAAAATCTGACGGTATTAGATTCGATGTTGCCAATAGATGGAAGTTTCAATTCACATAGGCTGAGGACTGATTTTTTTTACTTATATTATATGTTTTTTCAAGGACGTGGGTTCAAACCACAGCCTGACTCAAGCTGATTTTGATTTTATTTGAAATTAATTAATAATAATTACTTTAATTTTACCGATTTTTGTCGGTAACCAAAAAAATGCGTTAGAGAATTCCACACAGATATGCTATGTATTTTCAAGGACATTGTGATGTTTAATATAGCTGTAGATGTGTTCCGACCCATGGTTTCTAATACTCGCCATACACCTCCAAACCACCACATTCTCTCCGCTAACTCTGTAACTTTTTAACAATCGACACTAAAAATTGTTCGTAGTAACGATAGTGCTATTCTGTAAAAATGTAGACAAATTAACGATAAGCTTTCAAACTATTTCAATTTTGAATGTTCTTCTAAACAAAACATACACACAAAGCAAAGTCATATTTTTCGTATTTGACATTAGGCCTGTTCGATACCTTCGCAAGTAAAAAGTATTTGCAAGTTCTTGCAAGTACTTTCAACTACTTCTCACTTCTCTTTTACTAAACAAGTTTGTTAAAAACAAAACTTGTCGGAACAGAATTGCCATTTATAAAGGCAAGAGGCAAGTTTATGGGCGAAACCTATAGATCTGCGTGTTGCGTGTGCGTTCAAAAATACAAAAACAAAATACATACATGTATTTCAAATTGAAAACAACAACAAATACATGTATTTTGTTTTTGTATTTTTGAACGCGCACGCAACACGCAGAGCTATAGGTTTCGCCCTAAAGTATTTTTGTCCTAAAAAGGAAGGAGAAGAATTACCGCAAGTAAACTCGCGTAATGTAAATCGGGTCAAATGTACATAAATCCAATAGGTATTGAACATTTTTTTCGATTTTTAAACAACGACTATTTTTGCGTTGTTTTCATAACGACATTTTTAACAAAAGTTATTAAAATTTGTTTACAGAATAAAAAGGTTGTAAATTATTTTGTTAAAATGAGTTTCTCGAAAAAATAACAATAACAACTGTCGTTAAAAAGTTACAGATTTGGCCCACAGATATGATATTTTGAAAATTGAATCCGTTATTTTATTAACACTGTAAACTGTCAAATTGAGTTTTTCTGTTTTTGTTTTGATTTGCAATTCTTTTCGTTTGCAAAAACTTATAAACGCAAGAGGCAAGTTTAAAGTATTTTTGAACGCACACGCAGAGTTATAGGTTTTGTCCTAAAAAGGAACGAGAGGAATTACCGCAAGTAAACTCGCGTAATGTAAATCGGGTTAAATGTAAATCTAATATTGTACATTTTTTTTCGATTTTTAAACAACGACTATTTTTGCGATGTTTTCATAACGACATTTTTAACAAAAGTTGTTAAAATTTGTTTACAGAATAAAAAGGTTGTTAATTATTTTGTTAAAATGAGTTTCTCGAAAAAATAACAATAACAACTGTCGTTAAAAAGTTACAGATTTGGCCCACAAATATGATATTTTGAAAATTGAATCCGTTATTTTATTAACACTGTAAACTGTCAAATTGAGTTTTTCTGTTTTTGTTTTGATTTGCAATTCTTTTCGTTTGCAAAAACTGATTACTTCTTTTTGCATTGCTGATATTTCTTTATGTTTAGTACGAATTTTGTCAGCAGTGTGCAGCAGTTGTGTTAATTTGTGTGAAGTAAGGTGCGCTTAGCTTTTCTTCCTTGATTTTTTCGTTACAACAATTCATAGAATTTAATTTATGTAGAAATTCATGAGTCTATTCTACATCAAAAGGTAAGTGGAGATTTGAGGGTTATTGGCCCAATGCAGAAGAAAACAAAATTATGGTGGTCATCGTCTCCAGCTTGCAGCAAAAAAGTTTTTCCAACGAGAGTTCTTAGCCGCAATGTATTTTCCCAGGAACGGCGACAGCTGGAAAAGCCCAACAACAGCAGTAGTGAAACAGTGACGGTGATTTGTTGGCTGAAGCCATCTTCAAGGTTCAACTACTATAGTGTGGTGGTGGTGATGGTGTATGTTCGTCGTACTCGTCGTGTTGTCGTGTATAATGTTCATATGCAATCAATGGAATTGTCAAGTTATTACATAGGAGAAGAAAAGTGTGTGTGAGTCCAAGTGAAAACGAAAACGAAAAAATCAAGCCAATAATATCGTTTTAAGGACCAACGACCCAATGAAGGAATATCCAGTGTGAAGAGTGAGAGTGACATGAACTTATTTACACACCACATATGGCAGGCGGACGGACAGTAGCAACCAAGTCGCATACATAACTTTTATATAGACAGCACTGGACAGACAGGACACAAAGCTGATCGAAAATAAAAACTTTGCATATCTTCTCCAATGTATAGTATATGATCCATACATTATATCCAGTCACTCTATCCAGTTGCCAACAATTAAAAAAATATAACTGATATAAATAATATAACTGAGCTCATGAGCTTGAATGGATAACTGCTGGAAACAAGTTTAATTTAAAAGGACGACTAACTTCCTGAAACATTTGAAGAGAACAAAACGAACGAATAAAGAAACACAAGAAAAACAATAACAAAAATCAGGTCACGGTACAAATTCAATGTCACACGTCATGTCAGGAAAAATTCTTCAACAGTTTTACTACTGTCACAAGATGTAATTTTTATTTTGCACAAATATTAAAAAAGGAAAAGTGTAAGTGAAAATAAAAAACTCGTCACATCTTGCAAACATAAAATGTCCTTAAAGTTAAAGTGAATAATAGTGATAATAATAGAAAACATTGTCATCTCAGTATTTAGTAATATAAAGGAACCATTACTATATGTGCTTCTATTCTTAATCCTGCCTGGATCGATTGTGTTCGGTGATACATATAGAAAAAATTGTGAAGAACATCAAAAGTACGAAAAAATCGAAAACATGACTATTAATTGTAATGATTTTTAAATCTGTTTCATGAGTTGATAAAATTATCGATTATCCATGTTTAACAAAGTCTTGTAATTTTGCAAATTGTATATCTATGTATATGCAACGTCAGTGAAAAAAAAAACAATACACCAATTTTTATGTGAAATATTAAATTAAAGAAGTAATGATAATAATGGAACTGACTGACTATTTTATCTATAGTTTTGCATTCTAATCAACAGTAATTTATCTATTAACCGTTTTCCCATTACATGTATTTTTGAAGCTATCGTCACCATAAATGCCCGAAGACGTAACCCACAAAAGCAAAACTTTACAGGAGAAGCAAAAAACGTTATAAAATTAAAAACTGTTTTATGGAATATTAATCTTATGAAGGCGAGTATATGGGATATTATCGATCATATACGAAGGGGAATTAGTAGTGAAACCAAAACCGCTGAAGTGCTTAGTTTTAAGATCCTCCATAACATCAAAATCTGCAATATTATCCCATTTTCCGAAATGCCATTTCTTGTGTTTCATTGGTTACGTCTTCGGGCATTTATGGTGACGATATATTGATTTGGCGTAACAACTGATAGAGGAAACATTTCGAAAGAAAATATAGACGATTGGATTTAAAGTTTTCCCTTTTAGTTATAACCGACAGAAATATTTTTACTATATAGGTACAACAATTTTAATATTTTCATTTTTATATATAATTATCCGACATTTTAACACTTGGGGACTTTCCCGTATTTCTTTAAAATAATATAAAATACAAAACTCATATTCAAACACTCCTCAAAAAGTTTTGGTCTGTTCCAGAACTGCAAGAATCTACTAATTTTTACTATTTTTTCCTATAAAATAAAGGAAAAAATGTTATCGTAGTAAAAAATATTACCTTCTTGCGGGTTCTGGAACAGAGCATTTGTATAATCAAAATGAATAGGAAATTTGGCACAAGCAAATATAGTAATTTATGGGATCGAGTACTTGTTGTTCCAACATTTCAGGCTAGTAGTGGAATTCTGTAACTCATTTTTTGGTTACCGACAAAAATCCGTAAAAATAAAAAGCAAAATTATTATGAATGAAAAGTACCAATAAAAGTAGACAACACTGTTTCCGTCGGTAGGACTTAGCGACAACTTTATCAAAATTATAAGAATTATTTTTGTCGATAACCAAAAAAAATGAGAGTATATTTTAACTTGACCGTATTTTGGCATCTCTAACTAAATCGCCTGCTATTCTCAAGAAATCTTCTCTCTAAAATTGTTGACATGTTTGGTAGACTCTTTAATGAAAAAGACCGTAAAATCGGTTGATAGCGACATATAGGGACAATATTGATTCTGGGTCGATTTTTTTGTTCAAAAATGCACTCGTTAATTTGTTCTAGTCGGATCTGGTTTAGAATTACTACATGAGCTGACCACAGTCGTGTCGTATTGTATTGAATATAGCAGTCTATGTAAAGATGATGAGATAAAATCGATTGAGCACCTGTTATGTCGCTGTAATATGCTTACTAGCACTATGCTACGGCTTTTAGAGACTATTTTCTCCCTTCCTTTCTACAATGCAACTTGTTCGCTTCTCCAGGACGTGTAACAGGCTTTTGCCCGAATGACTTAGAGACAATTATGGAGCGATCGTCACAAAATTTTGCATGGATGTCGGGCTTAGACCAGAATAGACACCTATTGTTATTGGTGATGATCGTGAAATATTTAGCGGGTGAAATGGACAAAAAACATAATTTTTATCCGATTTTGTAGCTGCTCTGTAGGTCACAATAATAGTCCGATCGCCTCGAAACTAACTAGGTATATGATAAAAAAGTAGCTTGCAGTTTGAGATAGTGATCAGATAATATTTAGAGGGTTAAATGGACCACACCATTTGTGTGAAAATTGTGAAAATTTTTAATATACAGCTTATACATATATGTATGTATTCCTTGAAGATACATTCCGCCCACGTAAATAACATTTCTTGACCTTTCCATTGATGCCAATTATGTTGATTTACGTGCAGATAACAGAGTTACAGCCCAATATATCCAATTATTTGTTTGTAGTGTAATCAGAAGCACTGTGGAGGTCGCAATTATAGATCAATAGTCACAAGATTTTGCACGATGTAAGAGTTTAGGTCGAAGAACATGCCTACAACTTTGGATGATGATCTCATATTACCTAGTGGGTTAAATGGACCATTACTTTTGTATGAAAAATATAACAAATTTAAATTTGGTACATAGGGTAAGTGCACCTAATGTCGGCATGTACCAGTAGTCGGCACCTTTTGAATTTGAACTCAAATAACTTAAAATTAAGAAAACAAAATAGGAAAATAATCTTAAAAATTCTTTAACAATATTGTCAGCTAACTTTATATAAAATTTCATTGAGCTAGGACCAATTATTATACCGAAATTTAAGTTTTTGTCAGTGAGTGTTTTTCACCACAACCGAAAATGCATGTTTCTTAAGAAAACAAGTAAAAAAGCATTAAGTTCGGCCGAACTTTTCATACCCTCCACCATAAAATATTCTGAACTAAAATGAAATAATTACTTTTCATTCCTGTCCCCAACTTTATGTACATTTATGCTTCATTCGGGAGGCCCTTTTTTATGGTACCTATATCTAACTATGTATGTTGACAATTTTTGGTGGGCTAGAAATTGGGAGGTACTGTTATATAGGGGTTATAATAAAACACGGGCCTATGTTGACAGTTTTTGATGGGAGCCTTTAATGTCAAATAACTCCTAATTCGGTTAAAAAATTTAGCTAGAATCTTCAAAATATCGAAAATCGGTACATAACGTGGGAACTTCAAATGTAATTAACAGCTAGTTCGGAGGTATCTGGGCTATACGAAAATATGAACTTAAATAAGTTTATTGACATTTAAGAACTTTAAATGTCAAATTATAGCTACATCGGTCTGAAAATGTAGCTACAAACGTCAAAACACCGCAAATCGGGGGTACCGTTATATGGGGGCTATACCAAAACGTAGACCTATGTCCACAAGTTTTGTTATATAAGTTTATTGACACTTAAGAACCCTAAGTGTCAAAATATAGCTAAATCGGTCTGAAAATGTAGCTAAAACTGTCAAAATACCGTAAATCGGAGGGTACCGTTATATGGGGGCTATACCGAAACGTGGACCTATGTCCACAACTTTTGTTATATAAGTTTATTGACACTTAAGAACCCTAAATGTCAAATTATAGCTACATCGGTCTGAAAATGTAGCTAAAAACGTCAAAATACCGCAAATCGGAGGGTACCGTTATATGGGGGCTATACCAAAACGTGGACCTATGTCCACAACTTTTGTTATATAACTTTATTGACACTTAAGAACCCTAAATGTCAAATTATAGCTATATCGGTCTGAAAATGTAGCTAAAAACGTCAAAACACCGTAAATCGGGGGGCACCGTTATATGGGGGCTATACAAAACGTGGACCGATGTCCACAACTTTTGTTATATAAGTTTATTGATACTTAAGAACCCTAAATGTCAAGTTATAGCTAAATCGATCTGAAAATGTAGCTAAAAACGTCAAAATACCGCAAATCGGGGGGTACCGTTATATGGGGGCTATACCAAAACGTGGACCTATGTCCACAAGTTTTGTTATATATGTTTATTGACACTTAAGATCCCTAAATGTCAAATTATAGCCAAATCGGTCTGAAAATGTAGCTGAAAACGTCAAAATACCGTAAATCGGGGGGTACCGTTATATGGGGGCTATACCAAAACGTGGACCGATATATCCCATCTTCGAACTTGATCTTCCGACGGCTAACAAAATGGTATTCCCCAATTTTCAGCGAAATCGGTCAACAAATGCGACCTGTATGTTGCGAACGGACGGACGGACGGACATGCATAAATCGACTCAGAAAGTGATTCTATGTATATCCCTAGAAGGAACTATGGGTCTATCTCGCTTCCTTTTGTATGTTACATACAAATGCACTAACACATAATACCCCTTACCACATAGTGGTGTAGGGTATACAAATTGTGGAGATGTTATCCTTATAAGCTCTGTAATTATTTTAAAATGAAGAAATTTTCCACAACATTTTTGTTATATATGTAGAGAACAGTTAAAAGAACACTTCAGAAAAAGAAATTTTTACAAAATATTTATAATTGTGCAATTTTTGCTGATGCAGACTTTAGGGACAAAAAAATATAAAATTTGCCTGAAGTCGGCATGGGGTTATAAATATAAACATTGATTTTTATTGATTACTTTTAGCTAAAAATTATAAAAAATACTAAAGAAATACTTTAAAGGCTAATTAATAAAAAATATTTTCAATTTGAAAGGAACTTTAGCGATTTTAAGCAATATTAGCCATGATTTGAAGTACGTACGTTGTGGGGTGCCGACAACTGGGTAATAGATGCCGACTACTGGTACGAACTAATTTATTTAAACAATATGTTTAAATTCCCTTCTTTTTTGAAGTAAAATCAATAGAAATGTATACAAATAAATCAGAAATGTATAAATAACTAAAGCTTAACCTATAGTTCTTTCAAATATTTAAGAAAAAATGTAAAGTATGCATTTTTTCTTTATTTAAATATAACATGCCGACTACTGGATCATATCATGCCGACTATTGGGGAATGGTGCCGACTACTGGTGAAAAAGCAGTATTTCACTAAAATTGTATTTTTTGCATGTTGAACAGAAATAATCAAAACAATTGTTTATATAATCTAAAACTACACAAAATAACGAATCATAACAACTTAAATTTAATTTGATTGGATATTTAGACTCGGAATGACATACGGCTGAAGATACGAGAATCCTTAAAGTGCCGACTACTGGTGCACTTACCCTATTTTACTTCCTGTATAGCATATACCAGCAAAGTGGCCTACATACGGAAAAAGAACTACTGACCTTTCCCCTGATGCAAATTGCAATAATGTGTCTCCTGATTAACTGCTCCAAATTGTCTCTATCATGATAGAAAAATTCGCAGCATTATTGCAAGCACAGCCCTAGCATATTAATTGTCCAATTGAATTTTTTATACATACCTTTTTTTCAAAATGCTATCTGTATATAAACAAAAAAAAAAAAATAATAATAATATATATATAATTGTTCCACAAACATCCCATACGGGACAAGGGAGACTCCTCTCATATCAATGAGTGCACCTCGATTCATATTAGCTCAATGATATGGGACCTACAGTTTATCGCTATAAACAGGACCACAAGGAGTAGCTTCTGTAAAAATTTCCAAATGACCCTCGAACAGACCTTGAACTGCCCTTTATGGTCTGTTCCAGAACTGCAAGTATCTACTAATTTCTACGACTTTTTTTCTTGCAGGTACTGGAACAGACCATAAGTAAAAATGTAGAATTTTTGCGACGGAGATACCCTAAGAAGAAGACTGATAAGGTCAATTTTCGAAATAAAACTAAGTTTGGACAAAATATTATATCAACCAAAGATTGGATCAATTCGATTGATCGCGCTTACCATTTTAGAGAATATTTTTGAACTTTTGTGGGGAGGTACCGAAAGGAGTGGACCAACACCATCTGTGTACTTTATCGAAAATTCGCAGAAATATTACGAAAGTTGTCGTTCGCACCAGCCGATACTATACCATCACGCAGGGATGCTAGTTTTTAAACTTCGTCAAAATATTTCAGTTGCACTCATGCATTGTTCCTCGAAAATGCATCAGAAATAAAATGCGCAATTATGACTTTTTGAAATACATGGCTTCGCATTTGTTAAGTATTGTGGCGTTATGAAACACAATAATTCAGGCGTTTGTAGTCATACGATACGGAAATCGGCCTATATTGTGAAGCGAGTGAATATGCACATATTTAGGTGGCAGATCGTGTTGAATATTAAAAAAAAAACATGTATGTGCGATTTTTGTAAATTTCTCTCTTTCTGTGTAACAATTGAAGATGGCGTTTTTACACATTTTCGTAATGGTTTTAGATCTTTGTTAGCCCAGATAATGCCACTGGTCGTTTAAACGCCACAAAAAATGGCTGGCAAATAGACGTAAAAATCTGGGGTTTTCGAATATTTTTGTGTGGTTCTTTGCATTTTGTTATAGTATTGTCTTTTATCTGTCATTTCAAGCGTATAAAGCTTCATTTGACCAATGCATTTCCACGCAATTGGCATAAAACCCAAGCTATTCAAAAATATCGACTTTTTTAATTTTCGACTTTTGATGAAAAAATTAAATATGCGATTAAAATTAAATCATAAATGTTAGAATCGTATAAAGTCAGGCATTTGTTAAGAATATAGTAAGAATATTTTCTCAATCAAAAAACAAGTGATTGGCATGTAAGGATACACCTATATTACCCTCCAAAGTTTTTGGCACTTTTAAAAGAAGGCTCGATTGCAGGAAAACTAAGTTTTATGCGGCCCATACACTGTGGACATACCCCAGCCAGCATTTTTTGAAAATTTTAATCAAATTCTGGTCTTTTTTTTATCAGACTGCACGATTAAAAAGCTTGAATATGAGCTCATTTTCTGATCATAAATGACTCCTTTTTCGGGAGGAAAACGTAACCTCAGGCGACTCTTCTAAACAAATCACAAATGAGTCTTCCTCTGTATTAGTTTCGAGTTATTTTTGCCCATTTTCTGATGGTATATAAAGTCTTTTTCGAGTCGTATTTCAATCATTTATTGGTTATTTGTTGATTAATTTGGGAATCTTTTTCGAGTCTTTTTTGAGTCATGTTTATAATCGTTTATGGGTCTTTAGGGAGTCATTTATGAGTATTTTTATTAAACGAAAATTAAAAGAATTTTCTTTTTATCCTTCTTTTTTTTTGTTTATTTCCTTTGTTTTGTTGTCTTTCTGCTTTGTTATGACTATTAATTATCCTTTATGTTGCGCGGTGGTTAGTATACTGCTTCTCATTTCACTTGGCGAAACCTCAACATGTGGTGTATTTGTCTATACTCTTAATATTATACGTTACATTTATATCAAAGTTTTGTAGAAAGTGTATATGATAATTATTTACAACCAAACAAAAGTAAAACAAAACAATCAGTTTTTAATCACCTAATTGTTCAAAATATGATCAGAAAATACATAATTATGATCACTTTTCAAACACCTGCATGACCCTTTTTTGATTAAGCATTTTTCAATCTTCATGAAGATCAAAATGTGACAATAAATAAGGAAAAACTAGTCACATTTTAAACGCCTCAATGATTTATTTGTGATTGCCACGCATTTATTGTTGTATTTTAAATTGAACTCTTTTTAATCATTACAGGCAGTCACTTTCGAGTCCTATTCTGATCATACAAGCGACTTAATCAGTTTTTGATCACCAAAAGGACTCTAAAAAGACTCCGCAATGTGATTTTTGATAAAACAATCTTCCAAATGCTGCTATAATTTTGATTTTGAAAATGAAACCCTTTCAATTCAATGAGTTTCGTTTATTTTCCAAGTAATAAACAGTTTCGAAAATAATAAATATTGTTTGTGAGAAAACGTGTTTTGGAAGAAAAATCACCATTTTTTTAAAAATGGATTGAAGATATGCCATACACTATTCAATCACACACGTGCACAAGGGGTTCATCTGCAGCAGTTTGCGAGTAAATGTATGGCCCGCAAAAAAATTCGCAGCGCTAGTGGGTTAGTAGAGATTTGTGGTGGTTTTTAACACATTTTTTCTGTAGCGATTTTTACCTCGGACTAGTTGGCCTCCCTGCCATCATGTGCATTTTTACAGCTTTTGGTCCATTTTGTCAATAACTTGCCCATCGTAATGTGGACCCACAGTCTATATTCAAACCTGATCTTACGTCCAAACATACTAAAACTATTATTTTGAAAAATTATATATTGGCCATATGAAAGTGTATATAAAACTCTGCGAATTTCAACAACCCGGGAGAAAATATTTAGTGAAAATTATTGATAAGGGTAATTCCAAAGAAAAGCAAAGAAGCTTGAAAAAAGGTGGATGAAGATGAAGAAATATTCAAGCATTAACCTCTAGAAAGACTTGATAATCATTGGAGACCAAATGAGTTTACATTAAACTTTTGTGAAAATGATTCGAGATTCCATCTACACCCAGCAAAGAGACCAGTGATTAAATCACTTGCAATAAAATGACTGCCTGATTGCTTACCATACTGTGATGGCAAAAAAGAGGGACAAGCTAGACCACAGAAGCAAATCTTTGTTCGCGAAAAGAGTAAAAGGGGCAATAATTAATGCCCAATAAGAACCTGATTTTCAATGTACCAGATTTGGTAGCCAATTTGAAACACAATTCTAATTACATTCAATTTTAAGAAAATGGGCAAGAGACGGCTCCCAAATGGGACATACAATTATCACACATCAGCATCTACTAAATAAGAATCTTGACAACAAATGTATTAAATGTCCGTCATCCAACCAACACATCCTAAAATCTTGTACCTGCCTATCATTCATGCAATAAACAATTCTCAACAATAATGGAATGGAAATGCTTAGAAACCACAGTGCTGACAACACCAAATCTATCTACAATTTTATATCGAATACAATTTCATTGCTTATGTATATTTCAAATAAATCCTCATAAAGAAGGTTAACCCTGCAAAAAAACTGTAATATAAACATGGCCTTAGCTACCTTAAATAAGTTAATGTATATACAATGTCTTAACTGATGGCCTCTGCAGCCAATGCTATTGTCTTTTTATATTAATCTTATATTCACTATCAGGGCAATCATAAATAAAAATTCCGTGCAGAATTTGTTCCCTTTCCCCAATTTCACAATGTTCTATTTCCATATTTATGTCCAAGAAGGGAATGTTTTCGGCAACTTGGCGAGAATATTCTGTAATTAAGCGATTCTAGTAGTTTTCAACGATTTAAAATATTAATTTTTAAGGAATTTTACTTTTTAAAATAATTTTCCATGCGGACAATTCCGAGGGAAATATTCATGCTTGCCCTGTATAAGATTAATATTAGCTTTGTTCCAGAACTAAAAAGTTTTTACAATTTTTACGACTTTTACACATTTTACCCGAAAAACCGTTCCTGAACACAAAAAAGTTGTAAAATGTTCACTTCTCTTTCAACAAAAATGGCGCTGAATGACGCTCTCTTTAAAAACTTTTTACTCGACAAATTTGAGCGTGTAAAAATAGTAACTGGTTGCCGGCGTCTGATTGGCTGGTACGCCGACTTTGACATTTGTTCCAGTTTTTTGACGTATTTTCCGTTCCCGAACTATTTCAAAAAACTTTTATGTGAGAACAATTTTTTTACAGTTCTCTCTTTTACGAGTTTTACTATTAAAAAGTACAGGAACGAAGCTATTATTAAACGAACTACCTGTAAATCGACATTTTATAGCTGTGTTCCTTTACGTTAAAGTTTCTTCAAGTTTACCATTTTTAACGCGGAAAACGTTCCTTAACTCCAAAAAACTGGAAGCAATTTTTAAGAGAGTGAGAGAAGAGAGAGAGCCAAAATGGCTTTCTCTTTTACTACTTTCTGCTCTACAAATTTCGTTGTGTAAAAAGTGGAAAATCTGTCGAACTGTTGATTTGACATTTATTTGACAATTTAGACAAAATGATAAAAAGAAAACTACGCGCTTTGTCAAAGGAAAATAAAATGAAATAAAATAATAAAAATTTAAACCAGTGAAATAAAAAAATAAAAAAGTGAAATTTACTTTATTTTTTTAAGCAGCCATGTTTGTTTTTTGACATTGCTGCCAGATCTACTATTTTTCCGTTTCTTTACTTTTGTGCAAAACTTTTTACGTGAGAGCAATTTTCACAGTTTTTTGAGAGAAGAGAGAACTTCTCTCTTTTGCTATATTTGCTATTAAAAAAGTAAAGGAACGAAGCTTATGTTCACAATGGTCACATAATTTCTACACGAAAAACTGTCAACATGTGTCCATGTTAGGTATTTTGAGGATTTTTGCCACATTTTTTGACCAAATTTGCGGTAAGATTAAATTTGAGGTTCCCAGTGGTCACAAACCTTCTCCACAAGCATTTGTCAATTGTAATTTGAGATTTACGGCTCGCAGTAGTTAGCCCCGAATAACAGGACTTTCGCAATTTGTACCTACATTTTCTGAATTAACTATAATTTGGTATTTCCAGTGGTTAAAAAAGGAAAGCCCTATTTAAGTTATTTTGAAGTTTTCATTTACATCTTCGGCCTCAAAAATCCTCTATACATTTCGGTAAAATTAAATTTGAGGTTCCCAGTGGTCACAAACCTTCTCCACAAGCATTTGTCAATTGTAATTTGAGATTTACGGCTCGCAGTAGTTAGCACCGCATAACAGGACTTTTGCAATTTGTACCTACATTTTCTGAATTAACTATAATATGGCATTTCCAGTGGTTAAAAAAAGGAAAGCCCTATTTGTGTTATTTTGAAGTTTTCTTCTACATCTTCGGCCTCAAAAATCCCCTATACATTTCGTAAAACTTACACTAAACGTAACACTTTTTTGCTTGTTTAGACTGGATTCAAATAGTTAAGTCCCTTTTTAGTCCACAATTGCAGAGACAAAGTTTCTGTCCAGAAGAGATTATTTACAAAAGTAATCCACATTTAAAATCACACATTGTGTTGTTTGTGCCAGCATTCTTGCTAAGTCATTTTAGATACAATGAAAAACGGCCTAGCCGAATTCAAACTATGTTGCCAATTGTCTTTAATTCTTTAATCGGGAATGACTTGAGCAAGAAATCTAGCCTCTTATGAACCTAGGCCTGTACGCAAATTTTGATTTTATAAATTTTCCTGACATGCCATGACACCAACCTTAATTAATGATATACATTTATAGGTCAAACAAAAGTTTTATGATATTTAGGTAAATGGTAAATGCAGACAGATTATACAAACGAAAATGTACTGACCACATTGCAATAACTAAATACCCTCAAATCTCCAGTTACCAAAATTCAAAATTGTAATACATTCTAAAATGTTATTAAATTAATACTATCTTTTTCCAGGTGGTTAAGTGTTTAGTGTGGTGTAAAGTGCGAAAGTGGAGATATTTTTGTGTTAGAACGCGCGTGTGCGACACTCACTAACTAACCGGAAACACCGAACATACTAAAAGCCGTAGGTTCAAATATATTGGATTAATGTTTGCCAAAAACAGTTTCTGCTGAAAATATTGGAATAAGGAATATTGGAACGGACAAATCACACAACAAAGGCAACTGTATTTACTATTGAACGGAAATACCACAATATCTGACAAACTACAGACAATCGTCGTTTCATCTGGAAATACCTTGTGTATTATTTTGATATATAAAGAGAAAGAAGGTTAATACATACTAGCAAAATGTCAGATATCGGAAGCGGTGATGGTGATCTTGGTGGTTCAAGTATGTTTTGGAATAAAAAAAAAACGTTTGAAAAAAATTATTTTAATGAAATTATATTTTTTTCTCCCTTAGAATACAATGCCGCTGGTAGCAGCATGGAGGGGGCAGGTAGGTGTGATTTTGATCCGTCAGTAAAAGGTAGGTTTAGGATAAATCTCTCCAATGTGTGTTTTTAATTAATAATAAAATATTGCATATAATAGCTCCTCAGGGTCAAACAGAACAGGAGTTGGCTACTAAAATGTTGCAAATACAATCGAAACGTTTCTATTTAGACGTTAAACAAAATCGTCGCGGCCGTTTTATAAAAGTGGCTGAGGTAGCTAATAAATAGTTCTCTGTTTTTAGTTTATTTGAAAAAATCGATTATATTTGTACTTTATACAGATCGGAGCTGATGGTAGACGAAGCCAAGTCTATTTAGCTTTATCTACAGCTGCAGAATTTCGTGATCATTTGTCGACATTTAGCGACTACTATGCATCTTTGGGTAAGGATTGTCATATATTTAAAGCTGGATTTTATGAGTTCGAACATTATATTTAAATTTATATGTTTTTAGGACCACCGAATCCCGATAATTTACCGGAAGATGGTAAACTTAAATCGGAAATGATGACCAAGGATAATAGACGGTATTATTTGGATTTAAAAGAGAACGCCAGAGGACGTTTTCTTAGGGTATGTATTGAAGCAAAAATATTGTTATTTTTAAAATTTGGAATACACAGGCATGTCACAGAAACGAATTCCGAATTAATTCCGTTTTTAGCTTCTATAGAAAACTAAAAACGAAAATTTTTTCGGAATGAAACTACTTTTGGTTTCGCAAGTGGAATTGTATTTTTTTGGAAACATGTCAAAAACGCTTAAAAATAATAAAGAGTATTGTTTTATTAACAAAATCACATTTAATATCATATTTGTAATCATTTTATTTAAAAGATGAGCACATTTCCATTATTTCTCAATCAACGACAAAGTATTGCCACATAATTTTTTCGTTGTAAATTTGTAAAAACTAAACAATCTGGCATTACTGATGATAAATTAACAAAGCTAAAAATGTTCATGAGAGAGCAATTTTGACACTTTTCTCTTTTACCACCCTTACCATTAAAAAAGTAAAGGAACAAAGCTAATGATAAAAGAAAACAAATGAAGAAAGAACTCACACAAGGTATTTTTCAATGTTATGTGGATTACTTTCACGAAACGACAGAAAAATTGAAATTCCAATAAAAATTAACTTTCTTTTCGCACAAACTTTCTTTAAACAGAATATTTTCACAATTCCCACTTCTACACTGTTTTCTAATGATATGATTTTGTTATGATTTTTTTTTAATTCCTCTAATGTTGCCATATTTATACAAATCGATCGAAATCGGAAGAAGCTAAAAAAACAATCGGAATGAAATTACGGAATTGAAACCATTTCGATCGGAATCTGTAATACAGCCTGTTTCTGTAAAATTCTATGCGAACGAGTTCATTTGTGTTAATACCAATTTTCTGTTTTTGAAAAAAGAAATATTTCAATCATGCTGCGTAACTAACAGCGATACCGGCCACATAACATCTGGTTATATGGGTTCGAATCTTCGGCTTACCTTTTTCACTTGTAAAAAAAAATCCTCGATCATTCAGCTCAACTCCAACGAGAAAAATAATAAATATTGGCATTAAATGATCTTCACTCTAACAGGGAACATTTTTACCCCCATTATTACAACTTTCCTTTTCTTATTTTTTGGATTTAACGAACAGATTTATAGCTTTCCTGTTACCATAAATGTAAATTCTGATGAAGGTCATTTGTACCATTAATTTTTAATGTGAAATTTATATTTTAAAGCCACCAAATTTCTCTATTTTGCCTTTTAAAATCTAACCTTTAGCAAAAGGAAAGATGTAGTAATGGCCCTTAATGTTTTATTTGGAATTGACTACGAATTCAAAAAAGCTATCGATACAAACAGTAAACAATAGGAAAAAGTTAAAAAAAATCATTGGAAATAAAATATTGCATAATGATATACATATTTCTGAGCTTTTTTTAAGACATTATTTAATACAAAAAAAGGCTTTTGGGCACCTATAACTCGTTCCCCGATAATTTATAAAAACCCAATAATTCTTCCCTATCTAACCCTTGAAAAATTGCGAAATTTTCCACACATTTTGGGCCGCTAATAATTCGTCTTCGAAGTCTGTTAATAATTCGTTAGGTATACCCTCAGGCTTTACGCAAAGGATATATATATACACTTTGATATGATGAAAATGTTCCTTATCGAAATAATGGTTAACTTTTTGGGACGAAGTCCGTTTTAGATAATCGATTTAGCCATGTCCATCATTCTGTCTGTCACTTTAGGGACACTTCTCAGATCGTCATGATTGTTTTGCAGCAGGTTGTGCTCGCGACCCATTTAACTTTTTTCAGGGACAACCCCATAATTCCTGAGATATTGGACCAAAAGTTCTGAATAACCCTGTCGGCTCTAACTAAAATGCCGGGATGAGCACGATAACTCACGAATTCAGTGTACAATTGGCCAACATTTTTACCAATCGTGAAATTTCTTCCAAACGGTCATCAAGTTCCTTCTCTTGGAGGGTATATATCGCAAAATATAGCTCCGTGACAAAAGTTCAGCATATTCGCTTAAGTACAGTTTGATCAACTGTACTCAACTAGGATGGCTGGAGGGCGCCATATATGGCTATACCTATCGAAAGGAATAACTCTCAAAAGAATATCCCCTTCCAAAATGGTCTATGTCGACCTATTCCTATTCAAATTCACATATTTAATTCATATTTTTTAATTCAAGCATTAAAATTTATTAAGTAAAAATCATCTATTCTCTATAGGTTTCTCAAACAATTACACGGGGTGGTCCTCGTTCACAAATCGCTATACCAGCCCAAGGTATGATCGAATTTCGCGATGCTCTCACCGATCTTTTGGAAGAATTTGGTACCAATGATGGCGGGTAAGTTTTCAACTTTAAAAAACTATGTTTATTTTAGATTTTTATGCTACTTTAATTTATTTATTTTTAATTTATTTTTTATTTTTGCAGGTTTAAGGGTGATCTACCAGAAGAACGTCATATGAAAGTAGATAATAAGAATTTCTACTTTGACATTGGACAAAATAATAGAGGTGTTTATATGCGTATAAGTGAGGTAAGTTTGTTTTTAATATCCTAACACGATTTTATTGGAGCAATGCATGACAGATTGCGAATTCGATACTATGCCTGCAAAACATATTTTAAACTGTGGTTAATCTATTTTCAAATTCCTCCATAAAATGCAAAACAAATTTTCGGAGTATTATTCCATGAACAACTTTTATATTATTGGTGCTATATTATGTTCGACACGCCGCACAGGGCCCCACTTGTATGGCAAGGTGTCCCAAAAATATTTCTACTCCAGAGCTATAATTGCATTTTAATTGCAATTACATCCGAGGTTAGGTCGAGGAAATAGAGGATTTTTTGAGTCGGAAAAAATATCATGGTCACAAAGGTAAAAGAAACCAAGCTCAACAACAACTGTATTAGGACCTCGAGCACTCCGTGAGTGACAGGGCGAAGAGAAGAGTACTACCACGCATTAGATCTCGTCCTGCCGATTATGTGGCGTTGTTTATCGGGTATTTTCTGAGACACACTTCACCTCTCACTTCACGCCTCAATCATTTATGCTTATTTTTCGAGTATTTTATGGACGGACTAGGGTGTACTATACTTTTTAAATACCCTACTGAATCTTAGCCCCAAGCAAAAAATAGGAGTAAATGGAGTGAACAAAATGCTTGAAGCGTGAAGTGAGAGGTGATGTGTGTCTCAGAACATATCCGTATGTTGCGAATGTCATCGGGAACGCTAAATCAACCAAAGCCTTGGGCCCTGATGGAATCTCCATGGTAATACTGAAACAGCTGGATGAGCTGGGAGTCGAGTATCTCACCAAAGTTCTCATCCTGTCGCTAGCCACCCACATCGTTCCTTAAGTATTAAAAATGGGCAGTGTGCTCCCGCTACTGGAGCCCTCTTGAGGCTTTAGTCCTCTCAGCATCGGAAATTGCTATACAGTTGCGATCATCAGCATGGGTTCCGTAAGCAGCACAGCGCGACAATAGCGCAGCACTCCATCTCCACTCATAATTGTCGAGGACTCAACCAGAGCAAGCCGTGAGATAATCTAGTGATCGAGACAACTTTTAAAAAGTCTCTGATACTGCCAGACACTCCCTGCAGTTTGAGGACATTGAGCAGACTACACTCTGGCCAAGTTGGAAACGTTGGATAATCAATTATATGTGTGAACGCCAGTCGTACGTGGAATTCAGGAACAAGAAGTCCAAGCCCCGTACAGTGAAACAGGGAGTTAACCAATGTAAGGTGATATCTCCGCAACTGTTCAACTTCTACCTTTCTGAACTTCCACACCTCCCAGACGACATAGAAATCGTAATGTATGCAAGTGCTTTTACGATTTTGGATTCGGTTACCTTCCCGATGTCATTTGTGAAAGTTTGAAGTCTGGTTTGACTGATTTTATCACATTTTCCACGCGAGGAGTATTTAAATAGCCTCCACTAAATCTACGGCCACTCTGTTCATCACATGGACTGCAAAGGTGAGCGCTGAGTTAAATGATCGATGGTAGCAAAATAGCCGGCAGCACTTGGGGTGCAGATAAAGAAGCCTTTGTTGAGCTATGCGGCGCCAGTGTTGTCCGTGAATGTAAGTGCAACGCGATGGAAGTATATTCAAACCTATCAGAATGCCGCCCTAAGAACTGTAACAGGGTTCCTCCTCGTGTCTTCAGCGGACCATCTACATAAAGAGACAAAGATTTCTTCTTTCAGTACAGCAACCCAATGGCATGCTCCCGTTGCAGTACTTCCTCGGGTCTAACCGTTGCATGTCAGGAGGGATATTCGTGATCAAATAGGTTTCACACAGATGCATTCGTAGATAAACAACATAAACAATCGTGTGAACGCGGAGCGTCAGCCACCTCGAGCACTCCAGGTTGGAATAGTGCAGTCGACTAAATTCCTAAATTCAGATACAAAACATCTGCCTAGCATGGGGCACAGACCCGCACGACACACCTCACCTTTTCAACTGCCCTGCCAAACCTACTCAACTAACTCCAGTTGCTTTGGGGATACAACCTATCGAAGCAGCCACATTGCTAGAACTGGAAATAGTCCCAGAGCCTGAATACTGTTACAACAACAACGCAAATCTTTACTCAAACGTTTATTGTGTTTTCGGCTTAGCACTTGATTTATTGAAGGGTATTAAGTCGAGAACACAAACTTTTGGGTAAAGAATAAAGAAAATTTCAATATTTGTTGACCTTGCTCTTTTATTCATTTACCACAAATGATGGATTTGCTTTCGGCTTTACTCAAACGTTTATTGTGTCTTCTAGTTTAAAAGCCCCACCCGAACGATTTTAGCGATTTTTTTTAATTGTAAAATATAATTTTGAATTATTTTTAATTTCTTTCAGGTTAAATCAAATTTCCGTACAGCTATAACTGTACCCGAAAAGTGCTGGACACGTTTTCGTGATATATTCAATGATTACTGTGAAAAAATGAAAAAATCGTCCGAATCGCCATCGTCAATCACTGCCGATAATAATACCATACAACAACAGCAACAGCAGCCACAAGCCAAATAAATGTGCAACGTGGCGCAAAAAACAAAAATAACAGCAAAAATAATAATAAAATAAATAATTGGAAGACCGGATTAGAGAAAATTTAGCAAAGGAAAAGAAAACAAAGGAATAAGGCAAGGATTGAAACGTTATCAGACGTACATTACCTATAAGTAGTAAGGGGGAAACAATTGACAATGTCATTATTACTGTTATAATCTATTGCAATTCACACTCTTTACACCCACCCAAACAAACCACAACAATACCCATACCCCTCCTTCCACAATGAATGCATGAAGAAAATACCTACACACCAACCAAAACCTTATGTTATTACTGCAGAAGAATAAAACAAAAACCACAAGAAAAACAGTAACATTTGTTAATAAATATTATTAACAATTGACTATTTTTAATGATAAATTATAGAAAGAAAAATCGAAACATAATGATTTTAACCACTTTGTTGACAATTATCTTTTAATTTTTACCACATATTATGCAAAAATATGAATCTAATAATGATGATGATGTCGAAGATGATGTACTATTGTTAAGCTTAACACTTGGAAATAGATATGTGTCGTGCGTGAATTTTAGGAATATGTCGTAATATGCAACCTGTAATTAAAAGAAAAAAAACCAAAACACGAAACAAAACATACAAAAACCTAATGTTCAAATCTTAAAACGAGGCGATAAAAAGATGAAACAAAACCACTAAAAACAAAAACAACAAATGAAAAATTAAAGCTGATTGGTTATAGATAAATTACCTTTAGGAATCAGACCATTTTTAGACCGGCAAACACCACTCCTACCACCATAGATACATAACAATTAAATATACAAGAAAAACAAACACCACATATGTACTACAAAAAAGAAAAGAAAATAGCAACCAAATTTCACTTACCCACCTTTTATCAAATTTGTGTTATTGCTCGCTATCCTTTCAAGGCCAGCAGTACACATTTGAGAGTAAAATAAAAAAAACGAACGAAAGAAAAAATAACAACAACAATAAGTAAACACAGTTACTGCAATTTTAACATAAACACACACCCAAAGACACATTGTGAAAGCGCATTTTAAAAGAAGGGTTTATTTTTGCTATATGTAATGTCATGAACGGACAAACTTTGGGTTCAAGGCTCTATAAAGAGTTTGTTCTACTTTGACAATTTACTTGTATGAAATTGGCTTATTCTTTTAGATTATTTTAAAATATTCGAATTTTAATTGTTATACTTAAAACCGTTTATTAGGAAAAAATATACCTCTACTTCTTTCTTCCATCCCAAAATTAAAATGCACTAAATTTCATCACACAAAAACACAAACACCTGACAGACATTGAAAATAATTTTGAAAAATTATAATTTATATAAAAACTTCCCTTTGTGAAGAGGAAAAAAAATACATTAAATATCATAAAATGATAATAAATAAACAACAACTAAAACGTATTCAAAGAAAAGGGGATTCAATTTTGTTACATCCCTCAATTCTCAACTCTTGTTAAAAAAGAATGCAACCAACAAACAAACCAATCTTTCCACTTTCATTATTTTTTCCTATTAATATTACTGTTAGAATTGTTTTATTTACAACACATTTTCATTACCAACGGTTATTAAACATTGTTGAGAGAGGACACACAACTAAATCACCTCAATTTTCAACACCACTTAAACTAACCCAAATTATGGTTTTTGTTAACCGTTACTTTTGAAAATAACTTGTTAAATGTGTATTAAGTTTGAATATTTTGCTTCTTCTCATCTTTAGACAACTATTTATTTAAACATACAAAAGAACTCGTTTCTTTTATCTTTTTTTGTTTAGTTTTACATTTATATCTGTAACATATTGTGTAATTGTCTTATTTCATGTTTATTTTTTATTAAATAATTAAATAATATCTCTTATTTATATACATACAATACATGAACACTTGTTTCAGTCTGCTGTGATGGATGAATGCATTCATTTGCAACAAAAACAAAAAATATTTAACAAAAATTGTGATTATGTGGAAATCTATATATGAAAAATGTTATTATATAATAATAATAAAAAGAAAATTTAGTTTTATCTTAAATCAATTGCAACTGCAAAAAATCTAAATGATTGTTTGTTTTTATTATTATTTTCGATTTGTGTTCGCAGTTTGTATAAAATATTCCATAACTATGACGATGAAGTCCAAATTACCATTAGGCAATTTTACTTACTTGAACGGTTTGTTCCATAATAAATTTTCAAACACACCGATCATATGCTTTACTTCTCCAATTTTGAATGACATATTTTGTGATATCATCCTCATTAGGCAATTTTACTTGTGACAATACTCAGTTTTACTCTAATCCAGGGTATTAATTCTTGTTCTATGAAAAATATTATAAAGGAAACAAATGTCAAATGAAAAAAAAAATTATAAAGAAAATATTTTTCATTTCAAATTTTCATAGAACAAGAATCCAGGCCGAGAAACTGCAAGAATCACCTGCTTTTGAAATTTTTTGGCAAGACTCTTGCAGGTACTGTAACAAATTATTTGTCTTCTCCGTTCAACACCATATCTTATAGATATGGATAAATATACATATGTAGATATTATATAGCGAGCAAGATTGCCTAATGTCATGTTCACACGAGCGTTTCAATTACGTTGTTCGCCTGTCGAATGACGTACACGAATTAACCCGTTTCCACGACACCATTCGTAATTAACAGAAACATAAACAAACTTTCCTTCATTTTTGTTTCCTTGTTTTCACGAAAATTTGAACCGAAAACACATAAAATATACATACATTAAATGAATAGGAAAAGCAATAGACTTTCCTTCAAACGTATCTTCTATATTTAACTACACACATTTCATTCATTTTTTCCATAAATTCTGAATAATTTTGTATTTTCAATATATTTTATATGTTTCTATTTTCAAAATTAAAGAGAGAGAGACATGTCAAAACAGTGTTTGTGTATACAGACTTTCAGTTATTTGTTTCCTTTTTGTTTCTGATTTTTACGCGATTTTTAACTAATGGACAAGAAATGTGTGTGCAATTAAAAAGGAAAAACAACCATCTTCCTTCTGCATCTATATAATGCCTTGTTCAGACTGACGGTAATTCGTTCTCTATTCGTTGTTCGACCCCAAATTACGATATAATTACTTCATTTCCCATACAAAATTTAGAGAACGAACAACGATTTGTGTACTTTGTTCAATTTAAATTACTCTTAGAACGACGATAAAATATGTCCCATCTCTAACAAATGAGAGAATTTATCGAAATAAATTAATTATGACAGGAAAAATATAAAATTTAAAATTTATTAAAAACCCAAAATTTTTTAGTAAAACTGCAAAACCTGAATGAAAAGTAAACGGATTAAGGACTAATAAACATTCAAATCATAGCAAATTTTCTATTTTCGTTTATTGCAGTTGCATTTCTTGTCCATCGTTTCAAATTCGCGTACAAATTTAAAAACAAAAATCAAATGCCTGCCAGAAAGTCTGTATACCAAAAAGTTATTTTGGCAGGTCTCTCTCTCGTTAATTTTGAAAATAGAAAAATATTTTTATTTGCTAAAAACACCAAAATTGCGAGAAAAAATAGAAAAGATGAATGAAAATAATGTAATTAAATATTAAATAGATATCCGAAAGAAGGACAAATAGTTTTTCAGTTCATATCAATTAATTTTACTCGTCTTTTGGACGAAACTTTCTTTAAAATCAGTAAATAAAAAGTATGAAAATATGAATCATGTTGCTATGAATTGTGTACCATGTCGTATGAACGGGTTAATTCGTGTACGTAATTATGAGAACAAACTACGTGATTCAAATTCTAGTATGAACATGGCATAAAATGTTTAGTTCATTAATTTCCATTCATCTTTTTCCTTTTTTCTAAAAATTTGTGTGTTTTCAACAAATTTTTCAATTTTGAATTTAGACATGTCATAATTAATTTTTTCGATAAATTCTCTCATTTGTTACGCTTCAGTTACACATGCCAGTGAATTGGTGCCAATTGAGTACACGTATTATACTCGAAAATGCCGAAAAAGTGTTCGACTGGCATGCAGTTTTCTTGTGTGTTTACACATGCCAGTGCAAGTTCAATTTCAAAATTATTTTAAGCCGCATTAACACACAAAAGTGCATTATATTTCAGATTTAAAACACAATTCACAACATATTTTATTACTTTATATTTTATTTCGTTTTAAAAAGATTGTTTTCAATCATAAACATAATGAATCTGGTATTGCCGCCTTTTCAATATTGTATAATCCCAGAGGGGAAATTATTTATCAACCTATATTTGCATGAAAAACATCAAAATTATATCTTTACTAACCACTAATATATTGCAGCTACCAAGACGTATTATTTGTGTTTCCTAATCTTTTTGAAAATATGCATTAAATCGTTGCTTCTTAAAAGAAACAATAATGTACATGGATTAAAAAATAGTCTCGGCAACTCTTTTTTCATTTTCGACATGTCACTGGCAGCCAGCTCAAAATTTTGCTGGCATGAAAAATCTAGTGCCAGTGGAGTCGACAATTCAAAAAATGTAATTGTGGTAGTAAAAAATTGTGTATGTATTGAATTTTTCGAACTGTCATTGGCATGTATAAAGGTTGGGTTAGGGATGGGACATATTTATTCGTCGTTCAGAGAGTATTTCTAATCGAACAACGTAGAAAAATCGTCGTTCGTTCATAGAATTTTGTGTGGGGAAATAAGTAATTTATTCGTAGTTATGGGTCGAACAACGAATAGAGAACAGTGTTTGAATTTGCTACTAGTTTTTCACAGCACAGCACAAGGTCTATGCTGGTGCTGTGAAAGTGACGCAGCATAGCACATAGCCACAGCATCAAAAATAAAAACGAGTGCTATTGCTATGCTGTGCTGTTTTCAAAAACAAAATCGAAAACTGTTGCTGTGCTATGCTGCGAACATAAACGTAGCACAGCACAAGGTCTATGCTGTGCTTCTGAAATCTTCACAGCACATAGCATAGCATAGTCATCAAAATCAAAACCGAATGCTATTGCTATGCTGTTTTGAAAAACAAAAACGAAAACTGTAGCATAGCACATAGCATAGTCATGAAATCGAAAAACGATTGCTGTGCTCTGCTATGCTGTAAACATTTCTACATAGCATAGCATAATTAATGTTAACCCAGCAAACTCACTAACCCCCATTATTATAAAGCCTTCTTTGGTTATAGTTTGGATTTTTCGATCAGATTTTTTAGCGTTCCGGTTAAAATATATTAAAAGGGATCATTCAATTCCAAGGAGAACTTTCTTGGCATTAACTTATAATGATAAAATTATATTTTTAATGTCTTCAAATTCATTTATTTTGCGTTTTCAAATACATCCAATTGTAAAAGAGAACTTATAATAATGGCCCTATGAGTTGTTCAGTGTTGTTTATTGCTTACAAGGTTTTCATCGATTGGATAATAAATGTCTATAGAGTGATTTTGTGAAAATTTGCCTTTGGCCCTATAAAATGGGGACCAATTTTAATTTGAATTTGTATTGGCGAATTTTCACAAAATCACTTTACAGATCACATTTATTGTCCAATCGATGAAACAGTTTATAAGTTGCTAAACAAGTAATCCCACAAACATTTTTGAAAATCGGGTCAGATTTTAATTTTGGCTATATAAAGGTCCATGGAAACTTTGAGGCCCCAGTGGCACGTGTTAATGTTGGAATCTGTCCTTAGATTCCCAATGGATGCCTGTGGAAATTGTCTTTAATAGTTTGTCTAACCCTTTCGCAAAAGAAACACGACACACGATGTTCATACAATGACGGTTTATTAAAGACTAATATAAATGTAAAACATAGTTTGCAGAAATTCATTGTGTATGTGTTAGTGTGCGAATACAAAACAGTGTTGTATTTCAACGAATAAATAATTACATTGCCATATTATTTCATATTTATCAACACTCTTCCTCAATGAAATTATTTATTCCAAAAATCAATCTTTTAGTCCTAACATATCGACAAAATTCATATGTTTAACTCTAGGCAAATTCTTTGTAAGTATATCAGCTATCATTGTGTTAGTAGGCTCATACATTAATTCAATTTCTTTATTATCTAACTTCTCTCTAATAAAATGATACCTTATGTCGATATGTTTACTTCTAGCTCTATATACTGGATTCTTCACCAATTGTTGTGCACTCAAGTTATCTCCAAATATTGTGACTGGATCTTTTGATTCTTGAACACCTAGCTCTGACAATAAACCTTTGAGATAAACTGCTTCCTTCGTTGCGTCAGTCAATGCAATGTACTCCGCTTCGGTACTACTCAGGGCCACACACTTTTGCCTCTGAGAACTCCATGAGAAAACTCCTCCACCAAGAAAGAACGCGTATCCTGAATACGATTTACGATTTGATGGGTCACTACCCCAGTCAGCATCTGCATACCCCTTAAGACTTTCTCCTGTTTGTTGATAGACTAACTTGAAATCAACGGTCTTCTTCAGATATCGTAAAATATGTTTGATTGCTGTTTCATGTTCTTTATGTGGATCGTTGTTCCGTTGCGCTAGCTTTACGACAGAATGCATAATGTCTGGTCTGGTACAAATAGCAATATGCATTAAACTTCCAATCGACGACTGATACTTTGTAGCATCCACAGCTTCACATTCCTTATTGTTACACGTCGTATTGAAACTCACATCCAGCGGAGTTGAAGCTGGTTTACAATCTTCCATCTTGTGGCTTCTTAACAGCTCATTAATTAACTGAGACTGGTCTATAGCTATGGCTCCAAGATCACCTTCTCGTTCTATGCGAATACCCAAGAAATGTTCTAGAGGGCCCTTATCAACACATTCGAAATTGTCACAAATATATTCTTTTATCTCGTACATGGTCTTTTTATCTTGACTACCAATGATAAGGTCATCTACATAGACTGCTATCAAGCTCAATTTACCTCTGGTCATTTTCTTGTATAAACACGGATCATTCACACATGGAGTAAACCCGGCCTTCTTTAATACCTCATCCAGCTTCGAATTCCAAGCACGTCCCGACTGCTTTAATCCATAAATTGCCTTATGCAATTTCAACACTCGATCTGGATACTGTTTACTTACAAACATTTCGGGCTGCTTCATATATACCTCCTCAGTCAACTCGCTATTTAGATATGCGGTACACACATCCATCTGGTGTAGATACATTTTCTTTACTACAGCCAATGCCAGCACCATCCGTATTGTCTCGTACCTTATTACCGGAGAAAAAGTTTCGGTATAATCTAAACCGTACTTCTGGCTACATCCCTTAGCCACCAATCGGGACTTGAACTTTTTAATTTCTCCGCTCTTGTTTTTCTTTACGGTAAATACCCACTTGCACCCTATTGGGTTCTTACCAGCTGGCTTTTCCACTAAGGACCACGTCCTATTATTTAAAAGTGTGTCATACTCACTTCTCATAGACTGCATCCATTCCTTGGAGTGCTCACCACTTAACGCCTCCCTCACGGAATGTGGAATGGTAATATCTTTCTTTGCCACTTTATCTCGCAGAAGTCTACGTCTCTCTTTTATCATAGCATGATGAAGCTCTTCCCCTTCTTCGGCTTCGCACTCTTCGAATCCCCCTTCTTCGGAATCGCTCTCTTCGAATCCCACGAACTCTTCCTGGATGGCCATACTGTCATCCATTACTTGGCTTTCTTCTTGTGGACATACCAACAAGTCTACGGTATCGACTAAACCGTTTTTCTCTTGTCCGTTATCGCTTCTTAAGATTTACTGAGAGCTTCGTCTTTGCTCTTTAAAAAATACACAAAGATTCGTCTCGATTTATCGTCAATAAATGTTATAAAATATCTTGAACCTCCCAATGAGTCCGTATCGAATGGGCCACATACGTCTGTATGTATTCTTTCAAGTATATTTTTCGCGCGCGTTTCACTGCTCTCAAATGGCTTTACACATATTTTGGCTTTCATACATATTTCACACGGAATATCGTTAACGTCTTTTAATTCATTCATACCGATCACCATATTATTTTTTGCCAACTGTTGCAAGTTCTGAAAGTTTAAATGACCGAATCTCTCATGCCACATTACCGCGTTTTCACTGTTTACCCGAACAAAACATTTCTCTTTTTCACAGTTTATAATATACAAGTTCTGTTCTTTCTTTGCTTTAAACATTTCCGTACCGTTTTTGTCCTTTATTTTGGCTCCCGAATTATCAAACACTACGTTATAACCATGTTCGCATAATTTGTTTACAGACACAAAATTCGCGTTCATCGTCGGCACGTACAGCACATTGTCTAAAATCAGCGTACAATTGTCAATTCTCAGCTTTACTCTGCCTTTACCCGCTGTTGTCAAATGCTGCTCTCCTGCCAAGTACACATTCTCCTTATGTTCTCGCAAATTCACAAAAAAACTTTTCTCGCAACACATATGTGATGTCGCGCCACTGTCCAAACACCAATCCACTTTCTTGAGAACGTTGATGTCTGCTGCCGCCAAAACTGTATGATTAACCTCTGCTTTGTTATTGTTCTCTTTCTTGCTGTTACAGTTTGCAGCGTAGTGTCCGCGACGACCACAACTAAAACATTTGAAGTTTTTTGCTTTTGATGTTCTGCTCGATCTTGCACCGTTATTCGTAGAATTGAATTTTCTCGATTTCACCATGTATGCTTGTGCGTCACTGCTGTTTTCTGTTGTACTATTCTGGACTTTTCTTTCTCCTTCCTCTAACAGCTTAACCTTTAAAATATCAAATGATGGCAGGGAATCTCGGGTTTCCATGGCCACGACAAATTGCTCGTACGACTTGGGTAAACACGATAACAAAATAATTACCACCAGCTCACTCTGGATTGTGATTCCTACTTCGGACAGTTTGTCCACACAGTTGGAAAACTCGTTCAGAAACTGTTGCATATTTTCACCATCAGCCATTCTCAAGTTTAATAACTTTTTATACAGAGAGACTTTTCTGACAGGTCCACTTGGACGATGGACTTCTTCCAAACCCTTCCAAGCTTCTGCTGATGTCTTGCACGACTTGATGTGGTTTAGTTGTGAAGCCTTCACACAGAGAATAAGCGTAGCCAATGCCTTCTCGTCTTGCACTTGAAATTCCTCGGCTTTCACATCTTTGGTACTCACCACCTTCCACAGGCCACTGTGTATCAGAACACTCTTCATCTGGATACACCACGCATCATAATTTTGTTCATCCAACTTTTCTATTGAGTACAGCGAATTCATCTTGTTGAGCGAACCTTTTTTCACTTCTTGATGATCGACACAAATCTGTACACCACAATTTTCCTTTTTCAATTAACTCTAGATTTGGACTGGCACTGGGCCCATAACCTGTTGGAATCTGTCCTTAGATTCCCAATGGATGCCTGTGGAAATTGTCTTTAATAGTTTGTCTAACCCTTTCGCAAAAGAAACGCGACACACGATGTTCTTACAATGACGGTTTATTAAAGACTAATATAAATGTAAAACATAGTTTGCAGAAATTCATTGTGTATGTGTTAGTGTGCGAATACAAAACAGTGTTGTATTTCAACGAATAAATAATTACATTGCCATATTATTTCATATTTATCAACAGTTAACATACTCCGATTGAGCTCAAACTCTGACTATCTTATGGGTCGATTCCGTATTGCGACGCGAGTCATGTCGCGTCGTCAATCGTCTCTGCGACAAAATTAAAAAATTGTACTACAAAAAGCGATAGAAAATAATCGCCGATAACAAGTTATCGGTGATGTAGCGGAGCGTTTTTTGTTTTGATTTGAATAAATCAGAAAAAATATCGGAGCAAGTTGTACACAAAAGTTATAGTTTTCTAAAATGATAAGCTCAGTGGAACTATTTTTTGATGACAATGAAGAAAATATAGTTAACGTAGCATCTATCAGGCTACACTTAAGACATAAATCGAATCCTTTAGAATTTCCATCAGTATTGTGAGTATGTTTGGTTTCCAACAGTCATGAAAATAATTGTTAATTTTTTAGGTTTAAAGCCTATTTTCGGCTTCCAACAGCAATACAGCCACTCCTAAAAGTGTATGCTGCTTTAAGATTTTTTGCAGAAGGAAGCTTTCAAAAATCCCATGGCAATGACTTTAACCTCGGGATGGCTCAGCCCACATTGTCAAATGTATTAAGTGAATTTCTGCAGTTAATAAAGGAAAAACTGTGTAAAATTTGGATTGTTTCCGAAAAAACAGAAGAGGAAAAGCGTCAAAATAAAAGCTATTTTTATTCAAAAACAAATTTCCCGGGCGTTGTCGGATGCATTGACGGAACACACGTACATGTAATGGGACCAAAGGAAAATGTTAACCATTTATATCTGAATAGACATTTTTTTGAGACATGTTTTTCTTTAGTTTGGATTTAAAATGGGTCCATACTCTGTGCCATTCATCTGGTGTACGCACACAACTATTTAATTGCTCCGCAACATCCTTCCACACCTCTTCAGAAGCGGCTTCAAGCAGCATTCCAAATTGCTGTTTTGTAATAATTTTTACCATTATACATAAGTACTGAAACCCAAAAAACGTATAGAATAATAAATAAATTCAGTTAAAATAAATGAAAATGTTATTGACGTTTCAATTTTTCGCTTTTATTCGTTTGTAAAAATGACGGCGACAGCTAATTTGTTGTCGCCAGAAAATGAACTTTATGGCAACAGAATTTGACGTCGTCGGGCGACTTTTGCCATACGTAATGAAAAAATTGCAACTGGCAACGCGACACGACTCGCGTCGCAATACGGAATCGACCCATTAATTTTTACCAATTTTTACCGCATAAAAAATCCGACATCGATTTTTAAAACCACTCTAGTACATATATTAAACCAGTAAGGAAAGGATCAAAGTCGGCCGGGGCCGACTATATAATACCCTACACCACTGTGAATATGTAAAATATATATGGGAGCTAAATCCAAATCAGAACAGATTTTCATATAATTTTTCACAGTTACATATTTGTAGACCAAATTCCGTCACATTGTCCAAATTTCATCAAAATTGGACATATATAGCGTGTTTCGTGCACCAAATGCCTTAAATCGGCCGAAGATATATACGGGGGCTATATCCAAATCTGAACCGATTTTTACCAAAATAAATAGCGTTCGTCCTTTGGCCAAAAAAACTATCTTCCCCAATTTTCATGCGAATCGGACAATAAATGCGACCTGTACTTTGTTTACAAAAATACATGGACAGACGGCCAGACGGACATGCGTAAATCGACCCAGAAAGTGATTCTATGTATATCCCTAAAATGAACTATGGGTCTATCTCGTTTCCTTTTGCATGTTACAAACTAATGCACAAAGACATAATACCCCTTACCACATGGTGGTGTAAAATCTGTTACAGAATTCCACTACTGGTTTTGGGTGGTAAAACGACTGCTGCTTTTTTAGACTTTATTTGTACTCTTCTAGGGTAGCGATAACGACAGTTGGGCAAAACTAGTTCTAAATAGTTCTTTTGTATTTTTACGTGTGTTTATACCTCTGATCATCGGAGTTGATACATAAAACAATCACATTTTTTGATGAAGGAACTAGGTAATTCCGGTACTACCCAACTCTACAGACAACGTTTCTCGCTATCAACACAATCACTCCAACTTAGTCAGTAGTAACACGCGCAAAGTTTGTTTTTGGGTGAGATCCGGGAGGAAAAACTATAGAGGGGCTCTTTCCTCTCCGCTCTCTCCGAAAAACTCAATTTTCTTTTCCGCAAATTTTACGCGTGACTACTGAATTATTGGAACACGATGCATCCACATAACAATAGGTCTGTACGATAGCTTTCCCAGCAATAATTACTCAGTAAGTTCCGGCAACTTCTCTCAGTGAATTTTACTCTCTCAAGCAAGAAAAATTGCAGAAAGTTATCGAACAACATCTTGCAAGAACTTGCAAGAAAGTCTGCTGTTTCCGAAAATGTATGAAAATTGTTTTTGTTTGTTTATTTAAAGCAATAATCCTATCCACAACGCTTTAGAATCTAAAAAAATTGCATTTTTTGGTCAAAAATAGGTCTGTACGATAACCTAAAAATTTGTACAAATTCGTACAAATTTTTACTGTTCGATAAAAAAATTGTTCAGTAAAAGAGAACGAGTTTGGAGAGATTTTCGGAGAGTTCTGTGACTGAGAACTTGCTAATTTTTGCTGGGAAAATTTGTCCCGTAAAAATTTAAAAACATGTTGTTATTGTTCTGGGGAAAAGTTTTGGACTGGCAACGCTGCCACCAAACCCACTTTCCCGTATATTTTGGAAAAATATGTATGTGGAACTAATTACCATTAAAGAAGTACTGGAACATAGCTAATCACAACAATTTGTTTTTACATCTCATGCTGATTCGTCTACCTTGTTTCATGTGCATTGACCTGTCCAATTCTAGTGTTAATGGCACTTACGCATAATTTACATTTACGAAATCCACTCGTTTTGAACTGTCAATTCCTTTGCGTATACGTCAAATGAAAGCTCATTTGAAATCCATTGGATTTCATTTGGCGTTTAATCAATGGAATTGACAGTTGAAATCGAGTGGATTTCGTAAATGTAAACCAAGCATTAGAATTGGTGATGAGAGCGGGCCTTGCGGTGTTTCGTGCCGTGCAGGCGTAATGTGAACAAAAATGTTACATAACTGTGTAATGCCTAAGGCGGCCATCAGACCATCTGCTTTTTTACATGTATGTTGTCACTTTGGATATACTAATATACAGAACAGCTGATTCATACATGTGAAAAAGCAGATGGTCCATATGGCGGCATAACTGTGTAAAATGCACCAGCCTTCATTTTGCAACTTGTCCCCATAGCGTTATAACATTGTGCTTCTAGTAATATATTATAAAAATTACAACAAAATTTTTTTGCAAGCAAAGGAACATAACTTTATTCCCTGAGTTTATAAAATGTTTACACATTTCTTTGGGCGGAGAAGGTCGTGAGACTCGTGTACTCAATAACTGATCATGTCTGCTTAAACTTTAATCAACATATGTAAGTGCTTTAGACAACTACCCGGCACATATTCAAGGGATTTGACAACTTGAACTTCATAGACCCAGGTCTCCTGCGGTTATTTGCATAAAATTGTTCTCTTCTCTATCCACATAAATATATACTCACCTGGAGATCAATTCCAACCTGTTATTCCTTATGGGTAAATTTTAAACTGTCACTCACTCTTTAAGTATTTAATTTTTCGATATAAACAAATACAGTTTTTTGGTTTAATTTATTTACTAACATCAACTAAAATGTATTTTTTCATTAATAATTAGCTAAGTAATAAAATCAATTATTTACATTTATAGGAAAAATTCATTTAATATCTAAAACAAATAAAGTAAGAATACTTTAGTAGTAACGAACAAAAAATTAATATTTGCCTATATAACAATTCAACTATATTAAAAATATCTATAAACCAAACGTAAAACACGGTTTCCTGTTTAATTTATGTCACTTTCTTTCGAGAAATTCTTTCAGTGTATTATTTATTATTCGAAGTCCACACTTTGGTAGTTCCATGAACGAAATGTCTTCACGTTATACGTAATTATATCGAGTGAAGATTTGCGTCATTTCTTTATTATTTTAGCAGAAATGAAGCAAAACTTGACTTGAACGTTGATGGTTTTTTCGGCTTTCCACACTAGAGCAATGCTAGGTTTACATTTACGATACACTTGATTTCAACTGTCCATTTCAGATGAGATTTAATTTGACGTATACACAATGGAATTGACAGTTGAAATCCACTCGATTTCGTAAATGTAAACTTACTATAATATCATGAAATTTCTGTAGTGGGGGAACTCGATTTAAAAACGCCTAATTGCATGACACTTGATTGACAAAATTTCATGAAATTATACGTCCCTAAATCGAGTTCCCTAGTCCCGGCCCACACTAGAGAGATTTCAATGAAATAATTTCATGAAATTACCCGTTCTTAGATCGAGTTCCCCGCTACAGCAATTTCATAAAATTACTTGAGTATGGAACTCGATCTATGTCCTGGTCCACACTATATAATCTCATTGAAAAATTTCATGAAATTATGTGTTCTTAGATCGAGTTCCATATTGAAGAATTTTATGAAATTGCTGTAGTGGGGAACTAGATCTAAGAACGCCTAATTTGATGAAATTTTTCAATGAAATCACTCTAGTATGGACCGGGAATGAGAACACATGATTTAATGAAATTATTTCATTGAAATCACTCTAGTGTGGGTCGGGACTTAATGAAACCTCTCTAGTGTCGACTTCGACTTATAGTACGTTTGCATTTACGAAATGGAGCTGATTTCAACTGTCAATTCCTTTCCGTATACTCCAAATTAAAATTCATCTGAAATACATGAGATTTCATTTCACGTATAATGCACTGGAATTGACAGTTGAAATAGAGTGGATATCGTAAATGTAAACGTACTCTTAGTGGGGAAGTATAATGCAAGCGCGTCATGCATTGCGTTGCCATAACATAGTTCCCATTAATTAGAGTTACCAACCTGATAATGGCTAGCATATACAGTGACTCAATGCTCTACTTTTTTCACTGTTTAGAAAATAAAGCTTTAAACATAAATACGGTCCATACAATAAAAAATAAAACAAATACAAAAAAGGTCTAAGCATGGATATAATTCTTGATAACTAAGTAATTTGTCTTAAGAGAGGATTGAGAGTTTGAGTAGATGTATATATGATTATAACAGTTAATTTAACAAAAATAAATAAGAAGAAAAACTATCAAAATTACCTAGTTGTGTTGACACAAAAAATTAAACAAATGAAAAGTATAAGAAACAACAAGAAAACAAAAGCAACATACAACAACAAGAAAATCTAAAGAAATGAAAATGCAAATAAAGCAAATCCTTATAAGTGTTAGACAATTAAAAAAATGTGTGAATGAAAGAAAAAAAAACAACAACAAAAAGAGCAAAAAAACATAAGAAATCGACCTGAAAATAATAAAAAATTATACTCTCCATCAAAAAGGGGAGAAAGAAAGGGAAAATATACTTCTATTTGTATAACAAATAATAAAATAGGATGAACGACAAAGCATAGGAACTATTCGTTAAAGTACTTGTAAGCCGTAAAAACTGTCTGTTGTCAGTCTGTGTGTGTGAATTATTAAAAAAGCGAAATATGTTGCTCTATATATGGCAGACATTTTTAAAATAAGGCATAGTTAACAAAATGTTAAAATACTTTAATTTGTTGATTGAAACTCTGACCCAACAGTTACATAATTTCTAGATAGATTAATTGTAAATAAAACTATTTCTTGTCTTCATATTAATTAGCACAGTTTAATATTGTACAACTTAGACCGAAAACATATCCAACGTTTCAGTAAAGTTGGGCGCCATTTTTGATGATGGAATAAATGAGCAAGGCAAAATAGACCGCTGAGGTTCAATGAATTAATTGTACGATATTTCAATAAAGAAGATGAAAAACACTATTCTGAAACGTTGGATGTGTTTTCGGCTTGATGTTGTGGCAAAAAATATGTTCGTTCGTATATTTTTATTAAAGTATGTGGTTCCTCTGTCGCCAGATTAAAAAATTCTGTAACCTGGATTGGCTACGTCCATAACAAGGCGTTTACATCAGACAGTTTGTCTTCAAATACAACTCTGATATACTAACACATACATACATTTGTCGGCTGTCATCCAGCTGTCCATTATTTTTTCAAAGACAGTCGGGTTAACAAATTTTTGAAAAATAAAATGAAATGAAAAATTTTTGAGATAATAATTGAAATGTGTTGAAAAAAATGCTCTGCTCCAGAACCTGCAAGAAGCTACTATTTTTTACTACGATAACATTTTTTCCTTTAAGTTATTGGAAAAAAATAGTAAAAACTAGTAGATTATTGCAGTTCTGGAACAGACCAAAAAAACACGAACAAAAACAAAATACATACATATGTATGTAAACGGAAAACAAAAGGAAATCGATGATATACAGGCATGTCACAGATTCCGATCGGAATGGTTTCAATTCCGTAATTTCATTTCGATCGTTTTTGTTTTAGCTTCTTCAGATTTCGATCGATTTGGTGAATTCCGAAAATCGTATTATTTAGTATAAATATGGCAACATTAGAGGAATCAAAAGAAACAAAACAAAAACATATGATTAGAAAATCTGTGGAAGCGGGAATTGTGAAAATATTCTGTTAAAAGAATGTTTGTGTGCGCGAAAAGAAAGTTAAGTTTTATTGAACATTCGATTTTTCTATTGTTTCGGTAATAGAGGCTTAAAATAATCAACATAACACTGAACAAACACATTGTTCGAGCTATTTTTTGTTCTGTTTTTTATCTTTGCTTTATTTTATCATTCGTAATGCCAGGTTGTTTAGTGTTTTTCATTAAAAAATTGTGTGGCAATACTTTGTTAACAATTGGTTTCGTTAATTGAGAAATAATGAAAATTTGCGAATTTTTTTAAATAAAATGGTAACAAATATGAATTTAAATGTGGTTTTGTTAATAAAACAATACTTTTATTATTTTTAAGTGTTTTTGGAGTGTTTTAAAGTGACATGCTTCCAAAAAAATACAATTCCACTTGAGAAACCAAAAGTGGTTTCATTCCGAAAAAATTTTTCGTTTTTCGGTTTCTGAAGAAGCTAAATACGGAATCAATTCCACTTTCGTTCGGAATTGGTTTCTGTGACATGCCTGTTTCATTCATAATTTTACAACCGGTTTTGCAGTTGTCTGGACGCCTACGTCACACAGGCAAGTTTTGGAATTTTGACAATACCTGAAGTCAACTGTCCTGTCAGTTGTAAACGCAGGGTAAAGAATCAGGAGACAGAGCAGCTAAACAAATGCAGCGTGTCGTACGGTCCCAATCCACATGCAGGGAATCTGTTGGGTATTGTGGCATCAATTCGGTTCCAATATGAATTGATGCAGCAGCTTCGTCCAGATCTTATCTCGGCAAAAAAACACCCGTGTTTGCCTTGGCAGCTGGCATTCTTCTGCTTCGATGGATGGGGGATGGTCTCCGAGTTCGGCATTCACACTGTACTGCCTGCAAAACTCCATCAGTATGATGCTACTAAAGCCTGACTGATAGGCTCGTTGATTTAGAGATTCTCTAATACTTTTAGTCCTCCCTCTCCAGACCATGAATGCATCTCCTGACGCACATGGCTGGGGAAGCCTGTTCATTAGATCGTGGTAGGATTGCTACGGCGATTGCACCCAAGCAGGTGCTTTATCATGTTGTGGTGCAGTTTTAAATATATTCCCACCGGCGCTGCTTGTTCTTACAGCTTGTCGAACGTTACAGCCAATGTCTTCAGAGGTAGGCTCATTTCAGCCGTCTAGTAGTATGCACACCCGCCTTGCACGCTGAAGGTCGTGGGTTCGATTTCCCGGCCAGTCAACATCAAAATTTTCAACGGTGGCAAAATACCCCTCAGTAATGTTGGCGACATTTCCTGAGTATTTCATCCATGTAAAACTTCTCTACAAAGTGGTGTCTTAAGACACGCCGTTCGGACTCGGCGATAAACAGTAGGTCCCATATCATTGAGCTTAATATGAATCGGGGTGCACTCATTGATATGAGAGAAGTCTCCCTTGTCCCGTATGGGATGTTTGTGGAACAATTATTATTATTTCCATATTCCTCCGATGGAAGACTTGCACAAAGTCAGCTATTCATTTGTCATCGATTATAAGACCCGCCTATATTACGATCTTTATACATCTGGAGGATGTGAAATTTCAGAAAGGTAGAGGTTAAGCAGTTCCGGAGATATCACCCCGCCTTGGGGAACTCTCTTTTTCACTCTACGGGTTTTGTACTTCTTATTTCTGAATTCTACAAAGGACAGTCGTTCACACGTACAGTTGATTATGCGCACATACAGTTGACAATCTTCTCCATATCGGTATCGAAAGTTTTTGATAGGTCAAGAGCCACCAAACTGCTCGGTTGCACGGCCTGCTCTAGTTCAATCTTCGACTTTTATGTGTGGATATGGCGTAAAACTGCATCTCATCATGGAGAGCAGTAGTATCTCTAGAATCTTTGATACTGGCGAGGGAGATCGACCTGTACGATTCACCTCTGCTGGCATTCTTGTCTGGCTTCAGTAGCGGGATCACCCTGCCCACTTTCAAGGCTTCTTTTGCAATAAGGGTGGCTAACGATAGATTGGAGACACTTGCTGAATATTTAACACCGGGATTATCCAGTTGCTTACCATTAGGATACCCTGTGGGCCCAACGCTTTGGATGATTTCGCGTTTCGGATGACGTCTGCAACAGAGCCCATCGTAAATTGTGGTGGAATCTTCTAGGCTGTGAGGGCTCTTCTTATACGGCGTAGCACACTCCTATTCGCCCCATAACTCTCGGAGTGCTCTAAAATGGCCGGTTAAAATAACAGGGCGCACCTCTTCAGATCAGTTACTGTCACGCCATTTGAAGTAACAGTCGATTTGCCATCCTTCTCCCCGTTGCTCACAATTTACTTAATCCTGCACCAATGTTGCATTGCTTCAAGTGGTCTACCCACTTTTTCCGCTTATGCTCACCTACTATCCCGTTGACTTCAAGAGTAAATCCCTTAAATCTTGGGTCTTCTGTAGAGTTGCGTCGTTCATGAACGAACCGGCTCAAAGGAACGATTCCGTGAAAAGAACGAACGGATCCGTATCCAGCCCATTCTTTTATATCGTTCATTTAGATCCCCGATGGACGAGTCACTGCTGCTTACAAAATTAGCAGCATTGGTTTTGCAGTCAAACTCTAAACAAACGCTGCGTTAGCGCAAACAGCACAAATATCCACACAAAACAAACAATGATTCAGAGAGCTACTCTCGCTCAGTAACTCACCTCGTTCAGTAGCACATCTCGGTCATATCTTTCTTTTGCATCATTCGTTCATCTGGTTCTTTCATGTCAAAACCACCACCACTACGTTCAGAAACAAAACCACCCCCATTATCACACAATCCCAGCAAAAATACTCATTACAAATTGGCCTACTTTCTCATTATTTTAACACGGGCATGTCATAGGGTGTAAGTACTTATTTTTTGGCACTTAAAAGTAATTAAATAAGTATTTAAATAAGTAGTTACGACTTGATGTAACCAGGGAGTAACTACTTATTTATCTACTTTTTAGTGGCCAAAAAATAAGTACTTACTCCCTATGACATGCCCGTGTTAAAATAATGAGAAAGTAGGCCAATTTGTAATGAGTATTTTTGCTGGGATGTGTCATTCGTGAACGAACATTTTCAAAAGAACGATTCGGTGAAAAGAGACACAGTCATATGCAGCAGAGAACGAACGACATCAAAAGAAAATATTGTTGAACGAAAAAGAGCCAACGAACGAAGTAAACGACCCGGATCTTTTTGGTGAACGGAATGAAAAAGATCGATCCGCTCAATGAACGAGATTGCCCAACACTAGTCTTCAGGATTCGTACGACGAAACTCATCACGATCATTTGCTAGTCCCGGCGCCTTTTCAGGGAATTTTTTTCTGATTTCGGGTACTAGAACAACAGCAGTGATGATGTCCCGGAAAATTTTCCCAGCTACACGAGTCCCGTCGCCTACAGCAGGTTTGTAGTAAAATTCTCTCAGCTGTCCGAGAATATGAGGAAATTTACAGCTCTCTGAAGCGGTGATTGCATGGCACAATAATACAGGTACAGCGGCAAAAACAGCTGGTTATCACATTAGTTGTCAAAATTCATTTTTGTGAATAAAAACACATACAAAATGCAAACAAGAAATTCAGAATAATACATTATTGTGACCAAATTTGACGTTTGGTATGATTTCATGTAACACCTTCTTATTCCACCATGGGTGATTGGTAAATTCTCCGAACCCTTGCCAAGCATTTCCATTGTTCAGAAAAGTACGGTGGTCTGAGGTTATGAAATCGGATTTGAAATTTTCATAGTCTGGCGTAAGACTGAAAAGCGATTTACATCATTTTTGATAAAAGTTCAACCATGTTCGAATTTGGTTGGGAAGTTATGCTAGGTTTAAATTTACGAAATCCACTTGATTTCAACTGTCTATTAAATTGCTTAAACGTCAAATGGATTCCAATGGATTTCAGATGAGATTTAATTTAACGTATACACAAAGGAATTAACATTTGAAATCCACTCGATTTCAACTGTCAATTTCATTTCTTCAACATCAATAGAAATCCAATGGATTTCAGACGAGTTTTCATTTGACGTATACGCAAAGGAATTGACAGTTGAAATCGAGTGGATTTCGTAAATGTAAACCAAGCATTACTATTACTCAACTTTTTCATTTAAGTTGTCAATTCCATTGAATATCTGTCAAATAAAATGACGTATCTCTGGGATTCTGCATAACTTGATAGATGAAAATATTAAACTGTGTTTTATCGAGGAAAGTTGAAGATTTTAGCAATTAGAACCATCTTAATACATTTAGGGTACTATAATAAAACGGACACTAAAGAACAACAAAAACTTGATTTGATTAAATGGTCACATATAATGTCGACTAAAAGTCCGGTCGACTTCTTCGAGTCCTCTGTTGGGTAATTTAAAAACCGCTGTGATTTAAACCCGCCCATTTCTTCCTTGTACATAAATGTATGAATTGCGGTACATTTTTAAAATGTCCTGGTTCATTTACGTTATAAAACTAATATAATATTGTTGGAGGGTATAAATAATTCGGCTAACCCGAATATGCATAGCACTCTTAATTGTTTTTAGTAAAAATTACTAATAAAAGAAGAATAAATATAGAATCTAATTATATATAAATAAATATATATATTTAATTATAGAGAAATAACAAAAAACAACAACAAAATGTCCTAAAGTAACTGAAAACAAAAATAATGAACAAGAAAACAAAAAGAAAATGTAAAAGTCCTTCTAATCTGTGTTTGTATTCTATGTTAAATAAATTGTAATGATGATTATGAAATGAAAATAGAAATACAGCAGTAGCTGATCTGTAAAAAAACATAAGGCCCCATAGGCGATTTAACTCGGTTTTAATTAACAATCTATGCGGAGAAATAGACATTTTGTCAAACTCCTAGACCGAGTTGTTTGGTTGGCTTGTAAACGTATTGCAGAAAAGGATGCTGATAATAACAAAGAGAACAAACAGAGACATTTCGAATAGAAGTAAAATGGATGCCAAGTTGTGTATGAAATAAATAAATATTAAACATAATATAAAATATTTAACTTATGATTGGTTTACATTTACGAAATCCACTCGATTTCAACTGTCAATTCCTTTGCGCATACGTCAAATGAAAACTCATCTGAAATCCATTGGATTTCGTTTGACGTTTAATCAATGGAATTGACAGTTGAAATCGAGTGGATTTCGTAAATGTAAACTTACTATTATGCTTGGTTTCTGCTATACACTTAAACGCCGATTGCATTGGAGCTTTTTGAAAGATTAAATATCTTTATGAGGATTTATTTGACGTTTGACATTTGCAACCCAGTGGGTTTATTAAATCCGGTTAAGTGCAAACGAGGTATTATGCACTAATTAAGTACATTATCTCGAGGTATTTGACATATGTTGAATAAAAATGAATTTGCTAATAAAGCTTATTTTTTGAATAACCTCTCGTACTCTCCTGTGTTCCCGTTGTTGATGGTTTTCCTACGATTTTTTACTACAAAAATGAATTTGACAGTTTTGGTGAAATCAGCTGACCTTACTGTTCCACCTTCTATATTGCACCATGCTGGTACTCTTATCATGATGCTATAAATAAGGTAAACCAGTAACTACGACAACATGACGATTAGAATTGCAATAACTCCAAGCTGTCTAACTGTTGGTTTACGTTTTCATATGATCAATTTACAATTACAATGAATTTGAGAGTTTGTGCGGAATCAGAGAATCTTTGGCGTTTCATGATCCTTTTTTATGACTTTTGATAGCTTTTATATACAACTTGGTTCCATTTCACTTAGGTAAGACGTCTGTTGTAAAATAAAAAACAAAATAATTATAAAAATAGAATAATAAAAAAAATATAAATAAAAAATAAAAGACACACACAAAAACAAACATCTGTTATAAAACAAAAAGAGAGTAATTGTTTTTATTATTATTATTATTATGATTATTTTTTTCTAAAAAAAGATATAGTTACGTATTTACTTGAAAAATATCCTCTAAATAAACTCAATAAATTCTACTTTAGCCAAATTAGCTAAATACTGTTGATGTAACTTAAAAAACAAAAACAAAGAAAACTAAAAGAAAAAAACTAAAAAAAAACAAATCAAAATATTGTATTTATTTATTTTCATTTTTTTTTTTAATTTATATCTGTGGGGTAATCTAGTATGTTTTATTGTCATTTTGGGAATACCATAAAGGCCTCGGCACATAAGCGGCTGGCTTTCTTGCATAAGTTATTTCTGGTAAAAGAAAAGCCTTACTTACTTGATTTAGGTGCAAGTGTAATTAAGGTTTTAACGCCGTTCATTTATTTATTTTTCGCCATTATTTTTCGTACATGAAGTTTGTCGTTTCGTTTGTAACTACTCGAAATAATAATTTTAGACCCTATAAACTATATATATTCTTGATCAGCGTGCAATTCTATATCGATATAGCCATGTCCGTCGATCTGTGGAAATCACTCTAGAGTCCGAACGGATTGAAGTAGGTGGATAAAATTTTGGTTAAAATCTAGAACTTTTGGTATTGAAGGCGGGCAATTCAAGTTTTCGTATAGCCCCCATACAAAGTGACGCGTCATCGTTTTAAGGAATTTTTAAGATATTTGACCCATTTGACCACCTAATTGGATGTAATTTGGTATTTTGTGTCTCCAGAGGCTAAAGAACATTTCTACCAAAGTTTGTTTATATAAGTCCACGTTTTGGTATATCCCCTATATAACGCCCCATATATAGTACGCGTCACGGTAAGATATTTTGAATGTATTAGTCCCATTTGACCACAGAAACGGTTGTAATTTTGTTTCCAGATGCTAAGAAACATTTCAAAAAATGTTTATATATCGACACCTCCAAATAATAGTATGCTAAGTCTAAAAAGTAAGTTTTGCAGGAGAAGCTCTCAAAGTTTGGATATTTTTTTGAACATCAGTACTATGCTAAGTCAATATTTGTTTATAACTTCTGTTCGGATTGACCGATCATTACCAAAATTAGACAGAGTTTAAGTTAAAGGACGTTCGACACCTCCAACTAATAGTTTGCTAATTCTGAAAAGCGAGTTTTGCAGGACAAGCTCTAAAAGTTTGGAAATTTCTTTAACCTTCAGTACTATGCTAAGTAAATATTTGTTTATAACTTCTGTTCGGATTGTCCGATCATTACCAAAATTTGACAGAATTTAAGTTAAAGGACGTTAAATATAAAAATGCAAAGAACTTGAAAACATGCTAAGTCGACTTAGCATACTATTGTTTGGAGGCGTCGATATGTAGGTCCTCGTTTTGATATAGCCCCCATAGGACGATATCTCCCGATTTTCGGTATTTTGAAGGTTTTAGCTATATTATCGTACCAAAATGGCTGAAATTTGATATTTAGACCTCCTTTGGGAAACAAAACTTTTTCCCAGAAATTTATCGGTATCGGTCCATAGAACGGTGTATCCCAATTTTCGGTATATTGAAGGTTTTAGCCTCATTATAACACCGAAATGGCTGCAAGTTGGTACTTAGTCTTCGTTGAGGGTATAAAACATTCCAACCGAAATTTGCCGGTGTAGGTCGACGTCCTCAGATAGCCCCCATAGGACAGTACCTCCCGATTTTCGATATTTTGAAAGTTGTGGCCTCAATATACCACCGAAACGACTGAAATTTAGTATTTAAACTGCCATGAGTGTATAAAATTATCAGTATAAGTCCATGTCTTCAAACAGCCCCCATATAGGCGTACTCTCCGATTTTCGGTATTTTGAAGGTTATGCCATCAATATCCCACCAAAACGGATGAAATTTAATAATTAGTCTCCGTTGGTGGTACAAAATTTTCCACCTGAAATTTTCTGGTATTGTTCTATGTTTTTATATAGCCCCCCAGAAAGGTACCTTCCAATTTTCGGTATTTTGAAAGTTTTTTTTTGCATTTAGTCTTCGCTGGAGTTACGAAACGTTTCTCCAGAAATTTATCCGTACAGGTCAACGTTTTATACAGCCTCCATAAAACAGTGCTACCGATGTTGCTAACTATCCAAATCCAGTATACCAGGTGTAGGTCTAGTCGGTATTGCCCAATTCCCAAATTGCCCAAATTGTCGAAACATATGAATTGAAGGGAATATTATCAGTTGGGATATATGGGCATATTTGTAGAAATTTAAATTATGTTGAAGCGCATGTTTGGTGTATTGTAGCACTGTTGTACATCAACACAAACTCTGAACGTATATCGGTAAAATGAATTGTTTTAGCACGATTCACCGAGGGATTTTTTAAAATAATTATTTGTGTGGAAGCTGTGACCACATTAACGTAAAACAAGTAAGAACGGCGTTGTACCCTCCACCACAAGTTGTATTGCAGTAAAATGGAATAATCAGTTTCCTTTCGTGTATGAAGAAGACTTAATACTAAATTTTAGCAATATCGGTAAAACAATGTGAGGCACGGTTCTATGGGGGCTATTTCAAAACGTCGATCTATACCGACAAATTTCTGACGGAAAGTTTTTAGACACAAAGAAGACTAAATACCAAATTTCCTATATTTTGGTAAGAGAATGTGGCTAAAACTTAAAAAATACCGAAAATCTAGAAGTACGCTTCTATGGGGATATAGGAAGACGTGGTCCTAAACTTATAATACTCTTCTAGAATATTTTTTATATCTCTTGGAAGACTAAATAATGAATTTCAGCCATTTCGGTGGGATATTGACATCACAATCTTCAGTATTACGAAAATCGGGAGGTACCGCTCTAAGGGGGCTGTATCGAAACGTGGACCCATACCGACGAATTTTAGTCGGAAATTGGGCAATATGAAAGCGTGGACCTGTACAGACAAATTTCTGGCGAACAGTTTTATATCACATTGAAGACTAAATACAAAATTTCAGCCATTTTGGTGGAATATTGAAGTCACAACCTTCAAAATACGGAAAATCGGGAGGTACCTTCCATGGGGGCTATATGAAGGCTTGGACCTATACCGACAAATTTAAAGGGGAAGTTTGAGTACCCCCAACGAAGTCTAAATACCAAATTTCAGCCATTTCGGTGGAATATTGAGGCCACAACGTTCAAAATACCGAAAATCGGGAGGTACCGTTCTATGGGGGCTATATGAAGGCATGGTCCGATACCGACAAAGTTCTTGGGGAGACTTTTATACCACCAACGTAGACTAAGTACCAAATTTCAGCCATTTCGGTGTGATAATGAAGCTAAAACCTTAAAAATACCGAAAATCGGGAGATACCGTTCTATGGGGGCTATATCAAAACGTGGACCGATAAAAACATCTGTACCAAATATTGACTCTCTATCTTTAAAATTGCGAGCTGTGTCTTGATTTCAACAGACGGACATGGTTAAATCGGCATAGAATTTTATGCTGATCAATAATATACCCAGCAAAATGTTCGATGCCAAAGATGACATTCAATCATGGGTGCAAGTGATCTAGCATGTCATCTTTTTAGCATCTTCATCGATGAATTTTATATGAGCGTGGACCCCAAAAGATGACGTTCTTTTCTGGATCCTAAGCATGTCATTTTAACCAATGCGTTGACATGTCATTTCCACCAATGCTTTGGCATGTCATTTCCACCAATGATTTGACATGTCATTTTCACCAATGCTTTGACACGTCATTTTCACCCATGCTTTGACATGTCATTTTAACCAATGCTTTGGCATGTCATTTTCACCAACCCATTGGCATGAAATTTTCATGTCTTGTTTGGAAAATGGAAATGCTGTATTGAAATATGGTTTTCATGAAAAACAAAACTCTTTATTATTTCAAACGAATTCATGAAATAGCTACAATTAATTTATCAGTTTAGTTTTTCAAAAGTTTACATCCAAAATTGCAATGTAATCACCACCGCTGCAACGCAAAAGATTACTTCCTCCGTTCTCCGCAACTGATATTCTTTCATCTTACAAAAGGTTTTTTCAATTATCTTCCCATCACCAGTTCAGATTTCAACATGGACTCCAAATGCACTCCTTTAAGTATTTTTATTTCGTAAATTACTTTTATTTTATAATTTTGTTATTTTATAACAACATTTTGGTAATTTATACTCTTTTGTTTAGTGACGGAAATATGTAGGGATCTACAACCCGGCTTGCTTTAGGGATCTCTAAGAACAAAATGTAACGAACGGGGAGGAGAGACTTTTTATGGAAAATGCCATTTATGCTTAATTAATTTATTTTTAATTGTTTCTTTCCAAAAGTAGTTTCTTCTTTATTTTCAGATTCTTGTTCCTTTTCGTTTCGGACTTTTTTTTCAAATTCCAAGAAGCGAGATTTGATTGATTTCATTCTATGTCAGATTTAGAACAGACAAGGGAACTTTTAAAATAGCAATGTGTGCAGTCCGATTCTATTTTTAGCTCGATGGTTGGGACTTCATATAATACCAATTGTTTAGAAATTTTAGTTGTTTGATATGCAGGAAATGTAAGACAACATCACGACGACAGTTCTAACAACTTTGGTCTGTTCCAGAAACTGCAAGAATCTACTTATTTTTACTACGATAAAAATTTTTCCTTTATGTTATCGGAAAAAATAGTAAAAATTAGTAGATTTTTGCAATACTGGAACATACCAAAATGAAAATAAACAGGTGTGTAAATAAAAACACAAACATCATCTCTATTGGATCGATGGAATGGGTACAAATGCTTTCACGACTTCCTTTGAACCAATGCAAAAGATGACATGAAATCACGTCATCGCAAAGAACCCCTTCCGTCAAATTTTGCTGGGTGCAAGTGATCTGGCATGTCATCTTTTTGTCATTTTCACTCATGAATTTTATATGAGCGTGACCCCCAAAAGATGACGTTATTTTTTGGATCCTAAACATTTCATTTTAACCAATGCATTGACATGTCATTTTCACTAATGCTTTGGCATGTCATTTTAACCAATGCATTGAACGTCATTTTCACCCATTCTTTGACATGTCATTTTAACCAATGCTTTGACATGTCATTTTCACCAACCCCTTGGCATGACATTTTCATGTCTTGTTTGGAAAATAGAAATGCTCTATTGAAATATGGACAAACAAAACCCTTTATTAATTCAAACGAATTCACGAAATAACGACAATTAATTGATCAACAAAAAGTGTACATCCAAAATTGCAATGTAATCACCAAAATTGCAATGTAATCACCACTTAATTAATTTATTTTTAATTGTTTCTTTCCCAAAGTCGTTTCTTTATTTTTTCAGATTCAGATTCCTGTTCCTTTTCGTTTCGGACTTTTTTTAAAATTCCAAGAAGCGAGATTTGATTGATTTCTTCCTATGTATGTCAGATTTAGAACAGACAAGGGAACTTTAAAAAAAGCAATGTGTGCAGTCCGATTATATTTTTAGTTCGATGATTGGGACTTCATTTTTATTGCAGACATTTCGAGCTTCATACAATACCAACTGTTTAGAAGTTTTAGTTGTCTGATATGCAGGAAATGTAAGACAACAGCACGACGACAGTTCTAACAACTTTGGTCTGTTCCAGAATCTGCAAGAATCTACTAATTTTTACTACGATAACCATTTTTCCTTTATGTCATCGGAAAAAAATAGTAGAAATTAGTAGGTTTTTGCAGTACTGGAACATACCAAAATGAAAATAAACAGGTGTGTAAATAAAAACACAAACATCATCTCTATTGGAACGATGGAATGGGTACAAATGCTGCTGAAAAGATCGGATCTTTGACGACTTCCTTTGCATTGGTTCAAATCCTAATGAAAAGATCGGATCTTTCACGACTTCCTTTGAACCAATGCAAAAGATGACATGAAATCACGTCATCCCAAAGAACCCCTTCCTTAAAATTTTGCTGGGTATATACTTTATAGAGTCTCCGACGAATATTTCGTCGTTTCATTTACAAACGGAATGACAAATTTAATTCTACCCTCCATATGGTGGAGGGTATAAAAATAGAGAAAAATGTGTTGAAACAAACACGTTTTTGTTTGTTATTGTCCAATTATTAGCTTTAGAACACAATGCACAGCTTAATGCTCAAAGAGAAAGTTAAAGAATGCACTTCAAACATTAAGCCTACGTATCATTTTTTCGAATTTTCACTTTAACCGCGTCAAAAGGATGCTGACATTTTGAAGCAAAAAACGGGTGGTTTTGGTATTTTTGCTCTAATCCGGACGCGCAGCTTACTTACTACTTAGCTGGCCCATTACAGAACGTTTGTTCTATAGGCCGAACTAAGAAGAGATCTCCATTCCTCTCTATTTGTTGCTTCGCACTCTGGAATACAGCGCCTTTTCATATCATCATCCACTTGTTTGCGCCATCTATTCCTTGGTCTGCCAATTCTGCGTGCACCGCCAAGCGGTCCGTAATTATACGCCTTTTTAGCGGGTTCATCGTCGCTCATTCTTATGATATGGCCTAGCCAACGCAATCGCTGCATCTCGATACGTTTAACAATATTGATGTCGTTGTATAGCAGATACAGCTCGTGGTTCATGCGACGCCGATATTCACCGTCAACGCAGATTGGTCCGTAGATCTTTCGAAGAATTTTTCTCTCAAACACACCAAGCACTGCCATGTCTGTAGCGCAAGTACCCAGGCTTCGGAGCCATACATCAGCACGGGTAGTATCAGTGTTTTGTAGAGCGTTATTTTTGTTTGACGAGACGTGGCTTTGTTTTTAAACTGCTTACTTAAACCAAAGTAGCATCTGTTGGCCAATACTATTCTTCTTTTTATTTCACAACTGATGTCGTTTGTTGTGTTTACGGAGGTGCCGAGGTAGACGAAGTCTACAGTCGGTCCGAGCTCAATGGACGCATTGCGCGTCGACACCATCAACTTGATCTTCTCACCGTTTACCGCCAGACCCACTTTAGCAGATTCTCCTTCGACCTTTATAAAGGTATCAGATACTTCTTTTACTGATCGGCCCATGATGTCTATATCATCAGCATAAGCAAATAACATGTGACTATTGGTTTAGATTGTGCCACTTCTTTTGACGTTTGCCTTTCGTATAACCTTTTCTAGCAGGATGTTGAAGACGTCACACGAAAGGCTGTCTCCTTGTCTGAAACCTCTTTTGGTACAAAACTATTCGGAGAGGTTCATTCCTATTTTAGTCAGTTAAAGTCATTTTACAAAGCCGGATGAGCTTTGCGGGGATACCAAATTCAGACATGGCTTAGAATACCTTTGAACGCAGCGGGCTGTCGAAGGCTGCTTTATAATCGACAAAAAGGTGGTAGGTGTCGATCTGCATCTCTTGGGTCTTCTCCAGGATTTGCCGCAGGGTAAATATCTGGTCAATGGTGGAATTGCCAGGTCTAAAGCCGCATTGGTATGGTCCAATTATCTCGTTGACCATAGGCTTAAGTCGTTCGCACAATATCCCTGACACGATCTTGTAGGCAATAGGGAGTAGACTTATGCCCCTATAGTTAGAGCATACAGTCTTATCTCCCTTCTTGTGGACGGGGCACAGGATACTCAGGATCCAATCGTCGGGTACTCGTTCTTCCTGCCAGATGGTGCTAACTAGCTGATGAATACACCTTATCAGCGTGTCGCCTCCGGTTTTGAACAGCTCGGCTTGTAAGCCATCGGCCCCTGCTGCCTTATTATTCTTCAGCCGATTTATTGCTGTCTTTACCTCATCTTGGCTGGGCGGTATATATTCAATACCATCTTCTGGGATTGGGACTGTGGCATCTTCGTCGTCTTCGCTGCTATTGGATACCAACAGATTTGAAAAATGTTCTTTCCATATCCTGAGTACACTATCTGTATCAGTTACCAAATTACCTTGCTGGTCTCTACAGGAGGATGTGCCTGTACCAAAGCCATCAGCTTGATGTTTGACTCTTTGGTAGAATTTTCGGACTTCATTCTGGCTCCTGTACATCTCGATTTTTTCACACACCCGCTTTTCGATCTCTCTCTTTTTCCTACGGAAAAGACGTTTCTCCTCTCTCCTTTTCTCCCTGTATCTCTCTCGTGCGCTACGCGTTGCTACGGATTGTAAAGTAGCCCTATATGCCGCATTTTTCTCTTCGGTGGCAGCACGACACTCCTGATCATACCATGGATTCCTTGGTGCAGGTCTCTGGTATCCAAGTATGGATTTTGCGGTTGTTTGCATAGAGTGGGCAATGCTTTGCCATTGCGCTGATATGTTATCGGAATAAAGAGTGCTTTGATTAAGCAATTGGGCTAGTTGAGTGGAATATGCTGTGGCTATCTGTTGTGATTGCAGCTTACCGATGTCTAACTTTCGTGCTGTGTCTGTTCGTACTTTGTTTGCTACGTTTAAGCTGGTGCGTACCTTTGCTGCAACAAGGTAGTGGCCCGAATCAATGTTTGCGCCTCGGAACGATCGTACATCCAACACGCTCGATGAATGTCTTCCATCTATCACAACATGATCAATTTGGTTTCTTGTTTTCTGATCTGGAGACAGCCAGGTGCCCTTATGAATATCGAGATGATTAAATCTGGTACTGCTAACTACCATGTTTTTTGCAGCTGCAAAGTCTATCAGCCTCATACCATTGTCAGATGTTTCACTGTGGTGACTGAATTTCCCGACAGTTGGGCCAAAGATATTCTCCTTTCCAATTTTGACATTAAAATCGCCTAGAATGATTTTAATGTCATGGGCAGGGCAACGGTCATATGTTTCTTCTAAGCGCTCGTAAAATATATCTTTGGTCTGTTCGTCCTTTTCTTCAGTCGGAGCATGAGCGCAAATAAAGCTGATGTTGAAGAATTTAGCTTTTATTCGATTTGCTGCAAGTCTTTCATTCACTGGGTTGAAGCTGGATACCAGATGTTTTAGTCTCCGACTAACTACGAATCCACAACCAAACTCATGCTTTACGTCATGGCAGCTATAATACAGTGCGTCACCTTTAGGTGTTGTTGTGACGCCTTTCCCAATCCATCGTATTTTCTGTATGACAGTAATATCGGTCCTGTACTTTTCAAGTACGTCTGCCAATGCGAAGACTGCACCTTCTCTATAAAGAGTGCGAACATTCCAGGTGCAGATTCGCAGATCATGGTCCTTAAAACGTTTGCGGGGTTCGTCAACTTTAGACGGATTTGTTTTTCTTTTCTTTCGTTTTTTCATAGTAGACTGTTTTTTCTAGGGGAGGGTTACTAACCCGACGCCCAAACCCAAGTTTTTAACGTTCTTATGAATAAGCTATGGCGCGTACAAATCCATCCACTAGATCGGCGGATATGATACCTCTAAGATTTCGAAAATTTTCAAAAAATGTTTTTTAAAATATCGCGTATTTAAACGCGTTTTGGATAGGTCATTTTTGCTTAAATAAATAGAACTATGCGCCTGTTTAAAAGTGTGAAAACAGATAATTAAAAACTATCGGGAATACGGAGGTAAAATAGATTTTTTCTAAAAATTGAGTGAGATGTTACATCCACGGTTCTTGATGGATCGCACTACAATGGCATAGAATAATGTATTTTTTTAATGGTGATCATTTAAATCGGATGCGCATAAAATGTAAATGTACTTCGTGGAAATCATAGCCATTTTTCTGTTTTTTACACCCTAATATGCAACATATGCTACATCGTGGTCACAAAATAGAATTTCACAAAGTGTATATCAAATAAAAGGGATTGATTTGCTGTTTTCGAAAATCGGATGCTCATCATATCATTTCCACTACTACGCGGTTTCTATGCGCTTCAAAAGTTGAAATATTTACTTTAACTTTATTTTAATTTTGGTGCCACCGTGGTGCAATGGTATGCACACCCGCCTTGCACTCAGAAGGTCTGCGGTTCGATTCCCAGGCCAGGCAACATCAAATTTCCAACGGTGGCAAAATACCCCTCAGTAATGTTGGCGACATTTCCTGAGTATCAGCCATGTAAAACTTCTCTACAAGTGGTGTCGTAAGACACGCCGTTCGGACTCGGCGATAAACAGTAGGTCCCATATCATTGAGCTAATATGAATCGGGGTGCACTCATTGATATGAGAGAAGTCTTCTTTATCCCGCCTGGGATGTTTGTGGAACATTATTTATTTCTTACAATGTCTGGGTGCTGTTGTATTTTTTTTACATATTTTTTGTAAGCATAAGCGCTTGTATTTCAAAAATATACTTGCAAATAAGTACAATTTTGTAATAAATTTGATTTTTCGCGAATCCATTGAAACATTTTAGGTGTATTTTGACATCATCGTAATGGGTACAAACAGTAATAAGATATATGAGCGAGCTTATTATATCAATCCACGATTATTTTAGAATTTTTTCTAAATATTAGAAACAAAACGGTCATAACTTTTGCGCGCAACGGTCAAGGTTATTAACAAAAATATAAGGTCTGTTTGTTTACTCAATAATTTGTACAAGTCCAGTAACTTCTTGTAATCGACTAATGTCTTTTGTATGGTGCTGTAGAGTAAACGAACAACATCCAGTAACAATTTGTACAAATTGTAAGTAAACGAACACACATATATTTGGAATGACGATTTATTTCTTAATCTATGTACCAAAAATCATTGATGTAGCATCAACATTTTTTTTTTAATTTTTTTAAAAAGGAATACTCAATTTTACAAATTTTTGACCATATGTACTATTCCTGGAATAAAAGCAAGAGTTTAGTACTTTCATAAACAAAATTAATCTAATTCTTCCTATTCACTTCAATACAATTCGTGGTGGAGGGCCGGCCGAACTTATGGCTATATCACACCATTTGCTTTTTCACATGTATGACATCAGCTGGTCTGTATACCCAAACTGACAACATACATGCTAAAAAGCATATGGTGTGATATAGCCATTGACGCCGTTCTTACTTGTTTTAAAAATGTTAGATTTTATTGAATTGGCGGACCAAAAATTCAAAATTCCAATTTTTTGCCTAAAAAACTGACGTTTTCTGGTCAGAAACCGGGCAAAAAAATTTTACAAATAAAATTGATCGCTGAAGGACTAAATGTTGATATCCTTCATAACCCCACAAAATTGTAGAACAAGTGCGTTTTTAATTTCTATGCTACATACAAAACACAATAAATTTATCCCTTTCAACGCTCATATACATATATCTCCGGCAATATTGTTCCGATCGACTTGAAATTTTCACCACATATTCTATGCTATTTATACTTTAAAATAAACCATTAATTTTTTTTTCGATTTTCTGAAATTTACAAGTGAGGTCACCCCTTAAGGCAATTTAGTTCAATTTGTGTCGCAAATTGCTTAAGCCCATTTTACAACAGGTTTTATAAAATACTAGCCGACCAGGTCCGCGTTGCTGGACCTTGAAAATTTCAAGAAAAGCGTTTAAGCAGTTTTGGATATATAACATATTTAAAAAAGTGGGCGTGGTCAGGTCATCAGGCTCCAAATGAATACCTAGGGTCGGAGACACAACCACCATTGCCTCGCAAATAAATTTTCTCACCAATACGTTCGTCAGTTTTGCTAAAATAGGGTTCTTAAAAAATAGGACGTAGGGGAGATACCCGGCCCCCTCCGAAATTCCAAATTATATAACCTTTTTCACCACGGGACCTCCCTGTACATTCTCTGAAATTTTCAGGGAAATCGGTTAAGTAGTTTTGGATATATAACATATTTAAAAAGTGGGCGTGCTATAAAAGCGTTTTTAAAAATGGGAATATGGATGGAGTATAAAACCTTTTTCACCTCGGGACCTCCCTGTACATTCTCTGAAATTTTCAGGGAAATCGGTTAAGTAGTTTTGGAAATAATTATTGAACAAAACAAAAAAACATTATATTTTTGAAAATTATGAGAAATTCAGTTACAGTTTTTTTGAGGGGGGGTTTCAGACTTAAACCACTACAACTTAGCCATTTGTTAACCGATTTAAACAAATAATAACTTGTTCTAAAGATATTTTTCACTAGATCACTAGAAATCCGTTGTGAAAAAAAGAAGATATGTCCGTTTAAATTTGAAAATGTAAGAAACCCAGATTTTCACTACTTTTACCGTTATAAAAAAATAAAACGAAGTGACCCCAACGAATTAAAGGCATTGTCGTTATCCATGGATCCTAACACGATATAATTTTGCATCAGAACACTTGAATATTTTTCTGGTCAACTATTGTAGCACAGTGTCATTTATCGACATTTTTCGAAAAGTTTGCACATTCTCAAGGCCAAAACTGCCTGAAGGAGCATTCCAATGCTTTTGCGATGTATTAGAGAGTTTTTAATTACAGTCTTGGCTACAATTTTTGTCTGTGTGTTGGATCGAAAATCTCAATGGTTTGACTGTTATATGCCAAAATATCCAAAAAACATCAATAAAAAACTTAAAGTCAAAATCGGGAGGCTCGATTTTCGCGGTAGATATATGGTCCAGTGGACTTTTTTGCTCAGTTCAATCCCAGGAATCAGAAACGCGAAGGGCTCATTAAGGTTTTCAAATCGCCCCGGCCTAATATACATATCTCCGGCAACATTGTTCCGATCGACTTGAAAATTTCACCACATATTCTATGCTATTTATACTTTAAAATAAACCACCCCTTGAGGCAATTTAGTTCAATTTGTGTCGCTGATTGCTTAAGCCCATTTTACATCTAACAGGTTTTATAAAATACTAGCCGACCCGGTCCGCTTTGCTGGCCCTTGAAATTTTTATGAAAAGCGGTTAAGAAGTTTTGGATATATAACATATTTAAAAAATTGGTCGGAGACATAACCACAATTGCCTCGCAAATAAATTTTCTCACCAATACGTTCGACAGTTTTGCTAAAATAGCGTTCTTAAAAAATAGGACGTAGGGGAGATACCCCGCCCCCTCCGAAATTCCAAATTAAATAACCTCCCAGCAAAATGTTCGATGTCATTCAATCATGGGTGAAAGTGATCAGGCATGTCATCTTTTTAGCATCTTCATCGATGAATTTTATATGAGCGTGGACCCCAAAAGATGCTATTCATTTTTGGATCCAAAGCATGTCATTTACACCAATGCTTTGACATGTCATTTTTTACCAATATTTTGGCATGCCATTTCCACCAATGCTTTGGTATGTCATTTTCACCAACCCTTTGCAATGATATTATCATTACGACGAGAGTTTTAACAAAGTTGGTTGTGATGCCGAGTCTCCGACAACATCAAACCTATTGTAAATAATTAATCCTATATATTTAGAAAAATGTGTATAAATAAAAACACAAAATTCATCTCTATTGGGTCGATGGAATGGTTCAAATTCTGATGAAAAGATCGGATCTTTCACGACTTCCTTTGCTTGTGTTAAAATGCTGATGAAAAGATCGGATCTTTCACGACTTCCTTTGCATTTGTTCAAATGCTAATGAAAAGATCGGATCTTTCACGACTTCGTTTGAGCCAATGCAAAAGATGACATGAAATCAGGTCATCACATGGAACCCCTTCCTTCAAATTTTGCTGGGCTTTTTCACCACGGGACCTCCCTGTACATTCTCTGAAATTTTCAGGGAAATCTGTTAACTAGTTTTGGATATATAACATATTTAAAAAGTGGGCGTGCTATAATAGCGTTTTTAAAAATGGGAATAGGGATGGATTGTATAACCTTTTTCACCACCGGACCTCCCTGTACATTCTCTGAAATTTTCAGGAAATCGGTTTAGCCGTTTTTGAGTCTATACGAAACATACAAACATACTAAAATACACACATTGTCTTTTATATATAAGATGCTTCATTCAAGCTGTCAATTTCAATGAGTATTTGTCAAATAAATAACGTTTCTGACCCAAATACTTGTTTTAGGTGCAAGTGTAAATTGGGTTTTAGCGGCGTTCATTTATTCATGTTTTCACCAACGCAAGATAATAATTCCTAAATGGCTCTGGACTTTACTTAATTAGTAGGTGAGTGCAAGCAGATAAGATATAGGCGTACATACTGCATAATTATCGATATTTTTTGTTTAAGTTTCTTTCTATATTCCAATAATAAAAATAAAAGTTTCAGTATTTTATTAAGGATTTAAGGTAAGTACTTCATTAATTTTTTAAATAGAAACAAGCACCGTCAAGCATCGTCAATGGAATAAACGCAATAAAGCGCATTGCGGCATATTTCTATAAACATGTGCCACACTATGCGATTTTTCTTTCATTCAAGCGATTTTATACCAATGATTTTAGAGGCAAAATATACGTTACATGGTGCAATAAGCAAGCAGTTTCAACAGATGACATGTCTATTTGGCATTTACTCTTTGTACTGTGAGTAGAGCTGGCAAATAATCAATGGTACTATCGATTATTTTTTAAAAATTCAATATTGATAAATAGTTTTTTCTATCGATATTATCGGATTAAAAGCCCCTAATCTAAAATCTATTGAAATTAATAGAAATTACGCGACTTTTCGGTTTTGCGGATGCGAAAAAGTAAGTCCGTAGTGACACGTACACATTTTTCGGAAAAGTAAATCATATTTTTGTGTATTTTTTAAATAAAAGCCATTGTTTGTCTCCTTTATATTTTCGTTAAGTACTTGTGCAAAATGTCAACAAAAGCATAGACATTTCTGTCATTTTTATTTCCAAATTAGTCCATATTTATATTAGACGATTTTCCTTGCGGCAATTGTCAGTTTGATGGAGAGAGGGGTGAGGCATATGGTAACCCTTCGCCTCTCAGCACCCTCTCTCATCTACAAGGTGAATAAAAATCGCCTAATGTAAATATGGACTTAACGATGATGACAAATTAACGATATTATCGATAGCTATCGATTTTTTAAATGAAATATCGAAAATATCTAATGTTGGGAATATCGATAGTTTGCCAGCTCTAAAGCTGGGTACACATTGTCAGTTTTGAATGACAGCTTTGATGCTGCTTGCTAGTGTGGCCGTTCATTTTTGTCATTCATCATGCAACCACAAAATGTTTTGTGGTTGCTGGACGGTTTGACAGTTATCGATAATTGCGAAATATCGACATTCAAAACTGACAATGTGTACTCAGCTTAACCGTGAGTCAATCATATGGTCGTGCTAGAACCTGTAGTGCGATTCTCTAAAAAATTTTTTGAGTTACCGACAAAAATCGGTAAAATGAAAGTGATTATAATTTCGGTAAATAACAATATTATTCGGTAAGTTAGCGACGAATAAAAAGTAGTAAAGTTCTACTGATAGCAACAGTGTTGTCAACTTTTATTTTAACTTTTCATTCATAATTTTGCGTTTTAATGTTACCGATTTTTGTCGGTAACTCAAAAAATGAGTTAGAGAATCGCACTACTGTTCATTGAACCATCATGGTAACGATATTAGGCGGATAGAACTCCAAATGGGAGTTATGTCTTTTTCTCAATATACAGGATTTTAAATGCTTAAAAACAATACAATTTTATTTAGTAGAAAACTTTTGCTAATTTAAAAATTTGTTCCTTAATAAAAATACTTATTTCTAGTGACCGGTCTTCCGCCGTTTATCAAGACCTTAAACATTGGACAGATATAAAAATGGATACTCGTACATAATCCTACTTTTTACAAAATTTATAACAAAATACAATTTTCTGTGCATCTGCGATCTTTCAACAGATACAGACGGCCCTCCCACTTTTGAACCTATTACAAATACAACGTTTTGGTAGATGTCTGGCCTTCCGCCAGTGTTTAAACTTTTAACCCCTGGACACACCAAACCTGTAGAAATTTTTTGAAATTCCTGTCCGCTGTTTTTGAGGCCCAACTCTAGTTCAATTGAACGATCTAGTTCACTATGTAGTTCTAAAGGTCCACATCATTTGTATGAAAAAACTGCGTATACGTAATATAATGCATTAGTTTGTATAATGTTACCCATACTCTTTGAAACTACCAAAAATTCAGTTAAATCAGCACTGTAAATGATAATGAACTTCTTCTCTTTTTTAAATGCACTCATGTGGTCTGTTCCAGTACTGCAAGAATCTACTAATTTTTACTATTTTTTTCGATAACATAAAGGAACAAATGTTATCGTAGTAAAAAGTTGTAGCTTCTTGCAGGTTCTGGAACACGATGATGATTTCTACAAGTATATGAGTGTTATGTTAGGGTGTAATTCGATACGAGTAAATACATGTATGTAAGTGGGTGAATATTGTGAAGAGACTTGACTTGGTGGTCGAAAACGGCAAAGTGCCAAAATGGGTTTAAATAAATATTTTTCGGCTGATACTATTTTATAAGACAATTTTATGCATAAATTAGCAACGGGCCATGTGTATTTAAGGATTTTTTTCAACCCACGGGAATGACATAGACCCACGAAAATGATATTTAAATAATACATTTTGTAAGATTCATTTGTCCTTTCATTTTTTAATTAACTACAGCCCTAACTTTGAAATCGGTCTATTTGGATATAGCTCCCAAATACAATTTAACATATTCACAGTGGTGTAGGGTATTATATACTCGGGCCCGGTCGACATGTTCCTTTCCTTATTGACTATTTATTTTTCCTCTGCATTTCTACTTTTTCTTTATGGTTCCATGTTGTATTTGATGGAATCTTAAAAATCCTATGATAAATTTGTTTAATAACACTGTCCTACAAAAGGTGACAAAATTTGGTTGCAGGGGTTCTGATGCATATATTCAGTTTTGTGGGAGTCCATGGAAGACGAAAATACCTTCGGTTTCTTTGGGTCACTTCGTTTTTTGATTTTATAACGGTAAATGTAGTGAGAAGCGGGGTTTCTTGGATTTTCAACTTAAAACGGACATAACTTCTTTTTTCCACAACGGACTTTTACAGCTTATTCCTTATTTAAAAGGTGAAAATCATGTCTTTGGAACAAGCCATAATCTTCAAAAATCGGGTAGCAAATGGTTAAGTTATAGTGATTTAAGTGTGACAAAAACGCATTAAAAAACAGGAAAATGCTTTGTCCCAATTTACATTAGGCGAGTTTACTTGCGGCAATTGTCAGTTTGTAGGTGGGAGAGGGGGCTGAGAAGCAAAGGGTTACCATATGCCTCACCTCTCTCTCCATCAAACTGACAATTGCCGCAAGTAAACTCGCCTAATGTAAATTGGGACTTTTTTGTGCTCTAGGCTGCGTAGAAGACACCAAACTGCGTAATTATTTACTTTTGTCAAGAAGGAAATTTAGTTAGCATTACAAAATGGGGAAAACCAATGAAATCGGTTGAAAAATAGATGAGTTATGACAATATTCCGTCAAAATATTCAAAGGCTTTTTGCGATTTATAACAAATGCGAACTAAAATAAGAATTATCTACTACTTGGGGTGACAATAAAAGAATGGCAAAAATTACCAAATCTATGGTTTATTGGAGAATTATCAAAGTAATGTTCCTCAATAAGTTGTTTATCCACCTTGGAAATTCATTGGGGGCTTTAATGAGCTTAGTTAACCCAAAATTAAGGCTCGGCATGTTCCACTCTCCCCAATTTTTAGTAAATCATAATCCTTCGTTGGAGGATCTTTTCGAGTTTTTTTCTTAAAGTGGACCCAAAAATTTTGTAAGGGTTGATATCCGGATTTTGGCCCGAGGTATTTATTAGTTTAGTGTTTTTATATTACATCAGTAATTTACACAAATAAGATTAATATGTCATGATCTGGCCTTTGGAATGGTGGTATTCTGGATCCAATTTACCAACTTTAAGAATGATGACCATTAAATATTTCCTAATTATGTCAGTGGGGAAGTCTTCCCAATCATTATTATGTCCGGGAACCCGATTTTGCATACTTCTTTGCTTTGTATATAGAATATACTACCCAAAAATTCGGTATTACAGCTTTTCCAGAACGGGTTTAATTTCCATATTTGATGGGTCCTATTGTATTTGGCACACTTTTTGCGATTTTTTATGATAGCAGAGGGTAATATCTATATATTTAGTAAAAATGAAGTCATTCCAATACTATTAAGAGAGGAAATAGAGCTTTGTTGTAGGTCGTTTCAACATACTGCTCTGAAGGTCTATTTTCTCCCTATAATTTCCGGAGGTATTTTGATGTTTTCAACGCCAAAATCAGACCGTTTTGCATTGGTCCATCATCCGACAAGACATACTGAGTCAAATATTCTTTCTTTGCATACTTGTCTGTGGCCGATTCGTCATTGTTTATTTTTAATATGGTCTCAAGCTTTTTTACCTGAATGATGACACTATATGACGGGTTTTTTTATCACTGAACTTTGTCACATTCAATACTGATAGTCCATTATTAGCCGCAAAAGTCATAAAAATGCATAATGACTACAAAATTTTGCAAAAATTATTAAGGCCTCGCTACATAAGCTGCTTTGCCTGATTGCCTTGCTTACCTGCTTCATTTCTGACGTAATAAAAATAATAGAATAAAGACGAAATTTCGAACTGGGTTGCCATCAGTTGGAAATTGGGTCGGCCTTCTTTGTTCTTTTATTTTTTATTGAAGCAGCAAAGCAAGGCAATCAGGCAGAGCAGCTTATGTACGCAGGCCTTTAGTTTTATAGTGCTGCTTTTCCCTTTACAATACATTTATTGTCACCTAAAAGTAGTAGGCAAATCTTATTTTAGTTCGTATTTGTTATAAATTGCAAATACATTTTGTATATTTTGATGGAATATTGTTTAAAGGAACAGTAGCAAGAGACTTGCACCAAAAACCGTATAGTTGCTACGTAATTTGTTGCCCTAAACGAACAATTATACAATTTTTTAACAATTTTGGCCTTTGCCATACATTTGTTGTCTGACTGTATCCGTTTTATGAACATAAATGTGACTTCGCTCGACTCAGTTTTTTTTTTGGTGGAATTTCATTGTCGGCGTTTTTGCAACTACTTGTAAGATAATTTGGCGTGTTTTTTTTTTATAAAATGTGGTGTCACTGGCGTTATCAGCTGATTACGGTTTCGTATGTGAAAACAGGGCAATTCACAAAAATATAAGTAAATGTCCGTTGTATTTGAAGTTAACATCGTAAGTTACGATTACAAAATAATTGGCTAAGTTACGCATTTGAATTAAATATAAATGTGGATCTGTGATAGCAATATTTTACAATGAGGTTCTTAAACTGCCATTGTCCATTTAACTTAAACTCATGTTTTAATGGTATAGGGTAAAAGCAACTATTAGCCAAAACTCAAACAAGTAATAATTATATTAAACAAAATGGGAAAATAAAATAACTGACTGTCTATGACACTACATGACACTACTGTCATTTATATTTGTGTAAAATTTCATTGAGATATAATGGGTACCAAATATGCCTTGATGGGTACTTTACACGATAATATTTTTTACATATGGGTTGTCACTTTTTATATACAAAATGTATGTGCAAAGTGACAATACATATGCCCAGCAAAAAGTTTGCATCCGCAGTTTAATCACTATAAGTGTACAGTACAATCGCCGTTGGAGTACATCTTTTCCTATGAATTCACTTATGCATTTTACAAGAGAGCGCGCAGCTAGTATGCACTCCATTTTGCTTCCAAAGCACACAGCTAGAATGCACTCCGTTTTCGATCCAGATCACAGCTTTTGATATAGTGTTTTGGATTGAATTTAAATGCACTCTTCGGATTGCATTTTTAGTCGGTCTAAAGATGCACTAAAAATGCAAGCCATTGCGAAATATACCAGAATAAATAAAATGCGTTTATTATTTGTGTAAAACAATAATATTAGGGACTTTATTATATACCTAAACACAAATAATAAAAAGTTTCTATTAAATTCAATCGCAATTGAGTGGATTTCCTTCGTTCTTCATTTAATCCATGCGCAACTGTTTTGGCTTCATCATCCTAAAGGTTTTTTTATGTTGCATTTTCATCACTTGTTCAGCTTTTGACATGAACTCCACTTCATTAAAAATTTCCGCGCAAGTTATTTCAATCGACAGTTGTCGAGCACCCCGAGAGTGACAGGGCGAAGAGGAGAGTATTATGTCGCATCAGATCTATTCCTGCCGAGGATGAACCACCACAATGCCATCAGGAACTCTAAATCATCCAAAGCATTGGGCCCTGATGGAATCTCCATGGTAATGCTGAAGCAGCTGGATGAGCCGGGAGTGGAGTATCTCACTAAAGTTCTCAACTTGTCTCTAGCCACCTTCATTGTTCCCGAAGTCTGGAAAATGGGCGAGGTGGTCCAAGGCAAGGATGCCGATGACCCTTGAGGCCTTAGTATCAGGAATAGCTATCAAGTTGCCGATCATCAGCATGGATTCCGTAAGCAGCACAGCACAACAACAGCGCTCAACCAGCGACCGCCGTGTGATAGAACAGTGATGGTGGCGCTTGACTTATCAAAAGCCTTTGGTACAGTCGCCAACTTGAAACGTTGGATGTGTGGACGCCAGTTGTACGTGGAATTAGAAGAAGTAGTGAAAACGCCATAGAGTGATACAGGGAGTTCCCAAGGTGGGGTGATATCTCCGGAACTGTTTAACCTCTACCTCTCCTGTATTCCGCCGTCTCCAGACGGCATCGAGATCGTAATGTATGCGGATGATTGCACGATCCTGGCGTCAGGTACCTTCCCGATCTTACCACATTTTTCACGAGAGGAATATGCAGATTTCCGCCACAAAATCTACAGCCACTCTGTTCACATGGACAGCGCAGTTTGGAAGAGAATTAAATGTCGTGGTCGACGGTAGCCGAATTACGACCACAAACTGCCCCAAAATTTTTGGGGTCACATTCGACACTACTTTCATGTCGTGCGCGCACGCCACAGCTTTCTGCAACAAACTGAAAAGTAGGAACAAAGTCCTCAAGTCCCTAGCCGGCAGCACTTGGGACGCAGATAAAGAAACCTTGTTGACCACATACATATAACGCGATAGGTCGGTCTGTGGTAAGCTATGAGGTTCCAGTTTGGTCCCCGGGATTATGTGATACGAATTGGAAAAAGATTCAAACCTGTCAGAATGCCGCCTACTCAAGTCTTCAGTAGACCATCTACAATGAAATGCTTTCGTTGCAGTACTTGCTTGGGTGTTACCGTGAGAGCCATCCCAATCACCATCTGCTGGCTAGGCCCGACACATTCAGGCATATCAGGAAGCATATTCATGCTCTAGAGAGGGAGGTCCAACAATATAGGAGATAAGCCCTAGATCAACAGGCATATCAAGCAGGTTTAAATAGTATTCACACGGATGCAGTTGCTAAGGCCACAAGCAAATATAGTGTGAATAAAGTCCTCGGAGTACAACCCCCATCCATCGCATCTGAGGAGCTTCAGCTGCTACGACAACCAGTGCAGTTTTGGTTCAACTACGCTCGGGATACTGCAGTCACCTAAATTGGACGGAAATCGACCGTGCCGTGCAAGACAGTATGCGGCATGGACCCGCAAGACATAAAACACCTTTTCAACTGTCCCGCCAGACCTACTCATCTAACTTCAGTGGATCTGTGGTTACATCCCATCGAAGCAGCCACTTTCCTGGAACTGATGATAGACCAGGGCCAGATTTTGCAGAAGAACGAACATACAAACATAATAATAAACACTGTTACAACAACAAGAGTTGCAGCTAGATGTTCGAGCTCTCCGGACATTTCCATCGTCACTCTCTCATTCCTCCCTTAGATGATATTCAAGGCGGCAAAGCGCTACATTCCAGCGGGCAGAATTCCTCTAATGATATCAAATTAAAACAGCGCCACCAATGTGTCAACGACCCAACTGATGAAAGAGTTGTGCAATTGAACCTGGAAATGGAGAACCTAGTTCTGGCTTCAACGTCTCGACGCCTAAGCCACTATGGCCCACAATTAAGAGTTTATCTGCGTGCATTTATACTATAAATCTCCCTACTTAGCCTATTGAACTGTTGCCAAAAAGTGTGAAACACAGAATGCAGAATAGGTCCATGCGAGCTGTATTCCGTAGATGCAAGTCACATAAGCGATTTGCAGCCCATCTACTTCACATCCAAAGAAGTTGAGAGAAATATCTTCAAATCCACATCATTTCCACCTTACTTCACAACATCATGGTTTCACAACCACGGCTTTGGAAGATATAACAAAGATTGCGAATGGCCATCGGCGACGGCCATCCGAACGGACCATTGTAGTGCCGTGCACCAGTGTTGCCGAATTTGCTGATTTATCGTCATTTTGACGATTTTTTGGCCCAAAATTGAAAAATGACGATTTGACGATTTTATGGTCCAAAATGACGATTTTTCGCTTAAGACTATGCTTACATTTACGAAATCCACTCGATTTCATCTGTCAATTCCTTTGTGTATACGTCAAATGAAAACTCATCTGAAATCGATTGGATTTCATTTGACGTTTGAGCAATGGAATTGACAGTTGAAATCTAGTGGATTTCGTAAATGTAAACATAGTATTAGCCAGAAATGCATAAAATAAATGACGATAACTAAATTTTGACCAAAGTTTCACGAAAGATTTTAAGGAAAGCAATGTTCCAAACTCGATTTTTGAGCTTTTTAATGTTTTATATATAATTAGGCACATATCTGGCATATCTAGGCACACACACTTACATGAGTTCAAAATTTTTCTTTAGTTTTGGTAATAGATGAAAATCTTCCTTAAAAAGTTTTCGAGATAAAATATTACTTATATATATTTTGTTATAAAGAATATGAGTCCAGCTTTATTAACCTCTTACAAATGCCCTCTTTAAGCTGTCAGCCAGTTTTGAATGAAAATTTTTATCGATTTTCGACTGCCCAACAACCAAAGTGTACATGTACGGACAAATATGGGCAGTCACACTGTCAAGCAAGCGATATTTGAGCTAAGCTACCATTTAAAATGGCAATGTGTACCCAGCTTTACCATACTGCATTGCTTCAAACTCGATAACCATAGGAAAACTATCATCTTCTGAAAGCTGTTCTTATAGCAGTATTTAAGTGATATTCGGTTAGATTTATTGCTGTGAATTGTATTTCTTATGTTGTCAGTCTCATTCACAAAAATAGCAGCGAAAAATCGCATTAAACGGCAACCAAACGGAGTTTTGGACCATGTTGACGATTTTTTTTACGATTTGACGATTTTCTGATCAAAAACTGTCGGCAACACTGAGTGGCAATCGATCTGTCCAATTTAAAGTTATCTCTTGCAAAGTCTATAGTGCCCTTATTCACTTCCTGAACGAGAGAAGTCCATACGCAGCTTGACATCGTCGATGGCAGGCGTATCCTCAAGAGGAGGAGACATTAATAGCGACATATAATTCCATTGATCATTCTGTCTTCAACTATGTCGCCTGGTCTGGACTTCCTTCCTGAGTAAAACGCTATGAACAATATTGCAAACGTCAAATACAATGCTCTTCGAATAGCTACCGGTTGCGTCTAGATGACAAATGTGATGATCCACGATGCTGTCAGTTAGGCAACAAAATTTGTGTCAGCCACATCACGTTGTGATGGAGGATAAACCCAGCCACATCAGTAAGGTGATATCTAGAGGACATCAACCAACTGCCGATAGCGATCTCTTTAAATGCCGTGCATCAACAGCCGATCTCCGAAGCCATAAATTGCTTCAGATGCAACAAAGTCTAAAAAAACATCCCGTACCAATTGCGGATAGTGAGAGTCTTACGAAATTGTCTGATATGGGTTTACAATTTTCATTGTCTCATATGACGCGTTTTGACTCGTACTTTTATTCTGTAACAAAATCGCGGTTTTCCTGAAAAGTGAGCCTACGACCTTTTCGTGCGAGACAGACAATATGGGAAGATGGAATGTTATTATCACTTTTTCGGATGTCAAAAACCAAAATATTGTGCTATGTACATATACGTGGTAAATGTATGTCATATACGTCACAGCTTCTGACGGGCCAGCTCTGGTCCCCACATAAGTTCTGAAATTATTTTGTAATTACTTAAAAGTAATACATACATATGTAATAAATCATAAAGGCAGACAATTTCACATAAATCATAATTTAATTTATACCGTGGGATCAACACAAAAGGTCATCTTTACGAAAAATACTGTCTCATGCTCCTCTAACATGCCCATAGTGATAATTGTTCGCTATAATAATTAAAAAATACAAGCTATTAAATGATAAGCCTTCTGTTTTTTTTTATTTTTTTTTTTTTGGAAATTATGTATTGATATTTCAATATAAATTATGAATTATGTTATTTTGTAAACTAAAAATAAAATTTGACTCTACACGAGTTGAATAAATTGATTATTTTATTCTCTTATCAGTAACTTTTGGAATGAAGGTCAAACTTTCGTTCGTCTGGATATTGATTGGACTGCAAAAAAAGGCATTGCCATATAAGTAAGTATGTATAAATCTACGTACAAGTATACATATATATTTTTTATATCTGGAGGAATAATATTGTATTTATATTGTTCTTTCTTGTATTACTTTAAATGGGCAATTATGATAAAAATAAGCACGAGCATCCTTCCATTTCAAAAAATAAAATAACACAACGTAAATATTAATTGTTATGTTGGAATAATTTCAATCCCCATGAATTGTTGTCTTTTGAACGCTTTTGCCAAGAACGTTACCGGAAAATATGTCGACTTGAGCTCAGAAGTTCTATTATAATATTAGTCACCAAAGCAGGGACATTCGTCATTACAATTAAAATATAAAATAAGTAAGAAAGGCGTTAGGTTCGGCCGGGCCTGTTTTATTTCTTACCTTTTATGCCCTCCAACTCGAGTTGTGTTGAAGTAAAATGGAAAGTATTAAACTCTTCCGTCACGTCATGGCTTATTCCTAGGAGAAGTGGAATATGCTAACCAAAGACTTCGCTTGTATTCTAGAGTTGGGCAATCTCGTTCAATTGAACGATCCGGATCACTAACTCGTTTAATGGACACCCGTACTTTCTTTGACAAAAGTGCGTATACTTAATTTCACACGTTGGTTTTTATGATGTTACTCATTGCTTTTTGAACGAGGACAGTGATCCGGATCGTTCAATTGAACGAGATTGCCCAACTCTATTGAATTCATTTTTTCAATACAAAACTCTTTAGGTCATGTTAGCTCGATTAATTCAATTAATTAACAACTTTCATAAATAATGACCTTCGTCCTAATAAGACAACAATAAATGACAAAAATTCCAATAAAAAAATCCCTGAAGAAGTCGGAAATAAACTGACGAAACGTTGGGAAAAATAATGAATTAACATTAGTTTTATTCATAAAGAAAATCTGAACAAAAACTCCATCTAAAATAAATAAACGAATCGTTACAACCAATTGGTCAAAAACAAAGCAAACTGTGACAATCATTTTATTTAAATAAGTTACCGTCATTTCATTTGGACATGTGTGTACAATAGGTTTATGACTTTTTGACTTTTTTCTCAAAAATGATTTTCTCTAGCGGGATTGAATGAACTTTTGCCTAATAATGACTAAAATAACGATTATTCTATTTAAGTATTAAAAAAATATCACGCAAGAATACAGCGTGATCCATTAAATAAGTATACAGATGTAGTTTTCTACACGAGACTAAAAATGTTTATATTTTTGGCTGTGCCAATGGTTCCTTTCCTGGGGCTGCATTCTTGTTCTATGAAAATTTGAAATGAAAAGTATTTTCTTTATCATTTTTTTCATTTGACAGTTTTTTCCTTTATAAAATGTTTCATTTCACATTTTCATAGAAACAGAATTGAGACCCTGGTCAGTAATTTTTGAAATTGTTTTCGTTGGGCCTATTTCAGAATTTTGCTGTGATTTGCATCTAAAATAAAAGCTCTAAACACTTTTTGAAGGTCGTTGTTTGTATTGTTTTAAACGGTTCCGGAGTGTTTTCTTTAAGAGAGTGCTGATGACTCCTGTGGCTTGCCACCAGAAAGACACTCTTTATGACATTAGAGATGTTCCGAGTTTTTATTATTGTGCAAAATGTTGAATAACTAATAATTAACTAATTTTCGAACAAATATTTGATAACTTCCATTTTTCCATTTTGAACGCATGGCCCCATTTTCCCCGAACCTTGGTAAAATTAATAAATGCTTTTATTTTCCTCTTAGTATGTCCAAAAAATACATTTTTTTTTCCAAAAATACTTATAATTTTTACTAAATATAAAAAATTTAAGTTATCAAATGCTCATGAAAGATGTTTGTTGCCTTTGTTTTGCGCACCCCACTTCCAAGGATCAATTAGAATTGTTGTTAATGTTATCCTTTTCTACATTAAACCGTAAAAGTAACATATTGGAGGCTTTCTCTATATAAAATACTATCGCTACACACAAAATATTGTCTTGTTAAAAGTATTTAACAGCTTCGAGCATTTAAATTACTTTATGGTACTGGATTTGTTGCTTTTGTATTGCACAACACTGTAGATTTAAATAACTACAAAAATTTGTATATTGGGTAACTTGAAAACATTTTTATATTTTGAAGCAAACACCAAAGATATAGAAGAAATAAGCAAGGACATAAATCAAAGACTAGACAAAATCATGGAACAAACAAATGTTTATGAAACAGTGTATAGAAACATTGCCCTTAACAGAAACAATGCGGCTTGCAGATAATTTAAAATCGCAAACTAGGATGAACATTTCATGTAATAGTATCAGAAACGAAATTTATGAATTCAAGGATCTATTCCAGAAGAATTCCATGTCAATTGAGTCGTTAAATTTGGTTAAATACGTACAAAACGTATAAAAGAAAACAATTTATTTTACCATATCGTAAAATTGCATTATGTTAAATTCAACAAAGACATAGAACAAATAAGACTAGTCAAAATGCATGCAACAAAAAATGTTTACGAAACTATGTATAGAAACATTACCCTTAACAGGTTGCAGTTAATTCAAAATCGCTACCTAGGAGGAACATTTCATGTAATGGTATCAGAAACGAAATCTATGAATTCAAGGATCTATTCAAGAATAACTCCATGTCAATTGGATCGGTAAATTCGGTTAAATACGTAAAAATGTCTTTGAATTCAACAAAGACGTAAATACAACAGGATAAGACATTTTTTTGCTATCATTCTTCAGTGAATGGTGATATAACATTTTTTTCTTTTATACATTTTTACGTATTTAACCGAATTTACCGATCCAATTGACATGGAGTTATTCTTGAATAGATCCTTGAATTCATAGATTTCGTTTCTGATACCATTACATGAAATGTTCCTCCTTGGTTGCGATTTTGAATTAACTGCAACCTGTTAAGGGTAATGTTTCTATACAAAGTTTCGTAAACATTTTTTTGTTGCATGCATTTTGTCTAGTTTTAGTTGTATTTGTGTCTTTGTTGAGTTCAAAGACATAAATACAACTAATAGCCCATTAAGATATGACACCATTAGCCGGATTTAGCCCATTATCAGGTTTTATTTGCTAAATCCAGCCAAAATCTACCAAATTTCCCATACAAAAATAAATCCTCCTATGGAGTGGATTTGTTTTAAATCTGGCATAAATCCTCTTATAGAACCCTGTTTTTTGCAACATGTTGCTAGAAAATACAAAAAGTTGCAAGCTGGCACAAGAAACAAGGTAGATGCATCCGTGAATTGCTACACTAAAAATAATTTAAAATGTAAAAATTTGTAAAGAAGACGAAAAAATTAAATTTGCGTTGATATACAACGTTGATTTTAATCAACCAGACTAATATTTACGATGACTAAACGATAAAATAATTCTTTATTTGCTCATTAGTTAGCATTAGTAGCATAATTTGCTGACATTTTCAGTATTAAACAATAAATTTGTAATTTAAAGTATGTTTTTTGAAACGTATTCAATTTACAAAAAATTCTATTGACGTTTAAAATTCGATCAGATGGGCTGATGCATCTACCTTGGTAATTTAGCTATGAACCAAAAACAGCTGACTGCCATTTAAATCCTCCAAAATGTATATCTAAATGCAATGAGATTTGTACTGGATTTATTAAATCCAGTCGAGGTTTTATGGCTAGTCTAAATGAGCTATAAGACTAGACAAAATGCATCCAACAAAAAAATGTTTACGAAACTTTGTATTTATGTCTTTGTTGAGTTTAACATAATGTAATTTTACGATATGGTATAATAACGTTTTAACGATTCAATCTAATTTAACGATTCAATCTGGAAAAGTTACCAAGAACTTTCAGATAAAATCAAGAAATATTTCAACAAAAACGTTTTATAAACCTGCTTCAAATGACTTTTTGATTTCGTTCGATCTCTTCTGTTTAACAGCATTCTTTGAAAGCGAAAATATCATTCTCAAAACTCAATCTGAGAAACAAAAAACAATACACAAGAACAAACTAAATGCTTTAAAAACACAACAACAGTGCGATCTCAATATACAACATAACAAAGAGTGGTTTGTGAACACAACCGATACAGACATACCAACGAACATACAATGGTTACTGTCTCTCGGACCAAAATTCTCTTTGCCTACAACAACTAAAACGTTCCCCTTATTTAATGTTGCATCGGAAGGAGAAGATTGTATCCAAACCTTGGATAGCAAAGAGAAACAAGAGAACGCTAGAGTAGATATGGTTACACTTATAAACAGGGCTGCCAAGTTGGTGGTTTTCCCGCTACTTGTGGTGATTTTTGACGTACAAAAAACACTGTTTTAGCAGGAATGTCAACTGTTTTAAGGTAAAAATCGCTACAGACCTGTGGTGCGTATGTGGCTGTAGCGATTTTTGCCTCGGAACAGTTGGCATCCCTGCTTATAAATGATTATTTGAAGAAACCCAAACTTGGAAAAAGAGATAGATTCACATTAAACACAGTGGGACAAACAACAAAACATTTTAAAGAAAATAAGGACATTTTAATTCTTAACGCTGATAAAGGTGCTAAAACAGTAGCAATGACAAAAACAGACTATGACTCAAAAATGAGTAAAATACTTATGGATTTATGCACACATCGACGTATAAGAAAAGATCCAACGTTTAGCTTGCAAGAAAAGAATAACAAATTAGTGAATCGATTATTCGAACTACAATTAATTAACGAATTTGATAAAAATAAACTCATCAATAAAACGTCTGTTGCCCCCAGAATATATGGGCTCCCCAAAATCCACAAAAATGACGTACCTTTACGACCAATATGCTCATGCATAAATTCTCCGACATACGAATTGTCTAAATATATGGCAACAATTTTGAAAACATTAACAAAAGATTCTAGGTACAATGTTAAAGATGCCGTGGATTTTAAATTAAGAATTAACAATCAACATATTGACGACGACGAATTATTAATATCCTTCGATATAATTTCTCTGTTTCCCAGTGTTCCAGTCAACCTGGCACTAACTACAATTAAAAACAAATGGACGACAATCAAAGAACATACAAATATTCCCATGGATCTATTTATTGAAATTTTGACCATATGTATTAAAGACTCCAGATATTTCTTATACAAGGATAAGATATTTGAACAACAAAAAGGGATGCCAATGGGGTCGCCATTATCTCCCATTATTGCAGATATCGTAATGGAAGAACTACTAGACGAAATGATGGAAAAGCTAAACATAAAGCCGAGAATACTCACAAAATATGTGGATGACATATTTTGTATTGTCAAGAAAAATGAAGTAGACAACACACTGGCAGCACTAAATTCATTTAACAAACAATTAAAATTCACAATGGAGTGTGAATCTAACAAAACACTACCATATCTTGACAGCATAATTTACAGAAAAGGGAACATAATATTGCTAGATTGGTACCAAAAGCCAACTGCTTCGGGAAGAATCATTAATTTTTATTCCAAACATCCGAGACAAATGAAAATTAACACGGCAAGAAATTTCAGTATAAGCGATAAAACCTTCCACACCAAAAATGAAAAGGAAATTCGAAAAATCTTAAGAATGAATGACTTCCCGAACAGAACGATCTGTGAATTAATAAAGCAAGTAAAAGCACCAAAACCAAACCACACAGATAGGGAACCAAAAGTGTATAAGATATCTACGTACATTCAAGGATTTTCAGAAAGAGTTTACAAATCCAATTTGTATAATAATGACCAATACCAATTGGCATTTAAAAGCAATAACACCAACAATAAGTTTTTCAGTCGAACGAAGGCTAAACTTGCAAATGACGACAAATCCAATGTTGTGTATGAAATAGGGTGCAATGGAGATAAGTCCAAATCATGTAAAAAAGTATACGTTGGTACTACCAAAACAAATCTCAAAACCAGGCTTAGTGGTCACAAGTCGGACCAAAAAGCTAAAAACAAACCCATAGAACAAAAAACAGCTCTCGCCGCACACTGTGCCCAAACCGGTCATACTCCTAACTTCAAAGACGTAAAGATTCTTGCCCAAGAAAACAATTACAAACGTCGGTATATGCTCGAAATGCTGCACATAATCAATGTTCCTACAGAAGAAAGGATGAATTTCAAAACGGACACGGAACACTGTGCGCAAATTTACAGGAATGTTATACAAAAACATCAAAAGAGAAAAGAAAATTTAGTTGGAAATCACCTGTGATGAAGAACAGAATATAAAGTTGCAATCCACGTAACACTTGAAAGTAATTATAAATTGTAAATTTTGTTTATATTTATGTAAAATATTTTGTTTTTGTTTTACTTAAAGACAAAAAATCCCTGATGATGATCGTGACGATCGAAATATCGGAAAACTAATAAAGATATAAAACAAAATCACCATTTGTTTTCTTGAAATGACCTAGAGCCAAACAAAAACTTAAGAAGAAAGTTAATTTTTAATTATAATTGGGATATTGTCCGAAAATATGGCAACACCGTTATGTTTTTTTCTTGTGAATGTTGGCATAGTATAGGACTCTTAAAAACTAAATACCTTAACATATTAAAGAAAACATTTCCAACCTATTCAGATGATCGGGAGTGTAAGTCCAACCTAAATTTAACGGATTTTTTTATTTCGCTCTGATATGTGAATAAAAAGCTTTAATTCGGAACATTTTTTATACTAAAGGAAACTAATTATTCAATTTTGCATCACTACCAAACTTAAAGCTTTTTTCACCTACATAAAGGATTGTATGTAAAAATTATACATATGTTAACGATAGCTAAGCAAACTATCGTTACTTCAAATACGTGAATACGCCTAATCTAACCAGATTGGCTGATTCAAGAAAAATTTTTGCAGGTAGCGAAATTCACGAAGTGCAAATTTCCCTGCACAGAGTGCTCTAGCTCTTTGCTTTAAATACTTAAATAAACCTGAAGACCCATAATATAAATGTGTAATAAATGATGGGTCAGCATATTAGGTTAAGATAGATTTAAGTTTTTAGGATAGAAAACTAAATAATAAATTGGCACCAATTACTTTTCAAAAACTTCTGAACTAAAAAGAACATACGTCTCTTTTTGTACACATTACACATATTACGAAAAAAATAATTTAAATCCTCCACCCCCCCCCCAAATTAGATCCTGGCTACGCCCTTGACTCCGTTGTATGACCACCTAGGCCTACAATTTATATTTTCAGTGTCACGCTTTTCTTTTGGAATATCTTTTATAGATGCGAAGATATTCGCAAATGAATAAAATGTTCACTATTTCCCCACAGTAGTTTTTTCCAATCCCTGAATGTTATCTATCACCAAAATCTTCCTCTTTTTGAGACCGATTAGCAGATCCAACCAGCTTGTCGAACAAAATAAGTTGCCCTATCTAACATATCACATAAAATAGACTACAGTAATTACTTCCTTTGCGAACTTTAAAGGCTCCCACTCATTAGTCAGTCTGACTGCCAGCATTTATGGTAGTATGTGTAAATTTTTGAAATTTTGAGAATGTATGTGTGAGTTTTCCAAGACTGATGAAAATCAAAATAGTTTTGATTTCAAAATGAACCCCCATCAGTCTGGGTGAATTGTGTTTATTTTCAAATTGTCAATAAATAATTTTGAAAAACAGAAAATAATGTTGGTGTTGGAACACAAAAAACGTAGAATTCATTCATTTTTGGAAGAGAAATTCAAGATTTTTAGACTTGACTGATGGTACGTGCTACACACTTGTCAGTCACACATACATAAAGGGTTCATCGGACTGACGGCACAGACTGATAAATGAGTGGGGGCCTTTAAATGTTTCAATATATTGATATTTTCAAAATAATATTTTCATATTAATAGCTTGAGCTTGAAGTTGCCAATTGTTGTTGCCGCCAATAAATACATTTTATTATATTAGTGTAAAAAATAATGCATTTCGATTTTATCAAAACATTTTGCACCAACATTGAGGAATTGCATTATCGTTGTATACTTACACAATATTTATGTACACATTTCTCCAACTGTTTCTTATCAATATTTAAATGCCGTATAACAGTAAATAATCTTGAATTGGTTTACTTTGCTTTCTTTCAATGTACTTTATAATTTTTTTATATTTGTCAAGTGTATTATTCAGTATAAAATAGAAACAAATATGCAAAAACTATAGCTTCTAAACGAATTGATTTTGGGGACGATATAAACAAACGATTTCATTAGAATGGTTTGAAGAAATCGGCCATCCCCACTTGCAACGTCATTTTACGTCATGAAGGCTAAATTTGCATTCCAATTTTGCTGCTACAACAACAAATATATGTTTGGGTGCAAACAAATATTTGTTTGTATGCAAACTCTACTCTCTGCTCTCTCCGCTCCATTCATAGAGCATCCAGAGAGTGATAGGGCGAAGAGGAGTGTGCTACGCCGTATATGAATCCAAATGTTTGTTGTTGGGTATGCAAACCCTTGAGCTCCGACGTAAAATACAGTCAGCTCTTTTTATTTTTGATTTGTTGAATAATCGAATTACTTCGCCAGACTTATTATCATTGGTGCCGCTGTATGTACCTCCAAGGCAAATAAGATACATTAACGTTTTTAATGTTCCGCTGCATCGAACAAACTATGCTTCCCACAGCCCGTTAACACGAGCTTTTTCTTATATTAATGAAACCAACATAAATTACCAAAAACGATTCAATAAACATATAGAGTTTTGCAACTCGAAAGATGTTTTCAAATTGTATTTTTTAACTAAATTTAATTAAATTTTACAATATTTGTACTTTTAAATCATAGTCTGTAAGAAATGTATGTTCTATAGACTGAAATAAATAAGAACAGCCCTCCCAGCCGAGGATGTACCACTACAGTTTAAGTTGGACGATGATCAATATGGATTTAGTAAAATGCATATTACTACAACAGCATTACTCGTCATGTCCACACATATTAGTGGAGGAGCTGTTAGAGGATATAGAGAAGGCTACTCTCCAGCCGTGTTTGAAACTCCAGTCGTTTGTGGAATTCAGAGACAAAAATCCATAACCCGTAGAATGAAACACGGAGGGTTGACATCTCCGGAACTGTTTAACCTCTCCGTCTGTCTGGCTGGAGCGCATGATAACTCTTAAACGGATTTGGCCTTCGTTTTTTTGTTCCAAGATGAGCCATATCGGTCCTATCCTTCAGGTTCCTCACCAAAAAAGTTCAAACTTGTTCGGAAAAGTTTTGCTCACGTTAACTCTTGAAGGGAGTAACTGATTTGGTCCTTACTTTGCACATCATGAATTTTTTTTTTTTTATCGGTTCACTTCTTCGGGTTCCTCCCATACAACATTTCCGAAAGTTTAGTTTAAAACCTGCTCTCGAATCGTTTTGAATTTTCTTGTAACAACTTGTATTCGTTGCCTCCATTACGACGGTACAAGTTCATACTTCCTTAGAAAATGCCCCGATAGCTGTAATAAACTTCTATGGCACCATGTGAAGTGGCTGGAGCGCACAACAACCTTTGCACTGGATACTGGCTTGTTCCAAACTTTGCATATCGTAATATTTCTGCAAATCTTAGACAAAAATCGACGATCCACACCTGTCCATACCTTCCGATACCTCCCCTACTAAAGTTTAAAATACTCACTAACATGGTACGCGCGATATCTCATAAACGGAATAGCAGATTTGGTCTAAACTTTGGATCTCGTAATATTAGTTTATGTTAGGTACACGCCTCACAAAAGTTCAAAATGTTTATTTAAGGTCTGTTCTAGGATCCTGGGTCCTGTTTACAGCGGTATGGCCCAAAAAGCCCTAAATTATAGGTGACCAAATGAAATGACTGGTAAATATGTATCGAAAGGAATAACTACCATTCCATTTATACATCCAAAGTTCTGAAAACCCCTTTAATACATTATTTTTTTGTGAAAACGATTTTTGTTGTGTAGCAGTTATTCGTGCTATATATAGATGGCATTTTGGGTTCCCAAAAAACTTCTTTACCAAAAATTGTGGAGATATGTCCATGTTTTGGTATGGCCACCCGATTTCATGTACTTTGAAGTTTTTATCTACTTTTTCGGCCTAAAATTGTGGGTACATGTTTTTGTACAGACTCCATATAACGATACACACCAATTTCAAGTAATTTTCAGTTTTGAGGTACATTTTAGACTTGATTAGGTATCTATATGGTAAATTTCAAATTTCCTTTACAATTCCATCGAAAAAAAATTAAAAAATTTTTTTACAAGCACATTCACGATTTTTGGTACATGGGTTAAGAAAAAAATCGTGGTTTCAAATCTGTTCGCGTTCACAAAATTGGATGCTGCGCCCAAAAGTTATGGAGGGTTTTATTCCCTTATAAAGAAAAAATATTTAAAAATTCCCTTTGTGTTGTAATACCAAAATGTATATATAAATCGGTAACAACATTTATTATCTATCCGTAGACGCCTTAATATTTGCTAAATTTAATTTCATTTTCGCGGAAAATCAAAAAATAATGAAGGAATCTTGGAGTAAATTTTATTTATTCTAACTCAGAGTCCATAACAATGTCTAAAAAAATAAATTAAAAATACGTACAGAATCTAGACAATGTCCAGAAAAATGTGAGACCAAAAATTTATAGATTGGGATTTTAAATTGCATATTGCAGCTACAACAAATGACAAAACTTTATTGTTGGAACATAATTTCAAGAATATATTTTTTGTTTAATACGAAAAATTTGAGAACATTTTTTGGGAGTTATTCTATTATTTCGCTAAATTTCCTGAATTATTTTGCTAAAACCTCTTCAAGGAAAATAGTTTATCATCGTGAAAGTATAATTGCTTAGTGTGATAAGCACTAGAATTAGGAAATAATAAGTGATATTGGCATTACAATCAAAGAAAAAACGTAAAAGTTAAAAACCGTATAACGCGCGAAATAGTTAAAATCAGTTGAGGCGCATGTGCTTTTCGCATAGAGCGAGTGCATCTCTGTCAATATGTTTGCATTTTTCCATGTTTCATTCAGCGACCAAAGTGTGCTATCAGTTGCATCTTACTACACCAAAATGCTTCATGTGGGTAAAAATAACGCGATGTTTATATGATTATAAGGCGCATCCGATTTCAGTGACCCCCTGTTAAAAATACGTCAATAAGACAAATTTTATACAGATTCGTCAAGAACCGCGGATGTGCTACCTGATTCTATTTTTGGTTAAATACGAATACTACTCCCGAATCTCTGTAACTTATGACACACCTTTTTGACAAATATTATAATCGCGTATAAAGGATTCCATTTATGTAAAAAAATTTAAGGGAAATCGCGGTTTAGTATGCGGATTAGTCAAAATAAAATTGCGCTTATTTCCTATTTTCAGGGTATCTATATCAGCGGTTTTAGTGGATGGATTCGATTGCGGTAGGGCTCATTAAATCCGGCGCGGAAAAAAACTAAAATCACGCGGGGTTCAAGGGTACCTGAATCACAGTTGTAAATTTTGAAGCCAAAAAATAGGTTTTTAAAGAAAAATTACACACCAAAAATTCGACTTTGGACTCCTATTACTAGGGAGCTGTACGGAGCACACCCATGAGATATACATCAAACGACGTGGAATCACGAGTTCTACAATCCAATAAATAGTTTAGTTCATTATCTGGTTGCGCCCTCTAATTATAAGAAAAATTCCAAAAACCCCGATTTCAAAACTTCAAAATGTCAGCATCGATTTAAGGGGGATGCACTGTATATATCGAGAAGTCATACATTAGAACCATGTTGCCCAAGGGGTATTCTTCAATTCTTTCTTTGAGCTCAGGTCTGAATTTTTTTTGGTTTTACCAGAAATCAAGAAAAAACACAAAAAAAACTTGCTAACTTCAACACATTTTTACCAAGTTTTTTATATTACCACAAACGCAGCTTCCACGAAAATTATTTGTTATGGTCCATATTAAGAGATCGTGACTAAAACGCTTCAATTAAAATAAATATATTCATATTTTATAAAATATATTAACAGTTCGCGATTTATTAAATGGTGAACCTCAACTTCAACGATTGTAAAACATTTTTGAATATTACCATATAAAAGAGTTGAGTGATGATGACTGACAGATCTACAACGCCCAGACAAAACGAGTGGAGCTAGAATCGTGAAATTTTGGGTGAGGGTCGATATGGCTGGTTTTGGGAAATTCGAAATAGAACGGTACGAAAAAGAACTAAAAGGTACCAAATATGGTACCATTTGTAAGTGTACGAAAAGTACTAACATGTACTTAATTTGACACCATTTGGTATTATGAGCTAATAGCTTGAAATTTGAAATGAGAATCAAGGTTGAGAAGTAGGGTTGATATAAAGAGGTTGTTTTGGAAATGTGCAATTTGGATTTGGATGAATGGATAGAGCTGGAATCCTTAAATTTAAAATTATGGTTACGAAAAATAGGATGTAGGGTACTTCACCCAGACTGTGGGGTTCAAATATGGAGGTAGTTTTGGAAATTCGTACTTCTGAGTACGAAAAGTACTATCTGGGATCGGTCGGATAGAGCTCGAATCCTGAAATTTAGAATGGCGATTACTTATGGAGTGTAGGAATGAGGTAGTTTTGGAAATTCGTACTTATGGGTAAGTAAAAAATAGTTCTATGTTTGGTACAATTTGTATATGGATGATCAGATAGAGCTGGAATTCTGCAATTTGGAATTACGATTATTGTTGGAATATAGGATAACGTACGAAAAGTACTAAATTTGGTACAATTTGAATTTGGTTGGTCGGATAGAGCTGCAATCTTGAAATTTGGAATTAATATTATTGTTGCAGTTTATGATTGAGGTATTTTTCGAAATTCGTACTTATAGGTACGAAGAGTACTGAATGGTACTAATTTTTTTACAATTTATTTCGATCGGATAGAGCTGTTATCTTGAAGTTTGAATATGAGATTACTGTTGGAGTGTAAGATTGAGATAGTTTTGGAAATTAGTACTTATGGGTACGAAAAGTACTAATTGGTACCAAATTTGGTACAATTTGGATTTGGACGGTCAGATAGAGCTGGAATTCTGAAATTTGGAATTAAGTTTTGGAAATTCACACTTATGAGTACGAAAAGTACTAAATGGTACTAAATTTGGTACAAATTGTATTTGGGTGAAAGGATAGAGCTGGGATCATGAGATTTGGAAGTAAGATTACTGTTGGGGTGTAGGATTGAGGTTGTTTTAGAAATTCGTTTTTATGGGTACGAAAAGTCCTAATGGTACGAAATTTGGTACAATTTGTATTTGGGTGATCGTATAGAGCTGGAATCCTGAAATTTGGAAAGATGATTATTGATCGTTTTAGAAATTCGTACTTATGGGTACGAAAAGTACTAAATGGTACCAAATTTCATACAATTCGGATAAGGGTGGTCGGATAGAGCTGGAATCCTGATTTTTGGAATTGAGATTTGGAAATTCGTACTTATGTGTACGAAAAATACTAAATGATAAATTTGTATGCGGTTAAACGCATAGAGCTGGAATCCTGAAATTTGGAATAAGGATTACTGTTGGAGTGTAAGATTGATGTATGGAGGTAGTTTTGGAAATTATTGCTTATGTGTATGAAAAGCACTAAATGGTACTAAATTCGGCACAATTTGTAATTGGTTGATAATATATAGCTGGATTCCCGAAATTTGGAAATAAGATTATCTAATAAGATTGTGATAGAGAGGTAGTTTTGGAAATACGTACTTATGTGTACTAAATTGTACGAAATAAATGGAAATAAATTTGAAACTTTTTGGTATTTTCTAAAATATAGACTGGAATTCTGAATTTTGGAATTATAGTCAGTGTTAGTGTGTAGGGTTGAGATATGGAGGATTTGCAAATGTGTTTATAGAAATACGATCCATTACTATACGACAAGTAGTAAATGGTACTAAATTCCATGTAGGGATAGAGATGTAGAAATTTGTGTATAGGGTTGAGAAATTGATGTTATTTTGGAAACCCGTACTATGAAAACTACTAAATGGTTGAATTAGAGTTGTACCAAATTTGAGTAAAGTGGTTGAGCTGGAATTTTGAAATTCAGTGGGGGTATATAGCGAACGGATAAAGCAATAATTTTAAAATGTGTTTGAGTGAGATACAGCCGATTTTGTGGAAATTCGTACTAAGAGGTACGAAATGCACTTAAATGAAATTAAGAATAAATTAAAATAAGCATCAGTACAAACAATTTTCAGTGTTCGCCATTTCCATTTTAAATATTGTTCATTTGTATTTATCCCCTTTTCGTATACGAAGTTGCGGGCACTTTGCTAGTAATTTGATATTTGAGGTTCCCAGTGTCCGTAAAACATATCCTTTCAAAAATTGTGGACAAGAAAGGATACTAAATATTCGATTTTAGTTTAGAATATTTCATGGAGGAGGGTATAAAAAAGCTCAGTACTGTCAATCTTAACGCTCTTTACTTGTTTCGTAGTAGGATGCTTATCTATAAACGGGTGTAAAATGCATTCCCCTTATGATGAAAGAGATAAGTTCTGGGATGTGCCATGTTAAATTCGACAGGGCCGTTATAAAAATCTTCCGTCGGTTTAGGGTCTTGTGTATGTTGCTATACCTTCCAGTCTATATATCCCTTTAGCTAAAGACGCATTTACACCAAACGTGTTTTAATATAATGAGTGCCTCATTTAAATTGTCAATTCCATTGAATATCTGTCAAATAAATACTTGTTTTAGATGCCAGTGTAAATTAGGTTTAGGAACTGATATTATAGATTGTATGTATGTATTTATGTTGATTAATGGCTGAACCCTAATTTATGGTAAGTATTAAATTTTTGTTAATTTTCATAAGATGATAATATTATTTGTAACTCATCTTTAAAAAAAAATACTTCAAAACTTAATTTAATTGCATAAAAATGATTTATTTATTTTATAGGCTTATCAACACTTTTTTTTGAAATTCTACAAGTTCCGAATGAAATTGTTGTTACTGTCCATGAAATGAAATTATTATCTGTGTGTAAATAAGTATGTAGTGGGGAGGAACACAACTCTTGAAATGCTTGTGATGAATGAACGAACTGATATCAGAATACTGGACACAATTTGTTATTTTTTGCCTATAAAAGATCTTTCATTGTATTTTACTCTCATCAGTGGACATTCTCCTCTCGAAGTGATCGTGCAGTGAACATTTTGCTAATTTAATTACCCAATTGAAAATTATTTTTTAATAGAAAAAGGTATGGAATAATTAATGTGAAATATAAAGTGTGGAAAGGATTTTTCAAAGGACAATGTTTTTAATGAATACTTTGAAGATTAAAGAATGAAATTGTGTGCCTTGAAGTGAAAAATAGAGTGACTTTTTTTCTAACAAAATGTTATTTTTAAAGCCTAATTTAATAAGAAGTGTTTCATTTAATAATCTCTGATCCTACTGGATTTATTCCAAAGGGTTTGTAGGGGTTGAGTGTTAATATGCTATATATAACCTTTGTTAAGTGGATACCTTTAACAATAGTTCTGTTCTGTTCCCGTAGTTTTGCTACTTTTGCAACTGTTTCCAAAAAATTCCCGAAAGTGTGACTTTAATTATTTTATTTTACTATAAACTACACTGGAGACGGAAATCAAATTTTCGTGATCCTTGGGAATTCCATTCAAGCGCCATCCTGGTTATGCTATGAACATTTTTCTCCTCATTATGCCATAGAAATGGCTTTTCAGGTAGCCACCAAAAAGGGTACCTCCCGATTTTCCGTATTTTAAAAGTTTCAGTGTCATTATCAATCTGAAATGGATGAAAGTTGGTATTTAGTCTTCCATGGGGATATGAAATATTCCAGAAGAGAATTATAAGTATAGGTCCACGTTTTAGAATAGCCCCCATAGAACGGTACCTACCGGTTTTCGGTATTTTAAAGGTTTTAGCCTCATTATCCAATCGAAATGGCTGATATTTGGTATTTAGTCTTCGTTGGCGCTGCAATTTTTTTCGGAAATTTGTCGGTGCCGGTCCACGTGTTGATATTGCCCCCAGAGAACAGTACATCCCGATTTTCGGTATTTTAAGGGTTTTAACATCATTACTCCATCGAAATTGCCCAAATTTTGTAATTATTCTTCTTTGGGCTACAAATTTCTCCAGAAATTTATCGGATTAGGTCAATGTTTTGATATAGCCCCCATAGAACGGTAAGATTTTAGCCTCATTATCGCACCGAAATGGCTGAAATTTGGTATTTGGTCTTCTTTAGGCCAACAAAAAATTTCCCCATAAATTCGTCAGTACAGGTCCACGTTTTGATATAGCCCCCATACGACGGTAAGAGGGTTTAGGCTCATTATACCATCGGAATGGCTGTAATTGGTATTTGTTTTCGAGATGGAAATACAACATTCATACAGACAATTGTAAGTATAAATTCATGTTTTGAATATAGCCACTATACAGGAGGTACACCCGATTTTCGTCATTTTTTGAGGATTTTTGCTATTTTGATGATTTTAGCTTATTTTTCATACAAAATAGTAGTAATTCGTAATTTAAGGTTCGAAAAAGTCAGAAAATTTGTCTACGAAAAATTGGCCTCATATGTCTACATTTTGGTATTACCTCCATATCACGGTGCCTCACGAATTTAAGCTTAATTTTCCGACCAAAATAGCACTTATTTGCAATCTAAAGTTTTGTAGAGGTTAAAACCCGTATCCACAAAAACTGCAGGCATATATGTAGGTCCACATATAACGGTTCCTCCCGACGGATGTTTCTGTAATTTCGAACAGCGGGTTCTCAGATTGGAAGGTAAACGATACCGCCCGATGTGAAGTTTTTTTTCAAGGATTTTTCTACTAAATTGGCAGTAACTTGGTATTTCGGATTCTAAATGAATAGAAAATCGTCACGCATCAATAAACGTTCATATCTTGGAATATAGCCCACATGAATGTACCTCCCGATTTTTCGTATTTTAAATGTTGGACCCAAATTTTTTTGTTTGAATTCCTACCCTCTAAAATTTTTCCATTTGATCCAAAAACCTTATAAATAAAATTTAATGGTGATCGGTAAACGTTAACCCGTGCCGATCATTGTTTCCATAGTAATTTGTATGGGACCAAATGTGTACACGTTGCTCTTGAACAAACTTTAAATGAAAGGAGCTTACACCTGGGAAGTTTTAGCGGATTCTGAAACTACAGAAAAAAACGCCGTAGCGCTTTTTAAATAACCATATCAAAATGAAACTAAAGAAAATGTTGTAGCAGTGACAATTCTCTACAAGGTTGTCCTTTATGATATTTTCGTAGGGGGATATAGGAAGTCGTAGACCTTTACTGATAATTCTTTTCTTTTCCAAATAACAATTTTCATTCATTTCGGTGGGATATTTACGTCACATATTTCACAATTACGAAAATCAGAAGGTATCGTTCTATGGGGGCTATATCGAAACGTGGGCCTTTACCGACGAAATTCAGTCGGAAAGGGTTTTACTTCCAACGTAAACTAAATACCAAATCTCAGCCATTTCGATGGGTTGTTGTGGCCACAACCTTCAGAATACCTAAAATTGGGAGGTACCGTTCTATGGGGGCTATGTGAAGGCGTGGACATATACCGACAGATTTCATTTAGAAAGTTTTATAACTCAAATGAGGTCTAAATACCAAATTTCAGCAATTTCGGAGGAATATTGCGGCCACATCCTTCAAAATACCGGAAATCGGGAGGTACCGTTCTTTGGGGGCTATACTTGTTTATAAAATATTTCATTTGAAAGGGATCTGAATAGTAGGGGTGTAGGGTAATTACATATATGGTCGACACGTTCGACTATAGCCCTTTTATACCTATTACATATATTTTCTTTTCTGCGTATCTAATTGTTTGGAATACCAAAAAGCTGGACCCACTTCTTGTTTCACAAAACAATGTCATTGTGGTAGTGGTACCATATATGGGAATCTCGATAGAACACTTTTGATTTCTATAACAATAACTCTCACTCTCTTTAGGTGAGATGCACTCTCAAACCAATACTTATTGATATGCCCATTTCAATCGATTGTTTTTTATGTTTGTCTTTCAATAATCTCTTGATGAGCTACGCTTCTTTTTCGTCTCGTTCAACCTCTTAAAAGAGTGCAACTCTTTACAAAACAAAAGCTTCTTCAATCTACCCACTGTCGATCACTAAGCGCATAAAGCTCATTAACATCTGATATTAAAAGTTAGTTGCTTGTTTTGGACGCTGTGATCAGGTTGACTTTCTTTGCGACCGGTTTATTTAAAAACAAAAACGTCACACTTGCGCATAATCTGTGCACGAATCGCGTTAAATTCAAACATAAAAGTGAATTAAATTAAGATTTTATTTATGTGACGTTGGGATTTCTCATTGTCTAATTAAATCCAAATATAGTTTTGCATTCATTCAATTGTTTAATTGTAATTGTGATTTTATTGGGCCTTGACTTTTTTTGCTGTGGAAGTTATTCAACCTGCCAGACAAAAAATAAAAATAAAACAAAACAACGAAAATAAAAGAAAAACCAAAAATGTTAAGGCTTCCAAGTGGTAAACCAATCTTCTTGGCCTTTTGTTTTGTCTGGTGTTTGATGGCAGTTGGCACTCATGTTGCTGCTGCCGACGAAAACCATGATGAGATGGTAGTGGAAAAAGTTGTTGTGTCCCTGGAAGTTCATGTCAATGCAGATAATTTTTCGGTAAATAAACAACATAAAAAGTGGTTCTATATATGAACTTTTAATTAAAAAAGTGGCTGTGAAATAAGGTTTCGGTTTTGAAAATTTCTTCATCATAATTTTGCATGGGCGCGTCTTCGTTTTCAATGACACTCGCAGTGTTTTATTTCTCACATACTCTTATATGGAAATAAACTTGTTAAGCCCATTGCACAATATGTGACAACAACACCAGAAATGACTCCAACAAAAAATAGCAACAAATTATTAACATCCCAAATGCCAAAGCGATACACTACAGTTTTTGGTGTGTTTTAAATTAAAGATTATTTTAAATAAAAAAGGAAATGACAAGTTATTTTTTTTTTGTGAAATAAAATCATATTTTATCCCCGTTATTAGCGGTGAGATCTCGTGGGATCCACATAAGCTGTTATGAAAAATATTGAATGAAATGTGATGAAACCTTTCAAATCATTATTCTATCATTTTTTACAAAATTCTTTCTAAAATCGTGGGCATATTTATGACGGAGGTTTCTATTTCAGTAGGTTTTGGTAGAAACTTTTGCTAAACCCCGAAAATACCTATAATGCGATATAACATTGTATGGGATATATTCCAAAACGTGACAATTAGAGACAATTTTCTTTAATTACTTATCCGACCCTCAATGAAAAAAGTTCAAAATATCAGCTAATTTTAATGAAAAATACCTTTTGGAAGATTATTCGTCCTGAGATAATCCTGTGATTAAACACTAAAAGACGGTTTCGCGTTGTGATATTGATTAACTGTATTTATGTCAAAAAATGAGGCCGGGCCGAAATTTTTATACCCTCCACCACCAGTCGTAATGAAGTAAAATGGAAAATACTAAGCCAATCCGACACGTAAAGGCCCATTTCCTAGGAGAAGTGGAATATGTTCATTGAAGAATATGACTTTCTTTTAAACAAGGTTTAATGCGAATGAGACATGGATGTTTTCTACGCGGTCAAAATCCGAAATACTAAGTTACAGTCATTCAATTTGGACGATGAGTGTACAATAGGGCGACTCCTGTCCTTTAAATTTTGTCCATTTGATCCAAAAGGCGTATATATGCACTTTTATGGCGATCGGTTAACATTAACCCGTGCCAACCGAGCCATCTTTGTTTCCATAGTAATTTGTATGGGCCAAAGGTGCATTTTCACGAAAATTATGGTCCAATCGATGAAAAAAAAAAACAATATCAGTTCATTAATGTGGGTAAAAGACCGATTTCTACAAAACTATATGATGATCGGTTAACGATAACCCGTGCTCCCTGACCGATATTTTTATTAACGCATCGAAATATTCATCGGAGACCCTATAAAGTATATATTTTCTTGATTAGGGTAAAATTCTAAATCGATACAACCATGTCCGTCCGTCTGTTGAAATCAGGATACAGCTCGTAATTTTAAAGATAGAGCTTCGTAATTTGGTATGGATGTTTCTATTGCTCTTAGGATGTATGATATTTGCAAATGGGTCATATCGGTCCACGTTTTGATATAGCCCCCATAGAACGGTACCACCCGATTTTCGGTTTTTTGAAGGTTTTAGCCTCATTATCACACCGAAATGGCTGAAAATTGATACTTCGTTGGGGGTATAAAACTTTCTCCCAGAAATTTGTCGGTATAGGTCCACGCCTAAGTATAGCCCCTATAGAACGGTACCTCCCTATTTCCCGTATTTTGAAGGTTGTGGCCACAATAACCCACTGAAATATCTGAAATTTGGTATTTAGTTTTCTTGTGACGTCAATATCCCACCGAAATGACTGGCATTTTTTATTCAGTTTTCCATATATATATATGTCCTTTTTTATTTGATAAAGAAATGTGATACAAAATGATATGAAAACATCTCAAAACAAAGTTCATGTTGAACATAGGGCGGTAACAAATTCTTTCCATCTTCTTCTGTCGTTAGCTAAACATTTGACCTGGTTCCATGTTTTGTTGAGGGCTTCGTGTTCTCTTTTAACACATCTAATCCATGTCGTTCGGGGCCGCCCTGGTCTTCGGTAACCCTGTGGATTCCACTGCAGTGCCGTTTTCGTAATATCATCATTGGGGCGTCTTAGAATGTGCCCAATCCAAGTCCATTTTCTTTTCTTTATTTCTATATCGACTGGGATATTATTCGTCATTGTGAGCAGCTCATTTGTTGTTATTACATTGGGCCAATGTATATGAAGAATACGTCTGAGGCAGCGATTTATAAAAGTTTGAAGCTTTTTCAGATTCGCTTGTATGGTGCCCCATGTTGATGAGCCATAAAGCAGCACTGATTTCACGCTGCTGTCGAAGATACGTAATTTCGTTTTGCGACTAATGTTGTTAGTACGCCATGTTTTGTGTAGGGCTTGAAATGCTGCCCGAGCCTTGTTTATACGGGCCAAGATGTCGTCATCAGAACCACCATGTGCTGATATTACGCTACCGAGGTAACAGAAAGTATCAACGTTTTCGATGGTAATGCCGTTCACTGTTAAAGGTGTTGTAACATTAGTGCCAATTCGCATTAGTTTTGTCTTTTTGATGTTTATTTTTAGACCTATACTTGATGCGTTGATTATAAGCCTGTTCAGTATTGTTTGGATGTCTTCAAAGCGATGGGCCATGAGACAGATATCATCTGCATAGTCAATGTCATTGAGGCGATTGTTAAGGTTCCACTGTATACCACATGGGGCTTCGCTGTTTGTCTTGTTCATGACATAATCTAGCATTAGCAGGAATAAGGTTGGTGAGAGAATGCACCCTTGTTTCACTCCGGCTGTAGTCATGAAGGGTGGACTTTCTGCTGTATTGAAACGCACACGGCACGACGAATTCCTGTAGAGTTCCCAGATGAGGTGTATTATTTTTTCCGGTATACCATTTAACGAGAGGATGTCCCACAGTGCATCTCGTGATATGGTGTCGAAAGCTCTTTCAAAGTCGACAAATAGTAGGTAGAGATTGGAGTTGTATTCCTTCGATTGCTCGATGATAATGCGAAGAGTATTGATGTGGTCGGCGCAAGACCTGCCCGCACGAAACCCTGCTTGTTCGCATCGCAGTATTGACTCTACAGCTGGGCGTATTCTGTTTAGCAGAAGGGAAGCCATAAGTTTCGCAACAGAGTTAAGTTAGTTAGTTTTCCATGGGGTTATAAAATATTCCAGTAGAGAATTATCAGTATAGGTCACGTCTTCCTATATCCCCCATAGAAGCGTACCTCCGGATTTCCGGTATTTTGTAATTTGTGGCATCAATATTCTACCGAAATTGTTTAAATTTGGTATTTAGTTTTAATTTGGGGTATAAAACTTTCCACATTAAATTGGTCGATATAGGTCCACGCCTTCACATTGACCGCATAGAACAATACCTCCCGATTTTCGGCATTTTGAAGGTTGTGCCCTCAATATTCCTCCGAAATGGCTGAAATTTGGTACTTAGTCTTCGTCGGTGGTATAAAACTTTCCTCAGAATTTTGTCGGTATAGGTCCACGCCTCCATAAAGCCCCCATGGAACGGTACCTTCCGATTTTCCTAATTCTGAGGGTTGAGACGTCAATTTATTTAGTTTTCCATGGGGTTATAAAATATTTCAGTAGAGAATTATCAGTCACGTCTTCCTATATCCCCCATAGAAGTGTACCTCTTGATTTACGGTATTTTGAAGGTTTTAGCCACATTATCTTCTATCGGAAGTTTGGTATTTAATCTTCTTTGAGTCTAAAAACTATCCGCTAAAAACTTGTCGGTATAGATCGAAGTTTTGATATAGCCTCCATAGAACGGTACCTCCCGAATTTCTGTATTCTCAAATTGCTGAAATTTGGTATTTAGTCTTTTTCATAAACGAAAAGAAAATAAATTGTTCCATTTTACTTCAATACAACTCGTGGTGGAGGGTATAACAAATTCGGCCCTGCCGAACTTAACGCCGTTCTTACTTGTTAACAGATCTTTTTATACCTTCAGTCTTTAGGCTAACAAGGGTATATACACTTCGAAACGCTAAAATGTGTCTCATCGAAATAATGGTTTTAGACCCCATAATACGTTTCTGACAATTTGGAGTAGATATAGCCATGTCAATACGTCCATCCGTTTGTCTGGTGCACACGATAACTCTTGAACGAAGCAACCGATTGGGTCCAACAGTTTGCATTCGTCATATTTTTCCAAATTTAGTTTAAGTTCGAAGATGGTCCAGACCGGTCCACTCCTTTGGGTACTTTCAACAAAGAAGTGGCTAAAATGGTGAGCACGATAACTTTGTACATCGTAATATTTCTACCAGACATATGTAGGTAGATCAGGTTCTAATATGGACTATATCGGTCAAGTCCTTAGGGTATCTACAACACAAAACATCAATTTAGTATAGTATAACAATCTGGTGTAGATTGAACATTAAAACACAAGCGAGGATTGATGTAGACTGCCGGATGAGCAAGTTATCTCATTGTGATCTTATCTGATAGTTACATAACGTGTTAGAATGGAGATAACCCTTTGTGATCTTATCTGGTAATTATGTAGATCAACAACTGAGCGACTTTATTTAATTTTCTTCTGTTTAAGTACTGGTTATGAGAAGCGACTAATACGTCTAGTACAGAGTTATCTATTTTAGTAGTAATGGGCAATAATGGGTTGTTACACAATAGTAGTAGAAAAAAATATTTACATGGTTGTATTTTGTCAGTTAAGTTTAAAATTCAATGAATTAATCACAATGGGAAATTGGAATATTTACAAAATCACAATAACAAAGGAACACAACTATTAAAACTATTACTATTGAAATGTAGAGGGCTTAAAACTGTATTTATTAAAATATGGATTGCTTCTATAGCTTAATACCTCCCCTCGAGTCGTTTTAATTTTTTACAACAGGTTGTGCTCGAGGCCTTTATTATGAAGGCACAATTTTTTTCAGGGCAAGTGCACACTTCCTGAGGAAATGACCTGTAGTGGGATTCTCTAGGGCATTTTTTGGTTATCGACAAAAATTGGTCAAATTAAAACGCAAAATTATGAATGAAAAGTTCAAACAAAAGTTGACATCACTGTTGCTATCAGTAGAACTTTGCGACTACTTTTTATTGGTCGCTAACTTACCATATAATATCGTTAACTACCGAAATTATAAGCATTTTAATTTTAACGATTTTTGTCGATAACCAAAAAATGCTTTAGAGAATCCCACTACTGAAAGCTGTAAAAAATGCCTACGACCACCACGTGTAATGGTAAGAGCGCACGGTAACTTTCGAACGGGATATCATTATATTTCTGCGAATCTTAGAAAAAATTCGAAGGTGGTGCTTATCAGTCCGCTACTTTGGGTACCACCCCCCACACACACAAATTAAAAGAAGGCGCGATATCTCTTGAAAGGATCAACCGATTTGGTCCACACTTTGGATCCCGTAATATTTTTTTCACATTTGGCGATCGGTAAACGCAAAACCGTGCCAACCTAGCGATCGGTTAACGATAACCCGTGCCTCCTGGCAGATCTGTATTTCCATAGTACATTGTATAGAGGCCAAAGGCGAATTTTCAGAAAATCGCTGTACAGGCCGTAATTATTTTCTAATCGATGAAAAAAATACCAGTTCATTATTATGGCTAAAAACGAATCCTACAAAATGGTATGTATCGTTCGTTCATTTTTAACGACGAACTCTTCTTACTACAACTTGTTGAAATTTCATGTTCGATCAGTGGCGCTTGTACATCTACCTTGATCATTGTGCCATTTTTGAAATTAACTACAAAAAAGTGTAAACATCTGGGTGTTTTTCAGGATTTCGTGGATTTCGAAGCTTAAGTGTAAACATGCCATAAATCCCAATATACACTTGCTAATTGTACTTGCGGCAATTACTTTTGTTGCAAGGAGTGAGATGAGGCTAATGGAAACCTTTCTTGCCGACAAATTAACTTAATTAATAAATATAAATTAGGACTTAAACTTCCGAATGAAAAATGGAATATGATCTAAATCCCCCCATTTACCATGCCTAAACATTTATAATATTCATTTGTTTTATAAATATTTATTACAGTTATGCAAGACACTTCAAATAACGGAAACTGTTTACAAAGATTCTGAAAAAAAAATTATCACAAAGCACCAATTTAAAATTCCTGTTCTTTTTTATATTACATATGTATCTGCTTTTCATTTTAAACCGAGTCACTGGGTCTGGGTTGCAGTTGATTTACGAAGAATTGTAACAAAAAATCACACTGACAGGTGTTCACTGATTTGGCTGTAGCAACAGCAACTGAATTGTAGAAGAAATTAAAAGTTCACATAAATAAAAATAACTTACATTTACATTGACATATAGAAATATGCGGTACTTGCAAATACATTTTTAAATGTCATTACCGGCATTCTGCATATAATTAACTTTGAATTGGAATTGCGTTACATGGAGAGGGGAAAAAGATTTTCTATATGTCTGTGATTTTATTAAAAATAAACTATTTTATTGAAGTGACAAAGAGCTATCATTCTCATATAAATGAGTGCAGACCAATTCTATTTGAAGCTAAATGATGCCGACTTCAATATCACTTTAAGAGAACCATTACTTTTTTTTGATCACGGCAGTAATTTTAGTTACATGAAATCAGTTCGCAGAACTATAAAACAAAAATAAAATACAAATACGAATGAATGGCTATAGAAACGTTTAGGGTTTAAAAGTTATTTTGAAATTATTGTTTTCATTTTAATTTTTTAAAAAAATATATACATACATTATAAAGATCACTAAAGGTTATCTGTTTTAAACAAAAGAAAAAAAAAATAATAATTTATTAAAAAATAGCTTTTAATCAGCCTAGTTGACACCTGGTTTGATAAGTATAAACAACAATTACACAATCCCTTAGTTTCCTTTTCAATTTTTATACTTAACAAACATCTGACACCCTTTGCCCGTCTTAGGAATATAATGAAGATATTAGAAAATAACATTAGGGAAGACTATTAAAGGCTAGAGGTATTCTCTACAATTTACAAACTCCGCTCCGAAATCCACTCGATTTCACGTAATCCTGAAATACAGCTAGGTTGTACACAAGTAAATGAACAAAAATTGTCTGACAATGTGAATGCTATAGCATTCACGTCATTTTGCATCGGAATGCTATAGCATTCACGTCCGCGAACGTGTTAAATGCCAAGTTTCTTTTAGTTGGTTAGATAATGTGAATAAAACCTTCTAGTATACATCAAAACGTGGACCTACGTATATCCACTATTCTCTGTAGGAATGTTTATTAACGGTGGCACCCTACACCGTGGTGCAATGGTAAGCACGTCCGCCTTGCAACCTGTATGGCCGGTTTCGATTCCCAGGCCGGGCAAAAACAACATATTTTCAAACGGTGGAAAAATACCCCTCAGCGTTTCCAGCCATGTAAAACTTCTCTATAAGACATGCCGTAGGTCCCTAATGATGGTAATAATTAATTTCGATAATGTGATAAAACTTTCAAAATACCGAATATCGACCGGTACTTTTCTATGGGCCAGTATCAAAACGTAGACCTTCATCGATAATTCGCTGTTGGGATATTTCATACCCCTAGCGAAGACTATGTATCATCATTAAGCCATTTAAGTTGGATTAAACGAATGAAACCTTGAAAATACCGCCTTTTCGGTGGGATATTGAAGTCACAACATTCAAAATACCGAAAAATATCGGGAGGTTCCTTTCTATGGGGGCTATATAAAGGCGTGGGCCTATACCGACATATTTAGAGGGGAAAGTTGTACCCCCCATGAAGGCAAAATACCAAATTTCAGCCATTTCGATGGATTATTGTGGCCATAACCTTCAAAATACCGAAAATGGGGAGGTACCGTTCTATGGGGGATATATTAAGGCGTGGACCTGTATCGACACATTTCAGGTGGAACGAAGACTAAATACCAAATTTTAGTAATTTCGGTGGAATATTGAGTCTGAAACCTTCAAAATACCGAATATCCAGAGGTTCCGTTCTATGGAGGCTATATGAAGCCGTGCACCTATACCGACCAATTTTAGGTGCAAAGTTTTATACCCCCAACGAAAACTATATACTAAATTTTGGCCATTTTGGTGCGATAATGAGGCTAAATCCTTCTAAATACCGAAAATCGGCGGTACCGTTCTATGGGGGCTACATTTAAACAATTTCTGTACAATAATGTGACTAAAACATTCAAAATACCGAAATCGGAAGGTACCATTCTATGGGGGCTATATCAAAACGTAGGCAGTCCTATGCCGAAAATGATCTGAAGAAATATTTGATACCCCTACTAAAGACTATATATCAAGTACCAACCAATTCTGTAAAATACCGGTACCGTTCTGTGGGGGCTACATCAAAACATGGGCCTATACTGAAGATTCTCCGAATATGTATTTGATACCCTTACACTTAAAAGTAAATATAAAATTTCCGCCATTTATGTTGAATAATGTGGCTAAATCTTTCAAAATACCGAAATTCGGGCGGTACCTTTCTATGGGGGCTGAAACAAAACGTCGACCTTTGCCGACAATTCGCCTTAGGAATATTTTATGCCCCTAGCAAAGACAAAATATGAAATTTCAGCCATTTATGTTGAATAATGTGGCTAAAATCTTCAAAATGCCGAAAATTGGGCGATACCTTTCTGTGGTACCAATGAAAGGTACCAAACTCGACTGTGGTACTAAAGGAAAAAACGCAAAATTCCTACATATGTAAAATTGATATACAATTAAGGAAGGTGTTTCTTCGACAAAGTCCCGATTTACATTAGGCGAATTTACTTGCGGTAATTTTTCTCGTTCCTTTTTAAACTTGCCTCTTGCGTTTATAAAAGGCAATTCTGTTTCGACAAGTTTTGTTTTCAAATACGAAAAATATAAAAATAATTGTTTGAAAATTGCCGGTACGATAAATTTTTTTCTATTTCCATTCCCCTTAAGTGTCTCTCCTACAGAGACAATGCACAGTGCAGTGTACAGTACTGTATACACTGTATAGTACTTTGAGATTAATCCAACCTTAGCCTAAAAGAATGCAATGTTTTTATTAAATAACAGTATACAATTTCCCAGCAAAAAGTTTGCATTCGCGGATGCAGTTGAATCACTACAAGTGTACAGTACATTTGCCGTTGGAGTACATCTTATCCTATGAATTCACTTATGAATTTTACAAGAGAGCGCGCAGCTAGGATGCACTCTATTATTTTGCTTCCACAGCTTTGGATGTAGTCGTTTGGATTGAATTTAAAGGCAATTTTCGGATTGTGTTTTATATAACTGGATTTAACAAACCCATTGGCTTTCAAATGCCAATTCCTTGGCGTATACGTCAAATAAATCCTCATTTAGAAAAATTTGTGAACAAGGCGAAAAAATTAAATTTGCATTGATATACAAAGTTGATTCTAATCAACAAAGACTAATATTTACGGTGGCTAAACGATAAAATAATTCATTAATTGCTCATTAGTTAGACTTAGTAGCATAATGTGCTAACATTTTCAATATTAAACAATAAATTTGTAATTTGTCGTATGTTTTTGAGACGAATTCAATTTACAACAACTTATTTTTGCGTTTCAAATTCAATCAGATGGGCTAATGCGTCTACCTTGGTAATTGTGCTGTGAACAAAAATCAACTGACTGCCATTTAAATCCTCCAAAGGTATATCTAATGCAATGAGGATTTATGGCTTGTCTAAATGAGCTATAACACAGCAAAAAGCTATAATATGAACAGACTATAACTAGACATACAGGCAACGGAATTGACTGTTGGAGTTCATTGGATTTCGTAAATATAAACGTGCCCCAATTTGTCAAAACCATGAAATAAAAAAGTGTGTGTTTTGGGGTTTATAGTACGTTTATATATAATCGGATTTAACAAACCCGCTGCGTTTTAAATGTCAATTCCATTGGGTATACGTCAAATAAATCCTCATAAATAAGGTTAACCGACGAAACCCCTTTAATATAAAAAGGCTATAATGTAGAATACGTTTAATCCTCATTCTTATATTCATTGTTTGTTTCTTTTTTTTTGTTCTTTTCCAGATGTCTTACAAAGTTGAACCATTGCCAAACTCTCACGCTGAATTGGGTGAAGGTCCCCATTGGGATGTTGACAGGCAAAGTTTGTACTATGTCGATATTCATGTTGGCAAAATCTATCGTTACGATTACAACGAAAACAAGGTGTACAAGGCACAAATTGAAAATGAAACATTGGCCGGTTTTATAATTCCCATTGAAGGCACGACTGATGAATTTGCCGTGGGTGCTGGACGTCGTGTTATTGTTGTCAGCTGGGATGGTGTTTCTCCCGTGGCTAAGGTGAAGAAAACCTTGTTCGAAGTCCAACAGGGTGATGACCGCTTCAACGACAATCGTTTCAATGATGGCAAGTGTGATCCTCAAGGACGTTTGTTTGCCGGTACCATGAAATATGTTGGCGATGAATTTGAACATCGTTATGGTGAATTGTATAAATATGAGAAGGGTGGCAAAGTGGAGGTGGTCAAGAGTGATGTTGGTATCTCCAATGGTTTGGCTTGGAATGAAAAAACCAAGAAATTCTATTACATTGATACCACCGATTATGAGGTTAAGGAATACGATTATGATTTTGCTACCGGAAAAGCCAGTGAGTGTGAATTCAATCCACATTTAATTCGTTTTAAAACTTTTGTGTTTTCTTCTTTTAGCCAATCCCAAGGTTGTTTTCAATTTACGCAAAAATAGCCCCAAGGACCATCTTTTGCCTGATGGCATGACAATTGACACTGATGGCAACATCTATGTTGCCACCTTCAATGGCCACACCATTTACAAGGTGGATCCTAAGTAAGTTGGTGGAAAATTTCGAATGTAAAATTTGTCTAATATTTTCTTATATCTAATTTCAGAACCGGCAACGTTTTGTTGGAAATTAAATTCCCATGCAAGCAAATTACCTCTGCCGCATTTGGTGGACCCAATTTGGATATCCTGTACGTGACCACTTCATCTCGTTTCGGTGAACCAGATCCTGCTGGCACCACCTATAAGGTTACCGGATTGGGCGCCAAGGGTTTGCCCATGGCCAAAATGCAAGTTTAATGAAAGCGTTGTTCCAAAAATATATACATTTTAAGTAATATTTTACATACACACACATACAAATATTATAACAATTTAATATTCTTAAAAATAAGGCGTAAATAATTGTTTTTCATATTGGCAATAAATTACAAGTGTTACGAATTAGAAGAAAATAATAACATGGCCTTTTTATGGGACATGAGATTTATAATCGTTGAATTTCACATCGTTTCTTTATTCACCTGTTACCTAAAACTAACATTGTTTTATACCCTCCATCATTGTTTGGAGGGTATATTGAGTTTGTTTTTCCGTTTGTAACGCACTGAAATACTCATTAAAGTGTACATATCAGGGTAGAATTCTGAGTCGATCTACGCATGTCCGTCCGTCTGTTGTAATCACTCTAGCATCCACAAAAGGAGATAGGACGCTGAAATTTTGGGAAAATGCGACTTGTGTTTGTTGGCAGGTCAAGTTCGATGATGTGCTATATCGGCCCACGTTTTGGTATAGCCCCCATATAACGGTACCACCCTATTTCAGGTATTTTGACGTTTATAGTTACATTTTTAGGCCGAATTAGCTATAATTTGACATTTATGGACACAGGTCCATGTTTTAGTATAAACCCAATATTTTATTTATTTATTTATTTAGTGAATGCCTACACAACAAGACATACATCTTATAATTACAGTGCAGGTTTATAAATATAAATATAAAAAAATATCCATTTTAAAACAATTTGTTTGATTAAAAAATATATAATCGTACCTCCCAATTTTCGGTATTTTGAGAATTTTAGCTACAATTCTTAACCGAACTAGCTGTAATTTGACATTTAAAGTTCTCTGTGGTCACGAAAGTTCTCCACCAAAAAATCGTCAACATAGGACCATGTATTGATATAGCTTCCATATAATGGTACCTCCCAATTTTCGGTATTTTGAGAATTTTAGTTACAATTCTTAACCGAATTAGCTGTAATTTGACATTTAAAGTTCTCTGTGGTCACGAAAGTTCTCCACCAAAAATTGTCAACAGGTCTATGTTTTGGTATAGCCACCATATAACCGTATATCCCGCTTTTCGGTATTTTGAGGACTTTAGCTACAATTTTAAAAGGAACTAGCTGTAATTTGACATTTGAGGTTCTCTGTGGTCACGAAACTTCTCCACCAAAAAATCGCCAACATAGGTATTGATATAGCTCCCATATAACGGTATCTCCCGATTTTCTGTATTTTTACTTTGACATTTGAAGTTCTCAGTGGCCACGAAAGTTCTCCACCAAAAATCGTCAACATAGGACCATGTTTTGGCATAGCCCCTATATAACGGTACTTACCGAATTTCAGTATTTTGAGGATTTTAGCTAAAATTTTAAACCGAACTAGCTGTAATTTGACATTTCAGGTTCTCAGTAGTCACGAAGGTTTTCCACCAAAAATCTTCAACATAGGTCCATGTTTTGTTTTAGTCCATGTTTGTTTATGTAACGGTACCTCCCGATTTTCAGTATTTTGACGATTTTAGCTACACTTTTTAACCGAACTAGCTGTAATTTGACATTTGAGGATCTCTCTAGTCGCGAAACATCTCCACCAAAAATCGTCATGATATAACTCCCATATAACAGTACCTCCCAATTTTCGGTATTTTGTGGATTTTTGCTAAAATTTTAAACCGAACTATCTGTAATTTAACATTTGAGGTTCTCAGTGGTCACGAAACTTTTTCACTAAAAATCGTCAACATAGGTCCATGTTTTAGTATAGCCCCCATATACCGGTACCTTTCACCTGGTTGAAAACTTTCATAGATTAGATATTTTCGGCATGTGTGGTATCCATGGTAAAACAATTTTTGCACCTAAAATTGCGGACAAGAAGCGAAACTAATTATTCCATTTTACTTGTTTTATGTTTGGATTTTTAGGGCGAATGTTATTATTTTCGATATTTATAGCCTCAGCCTTTAGGCTATCGAGGGTATATCCACTCCCTCTGCCTGGTGAACACGACAGCGAAATCGGCCTGTAATATTCACTTTTGCTGGCATCCTTGCCTCGCTTTAGTAACGGGACCACCCCGCCCATTTTCCAGACTTCGGGAACAATGAGGGTGGCTAGCAAGAGGTTGAGAACTTTAGTGAGATACTCCATCCCGGCTCATCCAGCTGTTTCATCATTACCATGGAAATTCTATCAGAGCCCAACGCTTTGAATGATTTAGCGTTCCTGATGACATTCGAAAAATTATCCATTGTAAATTGTGGTGGTTCATCCTTGACAGAAAGAAAACTGATGCGACGTAGTAGTCTTCTTTTCGACATGTAGTAGTAGTCTTCTTTTCGACATGTTCGACGACAAACTGTCTATTAAAATAACTTGCGCACCGACCAACCTGTTAACTTCCCTGACTCTGAGATCACCGAGGTTGGCACGGCGGATATCATCGCGCTCATTTGCTAATCTCATAGCCTCTGATGGTAAGTTTGGTCTCACTTCGGGTATTCGACCAGCAGGTATATGGCGTGCTGTTGCCACAGTGATTTCGTGTCGGAACGTCCTTTCTGCTACCAGAACATTAGAAGGGTTGGGCATATCTCTGAAGCGGTGGTTGTTGCAATCTCTGAAGCTAGGTCAACAAGCTTTCTCATGATTGATGAAAGTGCGGCGTTCAGAGGTGATGAAATCGGGTGGTCTGCTGATGGACACAATTATGGGGGGATTGGCAGGGATTGAAACAGCAACGGCTGATGTTAAGTGCTGCATGTGCGGGTGTTTTTATGGGGACTGCGGGGGCGTCATGTATTCAGATGACGACGACGCACTGGGGACTGTGTTCACGCATCAACATAGTCCCTCGCATAGACGAGTGCAAAACATGCCCTGAGATGCAGCCACTCCCGGCGTATATTGCATCCCATAGAAGGTTGAGTATGGTGGATGTGGATGAGACAAACTGAGCAAATCCTGGGGTTTCCTCCGTCCCGGCACGAACCAAGAGAATCAACAAAGTTTATTTTTTAGTTTCCTAATTACTGCTTGTCAGTTCTTCTAAAGAACGCGGCGGGGTGAAGGTCGTGCTATTCTTCCCTTAACGAGGGAAATCAGTTTGTGATATGACCAGTCTGTTGTAGAGTGATACGATCACCCACCTACGAAACCTTGGACAAAAAAACTGACTAAGCCGATGTTCACCTAAAAAACAACAAATGAGAAAAGGAACAAATGAAATAAAAGTGTACGGTGGAGGGCCTAAAAAACCCGGTACCGGCGGAGACCAGTGACTTGCCTTCGAGATACACCTCGTCGTCATCTGTGTGCTACTGCCACAAGCAAACAGCCTAAAGGAAAAAGGGAGGAGGAGAAGGTAAAGAGATAAAGATATTTTACTTGAGACTGGGGGAAATCCTGACTCCGACAATAATAGCGAAACGAACACCACCGCTGTGAAAACCCCAATAAAGAGAATGTCCTCAAGATGATAGACCAAGTGAACGCAAAACTAACAACGAAAAGATGCAGTAGTCAGGGGCGCAAAATGATCCAAAGAATGTCAACAATACTCCCTTCACTTCCTCGGAAACGGCGAAGAGGATAAGATCTCCGATGAACAGCAAACCGCTAAACTCTGTGCGAAAAAAGCAGAGACACTGTCCCAAGTATCCATTGGAAGAGGGCGGCGACAAGGTGAGCTGGAACATGAACGGGGTGAGCACGACCGTAGAATCTTTAGGAAAGAAGTCTAGGACCTTCCAGAAGAGAAAGATGGCCGTGGTGACCGGATAGTAGCTACCATCTACTTATGCCAAGGTAGCAAAAGGCACTACAAGGGCAAGCGGTGCGATGCCTGTGATCGACAGTAGTAGAGTGTCCGACAGGCTACACAAAAATCAACAGGAGACTGCCGCAAAAATGGTCAACAACAAAATATTGGAACACATCCTTCAAGGACATGGGCCAATAAATATAGCCGGAAGTGAGCTTAAGGGGACCCCTTAATGTGCCATTTGGGCTCGTATGCGAATCCGGCCGCTATCGGGGAGATAGTCAGCAGTATAGCAACTCCTTGGAAATATGGCAAATAGAAGCTGGTGCGAAAGGACGAAATGACTCACCTGACCAACGCGGCGGTTACGTCAACGGATTTGACTGCAAACTCGAGACGGAGCTCATGCTCGAGGTCTTTGGTAAACAACCCGAGACCTTGCTAGTGAATAGATGGGAATCTTTCACAGGAAGAAGAAAGAGGATGGGACTCTATCCGGTTGATCCAAGAAAAAGGGCAGGGCGTACTAGATTTCCAACGCGGTCAGCTTCAAAAATGGAAGGGTAAGGATCGCAGAGGAGGAGGATGTCTGACAAAACAGCCAGGATGTTAAACCACCAAGCAACACACAAAAAGGAGTCGAGACCATCAACGACTATCAAATTACTCGCTTACTGGAGGACTTCGATGTGATAATGAAGCTAAAACCTTCATAATACCGAAAATCGGGTGGTACCGTTCTATGGGGGCTATATCAAAACGTGGACCGATATAGTCCATTTGCAATACCAAACATTCTAGGAGTAATAGAAACTTTTATACCCAATTACAAAGCTCTATCTTAAAAATTGCGAGTTGTATCTTGATTTCAATAGACGGACCGACGTACACGGTTATATAGAATAGAATATTACCCTGATCAAGAATATACATAAATACTTTATTGGGTCTCCGATGAATATTTTGGAATGACAAATTTAATTATACCCTCCGTATTATTGTGGAAGGTATAAAAATTAGCTAGACCACCTGAAGCAATGCAAAAGTATTAAGTAAATTGTGGGCAACTCTTAAATCACTCTCGAATACGGGAAAGAAGGATGCTGGAACGGCTGTTACTTTCAACAACGTGGCAGTAACTGATCCGAGGAGATGAGCGTGTTATTTTAACTGGCAGTTTTTAAAGCACAATGTGAGGTGTGTGCTACGCCGTATAAGAAGAGCCGAGGAGGTACCGCCGAGGAGGTACAACCACAATTTACGACGGGCGATATTGCAGACTTCATCCCAAACGCGAAATCATCCAAAGCTCTGGGCCCACATGGAATATCGAAGGTAATCCGCTACAGATGCCAGGCAAGGATGCCAGCAGAGGAGAATCCTACAGGCCGATCTTTCAGTCTTGTCGCCAGTAGCAAAGATTCCAGTTGCCCAACATCAACATGGAATCTGGAAAATGTATAGTACAACAACTGCATTACACATTACATATAAGTAGATGACTCAACCAGAACATACCAAGCTGTTCGAGGATATAGAGAAGACCACTCTCGAGACGTGTATGAAAAGTTGGATAGTCTGCTATATGTGGGCACACCAGTCGTTTGCAGATATCGTGGATCCTATCGTCGATGACAAAACAAAACAACTCGCCAAATTTGTTTTTTTTTCAATCTCTCTCAGAAGAAACCATAATTTTTGGAATTATGAATAGCATTCATAACATGGAGGAATTTGAATCTTGACAAGACTTTATGAACACTATTCCTAAAATGCAGTAACTTTTTTTCTGTACATAATACCCTAGACAGACGGCAGCGGTAATTTGCATTAAAATCGGCATTTAATTTTAACCCGACAGACTACAGTTTCTGCATTTACGAAACAGCTGATTGCTTGTAAACAGCTGTTTTTGTTGTTGTTTGCAATGCAAATTGTGTCTCAGAGCATGAATATGCTCTCTATCTCTCTCTTACAGGAATATGGGCGCTCTTTTACAGTATTGCCATATTGAAATAATTAAATTCAGTTGGATTTTGTGCATTAAGAATGTTTCATAAATGCAGAAGCTATCGTCTGTCAGGGTGAAATATTAATTCAAATTATGAAATTTTTAATGCAAATTAACTCTGCCGTCTGTCTAGGGTATAATACACGAATTAATTAAATTTTATTCAGCGCCATACAAAATAAAATTTAACAATTCGTGCGAAAATAATAAAAAATGTTTAAAAAAATTTAACTCATTTCGGTGCGATAATGTGGCTGAAACCTTCAAAATACCGAAAATCTAGAGGTTCCGCTCTACGGAGACTATATAAAAAAGTGGATATATAGCAAAATTTCGGGGGGAAAGTTCAGCACTCCCAACGAAGAATAAATTCGAAATTTTAGCCATTTCGGTGTGATAATAGGGCTAATACCTTGAAAATGCCTAAAATTGGGTTTTACCCTTCTATGGGTGTTATGTCAAAATGTGGGCCTATAGCGACAAATTTCTGGGGGAAAGTATAGCGCTCCCAACGTAGACTAACTACGAAATGTAAGCCAATTCCATGTGATAATTAAGCTAAAACCTTGAAAATACAGGGAGTGAAAATCGGGAGTTACTGACAAATTTGTGGGAGGAAGTTTTTTACCTCCAAATAAGATTAAACTCCAAATTTCAGTCATATCTGTGTTATAATGAGCCTAAACCCTTGCAAATACCGAAAATTGGTAGATACCCTTCTTTGGGGCTAATCAAAAGGCGGACCTGTACTGACAAATTTGTGGGAAAAAGGTTTTGTAGCTCCAACGAAGATTAAATACCAAATTTCAGCCATGTCAGTGTGATAATGATGCTAAACCATTACCCTAAATCGGAACCTTTAGCTTAGCGTTCCCAACGAAGACGATATACGGAATTTTAGCCATTTCGGTGTGATAATAGGCTAAACCATTGCTTATACCAAACATATGTTAGGTTTGGGACTGTTTTAAACACATATTTGTTTGCTTGAGAACTCATCTCTTGGAAAACGATATGAAGTTATCTAAGGCTATCGGTTGGGCAAGAGTGACTACGAAATTTTGGTCGCATTATTTATTTTGTGATTAATTATTTTGTGAATGTAAAGGTAGTTCTGTACATTTTTAGCACTGCATGCTGATATTGGAGAAATAGGCAATGTCTCAAGAGACTTCACAACTGGCATCCTTACATATCATTCGCTTCGGAAGCCGGGCATTCGGAACAAATAGGATCACTGGACAACACGATAAAAACTTTAACCCCAAAAAGGAACGATTATTTTTACAACTAGGATCTGTGAAACTCTACATGCGAAGTCACCGGGCCTTTACCGAGAAGGTGGAATTTACAAGTGGACTTAAGGAATGGTTCTTATAATGATCATAATGCGACAAATACAACATATTTGTAAATATTTTATTGACTTTCAATAGAATAGAAGAATTAATCATTGGAGTTGCATACCTAAAGGTATCGGACTTCAGAATCCTGGTCATTCGATTCCAAGCAGGGTGTCACCGTGGTGCAATGGTAAGCACTTCCTCCTTGCAATCTGTATACACGGGTTCGATTAGAGGGCCGGGCAAAAACATCATAATTTCCAACGCTGACAAAATACCCCTCAGCGTAAATGTAGGCGACATTTCCTGAATATTCCAGCCATGTAAAACTTCTCTAAATGTGGTGTCGTAAGATGCAGCGTTCGCACCCGGGGATAAAAAGTAGTTCCTATATCTTACTTAGTTAGTTGGCCCATTACAGAACATTTGTTCCATAGACCGAACTAAGAAAAGATCTCCATTCCTCTCTGTTTTTCGCTTGACTTTTTGGAATACCGCGCCTTTCCATTTCTTCATCCACTTGTGTGCTCCATCGAAGCTTAGGCCTGCCGATTCTGCGTGCACCGCCTTTTTAGCGGGTTCATCATCGCTCATTCTCATGATATGGCCTAGCCAACGCAATCGTTGCATCTCGATACGTTTAACTATATGCATGTCTTTGTATAGCTTATATAGCTCGTGGTTCATACGACGTCGATATTCACCGTCAACGCAAATCGGCCCGTAGATCTTTCGAAGAATTTTCCTCTCAAACACACCAAGCACTGCCTTATCTGCTTGCGCAAGTACCCATGCTTCGGAGCCATACATTAGCACGGGTAGTATCAGCGTTTTGTATAGTGTTATTTTTGTTTGACGAGATGTGGCTTTGTTTTTAAATTGCTTACTTAATCCATAGTAGCATCTGTTGGCCAATACAATTCTTCTTCTTATTTCACAACTGATGTTGTTTGTTGTGTTTATGGCAGTGCCGAGGTAGTCTTTAACTACCTCAAAATTATAGGTACCAACTTCTACGGTTGGTCCGAGCTCTATGGACGCTTTGCGCGTCGACACCATCAATTTGGTCTTTTCGCCGTTTACCGCCAGACCCACTTTCGCAGATTCTGCTTCGACCTTCCTAAAGGTATCAGTTACTTCCTTTACTGATCGTCCCATGATGTATATGTCATCAGCATAGGCAAGTAACATGTGGCTATTGGTGTAAATTGTGCCATTTCTTTTGACATTTGCATCTCGTATTACCTTTTCCAGCAAAATGTTGAATAGGTCACACGAAAGGCTGTCTCCTTGTCTGAAACCTCTTTTGGTACAAAATTCTTCGGAGAGGTTCTTTCCAATTTTAACTGAGGACCTAGTATCAGTTAGAGTCATCTTACAAAGCCGGATGAGCTTTGCGGGAATACCAAATTCAGACATTGCATGGAATACCTTTGATCGGAGGGGACTGTCGAATGCTGCTTTATAATCGACAAAAAGGTGAAATGTGTCGATCTGCATCTCTTGGGTCTTCTCTAGGATTTGCCGCAGGGTAAATATCTGGTCAATGGTGGACTTGCCAGGTCTAAAGCCACATTGGTATGGTCCAATTATCTCGTTGACCATAGGCTTTATTCGTTCGCACAGTATCCCTGACACTATCTTATAGGCAATAGGGAGTAGACTTATGCCCCTATAGTTGGAGCATACAGTCTTATCTCCTTTCTTGTGGACGGGACATAGGATGCTCAGGTTCCAATCGTCGGGTACGCGTTCTTCCTTTCAGATGGTGCTAACTAGCTGATGCATACACCTTATCAGCGCGTCGGCTCCGGTTTTAAACAGCTCGGCTGGTAAGCCATCGGCTCCTGCTGCTTTATTATTCTTCAGCCGGTTGATTGCTGTTTTTACCTCATCTTGGCCGGGTGGTATACATTCTATACCATCTTCTGGGATTGGATCTGCGGTATCATCGTCTTCGCCACTATTGGATACCAACAGATTGGAGAAGTGTTCCTTCCATATCCTGAGCACGCTATCTGTATCTGTTACCAGATTACCTTGCTGGTCTCTACAGGAGGATGTGCCTGTACCAAAGCCATCTGTTTGATGTTTCACTCTTTGGTAGAATTTTCGGACTTCATTCTGGCTCCTGTACATCTCGATTTTTTCACACTCCCGCTTTTCCATTTCTCTCTTTTTTTTGCGGAAAAGACGTTTCTCTTCTCTCCTTTTCTCCCGATATCTCTCTCGTGCGCTACGCGTTGCTACTGATTGTAAAGTAGCTCTATATGCCGCATTTTTATCATCGGTAGCAGCACGACACTCCTGGTCATACCATGAATTCCTTTGTGGAGGTCTCTGGAATCCAAGTATGGATTTTGCGGCTGTTTGCATGGAGTGGGCAATATTTTGCCATTGTGTTGTTATGTTATCGGGACAAGGAGTGCTCGCGTTAAGCAATTGGGCTAGTTGAGTGGAATATGCTGTGGCTATCTGTTGTGTTTGCAGCCTATCGATGTCCAACTTCCGCGTTGTGTCTGTTCGTGCTTTATTTGCAACGTTTAGACGGGTACGTACCTTTGCTGCAACAAGATAGTGGTCCGAATCAATGTTTGCGCCTCGGAACGATCGTACATCCAACACGCTGGATGAATGTCTTCCATCTATCACAACATGATCAATTTGATTACTTGTTCTTTGATCTGGGACAGCCAGGTGCCCTTATGAATATCGAGATGATTAAATCTGGTACTGCTAACTACCATGTTTTTTTTGCAGCTGCAAAGTCTATCAGCCTCATACCATTGTCAGATGTTTCACTGTGGAGACTGAATTTCCCGACTGTTGGGCCAAAGATATTCTCCTTTCCAATTTTGGCATTAAAATCGCCTAGAATGATTTTAATGTCATGGGCAGGGCAACGGTCATATGTTTCTTCTAAGCGCTCGTAAAATATATCTTTGGTCTGTTCGTCCTTTTCTTCAGTGGGAGCATGAGCACAAATAAAGCTAATATTAATCGACATGCACTCATTGATATGAGAGTAAGTCTCCCTTGTTCCTTCGGGGATGTGTATGTAAATGTATAAGTAGTCTGACTTATAAATACATATCAACAAATATAAATTTGCATGCAAGAATGAACATATTCTTCCGATGCATGTTGCAACATATTAGTTTCCGCATACCGCATCCGCAGATTTGCCATCTGCAGTTACATTATTTTGATTTACATTTCAACAAAGTTTTGATATACAGCTGCGGGAAAAATAATAGCACCGTGGCCTATATTCGTATTTCTAGTCTATTTTCTCTACTATTACCTTATTGAATGAAGCGGTTCAGTGCATTTAGGAAAAGTGCACTCTGCGTAATTTTAAATTAAAGAAATGTCGAATAAATTAACTTAAATTTTATAAAAGTTATAAGCAAAATGCCTAAAATACTAAATTTTTTGCCGGTAAAAATAATAGCACTATTTCTTAAATCAGGGTCTTTGATTAATGTATTGGTGTAAATATTGATTGATTTCATATAAAACGTTAATAAATGGATACTAGACATTCCAATATTAAATGTAATATAATTTATTAACAATAACAATATTAAATCGAGAACAAACCGAGACTCCATGTCCTAACATAGTTTTTTTGAAGATATTTTCCAAAAATGTTGTGAAAAATACTAGACCATTTGTTTTGTTTATCGTATTTTAATCGGATCTATAATTCCAGATCATTTTCTGTTGCCCTATGTCATAAAAACTGAATAGGACACACCATTACCTTAACTTAATAGTCCTTGAATCATTTCGCAGCTCACAATGTCTCGCATTTATCGACATTATCCTGCGTCTCATTGTCCTGAAATTTAATAAAAAGCACGCTTTCTATTCCCTGTTGAATTATAATTTCTATTTTGTGTGAATTTTACAACAATAGTTACATTCAAAGACGTTTTATACTTCAGTTTTACATGCATACCAAAATGGGTATGTGTAATCTGACTGATACCCCAAATCCTCCAAGCCTGGATTTTTTTAAAAGTGAGAAATAAGTTATAACCAGAATTTATGGGTCTTCCGCCGTCGTTATGAGAACCTACTCTGAACTATAAAATAATTTTTACGCCCCATTCCCGAAGATATTATTTAGTTAATTCGTAGGCAGGATTACTTGACATTTTATAAAAGTTATTATTTTCGTTGTACGATGCAGTAAAGATAAGATTGGACGCTTTCATGGAACGTATGGGTGCAAATACGTTCTATGGACTGTTCCCTAAAATTGTCCATGCAAAACTTTATTTCCATGTCCTTATTGGAGCAAGATAGCTGATCTTAAACATATCTCCCCTCGCCTTTCCAAATAATAGTTTCAATTATTTTATTTTTTTTAGGGTTTTCGACATGTGCTTAAAGCTTTTTTGTTGAATTTGGGGATAAGGGTATCCCTCATCGGATTAAAAAAGGATATGCTCATATTTAGTGTATTATTTGACTTCATAAACCATCCTTTTTTAAACATGCCTTACTTAAAAGGTGCCGTGGTTTGTTAGGCAAATCTTAACATTTTTTGTCAATTTTTTCCCTGTTTAAAATTAATTTTTTATAATGTTTTATCAATACAAGCTTGTAAAGAAAAAAGTTTTACTGATAAACCCTTCAAAGCGCTAGTTAACTAATGGAAACTAAGATCGGTGCTATTATTTTTACCGCAGAAATTTCGAGTTACCTGAACTAATTATCTTATAAAATTACATCAGGTAGTAATATACAGGAAATATTATTTTCCTCAAAGAGTATACCCTCACTACGAAGTTTCAACGACGTGTCAACAAAATAATTTTAATAATATGAGAAATATAACAATATTATTGGAAATATGCATAGCGGTGCTATTATTTTTACCGGCACTGTAGTTATGACAATTATCCGCTCCCCTAAAGAATGCAAGTAAATCAAAGAGGAAGTTTTATATTATTTAATTTCACGCATAATCGTAAACGACAGACTTCCCCTCTCACCAAAATACCATTCATTAACAATCATTCATAAATATTTGCGAGGGGAAAACAATATGCACGCACACATAAACTGAGGTTACATCGTTACTTGCATTGCATTTCAGAATTCAGTTGGAGCGTTTTTGTTCACGTGAACAGACATCTAATTTTAATTTTCGGGAGTGATTTTTTCTTTGCAAATTAGTGAAATGACAAATCCTGAATCAGACATACCTTTACAGCCCATCGGGCAAAATCCTTCGGAGGTAGTAAATGTACCACCTACTGAAGAAGCACCCATATCGGCACGAGACGTAAGTATATCGGTCCACAATGTGGACTAAACTGGAAGGATATCCAGTTTTTAGTTTTTTTTTCGTCGATAACATCCATTTTTTAATAATTATGCAAGTTCAGAAAATGAAGGCCAGAGCCTATCGTGGCTGCCCGCCGGTTTTGGAAAAGCGGCAATTAATGGTTTTGTAGGCCTACGTTGGGATGCCAAACCATGTAAAATATAAATGGCAACGCACAGTGTGTAGTACCTCAGGGGTTGTGTGGAAATCTACACGGGGTGGGGAAAACTTGTATTTTTGAGGCATTCACGTGACCAGCACAAAAACCTGAAGATTCTGAGCTCCACTTACATCATTGTAATTTACATTGGGAATTTCTATATCCTGATTGCGTAAAATTCTCTATTATGATAGTTCTTTATCACGAAAACGACATTTTATAACTTGCAAGGAAATGAAAGGAAAAATTTACCCACAAACCAAAGAAATAGAAGGTGGAAACAGATGGAAATACTTGAGACCGGACGAATTTATGACTTAATCAACTTAACCAATTTTAATCTCATTGGGCGGTCGAATATTGTATATGGGACGGGTACGAAACATACCTACATACATCGAATTCTGAGTGTAGATCGACATTTTAATATAGCCTTTATAAAAGAGATTCCACCCGATCTTCGGCTTCAGCTTTTTGCTACATTACGCATTTCTGATTCAATTAATGCCCAAGGATTGTATCGGACCATATCACAAGGCAATTCAATGCCTTTTGTATGCAATTTGCGCCAGGAATTCCGCGGAATATATTAACTTCCTGAGACATTTGAAGAAAAACGTGTATTAATCGACGTCCAGGAAGGAATGTTTTGCTCAATAACAACTCCAAAGGTTTCTAGGATCTCAAGATTTGCAATCTGAAACTAATTTTGTGCTTTTTATAAAGTACAATACCTAAAAACGCAAAGAATTAAGCAAGGGTCAGATTTAATGAGCTATACAAGAAGTCCGACCTTAAATAACGGCATTAAACCCCCAAAAATTATTTTTTTTTTCTCTAAAATATATCTCAGGCACCCAGAGACATTCGCCAAAGCTAAAAAATGTATAAATTTTGCTACTAATTCCATAAATTTTGCGATAATACTCGTATTTCCTTGGGGTGTATGTATACTTTTCTGTGTTGTGAAAATTTAATTTCTTTAATAGTATTAATATACGTATTAGATTCAAATAAATTTGTGTAATTATGGTTATTTTGTCACCAGGGAGCCACACAGTGCAATTGTTGCTGTAAAAAAACCCAACGATTTAACCGAAACTGCATTTTTTATGTATTCTTTTATGTGTCACTGTATATTATTGATCAGTCGATATAACCATGTCCGTCTGTCCCTCCGTCCGTCTGTTGAAATCAAGATACAGTTGGCAACTTTTAAGATAGAGCTTGGTAATTTGGTGCAGAAGTTTCTATTACTCCTAGGATATTTGGTATTGCAAATGGACTATATCGGTCCACGTTTTGCTATAGCCCCCATAGAACGTTACCTCCCGGTTTTCAGTATTTTGAAGGTTTAAGCCTCATTATCACACCGAAATGGCTGAAATTTGCTACTTAGTCGTCGTTGGGCGTATACAACTTTCACCCAGAAATTTGTCGGTATAGGTCTTCGCCTTCGTATAGCCACCGTACACCGTACCTCCCCATTTTCGGTGTTTTGAAGGTTGTGGCCTCAATATTCCTCAGAAATGGCTTAAATTTGATATTTGCTCTTCATGAGGGGTATTAAACGTTCCATATGAAATTTGTCGGTACAGGTCCTCGCCTTCATATAGCCTCCATAGAACCGTACCACCCTATTTACGGTATTTTGAAGGTTGTGGCATAAGTATTCCACCGAAATAGCTGAAATTTGGTATTTGGTCTTAATGTGGGGTATTAAACGTTCCATATGAAATTTGTCGGTACAGGTATACGACTTCATATAGCCACCATAGAACGGTACCACCTTATTTTCGGTATTTTGAAGGTTTTAGCCTCATTACACACGGCTGAAATTTGAGACTTAGTCTTCGTTGGGGGTATAAAACCTCTTGATTCCGCCAGAAATTTCTAGATATAGATCGACGTTTTGATATAGCCCCCATGGAATTTCGAATTTCCGAATTTTGACGGTTATTCACAGTGTTTTCCGAACTTGCTGAAATTTGGTATTTAGTCTTCATCATAAACGAAAGGAAACTAATTGTTTAATTTTACGTCAGTACAACTCGTGGTTGATGGTATAACAAGTTCGGCCTGGCCGTTCTTACTTGTTTTTATACCCTACACCACCCTGTGGTAAGGGTATTATGTGTTAGTGCATTTGTATGTAACATGCCTAAGGAAAAGAGATAGACCCGTAGTTCCTTCTAGGGATATGCATATAATCCACTATGCCACATTATATCGAAATCGGTTCATATTTGGATGAAGCTCCCATATATATTTTCGGCCGATTTGAAGTATTTGATGCACCAAACACGCTGTATCTGTCCAATTTTGATGAAATTTGGAATGTGTTACAGAATTAGGTCTATAGATAAATGTGCCAAATTATATCAAAATCGGTTCAGATTTGGATATAGCTCCCATATATATTTTTTTGGCCGATTTTTAGTATTTGGTGCACGAAACACGTTTTGTATGTCCGATCTCAATGAAATATGGAATGTGTGGTGGAATTTGGTCTAGAAATAAGATTGTCAAATTTTTTCAAAATCGGTTTGGATTTGGATATAGCTCCCATATATATTTTCTCCCGATTTAAGGTATTTGATGCACCAAAGACGCTATGTATGTCTAATTTTGATGGAATTTAGAATGTGTGACGGTGTTTGGTCTAGAAATATATATGCCAAATTATATCGTAATCTGTTCATATTTGGATTTAGCTCCCGTATATGTATATTTTACCTATTCGCAGTGGTGTGGGGTATCATATAGTCTGCCCCGCCCGACTTTGATCCTTTCCTTACTGTTTTTTTTATCCAAAACCCTTTATATATGAAATTTTATGGCGATCGGTTAACGTTAACCCGTGGCACCGTGCGATCTTTGCTTCCATAGTAATTTGCATGAGACCAATGGTGAATTTTCACGAAAATGCTCCAAAGGCCGCATTTATGGTCCAATTGATGAAAAAACTTTACCAGTTCATTGTAAATAAATATTTTTTGAGCCGCCCTAATACACATATTCTATATTTTGACATAGCATCATATAACGCCGATAGTCTATCTGTATTGTGAATACGATAACTCTCGAACGGATCAACCGTTTTGGCCCAAAAATTTCGATCTCGAAAGATTTTGATCAAACTTAGATTATGTTCGAAGATGGGACAATTGGCTCCTAATCACCCCAAATCTTAATAAATTCTACGGTGACTAACTAAATTAACTGGTTGGCACAATAACTACACTGCTAAAAGAAATTTTTAAAACATTTTGCAGTTCTTCTGATGACGAAAATACCATAGTTTTTTTTGGTCACTTCGTTTTTTGATTTTATAACGGTAAATGTATTAAAAACAGATCGGTGTAGATTCACGTTTTCATTTCTCCCCCACAAAGGTTCAAATTTTTTTGCAAAAATTATGCTCACCATAATCCGATTTGTTCCATACTTGCCACATCGTAATATTTCTATCAGACATAAATCAAGTTCGAATATGGACTATATCGCTCCACTACTTCGAGTACCTTCCACACAAAACTTTGGAAAAGTGAAATTTAAGACCTCCTCTCGAACCGTTTTAATTTTTTTTTTTTGCAACAACTTGAATTCTGGGGGCACATCCATACTTCCTGAGAAAACGGCACGAAAGCTATAAAAACCCTACGGGACCATGTGTATTAGCCGATTTGGTCTAAAATTTGGTATTCGTAATATTTTCTCTAAACTTATCTAAGTTCGAAGATGTGTCATATTGATCCACTCCTTCCGGTTTCTGTCCAACAAAAGTTTAAAAATTTTCGCTAAAATTGTGCGCATGATACTTTGCACATCGTAATATTTCTTCGAGACATAGATCAAGTTCGAATATGGACTATATATGTCAACTCCCTCGGGTACCTCCCACACAAAATTTTCGGAAAAGTGCAATTTAAGAGCTGCTCTCGAATCCCCTTGATTTTTGTTTTGTAACAAATTGTATTGGCTGCCCCCATTACGATGGTACAAGTTTTTTACTTCCTGAGAAAATAGCCCGAAAGCTGTAAAAACCCCTATGGCACCATGTGTAGTATTGAATAACTACTTAGTGTCGGTCTTCTGCTTAGGGTACCTTCCAACAAAAATCCTTTAAAAATTTAGAATTTAGTACTTTTCGTATACATAAGTACGAATTTCCAAAACCTCCTGGTATTCAACTGGTATCTTAATATCGAATTTCACGATTTCAACTCTACCCCTTTACACAATAATATTTTGAACCAAATTCTGTGTCATTTAGTACTTTTTCGTACACTTACGGTACACATCCACATCCATACCTCAATCCTACACACCCACAGCGACGATAATACCAAATTTTCGAATTCCACCTCTATTCATATACCAAATTTAGTACCATTTAGTACTAAAGCACGAATTTCAATAATTATCTCAAACCTCCACCCCAACAGCAATCTAAATTCTATATTTTTTTGAGGTGAAAATCGCAATGGTCAAACTTCTTTTAATTTTTTTTTCTCGGATTTTGGTCTTCAGATATCAAACCGATCAAAATTGAAACCAACTACAAAAATGTAACTTAGATGTCAATAAACAACTTTCTAGAGCATTCGAACTCTGTAGAAACTGCTCTTAAAGGTCAAAATAGCAAAACAAATTACACACCAAAAGCGACTATAATACCAAATTTTCGAATCCTACCTATATTCATATACCAAATTTAGTGCATACCATTTAGTACTTTTCGTTCGAAAGTACGAATGTCAATAATTATCTCAACTCTCCACTCCCACAGCAATCGAAATTGTATATTTAAGGATTTTAGCTATGCGTTCACTATTCGTACACTTATAGGTATAGGTGTTCAAATCTCCATCTGTGACCCTCATTCCAAATTTCTGAATTTTAGCACTTCCTGCGTGCATCATACAAAGGGTATTTAGTAAGGTACTAAATTACTTTTCGTACCCTTCTAGTTCGTACCCCTTAGTTCTATATACGAACAACAACCCAAATTTCAACCATCTAACTTTAACCGTTTCGCCTGGGCGATGATCTGTCGGTCACCCACTCACTTATCACTAAGCTCTTTTATTTATTAAGATTTTCATAAAGGTTCCATATATTTCTGCCGCCTGATTTTATAGTTTATGTCCCTATTTTCCAACAGATTTTCTTTAGTGATTCGGTTAGGGGATAGACATCCTTATATCAACACATTTTTGAAATCGATTCAAGTTTTGTTGCGCCCCATGTATTTATATACAGTACAATTAAGATTACTAATTTCTGGGCAAAATTTTGTTGACTTTTTCCTTAATCTCCGAAAATATTAATTGCTTTGTTAATGTCATTCTGATTTTCGATTTTTATAGCAAACTGAGACCACAGTGTATAACAATAGTATAGTAGACCACTAACGAAGACCCTACAGTATTATATATACATAAATTAACTCATATAGAAATTTTTGAATGATTACTGTGTTCATTCAATAACAATAATAAGTCTGTCTGGTTACTTTCCCAGCAAGAATTGTCCAGCAAGAACTTTCTCAGAGAGTAATGGGGTTTTATTCTCTTTTGCTAGAAAATTGTAAAAAGTAAACAGACACCTTCCCAGCAAAAACCAGCAAGCAAATAGCTGACTTGCCAAAACAACAATTTGTCCGCCAATAAAGGAAGCAAACACGTTGTATTTTATTAAGAATAAAAAAGAAAATGAAACAAAAATTTATTTTTCCACTTTACAAATTTGTTCTCCATAAAACAATACAATTAGACTGTTATTTCCACAATAAAATTGTTTTTAATTTTCACAAACATAAATCAACATAAAATTAAAAACAGATGATTGACTGTTTTCAGAAAGAAGAAGAATTGCTAGTACTTGCTAGAGCAAGAATTTGTAAACTCTCAGAGAAAGAACTGCCAAAATGTCTCTCTCGAATCGCTCTCTTTTGCTGGTTTTTTGTGTTAGCAGACGATTTCCAGCAACCAGACAGACCTAATACTGAAACATACCTCATATGTTTAAAAATAACGTCTGCATCACAAGAACGTTGGGCAATCAAGAGTCGAAACAAAAAGGTATGGCAGACACTTATGACAGACTTATTAAATATAAATATGTATTCAAAACTCACAGGCAGTTAACGTAGATAATGAATTCGATAATTTTTCTGAGTGGAATTGTGAGCCTCTATATTTACAAACACTAACAGATGTCTTTTTTATTCCAAAAATATGTTATTTTGTTTTTTTTTTTATTTGAACATAAACTGAGTAAATATTTTGTTACCAAAGAAAATCTGTCCAAAAATATTCCATGATATTTCGTGTTCACTATTTGCCCCAATGACGTATGAAGTAGATTTCCATTTCAATACAAATAAGCAAAGCATATTCAATATGCCTTGCAAAAAATTAAACAAATATTATTTAATGATAGGAACAATAACAAAAGTGGAAACTTTTGCCGATGTAACATAAAGTTAGAATTTCAAATACAACTTTATGATAAGATATAAAGCCCTTTAGTAGAGAGATGTTTCAATCATTAGTCGAAGTCTCATAAGCCTAGAAACATGAATCCAATTAAGTGCCTTGTAATTTTGATCGCCCTTATTGGCCTAACCATTGCTGAGGACTATTGTAGGACAGGTTTATGTTCGTACGGCACACACATTGCCTGTGGCCATAGTGGGGTAAGTTTGTGATAGGATATAATAATGGCGAATCTACTAAATCTCTCCTTTTTCAAAATTTAGCAATTCGACAGTACTTGCCCCAGTAACGCTGCTTTAGCTAATTTTGATCAGTCAATGAAAGATCGCATTGTTGCAGCCTTCAATGAGAAACGTAACTTTGTTGCTGGTGGTGGTGATCCTCAACATTATCCTGCCTGTCGCATGGCAACAATGGAATGGGACGACGAATTGGCCATGTTGGCCGAATTAAATGTTAAACAGTGTCGAATGGAACATGATGCTTGCCATAATACGCAGAATTTCCCGGTATCTGGACAAAATATTGCTTGGATGACATTCCATGGTACAGCCAACATTCAAAGTCTTGTTGACGACTCCATTCAAATGTGGTATGATGAAATTGAGGACAGTAGCATGAAATACATTCGCAGCTATCAACAACATGAACAGAATGCGTAAGTCTTGAAACTGAGTTTTTGAAAGGAAAATATTAATCTCAGTTGTTGTTTTACCTCTTTTTAGCATCATTGGCCATTACACCGCCATGGTTGCTGATCGTAACTATCGCTTGGGTTGTGCTGCTGCTACCTTAACCAAATCTGGTACGGGATATTCAGAATTCTTGTTTGCCTGCAACTTTGCTTTCACCAACGTTTTGAACCAACCAATCTACACAGACTGTGATCGTGCTGCAGTGGATTGTACAACTGGTGTTAATCCTAAATATCCTAATTTGTGTTCGACTTCGGAAAAATATAAGGTGTCATTTTTCTGATTGAATTAAAAAAAAGAATCATAAAAAAAAATTAAATGTTAAACATGTTAAATAAATAGGTTTAATTTTGTTACTCTAAAGCAGTTTTTTACGCATTTGTTTATATATTGCCAACAAATATAGTCCGGTCAAAATAGACATGCGTATAAGGGGGAATTGGCAAAAATTCCCACAAAGCTAAATTTTGGTGGAGAGCTAGGTTTAGCCATTAGAAGCAACGTCCTAAAAGTCCCCATCGATCCCATGTGTGCAAAAAAAATTATTCGGGGTCAAAGGTCATTTTTGGAGGCATTATTCAGTTTTTTAATTTTTCTCAAAAACAGTAAGACCTAGCAAAAGCCGGCTAAAGTAAAAGTTGTAGATTCCATAATTGTCTACAAGAGTGGTCTTTATGGTTCTTAAAAAAGACTTACCATTTTCGAGATATCGCGATCTAAATGTCAAATAAAAAATTAGCCGCGTAAGTACATTATGAGGCGAACCGGTCAGAGTAACGACACTATGTGTTAGATACTTCCGTAAGCTTTCAAACGATATCCACTTTGCAGTAATCGGTTCAGTAGAACCGGGTCTAACCCGGTTTTTAAATTTGGCCTTTCGGGTCGCAACAAACCCTACCTTCGGACAAAACTTGAAAAAATCGAAGAGTTTTCGTTGGGGTCGTTCCCGTTGGGCTTTCGATTATACATGTGGGTTAAATGGGCTATTTTTGCATAAGATGACTCTAACATTGAATAACTCTACTAAACACGCTCCGATTTTTTTTGGATTTTTTTAGAAGATAGCTATAATTTCGCTCTTCAAGAAAATATATATTTTTTGGGGGACATACCCGATTGCTTCGCTTTTTTTAGCCGGTTCGTCAGAATATGTGCATATTTCCCTTATAAGTGCATAAAAATCATGTGTTTTTTAGAACAGCTATATCTCAAGAATGGTTCCTTCTAGGAGTTATAAAGGTCAAACTTGTAGATAATTTTCCTGTCTACAATATGTACCTTAGTCACTTTTTGATTAGATCAACCGTTTTCAAAAAATAAATCCGAAAAACTAAAAAACCCTTAAAATTTGACCTTTGACCCCGAATAATTTTTTTTGCACACATGGGATCGATGGGGACTTTTAGGACGTTGCTTCTAATGGCAAACACTAGCTCTCCACCAAAATTCAGCTCTGTGGGAATTTTTGCTATTTCAATGTCTATTTTGACCGGACTAATACTAGCTTACCGAAAATGCATTCTCTAAAGAGAATAAAGGACTTAACGACCCAGCGTTCACCAGTCTAGGAGGGGGTCACATGGGGATGACTCGAGAGAGAGTAGAAAAATGCAATCGCATATGGTTTTCAAGTGTGATTAAATCCCAAAAATGTCAGATATTATTCTACCTAAATCGCCAAATCAAGTGCCAGAAATCGCCAAACCGATGATTCTTCAGTTTATGTTAAATGTAATACTGCAATATGCTTTTTATACCCTACACCACACAGTTGTAAGGGGTATTATGTCTTTGTGCATTTGTATGTAACATACAAAAGGAAATAGAGGTGGGCGCGTGTCGTGCCGTGAGTAGTGCGTGTTCGTACCTTCTCGAAAAACGCCGTGTTTGTGCGTGTCGTGCCGGAATGCATTTTCGGCCGTGCGTGATCGTGTTTTTTTGTTCGACACGGTTTTGCACGACACGACTAAACACGATCTGCACTATGTGACACGATCGTGCTAAATTTTTGGTCTCCCTTTAGAAGTCGTGCAAGATACCTTACTAAACACGAACATCGAACAAGAAACCGACCAAAATATTCCTAAAATTATTTGCTTCGTTTTTGCAGTCTGGTAATTATTGCCGTTTTGTTATGGAGAGGCCAGAGTATGAGTGAAAAAAGATGATGTTTGTTTGCCATTTGTTTTGTTCATTTGAGAAGCAAATACAAAAACTACTCAGAGGGTTAACGCAATATACTCTCTTTGCAAATCAGATGTTTATCTGACTGTATTATTTGTTATGGATGATGTTATTGAAACACATCCTCTTCCCGAATTGAGAAAACTGATTGACTGCCCAAAAAACGTTGTGAAATATTTTAAACACTCGGAGCTTAACAACAAATTGTCGAAAATGTTAAAACAAGATTTAAGAACACGTTGGAATTCAACATATAAGTTACATCAATAGAGGTTGTTGTGAGTTTTATTTTTATTTGATGATTTATTTAATTTGTAATTTTATTCGACTACAATATTATTAATTATGTTATGCGATCAGCGTTGCTGGCTCTTATGATCTGGACTTGCGACGGCAGAGTGAGTGTTACTTTTTGTTTTGAAAATGTTCTTCCCACCAAACTGCAACATCAGCATTTTCATTGTATTTTACTTCTCGCACCAAACTGCAAGCTCAGCGTGTGGCAATTCAGTTGGTATTTTGTACGTTTGTGTGTTAACTTATATACTTGAGAGCATATTCCAAGTCCAGAGTCAGATTAACAGCCTGTTTCTGTATGTCGAAAGAAGAATGTGTGCGAATGAAACACGCCCAAACTTTAGTTTTCGAAATAATTTTACATTTGCTTTTGCTTCAAAACAAAAAAAAATTGAAAAACACACAAGAGTTTGGACGTGTTTCATTCGCACACATTCTTCTTTCGACATACAGAAACTGGCTGTAAGAGTATTTTGCTACAAAAGCATGAGTTGGATCGTATATCTGACTTAAAGTTTTCATTGCTAGAACTTCTATTGGGTTTTCATAAAATATTCTCGGAAAAGTACCCTACTATGCACATTTTTGCCCTTTGGTCTAAAAAACTTTTGAAAGTCTGCTCAATTGAAAGATTTGAAAGCTAAAACTAAAGACTCATTGCTTAAACGCTTTGTACCAACAATGACACATCTTATAGAGGCGTTTTTATTTCCGCCGTTTAACAGCTCATTTAGACTAGCCATGAATCCTCATCTGGATTTAATAAATCCAGTACAAATCTCGTTGCATTTAGATATACCTTTTCGAGGATTTAAATTTCAATCAGCTGATTTTTGTTCATAATTGTCAGAGTTTTTGGATCAAAATGACAAAAAGACGAACAATTAAAAAATTTGATACAGAAATTGATACATATTGAGAACAATTAGCCAGGAAATTGTTGGCTATACCCGTCAGCTCAGCAACGAGCGAGAGATTTTTTCCACATCTGGAAATGTTCTCAACGAAAGGCGTACTAGCAGGATATAAAAGCCAGCATCTAAAAACATTAGCATTAGCTGTACACTTCTACTGCTACACAATATTCACACACACGGCTAAATAAGCAACCGAACGCATATTTATTTTTGTACATTTTTGCTTATTTCGTTTTTTACGCCTAACCTTTTTTTCGTTAGGCATAATCGACAACCACGCTACATATTTAGCAGTCGGCTGACCATTCGTCGCTGCGAATTAGCCACCGAGGGTGTTTTTAGTGATTAGGGTTGCCAACGCAGTAATAAAAAAGGTGTCATTTAATGTCAAAATGACATATGGTAGAACTTAAAGAATACTAATTACACTGTGACACAAAATGGAACTCAAAGTCTGGGGGGTGGAGTATACTAAGAACCCAAAAGGAAATTTTCGCCATAGGTCAAGTTTCTGAGATATCCCGCGATGAATTTTTTGATTTTTTCCCTATAATACTTGGTAAACTAGCTCCATATCTCTATTTGGCGTTGTTGTAGCTTCATTTTGAGGTGACATGTCTTCAGTCAAATCGATTGGCGAATCTTTTTGTAGAACATTTCATTCTTCTAACTCAATGCCTTTCATGTCCTTTTCGTCCTTTATTTCTTGAACCGTAGTGAAAGTACCACAAGATGAGATTTTTCAGCATCCAAATATTCTACAAAAATGTTGATCAGAAGATTCTAGCTACGGTTCTCTTTGACAGCTAATCGATTCTGTCACATTTTCATTGTCCTTTTTGACATTTAATCGGTTTTGGTTCAGAAATAAACTATGTTTTGTTTTTCTGTATATTCGGCATTGGTTATTTATTGGTATGTAGACATAACAATTGGTTATTGCTTATGTAGACATCTGGGGTGCTTCTGAAATATTTACCACAAATAGCTCTTGTAATGATGAACACGTTAATAAAAAATTTTCGTGGAGGATAGATCCGTTTATCTCACTTTTTAAACCGGATATTCCGACATTAAAACCGATTTTTTAACCGGTTTTAAGTAACCGATTAAACTTATATGTATACCATTAAAAAACTTATATAGTTGTCAATCAAATTAAATTAATTCGTTTCTGAAAACTTTGTTAGTTGCAATTCTAGAACAAAAAAACCGATTTCTTAAACCGTTTTTAAGGAAAAATATCAAAACGCGAAAATATGGAGATCAATGGCTGGGGGGGGGGGGAACAATTCTTTTTGGCGATGAAAGTCGATGAAGATAATAATACGAACGCGGAAGGACAGTTACGCCGTAGGTCAAACTTCTGAGTTATGGCGCGATCAAATTTCGCTTGTTTTTTGTCATGTAAGTATGTATAGTTTGTCAAGAAAGAATTCATTTCGCCATAACTCAGAAGTTTGACCTACGGCGTAACTGTCCTTCCGCGTTCGTATTATTATCTTCATCGACTTTCATCGCCAAAAAGAATTGTTCCCCCCCCCCCCCCAGCCATTGATCTCCATATTTTCGCGTTTTGATATTTTTCCTTAAAAACGGTTTAAGAAATCGGTTTTTTTGTTCTAGAATTGCAACTAACAAAGTTTTCAGAAACGAATTAATTTAATTTGATTGACAACTATATAAGTTTTTTAATGGTATACATATAAGTTTAATCGGTTACTTAAAACCGGTTAAAAAATCGGTTTTAATGTCGGAATATCCGGTTTAAAAAGTGAGATAAACGGATCTATCCTCCACGAAAATTTTTTATTAACGTGTTCATCATTACAAGAGCTATTTGTGGTAAATATTTCAGAAGCACCCCAGATGTCTACATAAGCAATAACCAATTGTTATGTCTACATACCAATAAATAACCAATGCCGAATATACAGAAAAACAAAACATAGTTTATTTCTGAACCAAAACCGATTAAATGTCAAAAAGGACAATGAAAATGTGACAGAATCGATTAGCTGTCAAAGAGAACCGTAGCTAAAATCTTCTGATCAACATTTTTGTAGAATATTTGGATGCCGAAAAATCTCATCTTGTGGTACTTTCACTACGGTTCAAGAAATAAAGGACGAAAAGGACATGAAAGGCATTGAGTTAGAAGAATGAAATGTTCTACAAAAAGATTCGCCAATCGATTTGACTGAAGACATGTCACCTCAAAATGAAGCTACAACAACGCCAAATAGAGATATGGAGCTAGTTTACCAAGTATTATAGGAAAAAAATCAAAACATTCATCGCGGGATATCTCAGAAACTTGACCTATGGCGAAAATTTCCTTTTGGGTTCTTAGTATACTCATCAAGTGCTTTCATATTCAAAAGAAATTTTCCACCCCCCAAAAATGCTGCTGCACAGTGTTATTATTGTTTAAAAATAAAAAAAATATATTTTGAACGTTTTCACCAAAAATTTACATGTCCATTGAACGAAAAAGTGGAATTAATTATATCGTGATTTTTAATGCATTACACTGGTAACCCTGATCTCAAAAACAATTGTTGGCTGAAAACATGGCTAAGCCGTTGAAACCTTGTTGCTCATTCTCTTTTCTGATATGCGTTTGATCATGTGTGCTGCAAAATATGAGTATGCGTGTTCGATGCTTTTTATTCTAGCAACAATATCAAATAGCATCAGCATCGCTAGCAATATTTTTGTGAAATTTGCTGCTACATGTTGCCGTTGTTCATTGTTGCTAAACATATTTCGAAGAAATTTTAGCAGGCAAAGCTGCAAATATTCGGTGCTTTTGCTAATATGGCGTTAGCATTTTAAACCCTGCGTACTAGACTTTTGAGTTCTAACTTGGACAAAACAATGGTTTTTAAATAAGAATAGAAAAAATAGAAGTACATATGAATATTTTTTAAAAACAAATGTACACCTATATCGATTTCTCCTTTTTATACGCTACACCACCTTGTGGTAAGGGGTATTATGTCTTTGTGCATTAGTTTGTAACATGCAAAAGGAAACGAGATAGACCCATAGTTCCTTTTAGGGATATACATAGAATCACTTTCTGAGTCGATTTACGCATGTCCGTCTGTCTGTCCATGTATTTTTGTAAACAAAGTACAGGTCGCATTTATTGTCCGATTCGCATGAAAATTGGGGAAGATGGTTTTTTGGAAAAAGGACGAACGCTATTTATTTTGGTAAAAATCGGTTCAGATTTGGATCTTCGCCCAATTTAAGGCACTTGGTGCAAGAAAAACGCTATATATGTCCGATTTCAATGAAATTTGGAATGTGCGACGGAATTTAGTCTAGAAATAAGTGTGCCAAATTATATAGAAATCAGTTCAGATTTGGATATAGACCCCATATATATATTCGCCCGGTTTAAGTCATTTGATTTGGATTTAGCTCCCATACATATTTTACATATTCACAGTGGTGTAGGGCATTATATAGTCGGCCCCGCCCGACTTTGATCCTTTCCTTACTGGTTTTGTAATTTCGTGCGTGAGTGTGCGTGTTCGTGCCTTCTCGAAAAACGCCGTGTTTGTGCGTGAATGTGCATAAAAATTTTGGTCCGTGTTCGTGCATGTTCGTGCCTAATTTTTTAAGCACGCGCCTATCTCTAAGAGGAAACGAAATAGACCCACAGTTCCTTTTGGGGATATACATATAATCACTTTCTGAGTCGATTTATGCGTGTCCGTCCGTCTGTCCATGTATTTTTGTTCGCAACATACAGGTCGCATTTTTTGTCCGATTCAGCTGAAAATTGGGGACTACAACTTTTTTAGCCATAGGAAGAACGCTATTGCTTTTGGTGAAAATCGGTTCAGATTTGGATATAGCTCCCATATATATGTTCGCCCGATTTCACGTATTTGCTGCACCAAACATGCTATATAAGTCCGATTTTGATGAAATTTGGAATGTGTGACTGAATTCAGTCTAGAAATAAGTGTGCCAAATTATATCGAAATCGGTTCCGGTTTGGATATAGCTCCCATATATATTTTCGGCCGATTTCACGTATTTTCTGTACCAAACACGCTATATATTTCCGATTTCGATGAAATTTGGAATGTGTGACCGAATTCAGTCTAGAAATAAATGTGTTAAATTATATAGAAATCGGTTCAGATTTGGATATAGCTCCCATATATATTTTCGGCCGATTTCACGTATTTTCTGTACCAAACACGCTATATATTTCCGATTTCGATGAAATTTGGAATGTGTGACTGAATTCAGTCTAGAAATAAATGTGCCAAATTATATCAAAATCGGTTAAGATCTGGATATAGCTCCGGTTTATATTTTACATATTCACAGTGGTGTAGGGTATCATATAGTCGGCCCCGCCCGACTTTGATCCTTTCCTTACTGGTTTATGTTATTTTTTCCCTTTGTAATGCAATGAAAAAAATAATTTGCGATCCTATATAGTATATCACAGTGAAATGTCCGTCCGTCTCTGGTAATCACTTTTACATCCAGAAATATTGAGATAGGACACTAAAAGTTTGCACAGATACACCTTTTGTTTGCAGACAGGTCCAGTTCGAAGATGGGCTATATCGGCCTACGTTTTGGATCGGATCAGTACCGCCCGATTTCGGGTATTTTGAAGCTTTCGCTACATATTCTGACAGAATAAGCTAGTGGTCAAGAAACGACTCCATCAAAAATTGTGGACATGGGTGGCCCACGTTCTGGAAAAGCCCCCATATAACGGAAGGCACGATTCAACGTGGGTCGATGTAGCCCACATTCAAAATGGACAAAATCGCCAACTATTCTAAAAAAATCGCCATGTCGACAAGTCAAAAATAAAGTCGCCTAACTCATTGAAAATTCGCCACGTTTGGCGAGAAATCGCCATATCTGACAGCCCTGTTAAATCCAACTCGAAGTCGAGCAGATTCTACTCTTGCCGAGTAATCCTTTAGTTTTTGTCATACCGTTGTTTAATTTGTAAGTGTGGGTATTTTCTTAATCCACAGCTGCAAACGAAACAAAATTAAGTAAGAACGGCGCTAAGTTCAGCCAGACTGAACTTGTTATAACCTCCACCACGAGTTGTATTGAAGTAAAATGGAACAATTAGTTTCCTTTCGTTTATGAAGAAGACAAAATAACAAATTTCAGAAAGTCCGGTAAAACAATGTGGCTAACCTTCAAAATACCGAAATTAGGGAAGTACCGTTCCAATAGCAAATAGCAAATTTCAGTCTTTCGTTGGGATATTGACGTCACAACCTTCAGAATTACGAAAATCGGGAGATACCGTTCTATGAGGTCTCTATCGAAAAGTGGACCTATACCGACGAATTTCAGTCACAAATGTTTTTACATCCAACAAAGACTAAATATCAAATTTGAAGCCATTTTGGTGGGTTGCTGTGGCCTCAACCTTTAAAATACCGAAAATAGGGAGATATCGTTCAATGGGGGCTATACTAAGGTGTGGACCTGTACCGACAAGTTTCTGGGGGAAAGTTTTATACCCACAACGAAGACTAAATACCAAATTTCAGCCATATTGAGGCCACAACCTTCTAAATACCGAACATCGGGAGGTACCGTTCTGTGGGGGCTATATGAAGACCAAACACCAAATTTCAGCCATTGCGGTGCATTATTGTGGCTATAACCTTCAAAGTATCGAAAATCGGGAGGGAAAGTTTTATACCCCCAACAAAGGATATGGGTGAAGCCTTCAAAGTACCGAAAATCGGGTGGTACCGTTCTATGGGGGCTATATCAAAACGTCGACCGATATAGCCCATTTGCAATACCAAACATCTTAGAAGTAATATAAACATCTACACCAAGCACGAAGCTCTATCTTAAAAATTTGCGAGCTGTGTCTTGATTTCAACAGACGTCTGACCGACATCATTATATCGACTTAGAATTTGACCCTGATCAAGAATATATCCAGCAAAATTTGAGGGAAGGGGTTCCATGCGATGACGTGATTTCATGGCATCTTTTGCATTGGTTCAAACGAAGTTGTGAAAGATCTGATCTTTTCATTAGCATTTGAACAAATGCAAGGAAGTCGTGAAAGATCCGATCTTTTCATCAGCATTTGAACCCATGCAAAGGAAGTCGTGAAAGATCCGACCTTTTCATCAGCATTTGAACCCATTCCATCGATCCAATAGAGATGAATTTTTTGTTTTTATTTATACACATTTTTCTAAATATATAAGATTAATTATTTACAATAGGATTGATGTTGCCGGAGACTGGAAATCACAACCAACGTTGTTAAAACTCTCGTCGTAATGATAATGTCATTGCAAAGAGTTGTTGAAAATGACATTCCAAAGCATTGGTGGAAATGACATGCCAAAGCATTGGTGAAAATGACATGCTTTGGATCCAAAAATGAATAGCATCTTTTAGGATCCACACTCACATAAAATTCATCGATGAAGATGCTAAAAAGATGACATGCCAGATCACTTTCACCCATGATTGAATGACATCTTTGGCATCGAACATTTTGCTCCATATTATGTTGCTGGAAATAACAAATACCCGAATAATCACTGTACCCAATCTGTACCAACGAAAACACAAATCTTCAAAAAGATAAAAAAAATAAAAAAAATAAATTACTTACCACTCGATTTCACTCTTAGATTAAACTCTTTCTCTATTCGAACATTTTGAATCCCACTGTTATTTTGCAACAAGGAGTATTCACGTGAAACTTATTGTAAAACTCGAACTCTTCGAGTACTTCGACTCGCGAGTAAAATCGAGCAAATCTGAGCCCTGCATGGGACTGAAACTAGAATTAACGAGATCCAAGCAGACGTCCCTTTTCTGATACCGCAGTTGTCTAGGGAAGTGATCAATCATTACATATCTTTATGATCTTTTCGGTTGCACTATTAAACATAAATAAGTTCCCGTCCGCAAGCTACAGAGCGAAAGAATTTAATATTCCTCACCTACATCAGTGAGAAAGCTACTTCCACGTAAATGTGGTGTTATACCGCTCCATTACTGTACCCTATTCACTGATCGTGCGTGGAGTGTGGAATTAAAACTGGTGTAGAGTAGTGTCACGAAGTCTGACCGGAGACTTTTTTCTGGTGAAGGATAGATTCAAACTCCCTTACCAAGAGGGAAGTAAAGCCCATACAGTGGATCATCAAATTGGTGTTTGAAGGATAGAATTGTATAGGGCAAACACTCTGTAGGAGCTCTCTAAGTAATCCCAGAATGGCGGCAGTCGATGCATAGTACTTGTATTTCCGTGCAATAGTGCCGTCAAGGCGAGAATCACGTAAAACTTCTTGACGTCACGTCGTGTCTGATTTTTCAAATACCCATGGTATGCACACCCGAGTCTTTATTGACGAACGAAAGGGAGTCTTTATAGGCGAACGAAAGGGAGTCTTTATACACGAGCTGAAGGCAGACTTATTGACGAAGGCTTATCGTCTATAAAGACTCCCATTCGCTCATCTATAAAGACTCCATATCGCTCTTCTATAAAGACTACCTTTCGGTCGTCTATAAAGACTCCCTTTCGCTCGTCCATAAATACTCCCTTCAGCTCGTCTATAAATACTCCCTTAGCTCGTCTATAAAGACTCCCTTCAGCTCGTCTATGAAGACTCCCTCAGCTCGTCTATAAAGACTACCTTCAACTCGTCTATAAAAACTCCCTTTCGTTCGTTTAAAAGACTCCCTTTCGTTCGTCTATAAAGACTTCCTTTCGCTCGTCTATAAAGACTTCCTTTCGTTCGTCTATAAATACTCTCTTTCGTTCGTCTATAAATACTCTCTTTCGTTCGTCTATAAAGACTCCCTTTCGCTCGTCTATAAAGACTCTCTTTTGCTCGTCTATAAAGACTCTCTTTCGCTCGTCTATAAAGACTCCCTTCAGCTCGTCTATAAGACTCCCGTCAGCTCGTCTGTAAAGACTCCCTTCAGCTCGTCTATAAAGACTCTCTTTCATTCGCCTATAAAGACTCTCTTTCATTCGCCTATAAAGACTCTCTTTCATTCGTCTATAAAGACTCTCTTTCATTCGTCTATAAAGACTCCCTTCAGCTCGTCTATAAAGACTGCCTTCAGCTCGTCTATAAAGACTGCCTTCAGCTCGTCTATAAAGACTGCCTTCAGCTCGTCTATAAAGACTCCCTTCAGCTCGTCTATAAAGACTCCCTTCAGCTCGTCTATAAAGACTCCCTTCAGCTCGTCTATAAAGACTCCCTCCAGCTCATCTTTAAAGACTTCCTTTCGTTCGTCTATAAAGATTTCCTTTCGTTCGCCTATAAAGACTTCCTTTCGTTCGTCTATAAAGACTCCCTTTCGTTCGTCCATAAAAACTCCATTTCGTTCGTCTATAAAGACTCCCTTACGATCGTCTATAAAGACTCCCTTACGATCGTCTATAAAGACTCCTTTCAGCTCGTCTATAAAGACTCCCTTTCGTTCGTCTATAAAAACTCCCTTACGATCGTCTATAAAGACTACCTTTCGTTCGTCTATAAAGACTCCCTTACGATCGTCTATAAAGACTCCCATCAACTCATCTATAAAGACTTCCTTTTGTTCGTCTATAAAGATTCCTTTCAGCGCATCTATAAAGACTCCCTTTCGTTCGTCTATAAAGACTCCCTTCACCTCATCTCAAAAGACTAATTTCCGTTCGCCTATAAACACTCTATTCAGCTCGTGTATAAAGAAGCCTTTTGTTAGTCTATAAAGACTCCCTTTCATTTATCTATAAAGACTCTCTTCAGCTCATCCCCAAAGACTAATTTTCGTTCGTCTGTAAACATTCCCTTCAGTTCGTGTATAAAAATTCCCTTTTGTTCGTCTACAAAGATCCCCTTTTGTTCGTCTATAAGAGTCCCTTTCGTTCGTCTATAAAGACTCCCTTTCGTTCGCCTGTAAAGACTCACTTTCGCTCGTTTATAAAGACTCCCTTTTATTCGTCTAAAATAAATATATTCTCTGGTCTATAAAGACTAGTCTGTTAAGATTCACTTTCGCTCGTCTATAAAGACTTACTTTTTGGTCGTCTATAAAGATTTCCTTTTTTATTTTTGCCTTATTAAGGCGAAGGCCATTTATAGTGATATTTAATTAATTCTCTTTCGAGTTGAGCTGTTAGGCCTTTAGAGATACATTGAAAAATTAGGAGTCTACCGAAGTCCCACGCATCCAACCATTACACTACGTTTCACGGGTGGTAAATCCGATCTTCAGGTGTATTAGGATGTTGTTTTTGTGGCAGACGAAGGCAAAGCTTGGTAACTGGTATATATATCGAACTTCATTAGATAAATGTATATGCGAAATTATGTCAGTTAATTGAAACTCCAAACTTTTCCTATAGTCCTGCTTTGGTAATCCCATTTTTCAATGTTCACAAATACTATGGTAAGTTTTATTCCTACATCATTAGTAATTGCTCTTCTATATCAGAAGATTTTATTTTTTGATCATCAATTATTGTCTACTAAAGTTTTGACAAGTTGATGGTGGCTTAGAACGCTAAGACGCCGGCAACCTTGACACTCAGTTGTCGGAGACCCAGGTTCGAATCCCAGCCTGGCTCATGCTGAAATTATTTTTTATTTTTGCCTTATTAAGGCGAAGGCCATTTATAGTGATATTTAATTAATTCTCTTTCGAGTTGAGCTGTTAGGCCTTTAGAGATACATTGAAAAATTAGGAGTCTACCGAAGTCCCACGCATCCAACCATTACACTACGTTTCACGGGTGGTAAATCCGATCTTCAGGTGTATTAGGATGTTGTTTTTGTGGCAGACGAAGGCAAAGCTTGGTAACTGGTATATATATCGAACTTCATTAGATAAATGTATATGCGAAATTATGTCAGTTAATTGAAACTCCAAACTTTTCCTATAGTCCTGCTTTGGTAATCCCATTTTTCAATGTTCACAAATACTATGGTAAGTTTTATTCCTACATCATTAGTAATTGCTCTTCTATATCAGAAGATTTTATTTTTTGATCATCAATTATTGTCTACTAAAGTTTTGACAAGTTGATGGTGGCTTAGAACGCTAAGACGCCGGCAACCTTGACACTCAGTTGTCGGAGACCCAGGTTCGAATCCCAGCCTGGCTCAGATTTCCTTCCGCTTGTCTATAAAGACTCCCTTTTTCTCGCCTAAAAAAGACTAAAGTTCGCTCGTTTATAAAGTCTCACTTTCGATCGACTATAAAGACTCACTTTCGCCCTTTCCCTCGCCTAAAATAATACTGTTACGGAATTCGACACAACTTAATTCCAGGGAAGACGTTGTTGTATTCCTCAGTACGATTTTAAGACGTGGTCTGAATTACAATTATTAACACAACCACCACTCTCCCGTATTTATACTCGCCCTCTGATGTGCAGACTGTTCTTAACGTAGAATCCTCCACAATGATCGGACATACAAGCAGACGGATGTAAACAACCAATGGGTCAGAAGTAGTAAAGAAGGGAGAGCAGAAGGGGTTATACTGGATGAAGTCACAATGCAAAAACATAACTTAACAAGTAAAAAAGTATCAGTCGGCTTTGCCGACATAGATATACCCTCTGCCCATGTAAATTTAGACGTTCATCTACGGAAAAATAGAATGTACTTAGGATCTTTTCAGAACTTTGTGGCCTTTTTGGACATTTGAGCTTGCCGACAAAAATGTTGATTAGGACTAAAGTTCAAAATTGTTGCGGTGTAGGTACGTAAAGAAATGGACCGACTTGGTCCATTATAGCAGTGGATCTTATTTTGGGAGTCATATCTTTTCGATAGATATCGCGCCCACTAGTCATTTCAGTGGGTCATCGCATACATTTGGATCATGGACTTGTCCACGGAAAATATCGCTGTAAACATGACCACAACGAACAGCATCGGTATACATTTCCAAAGATCTTCGAACATGCCCTAAACATTACTTGAACAAAAATGTTGAACTTTTTGGGGAAAGTATCGGAAGTTGTGGAGCAACTAAGTTTGGACAAAATATGACGAAGGCCAAATTTTTGAACAAATCCGTTTATCTGTTCGAGAATTATTACGAAGACCAAATTTTGGACCAAATCAGTTCATCCATTCGAGAGTTATCGTGCGCACCAGCCAGACAGACGGACGGACTGAAACGGATTTCGTCCAAACATTCTTGGAGTCTAAAACACTGTAGGGTAGAAATGCTCGGCCTCATACACAAAAGTGTGAAAACTACATGAGTCTCTCGCAATTTGCCCTCCATTGGTCTAAAACCATTATTTCAGCATAAATGCTGAGGGTGTAATAATCCAAATGAGAGAAAGAGTACAACAAACAGTTGCTATGTAAATAGTGTAAATTAAGACTAAGCGATAATTTCATGATTGCAGAAAACTTCATACAGCAGTTGTTGTTGCAAAACTGATACACACTGTTAAACTAAGTGCTTAATAAATATTTGCGTTACACTTCAAACCCTTAACTTCTTAACAGGTTCAACTACACGGCCTACAGTGCCTGGCATAATTATTTTGACAAGTTCGAAAAAATGATTTGATTGGATTTTTACCGGATTAGTTTTCTACAAAAATATGAGAAAATATTCTGGATAATCCTTTACCACCGTAATCCACCCGTAATCCACTGCCACCGTGGTGCAATGGTATGCACACCCGCCTTGCACACATAAGGTCGTGGGATCGATTCCCCGGCCAGGCAACATCAAAACACTTTTCAACGGTGGGAAAATACCCCTCAGTAATGTGGGCGACATTTCCTGAGAATTTCAACCATGTAAAACTTCTATACAAAAGTGGTGTCTTGGCCACGCCGCACAGAGGACGAAATCATTGATCTAGCGGCGCGAAAGTAAAAAAATCAAAGTATAAAATTGCGAAATGTTTTCCATTATATCGATTACAGACACTCTGCTGACAAAGATTTTGTTTTTACTTTTTTGTTGTTGTAAATATTCACTCAGTTATTCAGTGTCAAGTGCAAGAAATTTTGACGGATCAGATTTTAATAAACTTGTTGCTAAAAACCTGATCTCATATTTGTTTAATTGTTAAATAAATTCGTAATAAAACTAAACAAAGTTTATTTTTTATTGATAGGGGAGGGTTTAAATTAAATTAAAATAAAATGTTTGGGGCCTTATAAAGCAATAAATTTTCAAAAATTATTATTTTTTGTATGTTTTTAGTGCAATATAATTTTGTTGGATGGAGCGTAACTACAAAGGTCCACCTAGGTTCGGTCCAGCTATTTTTTTAATAATTAAATTGGACTCCTAAGATTCCGAATAACCAAAATTTAGCTGCAAATAGCTGCAAATCTTGCTGATAAATGGTCTTGAAAAATAGCTTAAATCCTCAAAATACCCAAAATCTGTCGGTACGGTTATATTGGGGGTATATCAAAATGTAGACCTATGTTCGCAATTTTTGGTGGAGAATTTTTGTGTCCACTGGGAACCCCAAATACCAAATTACACCTAATTTGGTCGGAAATGTAGCTTTAAATCCCCAAACTACTGAAAGTCGGGAGGTACCTTAAAAGGGGCCTATACCCAAACGTGGACCTATGTCCACAATTTTTGGTGGAAAGGTTTAGTGATCACTAGGAACCCTAAGTACCAAATTACAACCAATTTGGAAGGAAAAGGTGGCTTAAATCCTTAAAATATCGAATATCAGGAGGTACCGTTATATGGGGGCTATACCAAAATATTTGCATATGTTGTTCATATTTAGTCCATAATTACCCACAGACACAGATTGAGTTTGTGCAAAATTTCAGAAAGATATCTTCATTCTTTTCCAAGTTATTAATTTCGCGCCGCTAGATCAGTGGTTTCGACCACTGTGCGCCGTTCGGACTCGGCGATAAACTGTAGGTCCCATATCATTGAGATAATATGAATCGGGGTGCACTCATTGATATGAGAGAAGTCTCCCTTGTCCCTTATGGGATGTTTGTGGAACAATTATAATCCTTTACTAGATTACTTAAAATTAGTAATACAATTTATCAATTCAAATATACGCTTGCACTTTTGTAATGGAAATAAAATTTCACTGCGTGGCATAAGTATTTTGAGAAAATTGTTCTATTGGTCTATAGACCTCAACTATTAAAAATGTCCATTCTATATTTTTCATTATTATTAGTTGATGTAAAAATTGCTGTAAAATGGACTCATTTACGGATCGATATTTCAAGGACATAATGACATTCAAGAGATTTCTCATTAAACACAATTTTCTATAGTTTTTTCCATTATCTCGGAATATTTTGCGGATCTCGATTTTTTATGGGAGTAAGAACATTTTTTCTCTTACAAATGTGATATTTGAAGGAAATAATTTTAAGTTGGAACATGAAATACGCTCCAAACGTGCTCCACAAAATTCAGCTTTACTATAGTAGCAGTGTTCTGCAAATGAATACATAACACTTCGATCAGTTTACTACCATGTTGTAATGAAATATCGTTCAAAGTGCCAACATATTCATTATAGTCAAAAATAAAAACTAAATATCGCAGTATTTAAAATTGTGGATCAGACTATTCTGATGCCCGGGAGCATTTGGACATGGAAATAGCATCAGAAGGACATTTTTTTTCACAAAGATACCCAACTTTTTGGCGATTTTTTTTTTGACTCAAGCTTACTGAAAAATGTATTTCAAGATGAATTATGTTTATATATATTTTGATCAGTCCACAGTAAATGATTTTTATTGAAAATCTAATTGACAATTTTTGTAGCTATGCCTCATAAACCGAGTGGAATAGCAAAATATGACTTCAAATAATTTTTTTTCTAATGTTTAGAGGTTCTATTCTTCATAGAGAACTTGTTTTGACATCGAAATTAATCAAAAGATGAGGATTTGTATGCATAAGTAAGATTAGATTTGTATTTCTGTTCTATTTACCCGAAAGCAACTTCTGTAATTTCATATTTTCTGCCCACCAAAAATAACATAACTGACGTGCCAAAATACTTATGCTATTTGGCTTTGCATCCCTTTTTAAACATACGCTTAACTTATCACAAATTAAGCTGGTATTTCTTTGATCCATTAATTTTTATTTAGCTGAGATGTCAAAGAAAACCCCTAAGCTGTTAATATCCCGTTTAATGAATGCTGACAATTATTATATGCCTTTTAAGACAAACGTAGGTTTTGTCAAAATAATTGAGAGTACAAAAACCCTAATAGGGTTTGGTTCTGTCAGATCCAGTTCTGATGTTATGGCCTCACCCAAACCGGGCTAAAAGTGCAGTTTTTTGCATTTACCGGGCCTTTATCTCATAAACGAATAGTAATTTAGTCTTGCTGTCTTTGGCAATATTGTAGCCCTAAACAAGTAGAACATTTCCTTTGAACAGACCACAAAAGAAAAACTCGATCTAGGGTATCAAAATCGATAAAATATAGAACACTAGCTAAACTCGGTGCGCTTCGCTACCCCGACTAAGATAAAATATAGTGGAATGCTATTATTATATTAACTTTTTAATATTTTAACGTATAAATATAGGAGACTGTCATGGAGCTACTATGGTAGTTTTGTATGTTTCAGTGGGTAACACTCCTCCTAAAACCTTATAATCTTACACTATTAATTTCTCTTTATTTTTTTCAGATTGGATTTAGATCTACCTGACTGAATTAGTTTAAGAATAGAACCAGATTTGAAAACCTTAAGTTTGAGTATAGTTTTAATTTCTTTTATTTGTAGGATAACTCCCACTTTTATGTATAATAGCTGAACCCGTTGCGCTTTGCTACCCCGACTAAAATAAAATATAATGGAATGATATAATTATATTAACTTTTTAATATTTTAACGTATAAATATAGACTATATGAAGGCGGTCTCTACCCATTCAGGGCTATTATGAAACTACTATGGTATTTTTGTATGTTTCAGGACCATAAGTATCCCTACGTAGGATAAATACTCTTACACTATTAATTTTTCTTTAATTCGACAGATTGGATTTAGATCTACCAAATTGAATAAAAGTAAGAATAGAACCAGTTTTTAGAACCTTAAAGTTGAGGATAGTTGTAATTTATTTTATACATTGGACTTATTTTTTCCAATTCATATACATATTAACCTATTGTGATACCTTAAATTACACTTGTATTTAAAATTTTTAATCCAATAATGCTTTAGATATATCATAATAAAATATCTCTCATAAAAAATCTCTCAAAGATTTGATATTTCATAGCTGTAGCCCTGGTCAATTCCTTCCCAGATATATGTACTTGTGTATATAATGATGACTTCTACTGACTACTTCAAAATTTCATTGAAATTGGACATACGTAACAAAACCATGAAATCGACCGAAAATATATATGGGAGCTATATTCCGATATGAACCGATCTCAATATAATTTGGCACAATAATTTGTAGACCAAATTCCGTTATACATATCAGATTTCATAGAAATTGGACATACATGCAGTGTTTGGTGCATAAAATACAGGAAATCAGTCGAAAATATATATGAAGAAAAGACAAAATTTTTTAGTTTTCCATAAAAAAAAAAATTAAAAAATTTTTTTTAAGCTACATGAATGATTTTTGGTACATACATTGGGAAAAAAATCCCATTCTTAAATCTGTTCGAGATACTAATTTTGGTTGTTGCGCGCAAAAGTTATGGCGGTTTCAATTCTGATAAAAAGAAAAAAATCTTTAAAAGACTCTAATCATTATGTTGAGAAACTCTCTTAATTAGGGGCTCCCTACATACTATATGGTTACTGAGGTCCCATAACTTTAGTGAAAAAGTTGTAAATATTCGCGGAAATTAGGAAAGCATTCAAAACAATTGGTAGTTTACAACTTGTTCTAATAAAATTCAAGCTGTTTATGCATCTGAAAAATATATAAAAAATATGTACGTAATCTAAACATCGCGAAGATTCAAATGAAACCAAAACTATACAAATCCGTTTAGCGGTTTGCATATTATAGCAAAAAACAAAAAATATATTAAGGAAATTTATAAAATTTTTGTAAGAGAAAATATTTATTAAAATTTATTTTGTGAGTTAGTTGAACAAAATTTCAGAAAAATAGGTCGGAGTTTTTCTTCTATTTTAGTTAAATTCCACGCAATAAATCACATTTTTTATTCTAATCACTTCTCGAAAACACGCTAACATCTAGCAGAAGATATGGATATCTTTCAAATACATGTTGGGTTCCTTTAAATGGGGTATAATCTTGAAATAAAATTGTATCGGGTAATGTTCATTTTGAAATGCGTGTAAATCGCGAAATCCTCAAAATCACTTGATGCGCATGCGGTTTACCAATACAGCGAATTCTTCTCTTTTAATTTGTACACATTTGCCAGGATTTACTTTGGCCGCTAAGATGTAGCATCGTCTGCAGTTTAGTGTGCAAAAAACTGTATAATGCTTATAATTTGCACAAAGTGCATACACTTTTTATGCGCATCCGATTTCACTGTCAACCGTGAAAAAATACATCGATCTAAACATATTTCAATAAAATCCATCAAGAACCGTGGATGTAGCATCACACAGTATTTTTTGGATAAATCGGATACAGCTCCCATGCCACTAAATTTTTCAAACCGCTGTTTTCGCACAAACGCGAGTGATGATTCACTTTCTTCATTGAAATGGAAACGATCCACATAAAACGCGAATTAGTCAGCGATATTTTGAAAAACATTTTTTGCAAATTTTTCAATTTTTGCAGTAGCCATTTCCGCAGTTCTAGTAGATGGATTTTTACGATCGGTGATTTATATGATCCGGATCGTCGAAAAACTAAAATATCGCGGGGTACCAGCACACTCAAAACGATATTGTAAATACTGTACCCAAAAAATAGGTTTTTTAGAAAACATATCGCACTAAATTTTGGCCTTTGGCAGTAGATTACTCTGCTGCTGTGTGGACTACATACTTAATATACATATCAGATTATGCGAAATCGCGAGTTCTTTAGTCCTATAATTGGTTTTTCGAAATATCCGAATGCGCGTCCCAGTTACATAAAAAATACAAAAAACACCTGAAATCTGGCTTCAAAATGTCAGCATCCATAAAAGGTGGATGCAGTGGAAATTTTGGAAAGTGATACATTAGAAGTGTAATCTCCATTTTGTATTCTCCAACTTTTACTTTGGACAGATGTCCGTCATTTGAATGGTTTAATCAGAAATCGAATAGCAATGTAAAAAACCTGTTTAGATTCAACGTGTTTTTACCTATGGTTTTTTCTTTACGCGGTCGTAACTACCACGTAAATTAAATTTTTTTGCTAAATTTTTGAGCTTTGTACAAAAACATCTAAATTAATCCAGCAATAGTCATAGTTACTGGCAAACTACAATAGTTCGCGTATTATAATAGTGCAAACCTTGGCTTCATGGAAACTAAAAAATTTTGACTTTTCCTCATATGGGAGCTATATTCAAATCTGAACCGATTTCGATATAATATGTCCCATTTATTTCTAGAACAAATTCCGTCACGCATTCCAAATTTAAGCGAAATTGGACATATATAGAGTGTGTGATGCATCAAATACAGAAAATCGGCCGAAAATATATATAGGAGCAATATCCAAATCTGAACCGGTTTCGATATAATTTGGCACATTTATGTCTAGGCCAAATTTCGTAACACATTCCAAATTTCAGAGAAATTGGACATATATAGCGTGTTTGGTGCATAAAATATAGGAAATCGGCCGAAAATATATATGGAAGCTATATCAAAATCTGAAGCGATTTCGATATAATTTGGCACATTTATTTCTAGATCAAGTTCTGTAACACATTCCAAATTTCAGCGAAATTGGACCTATATAGCGTGCTTGGTGCATAAAATACAGGAAATCGGCCGAAAATATATATGGGAGCTATATTCAAATCTGAACCGATCTCTATATAATTTCGCACATTTATTTCTAGAACAAATTTCGTCAGACCCTCCAAATTTCAGCGAAATTGAACAAATATAGCGTGTTTGGTGCATAAAATGTGGAAAATCGGCCGAATATATATATTGGAGCTATAACCAAATCTGAACCGTTTTCGATATAATTCGGCACATTTATGCCTAGACCAAATTCCGTTACACATTCCAAATTTCAGCGAAATTGGACGTATATAGCCTGTTTGGTGCATCAAATGCGGAAAATCGGCCGAAAATATATATTGGAGCTATATCCAAATCTGAACCGTTTTCGATATAATTCGGCACATTTATGTCTAGACCAAATTCCGTTACACATTCCAAATTTCATCGTAATTGGACTTATATAGCGTGTTTGGTGCATCAAATGCGGAAAATCGGCTGAAAAAATATATGGGAGCTATATCAAAATCTGAACCGATTTCGATAAAATTCGGTACATTTATTTCTAGATCAAGTTCTGAAACACATTCCAAATTTCAGCGAAATTGGACCTATATAGCGTGCTTGGTGCATAAAACACAGGAAATCGGCCGAAAATATATATGGGAGCTATATTCAAATCTGAACCGATCTCTATATAATTTAGCACGTTTATTTCTAGAACAAATTCCGTGAGAAATTCAAAATTTCAGCGTAATTGGACATATATAGCGTGTTTGGTGCATAAAATAAGGAAGTCGGCCGAAAATATATGTGTATGGGAGCTATATCCAAATCTGAACCAATCTCGATATAATTTGGCACATTTATTTCTAGAACAAATTCCGTGAGAAATTCAAAATTTCAGCGAAATTGGACCTATATAGCGTGCTTGGTGCATAAAATACAGGAAATCGGCCGAAAATATATATGGGAGCTATATTCAAATCATTTATTTCTGGAACAAATTTCGTCAGACCCTCCAAATTTCAGCGAAATTGAACAAATATAGCGTGTTTGGTGCATCAAGTGTTGAAAATCGTCCGAAAATAGTATATATTGGAGCTATATCCAAATCTGAACCGTTTTCGATATAATTCGGCACATTTATGCCTAGACCAAATTCCGTTACACGTCCCAAATTTCATCGTAATTGGACTTATATAGCGTGTTTGGTGCATCAAATGCAGAAAATCGGCCGAAAAAATATATGGGAGCTATATCCAAATCTGAACCGATTTCGATAAAATTCGGTACATTTATTTCTAGATCAAGTTCTGTAACACATTCCAAATTTCAGCGAAATTGGACTTATATAGCGTGCTTGGTGCATAAAATACAGGAAATCGGCCGAAAATATATATGGGAGCTATATTCAAATCTGAACCGATCTCTATATAATTTAGCACGTTTATTTCTAGAACAAATTCCGTGAGAAATTCAAAATTTCAGCGTAATTGGACATATATAGCGTGTTTGGTGCATAAAATAAGGAAGTCGGCCGAAAATATATGTGTATGGGAGCTATATCCAAATCTGAACCAATCTCGATATAATTTGGCACATTTATTTCTAGAACAAATTCCGTGAGAAATTCAAAATTTCAGCGAAATTGGACATATATAGCGCCTTTGGTACATAAAATAAGGAAATCGGCCGAAAATATATGTATGTGGGAGCTATATCCAAATCTGTACCGATTTGAATATAGTTTGGTAAATTTATTTCTACATTAAATTCCGTCACACATACAAAATTTGGAGATTGTATCTGTAATAGTTCTAAAGATATTTGCATACAAAATCTAAATTTTTGGAGGTACCTCCGGTTTTGATGCTATATCTCCAGATCAAAGCGAAATTACAAAAAATTATATAGCCTATTTTCATTCCAGGCCATGTAGCAATGTACCCTAACCATTTCAGTAAAATCTGTTCAGCGGTTTTCGAGTCTATAAGGCACAAACAAACAAACAGACAGACAAACAAATTTCAATTTTATATATATAGATTTTACATAATAATTGTTCCACAAACATCCAATAAGGGACAAGGGAGAAAATTTTACATAATTGCTGAAATTCTGGTCAGTGTCAGCTGAACTATTGGGAGTTAAATCAAGTAACCCTTTGTAAAGATCTTACAAATAAAGCTTTCTGCAATTCTTCTGAACATTCTGAAACTCTAAAATGCTTACTTCATGTTGTTTCAGCGGTATTTTGCATCCAATCTTTTACAACACGTATTTCGAACACAGTTCACAGAAACAGTTTATTCTTGCATTTCGGATTTCAGCACATTGTTGACATATTTATTAAATCGTCGTTGAAAAATATACTCAAACCAACGTGATAGAGGAATTTTACAACAATGGCATGTTCTGAAGGGTTGTGTGTTATATATATACATATATATTAATACATTTTCTAAAAGAAAACATTAAGAAAAAATTAACGGTTTTAGAGATATGGTGCCAAATGTATTCAAATTATGGCATTTTTAGATATATTATATAATTTGAGGCAGTAAATGTAGTTTTTTTAAGTTCATTACTTCTACAAATAATTTATTCTTGCCCTTATCTACAAATTTGCTTCAGAGGTGAAATGAAGATTCGCATAGGTTTCAGAGATATAACCCAGAATTGCACTAAAAAGTCAATATTTAACCATGTTTAGATGGGGCCATAAAATGCAAACTGGATCTGACACAACCAAACCCAACTGGGGATTTTGTCCTTTAGGTCAGTACTTTCAAAAAAATCCTCAGCTCAAATTGTTTGCACAAGATTACCTTAAAAATGTTGCACAGTATTATATAGAGTGTCAATATCAATGTCAGACAATTTTGCACCTATCGAACTAATAGTTCCCACAATGAGATATATGGACATTCTTAATATATTTCGTTTCAGAAATTTATTTTCTTACTTATAAGCTTCCAATGCAGTAACTATTTAAAAGAACGAAACTTTATATTCTTCCAGAGGTGAACACAAATTTGGATACATAGGATTACTGCCAGTTGTACAGTTCACAGCAGCCCTATGACAGTCTGTGTATATGGGTTGTTCCACAACATTGGTAAATGCAAAGTTGCAAACAAATAGAAACTCTGAATATTTGTTACCCGGTTTGGTATAGATAGCAGCAGAACAACCCAAACGATAGTTCCGATCAGCCACCATGGCGGTATAATGACCAATGACGCTACAATAAAGGTAAAACAACAACTACTATAATTTATTTTCATTTAAAATCCGCACCTTTAAGACTTACGCATTGTGTACATGTTGTTCATAACTGCGAATGTATTTCATGTTGCTGTCCCTAATTTCATTATACCACATTTGAATGGCACCGTCAACAAGACTTTGGATGGTGGGTTTATCAAAGAATGGTATCCTAGCAAGATTTTGTCCAGATATCGGGAAACGCTTGGTATTACGGCAAGAATCATGTTTCATTTGACATTGTTTAACATTTAATTCGGCCAACATGGCCAATTCGTCGTCCCATTCCATTGTGGCCATGCGACAGGCAGGATAATGTTGAGTATCACCGCCACCAGCAATAAAGTTACGCTTCTCATTGAAGGTCGCCACAATGTGATCTCTCAGGCTTTGATTAATATAAACTAAAGCTGCGTTACGAGGGCAGGTACTGTCGAATTTCTGTATTTTAAAAAAGTGTTTAGGGTTAGGATATTTTTTCTATAACTTATTACAAAACTTACCCCACTGTGACCACAGGCAATATGTGTGCCGTACCGACATAAATCTGCTTTACAATAGTCCTCAGCTGCGTTTAAGCTAATAAAGGCGAGAAAAAGCGCAACTGTTTGCACTCGATTCATGTTTTTTAGCTTGTTAATGCTCCACTGATGATAAAACGCCAGCTTAAGTGCATTTATATCCACCCACTTTATGTTAAATTTGCAAATGTTGGATTTTTTCTAATATTCTTCGAATTATTACATTAGTATTTGTTTGTTTTTATAATCTCCGATTGGGTTAGTAGCTGTGATGATTGTCATATTCATCACGAATATAATAGCCTAACGAATTTATGAATATTTTATGACAAATTTTCATTTAGATCAAAATATTTATTCACTCTTCTTTTTGGAACACTTATTCGTTACACAGTTTGTTTTTAGCATTAGAAACGATGTGAAAAAATATCTTTTTTCACTATTAGCTAGATTCCAGTTTACACAACCACCCATACCATATCAACAAAAAAGTTTAGTACATACTAGGAACAAATGATGGATTTTTGCTTGAATCATATCATGCGAAATTTATTTATTCCCACATACATTTCGTGCATGACATTAAATGGAAACACCCCTCAAAACATTTATCATGTTCGCACTATTTACGGAAAATCCCTTTTGCATTTTAATGATGGAACAAAAATTTTACTGACTACAATTTTGCATTTATTTACAATCCAATTTAATTTCATAGTTTGTTGATCTTTTTAATTAATTATTTGTTATCTATTCATTCAATTATTGTTAACAATAAGAAAAGCAATTGTGGAAGATTTGTTTAAACACAATCATGTTAATAAAAACAACAAATATAAATACACATATTTCAAGCTACTGAATGTAGGCAACTACAATAGAAAGATATTTATATTTTTATCAGCCCAAGTCATTTTCCATTTACTAAGATCTAGCGTTTCGCTAGACTAATGTATTTTTTTATAAAAAGGAAACAAGTAAAAAAGTGTCAGTCGGCTTTGCCGACAGAGGTATACCCTCAGGCAACGTGAATTGAAACTTTCATCTACGGGCAGATGGAATGTATTTAGCGGCTCTTCAGCATTTTGTGGCCCTTTTTCAATATTTGAACTTGCCGACAAAAATGCGGATTCGGAATTAACACAAATTTTGAACTTTTGTGGGGGAGGTACCCTTAGGGAGGACCGATATGGGCCATTTTAGAAGTTAAACTAAATTTTGACAAAATATTAGGAGATCCAAAGTTTGGACCAAATTGTTTGCCCCATTCAAGTGATATCGACCTAGCATTTTACTGACATTTTTAAAATATTGGGGAGAAGTTACGGAAGTTGGGGACCGGTATTGCCCCATGAAGCTAAGTTTGGATAAAATATGACGAAGACCAAATGTTGCACCAAATCGGTAGAACAGTTCGAGAGCCACATATGGTAACATAGGGCTTTTTACACCTTTCGGGATGTTTTCCCAAGAAATATGGACCTGCTCCTGAAAAAACTTTTATCGTCGTAATGGAGGTAGCGAATGCAAATCCCTTCAACAAAAATCAAAGTGATTCGAGAGTATGTCTTAAAGCGAACTTATCCGAAATTTTGTGTGGGAGGTACCAGAAGGAGTAGACAAATATAGTCCATATTTGAACCTGATCTATGTCTGGTAGATATAATAGGATGTGCAGAGTATGGATTACATCGGTCACTCCCTTCAAGAGTTATCGTGCGCACAATTTTTCCGAACATTTTTGAACTTTTGTGAGGGAGGTACCTGAAGCAGGGGACCGATATGGTTTATTTTCGAACTCAAACTATGTTTGGACAGAGTATTACGAAGCCCAAATGTTGGACCGAATTGGCAGATCCGTACTAGAGTTATCTTGCGCTTCAACCACCTCACGCAGTGTCATAGGGGTTTTTTTGCATCTTTCAGGCTATTTTCTCAGGAAGTATGGACTTGCCCTTTATGAAACTTGTACCGCCGTATGGGGGACAGCGAATACAAGTTGCTACAACAAAAATCAAAGCGATTCGAGAGCAGGTCCTAAACTGAACTTTTTCGAAATTTTGTGTGGAAGGTACCCGAAGGAGTGGACCGATTGAGTCCATATTTAAACTTAATCTAAGTCTGGTAGAACTTTACATCGTGAAAGTTCTACCAAAGTGTGGGCCAAATCGGTTACTCCCTTCAAGAGTTATCGTGCGCACCAATTTTCCGAACATTTTCGAACGTTTGTGGAGGAGGTACCGGAAGGAGTGGACCGATATAACCCATCTTCGAACTTAAACTAAGTTTGGGCAAAATATTACAAAAACCAAATTTTGAGTCGGTTGCTCCGTTCGAGAGTTATCGCACGCACCAGCCAGACAGACGGACAGACAGACGGACGGACATGGCTAAATCCACTCCAAATTGTCTGAAACACATTTCGTCCAAACATACCATTATTTCGATGAGGCACATTTTGCCGTATGAAAGTGTATATACCCTCGTTAGCATAAATGCTGAGGGTATAAACAGAAGTCTTCAGATGCCAGCCCCAATAATAGGATAAGGACTTTGATACCAGACATTTTTACAGATTTCTCTAATTTTCCCTGAGCAGATTTCTGCAACATTTCTTTTAAGAATTTCCTGGACATTTTTAACGAAAAACAAGTAAGAACGGCCTTAAGTTCGACCGGGCCGAACTTGTTATACCCTCCACCATGAGTTGTATTGAAGTAAACTGAAGCAATTAGTTTCCTTTTGTTTATGAAGAAAAAATTAATACAAAATTTCACAAATCTCGAAAAGACAATGTGGCTTACCTTCAAAATAAAAAGAAAAAAATTCGGGCGATACCAAAACTTCGATCTATACCGACAAATTTCATACGGAAAGTTGCATACGCCAAATGAAGACCAAATAACAAATTTCAGCCATTTTGGTGGAATATTGATTCCACAACCTTAAAAATACCGGAAATAGGTAGCTACCGTTCCATTGAGGATATACTAAGGCTTGGGCCTGTAGCTACAAGTTTCTGGGGGAAAGTTTTATATCCCCAACGAAGACTAAATACCAAATTTCAGCCATTTCGGTGTGTTATGGTGGCCACAACCTTCAAAATACCGAAAATCGGTGGTACCGTTCTATGGGGGCTATAGCAAAACGTGGGCCGATATAACCCATTTGCAATACCGAACATCCTAGGAGTAATAGAAACTTATTTACCAAATTACAAAGCTCTATCGTACAAATTGCGAGCTGTATCTTATTTCAACAGACTGACGGACAGACGGACATGGTTATATCGACATAGAATTTTACCCTGATCACAAAAAATATATACTTTATAGGGTCTCCGGCCAATTTTTTATGTTACAAACGGAGTGATATGTTTAATTATACCCTCCATATTATGGTCGAGGGTATAAAAAATAGGGAATAGGTTCAGTGCTTTTTGTAGGAAAGATTAAAATTGAAAAAAGTGGGCCTGGTCAAATTTTCTTTGCATAAAAACCTAAGTTGGGTAATGACGAACATTAAAAAATATCCAGATCGGTCCAGCCGTTCTCAACTGAGGCAATTACCAACGAATGACATTTGATTTTTATTTACAAAGATTAATCTTTTGCAATACTAAAGAAAAATAATAGTTTTCTGACGTTAAATATTAAATTTTGTTTACATTTAACTGTTGGACCATATTGACCTAAAGAGTCCTAAGAAGGGCACAGATCCAAGAGTTAAATTGGTTCTCTTGCATGAGTTCGAATGAAGTGATGAAAGATGCGATCTTTTTCATCGAATTATAATGAGTTCAAATTGAATCGTGAAAAAATCCGACCTTTGTCGTATCCGTACAATAAATAATAAACTGCTCATTTACCCTGTCGAGGTTCGGAGTCAATCTAACATAACACTGTGCAACAAAATACAATTTTTTTCAAAATGATGGGAAAAACTTAGTAGATAATAAAAGTACAGCTAAAAATATAAGACACGTGTTTTTAAAGTTTACATCGGAAAGTAACCAAAGTAGGCGGGGCAAGTACGCCCAATTATAGTTTTTTCTTGATTCCTTGCATTTTAGGTACATAGTGTCTTTGGCAGCTTTACAGAAGAGGAATATTCTTGTTAAAAATTTTAATCCTCATGCGGTTCATCAAAGGGGTATTTTTGGTCCTTTTTTCGAAAATCTTTTACAAACTCCTTTAAAATGTGATCATATCAAATCCAAATGTTCTACAAAATTGTTCGCCATAAAATTTTACTATAGGTCTCAGAATACATTAAATCTGTAAATCTTATCTAATCGCCAGGAATCTCTAAAAATGAAAAACACGTTTTAGGGTTAAAGTCGGACTTCATCTGAGCTTATTCAAAATTGTCCCACAAGATATAATTTTAGAGAGATGACGTCAAAGACAAAAATATTCTTGGTCAAATTTCACTATGGGTCACTAAAGAAATAAAATGTCTATTTACATTATACAGTCTGTCGCAAAAATTAGTATACACCGTTGAAACCAAAATTTATTAGGGATAAATATCACTATAACTTATTGAGAACAACAAACAATTAGTTTTATTTGATAGACAAGAAGGTTGTCTTCCGTAATAACAATTAAAAATGCGCAATATTTGCATACATTAGCAAATGCATTAACTGAAAAGGAAAGTCCTTATGTGTAAGGATTAAGGACTATTACATGTTTCAAATGGACAACGGCCTCAAAAGTATGCGTTTCCTTCAAGAAATTCCCGTTTCTTCAAAAAGGACAAGTCGTAACTCGATCAAGATCACTCCATATTGAAACTTTAGAGCTTTTCTGAGAATTTCATAGCTTTAGAATTCATAAACAGGACATAACACTCGGAATTTTGTCGCTACAGTTGTTGCATTTGTAGATGACCAATTTTTGTGGATTTTACGATCCAGTGTACGTTGGACTTGTCACTATAAGTACTATAACTGCCATTAAAACCAATTAATATACTCTTTGTGATCTTAAGTACAGATTTAGTTTCATTTAGTTCAAAAATATCAAGAATTTTTTACACAGTTCCACTAGGATTTTCCGTTGTATACTAACTTTTGCGACATAAATGTTGGTCCTTTTGGGATTCGAACCGTACATTTGCTAATGTATGCAAATATTGCGAATTTTTAATTGTTATTACGAAAGACAACCTTCTTGTCTATCAAATAAAACTAATTGTTTGTTGTTCTCAATAAGTTATAGTGATATTTATCCCAAATACATTTTGGTTTCAACGGTGTATACTAATTTTTGCAGCAAACAAGAAAAAATCGCTGTAGGGATTTTTAAATAAACCGCGGTCAAAATTCGCATTTTTATGTGTTTTTTAGGGTTTCGCGATTTTGCTTGAATACGGTAAGTCTTATCGATATGGGACCTGAGAAAATCTTAAAGCAGTGAAAATTCTCTACAAGACTGACTTAAGTAACTTATCCTAAGTTGTAACATTTTTTAGATATATAAGTTTAAGTTGGGAATTTGCAGTCATGACATTGTTTTATAAGGGGCGATACAGAATTGAATTGAATTTGCATTGTCCCAATTTGAACTTCTATATCTCAAAAACGGTAAAGCCGACGAGAGTACCATAAAGGTCAATCTTGTAGAGAATTTTCATAGCTACAACATTTATTCAGTCTCATTCTGATAGAACTTGCGGTTTCTAAGCAAAATCGAGAAAACCTAAACAACCCCTAAAAATGTCAACTTAAATCGCGATTTATTTAAAACAGCGCTCCGGCGATTTTTTTTTGTTTTCTGATTTTTCTCATCTATAAAGATTGTAGTTTCAGAATCCGCAAAAACTTCCGAGGTGTAAGCACCTTCCATTTAAAATTGTTTCAAGAGCACCGTGGGTACCGCCCAATTTGAGGTATTTTGATGTTTTTAGCCACATTTTCAGACTGAATTAGCTATACTTTGGTATTTTTCAAATTTCAAATGGAAAATTTTATTTTACAAAATTTTATTTTACAATTTGGAAATAAAACAAGTAAGAACGGCGATAAGTTCGGCCGGGCCGAACTTGTTATAACCTCCACCATGAATTGTATTGAAGTAGAATAGAACAACTAGTTTCCTTTCGTTCATGAAAAAGACTAAATACCAAATTTCCGCAATTTCAAATTCGATCTATTCCCAACGTTTTTAGACTCAAAACCTTCAAAATACCGAAAATCAAGAGGTACGCTTCTATGGGAGATATAGAGAGACGTGGACCTGTACTGATAATTCTTCGGGAAGAATATTGGCTATACTAAGGCGTGGACAAATTTCTTATGGAATGTTTTATACACCCAACGAAAACTAAATACCAAATTTTAGCCATTTCGGTGCATTATTCTGGCCACAATCTTCAAAATACCGAAAATCGGGAGGTATTTTTCTGTGGGCGGCTATAAGAAGGCGTGGACCTATACCGACAAAATTCTGGGGAAACGTTTTATACCCCCACCGAAGACTAAATACCCAGCCACTTCGGTGTGATATTGAAAATCGGGTGGTACCGTTCTATTGGGACTATATCAAAACGTGGATATAGCCCATTTGCAGTACCAAACATCCTGGGAGTAATAGAAATTTCTATACCAAATTACAATGCTCTATCTTAAAAAAATGCGAGCTGAATCCCGATTTCAACAGACGGACGGACAGATGGACGGTTATATAGATTTTTACCCTGATCAAGAATATACATACTTTATAGGGTTTCCGATGAATATTTCGATGTGTTACAAACGAAATGACAAATAAGTGCTCTGTTCCTGAACCTACAAGAAGCTACTATTTTTTACTACGATAACATTTTTTCCTTTATATTATCGATAAAAATTAGTAGATTCTTGCAGTTCTGGAACAAACCATTAATTATACCCTTCATAGGGAGGGTATAAGTAAAATAATTCGAATTTCAACTGGAATGTAAGGAATTAAAGTGGAATTCTCGAATTATAATGGAAATGTTTCGAATTACAAATGGAAGTCTCGATTTACAATAAATTAAATTATTTATTATTATTTATTATTATTTATTATATTTATTATTTTATTTTTATTATTTATTATTTATTTATTATTTATTATTTATTTATTATTTATTTATTATTTATTTATTTATTATTTAAAAGCCACTGTGTGGTTACTGCCTAAAATCAAGATGAGATGACTGTGGTTAAGTAGACTCTGTTAGAATGTAAAAGAGACAGATGCGGTCGAGAAATAGCGGATATAACCTTAGCCGATAGCCCTAGATGCTAGTGCTATTTTTTAAATAATTATATTATAATTTTTTACTATACTAAAAATTTCAAATAAATAACCTGATATCAGACATATCGCTCATTTACTCAAAGAACGGCATAACTCAAAAAACCTTTTTCTGAGTTAGCGATTTCAATTTTTTTCTACGACTTCTAATTTATCTTGTGTCAAATTTTTCTGAGTTAGCGATTTCAATTTTTTCTACGACTTCTACTTTATCTTGTGTCAAATTTTCATGCATATATCTCTTAAACTCAACGAGTTATGGCTCATTTACTGCGGGTTTTGGCATAATTCAACAAAAAACTTTTTGAGTTTATGAAACACTAAAACACTTCAAATCATGCATGATGTCGCACAGAAATTTAGCACTGATATCTGGCTAGCTGTTTGCAAAATAGGGTGGCTGTAGTAATTTTATTTTTTGAGTAATATCCTTTTTAAGTTGGGAAGTCTCGAAACTGGATTTTTTGAGATGTGTCACTCTTTGAGTAAATAAGCGATATGTACATAAATCTTACAACTCTCTACACTTTTTTTATCATTCCGGCACTTCTTTTACTATGCCATCTCTTATTTCTGCGTACTATCCAGGATGAACACTATGGATCAAAGGTCTCCGAGTGGAGCAGCTGCTATTACAATAGGATATTTGAATATTTAATTTTCAGAAATATTTATTGGAAAGGCAATTCGTCACATTCTAATCAAAACATTCAATGCTTAAATTCATTGACAGCATATTCCTCAGATGTTGAGCACAAATTTGGATACGATGGATTGGTGCCAGTGGCGCAAGATTCAGCTGGTTTATCGCAACGATTATAAATGGGGAAATCAATCATATTGGTGGTGGCGTAGTTACAGGTTACCAAATAGGCTTTGTATGCTTCATCGGGAACGGAATAAGTGGCAGCGGCACAACCAACACGAACATTGCGATCAGCAACCATAACAGTGAAATGACCAATGACACTAAAATACAATGAAATATATAAGAATGTATGTAATTCTCGCAGCTACTTTTTATATTTCATATACTCACGGTCCAGTATAGTTCTTGGGATATTTATTAATATATTCCATTTTACTATCCTTCACCTCACTATACCAGTAATCTACAGCTTTTTGCAAAAGGGCTTCATCGTTGGAGGCACCATGATAACCCAACCAGGCTATATTTTGACCGGAATATTTGAAAGCATCAGTATTGCGACATCTATCATGTTTAATATCACATTGCAGAACATTGAGGGCAGCAAGGAGGGCCAATTCATCATCCCATTGAATTGTAGCCATGCGACAAGCAGGATCATGTTCTTCCTGATCACCACCAGCAATTAGATTACGTTTGGCATTGTGGGCATTGACCAAGACCTCTTGCAATTTATCATCGATTTCAATTAATTTGGCATCGGAAGGACAGGCATCAGACAATTCCTTAAGTAAGTTAAAGAGGGGATTTATGTACATGTGTCTGCTTTCTAAATGACTTTAAACTTACCCCATCATGACCACAGGCAATGTGGTTAACACCTTCCTTACACAAGGAAGGAGAACAGTAATCCGTAGCGTTAGTCAAAGCCAAAGTAGCCACCAAGACCCCAAAGAACAAAGTGAATGATAGCTGTGCCATTTTTTTAAATATCCAAGTTTAGTTCTATAACTGAAGCGTAGACTGAACAACTGATGGCTATCTTAGAATCGGTTGACATCTTTATACAGAAATTGTGTAAACATAAAAATAATTACACAATTTACCAACAGGCATCCATATGATATCGCTCGAACAGCTTATGAATATCAAATGCGGTTTTCACTTTTTATTTATTTTGTTATTCTGAACAATATTACAAATAAATTCATCGTTACCAGACACCGTTGTTTCCAGACAAAAGTATTGACATTCAATATCAATTGTAAAAATGTAATTCGAACAAAATAATGAGTGTAGTTATTAGAAGATGACATACACAAATATATACGTGTGACATATTTGCAATTAGTTAAATTATATCTTATATTTTTCAGTAATATAAAAATATCCTCAGGTATTTGGATGATTTTGCTTGAAGTATTTGAAACTTCATCAAAACTCCTGTGAATGTTATAAGGATGTTTGTGAATCAAAGAACTTGGTGTGGGGAGGTAAATAATTTAAAATCAAGCAGCAAACATTATAAAATCATCCTTAAAAAGTAAAAAAGCGATGATTGTTGAGAACAATTTTGGGTAGAGAACTGGATGATCTCGAAAACACCGAAAATACTGTCGAAGAAAAATGGCTTTATAGACATTTATACGTTTTGTAACGTGACAGTTTTATTCATCAATCCCCACTTAACACCGATCAGTCGACATAGTGAACAAATTCAAATTCAATGCAGTTAATAACAATCCCATTTCACAATAATTCTCATTCACATCGTGCAGAATATGTCGAACACAAACCGACGAAGTAGGAGTAGGCGTTAGGATCATCCACATTCAGTTAGCCACGATTCGACCATGCGCTAAGCACGCTCCAAGCTCTTAGCAAGCTCCCTGGGTTTAGCAGGTTCCATGCTTACAGCTAACTCAACGCTCATAGCCAGCTCAATGTCCTTATCCAGCTTCCACCCAGCAAAAAGTCTGATCCGTTAGTCATTATGTAACCCATTACAAAGTAGTGTAAACAAACATGAGTAGAGTTAAGTGTTCAACGCTCACCGTCGAAATTTTGTTAACAATACAAAAAACAGATGGTGGTGTACATGTAAGCGTTTAAACAACCCTTAATGTTCGTACGCGTGGCAAAGTAGTAGTGTGTTCGGCTACAAATCAGAAGTTCGAGAAGAAGAGAGCGAAATAAAATAAATTAAACAAGTAAGAACGGCGTTAAGTTCGACCAGGCCGAACTCGTTATACCCTCCACCACGAGTTGGATTGAAGTAAAGTGGAACAATTAGTTTCCTTTCGTTTATGAAGAAGACTAAATACCAAATTTCAGCTATAACAAACGTCGATCTATACCTACAAATTTCTGACGGAAACTTTTTAGACTCAAAGAAGATTAAATACCAAATTTCCGATATTTCGGTAAAACCTTCAAAATACCGAAAATTAAGAGGTATGCGGACAAATACTGGTAATTTTTCTGGAATATTTTATAACCCCATTTAAGATTTAATAACAAATTTCGGTCTTTCTGTGGGATATGTACGTCACAACCTTTAGAATTACGAAAATCGGGAGGTACCGTTCTATTGGGCGATTTCGAAACGTGGAACAATACCGACCGATTTCAGTCAGAAAGGCTTTTACTTCCAAAAAAGACTAAATACCAAATTTCGGTGGGTTGCTGTGGCCACAACCTTTGAAATACTAAAAAGCGGGAGTAACCGTTCTATGGGGTCTATATGAAGGCGTATACCTATATCGACAAATTTCTGGGAGAAAGTTTTATACCCCCAACGAAGTCTTAGTGCCAAATTTCAGCCATTTCTGTGTGATAATCAGACTAAAACCTTCAAAATACCGAAAATGGGGTGGTACCGTTCCATGGGGGCTATAAGAAATCGTGGACCTATACCGACAAATTTCATATGGAACGTTTAGTAGCCCAAATGAAGACCAAACACCAAATTTCAGCCATTTCGGTGGAATATTGAGGCCACAATCTTTAAAGTACCGGTAATAGGGAGTTACCGTTCTATTGCGACTATACTAAGGCGTGGACCTGTACCGATATATTTCATATGAAACTGTTAATACCCCCAATGATGTCCCCAGATACCAAATTGCAGTCATTTCTGAGGAATATTGAGGCCACAATCTTCAAAACACCGAAAATCGGGAGGTACGTTTTATGGGGGCTTTGTGAAAGCGTGGACATATAGCAACTAATTTCATATGGAAAGTTTAATACCCCAAAAGAAGACCAAATACCAAATTTCAGCCATTTCGGTAAATTATTGTGGCCACAACCTTCAAAATACCGAAAATCGGAAGGTAGCGTTCTATGGGGGCTTCAACCGACAAATTCCATATGGACGTTTAATACCCCAAATGAAAATGTTTTTGAAGTGACCAAAAGAAACCAAAGGTAGTTTCGTCTTCCATGGACTCCCACAAAACCGAATTTATGCATCAGAACCCCTGCAAATTTTTCGTGTAGCACAGTGTTATATTCATATTCCATCCACATTCTATATAAAAAAACATTGTTCCACAACATCCCATACGGGATAAGGGAGACTTCTCTCATATCAATGAGTGCACCCCGATTCATATTTAGCTTAATGATATGGGACCTACTGTTTATCGCCGAGTCCGAACGGCGTGTCCTAAGACACCACTTGTAGAGAAGTTTTTCAAGGCTGAAATACTCAGGAAATGTCACCAACATTACTGAGGGGTATTTTGCCACCGTTGAAAAATGTTTGGTGTTGCCTGGCCGGGGAATCGAACCACCGACCTTCTGCGTGCAAGGCGGGCGTGCATACCATTGCACCACGGTGGCACTCATCCACATTCTATATAAATACTGTAATTGTAAGCACTCGTGTTCACTTAAGGTTTGTTGGTCCCTAGGTCGACCTTGGTAGCAACTGAGATTACCTCGTAATAGTCTCTCTTCATGTTTATCTTGAAACACTATAGCAAACTTTTTTCTTAAGTTAGGTTAGGTTGAAAAAAATGGGCGAGTAATCGCCCGTTGGTCTTTCTGTAGTATTTTAATATTACACTTTTTATCCATAGCTGTCCAACAGACTACTGTATAGCCAGTATATAGACCCCACTTGGAGCGTATAGCCCTTCTACAGGTTGAGCAACATCTATAAGCTTTGTTAGCTCTATCTTGAATAGGGTCTTTCCATTTAAGTTTACTATCCAGGATTACTCCCAGATATTTAACTTTATTGAAAATACTGATTGTCTTGTTTAGGAAAACTGGTTCTTCAATGTGTTCCCGTTTTGTTTTCCTAGTGAAAAGACATATTTCCGTTTTTTCCGGGTTTACGTTAAGACCTTTTGGTCTATCCCAGTTGTACGCTAGCTTTAGGGCTGATTCTTCTGCATAGAAAGTTTGGATTCTTACCCTTCAGAGATATTATAACGTCGTCTGCATAGCAGACTGGGTCAAATCCCTCATCGGTTAAAGTCCTTAATAGGCTATTTATGGTAGTGACCCATAGGAGTGGTGATAAAATCCCCCCTGTGGCGTATTAGCATGTGGCTTATACAGTCGTTAAGGGCTGGATATATAACGGAACAGCCCAGACTGAATTAGCTATAATTTATTTTTTAAGGTTCCTAGTGGCCAAAAAAGCATATCTACCAACAATTGTGAACATAGGTCCGCGTTTTGGAGTAGATCCCATATAACGCTATCATCCGACTTGGATATTTTGACGATTGTAAATACCTTTTCAGACCGAATTAGCTATAATTTAGCATTTAGGGTTCCTAGTTGTCAAAAAAAACTTAACTACCCAAAAAATTGGAGCATAGCTCTAGATCTTGCCATAACCCCCATATAAAGGTACCGCCCAATGTCAGGTAAATGTTTCGTTTTTTGCTACATTTTCAGACAGATTTAGTTGTAATTTTTCACTTGGGGTTCCTGGTGGCCAAAGAATTTATCTACTGACCAAGTTCAATGTCCTGCTATTTCACATCACTCTTTAATTTTTGGTGCCATCAATATAAACATCAATCTCACAGAGCGCTTGGTAGAATATCGCGATTACAATAACATTGATTGGCAAAGCCTGCATAATTATTTAGTGGATACTGACTTCAGCATTATCTATGAAACTACTAATGTCAATGAGTTGCTTTTATTCTTCGACACTCTTATTGCCAATCTTTTTTGTTTCGTTCCCATTATAACCAAACGTGTATCTTCTAGTTTAGAGCCGTGGTTAAAAAGTAGAGCAATAATATTTTCCAAGTCTCTTCGTGATACGGCGTACAAACATTATATGCGTTACCCCACCCAAGTGAATTGGTCAACATATTGCGGTCTTAGAAACAGAGCTAAATCTGTTATGAGAAGTGAGCGTAGTAAATACTACAAAACATTTTTTGGTAGACTTGGCCCGACACAGGTGTGGAGGCATCTCCGGAATAATGGTATCATTGGTAACGATGATAGTCATTGTGATAATATTGATGCTAATGCATTGAATGATTTTTTTATAGAGGGTAATGCGGTTTGTAATAATGGATCTTCAGACTTTCACGACGTCGAAGGTAATAACTTTTCATTTAGCTGTGTTTTTGAGATGGACGTTTTCGAGGCTTTGCGGCGTATTAAATCGCAAGCTATGGGCGTAGATGGTATACCCGTCAAGTTTTTAAAACTCATCTTTCCCTATATCTCAAGGTATTTGACTTATTTTTTCAATGTTATTTTCACCACTTCAGTCTTTCCACAAGCGTGGAAAGTAGCTAGGGTCGTTCCCATTCCCAAGGTAAAAGAAGTTCATACAATCGATAACATGAGACCAATAAGCATTTTGCCAGCGCTCTCAAAAGTTGCTGAGCACCTTATTTTGAATCAAATTCAAGCATTTGTTGATGACAGAAAATGTATCCACAACTATCAATATGGCTTCAGACGTGGACTTAGCACTACTTCACTTTTAGTAGATCTTACCGACTCGATAAGGGAGACGGTTGATAGAGGTGACAGTGGTGTCTTAATTGCCCTAGATCTATCTAAAGCTTTTGAGCGAGTAGATTACACAATACTACTTGATAAACTCAAATCTAGGTTTTTGTTTGATTCGACATCGTGTAAGTTAATCAACTCATTCTTGTCAGGGCGTTCCCAGTATGTTACATACAATGGAAGTATTTCCAACAGGCGTAATATTTACAGTGGTGTGCCCCAAGGGTCCATTTTGGGACCCCTTCTTTTTATTTTATATATTAATGACATTGGTAGTTGTGTTCTGGGCAATGCCTGTCGTCCTTTTTTGTATGCAGATGACATACATTTATTTTTTAATGGGAAATCTGTTGCTCAATTGGAAGATAACGTCAATATTAACTTATGCGCCATTTCAAATTGGCTGCGAAACAACAAATTGATTGTAAATGCTTCTAAGACTAAAGCCATGCTATTCGGTCCAATATGGCGTATGGATGGTAGTATGAATATACAGATTGATGGCTCAACGATTGGTTTTGTTGACAGATTAAAATGTTTAGGAGTTGTTATAGACTCAAAGCTGGATTTTTCTGCCCATATTGATGGCTTATACCCTAGGGTAATAAGTATACTTCGAAGGTTGTATTCTACCGAACTGTTTTTGCCATTTAGTATTAAGAGAAACTTAGCTTATTCCATGTTAATGACTATTATATCTTATGGCATAGAAGTCATTTCTGGTACAACGGAGGAGAATATTGATAAACTAGAAAGACTTATCAATATGATAATTAGATTTGTCTACAATTTGCGTAGATCTCAACATGTTTCTGCTCATGCCTGTAACTTTCTTGGAGTTCCCTTTAAAATATATGTTAAAGAACGTGTTATATCATTTCTTTACAAATCTGTGCTTTTGGACCTACCTGGTGTTCTACGAGAAAGACTGTGTTTTTTCAGATCTACTAGGAATACACAATTACGTTATCCACGATTTTATTCATCCGTTTACGAACGATCATTTATTGTTCGCTCTGCGCATTTGTGGAACGGACTTCCCAATGAGCTACGTCAATTTTCTTTTTCCCGAAGAGTATTTCGTAAAAAGTTTGAAAGCTTTGCTCTCAGACCAGCTGAACCATAGTAGGATCGACATGACACATATATGTATGTTAATGATTTTTTATAGCAGCGTCGGCTGATGTTGCTGAGTAGATTCTGCTTGCTCTGGCATTGATTTGATTTTGAACCATCAGCAATAGATGTAATCTTTATACGTATTTATTTATTTATGGCTGGGGAGCCTATACTATATTTTGTTTTTGCTTAAAAATTGTTAATAACTTAATTTTTTAATTACTTAATAATAGTTTTAAGATTTTTTGTTATGCAGAATATGATTTTGTAGTAGTTTTGCGCATTGCGATGTTTATTGGCTTAAAAGCTTTAATCGCAATAAATGAATAAATAAATAAATAAATAAAATTATGAGCATTGGTACATTAGTAACAAAAAGAAAACTAATTTTTTCTTGTACGTTCAGAATATTTCAAAGTAGAGGGTATAAAGAGTTTAACTCGGCATAACTTGAGGCTTTATCATCATCATGACATGCAAAGTGAGCAAACAACAGAACTGAAACAATAATTTTTCTAAAAAATGTGGCTTATTTTTTTTGTTACCTACTGTATCTACTTATTTGTGGGACACGTGTCTCACATATTGCTCGTTAAAATTTACAATATTGTACAAAAAGTGTCACTTTGTAATAAAATCATACTTTCATGTTTGATCAATTGGTTTGTCTAGACATTTACAAATGTTATTGTTAAACAATAATAGTAATCGATTATGATTTGAAACAATGGAGCATCTTCAATAATAGAACGATCAAATATTGAAATAAAACAAATGATTATGTTTCTGCAATAATTTACTATTTATGAAATTATTTGTAAAGTATTTTAGGTTAACTTAAGACTTCGGTATATAAAAAGCATCACATTCTTGGTTAAGTCATTTCTGATCAAGGTTTCGGAATCGGAGTCTACGAGTCGGAGTCGAGCAGTTTTGCTGGAGTCGGGGTCTGAGTCGAAAAAAATAACTCGACTTCGACTCCGTGCAATTTTTTCTACATTATAAAAATATAACATTACATTCGGGACACCAAAATTTTTTCAAAAATCATTGTTTATTTTAAAAGAAAAATATAAGAACACAATTAAGCATACCGTTTTGCTTAATTATACTAACATAAAGAGCTATTCACAGGATGGTATCTAACGTCTTCTGCACAAGTTCTACAAGACTTCTGTCAGAAGACCTACTGGTCTTCTCACAAAGGTCTATTGTGAAGAGCTTTTTCATAAAATTAGATAAAATCTTAATTATTAAATGATTCTCTAAAAATCTAGAAAGGACATCAGAATCTAGAATTTCATCGATCGATTTTATGTGTCATAGTTTGTTAGCGCGTTTTATGACAAAAACGTCAGTTTTTTTAGCCAAACATTAATATTTTTTCTATCCACAATTTCCGTAAAATCTAATATATTTTACAAAATCGATCGATGAAGGACTAGATTTAAATGTTCTTGATAAGCCCACAGAAGTATATGGCAATCGGTTTAGTTTTCGAGTTGGCACCGCAAAACGCTTTTATACAAAGAGGGTTTTCGTATACGGTCATTTGCCACAAAACTTCGTGGTATTTTTCAAATTAAAATTCAGAAAGCAGATTTTGTTTTGTTCTTTCAGCTGAAGAAAGCCGAAAAAAAGTTTCGCAGTTTTCTTGGATAAAATTCATGAAAAATGGCTTTTTAAGGCTTCTAAAATGTTGGCTTACATCCATATTAACATTTGTGCAAATTTTATTAATTTTAGTGGTATGGGAATTTAATCTCGGAGTCCACTCGGACCCGGGGTCGTGAAAAAACCGGTCTGGAGTCGGAGTCGAGCCAAAAATACCCTTTTATACCCTACGCATTTATACACTTTCATTCTGACAAAATGTCTTAATCGAAATAATGATTATAGACCCCAAGTATGTTTGGACGAAATCCGTTTTAGACAATTTGGAGTTGATTTAGCCATGTCCGTCCGTCTACTTGTTTGACTGGCTGGCTGGAGCGCACGATAACTCTTGAACGGATCAACAGATTCAGTCCAAAATTCGGCTTTCGTAATATTTCGTCCAAACTTCGAAGATGGGTTATTCTTTCTAATACCTCCCCCACAAAAGTTCGAAAATGTTCGGACGATATCCACGATTGTGCGCACGATACCTCTTGAAGGGAGTAACCGATTTGGTCCATACGTTGTACATTGTGAAATTTCTATCAGAAGTAGATGAGGCTCCAATATGGACTCAATCGGTCCACTTCTACGGGTACCACCCACACAACATTTCGGAAAAGTTCAGTGTAGGACCTACTCTCGAATCGCTTTGATTTTTGTTGTAGTAACTTGTATGCGCCGCCTCCCATACGTCGGCACGAGTTTCATCTGGGGCAAGTCCATACTTCTTGAGAAAAAATCCCCATGAAACCGTGTGTAGTGATTGGAGTGCAAGAAAACTCTCGAAAGGATTTGCCGATTCGGTCCAAAATTTGGTCTTCGTAATATTTTGTTCGAACTTAATTTAGGTTCGATGATAAGCCACATCGGTCCACTCTTTCAGATACCTCCCCCACAAAAGTTGAAAAATGTTCGGAAATATTGTGCGCACTATAACTCTTGAATTGAGTGACCGAATTGGTCCATACTTTACACATCCTAATATGTCTACCAGATATAGATTAGATCGGAATATGGACTATATTTGTCCACTTCTTCGGGTATCTCCCACACAAAATTTCGGATAAAGTGAATTTTAACAGCATCTTTCGGATCGTATTGGTCTTTCAGTAGGTTGTCCTTGCGGCTCTCTTTACGACGGTACAATTTTTTTCTTGCGAAAGTTCATACTTCTTGAAATATTAGACTAAAAGATCCATGAAACACTGACGGGACCAACCAAAATGGCAAATCTGCAAGACAATTCTCGAAGGGAGTTTTTGATTGGTACAGACTTTGCACATCGTATTATTTCATCCAGTCATGTATCAGGCAGGGACGTACGCAGGATTTGATTTCGGGGGGCACCATGACCAAAAAAAAAATGAAAGTTAAAAATGTTGTGTAGCGTTACATAAAGTTAAAGGTTTTTTAGTTGATTTTATATGAAATCCTGACACAAAGTATTTCAATAAAAAAAGTTCACAATATTTTACGTATAAGTTTGAAATTTAGAACGGAGTTAATATATTAGTCCTTGGATTAGGATTGAAAATAAAGCATATCACGTATAGTGGCACTACATTGCCACTATACGCATAATCATGAAACAAGTAAATGAAATGCAAGACTCCCTCCACCTTACATTCATTGACTTCCAAAAAACATTCGACCTAATTAAGCACCAAAGTATATGGGAAGCTATGACCAGGAAAGGTGACCCCGACAAGATTTGCAACTTAATAAAAGCACAATACCACCGTTTTGAATGCAGAGTAAGACATGGCAATAAACTCTCCTCCGTTATATCCGTTAAATCCGGGGTGAGACAAGGATGTGTGTTGTCACCGCTGCTATTTCTTATTGTTATAGTCTTCTCCCGACAATGGACAACAATCCGCGTCGAGAAATAATGTGGCACCAATTAAAGATGGAAGACCTGAACGACTTAGTATACGCTGATGACATAGTTTTAATATCCAAACGTTAGAGTTGTTCCAAAGGACTTATTTGGAACTATAAAGTTCACTTCGCAGTTCCAATGGCCCACATTTTTTCTTTGAACAAACTGCGTATACTTAATATCACACGTTATATTTCATGATGTTACTCATATGTTTTGGAAAGTGTACAAGGAACTAGGAACTAGATTACCCAACTGTACCAATCGTTTATTAGATGTACAGAGCAAACTAACCGACATAGCTTCAACTTCGAGTACTTATGGCTTAAAGATTAACGTGGATAAGACCAAATCACTCCATTTAAACACATCTCAAAGACAACGTCTCACTCTGTATGAACAAACTATCGACCAGGTGGCGAACTTTACGTACATAGGCAGCCAAATAACACACAAGATGGAGGTACGCGTGATGATATATCAACCCGCATCCGAAAGGCTAAAGTGGCTTTTGCGGGTTTGTACAAAATCTGGAGGTTCAATCAAAGAAACGCATATTTATAAGCAATGTTCTATCAGTTCTGCTATATGGACGAGAAACTTGGCTTGTGTCTAACAAGCTCACGAATAAGCTGTAATCTTTCGTAAATAGATCCCTAAGCTTTATTCTCCACATATGGTGGCCAAATAACTGGATATCAAACTTGGACCTTTATCAGAGATGTGAAAGGAAATGGAGGTGGATAGGGCACGTTCTTGGTAAACCAGCGGATGATATATGTCGAGAAGCTTTTGATTGGAATCCCCAAGGAACGCGAAGAAGAGGCAGACCGAGGGGTAGCTGGAGAAAAATCATTGAAGAAGAAGTTAGCTTACATACAGGAAATCAATCATGAAATACTATTAAAATTTTAAGTTCAAATAGAAACAATTGGAATAATTTTGTATTGGCACTATGCTCTGCCGACAGAGATATACCCTCAGCCTGTGCAAATTGAAACACTTTTTTTCACAAAAAACTTATGTATTTAGGGGGTTTCAAAATGTTGGTCGCATGAACCGACAAAAATGTTGATTAGGATTAAAGTTCAAAAATTTTGCGGAAAAGGTACTTAAAGGAATGGACCGACGTAGACCATGGGGGTGCCATACGGGGTTTTTCCACCCTTCGGGCTGTTTTCTCAAACTGTATGGACTTGCCCCTGAAACAACTTTTACCATCGTAATTGAGGCAGTGAATGTAAGTTGCTTCAACAAAAATCAAAGTGATTCAATAGCAGGTCTTAAAGTGAACTTATCCAAAATTTTGTGTGGGAGGTACAAATATAGTCCATATTCGAACCTGATCTATATCTGGTATATATTATGAGAATGTGTAAAGTATGGACCAAATCGGTCACTCCTACAAGAGTTATCGTGAGCACAATTTTTCCGAATATTTTTGAACTTTTGTGGGGTAGGTACCTGAAGGAGTGGACCGATATGGCATATCTACGAACTCAAACTAAGTTTGGAAACAATATTACGAAGGCCAAATTTTGGCCGGAATCGGCATTTCCGTTCGAGAATTATCTTGCGCTTCCACCCATAAGCATGGTGTCATAGGGTTTGTTTTTCAACTTACAGGCTATTTTTTCAGGAAGTATGGACTTGCCCCTGAGGAAACTTGTACCCTCGTATAGTGGACAGTGAATACAAGATTTTACAACAAAAACCAAGGCGATTCGAAAGCAGGTCCTAAACTGAACTTTTCCGAAATTTTGTGTGGGACGTATTCGAAAGAGTTTACCGATTGAGTCCATATTGGAACCTCATCTAGGTCTGGTAGAAATTTCATAATGTGCAAAGTATGGACCAAATCGGTTACTCCCTTCAACAGTTATCGTACGCACAAATTTTCCGAACATTTTCGAACTTTTGTGGGGGAGGTACCGGAAGGAGTGGACCGATATAATCCATCTTCGAACTTGAACTAAGTTTGGACAAAATATTACGAAAGCCAAAGTTTGGACCGAATCGGCAGATCCGATCGAGAGTTATCTTGCGCTCAAACCACTACACACGGTGTCATAGGGTTTTTTGTAACTTTCAGGCTATTTCTCAGGAAGTATGGACTTGCCCCTAATGAAACTTACAGCGTCGTATAGAGGACAGCGAATACAACTTGCGTAAACAAAAATCAAAGTGATTCGAGACCAGGTCCTAAACTGAACTTTTCCGAAATTTTGTGTTGAAGCTACCCGAAGGACTGGACCGATTGAGTCCATATTGGAACCTCATCAAAGTTTGGTAGAAATGTCACGATGTGCAAAGTATGGACCAAATCGGTTATTCCCTACAAGAGTTATCGTGCGCACAAGTTTTGCGACAATTTTTGAACATTTCTGGGGGAGGTACCTGAAGGAGTGGACCTATATGGCCCATCTTCGAACTTAAATCGAATCTGGACAAAATATTTCGATACCCAAAATTTGAACTGAATCGATTGATCCGTTCAAGAGTTATCGTGCGCACCAGCCAGCCAGACAGACAGACAGACAGACGGACGGACATTGCTAGATCTACTCAAAATTGTCTGAAACGGATATCGTACAAACATACTTGGGGTCTAAAACCATTATTTTGATGAGGCACATTTTTGGTCGTATCAAAGTGTAAATACCCTCTTTAGCCTAAAGGCTGAGGGTATAAAAATGGGTAAAAATGTGTTGAAGTTTACAAGTTTTTTTGTGTTCTTTCTTGATTTCTGGTCAAACCACGGAAAATTCAGACCTGAGCCCAAAGAAAGAATTGAAGAATACCCCTTGGGCAACATGGTTCTAATGTATGTCGATATATGCACTGCATCCTCCTAAAATCGATGCTGACATTTTGAAGTTTTGAAATCTGGGTTTTTTGAATTTTTCTATAATTGGAGGGCGCAACCAGATAATTTCCCTAACTATTTATTGGATTGTAGAACTCGTGATTCCACGTCGTTTGATGTATGCATTTTCCTTGAAGAAGTTTCAGCGAAGTCCGTCAGTTCTTGCATCGAAATTTAGCGAAATAGTAGAATAACTCCCAAAAATGTGTTTTCTATTTTTCGTATTAAACAAAAAAATATATTTTTGAAATAATATTCCAACAATAAGTTTTCGTCTTTTGTTGTTGCTGTAATATGGCAGTTATAAATCCTATCGTTAAAATTTTGGTCTCATATTTTTCTACGCGTTGTCTAGAATCTGTACGTATTTTTAATTTATTTTTTCGAGTTTTATTTGGACTTTAAATTAGAATAAATTAAATTTACTAAATTTTTTCAGTATTTCTTGATTTTCCGCGAAAATAGAAATACATTTAGTAAATATTTAGGCATCTACGGATAGATATTAAATGCTGTTAACGCTTTATATATACATTTTCTTATTACAGCAAAAATGGAATTATTAAATATTTGTTCTTTATAAGGGAACAGAACCCCCCATAACCTTGGAGCGCAGCATCCAATTTTGTGAACGCGAACAGATTTGAAACCACGACTTTTTTCTTAATCTATGTTCCAATTGCGGATGTGCTCGCAAAAAATTTTTTAACATTTCTTCCAATGGAATTGCAAAAGAAATTTGAAATTTACCATATGTATATCCATACAAGAGTTCCGCCCGGTATTTTTAAGTTTCTCCAACAAAATTCACGCAATAACTAAAAATCTTTTAAATGAATATTACCCATGAAGGTTTACGTTTTGGTGTATCCTAGAATTTTTAATATAACTTCACGTTTTCTCCATCGGAAGATTTTCAGTATTTCGAAGCTCTTTAATTTCGTTTACGGTTGTTTTCAGCTACAACTTTGTTGATGATAGGAAAAAATTCAGGTGGGTATGCTACTTATAGCAGGTATTGCACTTTATGACGCACAATAATAAATTAAATAGGAATATGAAAATTTTATAATTAGTTTTCGAAATATACTCCACGGAAAACCCTTGATATATCGTAGACATGTAATTTAACGCACTTCTAATCCGCGCAATACTGAAATCGTAACTTTTAGAATACAGAATGAGTTTAAAGCCTCAAGACCTTTATATTCATTACAGAATTCCGCGACCCTTTTTATCCCCTCAGCCTATAGGCTAGAAAGGGTCTACACACTTTGATACGACCAAAAATGTGGCTCATCGAAATAACGGTTTTAGACTCCAAGTACGTTTGGACGAAATTCGTTTCAAACAATTTGGAGTCGATTTAGCAATGTCCGTCCGTCTGTCTTTCTGGCTGGTGCGCACGATAACTCTCGAACGGATCAACTGATTCGAACCAAAATTTTGGTATCGTAATATTTTGTCCAAACATAGTTTAAGTTCGCAGATGGGCCATATCGGTTCACTCGTTCGTGTACATTCCCTTACAAAATTCAAAATTTGTCTGTAAAATGGTGTGAACGATAACTCTCGAAGGGAGCAATCGATTTGGTCCAAACTTTGCACATCGTATTATTCTTTCTAGATATAGATCGGGTTCGAATATGGAGTATATTGGTCCACTTCTTCGGGTACCTCCCACACAAATTTCGGATAAAGTGAAGTTTAGCAGCACCTCTCGGATCGTTTTGAAATTTATTTCAGTAGGTTGTCCTTGCGGCTCCCTTTACCACGGTACAATTTTTTTCTTGCGAAAGTCATACTTCCGGAGATATTGGCTTAAAAGTTCCAAGAAACCCTGACGGCACCAACCAAAATGGCAAATCCGCAAGTAATTCTCGCAGGGAGTTTCTGATTGGTGCATGCTTTGCACATCATATTATTTCATCCAGTCATGTATCAGGTTGCAATATGGACTATAACGGTCCACTTCTTCGTGTACCTCCCACACAAAATTCGGATAAAGTGAAGTTTAAGAGCTTCTCTCGGTATAGCCCCAAATTACGGTACATACAGACTTTAAAGAAAACTCGTAATAAAAATCAATATATTTTATATACGGCAGCGGGTATATCTCCATCAGCACAGCTGACTGATACTTTCTTACTTGTTATTTGGTATTGAAAAGACGTGGCATAAAGAAGTCATTCGGATTTTACTGGAAGTTTCTTTCAAAAAGAGTATTCAAACCCATGGTAGAACAAAGAAGGTAGAGTACATACTACAACAAATACAACTAAACAACAACCACATACGAATTTGTTTTTGTTTGTAATGTTAGTGTCACCGGCAAATGTAAACAAAACAAGGAAATGCCTATAAATTATTGGAATATAAAACATATGTTTTTTCACATTTGATTGAATATTTTGAAAAACAAGAACGAAAAATAAAAAAAAACCTTTCACCTACAATCGCAGATATAGTTTTAGACCACCTACTTGACGAAACCATAGCCGAGGTACAACATAATGACATAAGTATCAAATACATAGCCAAATATGTAGATGATATCTTAGCAATTATTAATAAAGACGATGCGGTGGAAATCTTATATACTTTAAACAAATACCACAACAAATTACAGTTCACTATAGAATTAGAAAAGGAGAAAGAAATACCATACCTTGATGTTAAATTAAAAAGATGTGATGAAAAAATAACCTTTGACTGGTACACCAAAGATACCTCATCGGGCAGAATAATAAACTACAATGCAACACAACCAAAATCACAGACCCTCAATACAGCGAAAACTTTAATCTATAGAATACTCAATATCAGCGACACACAATTTCATAATAAAAACACCAAAATAATAACAGATATTCTAAAAACCCACAGTTTTCCCTTCAAGATAATACACTCACTAATAGAAGACATAAAATACAAAATAAAGAAAGAAAATATAATAAAATCTAAGAACACATCTAACAGTATTGCCAATACTATATCCAATACTACTTCCAATACTACATCTAATACTACGTCTAATACATCTGACAATACAGATAATGAAGAAGTGAAACATTTTTACGGTATACGTTACAAACCCGGCTTATTTGACAACAAGCAGCTTCGACAAATAATTAACAACAACAACATAAACTTTGCATACAAACCCAATGTAACCTTGAACACACTATTTACGAACACCAAAACACCAATCGACAAACAACAAAACAACGTCGTCTACCAAATTCAGTGCAAAGGAGATATCAAGGAAAAATGTAACAAAATATACATTGGGACAACGAAGAGAGCATTAAGTATCAGAATGGGGGAGCACAAAATGGACATAGGAAAACAAAAAGCAACAACAGAATTAGCACAGCACGCACTGAACACCGGCCACTCACCTGACTTTGACAATGTCAAAATATTAGACAAAGAAACAAAGGAGAAAAAGAGAATACTAATTGAAAGCTTAAGGATACAACAAAACATTGACAGAACCATGAACCTAAAAGAAGATACGGACAACATAAGCGCGAGTTATAGAATTGTATTAATGTAATCGAGCTGTAATAATAGTTTTAAGTCGTGTTAATTGTCTTATATGTTTATTCAATATAAAATTAATGTAACGCGTCTAGTAAATTATAATTGTAAGTACAACTCTTTACAATTTCTTGGTGTTTTTGTAATATAATGTAATTTGTAATTTTATTATTTTGAATAGACGAATTCCCTTGAAAAAGTCGCCAAATAAGCGACGAAACGTCGGGATGAAAAAGCAATACATTTTTGTTTTATTTGCTCTGAAATATCAAAGGCCTAATAGCTAAAAATATCAACAAATAGAAAAATCGTTACATTTTCAATTTGAAAGTATCCATATCATTCCACTAAATGGATAATTTTACGCAGAAAGGAGAATTCTTGCAAAAATGTTTGGGGTCGCTAAAAATTCATTGAAAAAGTAGAAGCTGTTTCAAACTTTTGTTTTTGAAACCAAAGAAGCACATGTTTATTAGGGCTCTATTCTTTTCAAATTTAACAAAATACCACACATATTAACAAATATTGTACTGCTTCTATAAGCGGTGTTATAGTGTGCGGCACGTTGTTCGGACTTGGAAGAGGTTACATATCATTGATATGAAGAAGTCTTTACGGGAAATTGTTTTTTTTTTCAGAATGATATGTTTTTTCCTCAAAAAATATATATCCCTAATATACATTGAAAATGAAATTACATTAAAATTAACTTTATAGCCCAGTTCAGTCAGCTGGGTATTGCTGTTACCTTATATTGCTCTACCATAATTCAACCAAAAAATGTTTAATATTTCTTAGACAACCTGCGTACGTCGCTGGTATCAGGTTAGAATATGGACTATATCGGTCCTCTCCTTCGGGTACATCCAATACACAATTCGGAAAAAGTGAAGTTTAAGTGCTCCTCTCATATCGTTTTGATACGAGATAATGGCCCAAAAGCTCCAAAACTCTGCCTGCACATACTAAAATGGGTACTGTGTAAGATAACTCTTAAACTTTTTCAAAAATTTCTCCCAAACGTAGTTTAAAGTAATTTAATGTTTCGAGTTCTTTATGCAGAAGTTTGGTTACTAAAAATGTTTGGTATATGTCAATGATTTGGTATAGCCCCACATTTCGATACCTACGGATTTTAAAGCAAACTCATGATACAAAATCAATATATTTTATATACAGTATTTATGTCAAATACTCGTACTTATTTGCATCACGGTAAACTATTATGAACCTCAACTACAGAAGTCACTGTAATGTAAAATAACATTAGTATAAGATACTTGAATTAATAAATTCGACAGCAAAACGAATTCATAGTCGTTCGTTCTATTGTTGCTGCATCATCAGAACAATAAAGTTTAATTCCTCTATCCAATTACAACAACAAATATATCAACGTTTTATTTGAGGAAACAATAAATCAAAGGTAAGAATTAGAACATTCCGAAAGACAACAAGTAAGAACGGCGTTAAGTTCGGCCGGGCCGAACTTGTTATACCCTCCACCACAAGTTGTATTGAAGTAAAATGGAATAATTAGTTTCCTTTCGTGTATGAAGAAGACTTAATACTAAATTTCAGCAATTTCGGTAAAACAATGTGAGGCACCATTCTATGGGGGCTATTTCAAAATGTCGATCTATACCGACAAATTTCTGACTGAAAGTTTTTAGGCTCAAAGAAGACTAAATACCAAATTTCCTATATTTCGGCAAGAGAATGTGGCTAAAACTAAAAAAATACCGAAAATCAAGAAGTAAGTTTCTATAGGAAAATAGGAAGACGTGGACCTATACTGATAATACTCTTCTGTAATATTTTATAACTCTTGGAAGACGAAATAACGAATTTCAGCCATTTCGGTTGGATATTGAAGTCACAATCTTCAGTATTATGAAAATCCGGAGGTACCGTTCTATGGGGGCTATATCGAAACGTGGACCTATACCGACGAATTTTAGTCAGAAATGGGGCAATATGAAAGCGTGGGCCTGTACAGACATATTTCTGGCGAACAGTTTTATATCACATTGAAGACTAAATACCAAATTTCAGCCATTTTGGTGGAATATTGAAGACACAACCTTCAAAATACGAAAAATCGGGAGGTACTTTTTCATGGGGGCTATATGAAGGCGTGGACCTATACCGACAAATTTAAAGGGGAAGTTTGATTACCCCCAACGAAGTCTAAATACCAAATTTCAGCCATTTCGGTGGAATATTGAGGCCACAACGTTCAAAATACCGAAAATCGGGAGGTACAGTTCTATGGGGGCTATATGAAGGCATGGACCGATACCGAAAAAGTTCTGGGGGAAAGTTTTATACCACCAACGTAGACTAAGTACCAAATTTCAGCCATTTCGATGTGATAATGAAGCAAAAACCTCCAAAATACCGAAAATCGGGAGGTACCGTTCTATGGGTGCTATATGAAGGTGTGGACCGATACCGACAAAATTCTGAGGGAAAGTTTTATACCCCTAAAGAAGACTACGTACCAAATTTCAGCCATGTTGGTTGGATAATGAATAATATATATACTTTATAGGGTCTCCGACGAATATTTCGATGTGTTACAAACGGAATGACAAATTTAATTGTGCATTCCAAGTTCGGCAACATTATTATTGTATTTCATTGAAGTTGTCGTTTTCCTTAATTGTGTTTGGAGTTTGACGTTTCTTTATAGGAGATCAAACCCACCCAACATCCGAAACAACTAGTTTTATATTTCTACACTGGTTTCCTATTTTATATCTACACACGGTTTGGTTATGTTTTTTTTGGTCAGTGGCTGAGTGTATATCTGCACAGCAGACTGATACTTTCTTACTTTTTTTTTTGAAATTCGAACTAAAGGTGTACGAACAGTACTTAAATTGAATATCCTTTAAAATATGTATTAGCACAACGTTTCCATATTAAATATTGTTTAAATATTACGAAGTAGTTGTTCCATATTTAAATGAAATAAAAGTTCATTCATCGCTGCTTTACGGATTTTTTTAAGAAAAGTGTCGAAAAGTCGCCTCCATAATATAAATTGGATATCATTATCAATTGCAAGTTAAAATACATAGTTTATTTTTATATTTTTCAAAATCAAAATAGAAATGTAAATCTAAAAAGGTCTTCAACATCATATATGTATGTATGTGTAGATTTTGGAATGTGTTCGCTTTACAAACTATGCCGACCAATTGTTTACATTGTAAACTTCTTTGACCGCGCACAAGTTGGGATATTTGCTATTTTTACCAACTTTGCATTTGGCAGCAGGTTTAGTACAGCCATTATAAATGGGATTATTAACCATATTTGTGGTCGCATAATTGCAGGCAATTAAAAATGTTTTATAAGAAACCCCTGCTGTAGAATATGTGGCGGCAGCACAACCAACAGCAATGTTACGTTCACCCATTAGGGCTGTGAAATGGCCAATTGCCCTAAGGAATGATTACAACAAAACAATTTACTAACCATTTGTTGAAAAGAAAAACAATTGCCAATACTTACGGTCCATTGTAGTTCGAGGGATAAGACTTAATGTGTTCCCATTTGGTGTCTTTAACTTCAGAATACCAGGCATTAATGGATGCTTTAATTAACTCCTGTTTATTTGGTGTTCCATTAAATGATCTCCATGCTAAATTTTGTCCCGAATATTTATATTTTGCTGTATTGCGACATTTGTCATGATTCATTTTACATTGGCGAACGTTGTACGAAGCTATTTTAGCCAATTCGGCATCCCACTTCATTGTGGCCATACGACAAGCTGGCTTAAATTTCTTAACTTTTCCACCGGCAACATAATTCCGTTTATTATTATGAACATTAAGAATGACTTGTCTCAATGTGGCATTCATTTCCACCATGGCTGCATCTTTGGAACAGGTCGAATCAAATTTCTGTATTTGACATAAAATTCGGTTTATTTTTCTATTTTTTACCATAGTATTTTAGCTATCATACCCCAGTGTGGTTACAGGCAACATGCTGAACTCCTGCAGAACATAAAGTTGAAGCACAATAGTTCGCCGACACCAACAGTAACCATTCGGCCGTAGCAAATGTTATTATGAGAAAATATAATTTCATTTTTTCAGGACTTGTGTACTAAGCTTTAGCCAAGTTTAAACTGAACTTAAGTATTGTTTTGTCCAACGTTTTGTATTCACTTATATTTTTTAAAGGAAATTAATTTCGTTTACATTTAAATCACATATAATGGAATAAATATTTATTCGTAAATATTATTCCAAATTGTGCCGGATACTAATGAACTTAAAATCTGTTTTAAGAACAGTCTACGGTTTAATACCGTTGTATATTATATTTGTTTCATATGCTTATGTTTGTGTCGGACCGAACACTTGAATAAACAACAATAAATAACAACATCTAAAAATATAACTATTTGGGAATTCTTTTTTCTATTATTTGACAAATGTATGTATGTGCCATAGGGCTATAGTATTTTGCAAACTTTGCATACATACAGCTAAACTAAATAATACTAATGTCTGTATATTGATAATTATGTTTCATATCAGGGTGCCACCGTGGTGCAATGGTACGCACGCCCGCCTTGCACGCAGAAGGTCGTGGGTTCGATTCCTCGACCAGGCAACATCAACATTTTCAACGGTGGCAAAATACCCCTCAGTAATGTTGGCGACATTTCCTGAGTATTTCAGCCATCTAAAACTTCTCTATAAAGTGGTGTCATAAGACACGCCGTTCGGACTCGGCGATAAATAGTAGGATCCATATCATTGAGCTAATATGAATCGGGGTGCACTCATTGATATGAGAGAAGTCTCCCCTGTCCCGTCTGGGATATTTGTGGAACAATTATTATTATTATTATCAGTTTCAGACAATTTTTAGCCATGTCATTCCGTCTGTCTATCTGACTGGCTGACTGGGACGGACTATAACTCTCAAACGGAACAACCAATATGGGAGAAATTTTGGCCCTTGCAATTTTTTTCGAATATGGGCCATATCGGTCCACTCTTTCCGATAACTCCCCTACAACAGTTGAACATGCTTTGCTATAATAATGCGCACTGTAAATTTGTTTACCTTAATATTTCTTCCAGACAAAGATCTGGTTCGAATATAGACTATCTCGTTCCACGCATTTGGTTCCTCCCACACAAAATTTCAACATTTTTCGCAAATGTACAGTTTAAGGAAATGTCTCTGATACTCGTCACTCCTTTTTACAGCGGTAACATTGTTGCAGTATGAAGTCCATACTTCCAGAAATAATGGTCCAAAAGCTTCAACTGAAATGACTGGTGAGCACTACACCTTTTTTTACATGTAATTTGAAACATTCCAGTTGTAATTCGTAACATTTTATTTGTAATTCGATTACTCTATTTGTAATACGTAACATTTTATTTGGTAATTCGAGAATTCCACTGTAATTGGAATGTTTCATTTGTAATTCGAATTGTTCCATTTGTTATGCGAATTATTCCATTTGTAATTCGAATTATTCAATTTGAAAATCGAATTATTCCATTTGAAATTCGAATTATTTTTTCAATTTTTTTTTTTATGTGTTTGTGTCTTTTTTACCATGGGAGCGCCAATATTTTCCGGAATGTCTGCTTCGAGCTTTCTGGTCCGTGCCGGGCTAAAGAAGAACACCGGTCAACTTCGGTGAGAGTAATGTATGCAGGAAGATGTAATGTATGCAGGGAAAGGATGAACTTCAAAGGCTGTTCAGGTCTTTGTCGCCTCCAGGACTATAACGATAGGAGTTATGTCGACGTCCACAACAAAGTCAGCGAAATCGTAGACTTTATGAATCGGAAAATCATCATGGTCGCTGCGATCCAGGAAACTAAGCTTACTGTTACCTGTAAATTGTAACGTTGTGATGGTTGCACCAACAAACGGAGGGATCGCACAAGAAGCGGAAGATGAGGACTTACCTTTCTAATACACTAGTCTCTCTAGTACAGACCTTTCTCGCTTGAGCTTGACTCTAGTGGCCCATACATGGAATGTATGGGGGTAGCAGTAAAGTGTGGTACAGCCGATGTAGAGCTGTTTAATGTGTTCATACCGCCCAGTAATAGTTGTGCCTTGTGTTATATGCCCGACACTAGTTCGCTATTGGAGGGCAATAACCGTATAGTGCTAGGGGACTTCAATGCTCATCATGAGCTTTGGCATTACGTCCTAGCAATGTCCAGAGAGGTACAGCGCTGGTCGAGCAAATTGACAGCTCCACAAGGCACGGTGAATGAAGACGCTCCTACGAGGATAAGTGGAGACTGACACAGCTCGCCATGCATCAATATTGTGGCACCAGGTCTGAGAATGACCTATCATTGCAACCCGTCATTTCCCTTGGCTCAGACGAGCTTCCGATCGTCGTCTTCGTAAAAAGGCCACATCTAAATCTCTGACCGCTGTACTTTTCTGAACTATGGGAAAGATGATTGATAAGGGTTAAGAGAATTTACCAATTACCGCTTCAGAGAGCTGTCCGTTGCCTCAGATCCTCGGGTAGCCAAGAAATTTTTCCTGGGCATCATCATTGCTGCAGCCGATAGCTACATACGTGCTGGTAAAATACCAAAGATTTCCCAGCAGAGGCGACGGGGTTGGCAAATGAGCGTTATGAGCTTTATCGTACGAACCCTGAAAAACCATGAATTAGACTCTTACTCTTGAAGTCAATAGGCGTTGGCGAACATGAGCGGAAAAAGTTGCTAGAGCACCTGAAACAACGCAACGTTGGTACAGGATTAAGTAAATTGCGATCAACGGTTAAATCACTCTCGAATCCGGGAAAGAATGACGAGAGAACGGATGTTACCTTCAATGACGTGACAGTAACTGACACGAAGAGGTGGCGTGTTATTTTAACCGGCTGTTTATAGAGCTGCCCGAGAACGATAGGGCGAAGAGGTGTGTGCTACGCCGTGTAAGAAGAGCTCTCCCAGTTGGTGTTATTCTTGTAATTGAAAACACACAAACGGATTTATGAAGAAAATATTTTTTTAAGCAAAGGAAAAATTGGTTTTATTCGAAGTATGGTTTTTTTCAGAATGACATGTTTTTCAAATACTAAATTACATATACATATCTAATGGCTTGCTTCGATGTGCATATGCTTAGTTCGATTATGTACACATCGTTGTTGATTGTAACTTGTATTACAACACCCCCTCTCAATCAATCAATCCTAAATTCTTGCGTATCTTGATGAAGTGGGTTGCATCACTTGATTTTGTAAAAATGTCCGCAAGTTGTGAATCTGTTTTAATTGATTCGACTTTTATAACTCCTTTCATGACATTATCTCTAACGAAGTGGTGTTTAATGTCAATGTGCTTCACGCGTTTGCTTTCTAAGTTATTAGCTATTCCTATGCATCCTCTGTTATCTTCAAAAATTGTAACCCCATATGAATCATCTACTTCATGTAAGTCTTGCATGATTCCTCTAATCCAGATTGCTTCCGTAGTAGCTAAACTTAGTGCAACGTACTCCGCTTCGGAAGAAGATGTTACCACGGTTTGCTGCTTTTTGCTGCACCAAGAGATTGTGCTTCCATAAACTTTAAAGATATATCCACTAACTGACTTCCTATCAGACAAATCGGAGGCCCAGTCAGCATCCGCATACCCAACTATAGGTTCAGAGTCTTCTTTCTTGAATTGTAATTTCATTGGCATTGTTCCTTTGAGATATCTTGCAATTCTCTTCAAGTGCTGCCAATGATTTTCTGATGGATTTTGTTGGAATCTGCCAAGATAGCCAACTTGATAGCAGATGTCAGGCCTTGTACATAACATTATGTACATCAGACTACCCAACAGCTCACGATCGGGGTGCACTCATTGATATGAGAGAAGTCTCCCCTGTCCCGTCTGGGATGTTTGTGGAACAATTATTATTATTATTATCAGTTTCAGACAATTTTTAGCCATGTCATTCCGTCTGTCTATCTGACTGGCTGACTGGGACGGACTATAACTCTCAAACGGAACAACCAATATGGGAGAAATTTTGGCCCTTGCAATTTTTTTCGAATATGGGCCATATCGGTCCACTCTTTCCGATAACTCCCCTACAACAGTTGAACATGCTTTGCTATAATAATGCGCACTGTAAATTTGTTTACCTTAATATTTCTTCCAGACAAAGATCTGGTTCGAATATAGACTATCTCGTTCCACGCATTTGGTTCCTCCCACACAAAATTTCAACATTTTTCGCAAATGTACAGTTTAAGGAAATGTCTCTGATACTCGTCACTCCTTTTTACAGCGGTAACATTGTTGCAGTATGAAGTCCATACTTCCAGAAATAATGGTCCAAAAGCTTCAACTGAAATGACTGGTGAGCACTACACCTTGTTTTACATGTAATTTGAAACATTCCAGTTGTAATTCGTAACATTTTATTTGTAATTCGATTACTCTATTTGTAATACGTAACATTTTATTTGGTAATTCGAGAATTCCACTGTAATTGGAATGTTTCATTTGTAATTCGAATTGTTCCATTTGTTATGCGAATTATTCCATTTGTAATTCGAATTATTCAATTTGAAAATCGAATTATTCCATTTGAAATTCGAATTATTCTATTTGTAATTCGTATTATTCTATTAGTGATTCGAATTATTCTATTTGTAATTAGAATTATTCTTTTGGTAATTCGAATTATTCTATTTGTAATTAGAATTATTCTTTTTGTAATTCGAATTGTTTTATTTGTAATTCGAATTATTTCATTTGGTTTTCGAAATACCAATAAAATGTTTCGAATTACAAATGGAATAATTCGAATTACAAATGGAATTATTGATGCAATTTCAGATATAATTCGAAACATGTTAGTTGTAATTCGTAACATTTAATTTGTAATTCGAGAATTTCAATGGAATAATTCAAATTTCAAATGGAATAATTCGAATTACAAATTGAATTCTCGAAGTACAAATGAAATATTACGAATTATAAGTAGAATTCTCGAATTACAAGTAAAATAATTCGAATTATATCTGAAAAAGGTGTAGACCGGAACCGGATTGACCCGGAGTAATCTTTGACCAGGGGCCGTCACCACAACAATTATGTGTTTGTGTCTTTTTTACCATGGGAGCGGCAATATTTTCCGGAATGTCTGCTTCGAGCTTTCTGGTCCGTGCCGGGCTAAAGAAGAACACCGGTCAACTTCGGTGAGAGTAATGTATGCAGGAAGATGTAATGTATGCAGGGAAAGGATGAACTTCAAAGGCTGTTCAGGTCTTTGTCGCCTCCAGGACTATAGCGATAGGAGTTATGTCGACGTCCACAACAAAGTCAGCGAAATCGTAGACTTTATGAATCGGAAAATCATCATGGTCGCTGCGATCCAGGAAACTAAGCTTACTGTTACCTGTAAATTGTAACGTTGTGATGGTTGCACCAACAAACGGAGGGATCGCACAAGAAGCGGAAGATGAGGACTTACCTTTCTAATACACTAGTCTCTCTAGTACAGACCTTTCTCGCTTGAGCTTGACTCTAGTGGCCCATACATGGAATGTATGGGGGTAGCAGTAAAGTGTGGTACAGCCGATGTAGAGCTGTTTAATGTGTTCATACCGCCCAGTAATAGTTGTGCCTTGCGTTATATGCCCGACACTAGTTCGCTATTGGAGGGCAATAACCGTATAGTGCTAGGGGACTTCAATGCTCATCATGAGCTTTGGCATTACGTCCTAGGCAATGTCCAGAGAGGTACAGCGCTGGTCGAGCAAATTGACAGCTCCACAAGGCACGGTCAATATTGTGGCACCAGGTCTGAGAATGACCTATCATTGCAACCCGTCATTTCCCTTGGCTCAGACGAGCTTCCGATCGTCGTCTTCGTAAAAAGGCCACATCTAAATCTCTGACCGCTGTACTTTTCTGAACTATGGGAAAGATGATTGATAAGGGTTAAGAGAATTTACCAATTACCGCTTCAGAGAGCTGTCCGTTGCCTCAGATCCTCGGGTAGCCAAGAAATTTTTCCTGGGCATCATCATTGCTGCAGCCGATAGCTACATACGTGCTGGTAAAATACCAAAGATTTCCCAGCAGAGGCGACGGGGTTGGCAAATGAGCGTTATGAGCTTTATCGTACGAACCCTGAAAAACCATGAATTAGACTCTTACTCTTGAAGTCAATAGGCGTTGGCGAACATGAGCGGAAAAAGTTGCTAGAGCACCTGAAACAACGCAACGTTGGTACAGGATTAAGTAAATTGCGATCAACGGTTAAATCACTCTCGAATCCGGGAAAGAATGACGAGAGAACGGATGTTACCTTCAATGACGTGACAGTAACTGACACGAAGAGGTGGCGTGTTATTTTAACCGGCTGTTTATAGAGCTGCCCGAGAACGATAGGGCGAAGAGGTGTGTGCTACGCCGTGTAAGAAGAGCTCTCCCAGTTGGTGTTATTCTTGTAATTGAAAACACACAAACGGATTTATGAAGAAAATATTTTTTTAAGCAAAGGAAAAATTGGTTTTATTCGAAGTATGGTTTTTTTCAGAATGACATGTTTTTCAAATACTAAATTACATATACATATCTAATGGCTTGCTTCGATGTGCATATGCTTAGTTCGATTATGTACACATCGTTGTTGATTGTAACTTGTATTACAACACCCCCTCTCAATCAATCAATCCTAAATTCTTGCGTATCTTGATGAAGTGGGTTGCATCACTTGATTTTGTAAAAATGTCCGCAAGTTGTGAATCTGTTTTAATTGATTCGACTTTTATAACTCCTTTCATGACATTATCTCTAACGAAGTGGTGTTTAATGTCAATGTGCTTCACGCGTTTGCTTTCTAAGTTATTAGCTATTCCTATGCATCCTCTGTTATCTTCAAAAATTGTAACCCCATATGAATCATCTACTTCATGTAAGTCTTGCATGATTCCTCTAATCCAGATTGCTTCCGTAGTAGCTAAACTTAGTGCAACGTACTCCGCTTCGGAAGAAGATGTTGCCACGGTTTGCTGCTTTTTGCTGCACCAAGAGATTGTGCTTCCATAAACTTTAAAGATATATCCACTAACTGACTTCCTATCAGACAAATCGGAGGCCAAGTCAGCATCCGCATACCCAACTATAGGTTCAGAGTCTTCTTTCTTGAATTGTAATTTCATTGGCATTGTTCCTTTGAGATATCTTGCAATTCTTTTCAAGTGCTGCCAATGATTTTCTGATGGATTTTGTTGGAATCTGCCAAGATAGCCAACTTGATAGCAGATGTCAGGCCTTGTACATAACATTATGTACATCAGACTACCCAACAGCTCACGATATGGCAGATTTAGTTTTAGATTTTCTTCACACACTTGAAGTTGCAAACCTTTCTCCATGGGCGTTTTGAGTGGTTTGCATTCACCTAACCCAAACTTCTCAAGTAATTTCTTAATGCTACTCTCCTGAGACAGTATTAGGTTTTGGTTTTCAAGAACTAGCTTCATTCCCAGAAAGTATTTCAGTGGACCACAATCGGACATCTCAAAGTTCTTTGCAAGACTTAATTTTAAGTCATTAATGCTATCCAAATTGTTCCCAACAACAAGTAAGTCATCTACGTATAAGACTAGGTATATCACATGGTTTAATAAGAAAGGTTAGCCAAAGCTTTATGCCAATTTAAATTTTTTCATTCGAGTATGCCTAAAACTTCAAAACAATATAAACAAACTGTGTATGTGTGTGTGGTGTTTGAATAATATGCCAAACAATATTAAAAACAATCGAATTCAATGATTTTTAAAATAGTTTTTAGACCATTTGTATGGAAGAAATTGGTGAGATTTGCATTGAAACAATCAGTTGATCATATTCACAACTCGATTATGTGGAGATAACTTAACTTTTCATTCATTTTTCGCATTTTTTATAAAATGCTCAAAAAATGCATTTTAAACAAACCGACTTGTTGCTTTTATTTTGAAGTTTTAGGAATTCAAGAAAAACTAGGGTTCTATAAATTTTTTTAATTTAAATCTACCTCTTTACTTATACCATGGTATATCACAATATCAGCAGTTTTGTCTACTTTGACGTAAAGACAATAATCGTGTTTTGATCGTATGAACCCAAGCGAAATTATGAACTGATTAAACTTATCGTTCCAACATTTTGGTGCTTGCTTAAGGCCGTATAAAGATTTTGATAATTTGCAACACATACCATCATTCTTTTTACGCCTTCAGGAAGTTCCATAAAAATATCTTCGTTCAAATCACAGAAAAGCCGTCTTCACATCCATTTGATAAAACAAGTACCCATGATGTACACCTACCGCCAAAACCATTCGTAAGGTTGACAACTTGGCTACTGGCGCATAAGTATCCAAGTAATCGACACCATACTCTTGAAGGTATCCCTTTACTACGAGCCTGGCTTTGAACTTACTTAAATTCCCATTTTCGTCTTCTTTCAAGCGAAATACCCATTTCGACTTCAACAGTTTTGTATTCGGTGAAATCTTGACTACTTTCCAAACATGATTTTTCTTCATTGACAGCAATTCATCATCTACAGCCTTTTGCCATTTCTCACCGTCATCTCTATTATATATATCTCCAAATTCGGAAGGAACATTGTTACGGACAGTTTCAGCATTAAAACCAGTAAAATAATCTAAAAGCTTGTAAGGCATTTTAGCGACTCTGTTACTTCTTCGTAACTCGCTTTGTTGTGTCACTTCAGCCTCATCATCATCGCTAGTTAATATATTTTCATCTTGCAAATCTTGTTCAATATTATCACCACCACGGATTCTACTGCTTTCATGTTGAGAATCAATGCGTTCAATTTGAGAATCACTGCTTTCAGTTTGAGAACCACAGCCTTCAGTTTGAGAACAACTATTCTGATTTTCGTTCAAATTAGACACAGCATTACTATCTTCTTCCCCCTCTTGGTGGTGGCTGGTTGATATTACTACTGTAGTTGTTTCTTGATTAGCGCATTGTACCTCAAAAGGGTAGGAAGATTCATCAAACTGTATATCGCGAGCCAACACAATTTTCTTCGTTTCTAAATCCCACAAACGATAACCATTAGGGGCGTATCCTACCATGGCCATTTTCTTTCCTTTGGGGTCAAGCTTCTGTCTTTTCGCTTTTGGTACCCGCGCAAAAGCTTTGCATCCAAAAATGCGTACTTTCTGAAGATCCTGTTGTTTACCGAACCATAAATCAGCAGGTGTTGAACCACTTTCAATTGCTTTTGTTGGACATCGATTTATTATATACACTGCAGATAAAGCTGCTTCGTTCCATAGGGTTTTCGGTGCACTTGATTCAATTAACATTGATCGCACTTTGTCAGCAACAGTTCTATTAAATCGTTCAGAAACCCCGTTTTGTTGAGGTGTATAAGCGACGGTTGTCTCCACTTGTATTCCTTTCTCCTTGTACCATTGTTTTTGATTATTTGACAGATATTCCCTGCCCTGATCAATAGTTAAACTGGATATCTTTGACCCAGGAAACATTGCAGTCACCATTGCTTCATATTCCTTAAATTTGTTAAAGACCTGAGATTTCGTCTTAATACAGTATATAACTGCAAAATGGGTATAATCATCAATAAATGTTACAAAGTACTTGCATCCATCCCACGAACCAGGGGATATTGGTCCACACACATCTGAATGTATCCTTTCAAGGATTCTTGTTGCTCGTGGTCTAGTGCCAATAAAAGGATCCCTTGATTGCTTCGCTTCCGCACAGACATCACAGAAACTTTGTTTTTCGGGCCGTATGTTGTCTCTTATCTTACCCAATCGTTTCAGAGTTTCAAGTCGCGAATTACCAATGTGCCCTAGCCGTTTGTGCCACAATTCAGTTTCATTTTTATTAGCTGACAAAGCCGAAAGATTCTTTTTCCTTAATTTTAGTTCATACAAATTGCCATGAAGGAAGGCAGTAGCAATTCGTTGAGTACCCTTTACAATCGATGCAACATTTCCGTCAAATTTCACAGCCAATCCTGATTCCGCGAGTTTACGCACTGACATCAAATTGTCTCTAATTTCTGGAGTATATAAAACATCTTTGATATAAACATCAACTCCTTTGTTTGTAGTTGCATTTATATATCCAATTTGATTTGTAAGTATTGATTCGTTATCTTTGGCAACATTGATTTCTACGCTGTTCGGCAATAACTTCATCGAAGTGAAATACGATTTATCCTTAACCATGTGGTCACTTGCTCCAGAATCTAATTTAAAAACAATTTCACCAGAATTTCTGGCACTTTCGACATGTTTTGTTTTTACCATGAATGATACAGCTTTTGTTTTTGCAGAGCAAGCTTCAGAACTGCGACAATCTTTAGCCAGATGACCACTTTCCCTTGAACTTCTTCTTTTTAACAAATTTCCTAGTTGAAAAAGCCGTCTTATCGTCCACAACTCCATCGCTCCGATCCATTAATTTGATCTCTTCTGCTATTAGACGTTCTTTGACCAAATTCATATCCAGTTTCCCGCCTTCCATATTTTGCAATGCCGTTACAAGCGGATCGTATTTCTCTGGAAGTGTTAGAAACAGTTGGGCCAAAACATCGGAGTCTTCCATTGTAGCCCCAGCCAGTTTTAATTGCCTTACCAAATTCTCAAATGTTAGAACATGAGCCACAATGCTGTCACTATCATTCATTCGCAGCTTGGCTAATTTTTTCCTCAAGAGCAACTGATTCACAACCGATTTCTTGGCAAATGTATTCTGTAAACTGCTCCACATATCCTTTGCGGTTTCCTTTTCTCGAATATAATTTAAGCAGTCAGAATGTACAAAACTTACAATCCTTTCCTTAGCTCTCTTATCCTTTTTCATAAATTCCGCTCTGGCAGACGCTTCAGATGGTGGATCGCCGGTTAGAACGTCCATTAAATTCAACGAGTCCAGATGTATTTTCACCCGGAACTGCCAGTCGTCAAAACCCTCTCCTTTAAATTGAGGAGTTCCATGTGTTTCCTTTGTATCGCCCATAACCTCTTGTAATTGAAAACACACACACGGATTTATGAAGAAAATATTTTTTTTAAGCAAAGGAAAAATTGGTTTTATTCGAAGTATGGTTTTTTTCAGAATGACATGTTTTTCAAATACTAAGTTATATATACATATCTAATGGCTTGCTTCGATGTGCATATGCTTAGTTCGATTATGTACACATCGTTGTTGACTGTAACTTGTATTACAACAGTTATCTCCCATCACTATTTACGATGGGCGATGTTGCAGACGTCGAAATCTTCCAAACCGATTGGGCTCGCACGGAATCTCAATGGTAATGCTTAAACTACTGGATGAACCCGGAGTTTAGTATTTAAGCTATCGTTAGCCACCCATATTATACCAGAAGCCTGGAAAGTTAGCAGGGTGGTCTCTCTACTGACGACCGCCAAGGATGCCAGCAAAAGTGAATCCTGTCTCCAGGAGATTCTAGAGGCACAGCTCCATAGTAGTACAACAGCGATCTTGATAGGTTAATTATCTACGTAGTTGACCTAGTTAGAATTGTACAATCTAGTTCATTTGAAAGATCTAGTTCAATAGTTCAGCTCTTTTAACTAACCTAGTTTAATAATCTAGTTAATAGTTCACTATCCAGTTCAATCATTCGTATCAGAATCGTTCACCGGCTCTTAATCGTTCGCTTGATGAATGAAAAGGCATAAATACACCAAATAGAAATAAACAATATAATAAAATAATTTAAAATATTTAGATATTTTTATTCCATACATGAAGGGAGATTAAATTGATATTAATTGAAGACAAATATCCTTCATTTAGTTGATTGGCAAAAAATCGCATGTTTTGTGTGTGTAAAAATTGTCATTGCGAAAAAAGCTTTGTGTGTGTGTTTCTTGTAATTTTTTTAATTTTTTTCCATCCAAGACAAGGCACATTGAATATGTAATGGATTCGACATATTGGAATATGTTGTCCTTATGTTCTTGTAGAAATATTCCATGTACCTTGATTCAAAACATACACAAACACGTCACATTACGAAGGCATCTCATAACTCAGACGACGGCGCACTATGTCGCGAGTTCATATTAACTGTGACCAAAAATAGAAGGAGTTGTTGTAGGTGCATTAATTTTGGTACACGTACCTATTATTGACTTACAATCTCCAGGACAAACACTGGGATGTTCGGTCCACGTTTTGATATAGCCGCCATAGAACCGTACCTCCCTATTTTCAGTATTTTGAAAGTTTTAGTCACAATAACCAACCGAAATAACTGAAATTTGGTGGTTAGTCTTTACTAGAGGTATGAAACAATCCAACTGAGAATTTTGGGTGTAGGTCCACGTTTTGGTATAGCTCTCATAGAATTGTACCTCCCGATTATCGGTATTTTGAAGATTTTAGCCTCATTATTACACCGAAATGGCTGAATATTAGGGATATAACTTTTTGCACTTTTTTGAAGATATCGAAAATACCACCACATAGCCGTGTAGAGCATGAAAAACTATTATGAAATAAGGTGAAATTTTTTCTCTATCGCGAAATAAGGTGAAATTTTTTCTCTATCGCGAAAAAAGTTTCCGCACCAAATGTTCAGTAATGGATTTTTTTAATTTTATCTGTTATAACAACATGTTTGCTTTTCAGTAAAAATTTTATTTTTTTGTAATTTAATTTATAATCGTTATCAAAGCGTTCTGGACCAATTTGTTCTCAAATCGCGCCATTTCGGAGCATATTAGGAACTTTTGACACTATTGCAATATTTGGTTTTTCTTTATAAACTCGTGAATTTTATGTTTATATTTTTTGTACCTATCGGACAAGAGAATATTGTGTCATTTGCAACAAATTCGCGAAAGTTACAGGCTGTTTTTGTTGACATTGCCTGTGAGAAATGTATTTTTGTCTATAAATATTTTTTCAAACAAAATTTAAAATTATAAGTAGAAAAAATACCAAAAGGGTTTTAGTAATTGCGGTCGGTGCTGAAACTCTTTTCATCGAATCGATCTTAGAAACGCGTTTTCATTATTAGGAAAAAATTCCCCACATGGTACTGGTGTAGTATTTTTGTAGAAAACAAATACAATTCTCGCAGGCAAGGTCAACAAAAACAGCCTGTAACTTTCGCGAATTCGTTGAAAATGATCCCAAATTCTCTTGTCCGATAGGTACAAAAAATATAAACATAAAATTCACGAGTTTATAAAGAAAAACCAAAAATTGCAATAGTGTCAAAATTTCCTAATATGCTCCGAAATGGCGCGATTTGAGAACAAATTGGTCCAGAACGCTTTGATAATGATTTTACATTAGATTACAAAAAAATAAAAATTTTAATGAAAAGAAAATATGTTGTTATAACAGATAAAATTAAAAAATGCATTTCTGAACTTCCATGCATTTGGTGCGGAAACTTTTTTCGCGATAGAGAAAAATTTACACCGTATTTCATAATAGTTTTCCATGCTCTACACGGCTATGTGGTGGTATTTTTTTGGTTATAGCCCTACTGAATATTGGTATTAAGTCTTCGTTGGGGGTTATAACTTTCCACCACAAATCTGTTAGTATAGATCCTCGTATATGTTATGTTAGTATAGATCCTCCTATAGCTCCAATAGAACCGTACCTCCCCATTTTCGGTATTTTGAAATGACTGAAATTTGGTGTTCAGTCTTCATATTTTTTGTTATAATAATAATTGTTCCACAAACATACCATAAGGGACAATGGGACTTCTCTCATATCAATGAGTGCACCCCGATTCATATTAGCCTAATGATATGGGACCTACAGTTTATCACCGAGTCCGAACGGCGTGTCTAAGACACCACTTTTGTAGAGAAGTATTACATGGCTGAAATACTCAGGAAATGTCGCCAACATTACCGAGGGGTATTTTGCCACCGTTGAAAAGTATGTGCAAGGCGGGTGTGCATACCAATGCACCACGGTGGCACCCACATATTTTTTGTTAGCTTATTGAATACCTCAAACTCTTGTCTTTATATATGAGAATTTTCCTTTTAAAACTTTTTTTGACCGATTAATGGTCAAAAAGGTAAATTTTTGTAAAAATCGAATTTCGACTTTCGTTTTTTTATTTTTTAAAGATATTTTTAAAGCAAGGTTATTACGTACTGAATAAGCCCACAAAAATATATGATGATCGGTTCATTCGCTATAGCCAACACCACAAAGCGCTTTGTTAAAATAGGGGGTAACCCCTGAGTGAGGTGGTCGCAGAAAAAGAAAATAACATGTTCGTCTGCAAACCTCTGCAGCTGGAACCTTTATACGTTTGAAGTACTCACTTTTCACAACTCAAACAACAAATAATATCGATATACACTTTTATACAATTTTTTCCCACTCCACTAATTTTAAAAGGTGGTTCACAAAATCGATGTACTTAGAACCACAGACTTGGGTAGCTGTAAACACCATATGATCGCTATTTACTTCCAAACAAAATTAAATACATGTTGATTACATCCAAGCAACTTTAAAAATTTATTTTAGAGCGATAAATTACTTTAAATATTAAAATGTTGGATCATAATACAAGTTATTAATTTTAGTAAAATAAGGACAAAAATACATATCTCCAACAATTATCGGATATGAACATTCCCATGGACAAAACTACTTGACAAATCAATACCATAATTCAAATTCCTTCACATTGAAATGTTTACTACTCATTTATAAATGTGTATTCCGAAGTACTTGATTTTGACCATTTTTGGCCACGGTTGTGACATTGTGCGGCGCCACTATTTCAACTGAACTAGTTCATAAGCTCTTTTCAATGAATTGTTCAATTGAACTAGTTCGTACATGAACTATGCAACTCTACACCTAGTGCGGTTCTTCCATCTGAGGAATATGAAAATATCCGCCGCTAAATCCACTGCCACACTGTTTACCACTTAGATGGCTGAAATGAGGCTCCCACTGAACATATTGGTTGATGGTGCACTGATTCCAGCCAAGTACTACCACAAAATGTTGGGTGTAACGTTCGATATCATGATTAAGACGTCCGCGCAAGCCACTGACGTGGAAGAATATTCAAACCTGCCAGTGGTTCCGTTGGGGAGGAGTAGTGCCTCTAGAATTTTCGCTACTGGTGACAGTAGGTAGATCGGCCTGTATTATTTGCCTCTGCTGGCATCTTTGCCTAGCTTCAATACGATGTTGAAAATTTTAATTTAATTTAAAATTTAATTTATTAATTTATTTATACCCTCCACCATAATTAAATTTGTCATTCCGTTTGCAACACATCGAAATATTCATCGGAGACCCTACAAGGTATATATTATTGTACAGGGTAAAATTCAAATGCCTGTAATTTCTACTCGAAGTTATCTATGAGTTCATAGATATCCCCCGTGTAAGCAAAATTTCATAATTTCAATGCATAGGTAACGTTACCGGGTCAAAAACGGCCGTGTTACTTACACCAATGATTTTGCCTGGTTGATCGTTGCCAATGTGTTAAAAATTGTAAAACACTTACATGTGGCAATGTTTTTAGGAAATCATAAATGAAAGTCACCAATGTTGCCCCAAGTTTTCAAAATTGACACGCCTCGCTAAATGGCACGTAGAAATTACCAAACGCAAAGGTAAAGATAACTAATAGGTAGCTACCTACCCGGTTACCTAGGGCTAGAAATTACGGGCATAAGTCGGTATAACCATGTCCGTCGGTCCATCTGTCTGTTGAAATCAAGATAGAGCTCGTATCTTGTATAGAAGTTTCTATTACTTCTAGGAGCTTTGGTATTGAAAATGGTCTATATCGGTCCACGTTTTGTTATAGCCCTCATAGAACGGTACCACCCGATTTTCGGTATTTTGAAGGTTTTAGCCTAATTATCACACCGAAATGTCTGAAATTTTGTATAGGTCCACCCCTTCATATAGCCCCCAAAGAACGGTACCTCCCGATTTTCGGTATTTTGAAGGTTGTGGCCACAATAATCCACCGAAATTTGTCCACGCTTTAATATAGCCCCCATAGAACGGTACCTCCCGATTGCCGGTGTTTTCAAGGTTGTGGCCTCAATATAATTCAGAAATGGCTGATATTTGGTATTTAGTGTTCGTTTCCCCCAGAAACTTGTCGGTGTTAGTCCGCGCCTTAGTATGTCCCCCATAGAAGGTACCTCCCTATTTCCCGTATTTTGAAGGTTGTGACCTCAATATTTCACCGAAATTGCTAAAATTTGGTATTTGGTCTTCATTTGGGATATTTAGCGTTCCATATGAAATTTGTCGTTATAGGTCCACGCCTTAGTATAACCCCCATAGAACGGTATCTCCCTATTTTCAGTATTTTGAAGTGTTAAGTCCCGTTATCACACCGAAATGGCTGAAATTTGGTACTCAGTCTTCGTTGGGTGTATAAAACTTTCTTCCAGAAATTTGTCGGTATATGTCCACTAGGGTTATGACTTTTTTACAACCTCATATCCCTGTATCATAGCGTGATGAGTTTTGCCATAAGATTACATAAAATCTTAATTATAAGGTGATTCGGTGAAAAAACCTCACGCACAAAATGATTTTAAAATTTGAATTTATCAAAATTATGGACAATTTTTTGAAGTCACTGAAAACAGATATATAATTGAAAATAAACTTTAGAGCCACATGAGATAATTAAAATGACATAAAATATATTTATCACTATTTTTCTTCAATTCTGAGAATCGTAAAAATGTCGTAAACGCTTTTATTCAAAAATATAATTTTTTAACAAAAAACAAAAAATTTAAAATTTTTTCGAAGTGACTTTTTTCGCGACTTTTTTAATATTTGAATGAAATAAACGTTATTATAGTTATTAGTAGGCTTATATTTATTCATTCGTGCAACAAAAAATAATTCTTTGAAAAAAATTTTTTTTTTCATTTCATATATTTTTTCAAAAAAATATTTTTTTAAAATCGATTTGTGCGTGAACTTTTTTTATAATTCAATGGAATAAACGATAGCATAGTGATTAATAGGCAAAAGTTCATTCATCCCTGCTACAGGAAATCATTTTTGAGGAAAAATGTCAAAAAGTCATAACCCTAATGTCCACGCCTTCATATAGCCCCATAAAACGGTACCTCCCGATTTTCGGTATTTTGATGGTTGTGGCCACAGCAATCGACCGAAATGGCTGAAATTTGATTTTTTTTGAAGAAGAAAGCCTTTCTGCGTGAAATTTGTCGGTATAAGTCCACTGTACTTCCCGATTTTCGTAATTCTGAAGGTGGTGACGAAGGTTAGCCACATTGTCTTACCGAACTTGCTGAAATTTGATAGTTAGTGTTCTTCATAAACGAATGGAAACTAATTGTTTCATTTTACTTCAATACAACTTAAAGCCGTTCTTCCTTGTGTTTGTCGAAAGCGCTGAATTTTCCCCTAGAAATTTGTTGCTATAGGTCCACGTTTTGATATAGCCTTCATTCAACGATACCTCCCGATTTTCGGTATTTGCAAGGCATTTCGTATCCTCCGCTAAGTACCTTCATTTCATTTTGTTTCTACACAATTCCTGGCGTATTAAGTTCCGATGTTCCGATCGACTTGAAAATTTTAACACATATTCTATGCTATTTCTATTTTAAAATATTTGCAATTTGGTTTTTTTCGATTTATTTATCACATTTTCACCAATTATTTACATTATAAACTTCTTTTGGAGCACATAAATTCGGATATTTGGAATTTCTACCAACTTTGCATTTGGCAGCTGCTTTGGCACAATTATTGTAAATGGAATTGCTGGCAATATTTGTCGTTGCATAATTACACGCAACCAAAAAGGTTTTATATTTAACTCCTTTGGTAGAGTATGTGGCAGCAGCACAACCCACAGCGATGTTACGTTCACCCATTAGAGCTGTAAAATGACCAATGGCACTAAGAGTACGTAAATTTTTGGTTCAAATTTATAAAAGCAAAAGCCAATTTTTTTACTGACGGTCCACTATAACTTTTGGGATAGGATTGAATGTGTTCCCATTTAGTATCCTTAAATTCCGAATACCAGGCATTAATTGCGGCTTTTATTAGTTTGGCTTTATTTGGTGTTCCGGTATATGACCTCCAGGCTAAATTTTGTCCAGAATATTTATATGTTGGTGTATTGCGACATTTATCGTGCGACATTTTACATTGGCGAACATTGTACGAAGCTATTTTAGCTAATTCGGCATCCCATTTCATTGTGGCCATACGACAAGCTGGTTTAAATTTTGCGACATTGCCACCAGCAATGTAATTCCGTTTGTTATTATGAACATTGACAATGATTTTTTTCAAATTCGCACCAATGCTCACCATGGCAGCATCATTGGAACAAGTGGAATCAAATTTCTAGAAAACAAACAAAAAAAATGGTTTACTTTTTTATATCACTGAAAAGGGTTCTTTGATAGCGATCTTCTTACACCATTATGATTACAAGCCACATGTTTAACACCAGAAGGACACAATGTTGAGGCACAATAATTTGCACTGCATAAGCTAAACAGTTCGAAGATAATAAAAATTTGTATTAAAAACCAAATTTTCATTTTTTTTCTGATAAGTTAGTTTCGCTGGCTAGGTTGTTTACAAATTTGTTGTTTAATTTAAAGTGAAGTTTGGAAAGCGTTTGTCCCAGATTTTGTATGAATATATAGTTTGTTACGATTTTTCAAGAGGAAGTAGTGAACAGGTGTTTTACATTATAATATGAACACGCACATAAACCCGCGTTGTGTAAATATTATTTTAGTTTTGTTTTTTTTTCTCGAATATAGACGAAATTGGAATATATTTTTACAAATTTCAGAGTTCAAGAATATTCTTTTATCGAATGAGATACATAATATATTTCATCTGTATCTACGCCAAATACAGCACTTGAATAGATAACTTTAATTACGCTGTCCAACACTAAAGAATGTAAACAACTTCTAATAGTATTTTTTAAAGCACATATCGAGGGTGAAACAGTTAGCGTTTTCTTCAAAAATTAGGTTTATATCTTAGATAATAATATGAATTTTTAGTTATTTCGTGTTGAGCCAAGAACGACGTCAGGTTCGACCGGACCGAACTTTTATACTCTCCACCATGAACTTATTCCTTAGATGAAAGATTCCATCAGCTTTACCATTAGATATAACTCCTGTTTCTCGACCTTAAATTGAATTTAAGGCCATGTTTATATTATAGCCTTTTGCAGGGTTAACCTTCTTAATGAGGATTTACTTGACGTATACGCAAAGGAATTGACATTTGAAACCCAATGGGTTTGTTAAATCCGGTCATATATAAACGTACTATAAGAGCAAAAGTGTTGTAATTTTGTGTGAGAGGCACCTGAAGGAATGCACCAACACAGTCCATCCAATTTTGGGAGTCATTCCTTTCGACAGTTATCTTGTAAAACAGCCATTTTATTTGGTCATTGCAGGATTTATTTGAGTTTTTGGATTATTTCGTTGCAATCAGAATCACAAGGACTACTAACGAACAAAATGTCAAAGGAATCATCGAACATCCCTTAGACTGAAAATTGGTGGAATAAATGGCCGAGGATGTCTCTATCTCACGGTATATAACAAAACGATCTTGCATTGTCCGTTCACGCACCGCCTAACTTTTTTTGGCACAACGGCCGTTTTGGACGACCCTCACGAACTTCGATTTTTAGCGAGTGTTGGTCTCAATTGAATTCATTAAACCAGTTTTTCATAGTGCTATAGAATGGTCCTTTATCGACATACAACGATTTAATTTGATCGATGCACTCCTGCCGTGATTATCCACGTCGACATTTGTAAAAAATGATCGGAGGAAAATGTTCAAAGTAAATTCGATGTTTGTTTTGGCAAAGTGATTTTTTGAAGTCAGTGCCAACATGAGGTCGGACGTCAAACAGTACTGATAACGCTTATGTTAAAAATCTCAAAATTTTCAGTGGAAATGTAAAATGGCGGCTGGCAACTCTGCGTATTTCCTAGACCAGCAGCTTTTTTAGTTTCCCACGTAAGTCATTTAAGTTGGGCCATTTTCTCAGGAAGACACACGATACGTGTCCCAAGAAACACTCTGATTGCTGTAATTAGCAATACCAACAAACTGGTTATGTTTTTTTTTGGTACACACAAGTAAAAAAGTATCAGTCGGCTTTGCCGACAGCCTGTGTGAATCGAAACACTTTTTCCCAAAAAACTTATGTTTTCAGAATTTTGGGCTTATGTACTTGCCGACAAAAATATGGATTTGGACTAAAAACTTTTGCGGGGGAGGTACATAAAGGAATGGGACGACATAGTATATTTTGAAAGTGAATCTTATTTTGGGAGTTATTCATATATTATTTCACGAAAAACATAATATCCCTGTAAACAGGTACACTAGTACTTTCGGTAAAAATTTCTAAGAATCCTCGGACAGTCCCTTAACCGCACTTGAACAATAATGTTGAATATTTGTGAGGGTGATAACCCAAGGAGTGGACCGATAGGGTCCACTTCTGAATATAAACTAAGTTTAGAGAAAACATTTCGAGATCCAAAGTTTGGGCCAAATCGGTTGCTCCGATTATAAGATATCGCGCGTACCATTTTAGCGAATATTTTGGAACTTTTGTGGGGGAAGGAGTGAACCTATGAGCACTACCTTCACATATCATCTAATATTTGAAGAAATATTACGATATGCAAAGTGTATTCGGTTCGAGAGTTGTCGTGCGCACCAGCCACTACATATACTGGCCGTAGGGTTTTTTACACCTTGTCATTTTCTCAAGAAATGTGGACTAGTCACTCAAAAAACGTATACCATCGTAATAGGGGCCTTGAGTGCAACATGCTGCAAGAACAATTAAAAAAATCGCGAGTAGGTCCTAAACTGCACTTGTCCGAAATTTTGTGTTAGAGGTACCCGAAGCATTTGAAATATATAGTCCATATTATAACCTGGGCCCTATTCCATGAAACACCTTTTTTGTGTTAGAGGTACCCGAAGCATTTGAAATATATAGTCCATATTATAACCTGGGCCCTATTCCATGAAACACCTTATCAACTTTTCATTTTGCACTCAGCAATATTTTTGACAATTCGCAAATTTTTCCGTTACACAGAACCCTTATATTTGATAAGTTGAGTTTGCTCAGTTTTCAAAGAATTGTTGCTCTAGTTTTTATTTCTGTTCCACAAACGTCCTCTTCTGCTAAATGAAAAGTTGTAACTGCAAAGTGTATTTTGCTGATTTTGCAAAAAATTGTGTTCTTTCGTTCCTCAGAAAACTTTGCATTTTGTTTTTGCAAACCAAATTTTGATAAGCTTGCCTAAAATTTGCGGGGTAAACGTTCCCTTTGCCAATGGACATTGTTAAAATAAGTAAAGTTTTTAAAACTGCGAACCCTTCTGAACTTCAACCCTGCGAACAACCCCATTCCGAACTTCCAACCTCCGTACCACCCCATTCAGAACTTCCACCTTCCGAACTTCGAACCTGCGAACCACCCAATTGCGAACTTCCAACAACACCCTCCGAACCACCCTACAAATAACTTAGACTAAACTCTATTTCAGAGTATTTTATTTTATTTTATTTTATTTTATTTTATTTTATTTTATTTTATTTTATTTTATTTTATTTTTACTTTATTTTTATTTTATTTTATTTGTATTTAATTTAGCAAGATGGCGGAAATATTATGTAAGAGAGCACAACCACTTTGCGAAAGAGAACAGTGATAGTCAAATTTGCTAAGTACAAAGAGAAACTGAAAAGTAATTTTGTGGAACAAAAAATTATCACTTTTCAAAATAGCTACTTTTTGAAAAGCGACTAGTTGTTTCGTGGAATAGTGCCCTGGTCTATGTCTCGTAAAAATATCATGATGTGCATAGTATGGACAAAATCGGTTACTGCCTTCGAGAGTTATCGTGCGTACCATTTTAGCGAAAAGTTTTGAACTTTTGTGGGGGATGTATCCGAAGCAGTGGGCCGATATGCCCATCTTAGAACTAGATTTAAGTTTTCGCAAAATAATGGTCAAAATCGGAAGTTATCGTGCACTCCATCCGCTACTCATGGTGCCATAGCGGGTTTTTACAGCTTTCGGACCATTTTCTCGGAAGTATGGACTTGTCCCTGAAAAAACTTGTACCGTTGTAATGGGGCAGCAAATACAAGTTGTTACAATAAAAATCAAAACGATTCGAGAGGAGGTCTTAGACTGCACTTTTCCGAAATTTTGTGTATGATGTCTGGTAGAAATATTAATATGTGCAAAGTATGGATCAAATCGGTTAGCTCCTTCTCGGGTTATCGTGCGCATTATTTTTCAGAACAAATTTGAACTTTTGTGGGGGAGGTACCCGAGGAAGTGGACCGATATGGCTTGGACCGAACTTGAACTAAGTCTGGACAAAATATTACGAAAGCCAAATTTTGGACCTGATCGGTTAATCCGTTCTAGAGTTATCGTGCGCACCAACCAGCTAGACAGTCAGACAGACAGACGGACGGACAATTTTAAATCGCCTCCAAATTTCGTCTAAACATACTTTGGGTCTAAAACCATTATTTCAATGAGGCACATTTTCCCCGTATGAAAGATAAGGAACATAACGCAAATCCCACATGTCCGTTAGAGAAAGTAAAGATAACAGGTAATATCTGCTGATAAATTTAAAATCTTCAATGAATACCGAAACTCGGGAGGTGCCGTCCTATGGATTTTATGTCAAAATGTGGATCTTTACCGACATTTTTGTGGATAATTTTGTAGTAGTATAGACCTAATACCTAATTTCAGACATTTCGGTAACATAATGTGGCTAAAACCTTCAAAATATCGAATAAAGTGGACCTAAAATGTGAGGTAATGTAATATGAGGTCCATATCAAAACGTTTATCTATATCGCAAATTTCTCTGGCCTAAAATATACTTAATATACAATTTTGCCATTTCGGAAAGATAATGTGGCTAAAACCTTCAAAGTACCGAAAATCGGCAGGTGCTGTTATATGGGGGCTATGTCAAAACCTAGGCCGATATAGTCCATTTTCAATACCAAATTACAACCCAGCAAAATGTTTGTAGCCAAAGAAGTAGTTGAATCATGAGTGTAAGTGATTTCTGACTACATATTTTTACGTGAAAGAAGTCATGATGTTTACAAGGGCATGGTACAGTGAGGATACTGTCTAATTTGCTTCTTAAGCACACTTTTTGCATTCCATGGAAAGTATTTTGAATTGATTTTTCGATTCATTTAAAAATTGATTCGCAAGCATGCAATTTGAGGATATGGGAGAAGTTAACATCTATTAAGCGAGGATTTTCACTGATTTGAGACCTCAGGGCCATTTGGTAAAGGTATTTAAAAGAGTTGTGGTAACTTCTAATTAATATTTATGGCCTTTTTTTCCAGTTTCGTTCAAATTACTACCAAACTCATGTTTTTGTAGAACATTTTTGTTTGAAAAAAAAAACAGTAGTTTGACAATAGTTCGATAGTCTTAATGAAATTGAAATATAATGAATATAAAACAATGGAATATCTCAAATAAATCATTTTAAAAAGCGACTGAATGCAAATAAAAATCAAATACTTTTATTCTAGAAAGTTAGCTTTTATTACTCAAAAATACCCAAAAACATGCCAATATGTGATAAATATCTAAAATTGATTGCTGACTTCTTTCACGTAAAAAAGACATAGGGGGTTATCATGAATGAAATTTCGCCGTGAGTTTCGTCCTTCCGCCGTTGCAACTTAAGGGAGAAATTGAAAAAATTCACGGGGAATTGCCGTTCATGATAACTCCAATTGTCACTTGCAATCATGATTCAACTACTTTTTTGGCTACAAACAAATATGCAGTCTGACATTTCTTGCACCTATGACTATCTTTTTGCTGAGTAATTAAAATACCATAAAATAAATTGTTTCTTGTGCTCTTAAGCATTTTATTTGCAAAAAGTTATTATAAATGTAAACATTGCTAAAATGTGAAAATTTTGTGAAATGGATTCAAATCGGACATTGTCAAAATGTGAAGAACGAAATGCATTTTTCATGACCCTGCGCTGACTGCTTCTAAAAAAGCTATTCAATCACTACTTCACATAGAACAACTTCAAATAAATTTTGCTGGGAAAAATTTCGAGGTGTATCTTGATTTCAAAAGACGGACGGACGGACGGATAGACGGACATGGTCATATCGGAAGGATAGGCGGACATGGTCAATTTTATGCTGATCTATGCACATCTCGTCAAACAAAAATAACACTTTATAAAACATTGATACTACACGCGTTAATGTAGTATGTACCCAATGCCTGGGTACTTGTGTTTGAGAGAAAAATTCTTCGAAAGATCTATGGGCCAATATGCATTGATGGTGAATATCGATGTCGTATGAAGCACGATCTATATCTGCTATACAACGACATCAGTACATATAGTTAAACGAATCGATATACAAAGATTGCGTTGGCTAGGCCATGTCATAAGAATGAGCGATGATGTACTAGCTAAAAAAGGCGTATAAGTACACAGATGGTGTAAACGAGTGAAAAACGAAATCGCAAAACACACTGCGCAATCGGCATTCCAAATCAGAGAAATAAAGCAACAAATAGAGAGCAATGGAAATCTTTTCCTAGTTCGGCTTATAAGACAAATGTTCTGTAAAGGGCCATCTACGTAAGTAAGTAAACCAAAACACGACTAACCTTTTTAACTGTCACAAACAAACTGACAAACCAAGATGACTGTTATTACCAACATATAACAGATATGTGTACCAACATAACAGCAAACAATGCGAAAATCTAGCATTCGTAACTCACGAAATCACACAGTACAGTTTTATAGGGGCTATACTAAAATGTGGACCCATACAGAAGGCTAAATAATGTATGTTAGAATATTGCTATATAAAGACGGGGACCTACTCCAACAAATTTCTGGTGGAAAGTTGTACAACCTCAACGAAGACAAAATACCAAATTTCAACCATTTTGCAGGGACATTGAAGCCACAACTTTCAAAATGCCGAAAATTGGGAGGTACCATACAATGCACAAAATACTTCTAGATAATATCGACACCTCCAAATAATAGTATGCTAAGTCTAAAAAGTGAGTTTTGCAGGAGAAGCTCTCAAAGTTTGGACATTTTTTTGAACTTCAGTACCATGCTAAGTCAATATTTGTTTATAACTTCTGTTCGGATTGACCGATCATTACCAAAATTAGACAGAATTTAAGTTAAAGTACGTTCGACACCTCCAAATAATAGTTTGCTAATTCTGAAAAGCGAGTTTTGCAGGACAAGCTCTAAAAGTTTGGAAATTTCTTTGACCTTCTGTACTATGCTAAGTAAATATTTGTTTATAACTTCTGTTCGGATTGTCCGATCATTACCAAAATTTGACAGAATTTAAGTTAAAGGACGTTAAATATAAAAATGTAAAGAACTTGAAAACATGCTAAGTCGACTTAGCATACTATTGTTTGGAGGCGTTGATATATCGTCGATAACTGAAATTTTTATCAATGTGACCTAGTAGCCTAAAAACACTCCAACCAATATATTGTAGTCCTAGGTCCAAGTTTTCGTGTGGTTCCCATGAAACAAATCATACTGAATTGAAGTATTTTACTGTTACTAACGCATTGCTCAACCGAATTTCCTGTTATCTGGTACCAGGAGTTCTTACTGCATATTTAACATATACTCCCTATATGATTTATATCTTGATTTGTCTCGGCAGATGTTATCCAAATATTCAAACCAAATAGATTTTAATAATGAACTCAGAGTTCAGAATACCACATTATAAATGTCATATCGGTCCACTTTTGACCACAGCCTCCATCATTTTTTCTGGTACTTTATATAATTTAATCACCTTTTTCTGCAGAATTACCTGCAAAATGTATTTTTGGTTCTCAGTGTGAGGAAAATCTACTCGTTTTGCCGGGGCCCAACATTAGGGTATCTAAAAAAAATATTTCTTAAAATAAATACCCCCAAAACTTTTTCTTTTCATTCACGAGTTTTCAATTCGGCTCTAAGTTACCATGACAATATAAATCGTTAATAGCACATTGAGCTAATATGAATCGGTGTGCATTCATTGATATGTGAGAACTCTCCCTTGTTCCATCTGGGATATTTGTGGAACAATTATATAATAGCACAAAAACCATTATATTAAACATAAATGTAGAAAAATATAATATAAATACTTAAAAACTTCTCTACAATTGGTGTCTTCGCCGTTCGGACTCGGCGATAAACTGTAGGTCCCATATCATTGAGTTAATATGAACCGGGGTGCACTCTATGGTATGAGAGAAGTCCCCCTGTCCCGCCTGGGATGTTTGTGGGACACTTATACAATTATATACTTACAAATATTGCAAAAAATATAAATTCAGCACATAAAAACCGAGCTACATTTTTGGTCATATCTACTAAAACCGCAAATGTCCGCAAAAAGTCTAAACAGTTTTGAAATCTACAGACCCTTCGCTTAATTTTGGTAGTAGTGGCGATTATTTCATATACTTGGAAAATAACTAAAACTTTAAGAAAATCCATACATGTATATTAAAAATTTTCACTGATTGTTTAAGTCTGGAGTTTCCCCCATTGGCTTAACTTCATCACTTTCCTCTTTTGCAGAGAAAAATGTTTACAAAACGCACTGACAGCTTGCAAAATTTACTGATCGCTTGCAAAATTTCACTTTGGGCAATATTATAAATAAAATATTGTGTAACCCTTGCAAATTAGGCGAATTGTTATAAGAAGGAAAGCGAAGTTAAGGTAATTTATAATACCACGATTTCTTTCATTTTAAAATAAATGTTTTTTTCTACAAAATTAATAGAGATGGTATTACCACACGGTTAGTAAATACCGGGTAAATACCTATTTGTGGGTATTTATTTGGGTATTTACTATATTGAATCGCCAATACAACGTCTTACACCCAATTCCTGGGTTTAGTTTGTGAAATCGTTTTAAAATGGAGAGTTTTACAATACTTTAAACAAGTGGGTAAATACTTATCCGAGTATTTACCCAAATGTTGGGTAAAAACTCTTTAACTGCCGCACCACTTGATGTAGGCTGACGAAATTTTGCTCAAATCTTTCTTATGTCAACTGAACTTCTGTTATTGAAAATGGGGTCTCTGGGTCCATGTTTTGATATAGCCCCCATATAATCGTACCTCCCGATTTAAGGTGTTTTTTTTATCTGTTAGCCACATTTTACAATCTTATTGGCTGTAATTTGGTATAGTGAGTTTTCAATGTCTATAAAATATCATTGCAAAAATTTATCAACGTAGGTCCAAGTTTTCTTGTAGGGCCATATAAGTTACCCCGATTTCGAGTATTTATCCAAGTATTGGGTAAAAACTAGTTATCTGCTGAACCAATTGATGTATTGTGTCAAAATTTGGCTCAAATCCCTTCTATATCTACAGATCTTCTGGTACTGAAACTGGTCCATGTTTTGATATAGCTCCCATATAACCGTACCTCCCGATTTAAGTGTTTTATCTATTAGCCACATTTTACAATCTTATTGGCTGTAATTTGACACAGTGAGTTCTCAATATGTATAAAATATCCCTGCAAAAATTTATCAACGTGGGTCACCCTTTTCTTGTAGCCCCCATAAAACTGTATCTAACATTTTCATGTGTTTTTTTAAGGGTTTTAGTCTCATTTTCTCAAGAATTATGTGTAATTAGGTATTTACGGTTCATAGGGAACACAAAATGTCCTTTCCAAAATTTGTCAATATTGTTAACTACTTTGGCTAAATGGGGCTACCCCCCATCAAGAGATTTTATTATATGGGGACAACCCCAAAACAGGGATAAACATTGACAAATTTTGGCAAGGATATGAAAACTCTGTGTACCATATTACAGCCAATACGATTGTAAAATGTGGCTAACTGGAGAAAAATACCTTTTTTTATACATGGGCCCAAAGACCCCATTTTCAATTCAAAAAGTGCTGATGATATAGAGAACCAAAACACCCATGAGCCAAATTTTGGACGCCTAATTAAGTTGGTTCGGCAGTTAAAAAGTTTTTACCCACCATTTGCGTAAATACTCAAAATCGGGGGTTATATGGGGGCTATATTCAAACGTGGTTCTACCGTAAAAAATTTTGCAAGGGTATTTTGTAAACTTTGACAACTCACTGTGCCAAATTACGGCCAATATGATTGTAAAATGTGGATAATTGGGGAAAAATACCTTAAAACGGGAGGTACGGTTAAAACATGGACCCAGGGACTCAATTTTCAATATCTTTAATACTATAAGAAAGATTTGAGCCAAATTTTGTTAGCCTACGTCAAGTGGTTCGACCGTTTAAGAGTTTTTACCCACTTTTGGGTAAATACTCGAAATCGGGGTACCCTTATATTGGGGCTACATCAAAACATGGACCCAAAGACCCCATTTTCAGTACCATAAGTTCAGTTGATATAAGAAAGATTTGAACCAAATTTTGGCACCCTACGTTAATTGGGTTGGCATTTAAAGAGTTTTAGAATTAGGTCTAAGAAGATGTATTGTCGATTTATTATAGTAAATACCCAAATAAATACCCACAAATGGGCATTTACCCAATTTACCGGGTATTTACTCACTGTCCATCTCTAAAAATTGTTTACAATCGTTTTTCTCCTTAAGAACCGCAAAAAATGGCAAAAATATACTGAATAACGAAAAATTTGAAGAGTTTAGAAGAGATTTTCATCTTTAAATTTTTAAAATGATGACATTAATTTTTTGATTTTTGTCGTTGGGTGCATCCATTATACTATGGGGGCTAAATGAAGACGTGGGCATATACTGATAGATTTTATGTGGAAATTTCAGCCGTTTCTGTGGGATATTGATACCAAGACATTCCAAATAGTGATCATCGGGAGGTACCGGTCTATGAAAGCTATCGTTTCAGTGTGATAAGGAAGCTAAAATCTTCAAAATATCAATGGGGTTTATATGAAGACGTTGACTGATATAGGCCATTTTCATTACCAAACATCATAGGAGTAAAGGAAACTTCTATTCCAAATTACAAAGCTCTATCTTAATAATTGGGAGATGTATGTATGTATGTTAATTACAACAGACAAACGGACAGGCAGGTATGTTTATATCGACTTAGAATTTTATGCTGATCAAGAATATGTATACTTTATAGTAGGCCGGCTTACACGCATACAAACAAATTTTGTTATTGTGTTGGTTTTGAAACACAAACATTTTGATAATTTCCCAACATACCGTTTAGTCTGATTTTATAAAATTTACGAAAAACAATTCGTATAAATACATTCTACAATTACACGGATAAGGTAATAATTAGCATACACATTTATTATTTTCAAGACAATCAAGTTTCGTTTATTCTCCAGTGGCTACACAAGAATTTATAATTCAAATATGATGTTTTGTTCGAGTAATGTTGGTTTGTTGGGTTGTCTTGTGTAATGGAAAAAATGTGTGTATTGAAAATTTTCATTTGAAAAAAACCCAATAGAAAATCAAGTCATCGACGACATTTTCGTCGACGATTCATTGATGAAATTACCGAAATTGTCATGCACGACGCAATGCATGACCATGTCTTGCAAAGTGTCGTGGCAACAAACTCAAAAATTTTCAAAAAAGCGTGCTATGAAATGATTGTTCACATATTGTTTCAAATATACAATTTTCATTTTGGAATAATTGTAAGATAATAAAATCATCAAATTCTGAAATCACGTCAATACTAAACAGTGTGCTTTAACCAAAGAGCGGTAAGTGAGAAAAATTATACTAAGGAACTTAAAAATAATTTAAGTTATTCTTTTAATACATATTTGTAGTGAAGTGATGGAAAATTCCGAAAATCCCAGCGGTTTTAAAAGATGCGTCTGTGGTATACGGTATGATTATAGATTATTTTAGTGGTTATTGTCAACAACCATTGATAATGTTTTCTTTTTACAGAATCCATATATAAAGGAGGTCGCCTCTCCATAGGATGTGATGAGAAATTTTGGCGCGGATAAATTCAAAAATGGATGAATCAGAGAATATTCAGGAACGAATCATTATTAATGTAAGATAAAATTTATAAAATGATGTATTTTTAATGTAATAAAAATAAAAATTTTACACACGACAACAAAATGAAATTGTCTTTAGTAGGGTCTTTAACGACAAATAACAAGACAGTGTCTGTTAAGCTGTCGTCAACGAAATAACGGGTTTTTTGTCTTCGAAGTCGTCATCGACGACAGCTTCGCTTACCTTGTCGCCCAAGTTGTCGTGCATGAATACTGGGACACTTGTGTGAAAAAGTCGTCAACGATCCCAAAGGGCTGTCTGCAAGGAGTCGTGAACGAATTGGAAATGTCGTGTACGATTCATCAATGTTGTCTTAAAGACACTTTCTATTGGGAAGTTCTCTTTTTCAATAGTGTGAGTGAGCAAATTGACACACACCGACAGGAGAAGTGCGCCCTTTGAGCAGCCTTGCTTTGTAGGGTCTCCAACGTATATTTCGATGTGTTACCAACGGAATGACAAAGTAAATTGTAGAGTAAATATTGTAGACAGGAAAATTATCTACAAGATTGTTGTTTATAATTTTTCTTAGATGGAATCATTCTTGAGATATATGGGTTCTAAAAAACACATCATTTTAATGCACATGTAAGGGGAATATGCACATATTCAGGCGAACCGGCAAAAAAACCGGGGTTACCGGGTCTGTCCCCCCAAAACAATTAAAACTATTGAAGAGAACAATTAAAACTATCTTTTAAAAAATTTAGAGAGTTATTCTATGTTAGATTAATTTTATGCAAAATTATCCCACTTTAGCCACATGTGTAATCGTAAGCCCGAGGGGAAAGACTGCAACGAAAACACTCCGATTTTTTATATCCTCAGCCTTTAGACAAGAAAGGGTATATCAGGAATATTGTCAATTATTTCATATTCCATTTCAGAAAAAAAGGATAAATTTTTTTCGCGCTACATCAACGATTTTTGATATGTATGTTAAGAAAAAAATTCCCAGTAAGAATCTGGTCGCGAGCCAATTTTTGGTTGTTGCGGACAAAAGTTATGGCGCTTTTATTTCGCTTATTAAGAAAGAAAATATTATAAAAACGCTAATTATTTTAATGAGCACAATTGTTACAAAAAATTTCTCTCGAAGTGACTTCAGCGAGTAGTTTGCATAATACCTGAAAAATGTTACACAGAATTCGCGGAATGTACATAAAATTGATAAATTATTGAATATAAGTCTACTTTTTTCAAAATTAAGGCCCATTTAGTGGTCATAAAATTACCTAAAAAATTGTTGTGGATCCAAACTTCACGGCAAATCAAATGAGACTACAATCAAACAGATTGGTGTTATAGTTTGGATGTTACAGCCAAAATAAGCACATATACTGGTCAAAAAAAAATATTTTTTGTTTAAAAAAATATTTTTTCACATGCATTATGTAGTAGAAAATATTGTAAAAATTTATAGGAATACTTCCTTCATTTTACTTAAATCTCCCAACAAAATAGACGGATTTTGCTTTATTGACATTGATATTAAAGCTTTCCCATTAGGGAAGCTAATTGGGTTGATGGGGATATATGTCAAAGCTTCTGTAATAGAAATAGAGGTCAAATAACCCATTTTTATTTATATGCATTTTAAAATACGTGTAAACCGCGCAATTATCAAAATCAGTTTGTCCGCATGTGATTTTCATGTACAGCAATACAGTATCTTTTAATTTGAATATATTTTTCGAAATTTAATTTGGTGGCTAAGATGTAGCATCAGCTGCATCTTAGGATTAAAATACCTATAAAATATCGCTAATTTGCGCAACGTGCATACAATTTTTGTCCGCATCCGATTTCAATGTCCACCATGAAAATCTACATCGATATATATCTATTTCAAGGCTATCAATTAAGAACCGTGGATGTAGCATCACACACTATTTTTTGGGATAAAATAAATGTAGCTCCCTTATCAGTGAAGTTTTCAAATCTCTGTTTCCGCTAAAACGAAGATGCTGTATTAGTTGTTTTATTGCAGTGGAAACGACCCGCAGAAAACGCGATAAAATACGCGATATTTCCAAAAACAATTTTAGGTGATTTTTCTACATTGGACTTTCTTGTAACTCGCGTTTTAGTAGATGGATTTTTACGGGGACTGATTTATTAGATCCGGAACGTAAAAAACTAAAATGTGCAATCAAGTACGAGGAAATCGAATGACAATTGTAAATATTAGGCCCGAAAAATATGTTTTTTACAAAAATGTTCGCACAAAATTTTCGCATTTGGATGTAGATTTCTATGAAGCTGTGCAGACTACATTCACATTAGTCGTATCAAATAACTCAGAATCGCAAGTACTACAATCCTATATATAATTTTTTGAAAAACCTGTTTGCGGAATGAAATTAGAAGAAAATTTCAAAAAACACTGTAAATCTGGCTTCAAAATGTCAGCATCATTTAATGGTAGAAGCAGTTCAAATTTTGAAAAGTAATACATTAGTGAGATGATCGTTATTTAGTTTGCTTCTACTTTTACTTTGACAGGAAAATCGAGAGAAGTGTGGTTTACTCACAAATCGAAAGAAAACAAAAAAAAGACATGGTGGCTTCAACCCATTTTTACCCATTTTTTAACATAAATAAAGCCACAGCTTCCACCCAAATTATCTTTTAAGGCCAATATTTTTTGCCACGTCCAAAAACATTTAATTTTATCCAAAAATATTTAGTTTGTATAATATAGAATCACAAGTCGCGTATTCTAAAAGGGTAAACCTTGGCTTCAGCTATGTTAAATTTTCAAAAATATTGGTGATATACTCTTTGATACGACCAAGAATGTGCAGCATCGAAATAACGGTTTTAGACCCCAAGTACGTTTGGGCGAATTTCGTTTCAGACAATTGGGAGTCGATCTGCCGGATCTACCTAACTGGCTATTGTGCAAGATAACTCTAAAATAGGGCTGCTCAAAGGGCGCCCTTCTGCTGTCGGTGTGTGTCAATTTGCTCACTCACACAATTAAAAAAGAGAGCTTCCCAATAGAAAATCGAGTCTTCGATGACATTTTCGTCGACGATTCGTTGACGAATGTTCCGAAATTGTCATGTACGGCAACTTGCATGACCATGTCTTGCATTGTGTCTTGGCAACAAACCGAATAATTCTCAAAAGTGTGCTTTGAAACAATACATATTTATTCAGATATACAATTTTTGATTAGTAATAATTGTAAAACTATAAAGTCACAAAATTCGGAAACCGCGTTACTGATTAAACAATTTTTATTTATACAACCTGAATTATGTAGAAAACGGTAAGTTAGAATAAATAGAATTAAATACTTTAAAATTAATTGTAGTTATTTTTTGAATAGGTGCATTTTAGGTTGAAGAACATTGAAAATTCCAGCGACTGTAAAATACAACACCTGTGGTTTATGGTAAGATTTTAGAATATTTAGGAGATATTTACAATAATCATTTAAAATCATTTCTTTTTGCAGAATCCAAAAATAAAAGGAGGTCGACTTTCGGTCGGCTGGGGTAAGAAGTGTAAGGCGTGGTAAAGCTGGAAGAAAATGGTGGATTGCCGAACATACGGGAGCTAAGTATTATTAATTATTTAACTAATTTATTTTGTAAAAATTAAATATTTTATAATTAAATAAAAATAAAAATTTGACACACGACAACATAAACGAAATTGTCTTTAGTTGGGTCATTGATGACTAGTAGCAAGACAGGGTCTGTGAAACAGTCGTCAACGAAATACGGGGATTTTAGTCATCTAAGCTAAGCTATCGCAAAATTTGTCGTGCATGAATACTGGGACACTTGTGTGAAAATGTCGCCAACGATCCCAAAGGGCTGTCTGCGAAGAGTCGTGCACGATTCATCAATATTGTCTTAAAGACACTTTCTACTGGGTTTTGTTTTTGAAATGAAAATTTTAAATACACAATTTTTTTCCATTACACAAGACAAACCAACATTACTCGAAAAAACATCACATTTGAATTATGAATTCTTGTGTAGCCACTGGAGAATAAACGAAACTTGATTCTCTTGAAAATAATGAATGTTTATGCTAATTATTAGCTTATCCGTGTAATTGAAGAAGGTATTTATACGAATTATTGTTCGTAAATTTTATAAAATCGAAACTATAAAAATGTTTGTGTTTCAAAACCAACACAATAACAAAATAGGTTTGTAGTTGTATGAGCAGCCCTACTCCAAAACTTTTTAAATTTTATTTCCAAACTTTGTTTAAGGTAATTTAATATTTCGAGTCTGTTAAGGCCTGCGTACATAAGCTGCTCTGCCTGATTGCCTTGCTTTCCTGCTTCAATTTTGACATAATAAAAATAAAGAAGGCCGAGGAAATTTCGAACTGGGTTGCCCTTTTCTTTTTTATTCTTTTATCAGAAGTAAGCAAGGTAAGCAGGCAAGGCAGCTTATGTACGCAGGCCTTTATGGCTTCTTCTTCCTTCTTCCTGGTTACTAAAAATTTTTGGTATATGTCAATGATTTGGTACATTTTAAACCAAATTCGTGATACAAAATCAATATATTTTATATACGGCAAAATTGTAGTGTTTTTTTTTGGTAAGAGGCTCATGGTATTTCTCAGTCAGCACAGCTGAATTTTCGTCCTAAGGTAGGGTTTGTTGCGCTGATTACGGAAATGTGTAATTTTTATTGGCGGCGGATCCGGTTCGAGGGTGATTCGATCCGGTTCTACTGATCCGATTTCTTCAAAGTGAATATCGTTTGAAAGCCTATGAAAATACCTAACACATGGTGTGGTTTTTTAACAGGTTCGCCTCATAGTGTATTTACACGGCATATTTTTAATGTGACACTTAGTTCACGACATTTCAAAAATTGTAAATCTAAAAATCGTAAATGCCATTCTTGTAGGAAATTGTTAAATCTACAACTTTTACTTTAGCTGATTTTTGCTAAGTCTTACCGTTTTTGAGCAGAATCCAAAAAACTGAATAAGGCCTCCAAAAATGACCTTTGTTAAACCCTAACTCTCCACCAAAATTCATCTTATGGTCGAGGGTATAACAATCGACGTTTTTGTATGGGTGTTAATGATTATTTTTTCAAACCTATTGATTTTATTTTCATAATTAGAACCACTTATTTACATTATATTCTTCAGCCATTGAACACAAATTTGGATATTGAGGATTGTTACCGCTAGTACAAGAAGTTCCTGCCGATGTGCAATTGGCATAGATGGGAAAATCAATCATATTGGTGGTGGCATAGTTACAGGCAATTAAAAATATTTTATAAGAAACTTCCAGCTGAAAATATTTCGCAGCAGCACAACCTACTCGTATATTGCGATCAGCCATCATTACCGTAAAGTGACCAACAGTACTGTAATTAAATATTATATAGTTAGAATTTTTTTGTTTATCTTTAATTATTTTTACTCACTTTCCCTTATAGTTGGCCGGATATTTTCTTATAAACGTCATATTACTATACTTCACCTCTTCATACCATACATCCAAAGCTTTTTGAAACATAACTGTATCATTTGGATTACCATAATAACCTATGGTTATTAAATTTTGTCCCGAATAAAGAAACTTATTTGTGTTGCGACATTTATCATGCTGCATTTTGCACTGCCGTACATTGAGTTCAGCCAGAGATGCCAATTCCGGATCCCATTGCATTGTTGCCATACGACAAGCTGGTTGATGTTTAGCATCACCTCCACCAGCTATAAAGTTTCGTTTTTCATTGTGTCCACGCACAATGAGATCCTGTATTTTGGTATTTATGGGGACAAGGGTTGCATCCGTTGGGCAGGTACTTGCGAAAGTCTGTAAAAAATAATTAATATTAAACAAATGGAAAAATTCACTTTTTTGTTTTCTTCTCTAGTTACCCCATTATTGCCACAAGCAATATGTGTAAGACCCTTACGACACAGTAATGGAGAACAGTAGTCTGTGGCTCCAACTATCCCAAATAAAGTCATAAATAGCAGCCATTTAGTTGGAACTGGCATTGTGATTTCAATGATCAGTAATTTCAATTTTTCAAGAGGTAATACTTTTTTAAATTAATCTTGTTTACTGTAAAACCCTCCGTTTATAACTGATTTTTTAAACAAAACAATGGTTAGTCATTGTTAATGGTTTCCGTTATCTTAAAGTTATGTATTTACTTTATTTGTTCAAAAAATCTTCGAGTATATGTTAAGGTGGGTCGTAAGTTAAGGTGAGTTAGTAACAATCATATATTAATAAACAGTTTATTCATTCCAAGGGAAGACTTCTGTTATATTATATGAAACCTTCTTCTTCTCGGCGAGTCCGGACGCCACTAATTGATTCAAAATCGGTTATACTGACAATAGGTTAATAATTATTGAACTCAATACATATCTATATACATATGTTTTGTTCGTCATCTATATTTTTGGGGTATCCGTGATCATAAAACATGCCCGCAGAAAATTCTGGACAGGAAAGAAAACTAATTATTCACTATTAGTTCAAAATATTTTATGGTGAAGGTTATTAAAAGATCGGCCCGATTGAACTTAACAATTTGTTATTTATTTGACAATTTTGCCTATTAGGGCGAAGATCATATTAATATTATTTATACCCTCAGCATTTTTGCTAACGACGGTCGAGGGTATATACATTTTCATACGGCCAAATGTGCCTCACCGAAATAATGGTTTTAGACCCCAAGTATGTTCGGACGAAATCCTTTTCAGACAATTTGGAGTCGATTTAGCCATGTCCGTCCGTCTGTCTGTCTGGCTGGAGCGCACGATAACTCTCGAACGGATTAACCGATAGCCTCCAAAATTTGACTTTCGTAATATTTTGTCCAAACTTAGTTTAAGTTAAGTCCATTCCTTAAGGTACCTTCCCCAGAAAATGTCCAAAATTTTCGGAAAAATTGTCCGCACGATAACACTTGAAGGGAAATTTCTACCAGACATAGACATACAAATGAACTCTATCGGTCCACTCCATCGGGTACTTCGAACATAAAATTTCAGAAAGTTCAGTTTAGGACCTGCTCTCGAAACGCTTTGTATTCGCTTCCCCCATTATGACGGTACAAGTTTTATCAGGGGGCAGGTCCATACATCCTGAGAAAACAGTCTGAAAGATTCAAAAAAGCCCTATGCACCATGTGTAGTGGTTGGAGCGCAAGTTTAAGTTCAAAGATAGACCAAATCGGTCACTCCTTCACGTACACCCCCCCCCACCCCACAAAAGTTTGAAAATGTTGAAGAGATTAACCGATTTGGTCAATACATTTCGTATCATTATATCTCTACCGGACATAGATCAGATTCGAATATGGGCTATATAGGTTCACTCCTTCGAGTACTTCCCACACAAAATTTGTGAAGAGTGCAGTTTAAGCCCTGCTCTCAAATCGTTTTTCTTCTTTTTGTAACAGCATGTATTCGCTGCCTTCATTACGACAGTACAAGTGTTTCCAGGGGAAAGTCCATACTTCCTGAGAAAATAGTCCGAAAGGTTTAAAACCCCCTATGTCACCATGTGTGGTGGGTAGAGCGCATGATGACTCTCGAAAGGATCAGCCGATCGGTCCAAAACTTGGACTTCGAATCCCTTGTTTTTTGTTGTAACAGCTTGTATTCGCTTTCCCCATTACGACGGTACATGTTTTTTCAGGGGGCAAAACCTTACTACTCTTGAGATAATGGCCCAAAAGCTCCAAAAAGCCTGCCGGAACCAATTATACCGGATAGTACATAAGATAACCCTCGAAGGGAGAAACCGATTTGGTCCAAACGTTGTACATCGTATTGAATACACGTCAGAAGTTTTTGTGCTATTTCTTATCTTGTGGTGCGAGGCTTTGGGTATATCTTTGTCGGCCAAGCCAACTGATACATTTTTACTTGCTTTAATATTAATTTTTATTAATTCCTCGTTGGAGTCGAGATTAACCCATTACCACCCATTGTACTCGCTTGAGTACAGAAAAAATGCAACATTTAGGAACGCACAATTTTTTTAGCAAAAGAAATTAGGCAATACTTTTGCATTCCAAGCTTTGCGTTTAATAGACAAATGAAGAAAAAAGTAGAAAAAATGTATCGGTTCTGTGCATTTTGTGTTGTTTTTGGACCACTTTGTCATTTTTGTAAAATTTAGATAGGTCAGTAATAATTGCGTTGCGTGGAGAAAATACGGTTTTGCTGAAACAAATGTTTTTAACACTTTTGGTTTGTTCATTTTACAGAAAGTTACATAAATTTTTGTTTTTGGGGAGGAACGATATATTAGTAGCAAAATCGCTGTACCCAACCGAGTACAATGGGCTGATATGCAACTATTTTTTCGAATTTCCTTCAACTAAAATGGAAAATTTTATAAACTTTTTCTTGATTTTGTGGAAAGTGAAGCTCACAATAATTCGGATATAGCGATTTTTCCACCAAACATAGATGAGGAGGAGGGTAATCCTGAGGATATTCGCATCGCATGTTATCGAAAGTGATAGAGAAAATGAATGAATGAAAAATCCCATTTGCATAGCGAGAAAAAATATGAATTGACAGCATTGCAAAGACTCGCCCACTCCAATCGTTTCTCAAAATAAACTAAAACTAGATACTACTGACAAAATGGGTGCGATGAGACCTTTTTCAAAAAATCTCTCAACAAATTTTTGTCAGTATGGTTATATGCATGAGAAGCTGTCAATTGTCGAATCCATAGTTCGATACATTGGAAGTCATACTTAAAAACAATTTATCAGAGGTAAACTCGAAAAATGTGGATTTTAAAGATTAGATGCTGACGAGCAGATGTGGTTATTTGTAGCAGTTCGACACTTAGTGTATTGTAAATTTAGAAAGATCAAATCTTCCTCATTTATCCCGAGTCCTGCTTGATTTATTATACAACCTTACATCCCCTTCTGAATATGCTGTTTTTTTGACAACTTTTGGAGCTAGTGGAATCGTTCGAGATTCAAGAAAAAAATTTGCGAAATCAAATCAAAATCGGTAAAACTGAACAGGGGCCTGAGGAACATCCCATGTTAAATTTGAAGGCCATTCATCAAAAATTAAGCGAATTATAGCAAAATCTATTCAGGGGCCTAAGAAAATATCGCACATAAAATTCGAAGGCTATTCGATTAAAATTGACCGAGTTATAGCAAAATCGGTGATTGATATATATAGGGGCTATATCCAACTCTGAAAATCGGTGTAGCTATTCAGGAGCCTAAGAAAATAACACGTACTAAATTTGAAGGCTATCCGATCAAAATTGAACAAGTTGTAGCTAAATCGGGAAAAGATATATATGGGGGTTATATAAAATCTGAACCGATATATCTCAGAAGGTTGCTGGGATGGGCAGAAAGTTTTTTCACATTTTTATTTGGAAGAGATGTTCAATTAACAAGAGCCGAGGTGGCAATAGGTGGCAATCAAAAGATCTGCTCTACTAAATAATAAGAATTTGAATTTTTTTTTATCAAATTTAAATTTTGATTTCTTGATAACGGTACATTGCCCACGTGCAGTTCATGTCAACTTTTTGTACTAAAATTTCATATTTATAGCCCACCCATCAAATCCCCACCCGAAACTTTTAATTTTATCAACAAACTTTTCAGAGAATGTTATTTTAAAAATTGTCTAATTTTCATATGATTACCGCTTTAGATTACCTGGGAAATATTTTTCATATTTCAAGGGCTATAACTTCATTATGGATGCACATATCGACAAAATTCTTTCAGATTCGTTGTATGGGATGTGTTTAATGTAAGAAAAAATCATGAACATATGTAAAAGTTAACATCACAATTTTTTATTTTTGTCCACGAGGCAACACTGTGCGTCGCCCTATGCGTTGAAGAGGCGTGTTTCAAAAATGTCATACTTAGAAAAATAGCATACCCATGGCTTCATTTTCCCCTTCGGAGTACAGCTCTAAACATCAATTTATATTTTTTCCTTTCTCGTTTTTTGTCTATATTTCTTAACTGTAATTAAGAATAAATAAATATATGAATTTCCAGATTTTCTATTTTCAATTGTCTTAGGTTTTAATGGGTTAATGACCGATGATTTTTTGCAAGTGAAAAAGGAAAGCCTAAGATTCGAACCCACACAACCACCATTATGTGACCGACTTTTTATGCCCTCCACCATAATATTGAAGGTATAATTTAATTTGTCATTCCGTTTGTAACACATCGAAAAATATTTATCGGAGACCCTATAAAGTACACATATTCTTGATCAGGATAAAATTCTAGGTCGGTATAACCATGTCCGCCTGTCCGTCCGTCCGTTCGTCTGTTGAAACCAAGATACACCTCGCAATTTTTAAGAATTGTCGGTATACGTCCACGACTTCATATAGACCCCGTAGAACTGTACCTACAAATTTTCCGTATTTTGAAGGTTTTAGCCTCGATATCCTACAGAAATGGCTAAAATGTTATATTTGGTCTTCGTTGAGGATATGAAACTTTCCACCTGAAATTCGTTGGTATAGAGCAACGCCTTCATATAGCTCTCATAGAACGGTACCTCCCGATTTTCTGTATTTTGAAGGTTGTGGTCACAATAATCCACCGAAATTACTGAAATTTGGTATTTACCTCCCGATTTTCGGTACCTCCAGATTTTCGGTATTTTGAAGGTTGTGGCTTCAATATTCCACCGAAACACTGAAATTTGGTATTTAGTCTTCTTTAAGTGTAAAAACTTTCCGCGAGAATTTTTTCGGTATAGATCGACGTTTTGATATAGTGTTTTGAAGGTTAGCCACATTGTTTTACCGAAATTGCTGAAATTTGGTGTTTAGTATTATACATAAACAAAAAGTTACAAATCGTTTCATTTTACTTCTATAGAACTCGTGGTGGAGGGTATATTCTTGATCATCATACAATTTCAAGTCGATAAACCACGTTCGTCTGTCCGTATATCTGTTGAAATCAAGATACAGTTTGCAAAATATTAGATAGAGTTTTATAACTTGGCACTGAAATTTCTGTTACTCCTAGGTAGTTTCGTATTGACAATGGGCTATATCAGCAAAATAATCTTACCAAAATGGCTGACATTTGGTATTTAGCCTAGGCTGGGAGCGCTGAACTTTTCCCAGAATTTTTTTGCTGTATGTCCACGTTTTAATATAGCCTCAACAGAACGGTACTTCCAATATTCGGTATCTTCAAGGTTTTACTCACATTATTCAACCGAAATGGCTGAAAATTGGAATTCGGCCTTCGTTTGGGGTATTATGCGGCCCATGCACTGTATTAGTATATTTTGAAGTATTTGTCAATGTACATATGTGTGCATTTTTATGCAGGATAGAAATCAAATTTGACGGAACTTTGATGGAAATGAAACCCTTTAAATCCGATGAATTTTGTTTATTTTCGAAATAATCAACAAACAGCACGGTGCTCTTGAATCAAATGTAAATAGAAGGTGCTTACACCTGGGAAGTTTTTGCGGATTCTGAAACTACAATGTTCATAGATGAGAAAAATCAAAAAACAAAAAAAAAAAAATAGCCGGAGCGCTTTTTAAAAAAATCGCGATTCAAGTTGACATTTTTAGGGGTTGTTTAGGTTTTCACGATTTTGCTTAGAAACCGCAAGTCCTACAAAATGAGACTAAAGAAAATGTTATAGCTATAAAAATTCTCTACAGGATTAACCTTTACGGTATTTTCGAAGGTTTTACCATTTTTGAGATATTTAAGTTCAAATTGGGACAATGCACTGACTGTATAGCCCCCCTTATAAAACAATGTCATGAAGGGTGCGCCTTAACAAACTTTTACAGAAAACCGCTTACACAGGGGAACTTTTTGTGAATTCTGAAACAGCAATGTTCATAGATGAGAAAAATCCAAAAACAAGAAAAAATCGCTGCAGGGGTTTTAAATAAATCGCGGTCAAAATTCACATTTTTAGGTGTTTTTTAGGTTTTCACGATTTTGCTTGGAAACCGCAAGTCCAATCGAAATGGAGCTAAAGAAAATGTTGTAGCTGTGAAAATTCTCTAAAGGATTGACGTTTATTATTTGTTCTCAGGGTGTACCATTTTTAAATAATGAAGCTCAGTTTACATTTTTAGGTTTTTTTGTTAGGATTTCGCGATTTTGCTTTAATACGGCAAGTCTTATCGGCATGGCGCCTGAGTAAATCTTATAGCTTTGAAAATTCTCTACAAGACTGGCTTATGTAATTTTTCCTAGGTTGTACCATTTTTTTAGATATGTAAGTTTAAGTTGGGAAATTGTAGTCATGACATTGCTTTATAAGGAGACGATACAGAATTGAATTTGAATTGTCCCAATTTCAACTTCTACATCTCAAAAGTTGTAAAACCTAAAAAAATATCATTAAGATCAATCTTGTAGAGAATTTTGATAGCTACAACATTATCTTTCTTCTCATTTCGATAACATTTGCTGTTTCCAAGTAAAATCGCAAAAACCTAAACAACCCCTAAAATGTCAACTTGAATCGCGATTTATTTAAAAAGCGCTCCGGCGATTTTTCGTTGTTGTTTGATTTTTCTCATCTATGAACATTGTAGTTTCAGAATCCGCAAAAACTTCCCAGGTGTAAGCACCTTCCATTTAAATTTGATTCAAGAACACCGTGACAGTTTTTGAAAATAAGAAATTTTGTTTGTGACGAAATTAAAAAATTTTAACAACTTCAACTAAAATATACTTTAGAAGAAAATTTATCATTTTTGGAATATGAATATGATTGAAGGCATACCACACATTATTCAATCACACACGCACACAAGGGTTCATCGGCAGCAGCAGTTTGGCAGTAAATGTATGGGCCCCCAGAAATTGTCAGTACAGCTGCACGTTTTGATTTAGCCCCTATAGTACTGTACCTCCCGATTTCGGTATTTTTGAGGTTTTAGCTGCATTATCCCACCGAAATGGATGGAAATTGGTATGTTCTAGAGTTGCACGATAACTTTCTGGCCTAAGAATGAAAACGAGAATATTTACCATCAAACGTAATTTAAGGGTTATGATCACTTATCGAGCACGAAGAAGCCATTTTTCTTGAATTTTTTTACAAGAAATCTACCAAAATTTTTTAGAATATTTTGCTTTCATCTAAAAAATCACACTACTTTCGGATTTTTTGGATGAACCGATCAGCATATGTTTAGCGGGATCATTAAGTACCTAATAATCTTGTCCTTAAGCAAAAGGGTATTAAAAATATCCATTTTAACAAATGGTGAACTGTCAAATCAAAATTTAAATTTTAACTAAAACAAGTAAGAACGGCGTTAAATTCGGCCAGGCCGAACTCGTTATACCCTCCACCACGAGTTGTATTGAAGTAAAATTTCAGCTATAACAAATGTCGATCTATACCTACAAATTTCTGACGGAAAGTTTTTAGACTCAAAGAAGATTAAATACCAAATTTCCGATATTTCAGTAAAACCTTCAAAATACCGAAAATTAAGAGGTACGCGAACAAATACTATTTATAAAGGAAAGTGTAAAAAACCAAAAAGTAAAACACAAAACAAGTAAGCAACGGCTATAGTCGGACGGGGCCGACCATGTTATACCCTACACCACAACCTCTAGGAATTAGCTATGTACAACCACTTTGCACGCTGAATGTCCGGGTATGATTCCCAGACCTGGCCACATCAAATTTTCAACGGTGGCATAATACCCCTTTGTAATGCTGCCGATATTATCAGAGTATTTCAGCCATGAAAAACTTCTCTACAAGTGGCAACTTAGGACGCGCGTTTCGGATTCGGCGATAAAAAATACGTCACATATCAATAACATAACATGAATCCATTGGTATGAGATAAGCCTCCCTTATCCCTACTGGGATATTTGATTAAAATAGTTTTCCTCAAGGTCTTCAAAATAGTGGTTTACAACTGTAACTGCATCTTCATTTGAGGTAAAACGCTTGCCAGCAAGGAATTTTTTTAGATTTGGGAACAAGTAAAAGTCACTTGGAGCTAAATCAGGAGAATAAGGTAGGTGGTCAAGCAACTCGTACTTTAATTCGTTGATTTTAGCCATTGTTAAAACACTCTTGTGCGCTGGTGCGTTGTCTTGATGAAAAATTATTTTTTTGTGTTGTAAGCCAGGACGTTTTTCTCGAATTTGTACATTTAATTCATCCAAAAGGTTGCAATAGTACTCTGAATTTATTGTTTTACCCTTTTGCAAAAAGAACCTTCTTCAAAAAATGCTAATAGATACGAGACTGGTCCTCAAACTGCACTATTCCCAAATTTTGTGTAGGAGGTACTCGAAGGAAGGGACCGATATAGTCCATATCACTGTGTGTAATTTTTTGAGTCATGTTTTATTAATCATATTCTGACTCACAGTGTGATAGAACTCCAAAAATGAGAAGACACGTGTCTCGTCGTTTTTCCCTATCTCATCAACTTTTGCGGTTATAGGCCTCCAAAGGTTTGAGGCTTTGATGTAAAAAGGGTTATTTAGTCAGAACTATATCTTCCAAACCGTTAGGAAATTTGAATTTACCTCAGAGGCAAAGTTGTAGCTCTTGTCATAAGGAACAAAAAATTGTGAACACATATAATCCATCAAACTTCGTCGGCAAGGTCAAAATCGCCATGGTCAAATTTCTTTTAACCGACCAAATTTGAAGCAAACATCCAACTACAAAAATGTTCCTCAGATCTCAATAAACATCTTTCTAGAATATCGAACTCTGTAGAAACGGATCTTAATGGTCAAAATAGCAAAACAATTGCGATTTTTATCCTCTTTTCTCGGCTTCTGCTCCATAGATACTAAACCGTTCAAAATTCAAGAAAACAACCAACCACAATAGTGTAGCAAAGGCATCACTAAACAACTTTCTGGAACATGCGAAATGTCTATGAACGGTTCTTAATGGTAAAAATAGCAAACATCTTTTGAAAATATCAAATTTTTATACTTTTTTCTCCGAATCTGATCAAAGATACGCAACCGCCCAAAAATTAAAGATACAGTCAACTACACAATGTACCTTAGATTTCAACAAACAAGTTTCTAGAACAAATGAAGATTCAAAATTTGGTTCAAATCGGTAGATCCGTTCGGGATTATCTGTATTAACCTAAAGGCTGAAGGTACAAAATAGGTGGCGAAGCGACCCCATGTTGCAATATTTGTATAAAAATTCAATTGGACAACTGAACTGAAAATTTCTCTGTCATGATTGAGAAAATTTGTAGTATGAGAGGAAATTGTGGTTCTATACACAAAACCCATTATATATTAGGCAGTACGCCCGTTATATAGCAGACACATTATTGCCATTTGCATCAGGGGAAATATCAGTATTTATTTTTCCATATGTAGGCTACTTTGCCGGTATATGCCATCCAGGAATAAAAATATGGACCAAAAATTAAATTTGTATATTTTTTATAGTGTGCTTATGATTACACTTCAAGCAAAAAACTGGATATATTAGGCTGTAACTCTGTTATCTGACCGCGAAAATCAATATAATTGGCATCAATGGAAAGGGCAAGAGTTGGTCTTTCAAATATTATTTACGTGGGCGGAATGTGTCTTCCAGGAATAAAGATATAACCGGTATATTAACAATTTTCACACAAAAGTTATGGTCCATTTAACACTCTAAACATCATCCGATCACCATCTCAAAATGCAAGCATCTTCTTTGTCATATACTGCTACCTTGTTCGAATTTTCGAGGCCATCGGACTCTTATTGCGACCTACAGAGCAGCTACAAAATCGGATAAAAATTATGTTTTTGATCCATTTCACCCGCTAAATAGTTCACGATCATCACCATTTAAAATAGCGATCTATTCTGATGTGAAACCGACCTCCATACCAAATTTCGTGACGATCGGTCCATAATTGCGACCTGGAGTTTGATTACAATTTATAATGGACAGATGGACACACGGACGGACACACATCTCAAAATCGCTCGCCGAGATATGAAGATTGGTATACCACATTGGGGGTCTGCGACGAAAATATTTCGCTGTGTTACATGAATTTTTTTCCAAAACAAACTTATAATACCCTTTTCACATAGTGGTGTAGGGTATAAATAGTTAAGTTCGGCCGGGCCGAAATTTATATACCCTCCACAATAAAATAGTCTTAATTAAAATGGAATAATTAGTTTCATTTCACAATTTTAGGTGCAAACATTTTTCGACCATGGATATTCCAAATGCCTAAATCTAATATAATCTAATCTAAAAAAATGTGTTCAGCCAGTTGAAAGGTACTGCCTATGGGGCCATATCAAAGTGTCTACCATGGTGCAAGAAAGAAGGTGATACAATAGTGTCTTTTAATTTGTAATAATTATTACTAATGTTGCAGATTTTGACAGTTATATAAAGGAAAAGTTGCTGAAAAAATGTTTCAGCAACATTTAGTGAGTAAAAAGACACACCAAAGACATAAATACAACAAGATAAGACATTTTTTTTGCTATCATTCTTCAGTGAATGGCTTTTGAATTTAACATAATGTTATATCTCGATATGATGCTATAACATTTTTTTCTTTTATACATTTTTACGTATTTAACCGAATTTACCGATCCAATTGACATAGAATTATTCTTGAATAGATCCTTGAATTCATAAATATCGTTTCTGATACCATTACATGAAATGTTCCTCCTTGGTTGCGATTTTGAATTAACTGCAACCTGTTAAGTGTAATGTTTCTATACAAAGTTTCGTAAACATTTTTTTGTTGCATGCATTTTGTCTAGTCTTAGTTGTATTTATGTCTTTGGACACACCTAATAATACTAATTGATGTCTTCATTTGCTGTCAAAACATATTTTTAAACAAAAATAAATAACAAATATTTCACTTCTATTAAGAATACATATATATATATATATATATATATATATATATATATATATATATATATATATATTACTAGCCGGCCCGGTCCGCCTTGCTGGCCCTTGAAACAGTTTTATGTTACCTTTTCTTAATTAAATTATATTTTTCCTGCATCGCAAATTAGTCGGGAACTGCAAGGGACTATAAATAAAACATCTTCGGAAATGTTGGGTGTCTATATGAAATTTTGGCGGTATGTTAACTGATGACTTGAGGCATGCATCTATTTCATCTGCTGGAATAGTATAACTGAAAGTGTTTGTCTGAAATCTAAACGTGAATTGCTCTTAAATCCTTCAAAAATCGTTCTAAAGCTTCTTGGGAATTTTTATGTGCCATCGTACATTCGTTCCAGATGACTTCTATTTAATATTGCATGTGTTCAATTCAATCAAAAGAATGTCCAGTGGAAACTTAAGGGTCGACTGTGTCGTCCTTGTACCTTATTATAATGTATACCTGATAAAGCTATAGCTATCAATATGTTGCCTTCTAATTTAAAGACTTGCTTTCCAATAAGATCAAAGCTTCGTTATGCATAACATCTGGTATTTCCATTGATTTGTAACATATTTAAGAAATTGGGAGTGATCTTAATGCTAAAATATGTAACACGGGTTGGGAAAACGAACACGTTAGTAAGTTTATATAGCCTATTTCCGCCAGTGGCCAACCCTGTACATCATCTGAAAATGAATTGGAAATCGGTTCAGAAGTTTTGGAGATATAACGTATTCCAAAAATGGGCTTGCTAAAAGTGTTTTAAAGCAAGGAGGGCATGGGTACCTCACCCATCCGATTCAAAAAAATTCAATTCAAAAAAATGTATAGCCTATTTTCACCACTGGTGTTCATCGCTGTACATTCTAGGAAATTTTAAAGAAAATAGGCTCAGTACTTTCAGAGATATAACATACTTAACAAAGTGGGCATGGTCCGGTCTTTAAGCCCTAAATAAGTACCTAGGGTCGGAGTTTTAACCACCGTTGTCTCGCAAATTTATTTTCTAAGCCATACGTTAGTAAGTTTTGTTGCAAAGACAGAGTTTTAATAAAATAGGATATCGGATACACAACAACCATTGTTCTGCAAATTAATTTTCTCTCCGATATGTTCGTCAATTTTGTTAAAATAGTGCATGGTGGGTACCTCAACCGCCCCCTCCGAAATTCAACGAAATATATAACCTATTTCCACCACGGGTCCTCGTAGTACACTCTGTGAAATTTTCAAGAAAATCGGTTAAGTAGTTTTTGATATATAATCTACTTAAAAAAGTGGGCGTGGTCGGGTCTTTGGGCCCCAAACCAGTACCTAGGATCGGAGACACAACAACCATTGTCTCGCAAATTAATTTTCTCGCCGATACGTTCGTCAGTTTTGTTAAAATAGAGTTATTAAAAAGGAGGCATGGGGGAGGTACCCCGTCCCCTCCGAAATTCAACAAAATATATACCCTATTTTCACTACGGGTCCTCCCAGTAGATAATCTGAAATTTTCAGGAAAATCGGTTAAGCAGTTTTTAATATATAAGCTATTTAAAAAAGTGGGCGTGGTCGGGTCTTCAGGTCCCAAATCAGTACCTAGGATCGGAGACACAACAACCATTGTCTCGCATATTAATTTTCTCTCCGATACGTTCGTCAATTTTGTTAAAATAGCGTTTTTAAAAAATAGGGCATAGGGGAGGTCCCCCGCCCCCTCCGAAATGCAAAAAAATATATAGCCTATTTTCACCACCGGTGTTACCTGTACATTCTCTGAAATTTTCAAGAAAATCGGTTCAGCCGTTTTTGAGTCTATACGGAACATACAAACATACAAACATACTAACATACACACATTGCCTTTTATATATAAGAAGATTATAGTAAAACTGATCGCCAGTTACAATACCCCATACCTCAGTTTCAACATAAGTTAATTTTCTACAAAAAGCTTGATATATGTTTACTTTTCCTTCTTACAGTAAACACATCAGGTACGACGAATCTGAAAGAATTTTGTCGATATGTGCATCCATAACGAAGTTATAGCTCTTTAAATATGAAAAATATTTCCCAGGTAATCTAAAGCGAAAGTCATATGAAAATTAGACAACCGCTAGAATAACTATTTCCGAAAATGTTGTTGATAATATTAAAAGTACCGTTATCAAGAAGCAAACATTTAAATTTGATAAAAATATATAAATTCTTAATATTTCGTAGAGTAGATCTTTTGATTGCCACCTTGACTCTTGATGTCCGCTAATTGGACATCTCTTTCGAAGCGAAATGTGTAAAAACATTCTGCCCTTCCCTGCAATCTTCTGAGATATATCGGTTCAGATTTAGATATAGCCCCCAGATATATCTTTCACCGATTTTGCTATAACGTTCAATTTTAATTTAATAAAATTCAAATTTAATATTCGCTATTTGCTTAGGTTATAGCAAAATCGGGGAAAGATATATATGGGGGCTATATCCCAATCCGAACCGATTTTTGTTAAAATCGGTGTAGCTACTCAGGGGCCTAAGAAAATAACACATGTTAAATTCGAAGGCTGTTCGATTTTGCTATAACTCGGTCAATTTTGATCGAACAGCCTTCGAATTTAACATGTGTTATTTTCTTAGGCCCCTGAGTAGCTACACCGATTTTAACAAAAATCGGTTAGGATTGGGATATAGCCCCCATATATATCTTTCCCCGATTTTGCTATAACCTAAGCAAATAGCGAATATTAAATTTGAATTTTATTAAATTAAAATTGAACGTTATAGCAAAATCGGTGAAAGATATATCTGGGGGCTATATCTAAATCTGAACCGATATATCTCAGAAGATTGCAGGGAAGGGCAGAATGTTTTTACACATTTCGCTTCGAAAGAGATGTCCAATTAGCGGACATCAAGAGTCAAGGTGGCAATCAAAAGATCTACTCTACGAAATATTAAGAATTTATATATTTTTATCAAATTTAAATGTTTGCTTCTTGATAACGGTACTTTTAATATTATCAACAACATTTTCGGAAATAGTTATTCTAGCGGTTGTCTAATTTTCATATGACTTTCGCTTTAGATTACCTGGGAAATATTTTTCATATTTAAAGAGCTATAACTTCGTTATGGATGCACATATCGACAAAATTCTTTCAGATTCGTCGTACCTGATGTGTTTACTGTAAGAAGGAAAAGTAAACATATATCAAGCTTTTTGTAGAAAATTAACTTATGTTGAAACTGAGGTATGGGGTATTGTAACTGGCGATCAGTTTTACTATACCATAACTTTTGACCGCATTTCGGCAAAATAAACTGTTTTAGCCCTATTCACCGAGGGGTTTCTTAAAATAATAATTTGAGCGGAAGCTGTGGTCGTACTAATTTAAAAATAATCGGAAAAAATCGTGTAAATACGTGAAATTATTTAACAAATTTGATTTTTCGCGAATCCATTGAGACTTCGCGATTATTTTTTGCATCATCTCAAAGGTTACGAATTCAGTTCACGATTATAGGATATAACAGCTAACTATATTAAGCCGCGATTTTTCTAGAATTTTTTCTAATTATCATAATTAAAACGGTCATATCTTTTGCGCGCAACGATCAAAGTTAGTAACGAAAACAAATTTGGAATGCTGATTTTTTTTTAATCTATGTACCAAAAATCATTGATGTAGTATCAAAAAATTTTTTTGATTTTTTTGAAATGGAAAAGACAATTTTAGACATTTTTCCTGATATAAAAGTTAACATCACATTTTTCGATTTTTGTCCACTGCGGCAACACTGTGCAACGTTTTTATTCAAGCTTCGTAAAGAATACTTTATCGTTTTCTTCAAACTTTTGTGGATATTTCGCGCAAAAAAAGTTTACAGCAAATGAAGATTACGGCCTTAATTTGCCTGACTTCGACTTTTGGATCACCTTCTTAAATTCGGCTTTGTTTAAAATTTTTGTTGGAAAATGTTTGTAACTGCAGGGAACCTCAAAAGTCAAATTACAGGTAGTTCCGTCAAACAATGTAGCTAAGACCCTCAAAATACCGAAAACCGGAAGGTACCGTTATATGGGAGCTATAATAACATGGACCTATGTTGACGGTTTTTGGTGGAGATGTTTTGTAACCACTGTGAACTTTAAATATTAAACTACAGGTAGTTTGGTCAAAATGGAGTTAAAATCCTCAGAAAATCGGGAGGTACCGTTATATGGGGGCTATTCCCAAACCTGGACTTCGATTTTTTGTGCTAGTTCGATTTTTTGTGCTAAGTTTCATGAGCACAGAGAACCTCAAATGTCAAATTACAGGTAGTTCGGTTAAAAAATTGTAGCTAAAATTCTCAAAATACCGAAAATCGGGAACTACCGTTATATTGGGCTATGTGAAAACATGGACCTATGTTTACGATTTTTGTCGGAGAAGTTTCGTGGCCACTGAGACCCTCAAATGTCGAATTACACCTAGTTCGGTTAAAAATTAAAGGGACTCAACTGTTAAATTACAGGTAGTTCGGTTTAAAATCCTCAAAATACCGAAAATCGGGACCGTTATATGGGGGCTACACCAAAACCTGGACATATCTTAAAAAATTTTAGTGAAGTAGTTTTTTTTACCACTGGGAACCCCAAACGTGAAATTGCAGGTAGTTCGGTCAACAAATATAGCTAAAATCCCTAAAATATCTAAAATCGTATGGAGAAAAGACACATCGTCGGTGTCATGCTTAAGTGTTCCATACGCCATTTGCCTGATTCGAGAAAAACTCAAGTTAATGTTTAAGGCCATACAGGATAAAAATGGTGCAATAATCCAATACTTTAAGAGCTCAGTTCTACTTAACTAAACTCATAGAATATATCAGTAGTTTATTCTAGTCAGATATCTGTGATAGTCTAGAAGTTATGGAAAATTTTTATAATTGCAAAAAGTTGCTGAATTGTTCCATGGAATCTTTTTATCATGTTTTTGGCAGTTTGTGTCACATGGAACACGTTTTGTCACATTTCAACCAAAACACTTTGTATCAATCGTGTTCCACCTCCCTTATATGAAGTGCTACTGTGGAGTTTAAAAATCAGGACTTTAAATGTAACATTTATTTGTCTCATATAAATACAATAAGGATCATTATTATAGGTTTCTTAAAACATTTATTTAAGGGATTTCCCCCACTTATCACTATTTTTTTTGTGGTAAAAATTTCGATCGGACAAAACGGATTGATATTTTGCATTTCTAAGGTAACATAGAACATTTAAACGCGATTTTCTTATAATACAATTTTTGTAGTTGGTTAGCTTCAAGTCGAATGGACGTTTTTGCGTATATTTTTGTGACTTACATCAAAATTTTGTCTTTAAACTATGGATTTTTTGTTTAAATGATCGATAAATTTTCGTTTTCATATAACAATACAATATTCAAAAATGTTAGGATTTAGAAACTATTATTCTTCATTTTTTAAACCAAGTACTTTAAAACAATTTGTTCCATACGCCACACTTTTCCGTAACTTGGCAAAAATGGGCAATTTTTTGTTCCAAACGCCATCATTTTTGGTGCGGAACAATTCCTTTTTGTCTCTTTTTGTTCCATACGCCAAACGACATTGATACGGAACTAAAAAGTTCAAAGTTGTTTTGTTCCATACGCCAGGCTTTATGGATATGGAACAAAACGACAAGATTTTTTGGGTCACAAAGCGGATATGGAACATACTGGTATCTGAATATCTCAGAAACTATAAGAGATAGAGAAAAACTGACCAACAAATCTGAAAGAGCTTGGTTCAAAACCTTGTAAGGTACCTTTATCTCAAAATGTCAAAAATGGCGTATGGAACACTTAAGCATGACACCGACGACATATATATCAAGAAGATGTTGTACCCTCGATACAAAAAGTTTCTGCAATAATAAGCTTAGGGTGTCTATTATATAGTCCAGTATACAAATATATAATATTATATAATAAGATAAAGTTCATAGCGCCTATGATTCTGCTATAACATAAAAATCGTCATGAAGTCTGCTAACGAAAAGTAAATGCCTTATTCAAAAATAACTCGAAGTTTTCAGAGAGAAACACAAAAAAGGAATGAAACAAAAGTCGTGTTGACCAGTGTAATAAAGGCATTGTTCAATTGATGATGTAATTGGCTGGGTAGCTATTACATATAATGATAAGTGCATAGAACAATAGAAGAAGATAGGCTAGATTTTGTAAAATTTGCAAGTGGCCATAACCCCTTAAAGGAATTTTTACTGAAGTGGTATTAACTTGTTATTTTGGAATCTTAATTGGTATAAACAATCATATATTTAGAGCTGTCGATTAATTCATACATATCTCGTTGTATTCCATCATAAATAATTTCGTTTTCCATAAAACAATCTAAAATCTGTTTAAAACTAAATGTCTATATTTTTAGTTATTTCGATTTTTGTTGTTTTAAGTCTGCGTTATGATTCACTCTCACTTAATGTATTATACCTATTTCTTATCTATATTATTTTTCTTTGGTGTTAACAACAACAGCATCTTTATCTGTTTGGCAGAATTACGTAGTTAATAAACATAAATATGTATGCATGTAGGTATGTTAATTAAAATTATTTTACCATTAGCGCCAAATGTTAAGTTCTTAAACGAGCTTTGTGCTCTTTCACCTTTTACACCTTATTATGAAGGATATTTAAAGTCTGTTATTCCGCTTGGAACTCCTCGGTGGCACGGGTTAACGTTAACCGATTGCCATAAAATTTCATGTACTTTATTTATTTATTTATTTTATTTTTTTTTATTTACAGCAAGAAAGAACGGCATTAAGTACGGCCGGGCCGAACTTGTAAAATAATGTGGCTTACCTTCAAAATAACGAAATTCGGGAGGTACCGTTCTGTGGGTGCTATATCAAAATCTATACCATCAAATTTCTGGCGCAAAGTTTTTAGACTCAAAGAAGACTAAATACCAAATTTTGCGATATTTCGTTAAGATGATGTGGCTAAAACCTGAAAAGCTTCTATGGGGATATAGGAAGACGTGGACCTATACTGATAATTCTCTTCTGCAATATTTCATAAACCCCGGAAGACTAAATAACAATTTTTAGTAATTTCAGCGGGATATTGATGTCACAATCTTCAGAATTACGAAAATCGGGAGGTACCGTTCTATGGAGGCTATTTTGGAATGTGGACCGAATTTCAGTCGGAAGGTAAAAACCTATCTCCATCGTAGACTAAATACCAAATTTCAGTCATTACGATGGGTTGTTGTGGCCACAACTTTTAAAATATCGAAAATCGGGAGGTGCCGCTCTATGGGGGCTATATGAAGGAGTCCACCTATACTGACAAATTTATTGTGGAAAGTTTTATACCCTCAACGAAGACTTCCAAATTTCAGCCTTCAAAATACCGAAAATCGAGTGGAACCGTTCTATGGGGGCTATATCAAAACGTGTACCGATATAGGCCATTTGCAATACCAAACATGGTAGGGCTAATAGAAACTTCTATACCAAATTACAAAGCTCTATCTTAAAAATTGCGAGCTGTATCTTGTTTTCAACAGACGAACAGACGGACATGGTTTTATCGACTAAGAATTTTACCCTAATCAAGTATATATATACATATATATATATATATATATATATATATATATATATATATATATATATATATATATAGGTCTCCGATGAACATTTCGATGTGTTACAAACGGAGTGACAAATTTAACCCTTTCGGCCCCAACGTTGCTTATAAGCAACTTCGATTTTAACGTCGTTTTATTTAAAACTAACGGAATTTTTTCCTCAAAGAACACATTGCTTTTGCTAATTGTAGTCCTAAGAATGCAAAAATTATAAAAAAGTGCCAGTTGTATCCCGATCAACAGAACTACGATGCATTATTCAGTGTGAAGTCTGGAAAATCACGGCATGTCAAAAATCGATGTGTACAGTCCAAATTATTTAAATCGTTTCTAAATCAAAATTTATGAGCTTTATGTTAAACTTTAGTTTTGATTCTTCAAAAGTAAGGTCAGAGGTATACTTCTATACGATTATAACATTTATATTTACATAATTGCACAAAATAATGAGCATATCAGGAAAAATGTCGAAAATTGTCTTTTCCATTTTAAAAAAATCAAAAAAAAATTTTTGATACTACATCAATGATTTTTGGTACATAGATTAAGAAAAAAATCTGTATTCCAAATCTGTTTTCGTTACTAACTTTGATCGTTGCGCGCAAAAGATATGACCGTTTTAATTATGATAATTAGAAAAAATTCTAAAAAAATCGCGGCTTAATATAGTTAGCTGTTATATCCTATTGTCGTTAACTGAACTCGTAACCTTTGCGATGATGCAAAAAATAATCGCAAAGTCTCAATGGATTCGCGAAAAATCAAATTTGTTAAATAATTTCACGTATTTACAAACATATTTTTGAAACAATAGCGCTCATACTTACGAAAAATATATAAAGACATTTTGAGGAATAAAATGAAACCTAAGTTGTGAAGGTTAGAGCTATAGTATTCATGTTATTTGCAAAAATACGAAGAAAATATTAGGAAAAAATTAAAACCATATTATTCTAATTTTATTTTTTATGGTTTTATAGGAAAAGTTGGAGAAAAAATGTTTGAGTTCTTCGGCATTTTCGTGAAAATTTCACGCAATAATGATGATATTCCGTTGTAACAAATTTTTCGCCACAATTGGAATTCCTTGTGATTTAATATAAGGTTCTAATAATATTATCCAATAGGAAAACTATAATCCTATTGGATAATATTATTAGAACCTTATATTAAATCACAAGGAATTCCAATTGTGGCATAACGTTAAAATAATGTTATATTGAATATTGCAACATTTGAGACGCATATGAACCGTGTAATTATGAAAATGACATGATGCGCATCCGATTTTCCAACACAGCGAATCAATCCCTTTTATTTGATGTACAGTTTGTCAAATTCTATTTGGCGGCCACGATGTACCATCTGCTGCATATTAGGATGCAAAATACAGTAAAATGGTTATAATTTCCGCGAAGTTCATTTACATTTAATGCGCATCCGATTTCAATAATCACCATTAAAAAATACATCATTCTATACCGTTTCAACGCGATCCATCAAGAACCGTGGATGTAGCATCGCACTCAATTTTTAGAAAAAATCTATTATATCTCTGGATTTACGAGAGTTTTTAAATATCTGTTTTCGCGCAGTTTAAACACGCGTATCGATCTATTTATTTAAGTCGAACTGACACATCCAAAACGCGTTTTAATAAGCGATATTTTCAAAATAATTTTTTTGCAAATTTTCGAAATTTGAGGGGTATCATATCCGCCGATCTAGTGGGTGGATTTTTACGCGTCGTGACTTGTTAGATTCGGAACGTAAAAAACTAAATTTACGCGGGTTTCCACGGAAATCGAATGACGTTTGGAAATTTTAAGCCAAAAAAATAGGTTTTTGAGAAAAATTTACGCACAAAAATTTCGTGTTTGGGCGCAGATTACTGCGATCCTGTGAGGGCTACACCCTCATGTTATACATTAAAAAATGCGAAATCGCGAGTACTACAATCAAATAATAAGCTGTTAGGGAAATCCAGCTGCGCGTCCCGATTAGAGCAAAAATTCAAAAAACCCCATTTTTCAGGTTTCAAAATGTCAGCATCCGTTTGAGGTAGATACAGTGGATATATTAAAAAATCATACATTAGAAACTTCAACTCTGAAGTATACTCTTTAACTTCTCCTTTGAGCATTAAGCTCTACATTGTGTTGTAAAACCACTAATTGGAAAATAACATAATGAAACCCGTTTAATTCAACGATTTTTTCCGATTTTTTTACATTAGTACGACCACAGCTTCCGCTCAAATTATTATTTTAAGAAACCCCTCGGTGAATCGGGCTAAAACAGTTTATTTTACCGAAATGCGGTCAAAAGTTATGGTATAGTAAAACTAATCGCGAGTTACAATACCCCATACCTCAGTTTCAACGTAAGTTAATTTTCTACAAAAAGCTTGATATAAATTTTAGATTAAATGTACTGTATCTTCCGAAATAGGTGGGGTAACGCCCACCAATATATGTTATGTCTTAGTTTTGACTTATACTTTAATTCTATGGTTTTAAAGTAACTACTAATGCGAGGAAAAAAGTTCGGGGCCGAAAGGGTTAATTATACCCTGCATATTATGGTGGAGGGTATAATTAGGGGGTGGGAGTGATCCCTCTCTAGTGTACAACCTTCAAAACGTAACAATACATATATACCAAAATATAAACCTCTATATCATTTTCAGCGTGGAGGTATTTTACCCAATGAGAATCCGAAATACCAAGTTGCAGTCACTTTAGTAGAAAAAAATTCTGTGAAAATATAAGAAAATGGAGGCATAGGTTCCTACATTTTTTGTGGATAAGTTTTTAAGCACTAGCAACCTTATTTGGCTAATTATAGGCTAACTATTTTGGTTGGAAAATATAGCTATATATATATATAATTATATAATTATTTATATATTATAATTTATAATTATTTTTTTAATTCATTTTTATTAATGCCTTCTATCAATCTATATACATTGATATTTACATTAGTCTTATCTATAATTCGAATTTTACATTGATTATATAAGCTCTCCCAGTGGTTTACTTATACATAAATCTAAGTATATAAATTTGCATTTAGAGTGATCACCATGAGGGCTCTAAAAAGACTCCGCAACGTGATTTTTGAAAAAAAAAATTTTCAAATGCTAGCTGGGACTCCGCAATGTGATTTTTGAAAAAAATCTTCCAAATGCTAGCTGGGACGTCTTCCTATATCCCCTATAAAAGCGTTCCGCTTGATTTTCGATTTGAAGATTTTAGGCACATTATCTTACCGAAATATCGGAAATTTGGTATTTAGTCTTCTTTCCGCCAGCAATTTGTCTTTATAAATCGGCGTTTTTATATATCCCCCATTGAACTGTACCTCCCGAATTTCGGTATTTTGTAGGTTAGCCACATTGTTTTACCGAAATTTGGTATTTAGTCTTCTAAGTGTTCCATTTTACCGTTCTTACCGAAATTTGGTATTTAGTCTTCTAAGTGTTCCATTTTACCACTTGTTATATTTCGATGCGGCACAGCTTGGTCGCATCAAAGTTTATATAGCCTCGTTAGCCTAAAATTGTTCCTGTCACGGTGGAAAGGTGAGATAGATAACTTAGATTTAATCTATCTCTTCAACTACAACATATATTTCTGAAAACTCGAGCAATCGGAAAATAAAGAACAGTTTTTGTTCAGGTTTTATAGAGAGATTGTAATTGTAAACGAGTAAGATCATATAACATAGCAACAATGACTGAATAACAACACGAAATTAATACAACTAAATATTAATACCACTTGTTAACTTCGTACTTTTCCGATTTTGAACACAAATTAGGATACTGAGGATTTCTACCACTGCTGCATGATGTTGCTGGAGAGCTGCAATTTTTATAGATGGGGAAGCCCAGCATATTGGTGGTGGCATAATTACAAGCAATCAAGAAAATTTGTCTACCGCCATCGATTCTGAGATCCTCATAAGTGGCAGCTGCACAGCCCACACGTATATTACGATCAGCTACCATAACAGTGAAGTGCCCAATTGCACTAAAACGTATCAATAAAAATTCAAATTAATTAAAAACTCAATTTCTTTCTAAATTTTTTACTTACGGTCCTTGATAGCCAACAGGGAAATAATTGATATAATCCATTTTAACATCCTTAACTTCATCATACCACATGGCAAAGGATTTTTGGAATAGAGAGCTATAACTTTGTTGACCCCAGAATGATCTCCAAGCCAAATTTTGTCCAGCATATTGAAAGGTTTTAGTGTTGCGACATTTATCATGCTCCATTTTACATTGAAGAACGTTGTAGGCAGCAACGGCAGCCAGTTCATCATCCCATTCCATGGTAGCCATACGACAAGCTGGTGCTAGACCATTGACACCACCTCCAGCTACCAAATTACGTTTTTCATTGTGAGCCCTTACAATTTCAGCTTTCAAATTAGCATCGATATTGACAAAGGCAGCATTGGCGGGACATGAGGCATCAAATATCTGATAATAGAAATTTAAGGAAATTTTAAAAGAAATCAATAATGTCGGTTTTTTATAATCCTAGTAAGTCAAATTTTGTTAACGTACCTTATTGCGACAGGCAACATGAGTTACTCCTTTATTACACAAATTTGTTGAACAATAATCATTGCCCACTGCAGAGGCAATTAGACAGCCAACGATTAAAAATTCTATTAAGTTATTCATATTTACTAGAATTGTATGTAATTCACACTGTAGATAGTGTTGAACTGATAGTGATTTGTTAGAAGTGTTCTTCTTAAATACTAACAAAATTGACATATGTTTTGATATCAAGGTCGCTACATCTAACTTAGACCATGTAAATTTCAAACTTGCAGGTGTTCTCTAATCTGTCTTATCTTGCCTCTTCAAAGCTTTTAAGTATATATTGTTTGTTTTCCGTAGATAAAACCTATTTGTATAGCCCTGAATATATTTTCATCAAAATGTGTAATTATATACATACATATAATAGGAATATAGGAAATGGATAGGTCATACCCTACGGAATTGCAGAGACAAGCGCTTGAGTGTTATCCGCAAGTTAGCCGTAGAAGGGGTAGACCTGCAAACACATGGAGAAGGTCAATTGAGGCAGAAGCAGCGAGTATGGGACGAAGTTAGAGCGAAATTAAATACTTATAATTATATATATTGTATTATAATTATATATACATATTATAATTATAATTTTTTTTAATTTCTTTCATCTTTATTAGGTATATATTATCATGTACAATTTATATATCACGCGAAGCGATCAGCTTGTCTGCAGGAAAATTTTACAAGTGATTTTTATACATTCAGTTTACATATGACAGTTTAATACCACGGTTACACTTAACCGGATTAACCCAGTGGGTTTGGATTTCAAATGTCAATTCCATAGCGCAAACGTCAAATAAATCCTCTCGAAGTGGGTTAACCCGGCAAAAAACGCTAGTGTAACCGTACTCTAATATAGTTCAGCTGTTGTAATACGTTTTTACTTAAATAATTAAATAAAATAATAATAAAATTAATATAATTTTGTATAAATACATAGTTAGGAATTCATTTAATATGATTTTAATAGTTTATTTCTTTCTGATTTTATTTGTTGTGTTGAAAATTTCCAAAGGTAGTCCATTTTGCGTGGTTGGAAGGCTGACATTTAAGGCTGTTCTGCCATACTCATTTTAAAAGCAGGAACCCTGTATCTTCCCTCAGCTCTTCTTCTTTTCCTTTGGTTGTGGTCGATGGGTCGTAGTAGAGAATTTTCACCATAAAATTCATTAGTAATTGTTGCTTTGTAAAGGTTTTTGATGTTTAATACATTCAAAGTTTCGTGTATATTTTTGTTTTGTCGCATTATATCACGTTGGTTTGAATTTATATTATTTTGTTGTTGTACAGATCGAATTTGTTTAAGCTGTTATCGAGTGTTTTCAGTATATTGTTTTGAGCCGACTGCAGAATAGTGCAATGTGTTGGGTTTCCCCAGGCTGTTATTCCATGCCTTTAGTAGGATTCCACTAGTGAAAAGTACGCTTGTCGTATGACATGGTATGGGGAACAATTGCTCAGGTGATAAATGGCGTATGCTGATTTTCTAAGGTTCTTTCTTGCGTTCTCGATGTGCGGTTTAAATTTGAAATGGCTGTCTAAAACTATGCCAAGGTATTTGTATGTGTCTACCACTTCTATTTTTGTTGTGCATATTACCAATATTTTTGAAAATTTAACATAGCTGAAGCCAAGGTTTACCCTTTTAGAACACTCGACTCGTGATTGTATATTGTACAAATTAAATACTTTTGGATAAAATGAAATGTTTTTGAACGTGGCAAAAAATTTTGGCTTTAAAAGATAATTTGCGTGGAAGCTCTGGCTATATTTATGTTAAAAAATTGGTGAAAATGGGTTGAAGCCACCATGTCTTTTTTTGTTATCTCTGGATTTGTGAGTAAACCACACTTCCCTCGAGTTTCATGTCAAAGTAAAAGCAGAAGCAAGCTAAATAAGGATCATCTCACTAATGTATTACTTTTCAAAATTCGTCTGCTTCTACCATTAAATGGTGCTGACATTTTGAAGCCAGATTTACAGTGTTTTTTGAAATTTTCTTCTAATTTCATTCCGCAAACATTATTTTCAAAAAACCATATATAGGATTGTAGTACTTGTGATTCTGAGTTATTTGATACGAATATTGTGAATGTAGTCTGAATAGCTTCATAGAAATCTGCATACAAATGCGAAAATTTTGTGCGAACTTTTTTCTAAAAATCATATTTTTCGGGCCTAATTTTAACAATTGTCATTCGATTTCTTCATACTTGATTGCACATTTTAATTTCTTACGTTCCTGATCCAATAAATCATTCCCCGTGAAAATCCATCTACTAAAACGCGGGTTACAAGAAATTCCAAAGTAGAAAAAACATCTAAAATTGTTTTTGGAAATATCGCGTATTTTATCGCGTTTTCTACGGTTTGTTTCCACTGCAATGAAACAACTAGTACAGCATCTTCAGCGACCGAATATTCATGCATATTAATGATATTGATTTGTTATTTATATATTTATCAATTTCACCGAAAGTATTTTGGATTGTATTACACTGTGCAACATTTTCAAGGTAATTTTGTGCAAACAATTTCAAATGCGGTTTTTATGAAAGTACAGACGCAATAGACAAAAACCCGTTTTGGGTTTTGTTTTGTTAGATCGGGTTCGGATTTTATGACCCCATCTAAACATGGCTAAATATTGACTTTTTAAAGAAAATCGGGGCTATATCTTTGAAACTAATACGAATCTTTCCATGACATCCGCAGCAAACTTGTAGATAAGAACAAGAAGAATGTATTTGGAAATATAATGAATACGAATAACCTCGTTTATTGCCTCAAATTTTATAATATATCTAAATTTTCCGTGATTTGTATATATTTCGCAGTGTATCTCCAAAACCGTAAAATTTTTCTTTATGTTTTCTTTGGGAAAAATATTAGCTGGAATGCAATACACAAATCTTCAGAACATACCATTGTTGTAAAATTCCTCTATCGCGTTGTCTCTATCATATTTTTCAACGACAATTTGATAAATATATCAACAATACATTGAAATTTCAAATATGAGAATAAACAGCCTGTGTAAACGTTGTTTGAAATATGTTTTGTTAAAAGTATAATATGAAATACCGCCTAAACAACTTGAAATAAGTGTTTTACAGTTTCAGAATGTTCTGAAGAATTGCTGAGGACATTATTTGGAACATTTTTGCGAAAGGCTACTTGGTTCAACTCTCAATAGTTTGGCAGTTACTGACCATAATTTCAGAAATTATGAAATCTTTCCTATTTTTATCAATTTTGATGTGTTATATGCGGTTTTTCGTAGTTCGTCTGTTTGACATAAGTTTCTACTACTTTAGGACTACAATATTGCTGAAGACCGCAAAGCAAAATGCTTATTAGTTTCTGAGATAAAGTACGGATCAATTTAAAAAAGTTCGTTTTAGCCCTGTATAGATGTGGCCATAAAATCCAAATCTGAATTTGTTTTTGCATATGGTAATATTCAAAAATGTTTTACAATCGTTGAAGTTGAGGTTCAACATTTAATAAGTCGCGAACTGTCAATATATTTTATACAATATGAATATATTTATATTAATTAAAGTGTTTTAGCCGGGGTCGCATAAAATGAAACATAAAAAATAATTTATGTGGAAGCTGTGTTGGTGGTAATATTAAAAAATGGGTAAAAATGTGTTGAAGTTTACAAGTTTTTTTGTGTTCTTTCTTGATTTCTGGTCAAACTACGGAAAATGTAGACCTGAACTTAAAGAAAGAATTGAAGAATACCCATTGGGCAACATGGTTCTAATGTATGACTTTTCGATATATACACTGCATCCCCCTAAAATCGATGCTGACATTTTGAAGTTTTGAAATCTGGGTTTTTTGAATTTTTCTTATAATTGGAGGGCGCAACCAGATAATTACCCAAACTATTTACTGGATTATAGATCTCGTGATTCCACGTCGTTTGATGTATATCTCATGAATGTGCTTCATACAGCTTCCTAGTAATAGAAGTCCAAAGTCGAGATTTTGTTGCGTAAATTTTCTTTAAAAACCTATTTTTTGGTTTCAAAATTTACAGCTGTGTCTTAGGTACCCTTGAACCCCGCGTGATTTTAGTTTTTTTACGCGCCGGATCTAATGAACCCTTCCGCTTTCAAATCCATCCACTAAAACGGCGGTTATAGATACCTTGAAAGTAGGAAATTCTGCAAAATTATATTTTGATGATTCCGCGCATTGAACCGCGATTTTCTTTGGTTATTTTTACATAAATGGAACCTTTTATTCGCGATGATATTATTTTCCAAAACCGTGTGGCATAAATTACCGAAATTCAGGAGTATTATTCGTATTTCATATAAAATAGAATTTGGTAGCACATCCGCGGTTCTTGAAGAATTTGTTTAAAATTTGTTATAATGACGTATTTTTTATAGGCGGTCACTGAAATCGGATGCGCCTTATAATCTTATGTAGATCGCGCAATTTTTACCCACATTAAGGTTTTTTGAACAGTAAGATGCAGCTGACAGCACACTTTGGCCGCTGAATGAAAAGTGGAAAAATCGCTACATATTGATAGAGATGCACTAGCTGTATCTGAAAAGCGCATGCGCCTTAACTGATTTTAACGAATTCGCGAATTATACGTTTTTTAACTTTTATGTTTTTTCTTTGGATGTAATTTCAATATTACTTTCTATTTCATAATCCTATTGTTTATCAAAGTAAGCAAATACACTTTCGGGTTTATCATCGCATTTTCCCTGAAGAAGTTTCAGCAAGGTCCGTCAGTCCTTGCATCGAAATTTAACGAAGTAGTAGAATAACTCCCAAAAATGTTTTTTCTATTTTTCGTATTGAACAAAAAATATATTTTTGAAATAATATTCCAACAATAAGTTTTCGTCTTTTGTTGTTGCTGTAATATGGCAGTTATAAATCCTTTTTTTTTAAATTTTGGTCTCATATTTTTCTACGCTTTGTCCAGAATCTGTACGTATTTTTAATTTATTTTTTCGAGTTTTATTTGGACTCTAAATTAGAATAAATTAAATTTACTCCAAGATTTTTTTCAGTATTTCTTGATTTTCCGCGAAAATAGAAATACATTTAGTAAATATTTAGGCATCTACGGATAGATATTAAATGCTGTTAACGCTTTATATATAAATTTTCTTATTACAACACAAAGGGAATTTTTAAAATTTTTTTCTTTATAAGGGAATAAAACCCCCCCTAACTTTTGGGCGCAGCATCCGATTTTGTGAACGCGAACAGATTTTAAACCACGATTTTTTTCTTAACCCATGTACCAAAAATCGTGAATGTGCTTGTACAAAATTGTTTTAATTTTTTTTCGATGGAATTGTAAAGGAAATTTGAAATTTACCATATATCTTTTTTCATAAAAAAGTTCAAAAAATAGGCAATTTTTAATGTTTTTATTTTTTTAATTTATTATTTTTCGCATTAGATTCTGGACTGGGTTAAAAAAGTGTTTATATATTGCTCTCCTGTGATCATCTCAATATCTGACTGGTTGTTTATGGGTATTTGTGAAGTATTTTCGTTTTTTCTCGCATATATACGTCCATCTTTAACCCTAACATATCTCCAGCCATTCTCCTTTGCTTTTATTTTTGCCATCCATAGGAGACGCCTCGTCATTTATATAGATGGATATGTTGGTTGGGTTGTTGTTGTTTTCATCGAGTACATTCTCGTCCACACGATGTCCCTTCATATTTTGCATAATCATTTTTTTTCTTATTTATGGAAGAGAACTTAACAATTATTTTGTTTTTTGATTTTATGCTGTATGCAATTTTTTTGACCACGGCACCTGCTTCCATTTTTGATGCATTAGCATTACCTCCCAATTTTCGGTATTTTAAAGCTTGTGGCCTCAATATTCCACCGAAATGGCTGAAATTTGGTATTTGGTCTTTATTTGGGACATTAAACGTTCCATATTAAATTTGTCGGTATAGATCCATGCCTTCATGGAGCCCCATAGAACGGTACCACCCGATTTTCGGTATTTTGAAGATTTTAGTCTCATTATCTCACCGAAATGGCTGAAATTTGGTATTTAGTCTTCGTTGGGGTATAACACTTTCCCCCAGGCCCACGCCTTAGCATAGTCCCCATAGCCTCATTATCACAACGAAATGGCTGAAATTTGGTACTCAGTCTTCATTGGAGATATAAAACTTCCACCAGAAATTTTTCGGTATAGGTCTACGCTTTCATATAATCCCCATAGAACGTACCTCCCGATTTTCGGTGTTTTGAAGGTTGTGGCCTCAATATTCCTCAGAAATGGCTGAAATTTGTCATTTAGTTTTCGCTGGGGGTATAAAACTTTCCCCAGAAACTTGTTGGTACAGGCCCACGCCTTAGTATAGCCCACATAGAACGGTACCTCCCAATTTTCGGAATTTTAAAGCTTGTGGCCTCAATATTCCACCGAAATGGCTTAAATTTGGTATTTGGTCTTCATTTGGGGTATTAAACGTTCCATACGAAATTTGTCGGTATAGGCCCACGCCCCATAGAACGGTACCACCCGATTTTCGGTATTTTGAAGGTTGTGGCCTCAGCAACCCACCGAAATGGCTGAAATTTGGTATTTAGTCTTTGTTGGAGGTAAAAGCCTTTGTGACTGAAATTCGTTGGTATAGGTCAACATTTCGACGGTACCTCCCGATTTTCGTAATTCTGAAGGTTGTGACGTCAATATCCCACCGAAAGACTGAAATTTGTTATTTAGTCTTCCATGGGGTTAAAAAATATTCCAGAAAAGAATTATAAGTATAGGTCCGCGGGTTCCTATATCCCCCATAGAAGAGTACCTCTAGATTTTCGGTATTTTGAAGGTTTTACCGAAATACCGGAAATTTGGTATTTAGTCTTGTTTGAGTCTAAAAACTTTCCGCCAGAAATTTGTGGGTATTGATATAGCCCCCATGGAACGGCACATACCGAATTTCGGTATATTGAAGGGTAGCCACATTGTTTAGCAGAATTTGCTGAAATTTTGTCTTCTTCATAAACGAAAGGAAACTAATACTAATACAACTCGTAGTGGAGGGTATAACCAGTTCAGTCTGGCCGAATTTAACGCCGTTCTTACTTGTTTAGATTAGTTTAAAACATTTAGGCACTAGAGGTATATGTGGCCGAAAAATTTCTGGACCTAAAATTGAGGACAGAAAAGAAAACTCATTATTCCTTTTTAGTTCAGAATATTTTATGGTGGGGGTATAAAAAGTTTGGCCCGGCCGAACTTAACGAAACGACTCTTTACATGCTTAATTTTTGTTCAGACATACGGTTTTTTGTACTAATTATGGAAATGTATAATTTTTATAAGGGCGTATTTGGTTTTCCGGCTATTTGACCCGAATGTCCAAATTCAAATTTTGTATTTATATAATTGTTCTACAAACATCCCATACGGGATATGGGAGACTTCTCTCATATCAATGAGTGCACCCCGATTCATATTAGCTCAATGACATGGGACCTACAGTTTATCGCCGAGTCCGAACGGCGTGTTCCAAGACACCACTTTTGTAGAGAAGTTTTACATGACTGAAATACTCAGGAAATGTCGCCAATTGATCAGTTGATCCCTCAGTTGATCCCGAATTACGTTTTTGCACACACGGGGTCGATAGAAACTTTTATGACATTACACTTTTGACTGGACTATAACCATAGTCGGAGTTAGGGAGCGCACCTGTAGCGTAATTCTGTTTTGGTTATCGACAAAAATCGGTAACATTAAAATGCAAGTTTTTGAATAAAAAGTACATATAAAAGATGAAAACACTCTTACTAGAGATAGGATTTGGTGGCAACTTTATTTTGGACACTATCTTACTGAAAAAATCGTAAATTTCCGAAATTATATGCTTTATAAATATACTGATTTTCGTCGGTAACCGAAACGTGAGTTAGAGAATCCCACTACTGGTTCAGCTATTATATGTACATATGTATATAATTACACATTTTGAGGAAATTATATTTAGGGTTATACAAATAGGTTTTATCTACGGAAAACAAACAATATATTCTTAAAAGCTTTGAAGAGGCACGATAAGACACATGGATAAATATTCGGCAGATTAGAGAACATCTGCAAGTTTGAAATTTACATGGTCTTAGTTAGATGTAGCGACCTTGATATCAAAACATATGTCAATTTTGTTAGTATTTAAGAAGAACACTTCTAACAAATCACTATCAGTTCAACACTATCTACAGTGTGAATTACATACAATTCTAGTAAATATGAATAACTTAATAGAATTTTTAATCGTTGGCTGTCTAATTGCTTCTGCAGTGGGCAATGATTATTGTTCAACAAATTTGTGTAATAAAGGAGTAACTCATGTTGCCTGTCGCAATAAGGTACGTTAACAAAATTTGAGAGGAGGATAAATTGATTATGCATTATTTGCATCTGCCCGTTCCCTACATTATTGATTTCTTTTAAAATTTCCTTAAATTTCTATTATCAGATATTTGATGCCTCATGTCCCGCCAATGCTGCCTTTGTCAATATCGATGCTAATTTGAAAGCTGAAATTGTAAGGGCTCACAATGAAAAACGTAATTTGGTAGCTGGAGGTGGTGTCAATGGTCTAGCACCAGCTTGTCGTATGGCTACCATGGAATGGGATGATGAACTGGCTGCCGTTGCTGCCTACAACGTTCTTCAATGTAAAATGGAGCATGATAAATGTCGCAACACTAAAACCTTTCAATATGCTGGACAAAATTTGGCTTGGAGATCATTCTGGGGTCAACAAAGTTATAGCACTCTATTCCAAAAATCCTTTGCCATGTGGTATGATGAAGTTAAGGATGTTAAAATGGATTATATCAATTATTTCCCTGTTGGCTATCAAGGACCGTAAGTAAAAAATTGAGAAAGAAATTGAGTTTTTAATTAATTTGAATTTTTATTGATACGTTTTAGTGCAATTGGGCACTTCACCGTTATGGTAGCTGATCGTAATATACGTGTGGGCTGTGCAGCTGCCACTTATGAGGATCTCAGAATCGATGGCGGTAGACAAATTTTCTTGATTGCTTGTAATTATGCCACCACCAATATGCTGGGCTTCCCCATCTATAAAAATTGCAGCTCTCCAGCAACATCATGCAGCAGTGGTAGAAATCCTCAGTATCCTAATTTGTGTTCAAAATCGGAAAAGTACGAAGTTAACAAGTGGTATTAATATTTAGTTGTATTAATTTCGTGTTGTTATTCAGTCATTGTTGCTATGTTATATGATCTTACTCGTTTACAATTACAATCTCTCTATAAAACCTGAACAAAAACTGTTCTTTATTTTCCGATTGCTCGAGTTTTCAGAAATATATGTTGTAGTTGAAGAGATAGATTAATCGAAGTTATCTATCTCACCCTTCCACCGTGACAGGAACAATTTTAGGCTAACGAGGCTATATAAACTTTGATGCGACCAAACTGTGCCGCATCGAAATATAACAAGTAAGAACGGTAAAATGGAACACTTAGAAGACTAAATACCAAATTTCGGTAAAACAATGTGGCTAACCTACAAAATACCTAAATTCGGGAGGTACAGTTCAATGGGGGATATATAGCAACGCCGATTTATACAGACAAATTTCTGGCGGAAAGAAGACTAAATACAAAATTTCCGATATATCGGTAAGATAATGTGCCTAAAATCTTCAAACAACCGAAAATCAAGCGGAACGCTTTTATGGGGGATATATGAAGACGTCCCAGCTAGCATTTGGAAGATTTTTTTTTTTTCAAAAACTACATTGCGGAGGCTTTTTAGAGCCCTCTTGGTGATCAAAAACTGATTATGTCACTTGTATGATCAGAAAGGAACTCCCTGTAATGATTAAAAAGAGTTCAATTTAGTTAAATACAACACAACAACAATTAAAATACAACACAACGAATGTGTAGCAATCACTAATAAATCATTGAGGCGTTTAATATGTGACTATTTTTTTCGTTATTTATTGTCACATTTTGATCATCTGAAGATTGAAAAATGCTTAATCAAAAAAGGGGTCATTCAGATGTTAGAAAAGTGATTAGAATTATGAATCTTCTGATCATATTTTGAACAGCTAGGTGATTAAACACTGATAGTTTTGTTTTTTTTTTTTTTCAAACATAACGGTTTGATTGTATATAATTCTCATATACACTGTCTACAAAACTTTGATATAAATATCACGTATAATATTATGAATATTGAAAAAGACAACACATGTCCTGGTTTTGCCAAATGAAATGAAGAAAGTGAGTAAAGAAACAGTATGCTAAAGGGTACCACAGAAAATAATAAACATTATAGAGGCTATGTATACAAACAACAAACTACATGTGCGTCTCAACGGAACCACAAGTGATATATTTGAAACAAATACAGGTGTTAAACAAGGTTGTCCGTTATCCCCACTCCTATTCGCCGTAACATTGGATCAAATTATGCTACAACTTGAAACGAAGAAAAGGGAAATTGTCTGGAATTTGCACCGAAAATTAGAGGATCTTGACTTCGCAGATGTCATCTGCTTATTATCGCACAAATTCACCGATATGCAAGAAAAACTCAATGAGCTCGTCGAATTGGCCAAAAATGTGGGTCTAGAAATCAACATAGACAAGACAAAAGCACTGCGGGTAAATAACACCACAAATATGCATATTCACATTGAAAACCTACAAATTGAATACGTATCGGTTTTTTGTTAGCTTGGTAGCGTAATGGCAGAGGATGGAGGAATCGATAATGATTAAAAAAAACCGACTCAACAAAGCGCGCGCCGCTTTCGGTCGACTAAATAAAATATGGCGATCAACACAAATTTCAATGAAGACCAAATTACGAATTTTTAACGCGTGTGTAAAATCCACCCTACTATATGGTAGCGAAACGTGGAAAACTACGTCACATATAATTCAAAGACTTCAGACATTCGTGAACATATGTCTTCGTATAATTTGTCGCATATTCTGGCCAAACCGAATCGCAAACACTGATCTATGGATAATGACAAACGAGGAACCCATAATCCGCCAAATAACAAGAAGAAAATGGAAATGGATAGGCCATACACTACGGAAGCCACAGTACAGCATAGCTAGAATGGCCTAGGAATGGAACCCACAAGGTAGCAGACGTCCTGGGCGACCAAGAAACACGCTGCGAAGAACGGTCCTGCATAAAATCGAAAAGCAAAATACAAACTTAGATAATTTAAAATATATTTGTAACGGTAAAGTAAGATGGAATTCTTTTGTAGAAGCCCTATGTTCCCAAGTGGAATATATAAAGGATAAAAAAATACTAAAGGGATAACTAAAAGTCACAACAAAGCAGAAAATAAAACATAACAAAGGAAAGAAACAAAAAACAAAGAAGAATAAAAAAACAAAATTCTTTTATTTTTTTCGTTTGATAAAAAGACTCATAAATGACTCACTAAAGACTCATAAACGATTATAAACATGACTCAAAAAAGAGTCACAAATGAATCAACAAATCACCAATAAATGATTAAAATGCGACACGAAAAATACTATATGGTAACATGGGGCGGCTTCGCCACTGGGGCGCCTTCGCCAGCACCGATTTTCTTGATAACTATAACTGCTAGGGAAATGCCGTTAAAGGGAAAATTGTGAGTTTAACGAAGATCTTTCATCTCCCAATAATTGGCATTTCTATCAAATATATGATTGCTGATGCACGCGGTTTCATGTTTTTGGGGTATTGCGAAAAATATTCGTGGTAGGTAAATTTTGTGATATAGTGTATACCTCTTGTGATATCAAAATTATATTTCATACCGTTAATAGACAACTACTGAAGAATGTAAATCCAAATAATTTGCATGATAAATGTAATTATAAATGTCAATATATTCAAATTATGAACTATGTAGGGGGTGGGGCGGCTACGGCATGATAGGGGTGTAGTGTGTTAATGTGAGAAATATGTCAGGTTTAACTTAAATTGTTTATGCTATTGACATACCACGCTATAATGTGAAGTTGAACTCAAATATTGTGCTAAACCTATCTAATTTGGCAAAAATGTCATTTTTATGCCTAAAATCAAGGTACCTACTTCAATTAATGGCTAGAATATGTTTCTTTTTGTAAATTTTTGAATCATTTTTGATTATTTAATAGAAAACATATTCCTTTTATGCATAATGTTGATATTTGAGGATGAAGTATGGTATATGCCAGTTTTAGAGTCCGTTGATATATGTCCTATGTCGATGGCGAAGCTACCCCATGGGTGGGGAATCTTCACCACTTTTTAGACATTTTGTAAGTGCTCAAAAATAATATTTTAAAAACTAAATTATAATAATTTATATGTCAAAACTTATAGTCAAGATATGCTAATATTCTTACCAAACATAATGTTTGGAAAAACTTTAATGATGCCGATATGACAACATTTTGAACAAAAACGTGGCGAAGGCGACCCATGTTACCATATATACCACCAGAAAATGGGCAAAAATGATTCGAAATTTATGCAGTAGAAGACTCACTTGTGATTTGTTTAGAAAAGTCGCCCGAGGTTACGTTTTCCTCCTGACAAAGGAGTCATTTATGATCAGAAAAGGGATCATATTCCAGCTTTTTAATTGTGCAGTCGGATCAAAAAAGACTCGAATTTGATTAAAAATGTCAAAAAATGCTGGCTAGGGTGCTACTGATTATTATCTTCAGGAATATTTTATAACCCCCAGAAATGATAAATAAAAAATTCCAGTCATTTCGGTGGGATACTGACGTCACAAACTTCATAAATACGAAAATCGTGAGGTACCTTTCTATGGGTGAGGTATAAAAACGTGTACCAATACCGACGAATTTCAATCGGAAAGGTTTTTACCTCCAACGTAGACTAAATACCAAATTTCAGCCATTTTAATGGGTTGTTGGGGCCACAAATTTCAAAATACCGAAAATCGTGAGGTACCGTTTTATGGGGTCTACATGAAGGCGTGGACCCGTTTGTCGGTACGGGGGGTTATAAAAGCACCCCAGCCAGCATTTTTGAAATTTTTAATCAAATTCGAGTCTTTTTTGATCCGACTGTACGATTAAAAAGCTGGAATATGAGCCCTTTTCTGATCATAAATGACTCCTTTGTCAGGAGGAAAACGTAACCTCGGGCGACTTTTCTAAACAAATCACAAATGAGTCTTCCTCTGCATAAATTTCGAATCATTTTTGCCCACTTTCTGGTGGTACCTATATGGACAATATTATTGAAAAATTATCATCGTTGAAGCCAAGGTTTACCGCTTTATAACTCGCGAATAGTGGTTGTATATTCTACAATTTAAATGCTTTTGGATATAATGAAATCTTTTTAGACTTGGCAAAAATTTTTGGCCTTCAAAGTTGATTTGAGTGGAAGCTGTGGCTATATTTATGTTAAAAAATGGGTAAAAATGGGTTGAAGCCAACGTGACTTTTTTTGTTTTCTCTCGATTTGTGATTAAACCAAATTTTTCCCGATTTTCCTGTCAAAGTGAATGTATAACTTTTCAAAATTTTATCTGCGTCTACCATTAAATGATGCTGACATATCGAAGTCAGGTTTTAAGTGTTTTTTGAAATTTTCTTATAATTTCGTTCCGCAAACAGGTTTTTCAAAAAATCATATATAGAAATGAAGAACTCACGATTCTGATTTATTTGATATATGTGTCGTGAATGTAGCCTACACAGCTTCAGAGAAATCTGTATCCAAATACGAACATTTTGTGCGAACAAATTTCTAAAAATCATATATTTCGGGTCGAATTTGTACAATTGGCATTCGATTTACTCGTGCATGATTGCAAATTTTGGATTTTTACGTTGCGGATCTAATAAATCATTATTCGTTAAAATCCATCTACTAAAACGCGAGATAGGAGAAATTCCAAGGTAGGAAAATCACCTAATATTGTTTTTGAAAATATCGCGTATTTTATCGCGTATTCTGAAAAAACTAGTGCAGCATCTTCCTTTTTGCGGAAACAGAGATTTAAAAACTTCACTGATAAGGGAACTACATTCATTTTATCCCAAAAATAGTGTGTGATGCTACATCCACGGTTCTTGACTGATTGCCTTGAAATAGTTATATATCGATGCCGATGCTACATCTTAGCATCCAAATTATATTTCGAAAAATATATACAAATTAAAAGATATGGTCTTGCTGTACATGAAAATCACCTGCGGACAAAACGATAATTACGCGATTTACTTATATTTTTATAATGCATATAAGTTAAAGCGGTTTATTTGAACTCTATTTCCGTTTAAGAAGTCTAATGATTTATTTCATGAAGCCGATAAACTTCCTCAATGGGAAACCTTCTATGTGAATGTAGATAACGCGAAATCCGCCCATTTTTATGGGAGTTTCAAGAAAAATAAAAGAAGTACCCCTATAGAATTTTTCCAATATTTTCAATTCTAGAATGCATGTGAATTCTATTATTCCAAACCAAAATTTGTCTTTTGTAACACAAATATGTGCTTATTTTGGCCATAATATCCTAACTACTATCCCGATGATTATAAGTTTGGTCTCATTTGATTCCCCGTGAAATCTTTCTTTAAAACTGTTACTTTTTTGTAATTTTTGAATGGGCCTATATTTTAAAAAAATTCGGATTACATTTAAAATTTTGTCAATTTTTTGTAAATTCCGCGAATGCTGAGTACCATTTTACAAATATTATGCAATCTACTTAATGACGTCACTTCGTGATAACTTTTTAGTGACAATAGTGCTCAATAAAATAATTAGCGTTTTTATAATATTTTCTTCTTAAAAGCAGAAGTAAAACCGCTATAACATTTGTCCGCAACAACCAAAAATTTGCTCGCGAGCGAATTTTTACTTGGGAATTTTTTCTTAACCTATGTACCAAAAATCGCTAAAGTAGCGCGAAAAGAAAAAAAATCAATTTTTGGAAATGGAATATGAAATAATTGGCAACATTTCCCATATATAGTATTTTTCGTGTCGCATTTTAATCATTTATTGGTGATTTGTTGATTCATTTGTGACTCTTTTTACAGTGTTTTTACAGTGTTTTATTACAGTGTTTTTACAGTGTTTTATTTAACTTACCTTGGTGTGTGTTTAGTTCAAATCTGGTAACTCATTTTTAACACAGTTGCAGTTGGCCAATCGAACTAAAACTTTGCACACTTCTCAGATTTTGATGACAATACACGAATATGAAATCAAAACCAATATGGGTCCATTTTTTCCTGTAGCTCCCATCCAGCGGTATTTTATCGCCATTTTAAGTCCGTATTGGGTGTTTTTTGACAAGCAGGGTTTCTAATGGTACAGAAACGTACTCATTAAAAATTGTGGACATAGGTCCAGGTTTTGCTATAGCCCCCATATAGCGGTACGGCCCGATTTCAAGTGTTTTAAGGGTTTTATCTTCATTTTCAGGCCGAATTGGCTGTAACTTGGCATCTGGAGTCCCCAATGGTACAGAAACTTCCACACCAAAAATTGTTGACATAGGTCCAGGGTTCGGTATAGCCCCCATATAGTGGTACCACCCGATCTCAAGTGTTTTAAGGATCTTATTTTCATTTTAGCCAGAATTGGCTATAACTTGGCATTTGGAGTTCCCAATGGTACATAAACTTCCCCACCAAAAATTAGGAACATAAATCCAGGTTTTGGTATAGCCTTTAGATAACGGTGCTACACGATTTCAGGCATTTTAAAGTTTTAATCTAAATGTTCGGCCTAAATTGACTATAATTTTGTTCTTAGTGGTCAAAAAAATGTATTTACTTAAAAGTTAAAAATAAAAAATAATTTAAAAAAAAATAAGGTTCAGTGTTTTATTTAGAAATGCACTTAAAACTAGAAAATAATTTGTCGCTTAGCCTCAATAAACATATTCTTTCTTATGATGGAATCTCTCAAATAAAACGCTTGCATTTAAATTATAAATGGTGGCAAAATTAAACGGCAAGCGTTTTATTTAAATAAAACACTGAAACTAAATTTTTTTAAATTATTTTTTATTTTAAGTTATGTTTGTTTGAAAAAGAAACGAAACAAAACTACCAGTGTTTAATCACCTAGCTGTTCAAAATATAATTAGAAGATTCATAATTCTAATCACTTTTCAAACACCAGAATGACCATTTTTTATTGAGCATTTTTCAATTTTCAGATGATCAAAATGTGACAATAAATAACGAAAAAATAGTCACATTTTAAACGCCTCAATGATTTATTTGTGATTGCTACACATTTGTTGTTGTATTTTAAATTGAACTCTTTTTAATCATTACAGGGAGTTCCTTTCTGATCATACAAGTGACATAATCAGTTTTTGATCACCAAGAGGGCTCTAAAAAGCCTCCGCAATGTGGTTTTTGAAAAAAAAAATCTTCCAAATGCTAGCTGGGACGTCTTTCTATATCCCCCATAAAAGCGTTCCTCTTGATTTTCGGTTTGAAGATTTTAGGCACATAATCTTCCCGAAATATCGGAAATTTGGTATTTTGTGTTCTTTACGCCAGAAATTTGTCTGTATAAATCGGCGTTGTTATATATCCCCCATTGAACTGTACCTCCCGAATTTCGGTATTTTGTAGGTTAGCAACATTGTTTTATCGAAATTTGGTATTTAGTCTTCTTCGCAAACGAAAACAAACTAAGTGTTCTACTTTACCGTTCTTACTTGTTATATTTCGATACGGCACAGTTTGGTCGTATCAAAGTTTATATAGCCTCGTTAGCCTAAAATTGTTCCTGTCACGGTGGAAGGGTGAGATAGATAACTTCGATTTAATCTATCTCTTCAACTACAACATATATTTCTGAAAACTCGAGCAATCGGAAAATAAAGAATAGTTTTTGTTCAGGTTTTATAGAGAGATTGTAATTGTAAACGAGTAAGATCATATAACATAGCAACAATGACTGAATAACAACACGAAATTAATACAACTAAATATTAATACCACTTGTTAACTTCGTACTTTTCCGATTTTGAACACAAATTAGGATACTGAGGATTTCTACCACTGCTGCATGATGTTGCTGGAGAGCTGCAATTTTTATAGATGGGGAAGCCCAGCATATTGGTGGTGGCATAATTACAAGCAATCAAGAAAATTTGTCTACCGCCATCGATTCTGAGATCCTCATAAGTGGCAGCTGCACAGCCCACACGTATATTACGATCAGCTACCATAACAGTGAAGTGCCCAATTGCACTAAAACGTATCAATAAAAATTCAAATTAATTAAAAACTCAATTTCTTTCTAAATTTTTTACTTACGGTCCTTGATAGCCAACAGGGAAATAATTGATATAATCCATTTTAACATCCTTAACTTCATCATACCACATGGCAAAGGATTTTTGGAATAGAGTGCTATAACTTTGTTGACCCCAGAATGATCTCCAAGCCAAATTTTGTCCAGCATATTGAAAGGTTTCAGTGTTGCGACATTTATCATGCTCCATTTTACATTGAAGAACGTTGTAGGCAGCAACGGCAGCCAGTTCATCATCCCATTCCATGGTAGCCATACGACAAGCTGGTGCTAGACCATTGACACCACCTCCAGCTACCAAATTACGTTTTTCATTGTGAGCCCTTACAATTTCAGCTTTCAAATTAGCATCGATATTGACAAAGGCAGCATTGGCGGGACATGAGGCATCAAATATCTGATAATAGAAATTTAAGGAAATTTTAAAAGAAATCAATAATGTCGGTTTTTTATAATCCTAGTAAGTCAAATTTTGTACGTTAACCTTATTGCGACAGGCAACATGAGTTACTCCTTTATTACACAAATTTGTTGAACAATAATCATTGCCCACTGCAGAAGCAATTAGACAGCCAACGATTAAAAATTCTATTAAGTTATTCATATTTACTAGAATTGTATGTAATTCACACTGTAGATAGTGTTGAACTGATAGTGATTTGTTAGAAGTGTTCTTCTTAAATACTAACAAAATTGACATATGTTTTGATATCAAGGTCGCTACATCTAACCAAGACCATGTAAATTTCAAACTTGCAGGTGTTCTCTAATCTGCCGAATATTTATCCACATGTCTTATCTTGCCTCTTCAAAGCTTTTAAGTATATATTGTTTGTTTTCCGTAGATAAACCCTATTTGTATAACCCTGAATATATTTTCATCAAAATGTGTAATTATATACATATGTACATATAATAGCTGAACCAGTAGTGGGATTCTCTAACTCACGTTTCGGTTACCGACGAAAATCAGTATATTTATAATCCATATAATTTCCGTAATTTACGATTTTTTTCAGTAAGATAGCGTCCAAAATAAAGTTTCCGCCAAGACCTATCTATAGTAAGAGTGTTTTTAACTTTTATATGTAATTTTTATTCAAAAACTTGCATTTTAATGTTACCGATTTTTGTCGATAACCAAAACAGAATTACACTACAGGTGCGCCCCCTAACTCCGACTATGGTTATAGTCCAGTCAAAAATGTAATGTCATAAAAGTTTCTATCGATCCAATGTGTGCAAAAACGTTATTCGTGATCAACTGAGGCCTTATTCAGTTCCTTTATGATCTATGTGCCAAATTACAATGGAGAAATAAGCCGTGTAAATACATTATGAGGCGAACCCGTTAAAATAAACAACCATGTGTTAGATATTTCCATAAGCTTTTTGAATTTGGACATTCGGGTCATATAACCGGAAAACCGAACATTATACATTTCCATAATTAGAACAAAAAACCGTATGTCTGAACAAAAATTAAACAAGTAAAAAGTCGTAAAATTCGGCCGGGCCGAACTTTTTATACCCCCACCATGAAATATTCTGAACTAAAATGGAATAATGAGTTTTCTTTTCTGTCCTCAATTTTAGGTCCAGAAATTTTTCGGCCACGGATACCTACATGTTTTATTCTAACCCAAACAAGTAAGAACGGCGTTAAGTTCGGCCAGACCGAACTGGTTATACCCTCCACTACGAGTTGTATTGAAGTAAAATGGAACAATTAGTTTCCTTTCGTTGAAGAAGACAAAATTTCAGAAAGTTCTGCAAAACAATGTGGCTAACCTTCAATATACCAAAATTCGGCAGGTACCGCTCCATGGGGGGATATATAAAAACGTCGATCTATACCCACAAATTTATGGCGGATAGTTTTTAGACTCAAAGAAGACTAAATACCAAATTTCCGATATTTCAAAAAAAAAACCTTCAAAATACCGAAAATCAAGAGGTACGCTTCTATGGGGGATATAGGAACCCACAGACCTGTACTGATAATTCTTTTCTGGAATATTTTATAATCCAATGGAAGACTAAATAACAAATTTCAGTCTTTCGGTGGCATATTGACGTCACATCCTTCAGAATTACGAAAATCGAGAGGTACCGTCCTATGGAGGCTATATCGATATGTTAACCTATACCGACGAATTTCAGTCACAAAGGCTTTTATCTCCAACAAAGACTAAATACCAAATTTCAGCCATTTCTGTGGGTTGCTGTGGCCACAACCTTCAAAATACCGAAACTCGGGAGGTACCTTTCTATGGGGGCAAAGTGAAGGATTGGACCTGTACCAACAAATTTCTGGGGAAGGTGTTATACCCCCAAGGAAGACTAAATACCAAATTTGAGCCATGTGTTAGGAATATTAAGGCCACAACCTTTAAAATACAGAAAATAGGCAATACTAAGGCGCACAATGTCGCGAGTTCATATTAACTGTGGCCAAAAATAGAAGGAGTTGTCGTAGGTGCATCAATTTTGGTACACGTACCTATTATTGACTTACAATCTTCAGGACAAAAAATTGGGTTGGTCGGTCCACGTTTTGATATAGTCCCCATAGAACCGTACCTCCCGATTTTCGGTATTTTGAATGTTTTAGACACAATGACCAACCGAAAGTATTCAAATTTTGTGGTTAGTCTTCGGCAGAGGTATTAAACAATTCAACAGAGAGTTGTGGGCTTAGGTCCACGTTTTGGTATAGCTCCCATACAACGGTACCTCCCGATTATCGGTATTTTGAAGATTTTAGCCTTATTATTACACCGAAATTGCTGAAATTTGGTATTTAGTCTTCGTAGGGGGCATTATACCTTCACCTTGAAATTTGTCTGCATAGGTCCACGCCTTCATATAGCCCCCATAGGACGGTACCTCCCGATTTTCGGTATTTTGAAGATTTAGCCTGATTATCACACCGAAATGGCTGAAAATTGGTATTAAGTCTCCGTTGGGGACTTGCAACCTTCCACCAGAAATATGTCGGTATAGGCCCTCGTCTTCCTATAGCCCCCATAGAACCGTGCCTCCTCATTTTCGGTATTTTGAGTGTTGTGGCCTTAATATCCAGCCGAAATGACTGAAATTTGGTGTTTAGTCTTCATATTGTTTGTGAGCATATTGAATATATCAAACTCTTGTCTCTGTATATGAGAAATTTCCTTTAAAAATTTGTTTTGACCGATTAGTGTTCAAAAAACGGTAAATTTTTTGTAAAAAATCGAATTTTGATTTTCGCTGTTCACATTTTTTTTAAAAAAATTGATATTTTTAAAATTCTCTAGTTTTAAAGCAATATTATTAGGTGCTTAATAAGCCCACAAAAATTTATGATGATCGGTTCATTCGTTTTCGCGCTATAGCCAACACCGCAAAACGATTTGTTAAAAAGGGGATATCCTCTCAGTGAGGTGGTCGCTGAAAAAGAGAAATGACACATTCGTCTGCAAACCTCTGCAGCTGGGACCTTTATATATTTGATGTACTCACTTTTTACTACTCATACAGCAAAAAATATCGATATACACTTTTATACAATTTTTTTCCCACTCCACTCAATTTAAAATTTGCTTCAGAAAATTAATAAACTTAGTAATACATGTTTGGGTAAATGTAAACACCATATGATTAATATTTACATGCAAACAAAAGTGTAGCCAAGTTTATGACATCCCAAGAGAACTTAGGAACCATTTTTGCAGCGACCGTTACTTTTAAATTTTAAATATTAACGCATAATATAATTTATTAATTTTAGAAAAAAAAAAAAACACAAAAATACGTATTAACTAAAATTGTCGGATTTAAATCCTCATATAGCAAAAACTACTTCACGTATCAGTACAAAAATTCAGATTCTTCTTAATAAACATGTTTTCTATCACTCCCCATCAATAAATTTGTTCAACGAAGTATTTAGTTTTTACCATTTTTGGCCACGGTCGTGACACTGTGAGGCGTGGACCTGTACCGAGAAGTTTCTGATGAAAGTTTTATACCCCTAACGTAGACTAAATACCAAATTTCTGAGGAATATTGAAGCCACAGCCTTCAAAACACCGAAAATCGGGAGGTACGTTCTATGGGGGTTATATGAAGGCGTAGAAATATACCGAGAAATTTCTGGGGAAAGTTTTATACCTCCAACGAAGACTAAGTACCAAATTTCAGCCTTCAAAATACCGAAAATTGGGTGGTACTGTTCTATGGGGCTATATCAAAACGTGGACAGATATAGCCTGTTTGCAATACCAAACATCCTATAAGTAATAGAAACTTCTTTACTAAATTATAAAGACCTATCTTAAAAATTGCGAGCTGTATCTTGATTTCAACAGACGGGTTTACGTACATGGTTATATCGACTTAGAATTTTATCCTGATCAAGAATATATATACTTTATAGGGTTCCGATAAATATTTCGATGTGTTACAAACGGAATGACAAATTTAATTATACCCTCCATATTATGGTGGAGGGTATATAAATGTATTCAATCAGATTGTACATTTTTATGGGGGGCTATATCAAAGTGGGGACCTATCTTGAAAATTTTTTGTGGAAAAGTTTTGTAACTGCAGGGAACCTCAAATATCAAATTAAGGGTAGTTCTGTCATACAATGTAGCTCATACTAACGTAAATCGGCAGGTACCGTTATGTGGGGGACTTATCTTCAGTGTCATGCTTAAGTGTTCCATACGCCATTTTTGACTTTTTAAGATACATGTGGTTTCTAGGGTTTTCTTTCTTGAATTTTTGTTCAGCTTTCTCCTATCTGCTCTAGTTTTCGAGATATCCACGCTTCGACATGAAAGCTTAAACTTTTTTCAGTTATGAAATTAATGGCCTTTTTCACTAAGACGATTCGAATTCAAATTCGATCGAACTACGACCAAACTTCTGTTTTTTGAAAAATATTTGATTTTTTTTAAATCAAACAAAACATTGTTCGAACGAAATTGAATTCGAGTCGTTTTAGAGAAACATGCTATTATATTTTAAAAACTGCCTAGATTAAAAACACTTTTCAAAAATTAGAACTTTAATTTTTCATTTAGAAGTTTCTAATTTATTGAGAAAAAGATGGAAAAAAACGTTTTGTCACATTGTTCCATATGGTGTACAATATTTAACATTTGTGGAACAAATCGACAAAAATTCTATTCTTAAAAAAATTTCTATAACATTTATATTTCAATACATATTCCTCTTTATTTTTGCAAATATGTTCTATATGCTATTATTAATAATTCAAGTCAAAATTATAAATATTTTCTTTAGTCAGCACCACGCAGTTGTGACACAAAACAATAAAATGCGATTATCTCGAAACGGGCAAATGGCGTATGGAACACTTAAGCATGACACCGATGTTATGTTGACGACTTATACTGAAGAGATTTCGTGACCACAGAGAAAAAGATTTTTTGGAAAATTTTCGTGACCACAGGGAAACTAAAATATTAAATTACAAATAGTTCGGTTAACCATTTTAACTAAAATTCTCAAAATACCGAATAGCGGGAGGTACCGTTATGTGTGGGCTATAACAAAACATGGACCTATGTTGTTGTGAAGAAGTGCTGTGAACACTAAAAACCTCAAATGTCAAATTACATCTAGTTCGTTTAAAAATTTGAGCTAAAATTCTCAAAATACCAAAAATCTGAAGGCATTGTTATATAGGGGTTAAAGTTCGGTTAAAATTTTTAGCTAAAACCTTCAAAACACCGAAAATCATGGAGAATTTTTGGTGGAAAAGTTTCGTGAAAACAGAGAACTTCAAATATCAAATTACAGCTATTTCGGTTAAAAATTGTAGCTAAACCCTCAAAATACCGAAAATCGTGAGGTACCGTTATATGGGGTCTATAAAAACATGGACCTACGTTGAAAATTTTGATGGAGAAGTGTTGTGATCACAGAGAACCACAAATGTCAAATTACAGCTATTTTGGTTAAAAATTGTAGCTAAAATACTCAAAGTACCGAAAATCAAGAGGTACCCTTATATGGAGGATATATTATCGAACTTGATCTGCCCATGGCAGAAAGACAATCTGGTGCAAAAATATAGCGTTCTAGCTCAAATATTGTGGATGCTAGAGTGATTATAACAGACGGACGGGCGGACATGGCTATATCGACTTAGAATTTTATCCTGATCAAGTACTTTACAGGGTCGCAAGTTATTATTTCAATGCGTAACAAACGGAAAAACAAATTTAATATACCCTCTATACTATGGTGGAAGGTATAAAAATCAGAGAGTTTTCGTTGTATTCGTCTTACGATTACACATGTGGCTTTAATGGGCTATTCTGAATCTTACATGAAATAACTCTACTAAATAAACACTTTCCGATTTTATTGGATTTTTTTTTAAATATCCGCTTCGTTTTGTTTTATAATGACAACTTTTCTGAGCTTTATACATTGCAATATCTCAAAATCTGTTACAGTATATTGATGAATTCAAAATCGAAAATAAAATTTGGTCAGACCATATGCCGATATCACTATCTTCAGCATTCAGATTGAATGAAGAAATGGAAAATGTACACTGTTTGCTGCCAAAAATGGCTTGGAATATACGGAAAAAAGAGGAATACCAACTGGTGGCATTAATAAATACACACGGAGAACAGGATGTTTTGAGTTTTCCAGAAATAACAAGGTGGTAAAAGAAGTTGCACAAAATTGCTCAAATTAACTTAGTTGTTTAAGAAAAAGGAAAAATGGTTCACTTTAAAATGCTATAAGGCAAGGAAAAAAACTTTCAAGTGGTTTAAGAAATTTAGAAAATTCAGCACAAATTAGAATAAGGATGGATACATCAATAGTAATCGTCAGTATATGCCAAACTGCAAAACAACAATATTACTCTAAGATGGAAAGAAGGCTAGAAGAAGTAGAGACAGTAAGGATTGGTGGAGGATAGCGAAAGAAATTGGAACCGATAAAGATGAAACAAAAATATGTGTTCCAACAAATGAGTTAATGATATATTTTGAAAATTTATTTAACCCCCCTAAAAAATCATCCGATATACAATATGCCCCCAATTATTTGTTAAACGATGATTGGATAAGCCAATTACATTAGGAGAATTAAAAAGGATACTACAAAAAGTGAAAATAAATAAGGCCCCCGGTGAAGATCGAGTTCCTTATGAATTTTATAAGAATGCTCCTGACCAATTCCTTTTGGAAATAGTTAAAGCATGTAACAGTCTCTTCAACAAAGGAGAAGTGGATGGTACATTCATTACTAGTATAATATACCCCATACATAAAAAAGGCGATGTCACACAGGCTCAGAATTACCGGGGTATATCATTCATGAATTGTCTGCCTGATTATGATGGGATTGATAAATGACAGATTAACTACCTGGACTGAAAAATACAAAAAGATGAGCGAGTATCAATCAGGTTTCAGAAGAAACTATTCAACTTCTGACAATCTTTTCAACCTTACTTCGATTGTGCACTTAAACTGGAATAATAAAAAGAAAACGTACGCATTTTTTGTGGACTTCAAAGCAGCTTTTGACAATGTGTCCAGATGGTCTATGATGTATAAATTAAATTGTATTGGGGTGTCATCGAAAATGACAAAATTTATCGAGAGCGTGTATAGAAACACTAAGTTTCGTGTATGGACAGGTAAAGAGCTCCCCGAAAACTTCTCCACGTCGACAGGTGTTAAACAAGGCGGTTTGTTGTCACCCCTACTGTTTGCATATTATTTAGATGACCTCCAGATTTCATTGGCGGCGGTGTAATGGTCGATGATCTCAATATCAGAATATTACTATACGCCGGCGATATAGTAATATTAGCAAATGATGTCAAAATCTTACAGGCGATGATAGATAAATAAGAGGAGTATTGCGTTATTTGGAATGTATCTGTTAACCTGGAAAAATCAAAGATAATGGTTTTCAGAAAAGACGGTAAACTAGCACAGAATAAAAAGTGGTACTACAAACAGTAGCTGATTACCATTACATCACAATTTTCATATCTTGGCATGCTTTTATCACCACAATTGTCATTTAGAAAACAACCCAAGCTAGAAATAATACTTCAAAAACTAGGATAAATTTTACATGGAAACGTTTCCTAAGTAAACCAAACGTATCTATCACCGCAAAATGGAAACTATTTAACGCGGTATGCAGATCCATACATCAATATGGAGCCCAAATATGGGGATTTTCTAACTTCGATGAAACTGACAAGCTAGAGGTTTATTTTTGGAAAAAAATCGTATTACTGCCAAATTTTACACCAACTTATATAATAGGACTTGAAACCGGGGTAGAAAATTGTCATATGTTTGCTTTGAAAACGCATCTGAATTATATAATTCATGTCCTTTATGATTACGACTCCAGCCGTTTACCAAACAAACTCGTAAAGAAAATCATGCAAAAGCAAATCTATTGGGCAAATGATGTAAAAACACTTTTCCTACAAAATTCTATTGAGCCACTGGACCCACGCCACACTAATCGATGGTAAAAATTGATCAGCTTTTCCACTCACTAATATCTAAACATCAAATTACTGCTACAAATAAAGCTAATGCGACAAGACGTATGTATATACGCAAAATTGGATCCATCTGTAGGTCGAACATATATTTCATCAAGTTTAACGGCGCAAGAAAAAATTTGGATTTTTAAAGCAAGAAGCAATATGCTTAGGCTCAACTGTAATCCTTATGACCCTAATGGAAACCCCATATGCTCGCTATGCAATGCATTTTCTATGTCGTTGCCCATCGTTAAAAGAATTTAGATTCATGACCTTCCAAAAGGTTTTGCTTTCCGAAGAAGAACTGATGCACATCCTAAATGGATATGTTGTAAACTGGAGCCAGTTGGCAAATTTTATAATGATATGCATACAGTATAGGAATCAGTTATTAGATGAGTTTAATTTATAACTTTCAACAATGTCTTCAAAAACACTTATATGAATTTCTAGAATTAGGCAGACGGCCATCAGCCAGCGCCTTAATAAATATTATATAATATCTTATTTTTATTTAATTCTTACATATATTGTTTAAACAAAATAATTGTAAAACTGTTTTGAATACATAAATAAAAATATAATACTACTACTACATTGCAATTCAAAAATAGGTATTCCCTACCTCATAGTCAACCCGAGTTATTAATTGAGGATTTTAAGTTTATCAGCAGATTTTATGTGTTTTTTTTTCTTTTTCTAACATTTTTTGTCGGATATTTCCTCCCAATTATGCTGTTTACAGTTGATAATCGTCCCTATTCCCTATCGTTATAATAATGCGATCTAATTATAAAAGTAAACAAGTAAAAAGTCGTTAAGTTCGGCCGGGCCAAACCTTTTATACCCTCCACCATAAAATAGTCTTAATTAAAATGGAATAATTAGGGTCCTTTCACAATTTTAGGTGGAACAGCATTTCGACAATGGATAGACTGCTACTGCCTCCCAATATTGCTTAAATTACACTGTGAACACAAATGTTGGGGCAGAGATAAAAACCCCGAAGGACAGATGCGCCGTGAGTCGAACTTCCGCGTTATGGCGTGATGAAGTTTTTGCAAGAGACACCCTGTAAGCCATCATGAATTAGCATTATATCTTGTTTGTTGTTTTTGTAGAGCACTTAAGCAACAGTGAAAAAAGATATAACGTTAATTGCTGATGGTCCACAGGGTCTCTAACAAAAATTTCATCACGCCATAACGCGGAAGTTCGACTCACGGCGCATCTGTCCTCCGGGGTTTATAATATACTCACCAAGGCCTTCCTTCCCCAAGAGGAATTTTCCGTGCCCCAGATTTTCACCTCAATTTTGTTGCACAGTGTTATCTAATCTAATCTATAAAAATGGGTTCAGCTAGGTGAAAGGTACCACCTACGGGGCTATATCAAAGAGTCAACCCATCTTTAAATTTTTTGGCGGAAAAGTTTTATAGCTGCAGGGAACTTCAGGAGTCGAATTGAGGGTAGTTTCATCAAAACAATGTAGACCCTCAAAAATGGACCCATGTTGACGAATTTTAGTGAAAAAATTTCGTGACCACTGAAAATTCCCGAAAATCGGGAGGTACAGTTATATGGCGGAATATACCAAAACATGGACCTATGTATATTGACGAGTATTTTTGAATAGACAAAATTGTAGCTAAAATTCTCAAAATACGGATCATTACAGCTAGTTCGGTTAAAAAAATGCAGCTAAAATTCTCAAAATACCGAAAATCGGGTGATACCGTTATATGGGGGCTATACCTAAACATGAACCTATACTGACGATATTTCGTTGGAGATGTTTTATGACCACTGGGAACTTCAAATGTCAAATCACAGATATTTCGGTTAAAAATTGTAACTAAAATGCTCAAAATACCGAAAATCGGGAGGTACGGTTGTAGTGGGGCCATACCAAGACATGGACCTAAGTTGACGATGTTTGGTAGAGATGTTTCATGACCACTGAGAACCTCAAATGTCAACTTGCAGATAGTTCGGTTACAAATTGTGGCTATAATTCTCAAAATACCGAAAATCGGGAGGTACCGATATATGGGGGCTATACCAAAACATGAACCTATACTGACGATATTTCGTTGGAGATGTTTTATGACCACTGAGAACTTCAAATGTCAAATTACAGCTATTTCGGTTAAAAACTGTAGCTAAAATTCTCAAAATACCGAAAATCGAGAGGTAACGCTATATGGGGGCTATACCAAAACATGGACCTATGTTGACGATGTTTCGTGGAGATGTTTCATGACCACTGAGAACCTCAAATGTCAAATTGCAGATAGTTCGGTTAAAAATTGTGGCTAAAATTTTCAAAATACCGAAAATCGGGAGGTACGGTTATAAGGGGGCCATACCAAGACATGGACCTATGTTGACGATGTTTGGTAGAGATGTTTCATGACCACTGAGAACCTCAAATGTCAACTTGCAGATGGTTTGGTTAGAAATTGTGGCTATAATTCTCAAAATACCGACCACTGAGAACCTCAAATGGCAAATTACAGCTAGCTCGGTTAAAAATTGTAGCTAAAAATCTCAAAATACCGAAAATCGGGAGGTACCGATATATGGGGGCTATACCAAAACATGGACCTATGTTGACGATGTTTGGTGGAGATATTTCATGACCACTGAGAACCTCAAATGTCAAATGGCAGATAGTTCGGTTAAAAATTGTGGCTAAAATTTTCAAAATACCTCAAATCCGGAGGTACCGTTATATGGGGGGCTATACCAAAGAGTGGACCGATATAGCCCATCTTCGAACTTGACCTGCCTCGGGTGCAAAATTTCAGCACTCTATCTCAATTATTGCGGACGCTGGAGTGATTACAACAGAAAGAGGGACGGACAGACGGACATGGCTAGATCGTCTTAGAATTTTATCCTGATCAAGAATATATATACTTTATAGGGTCGCAAATGATTAGTTCGATGTGTTACAAACGGAATGACAAACTTAATATACCCTCCATACTATGGTGGAAGGTATAAAAATGGCAAAGTCTAACTCTTTCTGCTTATTGAGGCCGTATGTGTACGTATGTCTTTAGTTTGTCATTGCTGATGGACAGATCTACACTTTTTGAACCATTGACCTCACCATTAACGGCAATTTGGAAACACTTAATTTTTTGAATAGGGGAGGTGTCGTGTATTTTCATATATAAGACATACGTAAAATTTTGAAATTTTGATAATTTTTTATAAACTCAGCAGAAGGTATGTTGTCACTCTAGTGTCCGCAATAATTGAGATAGAACGCTAAAATTTTCTGGTATAGCCCCCATATAACGGTACCACCTGATTTAATTTATTTTGAGGATTTTATGTAAATTTTTTTACTAAATTAGCTGAAATTTGACATTTGAGGTTCTTAATGGACTAACAACTTTTCCACTAAAAATTGTAAAGATAGGACCACATTTTTGACCGAATTAGCTAAAATTTGACATTTGGGGTTCCCAATGACCAAAAAACTCCTCCACTAAAAATTGCCTATATAGGTCCACGTTTTGGTATTACGGTATCGCCCGATTTCAAGTATTTTGACGTTTTTAGCTACAATTTTTATGGACACAGGTCCACGTTTCATTGTAGCCCCCATATATCTGTACCGACCAAACGATCAGAGTATTTCGTGGTGGAGGGTATAAAATTTCGGCCCGGCCGAACTTTTATGTAGTTTAAAGGTTCTTGTCTCAATCTTTTTGGCGGTATAAAACTTTCCACTTGAAATTTTACGGTACAGGTCCTCATTATACCCTCAGCATTTATGCTAACGAAGGTGTATACATTTTCATACTGGCACAATGTGTCTCATCGAAATAATTGTTTCAGACCCCAAGAATGTTTGGACGACAATTTGGAGCCGATTTAGCAATGTCCGTCTGTCTGGCTGGCTAGTGCGCACGATAACTCTCGAGCAGATGAACCGATTTGGTACAAAATTTGGCATTCGTAATATTTTGTCCAAATTTAATTTAAGTTTGAAGATGGGTTATATCGGTCCACTTCTTCCGGTACCTTCCCCACAAAACTTCGGAAAATGTGTGCGCACGATAACTCTTGAAGGGAGTAACCGATTTGGTCCACACTTTGCACATCGTGAAGTTTCTACTAGACTTAGATGAGGTTCCAATATGGACCCAATCGGTCCACTCTTTCCAGTACCTCCCACACAAAAGTTCGGAAAAGTTCAGTTTAGGACCTGCTCTAGAATCGCTTTGATTTTTGTTATAGCAACTCCTATACGACGGTACAAGTTTCATAAGGGGTAAGTCCATACTTCCTGAGAAAATAGCCTGAAAGTATGAAAACCCCATGACACCGTGTGTAGTGGTAGGAACGCAAGATAAATTTCGAACGGATCTGCCGATTCGGTGCAATATTTGGTCTTCGTAATATTTTGTCCAAACTTAATTAAGGATCGAAGATAAGCCATATCAGTCCACTAATTCAGGTACCTACCTTCAGGTACCTCCGTCACATGAGTTCATAAATTTTCGGAAAAATTGTGCGCATGACATCCCTTGATGGTAGTGACCGATTTTGTCTATACTTTACACATCCTAATATATATACCAGATATAGATCAGGTTCGAATATGGACTATATTTCTCCACTCCTTCAGGTACCTCCCTCACAAAATTGTTGGATAAGTTCACTTTAAGACCTGCTCTGGAATCACTTTGATTTTTGTTGAAATATTCGCTCCCTCAATTACGACTGTAAAAGTTTTTTCAGGGGCAAGTCCATACTTCTTGAGAAAACAGCCCGAAGGTTGTAAAAAACCCTCTATGACACCATATGTAGTGGCTGGAGAGCACGACAACTCTCGAACCAAATACTGAGTTGGTTCACGCTTTGCATTTCGTAATATTTCTTCGAATTCGAATATTTCTTCGAAAATAATCGCTAAAATGGTACGCGCGATATCTCATAAAGAGAGCAACCCGGTTGAGGGTCTGTTCGAGGATCCCTTGAAAAATTTTACCTAGTGGTCCTGTTTAGAGCGATATTATGTTTTTCGTAGGCAATAACATGCTTCCTGATATAATGGTCCAAAACCACTGAATTATATGGTGACCAAATGAAACGGCAGGTGGTCGCGACATCTATCGAGGGGAATGACACCCAAAATAAGACCTACTTCCAAAATTAACTATGTCGGTCCATTCCTTTAGATACCTTCCCCGCATAACTTTTGAGCTTCTATCCAAATCCATATTTTTGTCGGTTCATACGCCCAAAATTTTGATATATACGTTTTGAGAAAAAAGTGTTTCAATTCACACAGGCTGGCGGTATATCTCCCCATAGAACGGGGGCCTAACGTAACGCCGTTCTTGCTTGTTAATTGCATACATTTACTGATCCATACTCTGCGTCCATCCAATAAAGGTGTTGACGAGAGGGGGTAGTGTTTCTACTTGTAACTGATAAGTAGACAGCGGAATTTTATGCAACCCCTATTTTTGGTCCGACTAAGGTCAAATTTTGGGACAGACATATGGAAAAAATAAAATATGCATATATGCAAAATTTATACATTTTACATATTTTCTAATACAACAAGTATTTCAATAATAGGTACAAAAATTTTTGTGTGTACAATTTTTCTGTTTAAAATTCTCTTCAGACAAGTCCATAAAATAAAGAAATGTATAACCACAGCCACAACCTTCAAAATACCGAAAATCGGGAGATATCGCTCTATGGGGGCTATATGAAGGCCTGAACATAAACCGAAAAATTTTAGGTGGAAAGTTTTTTTACCCCCAAGAAAGAGTTAATATCAAATTTCATCCGTATTGGCGGCTGAAATCCGGAAGTACCGTTCTATGGGGGGTGTATGAAGACATGGACCTATACCGAGAAATTTCAGGTGGAACGTTTCATACCCCCAAGGAAGACTTAATACCAAATTTCAGCCATTTTAGAGTGGTATTGAGGCCACAACCTTCAAAACACCAGAAATCCGGAGGTACCGTTCTATGGGGCTATATGAAGACGTGGACCTATACCGACAAATTTCAGGTGGAAGGTTTTATACCCCCAACGAAAACTTAATACCAAATTTCAGCCATTTCGGTGGGATATATAGGCAAAAATTTCTGGGCCTAATTCTTTTTGTTTTGTGATAAAACGAGTTTCTGTCTAATCAGATTTTCTCTATGACCATCCTAACTATATATGCATTTGCATAGGATTCCGCTGTCTACTGATAAGTAGATTTGTTCAAGACACCATTCTTATGTAGTTGAAGTTTGATGTGTAAATGTTTTCTATATGTTATGGACATGAACATCGTTATCTGATAAGAATATGTTACAATTGGAGGTGTTTTCCTTTCACCTTCTGTTTTATTATATTTGATAAATATTCCCGTGGCTTATCTATTGTTTTTATTTGTATATGCTGACATATTGTAACACTTTTCTAACGAGTCTAAACAATTTGAATAACCCTGAAAGATAGTGCTTAATATCTGATGTAAACTTAACAAGTTATTGTTCTTGAACGATCTGAATCTCTTTTTGGCATGGTACATGTGCCCATATTTTGGTGTTGGTGTTGGTTTCCATCCAATTTAAATATACTCCTATTGATAATGCACATCGATTTTGGTGTTATTTGATACTTTGTATTCTAATAGGAAGGAAAAATTCCCTGCAAATAGTTTACCGTACAAGTTTTGGAACAATGTCTATATAACGTTACCATTTCAATTTAATCTGTACAGTTTGCCATTTATTTCATTACGAATGTTTGCAAACGTGTAGCCATATCGGTAATATTTGTAATTGTGCTTTTCTGTCCAAACAAACTCCAAAATAGGAATATTGATTACTCAAAATCTTAAATTACAATAATATCGGTAGTGACACGTAGCTCATATAAATTAAATACTTACAATTTGCCGACATTTTTTGGAAGAATTTAAAAAATTACCAAAAACTTCCATTACCATTTGGACCTATGGAATATATGCTATATAACGAACATCCTTTCCTCTACAATTTGGCATTTAAATGGGTTTCAGAATTTGCGATATAGGTATTACTATCTATTTACAATATCCTTTTGATGGTGCTAAGACCCCAATATATTTTACTGTTTTGGCGGATCATATAATTCATAGGTCGTGAAAATTCATCCACTAGAATGGCGGAAACACCGACTGCAAAAATAGAAAAAAATGTGCTAAAAATGTTTTTGAAAATATCGTGGATTTAATAGCGGATCATTACTTTTTCAATAAAGAAACTGACACATCAAACGCGTTCTTTCGCAAACAGAGGTTTAAACAAGGGAGAACCGCGTTTAGTTCAACTGACCGAACTTGTTATACCCTCCACCACGAGCTGTATTGAAGACAAGTAAAAAGTCGTTAAGTTCGGCCGGGCAGAACTTTTATACCCTCCACCATAAAATAGTCTTAATTAAAATGGAATAACTAGGGTCCTTTCACAATTTTAGGTGGAACAACTTTTCGACAATGGATAAACTCCTACTGCCTCCAACTATTGCTTAAATTACACTGTGAACACAAATGTTGGGGCAGAGATAATTCCTTGTGGAGATGAAAGCCATTGGTGTGTGTATATTAAAAACCCCGGAGAAGAGATGCGCCGTGAGTCGAACTTCCGCGTTATAGCTTGATGAAATTTTTGCAAGAGACCCTGTAAGCCATCATGAATTAGCATTATATCTTTGTTTGTTGTTTTTGTAGAGCACTTAAGCAACAGTGAACAAATATATAACGCTAATTCCTGATGGCCCACAGGGTCTCTAACAAAAATTTCATCACGCCATAACGCGGAAGTTCGATTCACGGCGGATCTGTCCTTCGGGGTTCATAATATACGTACCAAGGCCTTTCTTCCCCAAGAGGAATTTTCCGTGCCCCAGCCTTTCACCTCCGTTTTGTTGCACAGTGTTATCTAATCTAATCTAAAAAATGTGTTCAGCTAGGCGAAAGGGGCTATATCAAAGAGTCAACCTATCTTTAATTTTTTTGGCGGAAAAGTTTTATAGCTGCAGGGAACTTCAAGAGTCAAATTGAGGGTAGTTTCATCAAAACAATGTAGACCCTCAAAAATGGACCCATGGACCAAAACATGGACCTATGTTGACGTTGTTTGGTGGAGATGTTTCATGACCACTGAGAACCTCAAATAGCAAATTACAGCTAGTTCGGTTAAAAATTGTAACTAAAATGCTCAAAATACCAAAAATCGGGAGGTACGGTTATAAGGGGGCCATACCAAAACATGGACCTATGTTGACGATGTTTGGTGGAGATATTTCATGACCACTGAGAACCTCAAATGTCAAATTGCAGATAGTTCGGTTACAAATTGTGGCTAAAATTCTCAAAATACCGAAAATCGGGAGGTACCGATATATGGGGGATATACCAAAACATGAACCTATGTTGACGTTGTTTGGTGGAGATGTTTCATGACGACTGAGAACCTCAAATGGCAAATTACAGCTAGTTCGGTTAAAAATTGTAGCTAAAATTCTCAAAATACCGAAAATCGGGAGGTACCGATATATGGGGGCTATACCAAAACATGGGCCTATGTTGACGATGTTTCGTGGAAATATTTTATGACCACTGAGAACCTCAAATGTCAAATTGCAGATAGTTCGGTTAAAAATTGTGGCAAAAATGCTCAAAATACCGAAAATCGGGAGGTACCGTTGTATGGGGACTATACCAAAACATGGACCTATGCCCATATCCTTTGGGATATAAGTTTGTTGATCAGGAACCTTAAGTGCCAAATTGTAGCTAATTCGGTCTGCAAATGTGGCGAAGAGCGTCAAAATACCTAAAATCCGGAGGTACCGTTATATGGGGGCTATACCAAAGAGTGGACCGATATAGCCCATCTTCGAACTTGACCTGTCTATGGAAAAATGACTCTCCGGTGCAAAATTTCAGCACTCTATCTCAATTATTGCGGACGCTAGAGTGATTACAACAGACGGACAGACGGACATGGCTAGATCGTCTTAGAATTTTATCCTGATCAAGAATATATATACTTTATAGGGTCGCAAATGATTAGTTCGATGTGTTACAAACGGAATGACAAACTTAACATACTCTCCATACTATGGTGGAGGGTATACAAATGGAACAATTAAAAAAGTTTCAGTCGAAATTGCCGACAGAGATATGCCCTCAGCCTGTGCACGGTGCTCTTGAATCAAATTTAAATGGAAGGTGCTTACACTTGGGAAGTTTTTGCGGATTCTGAAACTACAATGTTCATAGATGAGAAAATCAAACAACAAAAAAAAAAAATCGCCCGAGCACTTTTTTAATAAATCGCGATTCAAGTTGACATTTTTAGGGGTTGTTTAGGTTTTTGCCATTTTGCTTGGAAACCGCAAGTCCTATCAAAATGGGAATAAAGAAAGTTTTGTAGCTATTAAAATTCTCTACAAGATCGACCTAATTGATATTTATGTAGGTTTTACAACTTTTGAAATATAGAAGTTGAAATTGGGACAATTCAAATTCAATTAAATTCTGTATCATCTCCTTATAAAACAATGTCATGACTGCAATTTCCAAACTTAAACTTATATATCTAAAAAAATGGTACAACCTAGGAAAAATTACATAAGCCAGTCTTGTAGAGAATTTTCACAGCTATAAGATTTTCTCAGGTCCCATGCCGATAAGACTTGCCATATTCAAGCAAAATCGCGAAATCCTAACAAAAAACCTAAAAATGTAAACTGAGCTTCTTTATCTCAAAAATGGTACAGCGTGAGAACAAATCATAAACCTCAATCCTGTGGAGAATTTTCACAGCTACAACATTTTATTTAGCTCCATTTTGTTTGAAGCAAAATCGTGAAAACCTAAAAAACACCTAGAAATGTGAATTTTGACCGCGTTTTATTTAAAAATCCCTACATCGATTTTTTTCTTGTTTTTGGATTTTTCTCATCTATGAACATTGCTGTTTTAGAATTCACAAAAACTTCCCCTGTGTAAGCGGTTTTCATTAAAAGTTAGTTAAGGCGCACCCTTCATGACATTGTTTTATAAGTGCATCAGTGCATTGTCCCAATTTGAACTTCAATATCTCAAAAATGGTAAAACCTACGAAAATACCGTAAAGGTAAATCTTGTACAGAATATTCATAGCTACATCATTTTTTTAGTCTCATATTGATAAGACTTGCGGTTTCTAAGCAAAATCGTGAAAACCTAAACCACCCCTAAAAATGTCAACGTGAATAGCGATTTATTTAAAAAGCGCTTTGGCGACTTTTTTTGTTTTTTGATTTTTCTCATCTATGAACATTGTAGTTTCAGAATCCGCAAAAACTTCCCAGGTGTAAGCACCTTCCCCTTAGATTTGATTCAAGAGCAGCGTGTTAACAGCTTTCCATATCTATTCGTAGATGTTTAAATATTTATTAAATTTATTATTATTTTCGCGGCAAATCAACAAATAATAAAACAATTTTGAAGTAAATCCAAATTATCCTGTCCCAGAGTCCGTACAAACCCTCAAAAAATAAATTAAAAAATATATGCGTAATTTAGACAATGCGTAGAAAAGTATGAAACCAAACTTATAGAGATTGGGTACATAAATTGCATATTATAGCAACAACAAACAAGTGAGCCAAGGCTATAGTCGGGTCGGGGCCGACTATGTGATACCCTACACCACTACTTCTGTGCATAAGCTTTTGTCTGGTAAAATTCAAATTCATTGGGATAGCTTAGCGCCTTTGCTCTGAATGTCTTCATTAATACAGGTCAATTTTGTTGAAACGCTTTTAAGTGCATCGTCAGTACAATTAAAATAAAAAAATGGGAAAGTGGGATATACGCCAACCATCAATATTCTTCTTTCTCTGTTAGACCCCCATCAACGCCCGAAATTTCGTGAGGATCCGATCAAAATTCCTAACTGTAGTGTGATTGCACAAAAAATGGAAAAGGGATACCGACTATTGCGACATCTCTGTTGTTTGACCACTGACTACAACCTACAAGTTTTGTGAAGTTAAATTTAGAAGTATTCGAAGTAAAGGAAAACCTATGAAGTTGGTGAAATCTTTTGTGTAAATAATTTATATGTAAAAACTTTTGCTTTGTTTTACGTAATATTTATCCATGAACCTTAAAATAATTAATAAATAAACTATGAACTATAAAATTAAACATTAAATAAAGTGTTTTATTCGAATCATTGCTAACCAAACCAATTCCATCCTACATACATATACATATGTATGGGTCTGCGACCTTTATTTCGCTGCGTTACAAATTTTTTGGCCAAAACCAACTTATAGTACCCATAGTGCTGTAGGGTATAAAAAGAAAAACTTATTGTTGGAAAATATTGTTGCAAATATCGTCTGCTCCGTCGGAAAAGGTCGTAAGTCCACTTTTTTTGGAAATCGCGTTTTTGTTACAGGATGATAGTACAAGTCAAAACACGTCGTATGATACAAAGAAAATGGTAGTATGTCGCGTTTTTCTATACGTTTTGCCCTTGTCGGAAAAGGTCGTAAGTCCACAAAACGTACAAATTTGAGTACGAAAAGGTCGTAAGTCCACAGGAAAATGTATACTTTAAAAGAATACTACAGCTTATGTAGTTCAGATATAATGTTTAGCGTCAACCATGGTTGGGGTACAATGTAAAGAACTAGCCTACACCTTTGGATGATAATCGGATGATATTTGGCGGAGCGTGTGGACCAAACTTTTGAACAAAAATGTGACAATTTCTATATTGCAACGAAAATTTACATTTGAAATCTATTTTCCCCTATAAGCGAACTGATTATGAAAGATGGACTTCTGGCATTTTCATTGATACAAATTGGGATGCTGTATGTGTTCAAATACCTCATATACTCGTATTGAAAAATTTGTAAAAAAAATAAAAATTTTTACTGTTTTTTCAGTCGTATATCTTACGTAACTTTATCAACAGGTAATTTGTTGTTCCTCTAGGGACATTTATTTACATAACGAGATTAGTTTGTATTCTGAATTTAATAAAGTAATCCCTTCTAACGGACGGGTAAATTCAATGTTTATATTATTAAATGATTCTGAAATAATAATTGATTGAAATGTTATTAAACTAAGAAGACATCATGGTTTTTGCTAACAAAGAGCAGTATGAATTTGGAATGGAATTAGACGATGGTGTCATGGGTCTAGTTCCCTATGGTTTTCACGGTGACTCTGAAAGCTCTGATGATAAACTTTCTAAACGCAGGTAGACATTACATGCTGAAGATTATACATGGTTTGCAGACAAAAACAAAAGATGCAGTGAGTTGGGGCAGAAATACTTGGGAAGACAAAAAAGGACACTATTTGGGATTACAATGTAGCTAAGAAACCACGTACATTAACGGAATTAATCATGAAATTTAACTGAACGAAAAGGTCGTAAGGCAAAAATACCAGGTCGTAAGTACAACGTGTCATGTTTTATATTAAATATAAGCCCAACCGGTCCACGTTGCTGGCCCTTGAAACAGTTTATGTTACCTTTTCTTATGTCAATTATATTTTTTTGCATCGCAAACTTCTATACCGAATCACGAAGATCTATCTTAAAAATTGCGAGCTGTATCTTAATTTCAAAAGACGGACAGACGGTCATGGTTATGCCGACTTAGAATTTTACTCTGGTCGGGTCTTATTGCTAAAATATGTAATCAGGATTGGGGAAAAGGAATCGTTCGTAAGTTTTATATATAGCGCATTTAAAAAATAGGGCACAGGTCTAACCCGCTCCTCCGAAATTCAACAAAATATATAGCTTACTTCCACCAAGAGACATCCCTGTGCATAATCTGAAAATTACATGAAATAAGTACTTAGGGTCGGAGATTCAACAACCGTTGCCTCGCAAATTAATTTTCTGACCGATACTTTCATAACTTTTGCAAAAAAGCATTTTTTTAAAAAATAGGGCCTGCCCCCACCCCTCCGAAATTCAAAAAATATAAAGGCCATTTTCACCTCGGTTGTTCCTTGTATATTCTCTGAAATTTTCAAAAAACATCGGTTTAGCCGTTTTTGAGTCTATGCGGAACATAAAAACATACACACATTGTCTTTTATATATTAGATTTCACTCAAAAGTTTTGGTCCATTAAACCCGCTAATAATTATCTCATCACCATGTTAAATTGCAAGCTTATTCTTTGTCTTAAACTCAATTCAATCTTAAAATTTCGCGTCGATCGGAATATTACTGCGATCTATAGGACAGCTACAAAGTCGGGTTAAAATTGTGGGTTTGTTCCATTTCACACCTTTCGATCATAACTAACATCTAATGGGGTCACTTCTGGTCGGAACCCGACCGCTCCATAAAATTTCGTGACGATCGGTCCAACATTGAGGTCTGGAGTTTTATTACAATTGTTAATGGATGGACGGAGACACATAGCTAGATCGCTTTATCTCGTCAATATATGAAAATATGGCAAGGGGAGGGGGTCTACGACGAATACTTCGCGATGTTACACGAATATTGAACAAAACAAACTTATAATACCCTTCCCACATTGTTTTGTAAAATATAAACATTTTATTTTAAAAACGTCCGAAAATTGTAGGAAAAGGTCGTAAGTCCCTACAAAAATACAAAACTGTACAAGGAAAAGGTCGTAAGTCCAAAGACATCCAATTATCTCCCAAACGCGACGGAATTTTATCAAACAAAGTACATGTATTGAAGCGGAATAAATAAACGAAAAATATTGCCTTTACCACCATAATAAAATCTTTAATACAGAAAGCGCTGGAATGTTTTTTCTTCCTCCTGAAAAATTTATTGAGAGGGACTTACGACCTTTTCCGACGGAGCAGACGATATATTTTTTGGTTTGATTCAAAATATTAGAAAAAAATATTTGGAAGTTCTCCAACTATTTCGCTAAAATCCCATACAATAATTAATGTGTACTGCTGAAACTTCATCAAAAAATATGGTTTACCATCGTGAAAGCTTATAGGAAATTAAGAGTAATATTGGAATTACAATCATTCAAAAGTGTGAAAACTAAAAACCCTATTATTCGTGAATTAGTTAAAATCAGTTGGACACAGCGAAACAAGCTCTTTCAATATTTATGCATGTTTTGATGTTTCACTCAGCGGCCATTGTGTGCCGTCAGTTGCGCGTAAAAGTCGCGCAATGTGCATACGATTTTGATGCGCATCCGGTTTAGTAGCAGCCATCAAAAATACTTCAATATACACCTATTTCATATATATTCTTCAAGAACCGCGGATGTGCCTCCACACTTTGTTTTGCGGAAGATACCCATATTACTCGCGTATCTCTGTAACTCATGACACGCAAATATTATAATCGCGTATAAAGGATTTCATCAGAGGGCAATAAATGAAGTTGAGCCAAATGGGGGAATACTCCACTCAAGCAATCGAAAAAAAAGGATTTCATTTACGTAAAAAAAATTTAAAGAAAATCGCGGTTTAGTACGAGGATTTGTCAAAATATTTAATATGATTTTCCTATTTTCAAGGTTTTAGTGAATGGATTCGATCGTGGAGGGGCTCATTGGATCCGTCGCGTAAAAAACTAAATTCACGCGGGGTTCAAAAGAAATTCAATGACACTTGTAAATTTTACACGCAAAAAATAGTTTTTTTAAGAAAATTCACGTATCAAATTTTGGTCTTTAGACTCCAATTACTAGGATGTTATATGGAGCACACTCATGAGATATACGGTAAACGATGTAAAATCACGAGTTCTATAATCCTATTAGTAGTTTTGAATATTATCCTGTTGCGCGTTCGGATTATTAAAACAAGTGGGCAAAGGCTATAGTTGGGACGGGACCGACCATGTGATACCCTACACCACTACCCCTGTGCGTAAGCTTTTCTCTGGTAAACATTTCCTTTAGGGAATATAATCCGACTACCACCAAACATAATACGCCTCTTTCTCTCTGGGATCCCCATAAGCAACCAAAATTTCTTGACCATCCCATCAAAATTACGACCTGTAGTGATTGCAAAAAATGGAAGAATTGGATGCATTACCGACTATTGTGGTATCTCCCTTGGTTAACCACATTCGGCAACCTACTTTACACCAATGTAAAGGTAATATTTTCGTCTTCCATTGACAGGCTTTGCCGTTGCAATACCCCTACTAGAAGCGATATATTCACAAAGAATAAAACTTTGAATTTGTCTCCACATGAGTTTTTCCCCATTCCGACCCCTAAATATTATCCGACTATCACCAAAATCAATAGGCTTCTTCATCTGTGGGGCCCCATCTACCCCCAACATTTCGTGACAATCCGATCAAAATTTCAACCTGAAGCGTGATAACAAAAAATGGAAAAATTGGATATATTACTGACTTTTGCGATATCTCGGTTGTTTGCCCACTTACGCCTACATTGCATCAATATAAATGAGATATTTTCTTCTTTCATTGACGGGCTTTCCTTTTTGAATACTCCTACCAGAAGCGGAGATATTCGCAAAAGAAAAAACGTTGACTTTTCTCCACATAAGCTTTTTGCTTATTCCGACTCCTGAATATTATCCGACTATCACCAAACTTAATAGGCTTCTTTCGCAGAGGGACCCGCATCAACCCCCAAAAAATTCGTGACGATCCGATCAAAATTGCGACCTGTAGCGTGATTACAAAAAAAAAAATCGGAAAATGGGATGCATTACCGACTATTGCGGTATCTCTGTTGTCGTTGTAAAGGTGATATTTTCTACTTTCCTTGCCAGGTTTTGCTTTTGATATACCTCTTAAAAAAACAGAGATATTGGCTTTGAAATAAAACGTTGACATTTTCTCCAAACAACAAATTTCTCCGGTACAAATTTCATATGGGGCAAGTCCATACTTCCCGAGCAAATAGCCTGAAAGTACAATAAACCCCTATCACACCGTGTTTAGTGGTTAGAGCGCAAGATAACTCTTCAATGGATCTGCAGACTCGGTTCGAAATTTGGCCTTCGTAATATTTTGTCCAAACTTAGTATGAGTTCGAAGATAAGTCATATTGGTCCACACGTTGGTACCTCCCCCACAAAATTTCAAAAATTTTCGGAAAAATTGTGCGCACGGTAACTCTCGAAGGGAGTGTCCGATTTGGACCATACTTTACACATCGTAATACATCTGTCATATGTATATAAGGTTTGAATATGGACTATATTTGTCCACTCATTCGGGTACCTCCTACACAAAATTGTGGATAAATTCACTTTAAGACATGCTCTCAAATCACTTTCGCCACCTCAATTACGACGGTAAATGCTTTTTCAGGGGCAAGTCCATACTTCTTGAGAAAACAGCCCAAAAGGTGCCCAAACTTAGTTTCAGTTCGAAGATTGGCAACAACTTCCCGTAATTTCCTCCAATAATCACAAAAATGCACGATATCCCTTGAACGGGTCAACCAAATCTATCCAAATGTTGGATCTCCTAATATTTTGTCCACATTTAGTTTAACTTCTAAAATGGCCGATATCGATCTTCTCTTTATGTTACCTCCCCCACAACAGTTCGACAATTGTGTCGATCTCTCCGTAGATGAAAGTTTTAATTCACATCAACATATTTGTCAGAGAACCCACAAAGTATATCAGGAAAAATTTCTAAAATAGTCTTTTCAATTTCAAAAAAAAAAAAAAAAAAAAATCAAAAAAAAAAAAAATGTTGATGCTACATCTATGATTTTTGGTACATAGATTAAGAAAAAAATCGTCATTCAAAATCTGTTTTCGTTACCAACTTTGATCGTTGCGCGCAAAAGATATGACCGTTTTTATTATGCTAATTAGAAAAAATTCTAAAAAATCGCGGCTTAATATAGTAAGCTGTTATATCCTATTATCGTTAACTGAATTCGCACCCTTTGCGATGATGCAAAAAAAATTCGAAAAGATTCAATGGATTCGCGAAAAATTAAATTTGTTATATAATTTCACGTATTTACAAACATATTTTTGAAACAATAGCGCTTATACTTACAAAAAATATATAAAAAAATTATAGCAGCATCTAGACATTGTGAGGAATAAACTGAAACCTAAGTCGTGAAGTTTAGAGCTATAGTATTCATGTTATTTGCAACAATATAAAGAAAATATGAAAAAAAATAAAAATCATGTTATTCTAATTTTATTTTTTATGGTTTTTTAGGAAAGGTTGAAGAAAAAATGTTTGAGCTCTTCGTCATTTTCGTCCAAATTTCAGGCAATAATGAAGATATTTCGTTGTAACAAATTTTTCGCTTATTGGCGAATATTTTTAAAACATTATATTAAATCACAAGGAATTCCAATTGTGGCATAACATTAAAATAATGTTATATTGAAAATTACAACATTTGAAACGCATATAAACCGCGTAATTGTGAAAATGACATGATGCGCATCCGATTTTCTAACACGGCGAATCAATCCCTCTTATTTGGTGTACAGTTTGTGAAATTCTATTTGGCAGCCACGAAGTAGCGTCTTTTGCATATTAGGGCGCGAAATACAGTAAGATGGTCATAATTTCCACGAAGTTCATTTACATTTTATGTGTATCCGATTTCGATGATAACCTTTAAAAAATACATCATTAGATGTCGTTTCATTGCGATCCATCAAGAACCGTGGATGTAGCATCGTACTTAATTTTTAGAAAAAATCAATTGTATCTCCGGGTTAGCGATAGTTTATTTCAAACTTCCAAAACGCGTTTCAATGCGCGCAATTTTCAAAAACATTTTTGTAGATTTTCGAAATTTGAGGGGTATCAAATCGCCGATCTAGTGGAAGGATTTGGACGCGTCAAGCTTATTAGATTTAAAAAGTAAAAAAATTAAGTTCACGCGGGTTTCACCGACAATTTAATGGCAGTTCCAAATTTTGAATCAAAAAAATAGTTTTTTATAAAAATTTACGCACAAAAATTTCGACTTTAAGCTGAGATTGTTGTGAACCTTGGAAGGCTACACGCCCGACTTATACATCAAAAAATTCGTAATCGCGATTACTACAATCTCATGATCAGTTTTTAAACGAATGCAGTTGCGCGTCCGATTAGAGCAAAAATTCAAAAGACCCAATTTTCAGTCTTCAAAATGTCAGCATCCGTTTGTGATTGATGCAGTGGTTATATTAAAAAATCATATATTAGAAACTTCATCTCTGAAGTGTATTCTTTAACTTCTTCTTTGAACATTATACTCTACATTGTAATGTAAAGCCACTAATTGAAAATTGACTTAAAAAAACTAGTTTCATTCAACGATTTTTTCCTTTTTTTACATTAATATGACCACAGCTTCCGCTCAAATTATAATTTTTAGAAATCCATCGGTAAATCGTTCTAAAACAGTTTATTTTACCTAAATGCGTTCAAAAGTTATGGTATATTAAAACAATTCGCGAGTTAAGGTACCCCATACCTTAGTTTCAACATAAGTAAAGTTTCTACAAAAAGGCCGATATATTCTTGATCAGCATAAAATTCTAAGTCGATGTAGCCATTTCCGCCCGTCCCTCCGTCCGTTGAAATCAAGATACAGGTCGCAATTTTTGAGAGAGAGAGCTTTGTATCCTATTGCTCCTACTACTCCTAGGATGTTTGGTATTGAAAATGGGCTATATCGGTCCACATTTTGATATAGACCCCACAGAACGATAACTCCCGATTTTCGGTATTTTGAAGGTGTTAGCCTCTTACTTAGTCTTCGTTGGGGGTACACAATTTTCAACCTGAAATTCGTCGGTATAGGCCCACGCCTTCATATAGCCCCCGCAGAACGATACCCCCCGATCTTCGCTATGCTGAATGCTTTACCCCCCTTATCAAACCGAAATGGCTGAAATTTGGTATTTAGTCTCCGTTCTTCCGATCTTCGGTATTTTGAAGGTTGTGTGCTCAACATAACACCGAAATTACTGAAATTTGGTCTTTAGTCTTCGTTGGGGGTACACAATTTGGTAGTTAGTCTAAGTTGGGGTATACAACTTTACACCAGAAATTTGTCGGTATAGGTCCACGCCTTCATATATCTCTCATAGAACGGTACCTCCCGATTTTCTATATTTTAAAGGTTGTGACCTCAAAACCACACCGAAATGGCTGAAACTTGGTCTTTAGTCTTCGTTGGGGGTATAAAACTTTCCACTTAAAATTGCCGGTATAGGTCCTCGTCTCCATATAGCCTCTATAGGACGGTACTTTCCGATTTTCGTTGTTTTGAAAGTTTTAGCCACATTATACAACCGGTATATCTGAAATTTGGTATTAAGTCTTCGCTAAAGGTACAAAACCTTTATACAGGTACAAAACATGCCTTGCAAAAAATCAACCATTTATGTTTTTTATTTTTGCCTTCTTAAGGCGAAGGTCATTTATAGTGATATTTAATTAATTCTCGTTCGAGTTGAGCTTATTAGACCTATTATATACATTGAAAAATTAGAAGTCTACCGAAGTCCCACGCATTCAACCATTACGATTATTGAATGTTGTTTTTGTGGCAGACGAAGGCAAAGCTTGGGAACTAGTATATATATCGCACTTCATTAGATAAGTGCATATGCGAAATTATGTCAGTTAATTGAAACTCCAAACTTTTCCTATAGTCCTGCTTGGTAATCCCATTTTCAATGTTCACAAATGCTATGGTAATTCATGTTTTTTTTTGAAGAATTTTTTTATTTTTTTTGTCGTTAGTTGGATTTTTGTGTTCCCAGAAGATAGAAAACATACTCGCAAACAAACTGTCCATGTATACATATGTATATCCAGGTTTTATGTATGTATTTCGAGTGTTTTTTGTCAAATCTTAGAAGATTGCTGTAATTTAATATTGTGTTTTGCCAGAGGATACAGAAGCTCGATTCGGAAAAATGGAAAGAACACAAATTTCGTCACATGATAACTCTTTTAAAGGGGGTATTTATTAATTATTTGTTAAGATATTCTTTTCCTTTCATAGACGAAAGGAAACTTATTACTCCTATTTACTTTAATAACCTTCGTGGTGGAGGGTATAAAAAGTTCGGCCCGGTCGAACTTAACGCCGTTCTTCTTTTTTTATTATCAGAATTAAAACCGCTATAACTTTAGCGCCCAGTAACCAAAATTAGTATCTCGAACAGATTTCAGAATGGGAATTTTTCTCATGTAGCTTCAAAAAAACTTCTATTTTTTTCCTCCTATTAAATAACTTTGATTTCCATTTTTAGAACTTTTTCAGGAGGAAGAAAAATATTCCACCGCTTTCTGCTTCTTCGTTTATTTACTCCGCTTCATTACCTGTATTTAGTTTGATCAAATTCCATCGCATTTGAAAGATAATTGGATGTCTTAGGACTTACGACGTTTTTCTTGTTCAGTTTTGTATTTTTGTTGGGACTTACGGCCTTTTCCTTTAATTTAATTTAAAAACTCCAGGCCTCAATTATGGGCCGATCTTCAAGAAATATTGTGGGGAGGTCAAGTTTCGACCAGAAGAGATCCCATTAGTTGCTTTCGATGATCATAAGCGGTGAAATGGACCAAAAACAAAATTCTTATTCGATTTTGTAGCTGTCCTGTAGATAGATCGCAATAATAGTCTGGCCGGACCGAAATTTTAGGAAATATTTGAGTTTTAGACAAAGATGAAGCCTGCAATTTAACATGATGATCAGATAATAATTAGCGGGTTTTATGGACCAACACTTTTGAGTGAAATTTGGTATTTTTTTTTAATATGATGACTATATGCCTGGAAGACATGTTCCACTCACTTAAGTTATATTTGGATGACGAGTTTCACCCTGTGATTCACAGTTTTAATTGTTCGTAGTGCAACCATAATTACGCTGGAGGACGCATTTATTGTTCAATATCGACAACATTTCCTATGAAGGAAGATGCTAATAATTGTGGAAGATGACCGGATAGTACTTGGCGACTGAAAATGACCATATGGTGTTAAACATAGGCGAATTTAATTTGGAGTGTATATATGTATTTATGCAGGATATATATCGTTAAAGTAGCTTAAAAATATATGGAAAAATAAGTAAGAACGGCGTTAAGTTCAGCCTGGCTGAACTAGTTGTATCCTCCACCACGAGTTGTATTGAAGTAAAATGAAACAATTAGTTTCCTTTCTTTTATGAAGAAGACTAAATACCAAATTTCAGCAATTTCGGTAAAACCATGTAAAGTTCTATGGGATACATCACAACGTCGATCTAAACCGACAAATTTCTTGCGGAAAGAAGACTTAATACCAAATTTCCGATATTTCGATGATGTGCCCAAAAACCTTCAAAATACGGAAAATCAAGAGGTACGCTTCTATGGGGCTACCCCATGGAAGACTAAATAGAAAATTTCAGTCATTTCGATCGGATATTGATGCTGCTCTAAGGGGGCTATATCGAAGCTTGTACCTACACCGACGAATTTCAATGGGAAAGGTTTTTGCCTCCAACGTAGACTAAATACCAAATTTCAGAAATTCCGGTGGGTTGTTGGGTCCACAAACTTCAAAATACGAATACTACAGTTCTATGGGGGCTACATGAAGGCGTGAACCTGTACCTACAAATTTATGGGGGAAAGTTGTATACCAACAAAAAGCACTAAATTCCAAATTGTAGCCAATTCGGTGGAATTTTGATGCCATAACCTTCAAAATACCTAATATTGGGAGGTACCGTTCTATGGACTATGTGAAGGCGTAGACCTATACCGACATTATTAATAGACACTGCGTGGTATTCAATCCCTTAGTGCAACCTCAACGACTTCTATGTATTAAATACTTCCAAAGAGAAAAATAACTCGAAACCGGGTGTGCATATTGGACTTGTATCGAATATTTCCAAAAAAAAAAAAAAGAAAATAAATTGTTTTATGTCATAAGACGGAAAACTTTACTTCTTTAACCGAAGTGATTGAGTCCGTGCAATCCTATTAAAGAATATATTACAAAAACAAGTAAAAAAGTACCAGTCGGCTTTGCCGACAGATACATGGCGAAAACCAAAAATGTTTTACAATCGATGAATCCGAGTTTCACCCATTCAGAATTCGCGAACTGTTAACATATGCTATATATTATGACTAAAATTCTTTAAAATGAAGTGTTTTAGGAGGGATCCCATAATGTCGACCATTAAAATTAATTTACGTGGAAGCTGTGTTGGCGTAAATGTAGAAAAATAGGTAAAAATGGGTTGAAGCCAACAAGTATTTTTATGCTCCCTTCCGATTTCTGGTTTAACCTTACATTTTATAGACATATGCCCAAAGAAAGACTCAAAGAATACTTCATGGGCAATATGATACTAGTGTATCATTTTTCGATACATCCACTGCATCCACCTAAAATCGATGCTGACATTTTGAAGTCGGAATTTCGGGGTTTTTTGATTTTTTTAATAATTCGGACGCGCAACAAGATAATATTCAAAACTCATAATAGGAATATAGAACTCGTGATTTTACGTCGTTTAATGCATATCTCGTGAGTGTGCCCCTTACAGCATCCTAGTAATTGGAGTCTAAAGACCAATATTTCAAGCGTGAATTTTTTTAAAAAACCAATTTTTTGCGTGTATAATTTACAAGCGTCATTCAATTTCCTTTGTACCCCGCGTGGATTTTGTCCTTTTACGCGACGGATCTAATGAGCCCATCCACTAAAACCGCGAATATAGATACCCTGAAAGTAGGAAAATCAGCAAAAATTTATTTTGACAAATCCGCGTACATAAATGGAATCCTTTATACGCGATTATAATATTTGTGAAAATGCGTGTCATAAATTACAGAGATTCGCGAGTAATATGGGCTTTTTACCAGAAATAGAATGTGGAGGCACATCCGCGGTTCATGAAGAATCTATTTGAAATATGTGTATATAGACGTATTTTTGATGGGTGCTACTAAATCCGGATGCGCATCAAAATCGTATGCAAATTGCGCGATTTTTACCCACTTTCATGTTTTTGCATTGTGTGATGCAACTGGCGGCACACTTTGACCGCTGAGTGAAACATCGAAATGTGCATAAATATTGAAAGAGATTGATTCGCTGTATCCAAAAACGGATGCGCATCACCTGATTTTAACTAATTCGCTAATAATAGGGTTTTTAATTTCCACATTTTTTAATGATTGTAATTTCAATATTACTCTAAATTTCCTATCCTTATAAGTTATCACAGTAAGCAAATTAGCTTTCACGATGGTAAACCATATTTCTTGATGAAGTTTTAGCAGTACACATTAATTATTGTATAGGATTTTAGCAAAATAGTTGGAGAACTCCTAAACATTTTTTTTCTAATTTTTCGAATCAAACCAAAAAAATTTACTTGCAACAATATTTTCCAACAATAAGTTTTTCTCTCTTGTTGTTGCTATAATATGCAATTTATGTACCCAATCTCTATAAATTTGGTATCATATTTTTCTACCCATTGTCTAGATTCCGCATATATTTTTTAATTTATTTTTTGAGAGTTTGTACGGACTCTGGGACAGGATAATTTGGATTTTCTTCAAATTTTTTTATTATTTGTTGATTTTCCGCGAAGATAATAAAAAATTTAATAACTATTTAAACATCTACGAATAGATATGGAACGCTATTAACCATTTATGCATACATTTTCTCATAACAACAAATACGATATTTTTAAATATTTTTTCTTTATATGAGAATAAAAACCGCTATAACTTTTGCGCACATCGTCCAATTTCGCGAATGCGTACAGATTTGAAACCAGAATTTTTTTTCTTAACCTAACAAAAATTTTAGATGTGCTCGCAAAAAAAAAAAAATTTAATTTTTTTTAAATGGAATTGCAAAGGTTTATTGGTTTTTGCCATACTTTTGTAGGTGCATACCATCAGCCTGTGTGGACTACTTTTTTCCCAAAAAAACTTATGTATTTAGGGGGTTTTCAAAATTTTTGGCGTATGCACCTACAAAAGTATGGAAAGGATTAAAGCTCAAAAATTTGAGGGGATATCGATAGATGGGGTTTTTTATCACACTAGCCTACGAAACACATAATATCGCTGTAAACAGGGTCTCTAGGAAAACCTTCGGTAAAAAAGTCCAAAGGATTCTCGAACCACACAAAAATGTTGGACATTTTTGTGGGTGGTACCACAAGGATTGGACAGATATGGCCCAAATTTTAACATAAACTAAGATTCGACAGTATTTAGAGATCCAAAGTTTGGACCAAATCGATTGCTACATCTATGAGAAATCGCGCGTACCATTTTAGCGAATATTTTCGAACTTTTGTAATTGAGGTACCGGAAGGAGTGAACCTACAAGCACCACCTTCGAATTTCATATAATATTTGAAGAAATATTACAATATCCAAAGTGTTGACGAACGCAGTATTCGGTTCGAGCCCTACAGCTACTACATATGATGCCATAGGGTTTTTTTACAACCTTCGGTTTTCTCAAGAAGTATGGATTTGCCCCCGAAGAAACTTATACCGTTATATGGGGGGCAGTGAATACAAGTTGCTACAACAAAAATCAAAGCGATTCGTGAACAGGTCCTAAACTGAACTTTTCCAAAATTTTGTGTGGGATGTACCCGAAGGAGTGGACCGATTGAGTCCGTATTGGAACTTCATCTAAGTCTGGAAGAAATTTCACGATGTGCAAAGTATGGACCAAATCGGTTACTTCCTTCAAGAGTTATCGTGCGCACTAATTTTCCAAACCTCCCCCACAAAAGTATTACCGAACCGGGAGGAGTGGACCGGTATAACCCATTTTCGAACTTAAATTAAGTTTGGACAACATATTACGAAAGCCAAATTTTGGACCGAATCGGTTGATCCGTTCGAAAGTTATCGTGCCAGCCAGACAACAGACAGACGGACGGATATGGCTAAATCAACTCCAAATTGTCCAAACATACTTGGAGTTTAAAATCATTATTTTGGTGAGGCACATTTTGCCCTTATAAAAGTGTATATCAGGAATATTGCCAATTATTTCATATTCCATTTCAGAAAAAAAGGATAAATTTTTTTCGCGCTACATCAACGATTTTTGATATGTAGGTTAAGAAAAAGATTCCCAGTACGAATCTGGTCGCGAGCCAATTTTTGGTTGTTGCGGACAAAAGTTATGGCGCTTTTATTTCGCTTTTTAAGAAAGAAAATATTATAAAAACGCTAATTATTTTAATGAGCACAATTGTTACAAAAAAGTTCTCTCGAAGTGACTTCAGCGAGTAGATTGCATAATACCTGCAAAATATTACACAGAATTCGCGGAATGTACATAAAATTGATAAATTATTGAATATAAGTCAACTTTTTTCAAAATTAAGGCCCATTTAGTGGTCATAAAATTACATAAAAATTTGTTCTAGATCAAAACTTCACGGCGAATCAAATGAGACTACAATCATACAGACTGGTATTATAGTTTCGATGTTACAGCCAAAATAAGCACATATTTTGGTCAAAAAATTATTTTTTGTTTGAAAAAATATTTTTTCACATGCATTATGTAGTAGAAAAAATTGTAAAAATCTATAGGAATACTTCCTTCATTTTGCTTAAATCTCCCAATAAAATATACGGATTTTGCTTTATTGACATTCATATTAAAGCTTTTCCATTAGGGAAGGTAATTGGGTTGATGAGGATGTATCTCAAAGGTTCTGAAATGGAAATAGAGGTCAAATAACCCATTTTAATGTATATGCATTTTAAAATACGTGTAAATCGCGTAATTATCAAAATCATTTTGTCCGCATGTGATTTTCGTGTACAGCAAGACCATATCTATTAAGTTGTATATATTTTTCGAAATATAATTTGGACTCTAAGATGTAGCATCGGCTGCATCTTAGCATTAAAAAACCTATAAAATATCGCTAATTTGCGCAAAGTGCATACAATTTTTGTCCGCATCCGATTTCAATGTCAACCATGAAAATCTACATCGATATATATCTATTTGAAGGCGATCAATCAAGAACCACGGATGTAGCATCACACACTATTTTTTGGGATAAAATGAATGTAGCTTCCTTATCAGTAAAGTTTTCAAATCTCTGTTTCCGCTAAAACGAAGATGCTGCACTAGTTTTTTCATTGCAGTGGAAACGATGCGCAGAAAACCCGATAAAATACGCGATATTTTCAAAAACAATTTTAGGTGATTTTTCTACTTTGGAATTTCTCGTAACTCGCGTTTTAGTAGATAGATTTTCACGAGGAATGATTTATTGGATCCGAAACGTAAAAAACTAAAATGTGCAATGGAGTACGAAGTATTCTAGAGACAATTGCAAATATTAGACCCGAAAAATATGACTTTTAGAAAAATGTTCACACAAAATTTCCGCATTTGGATGCAGATTTCTATGAAGCTGTGCAGACTACATTCACAATATACGTATCAAATAACTCAGAATCGCAAGTATTACAATTCTATGTATGATTTTTTGAAACACCTGTTTGCGGAATGACATTAGAAGAAAATTTCATAAAACACTGTAAATCTGGCTTCAAAATGTCAGCATCATTTAATGGTAGAAGCAGACGAATTTTTGAAAAGTAATACATTAGTGAGATGATCCTTATTTAGTTTGCTTCTGCTTTTACTTTGACAGGAAACTCGAGAGAAGTGTGGTTTACTCACAAATCGAGAAATAACAAAAAAAGGCATGGTGGCTTCAACCCATTTTCACAAATTTTTTAACATAAATGTAGCCACAGCTTCCACGCAAATTATCTTTTAAGGCCAATATTTTTTGCCACGACCAAAAACATTTCATTTTATCCAAAAGTATTTACTTTGTATAATATACAATCACGAGTCGCGTTTTCTAAAAGGGTAAACCTTGGCTTCAGCTATGTTAAATTTTCAAAAATATTGGTGATATACTCTCGTTGGCATAAATGCTGAGGGTATAAAGAAGGCGTTTTTACCCGGAGTTCGGCAATACTGTTTGAGACTGCAAATACCATGTTTCGCCAAAAAAGGTCGAATAAATATTTCGGAAAGCGAAAACGGAAACCAATCGGCAAAACTTTAAATGTATAAAAAACTTCGATATGTTTGTTTCGGCTGCATTCTCTACTTTTGATATAATCCCAGCTAACATTTTTTCCGAATTCGTTTCGAATTGGTCAGAATCTCTGAACAAATTTCTGAGTTTCGCGTCGAATTCGGTCCGAATACGGAAAAAAATCGGAGGAAATTTTAGATTTTGTGAAGAAAATCGGTCCGAATTCGGAAAGAAATTCTGGAAAATTTTGAAAAAAGTTTAGATTTTCTAAACAAAATCGGAAAAAAATTTTAGTCGCTGACGCCTTTGATATTTACACAACACAGAACAAACCCCACTCAGACTCAATTTTCTTTTACAGCGCTATTTATGATTTCAATGCATTGTCGATATATTTATCAAATTGTATTTTAAAAATATGCAAAACAGCTTCATAGAGGCATTTTATAAGTATGGAATGTTCTGAAGAGTTGTGAATTACATCCTAACAGATATTTATTCATGGAAAAGTTAGTTGGTTAGATACGGCACTCGCTAAATATATATCAATTTCTTTATCAATTAGAGACTTGTCAATTTTTCGTTCTTTGCCAAATTTGCCAAAACTCTGAAAATTCGTGTAAATGTGGCATTGTAATTTCCTGTTCATACTTAGAAAACTCTATGTTCTCACTTTGTATATCAAGTAACATTGCTTTTACATTAGCTATTACGTATTTTCTTTTTTCTTCTAATAAACAAATCATCTCCTTAAATGGCGGAAATAAAAACATCCCTATAAGATGAGCCATTGCTGGTACAAAGCGTTTAAGCAATGTAAACAATCATTGCTTTCAAATCTTTCATTTTAGCTTTCAAATCTTTCATGAATTGAGAGTCAATGGTATCAGTTGAGCAAACTTTCAAAAGTTGTTCAGACCAAACGGCAAAAATGTGCATAGTAGGGTATTTTTCCGAGCTTAATTTTTCGGAACACTCTTTACATATATTGAGATTGGGTTTAGAGGTTCCAGATTTAAGTCAGATATACGATCCAACTCATTCTTTTCTAGCAAAATAGTCTTAATTTCATTCTGGGCTTGGTATATGCTATCAAGCATAATATATGTTGAATTCCAACGTGTTCTTATATCTTGTTTTAACGTTTTCGACAATTTGTTGATTAGCTCCGAGTGTTTAAAATACCTTACAAGCTTTTTTGAGTAGTCAATCAATTTTCCCAATTCGGGAAGAGCATGTTTTTCAACAACATCCTCCATAAATACCCAGCAAAATTTGAAGGAATGGGTTCCATGCGATGACGTGATTTCATGGCATCTTTTGCAATGGTTCAAACGAAGTCGTGAAATATCCGATATTTTCATTAGCATTTGAACCAATGCAAAGGAAGTCGTGAAAGGTCCGATCTTTTCATCAGTATTTGGACCCATTCCATCGATCCAATAGAGATGAATTTTGTGTTTTTCTTTATACACATTTTTCTAAATATATAAGATTTAATATTTACAATAGGCTTGATGTTGGTGGAGACTCAAAATTACAACCAACGTCGTCGTAATGTTAATGTCTTTGCAAGGGGTTGGTGAAAATGACATGCCAAAGCATTGGTGAAAATGACATGTCAAAGCCTTGGTGTAAATGACATGCTTTGGATCCAAAAATTAATAGCATCTTTTGGGGTCCAGGCTCATGTAAAATTCATGAGGATGCTAAAAAGATGGCATGAAGATGCTAAAAAGATGGCATGCCAGATCACTTGCACCCATGATTGAATGGCACCTTTGGCATCGAACATTTTGCTGGGTAAGTTCAAATTGTGGCAAGCGAGAGGTATACGTTTAAATCTTTTAAATCCGAAACAACGTTGGAACCAAATACAGAATTTCCCAACTTGTCTTCAATATAAAATTTAGCAATTAAACAACTGATTTTCAAAGACAGTATATTGCGTTAACACGCTGAGTTGTTTTTGTATTTGCTTTTCTCCCATGAACAAAACAAATGGCAAACAAACATCATCTTTTTGTTCTGGCCTCTCCGTAACAAAACGGCAAAAAGTACCAGCCTACAAAAACGAAGGAAAACTACAGTTGGTGAATCAGTCTGCTTTGCCGCCAGAGATATGCCATCAGCCTGTGATAATTGAGACCTTTACCTAAAGACAGATCCAAACCCGGTTTCACAGCCAAAATATGTTTCCCCAAAATTGATATTCTGGTAGTTTTAGGAATTTTGTGGCCTTTCATTCATTCATTCATGTCAGGATGCGTGGCAAATTAGATTTTGCGCACCATTTTCAGCATAAGATCACAATTACAATTAGTGAAACGATAGAAATTTTTTTTAAATTCATTCAGTATTAGTGCTTTGAACATGGGCTATTAATGGGAAAAAATATGAATTTCAATACGGAAATGGGAATGTCTATTATTAAATTTGCTTTCGGCAACGCAACTGGAGTTAGGTTGCTATCCATAATCGACCCCTAAGTTTGGAAAAATATTACGTTATTCAAAGTTTGGACCAAATCGGTTGATCCGTTTGAGAGATGTCATACGCTCCAGAAAGAGAGGTGCGCTGGGATAAATGACTACAAATTGTCTGACCCGATTTTATCCAAACATATGTATGTGGAGTCTAAAACAACCATGTCGATAGGCACATTTGTATCGTATCAAAGTGTACATAACCCCATTAGTCTTATGGCTATGGTTAAAAGTATACAAGTACAATAGGAAGTTTTTGACGCTCAATAATGAATTTTCTTCATTATTTTCTCCTACTTTTAGCAACAAATTTGTGGAAATAAATTTCTAATTGGGTTTCGAGATATTATCCACGAAAAACACTTGATATATGGTACATTTTGTCCAATATACATTTCATATCATGCGCTTCCATTCCCACAATATTGAATACAAGATACTATAAACGTCGAAAATGACATACCAGATATGTAGTATATTTATTACGGAACTCCGAGTTCGTTTATTATTTAATACCGGAATGATATGTCATAAAGAAGTAATTCGGATTTCCTTTAAATCTCCAGAAATAAAAATTAGAAACAAAAGGGCAATAATTAGTTAGACTAGTTCAATTCATTTTGTCCTGCGGGCCCACTGGGCCCCGCCCGCTTACGTTCCTGGTGGGTGAGAACTCAAATGCAGTTATTCCATTATCCGAATCCATCACTGATCCGAAAAGTTCATTTCAAACAATTGGTCTCAATTCGCCATGTATTTAAAGCCACACAGATCTGTCAATTTTGCATCATCGACCAGATCGAATAGTTTGGAACGTTTTTAAAACTTTTAAAAAAATTATGATTCTAATACATACAAATGTATGATCATACGACTCGGGATTATGACGGACTGCTTGCGACCGCCTATATAATTAGCGGAAACATCTACCTTTTCTTTGCAAAGCACAAATAATCAGTGCAGTTATAAAGGAAAATAGCAGTTAAGAATAAATTTTCGTTGCAAAATAGAAATTATCAGATTTTTATCTTCTTGGGAATATACCAAAACCATGGGTGATGTTTATCATTCCCAGTAAAAATCCTCATAACAAACCTCCTTTCCCATCCATTATTTTAACAAGGGCATGTCGCGCGAAATATCTGGTTATTTTGTAACCACTGAAATAAGTAGTCAGAATCTACTCAGTATCTACTTATTTCAGTGGTTAAAAAATAACCAGATATTTCGCGCGACATGCCCTTGTTAAAATAATGGTTGGGAAAGGACGTTTGTAATGAGGATTTTCACTGGGATTATATCAGAAATACATTAGCTGTAGTATTCTTTCAAAATATAAATTTTCCTGTGCACTTACGACCTTTTCCGACAAGCGTAAAACATATAGAAAAATGCGACATAATACCATATTCTTTATTTTTTACTTTTATTATCATTCTGTAACAAAAACGCGATTTTCACAAAAATTGGACTTAGGACCTTTTCGTGCGTAAAAGACGATATAAAGTTTTGTGCATCAACAGGAGTGCTTAAATTGAATTTCATTACCAAATTTTAAAAATTATATTAAGATGCATATATTTTCTGACCGGGGTGCCACCGTGGTGCACTGGTATGCACACCTCCCTTGCACACATAAGGTCGTGGGTTCGATTCCCCAGCCAGGCAACATCAAAACACTTTTCAACGGTGGCAAAATTCCTCTCAGTAATGTTGGCGACATTTCCTGAGTATTTCAGCCATGTAAAACTTCTCTACAAAAGTTAGACACGCCGTTCGGACTCGGTGATAAACTGTAGGTCCCATATCATTGAGCTAATATGAATCGGGGTGCACTCATTGATATGAGAGATGTCTCCCTTGTCCCTTATGGGATGTTTGTCGAACAATTATATATATTTGCTGACTATCATCGTACTCTGTAAAAATATTTGTTCTAAAGGCTGAAATAAATAATACCTGCACTGTTGCAATGACTACCTTGGTTCATAATCTAATCTTGCAAACCGAAATAATATGGTTTGAGTTTCGAAATACATATCCATGACCTATCCACCGAGTAGTGTAAGCCCTAAAGAATTTGATAATCTTTTACATGCTTATGACGACTAATATTTTTTATACTTATTATAATATGGGGATATAAAGTTTCAATCTTTACAACTTCTTTGTAGTCGGAAAATATCAGAACATAGTTAAGCAAATATTGATAAGCAGTGGGAATAAAACACACAAGGTGACAAGTGTCTGAGGTGTGATCTGTAATTTTACGAATTACATGTACTTATCAGCGTCTGTTAAAATAACCTTAATATCCAACATACATCATGATATCCATTTGAAAATGTTCACTATTTAAGAAGAACACTTCCAACCAATCTCTATCAGTTTAACTCTTGCAAACGGCATAGATCATATTGTTTTCAAGAAAATGAATACGTTTATTGCCTTCTTATGTTTCGGCTCCCTCATAGCCTTTTCTATGGCCACAGATTATTGTTCAAAGACATATTTATGTACTAACGGACACAAACACATAGCCTGCGGTGATAAGGTAAGTTTTGAAAAAAATACCCAACTTATTTTTTTGCATTGCAATCTTTCTTGTGATTTTAGAAATTTAATTCGACATGTCCTTCCAACGCCGCCTTTGTCCCTATTGATGACAAACTAAAAGCAGAAATTGTACGAGCTCACAATGAGAAGCGTAATTTTGTTGCTGGAGGTGGTGTTGGGCATTTGCAACCTGCATGTCGTATGGCCACAATGGAATGGGATGATGAATTGGCTGAAATTGCTTCCTACAATGTCTTGCAGTGTTATATGGAACACGATAAATGCCGAAATACTGATAACTATAGATATGCTGGTCAAAATTTAGCCTGGAGATCTTACTGGGATCCTAGAAATGTCACAAGTCTGTTCCGCAACTCCTTTACTATGTGGTATGATGAAGTTCAGCATGTTAAGATGGATTTTATTGATGCTTTTCCACGTGGATACAAGGGACCGTAAGTTGAGAATTGTACATTAATTTTTATATGCTAACAAAATTAAATGCTTAATTTTTCCAGTGAAATTGGCCATTTTACTGTTATGATGGCTGACCGTAATATTCGTGTTGGTTGTGCTGCCTCCAGTTATTTGGATACCAGAATTGAAGGAGGTAGACAAATCTTCTTGATTGCCTGTAATTATGCCACCACCAATATGCTTGAGTTACCCATCTATGCCAAATGCAGTTCTCCAGCAACATCATGTACAAGTGGTAGAAATCCTCAATTCCCTAACTTGTGTTCAGCTTCTGAAAAGTATGATCTTAATAAGTGGTAATTGAATGAAATGTTGTTATTTGTTGTTACATCGCTGATACGACCCGTTGAAAATAAAATTTGATGCATCTCATGGAAATATAAACAGCTTTTGTGATTTTCTTTTAAACGCCTTCAGTCTATCGATAGGTATAACAGGCTAACAATAGTCAAAGGGTAGGTTAAGCTACATTCGCAGGGGTTTTCCAACCAAGACAGTCCTTCAGCTCATTACTGTATATTATTTATGAAATTTTAGAGCTAAAATTTTATGATAACCTCATGAATGATGTATAAAAAGTTTAACGACCAAGGTGCACTTTCATATTTTGAAGAGTAATGCTGTTTTCCTTTCTACCTGAATCAGTATTGAATATTACAGACTTTTTTATATTTTAGTTCATACGGAATCATGTAAAATATACATTTACTATTATAATTAAATCTTTGTTCGGCAGGTAACACAATCAGCCGGTGAATCAAAAAACGATCAAAGTCCGTCCAGCAACTAGCAGGGCCAAAGTTAAACTTTGGATCAAAATATAAGTGTTTTTGTGTTTCTTTATACCTTCATATTTAAAAAAAAATCAAACGCCAATAAATAATCTATAGGAAAACAAGTAAAAAAGTATCAGTCGGCTTTTTTTTTTTTAATTCATTTATTTCTGTTTTAATTCATTACAAAAGTTATTTGTTGCCCCAGCGCCTTGAAGCTTTATAGGGGCTTACTAAAAGTACAAAAATTCATAAAGAACGGATTCTGTATTATCTCATTTAAAATTTTGAATATGGAAACAATTCACATGAAACTGGTATGAAAATTTAAGGAAATAAGAAAAATTTACATTTGCCGACAGAGATATAGCTTAAGCCTATGTAAATTGAAACTTTCATCTATGTACAGATCGAATGTACTTAGAATCTTTTCAAAATTTTGTGGCGCTTTTTAGACATTTGTACTTGCCGGCAAAAATGTGAATTAGGATTAAAGTTCAAAATTGGGTTGCCGCGGTGAAGTATTGGAAGTTGTGGACCGGTATTGCCCATCTTCTAAGTGAAACTAAGTTAGGCCAAATTTTTTACCAAATCGATTGATCAGTTCGAGACTTATCGTGTCAGCCACTACATACACAGACAAAAGTCTTGCCAAGGTTCAAATTTCTGCATTTCATGAACGCCTTTCATAAAGCAAAAAAAAAATACTGTTTTTTCTGAGAGATTAAAAAAAAAAACAATTTTGGCGAGCTGTTGTTTTTATGTTATTATTGACTAACGACCAACACACACCACCAACAAAACCAGAGACAAATTTTGCTGCTTTTTATCAATTAATGTTATTATTTTGTATTATTGTAATTTACCGTTTCTTCTAAAGAATTTTCACTGTAGTTGTTATCGTCTTGTGAACATAGCAAAACAATGCAAACCATATGTACATACATGTTGAGTCTATCAGCACTAGGTTGAGATATTAGATGTTACCTTTATATTAAAGAAATTAAAAATTTGTAGTTGCAAACTATACAGCCAAACACTTTGTTTTTTCGACACCAAACGCACTGTAGTTGTTTGGTTTGTCAGTTAACTAACAACAAAATTGTTGCGACCTACAGTTGTAGTTTAGGTATGTTGTTGTGGCGTGTATGTGTGTGGTGTGGTTTGTTGATATAGTCTCAATGTGATGGTGAGACGATGGTGGCGATTCCCAGCAAAATGTTCGATGCCAAAGATGCTATTCAAGAATGGGTGCAAGTGAAATGGAATGTCATTTTTTCAGCATCTTCACTCATTCTTTTTACAAGAGCGTGACCCCTAAAAGATGCAATTCATTTTCAGATCCTAAGCATGTCATCTTTACTAACTCGATGGAATGGCATCTTCAACAATTCTTTGGCATGGCATCTATACCAATCCTTGGGCATGCCATCTTAACCAATTCCCAAGAATAGCATTTTCACTAATCTTTGGCATGTCATTTTCACCAACCCTTTGGCATGTAATTTTCACGTCTTGTTCGGAAAATGGAAAATGCTGTATTCAAAAATGATTTTCATTTTTTTATTTTATTAATTCAAAGGAATTAATGAAATAACTGTAATTTATTTATCATCATAAAGTTTACATCTATAATTGCAGTTTGTGCTCGTTGTTGTAACAGTAGTTAATATGTTTGTATTCTCATTTTTCTGCTTAATCTGACTCTGGGTCTATCAGTCGTAAGAATGTGGCTATTTCGTTATTTATATGGTTAGTAACCACAAAGCTGCAAACTTAAGTTTCTTAGCAGGATTGGTAGGGCAATTGAAAAGGAGCAGTGTGTCGTAGGGGCCTGTGCTGTATGCTGGGCAGATGTTTTCCACGGTGTCATCAGTACTTGCCCTATAGGAATTTTGACGGCTTCACCATCCCGCGCGTATTGACCCAGAACTACTCTGGTTTGTCCTGACAGACGGTGGATGTTCTCCAAGAACCGCATTCACACGATAACTGTTTACTGCATCTGCGACTGCATTCGTGTGAATGCTACTTAAACCTGGTTGAAAGGCTTGTTGATCTAGAGGTTCTCTCTTGTAACGTTAGACTTCTCTTTCTAGATTATGAGCACGGCCTGCTCTGAGTGAGTCCTCTGCTAATATGGAGATGGAGATGGCCTTCAGCGCAGTTGTTGTGCTGCTTACGGATCCTATGCTATTGATGGGCAACTGGAAAGTTATTTCTGATGCTGGAAGAACTATTGCCACAAGGGTCCTTGCTACGGGCGACAAAAGCGAAATCGGTTTGTAAGATTCACCTTTGCTGGCATCCTTTTCGGGCTTCAGTAGCTGGCCTATTTTCCAGACTTCGGGAACGATGTGTTTGGCAAGCGACAGGTTTTAAATTTAAGTGAGAAAGATTTCGACGTTGACTCCAACTGCAGATTACTATTTCGTGAATTTTATTTTACACCGTTTTGGAAATGTTTGTTGTTTTGTAGGGATCTACAAATCGACTTGTTGAGCAGGGTTCTCTAGAGCAGACAGGGAAACTTTTATAATTGGTCTGTTCCTTTACTTTTAAAAATGGTAATTGTTGCAAAAATGGTAAAAGTGGTGAACTGCTCTCATATAAATTGTATGCTTTTAAAAGTAAGGAAACACCTTGCGGGTAAAAACTGGTAACCTCAAGCACGTAAAGGAACACGACTAATACCAAAGTGTGCAGTCCGACTCTACTTTTAGCTCAATGATTGGGACCTCCTAGCATAATAAATCTTACATTGCTTTAAAGTACATATTTAGATAAATAAAAGAATATATACATGTGTAAAAATAAAAACACAAAATTCATCTCTATTGGATCGATGGAATGGGTTCAAATGCTAAGGAAAAGATCGGATCTATCACGACTTCCTTTGAATTGGTTCAAATGCTGATGAAACGATCGGATCTTTCACGACTTCCTTCGAATGGGTTCAAATGCTGATGAAAAGATCGGATCTTTCACGACTTCATTTGAACCAATGCAAAAGATCCAGTGAAATCATGGCATCTCATGGAACCACTTCCATAAAATTTTGCTGGGTTGTGTTGCGTTTTGTTGATACATTGTCAATACGATGGTGAGACGACGAGACCACTCAAAAGAAAACGAAAACAAAGTTTGGAGCATTTACCAAACAAGCGAGGAAATATGAGAGCAAATAGTGGAATATAGGGAAAAATAGGAAAGTGATTTTGCATCTCATGAAAATCTTACATATTGATTGCTTGAGTGGAGTATTCTTCTATTGGCTCAACTTCATTTATTACCCTCTATTACAGAGAGTAATGTTTTTCAAAACGTACTGACAGTGTTGCAAAATTTTACTGATCGCTACCAATATCATGATTTCATCCCGGCGAAGAGAACTATCAATTGGCTTCTCAGTTTTTGAAATGATGCCTTTTTAGCGAAAAACCGAACTATTTACAGTTTGTCAAGTAATTGTTTTCGAACCAAGAAAACTAACATTTTTCTGTATTAATCTATGAAAAATTACAGATAATTGGGATAAAAATGTCGGGTTTTTTGCAAAAAAATAGTTGGTAGACTTATTAAAGACAAGATAGGATGTATAAATAAAAAATTGACCCACGCAGTCCAAGAAAAAATAACGAAAACCCATAACTACATATAATTCAAATGTCAAATAAATGTTTTCGAAATTTAATGCAGGTTCCAAAATAACCCATATTTTTGGTAAATTCTTGAAAATCATGACATTTTATGAATGTTATTCTTAAAAAGGGTAGAGTACTAACAAGTATCAACAATATTAGGCATATAATATCCCTACTAGGAGGGTTACCATATGGACCAAGGGAGTACCAGGTCATATTACATTTAAACAGGGTCCTATAGGTCTTATACCGGGAATATCTGAAAACTAAGGCGTTTTATGAGTTTTTTTAGTTCACCAGGATGGACTGTCATCAATTACAATAAATATTACCTACAGAATAATTAGATCCGGGGTGTTGCCAGATCTACTAAAAGGTGCCAGGTTATATAAACAGTAAACGAGGCCACATGGATCCATCACCAGGGCTTAAAATTTGTTTATTTAACTCAAATTGAATTAAGAGATAAGGGAAATAAACCAAAATATGACATAAAAGTACAAAAATCGTTTAGAAATGCATATATAAGATATTGTCAGTCTATGCTGATTTTTAATAGACCTCCGATTTCCACTGTTTATAGTCAGTTCAGAGGAATTCTCTAAGTTTTTTTGCTTCCATGCTAACACTGAAGCATTATTTACCCATCAACATAATTTTCCCCTTAAAAATGTACTACAGTAGTACTGCAGAGTACACGAAATTTGTCCACTATGTCGAAGTATGCATTTCTGAAAATTGTCGAAACCTTTACCCCATACATTTCTAAGCAATATTGGTCTCCTACTGTGATATTTCCGATTGTTTAGTGAAATGCCATTATCTCTTAATTAATTTTAAGTAAAAAAACAAACTTCGGTCACTGTTTATATAACCTGGTACCTTTTTAGTCGATCTGGCAACCCTTCTGATCTAATTATTCTGTAGGTAATTTTTATTGTAATTGATGGCAGTCCATCCTGGTGAACTAAAAAACGGCTTAGTTTTCAGATATTCCCGGTATAAGACCTATAGGACCCTGTTTAAATGTAATATGTCCTGGTACTCCCTTGGTCCATATGGTAACCCTCCTAGTAGGGATATTATATGCCTAATATTGTTGATACTTGTTAGTAGTTTACCCTTTTTAAGAATAACATTCATAAAATGTCATGATTTTCAAGAATTTACCAAACATATGGGTTATTTTGGAACCTGCATTAAATTTCGAAAACATTTATTTGACAGATTGAATTATATGTAGTTATGGGTTTTCATTATTTTTTCTTGGACTACGTGGGTCAATTTTTTATTTATAGATCCTGTCTTGTCCTTAATAAGTCTACCAACTATTTTTTGCAAAAAACCCGACATTTTTATCCCAATTATCAGTAATTTTTCATAGATTAATACAGAAAAATGTTAGTTTTCTTGGTTCGAAAACAATTACTTGACAAACTGTAAGTGTCTAGTATTCCCATATGAATGAGAATCACACTCACTTTTCGGCTTTTCCAAAGAAACACTAAAATCAAAATATTCTGCAACATGTCAGCACGTATCAACTAAGAATTCATCGAATTCTGTGAGTTGAAAAGAACATCACCACAGTTGCCTGTGAGGTTGTTGTTGGATTTTTGTTTTTAACAAATTTCCCTTTGCGCGAGCCTCCGCTGTTTTTTGTTTGTTTTGTTCATTGCTGAAGATTCAATCTCATTTGATTACTTGAGTGGAGTATTCCCCCATTGGCTCAACTTCATTTATTACCCTCTATTACAGAGAGTAATGTTTTTCAAAACGAACTGACAGTGTTGCAAAATTTTACTAATCGCTACCAATATCATGATTTCATCCCGGCGAAGGGAACTATCAATTGGCTTCTCAGTTTTTGAAATGATGCCTTTTTAGCGAAAAATCGAACTCTTTAAGTGTCTAGTATTCCCATATAAGTGAGCATCACACTCACTTTTCGGCTCCAAAGAAACACCAAAATCAAAATATTCTGCAACATGTCAGCACGTATCAACTAAGAATTCATCGAATTCTGTGAGTTGAAAAGAACATTACCACAGTTGCCTGTGAGGTTGTTGTTGGAATTTTGTTTTTAACAAATTTCCCTTTGCGCGTGCCTCTGCTGTTTTTTGTTTGTTTTGTTTATTGTTGAAGATTCAATCTCATTTGATTGCATGAGTGGAGTATTCCCCCATTGGCTCAACTTCATTTATTACCCTCTATTACAGAGAGTAATGTTTTTCAAAATGAACTGACAGTGTTGCAAAATTTTACTGATCGCTACCAATATCATGATCTTTAATACTCCACTCAAGCAATCAAATGAGATTGAATCTTCAACAATAAACAAAACAAACAATCTTACATATTTTTTAGAAAATAGTGTCTTTCGGATGGAAATAAGAAACTGCACATGTATATTATGTGAGGTACCTGTACAGTATGAAAAACTACATCACGAACGAAAATATGTACAAATTCTTGAAATATTTTTTTCACCTTTCGTGCTGTTTTTTTCAAGAAGTATGGTATTGCCCCTGAAAAAAACTTTTACCGTCGTAATTGAGGTAGCGAATGCAAGTTGATTCAACAAAAATCAAAGTGATTCGAGAGGTCAGGTCTTCGCAATAGGTCTTAAAGTGAACTTGCCCGAAATTTTGTGTGCGAGGTACCCAAATAGTGGCCAAATCCAGTCCATAAATAAAGATGGGTAAAGTATAGACCAAATTGGTCACTGCCATCAAGAATTATCGTGCGCATAATTTTTCCAAACATTTTTGAACTTTTGTGGGGGAGGTACTTGAAGGAGTGGACCGATATGGCTTATCTTCGAACTTAAACTAAGTTTGGACAAAGTATTACGAAGGCCAAATGTTGGAGCGAATCGGCAGATCTGTTCGAGAGTTATCTTGCGCTCCAACCACTACACACGGTGCCATAGTGTTTTTTTTTTGCCCCTTTCAGACTATTTTCACAGGAAGTATTGACTTTTCCTTGATGAAACTTGTACCGTTGTATAGGAGCAATGAATACAAGTTGTTACAACAAAAATCTAAGCGATTTCACGATGCGCAAAGTATGGACCAAATCGGTCACTCCCTTCAAAAGTTATCGTGTGCACAAATTTTTCAAACATTTTCGAACTTTTGTGCGGGAGGTACCGGAAGGAGAAGACCGATATAACCCATCTTCGAACTTACACTAAGTTTGGACAAAATATTACGAAAGCCAAATTTTTTACCGAATCGGTTGATTCGTTCAAGAGTTTTCGTGCGCTCCAGCAAGACAGACAGGCAGACGGACGGATATTGCTAAGTCGACTTAAAATTTTTGAAACGGATTTCGTCCAAACATACAGTCAGAGTCAAAAGAAAGTTTACACCTCACAAAAAGTTGTTAATAGCATAATTACACCGGTATAATGATATAATAAATATAAAACACAAATACAATTTTTTCAAGTGTTTAGTGTTGAATTAAAATCCAGGAAATATTAAGCCTTGTATAAGCTTAATTATGAAATAAATGAAGATTGATAAAATAACCCAAAATTTTAAGAGTCAAAAGAAAGTTTACGCTCTTGCCAAAAGTAAGACATTTTTTAATTCTTTAGCTTGACATGCCTTTACTTTGGCTTTTTAGCTTATTTTGATTATATTCGAGTGTCTAAATAATAAATCACCAGTATTTTGGTGAAATCCGGTGATAATACCCCATTGGACCCGAATTACAGCTTTTGGGCAATTTTGGCACAAAATGGCGCTTTATTTAACACTCTTTTGGATTTTTTGGTAAGTACTGAATGGTTTTGAGGTCTAGAGACTACAATGAGTTATCCTAGATGCATGGGAGTAAAACATAGCAATATGTTATCCATAAATATGGGCGAAGCCTTCATATCCCTGTCCAAATGTCAGATCCCCCCTTGACATAAGCCCCATTTCAGTTCACTAGGATCGGTAATCTTGTGTCAATATGAGTATATGATATTGTTCTTGTATCCTTGAACCCATACAAACAATTTCTTTGAAGCCCGCTTCTGTCAGGCACCCGATGAACATATATAGGACACTCCATCAAGTTTGATTTTGTATACAACATTTTCACCATTAAACGATTCGTTCACATTTTTCGACAGTTATGGCATATTTTGCGACCAAATATGTGAAAATGATTATGACAATATAAAAATACATTTTCCCAAACTATATTTGGTGAAAAAATGCCAAACTTGTGGAAAAATATGAACGAAGCTTTTAAAGGTGAAAATGTTGTATACAAAATCAAACTTGATGGAGTGTCCAATATATGTTCATCGGGTGCCTGACAGAAGCAGGCTTCGAAGAAATAGTTTGTACGGGTTCAAGGATACAAGAACAATATCATATACTCATATTGACACGAGATTACAGATCCTAGTGAACTGAAATGAAGCTTATATCACAGGGGGATCTGACATTTGGGCAGGGATATGAAGGCTTCACCCATATTTATGGGTAACATATTGCTATGGTTTACTCCCATGCATCTAGGATAACTCATTGTAGTCTCTAGACCTCAAAACCATTCAGTACTTACCAAAAATCCAAAAGAGTGTTAAATAAAGCGCCATTTTGTGCCAAAATTGCCCAAAAGCTGTAATTCGGGTCCAATGGGGTATTATCACCGGATTTCACCAAAATACTGGTGGATTTATTATTTAGACACTCGAATAGAATCAAAATAAGCTAAAAAGCCAAAAAAAGGCATGTCAAGCTTAAGAATTAAAAAATGTCTTACTTTTGGCAAGAGTGTAAACTTTCTTTTGACTCTTAAAATGTTGGGTTATTTTATCAATCTTCATTTATTTCATAATTAAGCTTATACAAGGCTTAATATTTTCTGGATTTTAATTCAACACTAAACACTTGAAAAAATTGTATTTGTGTTTTATATTTATTATATCATTATACCGGTGTAATTATGCTATTAACAACTTTTTGTGAGGTGTAAACTTTCTTTTGACTCTGACTGTACTTGGGGCCTACAACCATTATTTTGATGAGGCACATTTTGCCCTATGAAAGTGTATATGGTAATATTCAAAAATGTTTTACAATCGTTGAAGTTGAGGTTCACCATTTAATAAGTCGCGAACTGTGAATATATTTTATAAAATATGAATATATTTACATGAACTGAAGTGTTTTAGCCACGATCTTATAATATGGACCGTAACAAAAAATTTTCGTGGAAGCTGCGTTGGTGGTAATATAAAAAAATGGGTAAACATGTGTTGAAGTTAGCAAGCTTTTTTGTGTTTTTTCTTGATTTCTGGTCAAACGAGGGAAAATTCAGACCTGAGCTCAAAGAAAGGATTGAAGAATACCCCTTGGGCAACATGATGCTAATGTGTGACTTCTCGATATATACAGTGCATCCCTCTTAAATCGATGCTGACATTTTGAAGTTTTGAAATCGGGGTTTTTTGAATTTTTCTTATAATTGGAGGGCGCAACCAGATAATGACCTAATCTATTTATTGGATTGTAGAACTCGTGATTCCACGTCGTTTGATGTATATCTCATGAGTGTGCTCCCCACAGCTCCCTAGTAATAGGAGTCCAAAGTCGAATTTTTGGTGCGTAATTTTTCTTTAAACCCCTATTTTTTGGCTTCAAAATTTACAACTATGACTCATGTACCCTTGAACCCCGCGTGATTTTAGTTTTTTCCGCGCCGGATTCACTGAGCCCTACCGCGATCGAATCCATCCACTAAAACCGCTGATATAGATACCCTGAAAATATGAAAATAAGCAAAATTTTATTTTGACTAATCCGCATACTTAACCGCGATTGCCCTTAAATTTTTTTACATAAATGGAATCCTTTATACACGATTATAATATTTGTCAAAAAGGTGTGTCATGAATTTCAGAGATTCGGGAGTAGTATTCGTATTTAACCAAAAATAGAATCAGGTAGCACATCCGCGGTTCTTGACGAATCTGTATAAAATTTTTCTTATTGACGTATTTTTAACAGGGGGTCACTGAAATCGGATGCGCCTTATAATCATATGAACATCGCGTTATTTTTACCCACATGAAGCATTTTGGTGTAGTAAGATGCAACTGATGGCACACTTTTGCGGTTAAATGAAACATGGAAAAATGCAAACATATTGACAGAGATGCACTCGCTCTATGCGGAAAGCACATGCGCCTCAACTGATTTTAACTATTTCGCGCGTTATACGGTTTTTAACTTTTATGTGTTTTCTTTGATTGTAATATCAATATCACTCTTTATTTCCTAATTCTATTGCTTATCACACTATGCAAATATACTTTCACGATGATAAACTATTTTCCTTGAAGAGGTTTTAGCAAAATAATTCAGGTTTTGTTAGGAAATTTAGCGAAATAGTAGAATAACTCCAAAAAATTTTCTCAAATTTTTCGTATTAAACCAAAAAATATATTCTTGAAATAATGTTCCAACAATAAACTTTTGTCTTTTGTTGTAGCTGCAATATGCAATTTAAAATCCTAATCAATAAAATTTTGGTCTCACATTTTTCTGGACATTGTCAAGATTCTGTACGTATTTTTAGTTTATTTTTTTGAGATTTTTATGGACTCTGAGTAAGAATAAATAAAATTTACTCCAAGATTCCTTCATTATTTTTTGATTTTCCGCGAAAATGAAAATAAATTTAGCTAATATTTAGGCGTCTACGGATAGATATTAAATGTTGTTACCGATTTATATATACATTATGGTATTGCAACACAAAGGGAATTTTTAAATATTTTTTCTTTATAAGGGAATAAAACCCCCCATAACTTTTGGGCGCAGCATCCAATTTTGTGAACGCGAACATATTTGAAACCACGATTTTTTTCTTAACCCATGTAACAAAAATCGTGAATGTGCTTGTCAAAAATTTTTTAATTTTTTTCTCGATGGAATTGTAAAGGAAATTTGAATTTTACCATATACCCTCGTTAGCATAACATTTTTAAAATGTTACTCAGTATTCGCGGAATTTACAAAAAAATTTAAATGTCAATATATAGGTAGGTCTATATACCCTTCAAAAATTACAAAAAAAAAATAGTTTTAAATAAAAACTTCTCGGCGAGTCAAATGAGACCAAAATTATATTGATCGGGGTAATAGTTTGGATGTTATAGGCAAAATAAACACATATTTGGGTAACAAAAAAATAAATTTTGGTTTGAAAAAATAGTTTTCACATGCATTCTAGAGTTGAAAATATTGAAAAAATCTATAGGAGTACTTCTTCTATTTTTCTTGAAACTCCCAAGAAATTTTGCTTTATCTACATTCACATAGAAGGTTTCCCATTGAAGAAAGTTATCGGGTTGTTGAGATAAATAATTAGGCTTCTTAAACGAAAATAGAGCTCAAATAAACCGTTTCAATTTATATTAATTTTTAAAATATGACTAAATCGCGTAATTATCAAAATCATTTTATCCTCATGTGATTTTCATGTACAACAAGTTGTATATATTTTTCGAAATATAATTTGGACGCTAAGATGTAGCATCGGCTGCATCTATTTTTTTGGGATAAAATGAATGTAGCTCCCTTAGCAGTGAAGTTTTTAAATCTCTGTTTCCGCAAAAACGAAGATGCTGTACTACTTTTTTCCTCGCAGTGGAAACGGCCGGTAAAATACGAGATAAAATGCGCGATATTTTCAAAAACGTTTTAGTAGATGGATTTTTACGAGTAATGATTTATAGTAAAAATCTAAAATTTGCAATCTAGTAGGAGAAATTGGAATGACATTTGTAAAAATTAGGCCCGAAAGATATGATTTTTAGAAAATTATTCGCACAAAATTCTCGTGTTTGGATACAGATTTCTGTGAAGCTGTGTAGGCTACATTCACGACACATCTATCAAATAACCCAGAATCGCGAGTTCTACAATCTTATATACGATTTTTTGAAAAACCTGTTTGCGGAAAGAAATTAGAAGAAAGTTTCAAAAAACACATCTGGCTTCAAAATGTCAGCATCATTTAATGGTAGACGCAGATCAAATTTTAAAAAAATTATACATTGGTGAGATGATCTTATTTAGTTGGCTTCTGCTTTTAATTTGACAGCAAAATCGTGAACAGGGTGGTTTAATCACAAATCGAGGTAAAACAAAAAAGACATGTTGGCTTCAACCCATTTTTACCCATTTTTTAACACAAATATAGCCACGGCTTCCACGCAAATTAACTTTTAAGGCCAATATTTTTTGCCAAGTCTAAAAACATTTCGTTTTATCCAAAAGCATTTAATTTTTTAATATACAACCACTATTCGCGAGTTATAAAAGGGTAAACCTTGGCTTCAACTATGTTAAGTTGTCAAAAATAACGGTTTTAGACCCCAAGTATGTTTGGAGAAAATTAGTTTCAGACAATTTGGAGTCGATTTAGCCATGTCCGTCCATCCATCTGGCTGGTGCGCACGATAACTCTCGAACGAATCAACCGATTAGAACCAAATTCTCGATATCCTAATATTATGTCCAAACTTAGTAAAATGGAGTGAATGATAACTCTCGAAGAGAGCAATCAATTTGGTCCAAACTTTGCATAACGTATAATTTCTTCCAGATATAGATCGGGTTCGAATATGGACTGTATTCAGGTACCTCCCACACAAAATTCGGAAAAAGTGAAGTTTTAGAGCTCCTCTCGGATCGTTCTTAAATTTGTTTCAGTCCTTGCGGTTCCATTTACGACGGTACAATTTTTTTTGCGCATGTCCATAATTCTTGAGATATAAAAGTAATATTCAATACTGATTCAGGTAGAAAGGAAAACAGCGTTACTCTTCAAAATATGTAAGTGCACCTTGGTCGTTAAACTTTTTATACATCATTCGTTCGGTTATCATAAAATTTTAGCTCTAAAATTTCAGAAATAATATGCAGTAATGAGCTGAAGGTCCTTAACCTTAAGGAACCTGCGAATGTACCTTAACCTACTCTTTTACTATTGTTATCTTGTTATACCTATCGATAGTATAAAGATGTTTAAAAAATCACAAAAAGCTCTTTATATTTCCATTAGATGTATCAAATTTTATTTTCAATGGGTCAGATCAGTGATATAACAACAAATAAAAACATTTCATCCAATTACCACTTATTAAGATCATACTTTTCCGAAGCTGAACACAAATTAGGGAATTGAGGATTTCTACCACTTGTACATGATGTTGCTGGAGAACTGCATTTGGCATAGATGGGTAACTCAAGCATATTGGTGGTGGCATAATTACAGGCAATCAAGAAGATTTGTCTACCTCCTTCAATTCTAGTATCCAAATAACTGGAGGCAGCACAACCAACACGAATATTACGGTCAGCCATCATAACAGTAAAGTGGCCAATTTCACTGGAAAAATAAAGCATTTCATTTTGTTAGCATATACAAATTAATGTACATTTCTCAACTTACGGTCCCTTGTATCCTCTTGGAAAAGCATCAATAAAATCCATCTTAACATGCTGAACTTCATCATACCACATAGCAAAGGAGTTGCGGAACAGACTTGTGACATTTCTAGGATCCCAGTAAGATCTCCAGGCTAAATTTTGACCAGCATATCTATAGGTATCAGTATTGCGGCATTTATCATGTTCCATATAACACTGCAAGACATTGTAGGAAGCAATTTCAGCCAATTCATCATCCCATTCCATTGTCGCCATACGGCATGCAGGTTGCAAATGTCCAACACCACCTCCAGCAACAAAATTACGCTTCTCATTGTGAGCTCGTACAATTTCTGCTTTTAGTTTGTCATCAATAGGGACAAAGGCGGCGTTGGAAGGACATGTCGAACTAAATTTCTAAAATGACGGGAAAGATAGCAGTGCAATAAAATAATTTGGATTTTTTTTTCAAAATTTACCTTTTCACCACAGGCAATGTGTTTTTGTCCGTTAGCACATAAATAGGTTTTTGAACAATAATCTGTGGCCACAGAGAAGGCTATGAGGGAGCCGAAACATAAGATGGCAAGAAACGTATTCATTTTCTTGAAACTAATATGATCTATGCTGTTGTGGCTGTTTGACTGATAGAGATTTGTTAGAAGTGTTCTTCTTAAATAGTGAACATTTGACAGATGATATCAAATTGTATGTTGGGTATTAAGGTCTTTAACAAACGCTGATAAGAATATGTAAATCGTAAAGTTATACTTCGCACCTAGAGCACTTGTTACCTTGTATTTTATAGCCACCGCTTATCAATATTTGCATATTTATGTTAAATATTATGTTGTTGTATATTATTAATTTTCCAACTGACATAAAATTGTCAAGGCTGCACTTTTTGTAAATTTGGTTTTCAAAATGTCTACTCATAGAATTTGGAACTTCGAAATTCGCTACCATAAAATAGTTCTTTTCATCCTAAACGTGTAATAAAAATTACCTTTTATTTTAGAGAATTCTCAATAGGTATCATTACAAGGTAGGGCATAGCAAACAGCAGATTACAATTTGTTTCTATTGGTTTGCTTATTCTTTCAAATCAGTACCCAGTTGTTCGGGTAACTAGGGAATAACTAGCAATTTTGCTGGCTACTGGTAAACACCCCAAGTTACCTCCCAATCTACTCGCAATGTTATAGACTGGTGAATTTAACATAGGGATGTCCTCACTACAATACCAGTAATCACCCATTTCGATAGTCGTGTGAAGGCAATTGTCTCTTCATTTCATTACCAGTAACCAGTCAATTCGATAGTCTTCGAAAAGCCACTTGTCCCTTCATTTTATTACCAGTCACCAGTCAATTCGGTAGTCAGAAATTATAGCCAAAATTACTAGTAAGTTGAAGTCAGATAAATGGGTAAATGCATATATGTATGTAACCACACTTTAGTTTATTGCATGTGTGCAAAAATTTTACAAATATAATCTTGTATACTTATGGATATGACAGCGACTTACGTTTATTTGGTCCCTGGAATGTTTTTCTCGTGTGTCCTTCAGATCATTCAAAAGTTCCTGAAATAAAATGTGTACAAGTTTAATGAAATTATTAAGCTATTCCGTCAAGATAGATATCAATACTTACCACAGATATATTATAAATATTCTTCTTAAATTGTTCATCCTTATTATGATTTAGCTCGTAACACGTTCTTTTTGGCATCTTAAATCTTTGCGCAACAAACGCATCAAAATACGTTTTTTAGTTATGAATAAACAATATGACAGAACATTTTGATATTTTGTTAAAAAAAGAAATAATGTTGAAAATAGATTACAAGAGAGAAACATTGTCGATTACACTAACCATCGGTAGTCTATAAAATAGTCAATATTGTATTACATGCCGCATTACCTGTTACTAGTGAATTGACATGATAGGCAGGAAAGCCCACTTCCAGTGGTAAAAGTAGGTTATAGGCTATTTTGTGTGTCATTTTTGGGTATAAAGTAACTAGGATCAATGAGTAACTAGTTACATAGCTATGCCAAAGTAGACAATTGCTATTTTTTGAACAACTGGGTGGGTATACACAAATTGTATATGTATGTGTATTGGTTTGAAATATCCCAGTTGTTCAAGAAATGGCAATTGTCTACCTTGACATAGTTATGTAACTAGTTACTCATTGATCCTAGTTACTTTACACCCAAAAAATGGCACACAAAATATCCTATAGCTCGCTTTTGTCATTGGAAATGTTTTCTAATTTTGTTTAGACTGCCTATCATGTCAATTCCCTAGTTACAGGTAATGCGGTGTGTAATATATCGACTATTTTAAAGACTACTGATGGATAGTGTAATATACAATGTTTCTCTCTTGTAACCTCTTTTTGAAAACAAAATAGAAAAAAATTTTTGTCATTTTGTTTGGACTTTTTATTCTAAATTAAAAAACGTATTTTGATGGGTTTGTTGTACAAAAATTGAAGATGCAAAAAAAGAACGTGTTACGAGCTAAAATATGGAAAGGATCAATAACACTGTGAACACAAATTTTGGGGAAGCGATAACTCCTTATGGAGATGAAAGCCGTTGGTGAGTATATTAAGAATCCCAAAGGACAGATCCGCCGTGAGTCTAACTTCCGCGTTATGGCGTGATGAAGTTTTTGCTAGAGACCCTATACATATATCTTTGTTCACTGTTGTTTTAGCTTATTTTTGAGATGACATGTCTTCAGTCAAATCGAATGAGGATTATTTTCGTAGAGCACTTCGACCTTTTAACTCGCTTCCTTCAGTGTCCTCTTCGTCCTTTATTTTAAGAGCCGCTGAAAAATTACCACAAGATGACGTTTTTTAACTTCGAAATGTTCTGCAAAAATGTCGCTCAGAAAATTTTATGTATGGTTCCCATTGACAACTTATCGATTTTGTCGCGTATTTGCATAGCTACAACATTTTCTTTAGACCCATTTTGATAGAACTTGCGGTTTCTAAGCAAAATCGTGAAAACCTAAAAAACCCCTAAAAATGTCAACTTGAATCGCGATTTATTTAAAAAGCGCTCCTGCGATTTTTTTTTTGTTTTCAATTTTTCTCATCTATGAACCTTGTAGTTTCAGAATCCTCAAAAACTTCCCAAGTGCAAGCACCTTCCATTTAAATTTGCTTCAAAAGCACCGTGTAAACTCTTACTAATTTTATTTTAGGGACTTTTGAATGATCTGAAGGACTTACTTACTTACTTACTTAGCTGGCCCATTACAGAACATTTGTTCCACAGACCGAACTAAGAAAAAATCTCCAATTCTCTATGTTTAGTGCTTCGATTTTTGGAATACCGCGCTATGTCAACTCGTCATCTACTTGTTTGCTCATACATTCTTTGGCCTGCCAATTCTGCGTGCACCGCCATGTGGATCGAATTTATACGCCTTTTTAGCGGGTTCATCATCGCTCATTCTTATTATATGGCCTAGCCAACGCAATCGCTGCATCTCGATACCTTTAACTATATTGATGTCGATGTATAGCAGATACAGCTCGTGGTTCATACGACGTCGATATTCCGTAGATCCTTCGAAGAATTTTTCTCTCAAACACGCCAAGCACTGTCTTATCTGCTTGCGCAAGTACCCAGGCTTCGGAACCATACATCAGCACGGGTAGTATTAGTGTTTTGTAAAGCGTTATTTTTGTTTGACGAGTTGTGGCTTTGTTTTTAAAGTGCTTACTTAAGCCAAAGCAGCATCTGTTGGCCAATACAATTCTTCTTTTTATTTCACACTGATGTCGTTTGTTGTCAGTTAAACTTTTAACTGACACGAGGTCCTCAGTTAAAATAGGAAAGAACCTCTCCGAAGAGTTTGGTACCAAAAGAGGTTTCAGACAAGGAGACAGCCTTTCGTGTGACCTCTTCAACATCCTGCTAGAAAAGGTTATACGAGAGGCAAACGTCAAAAGAAGTGGCACAATCTACACCAATAGTCACATGTTACTTGCTTATGCTGATGATATAGACATCATGGGTCGATCAGTAAAAGAAGTAACTGATACCTTTATAAAGGTCGAAGGAGAATCTGCTAAAGTGGGTCTGGCGGTAAACGGTGAGAAGACCAAGTTGATGGTGTCGACGCGCAATGCGTCCATTGAGCTCGGACCGACTGTGGAAGTTGGTTCCTATAATATTGAGGTAGTAAAAGACTTCGTCTACCTCGGCACCTCCGTCAACACAACAAACGACATCAGTTGTGAAATAAAAAGAAGAATTGTATTGGCCAACAGATGCTACTTTGGATTAAGTAAGCAGTTTAAAAACAAAGCCACATCTCGTCAAACAAAAATAACGCTCTACAAAACACTGATACTACCCGTGCTGTTGTATGGCTCCGAAGCCTGGGTACTTGCGCAAGCAGACATGGCAGTGCTTGGTGTGTTTGAGAGAAAAATTCTTCGAAAGATCTACGGACCAATCTGCGTTGACGGTGAATATCGACGTCGCATGAACCACGAGCTGTATCTGCTATACAACGACATCAATATTGTTAAACGTATCGAGATGCAGCGATTGCGTTGGCTAGGCCATATCATAAGAATGAGCGATGATGAACCCGCTAAAAAGGCGTATGAATACATGCCACATGGCGGTGCACGCAGAATTGGCAGGCCAAGGAATAGATGGCGCAAACAAGTGGATGATGAGATGACAAGGCGCGGTATTCCAGAGTGCAAAGCAACAAATAGAGAGGAATGGAGATCTCTTCTTAGTTCGGCCTATAGAACAAATGTTCTGTAATGGGCCAGCTAAGTAAGTAAGTAAGATGTCGTTTGTTGTGTTTAAGACTTTTATTACCTCAAAATTATAGCAATTAACTTCAACAGTTGGTCCGATCTCAATGGACGCACAATTGCGCGTCGACATCATCAGCTTGGTCTTCTCGTCGTTTACCGCCAGACCCACTTTAGCAGATTCTCCTTCGAACTTCATAAAGCTATCGGTTACTTCTTTTACTGATCTCCCATTATGTCTATATCATTAGCATAAGCAAGTAATATGTGGCTATTGGTGTAGATTGTGCCACTTCTTTTGACGATTGCCTCTCGTATAACCTTTTCTAGCAGGATATTGAAAAGACCACACGAAAGGCTGTCTCCTTGCCTGAAACCTCGTTTGGCACAAAACTCTTCGGAGAGGTTCTTTCCTATTTTAACTGAAGATCTTGTGGCAGTTAGAGTCATTTTACAAAGCCGAATGAGTTTTGCGGGGATACCAAATTCAGACATTGCTTGGAATACCTTTGAAGCGGGCTGTCGAAGGCTGTATTATAATCGACAAAAAGGTGGTAGGTGTCGATCTGCATCTCTTGGGTCTTCTCCAGGATTTGTCGCAGGGTAAATATCTGGTCATTGGTGGACTTGCCAGGTCTAAAGCCGCATTGGTATGGTCCAATTATTTCATTGACCATGGGCTTTAGTCCTTCGCACAATATCCCTGACACTATCTTGTAGGCGATAGGGAGAAGACTTATGCCCCTATAGTTGGAGCATAAAGTCTTATCTCATTTCTTATGGACGGGACCAGGATGCTCATGTTCCAATCGTCGGGTACGCGTTCTTCCTGCCAGATGGAGCTAACTAGGTGATGTATACACCTTATCAGCGTGTCGCCTCCGGTTTTAAACACCTCGGCTCGTAGGCCATCAGTTCCTCCTGCCTTATTATTCTTCAGCCGGTATATTACTGTCTTTACCTCATCTTGGCCGGGTGGTATACATTCAATACCATCTTCTAGGATTGGATCTGTGGTATCTTCGTCGACTTCGCTACTATTGGATACCAACAGTTTGGAAAAATCTATTTCCATATCCTTAACAAACTATCTGTATCAGCTACCAGATTACCTTGCTGGTCTCTACAGGAGGATGTGCCAGTTCCAAAGCCATCAGTTTTATGTTTCACTCTTTGGTAGAATTTCCGGACTTCATTCTGTCTCCTGTACATCTCGATTTGTTCACACTCCCGCTTTTCCATCTCTCTCTTTTTCCTGCGGAAAAGACGTTTCTCCCCTTTTCTTTTCTCCCGATACCTCTTTCGTGCGCTTCGCGTGATTTCTTGTTCTTTGATCTGGGGACAGAGAGGTGCCCTCATGTATATCGAGATGCTTAAATCTGGTACTGCTAACTACCATGTTGCAGCTGCAAAGTTTATCAGCCTCATACCATTGTCAGATGTTTCACTGTGCAGACTGAATTTCCCGACTGTTGGGCCAAAGATATTCTCCTTTCCAATTTTGGCATTAAAATCGGCTAGTATATCTTTAATGTCGTGGGCAGGGCAACGGTCATAAATTTCTTCTAAGCGCTCGTAAAATATATCCTCGGTCTGTTCTGTCTTCAGTGGGAGCATGGGCGCAAATAAAGTTGATGTTGAAGAATTTTGCTTTTAATCGAATTGCAGCGAGTCTTTCATTCACTGGGGTGAAGCTGGAGACCAGATGTTTTAGCCTCCGAACAACTACAAATCCGCAACAAAACTCATGTTTTGTGTCATGGAAGCTATAATACAGTGCGTCACATTTAGATGTTGTTGTGACGCCTTTCCCGTTCCATCGTATTTCCTGTATGGCAGTAAGGTCGGCCTTGTACATCAAGTACATCTGCCAATGCGTAAACTGCACCTTCTCTATAAACAGTGCGAACATTCCAGGTGCAGATTCGCAGATCATGGTCCTTAAAACGTTTGCGGGGGTCGTCAACTTTAGAGGGGTTTGTTTTTCTTTTCTTTCGTTGTTTCATAGTAGGCTGTTTTTTTCTAGGGGAGGGTTACTAACCCCACGCCCAAACCCAAGTTTTTAACGTTCTTATGGGTGAACACGTAGCACATGTTAGCTCACTACCTTTAAAGGCAGTTCCCCAGGTGACACCACGGGGAGGTCAGTGTCCACTTGAGATGAAAGAGGGATCAAGATAAATCCTGGGCTTTGCCATGTTAAAGCCGGTCAGGACCGTTCCTTGGTATCTTCCATCCCCTACGTCATGGTAGTTACTACGCTTAAACTCAATAACGGCTCTACTGATTTTTAAAATTCGCACCAGTTCGGAATGGTCTCATGGCAGAAAAGGGTAAAACCTAAAAAATCGCATTTCTCTGTGGGCATGTTTTATACCCATATCGAATACCAAATGTCGAATTCCAGCCATTTCGGTTGGGTAATGTAGCAAAAACAATAAAAAACAAACTTATAATACCCTTTCCACATTGTGGTGTGGGGTATAAATACCGAAGACCGGGAGGTACCGTTCTATGGTTACTTTATTAATAGGCGGATCTATACTGACAAATTTCTTGCAAAAAGTTGTGAAGCTTCAAAGTAGGATAAATCTCGTTCTAACGAAGCTACATATATAAAAACATGGACCTGTAATGAAAAATTTCTGAGGGAAAGTTTTATAGAATCAAAAAAGACTAAATACTAAATTCCAGACGAACATGGTTATATCGACTTCAAATCTTATGATGATCAAGAATATATACATATACCTTATAAGGTCTCCGATGAATACTTCGATCTGTTACAAACGGAATGACAAAATTAATTATACCTTCCATATTATGATGGAGTGTAAAAATACTTAGTCCCACGATAAATATGCGGGTTTCACAAAAATACGATGCCGATGGTTTTTTTCAAACAACCTACGAATTGACTTTTATTCCCCACAATTTTTTCCAATTTCGTCCGAACAGAGGATGAGCACATTACAAAAATTTCTCCTGAACGTTTTATAAAACAACAAAGATTAATTAATTAATTTCGTCTGACAATTGTCATGACAAATAAATAAATCGTAAGGCAAATCATCAACTTCAATGTACCTTCAGTGAGTGCTAGACGTTGTTCGCTGGGTCCACTAGTTAATGATATATGATATTTTTATGGAAAAAATATATAATTCGGAAAAAACTTTTTCCCATAAAGATTTCTTCTTATCCTCCACGTCCAAGAGGCAGAACAACATTTGTTAATATGTGTGGTATTTTGTTAAATTTGTAAAAAAAACCCTAATAAACATGTGCTTTTTTGATTTCAAAACAAAAATATTGAAATTCTACTTTCTGCAAGAAATTATGCATTTAGTGGAATGATACGGAAACATTCAAATTGAAACTGTAACGAATTTTCATTCATGTTTTTCAAAATATTCATTCAAATGTGAAAAATATTATTTTTTTTTAAATTCAAATTATTTATAGACATTTTCTTGTTTTATTTACAAATACCGGTGACACGTTACAAACAAAAACAAATTTCTATGTGGTTGTTGTTGAGTTGTATTTGTTGTAGTATTTGCTTTACTTTTTTTGTTCTACCATGATTTGGTTACTTGTTTGTATTGAAAGGGAAATTTTCCTTTATTGTCATGAGGCAGTTTCAGTGGAATATTTTCGGATAGATTTTTTTGGTTACAAAATATTTACTCAGTTAATATTCGAATGAAAAACACAATATATTTTTTTAATATAAAAGACATCTGTTACTGTTTATTTGCATAATTTATTTATTTATTTGAACAAGGTACATTACTACATCAATTACTTGCCTCAGCTCCATAATAGGTATTATAAAGTTGTGTAAATATAGACTAACATTTACTCGAAAACATAATCGCTACCAGCCTGGGAGTTTTGGACACAAATTTGATTTGTTCATAAAATTGTTGACTTAAAAGTAAATTTTTACTAAATGTTACTATTGACGTATCAATATTATTTGTCATATATTTTTTTGTTTATTCAAAATAGTCTGGCTTAATCCTATTGTCGTTGTTTCAACATTTTAAAACAACGAATATGTTAGTGGAGAAAATTTGACATTGTTTGTCATGGGGTAAGACAGGAAAGATTATAGTTTCGATTGTCTCCACACAATCTCATCAGTTCCCTTGTTATACCCTCCACAATATTATGGAGTGTATAACTAAATTTGTCATTCCGATTGCAACACATCGAAATATTCATCGGAGACCATATAAAGTATATATATTCTTGATCAGGGTAAAATTTTAAATCGATATAACCGTCTGCCCGTCCGTCTGTTGAAATCAAGATACAGGTCGCAATTTTTAAGGTAGAGCTTTGTAATTTGGTTTAGAAGTTTCTATTACCCCTAGGATGTTTGGTATTGTAAATGGGCAATATTAGCCCACGTTTTGATAAAGTCCCATATAGCGGTACCTCCCGATTTCCGGTATTTTGAAGGTTTTAGCCTCATTATCACACCGACATGGCTGAAATTTGGTCCTTAGTCTTCGTTGGGAGTATTAAACTTTACACCTGGAATATGTAGGTATAGGTCCACGCCAATTTCACCAATTGAATGTTGGTACTTAGTCTTCGTTGGAGGCATAAAACTTTTTCCGTGAAATTTGCCGGTGCAGGTCCACGCCTTCGTATAGCCCCCACAGAACGGTACCTCCAGATTTGCGGTATTTTGAAGGTTGTGGCCTAAATACTCCAACGAAATGGCTGAAATTTGGTATTTAGTCTTCATTTGGGTATAAAACTTTCCATATGAAATTTGTCCGTATAGTTCCATGCCTTCATATAGCCTCCATAGAACGGTTCCTCCCGATTTTCGGTATTCTGAAGGTTTCTGCCTCAATATTCCCCCGAAATGGCTAAAATTTTGTATTAGTCTTCATTTTGGGGTATAAAACATTCCATATGAAATTTGTCGTTATACATCCTCGCCTTAATAAAGCTCCCATAGAACGGACCGATCGTCACGAAATTGTGTATGGAGGTCGGTTTCACATCAGAATAGATCGCTATTTTAATTGCTGATGATGGTGAACTATTTAGCGGGTGAAATGGACCAAAAACATAATTTTTATCCGATTTTGTAGCTGCTCTGTAGGTCGCAATAATAGTCCGATCGCAAAATTTCGCGAAATTTTAAATAAGGTAAGAGTATATGACAACGAAGAAGCTTGCAATTTGAGATGGCGATCAGATAATATTTAGAGGGTTAAATGGAACACAACTCTTGTGTGAAAATTTTTAATATACAGCTTATAGCTTTTTTTCCTGAAAGAGACATTCGGGGCAAGTAAGCTGTACTTGGAAGAGGAACACTTGACCTTTCTATTGATTTCAATTGTGTTGCTGTACATGATAAGATAACAGAGTTACAGCCAAATATACCCAGTTATTTGTTTGTAGTGTTATCATAAACACGCTAGAGTTCGCAATTATAGCTCAATAATCACGAAATTTTGCACGAGGTAAAAGTTTGGGTAGAAGAAGATGCTTACAATTTTGAATGATGATCTGATATTATTAAGCAGGTGAAATGGACCATTACTTTTGTATGAAAAATACAAAAAAAAAATTTTTGTTCTATATTTTATTTCCTGGAGGGCATATGCCGGCCAAGTAGACTACACATGGAATTAGAACTACTGATCTTCCCCCTGATGCAAACTGCAGTAACGTGTCTGCTTTCAACGGTAGCAAAATATCCTTCAGTAAGATGTGCGAAATTTCAGCCATTTCAGCCATATAAAACTTCTCTACAAGTGGTGTGGTAGGGCACGCCGTTCGGACTCGGAGATAAGCTGTGGGGCCCATATCATTGAGCGAATATGAATCGGGGTACACTTACTCATTGATATGAGAGAAGTCTCCCTTGTCCCTTCTAAGATGTTTGTGTTTGTGTATTTAAGCTTGGTGTGATACTGTACCATAACCCACAAGTGGTGTGGTAGGGCACGCCGTTCGGACTCGGAGATAAGCTGTGGGTCCCATATCATTGAGCGAATATGAATCGGGGTACACTCACTCATTGATATGAGAGAAGTCTCCCTTGTCCCTTCTAAGATGTTTGTGTATTTAAGCCGGTACCATAACCCACAAAGTTATTTCTTACAATAAGTTTATTTGTTACATAAAGAAATTTTGATTTGTGAAAAGCTAATTCCCAGTGGTAAAGGTGTAGGGTATCACATGGTCGGCCCGTCCGACTATAGCCTTGGCTTACTTGTTTTTTATTAATTTTCGTCGGAATTGAGTTAAAGGGTCGCAGATTGCATATTAAAAAGGAAAGTCGAAGAGATTTCCACTCATCGGCATAGAAGCCATATAGATTCATAGGAGAAGGTCCTCATCGCTGCAAAAAACACATTGCATTTGAAAAATCATAGTTCGATGGCAATCATGATCAATTAATTACAATAGTCGCAGTTGCAACATTGCAATAACTTTGGTATAAGCATACTCGCAGAAAAATTTATGTTAGAAATATGTTTGGATCCAAACAAAAATATGTTTAGAACCGGTTGCAAACAAATATATGTTTGGATCCAAACATAATATGTTTGCAACATTTTGTAACATTTCTCAATTTGATATGTTTGGGTAAAACATATTTTTTATGTTAGAACATTTTTTTCATGGGTGGAGAGAGGATGTTTGTCAACGAGAGTAATAAGAGTGCTCTCGCGGCTGTGGAATGCTGCTTTATAATGAAGAGTTGTGTGTATTGTATAATAGAAGACGTAGACGCGAAGAAGGGGGTTTTGGTGGCATGTATGCGTCAAACTCGTGTGTTTCTTGCTTTGCTGTTGTTAACCAACTTACGAGTAGCATGCGAAGAAGAAAAGAAGAAATGCTATGAATTATTTTTTTTCTTTCTTCAGTGTTTTAGATGCCTTTGTAGAGTCAAGACGGTAAAGTGAGTGAATAAATCAGTGTTTTGTGTTTTGTTAAAGAAATTGTGCTTTTTAGTAAATTAAATGCCCAATACATTTTATAATTGAATTGGAAATTTAAATGGAATTATTTTATTGGACAAGGGAGAAATCGCATTTAATATTGGTAATTACATACATACTTATGTATATTTGAAATATGGCATATCCATATTTATTTATTACATTACATAATCATTTAATTCTAGATGCCGATTCCCCGCTGATGATTTCAACTATGAGGACAAATTGTTTTATTTCACAACTAAGGAGAAGCGTTCAACTACGTTTCTATATATTTTTCCTTTTTAAAAGTGTGACTATTTACAAATTATTTCATTCAGTTTTTCTTTTATTATGTATGTAATTTGTTGCAAATGACACCATATTCTCTTGTCCGGTAGGTACAAAAAATATAAACATAAAATTCACGAGTTTATAAAGAAAAAGCAAAAATTGCAATAGTATCAAAAGTTCCTAATATGCTCCGAAATGGCGCGATTTGAGAACAATTTGGTCCAGAACGCTTTGATAATGATTTTAAATTAGATTACAAAAAAATAAAAATTTTAATTAAAAGCAAATATGTGGTCATAACAGCTAAAATTAAAAAATGCATTACTGAACTTCAATGCATTTGGTGCGGAAACTTTTTTCGCGATAGAGAAAAATTGACGCCGTATTTCATAATAGTTTTCCATGCTCTACACGGCTATGTGGTGGTATTTTCGATATCTGCAAAAAAGTGCAAAAAGTTATATCCCTAGTATGTACCTCTGTGTTTGTTGTTCTTTTGCCTTTCAATAAACAAACTCAACATTTGTGTGTATACCATAGAGATAGCCAATGAGTTCTTACTGAGAGCAAGTGAGCACACATTTCAAAGTGTTTTACATTGAATTTTACGCTCCCTTGCTCTCAGTAAGCGCCCACTGGTGCATGTGTTTGTTTTTTTTGTGCCTTTTGGGTTTGTATTTTTTTGCACCCAAACATATACAATGTTTGCACCCAAACATAAAATTGTTTCCACCCAAACATATCTTTGTTTGCACCCAAACATATATATCTTTGCACCCAAACATAAATATCTTTGCACCCAAACATATATATGTTTGCACCCAAACATATATTTGTTTCCACCCAAACATATATTTGTTTGCAGACCCAAAAATATATTATGTTTGGGACATATGTTAGAGAGGCCGTTTTTTTTTTGCGTGTAAGAATCGAATCATTGCCAGATAACCATTCAGAATCCGAAATACCAGTGGGCAAATGCGCTTACAAATTTCAAAATAATGAACCAATACTGAGAGTTTTTCTACCTATTGAGAATACGAGAATTTGGGTTGGAAAGTTTTGTACCACCCGGTTGCGGATGGTCATAACGAATGGGGAAAAGGGTCAGGGTACTGTTTACCAACAGTTTGCTTTTAAAAACGCGATTTTAGAATTTTTAGGTTTGAACAACTTTGGCCTATGTTTCCCGTATGTGCTCCCCAACAAAACTAAATAGTAAATTTCAGCAACTTTGGTAAGAGTATGTGTTTTAAACCTTCAAAATACCGAAAATCAGGGGTACATTTATATGGGAGATATATTTTAAACCGTGGATCTATAGTGATAGATTTCTGAGAAAGTTTTGTAGCATAATAGAAGACCAAATACAAAATTTCAGCCATTTTTTAACCTTCAAAATACAGAAAATCGGAAGGTCCCGTTCTATGGGGGCTATATCAAAACGTTACCTATACTAAAAATTCTCTGTATGAATAGTTTGTACGTTTTTATTTAAAGTTAGTTCAGGCACACCGCACATGACATTGTTTTATAAGGAGGCGATACAGTTAGTGCACATAGTGCGCCTTAACTAAGTTTAAATGAAAGGTGCTTACACCTGGAAAGTTTTTGCGGATTCTGAAACTACAAAGTTCATAGATGAGAAAAATAAAAAAATATACAGCTTATAGCTTTTTTTCCTGAAAGAGACATTCGGGGCAAGTAAGCTGTACTTGGAAGAGGAACACTTGACCTTTCTATTGATTTCAATTGTGTTGCTGTACATGATAAGATAACAGAGTTACAGCCAAATATACCCAGTTATTTGTTTGTAGTGTTATCATAAACACGCTAGAGTTCGCAATTATAGCTCAATAATCACGAAATTTTGCACGAGGTAAAAGTTTGGGTAGAAGAAGATGCTTACAATTTTGAATGATGATCTGATATTATTAAGCAGGTGAAATGGACCATTACTTTTGTATGAAAAATACAAAAAAAAAATTTTTGTTCTATATTTTATTTCCTGGAGGGCATATGCCGGCCAAGTAGACTACACATGGAATTAGAACTACTGATCTTCCCCCTGATGCAAACTGCAGTAACGTGTCTGCTTTCAACGGTAGCAAAATATCCTTCAGTAAGATGTGCGAAATTTCAGCCATTTCAGCCATATAAAACTTCTCTACAAGTGGTGTGGTAGGGCACGCCGTTCGGACTCGGAGATAAGCTGTGGGGCCCATATCATTGAGCGAATATGAATCGGGGTACACTTACTCATTGATATGAGAGAAGTCTCCCTTGTCCCTTCTAAGATGTTTGTGTATTTAAGCCGGTACCATAACCCACAAAGTTATTTCTTACAATAAGTTTATTTGTTACATAAAGAAATTTTGATTTGTGAAAAGCTAATTCCCAGTGGTAAAGGTGTAGGGTATCACATGGTCGGCCCGTCCGACTATAGCCTTGGCTTACTTGTTTTTTATTAATTTTCGTCGGAATTGAGTTAAAGGGTCGCAGATTGCATATTAAAAAGGAAAGTCGAAGAGATTTCCACTCATCGGCATAGAAGCCATATAGATTCATAGGAGAAGGTCCTCATCGCTGCAAAAAACACATTGCATTTGAAAAATCATAGTTCGATGGCAATCATGATCAATTAATTACAATAGTCGCAGTTGCAACATTGCAATAACTTTGGTATAAGCATACTCGCAGAAAAATTTATGTTAGAAATATGTTTGGATCCAAACATAAATATGTTTAGAACCGGTTGCAAACAAATATATGTTTGGATCCAAACATAATATGTTTGCAACATTTTGTAACATTTCTCAATTTGATATGTTTGGGTAAAACATATTTTTTATGTTAGAACATTTTTTTCATGGGTGGAGAGAGGATGTTTGTCAACGAGAGTAATAAGAGTGCTCTCGCGGCTGTGGAATGCTGCTTTATAATGAAGAGTTGTGTGTATTGTATAATAGAAGACGTAGACGCGAAGAAGGGGGTTTTGGTGGCATGTATGCGTCAAACTCGTGTGTTTCTTGCTTTGCTGTTGTTAACCAACTTACGAGTAGCATGCGAAGAAGAAAAGAAGAAATGCTATGAATTATTTTTTTTCTTTCTTCAGTGTTTTAGATGCCTTTGTAGAGTCAAGACGGTAAAGTGAGTGAATAAATCAGTGTTTTGTGTTTTGTTAAAGAAATTGTGCTTTTTAGTAAATTAAATGCCCAATACATTTTATAATTGAATTGGAAATTTAAATGGAATTATTTTATTGGACAAGGGAGAAATCGCATTTAATATTGGTAATTACATACATACTTATGTATATTTGAAATATGGCATATCCATATTTATTTATTACATTACATAATCATTTAATTATAGATGCCGATTCCCCGCTGATGATTTCAACTATGAGGACAAATTGTTTTATTTCACAACTAAGGAGAAGCGTTCAACTACGTTTCTATATATTTTTCCTTTTTAAAAGTGTGACTATTTACAAATTATTTCATTCAGTTTTTCTTTTATTATGTATGTAATTTGTTGCAAATGACACCATATTCTCTTGTCCGGTAGGTACAAAAAATATAAACATAAAATTCACGAGTTTATAAAGAAAAAGCAAAAATTGCAATAGTATCAAAAGTTCCTAATATGCTCCGAAATGGCGCGATTTGAGAACAATTTGGTCCAGAACGCTTTGATAATGATTTTAAATTAGATTACAAAAAAATAAAAATTTTAATTAAAAGCAAATATGTGGTCATAACAGCTAAAATTAAAAAATGCATTACTGAACTTCAATGCATTTGGTGCGGAAACTTTTTTCGCGATAGAGAAAAATTGACGCCGTATTTCATAATAGTTTTCCATGCTCTACACGGCTATGTGGTGGTATTTTCGATATCTGCAAAAAAGTGCAAAAAGTTATATCCCTAGTATGTACCTCTGTGTTTGTTGTTCTTTTGCCTTTCAATAAACAAACTCAACATTTGTGTGTATACCATAGAGATAGCCAATGAGTTCTTACTGAGAGCAAGTGAGCACACATTTCAAAGTGTTTTACATTGAATTTTACGCTCCCTTGCTCTCAGTAAGCGCCCACTGGTGCATGTGTTTGTTTTTTTTGTGCCTTTTGGGTTTGTATTTTTTTGCACCCAAACATATACAATGTTTGCACCCAAACATAAAATTGTTTCCACCCAAACATATCTTTGTTTGCACCCAAACATATATATATCTTTGCACCCAAACATAAATATCTTTGCACCCAAACATATATATGTTTGCACCCAAACATATATTTGTTTCCACCCAAACATATATTTGTTTGCAGACCCAAAAATATATTATGTTTGGGACATATGTTAGAGAGGCCGTTTTTTTTTTTGCGTGTAAGAATCGAATCATTGCCAGATAACCATTCAGAATCCGAAATACCAGTGGGCAAATGCGCTTACAAATTTCAAAATAATGAACCAATACTGAGAGTTTTTCTACCTATTGAGAATACGAGAATTTGGGTTGGAAAGTTTTGTACCACCCGGTTGCGGATGGTCATAACGAATGGGGAAAAGGGTCAGGGTACTGTTTACCAACAGTTTGCTTTTAAAAACGCGATTTTAGAATTTTTAGGTTTGAACAACTTTGGCCTATGTTTTCCGTATGTGCTCCCCAACAAAACTAAATAGTAAATTTCAGCAACTTTGGTAAGAGTATGTGTTTTAAACCTTCAAAATACCGAAAATCAGGGGTACATTTATATGGGAGATATATTTTAAACCGTGGATCTATAGTGATAGATTTCTGAGAAAGTTTTGTAGCATAATAGAAGACCAAATACAAAATTTCAGCCATTTTTTAACCTTCAAAATACAGAAAATCGGAAGGTCCCGTTCTATGGGGGCTATATCAAAACGTTACCTATACTAAAAATTCTCTGTATGAATAGTTTGTACGTTTTTATTTAAAGTTAGTTCAGGCACACCGCACATGACATTGTTTTATAAGGAGGCGATACAGTTAGTGCACATAGTGCGCCTTAACTAAGTTTAAATGACAGGTGCTTACACCTGGAAAGTTTTTGCGGATTCTGAAACTACAAAGTTCATAGATGAGAAAAATAAAAAAATAGGCGGAGGGATTTTCAACTAAATCGCATTCAATGTTCACACTTTTACGTTTTTTGTAGGTTTTCGCGATTTTGCTTGGAAACCGCAAGTTCTATCGAAATTAGAGAAAATATTGTAGCTGTGAAAATTCTCTACAAGATTGACCTATACCTAGTTTTTTCCTAGGTTTTAACATTTTTGAGATATAGAAGTTTTGAGATATAGAAGTTGTTTTTGAATTTTTCTCATCTATGAACATTTCTGTTTCAGAATTCGCAAAAACTTCCCAGGAGTATGGGTTTTCATTTAAAGTTAGATAAGGTGCGTTGTGCATGACATTGTTTTATATGAGGGTGATACAGTTCATTGTCCAAATTTGAATCTCAAAAATGGTAAAATATATGAAAATATTATAGAGGTCAATCGTGAAGAGAATTTTCACTGCTACAAAATTTTTTGGTCCCATTTCGATAGGACTTGCGATTTCCAAGCAAAATCGTAAAAGCTATAAAAACCCCTACAAATGTGAACTTTGACCGCGATTTATTTAAAAATGCCTCTGGCGATTTTTTTTTGCGTTTTGATTTTTCTCATCTATGACTATTGTTGTTTCAGAATCAGCAAGTACTTCCCAGGTGTAAGCACCTTTCATTTAAAGTTAGTTAAGGCGCACCGTGTGCATTGTCCCAATTTGAACTTCTATATCAGGAAAAATGTCTAAAATTGTCTTTTCCATTTCAACAAAATCAAAAAAAAAATTGTTGATACTACATCAATGATTTTTGGTTCATAGATTAAGAAAAAAATCTGCATTCCAAATCTGTTTTCGTTACTAACTTTGATCGTTGCGCGCAAAAGATATGACCGTTTTAATTATGATAATTAGGAAAAATTCTAAAAAAAATCGCGGCTTAATATAGTTAGCTGTTATATCCTATTATCTTTAACTGAATTCGTAACCTTTGCGATGATGCAAAAAATAATCGCAAAGTCTCAATGGATTCGCGAAAAATCAAATTTGTTAAATAATTTCACGTATTTACAAACATATTTTTGAAACAATAGCGCTAATACTTACGAAAAATATATAAAAAAATTATTACAGCATCCAGACATTTTGAGGAATAAAATGAAACCTAAGTTGTGAAGGTTGGAGCTATAGTATTCATGTTATTTGCAAAAATACGAAGAAAATATTAGAAAAAAATTAAAATCATATTATTCTAATCTTATTTTTTTATGGTTTTATAGGAAAAGTTAAAGAAAGAATGTTTGAGTTCTTCGGCATTTTCGTGAAAATTTCACGCAATAATGATGATATTCCGTTGTAAAAAAATTTTTCGCTTATAGTTTTCCTATTGGATAATATTATTAGAACCTTATATTAAATCACAAGGAATTCCAATTGTGGCATAACGTTAAAATAATGTTATATTGAATATTACAACATTTGAGATGCATATAAACCGCGTAATTATGAAAATTACATGATGCGCATCCGATTTTCCAACACAGCGAATCAATCCCTTTTATTTGATGTACAGTTTGTCAAATTCTATTTGGCGGCCACGATTAGGGTGCAAAATACAGTAAAATGGTCACAATTTTCGCGAAGTTCATTTACATTTTATGCGCATCCGATTCCAATAATCACCATTAAAAAATACATCATTCTATGCCGTTTCAATGCGACCCATCAAGAACCGTGGATGTAGCATCGCACTCAATTTTTAGAAAAAAATCTATTATATCTCTGGATTTACGAGAGTTTTTAAATATCTGTTTTCGCACAGTTTAAACACGCGTATCGATCTATTTATTTAAGTAAAACTGACACATCCAAAACGCGTTTTAATATGCGATATTTTCAAAACAATTTTTTGCAAATTTTCGAAATTTGAGGGGTATCATATCCGCCGATCTAGTGGGTGGATTTTTACGCGTCGTGGCTTGTTAGATTCAGAACGTAAAAAAACTAAGTTTACGCGGGTATCCACGGAAATCGAATGACGTTTGTAAATTTTAAACTAAAAAATAGGTTTTTGAGAAAAATTTACGCACAAAAATTTCGTGTTTGGGCGCAGATTACTGTGATCCTGTGAGGGCTACACCCTCATGATATACATTAAAAAACGCGAAATCGCGAGTACTACAATCAAATAATAAGCTTTTAGGGAAATCCAGCTGCGCGTCCCGATTAGAGCAAAAATTCAAAAAAACCCAATTTTTCAGGTTTCAAAATGTCAGCATCCGTTTGAGGTAGATACAGTGGATATATTAAAAAATCATACATTAGGAACTTTAACTCTGAAGTGTACTCTTTAACTTCTCATTTGAGCATTAAGCTCTACATTGTCTTGTAAAACCACTAATTGGAAAATAACATAATGAAACTCGTTTAATTCAACGATTTTTTCCGATTTTTTTACATTAGTACGACCACAGCTTCCGCTAAAATTATTATTTTAAGAAACCCCTCGGTGAATCGGGCTAAAACAGTTTATTTTACCGAAATGCGGTCAAAAGTTATGGTATAGTAAAACTGATCGCGAGTTACAATACCCCATACCTCAGTTTCAACATAAGTTAATTTTCTACAAAAAGCTTGATATATCAAAAAAAAGGTTAAACCTATCATAAACGTAAATCTTGTAGACAATTTTCACTGCTATAACATTTTCCAAATTCCATAGGACGTGCGGCTTTCGAGCAAAATCGTGAAAACCTAAAAAAGCACTAAAAATGTGAACTTCGACCGCGATTTATTTAAAAAGCCCTCCGGCGATTTTTTTGTTTTTTTTGAATTTTCTCATCTTTGAATACTGTAGTTTCAGAATTCGCAAAAACTTCCCAGGTGTACGCACCTTTCATTTAAAGTTAGTTCATGCGTATCGTATCGGCGGTACAGTTCTATGGGGGCTAAAATCCTTGGAGTAAATCAGTTTATGTACCAAATTATATGACTATATTTATATATTCTTGATCAGAGTAAAATTCTACGTCGGTATAACAACCATGACCGTCTGTCCGTCTTTTGAAATTAAGATACAGCTCGCAATTTTTAAGATAGATCTTCGTGATTTGGTATAGAAGTTTCTATTACTTCTAGGATGTTTGGTATTGATGCCTTCATATAGCCCCCATAGAACGGTACCTCCCGATTTCCGGTATTTTGAAGGTATGGCCTCAATATTCCTCCGAAATGGGTGAAATTTGGTATTTATTCTTCGCTTGGGGTACACAACTTTCTCCCATAAATTTGTCTATATAGGTCCACGCCTTCATATAGCCCCATAGAATGGTGCCTCCCGAATTTCGGTATTTTGAAAGTTAGCCACATTGTTTTACCGATATTGCTGAAATTTTGTCTACTTCATAAACGAAAGGAAACTAATTGAAGTAAAATTTAATACAACTCATGGTGGAGGGTACTCGTATAACAAGTTCGGCTTGGCCGAATTTAACGACGTTCTTACTTGTTATTGATGGTCACTTGCATATCCCAACTAATTTGCGATGCACAAAAATATAATTGACATAAGAAAAGGCAACATAAACTGTTTCAAGGACCAGCAATGACATGTTGTACTTACGACCTTGTATTTTTGCCTTATGACCTTTTCCTTCAGTTAAATTTCATGATTAATTCCGTTAATGTACGTGGTTTCTTAGCTACATTGTAATCCCAAATAGTTTTCTTTTTTGTCTTCCCAAGTATTTCTGCCCCAACTCCCTGCATCTTTTGTTTTTGTCTGCAAACCATGTAGAATCTTCAGCATGTAATGTCTTCCTGCGTTTAGGATGTTTATCATCAGAGCTTTCAGAATCACCGTGAAAAGCATAGGGAACTAGACCCATGACACCATCGTCTAATTCCATTCCAAATTCATACTGCTCTTTGTTAGCAAAAATCATAATGTCATCTTACTTTAATAACATTTCAATCAATTATTATTTTAGAATCATTTAATAATATAAACATTGCACTTACCCGTCCGTTAGAAGAAATTTATTGAATTCAGAATACAAACTAATCTCGTTATATGAATAAATGTCCCTAGAGAAACCACAAATTACCAGTTGATAAAGTTAAGTAAGATATACGACAGTAAAAACAGTAAACATTTTGATTTTTTTTTTTACAAATTTTTCAATATATGAAGTATTTGAACACATACAGCATCCCTTTTAACGTATACATTTTCCTGTGGACTTACGACCTTTTCGTGCTCAAATTTGTACGTTTTGTGGACTTACGACCTTTTCCGACAAGGGCAAAACATATAGAAAAACGCGACATACTACCATTTTCTTTGTATCATACGACGTGTTTTGACTTGTACTATCATCCTGTAACAAAAACGCGATTTCCAAATAAAGTGGACTTACGACCTTTTCCGACGGAGCAGACGATATATACAATATACACTGCCCGTCACTTGAATATGACACCCTACCAATTTTTTTCCAACTTTAATTTTTTCCGGAATTATGCAAAATATGAAGTGTTGAAGATTTTTTATATTTAGTTTTAAGTGTTTGGAGTAAACTTAGTCATTCATTTGTATTCATATCTGATTTATATAAGAATTATACGACGAAAGCAAAATAAAGTCAAAAATTCATGTAAAAAAATTGCGTCATTTAAATAGGACCCCCTTAAAAACTTGCGTATACATAAAGATTGTAGTAGAATATCGATGTACATTCACTCTATATTAAAAACGGAATAATTTCAGTAATATTCAGTAAAAGTATATCCCTCCAGATTAAGGATACACCCCTATATCCTGCTTTGGCAAGGAATTGCACAATTTCCTTTCATAATCACGTGTAATGCTTAACAATGCTTGCACTATTCCTTCAATAAGTTTTTTTTTGGAAGCGTACTGTATGTCAGAGTCGTAGATTTTACACAGAAGTCTTTCCTATACATTTAAGAAAATATTTACCACTACATAATATGGCGGTCCCTTCAGGATATCCGGATTTCTTCTGAGAAATGCTAGAAATGCTCGAAGTGTTTAAAATGGACCAATATCGTGATGAAATTACCACTCCGGACATCCGAAAATGCTTTCCACTACTGGAAAAGACTTTTTTAGAATTCCTTTGTAAGATATCGTACGCATTTAAAGTGAAAGGAATTGATGTCAATGTCCTTCATTATTGATGTCAATGTCCTTCATAATTAGTAAAGAGTTCCAACACCATAAAAGCACCTTCATCGCTACAGAAACAATAAAGAAAGTTATCTTCCATTCAATGAACTCAAAAAAAAAAAAAAATAGATATATAGTTAGGCAATTGTTTACTCGATGAGGAGAGTCCTTAATAATTATGAAGGACTTTGGCGTCAATTCCTTTCACCTTAAATGCGTACGATATCTTACAAAGGAATTCTAAAAAAGTCTTTTTCAGTAGTGGAAAGCATTTTCGGATGTCAGGAGTGGTAATTTCATCACGATATTGGTCCATTTTAAACACTTCGAGCAGCGAATACTAGCATCTCTCAGAAGAAATCCGGATATCCTGAAGGGACCGCCATATTTTGTAGTGGTAAATATTTTCTAAAATGTATAGGAAAGACTTCTGTGTAAAATCTACGACTCTGACAGACAGTACGCTTCCAAAAATAAACTTATTGAAGGAATAGTGCAAGCATTGTTAAGCATTACACGTGATTATGAAAGGAAATTGTGCGATTCTTTGCCAAAGCAGGATATAGGGGTGTATCCTTAATCTGAAATGATATATTTTTACTGAATATTACTGAAATTATTCCGTTTTTAATATAGAGTGAATGTGCATCGATATTCTACTACAATCTTTATGTATACGCAAGTTTTTAAGGGGGGTCCTATTCAAATGACGAAATTTTTTTACATGAATTTTTGACTTTATTTTGCTTTCGTCGTATAATTCTTATATAAATCAGATATGAATACAAATGAATGACTAAGTTTACTCCAAACACTTAAAACTAAATATAAAAAATCTTCAACACTTCATATTTTGCATAATTCCGAAAAAAATTAAGGTTGGAAAAAAATTGGTAGGGTGTCCTATTCAAGTGACGGGCAGTGTACATATATACACTCCGTTTCATTTCAATAGCACATTTCAAATTTTTATTTGTTACTTCATTTTATTTGACTTTCGTAGAATATCCTGTGATATGTTTGTATATCTTGTTTTGTACACTTATGAAGTATTTTTTAACAAAAAGTGTTGCTTCGATAAAGTACCGTTATATTTTGTGCAGTTTGAAGTGTTTTACCGATATAGCACATTCATTAATAATTTGATTACGATTCCAAATTTTGAATGCTACTGTCACGATTCTTTAAAATTTGAACGAATAAAAACCTTTTCAAGTTTAAAACGCTATCATTGGTCAAACGATGTCATTAATACCGGGCAAATAAGACGTTTTGAAGGATGTTGCCTCCACTTGTCTATAATACGAAAAAAATTTGGCATAAGTTGACAGTTTCTTGTTAGATTTACTAAGAACTAAGGAAAAACGAGTGATAGAAGAGTAATGGTGGAAATAAACTTGAACTTCTACTGAAATTTGGATACAGTTCTTCGAGAAACTTCAAATTCCTATGACTCATTTTCCATAATGGGGTCCAGTGTTGGCATTAAGGTAAGTTGATCGTTAAAATGTCAGGTGATTTTTATTGCTTTGGGTCTGAGTCAACATACTAAAAAGAAAACAAGTAAGAAAGTATCAGTCAGTGCTGACGGAGATATGCCATCAGCCACTGACAAAAAAATACAATTACAACAACCACGAATTTGCTTTAAAATACGTGGAATCTATAGGTACCGTAATGTGGGGCAATACCAAACCATCGACGTATACAAACAATTTTTAATAAGCAAACTTCTGATTCATTAAGAACTAGAAGTACATATTGTTACGGAATTAGATTTAACTAATCTCCGTGTAGACGTTGTTTTATTCCCCAGTACGATTTGTACCAAATAAAACAGGGTTCGTTTTAGATTACGTTTCTACAATGCTTTATTTACTTTATTACACTTATTCGGAACCGACTTTAATTACTAAGCACACAGCTTGTCTCTAGTTAGCACGCAGCACTTCTTTAACCGATCTGTTCAGTTCAACGCTTAAAACACAACTCACTCGTCATTGCCAGTTCCCCTGTATTTATACCCCAAAGTCTCCCTGTTCTAGAGTCCTCTAGAACACATATGGCAACACCTCGAATCTGTGCAGCTAACACACAGACGCACATTCGCACTAAGCGAACAACCATACTCACATACATACATACATGGGGGGAATACAATGGGACGACAAGCACAGTAATGACGTAACTACAACAACAAACAGATGCAAGAAATAAAGAAGTGACAAACTAAACAATAATTACATGACTATGGCAAAACAAAATAAAAGCACATTAATGAAAGGTAAAGTAACATCCAGAATAATGAAGAGAGTTCTACATGGTAGTTGTTGTTGCTTAAATAAAGTAACTGCGTAATAAAAACTCTACGTTACAATTCAAATTTTTAAATTAACGGAAATTAAACTAAACTAACTTAAACCTATCAGTTACATTCGTAACAATATTAAATTACGTTAAACTAAGTTTGAAAGAATTTTTTGAAAAACTTTTGGAGTTATCTTGCTCAACAGCCATTCTAGTATGTGCCGGCAGGGTTTTGGAGGCCATTATCTACGGAAAACAATGCACCGTTGTAAATTAGGTCGTTATAACAACCTACTGAAAAAAGAATCAAAACGATGCGAGAGGAGCTCTTAAACTTCGCTTTATCCGAATTTTGTGTGAGAGATACCCGAAGGAGTGGACCCATATAGTCCATATTCTAACCCGATACATAACTGGATGAAATAATACGATGTGCAAATTCTGCACCAATCAGAAACTCCCTGCGAGAATTATCTTGACAACTTACTGAAAAACATTTCAAAACGATCCGAGAGGAGCTCTTAAACGTCACTTTATCCACATTTTGTGTGAGAGGTACCCGAAGGAGTGGACCGATATAGTATATTCGAACCCGATCTATATATGGAAGGAATAATAGGATGTGCAAAGTTTGGACCAAATCGATTGCTCCCTTCGAGAGTTATTGTTCACACCATTTTACAGAAAACTGTTGAACTCTTGTGGGTGAGGTACCCGAAGGAGTGAACCGATATGGTCCATATGGTCCAAACTTTGGTTTGAATTGGTTGATCCGTTCGAGAGTTATCGTGCGCACCAGCCAGGCAGACAGATAGACGGCAGACAGACAGACGGGCGAACTTGGCTAAATCGACTCCAAAATGTCTGAAACGAATTTCGTCCAAACATACTTGGGGTCTAAAATCGCCTAAAGGCTGAGGGTATAAAAAAAGCAGATCCTTCCTATACACAGAAAGAAAGTCTGTTGAATTTCTAAGGCCACTATAATGAATATTATGAAGAAAAGCAAGTAGTCGTTTCCCGAAGCAAATAATCATTGTTTGGTTTGCGATGGCAAGGCCTATTACTTCTTGCATATTCGGGAAGAGAGGAAAAATAGACCATCAACATTGCCGAGTTGACAGCCTCATGGAATCGAAAGGTACAAAATATTGTTGTACTAAATTTGCGAATATTTCCAGTTTGTGTGTGCTCCATAAATTCAACCTATTTTCTTTCTGTGTATAGGAAGGATCTTGGTTTTTTTTATAGTATGTTGGCTCAGAGCCAAAGCAATAAAAATCACCCGATATTTTAACGATCGCCTTAATTTAATGCTAACATTGGACCCCATTATGGAATAGGAGTCATAGGAATTAGAAGTTTCACGAATAACTGTACCTAAATTTCAGTAGAAGTTCAAGTTTATTTTGCACCATCTCTCTTCTATCATTCGTTTTTTATTAGTTCTTTATAAATGTAGCAAGAAACGGTCAACTTATGCCAAATTTTTATCGTAGTATATACAATTAAAGGCCACAGCCTTCAAAACGTCTTATTTGCCCAGTATTAATGACATTGTTTGGCCAATTTTAGCGTTTTAAACTTGAAATTGTTTTTATTCGTTCCAATTTTAAAGAATCGTAACAGTAGCATTCAAAATTTGGAGTCGTACTAAAGTCGTATTAAAGAATGTGCTATTTCGGTAAAACACTTCAAACTGTACAAATTTTGGGCTTTTTGAAAGAATATTTTAAAAAAATAAAACGGGACTTTATTGTAGCAACACGTTTTGTTGAAAGATACTTTATAAGTGTAAAAAACAAGATATACAAACATGTCACAGGATATTCTACGAATGTCAAATAAAATTAAGTAACAAATAAAAATTTGAAATGAAATGGAGTGTATATATGGTAAATTTCAAATTTCCTTTACAATTACATAGAAAAAAAATTAAAAACTTTTTTGGCGAGCACATCCGCCAGTTTTGGTACATGGGTTACGAAAAAAATCGTGGTTTCAAATCTGTTCGCGTTCACAAAATTGGATGCTGCACTCAAAAGTTATATGCGGTTTTACTCACTTGTAAAGAAAAAATATTTAAAAATTCCTATTGTGTTGTAATATGAACATGTATATATGAATCGCTAGCAGCATTTGGTATCTATCCGTAGATGCTAAAATATTTGCTAAATTTATTTTTATTTTCGAGGAAAATCAAAAAATATTGAAGAAATCTTGGAATAAATTTTATTTATTCTAAATCAGAGGCCAAAAAATCTCTAAAAAAATAATTTAAAAATACGTACAGGATCTAGACAACGCGTAGAAAAATGTGAGACCAAAATTATAAAGATCGCGCTTATAACTTGCATATTATAGCAACAACAAAGAACGGAAACTTATTGTTGGAAATTATTTCAAAAATATATTTTTGGTTAAATACGAAAAATTTTAAAAATAAATGTTGGTAGTTATTCCATTATTTCGCTAAATTTCCATCCAAATCCTGAAGTATTTTGCTTAAACTTCTACGAAAAAAGTAATAAGTCATCGTGAAAGTATATTTGTTTCTGTGATAAGCAATAGAAATAAGAAGTACAGAGTAATATTGAAATCACAATCAAAGAAAAAACACAAAAGTTAAAAAGCGTGTAATTCGCGAATCCGTTTAAATCAGTTGAGGTGCATGTGCTTTTCGGATACAGGGAGTCCATGTCTATCAATATGCATGGATTTTCCCATGTTTCATTCAGCGGCCAAAGTGTGCCATCAGTTGCATCTTACTATTCAAAAAACATTCAAGTGGGCAAAAATTGCGCGATGTGCATATGATTATAAGGTGCATCCGATTTCAATGGCCGCCTATTAAAAATACGTCAATATAAATGATTTTAGACAGATTCGTCAAGAACTGCGGATGTTTGGGATAAATAGGGATATTACTCCCGAATCTTTGTAATTTGTGACACCTTTTGGCAAATATTATAATCGCGTATAAAGGATTACATTTATGTAAAAATAATCAAAGAAAATCGCGGTTCAATTCGCGGAATTGTCAAAATATATTTTTGCAGAATTTCCTACTTTCAAGGTATATATATCCTGCGTTTTAGTAGATGGATTCGAACGCGAAAGGTCTTATTAGATCCGGCACGTAAAAAAACTAAAATCACGCGGGGTTCAGGGGTACCTCTACGACAGTTGTAAATTTTAAAGCCAAAGAATAGGTTTTTTCAGAAAATTTACGCACCAAAATTTGGCCTTTGGGCTCCTATTACTAGGAAGCTGTAGGGAGCACACTCATGAGATATACAAAGTCATGCACTAGAACCATGTTTCCCAAGGGGTATTCTTTACTTCTTTCTTTGAGCACAGGTTTGAATTTTGCGTGGTTTGGCCAGAAATCAAGAAAGAACACAAAAAAACTTGATTACTTCAACACATTTTTCCCATTTTTTTATGTTACCATCAACGCAGCTTCCACGAAAATTAATTGTTATGGTCCATATTATGAGATCTTGGCTAAAACACTTCAATTAATATAAATGTATCCATATTTTATAAAATATATCAACAGTTCGCGACTTATTAAATGGTGAACATCAACTTCAACGATTGTAAAACTTTTTTGAATATTACCATATACTTTATAAGGTCTCCAACGAATATTTCGATGTGTTGCGAACGGAATGTCAAATTTAATTATACCCTCCATTTTATGGTGAAGGGTATAAAAAGAGCCTTTTAATACCAAAAGATTTAGTCATAGGCAGATTTAGATGAAGCCATAACTGGAGTAGCCCACTAGAGTATTTTGTGTCTCGAAATGTAATTTCAAAAATGTCTAGTAAAAGCTGTTTGCTTTTTTAGCGTTGAACAGTGTTATTATCATCGCTCCATCTGAACCCAACGTTTCGACGTACATATGTATTATACGTCGGAAATGTATGTCATATATTTCACACTTTCTGACAACCCATCTTTGATTACTACTACAGACAATATGAATTACACCCTTATTGCACAAATCTGTTGTAATCGGTGACAATGTAAAGACAAATTAGTGTGCCCAAAAGCAAAGTTATTCTTAACACTCTTTTAAGTGTTGAACTGATAAGTAGATATTTGTTCAAAACACCATTTTTATATATTCGAAGTATGGAGTGCAAATGTTTTTGAGAGATATGATGTGGGGATAAAGACCTTTTTTGTGTTTTTTTTTGTTTTTGATAAGATTATGTAAATTTTATAACCTCAGATGTTTCCCAACTCTTCACCTTATAGTTTATTATATTTGATAAATATTTACGCAACTTATCCCCGTGTTTTTATTTTTGTACTGTTATTGTAACACTTTTACAACGGAACTATCAATTTGATGATGTTTAAAATGTGATGCAATTTTTACGAGTTCTTGGCCTTGAACAAAATGAGTAGCTTCTTCGACAAATATTAGTTTTTTAATTAAATAAAGAAGATTTAAATGGAGGGTTTTCAGAGAAATTACAAAAACTATTTATTTTGGTGGCTCCTAACGGAATATTTCTTAAGTAAGTCAAATTTAGTATAGAGCAAATCTTTTACGTCGCTTCACGATATCACTGTGCAACATTTTTAAGGTGATCCTGTGCAAACAATTCGAACTGAGGATTTTTTGAAAGTACAGACCCAAACGACAGGAAACCCTAGTTGGGTTTTGTTGTGTCAGATCCAGCTCGGATTTTATGGACCCATCTAAACATGATTAAATATTGAGTTTTTAAAGAAATTCGGGGCTATATCTCTGAAACCAATGCGAATCTTCTTCTGACCTCTGAAGCAAATTTGTAGATAAGGACAAGAATAAAATATTTGGAGAAATAATGAACTCGAAAAACTACATTTATTGCCTCAAATATCAAAATATATGCAAAAATTCCACAATTTTTATACATTTCGCACCGTATCTCCAAAACCGTTAATTTTTTCTGAATATTTACTTTTGGAAAAATATTCTCTAAAATGTAATACACAACTCTTCAGAACATGTCATTGTTGTAAAATGCCTCTATACCGTTGTTTTCGGTACATTTTTCAACGACGATTTAATAAAAATGTCAATAATGTAGTGAAATCCGAAATGTGAGAATAAACTCTTGGTGTGAACTGTGTTTCAAATACGTGTTGTAATAGATATGATGCAAAATACCGCTGAAACGACATGAAGTAAGCATTGTAGAGTTTCAGAATGTTCTAAAGAATTGTTGAGAACTTTATTTCGAAGATTTTTGTCAAAGGTTACTTGGTTCAAGTCCCAATAGTTTAGCCGATACTGACCAGAATTTCAGCAATTATGTAAAATTTTCTATATTTTATAGTTTTTGATGCCCTAGATGGAGTTTTTTTAAAAGATAAGTTCTACTAGTTTAGGGCTACAATATTGCTAAAGACAGCAAGGCCAAATTCCTATTCATTTCTGAGATAAAGGCCTGATAAATGCAAAAAAGTGTAGATTTCGCCCGGTTTAGATGAGGCCATAAAATCCGAACTGGATCTGACAGGACAAAACCCTACTAGGGTTTTTGTAGTCTGAATATGCACTTTCAAAAAATGCACACTAGAAGTTGTTTGCATTTTCAGTGTTGCATAGTGTATTGGAACACCATGTATTGATGTATTTGATCGTTGATCGAGGTTTCAGCCACTCTTTGTTAATCGTTATTACACTTGGTTTTGTACGCAGTTTAGCGGTATATATATTAGGACGGCAAAAAAGACAAAAGTTTTGTTTTTAAAACGCCTACCTACTAAATTTGTCCCATTTGATCCACATACCTTATAAATGAAATTTTATGGCGATCCGTTAACGTTAAGCCATGCCTCCTGAGCGGTCTTTGTTTCCATAGTAATTTGTGTGGGACCAAAGGTGAATTTCCACGAAAATGCATTAAAGGCCTAAAAAATTTTTGAAAATCGGCTCGGATTTTAATATTAGCTACATTATAGACCCAAAATACCGAAAAAATTGGCCAAATATGCATATTGGAGCAATATCAAAATTTGGCCCGATTTTCAGAAATTTTTGCATAACTCGTTTTTTTAGCAACAACAGTGAACATGACAAATTTGTTCATGGATTGCAAAATAATTGTTGGATTTTCTGAAAATTCACCTTTGGCCCCCATACAAAATATTATGGAACTAAAGGTCTGTCAGGTGGCACAGGCTATCGTTAACCGATCATCATAAAATTTTGTAGAAATAGACGCTCTAATTTATGTACATGCATTGGTTGGAACATGATTCAGGGCAAAGAATTTGTACGCAATTTTGCCATAATCGAGTCGTTTTATTTTGACCAGTATAAATTGAACGAAACTATGCACATGGGTTCAGAAATCGATTTTCCTGGACAAACTCTTAATTTTTTGTGTTCACTGTTATTTAATTTCTATATGGGATTTGATAGTAAACATACAAAAATTAGACCAAAATATTGAAAGATGAGAGCGTGGGGTGCCCCTAAAGACGACAATTTTTCCCTATTTTGGAAAATACATAAGTTTTGAAATTTTTGTAGGAGTGTCCACTTTCAGCCCACATATATAATTTTGTACCCGTCCCGTCCATTTGATAATTTTTTTATTTTCTGCAATTAATCCTAATGCTGATTGTGTTATCTGGGAAAAAAATGAAAATATCTCTATCTAAGTGAGGATGTTTCAGAGTTATTTGCCAACAAAAACATATCCTTAAAGGGAAATTAAATAAAAATAAAAACGATCGATGAAGGACTAGATTTTGATGTCCTTGATAACCCCACACAATTGTGCGACAGTGGGTTCAGTAGTTTTTGACTTAGAGTTGGCACCGATTTCAAAATGACATTTCGAGAAAAACATGTTTTTTTACTATGGGGGGTATATTAAGTTTGTCATTCCGTTTGTAACTACTCGAAATAACAATTTTAGACCCTACAAACTATATATATTCTTGATCAGCGTGCAATTCTATATCGATATAGCCACGTCCGTCCGTCTACCCATCTGTGGAAATCACTATAGCGTCCGAACGGTTTGAAGTAGGTGTATGAAGTTTTGGAAAATCTATTGTATGTACTTAGGAATTTTGGTATTGAAACTTACACGCAGAGAACACGGTGCGCCTTAACTAGTTTAAATGGAAGGTGCTTACACCTGGGAAGTTTTTGCAGATTCTGAAACTACAATGCTCATAGATGAGAAATATCAAGAAACAAAAAAAAAAAAAAAAAAAAAAAAATCGCCGGAGGGATTTTCAAATAAATCGCGATTTAAGTTAACATTTTTAGGGGTTCTTTAGGTTTTCGCGATTTTGCTTGGAAACCGCGAGTTCTATGTAAATGGGCATAAAGAAAATGTTGTAGCTGGAAAAATTCTCCACAATACTGATCTTTTTGATATTTTGGTAGCTTTTACCGTTTTTGAGATATAGTAGTTCAAATTGACACAATGCACTAACTGTAACGCAAACGTTTTAAGGACCATGATCTGCGAATCTGCACCTGGAATGTTCGCACTCTTTATAGAGAAGGTGCAGTCTTCGCATTGGCAGACGTACTTGAAAAGTACAAGACCGATATTACTGCCATACAGGAAATACGATGGATTGGGAAAGGCGTCACAACAACACCTAAAGGTGACGCACTGTATTATAGCTGCCATGACGTAAAGCATGAGTTTGGTTGTGGATTCGTAGTTAGTCGGAGACTAAAACATCTGGTATCCAGCTTCACTCCAGTGAATGAAAGACTTGCTGCAATTTGAATAAAAGCTAAATTCTTCAACATCAGCTTTATTTGCGCTCATGCTCCCACTGAAGAAAAGGACGAACAGACCAAAGATATATTTTACGAGCGCTTAGAAGAAACATATGACCGTTGCCCTGCCCATGACATTAAAATCATTCTAGGCGATTTTAATGCCAAAATTGGAAAGGAGAATATCTTTGGCCCAACAGTCGGGAAATTCAGTATCCACAGTGAAACATCTGACAATGGTATGAGGCTGATAGACTTTGCAGCTGCAAAAAACATGGTAGTTAGCAGTACCAGATTTAATCATCTCGATATTCATAAGGGCACCTGGCTGTCTCCAGATCCAAGCCATGTCTGAATTTGGTATTCCCGCAAAGCTCATCCGGCTTTGTAAAATGACTTTAACTGACACGAGGTCCTCAGTTAAAATAGGAAAGAACCTCTCCGAAGAGTTTGGTACCAAAAGATGTTTCAGACAAGGAGACAGCCTTTCGTGTGACCTCTTCAACATCCTGCTAGAAAAGGTTATACGAGAGGCAAACGTCAAAAGAAGTGGTACAATCTACACCAATAGTCACATGTTACTTGCTTATGCTGATGATATAGACATCATGGGTCGATCAGTAAAAGAAGTAGCTGATACCTTTATAAAGGTCGAAGGAGAATCTGCTAAAGTGGGTTTGGCGGTAAACGGTGAGAAGACAAGTTGATGGTGTCGACGCGCAATGCGTCCATTGAGCTCGGACCTACTGTGGAAGTTGGTTCCTATAATATTGAGGTAGTAAAAGACTTCGTCTACCTCGGCACCTCCGTAAACACAACAAACGACATCAGTTGTGAAATAAAAAGAAGAATTGTATTGGCCAACAGATGCTACTTTGGTTTAAGTAAGCAGTTTAAAAACAAAGCCACATCTCGTCAAACAAAAATAACGCTCCACAAAACACTGATACTACCCGTGCTGATGTATGGCTCCGAAGCCTGGGTACTTGCGCAAGCAGACACGGCAGTGCTTGGTGTGTTTGAGAGAAAAATTCTTCGAAAGATCTACGGACCAATCTGCGTTGACGGTGAATATCGACGTCGCATGAACCACGAGCTGTATCTGCTATACAACGATATTAATATAGTTAAACGTATCGAGATGCAGCGATTGCGTTGGCTAGGCCATATCATAAGAATGAGCGATGATGAAACCGCTAAAAAGGCGTATGAATACATGCCACATGGCGGTGCACGCAGAATTGGCAGGCCAAGGAATAGATGGCGCAAACAAGTGGATGATGAGATGAAAAGGCGCGGTATTCCAGAGTGCAAAGCAACAAATAGAGAGGAATGGAGATCTATTCTTAGTTCGGCCTATAGAACAAATGTTCTGTAATGGGCCAGCTAAGTAAGTAAGTAAGTAAGTACTAACTGTAACGCTTCCTTATAAAACAATGTCATTACTGCAATTTCCCAAATTAAACTTGTATATCTTGAAAATGGTGTTTTGAAGAAATGGACTCACTAATTCTAACAATGATAATTTCTGTAAAATAAAGAAACCTCTCGCAATTGTTCATAGTTTTGACCTCTAAATATTGGTGATTTACATATAGTGCAACATTTTTAGATGCTGCGGTGCATATACCAAAATACGTTAAAAATTGTAATGAAGTGCAGACCTGAACATGATCTGAAAGACATTCTTAACAAAATTAATGGTGCAGTCCTGCTGAATGGACCAATAAACATTATAGATACAAATGAAAACAAAAAATATTGACATTTTACTCCTTAGTAGATGTGTAGGGTTGTGGGTTTTCACCCAGAAGTGGACCTATGTTGACAGCTTTTGTGTGAGGAGGTTTTTTTGCTAACATCTTAAAATTTACATTTGCATCAAAATCGGCTGCAATTTTTGTCTTTAACCTTTAAAATACCCAATATGAGGGAACCCGTCATGTGGGGGCTATTCCAAAATGCGAACCTATATTGAAAATATTTTGTACATAAGTTTTCTATCCGCTGAAAACTCAATATACGCTACAGGAAACCGCGGGTCTATGTGGCCCAATTTGGAAGAAGGGATGCAATACCGACTATTACGATATCTCTGTTGTTTGACCACCTATGACAACCTACTTCACATCGTTGTAAAGGTGATATTTTCTACTTTCCTTGTCAGGTTTTGCTTTCGATATCTCTCTTACAGAAGAGAGATATTCGCTTTGAAAAAAGGGATGTATTACTGAATATTGCCATTCAATGATGAATATTAGGTTGGCGTTAGTAGGGTCGACGTTCGAACTAGCGTTGCGTATGATACATATTAAGTAGCAAAGCCGCATATATATCATACGCAGCATTGGTTCTAACGTCAAAAATACCATTTTGTTTTAAAAAAACCAAAAGTTACAACACAAAAAATTCCGAAACTCATCTATTTTTAACCGATTTTATATATATATATATATATATATATATATATATATATATATATATATATATATATATTAACTTATAATTCCTTCCCCACATAGTGGTGTAGGGTATAATTATAGCTAATGCGGTCACAAATGTAGCTAAAAATATCCGAAAAATAGCCAGAACTGGGAATCGAACAACAGATATTATGTGTGCAAGGTGGACGTGCTTACCAGTGGACCACGGTGACATCCAAATGTATCTAAAAATTCAAATGATACCTGAAATCAGGCGGTACCGTTAAATGGGGTCTATTACAAATTATGGACCGATATGGCCCATCTTTGAACTTGACCTGCCTGTGCATCTGTGCAAAATTTTATTATCACAGACTGATTGACTAAGAATATTACTCTGATGAAGAATACATATAACTCACAGGGACGCAAATAGAAAAACAAGTTCAATACATCCTCCGTGCTATAGATGTATGGAAACGTGGAGATAAATAGTTGTAACTATATTTCGTATTTTGGCCGATTTATTTATTATTCTCTTTTATATTCATGTGAATTATTCGCGAAATAAGTAACGGGTACTTGCTAGTTAAATAGTGTAAGTTTTTGTTACTACATAGGTTAAATTGTATCATTCAGTTTGGGAAATTGACGGCAAGAGACACCAATTGATTGAGACTTCACGGTTAATCATTAATTTAGACATATTTTATTTATTAATGCAAGTAGAAATAACATTTTCGAAAGCCCATCTCCATCTTGGTCTGTCCGTGAATTCGGTTCATATAGTACGTAAAAAGTACCCTTAGGGCTCTAGGTGTGACATTCCGTGAAAAATCTATGATTATTGCTGTGCATTAAAGCTGTTATACGGTTATAACTGTGTCAAATATATATCTCTGACACTGTGCTGCAATTACTCTACTAAATCTTTAACTATAGACATAAGATATTTAAAAGAAAACCACAATAAGATGTTTATATTTCCATGAGATGTATCGAATTTTATTTTAAACGGGTCAGATCAGCTATATAACAACAAATAAGAACATTTCGTCGAATTACCACTTATTTAGATCATACTTTTCAGAAGCTGAACACAAATTGGGGAATTGTGGATTTCTTCCACTTGTACATGATGTTGCTGCAGAACTGCATTTGGCATAGATGGGTAACTCAAGCATATTGGTGGTGGCATAATTACAGGCAATCAAGAAGATTTGTCTACCTCCTTCAATTCTGGTATCCAAATAACTGGAAGCAGCACAACCAACACGAATATTACGGTCAGCCATCATAACAGTAAAGTGGCCAATTTCACTGGAAAAATAAAGCATTTAATTTTGTTAGCATATAAAAATTAGTTCAAAATTCTCAACTTACGGTCCCTTGTATCCACGTGGAAAAGCATCAATAAAATCCATCTTAACATGCTGAACTTCATCATACCACATAGTAAAGGAGTTGCGGAACAGACTTGTGACATTTCTAGGATCCCAGTAAGATCTCCAGGCTAAATTTTGACCAGCATATCTATAGGTATCAGTATTGCGGCATTTATCATGTTCCATATGACACTGCAAGACATTGTAGGACGCAATTTCAGCCAATTCATCATCCCATTCCATTGTAGCCATACGACATGCCGGTTGCAAATGTCCAACACCACCTCCAGCAACAAAATTACGTTTCTCATTGTGAGCTCGAACAATTTCTGCTTTTAGTTTGTCATCAATAGGGACAAAGGCGGCGTTGGAAGGACATGTTGAATTAAATTTCTAAAATCACAAGAAAGATTGCAAATCAAAAAAATAAGTTGGATATTTTTTTCAAAATTTACCTTATCACCGCAGGCAATGTGTTTGTGTCCGTTAGCACATAAATAGGTTTTTGAACAATAATCTGTGGCCACAGAAAAGGCTATGAGGGAGCCGAAACATAAGATGGCAAGAAACGTATTCATTTTCTTGAAAACAATATGATCTACGCTGTTGTAAGAGTTAAACTGATAGAGATTGGTTAGAAGTGTTCTTCTTAAATAGTGAATATTTGACAAATGGATAATAAACACGTGCAATGGTATAACTGTTTGTATCAACAAAACAGATATATCATATACATAACAGATATGATATGATATAAATGTTATAATGAGTGTAACAGTTATGATATTGTTTGGGTTGTGTATACTCACAATAACATAACTGTTAGAAACAGTTCTGTGTTGTATATGAACGAGTGAGAACTTTATTTGTTTTTTCGTTCTCAAGTATCTGTTGTACAACAGATATTTTTCAAATACTACAGATACCAACAGATACTATAGGTGTAACAGGCTTGTGTGAATAACTTCAAAGGAAATTTTCATCAAAAATAAAATTTTTCAACATTTTAATTATTTAGGGGATAAATAAATATTAAAGACATGATATTACAACTGAGCGCATCAATTTGAATGTTTTTCTGGGTTCAGTGAGTGGAATGTATGAGGGCTACTAGAAAAGTTTCCGACCTAATAATGAAAACGCGAATATTTATCAAAAATAGTTTTATTATATTCCAAATATTTATTGCAAATAATTTTGTTATATTGAATCGTTTTTTGTGGTTATTTCAAAACTAGGTTTAAAATACCTTTAAACCAATTTATTTCCCGCAGGGAAGTGTTAGCTTGTTACATTTTTAAATTGGTGTGGTGGTTATTAAACAGAGAGGGAGATGGAGAGAGTAACATATTTGCATTCCTATTGTTCGTTTAAACAAAAACTTACATATTATATGCACCTACAACATCCCGGAAGGGAGAAGGGATACTTCTTCCATATCAATGAGTGCACAGCGTTGCATATTGCCACAATGATATGGGACCTACTTTCATCGCCGAGTCCGAAAGGAGTGTCTTACAACACAACTTGTAAATAAGTTTTCATGGCTGAAATACTCAGGCCACCACCGCCGAAAATGTTGGTGTTCTGGTCAGGGATTGACCTTAGGAGAATAATGCCTTCAAAAGCCCTTAAAACGACGCGTCACTTTGTAAGGTAGGGGTTGGTCCAAGCTGAATGGACGTACAATACATTTACCGAAGTATTATCCACATACATACTTCGGACATTAAAGTCATTTCCACAGAAGTACAGTCATGGCTATATCGGTGTAGAAGCAGGCTGATAAAGAACATATACACTTTATATGATCTTAAATTATTGTTTGGAGGAGTTACAAACAGAATGACAAACATAATATACCCTCCATTAAAAATTAAACGATTTTGTTATTCGTAATGGTTTTCATAATGCAGAATTTGTTATTGGTCCATGGAATGATTCTGAAGAAAACCGAAATTCACATTTTTGATTTGATTTGTAGTACTCGGTCCAGTAGCACCAGGTCTAACCAGATTTTGTATCCTGACTTTCGGGTCAAATAAGTTATAGGTGCATATATTGTTATGTGACTTTTAGGAACGCCATATCTTATAGAGAATTTTACGGTCGTTGTCTTTAGCTTTAGTCACTTTTTGGTAAGGCTCACAGTTTTTGAAATATATAAAAAAAAACCCAAAAATATGACCTATGACCATGAATAAGTTTCTTTGGACGCATGGGATCAACAGAGATTTGTAGGACCTCATTTGTAATGACAAATCCTACATTTCCACCAAAATTCAGCTCTGTGGGAATTTTTCTATTTCAATTCCTATTTTGTTTGGGCTACATACAATAAATACTTATTGTATCACACCAATATCCATTTATATCAGTTTGTACAAACCAGATATAAACAAATATGTTCCTTTTTTTCTGTCTACACCAACTCATATCATACCTGTTTGAAAAAGTATCAGTATCAACTTGTAACTGAAACTACATTCTACATATCCATACTCACTCAATGTTGAAAAATGTCGGAACTGATATATTCAGTTGTATCCATGCAGGTGTTTAATGGATAACATGATGTATGTTGGATATTAAGGTTATTTTAACAGACGCTGATAAGAACATGTAAATCGTAAAATTACAGATTGCACCTTAGGCATTTGTCACCTTGTGTGTTTTATTCCCATTGCTTATCAATATTTGCATAGCTATGTTCTGATATTTTCCGACTACGAAGAAGTTGTAAAGATTGTAACTTTATATCCCCATAATAAGTATAAAAATATAAAAAATATTAGGCGTCATAACCATGTAAAAGATTGTCAAATTCGTTTGGGCTTACACTACTCGGTGGATAGGTCATGGATATGTATTTCGAAACTCAAACCCTATTATTTGGGTTTGCAAGATTAGATTATGAATCAAAGTATCCATTGCAACAGTGCAGGTATTATTTATTTCAGCCTTTAGAACAAATATTTTTACAGAGTACGATGATAGTCAGCAAATATATATATAATTGTTCGACAAAAATCCCATAAGGGACAAGAGAGAGGGGTATTTTGCCACCGTTGAAAAGTGTTTGATGTTGCCTGGCCGGGGAATCGAACCCACGACCTTATGTGTGCAAGGCGGGTGTGCATACCATTGGACCACGGTGGCACCCGGTCAGAAAATATATGCATCTTAATATAATTTTTAAAATTTGGTAATGAAATACAATTTAAACACTCCTGTTGATATTCAAATCTTTATGACGTTTCACTTAGGGGAAATTTGTGTTAAAATTTGATCAAAAACCCTAGAAAGCTCATTTATAGTCGGATTGATATAAAATTTTGCACAAAGCATATCTTCTGTACAAGGATTAATCCTATAGAAAATAATGAAAATCGGTCCAGATTTGGATGCAGCTTCCATATATATTCGCATCTGATATTTGATAAAAATGCACCAAAATCACTGAAATTTGACACATACAACCTGACCCAGCCTAAAAAACATTGAGCCAATTTTCAAACAAATCGGTACAGATGTATATATAGTCCCATATACATATATTTCATTCCAAATTTTATTTTTTGAAACTTACTTAAATTAAATTTTTCTCAATTCACATGAGAAAAGCCGTGAATATTTCTGAATAATGCAAATATATTTGATAGGTGTTTGTTTAGTATGATAAATAAGAGTCCCGGTTATAAGGCGGAACAAAATTTAGTGTGAGTAAACCTTGCAATTCCATATAAAAATATTTGATATTTTAGTTAAGAAAAATAAGATTTTTTTCGGAATGGCGCAAATATGCGCAATTTTTATACCCTACACCACTATGTGGGGAGGGTATTATAAGTTGGTTTTGGCCAAAAAGTTTGTAACGCATCGAAATAATGGTCCTAGACCCATACTTATATATATCAAAATGAATGTCTCGACGAGCTGAGTCGATTTGGCTATGTGTGTCCGTCCGTCAGTCCGTCCGTCCGTCCGTCTGTCCATCTAAACCTTGTAATCACGCAACAGGTCGCAATTTTGATCGGATCGTCACGAAATTTTGGGTGTTGATGGGGGTCCCGGAGGGGAAGAAGCCTATTGATTTCGGTGATGGTCGGGTAATATTTAGGGGTCGGAATGGGCAAAAAACTTATGTGTATAAAAAGACAACGTTTTTTTCCAAAGCGAATATCTCAGATTCTGCATGGGGCACCCCAAAAGCAAAACCTGACAATGAAAGTAGAAAATATCGCCTTTCTAATGATGTAAAGTAGGATCTTGTGGGTGATCAAATAACGAAGATATCACAATAGTCGCAAATAAACCCCAAATTTTCATGTTTGCGATTTTAGTTATAATGACGAATGTCACAGCTTTGGCTGGGAACTTTCCAAAAGCAAAGCCTGACTATGAAAGAAGATGATTCCACCTTTACAATGATGCAAACTAGGTCGGCGTAGGTGACCAAATAGCTGAGATATCACAATTACCGACTTCATCCCATTTTTTCATTTTTTTGGAAATCACGCTACAGGCTGCAATTTTGATCAGATCGTCACGAAATTTTGAGAGTTAATGGGTATCTCAAAGAGGTAGAAGCCTATTGATTTTGATGAGGGTCGAATAATATTTAGGGGTCGCAATGGGCAAAAAACTTATTTGGATAAAAAGACAACGTTTTTTTCCAAAGCTAATATCTCAGCTTCTATAAGGGGTATACCAAAAGCAAAACCTGACAATGAAAGTAGAAAATATCACCTTTCTAACGATGTAAAGTAGGTTCTCGTGGGTGATCAAACAACGAAGATATCACAATACTCGCAAGTTAAACCCAAATTTTCATTTTTGCGATTTTAGTTCTAATGACGAATATCACAGCTTTGGTTGGATACTTTTCAAAAGCAAAGCCTTACTATGAAAGTAGAAGATCCCATATTTACAATGATGCAAACTAGGTCGGCGTAGGTGACCAAATAACGGAGATATCGCAATATTCGATAATACATCCCATTTTTCCATTTTTTTGGAAATCACGCTACTGGGCGCAATTGTGATCGGATCGTCACGAAATTTCGAGGGTTAGAAGCCTATTGATTTTGATGATGGTCGGATAATATTTAGGGATCGGAATTAGCAAAAACTTTATTTCGAGAAAAAGTCAATATATATAAAATATCACCTTTACAACAATGTAACGTAGGTTGTCGTAGGTGGTCTAACAACGAAGATATCGCAATAGTCGCTAATAAAACCCAACTTCTCACCTTTGGTTGGGGACCTTCTAAAAGCAAAGCCAGACTAAGAAAGTAGAAAATCCCATCTTTGAAGTTATGCAAAGTAGGTTGGCGTAGGTAGTCAAATAATAGAGATATCGCAATAGTCGTTAATGCATCCTTTTTTCACTTTTTCTGCAATCGCACTACAGGTCGGAATTTTGATCGCATCATCACGAAATTTTCTCACAGAGATAGATGCCTATTGATGTTGGTGATGTCGACAGTAGTCAAATATAAAATTAAATATTAATTATTTTGGTTCAGTTCGCCTTAAGTCATTTGGTATAAAAGCCAGATAGGTGAAAACTTTCGTATTACCATAAAAGAAATGTTTTCGAGTGAAAAGATTATTCACCGAAGTAGTGGTGTAGGTTATCACATAGTCGGCCCCGTACCGACTATAGCCTTTTCTCACTTGTTTATGATTGAATCTGATATTTGAGACTCAAGCGCATTAAACATTAGAAGAAACTATGGTCGGGAAACGACGGGGAAATAGACTTTTTCACTATTGAAATTGTAGTAATCTTAAAAATTATCATAAAAAATGTTCATACAGAGGATATGTATCACCATTATTAAAGAGCAAAGATGTAAAATCAATCTGAAAATTTTAAATGCTAATCTTGTTCGGAGACTGTACAAAAACAATAAATCTTGAAAATATACATTTTCGCGAAAATAATGTCATTTTAATGTTCACCTAATTTCTTAGTTTTCGAAAATTTACTTTTTGTTTTCAGTATGGCTGTGTTCAATCGACTGCTGCATCGGATTGGTTAATCTTGCAAAGTCGAGGTTGGTGATAGCAAATGTAGAAAAGAGTCTGGTTGCCGTTTATCAACATCTTTTTCATAAAAAACGATTTTCATATTTTGAGTTTTGAGCAACTTTAGGCCTATGTTTCCCCTCTGTGCGTTTGTTACGCAAGAAAAGGTCGTAAGTCCAATTTTTGTGGAAATCGCCTTTTTGTTACAGAATGATAGTACAAGCCAAAACACTTCGTAGGATATAAAGGAAATGGCATTATGTCGCGTTTTGCTCCTGGCCTTTTCAGTGATGCCAATTGTGTTGATGTATGTGTTCAAATACCACGCATATTGCAACATGTATAAAAAATTCCAATTTTTTTATGTTCTTTTGTCGTATATCTTACTTAAAATTATATGTGGTGCTTATATGTAATACGTCCTTGGTGTTTTGCAAAATAAAAAGGTTGATGCTTCCGCTGATTATATAGAATTTATATCGTCTGTATATGATCATACATTTGTATGTATTTGAATCATAATTTTTTTAAGGTTTTAAAACGTTCCATTCTTTAAAAGTATTCGTTCTGGTCGATGTTGCAAAAGTGACGGATCTCTGCAGTTTTAAATACATGCCAAATTGAGATCAAAGGTTAGAACTGAACTTTTTGGATCAGTGGAAAAGTTTAACTCAAAAAATTAATAATGGTAGAACTGCATTGCAGTTCTAACCCACATATATGTATGTATATTTGGCAATTCCGTTATTTAACTTCTACTTGAATTTGCATCAATGGAAATGGCAAAAGTTCTTATCCATATATTCTTTAAGCAACTTTACTGAAATATCTCCTGCATAAATTAAAATACATATGCACCATAAATTAACTTGGCTATTTTTAATACCATGTGATTATTTTCACCAACCAAGTACTATCCGATCATCATCCACAAATAGAGCCGCTGCAAAATAAAAAAAAATTGTTTTATATACAATGGAACCTCTTCGGTTCGTGCCGTTCTTTCCATAATTGAGGCCTGGAGCTTTTATAGCATTTATGCTAACGGACAAAATGTGCCTCATCGAAATAATGGTTTTAGACCCCAAGTATGTTTGGACGAAATCTGTTTCAGACAATTTTAAGTTGATTTAGCAATGTCCATCCGTCTGTCTGTCTGTCTGGCTGGCTGGTGCGCACGACAACTCTCGAACGGATGAACCAATGAGTTCCAAAATTTGGCGTAAGTAATACTTTGTCCAAACTTAGTTCAAGTTCGAAGATGAGCCATATCGGTTCACTCCTTCAGGTACCTCCCCCACAAAAGTTCGAAAATGTTCGGAAAATTAGTGCGCAAAATAACTCTTGAAAGGAGTAACCGATTTGGTCCATACTTTGTACATTGTAAAATTTTTACCAGACTTAGATGAGGTTGAAATATGAAATCAATCGGACAATTCCTTCGGGTACCTCCCACACAATATTTCGGAAGAGTTCAGTTTAGGACCTGCTCTCGAATAGCTTTTATATTCGATTTAACAACTTGTATTCACTGCTCCCCATACGATGGTACAAGTTTCACCAGGAGCAAGTCCATACTTCCTGAGAAAATAGTCCGAAAGGTTTAAAAAACCCCTATGGCACCATGTGTAGTGGTTGGAGCGCACGATAACTCTTAAACGGATCTGTCGATTCGGTCCAAAATTTGGCCTTCGTATTCTAACAAAACTTACTTTAACTTCGAAAATAAGCCAAATCGGACCACTCCTTCACGTACCTCCCCCACAAAAGTTTAAAAATGTTTGAAAAAATTGTGGACACGATAACTCATGAAGGGAGTGACCTATTTGGTTTGCACCATTCACATCCTAATATATCTACCAGATATAGATCAGGTTCGAATATGTGTACAAATACACCTTCGGGTACTTCCCACACAAAATTTCGGATAAGTTCACTTTGATTTGGTCTAAAATTTGGTTTTCGTTATATTTTGTCAAAGATGAGCATTACTGACACAAAAATGGTATGCACTATATGTCTTGAAGGGGGCAACAATTTGGTCCAAAATTTGGATCTACTAATATTTTGTTCAAATTTAGTTTCACTGCCAAAAAGGCATATATCGGCCCTCTCCTTAGGGTACCTCCCCCACAAAAGTTCAACATTTTTGTTTAAGTGCAATTTAGGGTCTGTTCGTTGTGGTCCTGCTTACAGCGATATTATGTTTTCCGTGGAAAAGTCCATACTTCCTGGCATACTGGTCCAAAAGTTATACGATGACCCACTGACATGACTAGTGGGCGCTATACCTATCGAAAAGATATGACTGCCAAAATAAGATCCACTCCCATAATGGACTATATTGGTCCATTACTGTCGGCATTCTGAAAATACCCTAAATACATTCGATCTGTCCGTAGAAGAAAGTTTCAATTCACATAGGCTGAGGGTATTTTTACTTGTTATTACAATTTTTTTTCTCGTCGAGATATGAAAAATGGCAATGGGGGTCTGTGACGAATATTTCTCGATGTTATAGCCCTAAGGGCGAAAGGCTGGGCATTAAGGATTGAAATAAATTGAGAATGGCAATTGAATTAAAATTGAATATTGGGCAAAAGAAGCTTACAATACCCTTCCAACATTGTTGAGTAAAGTATATATGGGGAATTACAAGTGAAATCGGACAGTTCGGAGAAGAGTAATTTTTGATTTCAATTGTTTTTGGTTCAATTTATGCTCCTAGCCAACAGAACATTTTAGTATATTTTAAAATTATTTTTTGACCAACGGTACAGAGATATCGCCTATTGAAATTATCGCATTTTTAAAGAACTATGTTCAAATAAATACTCATAACTTCTTTAATATTGGTCCAAATGGGACCATTTTTTTTTATTTGTTTGTTTTTTTTTATCAGCTATCGAAAGAAATATTTAAAAGAAAAATGCACTGTGGGCTTCAATGCAATTTTCGGAATTTAATATTTAAAATCAATTTTTAAACATGATTGCACCCTTCGATTTATTCAAAAAAAATTTATGTTAAACTACTTTCAATTGCAAAAATGTTAAGCCCAACATCGTAATGGGATTCGAAAAATACTATTTTTTCTAATTTTTTAAAATTTTTGTTGTACAATATTTGTTAGTTTACTACATTGTACTGGGAAAAATTGTATTTGTTTCGGATCAAAATGTTCATATTTATAATTTCTTTGTTGATAATTCAGTTCTAAGTTCTATCTGAGGTATTGTTTACTAATTTGGAATAAATGGAACCAAAAACAATTGAAATCAAAAATTACTTTTCTCCGAACTGTCCGATTTCACTTGGAATTCCCCATATACAGTGTTTTATTTAACTTGCTATGGTGTCCGTTTAGTTCAAATCTGGTAACTCATTTTTTTATTACAGTGTTTTATTTAACTTGCTTTGGTGTCCGTTTAGTTCAAATCTGGTAACTCATTTTTAATACAGTTGCAGTTGACCAATCGAACTGAAACTTTGCACACTTTTCAGATTTAGATGACAATACATGAATATGACACCAAAACCAATATTGGTCCATTTTTACAGTGTTTTAACGGTGCTTTATTTAAATTGCATTTCAAATCTGGTAACTCATTTTCCACAGAGTTGCAGTTGACCAATCGAACTGAAACATTGCACACTTTTCAGATTTGGATGACAATACATGAATATGACACCAAATCCAATATGGGTCCATTTTTTTCCTATATCCCCCATATAGCGGTATCACCCGATTTAGTTCAAATCTAGTAACTCATTTTTAACGCAGTTGCAGTTGACCAATCAACTGAAACTTTGCACATTTTTCAGATTGGGATGACAATACATGAATATGGGCCCATTTTTTCCTACAGCCCCCATATGGCGGTACCACCCGATTTTTGGTATTTTGAGTATTTTATCTTCATTTTTGCCCGAATTAGCTGTCATTTTGGCATTTGGGATTTCCAATGATACAGACATTTCCCCACCAAAAATTATGAACATAGGTCCAGGTTTTGGTATAGCCCCCTTATAGCGGTACCACCCGATTTCAAGTATTATGAGGATTTTGTCTTCATTGACTGTAACTTGGCAATGGGACCCCCCATTGGTACAGAAACTTCCTCACTAAAAATGATGGACGTAGGTACAGGTTTTGGTATGGCCCCCATATAGCGGTAAGGCCAGATTTGAAGTGTTTTAAGGATTTTATCTTAATTTTTAGGCCGAATTGGCTGTAACTTGGCATTTGGAGTCGCCAATGGTACACAAACTTCTCCACCAAAAATTGTTGACATACATAGGTCCAGGTTTTGGTAAAGCCCCCATATAGTGGTACCAACGGATTTCAAGTGTTTTAAGGATTTTATCTTCATTTTTAGCCAGAATTGGCTATAACCTGGCATTTGGAGTTCCCAATGGTACAGAAATTTCCCCACCAAAAATTATGGACATAAGTCCAGGTTTTGGTACAGCCTTTATATAACGGTACTACACGATTTCAGGCAGAGTAAAGTTTTTATCTAAATTTTCGGCATAAATTGACTATAATTTTGTTCTCAGTGGTCCAAAAAATGTATTTACTAAAATGTTAAAAACAAAAAATAATTTAAAAAATTAAGTTTCAGTGTTTTATTTAGAATGCACTTAAAACTAGAAAATAATTTGTCGCTTATCCTCAATAAATATATTCTTTCTCATGATGGAATCTCTCAAATAAAACGCTTGAATTTAAATTTTAAATGGTGGCAAAATAAAACGGCAAGCGTTTTATTTGAGAGATTCCATCATGAGAAAGAATATATTTATTGAGGCTAAGCGACAAATTATTTTCTAGTTTTAAGTGCATTTCTAAATAAAACACTGAAACTTAATTTTTTTTAATTTTTTTTTATTTATTTACTAAAAAAGGATTAAAACAAGTAACAAATAGAAATATAATGAATATATGTATAGAGAGGGAAATTTCTTAAATTAAAACCACTTATTGACATCATATTTTTCAGAAGTGGAACATAAATTGGGATATTGAGGATTGCTACCAGTCTGACACGATGATCCTGCCGAGCTGCAGTTAGCATAAATTGGGAATCCAACCATGTTAGTTGTGGCATAATTGCAAGTAACCAAAAATGTGTTCGATGAGGAAGAAGGTGTTGCATATGTGACAGCAGCACAACCGACACGAACATTACGATCAGCCATCATGACAGTTAAATGACCAATAACCCTTAAAACAAAACCAGTTATTAATTTAAAAAGGCGTAGCAATATGATATTCAAACTTACGGTCCACTATAACCAGCAGGGTATGAATTAATGTGACTCATTTTAACATCCTTCACTTCATTGTACCACATGTCAAAGAGTCTTTGGAAAAGATTGTTGTAATTTGGTGTACCAGAATAAGTACTATAAGCCAAATTTTGTCCAGAGTATTTAAAGGTTTCCGTATTACGACATTGGTCATGGGCCATTTCACACTGACGTGCATTAAAACCGGCAATGTAAGCTAATTCATCATCCCATTCCATGGTAGCCATACGACAGGCGGGTACCAAGCCATTAACACCACCGCCAGCAACTAAATTGCGTTTCTCATTGTGAGCTCTGAGAATTAGTGCTTTAAAATTATCATCTATGGGTACTTCTGCTGCATTACTGGAACATTTGGGGCCAAAACCCTAGAACAGCAAATATTTTAGAGATAATGTTATGAAAAGGAAACAAATGTCAGCTTAAAACATACCATATTGCCACAGGCTACATGGGTTACTCCTTTATTGCAAACCGATGTATTACAGTAATCGGTGGATACGGCCAGGCCAATTATGGCAAAGAAGGATAAAATTTTAATTAATGGATTCATTTCGTTTCTAATGTGATTTCGAACTGTTCTGTTATCGTTTGGTAAGAAGCTTTCTTTTTATATAGGAAAATTGTTACATACATATGTTTTCATGGTATGTTTCTACAGATTAACGTGGGGTGTATGAAGAAATCCATGAACTTGTAAAGTTTCCATTGTTTATTCAGCTTTGGTTTAATGTAAAATCTCTTAATACATGGCATAATTAATAGAAGATAAGCAAATAAAACAACAACCTTGTAAACAAATATTTTTGTTTGTTAATATAATGTCAATAGAATATGAAATCAAAACATAAAAAGTTACAGCAATTTATTTTAATACACTGTGCAACGTTTTTGAGCCAGTCGCGTGCAAACAACTTCTGTCCAGAATTTTATGAATGTAGAGGACCAATAGGCAAAAACCATATTTGGGGTTTGTTTTCTTAGATCGGGTTCGCTTTTTATGGCCTCATCTAAACATGGTTAAAAATCTAATTTTGAAAACAAATCAGGGCTGTATCTCTGAAACCAATACGAATCTTGTTTTGACATCTGCAGCAAACTTGTAGATAAGAGCAAGAAGGAAATATTTGGAGGAATAGTGAACACGAATAATTGCATTTATTGCCTCAAATTTTATAATATATCTAAAAATTCTATAATTTGTGTATATTTCGCAGCGTATCTCCCAAAATTCTTCTTAATGTTACCTTTTGGGAAAATATTCTCTGGAATGTAATACACAACTCTTCAGAACATTATATTTTTGTAAAATGCCTCTATCGCCTTGTTTATAGCAAATTTTTCAACAACAATTTGGTAAATATTTCAATAAACCTGAATAGAACTCATAGAAACGGAGTAGGTGTCGTTTTAAAAAAACCACATAGCACAATGCGTAATAGGATTTGTACCAAAATCTGACAGGGCAATGCTTATAAAGTTAGAAACAAAACCCTTAAAACAAAATATTATACAAGTGTATGCGCCCACTGCAGACAAGAGCAAAGAAGAAGTGGACGAATTTTACGAAGATGTAAAATACCTAATAAATATGACAAAACCCCATGATATAACTATTATCCAAGGAGACTTTAATGCCAAAGTTGGACAAGATATTGTACCAGGCATAACAGGCAAATTTGGACTAGGCGAGAGAAATGATAGAGGTGACAGACTTATTCAATTCTGTCAAGAATATGGGTTGAAAATTACAAATACAATGTTCTGCTTGCCAAAAAGAAGACTGTATACCTGGAAATCCCCTCAGGACAAACCAACAAATATAATACGGAACCAGATAGATTATATTTTGATCAATAAACGCTTTTCTTCATGTGTAATGAAGACATCCACATATACAGGGGCAGATGTTCCATCGGACCATATCCTGTTAATGACAAAGAAGAGAAACTCAAAGAGAAAAACACATGGAAAACTCAATACTGGAAAACTGGAGGAACCAAGGGTTAGGGCAAGAATGAGGGAGATCATTGATCAAGAATTTAGATAAATTGAAGCTGCAGATAGTGAACAGATGTGGAATTCTGTTAAAAATATGCTAAAATCCATAGCGGACAATAATCTAGGAATCACAACAAAACCACAAAAGAATGAATGGATGACAAAGGAGATACTAGATCTGATGGAGGAACGTCGAAGACATAAAAATCGAAACTACGAATTATATTACGAATTAAATAGAGAAATACAATCCGCAATCAGAATTGCGAAAAATAATCTCATAAACAGGCAATGCCAGGAGATTGAAAGATTGCAACAATTAAATGGCGATTTCAATCTTCACAAAAAAATCAAAGAAATGGCAGGTGTATACCGCAAATCAATACCTAAAATTCTATACAATAAGGAAAATGAACCTATTTTTGATATATCAGAAAAGATGATAATATGGAAAGAGTACATAAAGCTCCTTTTTGCCGGCCAGAACCGATCAACATATGTGATGATGACGAATGAACCGCCAGAAGGAACATCTATAACCAAACAAGAAATTGAGTCAGCAGTAAAATCCTTAAAACTTAAAAAAGCATGTGGTCCTGATGAGATTCCATCGGAAATATTGAAGTTAATAGACGGCGATAACATTAATATCCTGATCAAGCTATTTAACTACATATATGAGACCGTGGAATACCCAAATGACTGGCTGAGATCAAAGTTTATAACTATACCAAAGAAAACCCATCCGAAACACTGCAGTGACTATAGACTTATCAGCCTAATGAGCCATGCATTGAAGATTTTCCTAAAAATAATTCATGGGCGAATATATGAGAAGTGTGAAAAAGTTATGGGTGCTTCCCAATTTGGTTTTAAGGAAGGCATGGGAACACGCGAAGCTCTTTGTTCCCTACAAATCTTAGTTGAAAAATGCAAAACTGTTCAAAAAGATGTAAATATATGCTTTATTGATTACGAAAAGGCTTTCGATACAGTACAGCACGACAAGTTAATAGAGATTCTTACGTCCATTGGTATCGGACAGAATGAAATTCGATGTATAAAAAGCTTGTATTGGCATCAGACTGCACATGTTGACGTAAACGGAGAATGCACGGAAGACATAGTAATATTATCCCCCTTATTGTTCAATGTATACTCCCAAAAGAATATTCCAAGAATCTATCAATGATGTCAAAAAAGGAATCCTGGTTAATGGTAATTTTGTCAACAATATTAGATATGCCGATGACACAACCATACTAGCCGATAGCATTGCAGGGCTGCAATACCTACTTACTAGACTATGGTCTAAAGATAAATATTAAAAAGACTAAGTACATGGTTATTTCCAAAGAAAGTATGGGTAATCAAACACAAGTAAAAATTAAAGATATGGACGTGGAAAGAGTACATAACTTTAAATACCTCGGTGTCACAATAAATGACAAGTGGAACATTTCAAATGAAATAAGAAGCAGAATCGAAATGGCGAGAGAATCTTTTGTAAAATACAAGAAAATTTTTTTAAGCCATGATATTACTATAAAGTCAAAACTAAGATATCTGAAAACATATGTATGGTCTGTTTTGCTATGTGGAGTCGAAATGTGGACCCTGAAGGCAGTTGACATGAAAAAACTTGAAGCTTTCGAGATATGGACTTACAGACGAATTCTAAAAATACCATGGACCAAGTTTGTAACGAACAATGAAGTACTGCGAAGAATACACCAAGAAAAAGAGCTTATACGTACAATAAAGAAACGAAAAACAGCATATCTTGGACATATCATGCGAAACAGCAAATACAAACTACTCCAAAACATTATCCGATGCAGAATAGAAGGCAGACAGTCCAGGGGAAGAAAAGAGAAGTCTTGGATTAGCAATATTCAGGAATGGACCGGCATAAATGATGCTGCAACTCTACTCAGCAGGTGCAGAAATCGACAATCTTTTGCTGAAAAAATAAACAACTTATAAATACATATATGCACTTAATATAATGTAATATATTTTATGTAATTGCACTGATCGCCATAAATTCGTAAAACGAATAGGCAAATAAAGAAGATAGTCTCAATATGTACTTTCAGAAAATGCCCATTAGAAGTTGGTTGCATTTCCAGTGTTGCACAGTGATATTTAATGTATGTTAAGAATAGTTCAGAACAAAAATGCAATAAAATACTTCTGAAGAGAAAATAATAATTATTTGTAATTTTATAATAACACATATTAATTCATCTTTATAAATAAAAATCAAATGTCATTATCAACGGGTAATGGCATCAGCTGAAAACGGCTGGACCGATTTGTATAATTCATTTTGTGAAATGTTCGCCATAACCCAGCTTAGGAAAATTTGATCAAGCCCACTTTTACGCTCACTTTTTTCAATTTTCAATTTTTATCTTTTCTACAAAAACTACTCAACCGATTTTTCTGAAATTGTCAGAGAATGTACCGGCCCCGGTTAAAATGGGCTACACATTTTGTTGAATTTCGGAGGGGACAATGTACTTCCCCTATACCCTATTTTTTTAAATGGTATATTTAAAATAATATAACGAATGTATCAGTTAAGAAATTAATTTGCGAGACAATTGTGGCTTTGTCTCCGACCTTATCTACTTTTTTAGGACCCAAAGGCTTGACCAAGCCCACTTTTTAAAATATGTTACATCTACAAAGCTACTGAAGCGATTTTCCTGAAATTTTCAGGGAATGTACAGGGATGGCCTCCGGTGGAAATTGGATGCATATGTTTTCCTGACTTTCGAAGGTGGAGGGTACTTCCCTTTGCCATATTTAAAAAACCCCATATCTTTTATGAATAAAAATCAAATGCCGTCATAACCCAACTTAGGCTTTTATGGAAACAAACTTTACCGCGCCTACTTTTTTCAATTTTCTGTTCAATTTAATGTTTTTTTGCAAGAACTACTGAACCGATTTTCCTAAAATTTTCAGAGAATGTACAGGGATGGCCCCCGAAAACAGGCTACATATTTTACTGAATTCCAGAAGGGGCGGGGTACCTTCCCTATGCGATAGTTTTAAAAACATTTGCAAAAATTACGCATGTATCGGTTTTAAAATGTACGGATTAATCTACAGACCACACCTGTTTTTATACCCTCCACCATAATATGGAGGGTATAATTAAATTTGTCATTCCGTTTGTAACACATCGAAATATTCATCGGAGACCCTAAAGTATATATATTCTTGATCAGGGTGAAATTCTATGTCGATATATCAAGATACAGCTCGCAATTTTTAAGATAGAGCTTTGTAATTTGATATAGGAGTTTCTACTACTCCTAGGATGTTTGGTACTGCAAATAGCCGTCATCGGTTGATATAGCCTCCATAGAACGGTACCACCCGATTTTCGGTATTTTGAGGGTTTGAGCCTCATTATCACACCGAAATTGCTGAAATTTGGTAATAATTCTTCTTTGGGGTATAAAACTTTCCCCTAGAAATTTGTCAGCACAGGTCCACGCCTTCACGATACCTCCCGATTTTCGGTAATTTGAAGGTTGTGGCCAAAACTTTCCCTCAGAAATTTGTCGGCACAGGTCCACGCCTTCACATTGCCCCCCTAAAACGGTACCCCCGATTTTTGATATTTTGAAGGTTGTGGCCTCAATATTCCACCGAAATGGCTGATATTTGGTCTTCGTTGGGGGTATAAAACCTTCCCCCAGAAGTTTGTCGGTACAGGTTCATGCCTTCATATAGCCCCCATAGAACGGTACCTCCCGATTTTCGGTATTTTAAAGGTTGTGGCCTCAATATGCCACCGAAATGGCTGAAATTTGTTATTTAGTCTTAGTTGATGGTATAAAACTTTATGCCTGAAATTTGTAGGTATAGGTACACGCTTTCATATAGCCCCCATAGAACGCTACCTCCCGATTTTCGTATTTCTGATGGTTGTGACATTCAAGCAAATTGCGAAATATTGGAGATAATGAATAAATAAAAAACAATAAGATCTCCAGCTCAAACAACTATTATTTTATTTATATTAAAAAGGTAGAACAAATAACAACAAGAATATATATTATTTTTCTAAAACTACTGAACCTAAATTCATGCAATTTTCAGAAAATGTTCAGGAATATCCCGTGGTCCAAAATGCTATATAAATATCTGTAGACGAATTCGGGAGCCTATTGTTTTATAATCGCTATATTTGCTAAACCTATGAGTACATCGGCTTGCAAATTAATTTTCGAGACAACGGTGATTGCGTCGGCGATCAAGAAAAACGATATATTTACAAATGTCCTTAAATGGTAAAGTTCAACGGTCCATCAGCCATGAAAAACTAAAACACATAAGTCTCAAAAAGCGGAATTCGACTCGATCATTGTTTTAACTTTTATAATTAGATCGCTTTAGGATAAAGACAGGGAGCACGGACGAGAATAAATCCTAAACAGCATCAATGGGCGAAAAAATTCGACAAAGTCCGTAAGAGAAAAGAAAGGTTACACACAAAATCTGTTGATAAATTGAAAATCCTCCTCGGTTTGACAATGTACCGAAGGAGTGCTTTGAATTGTCAAGCATAAGGTCCATAAAAAATTGTCAGTAAAACTCATTATGACGGGCCAGCAACGCGGACCGGGTCTGCTAGTATTTAATATTTTATTCTTCGCAAAATACAATGTATAAATGTATGAACTTATTTTACTTACTTAAATTATACACTACATTTTCAAACAAATGTCCCAGTAATTGTGCAAAAACAGTTTTTCCTGTAAAGATAAAATTTTTCGAAATGATGTAGTTTATACACGGAGGAAAAAAAGGTCTCTCTAACATATGTCCCAAACATATTTTGCAGCAAACATATTTGTTTGCAATCAGTCCCAAACATAACATATGTTTCGGTCCTGCAAACAAATAAATGTTTGTGTGCAAACAAATTATATGTTTGGGTGCAAACAAAACAAATACAAACTCAAAAGCCACAAACAAAAAACAAACACATGAACCAGTGGGCCCTTACTGAGAGCAAGGGAGCGTAAATGTCAATTTAAAACACATTAAAATGTATGTTCACTTGCTCTTAGTAAGCGCTCAATGGCTATCTCTAACATATACACACATTTATAAATGGTGGTTGTTTATTGAAACGAAAATAATCAACAACAGACACATAGGAACATAAAAAATTCCAAAGAAATACATAACAGACTTTAATAAAATAAAAAGTATTGAAATAATTTATAACAAGTAAAAAAGTATCAGTCGGCTTTGCCGACAGAGATATACCCTCAGCCTGTGTATATTGAAAAAAAAAAAAAATCCCAAAATACGTATGTATTTAGGGGGTTTTAAAAATGTTCGGAGTTTGAACCGACAAAAATGTTGATTAGGATTAAAGATCAAAAGTTTTGCGGAGGAGATAATAAAAGGAATGGAAAGACATTGATCGTTATGAAAGTTGATCTCCAGCCACAACATACGGTGCAATAGGGGTTTTTACACTCTTCAGGCTGTTTGCTCAAGAGGTATGGACTTGCCCCGAAAAAACTTTTGCCATCGTAATTGAGGCAGAGAATGCAAGTTACTTCAACAAAAATCAAAGTGATTCGATATCAGGTCTTAAAGGGAACTTCTCCGAAATTTTGTGTGGGAGGTACCGGATTCAGTGGACAAATATAGTCCATATTTGAACCTGATCTATATCTGGTAGATATATTAGGATGTGTAAAGTACGGACCAACTCAGCCACTCCCTTCAAGAGTTAACGTACGAACAAATTTTTCGAACATTTTTGAACTTTTGTGGGGGAGGTACATTAAGGAGTGTACCGATATGGTTTATCTTTAAACTTAAACTATGTATGGACAGAATATTACTAAGGCCAAATTTTGGACCGAATCGGTAGATCCTTTCCAGAGTTATCTTGCGCTCCAACCACCTCACACGCTGTCATAGGGGTTTTTTGCAACTTTCAGGCTATTTTCTCAGGAAGTATGGACTTTTGTAGGGGAGGTACCAGAAGGAGTGGGCCGATATAGCCCATATTCGAACTTAAACTAAGTTTGGGTAAAATATTACGAAAGCCAAAATTTGAACCAAATCGGTTTATCCGTTCGAGAGTTATCGTGCGCTCCAGCCAGCCAGACAGACGGACGGACATTGCTCAATCGACTCCAAATTGTCTGAAACACATTTCGTCCAAACATACTTGGGGTCTGAAACCATTATTTCGATGAGGCACATTTTGCCCGTATGAAAGTGTATATGGTAATATTCAAAAAAGTTTTAAATCGTTGAAGTTGAGGTTCACCATTTAATAAGTCGCGAACTGTTAATATATTTTATAAAATATCAATATATTTAATATAGACCATAACAAATAATTTTCGTGGAAGCTGCGTTGGTGGTAGTATAAAAAAATGGGGAAAAAGTGTTGAAGTGAACAAGTTTTTTTGTGTTCTTTCTTGGTTTCTGGCCAAACCACGCAAAATTCAAACCTGTGCTCAACGAAAGAACTAAAGAATATCCCTTGAACAACATGGTTCTAGTGTATGACTTTTCGATATATACACTGCATCCCAATAAAATCGATGCTGACATTTTGTAGTTTTGATTTCAGTGTTTTTCGAATTTTTCTTATAATTAGAGGGTGCAACTAGATAATAATCCAAAACTAGTTATAGGATTGTAGAACTCACGAATCCAAGTCTTTCGATGTATATCTTATTTGTGTGCTCCGTACAGCTTCCTAGTAATAGGAGACCAAAGTCGAAAATTTGGTGCGTAAATTTTCAGAAAAAAACTACTTTTTGGCTTTAAAATTTACAACTGTCGTCTAATTACCCCTGAACCCCGCGTGATTTTAGTTTTTTTACGTGCCGGATCTAAAAAGCCCTTCCGCGTTCGAATCCATCCACTAAAACGCCGGATATAGATACCTTGAAAGTAGGAAAATCTACAAGAATATATTTTGACAATTCCGCGAATTGAACCGCGATTTTCTTTGATTATTTTTACATAAATGTAATCCTTTATACGCGATTATAATATTTGCCAAAAAGGAGTGGCACAAATTATAAAGATTCGGGAGTAATATCCCTATTTATCCCAAAATAGAATGTGGTGGCACATCCGCAGTTCTTGACGAATCTGTCTAAAATAATTTATATTGACGTATTTTTAATAGGCGGCCATTGAAATATGATGCACCTTATAATCATATGCACATCGCGTAATTTTTGCCCACTTGAAGGTTTTTTGAATAGTATAATGCAACTGATGGCACACTTTGGTCGCTGAATGAAACATGGGAAAATCCATACACATTGATAGACATGGACTCCCTGTATCCGAAAAGCACATGCACCTCAACTGATTTAAACGGATTCGCGAATTATACGGTTTTTAATATCTATGTTTTTTCTTTGATTGTAATTTCAATTTTATTCTCTACTTCTTATTTCTATTGCTTATCACAGAAAGCAAATATACTTCCACGATGACTAATTACATTTCTTGTAGATGTTTAAGCAAAATACTTCAGGATTTGTATGGAAATTTAGCGAAATAATAGAATAACTCCAAAGATTTTTTTTAATTTTTCGTATTTAACCAAAAAATATGTTTTTGAAATAATTTCCAACAGTAAGTTTCCGTTCTTTGTTGTTGCTGTAATATGCAAGTTTTAAACGCGATCTTTATAATTTTGGTCTCACATTTTTCTGCGCGTTCTCTAGATTCTGTACGTATTTTTAAATTATTTTTTAGAGATTTTTATGGACTCTGAGTTAGAATAAATAAAATTTACTCCAAGATTTCTACAATTTTTGGATTTTCCGCGAAAATAAAAATAAATTTAGCAACTATTTTAGCATCTACGGATAGATATCAAATGCTGTTAACGATTCATATATACATGTTTTTATTACAACGCAATAGGAATTTTTAAATATTTTTTCTTTATAAGAGAGTAAAACCCCCCATAACTTTTGAGTGCAGCATCCAATTTTGTGAACGCGAACAGATTTGAAACCACGATTTCGTAACCCATGTACAAAAATGGCGGATGTGCTCGCCAAAAAAATTTTATTTTTTTTCTATGGAATTATAAAGGAAATTTGAAATTTACCATATACCCTCGTTAGCATAAATGCCGAGGGTATAAAAAGTTACACTTTTAAAAAGAAATAAATATGGTAACATGGGGCGGCTTCGCCACTGTGGCGCCTTCGGCAGCGCCGATCTTCTTGATAATTATAACTGCTAGAGAAATGCCGTTAAAGGGAAAATTGTGAGTTTAACGAAGATCTTTCATCTCCCAAAAATTGGCATTTCTATCAAATATGATTGCTGATGCACGCGGTTTCATGTTTTTGGGGTATTGCGAAAAATATTCTCGGTAGGTATATTTTGTGATATCTTGTATGCCTTTTGTGATATCAAAATTATATTTTATACCGTTAATTAACAACTACTGTAGAATATAAATCCAAAGAATTTGCATGATAAAAGTAATTATAAATATCAATATATTCATATTATGAACTGTGTAGGGGGTCGGGCGGCTACACCATGTTAGGGGTGTAGTGTGTTAATGTGAGAAATATGTCAGGTTTAACTTAAATTGTTTATTCTATTGATATACCACGCTATAATGTGAAGTTGAAATCAAATATTGTGCTAAACCTACCCAGCAAAATAAATTGGAAGTAGTGCAATGTAGACTAGTTCTTTTACGGCATGTTTTTATGCAGTTCAAACGGAGTCGTGAAAAGGGCACTCCATTCCTCACATTTTAACCGCATTTGGATGCAATCCAAAGAATCACATCCATTTGTCACATTTTAACAACATCCGGAGGCAGTTCAACGGAGTCGTGAAAAAGGCACTCCAATTCCTCACAATTTAACAGCATTCGGATGCAGTGCAAACGGAGTCGTGAAAAAGGCACTCCGTTCACTACATTTTATTAGCAGTTGTTAGAGATCCCTACATGTACACAAATCAGTTTGTACATCTCTACAGGCAGCGGAATACATTTCCAAAAAGAGATAATCGTGTTAACATTTCCAAACATTTGTTAATACAAACTAAATAATATTTAATTTGTGAACATTTTTTCGGTAACTCACGAGAAGAAAATTTCCCAATGGAGTGCTGTTGGAGTACATGTCGAAATCTTAACTGGTGATGGGAAGGCAATATCAAACCCATTTAGCAGATGAAGCAAAAGCACTTAAGCTTGGATTAAATGAAGAGCGGAGGAAACACACATATTTGCGATTGAATTCAACAGAGAATTTTCATAATTTGTGTTAATTTAATAAAGTTATTAATATTTTATTTTGTTATTCAAAACACGTGCTCTGAACTGCCTCCTATTCTACCCCAAAGGGTCAGTTAAAATGCAATGCCAAAGGGTCAGTTAAAATGCAGTGCCAAAGGTTCAGTTAAAATGCATTGCCAAAGGGTCAGTTAAAATGCGATGCAATGGAGTGCCTCTTTCCGGGGTCACTCCCTTGTAAAAATCATGAGTGAAAATGCATAATTTGATGCACTTCCAAATCACTTGTACATATCATTTAACTGCCTCTTTGGAGGCAAACTTTTCGCTGGGTATCTAAGTTGGCCAAAATTTTATGTTTATGCCTTAATTCAAGGTGCCTACTTCGATTAAGGGCGAGAATATGTTTTTTTGTAAATTTTACAATCATTTTTGATTATTAAATATGCATAACGTTTATATTTGAGGAGGAAGTATGGTAAATGCCAGTTTTAGAGTCCGTTGATATACATATATCCTATATCGATGGCGATGGGTGGGGAGGCTTCCCCACTTTTTAGACATTCTGTAAATTCTAAAAAATAATATTTTAAAAACAAAGTTATAATAATTTATATATCAAAACTTATAGCCAAGATATGCTAATATTCTTACCAAATATACTATTTGGAAAAACTTTAATGATGTCGATATGAGAACATTTTGAACAAAATCGTGGCGAAGGCGACCCATGTTACCATATAGAGAAACACCGATGAACGCTTCTCCTCCTTCCTCATCCTTACTTGCGAAATAATTAGAAATTTTAGAAAATTTAGATATGTTACAAAATGTTGCAAACATTTACTTGTTTGGACACAAACAAATTATGTTTGGATCCAAACATATATTTGTTTGGAACCAGTCCCAAACAAATATTTGCTTGGATCCAAACATATTTCTCTGATATATTTTTCTGCGTGTACCACTATTATAAAATACAGTATTTTGTAATAGATTTGCACATATACGCTAGATACAAAATTGATACTTATTTTTACCCTACACCATAATGTGGAAAGGGTATTTATTATTATAAGTTTTTTTTTCTAAAATTTCATGTAACACCGGGAAGTATTCGTCGTAAATTCATGTCTCGCCGAGGTAAAGCGATATTAAGATGGGTGTCCCTCCTTCCGTCCATTAAAAATTGTAATCAAACTACAGGCTGCAATTATGAAACAATCTCCAAGAAATTTTGTATGGAGGTCGGGTATGGCCGGATGTACATCCGGGCAAAGACTACCCACATGTTGTCTTTTATCAGAATAAATAGCTGAAAAATTAATAGTTTTTGCCATTTTAAGAAATGAGAGGAATTTAGTGCTCAGTCTTCTAACTCAATCTGTAAATACTCACTGAGAGAATTTCTTCGTATTTTATACTTTTATTAGTCTATGTAGTCCGGTCAAAATAGACATGCGTATAAGGGGGAAATAGCAAAAATTCCCACAAAGCTGAATTTTGGTGGAGAGCTAGGGTTGGCCATTAGAAGCAACGTCCTAAAAGTCCTCATCGATCCCGTGTGTGCAAAACAACTTATTCGGGGTCAAAGGTCATTTTTGGAGGCATTATTCAGTTTTTTTAATTTTTCTCAAAAACGGTAATACAAAGCAAAAGCCCGCTAAAGTAAAAGTTGTAGAGTCAATAATTGTCTAGAAGATTGGTCTTTATGATTCTTAAAAAAGACTTACCATTTTCCAGATATCTCGATCTAAAGGTCAATTAAAAAATTAGCCGCGTAAGTACATTATGAGGCGAACCGGTTTAAGTAACGACATTATGTGTTAGATACTTCCGTAAGCTTTCAAACGATATCCACATTGCAGTAATCGGTTCAGTAGAACCGGGTCTAACCCGGTTTTTAAATTTGGCCTTTCGGGTCTAATAACCGGCGAACCGGATCCGCAACCGTTGAAAATTATACATTTCCGTAATCAGTGCAACAAACCCTACCTTCAGACAAAACTTGAAAAAAATCGGAGAGTTTTCATTGGGGTCGTTCCCGTTGGGCTTTCGATTATACATGCGGGTTAAATGGGCTATTTTTGCATATAATGACTCTAACATTGAATAACTCTAATAAACACACTCCGATTTTGTTGGAATTTTTTTTAGAAGATTGCTATAATTTCGCTCTTCAAGAAAATTTAAATATTTTTGGGGGACAGACCCGATTACTTCGCTTATTTTAGCCGGTTCGTCTGAATATGTGCATATTTCCCTTATAAGGGCATAAAAATCGTGTGTTTTTTAGAACAGCTATATCTCAAATATGGTTCCTTCTAAGAAAAAATTGTAAGGGTCAAACTTGTAGATAATTTTTCTGTCTACAATATTTACTTTAGTCACTTTTTGATTAGATCAACCGTTTTCAAAAAATAAATCCGAAAACCTAAAAAACCCTTAAATTTTGACCTTTGACCCCGAATAATTTTTTTGCACACATGGGATCGATGGGGACTTTTAGGACGTTGCTTCTAATGGCAAACCCTAGCTCTCCACCAAAATTCAGCTTTGTGGGAATTTTTGCTATTTCAATGTCTATTTTGACCGGACTAATGATGCTATCATGATAGATGATGCTATAATATGATGCTATCATAGACTAATGGTCCAGTCAAAATAGACATGTGTATAAGGGGGAAATAGCAAAAATTTTGGTGGAAAGCTAGGGTTTGCCATTAGAAGTAACGTCTTAAAAGTCCCCATCGGTCCCATGTGTGCAAATGGTAATTTTTTGGTGGCCTTATTCAGTTTTCTTTAAAAAAACGGTAAGACTTATCAGAAATCGATTAAATCAGCGCAACAAACCCTACCTTTTCACAAAATTTCAAAAAAAAAAGACTTATCAGAAATCGATTAAATCAGCGCGACAAACCCTACCTTTTCACAAAATTTCAAAAAAAAAAAGACTTATCAGAAATCGATTAAATCAGCGCAACAAACCCTACCTTTTCACAAAATTTCAAAAAAATCGGATAGTTTTCGTTGGGGTCGTTCCCGTTAGGCTTTCGATTACACATGTGGGTTAAATGTGCTATTTTTGCATAAAATGACTTTAACATGGAAAAACACTACTAAACATGCTCCGATTTTGTTGAAATTTTTTTTTAAAATACTGGTATAATTTTGGTCTTCAAGAAACATATATTTTTCGGGGGACAGACCCGGTTACTCCGGTTATTTTAGCCGTTTCACCGGAATATGCGCGTTTTTCCTTATAAATGCCTATAAATGATGCGTTTTTAGAACCGCTATATCTCAAAAATGGTTCCCTCTGAAAAAAATTATAAAGACCACACTTGTAGAGAATTTTTCTATCTACAATATTTGCTTTTGTCACTTTTTGATTAGACAGACCGTTTTCAAGAAAAGAATCCGAAAACATTAAAAATCCATAAATTTTGACCTTTGACCCCGAATAACTGTTTTTGTACACATGGGATTGATGAGGACTTTTAGGGCATTGCTTCTAATGAGAAATCCTAGCTGTCTACCAAAATTTAGTTTTGTGCTATTTCAATGTCTATTTTGACTGGACTATAATAAAGTTATGGACGAAGAAGTCCTCTCAGTGAGTATGTTCGAATTAAGTGAGAACACTGGCCACTCAATTCATCTTATATAAATTTACTTTAATAAACAATTTTGGGTTTTTAGGACACCCCAATGTTGGACCACTCCGAAACGTGGATCTATATTAAACAACTTAAGGAGAGTTTCCCCACACTGAAAACCAAAAATACATTATTACAGGTAATGGAAGTGGGTCTTATTTTGGGAGTCATTTCTTTTCGATAGATATCGCACCCACCTGTCATTTCAGTTGGTCACCAACAATTTAGAGCTCTTGGAACATTATATCAGGAAACATGTACTTGACACAGTTTTCGGGTCATTTTCTCAAGAAGTATGGACTTGTCACTCAAAAAACGTGTACCATACGAAAAGGGGCTTTGAGCACAACATGTTGCATGCATGAAAAATCAAAACGATTCGAGAGGAGGTCTAAACTGCACTTATAAGAAATTTTGTATGGGAGGTACCCGAAGGAGTTGCCATATATAGTCCATATTCTAACTAGAAACATTACGATGTGCAAAGTATTTTCGAACTTTTGTGGGGGAGGTACCGGAAGGTGTGGACCGATATAACCCATTTTCGAACTTGAACAAAAGTTTGAACAAAATATTACGAAAGCCAAATTTTTAACCGAATCGGTTGATCCGTTCGTGAGTTATCGTGCGCTCCAGACAGTTTGACAGTCTATTCAGTTTGAATATTTGATTATTTTCTGCAAATACCTTAAATCGAGATACATATCATATAGGGAGTGTACCAATTCATGGACTGTCGGAACTTTTGAACTTTTTTCGCGGAGAAGTTACTAATGACAAAATTGTACGTGTTTGCAACCATATTTTGCTTACAAAGATTATATAAAAAATTACAAACGCATTCAAAGATTGTGAGGAATAAAATTAAGCCTATGTCGTGAAGGTAGGAGCTGTAATATTCATGTTATATGCAAAAATCCAAAGAAATTTTGAGGAAAAAATAAAAATTGTATTATTCTTATTTTTTTATTATGTGATTTTATAGGAAAAGTTAAACACAGCTAATGAATCCCTTTTATTTAATACTAGCAAAATGCCCGCTACTTCGTATGCGGATAGGGAATAATATAGAAATAAACTCAATGTCACTCAATTTTTTATCATATATGAATTTGACATAAATAAATAAAAAATAATTAAAAAATATTTATAATGTAAATGGTGGACACTGAAATTTTTTTATGTACTATTACCTATTTTAATAGATATTTAATTTCAAAGACCTTATCACACCCCTACACATCAATATCGACCCACATTTTAAACTTCAGTCCACTTTTTAATACAACGTATGTTAAGTAACATGGCATGGCGCATGGCCCCTATATAACAGTAAATTTTTTACACATTTTAATTTAGGCCTGTTTGTTCTCAGGGGATAAAAACCTTCTTGTAAAATTCTATTTAAAACTTCTAGTACACTTATTGTTCTACCACCTCTACCAGTGAACCTGACAAATAAATAATAAATCAGAATTCCACTCTATGCCTTAGCCCAATACCAAATTTATTGCACTTTCGTACTTTTCGCACACTAATTATATAATTCAAGCTTCACCAACACTAAATTTAGTACTATTGTACTTTTTGTATTTCCAATACCAACTCAATAATTCAGTCCTTAGCGTCCTCCATACCTAATTTCAGAATTTGTATGCTTTTCAAAAACTCCTTATCCGAAGACCAACATCGACTCTAATACAAAAAATCAGAATTTATGCAACATCAAAACGGTACCAAATTTAGTACTTGTGATAGGTATAAGTTTCAAGAATTACATCGCTATATCTAAAACTATATCCCAACCGCAATACTCATTTACAGTTTTATTTGAACAATTTGAACCAAATATTGTGGCATTTAGTAATCTTCAGAACCACATCCATATCTCAACCCTACACACCAACAGCGACTATAATACGAAATTTCAGAATTTCACCTTTATTCATATAGCAAATTTGGTACCATTTAATACTTTTCCACTCCAACAGTAATCGTAATCTTTTATTTCAGGATTTTATCTCGATGCGGTCACCCATATCCAAATTGTACCAAATTTAGTATTATTTAGTATTTTTGTACATATAAGTACGAATTTCTGAAATCTGTCTCAATCCTCCACGCAACAATAATCATAATTCTAAATTTCACGATTCAGGCTCTATCCATTCACCAAAATCCAAATTTAGTAGCATTTAATAGTTTTAGTACACATAAGAACGAATTTCCCAAACCACCTCCATATCTCAATCCTACACTTCAACAGTAATCCTAATTCCAAACTTCAGGTTTCCAGCTCTATCCGTTCACCTAACTCCAAATTGTTCCAAATTTAGTAACATTTCGAAGACATAAGAACGAATTTACAAAACTATCCCCATATCTCAATCTTACACTTCAACAATAATCTTAATCCCAAATTTTTGCTTTCCAGCTCTATCCGTTCACCCAAATCCAAATTGTACTAAATTTAGTACCATTTAATAAATTTGGTACACATGAGTTCGATTTTCCAAAACCATTTCCTTTTATAAACACCACTTCCCAACCTTGATTTCCATACCAAATTCCAAGATTCTTGCTATATCCGTTGGAAATATACAATTGGTACTAAATTTAGTAACTTCTAGTACACTTATAGGTCGAATTTCCAAAAACCCTTTGGTATATCTTTCTAGCTCTCCATCAGTGGCTCTCATTCCAAATTTCAGAATTCTAGCTCTTCCCGTTTGCCTAATACAAAGGATACCATATTTAGTACCTTTTAGTACTTTTCGTACCCTTCTAGTTCGAATTTCCAAAAACTCAGCTATCTCACGCCTACACACAAACAGCAACCCACAGCCAAAATTTCAACTTTCTAGCTTCAGCGGTTTCGTCTGGGCGATGATATACATACATGTCACTCACTCACCCAGTCACCACTAAGCTCTTTTACATACATATATAGATACACTTTGTGAAATTATATTTGGCGACCACAATGTAACATATGTTGCATATTAGAGTACAAAGAGCAGTAATATGTCCATAATTTCCAGGAAGTACATTTACATTATATGCGCATCCGATTTCAAAGATCACCGTTAAAAAATACATCATTTTATGCCGTTTCAGTGCGATCCAATTTTCAAGAAAATTTATTATATCTCCGGATTCGTGATAGTTTTTAAATCACTGTTTTCGCACATTTCAAACAGGCGTATCGTTCTATTTATTTAAGTAGAAATGAAACATAAAACACGCGTCTAAATACGCGATATAATCAAAAACATTTTGTGCAGATTTTTGGGGGGTATCAGCAGGGACGTACGCAAAAGGTTTGTTCCGACAAAAATTTTTGAGCTACTTTAACAAATTATTAAGATTTTTTCTCTAAAATAACTTTGTTCTTGAAATTTCAAATGAAAACTTATATTGTTCTGAAGGTTCTGTATTGAAAATTTACATTATTACCAAGTTGTCTAAGAAATACTTAATTTTTTTGTTTGAATACTCTTTGAGAGAAACTTCCAGTAAAACTTAATTCCTTCTTTATGCCATGCCAGTGTTTTTGGAATTCTGTAATGAATATAAAGGTCTTGAGGTTCATTTTGTTTTCAAAACGATTAAATGTACATAAAATGAAATGTCTATTGGACAATACGTACGGCATATCAATGGTTAGAAAATTGTTTTACTGTCTTAATCAAAATTTTGTATTCATATTTCATATAAATTTGTTGCTAAATAGTGGGACAAAATAATTGAGAAAAATTTATTGTTTTGCATCATAAAGTGACAATATCTGCTATAAAAAGTATGCCCATATAAATTTTTTTCCTATCAGTAACAAACTTGTACCTGAAAACAACCGTAAACGAAATTAATGCTCAAACTTTGGTTATATGGTATTAAAATCTGCTGTTATTGGTATTGTTTATTACGGCGCTCTTTAAATGAAAGAAGCTAATACCTGGGGTTCATAGATGGTTCATAGATTAGAAAAATACAAAAAAAATCGATGGAGCATTTTCTTTAGCCCCATTTCGATAGGACTCGCGGATTCCAAGCACAATCGCGAAAACTTAAAATAGACCTAAAAATCTGAACTTTTACCGCTATTTATTTAAAAATCCCGGCAGCGATTTTTTCTTGTTTTTGGATTTTTCTCGTCTATGAATATTGCTTTTTCAGATTCCCCAAAAACTGATCACTTGTAAGCTCATTTCATTTAACGTTGGTTCAATAGCACCGTGATATTATACCCTTAGCCTTTAGGCTAACGATAAAAATGTACCTCATCGAAATAATTATCTTAGACTAATCATATGTTTTGACAAAACGCGCGTCAAACAATTTGAAGTCGATGTATCCCTTTTCGTCCGTCTGGCTGTCTGTCTGGTTCGAGTCCATTATAACTCTCGAGAAGATCAACAGATTTGGTCCAAATTTTAGATCTCGCAATATTTTGTCCAAACTTCCTTTGGACACTTCCCCCGCAAGACTTTAAAAAGATTCCTTAATATCTTGAGCACAATAACTCTCGAAAGTCCAATTCAATGTTTTCGAGACATCGATTAGGTTCAAATATGGGAAATTTCAATTATCCGAATTGACCGAAACTTTAAAAATCCTAAAATTACTTCCAAACGTACATATATCAATTACCAAGAGGGTATATTTGGGACAACATCTTCAGTACATCCCTCAAAAATGTTCAACATCAGTGTAGTTTAAAGGCTGTTTGAGGATCCATTGAAAAGTTGGCCAATGGTACTCCTTGCGGTCTTGTTTACAGTGATTTTCTATTTTTCGTGGATAAGTCCATGGTTATGTCAGGATTGGTCCAAAAGCTCTATATCTTACGGCGACCAACTAAATTGACGGCTTGACACAATAACTATCAAGAGTAATGACTTCCAAAATTAGGTCTACTTCCAAAATGAATCTTTCAGGTATCTTCTATACAAAAGTGCAAAACTTTTGCGCTTTCATCGAAGTTAAACTTTTGAGCACAGCATAAGCATTTATTCGTAACCCCAAAAATCGGGAAGTTGTATACCCCAAATGTTTCGATATTATTGTCGGAAAGTTATACGCTCAAAAAAGAGACGAAATTCTGAAATATCCTGGCTATACAATTTATAGAAAAAAGTTGGTTATGTTGCTCGTATTTGATCTGTCTATATATAAAGGTCTAAACTCATATATAAACGTCTTAACTCATACAGGCTTGGGGTATATCTCTGTCTGCAAACCCCACTGTTACTTTTTACTTTTTTTCCAGAATACAAAAATTATGAATTTTCATAAGTTTGCTTCCGCTGTGCCGACAGAAGTTATTGGTCTTTGGAAAGTTTTTAAGGTCATCGAGTCCATAAACATCTAGTCATACAATTAAGATAGAAATAAGCGGGAACAACAACCATTGGTGTATCAGATGGAGTTTTTTGACTTAACCTTTTTTCAGGATTTAGCTGAAATGCTGCCGACCTTTTTTTAGAAATATTTTTTCGACCATGTTTTTGTATTGTCTCAAACAGTACTTCGAGTTGGATTAGGAGTCTATGATTGCATCGCCAGGCTTCTGATACATTTTTTTTTCTTTTCTTAATGTAATTTTCTGAATTTTCAGTTGACTTTCACTGACTCCATCACTTCTGGTAAAATAGTAAAGTTTTGGTGCTTTTATGAAATAGAAGAATATTATATTCTTACAATAATACACAACTTATTTAATGGGACTGAAGTAAATGTGTGAAATATGCACTATAAAGAAGAAAAGGCGTTCTGTTCGGGTCGAACTGTTTATATTCTCCAAACACTGTATGTACATACATATATTTTCGACATATTCGCGAATGCAATCCTAGTGTTCGAACGTGGATCTATTTTCACCACTTTTTGCATGGAAGTTTTCCCACCAAAAGAATTTCCAAAATTATGACGATATGTTTAAAAACTATGCTAATAGCCTGCGAGATTTAGAACCCAAAATACCAAATAAGAGGTAATGTGGTTGAAAATTCTAGAATACACCAAAATGTAAATCTATGTGGGTAATATTCATTTGAACGATTTTTTAGTTATTGCTTTCTTTCTGTTGGAGAATTTGGTTTGTATGGGCACTATACCGAACGTGGTCTGATATGGTTAATTTTCAATTCTAAACATCGAAGGACTAATATATTATAATCAGTTCCAAATTTCAATCTTTTATCTAAAATATTGTGAATGTATTGAATGTATGTACTTTATGGCAGTATTGAATATACATAAAATCAACTAAAAAACCTTTAAAATAGCTTTACGTAACGATACACAACATTTTTTATTTTGATGATTTTTGGTCAAGTTAAATACGGATGCGCGTAGCGGTTAGAGAAAAAAAATCAAAAATCCCCATTTTTCACTCTTCAAAATGTCAGCATCCGTTTGAGGTACATACAGTGGATATATTAAAAAATCATACATTGGAAACCTCATCTCTGAAGTCTATTCTTTAACTTCTTCTTTGAGCATTAAGTTCTACATTGTGTTGTAAAGCCACTAATTGGCCACAACGTATTTTTCCTATTTTTTACATTAATACGGCCACAGCTTCCGCTCAAATTATTATTTAAAAAAATCCCTCGGTGAATCGTGCTAGAACAGTTGATTTTACAGAAATGCGTTCAAAACTTATGGTATAGTACAATTGTTCGCGAGTTAAAATACCCCATACCTCAGTTTCAACATATGTTAATTTTGTACAATAAGCCCCATATATAGGTATGTATATGTAGGTATACGGCCATTATTTCGATGCGTTACGAACTTTTAGGCCAAAACCAGCATATAATACCCTCCCCACTTAGTGATGTAGGGTATAAGTATTTTTACATTTAAAAATTCAAAGTATTGTTCCACTACAAGATCTATATCGCAGAACACCTTCAGGTAGCTAGCTGCATCACAAAAGTTAGCTTAAGTTCAGTTTATGGGCTGTTCGAGGATTGTTTTGGTAGTCCATGTGATTACAATATTTTTTTCCATGGGCAAGTCTGTACTACCTGACAATGAAACAAAAGCTAAAATGCCTGCTTGGCATGATAACTAATGGAAGGAATGGCTTCAAAATCTAGATGCAGTTCCCAGATCGAATAATTTTATTCTGTGCAGACGGTGTTCATGAGGTCTGTAAGTGAAAAAATAATGCTGATAATATATTATATTACATGCTAGAGGTGAACATCTGAATTGTCTTTCATGATTAAAAATGTTGTGCACATTCTTTACGAAATACTTTTGTTCTCAATGAGTTCCTTTACTTCCCCTTACTTAGCAGAACCTGCAAGAATCTATTATTTTTGAAATTTTGGTCATATTTATCTTTATAAATTTTTCAAAACCGTATATTCTTGCTGGTTCTGGAACACAGCGAAAGATTACATTCTACCAAAAACTTTTTATTCACACATAAAAAAAACACATTTTTACAATCATTTGAAATCGTTATTGCTAAATTCACTTATATTGTATGTCTCTCCTGGGCAAATGAGATACATCGCTTCTTGCCATAGTTCATTGATTCCATTCAGCAACAAATTTCAAAAGAAATATAGAAAACATATCGTCTGCTATGCACAAAAAAATCATAAGTCCATTTTCAGAACTTTTTCAGGAGGAAGAAAAAACAATCTACCGCTTTCTGTATTAAAGTTTTTATTATGGTGGTAAAAACAGTATTTGTTGTTCATTTTTTCCGCTTCAATACCCGTATTTTATTTGATCAAATTCCATCGCGTTTTGGCGATAATTGGATATCTTTGGACATTCGACATTTTCCTCGTATAGTTTTGAATTTTTGTTGGGACTTACGACCTTTTCCTTCAATTTACAGATTTTTTTAAATAATAAAAAATAATTTCAAAAAATTAAGTTTCAGTGTTTTATTTAGAAATGCACTTAAAACTGGAAAATAATATGTCGCATAGCCTCAAAAAAATTTTCCTTTCTCATGATGGAATCTCTCAAATAAAACGTTTGCCGTTTAATTTTGCCACCATTTATAATTTAAATGGACCTATGTCCACAATTTTTGGTGGAGAAGTTTCAGTACCATTGGGGACCCCAATGCCATATCGATTGGTCAACTGCAACTGTGCCAAAAATGAGTTACCAGATTTGAAATGCAAATTAAATAAAACACCGTTAAAACACTGTAAAATGGACCAATCTTTGTTATAATATCATATTCATGTATTGTCATCCAAATCTGAAAAGTGTGCAAAGTTTTAGTCCGATTGGTCAACTGCAACTGTGTAAAAATTGAGTTACCAGATTTGAAATGCAATTTAAATAAAACGCCGTAAAAGACTGTAAAAATGGTAAAAATGGACCAATATTGGTTTCATATTCATATTATGTCATCCAAATCTGAAAAGTGTGCAAAGTTTTAGTTCGATTGGTCAACTGCAATTGTGTCAAAAATGAGTTACCAGATTTGAAATGCAAGTTAAAAAACACCGTTAAAACACTGCAAAATTGACCAATCTCTGTTTTAAATTCTTATTCATGTATTGTCATCCAAATCTGAAAAGTGTACAAAGTTTTAGTTCGATTGGTCAACTGCAACTGTGTCAAAAATTAGTTACCAGATTTGAAATGCAAGTTAAAAACCACCGTTAAAACGCTGTAAAATGGACCAATCTTTGTTTTAATTTCATATTCATGTATTGTCATCTAAATCTGAAAAGTGTGCAAAGTTTCAGTTCGATTGGTAAACTGCGTTCAAAATGAGTTACCAGATTTGAACTTAACGGACACCAAAGAAAGTTAAATAAAACACTGTAAAAATTAACCAAAATTCAAAGATTTATTTGACTAAGCAACGATTTTTAGTCATTTCGGTGGGATATTAATGTCACAACCATCAGAAATACAAAAATCGGGGGGTAGCGTCCTATGGGGGCCATATAAAAGCGTGTACCTATACCTACAAATTTCAAGTATAAAGTTTTATACCATCAACTTAGACTAAATACCAAATTTCAGCCATTTCGGTGGGATATTGAGGCCACAACCTTTAAAATACGGAAAATCGGGAGGTACCGTTCTATGGGGGCTATATGAAAGCATGAACCTGTACCGACATACTTCTGGGGGAAGGTTTTATACTCCCAACGAAGACCAAATACCAAATATCAACCATTTCGGTGGAATATTGAGGGCACAACCTTCAAAATAACAAAAATCGGGGGTACCGTTCTATGGGGGCTATGTGAAGGCGTGTACCTGTGCCGACAAATTTCTAAGGAAAAGTTTTATACCCTCACCGAAGACTAAGTACCAAATTTCAGCCATTTCGGTGAATTATTGTGGCCACATCCTCCGAAATACCGAAAATCTGGAGGTACCGTTCTATGGGGGCTACGTGAAGGCGTTGACCTGTGCCGAAAAATTTCTGGTGGAAAGTTTTGTACCCCCAGCGAAGACTAAGTACAAAATTTCAGCCATTTCGGTGAATTATTGTGGCCACAACTTTCAAAATACCGAAAATCGGGAGGTACCGTTCTATGGGGGCTATACGAAGGCGTGGACCTATACCGACAAAATTCTGGGGGCCAGTTGTATAGCCCCAACGAAGACTAAATACCAAATTTCAGCCATTCCAGAGGAATATTGAGCCCACAACCTTCAAAATAGCGAAGATCGGGAGGTACCGTTCTATGGGGGCTATATCAAGGCGTGGACCTATACCGACAAAATTCTGGGGGCCAGTTGTATATCCCCAACGAAGACTAAATTCCAAATTTCAGCCATTCAGGAGGAATATTGAGCCCACAACCTTCAAAATAGCGAAGATCGGGAGGTACCGTTCTATGGGGGCTATATCAAGGCGTGGACCTCTACCGACAAAATTCTAGGGGAAAGTTTTATAGCCCCCAACGTAGACTACGTACCAAATTTCAGCCATTTCGGTGTGATAATGAAGCTAAAACCTTAAGTTTTATAGCCCCCAACGTGGACTACGTACCAAATTTCAGACATTTCGGTGTGATAATGAAGCTAAAACCTTAAAAATACCGAAAATCGGGTGGTACCGTTCTATGGGGGATATATCAAAACGTTGACCGATATCGCCCATTCGCAATACCAAACATCCTAGGAGTAATTATACCCTCCATATTATGGTGGAGCGTATAAAAACGAGCGTGGTCTGGTCATTAGGCCCCAAAGAAGTAATTCATTGTAGATTAATCCGTACATTTTTAAACCGTAATTTTTATGGCGTAATTTTTGCAAAAATAGCGTTTTTTTAAATATCGCAAAGGGGAGGTACCCCGCCCCTTCTGGAATTCAGTAAAATATGTAGCCTGTTTTCGGGGGCCATCCCTGTACATTCTCTGACAATTTTAGGAAAATCAGTTCAGTAGATTTTGCAGAAAAACTTTAAATTGAAATGAAAATTGAAAACAGTATTCGCGGTAAAATTTTGTTCCATAAAACCTAAGTTGGGTTATGACGGCATTTGATTTTTATTCATAAAAGATATGGCTTTTTTTAAATATGGCAAAGGGAAGTACCCCGTCACCTTCGAAATTCAGGAAAACATATGCATCCTATTTTCACCGGAGACCATCCCTGTACATTCCCTGAAATTTTCAGGAAAATCGCTTCAGTAGCTTTGTAGATGTAACATATTTTAAAAAGTGGGCTTGGTCAAGTCTTTGGATCCTAAAAAAGTAGATAAGGTCGGAGACACAACCACAATAAATTTCCAAACTGATACATTCGCAATTATTTTAAATATACCATTTTTAAAAAAATAGGGTATAGGGGAAGTACCTTGCCCCCTCCGAAATATGTATGCCATGTTAACCGGGGGCCATCCCTGTACAATTTCAGAAAGATCGGTTCAGTAGTGTTTGTAGAAAAGTTAAAAATTGAAAATTGAAAAAAGTGAGCGTAAAAGTGGACTTGGTCAAATTTTCTTTCCATAAAAACCTAAGCTGGTTATGGCGAACATTTCACAAAAAGAATTATCCAAATCGGTCCAGCCGTTTTCAACTGATGCCATTACCCGTTGATAACAACATTTGATTTTTATTTATAAAGATTAAATAATATGTGTAATTATAAAATTACAAATAATTTTTATTTCCTCTTCAGAAGTATTTTATTGCATTTTTGTTCTGAACTATTCTTAAATGATCCTAGCATTAAAATATTTTCATTGGCATTTTGCTTTCGGTAAAACATCAATTATAAAATTGTCAGTTGTTGTTGTTACACTATGATGTAAATTCGGTCTTTTTAATGTGAAATACGACTGATCAAAATTCATCAGGAAACTATAGAATGTTTTTAATTTCATTACGGTCAAAATGTGAGTAAAAAAACAACATAAAACAATTACATATTAAAATAATTTCATGTAACTTTTTATGTTTTGTTTGCATATTCTATTGACATTATCTTAGCAAACAAAAATATTTGTTTATAAGGTTTTTGTTTTATTTGCTTTTCTTCTATTTATTATGCCATGTATTAAGAGGTTTTACATTAAACCAAAGCTGAATAAACAATAGAAACTTTACAAGTTCATTGATTTCTTCATAGACGCCACGTTAATTTGTAGAAACATACCGTAAAAACATATGTAATTATTTTCTTATATAAAAAGAAAACTTTTTACCAAACGATATCAGAACAGTTCGATATCACATTAGAAACGAAATGAATCCATTAATTACAATTTTATCCTTCTTTGCCATAATTGGCCTGGCCGTAGCCACCGATTACTGTAATACATCGGTTTGCAATAAAGGAGTAACCCATGTAGCATGTGGCAGTATGGTATGTTTTAAACTGACATTTGTTTCCTTTTCATAACATTATTGCTAAAATATTTGCTGTTCTAGGGTTTTGGCCCCAAATGTCCCAGTAATGCAGCAGAAGTACCCATGGATGATAATTTTAAAGCACTAATTCTCAGAGCTCACAATGAGAAACGCAATTTAGTTGCTGGCGGTGGTGTTAATGGTTTGGAACCCGCCTGCCGTATGGCCACCATGGAATGGGATGAGGAATTAGCTTACATTGCCAGTTTTAATGCACGTCAATGTCAAATGGTACATGACCAATGTCGCAATACGGAAACCTTTAAATACTCTGGACAAAATTTGGCTTATAGTACTTATTCTGGTACACCAAATTACAACAATCTTTTCCAAAGACTCTTTGACATGTGGTATAATGAAGTGAAGGATGTTAAAATGAGTCACATTAATTCATACCCTGCTGGTTATAGTGGACCGTAAGTTTGAATATCATATTGCTACGCCTTTTTAAATTAATAACTGGTTTTGTTTTAAGGGTTATTGGTCATTTAACTGTCATGATGGCTGATCGTAATGTTCGTGTCGGTTGTGCTGCTGTCACATATGCAACACCCTCTTCTTCATCTAACACTTTTTTGATTACTTGCAATTATGCCACAACTAACATGGTTGGATTCCCAATTTATGCCAACTGCAGCTCGACAGGATCATCGTGTCAGACTGGCAGCAATCCTCAATATCCGAATTTATGTTCCACTTCTGAAAAATATGATGTCAATAAGTGGTTTTAATTTAAGAAATTTACCTCTCTACATATATATTCCTAATATTTCTTATTTTTACTTGTTTTAATCCTCTTTTAATAAATGAAAAATTAACCAAAATTCAAAGATTTATTTGACTTACCAATGCACTTTCACCTTGAAAATTTATTTTATTTCAAATAAGAAGCACACCAATTTTAATTATATTTCACTTATTGACTGAGATTAACTTATTTAAATGTAAATCAAATTAAATATTTTAACAATAAATCAAACAGAAAACTTAAAAATACGTTAGGGAAGATAACTTAGAACTACATTATTGACAATATAGTAGGATAGATATGCAAACAAGGGCGACCCAAAGAATTTTTGATTGGAACTCCTACCCCTTATTTTTTCCATTTTATCCAAATGCCTTATATGGGAAATTTTATGGCGATCGGTTAAATTTAACCTTTGTCAACCTAGCGATATCTGTTTCCATAGTAATTTCTATGGCACCAAAGGTTCATTTTCACGAAAATTCTCTAAAGGTCGCAATTATGGCCCAATCAATGAACAAATTTTACCAGTCCATTGTTGTGGCTAAAAAACCAATAATGCTAAAATTTGAGAAAATCGTATTAAATTTTGATATAGCTCTAATATACATATTTGGTCGATTTTGGGTATTTTGAACCCCATAACTATATCAAAACCCTATCCACAACAATTGGACCAAAATTGCGGCCTTTAGAGAATTTTAGTGAAAATTTAAAATCGAACAAATTAGGGGGTAGGAGTTCCATTTTTTTGTCAAGCTTGTGTACTTATTTATGGTACTCTATAATCGATAATGCAGCTCTAAGTTAAAATATTTAAATAGGTTTACATTGAAATAAGTTAAGTTTAATATCAGACAATTAAAGAAATATAATTTATATTGGTGTTGTTCTAATTTAAAATAAAATAAATGTTCAAGGTGAAAAGCACTTTCAGCACTCACCGTGCTCTTCAACCAACTTTAAATGGAAGGTGCTTACACCTAAGAAGTTTTTGCGGATTCTGAAACTACAAAAAAATCAAAAAACAAAAAAAAAAAAAATATGGGTGCACTTTTTAAATAGATTGCGGTCAAAGTTCACATTTTTAGTTTTTTTTTTAGATTTTCACAAATTTGCTGGGAAACCGCAAGTCCTATTAAAATGTAGGTTTTACCATTTTTGAGATATAGAAGTTGAAATTTTTATAATTTACTGACTGTTTCGTCTCCCTATAGAACAAGGGCATGACTGCAATTTCCCAACTTAAACTTATATATCTCTTACAGCTATAATATTTTCCCATTTCCATAAGCCTTACCGTTTTCCAGCAAATCGTGAAAACCCAACATATCTCAAACATGGTAAAACCTACAAAAACACCATAAAGGACAATCTTGTAGTGAATTTTCACTGCTACAAAATTTCTGTAGCCCCATTTTGATCGGACTTGCGGTTTCCAAGCAAAATCGCGAAAACCTTAAATAAACCTAAAAATATGAACTTTGACCGCGATTTATTTAAAAATCCCTCCAGCGACTTTGTTTTATAAGGAGGCGATACAGTCTGTGTATAGTCCCAATTTGAACTTCTATATCTCAAATATGGTAAAACCTACGAATATATCAGAAAGTCAGTCTTGTAGAGAATTTTCACAGCTACAATATTTTCTCTAATACCATTTCGGTAGGACTTGCGGTTTCCAAGCAAAATCGTGAAAACCTAAAAAACCCCTATAAATGCCAACTTGAATCGCTATTTATTTAAAAAACGCTCCTGTATTTTTTTTTTTTTTTTTTTTTGGTTTATTGACTTGTCTCATCCGTGAACATTGTAGTTTTAGAATCCGCAAAAACTTCCCAGGTGTAAGCACATTCCATTTAAAGTTGGTTCAAGAGCACGGTGCCATTTCAGTCATATCAATCATAAAATTTTGGTTAATTTTTCATTTATTAAAAAACAAAAACGATTAAAACAAATAACAAATCAGAAACATCAGCAATATATATACATACATATACATACATATATATTTATATATGTATTTCTTAAATTAAAACCACTTATTGACATCATATTTTTCAGAAGTTGAACATAAATTGGGATATTGAGGATTGCTGCCAGTCTGACACGATGATCCTGTTGAGCTGCAGTTGGCATAAATTGGGAATCCAACCATGTTAGTTGTGGCATAATTGCAAGTAATCAAAAAAGTGTTAGATGAAGAAGAGGGTGTTGCATATGTGACAGCAGCACAACCGACACGAACATTACGATCAGCCATCATGACAGTTAAATGACCAATAACCCTTAAATACAAAACCAGTTATTAATTTCAAAATGCGTAGCAATATGATATTGAAACTTACGGTCCACTATAACCAGCAGGGTATGAATTAATGTGACTCATTTTAACATCCTTCATTTCATTATACCACATGTCAAAGAGTCTTTGGAAAAGATTGTTGTAATTTGGTGTACCAGAATAAGTACTATAAGCCAAATTTTGTCCAGAGTATTTAAAGGTTTCCGTATTACGACATTGGTCATGGACCATTTCACACTGACGTGCATTAAAACCGGCAATGTAAGCTAATTCATCATCCCATTCCATGGTGGCCATACGACAGGCGGGTTCCAAACCATTAATACCACCGCCAGCAACTAAATTGCGTTTCTCATTGTGAGCTCTGAGAATTAGTGCTTTAAAATTATCATCTATGGGTACTTCTGCTGCATTACTGGGACATTTGGTGCCAAAACCCTAGAACAGCAAATATTTTAGCAATAATGTTATGAAAAGGAAACAAATATCAGCTTAAAACATACCATACTGCCACATGCTACATGGGTTACTCCTTTATTGCAAACCGATGTATTACAGTAGTTGGTGGCTACGGCCAGGCCAATTATGGCAAAGAAGGATACAATTTTAATTAATGGATTCATTTCGTTTCTAATGTGATTTCGAACTGTTCTGTTATCGTTTGGTAAGAAGTTTTCTTTTTATATAGGAAAATTGTTACATATGTTTTCATGGTATGTTTCTACTGATCAACGTGGGGTCTATGAAGAAATCAATGAACTTGTAAAGTTTCCATTGTTTATTCAGCTTTGGTTTAATGTAAAACCTCTTAATACATAGCATAATTAGTAGAAGATAAGCAAATAAAACAACAACCTTATAAACAAATATTTTTGTTTGTTAAGATAATTTCAGTAGAATATGTAAACAAAACATAAAAAGTTACAGGAGTTTATTTTAATATGTAATTATTTCATGTTGTCTTTTTACTCATATTTTGACAATATTGAAATTATAAACATTCTATAGGTTACTGATGAAATTTGATTAGTAGCATTTAGCAGACTGATGGTTCCAGAACTCCAAGAATCTACTAATTTTTACTATTTTTTCCGATACATAACAAAAAAAATGTTATCGTAGTAGAAAATAGTAGCTTCGTGAAAATTTAAAACTAAAATAAAAACAAGTAATAAAAGTCTATAGTCGGACGGAGCCGACCATGGGATACCCTATACCACTATCCCTGGACAATCGCTCTCCACGGAACTTCTTTTCAATGATTGTGAAAATTTAATTATCAAATATCAGAGATGTAATGTATAATACTTATGACCAAAACCAAAAAGTTATCTAGTATGACAAAGACATTTTTGTAGCAGGAAAGGAACATTTAGTTCACACAAACTAAAATGTAATGAAACCCACTTATGTAGTACTACTACTTCCGTTGTTTAACCGCTACGTTATTGAAATTTTTACCTATTTCACACAAAAGTTTCAAAAAAAAGTTTTAGTCCATTTAACCCGCTAAGTATTATCTGATCTTCACGTTAATTCCGTAAATGTCACCAGAGCAGGAGTTACTTCCATTATTGTATTATTTTGGACCACTCCAAATCGTGCATGTGAGAGCACATATGACACCTATATTTTCACTGGACCATAGCCGTAAACTTCTCACGTATTTTCACATACTATATAAATAACCAATGGCTTATCCTAAATACCTAATTTAAGTTAGTACGCAATTTTGGCAGGTCCGTTCTGGGTTTTCTATATTTTTCAAATATATATTCGCCACAAATGTTTCAAAAACTGTTTAAATTGAACGCACAACATCTTTTGTAGAAATTTGTAACGAAAACCATCAATAAGACATTTATATTGTTCAATCACAACGACAATCTGTATAAAAATTGTAAAATATTGACCTAAACCCTGTATCGAAAACAAGGGCTGCTAAGAATTTTATACGTTACGGTTACAGATTTCTTTTATTCAGAGACTCATATTGAAATTTCATTTGGAACATTTCTTTCTTTATTAATATTCCCAAAAAGTGGAGAATTTTGCTAGATTTTGATACAGTATGGAATTATGTAAAATTAACTGTCCAAAATAAAAACAAATAATTCCATTCTAATATATATAAATTTGTAATCTTTTTTTTAAGAAAATGGTATACCTAGACATATTGTTTATTTCGAAACTTATAGTGAAATTTTGTGCAGAATTTTTCACTTTTTACCTATAACCATGTTTTATATTAATTCCATGTATCAACTCGAAAAAAGAAGGACAAATTTTTCATCAAAAAAATTGGCAAAAATTTGCATGTTTTTTCATCAAAATTGATACTGATATTTCCATGCTATACAATGTATATAGACATTTCATTTCTTTGGTGACCCATAGTAAAATTTGATGAAGAATACTTTTGTCTCTGACATCATCTCTCTAAAATTATGTTTTGTGGGACAATTTTGAATAAACTCAGATGAAGTCAGACTTTAACCCTAAAACGTGTTTTTAATTTTTAGAGATTCCTGGCGATTAGAAAAGAGTTACAGATTTGGTGTATTCTGAGACCTACAGTAAAATTTTATGGCGAACAATTTTGTTAAATATTTGGATTTGATACGATCACATTTTTAAGGAGTTTTTGAAAGATTTTCAAAAAAAGGACAAAAAAGACCCCTTTGATGAACCGCATGAGGGTTACATTTTTTATCAAAAATATTCCCCATACCCTCTTGAGTAAAGTTGCCAAAGACACTATATAACTGAAATGCAAGGATTCCAAGGTATCTTAATTTGAATATTTCAAAGAAATTAAAAATGACCGGAACTTGCCCCGCCTATTTTGGTTACTTTCCGACGTAAACGTTAAAAACGCCGATACACGTGTCTCATATTTTTAGCTCTACTTTCATAATCTACTCGATTTTCCTTGTCATTTTTTTTTGTTGTCGCACAGTGTTATTGTACTCTCCATTACGCAATTTTGTATGTATAACTCGAGTGTGTAACCTTCATAGGATCAGAGCAATCCTCTCTCACAATAGAAATTTTTGAGCGTAATTTTTTTTTGAAAACCTATATTTTTAGTTCAAATTTTACAACTGTCTTACGATTCCTGTGGAAACCCGCGTGAATTTAGTTTTTTTTTTTTGCATTTTGAATTTAAAAAGCCATTGTGCGTCCAAATCCTTCAATTAAGTCGGCGGATATGATACACCAAAGTTAGTTACAAAAGCAGATTTAGAATGACGATTTTTTTCCTAATCTACATACCAAAAATCATTGATGTAGCATCAAACTATTTTTGGTTTTTTTTAACGGAAAACTCAACTTTACAAATTTTTGCCCATATAGCTATAGCGATTTTGAAAATTTTTTGTAGGATTCGTCCTTTAGCCACAACAATGAGCTGGTTTTTCCATCGACTTCGATGAAAATGCACCTTTGGCCCCATACAAATTAATATGGAAACAAAGATCGCGCATTTGGTTAGCGTTAAAAGATCAAGTTAGTAAGAGTTTCAAAAACAAAATCGAAACACTTTTTCCACTCCGATTCAGACACCTCCAAAACAGGGGTTTTCAATGCTTCTGGTGGCCAATTCCACGTTTTGGCCGGTCATAAAGGCGTTGATTTGAACAGTGAGAACTCGCATTGTACACAATGCATTGTGGTCCCAGCCCGCGACAAAAATACAAAAATCGATGTCTACAAATTATGATGGTAACTATTCAAATCTATGGTAGACACATCAAATTTTAATATTCCGGCTTTCTTTTTACATCTTCTAACGGTACTTGCTAAAGCAGAGCCACAGAATTGAGACATTGAAATTTCCATTAACGTAGTGATAAGTTACAAGTGATACCACAAAAAAGTAATGTATAAAATTACTATAGTAAGAAATGGAAGGTAAAGTTAATGGTATTGTTATTGTCTTTAATTGATAACATCACAAAGTTGTATGTTTATCTTGTAGTAAAATCTATCTCTTTTGAAATGTATTTTTGTGAGTTTTTTTATGTAATATTGTGAAAAGAAATAGACTTTTAGTACCTTGGATCCTCGCGGATCCTCACTGCAAAGGAATTTCGAAAAACTGGATACAGAACAGGAGAACAAAAAAATTGATAAACATCATGCAAATTGGCTTGCTATAAAAGATACCAATATTTTTGAAAGATACATGCCACTTTAAGAATTATCTGCCGTTTAAAATTAAAAACGCGGAAGGCCTTCTGCTCCACACAGAAAACTAAACAACGTAGAATGGTTAAATTTGGCAGCAGGAACACCTGTGTGATCTTGTTTACTGTTTATATATCCTGGTACATTTTTAGTTGATCTGGAAACTCTCCTAATCGAGATGTCCTGTAGCTAAACATCATGCAAATTGGCTTGCTATAAAAGATACCAATATTTTTGAAAGATACATGCCACTTTAAGAATTATCTGCCGTTTAAAATTAAAAACGCGGAAGGCCTTCTGCTCCACACAGAAAACTAAACAACGTAGAATGGTTAAATTTGGCAGCAGGAACACCTGTGTGATCTTGTTTACTGTTTATATATCCTGGTACATTTTTAGTTGATCTGGAAACTCTCCTAATCGAGATGTCCTGTAGCTAGCATTTATTGTAATAGATGCCAACCCATTCTCCCGAACTAAAAATCTCATAAAACATCTTAGTTTCCAGATATTCCCTGATTTGAGACATAATATAATATAATCTGGTAGGCCCTTGGTCCGTATGTTAACCTAGTAAGAATATTCTGTGCCTCATATTGCTGATACTTGTTACCAGTTAATCCTTGTCAAGAATAAAATTCATAAAAAACTGGAGGTACGTTCATATGGTGGATATACCAAAACATGGACCTCTATCTACCATGGACCTACGCAAGATGTGTAATACCAAGAAAGAACACAAAATGTGCATTACATCTTGAAATTAATAAAAACAAGTAAGAAAAGTCTATAGTCGGACGGAGCCGACCATGGCATACCCTATACCACTATCCCTGGACAATCGCTCTCCACGGAACTTCTTTTCAATGATTGTGAAAATTTAATTATCAAATATCAGAGATGTAATGTATAATTTTATGACCAAAACCAAAAAGTTATCTAGCATGACAAAGACATTTTTGTAGCAGGAAAGGAAAATTTAGTTCACACAAACTAAAATGTAATGAAACCCACTTCTGTAGTACTACTACTTCCGTTGTTTAACCGCTACGTTATTGAAATTTTTACCAATTTCACACAAAAGTTTCAGTCCATTTAACCCGCTTAGTATTATATGATCTTCACGTTGGTTTGTACGCTTCTTCTTCATCATAAACTCAAACTTTGTTTAAATTTTTGCGGGTTATTATTTTGACCTACAGAGCCGCTACAAAATTGGTTAAAATTTTGTTTTTGGTCCATTTCATTCTCTGATTATTTCACGATCATCAGCAAAAACTAATCATTTTTATTCTGGCTCGAACCCAACCTGCTTAAAAATTTCGTTACAATCGGTCCATAATTGCGGCCTTAAGCTTGTTTACAATTTTTAATGGACGGACACACATCGCTAAATAGCTTTATCTCGTCGAGATATGAATTTTGGCATACCATATAAGGGGTCTAGGACGAATATTTCGTGGTGTTACATAAACTTTTGGAGAGACAATATGTAGCATGGGATAAAAATGTGGTTCTCTACACAGAACCCATTATATATTAGGCAGTAGGCCCGTTATCTAGCAAACACTTTATTGCAATTTACATCAGAGGAAAGGTCAGTAGTTTTTCCCATATGTAGGCTACTTTGCGAAATATATATCAGGAAAAATGCTTAAAATCGTCTTTTCCATTTCAAAAAAATCAAAAAAATTTTTTGATCCTACATCAATGATTTTTGGTACATAGACTAAGAAAAAAATCAGCATTCCAAATCTGTTTTCGTTACTAACTTTGATCGTTGCGCGCAAAAGATATGACCGTTTTAATTATGATAATTAGAAAAAATTCTAAAAAATCGCGGCTTAATATAGTTAGCTGTTATATCCTATTATCGTGAACTGAATTCGTACCCATTGTGATGATGCAAAAAATAATCGCAAAGTCTCAATGGATTCGCGAAAAATCAAATTTGTTAAATAATTTCACGTATTTACAAACATATTTTTGAAACAATAGCGCTCATAGTTACGAAAAATATATAAAAAAAATTATAACAGCATCCAGACATTTTGAGGTATAAAATGAAACCTAAGTTGTGAAGATTGGAGCTATAGTATTCATGTTATTTGCAAAAATACGATGAAAATATTACGAAAAAAATAAAATCATATTATTCTAATTTTATTTTTTTATGGTTTTATAGGAAAAGTTGGAGAAAAAATGTTTGAGTTCTTCGGCATTTTCGTCAAAATTTCACGCAATAATGATGATATTTCGTTGTAACAAATTTTTCGCTTATAGTTTTCCTATTGGATAATATTATTAGAACCTTATATTAAATCACAAGGAATTTCAATTGTGGCATAACGTTAGAATAATGTTATATTGAATATTACAACATTTGAGACGCATATAAACCGCGTAATTATGAAAATGACAAGATGCGCATCCGATTTTCCAACACAGCGAATCAATCCCTTTTATTTGATGTACAGTTTGTCAAATTCTATTTGGCGGCCACGATGTAGCATCTGCTGCATTTAAGGGTGCAAAATACAGTAAAATGGTCATAATTTCCGCGAAGTTCATTTATATTTTATGCGCATCCGATTTCAATAATCACCATTAAAAAATACGTCATTCTATGCCGTTTCAATGCGATCCATCAAGAACCGTGGATGTAGCATCGCACTCAATTTTCAGAAAAAATCGTTTATATCTCTAGATTAGCGATAGTTTTGAAATATCTGTTTTCGCGCAGTTTAAACACGCGTATCGATCTATTTATTTAAGTAGAACTGACACATCCAAAACGCGTTTTAATATGCGATATTTTCAAAATAATTTTTTGCAAATTTTCGAAATTTGGGGGGTATCATATCCGCCGATCTAGTGGGTGGATTTTTACGCGTCGTGGCTTGTTGGATTCAGAACGTAAAAAAACTAAATTTACGCGGGTTTCCACGGAAATCGAATGACGTTTGTAAATTTTAAACCAAAACAATAGGTTTTTGAGAAAAATTTACGCACAAAAATTTCGTGTTTAGGCGCAGATTGCTGTGATCCTGTGAGGGCTACACCCTCATGTTATACATTGAAAAATGCGAAATCGCGAGTACTACAATCCAATAATAAGCTTTTTGGGAAAACCTGCTGCGCGCCCCGATTAGAGCAAAAATTCAAAAAACCCCACTTTTCAGGTTTCAAAGTGTCAGCATCCGTTTGAGGTAGATACAGTGGATATATTAAAAAATCATACATTAGAAACCTTAACTCTGAAGTGTGCTCTTTAACTTCTCCTTTGAACATTAAGCTCTACCTTGTGTTGTAAAACCACTAACTGGAAAATAACATAATGAAACTCGTTTATTTCAATGATTTTTTCTGATTTTTTTACATTAGTACGACCACAGCTTCCGCTCAAATTATTATTTCAAGAAACCCCTCGGTGAATCAGGCTAAAACAGTTTATTTTGCCGAAATGCGGTCAAAAGTTATGGTATAGTAAAACTGATCGCGAGTTACAATACCCCATACCTCAGTTTCAACATAAGTTAATTTTCTACAAAAAGCTTGATATGTCCTCAAGGAATTAAAATATCAACCAAACATAAAATTTTTATATTTTTCATACAAAAGTAATTGTCCATTTCACCCGCTAAAGAATATCAGATCATCATTCAAAATTGTAGGCATCTTTTACGACCTATACTCCTACCCGGTGCAAAATTTCGTGACTATTAATGTATAATTGCGACTTCTAGCGAGTTTATTATTACACTACAAACAAATAACGGAATATATGAGGCTGTAACTCTGTTATCTGATCGTGCACACCAACAAAATTGGCATCAATTGAAAGGTCAAGCGTTCCAATTTCAAGTATATCTCACTTATCCGGAATGTCACTTCCAGGAATTAAGATATAAGCTGTATATTAAAAATTTTCACAATTTTCACACATATGTTTTGGTCCATTTAACCCTCTAAATATTATCCGATCGCCATCTCAAATTGCAAGCTTCTCCTTTGTGATATACTCTTACCTTATTTAAAATTACGCGTTGATCGGACTATTATTGAGACCTACAGAGCCGCTAGAAAATTGGATATATATTATGGTTTTGGTCCATTTCACCCGCTAGGGATCTATTCTGATCTGAACCCGACCTCCATACAAAATTTCGTGACGATCGGTCCATAATTGCGGCCTGGAGCGTGTTTACAATTTATAATGGACAGACGGACGGACACACATCTCAAAATCGCTTTATCTCGTCGAGATATGAAGATTGGTATACCACATTGGGGGTCTCCGACGAATATATCGCGGTGTTACATGCATTTTTACCAAAAGAAACTTATAATACCCTTTTCCACATACTGGAAGTACCGTTATAAAAGTGGACCAATCCTGACGATTTTTGGGGAAAATTATCTTCTAGTCACTACGAGTTTACGGTAAAATTTTCAGATCGATATCTTGATTAGAAATATTTTTGTCGCTCTCTCCCATACAAGCTAAACCACAGTGCAATGATTCGAATTTCTCCGATGATTTCAGGCAAACAAATTGTGATGTACCACTTAAAATTGGCCGTCCTACGACGCAGAATAGTCGCCACTTGGCCAATTTCGTCGAAGAAACAGGCGACAATTTCCTTCGAAGTGTTTCTTCCAAGAACAACCTTCGTTGGATTTAGCTCGTTTTTGAAGACCCACACGATCCATTGCTGTTTTGTTCCGGGCTCATATGCATAGATTCATGATTCGTAGCCTGTGACGATCTTATTAACGTCGTTTGAAGCACCACGATCGTATCTTTTAAAAAATTCTTTGCACCAATCGACACTAGCATTTTTTGAGCGATTGTCTGGGCAGGTGTTATTGCAATATTGAATGTATGCTGGTTGAAGAAATGCCCCGGAATGTCTCTAATTCACGGTATGTCACACGACGGTCTTGCATTATTACTTCACACACGCATCAATGATTTCTGGTACAACGATCTTTTTTTTGACGACCTTCATGACCTTCGTCTTTGAGCGAGCGTCGGCCACGACTGAATTCATTAAACCAGTTTTTGACAGTGCTCTAGGACGGTGCTTCAACGCATCATATTGTGGTACTTTAAACCGTACTGAGTACGTTTATGCTAAAAAGTGTCAAACTTTCCAATGGAAATAATTAATGGCGCCTAACAACACGTAGTGTTTGATGTTTGGAATTGAAAATGGGCTATATCGGTCTACGCTTTGATATAGCCCCAATAGAGCGGTACTCCCGATTTTCGTTATTTTGAATATTTTACCGCCTGTTTATGTATGTCGCACGAAAACCCGTACGAAAGGAAAGCTGTCACCCACTTCCGTCTAAAAATGCGTTCATATATATCGCAAACGCAAATCGTGCGACTGCCGTTACCTATCCTATGCGAAATACTACTAATTTGAATGTACATTTGTGCAATTATGTTCCATAAATTAGAGCCAAATGAGAAATAAAACAAAGAAACATTGCAATATGTGTGATTTGTTTCAAAGACATGGAAGAAATAAGAATAGCCATAATGCATGCAACAAAAAATTTTTATGAAACAATGTACGAAACTTAGGCTAGGTTAATATAAAGGCATTTTTGGTTCCTACGCCGTAAAAATCGCAGGTTCCGTTTTATATTTGTCATAAAATGTACTGAAGTTTTAGAATAATTTTATGTCGAAATCTGTGAAAAATTAGGAGTAACAATTAAGCTATACAAGTCTTCATACTGTCTGAGTACGACTGAAATTCTACGCTTACTATGAACGAGAGTTATGGCATACAAAATTGCAACATAACGGTTTTTACTTTTGGTGAACATTATTTCTTTACCGAATGGTCAAAATTAATACATAAATTTCAAAGGAATGGAGTAAGTTGCCCAGGAATGAACGTGGGGTAACCTATTGAAGAAATGCATTTATTCGAGGAAATTTTCGTCCTTAATAATCTATTATTCCTCGTTATTTCCGTTATGTCTTAACAAAGCATGATTTTTAAAACTGGATTTTAAAATAACAATAAATTTTAGTCGAAGTAGAAACCAAAAATGTCTTTATATTACCCTAGCCCGGTTAAGGTTTCGTTGCATTTCCAAGCGCTGGCAACATTTATTTGCATATGAGACCTCGAATATTGTTGCAGAAGGACTGCTACTAGCTATTTTCGTCCAAAATTCGGGAATCAATTGCTATAGTTAATCATATCTATCACATTTTTCTTAAGTATTTCGATTTTTTTGTCCGAATTTTTTTTTTTATGAAATAAAGATATCGTTATTTTTACATTTTTCTACAGAACAAGCAATCTAAAAGACGAAAAGAACCAAAAATGGTGGAATTTCGCTTAAAAAATCCTTAAATATCACAAATATATAGTGCTTCTAGGTGTACGAGTACGAACTTTGCCACTTATATAGGCGCCATCTATACCTAAATGACGAAATAAATAAAAATCTATCTTCTTCATAGTAATTTCCATCAATTGTTTCATATTTACATACAAAATGTTGAATAAATAACGATTTTCTTCAGTTTGGCGGGTGTACGTATATGAACTTTGCATACTGCATACGAGTACACAGTGATTTCGCAATGATAATTTCTACATACACACAACATAAGATTTTTTGCCAGCCACTTAAATCAAATTCTAATTAAATTTTTTCCCGAATGACGTTTTTTCTAAACCTAATGCAAACGTAATTATACCCTACTCCACAATGTGAGAAGGGTATTATTAGTTTGTTTTGCTAAAAATTCATGTAACACCGCGAAATATTCCTCTTAGACCCCAAATGTGGTATACCATTTTTCATATCTCGACGAGATAAAGCGATACAGCGATGTGTGTCCGTCCTTCCGTCCGTCAATGTGTCCGTCTGTCCATTATAAATTGTAATCAAACTCCAGGCCGCAATTATGGAACGATCGTCACGAAATTTGGTAGTGAGGTCGGTTTCACATCAGAATAGATCGCTATTTTAATTGGTGATGATCGTGAAATATTTAGCGGGTGAATTGGACCAAAAACATAATTTTTACCCGATTTTGTAGCTGTTCTGTAGGTCGCAGTAATAGTCCAATCGACGGAAAATTTTAAATTAGGTTTGAGTTCACGACAAAGAAGAAGCTTGCAATCTCAGAAGATTATCAGATAATATTTAGCAGGTTAAATGGACCAAAACTTTTGAGTGACATTTTTAAAAAATTTTAATGTACAGCCTGTATCTTTATTTTCGGATGACACATTTCGGCCCACTACGTGATATTGGGAAGAGGAACTCTTGACCTATCCATTGATGTCAATTATGTTGACCTAGGTGGTCAGATGGCAGAGTTACAGCCTAATGTATAAAGGGATCTCACAGTGCGTAGTGTATTATAATCCCGAAAATGTCGTAGATATATTTCAATGCTAACAAAATTTTGCACGAGGTAAGAGTTTAGGTCGAGGAAATTGACAATAATTTTTGATGATGATCGGATAGTATTTGTGGGTGAAATTGACCATAGCTTTTATGTAGAAAATCCAAAATTTAGTTTCGTTCCATGTTTTAATTTCTAAAGGACATGTTTCGACAAAATCTATATATATAAATGAGCTTGGTGATAAGTGATTGACTGACTGACTGACTGACTGACTCATCATCAACGCCCAGCCAAAACGGCTAAAGCTAGGAGCTTGAAATTTTACCAGTGGGTCACTGTTGATGCAAATGTGCGAGATAAGGCCGGGTTTTAGAAAATTCGTCCTGGAACCACAAAAAATAACAACAACAAAAATCCTTATTTTTCATTACTATTACGTACTTATTCACTTAGTTGGCCCTCTGCAAGACATGTGTCAAATTAACAATGCCATAACTTCTTGATATCGTAAGAGATCACACATAATTTCAAATTTTGTAGTTTACTTCTAGGCGCACTTATTTTATCGTAAACCACTAAATAATAGAAAGACAAGACATTTGTTATCTTCCATTGCTACAGATGTCGCAGTTGGTGATAATGGTGTATAAACATCAATTACGCAAATTAACAAATGAGTTGCTGTTGAAGACAACATTAGGGGAATAAATTCAGAAATCGGCCAGAAATAACAACAACTAAAAACTGTATGGACCTGACTTTTTGGTAATAACTAAATGTTTGCAAATCAATGAAAGTGCAATAGAATTGTGCATATTACCACAATTTATTTGCAATTAAGAATTTTATCGTATATGGAGATGTACAGTCATAACTATTCAATTTTCAATTTCAAAATCTGTAATTTGAAGAAATCGCTAAATAATTAATGAAATCAATAATAGGCCCCAGGAATATAGGAATATAGGAATTTGGTATGGAAATCAAGGTTGGGAAGTGGTGCTTCAAAAAGGAAATGGTTTGGAATATTACCAATCATGTGTACGAAAAGTACTAAATGGTACTAAATTTGGAACTGAGATTACTGGTGGAGTTTAATATTGTGGAAGTTTTGGAAATTCGTACATAGGGTACGAAAAATACTAAATAGCACTAAAGTTGGTACAGTTTCGATTTGGGTGAACGGATAGGGCTTGATTCCTCAAATTTGGACTGAGGATCACTGATGAAGAGTAAGAAAGATGCACCAAAGGGTTTTTGGAAACTTGAGTGTACGAAAAGTAATAATTGGTACTAAATTTAGTACAATTTGGATTTGAGTGAACGGATAGAGCTGGATTCCTGAAATTTGGAATTGATATTACTTTTGGAGTGTAGGACTGGGGAAGTTTTGGAAATTCTTACTTATGTGAATGAAAAGTACTAAATGGTACTAAATTTGGGACAATGGGGATTTGGGTGAACGGATATAGTTGGAATCTCGAAATTTGGAATTTAGATTACTGGTGGGGTGTAGAATTGAGGTAGTTTTGAAAATTCGTACTTGTGGGTACGAAAAGTACTAAATGGTACTAAATTTAGTACAATTTGGATTTGGGTGAACGTATGTATGTAGCTGGAAACCTGAAATTTGGAATTAAGATTACTGTGAAGTGTAGGACTGAGATATGAGGGTGGTTTTGGAAATTCGTACTTATGTGTTCGAAAAGTACTAAATTTGGTACAATAGGGATTCGAGTGAACGGACAGAGCTGGAATCCTGAAATTTGAAATTGAGATTACTGTTGGATCATAGGATTGGGGAAATTTTGGAAATTTATTACAATTTGGATTTGGGTGAACGGATAGAACTGGAATCCTGAATTTTAAGTATTTTAATTTTATTTATTTAATGTATGAATTTTTGTAAACGGAAAGAGTTAGAATTTGCAACCCGTTCGCGGTAGGCTATATAGGTAGAATTTGGATTTGGGTGACGGATAGTGTTTGAGTCCTGAAATTTGAAATTAGGATCACTATTGGAGTGTTGGGCTGAGGTAGTAAGGGTACGAAAAGTACTAAGTGGTACTACCTATGGTACAATTTGGATTTGGGGGAACGGATAGAGCTGGAATCCTGGAATTTGGTCAGACTGCTGTTGGAGTATAGGATTGATATGGAAGTAGTTTTTGAAATTCGTACTTATGGGTACGAAATGTACCAAATGGTACAACTTGGATTTGAGTGCACGGATAGCGCTGGAATCCTGTTATTTGGAATTATGGTTACTGTTGAAGTGAAGGATTAAGGTTGTTTTGGAAAATCGAATTGTACAGAATTTGGTACAATTTGTTTTTGTGTAAAGGGGTTTTTGGAAATTCGTCGTAGAAAGGTACGAAAAGTGCTAAAGTGTACTAAATATGGAATCCATTGTATTAGGCAAACGCGAAGAGCTAGAAATCTGAAATTTTGAACGAGTGGTCATTGATGGAGAGTTAGGAAGATGTACCAAAGGGTATTTAGAAACTCGACCTATAAGTGTACGAAAAGTACTAAAAGTTTCTAAATTTGGTACCAATTGCATATTTTTAATGGATAAAGCTAGAATCTTCAAATTTGGTATGGGAATCAAGGTTGGGAAATGGCGTTGAAATAAGGAAATGGTTTTGGAAGTTCGTATTTATGATTACGAGCAGTACTAAATTTGGATTTGGGTGAACGGATAGAGCTGGAATCCTAAAGTTTTGAATTAAGATTACTGTAGGGGTGTAGGATTGAGATAGTTTTAGAAATTCGTACCCTTGGGTACGAAAAGTACTAAATGGTACTAAATTTGGTACAATTTGGATTTGGATGAACGGATAAAGCTGGAATTCTGAAATTTGGAACTAAGATTACTGTCGGACAGTAGAATTGAGGTAGTTTTGGAAATTCGTACTTATGGGTACAGAAAGCACTAAATTTGGTACAATTTGAATTTTAGTAAACGGATAGTGTTGGAATTAGGAATTAAGATTACTGTAGGAGTGTAGTATTGAGGAAATTTTGAAAAGTCGTACATATGGGTACGAGAAGTACTAAATGGTACTAAATATGGTACAATGTGGATTTGGGTGAACGGGTAGAGCTGGAATCCTGAAATTTTTGTTTGGGAAAGAAACGGTACTAAATTTGATACAATTTGGATTCGGGTGAATTAATAGAGCTGGAATCCTGAAATTTGGAATTACGATTACAGTCGAAGAGTAGGATTCAGGTTGTTTTGAAAAAGCAAACTTATGGTTACGAAAAACACTAAATGGTACTAAATTTAGTACAATTTGTATGTAGGTGAACGGATAGCGGTGGAATCCTGCAATTTAAAAGTATGATTATTGTAGCCCTGTTGCGTTGAGTTTTGAAAATTGGTACGAAAATTCTAAATTGTTCTAAATTTAGTACAATTTTAATTTGGTTTAACGGATAGAGTTTGAATCCTGAAATTTGGAAGTAAGATTACTACTAAAGTGAAGGATTGAGGTAGTTTTGGAAAATCTTACTTATGGGTACGAAGAGTTCGACTTGATACTAAGTTTGGTACAATTTGGAATTGGACGAACGGATATATTTCATTAAGGTAGTCGTTAAATAACTGAACTGCTTGTTAGCATAAAAGTGTATTCCTTTATTTATTATTACAGAAATATATATTTTGCTTCCATGTTTTACTACTTTTGGTTTTGTTCATTAATACCTCGAAATATAGGTCCTAGTTGGCTTTATATGACTATCGGCCCGTATGTTCATTATAAATTCCAATGAATCTTCAGAACTCAGACATGTGCCAATCGTCATGAAATTCCGCATGGAACTCGGGACCTTATGACAATGACAAATCCTACTTTTGGATATTGATCATGTAAATAACAATGAGTCAAATGGATCATATATTTTGTGTGAAACTTTCAAAATGTGTATTGTATGGATGAGTAGTTTTGGAGAACTAAATTATATGAAAGATAAACTTTTGACCTCTCAACGTAAAGAATGTGGTCGGTCACACCTGCCTTGCACGCTGAAGGTCGTGGGTTCGATTCCCCGGCCAAGCAACATCAAACAATTTTCAACGGTGGCAAAATACCCCACAGTAATGTTGGCGACATTTCCTGAGTATTTCAGCCATGTAAAACTTCTCTACAAGTGGTGTCTTAAGACACACCGTTCGGAATCGGCTATAAACTGTAGGTCCAATATCATTGAGCTAATATGATTCGGGGTGCACTCATTGATATGAGAGAAGTCTCCTCTTGTCCCATCTGGGATGTTTGTGGAACAATTATATATATTATATATAAACTTATATATTGATCAAACACCTCCTGAAGTTTAAGCTAAAGTATACGCGACTTGAAACTAAAATTATTTATATGTTGCCTGACCTCTTAACCTGCGTGAGGATCTACAGTTTTTCCAGTATACTTTCACGTCACTTAAAGGAATAGTTTTGTTTAAAAAATTAATTCTTATCTGCCAAACGAGAGTGCAAAAGTAGTGGAGTAGGGTATCACATGGTCGGCCCCGTCCGACTATAGTCTTTTCTTACTTGTTTTTCTTTATGAATGAAATCAAAATATCTAAATGTAATATTTTTGTAGTTTAATTACACTATGCAACACGAAAATTACTAACCATATTCAACACCGCAGCGTGATAGAAGACCAAAAGTAAAAAGATACGTGTCCCGGCGATTTTTCCTATCACTTCAACTTTCGCGGTAATGGGCCCTCAAAGACCTGAGGCATTGATGTCAAAAGGGATCATTTTGTGGGGCTCATATCTTCCAAATCGCTGAGAATTTGGGTTTACTCGTGGAAGCACAGTTGTAGTTCTCGTCTTAAAGAATAATAATTATGAACACATAAAATCCATTCAACCTCATCTTCAAGGTCGATTTTGACCAAGGTCAAATTTCCCTTATAATTTTTTTTTTTGGATTTTAGGTTACAGATATCAAACCGATCAGAATTGAAGCAAACAACAATCAACAAAAATCTACCTTAGATCTCAATAAACAACATACACCTATTTGGTGCATGTATGTGTTTTCATCAAGTGAACGATTAATAGCCCGTGAACGATTCTAATCCGAATAATTGAACTGGATAGTGAACTATGAACTAGATTACTGAACTAGTTTCTGTTAAGGGTAATGTTTCTATACATAAACATTTTTTGTTGCATGCATTATGTCTTGTCTTTATAGCTGCACGTCTTTGCCTTTCGGTCGACATACATAAGCAGGCTGTTAGTCTTTTATGGGGCTTCTAAACTTTCCCCAGTACACGCCAACGTTCTGATATTATCTGACTATAATTTGGTATTTATATTTAGTCTTCGCTGTGATATTACAACATTCCTACAGAGAATTGTGGGTATAGATTTAAGTTTTTCAATACACCCCTATGCAAAAGGTGCATCCGATTTTCAGCATATCTTTTTGTGGGGATTTTAGCTTATTTTTTATACAAAAAGTAATTCGTCATATAAGATTCCAAGGGGTTAGACAAGTTATAATTGAAATTTGAATTTGCGTCATATGTCCACATTGTACTATTACCCCCATTTCACGGTACCTCACGATTTTAGCTTCTTTGAGGACTTTAGCTACAAAATAGCTCTATTTTGCAGTTTAAGGTTTCCACATATAAAGTTTCTAAAGACCAATAGTGAGTGCTGTAATACCGCCGGTTGTCTTTTCACGGATTTTTCTACTGAAGTGGCTGTATCCTGGTATATCGGATTCAAAATGGGTATTAATATGGGTTCAATTTTATTATTGTGACCTACCCCTAAACTATTTCCTATTTGACCCAAAAACTTTATATATTAAACTTTATGACGAACGGCTAAGGCTAACCCGTGCCACACGGGCGATCTTTGTTTCCATTCACATTTTTAGTCCAGTTTTTTAGCCACAACAATGAACTGGTAAAAAATGCTCATCGACTTGACAATAAATGTGAGCTTTGGAGAATTTTCGTGAAAATGCACCTTTGGACAAATTACTATGGAAACGAAGATCGCCCGGGCGGCACAGGTTAACCTTAAGCGTGTAGCGGGTGTGCTTTAAAATAGGGTTAGAACTTGAACGAAATGTCGATAGATGACTCCCGTAGCTGACCACGCATTATTCCCCGGCCTTAGTGCTCGTCGTATGGGAGTAGGATCTTGCCTTAGGGTCATCTAACGTGTCAACCAACTATCAGCTTTATATTTCTAAATGCGTGTATAAACAACCATAAACACGTTAGACCGAACATCATAAGAAGAATGCTACCTATAGTCAAGGAAGGTGGCTAGTAAGCAAAGCAAATATTTTCTTTTAGGCCAGTTTGTACCATGCACAGATGTAATTGCATGACAGCCCTCCCTTCCATTTCACCGAAACGATCCATAACCAAAAAAAACTGAGATGACTTTGGTGAACCCATCTTTAGTTACCCTTACCTTACCGAAATATACCCTTCAAAGAAAAAACTGTAGCGGGTGTGCTTTAAAATAGGGTTAGAACTTGAACGAAATGTCGATAGATGACTCCCGTAGCTGACCACGCATTATTCCCCGGCCTTAGTGCTCGTCGTATGGGAGTAGGATCTTGCCTTAGGGTCATCTAACGTGTCAACCAACTATCAGCTTTATATTTCTAAATGCGTGTATAAACAACCATAAACACGTTAGACCGAACATCATAAGAAGAATGCTACCTATAGTCAAGGAAAGTGGCTAGTAAGCAAAGCAAATATTTTCTTTTAGGCCAGTTTGTACCATGCACAGATGTAATTGCATGACAGCCCTCCCTTCCATTTCACCGAAACGATCCATAACCAAAAAAAACTGAGATGACTTTGGTGAACCCATCTTTAGTTACCCTTACCTTACCGAAATATACCCTTCAAATCAAACTTGGGAAGTTCTTCAGTTCATATTTAAATAGCAATCCATTTTATTAGAACCAATTGTGCAGCTTAAGAATTAACTAATCATATGTAATAAGATAAACTGATGGTTTGTGACAATTTTCTAATATGGAAACAGCTACAGCCTCTCCAAAAGATCATTATATATAACTAAACGATATTAAATGCAAAAAAAAAAAAAAATATTGAATGTGTATCACTTAGTCACACACTAGTCTTTATAAAGACGGGATAATGCATATGTCGTATTCAGGTTTAATAATTAACTCTATTGGAATCCTAATATTTAAAAGTACATTTCATTCTGTTTATTTTCTTAAATATTATAAAACTGTGTCCGACTGAACTTTTTTTTTGAAAAATTCGATCGCATAAACTTTTAATGGTGAAACAAATTACTTGGGTATCAAGACAAAATGTTAACGATGATCGCGTACGGATGTATGTTCGTATGTTTAAATTTCAGTTTAACATTATACAGTTTGCAAAGTAAATCAGCTGACTGAGTACATTGACCTCAGTAGTTTTAATCACTCACACATACGCAGTATAGTTATGATTAGGTATTTAAAATTTCGGCGAAATCAGATATATCAAAAATACGCACAGATATAAAAAGAACTCGTTCAAACCATATAATAATCCACAACGTGATACGAAGAAAGCTGCTTTGGATATATTAATATACATAATTAATTTTTGCAAAGTTCATTGTTATGGAAACCAAATCTCCAGTTACGAGCCAACAAACAGTGCTTTTCAAACTCTAATTCTCAATCAATCGATTAACATGCAAACGAACTGAGGTTAACAGCAAATCAACTGTTAACTGCAAGGTATTAACATATCCAGCACAGCTTTCAATATGAAACAGGAAACTGAAAGGAGCGTACACACAAAAAAATCACTTAGGTAATTTGAAAAAAAAGGAATTTAAAATTTTCAAATTCAAAAATTATTTATACAATTTGAAACAAAAGTGGGAACAAATAAATTTATTATGAATAATTGTCCAGGGTGAGAGGTATAACGGGATTAGTTTCTCTCTCCGACCCAAGTGATTTTTACGGTGGATGCTCTGTTAAATAAAACTATTATAAAACTCAGTCGATTGTTGCTGGAGCTCCCACGTTGAAAGGCCTTTCACAGATAGGGGAAGGGGTGTTAAATGATCAATATTCTCCACAAACTCCGGCAGGTATTAGTTTTTAAGTACGTTGTACAGCATTATAAAAATCACTCACTGTTTCAATTATTAACATGATTCGCAAATAGTTCTTTTTTTTCTGTTTCAGATCCAATTTTCTTATTTGAAATTTATTTTATGTAAACATTACTCTCACTGTGCATTAACTGATCACGAACATGTCTCTCAATTATACCGCCATTTGTTTCACCAGCTAAAGTTAAATGCTTCCGACCACAAATATACTCCAACAATATTATTCTTTTCACTCAAAAATGGCAAACAATTTTTATGACTGACACAAGTGTACTAAATAATTAATTTTAGTTAAAGTTGCAATATTGCAAAGGAGATCTAACGCTTACTGGATAGAAGTTAACAAATTTCAAGTGTTTCACTGAACTATCAACGTCTCGCGGTTAACGAATATTACTAATTACAACCAAATTTTCTTCAGCATTTCACGCATTTTACACCACCGCTCTCTGGCACGTACAAAAACCACTGATCATGCAAACATCAAGTTGTGTTCTCCTTAGACTGTAAAATACTGTTGATAGTTGGAGGCGAAAGGCCTAGGGGAAGAGGGAATCCTGTAAACACACGAAAAGGGGTACACGGAGACCATTAGTTCTCAACTTATTGAGATGCTTCATTGATTCAATGCAGTCTTACCGAGTGCATTTTCATAAAATAGCTTGCATATGATATCTTCCGGAAATATTACAGAATTCTGTGAAAAGCTGAGTAACAAGTCAGCAGCAAACAAAAACAATTTAATGAACCCAATCGCCGCAAGGTGAGGTTATGGTGATGCAAAGGATAACACCTTCATCTCCGCAACTCAAACACCATGACCACACATCATTGATTCCACGGTTATTTTCTTCCAATCGATTTTCTCAATATTGGTTCAAGAGAAACTGAATCCACCAAAACGAAGTTTGGTATATTTACCAATGCAAATGAAGCAGAAGGATGTCAGGCAAAGGGGTAATATTGGAATCGTTTACACCATAAACTCTATGGTCACTGTTGGTGCGATCTTCAAACGACTGTCAAGGTGAAGCAAAACAGGCCTTATGCCCCATCCGTTTTCGCCTTTTGTATGCTCAGCAATCCCAGGGCACCTATGGCTGAAAACTATTACAACCCAACTATTCCAAGATTAAATATGGCTACGTGAAATAGCAATATCTTATTAATACCATCAAACTTTCACGTCAATGTATGCGTTGCACAAAAAGAAAACACAACGAAATGGGTGATAAATAATAAAATCAGTTTTCACCACTTCTAGGCTAGGGGAAATTATAGCACCCTTTCCAACCACCCTCCTTTGGCATGAATCGAAATGATCACCTAGTGACGGGTTTCTCACACCTACTCCATGTATAACAACCACAAATTCCAAAAAAACGAAAAAAATTAATAAAAAGGATAAGTAAGGAAAAAAAATTAATAAACAAAAAAAAACTATTCCGCTTCTACCGGGATTTGAACTTGGGCCGGGTGGATAGTAGCCGGAGACTCTCCCTCTAGGCTAACGTTAGCCTGTGGGAACGTCTGGCTAAGCAGTATTCACAACTCTCTGTTACATCAACTGAAAAGCATCTGAACCAAATTTGTTAACATAAACACCAGTAATGTTACAATTAACAGTGCTGAAAATATAACTAAGACATCAGATCAAGACCATCTATGCAAATTAACAGAAGCGAGATACAAAGCAGAATCAGAGGCGTACAACCATTGAATATCAAGTGCCAGCGACAATAAAACATCACAGTATCTACGATGCGCCCCTACAAATACCCCCCGCCAAAACCAGGCTTAACTAGCTTGAAAGACAGTAAGACTGGTCCCGCATGTAGATACTGCTCACTGCCTAAGATCTTTGGCATGATAAGTGCCAATCAGCTTACCTTGAAGATCCTCGATTTCATAGTAACTGTTTCCAAGCTTGCAACGAATTCGGCTTTTGATAAATGTTGGTGCCAATTTGGCGTTGTAACCACGCTCGAAATTACTTTGACTGAAGTTACGCCTATATATTTCCTGACCCACATCATACGATATCTTTCTTGACCTAAGATTGTACTGTCTCTCATTCCTTTCTTGTTGCCTTCTCATCACCTGGGCGGCTTTTGACCTCACAATGTCGAATGTATCTGACCGAGAAAAATTCAATGACCTGTCATCTAAAACGTTCAGCCTCCGTAAAAGGTTGTAGGTTGAGCCGTTCGTTACCATATGTTGGCCAAAGGTCATAAAGTACGGGGAAGTACCAATGGCCGAATGGACTGTAGATCGCAATGCGCAAGCAATTTGACTTAATTTCTCGTCCCAGTCCTTCTGATCGGGTTTCACATACGCCTTAATTGCAGAAATCACCGATCGGTTTACTCTTTCAGAAGCATTCGCCTGTGGCGAATGCACTGCGGTGTAAACATGTGAAATTTTATAGGAATCTAAGAGTTCATTGAACTTCTTTGCTCTAAACTGGGTTCCATTATCTGATATTATGCTCTCCGGAACACCAAACATGTGAAATAGATCCTCCTCCATGTATTTAATTATGGCATCTGCCGTAAACTTCTTCACAGGTCTAAGGAAAGAAAATTTGGAAAAGTGATCCAAAACGATAAAAATTCCTATATTCCCCGACCTGGATCTGGGATAAGGACCAATAAAATCTACGTACAAACGCTGAAAGAAACGATTGGTTATTCCCGTATCCCCCATAGGAGGCCTCATTACTACGTTTGGATGCTTAGTGCTTTTGCAAACCTCACAGGCATTTATATATTGCTTTACATCATAAACTAAGTTAGGCCAGAAAAAGTACCTTCGGATGCGTTCCAGTGTCTTATGGATACCGCAATGTGATGACAAAGGGTCATCATGATGTTTGCTTAGAACCTCAGGGACCATGCTTTTAGGTATCCATAGTTTCCAAGCCAAGTCGTCAACAATTGGATCACCCACAGCATGCTCAGTACGCCTGTAAATATACCCATCCACTACCTTTAAGTCAGGGGTGGACTTGATATTATCCTGAATCTTCTTTACTAACTCTTTGTACTCATCCGAAATGAAATGTTCAGACTGTAAGTCCACGAAAACACCCAGATCAAACTCACCTTCTGACAAACTACACAGTCCAGATAAGTCCTCGGTGTTGATACGCGAAAGCGCATCAGGAACTATGTTCTGCGACCCTTTTCGATGTTCTATTTTAAACCGATATCCCTGAAGTTTCAAAGCCCACCTAGCCAGCCGTGTGCTTAAGTCAGTCTGGGACATGAGCCACTTTAAAGAGGCATGATCAGTGATCACGGTGAACTCATGTCCCTCGACATAAGCTCTGAACTTTTTAATGCAAAGCATTGCTGCTAAGCACTCTTGTTCGGTGACACTATAGTTGCGTTGGGCTTGGTTGAGTTTCTTTGACATAAATGCTATGGGAAACTCATCACCCTCCGCATTCTTTTGCACCAAGACTCCTCCTATTCCTGTCTTGCTAGCATCACAGTGTATAAAAAACGGCTGTGAGAAATCTGGACTATGCAAGACAGGGGCTGAGCTAAGGATGGACTTCAATTCTTCAAAAGATTTTTGGGCCTCATTGGTCCATACGAACTTTCGATTATTTTTCAACAGATCGGTTAATGGGGTCGAAATGGCAGCATAATTCCTGATGAACTTCCGGTACCAACCGGACATACCTAAGAACCGTCTAACCTGTTTGACTGACCTAGGTATTGGAAATTCTGTGATAGCTGATATTTTGTCTGGATCGGTACGGATCGTTCCGTCTCCAACAACATGTCCTAAATAGCGGACTTCGGTCATACAGAATTTGCTCTTCTCCACGTTTATCGTTAAGCCAGCCTTCCGGAGACACCTAGCCACCTCCATGAGGACCTCAATGTGCCGTTCGAAAGTTGGAGATACCACTAGGAGATCATCCAGGTAGACCAGAACCTCAGTCCTGAGAGAAGCCGGTACCACTCTATCCATCAGCCTACACATCGTTTGGGGCGCATTACATAGCCCAAACGGCATGACTTTAAAGTGATAGAGCGGTCTCCCAGGAACCGTGAAGGCAGTCTTACCCTTCGATGACTCATCTAGTGGTATCTGCCAAAATGCATCTTTCAAATCCAGGCTAGATATGAATTCTGCCCTAGGCAAACGGCTCAGAATTCCCTCAATATGTGGAAGTGGATAAGCATCCCCTTCTGTGACGGCATTTAACTTGCGGCTATCTAAACAAAGGCGGTTTTTCCCCGGTTTCCGATGCAAGACAATGGGTGACGACCAAGGGCTCGTAGACTCCTCTATGACACCCATCGTTAGCATACGGTCCAACTCCTCATAGATGAGTTTCTCGATCGCCGGAGAGACTGGGAAATGTCTTTGTTTTATTGGTGATGCATCACCGGTGTTTATGGAATGACAAATTACATTGGTTCTTCCCAGGCCCTCCTTCGCGAACGATGGAAACATATCTATCGCACATTGGAGTTGGTACCTTTGTTCCATGGATAAACTTTTCTGACCTAACGAGTTGCTATTAGATACCGACAATTCTAAACTGGAGATACTAGGCAGCAGGGAAGGTGGAAGGAGATGGAATGTCTTCCAAAAATCTATTCCCAGAATCAAATTTTGTGAAAGATCTGGACACCGATATCAGGAGTGTTTAGCTGAGCGTAGTGTGTTTTGTTATGGTGCCACACGGGCGATCTTTGTTTCCATTCACATTTTTAGTCCAGTTTTTTAGCCACAACAATGAACTGGTAAAAAATGCTCATCGACTTGACAATAAATGTGAGCTTTGGAGAATTTTCGTGAAAATGCACCTTTGGACAAATTACTATGGAAACGAAGATCGCCCGGGCGGCACAGGTTAACCTTAAGCGGTCGTCATAAAATTTCATATATAAAATTTTTTGGGTCAAATGGAAATAATTTAGGGGATAGGAGTTCCAATCAAAAAATTTTGGTTTCTTTTGCGTCGGTCTATTGTACACACATCGTCCAAATAGAATGACTGTAACGGAATTTCAGATTTTGAATGTGTAGAAAACTTCGATGTCTCAGCACGGTGCACCTGAACTAACTTTAAATGAATGAAGTTAGATCTGGGAAGTTTTTGCGGATTCTGAAACTACAATGCTCATAGATAAGAAAATTCCAAAAACAAAAAGTCGCCGGAGGGTTTTTTAAATAAATTGTGGTAAAGGTTCACCGCAAGTCCTTTGGGAAGGAACTGTTGTATATGTGAAAATTCTCTCACAAGATTGACCGGTATGATATTTTCGTAGGTTTTACCGTTTTTGAAGTTCAAATTGGGACTGTATCGCTTACTTATAAAACAATTTCATACACGAAGCGTCTTATCTAACATTAAATGAAAACCGCTTACATCTGGAAAGTTTTTGCGGATTCTTAAACAGCAATGTTCGTAGATGAGAAAAATCCAAAAACAGAAAAAATCGCTGGAGGGAGTAAAAGGATAACAATTGTTACCTTCACCTTTAGTAACCCTTTCTACCGAGTTCGTATATTCTAGAAAATGTAGTGTTGATTGAGATCGAAGATACATTTTTGTAGTTGATTGTTTGCTTGATTTGTGATCCATTTGATATCTATAGACCAAAACTCGAGAAAAAATATAAAGAAAATTTGACTTTGACGTTGTTGACCATAAAGATGAGGTTTGATGGATTTTATGTGCACACAATTTGTATTCTTTAAGAGAAAAGCTACAACTTTGCTTCCACGAGTGATGCAAAATTCTTTGCGGTTGAAAAGATATGAGTCTGACAAAATAATCACTTTTGACATCAAGGCCTCAAGTCATAACCGCAATTGTACAAGTGATGGTGTGATGGTCTATAGCTCTGCGATGTCAGAATATGGTTAATTGTCCATGAATTAAAAAATTACACACAGTGTAATAATACTGAAACATACGCCAGTAATAACATATGTATGGATAAAACAAGTGAGCAAAGGCTAAAATCGGGATGGGGCCAACTGTGTGATACCCTACGCCGCAACCCCTGTGCATAAGCTTCTCACTAGTAAACATTTGATTTGGGAAATACTAAAGTTTTCACCTATCTGGCTTTTATACCAGATGACTTATGACGAACTTATCAAAATAATTAATATTTATTTTTTTTATTTGACTTCTACCGACATCTACTTTGTACTAATTGAAAGCTTTGTTGGTCTTCTTGATAAGCGGTTATATGTCTTTAAAACACCAAATAGAACCAGAGGTATTTGTCATTAAAGTAAAAATTCAAAATATTAAAATTTTGATAGCCTTTTGCAATAACTCTGATATTTTAGCATAAATACCAAATGGTTTAGTTTCGTTGTCAGGCTCTCTACTTGGAATATATCCAACAGAAGCAGAAATATAAGACATGGAAATAAAATTCCATAAACTAGAAATTGGGATATTCCAGCGTCCTTTTTAACATCACAAGCATTTCACCAGTTTGGGTAAAGCATTTGGGAACATTTTACGAGGGACACTAAAACACTTTCTGGCCTAGACAACACGCAGTGTCGCCAGCCGTCATTTGACATTTTTTGGAAAGGCTGACAGTTTTTAGCCTAAACGTACTCAGGACAGTTTGACATACGACCATGTGTTGGGTTGTTTACAGTGTCGTGAAAAATCACTTTGCACAAACAAAAACTGTGTGGGTTCGAGTCCTTGGCCTTCCTTTTTCACTTGCAAAAAATTTCCGATCATCAAGCTTAACTCTAAACGAGAAAATTAATAAAAATCATTGAAAATTATCTTCGCCCTAGCTGGAAAATTTTCAAAAAAAAAAAAAATGAAATTTACTTGTGAACATTTTTGTCCGATAATTTTTCACAACTTTCGAAAATGGATAATCACGACAATAGTGCATCGATTTGGTCAATCGCTCGAAAAGAGACTCCTGCGAATTGGTGCAAAGAAATTGTGAATAAAAAAAATGGCGGCACTTCAAACGACTTTTATAAGATTGTCACAGACGACCTGAAACAAAACAGGAATCTACCGTTTGGGTCTTCGAAAGCGAGCCAAATCCAAAGAAAGTAGTCCATGGAAGAAGACCTTCGAAGCAAATGGTGGTCTGTTTCTTCGGCAAAACTGGCAAAGTGGCGACTAACACGGCTTGAGAAATGTAGGACGGTTAATTCTGGGTGTTACACCACAATTTGTTTGCCTGAAGTCTCCTGATAAATTCGAAAAACTAACAAGAGAAGACGAATCATCATGACAATGCGACCTCTCACACATCGATTCATACCAGCGCACACTGGTCGAAACCACTGATCTAGCGGCGCGAAAGTCAAAAAATCGAACTATAAAATTGAGAAATATTTTCCATTGTATCGATTACAGACACTTTGCAGACAAAGATTTTGTTTTTTTTTTTTATTTTTGTTGTTGTAAATATTCACTCAGTTATTCACTATCAAACACAAGAGTTTTTGTTGCATCAGATTTTAAAAAATTGTTGCAAAAAATTAACTTCATATTTGTTTAAATGTTAAATAAATTCGTAATGAAACTGGACAAGATTTATTTTTAATTAATAGCAGAGGGTGAGATTTAAATTATAAAAATTAGTTTGGGGTCTGGAGGTACTTAGTTATATAGCAATAAATTTTCAAAAAAGTCAATTTTTTAGTGTTTTTATGGGTTGAACGCGCTTGTTCCATAGAGTGCATCCTGTAAACTTGGTCGAACTTAGGTTCGATTATTTTTTGGGGAATGAAATTGGACTCTCTGGATACGGAATAACCACATTAGGGCTGCAAATATTTGCAAATCTTTTGATGACTGCACTTTTAAAATAAGGGATTTTGCATGAAATTCATACAAATTTAGCTGTGCATTTGTATAGGAGCTAAATCAAAATATGGACCCACCCCCGGAGACACTATAATACCATATTATAGCTAAATATGTTATTAAATATGGAATAACAAGTAAAAATTCTACGAATCGGGGGCACCATAAAAGGGGCTACATCGAAACATAAATCCGTGTTGAAAATGTATTGTAAGAAGATTTTATACGTTTAAAAATGTGGTCATGTTATTTAAAATACCTTAAATTGGGAGGTACGGTTACATGGGGGCTATATCAAAACGTGCACCTATGTCCATAATTTTTGGTGCAAATATTTTATGACCACTAGGAACCCTAAGTACCAAATTACAGGTAATTTGCTACGAAATTGTGGCTTAAATCCTCAAAATACCGAAAATCTTAAGGTAACGTTATATGAGGGCTACACCAAAACATCAGCCGATATTGTTCATATTTGGCCCATTATTGCCCACAGGTACAAGCTGAATTTGTACCAAATTTCAGTGACGTATCTCAATTCGTTTGCAAGTTATTAATTTCGCGCCGCTAGATCAGTGCTTTCGACCACCGTGCAGCGCCTGTTTGACCGGACAAAACGTGGACTTGATGACTTCCAATGACTTCATTTTATTCCACAACATCAAGAAAAAATAAACGTCATCAACGATTTTTGTCGCCAGAAGATGCCGTAAAAGCGTACAAAAACCAGGTTTTGGAGGTGTCTCAATCAAGCCACTGTAAACAACCCAACACATGGTTGTATGGCAAACTAAACTGTCAAACTTTCCAAAAAAAAAAAAAAAAAAAATATCAAATGACGCCTGGCGACACTGCGTGTTGCCTAGGCCAGACAGTTTTTAGTGGTCCTCGTAAAGCTCAGAATGTCTTCATAGTTGACACCCATCCAACCAAAGCTGATATAGTCGTCAGTACAATTCAATAAAAATGGCTAAGTGGGATGTGCGGCAACCCATTTTGCAGCATAATAAAGATGATATTTTCCTCATCCATTGACGGGATTTTCTTTTGGAATACGACTACCAAAAGCGGAGATAAGAATACAACTTTGAGTTTTTGCCCATTCCGACCCCTGAATATTATCCGGCCATCACTAAAATCTATAGGCTTTTTCTTCTATGGGAGCCCCAATAACCCTCAAAATTTCGTGACGACCCGATCAAAAATGCGACCTGTGGCGTGCTTAAATAAAAAAATGGAAAAATGGAATGTATTACCGACTATTGCGATATTTGGCCACGTACGCCATCATGCTTTGCATCATTGTAAATGTGGGATTTGCTCCTTTTATAGTCAGGCCCGGCTTTTGGAAAGGGCACAACCAAAGCTGTAATATTCGACCTTATAATTAAAACCGCAAAAATGAAAAGTTTGGTTTTATTTGCGACTATTGTGATATATTCGTTGTTTGACCACATAGGACAACCAACTTTATATCGTTAGAATAGTGATATTTTCTACTTTCGTTGTCAGATTTTGCTTTTGGCATAACCCTTACAGAAGCTGATTATTATTCGGTGTAAATGTGAGCCTCTATATTTACACAACATTAGTTTTGAAAACATTAACAGATGTCTTTATATTCAAAAAATAACAAATTTTGTTTTTCATTTAAGCATAAACTGAGTGAATATTTTGTAACCAATGAAAATCTGTACAAAAACATTTCATGTTTTGTCTAATTTATAATTTAGGAAACAAACATGTAAACAAATATTATTGAATTATAGGAAAAATACAGAAGTTGAAATTTTAGCAAATTTATGCTCTGTTCCAGAACTTGCAAGAATCTACTAATTTTTACCAAGATAACAACTTGTTCTTTATGTTATCGAAAAAAATTGTGAAAATTAGTAGATTCATAAATTTGTAGATAGATTTTTAAATAAAATTTCATAATCTATATATTTAAAAGGAAACGGAGTTAGTTACTACGCTTATAACTCAAGAATGGCTGTACTGATTTTAAAAATTCGCACCAATTCGGAATGGTCTCATGGCAGAAAAGGATAAAACCTAAAAAAAAACGCGGAAATCCGCAAATAATTTGCAACACCTATTATGGAGAAATTACATTTCTCCGCACATTTCTGCTGCGCTTTTGAGTTTGCATTATGTGGTGGCACTTTTTTGGGCAGTTTATAACGCTTTTGGTATAACCTTTACAGAAGCTGAGGTATTCTCTTTGGAAAAAAGCTTGACTTTTGCTTCAAATAAATTTGTTGCCCATTCCCTCAAAATCTAATTCCCTCCGGTACCCTCATCAAAACCCAATATTTGGTGACGATCCAATCAAAATTGCGAACTGTAGCGTGATTACATGGTTTAGATAGACCGACGGAAGGCCACACATAGCCAGATCGACTCAGCTCGTCGGGACATTCATTTTGGGTCTACGACCATTTCGATGCGTTACAAACTTTTTGGCCAAACCTTCCCCACATTGTAATGTAGGGTATAAACAACGTTTACGTTACTAGAGCATTGGACAAGCATGAGTCGAAATCAAAAAGGTATGCCAGACACTTATAATTATATAAATATGTAAATAAAACTTTGTATCCAAAACTCCCAGGCTGGTGTAAATGTGAGCCTCTATATTTACACAACATTAGTTTTGAAAACATTAACAGATGTCTTTTTATTCAAAAAAATAACAAATGTTGTTTTTCATTTAAGCATAAACTGAGTAAATATTTTGTAACCAATGGAAATCTGTACGAAAACATTCCATGTTTTGTCTAATTTATTATTTACCTTATGAGAAATGAAACAGATTTCCATTCCAATACAAACATGTAAACAAATATTATTGAATAATACGAAAAATACAGAAGTTGAAATTTCATAATCTATATATTTAAAAGGAAATGGAGTTAGTTACTACGCTTATAACTCAAGAACGGCTGTACTGATTTTAAAAATTGGCAGAAAAAGATAAAATCTAAAAAAATCGCGGAAATCCGCAAAAATGGAGAAATTACATTTCTTCGCACATTTCTGTGGTGGCACTTTTTTGGGCAGTTTATAACGAACATTTTATACGCACCAAGTGTCAATGACATTTTCATGGATCTCTATGTCAATGTTTGAAAGTTTTATACAATTGTTTTATTTAATTAAATAAATTTTAGGTTTCATTTTATATAAACACTTTTTTGTGGATTTAATTAAGAAAAATAATTTGAAAGACGCAAGATTTGTCGAAATTGTAAGAGGTTAGTTATTAGCAGCTTCAATCGGTGTTACCATTTTCAGCATGTTCTTTTTTTATACGCTCCACCATATGGAGGGTATAATTAAATTTGTCATTCCGTTTGTAACACATCGAAATATTCGTCGGAGACCCTATAAAGTATATATATTATTGATCAGCATAAAATTCTATGTCGATTTAACCAGGGTTTCGGAGTCGAGGTATATTTGGCTCGACTCCGACTCCAGACGAGTTTTTTTTCACGACTCCGGCTCCGAATCCGGGTCGACTCCGAGAGTAAAATCCTATACCACTAAAAATGAATAAAATTTGCACAAATTGTTAACTTTTTCCTATATAGGCTAATGTGTTGGGTTTTCCTTACATATTCATTAGAAAGGACATTCGTTCGAATACATTCGAACATATCAATATTGTTTCTGCCGAATCTTACATCGAAAAATGGCAAAGTTAGAACGTTCCTTCCTTGTACGAGTATATTCTGGACGGAATTCTTCCGCGTGAGAAAATCATTAAGCTTTCAAAATAAGTGAAAATGAAGGAACAATACAAATCATGACCCACTTTCAAACTGGATGTAAGCCAACATTTTAGTGTGATTAGTCTCAAAAGGAGACCCACAGTTGTAAAGCTCAATAACAGCCATTTTTCTTGGTTTTTTCCGAGAAAACTACGTAACTTTTTGGCAGTTTTGTTTTCTTTTTCTGAAAGAGAAAAATATTACGAAGTTTTGAGGCCGTCTACGAAACCCTGTTTTTATTAAAGTATTGTGGGGTGCCAACTTTAGCTCGAAAACAAATAAACCAATTGTCATATATTTTTGTGGCCGATTTCGAGAAAAACACAGTTTATGCTGTGTCGGTCCACTAGGACATGAAATCGATATTGCCATGTTTTCACTTTTTTATCACTTTTACCCGATCCTTTCTTATGGAAACTATGATTATATATTTCATTGAATTTCGTAAGTGATTCTGTAGAAAACTCGGATACACATGAACTATATCTGTTCCTGGCGGACAGATCCGGTTATTTGAATGTCTATATCCAAAGCCCTCATCGAGTATATAGAAAGAAGGGTTCCTCACTGAAAACATGTCATCTAAAAATGATGAAACAATGTCTCCAAACTGAGATATAAAGCTATTTTCTCAATGATGGATGGGGGTCAATGAAAAAATTCATTATGTCATAAGTCAGAAATTTCAGCTATGGGATCCTTTGGGTTTCTCAATTGGGGCTTTCATTCCGAAAAGGAATTTTTCCACCCCTAGATCTTGAATTCCATTTTGTGCCACAGGGTATTCAGTAAGATTTCCCATAGAGACCACGCTGTCTTTAATAGAAGACAAGGATGACTTCTCATAAAAAACTGGATGAGAATACCAAAAGACCTTTGTGAGAAGAGCAGTAAGACTTCTGTCGAAAAACGTTACAGGTCCAATCTTAATTCGATTGTCATAGAGCATTACTTTTGTTTGCAAAAATGTGAAGAATCAATTGGATCAACAAAATACTGATGAATAGACTACACTTCAGAGGATAGTAAATATCCTGTGAATCGTCCCTTAACTTAGTATAATATACCGTTTACATATATGTTTTCTTATACATTTCTTTTAAAATAAAAAATGATTTTTAAAAAAATGTTCTTGTTCTAAATTTTATGTTATACTTCTATAACGTGGAAAAAATTTTGCCCGGAGTCGGAGACGAGTTATTTTTTTCGACTCAGACTCCGACTCCAGCAAAATTGCTCGACTCCGACTCGTAGACTCCGACACCGAAACCCTGGATTTAACCATGTCCGTCTGTCCGTCCGTCCGTCCGTCAGTCTGTCTGTTGAAATCAAGATACAGCTCGCAATTTTAAAGATAAAAAGTCAATATTTGGTACAGAAGTTTCTATTACTTGCAGGATGGTTGGTATTGAAAATGGGCTATATCGGTCCACGTTTTGATATAGCCCCCATAGAACGGTACCACTCGATTTTCGGTATTTTGAAGGTACTAGCTTCATTATCACACCAAAATTGCTGAAATTTGGTACTTATTCTACGTTGGAGGTATAAAACCTTCCCCCTGAATTTTGTCGGCATCGGTCCATGCCTTCATATAGCCCCCATAGAACGATACTTCCCGATTTTCGGTATTTTGAAGGTTTTAGTTTCATTATCACACCGATATGTCTGAAATTTGGTACTTAGTCTACGTTGGGGGTATAAAACCTTCTCCCTTAATTTCTTCGGTATCGGTCTATGCCTTCATATAGGCCCCATAGAACGGTGCCTCCCGATTTTCGGTATTTTGAACGTTGTGGCCTCAATATTCCACCAAAATGGCTGAAGTTTGGTATATAGCCTTTTTTGGGGGTATACAACTTCCCCCTATAAATTTGTCGGTATACAGTGGTGTGAAAAATAATAAGGACACTTCAATCCATAACCAAGATTACATTGAAAACTAACTAAATAAGTGAAAATTACATTAGTTTATAAAATTTATTGTTTTCTTAAAATGTTAAGAAAAGTATTATAAAAATATTTTGATTGCTTGTAACCATGTTTTACTTATCTTTTATATTTTATGCGAATTCTAGTAGTTTAATGTGTGAAAAATAATAAGCACACTTCATGACATCCTTTAATAAGGACCAAACTTGAAAGAAATTAATGCAGGTTTTTACTAAATAATGGTAGATAAAGTGTTTCAGTGTCATTAATACTTTGTAGACTATCCTTTGTTTTCTAATACGAAAGCGCATCGTCTGGGAATCGAGTCGACCAAATTTTGGCACTTCTCTACTGGTATCGCGTCCTACGCAACCTGTATAAGTTGCCAAAGGTCGCCATAATTTGATGGACACTTTCCCCTGCTTGATTTTTTAACTTCATTAAACAACATGTTTCAATCGGGTTCAAATCAAGGGATTGTATGGGCCATTCTAACAACTTAACTTAACTATATAATGGTAGATAAAGTGAAACACTTTATTTACCATTATTTCATTTTGGCGTCATGTTTGGGTCATTAATCTTGCTGAAGACTCATTTGAGAGCCACACCCCCTTCAGATACGGAAGAATTATATTTTTCAAAATTTCAATGTAATCTAGTGATTTCAAAAACACTTTGAATACTGTATAGAGACCCCACAGCATAGTAAAACAAGTAAAAAAGCATTAAGTTCGGCCGGGCCGAACTTTTCATACCCTCCACCATAAAATATTCATTCCTGTCCCCAACTTTAAGTGAGTACGTTAAAATGTCAGATAATGTACATAAAATGCTACATTCGGGAGGTCCTGTTGACAATTTTTGGTGGGCTAGAAATTGGGAGGTACTGTTATATAGGGGTTATAATAAAACATGGGCCTATGTTGGCAGTTTTTGATGGGAGCCTTTAATGTCAAATAGCTCCTAATTCGGTTAAAAAATTTAGCTAGAATCCTCAAAATATCGAAAATCGGTACATAACGTGGGAACTTCAAATGTCATTAACAGCTAGTTCGGAGGTATGTGGGCTATACGAAAATATGAACTTAAATGAACAAATTACAGAAAGTTCGTCCAAAAAATAAAGCTAAGGTACGGAAAATCAGGAGGTTTGTTTTGTGGCTATACAAAAACATGGACCTACGTTCGGTTAAACATTTTAAGTAAAATTCTCAAAGTACCGAAAATCGGGAAGTATCGTTATGTTGGGGCTGTGATGAAAATTGTTGATGCAGATGTGTGGTGACCACTACAACCTTCAAATGTCAAATTACAGTAAGTTCTGTTAAAAATTGTACCTAAAATTGCCAAATTACTGAAAATTGGGAGGTACCGTTACATGGGAGCTATATCCGAACATGGACCTATGTTGACAATTTTTGATGGAGAGGTGTTGTAACCACTACGAACTTCAAATGTCAAATTACTGCTAGTTCGGTTTTATATTGTAGGTAAAATCATCAAATTACTGAAAATCGGAAGGTACCGTTATATGGGGGCTTTCTTGACAATTTTTGGTGGAGAGGTGTGGTAACCACTAAGAATTTCAAATGTCAAATGTTCAAATTACAGATAATTCGGTTTAAACTTGTAGGTAAAATTCTCAAAATACCTGAAATCGGGCGGTAACGTTATATGGGGGCTATTCCAAAACATGGACCTATGTCCACTAGTTATAAATGTTTATTGACTTTTAAGAACCCTAAATGTCAATTGATAGCTAAATCGGTCTGAAAATGTAGCTTAAACCGTCAAAATACCGTAAATCAGGGGGTACCGTTATATGGGGGCTATACCAAAACGTGGACCTATGTCCACAACTTTTGTTATATAAGTTTATTGACATTTAAGAACCCTAAATGTCAAATTATAGCTACATCGGTCTGAAAATGCAGCTAAAAACGTCAAAATACCGTAAATCGGGGGGTACCGTTATATGGGGGCTATACCAAAACGTGGACCTATGTCCACAAGTTTTGTCACAGAAGTTTATTGACATTTTAAAAATTCAAATGTCAAATTATAGCTTCATCGGCCTGTAAATGTACCTAAAAACGTCAAAATACGGTAAATCGGGGTGCCGTTATATGGGGGCTATACCAAAACGTGGACCTATGTCCACAACTTTTGTTGTATAAGTTTATTGATACCTAAGAACCCTAAATGTCAAATTATAGCTTAATCGGTCTGAAAATGTAGCTTAAACCGTCAAAATACCGTAAATCAGGGGGTACCGTTATATGGGGGCTATACCAAAACGTGGACCTATGTCCACAACTTTTGTTATATAAGTTTATTGACATTTAAGAACCCTAAATGTCAAATTTTAGCTACATCGGTCTGAAAATGCAGCTAAAAACGTCAAAATACCGTAAATCGGGGGCTACCGTTATATGGGGGCTATACCAAAACGTGGACCTATGTCCACGAATTTAGTTATATAAGTTTACTGACACTTAAGAACCCTAAATGTCAAATTATAGCTAAATCTGTCTGAAAATGTAGCTACAAACGTCAAAATACCGCAAATCGGGGGGTACCGTTATATGGGGGCTATACCAAAACGTGGACCTATGCCCACAAGTTTTGTTAAATAAGTTTAATGACACTTAAGAACCCCAAATGTCAAAATATAGCTAAGTCGGTCTGAAAATGTAGCTAAAACCGTCAAAATACCGTAAATCGGGGGGTACCGTTATATGGGGGCTATACCAAAACGTGGACCTATGTCGACAACTTTTGTTATATAAGTTTACTGATACTTAAGAACCCTAAATGTCAAATTATAGCTAAATCGGTCTAAAAATGTAGCTAAAAAAAACAAAATACCGCAAATCGGGGGGTACCGTTATATGGGGGCTATACCAAAACGTGGACCTAGGTCCACAAGTTTTGTTATATATGTTTATTGACACTTAAGAACCCTAAATATCAAATTATAGCCAAATCGGTCTGAAAATGTAGCTAAAAACGTCAAAATACCGTAAATCGGGGGGTACCGTTATATGGGGGCTATACCAAAACGTGGACCGATATAGCCCATCATAGAACTTGACCTGCCTGCAAACAAAAGACGCATTTTCCCAAAATTTCAGCGTCCTATCTCCATTTTTGTGGATGCTAGAGTGATTACCACAGACGGACGGACGGACGGACGGACGTGCTCAGATCGACTTAGAATTTTACCCTGATCAAGAATATAATATACCTCCATACTATGGTGGAGGGTATAAAAATGAGCCCCACACCATGCTGGTACCTCTGTTACCATATTTAGCCGCCTTAAGAGTATATTTTGGGTTATATTATTGATTTTTAGGTCTTCAACCCTGATAAACTCCTCTATCGGAACAAAAAAGTATATTTGGTTTCATCAGACCAAAGAATGGTACGCAATTTTTCTTAGACCAAGCGATGTGATTTCTAGCAAACTGTATTATTTGCTGAATATTTTTATACCCTACACCACTACGTAGGAAGTGTATAATTTTTCGATTAAAATGATACTTTTCTGACACTGTGAGCTCTAATGTGGCCACCACAGAGGGTTTTAGGAGTTGTTGATGCGTCAAAATTAATATTTAAGTAGTTTTTTATTTGTAAAGATGTGGTAAAAGGATCTTTTTTATCATCGAATAACGCATTTATTATTACAGGTGCAATTTTTGGATTTCTACTACGACTTTTATCTTTGAAGTTCACTTAGCTGCATCCTCCACTATTGTTTTTAAAGATTCTAAGCTTTTTCTGTATGAATTTCCTTCTTTATGTAAACATTTAATGATTTCTCAAGTAGCGTGATAACAATGCATATTTTTACCCATATTTGCAAAGAAAAACTAAAAATACCGGTAGATTTAACATTTATTGAATAGAAAATAATTCAATTTAAACTTTTACTTACAGGAAAGAATCACAAAAAAATAATATCAATTTATTTTTACTAAAACGAAAAACTGTCCTTATTATTTTTCATAGAAGAAATCACGAATTTTACGAAAAATATTTGTTTTGTATAAAAACTAAACAGAAAGAAACCAATATCGTAACGGGATTTCTTTTTGCAATACATGTACATTTTCAAAAACAAATTTCCATCGCAAATTCTTCCATTTTACACATTTTAGGAGCGACCAAAAGCTGTGAATGTCACTGTCCTTATTATTTTTCACACCACTGTAGGTCCACGCCTTCATGTAGCCCCCATAGAACGGTACCTCCCAATTTTCGGTATTTTGAAGGTTGTGGCCTCAATTTTTCTTCGAAATGGCTGAAATTTGGTATTTAGACATCGTTTGGGCGTTCTCAACTTTCCTCTTTAAATTTGTCGTATAGGTCCACGCCTTCATATAGTCCCCATAGAACGGTACCTCCCGATTTTCGGTATTTTGAAGATTGTGGCCTCCATTTTCATCCGAAATGGCTGAAATTTGGTATTGAATTTTCTTTTAGTCTAAAAACTTTCCGTCAGATATTTGTCGGTATAGACAAGACACTAGGGTGACTTGATAAAGAAACAGACTTCAACAAATACTTCATAATTACAAATTTGTAAGAATGTTTGTATAAATAGAAGTTATCAAAATCAGCCTTTGTCTTTGAATAAAATTTAGCTCTTAGCAAATGGATTTGTGCGTAAGTATGTATGTAGGCTTCTTGGATTCCGCTGAAGGTAAGTAAGAGGAGAACGGTAAGTAAAATGCAACTTCAACGAAATGCCCCAACAATGCTGAGTGGACTGTATTGGCGTTTTTAACTTGATGAATTATTCCTCATAGCCAATGAGGAATAATTAGGAAAAAGAGAAGAGAAAATGAAACCAATTAGCAATTTTCTTAAAACGTTATAAAACGTACAATAATGGTTTTATTAAATAATGAGATTGAGGAGAGGTGCTTACCAGTCGGTGTGAGTTTGAGAAGTGAGTTTATTACAATGATGTTTGCACTTGGTAAGCTACGATTTCAAATTAGACAAGCTTCGTTAAAAAGAGAACTTGAGAGCAATATAGATTATGACTACTTAACGAAGGTAATTGTTGGGATAAGTACAATTCATTTTACTTATTCTAATACAATTTTTAGATAATTCAAGATAGATATAATTCACAATAATTCAGAGATAAATAAATTCAGAGATAAATAAATTCAAATTAAATACATATAATTATAAATATAACATTTTTAATTATATTTTTATTTTTATAAAATGGCAAATTCAGCGAATTTGTCCAGTCTTCTAACCATTAACATTCAAATACGCCTGATGAGCCTGGCTTAAAACCACCAGGCGAAACGATCGTAGCGTAATGGTTGAGTGTGTGGTATTTCGCTAGAATTCATTTTTCAATACAAAACTCCTTAGGCCATGTTAGCTCGATTAATCCAATTAATTAATTAAAAACCGTATATATCGACGTTTTGAAATACCGCCGATAGAACGGTGCCTCACATTGTTTTCCCGAAATTGCTGAACGTTTTGTATTAAGTCCTCTTCATACACGAATTGAAACTATTTTTCCATTTTACTTCAATACAACTCATGGTGGAGGGTATAACAAGTTCCGCCCGGCCGAACTTAACGCCGTTCTTACTTGTTTGAAAATCTAATAGGAGGTAGCTTGCGGAACGACTGGATTATGGTGCAAGAATCATTGTGTTCCTAGGGAATAAAGACTTACGTAATTTCGTACCCACCGCACAGTGCGAAATATGAGCACTTTAGCGGAACTTTACTAATAACTTTTAAAGGAAACGGCGTAGATTCCTAAAATTTTGCACAAATGTTTCTTATATTAGTGGAGAGTGTGGGACACAAATTGGGCCACATAGACCCGCGGCTTCCTGTAGCGGTCATGTAACGGTGGCTGCCGTTTTTACGTTTTACATTCATTTTTCAATCGATTTTGATGCAAATTGGTATATTGAGTTTTCAGCGGATAGAAAACTTATGTACAAAATATTTTCAATATAGGTTCGCGTTTTGGAAAAGCCCCACATGCTGGGTTCTCTCATACTGGGTATTTTAAAGGTTAAAGACAAAAATTGCAGCAGATTTTGCAGATTTTGATGCAAATGTAAATTTTAAGATGTTAGCGAATAAAAAACCTCCTCAAACAAAAGCTGTCAACATAGGTCCACTTCTGGGTGAAGCCCCACAACCCTACACATCTATTAAGGAGTAAACTGTCATTTTTTTGTTTTCATTTGCATCTATAATGTTTATTGGTCCATTCTGCAGGTCTGTACCATTAATTTTGTTAATAATGGCTTTCAGATCAAGTTCAGGTCTGCACTGCATTACAATTTTTAACGTATTTTGATATTTGTACCGCAGCATCTAAAAATGTTGCACTATATGTAAATCACCAACATTTAGAGGTCAAAACTATGAAAAATTGCGAGAGGTTTCTTAATTTTACAGAAATTATCACTGTTAGAATTAGTAAGTCCATTTCTTCAAAACACAGTCAACAATGGCGTTCATTGTCGCGTTTACCTTCCACTTTTGCCAAATGCAACTGAATGAAATTCCCGAAGTCTTTTTAGAAAATCTTGAATATCTCCAAAGACCGCGCGATACCGCACCAGTTTTATAGCTTTGTGAACAGAGAAGAATCCAATCTTTCAGATTATATATATCTTAACACGTGAATGTACGTAATTCACTTTTGAAATGACCACGGAAAATAAAAAATTACAATTTTGAAAACTTCAAAAAATCACTTCTTTCCGACTAAAATTGCACGAAAACAATAAGGGTTTTTTGCATTTTTTAAAGTGTAAAATATCATAATTATTTTGTAAAATATTAAGAAAAATAAATCATGGCATACTGACTTACCATTTGTCCGCGCCACTCCATTTTTTTAATGAATCAAAAATACATTTCTTACAAAAAAAAAATTATTAAACAAAAGTGCAACTTTAGGTGCATTTTTTAGCCGTTTCGTGGAGTAAATCGGCAAACTGAGTATGGACCATTTGCAGTGGAGTACTTAGCTAACGAATTCAATAAAAGTTTAATAAATTTCATTTCTTTGAAAATCCCTTAAAGTTCCACTAAACTTCCCAAATTTCGCACTGTGCACCGCTTAAAAATGAGACGGTTGTTTTTAAATCACATAGGAGTAGATATTACTGAATGAATCTACATATATATATATAAAAGAGCTCAGTGAGTGAGGGACTGACATGTCATCGCCCAGAGGAAACCGCTAAAGCTAGAAAGTTGAAACTTTGACTATGGGTTGTTGTTGGTGTGTAGGGGTGAGATAAGGCTTGGTTTTTGGAAATTCGAACTAGAAGGGTACGAAAAGTACTAAATAGAGTACCCTTTGTATTAGGCAAACGGGGTTTTTGGAAATTCGACCTATTAATGTACGAAAAGTACTAAAAGTTTCTAAATTTGGTACCAATTGTATATTTTTAATGGATATAGCTAAAATCTTGACATTTGGTATAGGAATCAAGGTTGGGAAGTGATGCTGATATAAGTAAAGGGTTTTGGAAATTCGTACCTACTAGTTCGAAAAGTACTAAATGGTACTAAATTTAGTACAACTTGGATTTGGGAGAACAGATAGAACTGGAAGCCTGAAATTTGGAATTAAAATTACTGTTGAAGTGTAGGTTTGAGATATGGAGGTAGTTTTGGAAATTCGTACTTATGCGTACGAAAAGTACTAAATGGTACTAAATGTCGTAAAATTTGTATTTGGGTGAAAGGATAGAGCTGGAAACCCGAAATTTGGAATTAAAATTACTATTGAAGTGTAGCATTGATATATGGGGGTAGTTTTGGAAATTCGTACTTATGTGTACGAAAAGTACTAAATTTGCTACAATTTGGATTTAGTGATGCAGTGATGAAATTTGGAATTAAGATTACTGTTAGAGTATAGAACTAAGGTAGTTTTATAAATTCGTACTTATGTGCACGAAAAGTACTAAATTGTACTAAATTTGATACAATTTGGATTTGTGAGAACGGGTAAAGTTGGAATACTGAAATTTGGAGTTATGATTACTGTTGTAGTATAGGATTGAGGAAGTTTTGGAAGTTCGTACTTATGTGCACGAAAAGTACTAATTTTGATCAAATTTGGATTTGTGAGAACGGATAGAGCAGGAAACCTGAATTTTGGAATAATGATTACTGTTGCAGTGTAAGACAGAGATTTTGGAAAATCGTACTTATGTGTATTAAAACTACTAAATGGGACTAAATGTGGTACAATTTTGATTTGGGTGAACGGACAGAGTTGGAATGCTAAAATTTGGAATCAAGATCACGGTTGGAGTGTCATATTGAGATATGGAGGATGTTTTGGAAATTCGTATTGAGGAGTAGTAAATAGTACTAAATTTGGTACAATTTGGATTTGGGTGAACGGATAGAGCTAGAATCCTGAAATTGGGAAATAAGTTTACTGTTGGAGCGAAGGATTGAGATATGGAGGTAGTTTTGGAATCGTACCTATGTGAACTAAATGGTACATGGTACTAAATTTTGTACATTTTTTAGTTGGGTGAACGAATAGCGCTGGAATCATGAAATTAAGACCTAAAATTACGCTTAAAGTATAGGATAGAGATATGGATGTAGTTTTCGAAAATCATCTTTTGTGTACGAATAGTAATAAATGGTACTAAATGTGGGTACAATTTCTATTTGGATGGATTACTTGGAAGATTACTTTAGCGGTGTAAGATTGAGATATGGAGTAGGTTTTAGAAATTCGTACTTATGTTTACAAAATTTTGTACATTTTGTATTTATGTGATCGGGTATAGCTGGAATCCTGAAATTTGGAATTAAGAGTGGGGTTAATATATGAAAGTAGTTTCGAAAATTCGCACTTATGTGTATGAAAAGTTATAAGTGGAACTAAATTTGAAACCGTTTGGTATTTGTTAAACTAAGGAACTGGAATTATGGATTTTAGTATTAGGATCAGTGTTGGTGTGTAGAAGGAATAGAGTTGGGATTCGAACATTTGGTATTAAAGTCGCTGTTGGAGCGTAGGGATATAGTTGTGGAAATAAGTTCCATAAGTATACGAAAAGGACTAAATGGTAGTAAATTTGTTATTGGATGTAAGGGTAGAGATGGAGTGTAGCGTTGGTATATGGAGGTGCTTTGGGAAATACGTATGTACCATAAATTACTAAATCGTTCTAAATTTGGTATTTGGTGTACAGACAGCGCTGGAATTTTAACATTTGGTATTATAGTCCCTGTTCGTGTGTGGGGTTTTGATATGGAGAAGGTAGAGGTGTGGGGTTGAGATATGGAGGTTTTGGTAATATAATAAATACTAAAGGAGTTGAGCTGGAATTTTGGGATAGCAGTTGGTGTATATTGTGGAGATATGGAGCAGGTTTTGTGAAATCGTACTTATGAGTACTAAATGGTACCAAGTTTGGTACAGTTTGGATTTGTGAGAAAGAGCTGGAATCCCGAAATTTGAACTTAAGGAAAGTACTGAATGGTACAGAATTTGGTATAGTTTGTTATTGTTTAAAGGGGATGAGATAAAATTTTGAAATATTAGGAGGAGATTTTGAAAATTCGTACTTATGTGAAATTGTTCCTGAGGAAGCAGATAGAGCCGGAAATAAGAATCCCCGTTGGTATATAGGGTTGATACAAGGAAGTATTTTTTGAAGCTTACCATTTTGGTACTGCGTGTGAGAATAAAGCTGAAATTATGTTATTTGGAATTATGCTATTAGTGTACTAAAAGTTCCAAAGGGTAATAAACACTAAGTGTACTCGAAGTACTAAATATTACTAAAACTTGAAGCACTAATATTGAGTGAACGGCTAAATCCAGCGCATTGAAATTTGGGATTAGATCAAAATCGTTATGAAAATTCGAACTTAAAACGTATGACATGTTTTTACGTGTAATGCCATAGGCACTAGGTGAACAAGGAGTACAAAAACTGTTAGATTTTAGATAAGGTCCAATTGTTGAAAAGTTGTACTATATCTTGTACCATTGGTTTTATGTGAACGCGAAGTAACTTACTGAAATCAAGGAATTAAACGTGAAGAATCTTTTCGACACAACTGTTTTTTAACCTTATAGTAAGTTCATTTGGAAAATGTAGAAATGTGTGACAATTTTTTTACATGAAGGGTTCTATCCCTTATCCCTGTTGATGTTTTGTTTTGAGATAGACCGATTTTTGGAAATTTGGACTAAAGGGGTAGGAAGAGTACTTAAATGAAATTAAGTATCAATTAACAACAAAATTTTCATACCTCACCATTTCCATATGAAATATTGTATATTCCCTTCCGCATACGAAGTAGCGGGTATTTTGCTAGTACTGTATATAGGAAGAGGAAAACATACCCGACGATTACAAACTAACTGTTCAAAATGTTACTATTGTTATCATTAAAATGTTTTTTTGTTGAAGGAGTAAATAAAACAACTGAACATTTATTTTTTTAGTTTTGATATTCATTTCGCTTTGTTGTTTTTATTTTTATTGGTAAATAACTTAAATTCATGAATTATTACATATTTTATATAGTTGACCATTTCTGGAGATACATATATATTTATGTTTATAAGGGTGTGTGTGTGTGATTCTGTATGCCTGTATAATTATTTGTATATATAAATGTTTGGTTAATCTACATACATATGTATAAGTATTTGTTTTTTGCTTTAATATATTTATTATATATTTTTAATTTTTAGTTCAAAATTTATAATAATAAAAAAACTTAAAAACAATGTCGTTACAAAAAATCTTCTCTTTAAAAATATATATTTTATAAAAAAAATTTTAAATGAAAATTTCAAGAGTTACATATATAATGATCATTATAATGAATATAAATTTTATAGAATTACTAAGTAATATTTACACCAAAGAAAAAATAGAGTTCGAAGAAATATATGGAAATTATATTCAGTTGTTTTGTTAATAATTGTGCATGAAAAATAATTTGCTTAAATCATATTTTTTTTTTCTTAAAATATAAAAATGGAGAATTTTTTAAGATGCCATAACAATTTTGGAAATTGGAAGCGTTTGTTTGTCAAGCAAAAATGTTTATTTTAATATTTTTTAATGATATTTTTAAAGCTGAAACCTATAGCTAAATGAAAAATAACACACAAATTATATACAACGGCTTATGTTAAAAAATTAACTTTGTGAAAATTAAACGCTTAGCGTTTTCTTAAGTTTAAAACGAGTTTTTTTTTTAATTAAGCAATAACACCGTATCAGCAACTGAGAGTTTCAATAACATTTTTTTGGCAGCAGTAGTTCTTTTTTCTCCAAAGAGGTTTCTTGAAATAACAATAATAATAATGAAATAGCAACCATATTTTTGTGTTGAATGATATTAATTTATTTTGAATATTATTTTGTGGAGTTTTTTGTTAACAAAAGATAACTTTTCTAATTACCTGTCCTTGTACTCGATAATTTGTAATAATTATTACAAATGTTTCCAATTTCGACAGTTGTATAATGAAAAAGTTGCTTAAAAAGGAGGGCAGACCTATTATTTGTGGTCATAGCACAATTAGCTTCAATATGGCTGAAACAAAATTTCAGTTTAGTGTCAAAAAGGATTTTTGAAAAATCTAAAGCCAATTTGAGATGGAAGGGTAAATATTAGTTTAAACTACCGAAACTCAACAATCAATATTCGAATATGTAACATGGTATTCCAAGGTTAGTTTAATAATCTGTAGCTTTTACTGACTTGTTTCAATGTTTCAAATTGATAGTTAAGTAAAATTATATATTCCGCAATAGAAGACATAACCGATTTTCGAAGAGCAGCATATAGAAGACCTTGAGACATAAAAATGTTGATGTGAACCTTAGCATGTAGGAATATTGAGACTTTTTATATAATTATTGGGTTGGTAAAGAACCAAAATTAAAAAGTTTGGTTTCTGTGCAGAGTTTAAATCTCCCCTTCTTTTAGAGATAGAAATAAAATTACAGTGGCTCGTAATCAAACATATTTGCAAATAATTTTAAAACATTGCAAGATTTATATTTAATTTACATTATTTATTGGACGAGAGACGTGGGTAGTGATAAATGTCATTTGGCGCTGAAGCAAATAATGAAAATACTTTTTGATAGTAAAAAATTATCAGTTGGATTTGCCGAAATACCCTCAGCCTATTCTTCCAAACCATTATTTTTGAAATAAGCACTGCGATAACTATCCGAAATAAAATCTAAAGCTTATAAGTTTTATCTTTTATGGGGATGTACTGGAAGAAGTGCACCGTGGACCGATATAGACCATCTTCCAATTTGACATAAGTTTGAAAGAACGACTAGGATGTGCAAAGTTTGCACTGAATCCACACCTCCCTTTAAGATCAATATTTGGTGGTGGATTTTTACAGGTTGAACTAATGCCACTGCTTTCGATAAGTATCGTGCTTTAGTTTGATACCGAATGCTCACTGATAAACCTGTTAACTTCCAGTGTCAGCTTCCCGACACTGGGTTCACTGTGGTGATGAGCTTACGCTTATTTGCTAATCCAGTCGCTTCTGCAGGGAAGTTTGGTCTCACTTCGAGTATTCGACGAGCGGCTGCAGCAGTGATGTTGACTCGGAACGTCTTTTCTACTACACGAACATCACTTCTGTTACTTGCCAACGTTTGCCCCTTTTACTGTATTGAACCGTAACATTATTCCTTTTATTTTCCCCATCGTAGTAGTTTATTTTAGAGGAATTACCCCGAACCATTTTTGGTAAACGGGGATCCAGAAGATCCGCAGAAAGCAGATATATATTCAATTAGTAAGCTTATCCGCTATTTATGATGGTTCCGGCAAGGTTATTTAAAGCTTTCGATACATTATCTCGCTATTTATGATGGTTCCGGCAAGGTTATTTAAAGCTTTCGATACATTATCTCAGGTATCGTGAAAGGGACCGCGAGCACAACCTGCTGCAAAAAATTTCCTGCCGATCCCACAAGAGTGCTTAACTGCACGTATTCAAAAAATTTTTAAAATTCGAAGTAGTGGACCAATATTGCCTTTCTTCGAACTTGAACAAAGTTTGGACAAAATATTAAAGCATATCCAGTTGATTACGGCATCCGAACTTGCTTGATAGGCTTGCTGATCCAGGGGTTCTCTCTATATCGTTTGACCTCACTCTCTAAATTATGTAGATCCATCCATACATGCCTGGATAGGGGAGTCCTATCCACTATACGTTGATTAGGATGACTCTCACGGTAACATCCACTGATGACATGATGTTCTGCCTATTTTTCAGGCTTCGGGCACGATATGGGTGTCCTGCGACATGTTGAAAACTTTCTTCAGATACTTTGCTCCCGGCTCATTCAGCTGTTTCAGCATTGCCATGGAGATACCTTAAGGACCTTACGCTTTGAATGATGTACGGCCTCGCACAATGGTTCCGTCGGGCTCTCTTTTACCACAACCACATTAACCACACCAGCAACGTTACGAAATATTCTCTCGAATTCCAGTAGATAGTGAAACTCGCTCCACTTCGAGGGGGAGTACTCCTGCGTGTAGAAAAAAATTGGCTATATTCTATTTTTCGTCGTCACTCGTTTTGGAGTGGGAGTAAAGGCCTCGACACATAAGAAGCATGGCATTCTTGCTTAAGTCATATCTGGTAAATGGCTAAAGACCAAGTTCGACCTAATTCAAATGTGATTCTGAAATCTTTTTATTAGGTCGTACCTGGTCTTTAGTCTTTTATCAAATAAGACTTCACCAAGAATGTCATGCTTCTTATGTGTCGAGGCCTTAAAAGACGCTTGATATCGGGCAGATTTTACTCTTTTTGTTTTGGTCATACAGTTGTTTTATTTGTAAGTGGGGTATTTTATTATTTTTTATTTTGTTTTATTTTATTTCGAACTCTTTTTTTACCAAGCTGAACTTGGAGAGTAAACTCCACACGCGAGTAATCGAACGAATCGGAGCTCTGGCTGTCAGATGTACAGAAAATGTAGGCGTCTGTATGTTTTTACTGAAACAAGTACAGTACAAGGGTCACTAAAAACCTTCTGGCCTAGGCAACACGCTGTGTCGCCAGGCGTTATTTGACATTTTTCTGGAAAGTTTGACAGTTTTTAGTCATAAGTTTGTTTACAGTGGCATGATTGAGACACCTCCAAAACATGGTTTTTGAACGTTTTTACAGCATCTTCTAGCATTTGCTGCTATTTTTCGGGTTCATACGCATAGTTCCATGATTCGTCACCTGGAAAACGAGAAAAACCCCATTTTTGCCGCTAAGTGTTCTTGCAATATCAAATGTTAGTTGGTGGAATAAATGGCCAAGGATGTCTCTATCTCACGGTATATAGCACTGAGTTCTTGCATTATCCGTTCACACACGGCTTAATTTTTTTCTGGCACAACGGCCGTTTTTGGTCGACCCTCACGAACTTTGTTTTTTTTTTTGGCGAGTGTCGGACACGATTGAATTCATTAAACCAGTTTTTCATAGTGCTATAGGACATACAAATATTTAATTTGATCGATGCACTCTTGCCGTGATTATCCTTGGCGAAATTTGTGAAAAATTATCGGACGAAAACGTTCACAAGTAAATTCCATTTGTTTTGCAAAGTGATTTTTTCAAGTCACTGTAAACAACACAACAAATGGTCGTATGTGAAACTGTGCTGAGTACACAAAGACTAAAAACTGTCAATCTTTCCAAAAAAATTTAAATGACGCCTGGTGACACTGCGTCTTGCCTAGGCCATAAGGTTTTTTATTGACCCTCGTAGAGTAGCGATAATTCGTAACCTTAAAGGTTGTTAAAACTGCAATTAATATTGCTATCATAATCTAAAGCTAAAATACGCAAAACATTTCAAAGTTGTATAAAAAAGCTCTCAGAATTGAAATTATAAATTTTTTGATATTAAATGCAAAAGTTTTCTTTCAAGAAATTGTTTGCCACATTTGCCTTAAAATTATTTGAAAAATTTAACACGAATTTTGATACTCCATTTCATAGTTCCCAAATACATTGATTTGATTGTTGAGCCACTGTGTGTAAGATTTCAAAAAATAATAGGGAAAATAATAACCACAAAACCTATTTAATATACACAATTTAAAATAAGCTTTAGTTTTGGCATTTTATGACATTTAAAGTTTTGTTTTCTCTTTAAAGATTCTTTCTATGAATCTTCCATTTTTTGTTTAGTTTTTAGTTTAGTTAAAGCATTGCCTTACGTCGGTTGTTTATATTTTTAATTAATTACAATAATTTATGTTTTAAAGGGTTACTAATTTTTTCGGATATTGTTTGCCTTTAATAGTCTTTGAATTTGTTGTTTTTTTTTTTATTTTTTAAGTTGAAACTAAAACTAATTAAGTTTATCCGTTTTTTTTCACTTCAATATTATTTTTGCTTTCATTTTTTGCATTTAGAATTTCGTGTTTTTTTTTTGTAATATTTTTGTTTTAACTTAAAAAAATACCTTTTACTCTCAAATCATTTGTTTTTTACCCAATGACTTTTTATATTCTAGGTTAATATACAATACATATATAGTATAGTGTTTGTTGTATACATATATACTGCTATCAAAAAATACTTTTTTTGTGTGTTTTACATTATTATTTTTTAAACACATATACATTAAGATATTTGAAAAAAAATGTTGATGTTTTCTGTTTCATATTCTTAATAGACACGTTTTTCCATATTTGCTTTTGTCGGTCAGGGATGATGATGCACCTTTGGGAGTATTTTACAAGGAAATTTTTGACAAGGCTTTGGATATAAATATTGCCATCGCTTTATCAAATAGTATGTTCTAACACTACCACACATTTACAACAATAAATATTTAAATCGATTCGAAATAAACACATAGAAATTTGGTATTCAAAGTGTCTTTTACGCAAAGATTAAAATTCGTTCAAATTACTACCAAACTTTTGTTTTTTTTTAATAGTTAATTCATTTTTGTTTTTAATTCAACAAACATTTTCTTCAATAATAGGAGTTTGATAATAATTCGAACGAATTTGAATCGTTGCGTAAAAGACAATTTCAATCTACGAAAGTACCAAATTTCTATGTGTTTATAACATCCGCAGTTAAGGATTTTTTTCGGTAAAATAATCATTTAGATTTATTGTTGTTAACTTATTTTTTACAATTTAAATGCAAAATTACACCGATTTTTGTAGCAAAAAGACGCTAAAATTAAAACGCAAAAAAATTTACTGCACTTAGCTATCGGTAGAGATTAGCGTCTACTTTATTTTGATAATAATCTTACGGAAATTTTTCTTTAATTGCACTCCACTACTGTAGTGGAATTCAGAAACAATTTTTTTGGTCACCAACAAGTCGTTAAACAAAAAACGCAAAATTATGAATAAAAAGTTTAAATAAAAATTGACAGCACTTCTGTTATTGTTAGATTTTAAGGACATATTTGTTTTTATCGTTATCATACCGAAAATTGTCGTTATTTATCGAAATTTTACCGAATTTTGTTGGCAACGGAGTCCCACTACTAAACAGAAGGCTTAAGAAAATGGATTTGGATAGAGAAGGGCGCGTGTCGTTTGGTCCATGCGTGCTCGTGCTGTTTTGTAAAATTAAAAACGCCCGAAACATGCGTGTCACGATCGTGCCTAATTTATGGTTTTTAAAAATTACCCTTTACAAATCGAGTAATTACATCGCCGATATTACATAATGTGTCAAAGAATCAAGAACCCGGCAGTAAATGGCGAAAAGATGATGACGATATCAACGGTTTCTACCGATATGTAACAGAAACTGTCATCAACACCCCAACCCAAACTACATTAGTCTTAAGATGAAGAGAGCAATGATACTGGTCAAAAGATTCTACCTTTGACGGAGTAAGCTCCGCAGAGCAAATAATTCGATCAAATATCAGTACGAATTTCGTATGCTTCGTCAGAAATCGTAAAGAATTCTGTATGTAGTAGTTAACATGATTTCAAAACGAAATGTCGAAGAGAAATCGGATCGATTTCATTCCAAATTCGTATCGGCACATTTGAGGGGAAATTTATATCAGACACTACGCTCCGAATTAGGATTGAAATCTAAACGACATAGTTGGAAAAAATTATTTACGAAAATCGAATATAAATCGGAACTTTTTTTCGGAAGATACTTCCGAAATTATTCAGACATGTTGGACATCCGATATTTGTTTTGCTAGATATGAAACTTTGAAAGATTACGTTGCCTAAGTCATGTTGTGGGAATGGGTCCGGCAAAAAATTGGATTCTATTCAAACCGAAGGAAATCACCTCAAAACTTAGTGTCTGTCAGAGATGGTCGATGTTCAGGTTTTCATATTTATTTTACTTCAATTGCTTTTATTCTTTTGCTTCACAAATCAACATTACTTCTCCAATTTTCGATGAAATGTTTTGTAATACTATCTTCAACTTGGTCTTTCCATCGGAGTTTTGGGGAGGATTGTGGCGGCATCTTAATCTATCCTATTGACATGATCCAGCCAATGCAATCGTTGTAGCTAGATACCTTCAACTATATCGATGTCGGCCGGCTGGTGCAACTCGTGGTTTATACGACATCGGTATTCACCGTCACTTAGATTTTTCGTACAATTTTTCTCCCAAACACGCCAAGTTCTTTCCCTTCTATATGGATTCGCATATATCTTTATATGTGGGATTTTATGTGGTCTGAGTTATTATTACATATATGTATATTATAACAGACATTTTTGTTGGGCACAGTAGGATTTTTTAAAGCTTTCAGACCATTATGTCAGGAAGTATGGACTTGGCTACGTAAAACATCATATCGCTGTACACATGACCACCGGGACTACACAAAACGGTTCTCGATTAGCCCTTACTAGGCGTTTGCACACAGACAGTATTGGCAAGACAATAGCAAAGATACAAACCATTTTCACCAATACATTCATACTTTTCTCTATACATATTTAAAAATTTATACATGTATTTGTGAAAAAGGTTTGTATTTTTGCTATTGTCTTGCCAATACTGGCATTTGTAAACACCAGGTTAAACTGAAGATAAGCTTAAATTTTGAACTTTTGTAAGGTAGGTACCCAAGGGTGTTGTCCTGCGCGAGGTTTCGGCCAAATCGGATATCATCAGTCATTTAATTTAGTTGGTGCCGGCAGGGGTCTTCTTTTGTACGGACTTCTCCCAAAGTACCTAAATGTGTTGTCCGATATAGACCTTCTTGGAACATGATTTACGTTTGCAAGAAATTGGGCGATGTGCAAGGTTTCGGCCAAATCGGATATCATCAGTAATTTATTTCAGTTGGTGCCAGCAGGCGTCCTCTTGTATGGACTTCTCCCGAACAATATTCTACCGATCGGAGGTATAGAATGAGTGGGAGTGTGATGGGAAGCATTCGAAGGATTGGACCTAGAAAGTCCATATTTGACCCTGATCTATGTCAGGATGAAATGTTATTAGAAACAAATTTTAGGCCAAGTCGATTGTTCCGATCGAGAGTTGGTTTCACGAAATTGCCCTGAAGGCCACAATTATCATTCAATCGATGAAAATATATACCAGTCCATTGTTGTGTGTAAAACACAAATCATCCAAAAAATGTTTGAAAATAAAAAATAAAGATAGCTCTTGGGGCACGGGTATATAAAAGCATTGCAGTAAAAAACATTATCTTTTTGGGTCACCCTAATGTATGTATATCACACTAACACTAACAGCAAAAATTCCTCTGTAGTCCCGATGAAACGAATATTTTGATACCAAATGAATTTGTTGAGATATTTATATAAAGAAGTTGTTAAAAAGTTATGGCGCCCAACGTAGACGTGCAGAAAAAAAACGTATCACAAAATGTACTTAAACGCAAAAACTTTGAGGATTTCCAAAATTCGTTACTGTGACTACTGCGTTGAAGGTGAGCTTAAACCTATTTGAAGTCAATAAAATAATTATCTCCTTTATAATTTGAAATTTAACAAGTTTTGTGGCGTCCAATTAATATCTGAATTTTAGATTCCAAAAAATCAGCATTGTAAAATAATAGCTTATCGTCTCGTGCTGTCTTATTATCGAGTTCTAATTGCCCAGAAAAAATACGCATTACAAAACTCCCTACTAACTCATTATTTTAACAAGGGCATGTCGTTCGAAATAGGTAGTTATTTTTTACCATTTAAATAATTAGTTAAATAAGTACTTACTAAAAGTCGTGACTACTTATTTAACTACTTATATAAGTGGTCAAAAAATAAATACTTATTTCCAGCGACATGCCCTTGTTAAAATAATGGGTTAGTAGGGGGTTTTAAAATGAGTATTTTGCAGGGTGCTATTTGTATTAAAGTGATTATTTGCCCCGCCCAAAGGATGGCTTCTAACACTGAAAGTGAAAATTAACCATATTCTGACACCGCAGAATCCCAATCACTTGCTCTACCTATGGACCTAAACACACAAAATAGCAAAAAATCTTAAAAAAATAAGAATTTGTATTATTTCTTTTGAGAGTTTTTGCTATTTTGACCTGAAAGGACCATTAGTGATTTGATCTTTGCCTCCGAAATTAAATTAAAATTCTTAACAGATTGGAAGATATGAGCCTGATAAACCGATATCTTTTGACATCAAGTTTTCATCTAACCCTATCACCCTGCGGTATCAGAATATTGTTAATTTACCATGCCTCAAAATAATACCAATACCATGCCTCAAAAATAGTGCAACACAATAATATTTTTTACAGTGAAATATGTTTAAATTTAACAATTTTGCGGTGCCCAATATTTTGTTATGCCACTCAAATCGAGTATTGAAAAATGAGACTTTAAAAATTTACCCAGCTCAACTATTTCCTTGTAAATGAATCCAAATTTTTAACATCAACCCTTCAGTTTCAAAAAAATCATGTTACTTGATTTTCCAAATTCACGGATTCACACTTATTTCTAATAAATTTCGACAAAAAATAGAAAAAAATATTAAAAAATCAATTTGCCTTGTTTTTTTCATTTTGGAGTTTTAAGTTACTACACAATAATAGCATTTTTTTTGATATCGTCTATTATCCGCACCACTTGCATATTACCATATGGGCGGTATATTGTTGGGTTTTCTTCTTGTTGTTGTACAATATACATATGTATCAGGAATAATAATATTAATAGGTTGCCTTGTTGTTAATTAACTTTGTTGTTGATGTTGTGGATGTGTGTGATGATGATGCTGGTGATTATTTTGTGATTGTTGTTGTTGATGCTGCTGCTGTTGTTGTTGCTGTTGTTGTTGCGATTGAGGTGGTCCAAACTTACTAGTTATCTTATTTGAAACATTAACAATAGCCATTTCATGTTTCGAATCCATATCACAATCATACAGACCACTGAGAGAATCTAAACTAAGAAGTCTTGAACTGGCACGACTTGATACTGACGTATCATCAACATCGGGAGCATTATATAAAGAATTGACATCGGATAAAGCACCTTCGGCATCGGTTAGACCAGCCTCATTAAGTAGTGAGATATTTTCTAAACCAGGTTCATCGGTTATATAGCCAGTAGATTCGGCACCGCCTGTAAAATGAAGAGACAATTTAAAATTAGATGAATTACAAATAAAAATACGTAATTTGACAGATATTATGAACTTCGCCAGGGAGAATCGCCATATCATTGAGTAGTTCATGTTTGGATAAAAGGCGCTCAATGTAGTTTGAGATATTCATATAAGGATGTGACTATACAGGCATGGCGCCCAACGTAAATGTGTGTCAAAAGTGTCCCGTTTTTGGCAGGGTTATTCCTTCATTGGTTGTTCATGTGGTTCGGGTTCCTCTGTGGCCAGATTCAAAAATTATGCACCCTGAACTGTTTGCGCCCATTAAGAATCAGGAGTTAGGTGAGTGGGATTAGCTGGACAACTAAACAAATGCAGCGTATCGTGAGGTCTAAGTTCAAGTGCAGAAAATGTCTTGGGCTACGTGTTGTTAATTCGGACCAATGCGAATTGAGGCATTGAATGCATCGTCGGGATCTTAATTGAGCTAAAACCATTTGCTTACCACAAACTATTGCCTATTGTTTTATAGGAGGACAAAGCAATGGTGCATCTATAGACCCTTTCAGGGAGAAAGGGTGCTTCTATAAGTCAACAAAAGGGTGCTTCTATAGACCGTTTCTGAAAGAAAGGGTGCTTCTATAGGTCCTTCTTGAAACAAAATGGTGCTTCTATAGGTCCTTCATGAAACAAAATAGTGCTTCTATAGGTCCTTCCTGAAACAAAATGGTGCTTCTATAGACCCTTCCTGAAACAAAATGGTGCTTCCTGAAAGAAAAGGTGCTTCTACAGACCTTTTCTGAAAGAAACAGCGCTTCTATGGACCAGTTCTGAAAGAAAGGGAGTTTTTATGGACCGTTTCTGAAAGAAGAGGAGCTTCTATAGGTCCTTTCTATAGGTCTCTCTATAGACCCTTTCTGGGGGCTTCTAAAGGCCCTTTCTGAAATAAAGGGTGGTTCCCTAGACCCTTTCTGAAAATAATGTTGCTTCTATGTATTTCTGAAACGAAAGAGTGCTTCTATAGGTCCTTCCTGAAACGTAAGGGTACTTTTATAGACCCTTTCGGAAAGAAAGATGCTTCTATAGACCCTTTCGGAAAGAAAGATGCTTCTATAGACCCTTTCTGAAAGATGCTTCTATACACCCTCCCTGAAACAAAAGGCTGCTTCTATAGAACCTTTCTGAAAGAAAGGCTGCTTACTAAAGCAAAAGGGTGCTTCTGTAGACACTTTCTGAAAGAAAGGTTCCTTCTGTAGAACCTTTCTGAAGGAAATGTTGCTTCTATAGACCCTTTCCGAAAAAAGGGCGCTTCTATAGGCCCAGTCATATGTTCACATTGATTTGGAATGTAGGTTCACCATTGTATTGGGGTTTAATCGTAAAACTTACTTTAAGAGCAGATTCTTTATAAAAGCCTGGTGAATTCTGTATATAGCCAGGAGGAAGTATATTTTCTGGCAAGTGACACCACAAAACACTAACTTAAATTCCACAAAATATGTTTTCAACTCACCTGTTGCCTCCTCACGACAATCATCATCTGACCACTCGGATTGACTTTCCAAATGATTCGAATCCATTGATTGATGATTATGATGTCCGGCACCATATTTGAGCTCATCATTTATCACATTCGTTTCCAATGAATCTAAACGGTGATCAGGGCCACCGTTTAACAAACCTCCATCACCATGACCAGCGGCAACGGCAGCACCACCACTTCCAACTAATGCCTCTTCGGGACCACATTCATGATCTTCATCGTCGTCCTCGTCATCATCATCATTTCCCAACTCCCCTTCACCTCTATAAACATCATCATCATCGTCGTCATCATCGCTACGATAATGATTTACCAATTCCGTGGGTGGTAATAGACGTTTCTTACGTACATCACGACCCACTTCATCATCTTCGAACTCTTCATCGGCCAAATTATCTTCGGTATCATCGCGTTCATCATCCTGATCCTGATTGTTGACCAAATGATGATGATTGTTACGGGTGGGACGTGAATGATGATTATTATGATTGTGATGATGATGGTGGTGGTGGTGATGATGATGATGCCGATTATAACGACCGTTCGATTTTGTTTCACCAGAATCCTCTAGCTGGTCAAGGCTTTCATGACTTTGATCATAATCTTTGGAACGTGGCCGTACTCTGTGACGATGATTGTGTTCTTTGGTTGATGCCTGCGATGATGACTGTTGTAGGTGGTGGCCTTGAGATGGCGGAGCTGCAGTTTGCTGAGGAAAATTGTTGTAGTTTGTACCATTGGTTGAAGTCGAGGATTTATTGGTCATGCTGTTGTTGTGATGATGGTGATCCATCATGGCCAGATTTAATTGATTACGAGTCTCGTGCAAAATTTCACAGGATTCGGTATCCGATGTTTGCCTATAATGTAATGAGAACAGTAGAAGGAGAAGCGTGGTGAAGTTATGAAAAGTTATTCTGTAGAATTTACTTACATTTGACTTGATTCTGAGGGATTTTTGTTGCGGGTTATTTCCTTTATAGCCTCTAAACCCACAGGATGTTTGGCAATCATAAAGCTTGTACTAACAGGTATCTTGGAACCCTGTCTCTGTCCACCAGTAGGTGAGTTCAGCTCTTCCAACATTGTAACTGCCATGGCGGTGGTAACATTCTTCAGATTATTGTTGCCACTGAGAGGTGTGCTACCACTTAAATTGCCATTACTACCCAAACTACCGCTGCCTCCAATACCGGCGGCCACATTTAGACCATTGGAACTTAATTTACTGTTACTGCCCGAATAACTGATGTCAATGTTGTTGCGACTGCTGCTGTTGCTGGTGGTGTTGCCACCCTCAGCATTACCCAAGGAACCAGAAGTAATATTGCCACCCGTTGATGATGAGGCAGTGGCTGCCGCAGAATTATGGTTATTTGCTAATCCTCTGGCTCTTGACGATTCATTTAGCAGTCTTTGCAACTCCCTCTCAAATGGTGACTTTGTGACATTCTGATTGCCACCGCTACCCGATGTTGCCTGTGAAAAGTTCGCCTTTTGACTTTGCGTCAAAGCCAAACGATCCTGATATTCAAAACTGTTGCAAGAATCTCCCTTGTTTTGGGTTGTGGTGGTATATTGGCCCTGACTCTCAGTGGTGGAACTGACCTCAAAGTCTTTTAAATTCGACATATCAATGACTGGTGAGGTCGGATCAACTTGTATATCGCATGGATATAACCATTGTAAGGCATTGCTGCCATTATTGCGACTGGCCATGTGATGATTAGTGGCTGCTGCTGAGGACGCTCCTACTCCTCCTGCTGCAGCTGTCATTAGACGATGCGGTGAGTCTTCTTCACCTTCACCCTCGGTGGTCTTGGAATAACTTTCATCCGAAGAACTCATTGAGGGTGAATGTGGTCGGGAGCTGAGATCGTCGGTGGAAGACATTTCACGACTCTCTTCCAGTTCGTTCGGTAGTTTTGGTAGTGGCTTCATGTAGGAGCGTAGAAGAGGGGTATTCTGTTTTAGACTCGTTGTTAATGTGGCAGGTTTGGGTGGTAGGGCTGGTAGTGGAGGTTGGGGTTGTTGGGAGTACAGAGGATATTGTTGGTGTTGTTGTTGCTGTTGTTTCGCTAGCAGTTGGGGTGGCTGTTGGTGTTGCAGTTGGAATTGTTGGATTTGGTGTTGGATCTGTTGTTGCTGTTGTTGTACAAATACATTATTGGGGCACATATAACGAGGCGGTTCATATTTAGTGGGTGTATGATGCATTTGTTGTTGTTGTTGCATGGAGGACATTATCTGGATGTTGTTTTTGTTTGGGTTAACACAGAGCATTTGTTGATGGCCAAAGAAGCATTGCAGTTGGTGGTAGTCACATTTCACAGAAACACACAGAGACACATAGACATATGTTTGTTTGTATATATAGAGAGAGACATGGATGAAGATAAATGGGAACCATCGTTTCGTTTGGTTTGTTGTTGTGGTGGTTGTCAGCATGCAAATGAATGTATGGGTATTTTTATTTGGTTGTATGGATAGATGCGAGCATATTATCATAATAAGGATATTATATTTACGAACGAGAAAAAGAGAACATAGAGAAAACGAAATGAAACATTTAAAGACAATTATTCACGAAATAATATACAAAAAAAACTTTATAACACAAGCTTATGATGATCATTTTTTAGACTTAAATCTAAAGATGCAACTAGGGGACGTAGCTGGGACAAAACAGGTTTTCAACAAACAGAATAATAATTTTTCTAATGCAACACATTATAAGGCATTTCATGGGACGAATGGTACAAGTAAATGTTTACACACTACTCGACGATTTTATTTGATCAGAGAAACAAAACATCGTTTTTTCATTAATTAAAAAAAATATTTTGTTGAATCATTTTTTCGTGAACTACACATTTTTTTAATATTTCCTGTAACAAATCCAAATGCAAAATTGTGTTTCATTCACATTTGCAATCTATGGTGTAAGGAATATATTAACATGGAGTGTGATACATCAAATCTAACATCGTGATTCTAAAACAAACAAGTGGTGGAGTTCTTTATTATTATTCAAGTGGGGAGTCCATTATTCATTCCATTTGCAACTCCTCGAAATAGTCATCCCAGACCTAGAATGTTTAGATAACGCCAACAAAAAATATTCCTTAATAAATTTACTGTTTGGAGGATCAAGAAAAAATATTCTTTAATAAATCCAATCCTTGAGGATCCAAGAAAAAATATTCCTTAACAAATCTACTCCTTTAGGACCACAAAAATAATATTCCTTAATAAATTCACTGCTTGGAGGACCACGAAAAAATATTCCTTAATAAATTTACTGCTTCGTGGACCAAGAAAAAATATTCTTTAATAAATCCACTTCTTCTATAATAAATTCACTGCTTGGAGGACCAAGAAAACATATTCCTTAATAAATTCACTGCTTGGAGGACCAAGAAAAAAATATTCTTTAATTAATTTAGCTCTTGGGGGACTAAGACAAAAATATTCTTTAATAAACCCACGCCATGAGGTCTCAAGAAAAAATATTCTTTAATAAATTCACTGCTTGGGGACCAAGAAAAATATTCTTTAATAAATCCACTCCTTGAGGGCCCAAGAAAAAATATTCCTCAATAAAATCTCTACTTGGAGGACCAAGAAAAGATATTCTTCAATAAACCCACGCCTTGAGGACCCAAGAAAAAATATTCCTTAATAAATTCACTGCTTGGGGGACCAAGAAACAATATTCATTAATAAATGTACTCCTTAAGTACCCAAGAAAAAATATTCCTTAATAAATTCGATGGACCAAGAAAAAAATATTCTTTAAAAAAATCCACGCTTTGAGGGACCAACAAAAAATATTCCTCATATAATTCACTACTTGGAGGACCAAGAAAAGATCGTCTTTAATAAATCCAAGGTTTGATGGGCCAAGAAACAATATTCTTTAATTAATAAATAAGAACATACATTTTTATACCTTCACCATAATATGGAGGGTAAAAGCTTTGTAGTTCCGTTTGTAACACATCAAAATATTTGTCGGAGACAATCTGAAGTATATATCACCAATATTTTTGAAAATTTAACATAGCTGAAGCCAAGGTTTACCCTTTTAGAACACCCGACTCGTGATTGTATATTTTACAAATTAAATACTTTTGGATAAAATGAAATGTTTTTGGACGTGGCAAAAAATATTGGCCTTAAAAGATAATTTGCGAGGAAGCTGTGGCTATATTTATGTTAAAAAATTGGTGAAAATGGGTTGAAGCCACCATGTCTTTTTTTATTATCTCTCTATTTGTGAGTAAACCACACTTCTCTCGCGTTTCCTGTCAAAGTAAAAGCAGAAGCAAACTAAATAAGGATCATCTCACTAATGTATTACTTTTCAAAATTTCGTCTGCTTCTACCATTAAATGATGCTGACATTTTGAAGCCAGATTTACAGTGTCTTTTGAAATTTTCTTCTAATTTCATTCCGCAAACAGGTTTTTATAAAAATCATATATAGGATTGTAGTACTTGCGATTCTGAGTTATTTGATAGGAATATTGTGAGTGTAGTCTGCACAGCTTCATAGAAATCTGCATCCAAATGCGAAAATTTTGTGCGAACATTTTTCTAAAAATCATATTTTTCGGGCCTAATTTTAACAATTGTTATTAGATTTCTTCGTACTTGATTGCACATTTTAGTATTTTACGTTCCTGATCCAATAAATCATTCCCCGTGAAAATCCATCTACTAAAACGCGAGTTACGAGAAATTCCAAAGTAGAAAAATCACCTAAAATTGTTTTTGAAAATATCTCGTATTTTATCGCGTTTTCTGCGGGTCGTTTCCAATGCAATGAATAAACTAGTACAACATCTTCGTTTTAGCGGAAACAGAGAATTGAAAACTTCACTGAAAAGGGAGCTACATTCATTTTATCCCAAAAAATAGTGTGTGATGCTACATCCACTGTTCTTGATTGATCGCTTTGAAATAGGTATATATCGATATAGATTTTCATGGTGAACACTGAAATCGGATGCGGACAAAAATTGTATGCACTTTGCGCAAATTAGAGATATTTTATAGGTTTTTTAATGCTAGGATGCAGCCGATGCTACATCTTAGCCTCCAATGTAAATTTCGAAAAATATATATAAATTAAAAGATATAGTCTTGCTGTACATGAAAATCGCATGCGGACAAAATGATTTTAATAATTTCGCGATTTACAAGTATTTTAAAATGCATAGAAATTAAAATAGGTTATTTGACCTCTGTTTCCATTTCAGAAGCTTTGAGATATATCCTCATCAACCCAATTACCTTCCATAATGGGAAAGCTTTAATATGAATGTCAATAAAGCAAAATCCGTCTATTTTGTTGGGAGATTTAAGCAAAATGAAGGAAGTATTCCTATAGATTTTTACAATATTTTTTAATACATAATGCATGTGAAGAAATATTTTTTCAAACAAAAAATAATTTTTTTTTTACCAAAATATGTGTTTATTTTGGCTGTGAAATCTATAACACCAATCTGTATGATTGTAGTCTCATTTGATTCGCCGTGAAGTTTAGATCCACAACAAATTTTTGTGTAATTTTATGACCACTAAATTGGCCTTCATTTTGAAAAAAGTTGACTTATATTCAATAATTTATCAATTTTATGTACATTCCGCGAATTCTGTGTAACATTTTGCAGGTATTATGCAATCTACTCGCTGAAGTCACTTTGAGAGAACTTTTTTGTAACAATGGTGCTCATTAAAATAATTAGCATTTTTATAATATTTTCTTTCTTAAAAAGCGAAATAAAAGCGCCATAACTTTTGTCCGCAACAACCAAAAATTGGCTCGCGACCAGATTCGTACTGGCAATTTTTTTCTTAACCTACATATCAAAAATCGTTGATGTAGCGCGACAAAAAATTATCCTTTTTTTCGGAAATGGAATATGAAATAATTGACAATATTCCTGATATATTCTTGATCAACATAACATTATATGTTCAAATAACGAGGTCTGTCTGTTGAAATTGAGATACAGCTCATATATTTATTAAAATATAGCTTCATAATTTGGAACTCAGGTTTTTACTACTCCTAGGATATTTGGTATTGAAAAGAGACTATATCGGCTCCTGTTTTAAACCACATCGGCCGATTTTCAGTATATTTAAGGCATTATCCAACCGAAATAGCTGAATTTTGTTATTTAGCCTTCGTTGGGTATATGAATTCACCTCCCTATTTTGGGAATTTTGATATAGCCCCCATAGAATTTTATTGTATTTAATCTTCTATGGGGGTATAAAATATACAGGTCCAGGTTGTCAATAATTATTAATTCTAAAATTTGCTACAGAACAAATGTTATTCCGATAGGTGCAAGTAGGATCGTTGGCAAGTTTTGGGTTCGTTTTTTTTTTTCAAATATATTGCCTTTTCGAATGAAAAAATAGACTAATTGGGGCCAAAATAAAGAAATGTTTAACTTTTGTGGGGAGGTACAGAAAAAAGTGGACCTATATAAACTTCCATCGAATTCTATTCAAATTTCAAATAAATATAACATATTCCAGAGGTAACGAGCAGTTTGGTTTGTGGCTGTAGGGGTTCATATAAATCATATCTCTGGACTACAGATGTAACCTTCCGTAAAACTGTAACATGGATCATCCTACAGCCCTTAGACAAAAAACAAGTAAAAAAGCGTCTGTCGGCTTTGCCAGATCGAATACCTTTTACTTTTCCCATATACATGCTTAAAAGGGTTCTCAGCTTTTATAGCTTTCAACCCATTTTCTTAGGAAATATGGACTTGTCCCTGAAAAAGCTTGTACCGTCGTTATGGGGGCTCCGAGTACAACATGTTGCGCAAAAAATCAAAACGTTCTGAGAGGATGTCTTAAACTTCCCTTTTCTGAAATGTTGTGTGGGAGGTACCAGAAGGAGTGGACCGATATAGTTAATATTCCAACCTGATTTATATCTAGTAGAAATATTACGATGTACAAGATATTGACCAAATTAATTACTCCTTTCGAAAGTTATCGTGCGCACAATTAAACAAAAAACACAAAAACTTTTAAAAAACTAAAATCGAGTGGTACCGTTATATGGGGCTATTAAAAAACGCGGACCTATGTCCATAATTTTTTCGTGGAAAAGTTTTCTGTCCACTGACAAATAGAAATGTCAGAAAATGTAGCTAGAAACTTCAAAATACCTTTAATCGGTTGGTACTGTTATAAGGGTGGTATTCCAAAACGTGGACCTATGTCCACAGTTGTCTGTCCACTTGGAACCCTAAATATTATTATGTAATATGAACAACTTTAGCAATTTCGATAAAAAACGACATGGGCCTTTTCCAAAATTCGGACCTATGTCCAAAATTTTTGATGGAGAAGTTATTTGACCACGTGGAAACCTAAATGTCAAATTATATCAAATTTGAGCCGAATAGAAGCTTCAAACTACCTGATATCGGGCGATGCAGTAACATGGTGCAATATAAATTTGCTTGTCGTATATCAAATTGTTTAAATGCTAAAGTGATTACAACTAAGGACATGCATAGATCGACTCAGAATTTCACACTGATCTAGAATATACATATATACTTTATAGGGTCGCATATTTCGATGCGTTACAAACGTAACAACATGCTTAATATAACCTCCATATTATGGTGGAGGGTATAAAAAGCACAATATAATGAAATATTAGAAAAACTTTCAAAAGTTGAATTTTGGTCCTGGGCTGATTTTGGGGCTATTCTTATGGATTTTTTTCTGTTCCCGTCAAAAAAGGAATAATTGTGCTCTGTAAACCTTTAATTCGACATCCTATGAACTATTCTTTGTACATATAAAATGTGGAAAAATGTTTTTTTTTTATGCACGAAGTAGATATTGAAGCAGATTTTCAAAAATGTTTCGGCAAAACCTGGGGATATTAAAAGTTACCCTCGCAACAAAAAATATGAAAAAAAAACAGCAGAATTAATCAATTAAAACGACGCAATGTGTTTCCCTTATTGGAAACAATTCGTCATTTCTTTTCTGTTTTTTTCGGGGTATACTTTTAGGCGCATTCTAATAATGTTGAGCTTTAACCCTAAAACGAATCAATTATTTTTTATTTCACAAATTTGCACTAAACTACAATTTGATGAATAATAAAAGACCTAGACTATGGTAAGGTTTAAATCAGAGATGAACACAGAGAGAGGATTGTTGTATGTTCGTGTATGGTGACAGTTAATTTAAATTAAAGGAGCGTGCATGGCTGGTCTAAATCTGCACGGAGAAGAGAGAACAATAGATGGAAACATTGGGTCATGGGCCATAAAATTGAGGACACAAAATATTTAAATATGTATGTCTATGTTTTACAAATAAATATTTGTTAAATTATAGATTTTTGCGAATAATTTTTAAAAAATGAGTACATACATATATTATAGGTCCTATAATACCTAACATTGTGAATTTTTTATTAGAGATGCTGAAGAATTTTATCAATGGTATATTCCAGAACCTACGATAATCTACAATTTTCGATTTATTTCTGTTTTTTCCTTTATAAATTTGAAAAGATTTACAAGTTGTTGGGAATGGGAATGGAAACACACACCATGGTGGCATAAGAAAATATAAACGACGAGACTGTTTCACACCATTCCTTAGTAATTAGTCTTCCGTGGTCTATACCAGGTCGGCCAGTTAGACTACGTTTGACAATAAATATAAAATATTATACATTATTCGTTTGTAGTTCTTCAAGTTTGAGGTGGGCTTATCGGTCAACCTTGTATAGACCTTGATCTATAGACAATATATTCAACAAGTTTAAAAAAATGTATAACTTTAAAAACTAAGCATAAGAAAACAAGCATAAATTTCTACTCTATAACAAAATAACTGAATATTCTCTATATAACTAAGCTGGTGGGATAATTGCGAACATTAGGAACTTTTGTTACCGTCACCAGTTTGTGGGGTGAGTATCACGTTGCCATTCCAAATAGGTACTATGTGTATGTTAGTTAGTTGAATGTGTGTTCTAAAGGTAGTAATTGTCCAACACCAATTTTAGTTTGCTTTCGATTTTTTTTGTTTTCTGTTACAAATTCTACTTGGAATGAAATGGATCGGATTTGGTTATCACTACAGGGTATACATTATTTGTACTACTAACAATTTTGCTACTTAAAGAGTGAATTTTCATAACAGATATTCTTCAGTGCGTGGGTGGTATTCGTCACTACATTCTTCTTCGTCATCATCATCTACTACATTATCATTATCATCATCGTGATCGGAATCGATATCAGAATCAGAATCATCTATATAAGAACAACTCACCTTGGCCACTTGGGTGGCATGCAACAACGGTTCACTTTCGCGACAATTACTATAGTTCAGATAATGACTATCGGAGGAATTGTTGTAACCATTTTGATTATTGAAATTGTTTTTGTTATTGTAATGAAATTGGTTAGAAGAAGTAGGTGGTGGAGGAGGAGGCATTTGATTATGATGATTATTCGAGTTACTGTTACTGTTGTTTTGATGAAGATGATGCTGTTGTTGTTGTTGCTGTTGTTGATACAAATAATGATGATAATTGGATGCAGATTGTGGATGCTGCACAGAGGAGGCAGAGGACGAAACATGCAGATCACGTGTATCGCGTTTACCATTACCAGACGACACCGCCGAAGCTGCCGCCGCACCATACATAAGATTATTGAAATTCTCCAGCGGGGCATAGGGATCATGCTGTTGTTGTTGTAGCTGATGCTGATGATTGTTTGTGTGTGAAAGAGTAGGATTGGGATTATTAATATAATTATTGAATAGAAGATGACGATTATTGGTAGGATTTTCAATAATATTAAATTGTTCACGGTTCATTACCGAAGAAGATGATGTGGGGGCCAGAAGAGGGCCTGCTGTGGCTGTGGCAGGTTGTGCAGTTGATGACGATGATGACATTTGGTTGTGATGATGGCTTAGGTAGGCATTATTGGAGTTGGCCAGTATGGATGATGATGAATTCGGTAGTGGTGGTAGTGGCGGATGTTGATTTGGTGGTAGGGAATTAGGATTTAAACCCATGCTGCTCATTGAGCTAGACGAATGATTACGTTGATGCTGTTGTTGATGTTGCTGATATCCATTGTTGCCAACTCCATTATTGTAGCCATTGTTGTGTTGTTCTTCATTGCCATTATGACCGTTCTCTTGGATATGGGGTAGGCCACCATTCATTAAAAATGGCTGTTTTTGCAGTTTGCTATTCATACGCTGTTGTTGTTGCTGGGCCAAATGGTGTTGATGATGTTGTGGTTGCATGTGTTGCAACAGTAGCTGCTGCTCTTCATTGGAGTTTTTGATTAATATGTTATTTGTATTGCCTATGTTGTTGCTGGGATCTGTTTGATCCATATAACCATAGTTCTCCTTTTTGACATTATACGTTTCCGAATTCATATTCACATGATAGCTATTATCCTGTGATTGTTTTTGATAGTAATCTGTTGCCTGCAATTGAGTTTGGGGTGCTTGACCACCTCCTCCGAATGCAGGATTGGCTAAGGCACGATTGCCTAACATGGCATTACGTACCTCACCATTAAGGGCATTGCTGCTGTTATCATTTAGGAAATAGGTGATCATGTCACCTTTGCCCTTGACCTTAATGGTGCCACGGCATCTGAAAGAAAAAATGAATTAGATTTAATATTTGTTTCCATTTCGAAGTAAGGAAAAAATCTCTGCTTACTTGAACTCAAAATGAGAGCCCTGCAAACTGTCCACAACTTCTTGAGTGACTTGAGTATAGCCTGGTATACCGGTCGAGTCCATGCGACTGGCCACATTTACAGTATTACCCCAAATGTCATATTGGGGTTTGCGGGCACCAATGACCCCAGCTACCACGGGGCCAATGTTGATACCTAATTAAAATAAAAGAAATAAGAAAGTTTTTTTTTTAAGGCACATTTTTATAGAGAGGTATAGAGTGAGAGAGGTAGTAAAAAGACGGAATAAAGTGAAAGATGTACTACAAATAGTTGGACTTACCAACTCTTAGCATAAAATTATTATAGGAATGACTGTTAATCTCCTGCAGAGATAAACGCATTGCCTTAACATATTCCACAAGAGCGGTCATATGGCGTCGTATCGAATTTTGATCATTTGGATTGATTTTATATTCTGCAACCATAATAAATTTATATAATTTCAGCTATCGATTAAAGAGAATATTGTTTTTAATTACCGGGTATTAAGCCCACAACAGCCATATAGGTACTGCCCACAGTTTTGATTTTATCAATGCCCAGAAAACGTTCCTCTTTTAATAGCTGAAAGTTAGAAAATAATGTTATTATGCTTGAGGTGTTATACGAAGTATGGTTCTTACCTCATCAAAATCGGCTATTATTTCATTTAGTAAACGCAAACATTCCAGACCTTGATCTGAACCATCCATTTCGGTATAGAATTCATGGAAATTGGGTACACTGGCAAATATAACACCCACCTTGGCATAGCTTTGATGATAAAGTTCCTGTTTTGGGGGGCGGAAAATGGAGATGAAGAATTGAAATATATTTAAAACTAATTTAAATTGGGTCCATATTTTTTATATTTCCGAATAGTATATAGAATTTAAAGAAAATTATTTTGAGATAGTCTGACATCTGACAAATTGGTGCCACCTCGATAATAAAATGCATTTACCCAGTTCGCAAGGTTAGAGACACTGGGCGCGTACACCCATAAGAACGATAAAAGCTTGGATTCGGCGTCATGGGGGATTCACTTGAGTATAACGCAGATATAAAGTATAAAGCGGATATTATCGTCTTACAGGAAGTACGGTGGAATTGGGCCGACGTAAAGATCACAAACGATTACGCACGGTCGACAAGTTCAGACTTCATGAGGTAACATCAGACAGTGGAATGAGGATGATCGATTTTGCAACGCCAAAAAACAATTGGAAGAAGTAAAATAGATTAATGTTCGGCCGGGCCTAACTTTTTATACCCTCCACCATTGTACTGGGAAGACAAAATGTTAAAATACCAAAAATACTACCTAAAAATTCATGGTACGATCAAGAGTTTCGTAAGGCTACTGAAGAGAAGAACGCAGTATACGGAGAGCAACCTTTCAGTTAGCAGCAACATGGAGCGCCAAGGAAAAATATCGGGAGAAGAGGAGAGAGGGCAAGCGTATTTTCAAAAGAAAAAAAAAACGAAAGAGTAGGAAAAACGTAAGCATGAGAAAGTCGAGATGTCCAGTCCGAAATTTTTATCAGAGTGTAAAACACTAGCCTGTTGTTTATGGTTCAGGTACATTCTCCTGCAAAGGTGTTGAAGGGAACCTGGTAACTGATTCATATAGCGTACTGAGGATCTTTAAGGGGCATTTCTCAAGCTTTTGGTATCGAACACATGATACACCAGAACCAATCCCACATGTTTGTATTTGTATCGTTTTTCCGGGTTGGGAGCTGCATTTTCCGGAATGTCTGCTCCGCATTCTTTTTGTGCGTGACGAGAGGGAAACCCATAACCAATATGGATGTGCTCAGTTTGTAACATCCGGATCCACCATACTCAACATTCGGTGAGATGCAATAGATGCCGGGATTGGGTGCATCTCAAGAGTTGTTCTGACGCGTCCATGCGAGGGACTATGTTGCTGCATGCTGCATGAACACAGCTCACAGTGGGTTGTCGTCGTCATCTGAATATATGAATCTTCCTCAGCATCCGCACATGCAACACTTAACACCAGCCGTTGCTGTTTCAATTCCCGAAAATGCATCCTTTTTGCAATTTAATTGCAAATGACTTCGAGGTAAGACCGAGGAAATAGTGGATATTATGAGTTCGAAGAATATCGCGATCGCGGACGTGCAGAAAACCAAGCTTAACAAAAAGGAAGGATCAATACATTGAATATATGGGGGTTATAATCAGGTATGAAACTGTCGAGGTAAAGTAGCTGAACTTATCCATCCCTCCCATAAGTAACTGTTGTAGTAGTAGTAGGCCCAACATTATCCCGCTTTTGGAAGGCCAAAACAGTCTGGTCTTGGGGGACTTTAATGTACATCATAAGTTGTGGTATTCGGCCCGCGGAAACGACCAGAGGGGAAAAGTACTGGCTGAGCAGATTGATAGCTCTTCGTTTTCTACGGTCAACGAGGTAGCTACTACCAGATTAGCGAAGAATGTCACAGTTCGCTAGGCATAACCATCGTCTCACCTGGTCTGAAAAATGACGTTAGCTGGAAACTCGACGTTTGTCCTGGTTCATATTCGTCTCCATCAGCAGACCGCCCGATTTCATCACCTCTGAACGCCGTACTTTCATCAATCATGGAAAAGCTAATTGGACTAGTTTCAGAGAGTTCACTAATCGCCGCTTCAAAGATCAGCCCAACCCTTCTGATGTTCAGGTAGCAGAAATACGTTCCGAGATATAATCACTACTGAATCGCTCGCCATATACGTGCAGGCTAGTCCCGCTCGCCATATACGTGCAGGCTAGTCCCGCTACTGAAGCCAGGCAAGAATGCCAACATAGGTGAATTATACAGAACGATTTAGCTTTTGTCGCCCGTAGCAAAGACTCTGGAGGTTTTAATCCTACCCAGCGTTAGAAATGGCATCACAGCATATTGTGTATGCTGCACGCAATCTTCACACAAATTAGTCGAGGACTCAACCAGAGGAAGCCGTGTGTTAGAAAAGTTATGGTGACGCCTGACTTGTCAAAGTCATTTGACACTGTGAAACACACCACGCTGTTTGAGGACATCGAGCAGACTACCCTCCGGCCAAATTTGAATCGTTGAATAATCAATAACACCAGTCATACGTGGAATTCAAGAACAAGAAGACCAAGCCCCGTAGAGTGAAACAGAGAGTTCCCCAAAGTGTGGTGATATCTACGGAACTATTTAACCTCTACCTCTCCTGTATCCTATCCCCTCCCGACGGCATTTCGATCGTAACGTATGCGGATGATTGAACGATTTTAGAGTCAGGTACCTTCCCTGATGTCATTTGTGGAAGGCTGAACTCCTATTCAACTGATCTTACCACATTATTTCACACGAGGAATATGCAAATGTCCGCCACTAAATCTACGGCACTCTGTTCACCTGAGGCAGAAGTAAATACTGAGTTAAATACCATGGTCGATGACTGCAGAATTGCGACCATCAACTACAACCACATTCGACAGCATGTTCACATGCATATTCAAACCTATCAGAAAGCCGCAATGAGAACTGTAACAGGGTGCCTGCTTATGTCTTCAGTGGTCTATCTACATGAGGAGACAAAAATTCTTTCAGTACAGCAATACAATGCATACTTTCGTTGAGGTACTTGCATGGGTGTTACCGTGAGAGCCATCCCAATCACCACACGGTAGATAGGACTCCCCAATTCAGGCATGTCAGGAGGGATTTTCATGATCTAGAACAAGAGAGAACGGACAGATCGACAAACCTATCAAGTAGGTTTAAATAGCATTCTCACAGATGCAGTCGCAGATGCCATAAAAAACTATCGCGTGAATGCGGTCCTCGGAGAACGTCCCACATCTATCGAAGCTGAGGAGCGAAAGCAGCCACGGCAAACCAGAGTATTTTTGTCTCAACTACGCTCGGGATGGTCCAACCGTCTAAATTGCTATAGGGTAGGGATCGATAATCCCGTGCTAAATATCTACCCAAAATTCGGCACAGGCCCGCATGCAACACTGCACCATTTCAACTACCCTGCCAAACGTACTCAACTAACTAAAACCTTGAATATACGAAAAGTCGGAAGATCTTATGGGCTATATAATAAATAAATGGGCTATAATAATAATGGGTTATATAATAAATAAATGGACCTATAGCGAAATATTTCTGGGAGAAAGTTTTGTATTCCCAACTAGAGATCTTCAATAAGCCGCAGACAAAAGCGAGCCACTTAGGTACACACAAATGTTTTTGGTTCTCGAGCATCTTAATAGCGTGTGTGTTCTACACTCGAGTAATTTTACCGCATAACAAAAAGCATTTGATGATTTTACGGCCGTTGCTTCAGCATTAGAGAGTAGAATGAGCGTAAAACGAATTTTGACTTGTGTGCAAAACTCACAAGTGCTCTCTTGATGGTAGATGAGGGGCACAATATACTCATGAAGAATGTAGGTGAAAAGTATGAGGATTGTGTTTTGTGTGCCTTTGAATGTTGTGTTTTTTGTATGTGCTTTGGTTTTGTTTGTATTATTGTGAGTGGTTTTGTTTATGCTTTACATTGGGGGATGTTACTTGTTGCTTGGGTAAACTCATTATCATTCAAGTGCTTGCGCCACTTGTGCCACTCCATCTCTCAGAGAGCATAAGACAATTGATTGAGTGACAATTGTTACTTGTTGTGCCATGAGTGAGAAGGTAGGGCATAAAATGTTACCGAGTATGTAAAACGACATGGTATAGTATACCCGAGTATCTATGACTATGTATTTTAAGAGAACTTGTTTTTTGGGTGGTAATCAATACGTAGGCTTGTTTTTTAGCAAGTGGCTTATGAGTGGCAAATTGCATTTCTCTGTTCCCAACTAAGACTAAGTACGAAATTGCAGTCGTTTCTGTGTGATAATTAGGTTAAAACCAAATTAGGATAAGTAAACTGTTCAAAAGCAAACCACCTCTCGTCAAAAAATCCCTCTCTACAAGACACGGATACTACTTGTATGGATCCGAAGCATGGGTAGTTGTGAAAATAGATGAGGCAGAACTTGGTGTGCTTGAGAGTAAAATTCTTCGAAAGATTTGTGGACCAGTATGTGTTGGCGGTGAATGACAGCATCTGCCGACCGACATCGATAGTAAAACGTAGCGAGCGTCATCGATTGCGTTGGTCCCACCATACATAATAATACGAGCCATCTGACGGTGTACGGTATCATTTTGAAGATGGATTTCAAAACATGACACCCAAAATTGTACAAATAGAAGCGTTTGGAGATTTTATCCGTTTTGTTTGGAATAAAAACCATCTAAGTATGGAACTAAGCATCGTCCTACTAACCAACCCCTAATGTTCGTAAGTGTGACACAGTGTGTAGCGTACTTAGCTACAAATCAAAAGTATGCATATTTAATCCAGTAGCTGGCGAAGTCAAAATTTGGAATGTGATGAAATTGAACATAAATTTACCTCAACTGTTCTAATCACAGTGCTCATGACGCAACTTTAAATGGAAGGTCCTTACACCTGGGATTTTGAAACAGCAATGTTTATAGGTGAGAAAAATCGAAAAACAAGAAAAAATCGCTGGAGGGATTTTTAAATAAATTGCGGTCAAAATTCACATTTTTAGGTTTATATTAGGTTTTCGCGATTTTGCTTGGAAACCGCAAGTCTTATCAAAATGGGGATAAAGAAAATTTTGTAGCTGTGAAAATTCTCTAAAGGATTGACCGTTATTATTTATTCCTAGGTTTTGTCATTTTGTGAGATATATGGATGTTCAAGTCACATTTTTAGCTTTTTTGTTTGTAAGTCTTATCGAAATGGGAATAGAGAGAATCTTTTGCTGTAATTCTCTACAAGAGTGGCCTTCGTAATTTTTTCCTAGGTTGTACCACTTTCGAGATATATAACTTTATGTTGGGAAATTGCAGTCATGACATTGTTTTATAAGGAGGCGATACAGTCAATGCATTGTCCCAATTTGAACTTCTATATCTCAATAACGGTAAAACTTAAAATTATCAAAAAGGTCAATCATGAAGAGAATTTTCATAGCTACAACATTTTATTTAGTCCCATTTCGATAGGACTTGCGGTTTCCAAGCAAAATTGTAAAAATCTAAAAAAACCCCTAAAAATGTCAACTTTAATCGCGATATATTTAAAAAGCGCTCTGGCGATTTTTTATTTTTATTCTCATCTATGAACATTCTTGTTTCAGAATCCATAAAAAACTTTCGAGATGTAAGCACCTTCCATTTAAAGTTGCTTCAAGAGCACCGTGTAATATAACATATGCTTTTTCGGTTATTTCTTGATTTTTAATGGCCATAGAATAACTACTTATTTGGTGACCTTGTTAAAGTAATAACATAGTAGGTTGATTTATAAGGGGTTATGAACATTATTTGGTAATGGTATATTTACTGATACTTTTCCACTTGTCTAAATTCTTACCATATTACTGCGAAATTGATTATCCAAAAAGTGTGCAGCCACATGGGCAGGCAATAGATTGTGTAATATTCGCTTATTCGATTCCTGCAGCACATCCATCTCCTTTTTCTCCTGTGATGCCTGCAATTGCCAGAGAAAATCTAACCTTGCTGTCCATTCAACCAAACGACCATGGACAAGGATGGCAATCATAAAAATTATAATACGGGCCAATGATACCAAATGAAGTGGAATTGCAGCACTACAAAAGAAAGGTAGGGGAAAAAAACAAACAAGAATGTCATGTCAAAAAAACTGTTACAGTTAATATGTCCTTAAAGCTCAAAAATAAAATTCTTTTGAAAAAATAAAACACACAAAACCAAAATCCATGGTACTTCCACGTGACACACTTACTTGACACGACTGTCATAACAATCGAAGATATTCGTATGGGAGAGTTCAATAAATAGACAATAGACAACCCCCATTGTGACCACCAATAGAGATTTAAATATTATGGGTAACCTGAAATGAAAAGAATGGTATGGAGAAGCGTGTTATGCGTTAACTTATTTATAGTTTAAAGGTCATTTTGAGAAGGCCAGTCAGAGAGCTAGTCAGCCATTCATCCATCCATACATACCTTAAAAATACCGATACAGATAGGAAAGCAAATGTGGCCGATAACGAAACATATTGAGGCAGCGAACATTTACGATGGGCATCATTTTGATGAATCAACATTAGCAGGTCTTCTTCTGCGGTGGGTGTTGTGGTGGTTATATTGCTGGAGCAGGGGTGATCCGATACACAGGTAAACTGGAACAAAAATGTGTGGAAATGGAAATGGAAAATATGTATATTAGGGCTATAACTTTTTTGCAATTTTCGTAAATATCAACAAGTAAAAGAAAGTTAAGTTCGACCGGCCCAAACTTTTTATAACCTCCTCTATGAAATATTCTGAAATTATATGGATAATTAGTTTTCTGTTACGAAAGTAACACTATGTTTTGGTGAAGTTTTTTTTTTTTTTTTGACCGCTGGAAACCCCAAATATCTAATTTTAGCTGATTCGGTCAGATAAAAACTTGAAATTCCGAAAATTGGTAGGTAGCGTTTTATGCAGGATATTCCAAAACGTGAACCTATGTCCATAACTTTTGGCGGAGAAGTTTGCTGAAGACAAGGAAGCCTAAAAGCCAGGAAATTTGGGCCAAAAATGTAGATAATACCTTCCACATACATGGAATTGGGGGCTTCCAACCTTAAATGTCAAATTAAAGCTAATTCTGAAAATATAGCCATAAACGCCAAAATACCTGAAATCGGGTGGTATCGTTATATGAGGCCTATAGTTAAACATGGACCTTTTTTTACAATTTTAGTAAATAAAGTTTTTTAACCACTTCGAACCCCTCAATGTCAAATTATAGTTAATACGGTGTTAAAATGTAGCTAAAAACGTCGAAATACCAGAAATCAGGTGGTACAGTTATATGAAGGATATTCCTAAACGTGGACCTATGTGCACAACTCTTGGTGGAGAAGTTTTTTGACCACTTCGAACCTTAAATGCCAAATAATAGCTAATTCAGCCCGAAAAATTAACTACAAACGTCAAAATACCTGAAATCGGTTGGTACCGTTATGTGGGGTCTACATCAAAACATGGACCTATGTCCATAATTTTTTGTGCAGAAGTTTTATGATCACTACGAAACCTCAATGTCAAATTATGGCTGATTCGGTGTGAAAAAATAGCTCAAAAAGTCAACATATCTAAAAACGGGAAGTACAGTTATATGGGGCCTATATCAAAACCTGGACCTGCATCCAAATCGTTTGGTAGATAAGTTTTTTTGACCACTAGAAACACTAAGTGACAAATAATAACTAATTCGGTCCAAACATATAGCTACAAGCGTCAAAATACCGGCAATCCCATACCTATTCCAAACCATGGACCTATGTTCCAAATTTATAGTAGCTATGTTGTTTCACCATCTCGAACCCTCAATGTAAAATTAAGTCTGATTCGGTTTGAAAAAATAGCTTGAAAAGTCAACATACCTAAAATCGGGAGGTGCCGTTATGTGGGGCTCATACCAAGTGATCACTGGGAACGTCAAATGTTAAATTACACCTAGTTTGGACAAAAAGTGCAGCTAAAATCCTAAGAATACCTAATATCCGGAGGTACCGTTGTATGGGGTCTATACTAAAACATAGTCCTATGTTGGCAATTTTTGGTGGAGATGTTTCGTGAATGCAAGAGCCTCAAGTGTCAAATTACAAGTAGTTCGTTAAAAAATGGCTAATATTCCTAAAATCCGGAGATAGTGTCATATGGGGCCTCTACAAGAACATGGACCTAGATTGACGAATTTTTGTGGAGAAGGTTTGTGACTACTGGGCTCCTCAAATGTAGAAAAATACCTACTTAGGACAAAAACTCCAGCTAAAATCCTTGAAATACCTAAAATACGGAGCTACCGCTATATGGGGACTATACCAAAACGTGGAGCTATGTTCACAATTTTTGTCGGAGAAGTGTTGTGACGACTAAGAACCACAAATGTCAAATTACACGTACTTCGGTGGAAAAGTTAAGTGACCATTGGGAACCAATACCTAAAATCCGGAGGTACCGTTGTATGGGGTCTATACTAAAACATAGAACTAATATTGGTTTCGCGACTGCATGTAGCCTCAAGTTTCAAATTACAGGTAGTTCGCTTAACAAATAGCTAAAGTCCTCAAAATTCCAAAAATCCGGAGGTAGCGTTACATGGGTCCTCTACAAAAACATGGACCTAGATTGACGATTTTTTGTGGAGTAGGTTTGTGACCATTGGGAACTTTAAATGTAGAATAACACCTAGCTCAGACAAAAAATGCCGCTAAAATCCTAGAAATACCTAAAACCCGGAGGTACCGCTATATTGCGCCGATACCAAAACATGGACTTATGTTTACAATTTTGGTGTAGAAGTTCTCTGGCCACTGGGAACCTAAAATGTCATATAACATGTACTTCGGTCAAAAAATGTAGTTAAAAACCTCAATATACTGGAAATCGGAAGGTACGGTTTTATGGTGCTTATACCAAAACGTGGACCCATGTTGAAAATGTAGAATAACACCTAGCTCAGACAAAAAATGCAGCTAAAATCCTCGAAATATCTAAAATCCGGAGGTACCGCTATATGGCGCCGATACCAAAACTTGGAACTATGTTGACAATTTTTTTGGAAATGTGTTGTGACTTCTATGAACCACAAATGTCAAATTACATGTACTTCGGTCAAAAAATGTAGTTAAAACCCTTAGAATACCAAAAAGTGGAAGGTACCGTTTTATGTTGCCTATACCAAAACATGGACCTATGTTGAAAATTTTTGGTGGAGAAGTTTCGTGACCTCAAATGTTAAATTACAGATAGTTCGGACAAAAATGTGTTCAAAACACGTAAAATCGTGAGGTATTGGTATAAGTGGGGGCTATACCAAAACATGGACCTATGTTGACAAATGTTGGTAGAGAAGTGTTGTGGTCACTGAGTACCTCTAACGTCAAATTACAGCCAGTTCGATTAAAAATTTAAGCTAAAATCCTCGAAATACCTAAAATCCGGGGGTGCCTTTAAATGGGGCCCAAATCTAAAATGGACCTATGTTTACAATTTTTGATGGAGACGTTCTCTGATTTTATGTGGTTATTAACACCCAGTTCGGACAAAAAAGCAGCTAAAATTCTTAAAATATCGAAAATCTGGAGGTACCGCTATATGGGGGTTGTATCAAAACGTCGATCAATGTTGACCGTTTGTGCTGGAGAAGTTTTCTTAGCACTGAGAACCTTAATTCGGTCAAAAAAATTTGGCTAGTATCTTAAAAATACGTAAAATCGGAAACTATCGTTATATGGGGCCTATACCATAACATGGACCACCTATGTTCACAATTTTTGGTGGTGAAATTTTTTGATCACTAGGAACCTCAAATATTAAATAACTATTATTTCGCCTAAAAAATGCAGCTACAAAACTCAAAATGCCTAAAATCCGAGGGTAACGTTATATGCGGATTCTACCAAAACATGAACCTATATTGACAATTTGTGTGGGAAAAGTTTTGTGACCACTGAGAGCCTCAAATGTTAAATTACACCTAGTTCGGTTAAAAATTGTAGCTAAAATCCCCATATTACCGAAAATTTGGAGGTACCGTTATATGGAGACTATACCAAAAAGGGGACCGATATAGCCCATAGTGGAACTTGACTTGCTTATGCAAAAAATACACTCGGTTGCAAAAATATAGCATTCTAGCTCAATAATTGCGGACGATAGAGTGATTACACCAGAGGCATAGGCAGAGTTGGTAAGATCGGGTCGGATTTTTATCCTGATCAAAAAAATATATACTCATATATACTCAATAAGGTCGCAATAGATTATTTCAATGCGTTACAAAAGAAAAACAAACTTAATATACGCTCTATACTATGGGGTAGGGTATAGAAATACCTAGGAACAGCTGTGTAGAACATTTTTTAAAGGAATGTTGTGCGATTATTTCCCACATGGTACTGTTGTGGTATTTTTTTATTTTATTTTATTTTATTTTTTATTGTTATAAATTAAATTAATAAGTATAAATATATATTGTATAATTCACAATACTTACCACATTAACCTGGCCCACCGAATAGATCAGAATCACCGTAAATATCGTAATCGCCATGCGCAGCGTAAAACTCTGTGACAAATCCCAAACAATCCATTTCAAACGTACGGCCAGTAATAACATCAATATGGCACTGACCCATACGAAAGCGGTTAGAAAAAGTAACAACAATATCAAGGTCCTTGGCAAAGCAGTCACCTGCAATGCTGCGCCCAATATCAACAGCAGCAGCGAACAACCCATGGCGGTGGTAAAGCCCAAGTCGAAATCTTTGCGATATTCACGTTCTTTGTCGCTTTCGCGAAAACGCAATGTAATACGATCGACATGTTCCGATTTGTCACAGTCCACCGAACGGGCATTGATTGCTTGTGAAAGGAACCGATTAACACGATTTGTTGGTTGATGATGGACCGATGAGTGACGCTTGCGAAAGGGTCGTTTGAATTTGTCCGTAACTTTTGACTAATTGGTTGGGGTTTGGAGGTGGGTGGGTGTTTGTTTGGCAATTAGTTTTGTTTTTATGGTAACCGAATCAATTGAAATGAAAAGTTTGGATGTGTTTGGTTGGTCGATTGATTGGCGGATGGGAAGATAGAAACATACAAGAGACGAGAAAGAGAGAAAGTGAAAAAAATTTGGGAGAAACAAAATTAATATTTTTATTAATAAATAATGGTAATTAAAAATTCAACAAAAACTCTTAAAATGGAGAAATTTATTAGAAGAAGAAAATATTATTTAAAATAAAAAGAAGAAAAAAAACAACTTCAAACTTTACACCCATAACTCAAAGGATATTAAAACCCATTTGCAGGACTTCCGTTTTTAGCACTTTACATCAAAGAAAGTATCTAAATCTAAGAACTAATGTTGGCAAAACACTGCAGGAGTCTTGCATTATTTCTTAATTTTTGTTGATGTATTTCTCTTGCATTGCCTTTGGAAAGACACTAAGGCTCCAAACGGATTTATTTGCAAATCGGTATTAATAAAATAGATTTTTACTTAAAAAACGAATAAACAATTTTGTTGTTAGTACAAATAAATATTACATGCATCTAATTAAAATGGAAATCCGTACAGTGGCAGCAACCATTATGGTGAGATTATGTACATATGTACATAATAAATGTATATAAAACTTAAAGAATATATTCTATGAACAAGTTACAAACCTAAACAAAAAAGGTGGGGAGCATGCAAACTAAATAACATGCATTTTCTTAAAGAAACAATGACATACAACGGTTTAAGTATAAACCGTAAACTGCGATTATCTTCCAATATCTATTTTAACTTGTACAGTTAGGTCATTTACCTCAGATGGATACGTTTTATTTGTTACATAAGTGAATATTGTTATCTACGTAGAGATATGACAGAGTTCAGTGAGGAGTAAAGTTTTGGACATTTTAGTATATTTTGTAGAATGCTATTTTTAGTTTTGTATTTCAGTATGTCTCAGTATTTCAGATCTTTAACTCCTGTATTCATAAAGAATCATCGATAGTTCAGCCTCCATACATGAAAGGAAAATATCAGAAAAAAGTGCGAAATACGAGGGCTGCACGAAAACTATCTAGCCAGGCAACATCGCTTGTTGCCAGGCGCCTTTTGAAAATTTTTGTTGACAGTTTGACAGTTTTTAGCCTATACGTACTCAATGAAAAACAGGTTAAGTGAATTTATTCGTGGCCGGCACTAGTAGAAAAAAAACGAAGGTCGTGAGGGTCGCCAAAAATCGGCCGCACGGTTCTCTTGAATCAAATTTAAATGAAAGGTACTTACACCTTGGAAGTTTTTGCGGATTCTGAAACTAATATGTTCATAGAAGAAAAAATCAAAAAACAAAAAATCGCCGGAGCGTTTTTTAAATAAATCCCGATTCAAGTTGATATTTTTAAGGGTTTTTAGGTTTTCACGATTTTTCTTGGACCTTTATGATATCTTTGCAGTTTTTACCGTTATTGAGATATAGAAGCTCAAATTAGGACTATGGATTGACTGGAACGGATTGAAAACAATGTCATGACTGCAATTTCCCAAATTAAACTTATATATCTCAAAAATAAGACTTTATGCTCCAACTATAGGGGCATAAGTCTTCTCCCTATCGCCTACAAGATAGTGTGAGGAATATTATTCGAACGACTAAAGCCCATGGTCAACGAAATAATTGGACCATACCAATGCTGCTTTAGACCTGGCAAGTCCACCATTGACCAGATATTTACTCTGCGTCAAATCCTGGAGAAGACCCAAGATATGCATATCGACACCTACCACCTTTTTGTCGATTATAAAGCAGCCTTCGACAGCCCGCTACGTACAAAGTTATTCCAAGCAATGTCTGAATTTGGTATTCCCGCAAAGCTCATTCGGCTTTGTAAAATGACTCTAACTGATCTTCAAGATCTTCAGTTAAAATAGGAAAGAACCTCTCCGAAGAGTTTTGTACCAAAAGAGGTTTCAGGCAAGGAGACAGCCTTTCGTGTGATCTTTTCAATATCCTGCTAGAAAAGGCTATACGAGAGGCAAACGTCAAAAGAAGTGGCACAATCTTCACCAATAGCCACATGTTACTTGCTTATGCTGATGATATAGACATCATGGGACCATCAGTAAAAGAAGTAACCGATACCTTAATGAAGGTAGAAGGAGAATCTGCTAAAGTGGGTCTGGCGGTAAACGGCGAGAAGACCAAGTTGATGGTGTCGACGCGCAATGCGTCCATTGAGATAGGACCAACTGTTGAAGTTGGTTGCTATAATTTTGAGGTAGTAAAATACTTCGTATACCTCGGCACCGCCGTAAACACAACAAACGACATCAGTTGTGAAATAAAAAGAAGAATTGTATTGGCCAACAGATGCTACTTTGGCTTAAGTAAGTACTTTAAAAACAAAGTCACACCTCGTCAAACAAAAATAACGCTTTACAAAACACTGATACTACCCGTACTGATGTATGGTTCCGAAGCCTGGATACTTGCGCAAGCAGATAAGGCAGTGCTTGGCGTGTTTGAGAGAAAAATTCTTCGACAGATCTACGGACCGATCTGCGTTGACGGTGAATATCGACGTAGTATGAACCACGAGCTGTATCTGCTATACAACGACATCAATATAGTTAAACGTATCGGGATGCAGCGATTGCAGAATGAGCGATGATGAACCCGCTAAAAGGCTTATAAATTCGAGCTACATGGCGGTGCACGCAGAATTGGCTGGCCAAAGAATAGATGGCGCAAACAAGTGGATGACGAGATGACAAGGCGCGGTATTCCAAAAAGCGAAGCACTAAACAGAGAGAATTGGAGATCTTTTCTTATTTCGGTCTATGGAACAAATGTTCTGTAATGGGCCAGCTAAGTAAGTAAGTAGGTATCTTAAAAATGGTACAACCTAGGAAAAAAGTACGAAAGCTAATCTTGTAGAGAACTTTTACAGCTACAACATATTCTTTAGTCCCATTTCGATAGGACTCGCAGTTTTCAAGCTAAATTCTGAAGTAATAAGAAAAAAATCTGAAAGTTTGATTTGAACCTCTATATCTCAGAAATAGTAAAACCTAGGAAAATATCAATCGGCCAATCTTGTAGAGAATTTTCACAGCTACAACATTTTCTTTAGTCACATTTGGATAGGACTTGCGGTTTCCAAGCAAAATAACGAAAACCTAAAAAACCCTAAAAATTTGAATTTTTATCGCTATTTATTTAGAAATCCCTCCAGCAATTTTTTCTTGTTTTTGGATTTTTCTCATTAATGAACATTGCTGTTTCAAAATCCGCAAAAACTTCCCTGGTGTAAGCCGTTTTCATTTCATAAGGAGGCGATACAGTCAATCCATTGTCCTAATTTAAGCTTCTATATCTCAATAACAGTAAAAACTAGCCTTTTCTCATATCAATGAGTGTACCCCGATTCATATTACCTCAATGATATGGGACCAACAGTTTATTGCCGAGTCCGAACGGCGTGTCTAAGACACCACTTTTGTAGAGAAGTTTTACATGGCTGAAATACTCAGGAAATGTCGCCAACATTACTGAGGGGTATTTTGCCACCGTTGAAAAGTGTTTTGATGTTGCCTGGCCGGGGAATCGAACCCACGACCTTATGTGTGCAAGGCGGGTGTGCTTACCATTGCACCACGGTGGCACCCCATGTTAATACCTTGCGCATTTCTTCCACCAACTAACATTTGATATTGCATGAAAACCTGGCCGCAAAAATGGAATTTTCTCGTTAGATCCAGCAAAATTGGACAGTCGCACAAAGAGAGGCTCTTGTGGATTGGTGCAAACAAAATTGTAAATAAAAACGATCGTTGTGCTTCAAACGACGTTTATAAGATCTGACAGACGAATCTTGGATCTATACTTAGGAGCCGAAATAAATCAGGAATTGACCGTCTAGGTCTTCGAAAGCGAGTCAAATCTAACGAAAGATGATCATATAAGAAGCACTTCGAAGCAAATGGTCGCATGTTTCTTCGGCAAAACTGACCGTGTGGCGACTATACGGCATCAGAAATGTATGAACGTTAATTCGGAGTGGTACACTACAATTTGTTTGTCTCCCGAGAAATTCGAAAATCGAACAAGAGAAGAGGAATCACTCTGCATCAGCGTCGCCCAAGAATTTCCATCAATGTTTTAGTATGTGTGTATGTATCAGTGAAGAAAACAACAACCACATGATGTTTATTGTTTATTGTCATTCACTTACACTGTAAGTGAGAGAGCGAAGCAAATGCAAAAACAACCCAGTGGGCGCCCCTTACTTTACTATCTTTGCAAAGAAGCGCGTCCCTGCTCTGTATCATGGCAATGTGAGCTTTCACACATCGATTCAAACCAGCGCCTGTTTGACTGGACAAATCGTGGAATGGATGGGTCACCCGCCGTACTGACGCCCTGACTGCGGATCCAATGACTTTATTTGTTTCCAGCATATGAAGAAAAAGGCGTGGTCAACGGTTCAAAAACATGTTTTAGAGGTGTCTACATCGGAGTGGAAAAAGGGATTCAACAATTGGTTTGAGCGCATAAAAAGGAGAATATCAAGAGACTACTTAAGAAAACAATAAAACAATTTTTGATGGTAAATGTTCGCGTTTTCATTCTTAGGCCAGATAGATATCGTTCAGCTCTCGTACTTCAGTTGAACGAGCGAGGCCGGTCAAAGTAAATAATTTAACATCCATTAAAGGAGCGAACGTTCCCGTAAATAATACAACATCACACAATAAGTTCTACCAAGAGACCCCTTAAAGTCATAAGGGAACAGCCTCGCAATAAGCAATATACACTTTATCATTAATACCCGCTCTCTTTAGTATACCCTGTTGGAAATGGAAGACTTGTATTTCAGTGTAATTTTACAACAGCAGTTGCTACAAGCTAGTTCCAAATCCGCCAACTTGCACATCGGTGTCATAGCGTTGGAAATTCTTTTTGAGGACTACCCACGAAGTTTTGGTGACTGATACATAAACTAGTAAAAAAGTATGAGTCGGCTTTGCCGAAACAGATATACCACAGCCCTATGTGAATTGAAACTTTCATCTACGGACAGATCGAATGTATTTAGGGTCTTTTCAGAATTGTGTGGACCTTTTTGGACATTTGAATTTGCCGACAAAAATGTGAATTAGCATTAAAGTTCAAAAGTGTTGTGAGGGAGGTACTTGAAGGAATGGACCGACATAGTCTATCATTGAAGTGGATCTTATTTTGGGAGTCATATCTTTTCGATAGATATCGCGCCCAAAAGTCATTTCAGTGGGTTATCGTATAACTTGTGGACCAGTATGCCAGGAAGCATGCACTTGTCCACGAAAAACATAATATCGCTGTAAACAGGATCACAACGAACAGCAGACACACCCTTACAAGTTAAACTAAATTTGGAGATCCAAAGTTTGAACCAAATTGGTTGCCCCGTTCGAGAGATATCGTGCATATCATTTTAGTGACTTGTTTTTAAAAAAAAGGGGGAGTACCGGAGGATGTGTTGTATTGCCCATCTTCGAATTGAAACTAAGTTTGTACAAAATATGAATAAGGTCAAATCTGGGAAAACATCGGTTGATCAGTTCGTGTTCGTTATCGTGCTCTCCAGCCACTACACATGATGCCATAGGAGTTTTTACACCTTTCGGGCTGTTTTCTCAAGAAGTATGGACTTGCCACTGAAAAACACTTTTACCGTCGCAATGGATGGAGCGAATCAAAGCGGGTTCAACAAAAATCTAGGTGATTCGAGAGCAGGTCTTAAGGTGAACTCATCTGAAAATTTGTGTGGGAGGTACCCGAAGTAATGGACAAATATAATAAACATTCGAACCTGATCTATATTTGGTGGATATATTAGGATGTGTAAAGTATGGACCAAATCGGTCACTCCCTTCAAAAGATATTGTGCGCACAATTTTTGAACTTTTGTGGGGGAGGTACCTGAAGGATTGTACCGATATGGCTTATCTTCGAACTTAAACTATGTTTGGGCAAAATATAAGAAGGCCAAATTTTGGACCAAATCGGTTGATCCGTTCGAGAGTTATCTTGCGCTCAAACCACTACACTCTACACTCTTTCTGGCTATCATATCAGGAAGTATGGACTTGCCCCTGACAGTGGAACAGTGAATACAAGTTGTTACAACAAAAATCGAAGCTATTCGAGAGCAAGTCCTAAACTGAACATTTCAAAAAATTTGTGTGGGAGGTACCCCAAGGAGTGGACCGAGTCCATATTGGAACCTCATTTATGTCTGGTAGAAATTCCACGATGTGCAAAGTATGGAGCAAATCGGTTGCTCCCTTCAAGAGTTATCGTGCGTACAAATTTTCCGAACATTTTCGAACTTTTGTGGGGGAGGTACCGGAAGGACTTGACTGATATAACCTATCTTCGAACATGAACTAAGTTTGAAGAAAATATTACCAAAGCCAAAAACGGACGGACATGGTTAAATCTACTCCAAATTGTCTGAAATGTATTTCGTCCAAACATACTTAGGGTCTAAAATCATTATTTCGATGAGGCACATTTTGCCCGTATAAAAGTGTATATACCCTCGTAAACTGTAATGTGTATATATATACCCTCGTAAACTGTTTCACAGGGCCTTTAAAATTCCCAAAATCAGGAGGAACTGTTCTATGGGGGCTATATAAAGATGTGGTTCAGTACCCACCATTCTCGGCGGGAATACTTTTTACACCCAACGAAGACCAAATTCCAAATTTTGGTCATTTAAGAAGCAGTATAATGCTGATAAAAGTACTTAATATCGCCATTTTGCCATTTTGGTTGGGATAATTTTGTTAAAACCTGAAGGTTTTCCCAAAATCAGAAGGTACCGTTCTACGGAGGCTATATCAAGACGTGTTCCTGTGCCGACTTTTTTCTGCGGCAATAATTTGTACACCCAACGAAGACTAAATACTTAATTTGGCCATTTCAGAAGTAGTAAAATGCGGTTTATTGTAATTTTTATTATAATAAATATTTGAAATAAATAAACATGATCCTGTACGAACCATTCCCTGTAGGAATATAGTTTACCTCCAAAAATACTATGTTCCAAATGCCAGCCTTGAAAATACCGGAAATCGAAAAGTACCATTCTATTGAGGCTATATGAAAGGACGGACCTATACCGACAATTCTCTGCGTGAATATTTTATAGACCAAATACCAAACCTTTGAAAATGCCAAAGGGTGGTAACGATCAAAAGCTGTAACTTTACCGACAATTCTTTGAAGGAATGTTTTTTTACCAATATTTTGCCGTTATCGTTGGCGAAAATTAAAAATACTGAAAATCGGTGGTACCGTTCTATTGCAGCTACATATATATTAAAAGCGTGGTTCAGTATATACCTTCTATGGGGGCTGTAACAAAACGTGGGTCAGTATTGACCTTTCTGTACTGGAATTTTGGATACCCCAATCCCAGCTATTTCGGTAGGATAAAGCTTTAAAAATGTCGAAAGCTAAAGCTTTAAAAATGTCGAAAATCAGGATGTATCGAATGAACATCCTAGATGTTATAGAAAATTCTGTACCATATTATAAAGCTCTATTTTAGATATTGCGAGCTGAATCCTAATATCAACTGACAGGCAGACGTATTTATGCATATACTTTATAGGGTCACTGACGAATATTTCGATGTGTTACAAATGCATTGACAAAGTTTATATACTCTCCACCTTATGGTGGGCAGGGAAATTCGGGAAGGATAGGGAAGTTCGTACATATGTGCACCGAAATTTGCTAAATTGTTCTAAAATTAGCAGGTTTAGGTATTTTATAAACGTTTAGCGCTGGAATTCTGAATTTCTACATTAGGGTCACTGTTGATGTGTAGGAAATTATCTACCGTGTCATAACCCACCAAAAAACGCATTATAAATGTCCTTACCAAGCCATTACTTTGTCGCGAGATATAATTAGTTGTTTTTTACTACTACTAAAAGTCGTAAGTACTTATTTTAGTGGCCAAAAAATAAATATATTTCTTGGCCCTTGTTTATATAATAGTTTAGTAAGGACATTTGTATTGGGTTTCATTGCTTGTAAGCCACACTTATTTAAAGAATGATATGAAGAAATTTGTAATGTTAATAAAAAATACCAAATATTGGAAAAAATCGCAGTTAGTATTTCGAAGCATTTTTTTCTAGAACATGAAAAATTATAAACCAGCATTTTAAAAAGCCGAAACTCATTTCAAAACTTCGATTAGAAGAAAAAAGTCAAAACGAAATTAATATGTAAAAACGAGAACGAAACGAAAAACAGTTTGTCATGAGATTGAACTTTAACCAAAAACGCAAAAAAATCGAATTGAAAAAGAAATAGAAAAGACATCCGAAAACATTTCCAGTGAAAGAGCAAATGAAATTCAAAGAGTAACAAACGAAAGGAACAAACCACCTAAACCAAAGAATAAAACATTTCCGAACATGTGATTTGTTTTTTTTTTTTTGCAAAATACAAAACATTTGTTAAAAAGAAGACGACATATTGATTAATAGGTTTTGGGGTTTCTTTTTTTTTTTGGTTTTTGATTTAAAGTTGCTTGAAATAAATCTCACTTTAAGTTTATTTTGATTTTGATTAAGTCTATGAATGCGACTAATCGTATTTGCTGTGGAATTGGAAGTTGTTCCTACTTGTATGGTAACACCGCCACCTGGTGGTGTTGGAGCATGTAAGATTTTTTGTAGTCGTATCACCTAAAGAAAAAAATATAAAAAATAGAACAACAACAAAAAGAAAAAAACAACGTACAACATAAAATCAAAGAAAAATAAATATTTACAACAAAATTCAAATGGTAGTAATTATGACAAAAATTTTGGTTTTCATAGTTTTGAGTTCCACATGTTTTGGTGTTTGTATGGAATTTGGAAAAAAATCACAGAGAAGAGAGGGTATTTACATAAAAAAGAAAACATAAATGATAGTTGATTTTTTAAATAGGAATAGAAGAAAGAAAATCAAATATGAGGACTAGAATCAGAAAGACTTGATAGTTAGAAGAGATGATAGTCTAGATTGGGAAAATATATAAGGTTTTTCTTTATACTACACTTTTATATGTACTTCTACTATTTTAAACTCAAATATGAACGCTAACAATAATTTATAAAAAATATATATTTTATATATTCTGTTTTTACTAATATTTAAATGATTTGTTTTTAATATTTTATAGAAAATTAAAAAAAAAATTTTCTATTGGTGTGCTTTGAAAAAAAAAAAATCAGAGGGAAAGAGGGTTGTTAAAAAATTGTATGTCCATTTTTAGACATTTTTCAAGAGGAAGAAAAACCATTCCTTGGAATACAACAAGTAAAAACGATTTGCCGACAGCACTTTCATCCATTGATAATATCGTATCTAATACCGGCTACACAGATTTTGTGGCCCCTTTTAGAAGTATGTACTTGCCGACAAAAAATTATATGTATATTTGTTTTGAAGCTCAAAAGTGTTGCTGAGGATGTACATAAAGAAATGGAGCCCAATATAGTCCATTTTGAAAGTGGATCTTATTTTGTGAGTCATTTCTTGCGATAGAAATTGTGCCCACCAGTCATTTCAGTTGGTCACCGTATAAATTTTGGACTACTATGTCAGGAAGGACACAAAGAGTAGCATCGGTGTAATTTTCCAAAGGATCTTCGAACAGATCCTAAACTTCACCTTAACAAAAATGTGGGAGAGGTACCCTAAGGAGAATAAGGATATGAACCAATTCTGAAGTAAAGTTACAATTGGACAAAATATTAGGAGATCTAAAGTTTCTACGGTTGTTCCGTTCAACAGGTATAACGTGACCAAATTGGTTCATCCGTTTGAGAGTTATCGTGCGCTCCACCCTGCCTGACAGACAGACTGCACAGCACAGCGTTCAGTCAGAAGAGGTAAACGCAACCATATTGATAAGTTGGCAAATGAAGCATAAAAGGCAGCAAACATTGGTAACTCCCGTACAGTATTCGGGCTCACCAAAGGATTGGTAAACCGTAATATGCCGCTTCAACACCTCGTAAAGGATGAGTCAGCAAATAAACAACATTATCTCAAGGATACGACCAATAACGCCAAGCTTAACCGAAGTCTCCGATGCCAGTGGGTGCTCGTGTTTGGGCCCTAAAAATACCATCCCTTTAATTTTTGTGCAAAGTGTTGCATTTAATTTAGAGAGAGTAGGCTACAGTGGCGCAAACAGCTATGTTTTACATAAAGGAAATTTGTCCCAATATTTTCAATTTGTGAGTAGAGTAAGACAAGGCCACATTATCTCGCCTATCTTATTTTTGCTTGTCATCGAGTACGTACTATCTACAACTCCGTTTGATCGAAAGGTATGACGATTAGATAACACACTTTTAAATTATTTGGCTTATGCTGATGACATTTACGGTCAAACAGAGCCAGACATTTACGGTCAAACAGTGCCAGAGACCTAACACAATCTGTCACAAACGTCCAAGATAACCGGAAAGACATAACCTATAAATAAATTCAGGAAAAACCAAATACATAAATATTAAGTTCAACACCGAACAACATATACACGCAGGAGGTCAAAGCTATGTGTCAGTTGATCAATTTTGTTCCCTGGAAAGTTTTTTGGATCCGGATGGTGATACAGACGTAGATTTAGAAGCAAAATTAGTAAAGCTATAGCAGCTTTTGGAATGCTGACTCAAATTCGGCAAAAACAAAAACAGCTTAAACCTATGAACAATGCTCAGAATATTCGAATCCACAGTCAAATCTGTCTTGTTGTATGGAAGTACCACACGTGGAAAGTCATAAATGGCGCTAGGAAACAATTACAAGTTTTCGTTAATCGCTGCCTTCGCTGGATTCTGTGTATATATTGGCCGCGGGTAACTATATGAAGGCGTGGACCTAAACCGACGAATTTCACACGGAAAGTTTTATTCCCCAAATGGAGACTAAATACTAAATTTCAGAAGACTAAATACCATTTCGGTGGACTATTATGGTCACAACCTTCAAAATACCGCAAATTGGGAAGTACCGTCCTATGGGGCTATATGAAGACGTGGATTATACCCATACATTTAGAGGGAAATATTGAAGACTAAATTTCAAATTTCTGCCCTTTCGAAAGATTATTGTGGCCATAACCTTCAAAATACCGAAAATCAGGAGGTACCGTTCTATGGGGGCTATATTAAGGCATGGACCTACATATTTCTGGGAGAAAGTTTTATACAAACAACTAAATACCAAATTTCAGCCATTTCGAATATTGAGGCCACAACCATACCGAAAATCGGGAGGTTCCGTTCTACGTCGGCTATATGAAGGCGTGGACCTATACCGACAAATTTCATATGGAAACTTTTCTACCCCAAATGAAGACTAAATACCAAATTGCAGCCACTTCGGTGGAATATTGAGGCCACAACTTTCAAAATACCGCAAATCGAGAGGTACAGTTCTATGGGGGCTATACATTTCGCTGTGATAATGAAGCTAAACTTTAAAAATACCGAAAATCGGGTGGTACCGTTCTATGGGGGTTATATGAAAGCGTGGACGTATACCGACATATACCAAATTTCAGCCATTTTGGTGTGAATACCGAAAATCGGGAGGTGCCGCTGTATCAAAACGTGAACCGATATAGTCCATTTGCAATACCAAACACCCTAGGAGTATTAGAAACTTCTTTACCAAATAACAAAGCTCTATCTTTAAAATTTCGAGCTGTATCTTGATTTCAACAGACGGACGGACAGACGGACAGAATTTTACCCTGATCAAGAATATATATACTTTATAGATAAATTTAATTATACCCTCCATATTATGGTGGAGGGTATACAAATTGCAAACGTTCATAAACTGATACCTTAAAAGAACACTCGGCACTTACATTAGGGTTATGACTTTTTTTCTCCTTTTTCTCCAAAATCAGTTATTGTAGCAAGAATGAATGAACTTTTGGCTATTAATGCCAAAAATAATTTATTTATTAACTTATATGATACATGGAATAATGTTATGTATGATATAAAATGATATATATGTTATGATATGGTGATAAAATTGGTGAAAAACAAAAGCTTATGTCATTTTGGTTATGTCGTGTGGTTTTAAAGCTTTTTTTGAGCCATATATGTGCTTAAAGTGACTTCAAATTTTTTTCAAAAAAGCTCATATATGAAAACTTTTAAAGCTTTTTCAACTTATAATTAAGATTTTATCTAATCTTAGGCAAAAGTTCATTAAAATATGGTACAGGGATCATCAATCAAAATTAGCCTTACACTGGAATCCTCAAGACCACCAAAGACCAGAACGGCCACGAAAGGCTTGGATAAGAATATATATATATATATATATATATATATATATATATATATATATATATAAAATAGAAAAATGTTTGTTTGTTTGTTTGAAATTTATAGACTCAAAAACCGCTGAACCGATCTTGCTGAAATTTTCAGGGTATATTACTACATCGCCTGAAAGTAACATAGGCTATAAAAAGTTTTGAAATTCCGCTCTGATCCGGAGATATAGCATCAGAATCGGAGGTACCTCCAAAAAATTTAAATTTTGTATGCAAATATCTATAGAACGGTTACAGATACAAACTCCAAATTTGAAATGTGTGATGGATTTTAGCCTAAAAATAAATGTGCCCAAATATATCGAAATCGGTCCAGATTTGGATATAGCTCCCATATATATTTTCGTCCGATTTCAAGTATTTGATTTACCAAACACGCTATATATGTCCGATTTCCATGAAATTTGGAATGTGTGACTAAATTTGTCGTAGAAATGAGTATGCCAAATTATGTTGAAATCGGTTCAGATTTGGATATAGGTCCTATATATATATTTTCGGCCGATTTCATGTATTTGATGCACCCAGCCCACTATGTATGTCCAATTTCAATGAAATTTGGAATGTGTGACTAAATTTGTTGTAGAAATGAGTATGCAAAATTATATTGAAATCGGTTCAGATTTGGATATAGCTTCTATATATATTTTCGGCCGATTTCATGTATTTGATGCACCCAACCCACTATGTATGTCCAATTTCAATGAAATTTGGAATGTGTGACTACATTTATTGTAGAAATGAGTATGCCAAATTATATTGAAATCGGTTCAGATTTGGATATAGCTCCTACATATCTATTTTCGGCCGATTTCATGTATTTGATGCACCCAACCCACTATGTATGTCCAATTTCAATGAAATTTTGAATGTGTGACTAAATTTGTTGTAGAAATGAGTATGCCAAATTATACTGAAATCGGTTCAGATTCGGATATAGCTCCTATATATATTTTCGGCCGATTTCATATATTTGATGCACCCAACCCACTATGTATGTCCAATTTCAACGAAATTTGGAATGTGTGACTAAATTTGTTGTAGAAATGAGTATGCCAAATTATGTTGAAATGGGTTCAGATTTGGATATAGCTCCTATATATATTTTCGGCCGATTTCATGTATTTGATGCACCCAACCCACTATGTATGTCCAATTTCAATGAAATTTGGAATGTGTGACTAAATTTGTTGTAGAAATGAGTATGCCAAATTATATTGAAATCGGTTCTGATTTGGATATAGCTCCTATATATATTTTCGGCCGATTTCATGTATTTGATGCCCCAAAGACGCTATGTATGGACAATGTGTAACTAAATTTGGTGTAGAAATAATTATTGAAATCGGTGTTGATTTGACTATAGCTCCCATATTTATTTCAATGAAATTTGTGCGGTATCTATATCTATAAAAGAGGAAAATGTTTGTACGTTTGTTTGTTTGAAGTTTATGGACTCAAAAACCGCTGAACCGATCTTCCTGAAACTTTTAGAGTATATTACCACATGGCCTGAAAGTGTCACAGGCTATATAATTCTTAAAAATTCCGCCCCGATCTGAAGATATAGCCTCAGGATCGAAAAGTACCTCCAAAAAATGTAGACTTTGTATGCTGATATCTAACGAACGATTATCGATACAGTCTTCAAATTTGGAATGTGTGACGGAATTGGGTCTAAAAATAAATTTGCCAAAGTAATTTGAAATCGGCTCAGATTTAGATATATATTTTCGGCCGATTTAATGCATTTGATGCATAAAACACGTTTTGTATGCCGAATTCCAATGAAATTTGGAATGAGTGACGGAATTTATTGTAGAAATAAATGTTCCAAACAATTTTGAAATCGGTTCAGATTGGGATATAGCTCCCATATACATATATTTTCGGCCGATTTCATGTATTTTCTACACCGAACACGCCATGTATGTTCAATTTTGACGAAATTTGGAATCTTTGACGAATTGATCCTAGAAATTAGTTTGCCAAATTATAATGAAATCGGATCAGATTTGGATATATGTACCTCCAATACATATTTTTGGCCGATTTCATGTATTTTATGCAATAAACACCTTATGTATGTCCAATTTCAATGAAATTTGAAATATGTGGCGGAAATTGATCTACAAAAAAAAAAATTGTTAAATTATATTGAAATCGGTTCAGATTAACATATAGCTCCCATATATATTTTCGGCTGATTTCATGTATTTGATGCACCAAACACGCTATGTAAGCCCACTTTCTATGAAATTTGGAATATGTGGCGGAAATTGGTCTACAAAACAAATTGGTAAATTATATTGAAAGAATTTCAGTCAATAGAATTTCAGGAAATGCACGAACGTACAAATACATTGATACTGTGGCAACTGAAGACGACGCGGTTACCTATCCAGTTGAATTCCTAAATTCGTTGGATCTTCCAGGCTTTCCACCACATAATGTAGTGCTAAAAGTTGGTGTTCCTATTATTTTATTAAGAAACATAGACCGACCTCGCCTATGCAATGGTACAGTAAAAAACTACATAACTATTTAATTGAGGCAACGATTATTACTGGGAAGTATATAGGTTCAGATGTACTGCTGTTGCTAATAGCAACAGAAACGCCCTTCAATTTTTAAAGATTGCAGTTTCCTGTACGTTTGGCATTTGCAATGACTATAAATAAATCCCAAGGACAGAATCTTCGTGTATGCGGCCTAAATTTAGCATGTTCTTGCTTTTCTCATGGTCAGCTCTACGTTGTATGTTCACGTGTTGGTAGACCGGCCGATTTGTTGTTTACGCCCCTGAAGGAAAAACAAAAACATTGTATATCCTGAAGCATTACAATAAATACTTTACTTTAAATTTTTGAATTTGATTTCTTTCTGATTTCAAAAAATCCGTAAAATTTTAAATGCATATCAATCTAAAGGGGTAGTGAAGCGCACCGGGTTCAGCTAGTATATATATATATATCAAAATCTGGACAAAAAAATAAACATCCTTAATTTGCATTCTAATAGTATAATAAATGCGGTCTGTACTTTGATTACAAAAAAAACTTTGACAGATGGAAGGTCTGATATGCATAAATCGACGTAGAACAAAGGTCCTATTTCGTTTCTTGTGCATGTCACATACAAATTCTCAAGGACCAAAGTATTACTCTTTACCGTAGTGTGCTGTAGAGTATTGAATGTCATTGTAATCAAGACCTAGTACCACATGTTGTAAAATATTCAAAACACTCCATAGAGGTTCCCTTGACTATTCTTGAGCGATTTTTTTTTTTTTTTTTTTTAACTAGGGAGATACCAGAAATATAAACATCTACGAACTTGATTTAAAACAATTGATGTCATTCTAGTAATATTAAAAACAAATCATTTAAAAACCTATATAATTTTTTCTATTAAATATTAAAATATTAAAAATTTAATTTTATTTACAAAAAGCAACTACTCACAAATAATATAATTAACTATTAAAATTTATGTAAATATTTTACTGTTTATTTTTTATTAACACAACATCTAATGTTACAAATCCCGTTAAAAATTTAATTTAAATTTAAAATTTAATTTAATATAAATTTAATTTACTGTTAGTTGCAACTTGCAACATATGTCTGTCATATTATATTATTATAAATAATAAGGCACATTTTAGATTTTTTACCCCTTTGCAATTGTTTGTTTTTTTATTCTTTTCAGAATTTTATATTATTGCAACACTTTTTGATTTTTGTTATATATAATTTTGTTTTTAGTTTTCTGAACACAATTCTTGGTACTAGAGTCAGATTGTTAATTAAAAATTGGTCAATCCCACGATTATTATTCCATAACTTCAAACTATCGAAAAACTTCAAAGCAAAATTCGATAGCAATTATTGCATCGGTAGACGTTATAAATTTACAGGCTTAAAGAAGACTATCAATGAGGACGCCCCAACCAGAATAAGCGAAGACTGTCACATTTCGTCAGACATAACCATCGTGTCACCTGGTCTGACAAATGACGTCACCTTGAAACCCGTCATTTCTTTTGGATCAGACCATCTCGCCATAATTGTCTCCATCAGCAGTCTGCCCGCTTTTATCACCTCTGAACGTCCCACTTTCGATAATCTTAAGAGAGCTAATAATTGGCCTAGTTTCAGAGGGTTCACTAATTACCGCTTAAGAGATCTGCCCAAATCTTCTGATGTTCGGGTAGTAGAGAGGACGTTCGCTGCTGCAGCCGCCCGCCGTATAGCTACTATTCGAATGTCCAGCAGATTTTTTGGATTAGCAAATGTGCTTTATGGGCTTCTCAAGGCCAGTGACAACAGATTCAGGGAGCTGAGAATGGAAGTTAACAAGTTGGTCGTTGAACATAAGCGAAACAAGTGACCAAATCCTCTGAAGAATTGCAACATTGGAGCCGGAATAAGTGAATTGTGGTCAACGGTTAAGTCACTCTTGAACCCTGGAATAAGGAATATTGGACCTCAGTCACGTTTGGTGACGTTATGCTGATTTATCCGAAGAGATGCGCAAGTTATTTTTATCTACATTTTTGTATGATTTTTAAGACTTCGTCTTATCGGGCTATTAGGTCTACGTTTATCAATGAAAAATAAAGACTATTTATTTCATTTTTCTACCCGACGTTTCGTTGGGATTTTCCAACATCTTCAGGGGTAATTTTTTATTAATAAATAATCTTTCGTAAGTTTTACATTTAAATTTAGTCAATTGGAGGTTATAAAAAAAACAACACAACAAATAAAATAAAAATAAATGCAAAAATAATTAAAATGTATAAGAAGAAAAGACAAAATTTTTTAGTTTTTCATCGAAAAAAAATTAAAAATTTTTTTAAAAGCTACATGAATGATTTTTGGTACACGGCTTGAAAAAAAATTCCCATTCTCAAATCTGTTCGAGATACTAATTTCGGTTATTGCGCGCAAAAGTTATGGCGGTTTCAATTTTGATAATAAGAAAAAAATCTTTAAAAATCACTACTCATTATATTGAGAAAAACTGTTAACTAATGGCTTCCTACGTACTATATGATTACTGAGGTGCTATAACATTAGTAAAAATTTTGTAAATTTTCGCGGAAAATAAGAAAGAATTAAAAAAAATTGTAGTTTGCAATATGTTTTAATAGAATTCAAGCTGTTTATGCATCCTAAAAATATTTTAAAAATATGTGCGTAATGTAAACATCACGAGTATTCAAATGAAACCAAAACTTTACAAATCTATTTAGCGGTTCGCATATTATAACAAAAACAAAAATTATATTGAGCAAATTCAAAAAAGAAAAAAATATTTTTCAAATTTATTTTATGAAATAGTTGAAGAAAATATAGGAAAAACAGGTTGGAGTTCTTTATCTATTTTAGGTAAAATTCACGCGAAAAGGCACATTTATTATTGTAATCACTTCAGTACACACGCTTACACCTTGAGGAAGATATGGAAGACCTTCAAATAAATGATGGGTTCCCTTAAATAGGGAATAATTTTGAAGGAAAACTGTATCAGGTAATATACATTTTAAAATGCGTGAAAATAGCGAAATCCTCAAAATTAGTTGATGCGCATGCGGTTTCCCGATACAAGGAATTGTTTTCTTTTCGTTTGTATACTTTTAACAAGATTTACTTTGGCGGCTGCGATGTAGCATCGTCTACAGTTTAGTGTGCCAAAAACTGTATAATGCTCATAATTTGCACAAAGTGCATACACTTTTTATGCGCATCCGATTTCACTATCAACCGTGAAAAAATACATCGATCTAAACATATTTCAATAAAATCCATCAAGAACCGTGGATGTAGCATCACACAGTATTTTTTGGATAAATCGGATACAGCTCCCATGCCACTAAATTTTTTAAGCCGCTGTTTTCGCACAAACGCGAGTGATGATTCAGTTTCTTCATTGAAATGGAAACGATCCACATAAAACGCGAATTAGTCAGCAATATTTTGAAAAACATTTTTCGCAAATTTTTCCATTTTTGCAGTAGCCATTTCCGCCGTTCTAGTAGATGGATTTTTACGATCTGTGATTCATATGATCCGGATCGTCGAAAAACTAAAATATCGCGGGGTACCAGCACACTCAAAACGATATTGTAAATACAGTACCCAAAAAATAGGTTTTTTAGAAAAAATATCGCACTAAATTTTGGCCTTTGGCAGTAGATTACTCTGCTGCTGTGTGGGCTACATACTCAATATACATATCAGATTATGCGAAATCGCGAGTTCTTTAATCCTATTATTGGTTTTTCGAAATATCCGAATGCGCGTCCCAGTTACATAAAAAATACAAAAAACACCTGAAATCCGGCTTCAAAATGTCAGCATCCATAAAACGTGGATGCAGTGGAAATTTTGAAAAGTGATACATTAGAAGTGTAATCTTCATTTTGTATACTCCTACTTTTACTTTGGACAGATGTCCGTCATTTGAATGGTTTAATCAGAAATCGAATAGCAACGTAAAAAACCAGTTTGGCTTCAACGTGTTTTTACCTATGTTTTTTCCTTTACGCGGTCGTAACTACCACGTAAATTAAATTTTTTTGCTAAATTTTTGAGCTTTGTACAAAAACATCTAAATTAATCCAGCAATAGTCATAGTTACTGGTAAACTACAATAGTTCGCGTATTATAATAGTGCAAACCTTGGCTTCATGGAAACTAAAAAATTTTGACTTTTCCTCATAAATGTAAATATCACAGTAGTCTTAATACTAAAAATCACAGAAGTTAGAATACGACTCTCTACAGTTTGTCGAGCACCTCGGAAATGACGGAGTGAACAGAAAAGTACTACGTTGCATTTGATCTCTTCCTGTCGTGGAGGAACCATCACAATTTACAAAGGATGATGTTGCGAATATCATCAGGAAAGCCGACTCATCCAAACCGTTGGGTCCCGATGGTATCTCCATGGCAATGCTGAAACAGCTGGATAAGTCGGGAGTTGAGTATCTCAGCAAACTTATCAACCTGTCGATCCCGAAGTCTGGAAAATGTGCAGGTTGCTCTCGCTATTGAAGCCAGGCGAGGATGCCAGCAAAGGTGAATCGTGCTGGCCGATGCTTTTGACGCCCATAGCAAAGACTGCTGAGGATTTCCTCCTTCCCTAGCGTCAGACATAGCTATCCAGTTGCCGATCATCAGCATGGGTTCTGTAAGCAGCACATCACGATAATAGCGCTTCACGCCATCTCCACTCCATATTGGTTGATGACATAACCAGAGAACCCAGTGCGATAGGGCCGTGCTGGTTCACACTCATCTTATCAAAAGCCTATGGTACGACCAAACACTCCACACTGTTTGAGGACATTGAGCAGAATATTATCCGGCCAAGTTTGAAAGGTAAGATGATCAATTATATGTGTGAATGCCAGTCTTACGTGGAATTCAGGAACAAGAAATCCAAGCCCCGTAGAGTAAAACAGGGAATTCCCCAGGGTGGGGTCATATCTCCGGAAATCTTTAAGATCTACTTTTCGTATATTCCACCCCATATCGATGGGTGGAGATCGTAACGTATGCCAATGATTGTACGATATTGGCTTCAGATACCTTTCCTAATGTCATTTCTGAAAGACTGAATTCCCATTTGACTCATCTTACCACTTTTTTTCATGCGAGTAATATGCAAATACCACATGGGCTACAGAGGTGAGCACTGTTTTGTATTACATGGTCGAACGTAGCATGCTACAGCTATCTGCGACAAGCTGAGTTGTAGGAACAAGTTCCTCAAATCTCTAGCCGGCAGCAGATAAAGAAACCTTGTTGACCACTTATTACACGTTAGGTCGGTCTGTGCGGCGCCAGTGTGGTCCGTGAATATAAGTACAACGCTATGGAAAAATTTTCAAACCTGTCAGAGTGCCACACTAAGATGTTGAACAGGGTGCCTCCTTATGTCCTTAGTGGACCATCTACATGAGAAAGGCAAAGGTTCTTCTAGTAAAGTAAAGCAACACAATGACATGCTTTCTTTGCAGTCGTTTCTCGGGGGTTGCCTTGAGATACAACCTAAACACCATATGGTAGATATGACCCCCGACCCTGACATGTCAGGAGGGATCTTCATGATCTAGAAAGAAATGTTCAGCGCTACAAGAGAAAAATCCTAGATTAACCTATCAACCAGAGTACGAGTAGTTTTGGCTGAACAACGCTCGGGATGGTGCAGTCATTTAAATTCGTATAGGTCAAAGATCGATGACATCGTGCAAAACATCTACCCAGCAGGCGGCACATGCCCGCACGACACACACACTGCACATTTTTAACTGCTCTGCCTAATCTACTCAACTAACTCCAATAGCTTTGTGGTCATAGCCAATCGAAACAGCCAGATTCCTAGAACTGGAGATAGACATAGAGCCAGATTAAGAAGAGAAACGAACTGACAAACATACTGTTACAACAGCAACAACAAGGTTGTAACCAAACTATCTATGCTGTACTGAGATTTTGCGATTTAAAATACAAAAAAAAAATGAACAGTTCAATAGAACATAGTTCTGACAATGGAAACTATAAGTCCAGCAGATTGCTTTAAATATGCAGTGACTATGAAACCTTTTCAGCACAGAAGATAATCACAGCCATCAAAATAAAAACGAAAATTTTTACTAAGCTGTACATAGTTTCTTCTTAACTATTTATGTTGTGCCTTCAAATACAAATTTATGGGGGACTTCCAATACATTTAAATAACAATACCCTGATTCTGAATACCAGAATTGTGTTCAGTTAGGTTAGTTTAATTGTTTATGGAATTTAAGATCACAGTTCAACATCTCTATTTATATCATAACTTAATCAGAGATGACGAAAATTCATTTTTTAATTAGTTATTAATTATCTTGGAACAAATTCAAAACATAATTAGCACACCATAGAACACTTACCGCATCCTGTAATAAAGGAAAATATTACAACAGTAACACAACATAAAACCACAACGTACAAAAGTAATAGGAGAGATACAAAGAAAGAAAGAAGAGAAGAAAGAAATAAAAATTTAAAATAAAATTGTAATTTTTGGTAACGGAGAGGAATTTTCAAAAAACCAAATTAATAGAATTAATGAGTGTTAAGATTGGAAGAGGTGTCATTTTGGAAGAGGTGTGTCAGAAGCCATACAGAATAACCAATAGAACAAAGGGAAAGGTGAAGGGGGATAAGCGTAGCCAATTTTGTTTATCGAAAATAAGAAGAAGCCACCGAAAAGAAAAGGAAAAAAACGGAAAGAACTGAATTAATAAAAGCTAATTGCTGTGTAATGTGTTAAAGTTCTGTATGTTTTTTGTTTGTTTTTAAGGCTAAACGCAACTGCATTGACTAATACATTTGTTTTTAAATTTGTTTAAAAGTGGTTAGTATTTTATTTATATAAATTTAAAGTGCATGCAAATAAAATTCTCTTTTTTTCATAAATTGATTATCAAACTACATTCTATTTTGCAATAAACTATATATTTCATTGTTTATATGATTTCAAATATCTTTGAAATATTGCTTTCTTACAAATAATCGTTGGTAAAGTAAAGGGTTAGTATTATGTTCGGGGGCAAAAGCTGTGCAGAAAAACCAAAATTTGCTTTTAAACTTACCTTTCGTGATCCCTTTTCCAATTGACCATCGCCGCCACTTGTGCTGCCACGGCCGCCAGCATTTCCTCCCGTAGAGGGAAATGATCCTGTGGCAATATTGGAAAATGGTACCGGTTCGGAAAATTTAATGGTATGCAATAATTGCATAACCACATTCGAGACATTGCGAAATGAAAGTTTTCGACGAGATCCAATTGCGGAACGTACACCCAAGGTGTTGAGCATTAAGGGCTAAAAAGTTTAAAACAAAAAAAAAAAACATTAAAAATAATTAAAGAATTGTTTCTCCTCTCTTACCTTTCGCCTGTGGGGTGGTGGTACAATAAAATATGTATCCACACCATGATCCCGTAAATATGAGGAACGCTGATCACCATGACCAGCCTCAACTTCATATTCACCCGACAATGCATCTAAGGTGGCCCGGGTTACATGAACCCTACCCGGTTCACCGCCTGATTCCATGTGATTGGCCAATGTAACATCATTGGACCATACATCAAATTGCCATTTTCTTAGGCCCAATACACCGCACAATACACGGCCGGTGTGAATGCCAACACGCATATTTAACATAACATCGGTGGCTTCAACCACAGACCTATATAAGTATTTACATTCATTATTAATTAAACATTTCCAAATCCAAAAGTTGAGCATAACTTACGCTATAGCATCTATCATATCTAAACCCATTTCTACTGTACATTTGGCATGATCTTTTCGTGGTTCTGGCAAACCCGAAACACAATAATAACAATCTCCCAAGATTTTAATGCGCAAACAATGGTTGTCCTGAAACCAAAAAATGTGACGTTTATGTTAGAAGTGGTAGGGAAAAGTTGCCGGTCTTTGTGATACTTACATGCGCCAACTGATCAAATCTTCCAAAAAGTTCATTTAACAGTCTTACCAATTCCTGTGCACTACACTGCGATGATAGCACCGTAAAACCCACAATATCGGCAAATAAAATGCTGAAAAGATGGAAAGTTTTTTTAAATTTAAAATTTTTAGTTTTATATTTTTAGTTTTAAATTTTTATTTTTTTTTTTTTTTATAAAATTATAAATAAAATTTCTAAGTTTTAACTTTTTTATATTTGTTGGCGTTTTTTATTGTTGGACTGCAGAATTTTACATCTTTGTGTTTATTTCAGCTTGAGTCCATATTTTGTTGTATTCAAATATTTGAATAACAACAAAATGTTTAACAGTGGATATGAAATTGATTAGTTGCGGGCGGAGGGTAGGGAATACTATAGTTTCAGTTGTCACCAAACAACTTCATAAGTTCCCTTTTCCGCCGACTCTGTATCGATAAACAAGTCAACACGCCCATCCAGCAAATTAAACAAAATGAAAAATTTGCTGTGTGGCCCTAAAGCTGATTACCCTACAATTTGAGTCGAACTAATATTTTATATATTTTTTAATATTCTATTTTTTTAATATTTTGTTTTAAATTTTTATTTTTTAATTTTTTTATATTTTATATTTAATTTTTATTTATATTTTATTTTTTATTTAAAATTGTTTTTTTATTTTATTAATTTACAATATTTACTTTTTTTAAAGCAAACATTTTTTACTTCAATTTTTTAGGTTGCAATTTTTATTTTAAAATTTTAATGTTTGAATTTTATACTTTAATTTAAAATATTTAATTTTAAATTTTTATATTTGAGTTGTTAATGTTTAATTTTAAGTTTTTTTTAAGTTCATTTTTTATGTTTTATTTTAAATTTTTATTTATATTTTTTAATTTGAAATGTTTAATTTCTTTTTATTTTTAATTTAATATATTTAGTTTTTAAAATTTATTATTAAATTTAAAATTTCTATTTTATACCCTCCATCATAATATGGAGTATAATGAAATTTGTCATTCCGTTTGTAACACATCAAAATATTCATCGGAGACCCTATAAAGTATATATATTCTTGATCAGGGTAAAATTCTAAGTGACCATGCCCGTCAATTCGCCCAACCTTCCGTCTGTTGAAATCAAGATAGAGTTTGCAATTTTTAAAGTAGAGCTTTGTAATTTGGTATAGAAGTGTCTATACTCCTAGGATGTTTGGTATTGCAAATGGGCTATATCGGTCCACGTTTTCATATAGCCCACATAGAACGGTACCACTTTGAACGGTACATGTTGGTCTTCATTTGGGGTATTAAACGTTCCATAGGAAATTTTGAAGGTTGTGGCCTCAATTTTCCTCTGAAATATTTGGTATTTAGTCTTTGAAGGTTACCACAATGTTTTACCGAAATTGCTGAAATTAGGTATTTATACAGCCTTCTTCATAAACGAAAGGAAACTTATTGGTCCATTTTACTTCAACACAACATATAGTTGTTATTTATTAGGTTTTTTAATTTAATTTTAATTTTTAGTTCTTCATTCAAATAATAAAATTTTACTTTTTTAATTTTTAATATATTGTTTTTTTAATATTTTGTTTTAAATTTTTAACTTTAATTTTAATTTTTTTATTTTTTTTTAATTATTTTTTATTTAAAATTGTAAAATTCTATTTTTAATTTACAATATTTTATTTTTTTAATTTTAAATTTAGATTATCGAATATGCCCGATGAACTGATGAATAATTACCAGCGGAACGATCGTAGTTTATTGGACTTTGAGCTAGTTGAGCCAAAACTACTCTAGTTTATTGTAGTAGTTGACACTCTTTAGTTGCGATAGATGGAGGATGTTTCCCGAGGACCGAATTCAAACGACAGTTGCTTATGGTTTCTGGTAGGCCAGGTATGAAAATTGCTGAAAAATACAACCCTGCAGCCATGGCTTAAAACGTCAAGTGGCACGGTACAATAGTTAGCCCCTTTTACAAAAACATATGGAATTTAGAACTTCGTTGGACGTTGGTGAGATACTCGACTCACGGCTCATCCAGCTGTTTCAGCATTACCATGGAGATTCCATGAGGGCCCAATGTTTTGTAAAATTTAGAGTTTCTGATGGTGGTTCGCCGTTGTGGAACAAAAGCATCCAGAGCAGGCATTTCTAGGATATTCTACTCCCGAAACAGAAATATGATACAGAAATACACAGCCCCTGGCCAGAACACGTCAGTCATGTCTGATAAACTCGTTGATCTAGAGGTTCGCGTTTGTGTGCAAAAGTACAATCTCTCTCTAGATCCAAACGCGCCTGGATGGGGGAAGCGTTTCCACAAGATAACAGATAACACCCAAGAAGGTACTGCATCGAAGGAATCCAAGGCTTTCGATCGATCAAGAACCACCATAATAGAATATGTGGTAAAATATTCAAGTCGGTCGGAACAAAATTATATAGCTCAAAAACTGCAGTACATCAAAATATTAAATTGTTGAACAACATGCTTTGAGAAATCAATCAATCACAGCCGGTTACCACGCCCGAGGGCGGCCCAATGGTATTTTTTAGATATTTTACTCGCAAAAGGTAAAATTTCCTGAATTGGCCCCTTCTCAGAAATAGTGTCGGCATCTATTTCTAACTACGTCCTTGACACATCACGTGATTAAATATAAAGTTGGGTAATCTAGTTCCTAGTTCACTGTGCTAGATACAAAACGTATGAGTAACGCCATAAAATCTAACCTGTGATCTTACGTATACGCAGTTTATTCATACAAATGATGTGGACCATTGGCACAACGTAGTGAATTTGATAGTTCCATATAGTTCATTTGGCAGAACTCTAGTTAAATACCATATTTTAAGATATCACCCATCACATGGTCAACCCATCTCACTTTTGCTTGACCTTTCCAAAAGCAAAAAACACACATTAAAATCCCACTAATCGACGAATTCTGTGTCTTATTTTGACAATATAAATAAATCCACGTGATAAATAGATCACTAATCCATCACTCGTTTTCTTTGTTTTGATAGTCATTCACAAAAACATAAACTATACAGCGATCACCTAGACGTATCAGTATTTATGTTATGGACAACTGTGCAACAATCATACGCAGCATGAAATCGTAACGTAGAACCCGTAGAAGAACACGCACTTATAAAAATAAACAGAATTGAATATATCTTGTATAATTTATAACAATTAAAACATTTGAACATTGTTTTATCATCTGATATCATGATCTGATAGATATTATTCAAACAATATTTGTATTCAATTAATTTCAATACAAGTTCAATAACATAATTATCAATTTGATATATTTTAAATACAATTCAAAACACAGTATTCACACATATCTAGATATATTTAAAAATCAATTGTGGTCAGTGTATAGAAAAAGGCCTTCATATTTTTGCTGTAATTTACCAGACACAATTGAAATCTTATTTGTATAATAATTAAGGCAGATAGCGTTAATGTATGTGTATATCTTGGAGAATGTGGATGTTATTAGTTGTGTTTTTTTTTTTTTTTTGGTACGGGAAATCGCTAGTCGCTACTCACTTGGAAATGACCAGATACGAATCATCTTAAAGAAAAACCGCAATTCTTAAAGAAAAACGATAAAAACGTTGGCAAAACCGTAATGGGATGGCTTCGTACAAAATCGGCATATTACGTCTAAGTGAAGTGCGATGAACAAAAAACGGAACAGATATACTACTGTCTGTCTGATGCTCCACCATATATTTTGGCAACACTAACTCCCAAGTACGAGGACTTATTAATTATGACGAATTATATTATCCATATCATGCATGTTTGAAATTTTGATTTGTAGATTTTGCCATATTCTGTACTTTCATGATAAGAGCCACAACTTTATCTCAGCGAGTAAATCAACATTTCATAGGTTAGCTGGTTATGACCCTGAAAAATTATTATTTTTTTCACTGTCCATGATTGTGGGCAAAACAGGGAGACAGGAATCTGTTTTTACAGAGTTTTATTTAACTTGTTTGGTGTCCGTTTAGTTCAAATCTAGTGACTCACTTTTAACACAGTTGCAGTTTTCTAATTTGAATGACAATACATAAATATGAAACAAAAACCAATATAGGTAAATTTTTTCCTATAGCCCCATATAGCGATAGATTTCAGGTGTTTTGAGGATTTTGTCTTCATTTTTAGTCCGAATTTGCTGTAACTTGGCATTTGGAGTTCCCAATTGTACAGAAACTCCCCCACCCATAATTGTCGACATGGGTCAGATTTTGGTGTATCCCCTTTATAACGGAACCACTCGATTTCAGGCAATTTAAAGTTTTTATCTACATTTTCTGCCTAAATTGATTGTAATTTAGTTATGGACTTCTCCGTGGTCAAAAAATGTATTTACTAAAAACATAAAAGTAAAAAATAATTAAAAAATGAAGTTTCATTGTTTTATTTATAAATGCACTTAAAACTGGAAAATAATTTGTTGCTTAGCCTCAATAAGTATATTCTTCCTCATGATGGAATCTCTCAAATAAACGCTTGCATTTAAAGGATAAACAACAATTTTTTTTCTAGTTTTAAGTGCATTTATAAATAAAACATTGATACTAAGTATTTTAATTATTTTTTATTGTCTTTTATCAAGTGCTATTGTCCGTATAATTTTATATTTCCATAATTTAAAAATTACAAACCCTGCTATTGATAGTCTAGCCGTTGCAGAAACCTGAAATTCCATACTAAATGTTTACAGACGGATATATCAAACAAATTGAAATGCATCAATCAAAAATATTTTCTTTTCAGTTGTCTGTTGGTAAAAAAAGGAACCATTGTGATATACCGACATACATATAAATGAATGTAAAAATATAAACAAAATTCAATTTTAATAATTTAAGAGGGGGTTTTTTGCAACCGAAATAACTATTTTGTTTTTCAAAAAAGTCAGGCTTAATCCCATAGTTGTTGTTTTAATATTTTATTAAAACAACTTTAATTTATTAGTGGGAAAAAATTGGCGATGTTTACCAAGGGGTAAGGCAGGGAAGACTATAGTTTCAGATCTCGCCACAGATCTTCATCAGTTTCCTTGTTTCTTGCTTTTCAACAAGAAACTCTTTATACCCAAGTGTCAATCGCCCGCTCAAATAGATACGTGTGCAATGAAACACTCTGAACGAGAATTTCTTTGGCACTACCTAAACTCGAGCAACTTTACTTGCAAACAAATCCAAATCTTTCCCACTGCTATGCGTTCGTCGATTCTCGACGAAAAAACACATAACTATTATGTTGGTATTGCATACTACAGCAATAAACAACATTTCGACGGTGCCCGCTCTCACATAAATTCTGAATATTTCATGGTGGAGGGTATTAAACCTTCGACCCGGCCGGACTTACCGCTTCCTTACTTGCTTTATGTTCAAAAGTTATGAAAGTGATGGGAAAACGCCGAGACCGCGGCCTTCTTATTATGTTGGTCTTGTATCACGCTACCGTGTCAGAATATGTTAAATTTTCCACTCACACATAATTGTTCCCTGAGGGTATATTAATCTGAAAATTCTAGGCCCAAGACGTAAGTTTGTTAATAGAAAAATGTTGGAGTCCACCCGTTGTCCTGTTTATATTAACATTCTGACTTCCTAACTGCGCCTTTTAAGTAGACATATTCTGGCGACTAAGCGTGTATCTCTTAATAGAAATATTGTGGCATCTAATCGAGTTTCCTTTAACAGGCGAACTCTATCGCCGTTTGGGTTATTATTTCCTAAGAACAATCAGGGACATCTGTCAATAGACTCATTACGGCGTTCAATCGTTGGTCTTCTTTTAGAGAAATTCTGGTTTCCTATCCTGGATCTTCTCAAATACTGTTTGAAAATGCTCCAAAATTTTATGATACTGAAGAGAATTCAAACTATCTTCTGTTTATTTTTTATTTTTAGTTCCGATACCTCAAATAAATGAATTTAGAACAAGTAAGAACGTCGTTAGGTTCGGCCGGGCCGAACTTGTTATACCCTCCACCACAAGTTGTATTGAAGTAATATGGAATAATTATTTTCCCTTTGTGTATGAAGAAGACTTAATACTAAATTTCAGCAATTTCGGTAAAACAATGTGAGGCACCGTTCTATGGGGGCTATTTCAAAACCTCGATCTATACCGACAAATTTCTGACGGAAAGTTTTTAGACTCAAAGAAGACTAAATACCAAATTTACTATATTTCGGTAAGAGTATGTGGCTAAACCTTAAAAAATACCGAAAATCAAGAAGTACGCTTTTATGGGGATATAGGAAGACGTGGACCTAGACTGATAATACTCTTCTGGAATATTTTATAACTCTTGGAAGACTAAATAACGAATTTCGGCCATATCGGTGGGATATTGACGTCACAATCTTCACCGTTCTAAGGGGGCTATATCGAAACGTGGACCTATACCGACGAATTTTAGTCGGAAATGGGGCAATATGAAAGCGTGGACCTGTACAGACAAATTTCTGGCGAACAGTTCTATATCACATTGAAGACTAAATACCAAATTTCAGCCATTTTGGTGGAATATTGAAGCCACAACCTTCAAAATACGGAAAATCGGGAGGTACCTTTCCATGGGGGCTATATGAAGGCGTGGACCTATACCGACAAATTTAAAGGGGAAGTTTGAGTACCCCCTACGAAATCTAAATATCAAATTTAAACCATTTCGGTGGAATATTGAGGCCACAACGTTCAAAATACCGAAAATCGGGAGGTATTGTTCTATGGGGACTATATGAAGGCGTGGACAGATACCGAAAAAGTTCTGGGGGAAAGTTTTATACCACCAACGTAGACTAAGTACCAAATTTCAGCCATTTCGGTGTGATAATGAAGCTAGAACCTTCAAAATACCGAATATCGGGAGGTACCGTTCTACGGGGGCTATATGAAGGCGTGGACCGATACCGACTTAATTCTGGGGGAAAGTTTTTTACCCCTACCCAGTTTGGTAGGATAATGAAGCTAAAACCTTAAAAATACCGAAAATCGGGAGGTACCGTTCTATGGGGGTGGACCGATACCGACTAAATTCTAGGCGAAAGTTGTATACCCCTAAAGAATATAATAATGAAGCTAAAACCTTAAAAATACCAAAAATCGGGAGGTGCCGTTCTATGGGGGCTATATCAAAACGTGGACAGATATATCCCATTTTCAATACCAACCATCCTGCAAGTAATGAAAACTTCTGAACCAAATTTTTATCTTTAAAATTGCGAGCTTTATCTTGATTTCAACAGACAGACAGACGGACGGACAGACGGACGGGATTAAATCGACTTAGAATTTTATGCTGATTAATAATATATATACTTTATAGGGTCTCCGACGAATATTTCGATGTGTTACAAACGGAATGACAAATTTAATTATACCCCCCAACAAAAGTAGCTGGTAGAAATTTGTTATTGTAAAATGTGCCACAAATAGTTTGGCACTGTTTATATTTATTTTCATGGTTGGTTTATTAATTCATATTTGATATATTATGTTTAGAAATAATGAATATATTGAAAATGTATATTATTTGGTATTCAACAATAATAAACACATTGTGGTAAAATAAAACAAACAAATATACATTGTTTATTTTGGAATTTTTTCTAATTCAATGTTTTGTATATATTTATATATACACAAAATAATTCACTGTGCGTGAAAAAGGTCTAAGGTTTCGATTGCCATGTAATATAAAACACATGTTTCCCTAAAACATGTTCAATGTTCAATAGAGTTGGCAATTTCAATGAAGAGATTTACAAAACCTGGTTGGTGTCAATATTACGTTTGAGACATACATAAATTAGTATTCCTTTACTGAAATAGGGAAGTTGTATAGAAACCAGAATATAAAAAAAATTTTCCAACTAAAACCTCAGTGGTTTTATAAAATAATCCTGTGTTATTGGAGTAAAGATGTTAAAGAATGTTCTTAAAGGTCTGTTACAATCGATAATGAATCAATTGCACTTTTCAAATTTTCATATATACTTATAACTTATTTTCTCTTGATACTTACCTTACATTCTCGTGCTTTTGTATGTAAATTCTGTGAAATTGTCCGGCAACCGGTGATAAGATATCATTTTTCATTTGCATCGCAACATGCTGAGGTAGTACCGACAATAAAAGTCTTTCCAATTTCTCATTTTCATCCTGAATTTCGAGACGGGCGGCAATGCAGTTACGTGTATCCAGAAATGCACGACGCTGTGCACGTTCCATCATAATATTAACGACTAGACCGGCGACATTAACACCAATAAACATAACAATGTTAGCAATAAGCTGTAATAAAAAATGAAACACAAAAAATAGACAAATAAAATTTGTAATTAAAAACATACACCTATGATTAAAACAAATATAATTTTTATTATTTTTCTGGGAGAGAGATATTACTTATAAGTCAAAAAATTTGAAATGAATAGTCTGTCCATTAGGTCCGGGCGATTTGTATGAAGGAAAAAACCTTAACGAGCGCGTCCTTGATTTCTGGGATAGTACTGAGCAAAAAATTCTACTAGAGTATATGTCTACTGTAAAAATCGAGCCTATCAATTTTGACTTGAAGTTTTTTATTCACGTTTAATGGATAAATCATTGCTAAATCATTGGGATTTTCGATCCAACACTAAGACGAAAAGTGTACCTAAGACAATAGTTAAGAACTCTCTAGTACATTTCAATACCACTGAAACACTCCTTCAGGCAGTTTTGGCCGTGCACATTTTTCGGAAAATATCGATAAATGACACTGCGCTACAAAAGTTGGCCAGAAAATATTCAAGGGCTCTGATGCAACAAGTCTATCGTGTTGGGGTCAGTAGACAATGAAAATACTTTGGTTCGTTTGGGTGACTTCATTTTATTGTTTTATAACGGTAAAAGTAGTGAAAATTTAAACAGGCATAACTTCTTTTCACAACGGTTCCATGAGGCTTGGATTACTTGTTCGTGTATTCCGCGTACGAATACACATGATTAATTATTCAACGTTTCAAACTTGGCTAGAGTGTAGTCTGCTCGTTGACCTAAACCATTTTTCCACTTTGGTGGGATAATCAACTACCGGCTCATCCAGAGGATTCAGAATAATTATAGATACTACCACTTCTCACTCTAAGGGTGCTAGGCAAATAGTCGATTAAAATAACATGAACACCTATTCTAATAAGTCAGGGTACCGTCGCCAAGTTTAGGTAGAGATTAATGTAGAGCGACCCTCACTCCGAATCGGATAGCAATAGCAAAATAAACTCTACTGTTGTGGAAAACCTCAATAAAGAGGATGAGGATGTCCAGAAGATAGTAGATGAAGTAAGGAAAGTATATCAAAACTTACAACGAAAAGGGTGCAGTTGTCAGGGGCTCAACAACAGAAATTTAAGAAGAATTAGGTGCTACTAAGAGAGGGAGAGCTCCAAAGAAGATCAGTACTACTTCCTCCACATCCTCAGATGGGGCGCCGAGTATAAGATATCATAAAGCAGAGAACGCCGTTAAACCTTTCAAGAAGAAAAATAGCTTACCACCTGGAAATTTTCCGAGTAAACTTAGTCAAGACCCACGTAGAGGAGTCTCTCCCGAGTATTGCTTGGTTAACAAAGTGAGCTAAGACATGAAGATGGTAGGCCGGAACAGAGAATCTTCTGGAATGACATGGGACTTCAAAATGAAATACCGGACCTCCAGAAGAAAAATATGGCCGCGGATTCAGGAACGGAGCTGCCAAGAGCTGCCGGATAGGGACTTGAGGAGCATGTTCCTACATCTTATCTGCTCGCAGGTAGCTGTGGCATGAGAGGACAATGTGAACATGCTGTCGAATGGGACGCCTAGAATCCTGCAGTAGTTGGTTGTCGGAATTCATCTACCATCGACCATGACCATGTGGTGAATATGGTGGCTGTAGATTTAGTGGCGGACATTTGCATATTCCTAGTGTGAACAAAAGTGGTACGATCAGTCAAAGAAGAGTACAACCTTTCACAAATGATATCATGGAAAGTACCTGACGCCTAGATCGTACAATAATACACATACGTTACGATCTCAATGCTGCTTGGAGGGGTTAGAATACAGGAGAGATAGAGTTTATACAGTTCATAAGATATCACCCCACCTTCGGGAACTCCCTGTTTCACTCTACGGTGCTTGGACTTCTTCATAAGTTGAGAGCCACCAACACTGTTCTATCGCACGGCTTATTCTCGACGGCTTATATCGACTGATATGTGTGGGGATGACGTTCATCCCTATTATAGTGCTGTGCTACTTACGGAACTTGTACTGATGATCGGCAGCTGGATAGCTGTTTTAACGGCAAAGCCTCGAGGGTCTCGGCATTTACGATTACCTGTGCTGTCACAATTGTCTGACTTCTCTAGAGGAAACGATGTTGGTGGCTAGCGATGGTGAGATACTCAAATCCGGACCCATCCAGGTGTTTCAATATTACCATAGAGATTCCATCAGGGCCCAATGCATTGGATGATTTAATGTTAACTTAATGTTAATTATGGTGATTCCTACTCGGCAGGAAGAGATCTAATGCGTCTTTTTTCTTCGCCCTGCCACTCCCTTAGTGTTCGAGAAACTGTCTATTAAAATAACATGCTCAGCTCTTCGGATCAGCCAGCGTAACGTGGCCAAACGTGACTTAGCCACTGACCACAATTCACTTATTCCGGCTCCAATGCTGTAACACTTTAGATGATTTAGCTGCTTGTTCCGCTTATGCTCACCGACCAACCTATTAACTTCCAGTGTCAGCTCCCTGACTCTTGGGTCAATGGGGTTGGATCGACGAATCTCATCAAGCTCATTTGGTAATCCCGCCACCTCTGCAGGGAAATTTGCTATAACTTCGGGTATTCTACCACCAGGTGTATAACCTCCGTGGGACATTATGATGTACCAGAACCTTCTTTCTGCTACCTTTCTGTTGTTGGACACTTCTCTAATTGGTGAACTCTCTAGAGCTAGGCCAATTATCCCTATTTTAGAAGAGAAATAGTCTCAATACGGCCAACACAATCTGATATTGGGGCATGACTTCTGCAAAGTTTTCGAAGCATGTTCTTTAAATCACACTTTCCGGTTGGGCATTTTGTTGTAAAATCCTCATTAGAGTCCAGCATATTTTATTTTAAAAGAATTACAAATTCTGAACTGTAAATACTTAAACACTTTCTAAATACCATTTACTTCCTTAAACATTAGCCTAAAATTACTTTATGAATAATTAAAATTTCTATTTTTATAAAGTACCCCCGTGCGTATGAATATTAAATGATTAACAAACACGATTTCAACATTACTCATACGTTGTGATGGCTAAGTGGGCAAACAATTCAGCCTCAGCCAGCAATGTTGTTTGTCTATGAGCAATGAAATCTAGTTGACAGTTGACCTTTGTCAAGCAAAAGGCCAAAACGGTTTATAAAATAAATAAGGAAGGAAGACAAGAACAAGGAAAAGGAAACCTTTGCTGATATGTAAATTTAAATTTACTTGTGCGGATGTAGAAAATTTCTTACATTATACACATACATATGGATATACATGTATATATATATTTCTTTTCATTTACATTGTCCTCCATATGTCCAGTGAAAAATTGTCCCTGAAAAAATGTTACTTACTGCCTTCTGTTGTACAAACAATTTACCCGACAGACAACCAGACATTGGTAGTCAACGTTTCAAAAAAAAAATGATAATTTGCCTTTTAAACCACTTACTCGTCTGTTTTCCTTTTTTTGTCCGTCTGTCTGTCATGTTTTAAAACAAACATGTGTTTGACTGCACATGGCCAACCACTAAATTTAATAATCATTCGAGCATTTCAATTCAATTTATATGCAATTATTTATAAAGCAAATTTCTCTTTAGTCCGAGACCCAGACATACATATGTATATATTCACGTCGTCACACACCCGGTGAGCCAGTCAAAGCATTTTGCTGCACTTACCTGATTATATTCCAAATAACGAAATGCATCTGTAAATATTTTATAGACAGTCAAACTGATGTGCACCAGCGGTAGTGTAATGCCAAAGCAAACAGCTTCCCAGATTTGTAATGGCATCATGGCATAAGCTAAAAAGACCACAAAGACTATTTGCCATACACCTTCGGCCATGACCTGTGCGATGGAAGAAAAAAAAGGAAACAAAAAAAAACGGAGAAATGAAATGTAAATCTTTGGAATTATTAAAATCAACAGGAAATATAAGAAAGCAAATAAACAAAATAATATTTAAAGATGTTTTTTTTTTTAATTACGTTAAGGCAATTTATAAATGTAATGCTTTTAGTTTTTATTAAAATCTACTCTCGCTGTGCTTTTCTGATATTATTTACTTAACAATATTTATGATTTTTAAAATTATGTTTTCTGACTAATAGTAACATTACTGTGAATACCCAGAGATTAAAATAAAATTATATATTTTTCTTCTACAAATTTTTGTACGTATGTATGTGGCATGTATTTACTTAATTATTTATGATTGTATGAAAATACATTTCAATAGTTCGTTATAATGTAATTCATGGTCAAAGTGACATTTTGTTTTTAATTTGCAATAAATTACATGTTTTAATGACACCTATTGTAAACTATAATAAATAATGATTTTTATACAGCTTTTATTTTTTCCATATTGTTTTACAAATATTAATTCATTACCTCCGTAGCATCCTTTTGAGTGGGTTATAATAAATTTTTATAGAAAAAATTTCAATATGAATTTAATTAAATTTATCTAATTACTTACTACAATTGAGTGATAATGGTTTAACAATACATAATAAAATTTGATTTAATTTATTTGACAATAATTGTTATATTCACATTTTTCTTAACAAGGTGGTCATTTGTTGCATAAAATTGATAAATAAAATTACTTCATATTTTTAAATGTTTCAGTTTTAATGTTTACATATTTAAAAGAAATTAATCTAGCTACCACCTATTGGGCTTCATTTTAACACCAAATAAAAAAGAAAAGAATGTGATTAATAGACATCGGATTTTGCATATTTGCATATTTTTTAATAATAAAGATTCGAAGATTCTGATTGGACCAAAATTCGTTTCAAAGAAATCTAAATTCAATGGCAGGGTCATATTTTGTATTTATTTTGCATATGCACAAAATATGCAAAATATGCAAAAAAATATGCAAAATATGCAAAAAAATATGCAAACAGTGTTTGGCGAAAATCGTCATAAAAGTGACAATTAAAGTTGGGAAAAATCATTAAATTGTCCTAAATTAAAATTGTTGGCCGTTTAACGTCGCTTTTTAGCAGATTATTATGCTATTGGGACCCCTAACCACAGTGTGGATATAAAAATATGGTTATATGTATATTGTAATACCATTTTTATTATTAACATATTAAAAGAATAAAAGTTGTTAAATTGTCAAATATTTTATTTAAAATTCAATATTGTCTTTGTCTTAATTTGTTACATTAGTCTGGTTTTAACTCAAAGGGAAAATATCGATGTCGGATTTTTTTATACGGCACTCCCTAAAGTGTTTAGTTTGGTTAGATTTTAAGACTGTTAAAGTTTGAGCACAATTGGAATATGTTAACACATGCCATTGGGTCCTCGTAGTTATGGAAATCTCGATTTTTTTGGCTATTTGACGACTTCAGCTACCCATATCTATGAAACGGTTAATACTATTTGCCCGTGTTATGCATTAAATTAAATGCCATATTATTCTTAATATTTCTTGCTGAACAACAAAATACGTAAGTAGTACTGAATTCAAGATAATAAAGCCAATGTCCCGAAAACGCCTTAGGGTGAAATTGGAGTCTATAGTAAAAAAACCCTTTTTACAGTGTTTAATTTAACTTGCTTTTGTGTCTGTTTAGTTCAAATCTAGTAACTTATTTTCCACACAGTTGTAGTTGACCAATCGAACTAAAACTCTGCACACTTTTCAGACTTGGATGACAATATATGAATATGAAACCAAAACCATATAGCGGTACCACCCGATTTAAAGTATTTTAAGGATTCTGTTTAAATTTTTAGGCCGAATTGGCTATAACTTGGCATTTGGGGTTCCCAATGGTACAGAAACTTCCTCACTAAAAATGTTGGACTCAGGTCAAGGTTTTGGTATAGCCCCTATATAACGGTACAACACGATTTCAGGTATTTTATAGTTTTTTCGGCCTAAATTGTCTATAATTTTGTTACCAGGTTCTCAGTGATAAAAAAATCTGAAAAGTTAAAAATAAAAAATAGTTAAAAAATAAGTTACAGTGTTTTATTTACAAATGCACGTAAAACTAGAAAATAATTTTTAATGATTAAATCTCTCAAATAAAACGCTTGCATTTGAATTAAAAATTGTGGCAATATTAAACGGCCACCAGCGTTTTATTTGAGAGAATTCATCATTAAAAATTATGTTCTAGTTTTAAGTGCTTTTATAAATAAAACATTGTAACTTAATTTTTTAAATTATTTTTTATTTCTTCCCATATTATCAATTTTTGGAAATGAAAACAAATGTCTTTTACATTTTGTTCATATTTAAATTTATTTAAGGGACTGACATAATGTGATTTTGGAGACATCTGGGTAAAGATGACTACTTGGTGATGAACTCGACTCCTTGCTCTGCTATGTCGTTCACAACTTTCAAATTGTTTAACATCCTTTACCCTTCCTGGTAATTGATGTTCTGCGGTCAAGTTACAGGATCTTTTTCAAGAATATTCGGAGTTAATGCTTAATTTCTTGAACAAGAAGTAAGTATACCCTGTAATTACGCCTAGTAGACTGGAAATTTCAGCAGTTGTTCTTTTGTTATACCCCGGTTACACTTAGCCAGATTAACCCAGTGGGTTTGGATTTCAAATGTCAATTCCATAGCGCAAACGTCAAATAAATCCTATCGAAGTGGGTTAACCCGGCAAAAAAAACTCTAGGGTAGCCGTACTATTAGTTTGGTTTTTCCATCTTCTTTTGCTTGCTTTGTTAAGATTTTTGTCGAATTTGGCTCTTTAAGTTCAGGACTATAATACCACAGATGATTTACCATTTTGTTATTTCCTTTATCTGATATTTGTGTCGTATTTCAATAAATCTTCAATGCGGTTTAGGTCTTCTTTTGGACCTAAAAAATATTTCTGAATTTCGTTTTCACTATTTGTTGTATTAAACTCAATCTATTGACTCTAATCCTTTTCAACCTATTGATTATGTTTACCCAATCCATCCAATATTATATCTACATAACCATTATCTTGTTCATTATACGTTTTGTAAAATCAATAACCCACACTTTCATTTATAACACTCAGTTGTTTTCGTTTGATACAAAATAAATAAACAAAATAAGAAACGTTCTGGGCGCGTTAAACCAGGCTCGAAAGATGAAAACACAAAGTGCTTCTACGACCTCTTGTTCTTGGGAAGTCTGCTGGGAAGTAGTTTTAAAACATTCTCGCCTACATCGAACTTGGATTTGTCAATCGCAGACTATTCTTATAGAAATCGCGTGAATATGTTTGGTTGATGTCCGGATGTGCTGCTAAACTTGCAGTCAAAAATCCTTCTCAACAATACTTCTTATAAATCTGTACGCAGGTACAGAAGCTCTCGACTTAACATCTGCTCTAGCTGGTAAGACCCCTTTATTCTAGGCATTCGTATACTGCTAAGTCTTGTTTCTCCCCTGAGCTACTGTCAGTTTCAGGAACGCCCAGGAGTTGTTCTTTACCTCCATACCAGATGATACCAGAACAGCAACCCGTTCTTTCTGCACTGTTTTGGGAATACCATGCCAGTGCACGCAAATAGCCTAGTATTTTTCACTGTTTATTCTCCGTAATAAACGGATAAAGCTTCCCCTCTCCGAGAGCTTCTACTGTAGATAAAATGATTCGACTAACGTACCGATAGGACACTTTACAGGGATCCAGCAGCAATGACAATTTCATGGTTAGTAGTTTTTGTTGAAGCTGCGCTTGATTATTTTCGGGACAGATGGTTCTTCAGATTCTACGAAGCGTTTAGCATCAAAAGAAGACCTAGACCTCATTGAAAACCTATTGAAATACGAAAACATAGACATAAAAAGGAAATAAAAAAATGATAAATCACCTGTGGTATCTTAGTCCTGAACTTGTTGGCTTGGCATTGTTTGATCCGACAGTGCAAAACACCGTAAAGAGTCAAATGGCGACAAAAATCTTAACAGAGCGAAGATGGAAACTTCTCCGGAAATATTCGACCCAAACTTACAAAAGAACAACTGTTCGAAATTCATAAAAAAGTCACATTTACTCCGAGTCGAGCTCACCACAGATTACAACCAATTAAATACAAAGGACGAAAAACTAAAACAATGCGTTCTCCAAGTAGTCGGCTATACCCAGATAGGCTCCATTTTCGCCCTACGTACGCCAGTCACGTTAATCGGGACACTGGCTTTCTATCTCGACTTCAGTAATACTTACTCGTTTTGTTTTTGAATATAAAATAAACAGAATGGCCTTTAATTTAATGCATAATACGGGCAAATAGCTTTAACCGTTCCACAGATATGGGTCGCCGAGAGAGACGACATTTTCATAACTTCGAGGCTCCCGTAGCACGTGTTAACTTATTCCAATGGTGCTCAATTGGCAATTTTAATCTTAAATCTATCTAAAATCTAATCTAAGAAAACAGTTTAGGCGGCACCCTCGCCTAAAAAAATCCGACATCGATTTCTTCCCTTTGAGTTAAAACCAGCCTAAAGCTACAAATTAAGACAAAGAAAATATTGAATTTACATAAAATGATTGATATTTTATCAAATTTTATATTTTTGTGTAGTTTAACAATAAAAATTAGTATTACAATACCAAATACCCTACACCACACCGTCGTAAGAGGTATCAATAACAAAATAATCTGCTTAACATCGACGTTAAATTTCCAACAGTCTTAATTTAGGACACTTTAAAGTTTTTTTGATGATTTTTTCCAACTTTAATTGTAAATTTTACGACTTTTATGACGATTTTCGCCCAAAAACTGTTTGCATAGTTTGCGTATATTTTTGCATATTCTGCATATTTTTTGCATATTTTTTGGCATATTTTTTTTTGCAAATTTTTTGCATATATTTTGCATATTTTTTGCATATTTTTGATATGACCCCAAATATCGAAAAATTGACCCTCAAAACGCCTAGATCCAAAATTTGAGTCCAATCGGATGAGAAATAAAAAACATGCAAAAATCCGATGTCTAGTGATTAATATATGTATTTAGCTGGACTAAATCGGCATGCCATTGTCCCTCCACCTTGATTAAATAATTCTCTCATTTCTCAACATAATTATACGCTCCACCATAGGATGGAGGGTATATTTGTAACACACTCGGAGACGAGTATATTCTTGATCAGCATAAAATTTTAGGTCGATGTAACCTTGCCTGTCCGTTTGTTAGCTAAACGATACCGCCGATATTTTCAGGATTTTAGCCCCATTATTCAACAGAAGTGAGTATACCCAACAGTCCATCTGTCCGTCCGTTTGTTAAAATGAAGATACAGCTTGCAATTTTTATGATAGAGATTTGTAGTTTGGTGTTGAACTTTCTATTACTCCAACGATGTTTGGTATTGCAAATGGGCTATATCGGTCGGCGTTTTTTCGGGTTTAGCCTCACTATCACACCGATATGGCTGAAATTTGGTACTTAGTTTTCGCTGGGGGCATATAACGTTCCAAAAAATTTTCGGTATAGTTCCACGCCTTCATATAGCCCCCATAGAACGTACCTCCCGATTTTCAGTGGTTTGAAGGTTGTGGCCTCAGAAATGGCTAAAATTTGGTATTTAGTCTTCGTTGGGGGTATACAACTTTCTCCCAGAAATTTGTCGGTATATGTCCACGTTTCGATAGAGCTAGCCCCATAGAACGGTACCACCCGATTTTCGGTATATTGAAGGTTGTGGGCTAAATATTCCACCGAAATGGCTGAAATTTGGTATTCAGTCTTCATTTGGGGTGTCAAACTTTTCCAAATGAAATTTGTCGGTATAGGTCCACGCCTTCATTTAGCCCCCATAGAACGGTACCTCCCAATTTGCGGTATTTTGAAGGTTGTGGCCTAAATATTCCACCGAAATGGCTGAAATTTGGTATTCAGTCTTCATTTGGGGTGTCAAACTTTTCCAAATGAAATTTGTCGGTATAGGTTCACGCCTTCATATAGCCCCCTATAGAACGTTACCTCCGAATTTCCGGAAATGGCTGAAATTTGGTATAAAACGTTACCTCCGGAATTCCGGTATTTTGAAGGTTGTGGCCACAGCAACGCACCGCAATGGCTGAAATTTGGTATTTAGTATTCGTTGGTTGTATAAAACTTTATCCCAGAAATTTCCGATTTTCGGTATTTTGAAGGTTGTGGCCACAATTATGCACTGAAATGGCTGAAGTTTGGTATTTAGTCTTCATTTGGGATGTCAAACCTTTCCATATGAAGATTGTCGGTATAGGTCCACGCCTATAGAACGGCACCACCGGATTTCCAGTATTTTGAAGTTTGTTGCATCAATATTCCACTGAAATTTTTGAAAATTGGTATTAAGTCTTCACTTGGGGTATGAAACATTTGAAGGTTGTGCCCACAATAATCCACTGAAATGACAAAATTTGGTATTTAGTCTTCTTTGAGGGTATAAAACTTTCCACCTGAAATTTGTAGGTATAGGCCAACGCTTTCATATAGCCCCCATAGAACTGTACCTCCCGATTTTCGGTATTTTGAAGGTTGTGGCCCCAATATTCCTCCGAAATTGTTGAAATTTGGTATTTAGTCTTCATTTGAGGTATAAAACACTCCGTATGAAATTTGTCGGTATATATCTACACCTTGATATAGCCCTACGGAACAATACCTCCCGATTTTCGGTATTTTGAAGGTTGTGGCCTTAATATTCGTCCGAAATGGCTGAAATGTGGTATTTAGTCTACGTTGGAAGTAAAAATCTTACCGACAAAAAATCGTCGGTATAGGTCGACGTTTCGATGTAGCCCCCTATAGAACGGTACCTTCCGATTTTCGTAATTCTGAGGGTTGTGATGTCAATATCCCACCGAAATGTATTATATAGTCTTCCATTATGTTATAAAATATTCCAGAAGAAATTTATCAGAACACGTCTTATTATATCCCCCAAAGAAGCGTACCTCTTGATCTTTGAAGGTATTTTGAAGGTTTTAGTCTTATTATCTTACCTAAATATTGGAAGTTTAATAATTAAGCTCCTTTTTAGTCTAAAAACTTTCTGTTAGACACTTGTCGGTATAGAAGTTTTGATATAGACCCCATAGAAAACGGTACCTTCCGAATTTCGGTATTTTGAAATTTGGTATTTATTTAGTCTTCTTCATAAACGAAAGGAAACAACTCGTGGCGGAGGAAATAAGAAGTTCGGCCCGGCCGAACTTTACCCCTTCTTACTTGTTTTATTTTGTGAGTTCTTTGCGGATACAAAAATTTTATTCAAAAAAAAAATTATTAATACAGGGTAATGATTTTGTTCTATTTTGCTTCCATACAACTCGTGGTGGGGGGTATGAAAAACCCGGCCGAATTTGACTCGTTGTTTACTTGTTAAGATTAAATAAGTTGTTTATTTTTCAATTCTAAAAACATTAAGTAGATTTAGACTAAACCACAATTTTATGGCCTATTTCTCTAAGACGATTCGAATTCAAATTCGTTCGAATTACTACCAAACTCCTGTTGTTGTAGGAAATGTTTGTCTGATTGAAAATAAAACAATGGTAGTAGTTCGAACGAATTTGTATTCGAATCGTCGTAGTGAAAGAGGCCATTACTCTAATATGTTCACTCGAATTCCTACAACATGGTAATTTTGGATTATTGCATAAATACTAAAATTCCTCTAACTATTTTAATAATTTATTTTTTTGTTGCCTTAATATTTAAAGATTTTTTTAATATTTAAAACTATACAAAAACCTATTCATAAAACAGTCAAAATAACACCTTTGACCCAAAAATGTTTAGTCAAAGAAAATTAAAAACGAAAATCGTATCAAACTTACCTCCTTGGTGTCAACCGGAAATATGGAGCCCAATGTCGGCATCGAGACAAAACAAATGGCAGCAGTAAATAATAGAATACCATAGCAAAGGCAGGGTAAATGATGATCCTTGATCACGCGACATTGCAACAAAGTTAAAATTATGGCAAATAGTAGGCACACAAATGAATTAAAGACATTCTAGAAAGAAAAAAAAAACAACAATAAACATTTTTTATATAAATCACACTTATTCCAAAGACAAACGCTTACATGAAAAGTTGCAGTGTAATTGTAGACAAAAGATAAAGCAGCCATTACACCACATAGCACCACAACCAGGGCCACCACGCCCAGCACCGAAAACCGCTGCAATTTGAGTGTGTAACGTTGATACAAACATTCCAGTTCATCATTTTCAAAACGCAGTGTATTCCAAGGACGACCACGTGTAGCCTTTACAGCATGATCCATGACGATGATTGAAGATGATTAATGATATCAGACAGCGAGAGAAAGAGAGAGATGGAGGAGTTGTTGCACAGCGTAGGTAGTTTAAAAGTTTTTTGGAAAACAAAAATCGAAATGAAGAATGAAGCCCAACCAACCACCACCGCCTTTAAAGGGCGGTTATTTAAACGAAGAAAGCCAAAACTTTAAAGTTTTGTTGTAAATCCTTCACAGGAAAGACCATTAAAATCTGCAATGGGAAGCAAAAACGGAGGAAAGTGTGTATTAGTAGTTGTAAAAGTAATTACTATATAAAACATATATTTTTTAATATAAAGTAAATATTAATATGCCTGTGGTTGTATTATTGTCATTTGTCGCCAAGAAGCGCTGTTCTTATTTCAAACTTCAATTTCAAAGTAAAAAAACTTTTTCCTTCAGTATTTATTTTTTTCATTCAAGCAACCAAATATTCTCTAAGGCTATGCTACAGAGAATTTGCAACATTTCTTCGCCAAAAATGTTGTTCTACCAATTTTTCTTAAACGTCTTTAAGGAGAATGCCAGAAATGTCAAAACATGCGGCACTTGAAACATGTTTTTAAATTTTAATGGAAATTCAAATGAGTATTGAACTTTTTGTCCTGATAGTGGGGAAATATAGTAGCAAACTGTTAAATGTCACACAGTGATCAAAACTCTGTAACGAATAGAAATATTTTTTTTTTTTTTTGTTCGACAGATAACATAATCAGCTTTCCGATGAATCAAAAAAATTTTGAGTTTTTCCATATTTTTCATCAAACTATTAGTTTTTTTTTTGAGTTTTTCATATGTTCCAATCTATTAAAAAAAGGTAATAAACAAATGACAAAAATACAAAAAACAAAAATATTACAACATTTAAAAAAAATGTTAAAAATTTTTAAAATTTGTTCAAAAATTAAACAAAATACTCCTTGGGTTTTCATAATATCTCATATATTTAAAACAAGTAAAATAGGCGTTCAGTTCGACCCGGCTGAAATTGTAATACCATCCACCACGAGTTATATTGAAGTAAAATCGAACAATTAGTTTCCATTCGTCTATAAAGAAGACTTTATACCGAATTTCAGCAAGTTCGGTAAAACAATGTGGCTAAATTCGCTTTTTTGTGGATATAGGAACACACGGACCTCTACTGAATATTCACTTCTGGAATATTTTATAACCCCATGGAAGACTAAATAAAAAATGTCAGTCTTTAGGTGGCATATTGTCGTCACAACTTTCAGAATTACGAAAATCGGACGGTACCGTTCTATGGGGCTATATCGAAACGTGGACCTATACCGACGAATTTCAGTCAGAAAGGCTTTTAACTCCAACAAAGACTTAATACCGAATTTCAGCCATTTTGGTGGGTTGCTGTGACCACAACCTTCAAAATACCGAAAATCGGGAGGTACCGTTCCATGGGGGCTATATGAAGGCATAGACCTATACCTACAAACTTCAGGTGGAAAGTTTTGCAACCCCTACGAAGACTAAATACTAAATTTCAGCCATTTCAGTGAAATATTGAGGCCATAACCTTCAAAATTCCAAAAATCGGGGGTACCGTTCTATAGGGGCTATATGAAGGCGTGTACCTATACCGACAAATTTCATACGGAATGTTTTATACCCCTCCGGTGCTATACCCCTCAGGTCATTGCCTAGGACGGAATGTCAAAGCTCATGATGAACATTGAAGTCCCCTAGCACTAGACGGTTATTATCATCCAAAATCGAACTAATATCGAGTATTACGCAACTCTTCATCGGCAGTTCCACACAATAATCAAACTCAACTGAGATAGGTCTCGACAGACAAGTGTATATGGAAGGCAAATTCTTCTCCTCCGCTTCTTGTACTATTATTTCGCAAAACGTTGTAACCATCGCAACCAGGGACGTAGTCAGTAGTTAAACATACCTCCTACCGCAATAGTCCTGGGGCGATTACGATCTGCGTAGCCTCGAAAGTGCACGCATTCCATACATCCACGTTGTAACCATCGCAACGTTGCCAGCAACGGGTGACAGTAAGCTTTGTTTCCTGGATGGTGGCGACCATGATGTTTCTGCGCTGATTTCGCTCTTTTTGTTGCGGAGACCATTGCTATTGAATTGCAGGAATGATGCATCTTCGGGGCGCTGAACAACAACCTGTGGTGTTAGATGCTGCGTTTGTTGTTTGTTGGAGAGTCTGCTGGAGTGTCTCGTACTCCGACGACGAAGTTTGCGATACTGATCTGACGCAGCAAGCAGAAACATAACTCATATCGCAGTAGTGCTGGGTGCGACAAATACCAGTACACCCTCAGAAGTTAACCCACTCACGCGAAACAGATCCATGTCCCGGGGTTCCTCTCTAACCCTGCAGAAACCAAAAGAGCTCGGAGCATGCATTCCGGAATATATTGCCGCTCCTATGGTGAAAATAACATAAGAACCCAGACACATAATTGTAAAGGTGACGGCCCCTGTTCGAAGACTCATCCGAGTCGATCCGATGCATACATAAAAACTCATCGAAGTATATTACAGTGAAACCATTAGGTATTCGTAAAAATCTACGTTTCTTGTGGCATCAGGATGTCTTCAGGAATCTTGAAAAACTACACGTTGTGTCTTCTTTGTGTCCTTTTGGGTGAATTGCATTACAACAAACATATTAGTCTCATGCTATCACAAAAAAAAGGAACAACCACAACAACATTGTAAAGAACTGTAATTTCTACTCAAACTGTAAAAAGATTTCTTTTAGGGGCAAATACCATCATCCGATTTTCTACTACAAATGTCTGTAGTCTGCTACAAGTATTGCCAACTGACTATGAATGCTGTTTTCGACATTCCACTGCACATTTTTTAGGTGTGGGTTGAATGTGGTGTTACTACTCTCTGCATTGACACCATTTCTAGCATCTTTTTTTCTTTTTTTATTACTACCAAACTTCCACATCCGTAAACTGTAAACTTTACTTTTTGGTCTTTTTACTTTTCCTGGCAAACATGAAAATTAAAAATGTAAACAAATGTTTATTCCTGCGGAGATTTTCGTTCTCTTCGCTATGCTTTCCTTTACAGCTGTCGGATTTTTGGACAGTGACAAGACAAGTGTTTCTGGGTTTCCTTTTGAGTTAAAGGAAAAGATGAAGGTGTAGCAAAAGAAGAAAATTAAGACTGCAGAAAAGTGATTAAGTTTGAGGGAAATTTTAAATGGAATTTTCAGAAATGGCCAACAATGTTTTGTTGTGTGCTGAAAATGAAATTCCAAGGGACCATTTATTTGATCTGGTTTTACCACAAGGCGAGGTTTTCTAAAGCAAAAGGGTATGAAGAGACAGGGAAGTGTAGGTAGAGATTTATGTTGAGCCAAACATCAGAGACTGGGAGCGACCCTCACTATGAATGGAACAACAATAGCAAAATAAACTCTACCGTTGTGGAAAACCTCAGTAAAGAGGATATCCAGAAGATGGTAGATGAAATATCAAAACTAACAACGAAAAGGGGGCAGTTGTCAGGGGCTGAACAACATAAATTTAAGAAGAATTGGGTGCTACCAACTAGAGGGAGCCCCAAAGAAGAATTATTGATCTTCCTCCATTTCGTCAGAAGGAGCGCCTAGTTTAAGATCTCCTAAAGCAGAGAACACCGTTAAACCTTTCAAGAAAAAAAATAGCTTCACACCTGTAAATGTTCCGAGTAAGCTTAGTCAAGACCCACGTAGATTACTCTCTCCCGAGTATTGCTTGGATAACAAAGTTAGCTAAAACATGAAGACAAAAGAATCTTTTGGAATGACTGGGGGCATCAAAAGGAAATACCGGACTTTCCAGAAGAGAAAAATGGCCGCGCAAACAGGAACGGAGCCGCCAAGTGCCCCCGTATAGTGACTTGGGGACCTTGTTCCTACATCACATCTGGTCCCAGGTAGATGTGGCATGCGAGGACGATGTGGATATGCTGTCTAATGGGACGCCTAGAATCTTGCAGTAGTTTGTGGTCGGAATTCCGCTACCATAGACCATTACATTAAACTAAGTGTTCAACTCTGGAGTCCATGCGATGAACAGAGTGGCCGTATATTCAGTGGCGAATATTTGCATATTCCTCGCATGGAAAAATGTTGTAAGATTAGTCAAAGAGGTGTTCGTTCTAGAAAGGTAACTGACATCTAGGTCGCACAATCATCCGCATACGTTACGATCTCAATGCCGTCGGGTGGGGATGAAATACAGGAGAGGTAGAGGTTAAACAGTACCGAAGATATCAACCCACCTTAGGGAACTCCTCGTTTCACTATACGCTGCTTAGACTTCTTGTTCCTGAATTCCACGTACGACTAGCGTCCACACATATAACTGATTATCCGCCACCAACATTGTTCTATCACACTGCTTACTCTGGTTGAGTCCTCGACTAATATGTATGGAAAAGGCTGTTGTCGTACTGTGTTGCTTACGGAATCCATGTTAATGATCGACCATTTTCCAGACTTCGGGAACGATGTGGGTGGCTAGCGACAGGTTGAGAACTTTAGTGAAACACTCGACTCCCGCTACGTCTAGCTAATTCAATATTGCCATGGAGACTCCAGGTGTTTCCGACAAACTGTCGATTAAAATAACGTGCGCATCTCGTCGGATCAGTAAACGTAACTTCACCAAACGTGACCGAGATCCTATCTTCCTCTTTTCCAGGGTTCGAGAGTAACTTAACCGTTGCCCACAATTCACTTATTTCGGCAACAATGTTGCAACTTTTCAGATGATTTAGCCACTTGTTTTGCATATGCTCACCGACCAATCCGTAAAATTCCAGTTTCTGCTACCCGAACACCATAAGGGTTGAGCAGATCTCTGAAGCGGTGATTACTGAACACTTTTTTAAATTAATTATAACTTTACCATAATATGGAGGGTATAAATTAATTTGTCATCCCTGTTGTAACACAATGAAATATTCAGGAAAGACCCTATAAAGAATATATATGCTTGATCAGGGTAAAATTCTAAGTCGATATAACCCTGTCCGTCTGTCCTTCCGTCCGTCCGTCTGTTGAAATCAAGATACAGCTTGCAATTTTTAAGATAGAGCTTTGTAATTGGGTATAGGAGTTTCTATTACTCCTAGGATGTTTGGTTTTGCAAATGGGCTATATCGGTCCACGTTTTGATATAACCCCCATAGAACGGTACCACCCGATTTTCGGTATTTTGAAGGTTTTATTATTATCAATTGATAATTCCCTTCGCCGGGATGAAATCATGATATTGGTAGCTATCAGTAAAATTTTGTAACACTGTCAGTTCGTTTTGAAAAACATTACAATCAAATGAGATTGAAATTTCAACCAAAACAATTTTTAAACGAATTCCAGGGGAATCTTTAAACAAAACTCCAACAACAATCATTCACAGGCAACTGTGTTGATGTTCTTTTCAACTCACAGAATTCGATGAATTCTTAGTTGATATGAGCTGGCATGTTGCAAAATATTTTGTTTTAGGTGTTTTTTGGGAAAGCCGAAAAGTGAGTATGGTGAGTGAGTTCGGTTTTTCGCAAAAAAGGCATCATTTCAAAAACTGAAAACCCAATTGATAATTCCCTTCGCCGGGATGAAATCATGATGTTGGTAGAAATCAGTAAAATTTTGCAACACTGTCAGTTCGTTTTTAAAAGCATTACTCTCTGTAATAGAAAGTAATGAAGAAGTTTAAGCCATTATGACAAATGGCTGAAATAAGCTGAAATTTGGTACTTAGTATTCGTGGGGGTATACAACTGTTCCAAATGCCCACGCCTTGAAATAGCCTTCATAGAACGATACCTCCCGATTTGCTGTATTTTGAAGGTTGTGGCCTTACTATTCCACCGAAAGGGCTGAAATTTGGTACCTAGACTTCGTTGGTGGTCAGCGTACTTAAAAATACTTTAAAAAACGTTTCCAATGATTTCGTTTCGTATTTCCATAGGAACAGTACAAAACGAAACATAACCCACGTTTGCAGAGCTAGCTGTTTAGTTTCGTTTTGTTTGCATTCGTGATTGCGGACAAAACGAAAAGCGAAAAGTTCTCAACTCTACAACAGCAGATAGAAAACCAAACAGTACTAAACACATGTGAAAAATTCAAAGACGTTTGGGGGTTGATAAAACATCAACCGTAGTATGCTTACGTTAGCTTATAGGGTTGTTAAGCAATCATATGTGTGTGTCTGAGTGTGTCATTCATCATTTTGCACAGCAAACGTTTGCCAATAATTCTTTTGGTGAATGTAACCACTCGGCATAGCAAAGCCGAAGTACATTTCAGCAATCGTACGGTTTTCATCTTTTTGCATTGAAAAGTTTTTGGTTTTGTTTTGGTTGTGAGGACGAAACGATTCAGAGAAACTGAAAAGTTTGTGGCTTTGAGTGATTGGTACGGGAATCGTTTTGTTTGTTTACGTTCATTGTAGGTGGCCTAGAAATTTTCACCTGAAATTTGTAGGTATAGATCCACGCCTTCGTCATATTTTCAGTTCGAAGATGGGTAACAACTTCAGGTACTTCTCCCCAATATTTAAAAATAGTCACTAAAATGGTATGCACGACATCTCTTGAACGGGAACTTGGCCTACACTTTGGATCTCCTAATATTTTGTCTAAATTTATTGATCATTTCTTTAGGGCACCTCCCCCACAAAAGTTCAACATGTATGTCTAAGTGCAGTTTAGGGTCTGTTCGAAGATCTTTTGTAAATGTATACCGATGCTGTCCATTGTGGTCCTGTTAACAGCCATATTATGTTTACCGTGGACAAGTTCATGCTTCCTGGCATACTGGTCCAAAAGTTATATGATGATCCATTGAAATGAATAGTGAGCCCAATATATATCAAAAAGATATGACTCTCAAAATAAGATGCACTTCCATAATGGACTATGTCGATCCATTCCCTTAAGTACCTCCTCCTTAAACTTTAATCCTAATCCACATTTTTTGTCCAAAAAGGGCCACAAAATGCTGAAAAGACCTAAATACATTCGATCTGTCCGTAGATTAAAGTTTCAATGCACATAGGCTGAGGGTATATCTCTGTCGTCAAAGCCGACTGATACTTTTTTACTTGTTATTTATAAAGATGTACCCCAAATTTAACTTTGACGTAGGAATATAATTTGTTTCCTGAAAAAAAATCACACCTCTCTCTCTCTATGCCTAAAAATTTAATTTGAATCGAAAAATGCTTTTGCAGACTAACAAAATTGTTACATCGATATTTTCCATCATTCTACCAATAATCCATACCTATGTGGCGAGGAAGGAACACATAGAAGAGAAAGTGTAAACAAAGCAAAAAAGGAAAAAAACTAAAAATTATTTTTAGAAATTTCACAGTCGACGAAGCAGATGATAATCATTAACAACAACAACCACAACAACAGCCACAAGAAACGTTGAAATGAACGATGTCAACACATTTCCAATCTCAACGAAATGTTAAATGGTTATGGGATATGCTGCTGATTGGTGGTAAACTCACACATATCTATATATGTACACCAATTTAAACTATGTATGTAGATATAGCAGGATATTTTAAATATAACATTAAAGCCCAAATACAAAACTAGTAGTTGGTTGGCCCTCTACCGAAAATGTGTCCTATAAACCGAACTAAGAAAATATTTCCATCCTCGATCTCGTCTCCCACTTGTTTACTCCATCGAAGCCTCGGTATTCTAGTTTTTTCTAGTTTATTTTATTCCAGCACGGGTAGTATCAGTGTTTTGTAAAGTGTTACTTTTGTTTGACGATATGTGGCTTTGTTTTTAAACGGCTTACACAACTGATGTTGTTTGTTGTCTTTATGGCAGTGCCGAGGTACACGAAGTCTTTAAATACCCCAAATTATATATACCAACTTTTTCCTGTCGTCGTTTACCGCCAAACCCACCTTAGCCGCTTCTCCTTCAACCTTCTTAAACGTATCAGTTACATCTTTTACTGATAGACTAATGATGTCAATGTCGGCGGCATAAGGCTACTGTAAATATTGCGCCATTTCTTTTACCGTTTGCATCTCGTACATACGAGGGGAACTAGAAAACTTTCTGGCCTAGGCAACACGCAGTGTCGCCCGGCGTCATTTGACATTGTTTAGCCTAAGCGTACTCAGGACAGTTTGACATACGACCTTGTGGTGGGTTGTTTGCAGTGGCTTGAAAAAATCACTTTGCAAAAAAAATGGAATTTACTTGTAAAAATTTTCGTCCGATAATTTTTCACAACTTACGACGTGGATAATAACGGCAAGAGTGCATCGATCAAATTAAATCTTTCTATGTCGATAAAGCAACATCCTATAAATTAAGAAAAACTGGTTTATTGAATTCAATTGTGGCCGGACGTTGTGCCAGAAAAAAATAAATATGTGCGTGAACGGATAATGCAAGATCGCCATGTTATATACCGCGAGATAGAGGCAAGGCACCCTTGCGCATTTCGTGCACCAATTAACACCTGACCGCAAAAATAGACTTTTCTCGCTAGATCCAGCAAAATTGGTCAATAGCTCAAAAAAGAAATTGCGAATAAAAACAATCGCGGTGCTTCAAACGGTGTCAGCATATGGTTAATAAAACATGACTCAAAAACTTACAGTGTTAGTCAAAAAATCTGAAAATATTCTAAAATGTTTTCCCGAGGAGCAGCATTAACACAGCAAAAAATAAAGGAAATCAAAAACCAATTTTTGGAAAAGTGTCCGATTTCACTCAGAAATCCTCATATATATATATATATATATATATATATATATATATATATATATATATATATATATATATATATATATATATCTATATATATAAAAGAGCAGTGAGGTGAGGTATTCACTGACTGACTGATTGACTGACTGATTCATCACCGCCCAGACGAAACCGCTGAAGCTAGAAAGTTGAAATTTTGGGTGTAGGTTGCTGTTGCTGTGTAGGGGTGAGATAAGGCTGGGTTTTTGGAAATTCGATCCAGAAGTGTACGAAAAGTACTAAAAGGTACTAAATATGGTACCCTTTGTATTAGGCAAACGGTAAGAGCTAGAATTCTGAAATTTGGAACGAGTGTAACTGATGGAGATCTAGAAAGATGTACCAAAGGGTTTTTGGAAATTCGGCCTCTAAGTGTACGAAAAGTACTACAACTTACAAAATTTAGTACCAATTGTGTATTTTGAACGGATATAGCTAGAATCATGGAATTTGGTATGGAAATCAAGGTTGGGAAGTGGAGTTGATGTAATTAAATGGTTTTGGAAAATCGTACTAATGTACGATTTTTTTATTTTTATTCGTTAGTAAAAATGAACGGCGACAGCTAATTTGTTGTCGCCGGAAAATGAACATTACGGCGACAAAATTTGACGTCGTCGTGAGACTTTTGCCATACGTAATGGAAAAATTGCAACTGGCAATGCGACACGACTCGCCTCGCTGTACGGAATCGGCCCATAAGATTACTGTTGAAGTGTAGGAGTTAGACTTGAGGGTGATTTTGGAAATTCGTAGTTATGTGTACGAAAATTACTAAATGGTACTGGATTTGGGTGAACGGATAGAGCTGGAATACAAACATTTGGAATGAGGGTCACTGATGTAGAGTAACAAAGAAAGGTTTTTGGAAATTCGAACTACAAGTGCACGAAAAGTTCTTAATGGTACTAAATTTAGTACAATTTGGATTTGGGTGAACGGATTGAGCTGGAATCCTGAAATTTGTAATGAGGGTCACTGATGAAGAGTAACAATGAAAGGTTTTTGGAAATTCGAACTATAAGTGCACGAAAAGTTCTAAATGGTACTAAATTTAGTACAATTTAAATTTGGGTGAACGGATTTAGCTGGAATCCTGAAATTTGTAATGAGGGTCACTGATATAGAGTAACATTTGGATGTGGGTGAACGGATAGAGCTGGAATCCTGAAATTTGGAATGAGGATCACTAATGAAGAGTAAAAATGAAAGTTTTTGGAATTCGAACTATAAGTGTACGAAAAGTAATAAATGGTACTAAATTTAGTACAATTTGGGTTTGGGTAAACGAATAGAGCTGGAATCCTGAAATTTGGAATTAAGGAAAGGTTTTTGGAAATTCGAACTATAAGTGCATGAATAGTACTAAATGGTACAAAATTTAGTACAATTTGGATTTGGGTGAACGGATAGAACTGGAATACAAACATTTGGAATGAGGGTCACTGATGAAGAGTAACAATGAAAGGTTTTTGGAAATTCGAACTATAAGGGTACCAAAAGTACTAAATGGTACTAAATTTAGTACAATTTGGATTTGGGTGAACGGATAGAGCTGGAATCCAGAAATTTGTAATGAGAATCACTGATGAAGAGAAAAAATGAAAGTTTTTGGAAATCGAACTATAAGTCTACGAAAAGTAATAAAGGGTACTAAATTTAGTACAATTTGGGTTTGGGTGAACGAATAGAGCTGGAATCCTGAAATTTGGAATTTGGAATTAATGTCACTGATGGAGAGTAAAAAGAAAGGTTTTTGGAAATTCGAATTAAAAGTATACGAAAAGTACTAAATAGTACTAAATATAGTACAATTTGGATATGGGTTAACGAATAGGGCCGGAATCCTACAATTTGGAATGGGGGTCACTGATGAAGAGTAAGAAAGAAGTACCAAAGGTCGAAAAGTCCTAAATGGTAGTGAGTTTAGTATGATTTGGGTTTGGATTTGAAGAGCTGGAATCCTGAAATTTGGAATTAAGATTGTTGTTGGAATATAGAATTGAGATATGGAGGTAGCTTTAGAAAATCGTACTAATGTGCACGAAGCACAATTTGTATTTGCGTAAACAGATTACTGTTGGAGTGCAGGATTGAGGTAGTTTTGGAAATTCGTACTTATAGAAAAGTGCTAAATGGAACTACATTAGCTATAAATTGGGTTTAGGTGAACGGATAGAGCTGAGATATGAAAGTACATTTTGGAAATTCGTGTACGAAAAGTGCTAAATGGTACAAAATTTGGTACCTTTTGGTATTTGCTATATGGTATAGAATTTTGCACAATTTGTGATTTTGTAAAGGGTAGAACTGGAATTTTGAAATTCGGTATTAGATTAGCAATTGGTGTTTAGAGTGGAGGTAGGGAGGAGGTTTTGAAAATTCGTACTTATTTATACAAAAAGTACTAAATAGTACTATAATGGGTTTCAGAGGAACGGATAAAGCTGGAAAAGTGAATTGGGGTTAGGATAAAAGTTAAATATAAGGAAGTAATTTTTGAAACGTTTATCTATGTGTACGAAAAGTTGGGTAACATGTTGGTACCAAAACCATTTTGGCATTGTGTAAACAGTTAAGGTACTAAATTTGGTGTTGGGTGTAGGAACAAATCTGGGATTATATAATTTGGTAATACGCTATTTGTACAAAAAATAGGAAATGGAAAAATATTTGTTATGAAAATCACTCTAAAATCTGAGACAAAGTTCTAATTTTGAAAAATTGTACTGATTGTTCCATTGATTTGACGTTAACGTCAAGGCGTTTCTAAATAATGTACTGAAATTAAGTAGTCAAACGTGAAGTATCTTTTCAAAAATGTTTTTGTTCTGACGGCTTTGGTATGTTAATTTGAAAACGTGGTCCAATGCGGCAATTTTGTTAACTAGAAGTTATCCACCCGCTGATAATAAAAAAACCTAAATTGAAATGCCTCCAAAAAAATCGTTTTATATACGGTTGACATACTCGAGCACATTAAGTACAATTTTTTGTAAAAAAGTTTTTCTCACCTTTCATGCCACAAATTCCGAATTTCGGTTGGAAAATGTGCAGAAGATCATCAAAATACCCTAAATCTTCAAAATATCTCTTCTAATAAACGTGGATTGAAGTGGACAAATTAAACTTTTATATCCTCTGAATATTCAAGGTCCAAATTTAAAGAAAAATTGTACAATATATGTAGATTTGTTCTTCTTTTAAAATACACTAAGTAGAGAGGGATTTTTTATGGCCATTTTGATTGCCGAAAATTTAACGGACCTATTCGGGTTCTGGGCGAAACCGCTAAAGCTAGAACCTTGCAATGTAAATGTGCGTGATTGTTGTTGTGAAGGGGTGAGATAAAGTTTAGTGTTTGGAAATTCGTACTGAAAAGGAATGCTCTGTTAGTGAAGGGTTAAAACCAGGAGTCAAATCTGAAATTTGCAATATGATACGTAGTTTTGGAAATTCGAAATAAAAAATATGGTAGTTGTGTAGGGATGCGATACGGCAGATTTTTTTGTTAATTCTGACTACAATCGAAAAAAACAATGGTAATAAAAATAAGTCTTAGTACAACAGAATATCCAGTATTCACCATTCCCATAGTATATATTTTGTTCCCTTTCCGCATACGAAGTAGCGGGTATTTGCTAATATATATATATATATATATATATATATATATGAAGAAAAGACAAAATTTTTTAGTTTTCCATAAAAGAAAAATTAAAAATTTTTTTTAAGCTACATGAATGATTTTTGGTACATAGATTGGGAAAAAAATCCCATTCTTAAATCTGTTCGAGATACTAATTTTGGTTGTTGCGCGCAAAAGTTATGGCGGGTTCAATTCTGATAAAAAGAAAAAAATCTTTAAAAGATTCTAATCATTATATTGAGAAACTCTCTTAATTAGGGGCTCCCTACATACTATATGGTTACTGAGGTCCCATAACTTTAGTGAAAAAGTTGTAAATTTTCGCGGAAATTAGGAAAGCATTCAAAACAATTGGTAGTTTACAACTTGTTCTAATAAAATTCAAGCTATTTATGCATTTGAAAAATATATAAAAAATATGTACGTAATCTAAACATCGCGAAGATTCAAATGAAACCAAAACTATACAAATACCTTTAGCGGTTTGCATATTATAACAAAAATCAAAAAATAAATTAAGGAAATTTATAAAATTTTTGTAAGAGAAAATATTTATTAAAATTTATTTTGTGAGTTAGTTGAACAAAATGTAAGAAAAATAGGTCGGAGTTTTTCTTCTATTTTCGTTAAATTTCACGAAAAAAATCACATTTTTTATTCTAATCACTTCTCGAAAACACGCTAACATCTAGCAGAAGATATGGATATCTTTCAAATAAATGTTGGGTTCCTTTAAATGAGGTATAATCTTGAAATAAAATTGTATCGGGTAATGTTCATTTTGAAATGCGTGTAAATCGCGAAATCCTCAAAATCACTTGATGCGCATGCGGTTTACCAATACAGCGAATTCTTCTCTTTTAATTTGTACACATTTGCCAGGATTTACTTTGGCCGCTAAGATGTAGCATCGTCTGCAGTTTAGTGTGCAACAAACTGTATTACGTTTATATTTTGCACAAAGTGCATACACTTTTTATGCGCATCCGATTTCACTATCAACCGTGAAAAAATACATCGATCGAATCCTATTTCAATCAAATCCATCAAGAACCGTGGATGTAGCATCACACAGTATTTTTGGGATAAATCGGATACAGCTCACATCCCACTAAATTTTTTAAACCGCTGTTTTCCCAAAACCGCGAATGATGTGTCAGTTTTTTCATTGACAAGAAAGAGATCCACAGAAAATGCGACTAAATCCGCGATATTTTCAAAAACATTTTTCGCACATTTTTCGGTTTTTGCAGTTGCTGTTTTCGCCGTTCTAGGGGATGGATTTTCACGATCTATGATTTATATGATCCGGACTGCCGAAAAACTAAAATATCGCGGGGTACCAGCACACTCAAAAGGATATTGTAAATACTGTACCCAAAAAATAGGTTTTTTAGAAAAAATATCGCACTAAATTTTGGCCTTTGGCAGTAGATTACTCTGCTGCTGTGTGGGCTACATACTCAATATACATATCAGATTATGCGAAATCGCGAGTTCTTTAGTCCTATAATTGGTTTTTCGAAATATCCGAATGCGCGTCCCAGTTACATAAAAAATACAAAAAACACCTGAAATCCGGCTTCAAAATGTCAGCATCCATAAAAGGTAGATGCAGTGGAAATTTTGGAAAGTGATACATTAGAAGTGTAATCTTCATTTTGTGTTCTCCAACTTTTACTTTGGAAAGATGTCCGTCATTTGAATGGTTTAATCAGAAATCGAATAGCAATCTAAAAAACCTGTTTAGATTCAACGTGTTTTTACCTATGGTTTTTCCCTTACGCGGTCGTAACTACCACGTAAATTAATTTTTTTTGCTAAATTTTTGAGCTTTGTACAAAAACATCTAAATTAATCCAGCAATAGTCATAGTTACTGGCAAACTACAATAGTTCGCGTATTATAATAGTGCAAACCTTGGCTTCATGGAAACTAAAAAATTTTGACTTTTCCTCATATATATATATATATATATATATATATATATATATATATTCTTTATTGAAGCTGTCATGGGCCAAAAGTGTTTTATCTACAAATTAACGGCATACAAGGGCACAAAAATAACTGTATTTTTTAAAAGCCCAACAAACGTGTTTGTTGGCAATTAATTACTTTTGTTTTGTTTTATAATATTTCACATACACACATATGTATGCATATATATCATTTTAATTTCTGTTTTTATTTTTGTCATTAATGTCAGTTTAACCACTTCAAAGGACACACTTTAGACAGACAGAAGAGCACTTCTCTCTTCATATGATTTCTACAAGCAACAAACATTGTCAGTGTAGCATTAACATGGCCAAGAGACATGGTTAATGACGTAGCCTTAGTCCTTGTGATAAAGTGATGATGTTGTTGTTATTGTCGTTGAGATTATGATGGTGAAATGTCAACAGTATTGCAATGAATCGTGGCAGATATGACAACAGGTGAAGACATTATTTTTTTATAATTTATAATATTTATATTTACATCGACAGTAGTCACGTTTTAATATAATTAGTGTAAAAGAAAATGGTATTGAAGGACACTGGAGTCAGATGATAATATTGATTCTTATAAATAGACAGGCATTTAATTGTTAATAATGAGGTGTATTTCAGTAAAATTAAAATAAGGCCAACGCAACTGCATTGGAGATAAATAAAGGATCAATGGGTTTTAATGATAGACATATCACTTATTTACTCAAAGAGTGTCACGTCTCAAAAAATTTTGTTTCGAGAAAAACTCGTTTTAAGTTAACGATGGAAATTTTATTTCCCAACTTAAAAAATTAGCCTTGTTCCTTTACTTTTTAACGGCAAAAGTGGTAAAAGAGAAAACAGTTAAAATTGCTCAAAGTTGCTCTCTCATGGCCAGTTTTACCATTAAAGTAAAATAACGAAAAAGTGGTAGATGTGGTAACAATGTCAAAAAGAAACATAAAAATTCACTTTTCTTCTTTTATTTCGCAGTTTTTAATTTTGTTTTGTCAGCGTTCGCTTTTTTCTTCTGCTTTTGTCCATTGTCAAATAGTCGACAAACAAATGCCGAAAAATCAGTTTACCATTTTTTACCCGAAGAAATTCGTCTCTCCTCTCCCTCTCTCTCTCTTAAAAATTGCTTCCAGTTTTACTACTTTTTGGGGTTAAGGAACGCTTTGCAGGTTAAAAATGGTAACAAATGGTAAAAATGGTAACCTCATAAACTCAAACGACCTTTTTGTTTATTTATGCCAGACTCTTGGTAAATTAGCTTTAAATCGTTGAGTTTTTGAGATAACAACATAAAAATTTGACACAGCATAAAGTAGAAGTCGTAGGAAAAAAAGAAAACGCGTTTATTGAGTTATGCCACTCTTTGAGTAAGTGAGCGATATGCTTTCAGACCACAAAACGAAAGTAAAATGTTTGGTTTAAAATATGCCTGCATAAGTTAGATACTTTGTTCCTCAACTTCCCCTTTTCGATCAATCACGGGTGCTGATTGACGTACTGGCATCTCCCCTACAACTCATTCTGCGGAGACAGTAGTGTGCGCGGGACAGCGGATATATTAGTGTATGACATGGGATCTTTTGCATTCACTTAGAACCTTTGTGTTCAATTTTTCTAATAACACTGTTCGACCAACATTCGGAGAGTTAACTAGTCGTGCTCTCACCACATCCTTTCGATTTATTACTAACAGGCATCTGTCGTCGCCACGGATTGCACAAAGTAACTGCAAAGGAAATGTTCGGACTCATTTTAGAGAAGCTACAGATTACACACTGACAAATATACTTGTAAAGTAAAATGACGATATTACGGTCATACAGGAAATACGATGGATTGGGAAAAACGTCACAACAACACCTAAAGGTGACGACGCATTGTATAATAGCTGCCATGGCATAAAGCTTGATTTTGGCTGCGGATTTATAGTTAGTCGGAGTATATATGGGTCTGTTCACCTTGTGATCCTATCTACAGCGATATGTTTCCTGACACTAGGTCCAAAAGCTTAAGGTTACGCGGGGGCCAACTGAAATGACTGCAGGGCGTACATTCTGTCGAAAAGAAATGACTCCCAAAATAATATCCATTTATTCAGTTACCTCCTTTTGAACTTTAATCCAAATAAATGTTTTTGTCGGAAAGTTCATACGTCCAAAGAGGGCTACAAAATCTTTTGGAAAAGATTTTGGTTGCGTAGCAAGTATTCGATCCGATATTGGCAATAGTTTCCTACAAAGCATGATGGCAAGATGAGAGCACAATATTTATTAGACCACTCTCCTCTTAGGTATACTTCCTTATCTTGCATACGGAATGTATTAGAAGGTTCCATCCCAATCAACATCACCTACTCTTATTTCCTCAGTGGTTACAAATCCGTAAGTAAAATGATTGCCACAGTTTCTGACTCTGTTCGATACACCTTTGAGATTCGTGGTTAAAGAAGAGATCCCACATTATTGAGACATAAATATAAATAGATTGTAGTCATTTATATAGGAAAAGTCTTAACGTCGAGACCGAATATGATAAATAGATTTTTATAAACTTGGGTTCATTTTAACTAAACTTTTAATATTATTGGCATAAGAGTTTTCATGAAAATTTAAATCACTGCTTCTTTATTGTAAAACTCTAAATGTCACAGATTTGCAACATATTTATCATATTTAAATTTGCAAATCATAAAGAAAAATATTTTCTTATCTTTGTTATATGTAATTCTCATTCTATTAATAGTTCCCTAAATCGCCAAAAAAAAGTAATACAAAAATAAAAATCCCGTCACTTTATGTCGCATTTTGTTAAAATGTCTTAATTTTATGAACTCTGGCGACAAGAAAACCCCAAAAGTCAAATAAGTTAAGTGATGACCACATACACTTATCACCCAAATTTCCCCCCGAAAACAAGCAAAAAAATCCGACATTTCCAAGGACGCTTAAAAGTGTACTCTGCCAGTAGACAAGTGCAATCAACCTTTGCAGTGATAGAGAAAGAAGGAAAAAGAAAAAAAATCAAACCACAAACAATCTTAGCCAGAAATGCTTGCCATGTCAAAATGTCACCCAGTGTCAGTGTATGTTCGAACATAAGAACTAAATGATTGAGAACCAGAGAACGAGCAAGCGTTCATGTAAATGGCTAAGGGACCACTTTGATTGTTTTGTTTTGTGCCAACGTTTAAGTGTGGCATTATTCCGTCACACCGAGATAAAAAATCGGGTTAAATTTATTCAATGATTTATTGTTGAAATATGTTGTGCCAAAATACCATTCACTTGCGGTCATATTTATAACTATGTCCATATGTACTAATGAGAAGAGATCTTTAACCCCAATGAATGAGAAGAATTAGAAAGAGTATGTCGTTGTTATGGCGGAATGTTGTGGATATTGGAGTCAACTGAGAATTCAAGACCACTGTTAATGATCACGTCCTTAACATATCTACGGACATTCAATGGTATGAAAAACAAGTAAGGAAGTATCAGTCAGCTGTGCTGACGGAGATATACCCTTATAGCTCAATTAGACTAGCCATAAATCCTCGACTGGATTTAATAAATCCAGTACAAATCTCATTGCATTTAGATATACATTTTGGAGGATTTAAATGGCAGTCAGCTGATGTTTGTTCATAGCACAATTACCAAGGTAGATGCATCAGCCCATCTGAACGAATGTGAAACGTCAAAAAAATTTTTTGTAAATTGAATTCGTCTCAAAAAACATACGTCAAATTACAAATGGATTGTTTAATACTGAAAATGTTAGCACTTTATGCTACTAATGCTAACTAAAGAGCAAATAAATTACATATTATTTTATCGCAGTTTGCCCGTCTAAAATAAATAAACGAATTATTTTATCGTTTAGACATCATAAATATTAGTCTTGGTTGATTAAAATCAACTTTGTACATCAAACAAATTTATTTTTTCCGCCTTGTTTACAAATTTTTACATTGTAAATTATTTTTAGTGTAGCAATTCACCGATGCATCTACCTTGTTTCTTGTGCCAGCTTGCAACTTTTCGTATTTTCTAGCAACATGTTGCTAAAAACAGAGTTGCATACGAGGATTTATGCCAGATTTAAAACAAATCCACTCAATAGGAGGATTTATTTTTGAATGGGAAATCTGGTAGATTTTGGCTGGATTTAGCAAATAAAACCTTATAATGCGCTAAATCCAGCCAAAATCTACCGGATTTCCCATACAAAAATAAATCCTCCTATTCAGTGGATTTATTTTAAATCTGGCATAAATCCTCGTATACAACTCTGTTTTTTGCAACATGTTGCTAGAAAATACAAAAAGTTGCAAGCTGGCACAAGAAACAAGGTAGATGCATCGGTGAATTGCTACACTAAAAATAATTTAAAATGTAAAAATTTGTAGACAAGGCGGAAAAATTAAATTTGTTTTGATGTACAAAGCTGATTTTAATCAACCAAGACTAATATTTATGATGTCTATACGATAAAATAATTCGTTTATTTATTTTAGATGGGCAAACTTTTAATGTTATCTTGCACAATAGCCATTTTAGTATGTGCCGGGAGGGTTTTGGTGTTTGGACCTTATCTCAGGAAGTATTGACTTACTCCGGAAAAAGGTTGTACCGTTGAAAATGAGGCCGCTAGAATAACCTACTGAAAAAAGGATCAAAACGATGCGAGAGGAGCTCTTAAACTTCACTTTTTTCGAATTTAGTGTGGGCGGTACCCGCAGGAGTGGACCGATATAGTCCATATTCTAAACTGATACATGACTGGATAAAATAATATGATGTGCCAAGTCTACACCAATCAGAAACTCCTGCGAGAATTATCTTGCGGATTTGCCATTTTGGTTGGTGCCGTCAGGGTTTCATGTAGCTTTTAGGCCAATATCTCAGGAAGTATGGACTTGCGCAAGAATAAAATTGTACCGTCATAAAGGGAGTAGCAAGGACAACATGCTGAAAAAAAATTCAAGACTATCCGAGAGAAGCTCTTAAACTTCACTTTATCCGAACTTTGTGTGGGAGGTACCCGAAGAAATAGACCGATATAGTCCATATTCCAACCTGAAGCATGACTGGATGAAATAACCAATCAGAAACTCCCTGCGAGAATTACTTGCGGATTTGCCATTTTGTTAGGTGTCGTCAGGGTTTCTTGGAAATTTTAAGCCATTATCTCATGCAGTATGGACTTGCGCAAGAAGAAAATGTGTACCCTCGTAAAGGGAGCCGAAAGAACAACTAACTGAAACAAATTTCAAAACGATCCGAGAGGAGCTCTTGAACTTCACTTTACCCGAATTTTGTGTGGGAGCTACCCGTAGGAGTGGACCAATATACTCCGTATTCGAACCCAATCTATATCTAGAAGGAATAACACGATGTGCAAATCGATTGATCCCTTCGAGAGTTATCGTTCACACCATTTTACATACAAAATGTGAACTTTTGTGGGGAAGGTACCCTAAGGAGTGGACCGATAATTTGGTTCGAATTAGTTGATCCGTTCGAGAGTTGTCGTGCGCACCAGCCATCCAGAAGTCATATAGACAGCCAGACATGGCTAAATCGACTCAAAATTGTCAGAAACGAATTTCGTCCAAACATACTTGGAGTCTAAAACCGTTATTTCGATGAGGCACATTTTTGGTCGTATCGAAGTGTATATACCTTTCGAGCCTAAAGGCTAAGGGTTTAATAAATCGGACCAAGGGTTACCACATGGTGCGATTAAGGATAAAATAGATATGTACTTAGCTACGGCTTCATTGGCTTTACAATCAAGTAAAGCTTATATGGTGTTCTTTTTGAGCTATAGGTATGAACTTTTTGACATTTTTACTCAAAAGTGATTTCCTGTATTGGGAATGAATAAACTTTTGCCTATAAATGCCTGAAATAACATGCATTACATTTTATTACAAAAAAAGTTTCCGCACAAACCACTTAAATTTTTTTTTTTTTTTTTTTTTTAAATGCTATGAAATGAAAAAAAAATCTCGAAACATTATTTTCTGTTGCACGAGCGAATGACCTTTTGTCCATTAATTACTAAAATAACGTTTATTCCATTTAAATATTGAAAAAGGTCCCGCACAAACCACTTTTGATTTTTTTTGATAATAATAAGATGATAAAATTAGTGAGAAAGAAACGGTAATGTCATTTTGGTTATGACATGTTAAATATCTGCTTACAGTGATTTCAAAATATTTTCAAAAGTTCTGAAAAATAAAGACTTTAATAGTTTTTTGTGCGGAAGTTTTTTTTATCGAATCAATTTATAATTAAGATTTTATGTAATCTTAGGTAAGAACTCATACAGGGATACGAGGTTGTACAGGATTAATAACCCTAATACACATGTATCAACTTTTATAACAGTAACATCTGCTGTAAGTTTTTAATGTTTTTTATTGCCTTTTAAGAATTCCACTATGGAACATCCCGATAATCAATACTAATACAAAGTTTTGTATTATTCGTGTTCACGAAGTGCCAACAATTCGTAATGTAATGAACAAAAATTCTTTGTAAACTTTTATTACGCACGTAAATTGACGGTAGAACCACACTCACATAGTGGCTGCAATTAGACAATAGACCAGAAGAACATTAACAGCAACACCACCGCAAATGTATTTTATTTAGAGGTAATAACAATGAACGACGCCAGTTGTACATATAGGCTAGGGATTGCGAATAGGAAATGTTAAATCTTTAAGCATTTTCTTTTAACTCTTTGTTGGCCACCTATATTGTTTGTAAAATTCGTAACACATGAATTTTGGCAGAGTCTGGCATTTATTAGTAAATTTAATTAACGTTTTTATATGAAAAGTTGTTAAGTATGTTTAAAAGATTCTACTTTTTTATAACTCAACCTTTCTTGACAAAATCACATGCAGAAAATCTATACCAAAGTGTAGATCTATGCTATACCAAAGTGTAGATCTATGTAGAAAATTTCTTGTAAATAATTTGTGTGACCACTGGGAACCTCAAATATCAAATAATATGTAGTTGGGCGAGAAAATATAGCCAAAACCCTCAAAATACCGGGAGATCCGTTATACGGGGCTATAATAAATCCTGGGCTTATATTGACAATTATTTGTGGGGAAGTTTCGCGACTGCTGCGAACCTCTTATGTCAAATAACAGTTATTTCAGTCAAAGAATGTAGCTTAAATCTGCAAAATACCCAAAATCGGGAAACACGGTTATGTAGGGGATATACCAAAACGTGGACAATTTTTGAAGGAGAAGTTTTGTGACTGCATGTAACCTCAAATGTCGGTCAAAATTAGGCTAAGCCCTAAAAAATACCTAGGATCGGGAGGTACCGTTATATGGAGGATATACCAAAACATGGACCTACATATGTTGTCAATTTTAATAGAGATGGACCTATGTTGAGAAATTTGTATGTCCAAGTTTTCTTTCGACATTGTGAAATAGGCTCTTATACCACAAATCATTCGGAAATTGTATATTCGATTTACTTATTTATTATTTTAATATCAGTTATTGAATTCCAAACATTTCCTATAGTCCGACTCGGCTGGCAACTATATTTTTAATGCTTTATTACAAATACTATTTCAGCTTTTTCCACCTTTATTTGTATTTGTCTTTCCCCAGCTAACAGTTTTTTCCGAGAGCTCTGATTTCCGATTTCTTCTGAGATTTCCTGAACATTTCTTAGAAATTTGTCGATTTCTCTAATATTTTCCTAGAAATTGAACCGATTTCCTATAAGTTTTTTTTAAGCATCTCTGCACATTTTCTGAAAAATCTTAAGAATCGTCATTCCGAATTCGTTCCTATTTACAATCGATTTTCTAAGGAATTATTTTTTCGGTTGTTGTCGAAAAATAAAATGACTGGTTATAAAATTCGCATAAACATTTTTTATTTTTTTTAGTATAAATGCAACATATAATAATTCAACTAGTGTTGATAGCTTCAACATCCCCGTCCCCCATCACAAATTTTGTGTGGGAGGTACACAAAGGAGTGGACCTATATAGTCCATATTCGAACCTGATCTACGTCCCGTAGAAATATTACGATACGAAAAGTATAGACCAAATCGGTTACTCCCTACAAGAATTATTGTGCACACAATTTTCCGAACATTTTAAACTTTTCGAAAATAAACTAAGTTTCGACAAAATATTATGAACGCCAAATTTGAGACCGAATCTGCGATCCGTTCGAGAGTTATCTTGCGCTCCAACCACTACACATGGTGGCATAGGGGTTTGATTTTTTTGGCATGTGGTTTAGTCCGTTTTGCCGCTGAGCGCCTCATATACCCTCGTTAGCATAAATACAGAATGTATAATTATTATGTTAGTAAAAACGGACACGTGTCTATTAAGTAAAAATTCGTATATTTCTTGTGTCTAAACTCGAAAATCCTATTTGCATGTTTGACATACATAAGTGTCAGTGGATTGGTGTATGATACATTTAGCAATAATGTAGGATGAAAGTAGAATTTGAAGTCCTTTAGTGGAATAATTATTTTATTTTCTAGTTCACCATTTTAGGTGGAGTAGTTTTTCGACCACGGACATCCTAAATGTCTAAATTAAGTCAGATAATGTATCAATCTAATGTTGTGTTCAATCGTACGGTACCCTTAAATGGGAGCTATACCAAAGTGTAGATCTATGTAGAAAATTTCTTGTAAATAATTTGTGTGACCACTGGGAACCTCAAATATCAAATAATATGTAGTTGGGCGAGAAAATATAGCCAAAACCCTCAAAATACCGGGAGATCCGTTATACGGGGCTATAATAAAACCTGGGCTTATATTGACAATTATTTGTGGGGAAGTTTCGCGACTGCTGCGAACCTCTTATGTCAAATAACAGTTATTTCAGTCAAAGAATGTAGCTTAAATCTGCAAAATACCCAAAATCGGGAAACACGGTTATGTAGGGGATATACCAAAACGTGGACAATTTTTGAAGGAGAAGTTTTGTGACTGCATGTAACCTCAAATGTCGGTCAAAATTAGGCTAAGCCCTAAAAAATACCTAGGATCGGGAGGTACCGTTATATGGAGGATATACCAAAACATGGACCTACATATGTTGTCAATTTTAATAGAGATGGACCTATGTTGAGAAATTTGTATGTCCAAGTTTTCTTTCGACATTGTGAAATAGGCTCTTATACCACAAATCATTCGGAAATTGTATATTCGATTTACTTATTTATTATTTTAATATCAGTTATTGAATTCCAAACATTTCCTATAGTCCGACTCGGCTGGCAACTATATTTTTAATGCTTTATTACAAATACTATTTCAGCTTTTTCCACCTTTATTTGTATTTGTCTTTCCCAGCTAACAGTTTTTTCCGAGGGCTCTGATTTCCGATTTCTTCTGAGATTTCCTGAACATTTCTTAGAAATTTGTCGATTTCTCTAATATTTTCCTAGAAATTGAACCGATTTCCTATAAGTTTTTTTTTTTAAGCATCTCTGCACATTTTCTGAAAAATCTTAAGAATCGTCATTCCGAATTCGTTCCTATTTACAATCGATTTTCTAAGGAATTATTTTTTCGGTTGTTGTCGAAAAATAAAATGACTGGTTATAAAATTCGCATAAACATTTTTTATTTTTTTTAGTATAAATGCAACATATAATAATTCAACTAGTGTTGATAGCTTCAACATCCCCGTGCAAATTGTTCTACTTTTAATCACAAAATGATAACAACAGGCAAAATCATTAGAAAGTTTGAAATTAGAATCTTCCATTAAACGAAAATTGTCTCTGAGTGGGGTTAGTTCTGTACACGTGTTGTGTCCAATATCAAAGGCATCTGCGTCAGAATTTTTTTTCAGATAATCTGAACTTTTCTTCGAATTTTTCCAGAATTTCTTTCCGAATTAGGATGAATTTTCTTAAGAAAATCTAAATTTTTCACTGACTTTTCCAGAATTTTCTTCCGAATTTGGACCGAATTCTGTCACAAAATCTAATTTTTTTCTCCGAAATTTCCAAGAATTTACTTCTGAATTCGGATCGAATTCGTCGCGAAACTCTAATATTTTTTAAGAATTTCCTTAGAAAATGTTTTCCGAATTCGGCGACTACGTCTATACACTTTTGTACCGAATTCGATACGAATTCGGAAAAAAATGTTAGCTGGTCTGTATCAAATGATTTGATCATCAATATTTGTCATCGGAAGCTTTGGCAAGCTTATAGTGGCTTAGAACTCTATTTTGGCGGTTTTAATAGGGATGTTTTGTGTCCACAGGAAACCTCAAATGTCAAATAACATGAAGTTCGGTTAAAAATTGCCTGTCATTTCCAAAGTTTTAGAATCGCTATTCCTTAAAAGACTAATGCCTATCATTGAAGAGAAACAACTTATGCCACCCCATCAATTTGGATTCAGAAAAAATCATGGAACAATTGAACAAATCCACCGCCTTGTGGAAACGATCAACTATGCGTATGAATCTAAACAATATTGCACTTCAGCATTCTTAGACATCTCGCAGGCTTTTGATAAAGTATGGCACGAGGGTTTGCTATATAAAATCAGAAGATTTCTTCCAATAAACTACTACTTGTGTATCAAGTCATATATACAAAATAGATACTTTTATGTCAATGAAATGAACGAGATGAGCGAACTAAAAAGCATAAGAGCCGGCGTTCCCCAAGCCAGTGTTATGGGCCCAATTTTGTACCTTATATTTACTTCCGATCTCCCTCAATCAGAAACTGCTGTTATTGGCACATTTGCTGATGACACAGCAGTACTAGCTGTTGATAAAAATCCTACAATTGCGTGTAACACCCTCCAAACGTACCTTAATACGCTGTGTGAGTGGCTAAAACAGTGGCGCATTAAGGCAAATGAGACAAAGTCTACTCATGTAACTTTCACCCTTAACCGTGGAACCAGTCCTCCTGTACAGATGAATCGAATTGAACTTCCACAAAGCAAGAAGTCAAGTATCTTGGATTATACCTAGATCAGAAACTGAACTGGAAGACATATAAAAACCAAACGAAAATCATTAGAAATTCAATCCAATAAAATGAACTTTCTCATTGGACCAAATTCGCGAATGTCTCTTGAAAACATGTTACTAATATACAAATGTATCATCAAGCCTATTTGGACGTATGGCATCCAATTATGGGGAACAGCTTCCAATACAACAATAAAACTACTCCAACAATTTTAATCAAAAACACTTCGTAAAATTACAATTGCTCCACAATACATAACCAATAAGCGAATACACGAAGAATTGGGAATGAGAACAGTCAAGGAAGAAATAATACACCAACTACAAAACTACAAACTAAGAATCGAGTCACATCCAAACCACCTTGCAGCCAATCTGATGGCAAATCCAGATACATTCATAAGATTGAAAAGAATAGCGCCCCAATATCTCATATAAAATAAAATATAGAGCACCCAATATAATATTTAAATTTTTAAACAACTATGTAATGTCATTTTAAATATAATTATTTTTACATGGGGATGTCATAGGAAGGAAGTACTTTCTTAAATATGTTTTTTAAGTACATACTTAACCACATACCGGCAGTCCAAAAGAAGCTAAAAAGCATAGTTCTATTTTTAGAAAAAATTGAGGTGAAATTATATTCAAATTCAACACTACACATATTTTTGTTTTTTTCTTTTTCATTCGATACCTGCTAGTTTTGAACACACGAACTTCTGATTTGTAGCCAAACACACGCATTAATAAAAAGAAATTAAAAAAAAGGTTAAAAATTTAGCTAAAATCCTTAAAATACCTAAAATCGGGAGGTATCGTTATATGTGGGCTATACCAAAATATGGACCTCTATTATTGTTATAACAGTGTTTTTAGTTTATGTTTGCACATTCATTTTCTGCTTAATCTGGCTATGAGTCTATCTGCAGTTTTGGGTATGTGGCTGCTTCGACGGGATGTAACCACTTATATACTGGAGTTAGTTGATTAGTTTGACAGGGCAGTTGAAAAGGTCCTGTGCATCATGCCGGGCAGATGTTTTGCACGGTGTCATCGATCCATGTCCTACAGGAATTCAGACGGCTGCACCAAACCGAGCAGCGATAGATGGGGGATGTTCTCCGAGGGCCACATTTTCACGACAGTTGTTTGGTAATTATTAAAAAAGGTCACGCACAAAGCATTTTGAAAAGTATTTTTTGAAAAAATACTATGAAATGAAAAAAAAATATTTTCTGTGGCACGAATTAATTAATTAAGGTCACGCAAAAACCACTTTCATTTGATATGTATATCGAATAAAGTAATATATGACATAAAATTATATATGTATGTAATGATATAGTGATAAAATTGGTGAGAAACAAAAGCTAATGTCATTTTGGTCATTTTGTGGTTCTGAAGCTTGTTTTGAGTTATATATGTGCTTAAAGTGACTTAAAAACAAGTTTGAAAGTATCAGAGATATACCCTCAGTAAATGACGACAAAAAAACAAAATCAAAGCAAACACAATAATTATGCCGTATAAAAAATATATTGATTTTGTATCACGAGTTTGCTTTAAAATCTGTACGTATCGAAATATGGGGCTAGACCAAACCATTGACATATACCAAACCTTTTTAGTAACAAACCTTCTTCATAAAGGATTCGAAATATTAAATTACTTTAAACTAAGTTTGGGAGAAATTTGTGAACAAGTTTTAAAGTTATCTTGCACAATATCCATTTTAGTATATGCCGGCAGGGTTTTGAAGCTTTTGGGCCATTATCTCAGGAAGTATTGATTCACTCCGGAAAAAAATTTACCGTTGTAAATGAGGCCGCTAGAACAACCTACTGAAAAAAGAATCAAAACGATGCGAAAGGAGCTCCTAAACTTCATTTATTCCGAATTTTGTGTGGAAGGTACCCGAAGGAGTGGACCGACCGCCCCATATATATGTATTCCTGGAAGGAATAATACCATTCGAGAGTTATCGTTCACACCATTTTGTAGACAAATATTGAACTTTTGTGGGGGAGGCACCCGAGGGAGTGGACCGATATGGAACATCTTCGAACTTAAACTAAGTTTGGACAAAATTTTATTATTTCAGAATTCCAAGCAAAATATTTCTGAATTTCGAGCACGACTGGGGTTGATTATCCAAGCTTTAAACTTGGTCGGAGTGTTGTCTGCTCATGGCCTCAAACAGGTTGAAGTGCTCGACAGTAGAAAAGCTTTTAATAAGTCAAGCGCCACTATCACTGTCCTCGACAAATATATGTGGATGATCGACAGCTGGATAGCTATTTCTATCGCCGGGGAAGGCTAAAGCCTCAAGGGTCTTTGCTACGGGTGACAATAGCGAAATCTGATTGAACGATTCACCTTTGCTGGTATCCTTGCCCGGCTTCAGTAGTGGGACCACTCTGTCCATTTTCACAAACCAAATATACCCTCCATACTATGGTATAGAGTATAAAAAACTGACCTAACAAGGCTGCTTTTGCAAAAACAAGAAAATTTCCCAACAATTATTTTCAACATTCCATTTTCTGGATTCGTGACAAACCAATAATTCACGCTCGACATCTCTAATTTGGACTAATAATAATCACTATAATAAACGGAAAAGACCATGTCGACAAATGATGATGGCTGCTAAAATGCTCATTTCTGTCCTTTTATTTAGTTTTATTTTTATTTGTATTGTTCCACAGGCCGCTTTCACTGTTTCACGAGATGGATGTTCTGCAGTATCTTTTTTGGCAACCGAAAAATAAAACATTTTTGGACACATGAAATATTATGGTTAACAGGAAGAGAGGTGTACAAGGCCAAAAATAAATTTTTTGATGAGAATGACGCGTGTTTCTCGTCGTCCGATGTACGTACCAAGTGTTACGCTAGTTGGTCGGTCCATCATCTTGTGGCTATAAGGAATGATAAATGGATTGAAATGAATTGGACACAAAATTTAATTCTGAAGTATTATTTGGCAGCTACAGCAAATTCAGAGTGAACAACAAACAATCAACAGCGTAAGAAACGTTGCGGGATGGATGGATGGCTGGTTGCCTGTTGCTTCGTTGGCTATACACAGTCAATATTTGTACTGATTGAAAACACTTGAGTCAAGCAAATAGAACAACGTCTTGACTGATGATTTTTTGTTATAATTTTTGTAGTTGTTGTTGATTTTCATGTTGTTCTGTGATGAAAACAGAACACTAAATAAATATACAAATATCTTAGAACAACAACAACATATGCCCAACCATTTGTTACTGCCTCACCTCTACCTGTGTTATATTTTAATTATAGCCACAATATTAACTCTTGAAATAGAACAAAAACAACAACACCAACATCAATAAATATTAAATTGAAAATATGGCAAACAATTAGTTTCACTTGAAAAAAATGTAGCAAATTCTAGCATTTGCGGATATCACAGTAATATTTTGTTCAATGAAAAGAAATTAAATCACAGTAACAAATTGCTTGCCATCATCCATTTATCGCACATGGATGCAGAGAAAAAAATATTCAATCATCGCCTACAGGAAATCAATAAATCGCAACACCAAATCAAATCAATCAAAATAAATTAAAAACAATTTTTCGCCAATTTGCTGTTATGAGTAAATGTGTCTTTCATCGTCTTTAGTTTTTTCGCATAAATGTGGAGTGTTGTATAATTTTAGATATTTAGTTGGTGTGAAAATATCAAGATTTTTCTGGGCCGATTTAGTACCGAAATCCCAACTATTTGTATTACGGACTGAATAGCATTTTTTCTCTTGTAACTTTGGATCACTTTTTGAAGATCATGAAGACCCATCCTGACGTGCATGGGTGGTTTCCCATCGCGTTGCACTTATATTCGCGGACTTAATAGGGTCGCATAGCTTACCACAGACCGACCAATTATAGCGTTATATGTGGTCAACAAGGTTTCTTTATTTGCACCCCAAGTACTGCCGGCTAGGGACTTGAAGACCATGTTCCTACATCTAAGCTTGTCGCAGATAGCTGTAACCCCTAGAATTTTGGGGTAGTATGTAGTTGTAATTCTGCTATCGTCGGTGGTTAGATCAGTCAAATAGGAGTGCAGTCTTTCACAAATGACATCAGGCAAGTTACCTGACGCTAAGATCGTACAAGATCGATCTCAATGCCGTCTGGAGTGGGTGGAATACAGGAGAGGCAGTTCTGGAGTCTTTTGATAGGCAATTTTGCCGGATATTAAAAAAAAATTACGCCAATAGGCTTAGCGTGGATTTGGCCTTGTTTCATTTTACGGGACTTAAACTTCTTGTTCCATTCAAACTTGGCTGGAGGGTAGGTACTCTGCTCAATACCCCCAAACAGCGTGGAATGCTTGACAGTATTAAAGGTTTTTGGTTAGTCTAGCGCAACAATCATTGTTCTATTGCACGGCTTGCTCTGGTTGAATCCTCCACTAATATGTGTGGAGATGGCGCGTAGCGCTGCTGTGTTGTTGTGTTTTCTACGAAATCCATGCTGATGATAGATCACTGGATAGCTATTTCTGACGCTGGGGAGGGGTTTACGCTTCAATAGTATTTGCTACGGGCGACAAAATCGCCTGGCTTCAGTAGCCGGACCACCCTGCCCATTTTCCAGACTTAAGGAACGATGTGCGTGGCTCATCCAGCTGCTTCAGCATTCCCATGGAGATTCCATCAGGGTCCAACGCTTTGGATGACTTAGCGTTCCAGATGGTATTTGCAATTCAATTGTAAATTGTAAATTGTGGTGCTTAATCCTCGGAAGAAAGAAATTCACTTATTCTGGCCCCAATGTTGCAACTCTTCAGATGATTCAGCAAATTGTTCCGCTTATGCTAACCGATCAACCTGTTAACGTCCAGTATCAGCTCTCTGACTCTGAGGTTACTTGGGTTGGCACGACGAAGCTCATCACGCTCATTAGCAAATCATTCACACTTCGGCTATTCGACCAGTAGGTATATAGCGAGCGATTGCAGCTGATGTCTCGGAGCATAATTTCTGCTATCCAAACATCAGAACTCTCTGCAGCTAGGTCAATAAGCCTACCCATGATTGATGAAAATGCTGCGTTCAAAGGTATTGAAATCGGGCGGTCTGTTGATGGATACAATTATGCCAAAATGGTCTGACACAAGACCAGAAGACGCAATGTTTATGTCTGGCGAACTATGACACTCTCCGCTAATTCTGATAGAGGCGTTCTCATCGACCGTGCAAAACGTAGAGCTATCAATCTACTCAGCCAGCAATATAACCCTCTGATTATTTCCCACAACTTATGATGAGCATCAAAATCCCCCAATACCAAGGAGACAGTTATGGCCTTCCAAATGCGGACTAATGTTGGGCATATAACATGGAGTATAGTTATTTATCGGCAACTCTACCTCAGCAGTTCCAGTCACTACATTCCATGTACGGGTGTTTATAGCCAGACTCAAGCTAGATAGGTCGGTATTGAACATACGGGTAAGTCATAAAATTTAATATTGTAGTCCATCTTTTACTTCCACAACATTTGTCCTCATTTCACCCTAAAAGAAAATTTCTTAAGAAAATCTAAAAAGTCTGTCAATTGGTCTACTCTCTCCCTAATAAAAAATTCCAAGCTAATGAGTTGAAATATTATCTTCTGCAGCATAATTAAATCGTCTTGTTTCATGAAACAATAATTCATAATTTAACAGAAGAAGAAGAATAAGATAAGGAATACACTGAAATTTGCATTTCTTTTTCTGTCTCCAAACAAAAGACATTATAAATTCTCCACAATCTTCACAACAAGTGATACTTCACTCATCAAAACCGCATTTAAATTTACCTGCAATGCTATTTAAATTTCTCAAGCAATTGAAACAAATGTTTTATATTATTTAAATAAAAAATTCAGTGAATTTCATTTTATCTTCTTTTGTGGACTCGGTTTTGTTTTGCTGCTCAACTGTCTAACAATTCTTCATCATCCATCTTTTGTTGTCTCAAGAATGAAAGAAAATGTGAAACGAAACGTATGGGATGGAAGATTTGTATTTAGCATTCTCCTAGCCACAATAGCCATACAGTGATTTACGACGACAATTAAAAAAGTTAAAATGTTTGAGGTGTGACATATACTACACACATGAATACATTTTGTAAAGACGGGAGCAAATGCCAGATAAACAAACAGCCATTCCCAAAGAAGATACAAAACACATTTCATAGTCGAATACAAATCTAAATGTGCCTGAAATGCATTTTGTTCAAAAAAATTGTTAGAGTTGCCGATTTAGAGTGTGACCAATATGAAGATGGGTCGTTTGTTTTAGCCTATTTCTGTTAGAGTAAACAAAAGGAAGTTTTAAACTATAAATTGATCATGTTCAACAAAATTTGGTAGAGTTGCTGGTTTAGGTTGTGCTTTGTTTATTTAAGCCTCGTTGCATTTGGTGAATAAAAATTATACCGTGGGAATTGTGAGAGTTGATGCTAATTATGTTAAACTAAGTTTAAAATGTTTGTTAATATTTCAACAAAAATCTCGATACAGAAATCGAACTTGTTACGGAAACACTACAATTCATGATTTATTTGCTTGTGGTTGTTGGTGGTATGAAATATTTTCCTCCGTAAATTCTGCAAGTTTTTGTTATAGCTACGCCCGACAACCACAAACTGCCCACTTGTAATTTTCACAACAAATATAAATATGTATATTTTTTCTACTCTCATAAAATGGACAATTGTTCGAAAAAACAGATTCTGCATTGTATTACGTTTTACCCATTGAATACAAATGACCAATTAGTTTTAATTTTTAAACATATTGAAAAAGAATACAAAAAATGCATTATAATTCAAATAATTGTCCAACAAATGAAGGAACATTTCGGTAGAATATCAAAATTTGGATGATATTTGATTGGAATTTTGGGGTTAATTAAAAATATTTTTGTTGAAATGTTCTTTCCCATTAAATGTTGAAAATGAAATATTTCCGCATAGAATTTTCTTTCAAATACACAATGTAGCCAAATTAAAATTTTATGGAAAAATTGGCAAAAATATTTTTAAAATTTCCTTTGATCTCCGTTTGATGTTATAGAACAAATGTGGGTAATAAATGTAGTAAAAATCGTGATAAAAATTCAAATCTGCGAAATTTTCTTGAAATTTGTGGTACTTCCAGACTTCAATGTATTCCATGTAATTGTGTGTTGAAATTTCTTTAATGCTGAGTACACATTGTCAGTTAGCTCAAATAATCGGATACGGTTTGACAGTTATCGATAGTTGCGAAATATAGGCATTCAAAACTAAGAATGTGTACTGCACTTAAGGGGTTATGGACACTTGCAAATTTTCAAAATCGAAATTTTTTTATTTGCTCATAAGCGTTGGAAACGAAAAATTCATTGTGATTTGTATGTAATATCGAAGTTTAAAAAGCGGTTTGAAAGCGTTGCCGACTGTAAAACGGATGATCCGATCTTTGTACGTTTTTGTGGGATTACACAATGCAACACTGAAAATGCAAACAACTTCTAGTATGCATTTTTTGAAAGTACATATTTAGACTACAAAAACCCTAGTAGGGTTTTGTCCTGTCAGATCCAGTTCGGATTTTATTGCCTCATCTAAACCGGGCTAAATCTACACTTTTTTGCATTTATCAGGCCTTTATCTCAGAAACGAATAGGAATTTGGCCTTGCTGACTTTAGCAATATTATAGCCCTAAACTAGTAGAACTTATCTTTTGAAAAAACCACATAAGAAAAACTCCATCTAGGGCATCAAAATCTATAAAATATAGAAAATTTTACATAATTACTGCAATTCCTGTCAGTATCGGCTAAACTATTGGGAGTTGAACCAAGTAACCTTTTGCAAAAATCTTCCAAATAAAGTTCTCAACAATTCTTTATAACATTCTGAAACTCTAAAATGCTTACTTCATATTGTTTCAGCGGTATTTTGCATCATATGTTTTACACCACGTATTTTAAATACAGTTCACACCAACAGTTTATTCTCGCATTTCGGATTTCACTACATTATTGACATTTTTATTAAAACTTCGTTGAAAAATGTACTGAAAACAACGGCATAGAGGCATTTTACAACAATGGCATGTTCTGAAGAGTTGTGTATTACATTCTGGGGAATATTTTTCCAAAAGAAAATATTCAGAAAAAATTAACGGGTTTGGAGATACGGTGAGAAATGTATAAGAATTGTGGAATTTTTGCATATATTTTGAAATTTGAGGCTATAAATGTAGTTTTTCGAGTTCGTTATTTCTCCAAGTATTTTATTCTTGTCTTTATCTACAAATTTGCTTCAGAGGTCAGAAGAAGATTCGCATTGATTTCAGAGATATAGCCCCGAATTTCTTTAAAAACTCAATATTTAACCATGTTTAGATGGGGCCATAAAATCCGAGCTGGATCTGACACAACAAAACCCAACTAGGGTTTCTTGTCGTTTGGGTCTATTCTTTCAAAAAATCCTCAGTTCGAATTGTTTGCACAAGATCACCTTAAAAATGTTGCACAGTGTTATTATACATATAAAAAGCATGTCCTCAAGCCAGAGACCTTATAAAAAAGTTTGATTTATTTGACGGATTTATGGCGAAAAAACTATAATTTTTTTTGTTTAAAAGTGAATTTTAACTATGACAGTTCCCCAATTGTTTTTAAAAATGGATATTTTTATTCCGTTTCACATAAGTACAAGATTATTAGGTTCTCAATGATCCAAAAAACGTATCGTCGGTGTCATGCTTAAGTATTCCATACGCCATTTTTGACATTTTGAGATAAAGGTAGCTCACTAGATTTTAAACCATGCTCTTTCAGATTTTTTAATTGGTTTTCTTCTATAGTTTTTGAGATATTCAGATGTCAATATGTTCCATATCCGCTTTGTGACGCAAAAAATCCCGTCTTTTTGTTCCATATCCATAAAGCCTGGCGTATGGAACAAAACAACTTTGAACTTTTTTGTTCCATATCCAGGCCGTGTGGCGTATGGAACAAAAAGAGACAAACACGAATTGTTCCGCACAAAACAATTATGGCCTGTGGAACAAAAAATTGCCCAATTGGAACAAATTGGAACAAATTGTTTTAAAGGACTGTGCTTAACACCGACTACAAAAATGGTATTTTGAGAAAACGCGTTTAAAGTTTTTATGTTACATTAGAAATGCAAAAATCAGTTCCGGTAAAAATGTTTACCTCATATTCTACGCTACTTCTATATATTTCAAATAAATAAATATTAAGGAGACCTATAATAATAGTCCTTAATGTATTTACTTGCTCTTATAAATGTTTCATTTGAAGCCTTGAATTTTCAACCTCACAGTAGCACTTCACATAAAGGGAGATGGAACACAATTGAAATGTGACAAAATGTGTTCCATGTGACACAAACAGCCAAAAACACGAAAAAAGAACCCATGAAACAATACAACAACCTTTTACAATTATAAAAATCGGCCATAACTTCTAGACTATCAGAGATATCTGACTAAAACATACTACTGATATGGGCTCAAACATTAACTTGAGTTTTTTTTCGAATCAAGCAAATGGCGTATGGAACACTTAAGCATGACACGGACGATATGCTGATCGGTTTATTCGTTTCCGAGATACAGTGCGGCCATTTGTCAGAACACTCTGCAATATTTTTCAACCAAAAAAAAAATCCCAAAGTAGCTCAAAGTGCAACCTTTCAGATGAAAACAAAATCTTCTAAAAAAAGTTGGTAAATTTCTAGTAAAAAAAAAAAATGAAAATGAATGAATGAAAATGAAAAATTGTTTTTTTTTTCACGTGCCCAATAAGTGGCCATAACCCCTTGAAACTGAATGGTTCTTGTTGAATTTAACATGACAACCAGCAGGACCTAGATACAAGACGGTCTAAACATTATAAGCAGTTCAAGTAAGACCGGCGTTTAGTTCCACTACGAGTTGCATTGAAGTAAAAACGGAAAAATTACTTTCCTATCGTTTATGACAGTACTAAGCTCTTTCGTTACGCCAATGCGTATTCCCAGAAGAGGTGCAATATGCCGACTGAAGAACATCACTTTTAAAAACGGTTTAATTCGAATGAGACATTAATACGAAATGTTACAATCAAAAAAGTGAAGTATTGTGACATGGGGGACCCCATTTAGGTGTAATACCGAAATGTGGCAAACATTTTTTGTAGACGATTTTTTGACCTCTTAGAAACTAAAATGTCGAATTACAGCTATTTTTGTATGAACAAGATTTTGCCTACAGAGATATGCCCTCAGCCTGGAAGAATTGAAGCTCTTTTCTCCTAGAAAGTTATGTATTTTGGGGATTTTCAGAACTTTGGACATATGAACTTGCCGATTAAAGCTCAAAAGCGTAACGGAGTAGGTGCCTGAAGGAATGGACTGACATAGTCCATTTTGGAAATGGGTCTTATTTTCAGAGTCATTCTTTTTGATAGATAACGCTCCACCAGTCATTACAGTTTGTCACCATTGGCCCATATCAGAAAGCATGGCCAGCCCAGAATCACAAGGTGTACCTTCGGTAAAATTTTACAAAGGATCTTCGAACAGACCTTAAACTGCACTTAAACAAAAATGTAGAATTTTTGTGAGGGAGGTACTCCAAAGAGTGGATCGCTATGGCCTTCTTTCGAACTTAAAATAAGCTTGGGCAAAACATTACGAGATCCAAATTGATTTTGAAATTGTGAACTTTAGTGAGGGAGGTACCAAACGGAGTGGACCGGTCGTTATTGTGCACACCATCCAGAAAGACAGACGGACGGACATGGCTTAATGTTGAATGGAATGTTGTATTCCCATATCGAAGACTAAATATTGAATTCAGTCATTCCCGTAGAATAATTCGACTAAACATTTAAATACAAAATAAATACAGTAACATTATATGCGGACCATATTAAATCGTGGTTCCAAGTCAATACGAATAACTGTACCGAAAATTCTCAAAAGACATGTTTTATACCTGTACCAAATTTTAGCTACATACATCGGTATGATAATGTGTCCTATGACAATGTGTGGTACATCAAAGCGAAGACCTATACCAGCTATTCACTGTAGAAATAGTTTATATGGTAAAAACCAAATTGTCTTTACAATTCCATTTGAAAAAAAAAAAATTAAAAATTTTTTTCCGTGCACATCTTTGATTTTTGGTATAGAGGTTAAGGTAAAAAATTCTGGTTTCAAATCTGTCCGCGTTCGCAAAATTGGGCGATGCGCGCAAATGTTATAGCGGTTTTTATTCTCTTATAGAGAAAAATATTTCAACATTTATTATTTGTTGTATTGAGAAAATGTATGCATATATCAGTAACAGCATTTGATATCCATCCGTAGATGCACCATAATTTCTAAAATTTGTTTTTATTTCGCGGATAATCATAAAAATTAAAAAAAAAAATCTGGGAGCACATCTAAATTATACTACCTCAGATTCCACATAAACCTCTAATAAATAAATTAAAAGTACGTACAGAATCTAGACAACGCGAAAAAAATATGAAACCAAAATTATAAACATTGGCTTTATAAATTGCACTAGCTGAACCCGGCGCGCTTCGCTACCCCGAATAAGGTACATTGTAAAGCAATGCCAATAATAAAATAAACTTTAAATGCTACCATTTTTTAAATATTTCAATGCATAAATATAGGATGGAGCATTTTCTACACGTTCAGTGCTGTGTATGGAGCTTATGACATGGTATTTGTGTATGGAGCAGGAGGAACGCTCCTCCTAAATCCTTTCCTACTATAGGTATTCCTACGTAGATCACATTTACAAATTTCATATACTCTTACACAATTTCGACAGATTGGATCTCCCCTTTAAAAAGAGAATTAAAATAAGAATAATACTATGTTTGAATTTATTTTACTCGTGGCACAGTGCGAAATATAAGCACTTCAGTGGAACTTTACTCATAACTTTTAACGTGAAGAACGTAGGTTACTAAAATTTTCCAAAAATGTTTCTTGTAGTTGAGGGTCGTATGTGGATAAATATAGGCCACATAGACCTGCGGTTTCCTATAGCCCCCACATATCGGTGGTGACCGTTTTTACGTATTAGGTTCATTTTTAAACCGATTTTGCTGCAAATGCGTATATTGGGGTTTCAGTGGATGGAGAACATATGTACAAAATATTGTCAATATCTGTTCGCGTATAGGTATAGCCCCCCATTGAGCGGTACCGGCCAATATAACACATTGAATAGAAAATATTCTAAAAAACAATTCAGAGCATAGATCCTTGCTTTGGCCCCTCCCCCCAAGCATCCACATACCTTAGTAAAAGAAACATAAAAAATTTTTGAGATTTTTTTATACCCTCCACCATAGGATGGCGGTATATTGAGTTTGTCACTACGTTTGTAACTACTCGAAATAATCATTGTAGACCCCACAAACTATATATATTCTTGATCAGCGTGCAATTCTACATCGATATAGCCATGTCTGTCCGTCTGTGGAAATCACTCTAGCGTCCGAACGGATTGACGCAAGTGGATGCAATTTTGGAAAAATCTATTATATGTACGTAGGACTTTTGGTATAGAAAGCGGGCTATGTAGGTCCACGCTTTCGTATAGCCCCCATACAAAATGACGGGTGACGCGTCGTCGTTTTAAGGAATTTTTAAGATATTTGTCCCATTTAACCACCGAATTGGTTGTAATTAGGTATTTTGTGCCTCCAGAGACCAAAAAACATTCCTACCAAAGTTGGTTTATATAGGTCCACGTTTTGGAATAGCCCCCATATAACACCCCATATAAAGTACGCGTCATTTTAATATATTTTGAATGTATTAGTCCCATTTGACAACAGAATCGGTAACTTTGTATTTTGTGTTTCCAGAGGCTAAGAAACATTTCTACCATAAAACGTTTATATAGGTCCACATTTTGATATAGCCCCATAGGACGATATCTCCCGATTTTCGGTATTTTGAAAGTTTTGGCATCATTATCACACCGAGATGGCTGAAATTTGGTATTTAGTGTTCGTTGGGGGTATGAAACTTTCCCCCAGAAATTTGTAGGTATAGGTCCACGCCATCATATAGCCCCCATAGAACGGTACCTTCCGATTTTTGGTATTTTGAAGGTTGTGGCCACATTAATCCACCGAAATGACTGAAAATTGTGGTGGAGGGTATAAAAAGTTCGGCCCGACCGAACTTAACACTTTTCTTACTTGTTTATTCTTAGTATAGTGTCATTGATATAACATAACTTTTCCAAATTGAACGTTTCGACTGAGGATATGTTTATCTTATTACACGGTTCTGCAAATGAGTATATCACCTAAAAGCATCTGGTGCAACTATGCTTTGTTTTAAGTACTTAACGATGTCCTGAGAAAACCATTTGACCATTTTTTCTATAAAATGTGAATAAAATTCGCAAGAATAGTCATAAAACTATTAAAAGCAACATTTCTTAGTATTGGTGAACCCATTTTGGGATAAACGAAACCAACATTGACGTCTAATGCCGGTTCTTCTATCAAATTTCCAAAAATATAGATATATGAATATTCCAATGACTTTCTGAAAAAGTCGCATATCTCGCAAATCCGCGCGAACCTGCAGCTAATTTTTGGTTTGTGTATAGAAAAGTATCCTACATCTCAGAAAATGTGCGATTTATTCTGCAATTCACCACAATACATTAAAAAACTTTTAAAAAATCACATTTTTGGGGAACGAATAGCAACCAAACTAAATTAGATATAACAAATCTATAAACGCCAAATAATCTAAAAATTATCGAGAATTATAACAGCAACAAAAACTATAGTCAACTAACGTACAATTTGTTTGTATCACTATATTACTTAAGCAAAGCTAGAATCAATTTTTTAAGAAAATAAATATTGTACAACAAAAGTGCTACTTTTAAGTGCATTTCTAGTTGTTTCGCGGGGTAAATCGCAAAACTGAATATGAGGCATTAGTCATGGGATACTTAGCAATAGAATTCAACAAGAATCTCATTAGTTTTATGTACTTTAATTTTTGAGTAAAGTTCCACTAAAGTTCCCATATTTCCCACTGTGCAACGCCGTAAATACAACAAACGACATCAGTTGTGAATAAAAAGAAGATTTGATTGGCCAACAGATGCTACTTTGGCTTAAGTAAGCACTTTAAAAACAAAGCCACAACTCGTCAAACAAAAATAACGCTTTAAAAAACACTGATACTACCCTTGCTGATGTATTGTTCCGAAGCCTGGCAGTGCTTGGTGTGTTTGAGAGAAAAATTCTTCGAAAGATCTACGGACCAATCTGCGTTGACGGTGAATATCGACGTCGCACAATGGTTCAAGAAACGATTTTCCTGGCCAAAAATCAAAATATTGTTTTGTCACAGATATTTAATTTCTATATGGGATTCGATAGTAAACATATTGAAACTAAGGAAACCAAAAAATTAGGTCAAACTATTGGAAGTTACGGGCGCGGGGTGCCCCTAAAGACGATAATTTTTCCCATGTTTGAGAAATACGTAATTTTTAAAAACTTCCGGAGAAAGAAATAGCTATTTCTAGGAAACTATAACATATATTGTGTTTACTGTTTTTTAGTTAGGTAGGTACAATTGTGGCCTTTAAAAATCGGTTTAATAAATTACCGTAGCGTTTACAGCGTAGCGTTTTTATTTTTTCCCCAGGTACTAAATTTTATGAAATTCCAAATTTAGTGGACTAGAACTTTTGTGGAACAACATGGAACAATGTTCTGTTTTCACAGTAATATGTCACAGTAATATGAGAGAGAGTTCCGTCCGTTTAACACTTTTTTAAATTTATTGAAATTACATGGGTAAAAATGTGTGTGTTTTCCATACCATTTCCCATATGAATTACAGTTTTTTTTACAAAAATTTATATGAGTTTTTATATGAGTTATATAAGTTTTATGAAAACTCAAGGAGCATGTTCTTTAATTTTTGTAAAAATTTAAATTTTTTGTATTTTTTTTTTTTTTTGTGAAAAATTTGAGAAAAAAAATTTTAAATTTTTTTTTCCAAATTTTGGTTTTTATTTTTTTGGTATTTTTATAGTTTATTTATTGGCGTTTGACCACTTTTAATATATAAGAAGATATAAAAAACACATAAACACTGATAGTTTGATGAAAAATAGTAAAAAAAAATCAAAAGTTCAATTTTGAACTTGAATTACCCTGCAACTAACAGACCGAATTTGACCGCTTATAATATATAGAAAGCTGATTGTGTTATCTGTCTAACAAAAAGAGAATTGTGAAGATATCTCTATCCGTTCAAAAGTTACAGAATTTTGACCAGGAAAAAACGATTCTGGACCACTGTGCGTCGTATGAACCACGAGCTGTATCTGCTATACAACGACATCAATATAGATAAACGTATCGAGATGCAGCGATTGCGTTGGCTAGGCCATATAATAAGAATGAACCCACTAAAAAGGCGCATAAATTCGAGCCACTGGCGGTGCACACAGAACTGACAGGCCAACAAATAGATGGCGCAAACAAGTGGATGAAGAGATGACAAGGCGCTGTATTCCAGAAAGCGAAGCACTAAGCAGAGATAATTGGAGATCTTTTCTTATTTCGGTCTATGGAACAAATGTTCTGTAATGGGCCAGCTAAGCAAATAAGTAGTATCCAAAAAATAAACAACAAAATGTTAGTCATTTCGGTTGAATAATGTGACTCAAACCTTCAGAATACAGAAAATCGGCAGGTATCGTTCTATGGGGGCTATATCGAAACGTGTAGTATAGATTCACGGGACAATTTTTTTGACCCAAAGAAGTCTACGTACGAAATTACAGCCATTTCGGTGTGATAATGGGACAAAAACCTTCAAAATACCGAAAATCGGGTGATAATGTTCTATGCGGGCTATATCATAATGTGAACCTGTACTGTAGCCCCAAAGAAGACTAAATAAAAAATTCCAACCATTTCTGTAGGATAACGCTGCTAGAACCATGAAAATATCGAAAATCGGGCAATACGGTTCTATGAGGGGACCTGTACTAACAAATCTCAAAAGTGTCATAGTCCTATGAAAAACTTAGTACCAAATTTCCGCCCTTTCGGTATGATTATGAGGGAAGAACTTTGCAAATGCCGATGTTCGGACGGCACAGTTCTATGTATATATAGCCCAGTTTTAATACCAAACATCTTTTGAGTAATAGAAACTTCTGTGCCAAATTATGAAGCTCTATCTTAAATATTGCGAGCTGCATCTTATATTGACTTAGAATTTTATACTGATCAATAATATATAAAGAGTCTGCGACGAGTATTTTGATATGTTACAAACGGTATCATTCTGTTTGTAATTATACTCATATTATGGTGAACAACATCTAAACGTCATCTATTTCAGACTAAACAAGTAAAAAAGTATCAGTCGTCTTGACCGACAGAAACATACCCTTAACCTCGGACCTAACGAAAAGTATTAACACAATAATCACTTCACATGGTGCCATAGGGGTTTTAAAACCTTTCGGACTATTTTCTCAGAAAGTATAGACTTGCCCCCGATAAAGCTTGAACCGTTGTAATGGGGGAGCGAATACAAGTTGTTACAAGAAAAATCAAAACGATTCGAGAGGAGGTCCTAATCTGAACTTTTTCCAAAATTTTGTGTTTGGGACACCAGTGTACACTTGCACTGCACAAAACATTGGTGCTTTTCACGATTGTGTGGCTGAAGACCCGTTCCTTAAAATATACCTTGTAAGTGAATATAATGACTTGGTGAATAAATACTTATTTGCATGCTTACAAATTGCAATTGACTGAAGAATTAATGGCCTTTTACCATTTCAACCGTCGTCAATTGTGGACGATACGCACGAAGAAAATCGAATTCAGTAATGTGGCAGATTTTGACCTGAGTGGATTCGTCAATAAGAAGAATTGACGCATTTGAGTGAATGGTAATCCAAGACTGATTATCCAAAAACCAATGCAGCCACAGAGTGTCTGTTAAGTGCGGTTTATACACTGTCGAAAGCCTGACCGGCTTTTACTGTGCAAGGGAATGCCTCAGAATTTCACCCTGTACTAGAATATATTTTGGGATTTCTGTGTGAAATCGAACACTTTTGAAAAAAGTAGTTTTTAATTTTAGTTAATTTTCAGATTTTTTGGCAACGGCTGCGGTTAGAAAAATCCGAATACTATAAAAACTATGTGCAAAGAAATACTCAGAGAGAAGTCTCCCTTGTCCCATCTGGGATGTTTGTGGAACAATTATTATAAAGAAATACTCATAACTTCCTTAACATTGGTCCAAATTGAAAAAAAATGTTTGTATTTTTATAGTCTCAGCCTTTAGGCTAAAGAGGGTATTTACACTTTGATACGACCAAAAATGTGCCTCATCGAAATAATGGTTTTAGACCCCAAGTATGTTTGTACGATATCCGTTTCAGACAATTTTGAGTCGATCTAGCAATGTCCGTCCGTCTGTCTGTCTGGCTGGCTGGTGCGCACGATAACTCTCGAACGGATCAATCGATTCGGTTCAAATTTTGGGTATCGAAATATTTTGTCCAGATTTAAGTTCGAAGATGGGCCATATAGGTCCACTCCTTCAGGTACCTCCCCCACAAATGTTCAAAAATTGTCGCAAAACTTGTGCGCATGATAACTCTTGAAGGAAATAACCAATTTGGTCTATACTTTGCACATCGCGTAATTTCTACCAAACATAGATGAGGTTCCAATATGGACTCAATCGGTCCACTCATTCGGGAACCTCCCACACAAAATTTCGGAAAAGTTCAGTTTAGGACCTTGTCTCGAATCGCTTTGATTTTTGTTTACGCAAGTTGTATTCGCTGTCCTCTATAGGACGCTGTAAGTTTTATTAGGGGCAAGTCCATACTTCCTGAGAAAATAGCCTGAAAGTTACAAAAAACCCTATGACACCGTGTGTAGTGGTTGGAGCGCAAGATAACTTTCGAACGGACCTGCCAATTCGGTCCAAAATTTGGCTTTCGTAATATTTTGTCCAAACCAACTTCAAGTTCAAAGATGGATTATATCGGTCTACTCCTTCCGGTACCTCCCCCACAAAAGTTCGAAAATGTTCGGAAAATTTGTGCGTACGATTACTCTTGAAGGGAGAAACCGATTTGGTCCATACTTTGCACATTATGAAACATCTATCAGACTTAGATGAGGTTCCAATATGGACTCAATCGGTAAACTCCTTCGAGTACCTCCCACACAAAATTTCGAAAAAGTTCAGTTTAGGACCTGCTCTCGAATCGCCTTGGTTTTTGTTGTAGCATCTCGTATTCACTGTCCCCTATACGAAGGTACAAGTTTCCTCAGGGGCAAGTCCATACTTCCTGAAAAAGTAGCCTGAAAGTTGAAAAACAAACCCAATGACACCATGTTTATGGGTGTAAGCGCAAGATAACTCTCGAACGGATATGCCGATTCCGGCCAAAATTTGGCCTTCGTAATATTGTTTCCAAACTTAGTTTAAGTTCGTAGATACGCCATATCGGTCCACTCCTTCAGGTACCTACCCCACAAAAGTTCAAAAATGTTCGGAAAAATTGTGCGCACGATAACTCTTGATGGGAATGACCAATTTGGTCCATACTTTACACATTCTCATAATATCTCATAGGTTCGAATATGGACTATATTTGTCCACTCCATCCGCTACCTCCCACACAAAATTTTGGATAAGTTCACTTTAAGACCTGCTATTGAATCACTTTGATTTTTGTTGAAGCAACTTACATTCGCTGTCTCAATTACAATGGTAAAATTTGTTTCAGGGGCAAATCCATACTTCTTGAGAAAACAGCCCGAAGGGTGTAAAAACCCCCTATGGCACCCCCATGGTTTATGTCGGTCCATTCCTTTAAGTACTTTTTCCGCAAAATTTTTGAACTTTAATCCTAATCAACATTTTTGTCGGTTCATACGACCAGAATTTTGAAACCCCCTAAATACATAAGTTTTTTGTGAAAAAAAGTGTTTCAATTTGCACAGGCTGAGGGTATAACTTGTTAGTCACAATAATGAACTAAATATCCTGGTTTAAACGCGAACCTCTAAATATTCTGGTTTATCAGCGATTTAATAATTAATATTAAAATTAATTTTTATCAATGATTATACTCTTCTATTTTTCTGATCTTGTTTTTATACCCTCCACCATAGGATGGGGGTATATTAAGTTTGTCACTACGTTTGTAACTACTCGAAATAATCATTGTAGACCCCACAAACTATATATATTCTTGATCAGCATGCAATTCTACATCGATATAGCCATGTCCGTCCGTCTGTCCGTCTGTGAAAATCACTCTAGCGTCCGAACGGATTGACGTAGGTGGATGAAATTTTGGGAAAATCTATTATATGTACGTAGGACTTTTGGTATTGAAAGTGGGCCATGTAGGTCCACGCTTTCGTATAGCCCCCATACAAAATGACGTGTGACGCGTCGTCGTTTTAAGGAATTTTTAAGATATTTGTCCCATTTAACCACCGAATTGGGTCTAATTTGGTATTTTGTGCCTCCCGAGACCAAAAAAACATTCCTACTAAAGTTGGTTTATATAGGTCCACGTTTTGGTATAGCCCCCATATAAAGTACGCGTCCTTTTAATATATTTTGAATGTATTAGTCCCATTTGACAACAGAATCGGTTGTAACTTTGTATTTTGTGTTTCCAAAGGCTATGAAACATTTCTAAAATAAAACGTTTATATAGGTCCACATTTTGGTATAGCCCCATATGACGATATCTCCCGATTTTCGGTATTTTGAATGTTTTGGCCTCATTATCACACCGAGATGGCTGAAATTTGGTATTTAGTGTTCGTTGGGGGTATGAAACTTTCCCCCAGAAATTTGTAGGTATAGGTCCACGCCATCATATAGCCCCCATAGAACGGTACCTTCCGATTTTCGGTATTTCGAAGGTTGTGGCCACATTAATCCACCGAAATGACTGAAAATTGTGGTGGAGGGTATAAAAGTCTGTGTAATTGTGCCCATCAGTCTTTTTAGTTGGTGTTGGCAGGGTTTAGCGCTTTTGAACCATCGGGACCAATTGGATCCATCCAGCCGGACAGACGGGCATGGCTGGCACAGGGGATGATATTAGCCCAAGCTGATTTACTATCTTTCTTAGGTAAGTATAAAACTCTCTTTCTGACATACACTGATGTTAAACGAGGTTAATATATATGCAAAACTTAGCCAATGTACTTTTATTTTAACTTACCGATAGTTTTAATTAATGAAAACGTGTTTCTGAAAGGAGAACAAAAGAAATATAATTAGAAAATTTCAATTCTGTTAAGTCCTGATCTATAAATGGCACTTAGATAGATAGATTTGTATAAAGCGACATTCTGTATAGAAAATTTTTAGAAATGTAGTTCGAATTTTGGTATGTGGCTTCGTCCTAGTCAGCTATAGCGTTGTGGTCGAAATCGAAATTTAGCTAACCTTGCACACCGTATTCGATTTCCAGGCCAGACCGCATTTAATGTTATGTTACAATACGTGCACGATTCGTAATAATATTTGGCTGCTGACTGTTTCATTTATATCAACGTTCACATGTGATGAATATGACAAACAACATTCTATCAATAAAACAAATAAATGGAAATTCTTTCCGCTTTACGCGAGCAAATAAAAATCTATAAAATTCAATATTTACGAATAATAACAACAAGTGCAAAAAAAAATAAAAATAGAAAAATGTGTTAAACGTGCCTGCCACTTTGTTGTAATATTTACATTGTGTCTGCAAGATGCGGAAAAAAGAAAGTGCAATATAATGACGTCAGAATTGACAAGCTATTCCACTTTCCGGCAAAACAATATATTCCTGTGTAGAGAAGTATAAAAATATTTGCCTTAACCCATTTAATGACCAAATATGTATAGTACATAGTCAAATAACTGATTTAGGAGTAACGCACTCTCAAAAACTCTAACCGTTATTAGCTTTATCTGACCTTTAAGCAGAGCACATTTAAGTGTTTGTCTATATGTGAATGCTCCCAACAAAAGAAGAAGCAATAATAAATATTGAATTGTTTTTCCCTTTGTTTTATTTTCTTTAATTCAATTAATTTCCTTTCATTAAGAATAAATAACGTAGATATGTGTGAAGCCATACAATTGCAATTTTCTTTTTTTTTCATTAATTGAGATCACACGTATTGAAATAGTGTTGTTGATGATGGTCATGTATTCAATTGAACAATTTGTTTGTTTTTAATTAATTGACACTAAAAAACAGTTATAGGACATCATCGTTTATAGCCTGCGCTGTTTGTTGTTAATTGGAAAGCGGCCAATGTAGAGAAAATAGAAAAGAAAAATAAAAGAAAGCTTAAACTGTAAGTATTGGAACATTCAACAAGAACCGTGATCTTGTGTTTGACCCACAAAGAATGCAAAATGAAATGAAAAGAGTTTCAATCAATTAACAAGTAATTAGAACCAGGTTAACAAGATGGATAAGCATCTGACACATTCAAATCACTTAATTAAGCTAAACATGTTTACGGTTTTCTTGTGCTACATGTAGGTTAAGGTATGTAATAGACGACAAACAACAATGAGACTATGCGAATAGAAGACAATATCCAATATTATGTCTGTTCCAGAACCTGCAAAACTCAACAAATTTTTACTACCATAACAATTTTTTCTTTATATTATGAAAAAAAGTAACAATTAGTAGATTCTTGCTGTTCTGGATCAGACCAAATATGAAGAACAATCTATAAACGATACCAGTAGTGGGATTCTGTAACGCATTTTTTTTTTTGGTTAACGACAAAAATCGGTAAAATTAAAAAAATTAAAAAAAAATAACTTAAAATTAAAACAAGTAAGCAATGACTATACTCGGGACGGGGATAAGCTTTTCACTCGTAAACATTTCCTTTAGGGAGATACTAAATTTTTCACCTATCGGGTTTTATACCAAAATGACTCTTAAGGCGAACTGAATCAAAATAATTAATATTTAATTTTATATTTAACTACTGTCGACATCTACTTGGTACTGATTGAAAACTTTGCTGGTCATCTTGATTAGGATTTAACATGTCTTTAATACACCATTTAGAAGCAGAAGTATTTGTCATTAAAGTAAAAAATTCAAAATATTAAAATTGTGATAGCTTAGTGATTACTTTACCATCAATGCCACAATCTGTATTAATATAAAGCTGAAATGATTTAGTTCAATATCGAACTCTCTCCTTGGAATCGTCGTCTTTTTCAACATCACAAGCATTTCACCAATTTTGGTAACTCAATTCGGAACATTTTAAAGATCACAATATCTTCATTATTCAAACCCATCCAACCAAAGCTGAGTAACTCGTCAGTACAATTCATCTTATATTTTTCCATTGGCGGGCTTTCCTTTTGGAATACTGAAGCGGAGATATTCGCATATGAATAAAACTTTGAGTGTTCTCCACATAAGTTTTTTGCCCATTCCGACCCCTGAATATTATCCGACAATTACCGAAATCCATAGACTTCTTTCTATATGGGACTCCCATTAACCCCCAAAACTTCGTGATGATTCGACCAAAATTGCCAAATGAAAAAATGGGATGTACTACCGACTATTGCGATATCTCCGTTATTTGACCAACTACGCCAACCTATTTTGCATCATTGTCAAAATGGGATTTTCTACTTCCACAGCATGCTTCGGTTTTGGAAGGTACCCAATTCATTATTATAATTCAACTCGTTGTTTCAGCACCTACGACAACCTACGTTACATCGTTGCAAATGTGATATTTTCTACTTTCATTGTCAGGTTTTGCTTTTGGTATACCACTTATAGACGCTGAGATATTTGCTTTGGAATAAAACGTTGACTTTTTTCCAAATAAGTTTTGTGCCCATTCCGTCCCCTACGTATTATCCGACCATCACCAAAATCAAAATCGAGACATTCATTTTGGAATATATATGTATGGGTCTACGGTCATTATTTCGATGCGTTACAAACTTTTTGACCAAAACCAACTTATTATACCCTCCCCACTGATCTTCGCCCTAATAGCAAAATTTTCAAATAACAATAAAATTGTAATTGTAATTTCAGTAATTAACGAACTTTGTCGGTAAGATAGTAACTAACATAAAGTTGTCGCTAAGTGCTACCGTTAGCAACATTGTTGCCAACTAATCATACTTTTCATTCTTAATTTTAGGTTTTAATTTTACCGATTTTTGTCGTAATCAAAAAATGCGTTATAGAATCTCACTACAGTAGTGCGATTCCTACACCCCAAAAGTAATTTTAATTCAAAATTTCAGGATTCCAGCTCTATCCGTTCACCCAAATTCAAGTCGTATCAAATTTAGTACCGTTCAGTAATTTCCGTACCCATAAGTACGATTTTCCAAAACTATCTCAATCCTACAGTCCAACAACAATCTAAATTCCAAATTTCTGGATTCCAGCTGAATCCGTTCACCCAAATTGTACCAAATTTAGTACCATTTAGTACTTTTCGTACCCATAAGTACGAATTTCCAAAACTTCTTCAATGCTACACTACAAAAGTAACTTTAAAAAAACTACCCCCATATTTCAATTCTACACTTCAACACTAATTTGTTTTCCAAATTTCGGGTTTCTAGCTCTATCGGTCCACCCAAATCCAAATTGTACCAAACTTAGTACTTTTCCTACTTATAAAATAATAATAAAACTACCTCAATCCTACACCCCAACGGTAATCATAATTCTATTCATTCAACCAAATCCAAGTTGTACCAAATTTAGTACTTTCCGTACCCATAAGTACGTATTTCCAAAACTTCCTCAATGCTACACTCCAACAGTAACTTTAATTCCAAATTTCAAGTTTCCAGGTCTATCCGTTCACTTTAATCCAAATTGTACCAAATTTAGTACCACTTTTCGTACACATAAGTACGAATTTCCAAAACTACACCCATATTTCAATCTTACACTTCAACAGTAATCTTAGTTCCCAATTTCAGGTTTGCAGGTCTATCCGTTCACTCAAATCCAAATTGTACCAATTTTAGTACCACTTAGTACTTTTTGTATACATAAGTACGAACTTCCGAAAACATTTCCTTATATCAACATCACTTCCCAACCTTGGTTCTCATACCAAATTTGATAATTGTAGTTATTTCCGTTCAAAGTATACAATTGTTACCAAATTTAGCAAGTTTTAGTACTTTTCGTACACTTATCGGTCGAAATTCCAAAAACCCATTGGTACATCTCTCTAACTCTCCATCAATGACCCTCGTTCCAAATTTTTCTCTAGCTCTTCCCGTTTGCCTAATACAATGGGTACCATATTTAGTACTTTTTAGTAATTTTCGTACCCTTCTTGGGCGAATTTCCAAAAACCCAGCCTTATCTCACCCCTACACACCAACAGCAATCCACAGTCATAATTTCAACTAGGTTCAGAGGTTTCGTCTGGGCGATGTTATTTCAGTCAGTCACTCACTCACTCATCTCTAAGCTCTTTTATGTAATAAGGTATATATATTTAGCCACAAGCCTAAGGGTATATAAACTAGGATTACCAGGGGTGATGATATTTCTAAATATTTCGAGTTGTTGCAAAACGGATTGACGAAACAATATCCAGTGCCCTGACGTCTTCAAAATTCTACAAAAACAATATTTTCCACACAGTCAAAGAAGTCGAGGGAGCTGTGGATTTTTTCACCAATACTCTCCTGACTTTGTATGTGAACCCCTCACCCAGGGCCACCACCCTGGCTGTCGGTGTAAACTTCAATCCATCATAACGCTCTCAGCAACATTGGAATTCCCTTCGTAGTAGTGGAATCGGTCAATGAGATGCTGAAAAGCAGTATTATCAATTCGCGCATAGGATAGAGAAACCCAGAAGATAACTCTCCTCTTGTCTGGTCCGACATTGCATACAGATGGGTCCAAGATGGAGGAACCCATTAATGAGACACTGATTTAAGCCAAGTGATAGCTGCAGCGTCTTTCAGACACAAATTTTTGCTGTGAGGACAGCAGCAGAATTAGTAATAGGCCTGGAAAGCAACTTATCCGGACCGGTAACTATATATGTTGATAATCAGGCAGCCCTTAAGGTTCTCATGTCTTGGACCATAAACTCTAGAGCTATCCTTGATAACGGAAAGGATCTGGCTTCCTGGTCATATAATATACCTCTCTGTTGTTTCTGAATTCCACAAATGACTGGCTTTCGCACATATATGTACTATGTAAGTGATTATCCAACGTTTTAAACACGGATGAAGAGTAGCCTTCTCTATATCCTCAAAATGTTTGACATGGTTGACGGTATCGAAGGCCTTCTATAGGTCAAATGTCACCATGATTGTTCGGTCGTACGGCCCGTTCTGGTTCAGTCCTCTAATGGCATGTGTTGATATGGCGTGTAATACTGTTGTAGTATTGTGCATTCGCCGGAATTCGTGCTGATGTTGGCAAACTGGAAAACTGTTTTTTTATCATAGGGAGGAGTGGCGCCTCTAGAATCGTTGCTACTGGCGACAGGAGGGACATCGGCCTGTAGGATTCACATCTGCTGGCATCCTTGTAGCGAGACCACCCTGCCAAAATTAACTATTTTTTCCCCTGTCCACAATTTCAGAGGGGGATATTTTATGACCACGTACCCGTAATGCCTAATTTAGGCCAAAAAAGGTATATAAAAATGTCTTCAATCGGGCGTTCATATGACAATTTTTGGCGGAGAAGCTATGTGGCCACTGGAAACTTCATATGTTAAAATTTCGAAAATTGGGAGACCTACCTATGGAAACAAAACACTCGGGTGAAAAAATTATTATGGATTGCAACATACGGGCATAACTAGATCGACTCAGAATTTTATCCTGATTAGAAATATATACTTAACAGGGTAGCCATTTATTATTTCAATGTGTTACAAACGGAAAAACAAACTTAATATACCCCCATACTATGGTGGAGGGTATAAAAACAACAGTGAATATATCAAATATCATATGTTGCGGATAACCCAGGGAGAACATCTGGACGTTGATATGGTTAGCAATCGTAGAGCCCACAGTGTAGTTTATGACAGCATTATTGGTCAATTCCAATCACAACTAGAGATTACGTGCTTATGAGTGAGGGGTATTGCAGCTTTTTGTCTACCTTTAGAAAAAGTGTTTTCTTGTGCTAAGTTTTACTTAAAATTTCCCAAAACCTTCTATTAAGCCACTTATTTACTACACATACACTTTTCATTACAAACGCCAAAATGTCAAAATCAATCCATTAACAACAATACTAATCAATGTCATGCGGATCGTGTTACATTGCCCTACAAAGGCAAAGGTCGTCATGTGCAGATGGATTCAAATGTCAATCACCCTGTTTTCTCAAAAGCAAAAATTTGAAGGTAATGGACAAATGGACAAATTACGGATAATGTCCATAATTTGGCGAGTAAGGCAATACCCAAAACTAGGTATTACTGGCAGGCAGTTGATCGGGGTCCGTTTGGCTGGTCCGGCAGTAGCTAATAATATAGTAGTAGCGTATGTCTTGATTTACATTGTTGGACACAGAGCAGCGAGTGGCGAAGGAAGAAAAAAGAGAAACCATAAAAGTGCATAATATGCAAGGAGAAAATCACCCGGCTTCAAATTATGACTATCGACCGAGGCGGAGATGGAGGAGCTTTGGTTTTTCGTTATGTACGGCCGGCGCTTATGGGAACAAAAGTGACATCCATGCAAAACTACTGCTATTGCTCCAACTGCTGATTTGAATTCAATTAATTCTGAATATACTACCTTGCCCATGTTGTTTTGTTGGATATTATGCCGATCAAGTGACTTGTCTGCCGAGTAACTAAATGCCTGGCTGGCTGGCAGTCAGCCTGGATGGTTGGTTGAGTGGTCGGTCAGTCAGTCATTCGTTTGGCATGGTGGTTATTATGAGAGTGTAAAAGATAGCTGCTGCCTACGGCGGACAGACACACATGTTCAGAGTCGTGTATATGCCGACAATAAATGCATGCCGGGCAGCCAGCCACAGCCACAACAACGTCAACAGCAATAATATCATCAAACAAAACCCCCAACAACAACAAAAATACACCAGCAACAGCAAAAGTCAGTAAAAAAATTATTAAATATGATATGGGACAAGTGTAAGAAGAAGCAGCCACAGAAATACGTACGTAGAGAGAAAAATGTACGACGGGCTATCAAAAATACTGGCAGGAATTTATGATCGCCTATACCTCCATGTGATATGAACAAATTGTGATACAAACAAAAATGTTTGTTCGTTTCACTCGGTGATGACAAACAACAACAACAATTATCATAAAATAATTAACCATAAAACAATAAGCCTACCTGAGATACGCTGCTTAAGCCGATAAGGTGACACAAAATGTGATATCACACTTAAGTGAAAAAGTTAATTTTTTCGGGGGAACACCTGTTTTTATTTTGCGAAATTGTAAGGGAAATTTTCCATGTTTCAGGAAGTTATCAATAATAAGATTCGCTTCATCATCACCATCACTATCTGCAGTATCAGTAGAACCCACAAAAACAACTATGACAGTTTTATCATTACAAATAGTTTTATCAATAACAGCATCACAGGTGCCTGCCTACCGCATACCGTTCTTCACTACAGAATTTATCACAGCTACTTTTCCTGCCTTCCACCACCTCTAACAACATTTCTCAATCAAATTTTCTCCCCCCCACCCTCCATGCGGAATTGCCCAAAGAACGGAAAGCTATTATGAAAGCTACTAGTAGTATCTATCAGCCGCATGCTTTACACACACAGATATAGTAAAGTTACAAGCTCATCATCTATCTGTCACAAACATGTTTATGATAATTCATGTTAAATAACAGGCTCACAGATGAGACCAGTAAGCGTTTTGTTTTCTCCCATAGCCGAGCCGGCAATCAGAGAAAGAATTTATCAGCTGTAAAATATAGTACGTCAGCCGGACGACGAAAGGAGAAATGTTAGTTAGTAGCACGGGTTGTGGGTAAATCAAGCAAGTAACAGTAGTCACTGACTACTACATACTTACATACACAAAACAAGGCATCCATCCAATTTACGGATATTTGTCTGCTGCGAAATGCCACCAATATGATGGGGAGGGAATAACACAGAACGAGAGGTAGTCTGACAATTGTTATCAAAAATTCCAGAATGCGTTACCAAAAACCGGCGACTAGACATAACGCACAACAGACATATGACCAACAAGTAAAACATCGTTAAGTTCGGCCGGACAGAATTTGTTATACCCTCCACCATAAAATAATCTGAATTAAAATTGAATAATTAGTTTTCTTTCCTGTCTATAGAAATTCCTAAATTAGGTCAGAAAATGTACCTGAAATGTCTTCAATCGGGCGGCACATTTTACGGAGCCAACATCAAAGTGTGGACCCAAGTTGACAATTTTTGGTGGAGAAGTTTTGCGAATTGTCAAATGCCAAATTACAGCTAGTTCCGCCAAAAAATGTAGCTAAAATCCTGAAAATACCGAGGTATCATTATATGGGGACTGTACCAAAACATGGACCTATGTTAACATATCTTGGTGGATAAGTTTTGGAACCACTAGGAACCTCAAATGTCAAATTATAGATTGTTCGGTCGAAAAATGTAGCTAAACTCCACAATAACCTCAAAATACTGAAAATCGGGAGGTACTGTTGTTTGGGGAGTATGCCACAACATGGACGTATGTTGACAATTGTTGGTGGAGACCACTGGGAACCTTAGATGTCCTACTACAGGTAGTTCGGTTCAATATTGTAGGTAAAATCCTCAAAACAGCGAAAATCGGGAGGTACCGTTATATAGGCGCTATACCACAACATGGACCTATGTTGACAATTTTTTGTGGTTCGGTTAAAAAATGTCGCTAGAAACCTCAAAACACCGAAAATCGGAGGCACTGTTTTATCTCAATCCCATGGTGGACGGTATAAAAACAAGTGAGAAAGTACGGGTCGGTTTGGCACCGGTAAAACATTCAAAGCGATTCAAGACAACGAGGTCAATCTGGTTCTATGAAAATATGAAATCCAAGAATTCAGTCCCAGGTTTATAACTAAATTTTAGCATATATATATTTTTGACAATTGATTAGGACATTTTTCTCGAGAATTATGGAATTCTTGAATAATATAGATAATTTTTGTAATCAATATTACAAAATTTAGTTGGGTTAGTATGGGTTTTTAGAAGAACTTCTAGGATATATGAACATCTCCTCGGAAAAGTTATGTTGTTCATGAGATGCAAAATTACTTTTCCTATTTTTCCATACATTCCCATTATTTGCTCTCATATTTCCTCTCTTGTTTGGTAACTGCTCTCAACTTTGTTCTCGTTTTCTTTTGAATGGTCTCATCGTCTCACCATCAAACACGGTGCTCTTGAAACAATTTTAAATGGAAGGTGCTTACACCTCGAAAGTTTTTGCGGATTCTGAAACTACAATGTTTGTAGATGAGCAAAATCAAAAAACAAAAAAAATCGCCGGAGCGCTTTTTAAATAAATCACGATTTAAGTTGACATTTTTAGGGGTTGTTTAGGTTTTCACGATTTTGCTTAGAAACCGCAATTCCTATCAAAATGGGACTAAAACAAATGTTGTAGCTATGAAAATTCTCTACAAGATTGACCTTTATGGCATTTTCGTAGTTTTTACCATTTTTGAGATATAGAAGTTCAAATTGGGACAATGCACTGACTGTATCGCACCCTTATAAAACAATGTCATGTAGGGTGCGCCTTAACTAACTTTTGATGAAAACCGCTTACACAGGGAAAGTTTTTGTGAATTCTGAAACAGCAGTGTTCATAGATGAGAAAAATCCAAAAACAAGAAAAAATTGCTGTAGGGATTTTTAAATAAATCGCGGTCAAAATTCACATTTTTAGGTGTTTTTTAGGTTTTCACGATTTTGCTTGGAAACCGCAAGTCCAATCGAAATGGAGCTTAAGAAAATGTTGTAGCTGTGAAAATTCTCTACAGGATTGGCGTTTATGATTTGCTCTCAGGCTGTACCATTTTAGAGATAAAGAAGCTCAGTTTACATTTTTAGGTTTTTTTGTTAGGGTTTCGCGATTTTGCTTGAATACGCTAAGTCTTATCGACATGGGACCTGAGACAATCTTAAAGCTGTGAAAATTCTCTACAAGACTGGCTTAAGTAACGTATCCTAAGTTGTAACATTTGTTTAGGTATATAAGTTTAAGTTGGGAATTTGCAGTCATGACATTGTTTTATAAGGGGGCGATACAGAATTGAATTGAATTTGAATTGTCCCAATTTGAACTTCTATATCTCAAAAACGGTACAACCGACGAGAATATCATAGAGGTCAATCTTGTAGAGAATTTTCATAGCTACAACATTTGTTTTAGTCCCATTTTGATAGGAATTGCGGTTTCTAAGCAAAATTGCGAAAACCTAAACAACCCCTAAAAATGTCAACTTAAATCGCGATTTATTTAAAAAGCGCTCCGGCGATTTTTTTTGTTTTTTGATTGTTCTCATCATTGTAGTTTCAGAATCCGCAAAAACTTCCGAGGTGTAAGCACCTTCCATTTAAAATTGTTTCAAGAGCACCGTGCAAATTGACACTATATCAACAAACCACAACACAACCCCCACCATCGTCTCACGATCACATTGAGACTTTATCAACAAACCACACCACACACAGCAACAATTGTTGTTAGTTAACGGACAAACCAAACAACTACAGTGCGTTTGGTGTCGAAAAACAAACTGTACGATATAGTTCGCATCAACAATTTTTTAATTTCTTTAATATAAAGGCAACATCTAATAACTCAACCTAGTGGTGATAGACTCAACAAGTATATACATATTGATCTGCTATATTCAAAAGACGATAACAACTACAGTGAAAATCTTTAGAAGAAACTGTAAATTACAATAACACAAAATAAAAGCATTAATAAAAAGAAGCAAAATTTGTCTCTGGTATGGTTGGTGGTGTATGGTGGCTGTTGTTAGTCAATAATAACAAAACAACTCGCCAAAATTGTTTTTTTTTTTTTTCAATCTCTCAGAAGAAACCAGTATTTTTTTGCTTTACCAAAGGCGTTCTTGAAATTCAGAAATTTGTACCTTGGCAAAACTTTATAAACACTATTCCTAAAATACAGTAATTTTTTTCTGTGCAAAAACGGAGCAAAATTTGTAATCTTCAACCATAGACTATATTGAAACCAGATTTCAGTCACTTTTCAAAAAAGAACCTGGGCGGGGAGGTGTATCAATAACCCTTATAAATAAAGAAAATCCCTTATTATTTAATGGAAAGTATCCAATGAGTGTTCCATTTCCGATCACCGGAAGAACATTTTCTAAGTCTCTATGGAAGGCATTCGACAACCACCACATACGAATCCACGCAAAAGTGACTGGAACAAATTCACTAAATTGGCAAACACAAACCTAAGAACATCGCACTATCCTACAACAACCAATGCAGTGAAGCATGTTAGAAAGGTTCGTTGGGATAGCTATGAGGTCTCCTGCCCACTAGCTCACCTAGGTAGGAGAAATCAGCCGGTTTGGTGATTAAATGATACAACAAAGCCGGTAGATGGAAGTTGTCCGCAGATGGACAAATTCTGGTCTAGAGATTTTGGGTCACCTAGCCAATACGAATTTCGCCAACTGCACAGACGTTCCCGAGCACCCAAGTGCTTCAATTGTACGCCACCAGACCACCGGAGATGTAAATGTTGTCGACGGGATCATAATAAGTCATCCAAAAATTGAATGGACAATAAAGCGGGGAAGTTATATCTCACACTTCCAAAAATTATAGGCCGATCATCATCTCTTCCTTTCTATTAAAAACCTTAGAAAGGCTGCTGCAGGAAATCAGTGCTTAGCTTTCGAATACTGCTGGTATAGATAAGTACCGCCCAATATGCTTACATCAAAGGCAAATCTGTAGAAAGAGCGGTAAATGAGGTCGTATGATTTATCAAGAAAACTACACGTTAGCTGAATTTCTTGACATAGAAGGTACCTTTAATTACATTAGGCTCGAATACATCCACAATTCACTTATAAACTTAAGGGTTTCCTATACACCTATCAACTGGATTAAAAGGATAATCAACTCGAAAAATCGAAATCAAACTCAAAAATCGGAGTTCCATTCGTATGTCTGTCACAAGCGGCACATCACAAGGTGGAGTTCTATCGACACTACTGTGGCTCCTGGTGATAAATAAAATACATAAGGCAAAGATTGATATGGTCCATTTTTTATTAAACTCAATTTAGACAAAATAATAAGAGATCCAAATTTTGGACTACATAGGTTGCTTCTTTCACGAAAATCGTGAGTTCCATTTCAGTGAATTCCACTTTTGCGGGAATGTATCCGAAGGAGTGGATATATATAAACCATTTTCGAATTTAAATTAAGTTTGGACAAAATATTATGAAGACCAAATTTTGAACCGAATCGGTTGATCCGTTTGACAGTTATCGTGCGCTCCAGCCAGCCAGAAAGACGGTCCACATTTTGATATATCCCCCATAGAACGGTACCTCCAGATTTTCGGTAGTTTGAAGGTTGTGGCCTCAATATTCGCCCGAAATGACTGAAATGTGGTATTTAGTCTTCTTTTGGGGTATAGGTCCACGCCTTCATATTGCACCCATAAAACGGCACATCCCAGTTTTCGGTATTTTGAAGGTTGTGACCTCAACATTCCACCGAAATGACTGAAATCTGGTATTTTGTCTTCGTTGGGGTTGCAGAACTCTCCACCTGAAATTTGTAGGTATAGGTTTACGCCTTCATATTGCCACCATAGAACGGTACCTCCCGATTTTCGGTATTTTAACATTGCTGGAATTTTGTATTTAGTCTTCTTCATAAATGAAAGGAAACTAATTGTTCAGTTTTACTTCAATACATGTCGTGGTGGAGGGTATAAAAAGTTTGGCCGGGCCGAACTAAATGCCATATACATATCGTCTGCTCCGTCGGAAAAGGTCGTAAGTCCCTCTCAATAAATTTTTCAGGAGGAAGAAAAAACATTCCAGCGCTTTCTGTATTCAAGATTTTATTATAGTGGTAAAGGCAGTATTTTTCGTTTATTTATTCCGCTTCAATACCTGTACTTTGTTTCATAAAATTCTATCGCGTTTGGGGGATAATTGGATGTCTTTGGACTTACGACCTTTTCCTTGTACAGTTTTGTATTTTTGTAGGGACTTACGACCTTTTCCTATAATTTACGGACGTTTTTAAAATAAAATATTTATACTTTACAAAACAATGTGGAAAGGGTATTATAAGTTTGTTTTGTCCAATATTCGTGTAACATCGCGAAGTATTCGTCGTAGACCCCCTCCCCTTGCCATTTTTTCATATCTTGATGAGATAAAGCGATCTAGCTATGTGTGTCCGTCTATCCATTAACAATTGTAATAAAACTCCAGTCTTCAATTTTGGACCGATCGTCACGAAATTTTGTGGAGAGGTCGGGTTCCGACCAGAAGTGACCCTATTAGATGTTGGTTATGATCGAAAGGTGTGAAATGGACCAAACCCGCAATTTTTACCCGACTTTGTAGCTGTCCTGTAGATCGCAGTAATATTCCGATCAGAGCGAAATTTTAAGAATGATTTGAGTTTAAGACAAAGAATAAGCTTGCAATTTAACATGGTGATGAGATAATTATTAGCGGGTTTAATGGACCAAAACTTTTGTATGAAATCTTATATATAAAAGATAATGTGTGTATGTTTGTATGTTCCGCATAGACTCAAAAACGGCTGAACCGATTTTTTTTTGAAAATTTCAGAGAATATACAAGGAACAACCGAGGTGAAAATAGGCTTTATAGTTTTTGAATTTCGGAGGGGGCCCTATTTTTTACAAACCGATTTTTTGCAAAAGTAACGAAAGTATCGGTTAGAAAATTAATTTGCGAGGCAACGGTTGTTGAATCTCCGACCCTAAGTACTTATTCCATGTAATTTTCAGATTATGCACAGGAATGTCCCTTGGTGGAAGTAGGCTATATATTTTGTTGAATTTCGGATTAGCGGCTTAAAACTGTGCCCTATTTTTTAAATGCGCTATATATATAAAACTTACGAACGATTCGGTTTCTCCAATCCTGGGTACATATTTTAGCAATAAGACCCGACCAGAGTAAAATTCTAAGTCGGTATAAACTTGACCGTCTGTGCGTCTTTTGAAATTAAGATACAGCTCGCAATTTTTAAGATAGATCTTCGTCATCAGACGTCATCAGAGCTTTCAGAATCACCGTGAAAACCATAGGGAACTAGACCCATGACACCATCGTCTAATTCCATTCCAAATTCATACTGCTCTTTGTTAGCAAAAACCATGATGACTTCTTAGTTTAATAACATTTCAATCAATTATTATTTTAGAATCAAATAATAATGTAAACATTGGACTTACCCGTCCGTTAGAAGGTATTACTTTATAGAATTCGGAATTCAAACTAATCTCGTTATGTGAATGTCCTATGAATGTCCCTAGAGAAACCACAAATGACCAGTTGATAAAGTTAAGTAAGATATACGACAGTAAAAACAGAAAAAATTGTGATTTTTTTTTTTTTTAAAATTTTCAATACGTGAGGTATTTGAACACACACAGCATCCCAATTTGTATCAATGAAAAGGCCAGAAGTCCATCTTTCATAATCAGTTCGCTTATAGGGGAAAATAGATTTCAAATGTAAATTTTCGTTGCAATATAGAAATTGTCACATTTTTTTTCAAAAGTTTGGTCCACAGGCTCCACCAAATATCATCCGATTATCATCCAAAGGTGTAGGCTAGTTCTTTACATTGTACCCCAACCATGGATGACGTTAAACATTATATCTGAACTACATTAGCTGTAGTATTCTTTTAAAGTATACATTTTCCTGTGGACTTACGACCTTTTCGTACACAATTTTGTACGTTTTGTGGACTTACGACCTTTTCCGACAAGGGCAAAACATATAGAAAAACGCGACATCCTACCATTTTCTTTGTATCATACGACGTGTTTTGACTGGTACTATCATCCTGTAACAAAAACGCGATTTCCAAAAAAAGTGGACTTACGACCTTTTCCGACGGAGCAGACGATATATGTATTTATTTATGTACCATACCTTAGAGTCCTCACTTAATAGACTCACCTCGTAATTTTCACAACTCAATCAGGGTAATTGGAAAAATGTAAACAGAACAAAAAATTGAACAATGTTTTCCACAAGAGCAACATTCTGTATCAAAGCACTGTGTGTGTGTGTGTGTGTGTGTGTGTGTGTACAACAACTCATCTTCAGTGGAACAGAAACCTGACATCAAATCTTCTTCATTGCAGAATAAAGCATCATTGTCAGTTTGCAACTGACCAAACGCAGTTAACGTTCCTGACTTGTCAGTCAGTCAGTCAAATTGCCAAAGAAAAGCTGAAATCCGTACTCCGCACTATCATCAAAGTGCCTTCAATGTTGTTGGTAGTGTGCAGTGCAGTGTGGTGGTTACACCCCTTAAGCATGTTTGGCGAATATGGTCAAACACCACAAAGATAAGCAAAACATCATTTATGCTGGCATTGAAAAGAAAAGAATAAAAAACAATATGTAGAACCTCTTGATTGTGGTGGCAATTGTTGCTCTGGACTGTAAGAACCAATTGTTGCTGGCAGCGTCTAACAACAACAACAAGAATGTATAATGTTGCAACCGCAATTCACAAAGCTGTACAACAGGTTATGATGAGGGCACCTTTGTGTGAAAAATGAACAAAACATTGCATTCTTCTGCACTACAATCTTCGGAATACCACCCAATTTGCTTAGCTCAATGTAGGACTGACTCATAACTTCGGTGCAGAGATGTGGGAGGAAAGAAGTTTCGTCCTATATTATTTAAAAAGTTATATAAAATGTTGCTTTATATATAACAAAAAACAATCAACGTAATTTTTTTATATCAGCGTTAAATTTTTTACGATTCCTTAATGACATAACCGCTGTCTTTTATGGTTTCGACTGAGTCATCAGTAGTCATCATCACACATGTAGGGATTTTGTTAAAAGTTCTTTGCCTTGTGGGTCATCGTTTTCCATTGTCAACATTTAAGTCACGCAGAATTTTGCTTCAGGGGCCATATGATTTTCTTATACTTCATCTGGAAATGTTAAATGTTGTATAGATAATTGTTACAGAAACTGTGAAACTTAAATGGAATGAATTTTGCCTTAACTAAAAGTTAGTTAAAGTTTCGTTCTTCTGATGAGAATGAGCAAATGGGAAGAAAGTGCCCACGGGGTGCTTTAAACCATAAACATATTTTGTTGTTTTCCTTTGTGATGTATACAAATTCCCCTCTTAGAAGTCTGGTGGTCTCTTCCCAGACAGGCATACATATACATATGTATATACCATATATGTACATATATGTATGTATGTTGGGCTCCTTGTACGCACAGCAGCAATAACGCCACCAAGAGAGCTAGCTACAAGAAGTAAATTTTCCTTTCCAATGTTATTTTTATGGTCGTTGTTTGTTAGTATGTATGGTATGTATGTATGGCCGCAGCAGCAGGTTGTATGTCTTTCTTTTTTTGTTGTAGTGTTTGTTAGTTTCTACTACCAGGCGTTCAGCATAAAAATCAGCTGAAACTTGTCAAAGTTTTTTTACACATTTTTTCCACTGTTTTTGTTTTGTTTCTTCTTGAAGAGGTGGAAGAGCAACTTGAAAACATGATAGTGACAGGAATACATTTGAACGACAACCGTATATATATACATAAACATTCCGTATGGACATACATACACAACATACCGATTTTACAAAGCTACATGCATATTTATGTATGCAATAATTGGAATATGTGAATACACATTATTCACATGTTTTTTTACAAAGCACAGTATATATATACGATTTTTTTGCATACATATAGAATGAACATTTTTTTGTTGTTGTGTTGGAATTTACTTTGATTTCTCAGTGATTCAGTCAGTCATTGGACTGAACTCTGTGACACCTTTGTTCATGTCAGTGTGAAATTACAAACAACTGGAGCGGTCGTTGACAAAATACTAAGGAAATAAAAACAAACGCTTGTGAAATGTGGAGTTTAGAATTCCTTACTGCAGAAAAGCCCTTCAGAAGCTATACGAGTTAGTAATGTGGATTATTTAAGGACAATTTTCATTGGACTATAATATTTCGATTAAGATTTGGGTAAGACGAGATAGATACCAAGCAATGGATTTGAAAGTGTTTAATATCTTGGTGCCTCTTTGGGTTGGGAAGATAGTATCACCACCCGTAAAATGTTCATGTAGCACGATGTTTTGCTTATAAATGAAAATACGCTATTCCGTTTTAATATTGAGGAAGAAAAAAATTTATAACCTCCACCATGGAATATTCAGAACTTATATGGAATAATAATTTTCTTTCTGTCACGAAATGCTCACAATTTTAGGCGGAGGATCTTTAAGACCACTGGAAATTCCAAATACCTAATTTTAGCTAATTCGATCAGCGTAAAACTTCAAAGACCTGAAATCGGACTGTACTGTTATATGGGGGCTATACCACAACATGGGCCTATTTCCAAAATTGTTGATATATAATTTTTATAATCTACACCGCTATGTGGGGAGGGTATTATAAGTTGATTTTGGCCAACACGTTTTTAACGCATCGAAATAATGGTCGTAGACCCTTATATACCAAAATGAATCTTTCGACGAGCTAAGTCGAATGGCTATGTGTGTCCGTCGGTCCGTCTGTCCATCTAAACCTTGTAGTCACGCTACAGGTCGCAATTTTGATCGGATCGTCACCAAATTTTGGGTGTTGATGGGGGTCCCGGAGGTGAAGAAGCCTATTTATTTTGGTGATGGTCAAAGCAAAGCCTGACTATGAAATTAGAAATCCCATCTTTGCAATGATGCAAGTCGGTAATACATCCCATTTTACATTTTTTTTAAATCACGCTACAGGTCTGAATTTTGATCGGATCATCACGAAATTTTTGGGTTGATGGGGGTCTCACAGAGAAAGAAGCCTATTGATGTTGGTGATGGTCAGATAATATTCAGGGGCTGGAATGGGCAAAAAACTTATGTGGAGAACATTCAACGTTTTATTCATATGCGAATATCTCCGCTTCTAGTAGGCGTATTCCAGAAGGAAAGCTCAATGAAAGAAGGTAAGATTTCCTTTACATTGTTGCAAAATAAGTTGGCGTAGGAAGTCAAACAACGGAGATATCGCAAAAATCGGTACTGCAATCCATTTTTCCATTTTTGAATCACGCTACAAGTCGCAATTTGATAGGATCGTCAAGAAATTTTGGCGATTAATAGGGCTCCCTGAAAGGAAGAAGCATATTGAGTTTGGTGATGGCCGGATAATATTCAACAGTCGGAATGGGCAAAAAACGTATGTGGACAAAATTCAAAGTTTTACTCTTATGCGAATAGCTAGCTATTCCAAAAGGAAATCCCGTCAATGGATGAGGAAAATATCACCATTATTATGATGCAAAAAAAAGGTTGGCGCATATCCCACTTTCCCGTTATTTATTTGAATTGTACTGACGAGTATCTAAGCTTTGGTTGAATGCGTATCAACAATGAAAATGTACTCCCAATTGTTTTAGCAAAATTGGTGAAATGCTTGTGATGTTGAAAAAGACTCTGGCATATCCCAATTTCCAATTTATGCAATTTTATCTCCATTTCAGATATTTCTGCTTCTGTTGGACATCTTTCAAGGAGAGAGCTTGATAATGAAATTAAACCATGGGAAAGGTTATGCGAGATGCAAAAGTTAAGAGAAAATGGCACAATATACTCCCTTGCTACATCGTCGGCGTCATGCTTAAGTGTTCCATACGCCATTTTGACTTTTTGGGATATAGGTGGTTGCTCTTTCTGAATTTTTGGTCGTATTTTCCCTATATGTTCTAGTTTCCAAAATATCCATGTTTCGGCCCGAAACTTTAATTTCAATTTAGTTTGAAATTTATATTTTAATAACTTAAAATTTAAAAACACATTCCAAAAACCAGATCTTTAATTTTCGATCTAGAAGGTTTGAATTTATTGAAGCAAATATGAGAAAATTCTTTCACCACTTTGTTCCATGTGATTTAAGATATTTTGGATTTGTGTCATACATGTGGATATGGAACAACTCGACAAATATTATATTTTTAAAAAAATTGTCTTTAACTTTTTATTCTAGCCGATATTCTTCTTACTTTTGGCAAATATGTTCTATATAGTATTACTTATAAATCTAGTCACAAATATTAATATTTTCTTCAGTCAGCTCCAAACAGTTGTGATACAATTATCTGACAACAGGAAAATAGCGTATGGAACACTTAAGCATGACACCGATGACATGTTAACTGATATATTTAAAAAAGTCGAAAAAGAATATGTTGTAGTGGGTCTGGCAGTAACGGCGGCAGCGATGGTATCGATGACACGAGCTGTATCGGCTATTCAACTACACCGATATAGTTAAACTTAAATTGCTGCGTTGGCTAGGTCATGTCATAAGAATGAGCGATGTCGAACCCACTAAAAGGGCGTATGAATAAGAATCGCATGGCGGTACATACAGAAGTGGAAGGCCAAGGCTTCGATGGAATAAACATGTGGAAGACGAGGAACAAGTAAAAAACGCAATCAGTTAGTTTTCTTTAGTTTATGAAAGTACAAAGTACCTCCTTTTTAGGGTTTCCGATGTATATTTCGATGTGTTACAAACGGAATGACTAATATAATTATACACTCTATCTTATGGTGGAGTGTACAAAAGACATAAAGTCCCATCCCATGAAAGAAGATCTCAAAGAATACACCAGAAAGAAACATATTGGTGGCGTCCTTTGGCATAATATTCCGGCGGTTTCGAATATATAATCATCAGAGCAATCGCCTAAACAGACTGTTATTATGAAGACATATTTGAGGTATGAAGTAGTCTGAAAAATTTAGATTGTGTCGGTGTTGATACTTGTACAATGTTCCCTGGAAGCCCACACTCAAAGATATTCATGTGCAAGTACCCAGCGACGCCACATTGTTAATTTCCAAACCAACATGATTTGCTAGAATTTAAAAATACCATTTCCGGCAACTTTCGGCGATCTCGTTTGTATTTTACAATCTTTTAAAAGTGGCTAAGTATATTCACTGGAATTCCAACCAATTTAGATCAGGTCTTTGTATTTTCGTTTCCTTGGAGGTTATACCTCAGGCAAAGAATATGTCTCGTCTCGTTATAACAGATTCGGTTGCAAGGTGCTCAGACTACATAATTTCATGAGAAGATTGCCCTGTATGCTTTGTTTAGTAGGGATCTGTGTTTTCTGTTCGTTTTCGCGTCTGCACAATCCATCGAGACTTTCAGTGACATTTTTATGTAAATTTCATAAAAATATTTGTAAATGTTTACAATTAAAATAGTATAACATTTACTTAATTCCATTCATAAAGTCTAAGGTCAGAAACATTTTACCCACTTACTTATGCGATTACAACCACTCGTTTCCTAACACGTGCATGCCAATTGATATGAAGTGTGTAAAAAATCGAATTGTTCGCAGAGAATCAATTACACATAATCTCTCTTTTTGGACAAATGGTGTGTAGGTGAGAGCTCATAACGTGTATTTGTACCATAGCCAGCTATCACAACCACAATTTTCCATATTTGTCAATTAATAGGATTGGTAATAAAATCCAAGTAAATGATAAATGAGCAAAATGAAAAATGTGAAATAAATATGTCATGTAATCACCACAGCCAGCGCCAATTAGTAAAATATTCAAATTTCAGATTTTATTAAGATAACTTTCAAATTATCCCCTTAGGCAATTATCGATTTTCGTATGGACGTTTAATTCATTTATTTTGTAGAAGGAAATTATTTAGCAGAAAGGGAGCTATATAAATTTAAAATATGACAACCACATAAAAAAATCTGTTCCACCGATCACGTTGTCATTTATTAGATAGATGTATGTGGGACATTACTGACTTGTGAGAATCTTATTGAGGTAACTTCTCTCCGATACATAGTGATGGTCCATTTTCATACGTTATGGTGTGTGACTTAGAATGATTTAGAGGACTAAAGTACTCAAGATATGTTGTAGAAATTGTCTGATGGCTGAGATCTCAAAACGCAATAAGTGGTTGGAAAGACTACAGTTGGGTTTGGATAGTCCATTAAGACTTTGCGTTTTTTTAATCTTTTTAATATTTTGGCTTCATTTCAATATTCCAATATCATATTTTTCACAACAATTTAAAAAATCCTTCACTACCCTGCGATGTTTACTTATTTATGTGGCTCTTTTTGCATACCATTTACATAAAGCTTCATTATTAACCTATCGTAAACAGCTTATCTGCTTAATGTTAATGTCGGGGTATAGCCATAGACAGATCAGTTTTCGATTTTGGTAATGGTCTATACGTAGTACTTACGTACTAAGTTGGTCATCTACAGAATATTTCTCCTATGAACCGAATTAAAAAAGACTCCCATTCTTCTCTATTTTTTGCTTTACTTTTCCTATTTGGTATACTGCGTTTTTCGATTTCGTCTTTCTCTTGTGTGTTCCATCCAAGTCTTGGCTTTCCAGTTCTGTTTTTACAGTCATGCGGCCCGTATTTTTACGCCTTTTTAGGGGGTTCATCATGGTTCATTCTTATGACATAGCCTAGCCAGCACATTCATTGTATCTCGATGCGTTTAGCTAAACTGACTTCGTTTATAGCCAGGATGTTGAAGAGGTCGTACCAAAGGTTATCTCGATGTCTGAAAAATATGTATCAGTTAATACGTTTGTACGCATAGGACGGACTGTCGAAGGCTACCTTATTATCGACCAAAATATGGCGAGGTCTATCTTCAACTCTAGGGCCTGGTCAATGGTACACGCAGAAAAATATATGTTAGAAATATGTTTGTATCCAAACAAATATTTGTTTAGGACTGATTGCAAACAAATATATGTTTGGATCCAAACATAATTTGTTTGTGGCCAAACAAATATATGTTTGCAACATTTTGTAACATATCTCAATTTAATATGTTTGGGTATCAACATATTTTTTATGTTAGAACATATTTTTTATGGGTGGAGAGGATTTTTGTCAAAGAGAGTAACAACAGAGCTCTCGCAGCTGCGGAATGCTGGTTTATAATAAAGAGCTGTGTGCATGGTGTAATGTATAAAACACGTGTGTTTGGTGCTTTGTTGTTGTTAACCATATACCTTATATAAATATGCCTTGGTTAAATTGAATTTTAACTTTGACAGTTCCTCAAATTTTTTTTTTAAATGGATATTTTTTATTTCGTTTCACATAAGTACATGATTAATAGGTTCTCAATGACCCCACAGAAACATATGTATGCTGTTCGGTTTATTCGTTTTCGAGCTACAGAGGGGTAATTTGTCAGAACATTTTGCAATAGTTTTCAACCAAACAAAGGTCAAAGTGTGACCTTTTAAATGAAAACAAAATCTTCCTAAAAAGGTTGGTAAATTTCTTGTTAAAAAAATTTGAAAACTTGTTTGTTTTTTGTGCCCGATAAGTGGCCATAACCACTTAACGAATGCTGTAATTGCAACTGCATGTTTCTTGTTGAATTTAACATGACAAACAGCAGGACCTAGATACAAGACGGTCTAAACAGTATAAGCAGTTCAAGTAAAACCGGCGTTTACTTTACGCTCCTTTCCTATCGTTTATGACAATATGCGGCTAAAAAACATCACGTTTAAACTAGTGAGCAAAGGCTATGGTCGGGACGGGGCCGACTATATGATACCCTAGACTACTACTCCTGTGCATAAGATTTTGACTGGTAAAATTCAAAATATTAAAATTGGGATAGCTACTCGTAAGCGCCTTTTGCAACAACTCTGATATTTTAGCACCAATGCCACATTTTGTGTTAATTTATAGCTCAGAATATCTTCATTAATACAGGTTAATTTTGTTGAAATGCAAGCGAAGAGGAAAAAATGGCATTAATTATCTTGGTCTTTTTCATCAGTGTTCTAGAGAACATCGTGACGGTTAAGTGAATGAATAAATTAGTGTTTTGTCTTTTATTAAAGAAATTGTGCTTTTTAGTAAATTAAATATCCAATACATTTTATAACTGAATCAAAAAGGTGAACCACAGGACTACTATTCCTGAGAGCAGAAAAAATCCTAAGAACATCAGGATAATTTTTTCCTATAGAAAAAATCTAGAGAAACTCAGGACTAGAAAAAAATCCTGAGAACTCCAGCACCACTGTTTTCTATAGGAATAATTCCAGGACTATTGTTTTAATGAAGAAAATTCCTGAGGACCTCAGTAATACTTTTTTATATACATAGAAAAAAATGCTGTTTCTATCCTATCTCAATTTTTGTGGATGCTAGGGTGAATACCATGAAAGGACGGGCATGCATTGATCGGCACTGAATTTTACCCTGATCTATAATATTTATAAAGTGTGGCATATGATAATTTCATCGCGTAACAAATGGAAAAACATATGTTTATTAAGGTTGTTGTCCCGTACTATAGTGGAGGGCATAAAACAAACCTAATGTTCCCTCTATACTATGGTGGATGATATAATAAACATTTTGATCAAAGAACTAGAAACAACATTTAATTTATTTCTAAATTATTTTGATGTGAATATCTTGGGATTATTGATTTATTTCTGTTTGTAGTAAAAACAATTTTTGTGGTTTATTTTGGGATTACAATTTGTTGAAGTATTTTCCGATTGATCTTTAGACAAGACGTTATCGATCATTTGTTTTTCGGCATTGCAAAAGAAACAAAACGAAGACAAACCCGCTTAACATAATCAATCAATATTTAATAGCATTATTTTGTTTGAATACTTTGAACAAATCATTTTGGTATTAAAAAACAGCAAGGAAAAAACTAATTGCTGATATTTAGTGGGGGCGATGTTCTGCAAAATAAATACCAGTACCTAAATCCGATGCGGTTAAAAAAACTGAAGACCATAAAAGGAACATGTGTAAAACACCGAGGAGGCGTACACATAGCCGTATTCCATTGTATTTAAGATATGGGTGGGTGCTAACACAATAATAAATTGTTATCCAAGCTAATTGTTTTTCACCCTGCCCTTTTGTGTGTCTGCAAAAATCGCCATAGAGCTAATTTTGTCACAATTTCATTCAATTTTAATAAGCCTCATATGGTGTGGAGATGATATCGCACTTATCTCATTCTTTGTGACCTACTTTTTCTTATTTTGGAAAAGTGTCACAAAAATAATTAGTTTTGTAAGCTCGTATGAAATGTTATTATTTGTTGTTGCTGTTCAAAGTGAAGGTGGTGGTTAAATTATATTTACACATAATCCAAATTATAGGGGATGTAATTTATTGCAAATATAATTTTAATAATGTATTTCAATAAGGCCCCAAAAATAATGAACGATTAATTGTGTTATAGAGGGTAATTTCTTTGGACAAAAAAAATACTCAAAGTAGACAATAACATTCAAATTACCCAAAACAAAGCTTAGTATTACTTTAGTAATTTTTCCCTTTGCAAGTTTTTTGTGTCTGCCGTTTTGCATTTTTTTAATGCTTTCGCCTGCACATTTTTACGTTTTTTATTCGTATTTTACGGGTAATTGACATGATGTGATGATATGGAACTACTTTACATTATTAGGTTCCTAGGAAATGATGGTTTCAACTAATGCAACCATTTCTATTCATTAAAGATACGAGAAGTAGTTGTGACGTTTGCCATTATTACTCTGTCCAGCTTGATTATTTTCAGTGGTTTAGCTCTAACTGCCGTTATCAACATCGCTGCTAATTTCATTAATTTAAATTGCAATGCGTGTAACGATGACAATTAATTGTGAGGGTTTTACGTTTAGTGAGACGATACTTGTCTTTTTGTTTTTTTTTTTTTTTTTAAGTCATTGCGGAATAACAAAACACAAAACAAAACGTTCAATGAGGGGCGTATTTTTTTAAGTGGCCATTGTTAGAATGAATTGAGAAATTCCCATAAAGAAAACGTATGATAAGAATGTGAAATAGCATATGTAGAGGGAAATTTTTAAATATTTTTATAGAATTTGAAAGTTAAATTTAAACTTACTCCTTGTTTAGTATGAGTAAACAACTATTAATGATATGTTTTTAAGTAGTCACAACGTAACAATTACCTGTAAGGAGAAAGAAACAATGATATAATTAATATTAAAAAATACAATAAAACATTTTCTTAATATAATTTAAATAAAATTATTAAATTTTAATATGCAAGTTTTGGGTCATGTCATGTTGTATGACTAATAACATTACGTATACGCCACTCATGTCTATCTCAACATTGCATATGGTCACTAAACCCATATTCCTGGCTATACCTACATATATTCTTTAGTTTTTTTTTTTTTTGTAATTAATGACATATTTATAATCAATGTCAAAAACATTAATCTTTATAAATAAAAATCAAATATCGTTCGTTGGTAATGGCACCCGTTGAGAACGGCTGGACCGATTTGCATAAATCTTTTTGTGAAATCTTCGCCATAACCCAACTTAGTTTTTATGCAAAGCAAATTTGAGCACCCCCAACTTTTTGAATTTGTATATTTTCTACAAAAACTACTGAACCCATTTTTCTGAAATTTTCAGGGGGTGTACAGGGATGGCCCCCGGTTAAAATGAGCTAAAAGTTTTTTTGAATTTCGGAGGGGCGTGGTACTTCCTCTATACCCTATTTCTTTAAAAACGCTATATCTATATAAATAAAAATCAAATGTCGTTCGTTGGTAATGGCATCACTTGAGAACGGCTGGACCAAGTCAGATAATTCTTTTGTTGGAATGCAAAGGAAATGTTGTTATGCAAAGGAAATTTGACCACGCCCACTTTTTCAATTTTCAGTTTTAATCTTTTCTGCAAAACTACTGAACTGATTTTCCTGAAATTGTTACGGAATGTACAGGGGTGGCCCCGGTGAAATAGGCTAACTAGTTGGTTGAATTTCGGAAGGGGGCGGGGTACTTCCCCTATTTCTTTGAAAACGCATTATAAATAAAAATTAAATGTCGTTCGTTGGTAATGGCAATAGTTGAGAACGGCTGGACCTATTTGGATAGTTATTTTTTTGAAATGTTCGTCATAACCCAACTTAGGTTTTTATGCAAAGAAAATTTGACTAAGCCCACCTTTACGCCCACTTTTTCAGTTTTCAATTCTAATATTTTCTACAAAAACTACTGAACTGATTATCCTGAAATTGTCATGGAATGTACAGGGATGGCCGCCGGTGAATATAGGCTACATAATTTGTGTATTTCTTTAAAAATGCTGTATTTAAAATACTTGCGAATGTATCGGTTTGGAAATTAATTCAATTGTTGTTGTGTCTCCCACCGTACCTACTTATTTGGAAACCAAAAACTTGGCCACGCCCACTTTTTAAAATATGTTACATCTATCTGTACACGATACAATTTTTATTGAATTCCAGAGGGGGCCCCTATATTTGCAAAAATTACGAATGTATCGGTTTAAAAATTTACGAATTAATCTACAATCCAGGTACTTCTTTGGGGCCTAAAGACCCGACCATTCCTGCTTTTTGTAAATATTTTATATCTCCAATACTACTGAATCGATTTCTATGAAATTTGCAGCAAAAGCTCAAGATTTCCCGTTGTTATGTATATTTCATGAATTTCGGAGGAGGTGGGGTATCTTCCGCACGTCTTTCTTTTAAACGCTATATGTATAAGCCAAACCTGTGATTATGTCAGTTTCAGCATACATTTTGGGAGACAATGGGGCTGTGTATATACTAGGTACATATTGAAAACTAATGACCACGCCCACTAATTTCATGCAATTTTCAGAAAATGTTCAGGAATGTCCCGTAGTCCATAATGCCCTTTATTTATAGACGAATTTCCGGGGCTTATTGTTTTATAGTCGATATATTTGCTAAACTTATGAGTGCATCGGCTTGCAAATTAATTTTCGAGACAACGGTGGTTGCGCCTCCGAACAAGAAAAACGATATATTTACAAATTTCCTTAAATGGTGAGGTTCACCGGTCCATCAGCCATGAAAAACTAAAACATATAAGTCTCCATATGCGGGAAAATTCGGTTTAACCATTGGGGCTTTGACGATAATAAATCCTAAACAGCAGCAGTGGGCGAAAAAAATCGACCAAGTCCGTACGAGAATAGAAAGGTTATAGACAAAAACTGTAGATACATTTAAAAGACATTTAAAGACAAAGTATGTTTGGATGAAATCCGTGTCAGACAATTTGGAGTTGATTAAGTCTGGTAAAATTCTCCGAACTGCTTCTGGCAAATTCAGATGTAATTTAATTTTTAAATAATTTTATGAAATCTGGAAGATTTTGTGAAGACTTTGGTATTGTTTGGCACTTAAGCCTTCTCAAATGTGCAATTACGCTTATATTCCAACTTCTTTTCTAAAATTTAGAACAGTTGTTTGATCTTTTTTTTTTTTGTTCTTAATAAAATGTATGAAATTACACCCTAATTTTTGATTGTTTTCTTCGTAATAACTTTCGAAAATTCACCCCAATTTGTTTTCTCTGTTAAACACTGGATTGCATTTGGGCCCTAAAAATGTGCAAAAAGGCCTCAATGAAATATACACTTAGACTCAAATATTATTTAGACCCCAATTTGATTTTCAAATTTTCGATTTGCTTGTTGTGAACACAAATTGGCCCCAACAACTGAATGAAAAAAGGTTAAAAAAAACGAAAATAGAGCCCAAGAGTTTTGTTGTTGTATTCCATATACCTGTTTGGGGCCTATTTTCATTTTCAATTTGGGGTGTTATTTCATGGGGCCTTATTTCTGTACGCCGGAATTCCCTATCCGTCTCCGCTCTATTTGAGTTATTTAAAATTCACATATTTTTATGTTATGTTTTAAGCCTTAATGAAAAGTATCACGGACTTGGAATATTGGTCTCAAAATTCAAGTGAAGATTCATCGCTGACTGTAATATTTTAATAAATGATGTATTATGATTTAAATTTCCCAGTTCCAAACATTCCCATTATACATTGGTAAATTGGTAATTGTTCTCAAACATATTTTCCTTCACATTCAAATTAAAGCAATGCTTAAACCTTTCCATTTGTATTATTAATTCCGTTGAAATGCTTGCTTTAAATAATACCAAGTCGCTCTGCCATCAACAAAATATACCAAGTCTATTTTTAGAAATTCTTATCAAATTTTACACAGCTGTTACGTTCCAAGCAAAGCAAACAGAATGAAGTGTGTGTCGATTTCAAAACTAAACGTATTTAAAGTGTAAATGCGACAACGAGGCCCATTAGCTCAGTTGGTTAGAGCGTCGTGCTAATAACGCGAAGGTCGCGGGTTCGATCCCCTCATGGGCCAACATATATTTTTTGTTTATTTATTTTTTTTTTTACCACAAATAAAATTGTCACAGATTATGTGCATATATGCGGGTACGGAAGCTCCCTCTTTTAGAAAGTTAATTTTGAAGTTATGCCGCAACAAAATAGAGTAATAAAAATCAATCAATAAAATCAATAAAATAACAAAACACAGTAGCGGCGGATAACTTCGTTCTGACATTGATAACGGTGACAATGGCATTGCACGTTTTATGGTAATAATACCATCAAATGTTTGCGGTGTTGTTTTATTTAATACCGCCTCCAAAAACACAAAATGTATTTATTAATGGTCCTATAGACAAGTGTGTTATATATATGTATGTGGTTTTGACATGTGTCAAAAACATAATAATGACAATGATGATAAGATAGATTAGAATATGGGGGAAAATGGAAAAGAAAACGAAATGTACATCAATTTTGGCCATTTCCCTTTCATTTGAAATTTTAGCAATTTACTATTTTCTTACTTGACCATAAAACTTGGGCCATTTTAAAAGATTTTCTTTACATGCAAAGTGTATTTTGTTTTTTTTTCTGCATTTATTTTCCTCATCAAACAAACACCGACCATAAATCATAGCCATTACAACACCCCTTTAGGAAAGGGACGTACAGACAGACGTGGAAATGCGGCAAAATTCTTTCATTTTCTTTTTTCTTCCTAGTTGAGTGTCTCGAGTATTTTTATATCCGTTGAAATATTTACTAACAAAATGATTCGTGATTATGCATTTATGTTCATAGTCAGCCTCAGCCCTATCGCTAAAGAAGGGGTACAGACGATCAAATACGTATGTACCTTAAACGAAATAATGGTTATGGACCCTTACATATATTAAGACCATATCCTTTTCCGACAATTTGCAGATTATTTGGCAATGTCTGTATTTCTGGCTGGTTCACCGGATACCGGAGGAAGTGGCGAATTTGGTCCAAACATAGCATGGCGTAATATTTCTACCAAACTTGAATCAAGATCAAAGATGGACTATATCAGTACATGCTTTCTTGGTTGGTCACTGTAGGAGTTTTTAGAGATCCTGGACCATGTTTTTTTTGGGAGGAATAACTTGCCCACTAAATGCATTATATCGCTGTAAGCATGAAAATAAGGAGTCCCTTCGCTAAAAATTTTAAAACGATACTCGAGCAGCCCTTGCACCAAAAATTATTAACTTTTTTGAGGTAGCTAGCCAAAGTTTTCCGATATAGACCTTCATTGAACATCAAGCACATTAGGAAGAAATTTTACGATATGCAAAGTTCCCGAGTTTTTTGTGGCTGTTGGACCGTTATCTTAGGAAGTATGAACGAGCCCCGAAAAAAATAACCATTGTGATAGGGGTAGTAACCTGCTGAGAATTTTACGATGCGCAAACTTACCGTTTAATCCAAAACTCCATCCGTAAGTTATCGTGCTCATCAGTCATTTTAGTTGGTGCCGAAAGAAGTCTTGATAGCTTTTAAGACATTATATCAGGAAGTATGGACTTGTCCCCGAAACAAATTGAACGATTGTAATGGGGGTCATGAGGACAACCTGCTGCAAAAACCCATCCAATCTTTAAAACAGAGCTCCGATTTCCTCGATTTGACATGCGAGTCAAAAAGAAAAGTACTGCTTTTACATCAATCCCACGGCTGCGGGTTCTTCGATTCCGGATTGATCCGGAACCTCACAACACTAGTGTTCCGGCCAGTGGCTGCCACTACAGTGTGCATATGTTTGTATTTGTGTGTGTGTGTGTTTTTTTTTTTTTTGTTGGGAGCAGCATATCCCGCAATGCCTGCTCCGGTACGTACCTGCTCGTTTAGTCACATCCGCATTAACTACACTCAAACTTCGGTGAAATGCAATAGATGCCGGGAGTGGATATATCGCAGGGGTTGTTTTGGACTCTTCCATGTGCGGGACAATGTTGCTTCATGCTGCATGAACACAACCCCCAGTGAGTCGTCGTAAAACTCAACATCAGCCGATGGTTCGAACCCAATCTCTGAAAATGCATCCTTTTTGCAATTTAATTGCCATGGACCCTGATGTAAGATCGAGGAAATAGTGATTTTAGGAGTCGGAAGAATATCATGGTCGCGGCATGCAGGAAACCAAGCCCAACGACAACTGCAGGTTACAGCGTTGCGATGGTAACAACGTACTGAGAAAGGATCGCACCAGAAGTGCAGGTGGGGGATTAGCTTTCCTATTGCACCAGTCTGTTCAATACATACATATTTCGTCTGAGCCTGGCTCTAATGTCCTGGGTAGCAATAAGGAACTGTCGTGATAGAGTTGTTTAACGTATACATACATGCCGCCGATAAATTGTTGTACTCCAGGTTAAAGGCGTAATATTAGCCCTCTTTTGGAAGATCATAAACGACTGGTCTTGGAGAACTTTAATGATCATCATGAATTGTTGAATTCAGTCCTCGAAAAAAAACCAGAAGGCTATAGTGGCAGTTAAGAGTCGAGGGAGTTAAGCGATTGTTCTGTGAGCACTAGTGGAACAAGCGACTAAATCATCTGAAGAGTTGCAATATTGGAGCCAGAATAAGTGAACCGTTGGCAACGGTTAACTCACTCTCAAAGAAGGAATATGGGGCCTCAGTCACGTTTGACGGCGTTGCGTTGATTGATCCGAAGAGTTGTGCAACTTGTTTTAAACCACAGTATATCTCGCACCCCCGGAGTGACAGGGCAAAGAGAAAAGTACAACTTTTAATTAGACGACAATTCACAATGGATGATGTTGCGAATGTTATCAGGAACGCTAAATCATCCAAAGCGTTGGTCTCTGATGGAATCTCCATTGTAATGCTGAAACAGCTGGATGAGCCGGAAGTCGAGTAATTCACCAAAGTTTTCAACCTGTCACATCGTTTCTGAAGTCTGGAAAATGGGCAGGGTGGTTTCGCTAATGATTCCAGACAAGGATGCAAATAAAGGTAAATTCTATATACCGATTTCGCTGTTTTGTAGCAAAGGCTCTTGTTGCTATTCTCCTAGCCAGCGATATCAATTATGTCAATTACACAAAGTCCAAGCCCGTAGAGTAAAACAGGGCGTCCCACAAGGCGGGGTGATATCTCCGGAGGGGTGATTCCACCTCCTTCAAACGGAATTGAGATTGTAACGTGAAAGGCTGAGCTCCTATTTGACTAATCTCACCATTAAATTTATGGCCGCCATTAAATTTATGGCCTATTTGACTGATCTTACCATATTTTTTCACTCGAGGAATATGCAAATATCCACCACTAAAATTTACGCAACTCTAATAATCACATGTACTGCAGAGGTGAGCACAGAGTTGAATGTAATGTCGATGGCAAGAAATCCGAGCACTAAGTACCCAAAAATTCAAGGAGTCACATTCGTCAGCATGTTCACGTCGTCCGCACATGGCACAGCTATCTACGAAATGCTGAGATGTAGGAACAAGGTCCTCAAGTTCCTAATCGGCAGCACTTGGGGTGCAGATAAAGAAGCCACATTGACCACATATAACGTGATATATCGGTCTGTGGAATGTACAATGCGATGGAAAAATATTCAAACCAGTCAGAATGCTGCCCTGATTTTTCCAGTCTAGCAACACAATGACATGCTTTCGTTTCAGTACTTTCAGGAGTGTTACCGTTATACATAACCATCCTAATATTCATATAATAGAAAGTTCACGCACCCAAGCATGCCAGGAGGTATCTTCATGATATAGAAAGAGAGGTCCAACGTCACAATAGAGAACCCCTAAATCAACAAGCCTATCAAGTAGGATTAAATAGCATTCACACAGATGTAGTCGCAGATGCCATAAAAAACTATCGGTACTGCTAGATTTCAGCGTTTTAAGGAATTTAGCTACATATTGTGACCGAAATACTTGTAACGTAAGATTTTACATTCCCAAAGGTCACAAACTTATCCACCAAAAATGTTCAACAATGGTCAATGTTTTGGTATAGCCCCCTATAGCGGAACTTCAGATTTTCAATATGTTGAGGATTATAGCTATTTTTTGACAGAACTACCAGTAATTTTTTATTTGAAGCTTTCAGTAATCATAAAACTTCTCCACCAAAAATTGTCAATATATGTGGCCTGTTGTTTGGTATAGCCTCCATACAACAGTACCACCGATTTATGGTATTTTGCGGGTTTTGAAGTTTCCAGTGGTCGCTAAATTTCTGCACCAAAATATGTGGACATAATTCCATGTATGGGTATGACCCCCATATAACTGTACGTCCCAATTTATTTTATTTTGCGGGTTTTAGCTAAATTTATTGAACTATCTGCAATTTGACATTTGGGTTTCCAATGGTCGCAAAACTTCTTCACCAAAAAAATTTGGACATAGGTCTACGTTTGGGTATTGCACCAATATTAGGTAATTTGAGGATTTCAGCTACAGTTTTTAACCGATCCTAATGGTCATAATACGGCTCCACCAACATTTTTTTTGAAATATGTCCTTGTTTTGGTATATCCCCCATATAACTGTACCTCCCGATTTCAGGTGTTTTGAGGATTTCAGATACATTTGTTGACCGTAATTGACATTTGAGGTTCCTAAAGGTCACAAAACTACCTCACCAAAAATTGTCATATTTATTGTATTTTAGCTACTTTTTTAAACGAACTACCTGTTATTTGCCATTGGAACATAGGTACATGTTTTGGTATAGACCCCATATAACGCTATTTCCAGAGTTTAGGTATTTTGAGGATTTTTGCAAAAACTTTTGACCTAACTATCTGTAATTTGATACTTGAGGTATCCAGTGGTCACAAAACTGCTGCATCAAAAATTGTCAACGTAGGTCCATATTTTGCTATAATTCCCATATAACTACTACTATAACTAATAGTTATTTGACATTTGAGGTTCACAGAGATAAAAAACTTCCCCTCCTAAAATTGTGGGATTTGGTACCTTCGTAACAAAAAAAAAACAAATAAATTTATATAAGTTTAGAATATTTCATGATGGAGGGTATAAACAGTTCGCCCAGCCCCAGTCCACTTTACACTTTTTTTAACTGTTTTCTGTTCTTTCGGACAAGAGCTTATTTTTCTTTTTTGTATTCTCTATTTTCCTCTTGCAATTGTTCTTTTTGTGATTTTTTCTTTGTTATCCGGCAACATTTTTATGTCAAGGTACAATTTTCACCGCTCATTTGTATTCGTTAATATTTTTGCATGTTTGTGAAAAGTTTTCTCAACAACAATGCATTTCGTTTATTCATAGTTTTTGAACATTTAACATTTATTTGTATTTGTTTTTGCGAAAAACTTTTGCGGCATTTTCCATGTAGTCCATTCATCATTCATGCCAATAAACACTTTAAGGGGAAGTTCGAAATATGGAGGCCATAAGAAATACGAAAGCTTGAAAGTAGTTCACATAAGTTAGCAATATTTAGCGCGATTAATTAAAAATAATTTTTTAACGAAGTTATTGACTTGTTGGCATAGCCAGGAGCTATTGGATAATTGGAATAATATTGAATAAAGAAAGGATGAAAAGTGTATTAAACATTACAATCATCCTCACAGATTTAACTCGGCTACTGTCAGTGGAAGTAAATTAACTCTAGGAACTTGCAACTGTACACGGTGCTCTTGAAGCAAATTTAAATGGAAGGTGCTTACACCTGGGAAGTTTTTGCGGATTCTGAAACTACAATGTTCATAGATGAGAAAAATCAAAAAATAAAAAAAATCGCCGGAACGCTTTTTAAATAAATCGCGGTTTAAGTTGACATTTTTAGGTTTTCAAGTTTCTCCTGATCCATGTGAAAACTACTACAGGTAACTACTCTATTTTATTACGTCAGCCATGGTCAGGACTATGCTATTACATATGAATTCATTTGTAATGAAGTGGTTAATGAATAGTCATTTCTTTGTGTACACTAAATAATGTGTCTACTCTGAAAGATCGAATAGTTTATTTTATTGTAGATCTCTTTTGATTCAAACTTTTTATTTTTAAACTGAAAATTGTTCTTTTCAATGTCCTTTAAAAAATGCGTAAATATTTAATTTGGCCCTCACTTTGGCTCTCCACTACCACCCTCGGTACTTGGTCTCAAAATGTATTTTATGCACACATGCACACAATTGTACACAACGACATATAAAATGCTCCTGCTTCATTCGTTTCTAAAACATGTGAACATGACATTGAATTTTATATTAAATGCGCCGTATATCCTTTTGAAAAAGAACTACATTTTGGCCACCCACTCGTAGTTGCATGTCCTGAAAATGTTACTCTTACGACATGATATTTTGTGTTATTTAAATAAAACGACTATTGCATGTGTAGTTGTTGTTGTATTGGCTGAATATACAATTTGAAAGAATGTTTAACAGATATAGACAAGAGTTGTGTAGGAAGTGGGTGGTGTGGTGGTGGTAGTAGAAAATGAAAAATGCAAGTTTGCAATTGAAAAGGGCAAACTAAAATCTGGGTAAGATTTATTGGTTTCTACAAACTTTAAACGTATATCTGGATTTCAAAACAGAGTAAAAGTGAGGGGCAGTTTGCAAAGAAAACATGTAAGGAAGAATCAGTTAGTTGTTCTTACCAAAGGAAATATATATTAGGTTTTTTTAGGTTTTCACGATTTTGCTTGGAAACCGCAAGTCCTATCGAAATGGGACTAAAGAAAATGTTGTAGAAGTGATTGGCTGATTGATATTTTTCTATGTTTTACCATTTTTGAGATATAGACGTTCAGATGAAACATCAGATTTTTTTCTTAGGTCTTCAAGATTTAGCTTGAAAACTGAAAATCCCTTCCAAATGTCACTAAAGAATATGTTTTAGCCGTGAAAATTCTCTATAAGATTGGCTAATTTTTTCCTAGGTTGTGCCATTTTTTAGATATATAAGTTTAAGTTGAGAAATTACAGTCATGACATTGTTATATAAGAAGGCGATACAGTCAATCAATTGTCCTAATTTGAACTTCTATATCTCAATAACGGTAAAATCTGCGAAGATATCAGAAAAACCAATCTTGTAGAGAATTTGGTTCAAGAGCACCGTGAGGCCCAATTACAGACACAGTCCAATTGGCTTCCCCTAGCAAAACAATAAAAATGTAGTAGTCATGATTACAACGACTACCCGCTATTCCATCACGATCCCATAAGTGGCCTAAAACTCGATCAAAGCGCAAAGGTTGAGGTCGCCGTAGGATTTTTTAGAGATTTGGGTCAATATATCAGAAAACATAGACGTGTTACGAAAATTATTATATCGATGTAAACACGACCACAAAGAAAAATTTGAAAGCGATCTTCGAAGGCAAATATTTGAAACTTTTTGAGGGATGCAGCAAAGTTTGCAATGTTTCCGACAAATCAGTTACACAATTTGTAAGATTTTGTGTTCATCAGTGCTTTGAGTTAGTGCTGGCAGGCTTTTGTCCATTATCTCTGGAAATATTGAAGTATTATTACGTAGGGGCAGAGAGGGCAAACTGTTTAAAAAAAAATTAAAATAATGCGATGGATGGTCTTACAGCCTTTTTTGTAGAAATGCTTGTCTGTCACACGAACCGTTCATACCAAAAAGTATACGCTCACAATTTAGTTTTTGTAAAATTGTACGAACCATTCGTCTTTATCTAAAAGATTTCGTCTATTTCGGAAAAGCTTTTTTAATTTATGGTTTCCATAATGATTATTTTGTGAATTTTTCATCTGCATATGTATGTAATATGTGTTGCTTGATGGCAACAACAAAAATGTAAACAAATTTGTCAAAAAATAATTATCATAATATGAAGAATCGGCGATACTGCCTCATCTGTGAAAATAAATTAAAATACATTCCCCATCAGTTTCCTGCGTTTTGAGCCATTTATTACTCAATAACTCTTTCAAACCGATGCACTGTGGTTCCGCCCGTGGACAAAAATCGAAAAAAGTATGTCGACAAATTTGATTGCGATTGAAATAAATATTCTCTAAACACATTAAATTTTTGTTATCCAGTATTATTTTTGCCAATTTACAGCGGTAATATGCCAAGTTAAGGCGAAGAAGTTGAAATTTGTATGTGGTACCTTAAAAACGAAAAAACATCCGCAAAGCATTCGTAGCTTATGAGTGAAGTTATAAAAAAAATTAAGAGGCAAATGCACAATTTCCAAAATGAAACTTATAGTTCGTTTTCTAAGTTCCTTAAAAATAATTTTTTTGTAAATGACTTGTTGTGCTATTTTTAATATCATTGCTATAAATTTATGTTGAGTTTTACTAATGTTGGCCCCGTAAGGGCAAGTCCATACTTTTTTAAATATAGGGGAAGGTCTCTAGTTTACGATAAAAAGAAATTCAGCTGCCACCATCTGCCACCCTGTAAGTTATTCCCCTTATACCACGCCTGTAAAATTGCCAAAATACCGAATATCGGGATGTACGTTTATATGGGAGCTATACCTAAACTTGGACCTATATTGAACATTTTTTGTATGGACGTATGATCTTCCTTCCGAAGTCAAAATACAAAATTATAGCCAACTAGGTTAGAAAATCTGGCTAAAGTCGTCAAAATACCGAATATAGGGAGTTACGTTTATATGGGAGCTATACCTAAACGTGGACCTATATTGAACATTTCTTGCAAGATGGTATGTTGTTCCCTCAGAACACAAAATGCAAAATTACAGCCAAATCGACTGGAAAATTTGGCTAAAATCGTCAAAATATAAAAAATCGTGGGGTACCTTTATATGGGGGCTACACCCAAATGTGGACCTACATCTATTAAATTTGTTTTTCTCCCTTTTGGGCTCGTTATAAAACTATGTTTAAAATTTCGAGGCGTTAACTCGATTAGAACTATTTTTGGCACTCGTTTCAATACAAGTGGGACCACTGTGCGATGGGTATTTTTCATTCCAATCGCTATGCAACGTCAATCGCAATGAAAACAAAATTGTGTCTTCGTTCATGAAATCGACGAACAAATGTATAAAAACTTTTTAAAAGGAACAGAGTGTTAAACTGTACTTTTGCGAACAATTTTGAAATTTTGTGTGTAACATACCCGAAGGGGTGGACCGATTTAATCCATAGTCTGATAAATATAATACAATGTGCAAAACATGGACCAAATCGGCTACTCCCTTCGAGAGTTATCGTGCAACTTCATATCCCTGTATCATATTTTAATGAGTTTTCACGTAAGATTATATACAATTTTACATAGAAGGTGATTCGAAAAAAAAATCACACTGAAAATGATATTGAAATTTGAACACATTACATATGATCATCAAACACACCTTGTCCTTCTTGCGGCAGGAATTGTATAAGTCTTGCATTACTTTGAACGCAACCACTGGATGCTTCGGATTATGCTGATTGGAGAATTATCTTCTTTCCAGTGGTTCTTGCAGTTTATAGAGACCTTGGGTTGTCATTCAGAGCTACATACAATACTACAAAATCTTCAATGATCCAATGATCAGGGCCCTATTCCACGAAACAACTTATCAACTTTTCATTTTGCACTTAGCAATGATAAGGTGAGTTTGCTAAGTTTTCAAAAAGTTTTTGCAGTCTTTTTCATTTCTGTTCCACATGCGTCCTCTTCTGCTAAGTGAAAATTTGTAACTGCAAAGTGTATTTTGTTTGCATTTGCATTTTGTTTTTTCAGACCAAAATTTGATAATCTTGCATAAAATTTGCGGGGTAAACGTTTGACAATGTACATTGTTAAAATAAGTAAAGTTTTTAAAACGTTACGAAGGGAGATTTTGTTCTGAAAACAGGGTAATGACAAAAAAATTATAAGGATCCAACCCCTCTGAACTTCCCTCTCCCAACTGTCAACCTCAGAACCATCGCCCTCAGAACTTCTACCTTGCGAACCACACCCTTCAAAACTTCCACCCTGCGAACGACCCCATTCCGAACTTCCACCCTCCGAACCACCCCATTCCGAACTTCCACCCTGCGAACAAACCAATTCCGATCTTCCAACCTCCAAACTTCGACCTAGCAAACCATCCCATTCCGAACTTCCAACCTCCGAACAACACCTTCCGAACCACCCCACAAATCACTTAGACTAAACTAAATTTCAGAGTTTATTTTTATTTCATTTTTTATTTTATTTTTATTTATTTTATTTTTATTTTTGTTTTATTTTATTTTTTTATTTTTATTTTATTTTGTTTTTATTTTTATTTAATTTTATTTTATTTTATTTTATTTTATTTTATTTTATTTTATTATATTTTTATTTTATTTTAATTTTAATTTTATTTTTATTTTTATTTTTACTTTATTTTTATTTTAGTTTTATTTTATTTTTATTTCATGTTTATTTTGATTTGATTTGATTTTTATTTTATTTTATTTTATTTTATTTTATTTTATTTTATTTTATTTTATTTTATTTTATTTTATTTTATTTTATTTTATTTTATTTTATTTTATTTTATTTTATTTTATTTTATTTTATTTTATTTTATTTTATTTTATTTTATTTTATTTTATTTTATTTTATTTTATTTTACTTTATTTTATTTTATTTTATTTTTATTTTTATTTTGTTTTTATTTTTTTAAGTTATTTTTATTTTTTTTTTTCTATTTTATTTTCATTTAATTTTATTTTTTTAATTACTCGCTTTTAATAACACCGGTTTCTTTTCATTTTTGTTCTCGCGTCCTATGTTTACATGTCTTTTTTTATCATCTTATCTGGATAACTATTTTTGCACACACGGGACTTTTAGGACGTTACTTCTAATGACAAACTCTAGCTTTCCACAAAAATTCAGCTTTGTAGGAATCTTCCGCGATGAGCTTGAGTTTTTTTTTAACTTTTCAACTATTAATTTGAGCGAAGTCAAATTAATTTCTATATATTCATTCTGTGTTTTTCGTCAAAGCAAATCTTCAGATGAAGCTTGCTTACCTAGTACTCCTTCAACAGAGCAGGATTCTTGTAGATATCCTTGAGGATTCCTGAGTGATATGGGGTTGGAATTCCAAGCTTATAAAAAAGCGTCTTCATTGTTCTCTTTCGCTTAGAAGGGTGGATGGTATAGGTACCAGCAGCACTGAAGCAACCAATGCGGCCTTTGCTCATAATTTGCTGATGAGTCCAAGCTACTTTCGGTACATTGTCCTCTTTTGCTTGGATCCACCCTGGTATTGGCACCAGCTGCACTGAAGTAACCAATGCTAATTTTGCTCACACTATACAGCTTGTAGTGGTTCTTTTTCTTGTTTGCACATTTTTTCGTATTTTTGCTTGGATGATGTCGAAGAATACCTTCAATGAATCAACGTTTTGTTTTTATACCCTACACTACTATTTGGGAAGGATATTATAAGCTGGCTTCGGTCAAAGAGTTTATAACACATCGAAATAATGTCCGAAGACCTATACTTATCTATAGCAAAATAAATGTCTCGATGAGCTGAGTCGATCTGGATATATATGTCCGTCCGTCCATCTAAATCCTGTAATGCCGCCACTGGTCGCAATTTTGATTTTGATTGAGCGTTACGAAATGTTGGAGGTTGATGGAGGTCCTCCAGGGAAGAAGCCTATTGATTTTGGTAATGGTCGGATCATATTCAAGAGTCGGAATGACCAAAAAACTTATGTGGAGGAAAAGTCAAGTTTTTTATTTTATTCCACAAGCATGGCCTGAGAGTGAAAGTGAAAAATTTCACCTTTATAACGATGCAAAGCAGGTGGTCAAACAAAGGGTTTCCCTTGTAATGACGAAAATCACAGCTTGGCTTGTGGCCTTCAACAGACAAAACTTGACGATAAAAGTAGAAAATCTCACCTTTAGCATGATGCAAAGTACGTTGGCGTAGGTGGTGTCAAACAACGAAGATATCGCAGTAGTCGGTAATACATCCCATTTTTTTGTAATCACCTTACAGGTCTCAATTTTGATCAGATCAGAACGTTGTTCTGGAGGGGAAGAAGCATATTGATTTTGGCGATGTTCCGAACTTATTCAGGGGTCGGAACGGACGAAAACGTATGTGGGGAAAATACATTGATTTATTTTTCTGCGAATGTCTCCGGTTTTATACTTGATAAAATTCTAAGTCGGTATAACCATGCCCGTCAGTCTGTCCGTCTGTTGAAATCAAGATACAGCTCGCAGTTTTTAAGATAGAGCTTTGTAATATGGTATAGAAGTTTCTATAGTGTTTGGTATTGCAAATGGGCTATATCGGTCCCCGTTTTGATATAGCCCCCATAGAACGGTACACCCGATTTTCGGTATTCTGAAGGTTTTAGCTTCATTATCACACCGAAATGACTGAAATTTGATACTTAGTCTTTGTTGGGGGAACAAAAAGTTCCCCCATAGAACGGAACCTCCCGATTTTCGGTATTTTGAAGGTTGTGGCCACAAAATTCCACCGAAATGACTGCAATTTGGTATTTAATCTTCATTTGGGGTATTAAACGTTCCCTATGAAATTTGTCGGTATAGGTCCAAGCCTTCATTTAGCCCCCATAGGACTGTACCTCAATATTTCCGGTATTTTAAAGGTTGTGGCCTCACTCATCCTCCGAAATAGCTGAAATTTGGTATTTAGTCTTAATTTGGGGTACAAAACTTTCTACATGAAATTTGTATAGTTCCACGCCTTCATATAGCCCCCATCGAACGGTACCTTCCAATTTTCGGTATTTTGAAGTTTGAGGCCCCAATATTAAACCGAGGTTGTTGAAACTTGGTACTTTGTCTTCATTTGGTGTATAGAAATTTCCATACGAATTTTGTTGGTATAGGTCCACGCCTTCATATAGCCCTTATAAAGCGGTACCACCCGATTTTCGGTATTTTGCAGGTTGTGGCCTCAATATTCCACCGAAATGGCTGAAAATTGGTATTTGGAAATCATTTTGGTTATTAAACTTTCCATATGAAATTTGTCGGTATAGGTCCACGCCTTCATATCGCCCCCATAGAACGGTACCTCCCACAAAAATCCACCGAAATGACTGAAATTTGGTATTTGATCTTCATTTTGGGTATTAAACGTTCCCTATGAAATTTGTTGGTCCAAGCTTTCATTTAGCCCCCATAGGACGGTATTTCCGGTATTTTAATGGTTGTGGCCTCAATATTCCACCGAAATGGCTGAAAATGGGTATTTAGTCTTAATTTGGGGTACACAACTTTCTCCGGATTTCCGGTATTTTGAAGTTTGAGGCCCCAATACTCGTATTAAACCGAAATTGTTGAAACTTGGTACTTTGTCCTCATTTGGGGTATACAACTTTCCGTATGAAATTTGTCGGTATAACTTCCGATTTTCGATATTTTAAAGGTTGTGGCCCCAATATTCCACCGAAATGGTTAAAATTTGATATATTTTCATCATTGGGGGTTACAAAACTTTCTACCTGAAATTTTTAGGTATAGGCCCCCCCCCTTCATATAGCCCCCATAGAACGGTACCTCCCGATTTTCGGTATTTTGATTGTTGTGGCCTCAATATTCCACCGAAATTGTTTGAAACTAGGTATTTTGTTTTGATTTGGGGTATGAAACTTTCCATATGAATTTTATTGGTATAGCTCCACGCTTTCATATAGCCACCACAGAACGGTACCTCCGGATTTGCGTTATTTTGAAGTTTGTGGCCACAATATTCCACCGAAATGCCTGAAATTTTATATATTGTCGTCGTTGAGTGGTACAAAACTTTCCACCTGAAATTTTTGGTATAGGTCCCCCCTTCATATTGCCCCCAAAGGAAGGAAGGTACCTCCCGACTTTTGCTGTTGATTTTCGGTATTATGATACCGATATATCGGAAATTTGATATTAAGTCTTCTCTGAGTCTTAAAATTTTCAATCAGAAAGTTGTCAGTATAGATCGACGTTTTGATATAGCCTCCATAGAACGGTACCCCACGAATTTCGGTATTTTGACTGTTAGCCACATTGTTTTAAAGAAATTACTGAAATTTGGTATTTAGTCTTCTTCATAAACGAAAGGAAACTAATTGTTGCATTTTACTTCAATACAACTCGGAGTGGAGGATATAACAAATTCGGCCTGGCCGAACTTAACGCCGTTCTTACATGTCTTTTATAAAACTACTACATATCAATATTGTTGTAGCTTCAACAATAAATCAGGGACTCAATAATGAAGATACACACTTCCTAATATTTTCAGAATTATTTCGCATAAATAAATAAAGAAAATTATTACCTAACTTGGAAATATCTTCACAGTTTCACCATATAAATTATGTATGTAGTTCCTCATTCACACCATCTCCCATACACGCAGAGAAAAAATATTTTTCGCTTTTGTTGGAACAAAAATATATGTTTTGGTTCCAAAAATGTATTTGTTTTGTTCAAACATTGTAATCCAAATCCAAAAATACCATCTTTTGTTCCAAACATAGAAAACAAAAACAACTTTCGAATTTCCGCAATATTGTTAAAATCGTTAACAATACCGATTGTAGGAACTATCATAATCTAATTTTGTTTACAAAAAGTATTGTCAATACAGAAAACCAGCCCAGAAATTTTTGATTTGAGTGCACATACTTCTCATATACACTTTTCGCATAACTTGGATATAAATGTCGCGTATAATATTGCAATCATTGATGAACACAATACATGGTTTGCTGCATTGGCTGACAACAAAGACAAACAAAAAGCCACAAGAACCCACCACAACATAAGGAATAATTAAACACCATAACAAACATGAAAAGGAAAGAAGAATGAAACAAAAAACAGAAACAAATAAAAACAAGAGTCTCACAAGTACATACGCACAAAAACAAAGGTAAAGGCAGCATGTCATACAAACACACCACAACACACCACAACTCACCAAAATTGTTTTTTCAACACGGCATCGAATAGCGAGAGAAGAGAAACAAATTTTCGAAGAAAAGAGAGAAATATTGTTCAGTTGACACAAACTATTTTTGGATTTACAATACTACATGAGGAATCCAACAATATGTTAACAATACATATTTTGCTCTTGGAATATTGTTGGATCAAACATATTTTTTTCTCTGCGTGTATAATTAAAAATAAACTTATTATCAAATAACTGTAGGCCTCATCAATGTTAATAACAATTAAAACAAAAAATAAACAATACCTATCGTTGAATTTTGTTTATTTTAACCATAACCATAGAAATCACATAATATCAAAGTGAAAACCAAAAAAGTTTGCTGTTAAGGACAAAGTCAATGTCAATTCAATTTCATAGGCGACTCTTTTGGTTCAGCACTTGTCTTGTCTACAATGCGGTAGCAGCTGCGTAGTAGTTGTTGGCTATCGCAGTTGTAATATCAACAAATTCAAATGAATTTTATATTGGAATTTTAGGTAAAATTCAGTAGCAGCAACAACAGCAGCTAGCAGCTGTATCGCGGTAACCACAATGCATAGAGTTTGACATTCAACAAGGCGACGAGCAGAAATTCAACAACGACAACAAAAGCCACAGCAGAAGCTATGACCGACCACAAAATTAGTAGTTAAAATCGAAAATCCACGTAAATATTTACGAGTTGGCGTTAAAATCATTAAACACAACAAAAAATAAATAGAAAATAAAATTAACAGCAACAACAAAAAAACCAACAAACCGCCAACCAAGCAACAAATTCATACTTTGAAATTCGCACAGTGGTCTGTATAATTGATCTATTCAAAATATGTATTTGTAAGCCATGCCATCATTACCCACAGATGTGGGCATGTCGTTATTGCGGTTGTTTACGGCTTGTACGTGACCCAGAGAATACCTCCAAGTGCAAATGACCAGAACAGCAAGCACATCCACCAAAGCAACAACAATCCTCATAGCAAAAACAAATTCAAAGTTTAAGAAATGGATTTTATTTAATTTGCATTGATGGTTTTGCGGTTCCCAAACAAACAACATGAACAACAACAAAGTAAAATTTGTTGTTGTTGTTGTGTGTGTGTGTGTGTTTCAATTTAAATTGAATAAAAGAACAAAACGCCATCTAAATGCCAGAGACCGATGATTTCATTTGATAAGATAACAAATAAATTAGTACAAAAGTTTGAATGACAGAATTGTCCGAATGTTAATACAGTCCGCCCTTCGAACAAGCATTGCTGAGTGCAATCGGACCAGTCCACTAACCGCAGTACAGTCACTGAGAGCTCATGGAATCTTGGGAATGATTCTGGGAGTGGCTGGGATGTCTGGATAGGCGAAGCGCAGCAAAAATATTGTGTCAGTCAGATGACAAGCAAGTCCTGACTAATATTAACATGGTAAAACCCAGGATTTATCTTGGTTTCTCTTTCATCTCAATTGGACACTGACATCCCCATGGTGCCACCTGGGCCAGCTGCCTTTAACATCCCTTAAAGACAGTGAGCTAACATGTGCCGCGCGTTCACCCATAAGAAAGTAAACAAGTAAGAACGGTGTTAAGTTCAGCCAGGCCGAACTTGTTATACCCTCCACCACGAGTTGTATTGAAGTAAAATGGAACACTTAGTTTCCTTTCGTTTATGAAGAAGACTAAATAACAAATTTCTGCATGTTCGGTAAAACAATGTGGCTAACCTTCAAAATACCGCAATTCGGGAGGTACCGTTCCATGGGGGTTATATCAAAACGTCGATCTATACTTTCTGGTGGAAAGTTTTAAGACTCAAATTTCCTATATTTCGGTAAACCTTCAAAATACCGAAAATCAAGAAGTACGCTTCTATGGAGGGGATAGGAACCCGTGGATAATTCTCTTCTGGAATATTTTATAACCCCATGGAAGACAAAATAACAAATTTCACTCCTTCGGCGGGATATTGACGTCACAAACTTCAGAATTACGAAAATCGGAAGGTACCGTTCTATGGGGGCTATATCGAAACGTGGATCTATAGCGACGAATTTCAGTCAGAAAGGCTTTTACCTCCAAGATAGAGTAAATACCAAATTTCAATTATTTCGGTGGGTTGCTGTGGCCACAACCTTCAAAATACCGGAAATCGGGAGGTACCGTTCCATGGGGGCTATATGAAGGTGTGGACATATACGGAAAAATTTGGGAGAAAGTTTTACACCCCAACGAAGATTAAGTACAACATTTCAGCCAAAACCTTCAAAATACCGAAAATCGGGTGGTAGCGTTCCACGGGGGCTAAATTAAGGCGTGGACATATTTCATATGGAATGATTACTACCCCAAATGAAGACCAAATACCAAATTTCAAAATACCGAAGGCGTGGACAAATACCAACAAATTTCTGGGTGAACGTTTTGTACCCCTAACGAAGACTAAATACCAAATTTCAACCATTTCGGTGTGATAATGAGTCTAAAACATGCCCCGTTCTTTGGGGGCTATATCAAAAAGTGGACCGATATAGTGCATTTGCAATAACAAACATCCTAGGAGTTAAGGAAACTTCTACACCGAATTACAAACCTCTACCTTAGAAATTGCGTGCTGTATCTTGATTTCAACAGACGTCCGTCCCTCCGGACAGACGGACATCCTTAAATCGACTTAGAATTTTACCCTGATCAAGAATATATACTTTACTAGCAAAGTGCCCGCCACTTGGTGAACACAGAAAATCTTTTGTATTAATAACTATTTTATTTGATATGTAATTTCATTTAAGTACTTTTCGTAACACCTTAGCTAGATTTTCCAAATAATCGGCCGTATCTCACCCCTACAGATCAACAGCGAGGTATTTCAATTCATGTCTTTCTATCCTCAGGGTGTAAACGCGTCCTTTCAAAAAAAAAAACATGTACTTTCCCAAATAGACGTGCTAAGGGGTTCAGAATAAAAATACAATTTTGTTGAAAAATAAAAACCGCCTTCGCGTTCACATAAATCCAATGGTGCAATACAACAATTAATAAATTTTCTAATCTCAAATTTTATAGATTTATTCCTATTTGTTCGCCCAATGCCTATGGCATTACATGTAGAAGTGCGAATTTTTATAACCATTGTGATCTAAACCCAGTAATGACTCTCATAACGAATACCAAAGATAGTATTTTGCTTTCACCTGGATATATACTTCAAAAAATACTCCTTATATCAACCCGTCATTCTCATTGACAGTTTTATCTGTACCCCCACCATATCTGAACCCACACACCAACAGTGACTCTAATTTTAGAATTCTAGCTCTGCCTCTAAACCAAATGCCAAATTTAGAACGGTTTAGTACTTTTCGTATCTATTTATGGAACGTATTTCCTAAACAACCTCCAGATACCAACACTACACACGTACTTATTGTATTACCACAACCACATCCATATCTCAACCCTAAGCATCAATAGCGACTTTAATAATAATTACCGAATTCCACCTCGATTTTTACACCCAATATCATGTTTATTACCATTAAGTACTCTTCGTATTCATAAACAATAATTTCAGAAATCTCTTTCTTATCTCCATTCTGCACACCAACAGTGATCACAATTCTATATTCTAGCCAATACCAAAAGTCTTCAAATTTACATCCATTTAGAACTTTTCGAACACACAAGTATTAATTTAAAAACTACCTGCATATCTTAAAAATACACTACAACAGTTGTCCAAAATTCCAACTTTCAGGATTCCAGCTCTATCCGTTTACCTAAATCCTACTTGTACCAAATTTAGTACCATTTAGTACTTTTCATACATATAAGTACGAAACTGCCTTCATTTATCAATATTACACATCAATAGAAATCTTAATTCCAAATTTCAGGATTTCACCTCTATCCGTTCACCCAACTCCAAATTGTACCAAATTTCGCACACATAAGTACGAATTTCTAAAATTAACTCAATCCTACACTTCAACAATAATTTTGTTCCTAATTTAGTACTATTCGTACACATATGCACGAATTTGCAAGATACCCAAAATTTCACACTCCAACAATAAGTCGCGGTCCACACTAGAGTGATTTCATTGACAAAATTGCATGAAATTATGCTCTCTATCTCTAGATCGACTTCCATAGTAGAGTAAAATCATAACATTGCTGTAGTGGGGAATTCGATTTAAGAACGCCTAATTTCATGCAATTTTTAAATGAAATTCACACTAATACAAATTCCAAATTTCAGGATTCTATCTCTTACCGTTCACCCAAATCCAAATTGTACCAAATTTATTAACATTTAGTACTTTTCGTACACATAAGTACGAATTTGCAAACCTACCCAAAATCCTACACTCCAAAAATAATCTTTATTCCCAATTTCAGGATTTAATCTCTATTCGTACACCCAAATCCAAATTTTACCAAACTTAGTAATATTTAGTACTTTTTGTACACATAAGTACTAATTTCCAAAAACCTAAACCTTACACTGCAACAATAATCTTAATTTCAAATTTCAGGATTCCATCTTTACCCTTTCACTCAAATCAAAATGGTAACAAATTTCATACCATTTAGTACTTCTCGTACACATAAGAACGAATTTCAAAATCCTACACTCCAACAGTAATCTTAATTCCAACATCAGGATTCCATCTCTATCCGTTGACCCAAATATAAATTGTACCAAATATCGTACTTTTGATACACAAAAGTACGAATTTGCAAAACTACCCAAAATCGTGCATTCCACCAATAATCCTAAATCCAAATTTAGGGATTCCATCTCTATCCGTTCACCCAAATCCAGATTGTACAATATTTAGTATTATTTAGTACTTTTCGTCTACACAAGTACGATGTTCCAAAACTATCTCAATACTACACTCCAACAATAATCCTTATTCTAAAATTCAGGGTTCCATCTCTATCGGTACACCCATATCCAAATTGTACCACATTTAGTACTTATCGTACACATAAGTACGAATTTCCAAACCTGCCTCAATTCTACACTCCAATAGTAATCTTAGTTCCAAATTTCAAGATACCATCTCTAATCGTTCACCCAAATCCAAACTGTGCCAAATTTAGTACAATTTTTCGTACACATAAGCACGAATTTCCAAAACTATATCAATCCTACACTTCAACAATAATTCTTATTCCAAATTTCAGGATTCCATCTCTATCCGTAAACCCAAATCCAAATTACCAAATTTAGCACCATTTAGTACTTTGCGTACACATGAGTGCTAATTTCCAAATCTACCCCCATATGTGAATCCGATATTCCAAAAGTAATCTTAATTCCAAATGTCAGGATTTCAACTCTATCCGTTCACCCAAATCAAAGTTGTACTAAATTTAGTACCATATAATACCTTTCGTACACATTAGTACAAATTTCCAAAACCATTTCCTCATATCAACACCACTTCCCAATCTTGATTTTCATACAAAATTTCAAATTCCAGCTATATCCGTTCAAGAAATACAATGGGTACCAAATTTAGTAACTTTTAGTACTTTTCGTACACTTCTAGATCGAATTTCCAAAAATCCCTTTGGTACATCTTTCTAGCTCCCCATCAGTGACCTTCGTTCCAAATTTCAGAATTCTAGCTCTTCCCGTTTGCATAATACAAAGGGTACCCTATTTAGTACCTTTTAGTACCCTTCTAGAATAAATTTCCCAAAAACCCAGCCTTATTTGACACCTTCGGACCAAGAGTGACCCTCACCCAAAATTTCAAGATTCTAGCTTCAGCCGTTTAGTCTAGGCGTTGATTATCAGTCAGTCAGTCAGTGAGTCATCATTACTCAACTCTTTTATAAGTATAGATAGGGGGGTCTCCGATGAATATTTCGATGAATTACAAACGGAATGACATATTTAATTATTAGAGTTGGGCAATCTCGTTCAATTGAACGATCCGGATCACTGTTCTCGTTCAAAGACGAATGATTAACATCATAAAAAACAACGTGTGAAATTAAGTATACGCAGTTTTGTCAAAGAAATTACCGGTGTCGAGATAGTGATCCGGATCGCTCAATTGAACGAAATTGCCCAACTCTATTAATTATACCCTCAGTGTTATAGTGGAGGGTATAAAACATGGGTTGGGGGTTAGGCTAGTAACCCACCCCGTCAAAAGACTGCCTACTATGAAAAAAACAAAGAAAAAGAAGATGAAAAAATCCGTCTAAAGTTGATGACTCGGGCAAACATTTCAGGGACCATGACATGCGAATCAGCCCGTAGGGGCTGGTGCAGTTTGCGTACTGGCTGATGTACTTGTGAGTACAAAGCTGATATTATCGCCTTGCAGAAAATGCGATGGAACCGGGCAGATGTAAAAATCACAAACGATTACGCACTTTATTGTAGCTGCCATGAAATGAAACATGAGCTAGGAGTTGGATTTATGGTAAATCGGAGGCTTAATAATCTCGTCTCCAGCTTCACTCCAGTTAAGCTGCCACAATTCGTATAAAAGCAAAGTTTTTTTTAACATCAGTCTCATCTGCGCCCATGTACCGACCGAAGATAAAGATGAACAGACCAAGGATATATTTAAAGGGCGCCAAGAGACCATGACATTATGTTCAGTCTTCATGAGGTAACATCCGACAACATAATGAGGCCGATCGATTCTGCAACTGCAAAAAACATGGTAGTGAGCAGCACCAGCTTCCATATACAAATCGGGTGGTACCGTTGTATGAGCTCTATATAAAAACATGGACCTATGTTGACGATTTTTGGTGGAGAACTTCTGTGACCACTGAGATTCTCAAATGTCAAACTACAGCTACATCGGCTAAAAATTGTAGGTAAAGTCTTCAGTACACCGAAAATCGGGAGGTACCGTTGCATGGGGGCTATACCAAAACATTGACCTATGTTGACGGTTATTGGTGGAGAACTTTTGGAACCACCGAAAACCTCAAGTGTCAAATTAGAGCTAGTTCGGTTTAAAATTTTAGCAAAATACCGAAAATCAGGAGGTACCGTTATATGGGAGCTATATCAAAATATGGACCTATGTTAACGATATTTAGTGAAGAAGTTTCGTGACCACAGAGAACATCTAATGTCAAAATACAGCTACTTCGGTAAAAATTTAGATAAAAACTTCAAAATACCGAAAATCGGGAGGTAGCGTTATATTAGGGCTATATCAAAACATGGACTAATGTCCATCATTTTTTTGAATATATGTTTTGTGGTCACTAAGAACCTTGAATGTATAAGGTCTAAACATGTGACTAAAAACTTAAAAATACCTGAAATCGGGCGGTACCATTATATGGGGGCTATTCCAAAACATGGATCTATGCCCACAAGTTTTGCTTTATAATTTTGTTGGCACTTAGGAACCCTTAATGTCAAATTATAGTTAGTTGGGTCTGAAAATGTAGCTAAAAACGTCAAAATACCGGAAACCGCGGGGTACCCGATATAGCCCATTATAGAACTTGACCTGCCTGCAAATAAAAGGTGCATCTTCCCAAAATGTCAACGTCCTATCACCATTTTTGTGGATGCTTGAGTGATTACCACAGACGGACGAAAGGACTGACATGCATAGATCGACTCAGAATTTCACTCTGATCAAGAATATACATATATACTTTACAGGGTCGCAAATGATTATTTCAATGCATTACAAACGGAAAATCAAACTTTATTATCCCCTTCATACTAAGGTGGAGGGTAAAAAAATACCTAAAACGGGAGGTGCCGTTATATGGGGCTACACAAAAACGTGGACTGTGTTGACAATTTTTCAACATTTACATTTCTCTCCCCTGAAATTTTTCACTTCGTTTGACTAGGTCTTATAAATTTCTTAGTTCTGAAATTTTCTCAAATTGAATAGCTTACCTACAATTTTCGGTCATCGATCTTGAAATTCAGTTTACCAGTAAATATATTAGTAACAAAATTCCTTAAATTATTTAACAATTTTTGCACAACCATTTACATATAATTTCCTTCCTCTGCTAAGCCATATCATATTTTATTTATGTTCACATTTTACTTACTCACAAGCCGTTAAAGTCATAAAGATGACATAACAACATACCTGCAATGAAAATGAAAAAAGAGTTCATTATTATATATAGTTCGTTTACCGGTAACATACAAAAAATAAAAGAAAAAGATGAAGCAAAAAAATAACTTTAAATAATTTAATAATTTGTGTGGGTGTACGAGTATATTAAATTGCATTTGTGGGTTAACTTAGTGTGAATGAACGGGCCAAGAAATCTATACCTTACAAAGGATATCCGTTGTTGCGATGACACACATTTAGAACATTGACAGTTGATACCAAATAGCATAGATAAACATGGAAACACATACTACATGCCGACATATCTGAGTAGCATGGCAGAAAGTAAAGGAGTTGCAGAAGTGAAGTTTTTTTCTTTAAATAATAGAAAACTAATAAAATGGAAAAATGTAGGTAATCTTAAGGTAAATGAACTGTGAAAACTAAATGAAACTTATATTCTATTTACATTTATGACGTATATATGTATATAAATAACTACATGTGTGTGAAAATGTATACTGCTGCAATAGGGGTATGGCATATGAGATATAATAATAAGATACAAAAACATATAACAACGGCATTATGTCCGACAATGCAAAAAAAAAATCCTAACAAAATTAAGATTCATAGTTTTAATATTTTTTTCCTATAAGAGAGCATATCGCTCATTTACCCAAATAGTGGGATAACTCTAAAAATGTGTTTTTGAGTGACTGTTATACCCTCCACCATAATATGGAGGGTATAATTAAATTTAATGATTTATTGATTAATATGGATTATTGATTTATTTATTAATATGGAGGGTATAATTAAAATCAACTTAGCGTTAATTGGAACACACTTGTATACCAGAATCGTTTGTATTTAGTTAGCTGATGATTTTTGCTTTGCCCCCACCCCAGGTCCTTTAAAGGACCGAAGTATTATTATAAATATTATAATAATGTGATTTTGGCCTTATTTTCCTTAATGTGCCACGAATATGCAGATTTATTTGGTTCTTTAAACAAATATGATATTACACCAGATATCATTCCGAACCATACACTGCAATGACCGATACATACTGGGTGTACATTTATCCTTAAATTACTTATTAATACTTCGGCAACTTAAAGGACCTGCGGTGGGTGTAAAGCATGAAATCTGTTGAATACACTATAAACTAACTAATACAAGCAATTGTCGTACAAATATGTGCATCAGTTGACATTAAGGTTATTTTACTATTAATGTCCCTTATTAGCTGACCAGGTTAGTATGGCCATTTTAAGAAAAGTGGGTTGTACTTTCCCCACATATGGGGAATCTCAGTTCGTTTTGACATCACTCGATAGCGCTTCTAGCAGTACCTTATATAGAAAATGTATTTCATCAAAATCTTCACATTTTTACATGAAATCGAGTAATCTTTTAAACTGAATTTATTGTCCCTAATTAGTTGGCCGCCACTGTAGGACCACGTTTTGATATAGCCCCCATAGAACGGTATCTGCCGTTTTCGATATTTTATAGGTTTTAGCTTCATTATCACACATAAATGACTGAAATTTGGTACTTAGTCTTCGTTGGGGGTACTTTGACTTTACCGTTATTTTGAAGGTTGTGGCCTCAGTATTCCACCGAAATGGCTGAAATTTGGTATTTGGGGGTATTCCCCTCTAAATTTGTCGGTATAGTCCACGACTTCATATAGCCCCAATGGAACGGTATATCCCAATTCTAGGTATTTTGAAGGTTATGGCATCAATATTCCACCGAAATGGCTGTAATGTGTTATTTAGTCTTCGTTGGGGGTGCAGAACTTTCCACATGAAATTTGTAGGTATAGGTTTACGCCTTCACATTGCAGTTACACAAATAAAAGCAATTGTGGATGAATCGCAACAACAACAACCAAGAACGGAACACACATATTTGGCCGCATATCGCATACACACCATCAAACCAAAAGAGCCCTGTGGTTACGCTCTTTGACAAAAATCCTCTCTCCACCCATAACAAATTTGTTCTAACATAAAAAATATGTTGGTACCCAAACAAATAAAATTAAGATATGTTACAAAATGTTGCAAACATACATATATTTGTTTGGACTCAAACATAATATGTCCCAAACATATATTTGGGCATGCACACAAGTTTATCAGTTGTCAACATTATATGCTGGTTCGCGTTTACATGGAAGATGAGCTCTATGAGTCGACTAAATCACCAAACATCGAGTAAACAAATTTAAATATTTGTCAAGTATCTGAATTTCGATAGAGATTTAAGGCTTTCACCCTTGGGCAGACTTAAGGGCGATTTCGCCATCAAAATTCTCCTTAACTTAGTGTCATTTGGCCTTAGACAATTTCCTATGATGGAGTGTATAAAAATCTTACGTTCCCTTTCAATAACCTCCTCAGCAATAGTGAACTAACCCTAGCCAAAGTGCATTTGAATGCAGTCATGTGTTTTCCCCTTATAATCACGGAAGGTAAGTAGTGCAACACATGATGAAATAAAAAAACGTAACGAATGCATAAAAAAGTGTCTCCTAGTGTCATAGTCATAGACAACACCGAGCAATACACATATGCACTAATGTGCAGACAGATATCCCCATAGACAAAATTGGATACAAAACAACGTTAAAAGCCACCCAACAACAACAACCACAACTATAGACAAATAAAATACGCCACATAAAATCCGACCAACAAAACAATGCAGATACATTATAAGCGAGAACCATAAGCGTTGAGTCCTTTATGTATAGCAAACGACACGTTATGTGAACCGCGATTTTTGTCTGTCTGTCGGGCTGCCTGTGTGTATAATAGGGTTATGACTTTTTTACAACCTCATATCCCTGTATCATATTGGGATGAACTTTTACATACGATTACATAAATTCTTAATTTTAACGTGATTGGATAAAAAAACGTCACACACAAAATCATTTGAAAAATTTTATTTATGCATTTTTGAAATTTTTTGGAGTCACTATAAGTAGATATAAAAAAATATAAAAATAATAAAATAAATAATAACTCAAATACATATACTAACATAACAAGGATCATAAAACACAAAAGAAAGTTAAATATTCACATTGTCATTGGAGAGGATGAATCTCAGTGGGAGGTTGTCCTTGTTACGGCAGGAGTTGTATAAGTCTTGCATATATTTGATCGCGCGCTCACAACTCTGGTTGCTTCTTTTTTCCAATGAGTATTCAAACATTTGAGAGCTTTTGGGTAGTCATTCATAGCTGCAGATAGTTCTTCGAAATCTTCAGAGCGAAACAATTGACTACTAAACCAATGATCAGCCCATGATTACGAAATGAATAAACAGATTTTACGCAACCTGCTCCGGGTTTCAGGCATCAGTATAAAAGCAAGTAGAGCTAGAATGGCACGAGAGTTCCAGCGTGCATTGCAAATGTTAGGGATCTGCTTAAAATCTACAAAAGTAATCTAACTCTTCTCAGTGAAATGGCGGAAAACACGAGTAAGGTGGAAGAGAAACTTCATGTAATCAAAGTTGTACCATTACTGAAGACTGCTTTCAATTGATCATCGTTTTTCATCAAATCTTTCACAAAAAAGTATTCAATGTTTGGTGATGTTGTAGACGCATGGAGTTCATCGTCCATGACAACCCGAAGAACTCGATCCAGCACATGGTTCTGGCAACTGATGAACTTGGGTGCGGTGTAACCTTTCGCTTCAAAAATTTGCTGCAGTCGAACTACAACGCCTGTCTTTTTGTTGGTATTCACGCTTGTATCGGCAACAATCATCACAATTGGTCCCCAGAGGTTGACCTCCTCTAACACATTCTGGAGACCTTCTGCGATTGTTTTAGCTTTCCCATCTTTCAATTTGAGCGCAGTCAATCTAATTTCCTTAAATTCGTTCTTGAGGACCACTGCCTGATATTCCTAGCTCTCAAGGTGTTTGCCGTCAAAATTCATGCTCCAGTTCTGCAGATAAAGCGTGTTTACCAAGTGGTACTTCCTTGTAGATAGCCCTGTGGATTTCTGACTGACGTGGGGTTGGGATTTCAATGCCTTCAGCCTTCAGAAAGCTGCTGGGACATCGTAGCTGCTTTATTGGACGAAATCTTTGAACTTATAACAAGGCGTCTTGCAATGCCTGTTTGGTTAAGCTTCCTTTTGCTCCTTGATGATGATTTTCATCCTCCCAAGGACTATCTGTCGTAAAATTTCGAGCCACTTTCGGAACAATCAGGTATCGCTGAACTGGTAAATGTGGGCGCACTCGCTTCTATTGTCTTCTTTCGCTTGGATGGGTGAATGGTATTGACACCAGCAGGTTTGCCGCTTGAAAAACCAACGCGGCCTTTCCTCTCAATTTGCAGTTTGTAGAGTTTCTCGTCTTCTTTGCACATCCACTCGCCCTTTACATTAGTGATGTCAAACAGTTCCCTCATTGGATCAACGTTTCATTTTCTTCTACAGCGCTCGTAGTCTTTCAGAAGAGTTTTGCCTAAATGGCTTGACCCGACATATGCGGGAAGTTCAATATTTTACTCCATAGAACCTTAAGCTTTTAGAGCGATCCTCTCTGCCCGTCCTTTTGCTGCAGACTGAAGAAATTTGATGCGACCAATGAGGTGTATCTTCAATGACATGCGACTCCGTGCTTAAAACTGGACTAGCTTTTTTGTCCATGTTTCTTTGTTCTTCTCCGCGTTGGATTCCTGAAGACATGTTATAGTTCACTTTTCACTTCTCTTTCACTATTCACTTTTTATATTTGTTCTTTTCGGGGTTTTCAACTCTTGTTGAATGACACAAAATGATCAATGAACACCTATTTATACAAGAATATTTTTCTGACAGGTACTTATAAATTAGCAATTAGTCATAAATTTATGAGAGTTTATTAGCTCCCTACCGCAATCATAAAAATGAGTTATCCTTTCTTTACTAATTTGCAAATTGTGAGAATAATAAAAAATCGTCAAAGTTTTTTTCCCGAGAGATACATTCGATGCAACATGTGATACCTTCACTTAATTGTAAATAAAAACTTAAGATATTCATCGATTTTATGATCACTGTTACATTTTGTTCATAGGTTATGTGGCTTTTTTCACAAAAATATAATTTCAAAGCGGTTTGTGCGTGACCGTTTTTAATAATTAAATGGGATGAACGTTACCATTGGCATTAATAGGCAAAAGTTCATTCATGCCTGCTACAGGAAATCATTTTTGAGAAAAAAGGTCAAAAAGTCATAACCCTAGTGTAAAAGAGTGCAAAGTATACCAAAGATATCAGGTGATATGTGCATACTGCACACACCACTCTCTCTTGAAACATATAAGTCGTGTCTCTTCATAAGTAATATATATATATATAATTGTTCCACAAACATCCCGATGGGATAAGGGAGACTTCTCTCATATCAATGAGTGCACGCCGATTCATATTGGCTCAATGATATGGGACCTACTTTTTATTGCCGAGTCCGAACGGCGTGTCTTACGACACCACTTGTAGAGAAGTTTTTCATGGCTTAAATACTCAGGAAATGTCGCCAGCATTACTGAGGGGGAATTTTGCCACCGTTGAAAAATTTGATGTTGTTTGGCCTGGGATTCGAACCGCAGACCTTCTGAGTGCAAGGCGGACGTGCTAACCATTGCACCACGGTGGCCCCATAAGTAATTGTCGTATAATAAGTTGTAAAGTTTTATGTACCCAAGAATATACCGCGTGTATGTATGTACAATGTACGATTGGATATTTTTTGCCGGGACTCAAACTTTAAAATAATAAACCATAACAGCATTACACACCGTATCCACACATATCAGTCGTGGACTGAACCAGAGCAGGCCGTGCTATCGAACAGTTATGGTGGCTCTAGAGCTATCGAAGGCTTTCGATACCTCCAACTACTCCAAGCTGTTCGAGAATATAGGGAAGACTTTTCTCCACCCATGTAAAAAACTTGGATAATCCACTATAAATAAGAAGTCCATGATCCGTAGAGTGAAACAGGGAGTTCCCCAAGGCCTGGTGATACCTCTGGAACTGTTTAACCTCTACCACAGCCTCTGCACGGCATAGAGATGGTACTGAAAACGGATGATTGTACGATCTTGGTATCGGGTCCTATCGCCAGTGAAATATGTGATAGTTAAATGTCTACATAGCTGACTTAGTGCGGTTCTTCCACCTGAGGAATATGAAAACTTTCGTCATTAAATCTCTTGTCACACAGTTCACAACCTAGACGGCTGAAATGAAGCTCCGTCTGAAAATATTGGTCAATGGTGCCATGATTCTCTACTACTCCAAGATATTGAGTGTAACGTTTGACAGTATGTTTAAGTCCCCAGCGCAAGCTACAGCAATTTGCGACAAGATCAAAAATAGGAACAAGGTTAGTCCGGTCTGTAGTCAGCTATGCGCGCCAGTGTGGTATGCAAATGTTAGCGCAAACCTGCTAGCAAACCTGTCAGAATGCCGCTCTGGCGGGGTGCCTCCTCATGACACCAGTGAACCATATTCATGAGGAGGCAAAGATTTTACCGTTGTATCAATACAACAGGATATTGTCGATGAAGTACCAGCTTGGGTGTTATTGCCGTGAGCATCCCTGTCACGATTTAAGGGACAGACTTCCCCCGCCCAGCCAAATCAGGAAAGATCTTCATGATCTAGAGAGAGAGGTGCAAAAGTTTAAACGAGAACCTCTAAACCAACGCCCCTATCAGGTAGGTTTGGATAGCATTCACACTGATGTGGTCGCGTAGACAGTAGAGAGATACAGCGTGAATGTCGTGTTTTATCCATCGCAGGAGAAGAACGCCAGCTGCCAAAGCAAAAATGAGTAGTTTTATCCGAGTTAAGGTTCGAACGATGTGGCACGATACTCAACACATGCACTGCATGTGGACTGGCACCAGCTGCCCAGGTAACTCCACTCAGCTGTCTCCTGATTCTTTATGGACGCAATCACTCCAAGTTTCAGAATTTTTGAGTCCGGATACAGAGGAACCAGAACATGTTAACTGAAATAATACTCGATCGAACATATTTACGTTGCTACAACAACATCGGGGATGTCAGCAAGAGAGTGGGTCGTACAGGCCGATCTCCGTCTTATCGCCAGTAGTAGAGAAGTAGTAGAAGAGTTCGGGAACGCATTTTGGGGAAAAATGTACAAAAGTGTTTAAAATTAAAAAAAAATAGTTCTGGAATACAGCTATAGTGTATTTGCGCTTTCTCAACTTGATACAAGTTAGAAACGTGTTGTAATAATATTATTATTCTCAGCCATATTTGCCTTGTTGTTGTTGTTGTTGTTGTTAAAATATTGCCATCTAACGTGCTCTTACATAAATTACAAAAAATTACAAATTGAGGTTGAGATCTTTTGTGATCTCAATAACTGACTTAAAATTAACTTAACATGGAAAAAAGAGTACACTAACACCCACACATTAATACCGAGATATACACTCACGGCCAATGTGACTACAAAAACCCTACAACGATGTTAAGGCTGATTTTAAGTGAAGATGAGGATATCATCGTACATGCCTATTGGCCAAAAAGCTTAAAACACAGTTGAAACAAGTAAAACAGCTTTGCGGCTTTAAGAAAAGATGTCATTACAATTACATCAGCCATCGTCGACATGGACACCGCTCGCAAACGTTCATTGTACTGCACTTAGTTCTGCATATTCTGTCAATAACACCTTGTACGTGTCATATTTCGAAAATGTAGGCAGGTCATCAACGTCATCATCAACTTTTCGATGTGCCTTGTGCTTTGCCATTACCAACGTTTCTAGCAGGTGATACTAGCTAGGTCCCTCTCCATTGGTTATTTTGTAGTACCTAGTACCTTTAGCAGTAGTTAATGCATAGTATTAGGTTTATTTTGTTTGTGTTTTATTATTGTGTCCTTTTGTGAGCACAAAAGCAGAACAATAACCCAATAAAACAGTTGCCCAAGAACAACAACAGCAGTAAATACATTAAAAAGGAGAATGCAAAATAAGAAAAACAAAACTGATTGTCGGAATAAAAGTTTATTCACCGTAGTAAAGAATTAGTATAAAATTGAATAATATCCAACGCCAATACTGCTGCCACCATACTTGTACGGACTTAACAATGAAAATGTATGTACTTTAGCTAACTCGTGCCATATTCTGGAGTGTCCGCATTGTAAATAAGTACCTAAAAACATCAACATGCTGTCGTGGTTAACGTAACACAAAATGCGAATGACATTAAATAAGCACGGTAACTATTTTATGGCCGGTCGCATTTGTTACACCTGCTCCAAAACAATGAGATAATGGTACGGCATGATGATGTAAAAAGGGTTGTATTTTCCGTTCAGTTTTAAGATATATTTGTTCAAATAAAAGTGTAAAAATTGCGTTGCGAAAATTGTGCTATTAGTATTAGCTTTTTACTAAACTTTTTTTGGTGGTATTGAAATTTACTTACAAGAAGGAACGTACGCATGGAGGTTACCCCCGAAATGACAATTATTTGTAAAATTGTTTTTGCACATTTTGTTTCGAAAAGGTCACTTAGTCTAAGTGACATTTGTTGTTTTTGTTTTAGAAACGCAAATATGACACGGTGCGCCTGAACAAAATTTAAATGATAGGTGCTTACACCTGGGAAGTTTTTGCGGATCCTGAAGCTACAATATTTTTAGATAAGAAAAGTCGAAAAACTAAAAAAATCGCCGTAGGACTTTTTAAAAAAATCGGGGTCAAAGTTCACATTTTTAGCGGTTTTTTAAGTTTTCACGATTTTTTTCGGAAAACTTAAGACCTATGGAAATATGATTAAAGAAATTTTTGTAGCAGTGAAAATTCCCTACAAGATTGGCCTGTATGATATTTTCGTAGGTTTTACCGATTTTGATTTGCACTGACTGTATCGCCTCCTTATAAAATAATGTCATGCACGGTGCGCCCGAACTAACTTTAAATGAAAACCGCGCGGATTTTTGCGGATTCTGAAACAGCAATGTCCATAGATAAGAAAAATTAAAAAAAACATTTTTGAGATATATAAGTTTAAGTTGGGAAATTGCAGTCATTGCATTGTTTTATAACGAGGCGATATATTCAGTGAATTGTCCCAATTTCAACTTCTATATCTCAGAAACGGTAAAACCTAAATAAATATAATGAAGCCCACTCTTATAGATAATTTTCACTGCTAAAACATTTTTTTAGCCCCGTTTCGATAGGACTTGTGGTTTCCAAGCAAAACCGTAAAAACGTAGAAAGCCCCTACAAATCGTCGGTGTCATGCTTAAGTGTTCCATACGCCATTTGCCTGATTCGAGAAAAACTCAAGTTAATGTTTAAGGCCATACAGGATAAAAATGGTGCAATAATCCAATACTTTAAGAGCTCAGTTCTACTTAACTAAACTCATAGAAGATATCAATAGTTTATTTTAGTCAGATATCTGTAATAGTCTAGAAGTTATGGCCCATTTTTATAATTGCAAAAAGTTGCTGAATTGTTCCATGGAATCTTTTTTTCATGTTTTTGGCAGTTTGTGTCACATGGAACACGTTTTGTCACATTTCAACCAAAACACTTTTTATAAATCGTGTTCCACCTCCCTTATATGAAGTGCTACTGTGGAGTTTAAAAATCAGGACTTTAAATTAAACATTTATTTTTCTCATGTAAATGCAATAAGGACCATAACTTTAGGTTTCTTAACACTTATGTAAGGGATCACTACTTTTTTGTGGTAAAAATTTCGATCGGACAAAACGGATTGATATTTAGCATTTCTAAGGTAACATAAAACATTTAAACACGTTTTTCTTATAATACCATTTTTGTAGTCGGTGTTCTTCAAGTCGAATGGACGTTTTTGCGTATATTTTTGTGGACTTGCATCAAAATTTTGTCTTTAAACTAGGGATTTTTTGTTTAAACGATTGATAAATTTCCGTTTTCATATTACAATGCAATATTCAAAAATATTTGGATTTAGAAACTATTATTCTTCATTTTTTAAACCAAGTCCTTTAAAACAATTTGTTCCATACGCCACATTATTCGTAACTTGGCACAAATGGGCAATTTTTTGTTCCAAACGCCATAATTTTTAGTGCGGAACAATTCGTTTTTGTCCCTTTTTGTTCCATACGCCAAACCACATGGATATGGAACTAAGAAGTTCAAAGTTGTTTTGTTCCATATGCCAGGCTTTATGGATATGGAACAAAACGACAAGATTTTTTGGGTCACAAAGCGGATATGGAACATAATGGCATCTGAATATCTCGGAAACTATAAGAGATAGAGAAAAACCGACCAAAAAATCTGAAAGAGCATGGTTCAAAAACTTGTACGGTACCTTTATCTCAAAATGTCAAAAATGGCGTATGGAACACTTAAGCATGACACCGACGAAATGTAAACTTTGACCGCGATTTATTTAAAAAGCCCTCCGGCGATTTTTTTAGTTTTTTGATTTTTCTCATCTATGAACATTGTAGTTTCAGAATCCGCAAGCTCCTTTCATTTAAAGTTGGTTAAGGCACACCGTGATGATTGTTCGTAAATTTATTATACCCTCAGCATTTATGCTAACGAGGGTATGTATATACACTTTCATACGGGCAAAATGTGCCTCATCGAAATAATGGTTTTAGACAATTTGGAGTATGAATCGGTTACTCCCTTCAGGAGTTATCGTGCGCACAAATTTTCCCAACATTTTCGAAATTTTGTATGGGAGGTACCGGAAGGAGTGGATCGATATAACCCATCTTCGAACTTAAACTAAGTTTTGACAAAAAATAAAGCCAAATTTTGGAGCGAAGCAGTTGATCCGTTCCAGAGTTATCGCGCGCTCCAGCCAGACGGACGGACATGGCTAAATCAACTCCAAATTGTCTGAAACGGATTTCGTCCAAACATATTTGGATGAAAGTGTGAAAGTGTATTATTCCCTCGTTAGCATAAATGCTGAGGGTATAACTAGCGCAGCTAGCAACAGCATATTTTTTGGTGTATTCTGTACTGTGCTGGTAGTAAATTCAAACAAAACGGCGCCACTTCCCACACATCAATCAATAGATTTATTGTAAGAACACTTCGGTGAGAACGTTTTGGACCCGTCGATTGGCCACCAAGATCGTCTCATATCACTCCGTTAGACTTTTTCCTGTGAGAATACGGATGGACCATCGGAGACGTAGCCTCGGCTTTTCAGAGTTTTGTGGCCCTTTTTGGACATTTAAACTTGCCGACAAAAATGATGATTAGGATTAAAGTTAAAAAGTGTTGCGGAGGAGGTACTTGAAGGAATGGACCGACATAGTCAATTATGGAAGTAGATCGGGAGTTATCGTGTTCTCCAGCCACTACATACGATGCCATAGGTGTCGGGAAGTATGGACTTGCCCCTGATGAAACTTGTATTATCGTATAGGGGATAGTGAATACAAGTTGTTACAGCAAAACCTAAAGCGATTTGAGAGCAGCTCCTACACTGAACTTTTCCGACATTTTGTGTGGGATGTACCCGAAGGATAGACCGATTTAGCCCATACTGGAAATTTATTTAAGTCTGGTATAAATTTCACGATGTGCAAAGTATGGACCAAATCGGTTGCTCCCTTCAAGAGTTATCGTGCACACAAATTTTTCGAACATTTTCGAACTTTTGTGGGGGAGGTACCGAAAGGAGAACACCGATAAGTTTGGATAAAATATTGCGAAAGCCAAATTTTGGACCGAATCGGTTGATCCGTTCGAGAGTTATCGTGCGCTCCAGCCAGACAGACAGACAGACGGACGGACATGGCTAAATCAACTCCAAATTGTCTGAAACGGATTTCGTCCAAACATACTTGGGGTCTAAAACCATTATTTCGATGAGGCACATTTTGCCCGTATGAAAGTGTATATTAGGGTTATAACTTTTTTGCAATTTTTGCAAATATCCAAAATACCACCGCATAGCCATAGCTACTGTGAAATGCGGTGTAATTTTTTCTGTATCGCGAAAAAAGTTTCCGCACCAAGTGCATTATTTAATTTTATTTGTTATAATGACATATACGCTTTTCGTGTTAACTTATTAATTGTTTTAATCTAATTTAAAATCAATGTCGAACCATTCTGGACAAATTAGTTATCAAATCGCGATATTTCAGTGCATTTAATGCACCTTTGACAATATCGAAATTTTTTGTTTTTCTTTATAAACTCGCGAATTTTACGTTTATATTTATTGTACCTATCGGACAAGAGAATATGTGAAACTTTTTTTCACCGAATCGAACTAAAACACGCGTTTTCGTTATCAGGACAATATTCCGCTCATGGTACTGGCGTGGTATTTTTTTGGTTATACCCCTAGTTTATATACCCTCGTTAGCATAAATGCTGAGGGTATAAAAAGCGTTAAGTTCAGCCGGGCCGAACTTTTTATACCCTCCACCATAAAATACTTATTTCAAATACGAAAGTAGCTATGCTACAAGTTTAGGCGAAGAAGTTACATGATCACTAGAAACCCTAAATGCCAAATTATAGCTAATTCGGCCAGAACGTGTAGCTAAAAACATAAAAATACCGGAAATCGGGTGGTACCGTTATATGGGGGTTATAAGAAAACGTGGACCTATGTCCACAATTTTTGGTGCATAAGTTTCTTGGCTAATTCGGACTGAAAATGTACCGTTATATGGGGGCTATACAAAAATATGGACCGATATAGCCCATCTTCGAAAGATGGCCTGATTACAACAGACGGACGAACAAACGGAAGAGTAGACATGGCTAAATCGACTTAGAATTTTACGCTTATCAAGAATTTATACAAACGGAATCACAGACTTAATATACCTATATTATAGTGGAGGGTATAAAAACGGAAAATGTTCATCGATTTCTGCAATTAATGTCTGATTTTATTAATCGCTGAGTTGACTTTTATTGAAAGCTGTGCGAAAGACTTGATACCTTCCTTCGTTTTGGGCTAATATCGTCCTTTCCGTTCGCTACGTACAGGTCGCATTTTTTGTCCGATTCAGCTGAAATTTGGCGAAGATCATACTTTTAAGAACGCTATTGCTATTGGTTAGAATCGGTTCAGATTAGCATAAAGCTCCCATATATATCTCTCATTTACATTTACTGACACATCTCGAAAATTCAAGTTTCGAGAAAAAACGCGATTGAAATTTGATGGCGATTGAAATTTGACTTCCCAACATAAAACGATTCTTACACTAAAACTAAAATAACTTCTTGGACCATATTTTGCAAGCAGATAGCCAGATATCAGTGCTAAATTTCTGTGCATGATAAAGCATGATTTGAAGTGTTTTAGTGCTTCATAAACTCAACAAAACTTTTGTTTTGAATTATGCGAAACTCGTAGTAAATGAGCTGTAACTCGTCGAGTTTTAGAGATATCAGCATGAAAATTTGACACAAGATAAAGTAGAAGTCGTAGAAAAAATAGAAACTGCTAACTTAGAAAACGCATTTTTTTGAGTTATGTCACTCTTTGAGTAAATGAGCGATGTGTATATTCGCCCGTTTTGAGGTATTTGGTGCACCAAGCACGCTATGTACATATGTATGTCAAATTGCAATGAAATTTGAAATTTGTGACGGAATTCGGACTAGAAAAGCTTGCCAAATAATATTGAAATCTGTTCAGACTTGGATTTAGCTCCCATATATTATAGAAAGACACTTTGATTAAATTTGGGACATATGACGCATCTTGGTCTAGAAAAATTGTATTGAAATCGTGTTACCATATAGTCGGCCCCACCCGACTATCACCCTTTCCTTACTGATTTTTACCAGTTTTTTCATACTTACAGGTGAACGTGTTCCGCGGCAAAATTAAAATCCCTGTATTTAATGGATATTTGAAACTGTTGGCCAATATTCGCTAGAGAAAAGAGGGGATCAAGAGTGGACCTAGTGGTCTTGTCATGTTAAAGGGCTTTTGCTTCGTATTTTTCCGTATCACCAAAGTCAAGAAAATTCTTAAAATTGATCACACAAATACATTTTACTCTTGACTTCAAAAACATTTGCCTTTTTACTGCAAATTGCTAAAACAATAATTGCTAATCGACCGTAAAGTTTAATATCCTTTCAGACCACAAGAACAAAATATATGTAAGGTGTGATGGTTGAATGTGTAGGTATGTATGTATATTTAAGACTGCATATTCTGTCTATGTATTACTTGAGCAAAAACGAATTTAAGTTCAATAAACTCATGTTCCTAGTTTTCGGTTTGTTGTTGGCGACACTCAAGTTGATTGAACTTTTCTTAATTAGAAAGAAACTCCATAATTGATTAAAAGGAAAAATTCATGAAATTGGTAAAAAAAAAATAATTAAATATGTGGTAAACTTTATGAGATAAAGAGTCATTACAAGCTGTTTTGTTGGAAGTAGTTTTTGGGAATTTAGAGTATGTAAAATAACAGAAATGTGCAAGTTTTTCATGGAAAATGGCAATTTAGACAAATTTAACCACTAAAGAAAGGATCAAAGTCGGGTGGGCCGACTTTATGATACCCTACACCACTGTGAATAAATTCAATAAAAATTGGCTATAAACTTGCAATTTTGAGTGTGGGTTGTTGTTGGTGTATAGGGGTGAGATAAGGCTGTTTTTTTTTTTTTTGCACTAAATAGGGTACCCTTTGCGTTAGGCAAACGGAGAGAGCTAAATTTGGAATGAGGGTAACTGATAGAGGGTTAGAAAGTTGTACTAAAGGTTTTTTGGAAATTTGAACTAGAAGTGTGCCAAAACTACTGAAATTCACCAAATTTGGTACCAATTGTATATTTTGAATCTGAAATTTCGGAATCAAGGTTGGGAAGTGGTGTGTGTAAATGTGAGAACGGATAGAGCTGGAAACCTGAAATTTGGAATTAAGATTACTGTTGGAGTGCAGGATTGAGATATTGAGATAGGTTTCAAAATCCGTACTTTTGTGTACGAAGGGTACTAAATTAAGTACATCTTGCTTTTGGGTGAACGGATAGAGCTGGAAACATATTACTGTTGGAGTGTAGGATAGAGATAGTTTTGAAATTCGTATTTATGTGCTCGAAAAGTACTAAGGGGTCGATTATGGATAGCAACTATCGTTGAGTGGAGTTGTCAGTTGTCAAAATTACTTTAGGTATGGCAATCTTCAACTGATGTTGCGAACCGGCTATTTCTCAGCAACCAGTTATTTTCAGTTGCAGCGAATATTTTCGAAGAAACGAGAAGTAAACTTTGAAAGGAAAAAACATTTTCTTAACAATTCGTGATTATTTGCATGATTAATTAATTTTGTGTATCAAAAATATGGTGAAAATAACAACAAAACAACAGTTGGAAATATTAATCGATAAATTGAGTACAAATCCAATGTGCACATGGATTCCATCTAAATAGCCGACAAGACCAGGGAATTTCGTTTTTGAATAAAAATGATTTTTGTTTTGTCTTTTTTCCTCCTCCCACAATTTCGAAGCGATCCAATTTTGGCACAATTTCAATCGGACAAATTCCTTCAATACTTTCGACAATGTAGATTGAGCCATGCAATTGTTGTAATCATTGTCATGGGACTTTTGGAAACTTCCCTCCGAACGCAGCGCACACTTTTAAAAGTGGGGGTATTGCGGTTGATCTGTAACTTACTTTGAAGTCATCCTTTAACGTTTCCACAATGTCAACTACGGCATCCTTTTCAATCGACTTTTGGAAACTACCCTCCGAAAAAAATCTCAACGCAGCGCACACTTTTAAAAGTGGGGGTATTGCTGTTGATCTGTAACTTACTTTGAAGTCATCCTTTAACGTTTCCACAATGTAAACTACGACCTCCTTTTCAATCGAAAATACGCCTTAAACCTAAAATAATTTACTGATTATACAGATCTTTCCAACATGAGCTTCAACTTACAGGGCAGACGGCAATACCAATGGATTCGTCTTGTCCCTCAAATTTTTCTAATAGATGTCATGTCCTGTACATTTTCTTCATCATCAAAAAATAATTCCACTGAACTTATCATTTTTAAATAGTTTTTTTTGCGAATTGTGCATTTTGGATTAATATAGAGTTCACAAGTTTGAAAAAAAACACTGATCGATAACATGTTTATCGACAACCCAGTTGGGTTGACGTCAATAATACAACATTTCTTCTCAGTTGTGCAGACAATTGACAACGCAACTCAAGTTTACTGGCAATGCATAATCGACCCCTACGATTACTGTTGGAGTGTAGGATTGAGGTTGTTTTGGAAATTCTTATTTATTTGTACGAAAAGTAATAAATTTGGTACAATTTGTGTTTGGGTGTACGAAGAGCTGAACTAAGTGTAGGGTGTACGAAAAGTGCTAAGTAGAACTAATTATGGAACCGTTTGGTATATGGAATAGAGTTAAAAAGAGATATCAGAAATTTGTGCTTTGATACGGGATGTAGGGATAGAGCTGGAGTGTAGCGTTGGTATATGAAGGTGGTTTAGAAAATATGTACATACGTACCATAAATATACGAAAAGTACTAAATTTTTCTAAATATGGTATTTGTCACTGTTGGTGTGTGGGGTTTAGATATGGAAGAGGTGTAAGGTCTTCATATGGAGGTTTAATAATTAGTATTCTTTAGGTTCTATCATATGATGGGGCCATTTTGATATTAACTGACACCTTTTTATTACTGCGTTGGTAACCCTACTCACTAAAAACACACTCGGTTGCTAATTCGCTGCGACGAATGGTCAGCCAACTGCTAAATATGTAGCGTGGTTGTCGAGTATGCCTAACGAAAAAGAGATTAGCAAAAATTTACAAAAATAAATATGCGTTTGGTTGCTTATTTTGACGTTTGTGTGAATATTGTGTAGCAGTTGAAGTGTACAGCTAATTCTAATGTTTTTAGATGCTGGCTTATAAACCCTGACGATAAGTCCTAAAGAGGTTGAGCTGGAATTTTGAAATTCGGTATTGGGATAAGGAAAAAGTTTTGGAAATTCCTACTTATGTGTACTAAATGGTACCAAATTTGCTACAATTTGGATTTGGGAGAACGGGGGCTATACCCAAATCTGAACCGATTTCGATATAATTAGGCACATTTATTTCACACATATTAGCGTGTTTGGTGCAGCAAATACGTGAAATCGGCCAAAAATACATATGGGAGCTATATCCAAATCTAAACCGATTTCGAAACAATTTGGCACTATTATTTCTACACCGAATTTAGTCTGAACCGATTTCAATAAATAGCGTTCTTCCTATGGCTAAAAAATTATATTCCCCAAAGTTCAGCTAAATCGGGCAATAAATGCGACCTATACGTTGCGAACAAAAATACATGGACAGACCGAAAGACCTACGGACTGACGGACATGCTCAGAAAGTGATTATATGTATATCCCCAAAAGGAACTTTGGATCTATTTCGTTTCCTTATGCATGTTACAAACAAATTCACAAAGACATAATACCTCTTACCACAGTGTGGTGTAGGGTATAAATATTGATGCATTTGGACATCTGACAGATTTTGGATTCGATTCGATTTTCCGATCGACAGATGTTCTATCCTACAAACTGAGACTATAAAAAGTTTTCAATTTTGTTGCAAGTCCTTTAGGAGACCCTGAAATACATTTCTGACACTGAGAAATGTGAAAAGGGATCATTATTGGATGAAGTCTATATTGGAGTCATATTTTAGTTCTATATTTTTAGTTTGCCAATACGATTAATTAACAATTTTCCATTTCAACATAATTCGATATGCAAAAACTGTTGTGAGGAACAGAGAGCAACGATTCGGTATTTTGCATGCATCAAACTAACTAACGAACGTTTAATTACATAGGCCACATATTTTTTATCATCTTCGTGTAACTGGACATAATAGTTATGGCTTTTTAATTGGTGTCTAAAATGTATAATTTATTTTTAGTTGCATTTTAGTTGTTTTGCTGATTTTTATAGGCTTTATAAAAAAATATTATTATGTGAACAGCAGCAGCAACCAGGTATTAGTAATAATTCTAAATTTTCCATTTTTTCTCTGTTCACATACATATTTATATTTTCTCAAACGTCCATCATAATTATGAATATTTTAATTTAAAAAACAACAAGATTTTTTATGACCCATAACGCCTACAGAAGTGTGAAAAATAATTTGTTAAATGTTAAACAAAAAATATTTTAAGCAAATAAACTCATAAACTATTTGATAAAATCTCTGTATTAAATAATTATCTAAATTATGACAACATCTGTGTCGTAGCTGGTGCGTTACTCGTGTAGTAAAAATCGATGTGCTTTTTGTTTGTGATATTTAAAAGTCAACTTTTAATGTGAAATATTAAAAGCAGAAAAAATATTTATGAACTTCTGAGAAAAAGTAAAGAATGGAAATATTTAAGTCACATAAATAATGTGAGGGAACAACAAAGATTCAATTTGTATTTCTTGCAAAAGAACTTCAGATAATAAAGAACGAAAATGTGCCGTTAGACGTTTATTTATGATAATCTGGGAAGCATATCATAAATATACCCCTTGTTTGGGTTTATAAAAAACTTCAAACTTATGTTTCCATTAAAAAACAAATGAAATCGACCAAGTAAGAACGGTGTTAAATTCGGCAAGGACGAACTAGTTATACCCTCCACCACGATTTGTATTGAAGTAAAATGGAACAATTAGTTTCCTTTCGTTTATGAAGAAGACTAAATACCAAATTTCAGCAAGTTCGGTAAAACAATGTGGCAAACCTTCAAAATACCGACATTCGGGAGGTACCGTTCCAAGGGCCTATATCAAATTTTCGATCTATACCTACAAATTTTTAAGACTCAAAGAAGACTAAATACCAAATTTCCTATATTTCGGTAAAACCTCTAAATACCGAAAATCAAGAGGTCGCTTCTATGGTGTATATAGGCACCCGCGGACCTATAATGATAATTCTCTTCTGGATATTGTATATCTCCATGGAAGACAAAATAACAAATTTTAGTCTTTCGGTGGGTCAACTTTAAGAATTACGGAAATACCGTTCTATGCGGGCTATATCGAAACTTTGACATACATATACCGATGAATTTCAGTCAGAAAGGCCTTTACCGCCAACAAAGACTTAAGACAAAATTTCAGTGGGTTGTTGTGGCCACAACCTTCAAAATACCGAAAATCGGGAGGTACCGTTTTATGATGGCAACATGAAGGCGTAGACCTAAGAAAAATTCACAATAATGAAAATCGGGTGGTACCGTTCTATGGGGGCTATACTAAGGCGAGAACTTATACCGACAAATTGCATAGAGAATGTTTGATACCCCATATTAAAACCAAATACCAAATTTCAGCCACTACGGTGGAATATTGAGGCCACAACACTCAAAATACCGGAAATAGGGAGGTATGTACCTATGGGGTCTATGCTAAGGCGAGAACCCATACCGACAAAATTCATAGGGAATGTTTAATACCCCAAATTAAGACCAAATACCAAATTTCAACCATTACGGTGGAATATTGAGGCCACAACCCTCCAAATACCGGAAATAGGGAGGTACCGTTCTATTGGGACTTATACAGACGAACTTGGTTTTCAAGTTGAAACCATTTATACAGATCTAGCTAAAGCGTTTGACAAGGTCTCACATTACATTTTACTTGCAAAATTACAACAAATAGGATTTCACTCTAATTTTCTACAATGGTTTTTGTCTTATCTGCAAAACAGATGGTGTACGGTAAAAGTAGAGAACTTTGTTTCTACTCCTTATATTCAAACGTCTGGTGTGCCTCAAGGTAGCGTGTTGGGCCCGTTCAATCTTTTTATCAATGACATTTCATCTTGCTTTACTAAATCTAGCTATCTTCTTTATGCTGATGACTTAAAAATATTTCATAAAGTTAAGTCATTTGCTGATGTTTTTGATTTGCAGAATGATTTGGACAACGTTCAACGCTGGTGTAATGAGAATAAACTTATTTTAAATCTGTCTAAATGTATTCACATATCATTTTTCAGACTGATAAATCCCATGCAATCATCATTTTATATTGGAAATTGTGCACTTAATAAATTAACTTTAACTCGTGACCTTGGAGTGATTTTTGATTTTTCTTTATCTTTTGTTCCACATATTGATAATATGGTTTCTGAGGCTTACAAAGTCCTTGCTTTTGTTAAACGAAATAGTAAAGAATTTTCTGATCCTAGTACCATTAACTTTCTGTACAGGAGTTTTGTTAGGTCCAAGTTGGAATATGCTTCTATAATCTGGGATCCTTGTCATGTCTCACATAATTCTCGTGTTGAAAGAATACAAAAGAAGTTCACTAAGTTTGCTCTTCTAACACTATTTCCACAAAACCCCCCAGCATATCGATCCAGATGTTTGTTACTGGGTATACAAAGTCTAGACTGTCGAAGAAAATGCCAATCCGCCTTATTTATATATGATTTAATTAATAATCATATTGATTCGCCAGAACTTTTGGCTTTAATTCCCTTTTTTGTTCCGTCGAGGAGTTTAAGATATATTGATTTATTTAATGTTTCGTTTCATCGTACCAACTATGCTCGAAATGGTCCTTTAACACGCACTCTGTTGAATTTAAATCGTTTAAATTAAGTATTTATTTTGCTTTTCCCTTTTAAAACCAAAAAATCCATTGTCTTATACCCTAGACAGACGGCAGAGTTAATTTGCATTAAAAATGTCCTAATTTGAATTATTTTTTCACCCTGACAGACGATAGTATCTGCATTTATGAAACAGCTGTTTGTGTTGTTTGTTTGTACCCAGCAGACCATTTCATAAAGCTTTACAAAAGTTCGCCAAAATATGCGAAACAAATACACTTTCTACCTTTGATCTTTTCACCACGATGATGCAAAAATAAATTTAATTTATTCGCGATATTTTTGAGTTTTTTTAATATTATAAAAATATTGCACAACTTTAAAAAACATTTGAGGAAGATATAATTTTCGATAGAATTGGTATGGTGGGTAATGAAATTTTTTGTGAAAATAAAAATTTGAAAACGAGATTTGTTAGAAGGCGTGAAAAACGATTAGCTGCTATTCTACTCGCGAAAGACCACTACTTATTTTGAAGAAACGCGAAAATGGCTGATTTGCTTTCCATTTTTATTTTCTTAAACATGGAAATTTGACATAAGACAATTGATTTTCAACTGCATTGCCATATTGAAATTGCTAAATTCAGTTTAAATTTCCTTTGATTTCGTGCATTAAAAATGTGGATAATGCACGAATTAATTTGAATTAAGGCAGTTAATGCAAATTAACGCTGCCGTCTGTCTAGGGTATTAGTCTGTAAGGAATTGATTATTCCATTGACTATAATAAAATAAATTTCATATGGAACTTTAATCCCTCAAATGAAGACCAAATACCAAATTTCAGCCATTTCGGTGGAGTATTGAAGCAACAACCTTCAAAATACCGGAAATAGGGAGGTCCCGTTCTATGGCGGATATACTAAAGCGTGGACCTCTACCAATAAGTTTCTGGGGGAAAGCCTTAAACCCCAATGAAGAAAATTTCATCCATTTCGGAGGAATATTGAGGCCACAACCTTCAAAATACCGCGAATTGGGAGGTACCGTTCTATGAAAGCGTGAGCCTATATGGACAAAATTCTGGGGAAAAGTTTTATACCCCCAACGAAGACTAAGTACCAAATTTCAGCCATTTCGGTGTGAAAATCGGGACATATATATCGTGTTCGGTGCATTAAATACCTCAAGTCGGCTGAAAATATATATGGAAGCTATACCCAAATCATAACTGATTTTCAATATAATTTGACCCATTTATTTCTAGACCAAACACCAAATTTCATCAAAATTGGACAGATATAGCGTGCTTTGTGTGTTAAACGTCACAAGTCGCCGAAAATATTTATGAGAGCTGTTTATAATATATGTATAGCGTGATTGATGCACAAAATACCTAAAATCAGCCCAAAAAATATATGGGAGATATTTAGATCTGAACCGATTTCAATATAATTTGCGTGTTTGGTGCACCAAATACCTCAAATTGGGCGAAAATATATATGGGAGCTATATCCAAATCTGAACCGATTTTTACCAATATACATAACGTTCATCCTTTGGCCAAAAAATTATCTTCCCCACTTTTTATTTTAATCGGACAATAAATGCGACCTGTAATTTGATTACAAAAATACAAGGTGGCGCAAAAGTAAGAAAATGCTATAATTTTTGCGATTGGCCCCTAATGTCAGTTCTGTTTTGACATTTGTGTAGTAAACACATGTAAAATACACGTTAATAAACAATGGGACGCTACACTGCTCCAGAACGCGGAATATTGGTGACTATTTATTTGGCCAACAATCGGTCGGTGACTTTGGCACAACGTGAATTTCGTCGCAGACGTTTAGCCGCTCGCCTCGAAGAGACTGGCACAACACGTGATGCTGCCATCCATGGCAGACCCCGGAGTATCCTTCTGCAGAGAATATTGCTGCTGTAGCCGAGGATGTCATGGAAGCGCCGTCGACATAGGGCAGACGACGTGCCACGCAAATGGGTATCAGTTGACGGTCTTTACAGCGAATTTTGGTACAAGATTTGAAGATGTTCCCGTACAAAGTCCAGACGGTGCATCAGCTGTTAGATGCTGACCGCCAATCGTGTCTAACATACGATCAAGCCATCCTTAATCACCACCAACAGGAAGATGATTTTTCATCAAAAATAATCCTGAGTGATTAGGCGCTCCAGACTTCTTTTTGTGGGGATTTTTTAAGTCGCCGGTTTATGTCAACTCTTATGACTCTTTCAGCTCTTAAAGACAATATCCGACAAGAATGTGAGGACCTATCGCCGGAAGTTTTGGCTGAAGTGATGGAAAATGGCATAAAAAGGGCTTAAAAGACAATAAACTGTGGCGGACGCCATTTATCTGATATCATATTCTCGACTTGATGTAAAAAAATTAAAAGACCAAATAAAAATAATCCACAAGAAAAATCAAAGTTTTTCATTTTTTTTTTGTTAAATTACAGCCAAAAAGCTTCAGAAAGTGATTCTATATATATCACTAATAGGAACTATGTGTCCATCTAGCTTCCTTTTGTATTTTACATACAAATGCACAAAGACATAATATTCCTTACCACAGAGTGTGGTATAAATACCAATACGGTATAAATACCAACTATATATTATTTATATTTACCGATCAATGAATTATTATTCCGGACCAACCTGAAATAGATCAGAACATAGGTTAGGTTAGGTTAGGTTAAAGGACGCGCAGCTGTCGTGTTGGACAGCCACTCCACTCGGAGACCTTATGGTCCATTGTGTTCATCCTATAGTAAGGGTAGGAGAAAAGAAAAGGAATAATAGCATATCGAGTTTAGAAATAGGAAAAAGGAATAATTAAGTAAGTTAGAGGATAGTTGAGAATGATTAAGTAAGTGCTACGGATTGAGAGATTATTTGTAAGGAGAGAGAGAGAGCGAGTAAGGAGGTTAGCCGTATTAAGATGCTGTAGTTTGTTCGTGTTGAAGCCACTTCAGACCCTTGGCGAGAAGAAGCAGTGTTGTCGGCTCGGCTTGGCAGAATGTTGTCAGAGATGATAATGTATGTTCACCCATTGTTTGAACTCTCCTGGTCCTGAGCATTGGACAACGGCATAATAAGTGCTCAATCGTCTCTGTTTCTTCTTCGTCTTCGCATAATCTGCAGTAGTCCGTGGGGTCAACACTATCCCAACCCTCTAGCAGAACATAAAATTAATAATAATTGCAGAAAATTACATTAGACACAAGTAAAAAAATTAATCGTTCTTGGCAACAGAAATAAAAATAACTTCGGCTTTTTAGGCCCAAAATAGTGTCCAGTATAGCCGGGAAATTAAATTGTGGAACTAAGAAGAATAATTACGGAAATCAACAAGAGATCTCAAAATAGCGTCAGAGACTATTGTAATCGAAAAAGATTTTGGGTGTCATTAAGAAGTCACATTAAGAAATCAGAAGTATGCTACTAGTATTCATCATGAGTGGCTATATAAAGCCATTGCACAGTGGTCACACTTGTATGGGAAGGGTACGAAAAAAATATTTTTAACCGTCGCACAATGGTTCAGGAATAGATTTTCCTAGCCAAAAATCAAAATTTTGATTTGTCAAAGATATTTAATTTCTATATGGGATTCGATAGTAAACATATTGAAACTAAGGCAACCAAAAAATTAGGCCCAAATATTGGAAGGTGTGGGCGTGGTGTGCCCCTAAAAACGAGCATTTTCCCCATTTTTGGGAAATACGTAATTTTTGCAAATTTCTGGAGAAAGACGAAGCTATTTCTCTGAAACTATAACAGTTAATGTGTTCATTGTTTTTTTGTAAGGTAGGTAGGATTGTGGCCTTTAAAAACACTTTTAGTAAATTACCGTAGCGATCACAAAACATGATCTATTTTATTTTTCCTCGGATACTAAATTTTATGGAATTCCAAATTTAGTGGACTAGAACTATTGTGGAACAACATGGAACAAAGTTCTGTTTTCACAGAAAGATGCCGCAAAGTCTCCTCTTCCAGCCCATATATACTTTTGTGCCCGTCCCGTTCCGTCCGTTTAACACTTTTTTCAATTTATTGAAATTACATGGGTAAAAATGTGTGTTTTTCTATACTGTTTCCATATGAATTACAGTTTTTGACACAAATTACAACTTTTTTGAGTATATGAGTTTTTATACGAGTTATATAAGTTTTATTAAAACCCAAGGAGAATTTTTTTAATTTTTGAAAAAATTTACATTTTTTTGTAAAATTTTTTTTTTAAATTTTTTGAAAAAATATTTTTCGACATTTTTTCGATTTTTTTTATTTTTTTTTTTTTTTGGTAATTATTTTGTTTATTTGTTGGTGTTTGACCATCTTTAATACATAGGAAGATATAAAAACCACAAAAACACTCATATTTTGATGAAAAATATTTAAAAAACTCAAAAGTTTAACTTTGACCTTGAATTTCTCGGCAACTACCGTACCGAATTTTACCGCTTTTAATTGTGTTATCTGTCTAACAAAAAAAGAATTATGAATATATCTCTATCCGTTCAAAAGTTACAGAATTTTGACCAGGAAAAAACGATTCTGAACCACTGTGCGTCGGATCGTTCTGTTTTTTCAGTAAATGCTTGAAATAAATAAAAACTAGATTCAAGATTCAAGATATATTTTATTGAAAATTTTACAAACTTATAGGGAAATTTTCAACATTTAACAAAGAGAATTTAAAATTGTTGAGTATTTTTTTAATTCGATAATAGGTTAATAGCTACTTGCTAAGTGATTTCATAAAAGAACATGTATAGGTGTTGTATCAGTGTTTGCTCCCGACACTTTGTCTGATAAGTAAAAACTACTGTAGCCAAAAAATCATCCATATGGATCTAGTTTTTCCCATGGTCCCCACATAGTGGTACCACACAATTTCAGTTATTTTGCAGATTTTCGGCCTGAATTGGCTGTAATTTGGTATTTGAGGTTGCCAATAGTCACAAACTGTATGCACCAAAACTTGTGGTCATAGGTCCAGGTTTTGGTAGAGCGCCCATATAATGGTACCTCGCGCTTTCAAGTGTTTTTAAGTTTTTATCTACATTTACGGCCCGAATGGATGTAATTTGGTATTTGGAATTCTCATTGATCGGGATATTTTCTCACCAAAAAGTGTGGATATACATATATATCCAGCTTTTGGTACCATCAGATTTCACGTTCTTTGAAGTTTTTATCTGCATTTTCGGCCTAAATCTCAGTGGTAAAAAATGACTCCGCCTGATAATGTGGACATGAAAGGAAATTAATTAATCCATTTGAGGTCAGAATATTTCATGGTAGAGGTATAATAATGTTCGGTCCGGCCGAACTTAACATTATTACTTGTTTCTCATTTTGTGTGGAGCATAAAATACACACATAACTGGATCCCAAAACAAAAATATCTAAATATTGAATGAAAAAAAAAAAACAATTAAAACACAAAACAACGCAACAATACAGCATATTCACTAATATTGTCAGTATTTTTGATGTCACACACGGAAATGCAAATACATACATATATGCAACTGGAAACACTTGTTTGTAAACTTAAACCAATTTTGAAGATTCTACGGAAAAAATTGAGAATGTCCTAGGATGGCCTAATTAGTAAAACTTAACTTCAATTTTGAGGACCTAAAAAATCAACAAAAACGTATGTATTGCAAAAAATGTAATGTAATTTCCGGCGCATTTTATGCAAATTATGTTTACAATCTTTTATGTCTAAGTAAATCAAATACATTTTACTAAAACTTCCATTAAAAAAAAACGAGTTAAAAAGAGTTAAGTACCTTCCACCATAAAATACTCTGAGCTGATATGGAATTATTAGTTTTCTTTCTGTTGTGAAAGTACCTATGCCGCAATGTTAGGTGGAAAAGTTAATTGACCACTTGAAACCCTTAATGCCAAATATAAGCTAATTCGGCCAAAAATGTAGCTAAAACCGTCAAAATACTTGAAATCGAGCGGTACCGTTATAAGGGGTCTATAAGAAAACGTGGATCTATATCCATAATTTCTGGTGGTGAAGTTTCTTAGTTCTTGGGAATCCTAAATGTCAAATTATAGCTAATTCGGTCTGAAAATGTGGCTAAAAACATCAAAATATCTGTAATCGGGCGGTCCCGTTATATGGGGGCTGTACAAAATTTCAGCCGCGTAGCTCGACTCGTTCGGATGATAGCGTGATTGCAACAGACATGGCTAAATCGAATTAGAATTTTACGCTGATCAAGAATTTATGGGGTCGCAAACGATTATTTCTATGAGTTACAAAAGGAATGACAAGCTAAATATACCCTCCATATTATGGTGGAGGGTATACAAAATATCTTTTCTGTGTAATAGTTTACCCAAACTTAGTTTAAGTTCGAAGATGGGCTATATTGGTCTACTCCTTCCGGTACCTCCCCCACAAAAGCTCGAAAACGTTCGAAAAAATTGTGCGCACGATAACTCTTGAAGGGAGTAACCGATTTGGTCCATACTTTGCCCATCGTGAAGTATGTACTAGACTTAGATAAGGTTTCAATATGGACTCAATCAGTCCACTTCTTCGGTTACCTCCCACACAAAATTTCGGAAAAGTTCAGTTAAGGTCCATCTCTCGAATCGCTTTGATTTTTGTTTTAGCAACTTGTATTCACTGTCCTCTATACGACGGTACAAGTTTCATCAGGGGCAAGTCCATACTTCCTGAGAAAATAGCCTGAAGGTTGTAAAAAACCCCTATGACACCGTGTGAGGTGGTTGGAGCGCAAGATAACTCTCGAACGGAACTGCCGATTCGGTCCAAAATTTGGCCTTAGTAATATTTTGTCCAAACATAGTTTAAGTTTCAACATAAACCATATCGGTCCACTCCTTCAGGTACCTCCCCCATAAAAGTTCAAAAATGTTCGGAAAAATTGTTCGTACGGTAACTCTTGAAGGGAGTGGCCGAATTGGTCCATACTTTACACATCCTAATATATCTACCAGATATAGATCAGGTTCAAATATGGACTGTATTTGTCCACTTCATCCGGTGCCTCCCACACAAAATTTCGGATAAATTCACTTTAAGACCTACAATCGAATCACTTTGAATTTTGTTGAAGCAACTTGCATTCGATGCTCAATTACGATGGTAAAAATTTTTTTAGGGGCAAGTCCATACTTCTTGATCAAAAACCCCCTATGGCACAATATGAAGTGGCTGGAGATCCACTTCAATAATGGTCAATGTCGATCCATTCCTTTAAGTATCTCCTCCGCAAAACTTTTGATCTTTAATCCTAATCAACATATTTGTCGGTTCATACATCCAAAAATACATACGTTTTTTGGGAAAAAATTGTTTCCATATACACAGGCTGTCAGCAAAGCTGACTGATACTTTTTTACTTGTTAAGATAGATATTTGTAATTTGGTATACAAGTGTCTATTACTCCTAGGATGTTTAGTATTGGAAATGGGCTATATCTGTCCACGTTTTTATATAGCCCCCATAAAATGGTACCACCCGATTTTCGGTATTTTGAAGGTTTTAGCTTCATTATCCCACGGAAATGGCTGAAATTTAGTACTAAGTTTCTCCCAGAATTTTGTCGGTAGTTTACTCACGCCTTCATATAGCCCCTTAGAACCGTACCTCACGATTTTCGGTATTTTAAAGGGTTGTGGCCACAATATTTCACCGAAATGGCTAAAATTTGGTATTTGGACTTTGTTGAAGGTCAAAGCCTTTCTGACTGAAATTCGTCGGTATAGGTCCACGTTTTGATATAGCCATTTTCAAGGTTTTAGCCTCAGTAACAAATCGAAATGTCTGAAATGTGGAACTTAGTCTTCGTTGGGGTTACAAAACTTTCCCCCAGAAATTTGTTGGTATAGGTCCATGCCTCCATATAGGCCCCATAGAACAGTATCCCCCGATTTTTGTAGTTCTGAAAGTGGTGACGTCAATATCCCACCGAAAGACTAAAATTTGTTATTTAGTCTTCCATGGGGTTATAAAATATTCCAGAAGAGAACTATCAGTATAGGTCCGCGGTTTCCTATATCCTCCATAGAAGCGTACCTCTTGATTTTCGGTATTTTGAAGGTTTTACCGAAATATCGGAAATTTGGTATTTAGTCTTCTTTGTGTCCAAAAACTTTCCGCCAGAAATTTGTAGGCATACGTTTAGATATAGCCCCCATGGAACGGTACCTCCCGAATTTCGGTATTTTGAAGGTTAGCCACATTGTTTCTTCACAAACGAAAGAAAACTAATTGTTCCATTTTACTTCAGTACAACTCGTGGTGGAGGATATACAAGTTCGGCCTGGCCAACATTAACGCCGTTCTTACTTTTTAAATATTTCAGATATCATACTTAAATGTCATCTTCTTCTGTTTTGCTTTGTTAAGTATCGTTATACATTATTAAAACATTGCAAGAATTTTAAAATATGATATGTTTAGAGACAATTTGCTGAAATGGAAATTGTTGATATCGATTTTTCGACTTTTGACGCAGTTTGGGAGCCCAGTGGGTTCTCTCCCAGCTAAACAAAAAGCAACGATTAAGATTTGGTATGAGGAACTGTTCACGTCCTCTGGGGTACTAGGAAGTTGTTATATTACGTCGTGAGACGAAAATTATGTTGTACTACCACGATGAACTCTAAAAAGTATGAGGGAAACCTCTGACAACCCGGAAAAACTGTCAGTATCAAGCAGATGTGTTACAAAATCAAAACAATCGAGGTTTGATATGAAAATGGTTTTACCGTTAGCATGTAGATATTCTGGTTTATTGACACGAAAATCCTCATATATGTATGATTGATTCATTTTGCTTTTGGAATACGTTTGCTCAACAAATTTCCTTCTCTATGTGGAGAATCGAGTAATGATCCTATACATATTTAAATCTTAATTTGGATTTGAATATATTTGCTTCAACAGTATTCCTTCACTGTGTCTATATTAACTCTTAATAATACATCCGCTCAAGCACTCACAATATCTTGTTTATTTGTATTCTTGTTTTTCCAAAATAATTTGTAATAATAAATTAATACACTCAACATAGACGTTTTGTTTATTTATTAATTTGCTTTAATTCACTCAATACTATTAAGTGATATAATTACTAATATTTCTCAATCATTTAACAATTATAAAAATTGTGGTTTTTGCTGCTGTTATGGGGGCGTCAATATAGCGGCTAGTAGTCGCTTCTGACGGTCGGCCGTAAACAAAGACTTGACGTTTTGCGATAGCTTGTTTGTGAATATTTATATTTTAATAATTTTATTAGACCCCATATGTTAATAAATTTATAATACATATGTGCATATGTGCAATGTTTTCTGTGCACAGATTAGAGCCTATTATAAAGACATCTGTTGTTGCTTAGATTCAGGGTTTCAACACATCTACTATTTTCTATTAGTGTGCTATAAAAAGAAATCACCGTATTTATTGGTTTAAAAAATAATAATATTTATTTAAAATTTTTGATATCCACTAAAATATGAAAATAAAGATTGATAACCTTTAAACAATACTGTTTTTTTTTTTAAATTCTAACGTGTTGAAACCGCCGAAGTGTTAATCACCTGCACAACAACAGCTTTACCACCTATTCTTGCCTAATGCAATTAGCAGATAATTTGTAAATTGTTATTCAAAGTGAATGAAAAATCGATGCGTTAAGCGAAACATCTGCCGACAAACATTGCATCTCTAATGATTAATTTTATATTCATCGTTAAAAGTCAATTGTCGATTTTATCTGTCAATCAATACCAGCCATAGTAATGGAATATAGTAAAAGTAACGACTAGTTTTCATTCATTCATTAAAACCGCTTCGCGATAATCTCATGCAGCAGTTTGTCGTTTGGCACAAACGCTTACAATTTGGCAAACAATGTTGTTAATGACTGGCACACTAACGAAAACAATAACAACAAATAGCAATGATGATACACTCAGTTTAATTTTTTGTTCGTAGAAATTGTAAACAATTTCGTGTGATAAACATTCTTTTTTTCGGCAATTAATTTTCACTTAAACATGGCGTTAATTTGACTTGTTTAGCCAACAAAATAATCGTTGTTTCCTCTATAAATATTTTACAAATTAAATTATGTTTTTAGTGTTCGGGAACAAATAAATTGTAATAGTCGTTTGTTTTAGCCACGTCAACTACCAGTGGGAACTTTGTGCTAAATTTTATGTAATATTTACTACGAAAAAAAATTTTTTTTGGTGGAAACTAAGGAATAATAAAATTGCAATAAAGCAATAAATAGAATTATGAAACGATTTTGGAAAAAAATTCAAATGTGTTTTAAGTTCGTCCGATCTTTTTTATTTTCTTCACCATGGGAAAATATGACAGACTCTTTAAACAAGATATTGTTGTAATCGGGTACAACAAATCGTGGTCCAACTTAGTGAGATTTTACAGGAAAGCTTTTTAACTATTGAGAACCAAGCTAACGTGTCGAATTTTGGCTAGTCGGATTTTTAGGGAATCGAATAGTTTTGCAAAAATACAAAAATCCACTTAGTTGATCTAAAAGCTGCTCGATTTTGTTTATATTCACTTACAGATGGGTAATACGAGGGCTGAACGATAACTATCTGGCCTAACATGAAAACGTGAATATTTACCATCAAAAACGGTTTTATTGTTTTCTTAAGTAGTCTCCAGCATGATTTATACACTTTTTCGTGCGCTTAAACCTATTTGCGAAACACTTTTTCCACTCCGATTGAGACACCTTCAAAGCACGGTTTTTGAACGCTTTTACAGCATTTTCAGGCAACAAAAATCGTTGACCACGCCTTTTTTTCTTGATGTGCTGAAATCAAATGAAGTCATTGGATCCCCAGTCAGGGCTGTACGGCGGATGACCCATCAATTCCACGTTTTGTCCGGTCAAACAGGCGCTAGTTTGAATCGATGTGTGAGAGCCCACATTGTCATGATTCAGAATGATTTGTCTTCTCTTGTTCGTTTTTCGAATTTCTCAGGAGACTTCAGGGAAACAAATTATAGTGTACCACTCAGAATTAACCGTCCCATATTTCTCAAGCCGTATAGTCACCACACGGTCAGTTTTTCTGAAGAAACAGGCAACCTTTTGCTTCGAAGTGCTTCTTACATGAACAACTTTCGTTTGATTTCGGTTGCTTTCGAAGACCCAAACGGCCGATTCCTGCTTTGTTTCAGGCTCCTAAGTATAGATCCTAGATTCGTCGCCTGTGACTATCTTATAAATGTCGTTTGAAGCACCGCGATCGATTTTATGCGGCATATTTTTGTTTCTGGCACAACGATCGAGTTTGTGTTACCCTCACGACCTTTATCGATATACAAATATTTAATTTGATCGATACACTCTTGCGGTGATTAACCATGTCGAAAGTTGTGGAAAATTCTTGGACGAAAATTTTCACAAGTAATTTCCATTTTTTGTGAAGTGATTGAAATTTTGTGTGTGGGTTGCCGTTGGTTTGTAGGGGTGGGATAAGACTGGGGCTGACTTCATAAATGCAGTATGATGTGTCAAATTACATCGCCGACAGTGAGCGTTGAACACACAACCCTGGGATTTATAGTCGGACACACACTCACTGTGCCACCGTCCTCATTACTTAGTGAGGAGCAAAGTAAGTAGGTTTGCCTTGTAATTTTTTTAAGAAGTATCCCATTACTTTACAGATTACTTGTAATGCGAAAAGAAGTTTGTTTACATTACTTTGTAATGGGTTACGTAATGACTAATTGATCCGAATTTTTGCTGGGTATGGTAAAAATAATATTTCCTTTGCAATTCCATTTGAAAAAAAAATTAAAAACTCTACGATTTTTGGTATAGAGTTTTAGGGAAAAATTCTGGTTTCAAATCTGTTCGCGTTCACAAAATTTGGTGATGCGCGCAAAACTTTTTATTTTCTCATAAAGAAAAAATATTTTAAAATTTCACCCATCCGTAGGTACACCATAATTTCTAAATTTGGTTTTTATTTTCGCGGAATATCAAAAAACCCATATTACTCGCGCATCTCTGTCATTTATGACACGCGTTTTCGCAAATATTATAATCTCGATATTAAAGAAAATCACGGTTTAGTACGCCGATTTGTCAAAATATATGTTTGCTGATTTTCCTATTTCCAAGGTATCTATTCGATTCGATCGCGGAAGGGCTCATTAGATCCGCCGCGTAAAAAAAACTAAATTCATGCGGGGCTCATAGGGAATTAAATCACACTTGTAAATTTTAGGTAGATGCAGTGGATAAATCGAAAAATCATACACAAGAATCATGTATGGACATGTATGGAGTATTCTGTCATTATTTCTTTGGACAAAGGTCTATAAAATGTATGGTTAAGCCAGAAATCGGGAGGGAACATAAAAAACTTGTAGGCTTCATCCCATTTTTACTAATTTGTCTACATTGATGCCAACAAAGCTTCCACGAAAATTTATTTTAATGGTCGACATTATACCTCCTAATACCTCCTAAAACACTTAGTTTTAAAAAATTGCAGTCATATTATATAGCATATTCATCGATTGAAAAAAAATTGGTTTTTACCATATATGTATATCAAGCTTTTTGTAGAAAATTATCTTATGTTGAAACTGAGGTTTGGGGTATTGTAACTCGCGATCAGTTTTACTATACCATAACTTTTGACCGCATTTCGGTAAAATAAACTGTTTCAGCCCGATTCACCGAAGGGTTTCTTAAAATGATAATTTGAGCGGAAGCTGTGGTCATACTAATGTAAAAAAATCGGAAAAAATCGTTGAAGCAAACGAGTTTCATTATGTTATTTTCCAATTAGTGGTTTTACAACACAATGTAGAGCTTAATGCTCAGAGGAGAAGTTAAAGAGTACACTTCAGAGTTGAAGTTTCTAATGTATGATTTTTTAATATATGCACTGTATCTACCTCAAACGGATGCTGACATTTTGAAACCTGAAAAATGGGGTTTTTTGAATTTTTGCTCTAATCGGTACGCGCAGCTGGATTTCCCTAAAAGCTTATTATTTGGTTGTAGTACTCGCGATTTCGCATTTTTTAATGTGTAACATGAGGGTGTAGCCCTCACAGGATCACAGTAATCTGCACCCAAACACGAAATTTTTGTGCGTAAATTTTTCTCAAAAACCTATTTTTTTGGTTTAAAATTTACAAACGTCAATCGATTTCCGTGGAAACCCGCGTAAATTTAGTTTTTTACGTTCTGACGACGCGCACAAACCCACCCACTAGATCGGCGGATATGATACCCATCAAATTTCTAAAATTTGCAAAAAATTATTTTGAAAATATCGCATATTAAAACGCGTTTTGGATGTGTCACTTCTACTTAAACAAATAGATCGATACGCGTGTTTAAACTGCGCGAAAACAGATATTTAAAAACTCTCGTAAATCCAGAGATATAATAGATATTTTCTAAAAATTGAGTGCGATGCTACATCCACGGTTCTTGATGGATCGCATTGAAACGGCATAGACTGATGTATTTTTTAATGGTGATTATTGAAATCGGATGCGCATAAAATGTAAATGAACTTCGCGGAAATTATGACAATTTTACTGTATTTTGCACCCTAATATGCAGCAGATGCTACATCGTGGCCGCCAAATAGAATTTGACAAACTGTACATCAAAAAATAGGGATTGATTCGCTGTGTTGGAAAATCGGATGCGCATCATGTCATTTTCATAATTACGCAGTTTATATGCGTCTCAAATGTTGTAATATTCAATATAACATTATTTTAACGTTATGCCACAATTATAATTCCTTGTGATTTAATATAAGGTTATAATAATATTATCCAATAGGAAAACTATAAGCGAAAAATTTGTTACAACGGAATATCATCATTATTACGTGAAATTTTGACGAAAATGCCGAAGAACTCAAACATTTTTTCTCCAACTTTTCCTGTAAAACCATAAAAAAATAAAATTAGAATAATATGATTTTAATTTTTTCGTAATATTTTCTTCGTATTTTTGCAAATAACATGAATACTATAGCTCCAACCTTCACAACTTAGGTTTCATTTTATTCCTCAAAATGTAATAATTTTTAATTTTATAATTTTTTTATATATTTTTCGTAAGTATGAGCGCTATTTTTCAAAAATATGTTTGTAAATACGTGAAATTATTTAACAAATTTGATTTTTCGCGAATCCATTGAGACTTTGCGATTATTTTTTGCATCATCGCAAAGGCTACGAATTCAGTTAACGATAATAGGATATAACAGTTAACTATATTAAGCTGCGATTTTTTTAGAATTTTTTCTAATTATCATAATTAAAACGGTCATATATTTTGCGCGCAACGATCAGAGTTAGTAACGTAAAAAGATTTAGAATGCTGATTTTTTTCTTAATCTATGTACCAAACATCATTGATGTAGTATCAACATTTTTTTTCTGATTTTTTTGAAATGGAAAAGACAATTTTAGACATTTTTCCTGATATATTTGGTAAAAACAGCGTAAAATTCTATGTTGATTTAGCCATGTCCGTCTGTCTGTTTCTTGTAATCACGCTATCTCCTGAATGATTTGAGATGAAGTATAAGTCTGAACTTAGATAAAGTTCGGTACCGCTCGATTTCAGGCATTTTTACTTTTTATTTTCATTTCGATACAGAATTAGCAATAATTTGACATTTGGTGTTTCCAGCCATGCACATTCCAAAAAAACGGAGATTAATTCAGGGAAGCATTTGGGTGATAAAATCTTAATATTTTTCGAATGTTTACACCTCAATCAATATAAAGGAACACAGTTTTGGGATGGAGATGCATATTCGAAGCCCTCATAAATGACTACCATAAAAACTATGAAGTGTTTTTACGGTTTTGTCTACATTTCTTATTTGATTAATCTAAAATCTTCCAATATGATTAATTATTAGTTAAGCAAATATTTGGTAAAAAATTATAAAGTTAGGCCAATATTTTCGTTTAGCTCCCATACAAGGGTATCTCCCGATTTTATCTTTTTCGGGGGTCTGATCACATGTTTTAGTATATTTATCTGTAAATTAGAATTTATAGTTATGAATGCCTAAGAATTCATCGTGCGAAAATTTGTCAATATAGGTCAAAGTGTTGGTATAGCCCCCATATAGAGGTGCAGTCAAATTTGGAGTATTTCGAACATTTTAGGCATATATTGCAACTAAACTGGCTCAAATTGTGAATTGTGCATTTTGAAGATATTGAAAATATTTTATCAAACATATATTCTCGTTTTGGAATAACCCTATATAAAATATTCCCCTACTTTTTTAACTCTAAATCCTTTTCAAAAATAGGGGAAAATTGATAAATTTTAAATTAATTTTTAATATGTTTCTAAACTTCTTTTGTCATAAATATATTTTTCTAAGATTCTGATATCTAGCTGAAGATGACGATTTCGTTTTAAAATACATATATACACCAGAAAAAAATTAATTTTTTATGGTGCTCTTCAAATTATTAAAAATTCTTTAACACAGTGTAACTGTAGAAGTAAACAATATATGAACTTGACATTTTGGTTAGAGACTTAGAATTTTGTAACATATTACCATGTAACGACAGTTATACCAAAAAGCCGAATTTAATTTTTTAATTAATCTCCATTTTTTTGCGATTCACCCCTTGTGCATCGCCATCATTTCATATAAATCATTATATACAGTCTGTCGCAAAAGTTAGTATACACCGTTGAAACCAAAATGTATTACGGATAAATATCACTATAACTTATTGAAAACAACAAACAATTAGTTTTATTTGATAGATAAGAAGCTTGTCTTCCGCAATAACTATTAAAAGTGCGCAATATTTGCATACATTAGGAAATGTACGTTTCGAATCCCAAAAAGACCAAAATTTATGTCGCAAAAGTTAGTATACAACGGAGAATCCCCGTGGAACTGTTTAAAAAATTCTTGATATTTTTGAACAAAATGAAACTAAATCTGTACTTAAGATCATAAAGAGTATATTAATTGGTTTTAATGGCAGTTATAGTACTTATAGTGACAAGTCCAACGTACACTGGATCGTAAAATCCACAAAAATTGGTCATCTACAAATACAACAATTGTAGCGACAAAATTCCGGGTGTTATGTCCTGTTTATGAATTTTAAAGCCGTGAAATGCTCAGAAAAGCTCTAAAGTTTCAATATGGGGTGATCTTGATCGAGTTTCGACTTGTCCTTTTTGAAAAAACGGGAATTTCTTGAAGGAAACCCTTACTTTCGAGGCCGTTGAACTTTTGAAACATGTAACAATCCTTACACATAAGGACCTTCCTTTTCAGTTAATTTTCTTACAAATTATGTCCCTTTTCACTTTCCCACCAAAAATAAATAGTAGGAGAACCTCAAGTTCTGGTGTAAGCTCTACAGTGATACTCCACCACCACAGAAGGATATGATAGCTAATTTAAAATTTTAATACAGAGCTTTCTCTGCTATTATAACGCATGGTTTGTGCAAAAACGTTCTGAAAAGCTGTGTTCGCCTCACTTAGGACTAAAATACAACTAAATGGATCAGTTAGAAGTAGTTCATTAGACATTAGTAGTACATTAGACACTAGGGACACGAGAAGAATGTCCGATACTGCTAAAAGGCCGGTAGGACAGTATAACTGTAGGGCTTACAACGGACATTGAGGTTCTCTTAATATTTACTTTTGGTGAGAATATGAAAATGGCCAACATTTGTGAGAAAATTAATTCAAAAGGAAAGTCCTTATGTGTAAGGATTAAGGATTATTACAGGTTTCAAAAGGACAATGGCCTCAAAAGTTTGGATTTCCTTCAAGAAATTCCCGTTTTTTTCAATCAGGACAAGTCGAAACTCGATCAAAATCACCCCATATTGAAACTTTAGAGCTGTTCTGAGCATTTCATGGCTTTAGAATTCATAAACAGGACATAACACCCGGAATTTTGTCGCTACAGTTGTTGTATTTGTAGATGACCAATTTTTGTGGATTTTACGATCCAGTGTACGTTGGACTTGTCACTATAAGTACTATGACTGCCATTAAAACCAATTAATATACTCTTTATGATCTTAAGTAGAGATTTAGTTTCATTTTGTTCAAAAATATCAACAATTTTTTACACAGTTCCACGAGGATTCTCCGTTGTATACTAACTTTTGCGATATAAATTTTGGTATTTTTGGGATTCGAACCGTACATTTGCTAATGTATGGAAATATTGCGCACTTTTAATTGTTATTACGGAAGACAACCTTCTTGTCTATCAAATAAAACTAATAGTTTGTTGTTTTCTATAAGTTATAGTGATATTTATCCCTAATACATTTTGGTTTCAACGGTGTATACTAACTTTTGCGACAGACTGTATAGTACCTATAACCTAATGTTGGACGTGCACACATTGTCTTATGTAGGGTGAACACAGACATTAAGCCAAAACACGACATACTGTACAACAATATCAGAGAAAATGAAGACAAAAACCCCAAAATGCAAAAATTTGACCCAAGGATATTTCCACAATTTTTGGCATAACTCAAAATGCGCATGCAAGACGCAAGTTTTGTTTGCGCAATATTAAAGACAACAACCAAGAGAAAAATACAAAACAGTTTCTCACGACCTTCTCGACACTCCTTTTTTAATACTCCAATACATTTCAAAATTATGCAAAATCTGGACACATTTTGACGAATTTTTTAAACCCATTTCTACAAGACTTTTTCAGATCGTTTTTTTCCTAAGATATTAAGAATTACCTCTGTTTAAAATATCCATTTTGAAAATGTAAAGTTTATGTAGCAAAAACTACGTTATGGCTATTTAAAAGCAGCAAAACTTAATACTTTTCACAAGTTTCTTAAATTTTAAAAATATGTTCAACTTTAACACTGTGCTACACGAAAAGTAAACAACATACGACTTTGCTATTTTGGCTAGTGAGGTAGAATTTTGTACTCGTTAACCCTGTCAAGACAGATTATCAAAAATTTGTATTTCAATTTTTCAATTAAGACCCGTTTTTTTCAATCTTGCCCCAACGTGCGATGTAGAAATAACTCCAATAAAAATGATGAGCTTAGGCATAATGAGCTTAGACACTTTTAATGTCGCCCTTAGACATAGAATCATTAGCCTTTAAGCTCCCCATGAGAAACCAAGCAAGCTCATAATGCTCGCAATTATTTTCCAATAAAACATCACCCAATTAAACACATGATGCCTCACTTCGTTCCAAATCTTAGCACTTATATATATTGAAAAATTTTTATTTATAACAAGATTCTCTCTCCATCGTTGTTGTCATTTGTCTTTAGACGCCATAAATCTGTTATTAATGAATTGATAGAAATCTTAATGAGATGAGTGTTCCTGTTTCTGCTACATGTCTTCTCTAAAAATAAAATTAGTTCAACACAAAAAATATCTTGGGGTATTATTGAAGCGCGCACAAAGACTGCCATTGACATGAGTTACATACACATGTACAGTGCTACTCAAAGCATTTGCAAATCAAATGCTTCCTTCTGATTTTATATATTTCTGTGAAAACATAAGGAAATTTATGATTTCCTAAAATTTGTCTATGTTCGTGGTATGTTTTCATACGGTCAGTGGGTAAATAATTATATAATGTATGACATCTAAGAATTTTTTCCTCAAAATGCATTTTGATAATTTGACCTTCCCCTGCAGAAGATGTAGTGGGTGCACCTCTACCAACTACTAATGTGTTTTTATACCCTCCACCGAAATGTGTAGGGTACAATTAAATTTGTCATTTCGTTTGTAACACATCGAAATATTCATTTGAAATCACGATACAGCACGCAATTTTTAAGATAGAGCTTAATAATTTGGTATAGATGTTTATATTACTCCTAGAATGTTTGGTAATGCTAATAGGCTATATCGTTCCACGTTTTGACATAGCTCCCATAGAACGGTACCATCCGATTTTTGGTATTTTGAAGGTTTCAGCCTCATTCTAACACCCAAATGGCCGAAATTTACACCCGAAATTTGTCGGTCTATGTCCACGCCTTCATATTGCGCCCATTGAACGGTACCAACTCGTGGTGGATGGTATAACAAGTTCGGGCTGGACGAACTTAACGCCGTTCTTACTTGTTTCTACTTTTTCTCAGGTTTCACATTTTGAAAAAGGGGGTTAATAAATAATCAAGACAAAAAAAATATATATATTCTGTGATAATAAATTTCCCCCCAAAAATTATAAAATCTTAATAATTAAGTTCAGTACCAAATGTATTGACCCACACTGTATGTATGTGTGCGGAATATTCTGATCAATGGCAAAATATGAAAAAACGAAACCTTAAAATAAATATAATGATGTGTTCAATAATGAGATGTTGAAAGGCCGCAGATAATTCTTTACTTAACAGAAGGTATTTGCATTAAAAAAGGATGGGATTTTTTCAAGTAGTAATCATAAAACTAATGCACTTGCTAGCGATGAAATGTAAATGTGTTATTCGAATTAGAACAAAATTTTTTGGCAGCTTTTGGCATTTTACGAGCAAAACAAAAATAAGGTAAGCTATGACTTATTTGAAATGTAACACAATGCGCTACATACATATGCATCTGCGATTTTGTGAGAAAGAAGCAAAGAGTAACCTAAGTACAGAAAGCTGTGTGCTTAGTAGAGTAAGTGAAGTCAATAACTCTTTGTAAGATTTGTAATATAAAGAAACCAATTGTTTGATACCAATCGTATCGGGGGTTAAGTTAACCCTAATTCCGTAACAATACTATCAATGTCACATTATGCAACATAGCTACTAACAAAGTGTTGCATATCGAAGCTCGGAAAACTGTAGGGTGTGGCAGGAGGTCATCAATTGCACACTAATATACAACAAATCGAAATAGATAACTGAATAATATCTGATGAGATGTCTTTTTCAGAACACAATTGGATACAATTCAACATTTCTGAAAAGGCAACGCGCATTAAATGTTTCCGCAACCCTAAAAGAAAGAACTAAGAGTTCAATACAATATTGAAAGATCGTACCCACTGGCGCGCTCGAAGACAATTTACCCACTATGGAGGACGTCTGAGCTCTCAAAGTATCGCAAAACATCCATAAGCTTAAGGAGTACAAAAATATAGCCAGATCAAAAATCAATCTTGGATTGAAACATTTTCTGGTGCACATCCATAGCAAATGTCGATCCATTAGCTACGTATCAATAAGTTGGAGACAGGTCAATGTTGCCTTCGTACCCATCATCAATCATTCTGTTTAAAATATATATACACATGTTATATATTCGAGAAAAGATGAATAATTGAATCAGCATATCTTCCAGTCAACGCGCTTGATTTAAGAGGCACTTGACAGACACGGACCTACACGAAAGATGTCCTTAGAGTACAAACAATACCCTTAGCTGCCTTCCTGGAAATGGGAGGCGCCTTCAAAATCATTAGCACCTCAACGATAGAACATGCTGTAGATAACATAGACGCGGCAAGCGTTGTATACTACTCGTATGTTTGGAAACCGCCGTGGCCTCACACCTTAAATACTGATATTATTTCGATGAACACATTTCTGATCGTATCAAAACTGAAGTTAAAAAATCGATCAAGTTAAGCAGGTGTTGCAAACAAATTGCACAAAATCGTATACTTGCTCTTTTAAAAACATTGCAATTTACGACTTATGTAGTTTTCTATGAAACCCATAGATTTATTATGTAAAATATTGTGCATTATTTTCACAAATATTTTTTCAATAATTATTTCTTTTTCTTATTTCAATATTCAATTAGTATTTTGTATGCACTTGCTGTTTATTTATTTCTTGCTTAATTGACAACTGTTTGACAGTTTAAATGGTTAAATGGCTAAATCCATCCGGTTGTCTTCCAAATCATCAATTTGTATTTTTTGTTAAACAAATTACATATCCATCTCTAGGTCTGTCCGGCATTAAGTAATTTTATTTTTAAACAGAATTATGTATGTCATGTAGCATAAGTGTGGTGGTGCGTCAAGGTATATTTCTAAATAAAATGGGATTTAGGAAAAAGAAGAAAAAATGCATTAAATGGAAATGTACGTGTGTATGCATGTATATTTAAGCTACCAACCATGAGAAATAAAATGTATGTCAATCATTAGAGATTTGGGACTAATGCTAGAAGAATTTGTTAGACAACGGTAATGAATGATGTGACGTTATTTCCAACAGGCAACAAGTGAAGGTAAGAACAAGACAGGTACTCTGATAAAACTGCTGTCATGTGAATAAACTGCACCAAACCACTGTTGTAAGAGATGCGATTTCAAATCATATTTGGGACCACAAATTTAATTTGTTCATGAAAATCAGAATTGCAAATATGGTATGGACTTTTACCTTACCAGTGGACCATCTTTATGAGGAGGGGAAAATGTTACAGATTCATCAGCGCAGTAAGATCATGTTGATGATGTATCTGCTTGGGTGTTTACACCAAGAGCATGAATTCATGGACGGCATTCGCCACCCAGGTGCTTCAGGAAAGATTTTCATGATCTAGAAAGAGAGGCCGAAAGACAAAAACGTGATTCTCTCGTTCATGTTGACTGGAACCACGCAATACGCTTCATTGCTATACTTGTCAAGCTAACCCACTCAACTGCCTCCCGATCATATACGTGCGCAGCAGTTGCAGATTTTTTGAAGTCGGAAAATTAGAACCAGAACCAGATAATTACACATGAATGAATATATGTATGTAAGTTCCAACAACAACGCGACGAACGTTTCCATACACCGGATTGAATCGGAGGAATCTTCGACCAGGGGTCGTCACCTTAACAATTATGTGTTCGTGTATCCTTTTTACAATGAAAGCGGCAATTCTAGGATCTCATGTCTTGGACCATAAATTCTCCAGCTATTCTTGATTGCAGAAAAGTTATGCATGATACGCAATCGTTTAAATTTTCTTGACAAATGAATTAGCTCGAGGTGCCTCTAAATCTATTGACTTCGTGAGATCTACATTGAGAAAACACTTCGTAGATGGCTCTTGGAACCTGGATACAAGGTATGCGATCTGGCCTGTGGTCTCTCCCTCCTATCACCCGACTAATTAGATAGAAATTCACTGTGGGACCCATTACGGAAATTAGAGCGATTTTCAGAAAATTCGCCTTTGGTCCCACTCAAAGTACAAAAAGTTAACGTTAGCCGATCGCCATAAAATTTCATATGTAAAGTTTTTGGATCAAATGGAAAAAAATTAGGGGGTAGAAATTTAAAAAAAAAAATTAAATCAGAGTTATTCCTCAAGGAGGTTGCAAATGGAGTCTCCCACCAGATATCTACTGCATTTTTGACTACAAATTGTAGCATGTAGATGGAAGATATGCAAATGAACTACATCATATTTATTTGTATTATTTATATCTAACAGTCAGATTAGAACAACAACAACAACATTTATCATTAACTCGATATTTTTATTATATCTCTAAGTGATCTGAATGTTGATGTCAAATATCAGCTGCAGCTATTGGTGCTACTTCAGCTATGGCATCTGAATTCTAAATTCCAATCGAACTGCAAAAAAAAAACAATTCATGAAATATCAACAAATGAACAGTGAACAAACACCAAATGAATGCGTGTTTTGAATTTGGGTCAATACACACATATTGGAGTCATTGTTGCCACTAACTGGCTGGCTGGCTGACAGTCTGACACACATGTCGCTGTGGTTCATCGTTCCCCTTTCCTCAAGAACCCGATTTATTGGATCACCACAACTCCTCAAATATATTTCGCTCTTAGAATATAGCAAGACAACAGCAAATGAAACAAATTTGTGTTGAATTGTTGTTAGTGGTGGCGGATTTTCTTGTGTGTGTGTCTGTGTTTTTATAATGCAAAAACCAATGACAACATACGTAGAAGTAAAGGGTTATTTCAATAAATGGAAACAAAACAACAAATAAAATATTATATTTATATCAAGTAAAAACGGCGTTGAATTCGGCCAGGCCGAACTTGTTATACCCTCCACCACGAGCTGTATTGAAGTAAAATGGAACAATTAGTTTCCTTTCGTTTATGAAGAAGACTAGATACCAAATTTTCAGCAAGTTCGGTAAAACAATGTAGCTAACCTTCAAAATACCGAAATTCGGGAGGTACCTTTCCATGGGGCTTTATCAAAACGTCGATCTATACCTACAAATTTCTGGTGGAAAGTTTTTAGACTCAAAGAGCACTAAATACGAAATTTCCCATATTTCGGTAAAACCTTCAAAATAACGAAAATCAAGAACACGCGTACATATACCGATAATTCTCTTCTGGAATATTGTATAACCCGATGGAAGAATAAATAACAAATTTCAGTCTTTCGGTGGTACATTGACGTCACAACCTTCATAATTATGAAAATCGGCAGGTGCCGTTCTATGGGGGCTATATCGAAATGTGGACCTATACCGACGATTTTCAGTCTGAAAGGCTTTTACCTCCAACAAAAACTAAATACAAAATTTCAGCCATTTCCGTGGGTTGCTGTGGCCACAACCTTCAAAATACCGCAAATCGGTAAGTACGGCTCTATGGGGGCTATGTGAAGGCGTGGACCTATACCGACAAATTTCTGGGAGAGATTTATTCCCCCACCGAAGACTAAGTACCAAATTTCAGCTATTTCCGTGTGATAATGAGGCTAAAACCTTCAAAATACCGAAAATCGGGTGGTACCGTTCTATGAAGGCGTGGACTTCATATGGAACAGTTAATACCCCAAATGAAGACCAAATACCAAATTTCAACCATTTCGGTTGATAATTGTGGCCGCAATCTTCAAACTACCGAAAATCGGGAGGTACCGTTCTTTGGGGGCTATATGAAGGCGTGGACCTATACCGAAAAATTTCTGGGGGAATGTTGTATACCATCAACGAAGACCAAATACCAAATTTCGGCCATTTCGGTGGTATATTGAGGCCACAACCTTTAAAATATCGAAAATCGGGAGATACCGTTCTATAAGGGCTATATGAAGGCGTGGACCTGTACCGAAAAAAATTCTGGGGGAATGTTTTATGCCCCCAACGAAGACTAAGTACCAAATTTCAGCCATTTTGGTGTGATAATGAGGCCAAAACCTTCAAAATATCGACAATCGGGATATACCGTTCTATATGGGCTATATAAAGGCATGGACCTATACCGAAAAATTTCTGGGGGAATGTTTTATACCATCAACGAAGACCAAATACCAAATTTCGACCATTTCGGTGGGATATTGAGGCCACAACCTTCAAAATATCGAAAATAGGGTGGTACCTTTCTATGGGGACTATATCAAAACGTGGACCGATATAGGCCATTTGCAATACCAAACATCCTAGGAGTAATAGAAACTTCTATACCAAATTAAAAAGCTCCATCTTAAAAATTGCGAGCTGTATCTTGATTTCAACAGACGGATTGACAGACGGACATGGCTATATTGACTTAGAATTACACCCTGAACAAGTATATATATACTTTATAGGCCATTCTATGGGGGATATATCGAAACGTGGACCTATACCGACGAATTTCAAATTTCGGTGGGTTGCTGTGGCCACCAACTTCAAAATACCGAAAATCGGGTGGTACTGTTCTATGGCAGCTATATGAAGACGTGGACCTGTACCGACAAGTTTCTGGGGGAAAGTTTAATACCCCCATCGAATACTAAGTGCCAAATTTCAGCCATTTCGGTGAAAAATTGAGGTCAAAACCTTGCCTGAAATTTGGTATTTGGTCTTCGTTAGGGGTACAAAACTTTACCCCAGAAACTTGTTGGTACAGATCCCCGTCTTCATATAGCCCCCATAAAACGGTACCTCCCGATTTCCGCTATTTTGAAGGTTGTTGTCTCAATATGCCACCGAAATGGCTGAAATGGCCGATTAAATACCGGAAATCGGTTTCTGGGGTAAAGTTTTGTACCCCTAACGAAGACCAAAAACCAAATTTCAGGCATTCCTGACGAATACTGAGGCTAAAACCTTCAAAATACCGAAAATCGGGAGATAGCGTTCAATGGGAGCTATATGAAGACATGAACCTATACCAACAAAATTCTAGGGGAAAGTTTTATACACCCAACGATGACTAAGTGCCAAATTTCAGCCATTTCGGTGGAATATTGAGACCACAACCTTCAACATACCGGAAATAGGGACGTAACGTTCTATAGGGGCCATATGAAGGCGTGGACCTATACCTACAAATTTCAGATATAAAGTTTCATACCATCAACGAAAATTAAATACCAAATTTCAGCCATTTCGGTGGGATATTGAGGCCACAACCTTTAAAATACCGAAAATCGGTAGGTACCGTTCTATAGGGGCTATATGAAGGCGTGGACCTGTACCTACACATTTTTGGGGGAAGGTTTAATACCCCCAACGAAGACCAAATACCAAATATCAGCAATTTCGATGGAATATTGAGGCCATAACCTTCAAAATTCCGAAAATCGGGAGGTACCGTTCTATGGGGGCTATGTGAAGGCAGACAAATTTCTGTGGGAAAGTTTTATACCCCAAGTGAGAACTAAGTACTAAATTTCTGCCATTTTGGTGTGATAATGAGGCTAAGAGCTTCAAAATACCGAAAATCGGGTTGTACCGTTTTATGGGGGCTATACCAAAACGTGGACCGATATAGCCCATTTGCAATACCAAAGATCCTAGGAGTAATACAAACTTCTATACCAAATTACAAAGCTCTATCTTAAAAATTGCGAGCAGTATTTTGAGAGAGCGACGGATGGACATGGTTATATCGACTTGGAATTTTACCCTGATTATAAATATATATACTTTGCAGGACAAATATTTCGATGTGTTACAAACGGAATGACAAATTTAGTTATATATAACTACAGTGGAGGGAATAAAAGGGGTTTTTGTTCAAAATGTTCTCATAGCGACATGGTTAAAGTTTTTTCAAATATTATTTTTTGTACAAATATTAGCATATATTGACTATAAGTTTTGATATATAAATGGTTATAATTTTGTTTTTAAAATATTATTTTTGAGAATTTACAAAATGTCTAAAAAGTGGCGAAGCCTCCCCACCCATGGGGCAGCTTGAAGTAGATACCTTGAATTTAGGTGCAAAAATCATAATATGACTAAAACAAGATTCTTTTAGGATAATATTTGATTTTAATTTCACATTATAGTGTGGTATATCTATGGTATAAAGAATTAAAGTTAAACATGACAAATTTCTAACATTAACCCAACACGCCCCTATCATGGCGTAGGCGCCCCCCCCCCCCCCCCCTACAAATTTCATAATATTAATATATTGACATTTGCAATTGCTTTTTTCATGCGAATTGTTGGGATTTATATTCTTCAGTAGTTGTCTTCTAACGGTATAAAATGTGTTTTTGATATCACAAGAGGTAAGGAAGATATCACAAAAATATCTACCATAATTATTTTTTCCACTACCCTGAAAACACAAAGCCGCGTGCGTCCGCTATCATAGCTATGACACAACTGCCAACTTTTGGGAGATGATAGACCTTCATTAAACTCACAATTTTGCCTTTAACGGATTTTTTCTAGCACTTGTATTTTGCGAGAAAATCGGCGCTGGCTTAGCCGCCCCAGTGGCGAAGGCGCCCCATGTTACCATATATATATTTATACATCTTTGAGGGTACCATGGGATGGGTTATTACTTCTCAAAATAATCATTTCGCATTAATGAAGTGTGTTTGGCCCATCGAAAAATTATTTTTAAATTTTCCAAGAACTGTAACCTTTAAAGATACAAATGTCCAACTTCACCTGCAAAGATGTCGTACAAGATACAAGGTTTGAAAATAATTTTGGAGCGATTGATCCATATTTAGCTCTTCAAACTCAGTACAGTCCCTCCAAAATTATCGTTACTGCACAATCGTTTTTATATCTCAAAATACTCTACACTTTCTTCAAAAATTTCCAATTTTTAGTTCCTTCTTCAATAACCCCCTAACCGATTCATCTAAATATGTAATGCCCAACTACATACATACATACTCGTATCTGACTCTCCAACTCTCAATTTTTATTTGATGTTGTGGCGGCTAAATGGCTGCCACCAAATAGTAACCTAACAACTTGGTCAAGTCAGCCAGCCAGTGTGTGGTGCTGCTCCATGCTACAGATGCCTGTCTGACAATGATGTTGCTGCCATTTCTGATGTCACTGAATTTGAATTTCTTCCAAATCAACATTCACCACAAACAAACTAAAACAACAACAGACAAATAAAAAAAAACTTTTCTAAAATATCCACAATGTCTGTCCAGAGAGTAGTGGCATCATTACATTGTCTTTCTCCAATATCTACAAGAACGTGCCCTGCTTTAATAAACAAATTTGAAATGTTTCAAAAAAATTTATTTCTCTTTGTGAATGTTTCAAATTTAGCAGTTCATATTCATGAATTAATTCACTTTCTTTGAAAAGCTAAAATTGAAATAAAAGTTTAAATTACGATTTGGTCTTTGTATATTCAGTTGCGAATTCTAAATGTCGCATAAATTCAGCTGTTCTTTGTTATTCTTTGGAGTACAACAAGTTTTCATTGTTGTTTTCTCTGTTTGGGTCTTGGCCACCCTCGCTTCATATTTTTCAAGGGTGTCTATTTAATGGAGACGATGGATGATTTTATTCATGTTTACATGGCATCATAAATAACCCCCATATTTTATGTGTAGCTCCAAAAATCAACAAGTAAAAAAGCGTTAAGTTCGGCCGGGCCGAACTTTTCATACCCTCCACCATAAAATATTCTGAACTAAAATGGAATAATTAGTTTGCATTCCTGTCCCCAACTTTAAGTGGGTACGTCAAAATGTCAGATAATGTACATAAAATGCTTCATTCGGGAGGCCCTTTTTTATGGTGCCTATATCTAACTATGTATGTTGACAATTTTTGGTGGGCGAGAAATTGGGAGGTACCGTTATATGGACCTATGTTTTATGGACCTATGTTGACAGTTTTTTATGGGAGCCTTTAATGTCAAATAACTCCTAATTCGGTTAAAATTGTAGCTAGAATCCTCAAAATACCGAAAATAAATAACGTGGGAACTTCAAATGTCATTAACAGCTAGTTCGGAGGTATGTGGGCTATACGAAAATATGAACTTAAATGAACAATTTTTGGTTTTTAAATTTCAAATTACAGAAAGTTCGTCCAAAAAATAAAGCAAAGGTATGGAAAATCGGGAGGTTTGTTTTGGGGTTATACCAAAAAACATGGTCCTACGTGGTTAAACATTTTAAGTAAAATCCCCAAAGTACCGAAAATCGGGAAGTATTGGGGCTATGTTAAAAATTGTTGATGCAGATGTGTGGTGACCACTACAACCTTCAAAAGTCAAATTACAGTTAGTACGGTTAAAAATTGTAGCTAAAATTGCCAATTACTGAAAATTGGGAGGTACCGTTATATGGGAGCTATATCCGAACATGGACCTATGTATGTTGACAATTTTTTATGGAGAGGTGTTGTGACCACTAAGAAATTCAAATGTCAAATTACTGCTAGTTCGGTTTAATATTGTAGCTAAAATCATCAAATTACTGAAAATCGGGAGGTACTTTTATATGGGAGCTTTATCAATACATCGACCTTTCTTGACAATTTTTGGTGGAGAGGTGTGGTGACCACTAAGAATTTCAAATGTCAAATATTCAAATTACAGATAATTCGGTTAAAACTTGTAGGTAAAATTCTCAAAATACCGAAAACCCGTTATATGGGGATACCGAAATCGGTTATACCGAGGTACCGTTATATGGGGCTATACCAAAACGTGGACCTATGTCCACAACTTTTGTTATATAAGTTTATTGACACATAAGAACCCTAAATGTCAAATTATAGCTACATCGGTCTGAAAATTTAGCTAAAAACGTCAAAATACCGTAAATCGGGGGGTACCGTTATATGGGGGCTATACCAAAACGTGGACCTATGTCCACAACTTTTGTTATATAAGTTTATTGACACTTAAGAACCCTAAATGTCAAATTATAGCTAAATCCATCTGAAAATGTAACTAAAAACGGCAAAATACCGTAAATCAAGGGGTACCGTTATATGGGGGCTATACCAAAACGTGGACCGATATAGCCCATCATCGAACTTGACCTGCCTGCAAACAAAAGACTCATGTTCCCAAAATTTCAGCGTTCTATCTCCATTTTTGTGGATGCTAGAGTGATTACCACAGACGGACGGACGGACGAGCACAGATCGACTCAGAATTTTACCCTGATCAAGAATATATATACTTTATAGGGTCGCAAATGAGTATTTCAATGCGTTACAGACGGAAAAACAAACTTAATATACCCTCCATACTATGGTGGAGGGTATAAAAATAGAGTGATTGAGAGAGAGGAAGGAAGGAAAATTCAGTCACTAATTCCTAATTCAAACACTTGTCGGCAAATAGAAAACATTTTGTTTAGTTATATAAAAAGTTCTAAAAACCTAAATCTATATTCATAAGGTTTGGTACATATTCCTAACTCGATTTCTGGGAAAGCCTTAGAAGCCAAGGGAAAACTTTCCAAATAAGTATTTGCCTAAGAAGTATATAGAAGAAATTTTCCGATTCAAAAATTCTACTTTTGAAATATTGGGCCCTTTGTGCTAGATCTAATAAAGGTATGAGGTTTTACAAAAACGCAAACCCATCTCAACAATCCATGATAAGAATTATTTCTAAGCAGTAAAGCCCCAAAATGATGCATGTATATGAAAAATGTATTAATGTTATTAACAGTATTAAATGCGATTTCTTCCTTATCCAATAAAATATTTCCATTCACCTTTTTGATTCAATCATAAAAATTCTAATTATAAATTGTATTGCGCATTTAATTCATAAAAACACCATTTCTTTAAGAAAACGCAAAACATTGATTTATTCAATGACTGTCCTGGGGAAACTGAAGGAAAAATGTCTTTCGCTTGCTATGTTGGTTAAATGCGGTGGTGCTCAAAATATTTTTTTATCTCTGGGCGAGTCTTTCCTTTGCTAAACCACGACAGATGAAAATAAAGGGAACATATGTTTTTGTTGCACGTTAACGTATATGTGTGATCTTGGCTGATTACCTGTTAGAGAAAAAATGACTGCTTGTGGATGAATAACTCACAACAACAACAAAAACAAAGAACGGAATATACGAGTTTGGCCGCATATTTTATGATCTCTGGGAACCTCAAAGGCCAAATTACGGGTGGTAGTCAATAAAATATAGCTAAAATCCTAAAAATACCGAAAATTGGGAGGTACCGTTATATTGGTGCTATACTAAAACATGGACCTATGTTGACAATTTTTGGTAGAGACATTTTGTGATCACTGGGAACCTCAATTAAATTTAATTAAATTAAATTCCAGGTAGTTCGGTCCAAAAATGCAGCTAAAATCCTCAAAATACGGAAAATCGGGAAGTATCGTTATATGGGATCTGAAACAAAACATGGACCTATGTTGACAATTTTTAGCGGAGCGGAGTTTTATGACCACTAGGAACTTCAAACGGCAACTTACAGATTATTTGGTCAACAAATTTAATTAAAATCCTGAAATTCCGAAAATCAGGAGGTTTCGTTAAATGGGGGCTATACCAAAATGTGGACCGATAAAGCCCGTCTTCGAACTTGACCTGCCTATGAAAAAGTGACACTCGGGAGAAAAAATATAGCGTTCTAGCTCAATTATTGTGAACGCTAGATCAACTCAGAATTTAATCCTGATCAAGAATATACATATATTTTATAGGGTCGGAAACCCTAGTATGGAGCGTATAACAAGTAAAAAGGTATAAGTCAGCTTTGCTGACAAAGATACATATATTCTCAGGATGTGACAGTAAAAAAACCTAAATGTGCTATAAACACATCCCAATTGTTGGAAGTTTTTAGCATAAATTTTCAGTTTGTGGTGTAGGCGTCATAATAATGTTTCCACTGACAGATCTAATCAACACAGTCTATACAGAATAACATTATAGCTTTTTAATTACTTAAAACTTTAGTTCGAGAGATGTATGTACAAGTTGGGTAATTTCGAGGTCCATATCTCAGGAAGTATTGCCTAGAAAAAACAACTTAAATACACCGTAGTCACTCTTGGAAATGGACATAATTCTGAGAGTCATACTTTTTGATAGATATCGTGCCAAACTGTCATTCCAGTAGGTTACCGTAGAATTTTATGAGCTTTTGCGTGTAATTATGGTGGGTAATTTTTGAACTTTTTTGAGGGAGGAACCCGTTGTTGTCCATTATAGACATTCTTCGAACTTGATGAATGTACATTTGGAAGAAATTTTACGATGTGTGAAGTTTTGACCAAATCGGACAACTCAAATCGTAAGTAATCGTGCTCATCAATCATAATACCCTCCAACATAATATGGAGCGTATAATTAAATTTGTCATTCCGTTTGTAACACATCGAAATATTCATCTGATACACTATAAAGTATATATATTCTTGATCAGGGGAAAATTCTTAGTCGATATAACCCCCATTCCGTCTGTTGAAATCAAGATACAGCTCGCAATTTTTAAAATAGAGCTTTGTAATTTGGCATAGAAGTTTCTATTACTCCTAGGATGTTTGGGATTGCAAATGGGCTATATCGGTCCACTTTTTGATATAGTCCCTATAGAACGGTACCACCCGATTTTCGGTATTTTTAATGTTTTAGCTTCATTATCACACCGAAATGGCTCAAATTTCGTATTTAGTCTTCCCCAGAATATTGTCGGTATAGGCCCTCGCCTTCATATAGTTCCAATAGAACCGTAACTCCCGATTTTCGGTCCGAAATGGCTGAAATTTGGTATTTAGTCTTCACTTGGGGTATTAAACTTTCTATATGAAATTTGTAGGTATTGGTTCACGCCTTCAGATAGTCCCCATAGAACGATACCTCCCGATTTTCGGTATTTTTAAAGTTGTGGCCTTAATATTCCTCCGAAAAGGCTGAAATTTTGTATTTAGTCTTCACATGCGTTATAAAACTTTCTATATGAAATTTGTGGATATAGGTCCACGCATGCATATAGCCCCCATAGAACGGTACCTTCCGATTTTGGTATCTTAAAGGCTGTGGCCACAATTCTACTCCGAAATGGCTGAAATTTGGTATTTAGTCTTCACGTTGTCTATTAAACTTTCTATATGAAATTTGTATGTATAGCCCCCATGGAACGGTACCTCCCAATTTTCGGAATTTTGAAAGTTGTGGCCTTAATATTCCTCCGAAAAGGTTGAAATTTTGTATTTAGTCTTCATATGCGGAAAGTTTTCTATATGAAATTTGTGGATATAGGTCCACGTATGCATATAGCCCCCATAGAACGGTACCTTCCGATTTTCGGTATTTTAAAGGTTGTGAACACAATAATATTCCGAAGTGGCTGAAATTTGGTATTTAGTCTTCACTTGGGCTACTAAATTTTCTATATGAAATTTGTAGGTATAGGTCCACACCTTCATATAGCCCCCATGGAACGGTTCCTCCCGATTTTCGGTATTTTGAAGGTTGTGTCCTCAATTTTCTTCCGAAATGGCTGAAATTTGGTGAAATTTCTTCATTTGGGGTACAAAACTTTCCATATGAAATGTGTCGGTATTAGGGTGTCCAAAAAACCGGTTTTTCCAAACAAAACGGTTTTCGGTTAACCGAAATTTTCAGTTTTTTTTCAAAAACCGGTTTTCGGTTTTCAAAAATTTTCAAAACCGGTTAACCGGTTTTGTAAAATAGGTACAAAATTGCTCATAATTGATAACTATTTGATTAAAAATGTTCGGCAAGGGGTAAATTAAGTAAAACTAATTCTTTATTATATAATTATCTGATAATATCCTTGTTATTTAACATTCAACCTTAAAGTGGAGACAGCAAACATAAGTCAGAAATTGTGCTCTAAGAATAGTAAAAGCCCTTACAAATATACGATTGTGTAACAAAGGAATTAATCTTACATTTTATTAAGTCTGGATTCTCCTTCTTGCAGTGAGAACCTCAAATTATCGTGCCGGAATCAAAATGTACTTTGTTATCAATACCCTTTACAACCTTAAATTCGACAAGTTCTTAGTTTACTGCAGGGACGTAGCCAGGATTTCATTTCGGGGGGGCCCACCTCACAATATTTTGAAAGTTCATGTTAGCGAAAATTTCTTATTTAGCAAAGATGTAAACCTTATTTTAGACTTATATTACTGATGAAATAATGTTCATTACTACATTTTAATTAAAATGACGTAAGACCTCTAGGCCAATGTCCCTTGTTTTTTTGACAATATATCAACAATGGATATATTAAAAATCACATACATTTTAGAATATGGTCAATTTCGGAAATCCAATCGTTGTTATTGTCATAAAGAAACCAATTGTAGTTATTTCCCTAAGTATAATTTGGTGTCCAATCGTAGATCTTATCGCAAAGAATTTCTGAAGGCTGATAGTGGTTTTCTTGATAGAGAACTAATGCTGAGCAATAGTGAGTCTATCCATGATGAAGTTCTAGCACCCAATCGCGGAACAATGGTCGGACTTCTCTTATAGAAATTCTGGTTTCCTATCGTGGATCTTCTCATAAGTTGATCAGGAACTAGGAAAACTCTGGCAACCAGTCCTTAATTCTTTTAAAATGAAATTCAAGCACCAATCCAGGTCTATACATGTATACATTCTTTTAGCAAAAATCCATAAAAATATGAAATTAATAAACAAAAAGACCTCTCGGGAAACGCTTTGCTTTTTTGCAACAAGCGTTCTCGGGTCCCCTATTACTACAGTACAAGTTTTTTCAGGTGCAAGTACATACTTCCAGAGAAAATGGCCCGAGAGCTGTAAAAAACACATACGGCAATCATCGTGAAACCCTAAAAAACCTAAAAATGTGAATTTTGACACCGCGATTTATTTAAAAATCCCAACAACGATTTTTTCTTGTTTTTGGATTTTTCTCATCTATGAACATTGCTGTTTCAGAATTCACAAGAACTTCCTTTGTGCAAGCTGTTTTCTTTAAAAGTTAGTTAAGGCGCACCCTTCATGACATTGTTTTATAAGGGGGCGATACAGTCAGTGCATTGTCCCAATTTGAACTTTAATATCTCAAAAATGGTAAAACTTACGAAAATACCGTAAAGGTCAATCTTGTAGAGAATTTTCATAGCTTCAACATTTTCTTCAGTCTCATTTTCATAGAACTTGCAGTTTCTAAGCAAAATCGTGAAAACCTAAACAACCCCAAAAAATGTCAACTTGATATTTTTTTTGTTTTTTTTTTTTTTTTTTTGATTTTTAGCATCTATGAACATTGTAGTTTCAGAATCCGCAAAAACTTCCCAGGTGTAAGCAACTTCCATTTAAATTTGATTCAAGAGCACCGAGTCATACGTCCCCAAATGGCTACACAATTCTGAAAATCTCCTAATACATAGCTTTGGGTTAAGGGATTTTGGTTGTGTAGCCGTTGTTCGATCTGTCCACAGATAAACGTTTCAGTTCACACAGGCTCAGGTTATATTCCTGCCCGCAAAGCCGGCTGATACTTGTTGAGATTTTGACGAAGACCAGTTTTTTCATATCATTTGTCGTCACAAAGTCCTTTGTCGAAGAAGGAAAAAGGAACATTTCTAGACATGTGTATCCTAGAGTTGGGCAATCTAGTTCCCGGAGCGGATCGATCTTTCTAGTTCCTTTTCCCAAAAGGAACTAGTTCCTCAATATAGTTCCAAATAGTTCCGAGAGCGATATAGTTCAATGAGTCTTTCTCATTCATAGTTCTTGCTGTTTCCTTCGTTCCAAATAGTTCCGAGAGCGATATAGTTCCATGAATCTTTCTGAATTATCGTTTGGTGGAATTTACATAATAATAATAAGTGAATTGCAGCAATGTAACGCGCATGTCATTTAGGTGTATTTGCCTATTTGGCAGAATCTGAAAACTTAACACAACGAAAAAAGATCCACGTAGGTGATAAATTAAAGGAACGAGATGAACAAAAGGAACTTTATATGCTAAAGGAACTATATAAAAGCAAGAGCCGGATATAGTTCCAATAGTTCCTTATTCGGAATAGTTCCTTGGAACTAGTTCGTTCCGAAACTACACAACTCTAGTGTATCCATTGAAAGTACTTCCCAAAATGCAGTTCAATGAGTAATCGACAGAAAAATCCCTGAAGATGAAATTCAATGTAATTTCGAAATATTGGAAAAAATATGCAATAAATAAAATATAAACTTTAACCTCAATAATCTTTATTTTACTATCATTCGAAAGGTCGAACAAAACATAAAAATACGACAGAAAAATCCTTTTTTTGTACAATAGACATTTGCTAATTTGTAGCAAGAAACCAGTTTCAAATAATCTCAATGGGCGACACTGCGGTGGAACAGAATTATATCATAATAAATGGTTGATATAGTTTTTTTTTTTTGCAAATTTCAAACATAATAAAGAATTTTTAATTGTTATGATGTTCAAAATAGTTCATTACAAAAGCGTGTTAGAAACTATATACAAAAATTTAAAACCACAAACATTTAGCAACGATTTTATCTTTTATTGTTGAATTGCTTTTATCAAAAATTTCAAATACAAAAACATTGCAAGAATGTTTTTTCTAGATGTTGTTTATAAGCCAAAGTATTGTTCTGAACTAAGTAACACTTGCAGTCAGCCTAAAATTACGAATAAGCGCTTAAACAACATCTTCAAATTTAACAACAACTATGCAGAAAATTGCTCAAAAAGCCTAACGTTTTCATTAGTCTTTATACTTTCAAATATGTTGGACAATATGTATACCAATGTAGTTAAATAATTCTCTGTAATACTTCCTCCAAATACTTTACATATTTCTTGAAAAATTTAAAACATTTTAAAATTTTATTCAAAAATTAAAAAAATGTGTAGCATAAGCTAATATCCTATGGGATCGAAAATCATTCCGGGGGGGGGGGCCGGGCCCCCCGGGCCCCCCCCCTGGCTACGTCGGTGGTTTACTGTAATAATTCAAAAACGTATGAATAACGTCATTCAAACAACCGTGTGATATTACGTATACGCAGTATTTTCATAGATCGTTCAATTGAACTATATTGGAGTTGTGCCATTTTACACTAAATATTTTCAAGTTTAAAGGTATCTGACATTTATAATTTAGCCGTACCTTTTGTTAGTTATGTTTAGTTTACTTTCAGGAATACAATTGTAATGAAATTTTAAAAATATTACTACTTTTTTAAAACCGGTTAACCGACACAAATAACCGGTTTTTTCGGTTAACCGAAAATGACGTTTTTGGCGAAAACCGGTTTCGGTTTTGTAACTCAAAACCGGTTAACCGGTTTCGGTTTTGGACACCCTAGTCGGTATACGTCCACGCCGTAGAACGGTACCTCCCGATTTTCGGTATTTTTAAGGTTATGGCCACAATAATCCGTCAAAATGGCTTAAATTTGGTATTTAATCTTCGTTAAGGGTATTCGACTTTCCCCTCTAAATATGTCTGTATAGTTCCACGCCTTCACATAGACCCCATAGAACGACACATCCCAGTTTTCGGTATTTTGAAGTTTGTGGCCACAATATTCCATCGAAATGGCTGAAATTTGGTACTTAGTCTTCGTTGGGGGTGCAAAAATTTCCACCTGAAATATTTAGGTACAGGTTCACGCCTTCAGATAGTTCCCATAGAATGGTACCTCCCGATTTTCGGTATTTTGAAAGTTGTGGTTTCAATATTCCACCGAAATGGCTGAAATTTGGTATTTAGTCTTCGTTGGTAGTATAAAACTTTCCCCCCGAAATTTGTCCGTACACGTCCACACCTTCATATAGCGCCCATAGAACGGTACCTCCCGAATTTCGGTATTTTAAATGTTAGCCACATTGTTTTACCAAAATAGGTGGAATTTCGTATTTAGTCTTCTTCATCAACGAAAGGAAACTAATTGTTATAACCTCGTGGTGGAGGGTATAACAAGTTCGGGCGGGCCGAACTTAACGCCGTTCTTACTTGTTATAGTTGGTTCCTGCAGGATGTTTCCCCAGACAAGGGTCCGTGCATCCTTAAAGCCCTATATCTAACAACTCACTTGTTTTCACGCCTTCCTAAAAGAAGAATCCATTCCCAGGAGTATTGGATTTATATTTTCTCATGGTGAGGAAAAAAAGATTCGCCCATTATATTTGCCTATTATATTTGTTTTATTTATTAATTACCACCCATAGACACATTTTAAAACAAATGTATAAATGTTTACTTTAATTAATACAGAATTTATTGTTTGTTTTCTTCATACTCATGCTTGTAAAATTGAAGTCTGAACATGAGGTCAAAAGCAATAGGGAAATAACCCTGTATTTAAATTTAAATTGAATTAATTATTGTGTGTTAAGCTAATTTGACCTTTTACTCACTTACCCCGTATGTGTAAATGAACAAAGTAGAAAATATTATTGTATTCTAGCTGCATACGAAACAAGCAAGGTACATACCTAAAAAAATAAACATGGAAAATTTTTCAAGTTAGTTAAGTATAAAAACAAAACAAACACATTTTTGTATTATTTTAAACAATAAAATATGGGAAATTATACTTAAGATCAACGAACAAATGTTGAAAGCGAAAGAAGTTATTTTATATAATTGAACGTATTTTTGAGAATCTCAAAAAACCTTTATATGATGGAAATCAACAAATAATGTTACAAGTTAATACAGATCACTAATAGCTATCCCCTGAAAAATTCTTGTACTTGATATGCATGAAACACGTCGCATCCTCTCAACATAATCCCATGTGTTAACTATGATATCCACGTGCTATATCTTTCAGAAAGGCGTGTTAAACCCTCAAGCATGATCATATACATAATTCCTATTGAATAACATATTTTTATATTGGCACCATATGTCTGTTATATGAGTATATCAGCAGCTCAGAAATTAATAACTGCAAATAAGTGAATGAAAATCCAGCTTTCAATAGCCTACCCCAACAATGGGAATACAATTGGCACACGTTTTTTGTGCGCAACATTTTTATTATTTATTGTGTGATTTATGTGAAAAGTTGTGACACAAAGCGCCACCTACCATTTAAGAATTTTCTTTTTTGTAGTATTTCCTCTTCAATTTGTTGTTATGCAGTTGAAATAACAAAAACGAATATGTATAATGTGGAAGATGAAAATAATTGAAAAGTGCACGTGAATGCCGAACAAGTCGACAGTCGAAAAGTGCTACTGTGTTCTATGTAAAAAACATTGATATAGAAAATTTTAAATTTTTTCGAATTTTTAAACCATTTCGATGTGATAATAAGCCTTAAACCTTCAAAATACCGTGGACCGATATAGCCCATTTCCTCCGAACAACCTCCTCCGTAGTTCCGAACAACCTCCTCCGAAACTCCAAACAATTTCTGAACAACCTCCTCCGAACTTCCGAACAACCTCCTTCGAACTCCCCCTCTCAACTTGCCCTTTCCATCTTCAACGGACCCCCATAACCAAATTACGGCCAATTTAGGCTGAAATGTTGATAAAAATTTCAATGTACCTGAAATTGGGTGGTACCGCTATATGGAGGCTATACCAAAACATGGACCTATGTCCACAATTTTTGGTGGGAAGTGCCTGTAGCTTTAGGAACCACAAATGTCAAATGACTGCCAATTCGGGCTAAAATGAAGATAGAATCGCCAAAATACCTAAAATCGGGTGATACCGCTATATGGGGGCTAAAGGAAAAAATGAACAATATTGGTTTTGGTTTCATCCAAATTGAAAAGTGAGCAACGTTTTAGTTTGATTAGTCAAATGCAACTGCGTGGAAATGAGTTACTAGATTTGAACTAAAAAGGTTAAATAAAATACTGTAAAAATACCAGAAATCGGGTGGTACATTTGTTTTGGGGTTGTACCAAAACATGGCCCTTTGTTGCCAGTTTTTAATGGAAAAGTTTTGTGACCACTGTGACCACTGGGTACCTCAAATGCCAAATTCTACATTTAAATCGGCCAACAAATTTTGAAAAAATCGTCAAAATACCTAAAATCGGGAGGTACCGTTATATGAGAGCTGTACCAAAACATGGACCTATTTGACTTTCCAGGTGTAAGCACCTTTCATTTAAAGTTGGTTCAGGGGCTCCGTGTAAAGGTAGTTCGGTCAAAAAATGTAACAAAAAATCTTCAAAATACCTAAAATCGGGAGGTTCCGTGGTATGGGGGCTATAGCCAAACATGGACCTTAGTTGATAATTTTTTGTGCATAAGTTTAATGACCACTGGGAACCGCAAATACCGAATAACAGGTGGTTCGGTCAAAAAATATAGCATAAATCCTCAAAATATCTCAACAATTTTTAGTGAAGAAGTTTTGTGACCAGGAAATTACAATGTGAAATTACAGGTAGTTCAGTCAAAATATGTAGACAAAATCTTCAATATACCTAAAATCGGGAAGAACCGTTATTTGGGGACTATACCACAACCTGGACTTATTTTGACAATGTTTGGTGGAGAAGTTTTGTGATCACTGGGAACTAACAGGTAGTTCGGTCAAAAAATTCAGCTAAATCCTCAAAAAACCTAAAATCGGGAGGGTCCTGTGTTGACAGTGTTTGGAGGAGGTACTTCGGTCTAAAATGAAGCTTACTTTTTCAAAAAAAAAAAAAAAAGAAAATCAACATTCGAAGGTACGGTACGGTGACCAATTTAAAGTTACAGACGAAAATCAGGAGAAGGCTATACAATAAACACCTGCATGGATACAACTGAATATATCAGTTCCGACATTTTTCAACATTGAGTGAGTATGGATATGTAGAATGTAGTTTCAGTTACAAGTTGATACTGATACTTTTTCAAACAGGTATGATATGAGTTGGTATAGACAGAAAAAAAGGAACATATTTGTTTATATCTGGTTTGTACAAACTGATATAAATGGATATTGGTGTGATACAATAAGTATTTATTGTATGTAGACCAAACAAAATAGGAATTGGAATAGAAAAATTTCCACAGAGCTGAATTTTGGTGGAAATGTAAGATTTGTCATTACAAATGAGGTCCTAAAAATCTCTGTTGATCCCATGCGTGCAAAGAAACTTACTCATGGTCATAGGTCATATTTTTGTGTTTTTTTTATATATCTCAAAAACTGTGAGCCTTACCAAAAAGTGACTAAAGCAAAAGACAACGACCGTAAAATTTTCTATAAGATATCGCATTCCTAAAAGTCACATAATAATGATGTGCACATATAAAGCACCTATAACTTATTTGACCCGAAAGTCAGGATAGAAAATCTGGTTAGACATGGTGCTACTGGACCGAGTACTACAAACCAAATTTCTTCAGAATCATTCCATGGACCAATAACAAATTCTGCATTATGAAAACCATTAGGAATAACAAAATCGTTTAATTTGTAATGGAGGGTATATTATGTTTGTCATTCTGTTTGTAACTCCTCGAAATAATAAGTTAAGATCATATAAAGTGTATATGTTCTTTATCAGCCTGCTTCTATACCGATATAGCCCCATGACTGTACTTCTGTGGAAATGACTTTAATGTCCGAAGTAAGTAGGTGGATAATACTTCGGTAAATGTATTTTAGGTCTATTCAGCTTGGAACAACCCCTACCTTAAAAAGTGACGCGTCGTTTTAAGGGCCTCGGAAGGTATTATTCTCTTAAGGTCAATCCCCGGCCAGAACAACAACATTTTCGGCGGTGGTGGCCTGAGTATTTTAGCTGTGAAAACTTATTTACAAGTTGTGTAGTAAGATACTCCGTTCGGGCTCGGACTTGATATGGAAGAAGTATCCCCTTTCCCTTCCATGAAAACTTATTTACAAGTTGTGTCGTAAGATACTCCGTTCGGACTCGGCGATAAAAGTAGGTCTCATATCATTGTGCCAATATGAACCGCTGTGCACTCATTGATATGGAAGAAGTATGCCTTCTCCCTTCCGGGATGTTGTAGGAACATATAATATGTAAGTATTTGTTTAAACTAACTATAGGAAAGCAAATATGTTACTCTCTCCATCTCCCTCTCTTTTTAATCAGTACCACAACAAATTAAAAATGTAACAAGCTAACACTTGCCTGCGGGAAATAAATTGGTTTGAAGGTATTTTAAATTTAAACCTAGTTTTGAAATCACCACAAAAAACGCTTCAATATAACAAAACTATTTGCAATAAATATTTGGAATATAATAAAACTATTTTTGATAAATATTCGCGTTTTCATTATTAGGTCGGAAACTTTTCTTGTAGCCCTCGTACATTCCACTCACTGAACCCAGAAAAACATTCGAATTTATGCGTTCAGTTATAACAGTTCATGTCTTTAATATTTATTTATCCCCTAAATAATAAAAATGTTCAAAAATGTTATTTTTTATGAAATTTTGCTTAGAAGTTATTCACACAAGCCTGTTACACCTATAGTATCTGTTGGTATCTGTAGTATTTTAAAAATATCTGTTGTACAACAGATACTTGAGAACGAAAAAACAAATAAAGTTCTCACTCGTTCATATACAACACAGAACTGTTTCTAACAGTTATGTTATTGTGAGTATACACAACCCAAACAATATCATAACTGTTACACTCATTCCCACATTTATATCATATTATATCTGTTATGTATATGATATATCTGTTTTGTTGATATAAACAGTTATACCATTGCACGTGTTTACTATACAAAACATTGACCTGTGTTGACAATTTTTTAATGAAGTAGTTTTGTGACCATGGAATTCATAAATGTCAAATTACAGGTGGTTCGGTAAATAAATGTAGCTAACATCCTCGAAATACCAAAATCAGGAGGTGCTGTTACATGAGGGCTAAACCACAACATGTACCTATGTTGACAATTTTTGGTGGAGAAGTGTTTTGACTACTAGGAATCTTATATGTCAAATTATAGCTATTATGGTTATAAATGGTAGGCAAAACCCTCAACATAACGAAAGTGGGGAGGTATTGTTTATGGGTTTTATTCCTAAAAGTGGGCCAATATAACCCATCTTCGAACTTAACCTGCCTGCAAACAAAACCCGCATCGGTGCGCCCTATCTCAATTTCTTTGGATGCATAGATCGACTCTGGACTTTACTCATAAAATATACTCTAATCTGGATTTTACCCTGATCCGAAATATGCTATATATGAGATACAGAAGGAAAAACAAACTTTATATACCCTTCATCTTATGGTGTAGGATACAAAAAGAATAAAATACCTTTTGTTGTATTCATTTAAAGTATTGCACATTTAATATTGTTGAAGTTATTGTTGTATTTGCACTTTTAATATTGTTGAAGTTATTGTTGTATTTGTTGGGGCATGTGCCGCCAACAACAAATGGTTGCGCATAAGAAAGAGGAAATTCATATCCATACTTCCATTTATGCAAGAATGTAGGCACGAGAAATAAGGGGAAATTCGTTAAACGTTAGCACACTTGTACAGAAGTGGATTTATGGAGAGTAGGGGAAATGTATGTACATATCACTCATTTATTTAAAGAGTATTCTGACCAGGGTTGGCAACTGTTCCGAGGTAAAAATCGCTACAGCCACATACGCACTATAGGTCTGTAGCGATTTTTACCTTAAAACAGTTGACATTCCTGATTAAACAGTGGTTTTTGTACGTCAAAAATCACCACAAGTAGCGGGAAAACCACCAACTTGGCACCCCTGATCCTGACACAAAAAAGAACACTTTTCATTTTCTAAGCCTCTTGATAACTAAACAAGTAAGAAAGTATCAGACAGCTGTGCCGACGTAGATATACCCTCAGTCTCGGACATAAAGATCTATAGGTTTTTTTTTAGTTTTTGGGCCAATTTCTTAGGAAGTATGGACTTGCCCTCGAAAAAATTATACCGTCCTAAGAAAGGACCGCATACACAACATATTGCTAAAAATTTAAAAACCATTTCAGACGAGCCCTTAAAATGCACTCTTTCCACACTGTGTGGGAGTTGTCTGATTTATAGTCCAGTCAAAATAAACATGCGTATAAGGGGGAAATAGCAAAAATTCCCACAAAGCTGAATTTTGTTGGAGAGCTAGGGTTTGTCATTAGAAGTAACGTCCTAGAAGTTCCCATCGATCCCATTTTTGCAAACGAAGTTATTCATGGTCATTTTTTTGGAGGCCTTATTAATTTTTTTCTCAAAAACGGTAAGACCTGTCAGAAATCAACCAAAGTAAAAGTTGTAGGCTTAATTACACTGTGATACAAAAGTATCTTCTACGCTGCCTAGAGCACCAGACAAATCATTTTCCTATTTTTTAATGTGTTTTTGTCACACTTAAACCACTAAAGCTCAGCCATTTGTTAACCGAGTTTAAAAAGCTATAGCTTATTCGAAAGATGTTATTCTCTCCTTTTATATAAAAGCTGTAGAAATCCGTTGTGGAAAAAAGCAGTTGTGCCCGTTTAAAGTTTTAAATCCAAGAAACTCCGTTTTTCACTATATTTTTGTCTTCCAAGGACTCCCACAAAACTGAATTTATGCATAAGAACCTTGCAAATTTTTCGTGTAGTACAGTGTTATCTAGCTTAATTATCTGAATTATCTACGAATGGTCTTTATGACTTTTCAATAAGAGTCACCATTCTTGAGATATCGTTATATAAGTGTCAAATTACACTTGTGAAGAAGTAAGCCGCGTAAGAACATCATGAGGAGCCTCGGTTTAAATAACAACGCCATGTGTTAGGTATTTGCATAAGCTTTCAGACGATATCCACTTTGAAGTAATCGGTTCAGTAGAATCGGATCTAACTCGCTTTTAAATCTAGCCTTTCGGGTCTAATAACCGGCAAACCGGATCCGAGGCCCATGAAAATTAAACATTTTCGTAATCAGCACAACAAACCCTACCTCTTGACAAAATTTCAAAAAAATCGGACACTTTTCGTTGAGGTCGTTCCCGTTGGGTATTCGATTATACATGTGGGTTAAAAGGGGCTAATTTTACTAAACAAGCTTGGATTATGGTTGGAATTTTTTTAAAGATAGGTATAATTTCTGTCTTCAACTAAACATATCGCTCATTTACTGAAAGAGAAAAACGCGTTTTAAGTTGCCGATTGAAAGTTTACTTCACAACATAAAAATGTTATTACACAAAAAATAATATAACTACTTGGACCATCTTTTGTAAAGAGCTAGGCAGATATCAGTGCTAGAGATCTGTGCAAGATCAAGCATGATTTAAAGTGTTTTAGTGCTTCATAAACTCAAAAAACTTTTTTGATGATTTAAGCCCAACTTGTAGAAAATAAGCTGTAACTCGTTGAGTTTTAGAGATATCAACTTGAAAATTTTACAGAAGATAAAGTAGAAGTAGTAGAAAAATAGAAACTGTTAACTCCAAAAACCCATTTTTTGAGTTATGCCACTCTTTGAGTAAATGAGCGATATAAAAAAATATATAAATGGGGACAGAACGGGTTACTCCGGTTGTTTTAGCTGTTTCACCTGAATTTGTGCGCATTTCCCTTATAAGTGCGTATAAATGATGTGTTTTTAGAACCGATATATCTCAGGAATGTATCCTTCCAGGAAAAAGTTATAAAGACCAAACTTGTAGAGAATTTTTCTGTCTACAACATTTGTTTTAGTCTCTTTTGATTTGATGATTTAATCCGAAAACCTAAAAAATCCATAAATTTTGACCTTAGACCCCGAATAATTGCATACCTAATTGCAATAATTGCAAACCCTAGCTCTCCACCAAAATTCAGCTTGGTAGAAATTTTTGCTATTTCAATGTCTATTTTGACTGGACTATTAGACATAATCCGAGTCTGTAAGAAACAATACGATGTACAACGTTTGGGCCAAATCGGCCCAATTTAGTTGGTGCCAGCAGGCTTTTTTGGAGCTTTGGGTTCATTACATCAGGAAGTGTGCACTTGTACCCGAAAAAAATTGCTTAGTCGTTAAAGGACCCCCAAAATGAACTTGTTTCAAAAAAATTAAAACGATCCATGACAAGCTGTTTAACTGAACTTTTTTCAAACTTTGTGTGCACGCAGAGAAGAGATATTTTAGGATCAATAATATTCTAAGAACAAAATAGTGTATTTGAAAAATCTGATAATATATATTGTAGGTTCATCAATATGTATTGTGTCATTATGATTCCTGACACAAAATATATGGTTGAAACAACAATATACATATATACATACACGCAGAAAAATTTATGTTAGAAATATGTTTGGATCCAAACAAATATATATTTGGGACCGGTTGCAAACAAATATATGTTTGTATCCAAACATAATATGTTTGGGTCCAAACAAATATATGTTTGCAACATTTTGTAACATATCTCAATTTGATATGTTTGGGTAAAACATATTTTTTATGTTAGAACATTTTTTTCATGGGTGGAGAGAGGATGTTTTTCAACGAGAGTAATAACAGTGCTCTCGCGGCTGCGGAATGCTGCTTTATAATAAAGAGTTGTGTGTATTGTATAATAGAAGACGTAGAAGCGAAGAAGGGGGCTTTGGTGGCATGTATGCGTCAAACTCGTGTGTTTCTTGTTTTGTTGTTGCTAACCAACGAAGAAGAAAAGAAGAAATGATATGAATTATATTTTTTTCTTTCTTCAGTGTTTTAGTTGCCTTTGTAGAGTCAAGACGGTAAAGTGAGTGAATAAATCAGTGTTTTGTGTTTTCTTAAAGAAATTGTGTTTTTAGTAAATTAAATGCCCAATACATTTTATAATTGAATCGGAAAGTTGAATGGAATTATTTTATTGGACAAGGAAGAAATCGCATTTAATATTGGTAATTACATACATACTTATGTATATTTGAAATATGGCATATCCATATTTATTTATTACATTACATAATCATTTGATTCTAGATGCCGATTCCCCGCTGATGATTTCAACTAAGAGGACAATTTGTTTTATTTCACAACTAAGGAGAAGCGTTCAACTACCTTTCTATATATTTTTCCTTTTTAAAAGTGTGACTACAAATTATTTCAATCAGTTTTTCTTTTATTAAAGTGTGTTATGTATTTCTTTGGAATTTTGTATGTACCTATGTGTTTGTTGTTCTTTTGCCTTTTAATAAAAAACCACAACATTTGTGTGTATACTATAGAGATAGCCAGTGAGCTCTTACTGAGAGCAAGTGAGCACACATTTTAAAGTGTTTTACATTGAATTTTACGCTCCCTTGTTCTCAGTAAGCGCCCACTGGTGCATGTGTTTGTTTTTTTTGTGCCTTTTGGGTTTGTATTTTTTTTGCACCCAAACATATAAAATGTTTGCACCCAAACATAAAATTGTTTCCACCCAAACATATCTTTGTTTGCACCCAAACATATATATCTTTGCACCCAAACATAAATATCTTTGCACCCAAACATATATATGTTTGCACCTAAACATATATTTGTTTCCACCCAAACATATATTTGTTTGCAGACCCAAACATATATTATGTTTGGGACTGTTGCAAACATATATATGTTTGCTGCAAAATATGTTTGGGACATATGTTAGAGAGGCCGATTTTTTTTTGCGTGTATACACTATTTTGTTCTTAAAATATGATTGCTGCTACAATATCTCGTCTCTGCATGTGGGAGGGACGAAGAAGCATAATGATTTAGTCCATATTCAAACCTGATCTATGCCTTGGAAGTAATATTGTCATATGTAAAGTTATGACCAATTCGGTGACTTCCTTCGAGAGTTATCGTTCTCACCATTTTATCGAAAAATGTTTAACTTTTGTGGTGGAAATACCGAATGAAATGGACCTACCTCAGCCAATCGCACAGACAGACGGACGTACATGGCCTAATCAACTTCAGGTTTTCTGCAACGGATTTTTTCCAAACATTGTTGGGGTCTAAAACTTCATTTCGATTAGGCACAATTTTTGTCGGATTAATTTGCTGGAATTATTGTTAAAATCAATGAATTCATATTTAGATTAATTATAATATTACAACATTCATTTAGCAAGATCATGCTTGACACCCTAAAATTGCCACTTGCGCGATGATCCACGTAATTATATTAGTTTAGTTTCTGCTTTTTTATGGCCATAGGGTCCTTTTTGTTACATGTATATTACTCAATAATACAAAAACATGAATTAATATTACACACTTCCTTAAAGAAATATAGAGGTTATAAAAGTTATAAAGATCACAAATTTTTAATCCAAAAAAACCTCCATATTAACCCTTTTCACTGTAAATATATAAAAGCAAAATAAAGAAAAACATTTAACATAGGCATTAGTTTATGCATTTCTCGTTTTCTCCAACACATTTTCCTGAATCCTTTGCAGCCGTCGTATTTTGTTGAGATTCTTCTTATTGCTTTTGTTGTGTTTATATTATTATTGTTGTGTGCAGCAGCGGTTGTTCACATGGCTTAATATAACTCCAGCCACTTGACCCACAAACAATTATTTAGTTGTTGTGTGTGTCATTATAGAACAACAACAACTGCGTGTACAAGTACATGGAAAATTGCATGGAGTTCAGCTGCAAAGGAGGAATCCATAGGGTGCCATGTAGATGAAATGTGTGGGCTCGCTGGAGGGAAATTATGGGGTGGGGTGTGAAGTATAATATATTTATTAGAACTGTTTTGAGGTTGTATTACAACATGTGTGAGTGTGCCTGCTCATTGTTGTCAACTCTCATACCACAAAGCTATATCTGTGCAAGTGTTGTGTTAGCATCAAGTAAAAGTTCTCGGAACAAGTGTAGAAGTGTGGAAGGAAAGAGGAATAATGAAAAAATTAAAATTAGAAGTAATATACAAATGAGAAGAAGGATTTTTATTCCAACAATGTGGAACACGTGCTGTCACATATTAGGGTGGATTTGTTGAAAAAGTGTTTTGATGGATCTAAAATAACGGTGTAATACAACTATAAGTCTCATATTACTACCAACCAAGCAAACATTTGGGAGCCAGCTGAGCTGAATAACATATTACAAAAAAATGGAGAGAAGTTAACTTCTGCATTACCGGTAAGATAATCAATAATGGTAAGACAAATATAACAGTTTGTACAAGCCTAGAACACCGTTAAGTTCAGCCGGGCCGAATTTTTTATACCCTCCACCACGAGTTTTATTGAAGTAAAAGCCCTAAACTCTTCTGTCATTTCAAGGCTTAAGGACTGGGTACATAAGATGCTTACCTTGCTTGCCTGCCTCATTTTTGACATAACAAAAATAAATAAAGAAGAAAAGGGCAACCTAGTTCTAAATTAGCTCGGCCTTCTTTAATCTTTTATTTTTATTTGGTCAGAAATGAAGCAGGAAAGCAAGGCAATCAGGCGAGGCAGCTTATGTACCCAAACCCTTATACCTAGGAGAAGTGGAATATGCTAACTGAAGAATATCTATTTATTAAAAAAATGAATGCCAATGCGGCACCCACTCATTAAGCTTCCAAAATACCAAGTCACAGACACATCATTAGAAACAATCTGAGAACCCGCTGTACCAAATTACAGTAAGTTCGATGGGGAGGAACCGTTATAAGGGGGTAAAACCAAAAGGCTCAAATTTTTCGAAGAGCATTTTTCTGACTTCTTGCTGAATTACTACTAATTTTTTAAGGAAAATAAGCTAAAATACCCCAAATAAAAAAATCCTTCAAAACATGCCGAAACTAGGGTGTGCAGGAATATTGTATTCTCACATCGAAAACTAAATAACAAATTTCAGTCAATTTGGTAGGATAAGTGGATAAAACCTTCAAAGTCGGGAGGTGCGTACTATGAGGGGCAATATAAAAACGTAGACCGATACCGATATAATCCATTTACAATACCAAACATCCTTGGAGTAGTGGACACTTCTGTACAAAAATATAAAGCTCTATCTTAAATACTGTGAACTGTTTTTTGATGTCAACAGACGGACATCGATATATCGACGTAGAATTTTATGCTGTTCAAGCAGATATATGTATATACTTAATATGGCCTCCGATGAATATTTCGATGTGTTACCTCCATACCATGATAGAGGGTATACAAACTTCAATATACATGAAATCGGGTGGCACCGTTATATGGAAGTTATACCAAAATGTGGATCTATGTCCACAGTTTTGATGTGAAGTTTTTTAATCACTGGGAACCCTAAATAGCAAATTACATCCATTTTGGGAACCCTAAATAATTTGAAACAAAAATGTAGATAAAACTTCAAAATCTCTGAAATCGGGTGATACCGTGATATGGGGGCTATTCCAAAACATGGACCTATGTCCGTAATTATACCCTACACCACTATGTGGGGAGGGTATTATAAGTTGGTTTTGGCCAAAAAGTTTGTAACGCATTGAAATAATGGTCGTAGACCCATACTTATATATACCAAAATGAATGTCTCGACGAGCTGAGTCGATCTGGCTATGTGTGTCCGTCCGTCAGTCCGTCCGTCCGTCTGTCCGTCTGTCCATCTAAACTTTGTAATCACGCTACAGGTCGCAATTTTGATCGGATCGTCACGAAATTTTGGGTGTTGATGAGGGTTCCGGAGGGGAAGAAGCCTATTGATTTTGGTGATTTTCGGATAATATTCAGGGGTCGGAATGGGCAAAAAACTTATGTGGATAAAAAGACATCGTTTTTTTCCAGAGCGAATATCTCAGCTTCTATATGGGATATACCAAAAGCAAGACCTGACAATGAAAGTAGAAAATATCACCTTTCCAATGATGTAAAGTAAGTTCTCGTAGGCGATGAAACAACGAAGATATTACAATAGTCGCAAATAAAACCCAAATTTTCATTCTTGCTATTTTAATTATAATGACGAATATCACAGCTTTGGTTGGGGACTTTCCAAAAGCAAAGCCTGACTATGAAAGTAGAACATCCCATCTTTACAATGATGCACCAAGTCGGCGTAGGTGACCAACTAACGGAGATATCGCAATAGTCGGTAATACATCCAATTTTTCCATTTTTTGGAAATCACGCTACAGGTCGCAATTTTGATCGGATTGTCACGAAATTTTGGGTGTTCATGGGGGTCCCGCAGGAGAAGAAGCCTATTGATTTTGGTGATGGTCGGATAATAATTAGGAGTCGGAATGAGCAAAAAAGTTATTTGGAGAAAAAGTCTACATTTTATTCCAAAGCAAATATCTCAGCGTCTATAAGGGTATATAAAAAGCAAAACTTGGCAATGAAAGGAGAAAATATCGCCTTTAAGACGATGTAACGTAGGTTGTCGTAGGTGGTCACACAACGATGATATCGCAATAGTCGCTAATAGAACCAAACTTTTCATTTTTGCGATTTTAATAATAATGACGGATATCACACCTTTGGTTGGGGACCTTCTAACAGCAAAGCCTGACTAAGAAAGTAGAAAATTCCATCTTTAAAATTATGCAAACTAGGTTGGCGTAGGTGGTCAAATAATAGAGATATCGCAATAGTCGGTAATGCATCTCTTTTTTCCACTTCTTTGCAATCACACTACAGGTCGGAATTTTGATCGGATCATCAAGAAATTTTCTCACGAAAAAGAAGCCTATTGATGTTGGTGATGTCGATAGTAGTCAAATATAAAAATAAATGTTAATTATTTTGGTTCAGTTCGCCTTAAGTTATTTGGTATAAAAGCCAGATAAGTGAAAACTTTCGTATCTCCCTAAAACAAATGTTTTCGAGTGAAAAGATTATGCACAGGGGTAGTGGTGCCTTTTCTCACTTGTTATTAATGGGGAAGTTTTTTGACCACTAGGAACCCCAAAAACCAAATTATAGCTAATTAGTGATATGGTCATCTTTGAACTTGACCTGCATGCAAAAAAAAAAAAAAAAAAAAAGACGCATCTGTGCAAAATTTAAGCATCCCATCTGAATTTGTTTGGATACTAGAGCGATTCCCACAGACGGAGGAAAGACGGACATATAAAATATATATAAATCCATGACATAAAGCATGAGTTTGGTTACGGATTTGTAGTTTATCGGAGGTTAAAACATCTGGTCTCCAGCTTCTCCCCGTGAATGAAAGACTTGCTGTAATGCGGATAAAAGCAAAATTCTTCAACATCCGCTCTATTTGCACTCATGCTCCCACGAACAAGGACGAACAGACGAAATATATTTTTCCAGAGCTTAAATAAAAAATAACAGTTGTCCTGCCCATGCGTTGAAATTTTATTCTATGCGATTTTAATGCAAAAATTCGGAAGGAGAACAACGGTCAGAAAATTCATTCACCACAGTGAAACGTCTGACAATGAAATAAAGCTGATGGACTTTGCAGCGGCAAAATACATGGTATTTAGCAGTACTAGATTTAAACATTCTTAAGGGCGCCTGGCTGTCACCAGATCAAAAAAACAAGAAATCAAATTGATCACGTTGTAATAGATGGAGGACATTCACCGAGCATGTTGGATCTACGGTCGCTCCGAGGAGCAAACATAGACTCAGACCATCACCTTATTGCAGCAAAGGTATGTACGTACCCGATTAAACTAAGGTAATAAAGTACCAGTAAGCTACAATCACAACAAATTTCACTCAACTGGACCAACTGCTTAATCAAAGCGATCCTTGTCCCGATAACTTGTCCGCGCGTTGGCAAAGTATTTCCCACTCCATGATGCAAACAGTCGCACAATCCGTACCAGAGACCTGCACCATGGAACCAATGGCATGACCGGTGTCGTGCTGCTACCGACGAGAGAGGAGAAAAATCTTTTCCGCAGGAAAAAGTAAGAAATAGGAAAGCGGGAGCGTGAACAAATTGTGATGTACAGGAGCCAGAATGAAGTCCGAAAATTTTACCAAGGAGTGAAGCATCAAACTGATGACTTTGCTACAGGCATGTCCTCCTGTAGAGACCAGCCAGGTAATTTTGTAACTGATGGAGATAGTGTGCAGGATATGCAAAGAGCATATTTTTACAAACGGTTGGTATCTAATACTACCAAAGACCACGAAGATACGGCAGATCCAATCCCAGAATATTCTATATAATGTATTTAATGTAGCAATAAACTGGCAGAAGGATAATGTGGCAGAAGGAGGGGATGGCCTAACAGCCCAGCTGTTCAAAACCTAAGACGACTCGCCGATAACGTGTATGCATCAGCTAGTTAGCACCAAATGACAGGAAGAAAGCGTACTCGGCGATTGGACCCTGAGCGTCCTGTATCCTATCAAAAAGAAAGGAGACCGTGTGCTCTAATTATAGGGGCATATGTCTGTCCCTATTGCTTAAAGTCTATGGTCAACAAAATAATTGAGCCATTCCAATGCGGTTTTAGACCTGGCAAATCCACCTTTCACCAGATATTTAACCTGCCGCAAATCTTAAAAAACCAGAGATGCAGATCGGCACTCGCAATCTTTTTGTCGATTAAAAAGCAGCCTTCAACCGCCCCTACGTTCCAAATTTTTTCCAAGCCAAGTTTGAATTTGGTATCCGCGCAAAGCTTATTCGGTTTTGTAAGATTACATTAACTGTTAAAATAGAAAAGAACCTTTCCGAACAGTTCGGTACTAAAAGATATTTGAGACAATACTATGTTTACATTTACGAAATCCACTCGATTTCATCTGTCAATTCCATTGCTCAAACGTCAAATGAAATCCAATCGATTTCATATGAGTTTTCATTTGACGTATACACAAAGGAATTGACAGATGAAATCGAGTGGATTTCGTAAATGTAAACATAGTCCAAGGAAACAACCTTTTGTGCGATTTTTTTAATATCCGGCTATACGAGATGCAAACGCCAAAAGAAATGACACAATGTATACCAATAGCCACATGTTACTTGCTTATGCTGACAATATAACCACGAAATAACTGATACCTTTAGGAAGGTTGAAGGAGAATCTGCTCAAGTGGGTCTGGCAGTAAAATTTTGAGGTAAATTAAGAATCCGTCTACCTCGGCACCGCTATAAACAAAACAAACAACATGAGTTTTGAAATTAGTAGTAGAATAGCATTGACCAACAGATGCTACTTTCGCTTAAGTGAGGAATTATTCGAAAGACCCACGGGCCAATATGCGTTAACGGCTATACAACGACGTCAGTATAGTTAAACGTATCGATATACAACGATTGCGTTGCCGTAAGAAGGAGCGTTGATGGACCCACTAAAAAGATGTATAAATAGAACTGGAAGCCATGACTTCGTAAGAAGTGCAAGACGAGATCGAAATCTTTTATTAGTTCGTCTTATAGGACAAATGCTCTGTAGAGGGTCAACTAAGTAAGTATGTATATGTATATGGGTATATATAAATTGTCTGAGGTTTTTAATTTCCTTTATTGTTTGCTGTGTTAATGCTGCTGCTACTTCATCAGCAAAATATTTCAGCACATTTTCAAATCTTTTTCATATTTTTGTTTTTTTTTTTTTTCACGCCTTAAAAAAACTATATGTCAAGATGTATTTATAATTTCTTTAATAATGGAGCAAAAAGAAAAATAATTTTGTATTCTTTGTTTTGTCATCAGCTATCTAATTTTCTTGATAAAAAAATAAACAAAAAGTTTTTACAGAATTCGATTTTTTCAAGGCGCAATATATCTGGAACCGTTAGTCAAAACAAATTTGTTGAGGAGCAGTATCAACACAGCAAAAAATAAAGAAAAACAAAAACCACTTTTTGCAAAAGTATCCGATTTCACTCAGAAATCCATGAAAGAACATTTATTTTGGATTTGTGTGGATCATCCTAATATTGATGCACCAGTTGTTCATTAACATTATTCTTTCTACTCTCCCTCGACTAATGAATAGAAACAACAACAGCCTAACAAAAACAAATGTTTCCTGGACTGAAAGTTTCTCAAATTACCTGATGGAAGTTATGGCATGAACGTGAAGAAACATTAGCAGTTATCCCGAAATAATAATTCTTTTGCCATCAAGCGTGTTTTGGTGGGGTGGTTGCATGCATACTATTACAAATTCCATTTCAAATATTTAATTTTTAATTAGTCCTTTAGAAGAAGGAAGTGAAAAAAAATTAGTTAAATTTAGAATGTTTTGCCTGTGAAATTTAGGCGGGACGAGCCATAGAACCCAGGCAAACATTTAAATTTTTTAAAACAAGTAAGAAAGTATCGGTCAGCTGTGCTAACGGAGATAAACCCTGAGCCACTGACCAAACAAAAAAAAACAGTAACAAAACCAAACACAATAATTATTATAACATATGTATATAGATATCGATAGTATAGATTATTTTATAAAAAATCAATATCGACAGATAGTTTTATCTATCGATATCATCGTATTAAAACCCCTAACTTAAAATTACGGAGCTTTTCAGTTTTGTGGATGTCAGAAAGTTAGTCCGTAGGCACACTTACAAATTTTTCGGAATACTAATTTATATTTTTGTGCCTTTTTAATAAAAAACGCAATTGGGTTTTCTGCCGGCAGTGTTTTGGAGCTTTATATACTTCCTGAGATAATGACACATCTCAGGAAGTATTGACTTACACTAGAAAAATTGTACCGTTGTAAATGAGGCCGCTTGAATATTCCAACCTGATACATGACTGGATTAAATAATACGATATGCAAAGTTTGCACCAATCAGAAACTTCCCGGGAATTGTCTTGCGGATTTGTCATTTTGATTGGTGCCGTCAGGGTTTCTTGGAGCTTTTAGGCCAATACCTCAGGAAGTATGGACTTGCGCAAGAAAAAAATTATACCATCGTAAAGGGAGTTGCAAGGACAACTTACTGAAAAACAATACAAAGCGATCCGAGAGGAGCTCTTAAACTTCACTTTATCCGAATTTTGTGTGGGAGGTACCCGAAGGAGTGGACCGATATAGTCCATATTCGAACCCCATCTATATCTGGAAGGAATAATACGATGGGCAAAGTTTGGACCAAACCGATTGCTTCCTTCGGGAGTTATCGTTCACACAATTTTACTGACAAATGTTGAACCTTTGTGGGGGAGGTACCCGAAGGTGTGGGCCGATATGGCCCATCTTCGAATTTGAACTAAGTTTAGACAAAATATTACGATACCCAAAATGTGGTTCGAGTCGGTTGATCCGTTCGAGAGTTATCGTGCGCACCAGCCAGCCAGACAGACGGACGGACATGGCTAAATCAACTCTAAATTGTGTGAAACTAATTTCGTCCAAACATACTTGGGGTCTAAAACCGTTATTTCGATGAGGCACATTTTTGGTCGTATCAAAGTGTGTATACCCTTTCTAGCCTAAAGGCTGAGGCTATTATGAATCTTAACAGTAACCTGACCTCAAATACATTTTGTCATCTAATGCACATACATACATACATACATATGTATGTATGTAAGTTCAAAGACGTCAGTAATAACGACTGAAACGTAACACAAACAGAACAATCATGAATTAAAAATTCCGTGTGCAATTTGTTCCCTTTTCCGAATTTTAGAATTTTTTACTTCCGTATTTCCACGTTTTAAAATATTGATTTTTAAAGAATTTCACCATTTAAATTATTTTCCGTGCCCTGAAAGTAGCTGGTGAACTTCCTCATTCTACCAAACACCTTAAAACCTTCTTTGTGAAGATTACTCTTATCAAAATTTCTAAAATTTATTCGATTAGCCACCATTCAATGACGACAACTATATAATATTTACATTGATAAAGATACAAATTTAACAATTTATTTGTTATAACTATTTGATTGACTTGTCGACAACAACAACAAAAAATATTTCCCACATTATCATTTAGCTACCACTTCTACGCTGTTGCTATCAGGGCCTCTTGTCGCTGACGTTTTCAAGAGTCAAGTACACCAATAAACGTGTTATTGGTATGTTGTTTTATGGAGTGGAGATCTATGACTTCCCATTCGGTGCCCTAACTCAATCCAATAGATAATACAGCAAAGGTTGGTTGACAGGTCGCGAATAGCGAAGAAAAATAAACAAAAAGCAACAAGAAGAAAAAATCTAATTGATGACGAAAGTGGAAACAATTAGTCCTGACCTGCCTTTATTTCAACTAAACCTATCATTTGTTGTTTTTGTTTTTTTTTTTCGTTTACTTTTTTGTTTGGTTTCACTTAGTTCACTAAGTTTGTAGGTCGCATGCGCATTTTAAATGAATGAATGGATAGATTGATATTGATTCGGGGGTTGATATCCTGTTTTTACATATATTCAACTGTGGTTAATTGCGAAAACATTTTTAAAATCAACAATAAACAGAGGAAGTTAAATGCAAAAAAGAGGGAAGAAAAAAACACCCCACGATTAGTCATAAGGGCTTGTGTGGCTTTTTTATTCACTTAGGTGTGACCAGTTAATGCAAAATAAGTTCAAAAGCTTAGAGTCTCTGGCATTATGGCCGGTAAAATAATCAACATGTATTTTTAGAAACATGTATTTTTGGAATGCATATACTGTGATGAAATGTCCGTGGATTTTAGAAGGAATTTTAAGGCTTTTAAGGATTCTCTCTAATTATAGCCAATTAATGCTAAAATTGTCTCTGGTAACACGCCCCGACACCAGGACAAAGAATCGAATACATACTAAACAAGTCGACGTGAGACATTACCGCCCATAAGAACAACAAAGAATATAAACCCCAAGACATACTTCTCGTTAACATACTAGTAACTCAGATCACACGAAAAGCCGCCTCCTTGCCCTAGTCCTCTTTTGATAATAAACTGTTTGCAGATACTCTTTACTATGTTAACAAAGTACCTGGTGTCAGTTATTGTCATCTTACAATGCCCAATGTCCTTTGCGGAAATTTCACATTCAGACATGGCTTGGAATACTTTTGTACGTATAGGGTTGTAGAAGGCTGTTTTGTAATTGACAAAAAGATTAAACAAGTGTCGATATGCATCTCTTGGATCTTCTTCAGGATTTGTCGTTAAGTTAATATCTAGTCAATGGTGGATTTGCCAGGTCTAAAGCCGTAACACTCTCATTTCATTTTACCTTGTATTCAGTTTTAAACATAGTAATTAGCACACCATAAAAGAATCACTAATATTGTGAATAGTTTCAATATTTTCGTCCATATTCAGTTTTAAATCCCTTTCGTTTGGGAATAAGTTTCAGTCTGTTAGTTATACTCTCCACCAGTCTCCAAAACTTCAGTGTCGGAAGGGATTATGTGGGGTACACCTCGGGTCCCAAGGACTGATGGAAATTTCAGTTTTTTAGCGTTTTTTATCGAGTTTTCACATGTAAACAAATTCATTGAGGCAACTAGTTCATAGAAACATCAAATAAAACATCATATTCTTGTTCATCTTTGTAAATTTGCGAATAGTGGGATGTACCCACCAGCAGAGTGCATCTGTAAAGTCGGTTTGACACAAACATTTTCATTAAAAAACTGTAATATGATGCTTTGAGCTATTGATTTTATAAATGTTTATCGATCTGGACTGAATTTTACCGATATGTCGTGATATATGCCACGATAAACCTATGTTCATCTCTATGGGACCTACGTAAATTTCAATAATTTTCTAAACATAAGGGAGATAGTCTAGTGAGACCGCAAGATAATATGTTTCCCGGAGCTTAGAACGAATAAATTTAAAAACAATAATCCAGAAAACATTTATCTGGAATAGTATATGCCTACTTTCATGGATTTTAACCAATTTCAGCAAACCTCAAAATCCTTTATTGTTAGAAAGGGGTTATACCTTTGAACATACTCATGTGCTACGTGTTCACCAGTTTTGTAGTGATAGGTCTTTGGTGTTATTCCGACGTGTAATTTTGAATAACAAATTGTGTAATAAGTTGATCCATCTTAACATAAGGGTGAATTTTATTGATCTTCTTTCTATAAACCCCTTCCAAATCGAAAATTTTCTTGAATGAATCATCGACCTTAAACACTTTTTGAAAAGTTTTTGCACTTTATATTTAAATTTTGGTAATCGGTTAACAATTCCAATAATTTCAGATCCAATTGTACATTTGTTTTTAAAGTTTTGGCGACTTTCTGACGTTTAAGTGTACATTACGAAAAATGATCCGCTATTGGGATACATTTTGAGGTTTCGGAGTAATAAATTATTTTTTCTTTCAAAAAATGATTTGTTCAATACGTTTTGAATATGAATTAACTTCAATATAAATTAATTTTTGTATATTAATTGAATTAAATTAAAAAATTTTAGGGTGTGCTAATTATATGTCCCCTTGATAATTTTGGCGTCTTCACAAAACTTTTATTTTCAAAAAACCACTGATAATACTATTCACTTATATCATTAAATCTGTTAAATACATTATAGAAAAGGATTTTGTTTACGAGAGTATTTCAATGTTCCCTATCAAAACTCTTAGCTGACTGAAATAATTTTAGTCTTCGTTGGTGGTATAAAACTTTCCCCCAGAAATGTGACGGTACAGATCCACGTCTTAATATAGCCCTATAGGACGGTAACTCCCGATGTTATGGCCAAAATAATCCATCGAAATGACTGAAATTTGGCATTTAGTCTTCGTTAGGGGTATTCAACAACAACAATGCGAACCTGTCTTGGCTTTAAAATCTATCCTCAGTTCAGCTAGAGAAACAAACATTCTGTAAAGTCACCTCACTTTGTAGTATGAAACACTCTTGGGTAGCTGTATGTAACCCGCGATTTTTTCTAGTCGAGATGGGATGACAAAAAAGTATCTGAATAGCTTAAGAAATACATAAATAACCTGAAAAATGCGAAATAACGAATTCCATAAAAACTGAAATTGTGGATTTAAAAAAATGGATATTTTTGAAAGAACTATCAAAACTATAATAGTCCTTAGCAACAACCTTGAATATTTGAAGAGTATTGCGGGAGGGAACTTCAAAATTAATATCGTAAAATTTTAAGACTAGTTACAGAACTAGCCGATTCACATTTAAAGTGAGATTTGTCTTTACTTTTATTAATATCTTAACTCTTTTCTCATTTGACATACGTTTCACGGCTTTACATACCAAAGAGTAGTACCATAAACATGCAAGTTACTATTTGGCATGTTGTTTGCAGTAAAGCTTGTCAAACGGACTACAAAAAATGAATGCAACCTAATCGCCAACAGTGACTACTAACAAACTACAAGTCTCTATTCCACAGTTTTATTGTGTAATTTTAACACCTCTTATTCAATAATTTGCCAAGAGATTAACGAGTACTCAAGCTGTTCTTAATAGCTGAATATTTCAAGTCAATAGGCCAGCAACATCATCACAATTACCGCCAAACCAGTTAGTTATAAACAATTGCAACATCTATCTATAAATGTATGTATGTATATTTTATAAAAAAACGCAATGTGCAGTTGTTAAAGCGGAGTAATTCTTTAGCCTCTGATCAACAAAAAAAATGTAATTCTTATCACGTTTTATTATTTAGAGCAGTGTCGCCCAAGAATGTCCACCAATGGTTTAGTATGTGTGTATATATGGGTGAAGAAAACAACAACTATATGATGTTTATTGTTTGTTTTCATTCACTTACACTGTAAGTAAGCAAATGCAAAAACAACTCAGTGGACGCCCTCACTATATTGCCTTTGCAAAGAAGCGCGTCTCTGATTTAGAGGCTGGCGCAGGCGCATCAACGGATGTAATGATGAACGCACCATATTCGTATGTGTGTACATATGTATGTAAGAACATAATATACGTCATCTACGTATTGTTTGTGCATGTGAACAGTGATATAAAATACATAATTTAAGCTGCTTAAACGTATTTAGTTATGTATGTTGTTTTAACAGAAGGACAACTCTAGATAGACTTCTATCCATCTCGGTCTTAGTGAGCTATATTAACTGAGACCAAGATTTTAGATGTCCATCTTCTGTGTGAGCCTTAAAATATGCGTCTTCTATTCTATAGAAGACTCCTAGGATGGTATCCTATTTCATAGAAGCTTCCTAGGGAGGTCATCTATTCCATAGAAGCCTCCTAGGGTGGTCTTCTATTCTATATATGCCTCATAGTGTGGTCTTTTATTCTATAGAAGCCTCCGTATATTATTCTATAGATGTTTCCTATGGAGGTATTCTATTCTAAAGAAATTTCCTGAGGATACCTTTTATCACAAAGAAGCCCCCTAGGGAGGTCTTTTGTTCTATAGACGCCTCCCAGGGAGGTCTTCAGTTCTATAGAAGCTTTCTAGGATCGTATTCAAGCAAGCCGCCTAGAGAGTTCTTCTATTACATAGAAACCTTCTAGGGTGGTCTTCAATTCTAGGGAAATCTTCAATTCCAGGAAGCCTCCTAGAGAAATCTTCAATTCCAGGAAGCCTCCTAGAGAAGTCTTCTATCTCATAGAAGCCTCTAGTAGTAGCATCCTAGACAGGCCTTAATTTGTACAGAAGCCTCCTTCTATTTCAACGCAGCCTCCTAGTGAGGTCTTATATTTTATCGCAGTCCCCTACTGAGGTCTTCTATTCTATAGTAGCCCCTAAGGAGGTCTTCTAATATGTAGCAGCATCCTAGAGCGGTCTTCTATTTGTAGAAAGAAGCCTCCTATGGGGGTCTTCTATTCTATACAAGCCTTCACTTTCTATAGTAGCTTTCCTACGGAGGCCTTTTGTTCTATAGAGGCATCCAAGGGAGGTCTTCAGTTCTATAGGTGATACCAAGGAAGATCTTCTATTCTACAGAAGCCTTCAACGGAGGACTTGTAATATATAGTGGCCTCCTATGGAGGTCTTTCATTATACGGAAGTCTTCGATGGAGGTCTTCTATTCCATAGAAGCCACCGATGGAGGTTTTGTTTTCCATAGAAACGTTCTAGGGAGGTCTTCCGTTCTGTAGAAGCCTTCAACGGAGATCTTCTATTCTATAGAAGCCTTCAACGGAGATCTTCTATTGTATAGGAAGGAGATTTTATAAAAGCCTCCTAGGGAGGTCTTATGTTTCATAGAAGCCTCCTAGAGAGGTCTTCTTTTTCATAGAAGCCTTCTAGAGAGTTCTTCTATTCCAGAGAAATCTTCTAGGGAGGTCTTCTATGCTACAGCAGCTTCCTAGGCAGGTCTTCTTTTGTACATTTCATCGCATCTATTCTATAGAAGCCCCCTAGGGAGGTCTTCTATTCTATAGAAGCCCCCTAGGGAGGTCTTCTATTCTATAGAAGCCTCCTAGGGAGGTCTGCTATTCTATAGAAGCCTCCTAGGGAGGTCTGCTATTTTATAGAAGCATCCTAGGGAGGTCTTCTATTCTATGGAAGCCTCCTAGGAAGGTCTTCTATTGTATAGAAGCCTCCTAGGGAGGTCTTCCATTGTATAGAAGCCTCCTAGGTAGGTCTTCTATTGTACATTTCATCGCATCTATTCTATAGAAGCCTCCTAGGGAGGTCTTCTATTGTATAGAAGACTCCTAGGGAGGTCTTCTATTGTATAGAAGCCTCCTAGGGAGGTCTTCTATTGTATAGAAGCCTCCTAGGGAGGTCTTCTATTGTATAGAAGCCTCCTAGGGAGGTCTTCTATTGTATAGAAGCCTCCTAGGGAGGTCTTCTATTCTATAGAAGCCTCCTAGGAAGGTCTTCTATTGTATAGAAGCCTCCTAGGGAGGTCTTCCATTGTATAGAAGCCTCCTAGGTAGGTCTTCTATTGTATAGAAGACTCCTAGGGAGGTCTTCTACTGTATAGAAGCCTCCTAGGGAGGTCTTCTATTGTATAGAAGCCTCCTAGGGAGGTCTTCTATTGTATAGAAGCCTCCTAGGGAGGTCTTCTATTGTATAGAAGCCTCCTAGGGAGGTCTTCTATTGTATAGATGCCTCCTAGGGAGGTCTTCTATTCTATAGAAGCCTCCTAGGGAGGTCTTCTATTCTATTAATTTCTTTTATTCTATAATAGATTCCTAAGGAGGTCTTCCAGGGTGGCTTTCTTTTTGTAGAAAGAAGCCTCCTATGGAGATCTTCTATTCCAAACAAGCCTTCACCTTCTATAGTAGCCTTCCTACGAAGGCCTTTTGTTCTATAGAGACCTCTAAGGGAGGTCTTCAGTTCTATAGGTGATACCAAGGAAAATCTTCTATTATACAGAAGCCTTCAACGGAGATCTTCTAGCATGTAGTAGTCTCCTAGGGAGGTCTTCTATTATGCCTAAGTCTCCGAAGGCCTTCTATTTCATAGTAGCCTCCGATGGAAGTTTTGTTTTTCATAGAAGCCTTTTAGGGTGGTCTTGTATTCTGTAGAAGCCTTCAACGGAGATCTTCTAGTATATAATAGCCTCCTAGATTAGTCTTCTATTATGCAGAAGCCTCCGATTGAGGTCTTCTATTACGTAGCAGCCTCCTAGAGAGTTCTTCTATTCCATAGAAACCTTCTAGGGATGTCTTCTAGTTCATATAAGCCTTCTAGGGAGGTTGTCTATTTCATGGAAGCGTCCGGGGACATCGTCTATTCTATAAAAGCTGCCTACAAATGTCTTTTATTCTTTAAAGCTTCCTACGACAGTCTTCTATTCTATAGAACCCTTCCAATGAGGTCTTCTATTCTACAGAAGCCTTCTAGGGAGGTTCTTTATTATGTGGTCTGCTATAGAAGCTTCCTAGGGACGTCTTCTATTCCACAGAAGCCGTCTAGAGAGGTTTCTATTGTAGAGACTTTTTAGGGCTTTTTTCTATAAAAGCTTCTATTTAATAGAAGCCTCCTAGAGAGGTCCTCTATTCTAGACTGTTGTTGGACTTTTGATATTCAGGTACATATTCATGAAACATCGGACCCCTGGCGATTTTGGTAGAAAAAGTTGTTATTTTTTTATACGGATTGATCCCACTGTTGGAGTTACTCGCTCTCTCTCTCTCTCTGATCACTTAAGCCAGCAATGACAAGAATTTGCGGCACTGAAATCGACAACATGGTACGCATGCGTGCGTGCCCAATTGCGTGTCAATCAATTCAGTTGGCCAGGCATGTTAACAAACAAAACCAGCTTGCCACCCGCCAACAATGTTACAACATCATTAAATATTATCATCATCAGCGTGCAGCTCTGGGACACAACGTACAAACGAAGATGATGATTGGTTCGATATGAAGGTGGTGGTGTTACTGCCTTGGGATTGACGTTAATATTTTGCCAAGTGTTGCTAAGCTTTCTTGGCAACCATTTGCAGCTGAATTTTTGTTGTATATTATAAATAACAACTACAACAATCTCAGCAACTAAGCGATGATACCATCGATCACACAATTAGAAAAAAATCCAAATGATTTGAAACAATTCAAAACATATTTCAACAGAATTTATTATGACTAAAGCGTAACAAGGCAATTGAAATGATGGTGGGTGCAGGAGGGGGGAATACGCATTTACAATTTATGATTTCAAGTTGTAAAAAAGCCAGATTGTATGTCAAAACAAGGGAGCGCATTTGTATAAAGATGAAGTGATATTTATTTCTTATCTAAAGCTGTGTTGTGATCTCTGTTCTGTGTCAGCTACTGTTGGTTGGTTGTTGGTTTAGATGATTGGTTGGCCAAGTTCCAAGCAAAAAAAAACGTTGCTTGACGATCGTGTCTCTCATAATTTATTACATTTTATTAAACGAAATACATACATACGAAAACGAATAATATTTTATTCAATTGTCAGCCTAGCCAATGCTTGTGAATTCCTTGTGTCATAAAGCAGAGCGTAGCGTCAAAACACATGCAGCTTATCAGCCAGACGCGCAAGCGTAATTGCTATGCGCTTGCTTAATGTACTAGCGTCTAAACATTAGCAATTAGCCTCAACATATTTTGTCTGTCCAGTTTTTTTCGTGCTCCCATGGCCTGGCCGGCTAGCTATTTGGTTGGTTGGCTGCCAGGCTGACGGATGATGTTTTTTGTTTGTATTTAATCGGTTGGTCGGTCGGTCACTTGTTATCGATTTCTTCGATTTCGTTGTCATGTTGAATGACTTTGAGACTCATTTTATGCTCACACGCATACCAATTGTTTGTTAAGTTGAAAAAATCATTGACATGTGCATATCAACATGCATGACCATGCATAATTGTTTGTATAGGTTTTTTAACGTTCTTAAGATGTTCGTTTTTATACCCTACACTTGTATTACCATAAGTCAGCCATTCCCTATAGCGTTTGAATTTTTCGCTAAGCGTTGCATAGAACATTGAAGTGTAAACACGACATGGACCATCTAAATTCTTTCGGAAAATAGCTTATCTTTATTTACATTGGCGCAAAGGCCAGTTAAAGAGCATCAATAGGTTAACTAAGTATGGTTTCGAATCCTTTGTAGATGTGAGCCTAGACTCAGTTCTGGTCCCCTTTTTTCTCCAGTTCCCAAGAATCTAGCCTTTTAATTGTTTTTAGGTGTAGGAGATCGCACAATCGCCATAGCTAGCTGTAACGACTCACATGTTGTGCCTTTTTCTTGACTACTTTACAGCACTTCTCAATTGGCCAATTGAAGTTGTTCTGTTTTTTTGGGCTTGGCCAATTGGAACTGTCCAGTCAGTTGTCAGTTTGGGGATTTATGCGAAATTGAACTAAGCCGTATTTCATGTACAATTTTGTTTGTTGTCGTTGTAATTCTCTGTAATCGCGATAATAAACATATCAACTTGTTCTCAATTCATGCGTTAACTATTGAGATTAAATGATAATTGTTAGGTTTGGAAAAACACATACATACATATGTGTGTATGTATGTACATATAGATGAGCAGTCGGTTAATACCCAATGGATAAATAACCGGTAAATTGAATAAATAACCGGTAAATTCTAATTTCTAGGTATTTACTAAATATTTGATATAAACTAAATGTATGTATCTTCCGGACTAACCAATGAAGGTGGTCAATATTACATACATATACAGTCAGGGACAAAAGTTTACATACACCCCCTAAATCTCGTGTATTAGGGTTAGTAGTGATTTTTATGAAATTCCAAGTATGCAGTTTTATTTCGTCTCACTAATAAACAATATTTAATAGAACAAAAGTATATTCCATAATACAAAAAACGGTAAATTTTACAAAAACCTAAAAATGATGGGGACAAAAGTTTACATACACCCCAAGGAAATATGCGTATTACCGTGCAATTTATGGAATTAACAGCAAAATTTATACATTTTATTGTTTTGGTGAATGCCTCTGGGTGTTTGAGATATATTTTAGAGAAAAGAAAATAATTTTTGGGGGTCAAATGCCGTTATTTAAGGTCAAACTTCTTGTATAGCTTATTAAAGCCGACCCTTGCTTAATTATTTGCGTTTTTAGGTAATGCACTTTAAAAAAACCACAAAATTAGTGTCAGATTACACATTTTGAGACCCTAGAAAGCTTTGGAGTTGTTATTGTGCAAAATATTGCTTCTTGGACGTCGATAAATGTCCGCTTTTCATCAGATTTCTCAGGAAGTTAATAGATTCCGCGGAATTCTTGGTGCAAATTACATATAGAAGGCCTTGAATTGCCTTGTAATATGATCTGATACAATCCTCTGCCATCAATTGAATCAGGAATGTGAAATATTCTGTTACAAACCTGTTCCCGAACCTTCCAAAGCATCAAAATGTAAGCACCACCAAAAAAGCATGAAATTTGTACTGTGAACAACGTCGTTTTCGTATTATGATCATTACTGTCACTATAGGGGCGAAAAGTTCCGTATAATTGTACATTTTTGAGTTAATTGATGCCAGAGGATTGTATCAGACCATATTACAAGGCAATTCAAGGCCTTCTATATGTAATTTGCACCAAGAATTCCGCGGAATTTATTAACTTCCTGAGAAATCTGATGAAAAGCGGGCATTTATCGACGTCCAAGAAGCAATATTTTGCACAATAACAACTCCAAAGCTTTCTAGGGTCTCAAAATGTGTAATGTGACACTAATTTTGTGGTTTTTTTTAAAGTGCATTACCTAAAAACGCAAATAATTAAGCAAGGGTCGGCTTTAATAAGCTATACAAGAAGTTTGACCTTAAATAACGGCATTTGACCCCCAAAAATTATTTTCTTTTCTCTAAAATATATCTCAAACACCCAGAGGCGTTCACCAAAACAATAAAATGTATAAATTTTGCTGTTAATTCCATAAATTGCACGGTAATACGCATATTTCCTTGGGGTGTATGTAAACTTTTGTCCCCATCATTTTTAGGTTTTTGTAAAATTTACCGTTTTTTGTATTATGGAATATACTTTTGTTCTATTAAATACTGTTTATTAGTGAGACGAAATAAAACTGCATACTTGGAATTTCATAAAAATCACTACTAATCACTAATACCCGAGATTTAGGGGGTGTATGTAAACTTTTGTCCCTGACTGTATATGGGAAATTTTGAGTGAAATCGGACACTTTAGCAAAAAAGTGGTTTTTCCTTTATTTTTGCTGTATTTTTATTTTTTATCTATCTAATAAAAAAATAAAAAAAATTGTACAGTGGCCTTGGATTTAATTTTCGTGATCATTTTTTTGTGTTCAAGTACTATTATTTACAAAAATTTTACGTCCTATTTTGTAGTGGGATTCAAATAATTACTGTTTTTTTTTCTAAATTTTTTTAAAATTTGCCAATAAAATTGTTATACCCTACACCACACTGTGGTAAAGGGTATTATGTTTTTGTGCCTTTTGGGAACTTTCTGAGTCGATTTATGCATGTCCGTCCGTCTGTCTGTCCATGTATTTTTGTTCGCAACGTACGGGTCGCACTTTTTGTCCGATTCAGCTGAAAATTTTTTTAGCCATAGGAAGAACGCTATTGCTTTTGGTAAAAATCGGTTCAGATTTGGATATAGCTCCCACATATATTTTCCGGCGATTTCACGTATGTTCTGTACCACACACGCTATATGTGTCCGATTCCGAAGAAATTTGGAATGTGTGACTGAATTCGGTCTAGAAATAAGTGTGCCAAATTATATCGAAACCGGTTCAGATTTGGATATAGCTCCCATATATATTTTCGCCCGATTTCACGAATTTGCTGCACCAAACACCCTATATACGTCCGATTTTGATGAAATTTGGAATGTTTGACTCACTTCGGTCTAGAAATAAGTGTGCCAAATAATATCGAAATCGGTTCATATTTGAATATAGCTACCATATATATTTTCGGCCGATTTCACGTATTTGCTGCACCAAACACGCTATATACGTCCGATTTTGATTAAATTTGGAATGTTTGACTAAATTCGGTCTAGAAATAAGTGTGCCAAATTCTATCGAAATCGGTTCAGATTTGGATATAGCTCCTAAATATATTTTCGGCCGATTTCACGTATTTTCTGTACCAAACAAGCTATATATTTCCGATTTCAATGATATTTGGAATGTGTTGCTGAATTCGGCTGGAAATAAATGTGCCAAATTATATCGAAATCGGTTAATAGCTGGATATAGCTCCGATTTATATTTTACATATTCACGGTGGTGTAGGGTATCATACAGTCGGCCCCGCCCGACTTTGATCCTTTCTTTACTGGTTCCTTTTTACCAATGTGAATTATTCATTATTTTAACATTTTTGTTGTTGTTTTATATAGAAAATTATCTTAAACTCCTTCATTTTTCACATTTTTGTGTTAATTTGAATATCAACAAAATGTTTTACAGTGAATATGAAATTGATTTGTTGCGGGCGGAGGTTGGGAGGACTATAGTTTCAGTTGTCACCAAACAACTTCATCGGTTCTCTTTGCCACCGACTCTGCATCGATAAATAGGTCAATAAGCCCATCCAGCAAATTAACCATAATGAGAAATTAGCTGCAGACTAAAGAAATTCATATCCAAAAATAATTTTCCGATTTTTAAAACGGCTTAGCAATTATTAATTATTATCCCTCCCTCCCTCTAGCTTGCCTATAATAACAACTTTCAACTCGTCTATGAAGTCTATAATCAGTTCGTCTATAAAGATTTCCTTCATTTGTGTATAAAAATCCCCTTCACAGATCAACCGGATTGACAGAATGCTTAGCAGCAGAATTACTTATTTACATAGTTGGCTCTCTACAGAACATTTGTCCTATATGTCTCACTAAGAAAAGATTTCCCCTCTATTTGTTGCTTTACTTCTCCCATTTGGAATACCGTGATTTTCTTCCACATGTTTACCCTATTGTAGCCTTGACCTTCCACCTCTGATCGTACCGTCATGCGGTCCGTATTTATACGCCTTTTTAAAGCGTTCATCATTCTTATGACATGACCTAGCCAACACAATCATGGTATCTCGAGACGTTTAACTATGCTGATGTTGTTGTATAGCCGACACATCTCACGGTTTATACAACGTCGATATTCACCGTCAAAGAATATTGACCCGTAGATGTTTCGAAGAATTTTTCTCTCAAGCACATCAAGCAAACTCCGGCTTTCTCATTTCTGTATTTTTCCTGCGAAAAAGACTTTTATCATTTCTCCCTTTCTCCCAATACCTCTCTTGTGTGTTGTTACTGATTATAGATTGGCTTTAAATGTCGCATTTTTCTCTTCGGTAGCAGTATGACACTCCTGGTCATACCATGGGTTCTTTGGTGCGGGACTGGTAGCCAAGTATGGATTTTTCGGCTGTTTGCATGGAGTAGGCAATACTTAGCTACTGAGTAGATATGTAATCGGGACGATAGAAACACTCCCTTCAACTCGTGTATAAAGACTTCCTTCAGTTCGTCTATAGAGACAACCTTAGCTCGCCTATAAAGACGAGCTGAATCGTCTATCAGGACTCTCATTAGCGTGTCTATACATATGCCCTTTGGCCCGTCTACGAGTATAAAACCTTCCCTTAGCTCGTCTATAAAGACTCGGTTCATCTCGCCTATAAAAACCACGTCTATAGATAATCTTTAGATCGTCTGTAAATCCGCCCTTCAGCTCGTCTATAAAGCCTCCCTTCAGCTAGTCTATAATGCATGCCTTCCGCTCGTCTATAAGGACTACTCTCAGCTCTTTTATACTATAAGGACACCCTTCAGCTCTTTTATACTATAAGGACACCCTTCAGCTTGCCTATAAAGACTCCCTCCATTTCGTCTATAAAGACTCCCTTCATCTCGCCTATAAAGACTCCCTTCAGTTCGTCTATATAGACAACCTTAGCTCGCCTATAAAGACTCTCTTCAGCTCATTTATAAAGACGTCATTTACGCTCGTCTATAACGACTCCATTCTGCTTCTCTCTAAAGACTCCCTTCAGCTTGTCTATAAAGACTGCCTTCAGCTCTTTTATAAAGACTACCTTCTGCTCTTCTATAATTAATCCCTTCGGATCTTCTATAGAGATTCCCTTCAGTTCATCTATAAAGACTGCCTTCCGATTGTCTATAAAGCCGCCATTCGGCTCGTCTCCCTTCAGCTTGTCTATAAAGACATCCTTTGGCACGTCTGTAGATACTTACCCTTACGACGGAAATAAAATGGAACTTCAACTCACCTGAAAAAATAAAGAAAATATTTCAGTATTGTTAATTATTCAAACTAAATTAAATTTTTAACATTTAGAAACATAATTGAAAATTTAAATCTCAAAATCATTGCACATTAGAATTTATCTAAATGTGTGCCAAACCTATTTAAAAGTTTTCTTCGAGGTATGTAAATAGAACAATTTCCAAGAAATGTGATCATATTTTTTGTTGAAGCTACTATGACAGACAGGCCATATGACACACCCGTTGCCATAAAGAAGAGCACCATGGACGAAGGCTATGATGACGACGACGAATGGCAATTTGCTTTTAGTTATCATCATTGCATTGATGGCGGTGAGGTTTATCAACCTCACTCATCTGGCTTAACCTGACGTCAAAAAGCAAATATTGCTGCTTTCTTCTTCTTAGTGTACGCTTTTTTTCTTTTCGTTCCTTTAAATACAAATATTGAAGAAGCAAACAAACACACACTTTCGGTTGTAAAACCGCTGCGAACAATAAGAAAAAAATATCAAAAAATATGGCAAGACATTGAAGAAAATGGCTTAAAAATATTTTTATCCAACAAAAGGGGGAAAATACAAAGTAATGCGAAAAACCATTTGTAAATATTCAATTAAGAAAAGACGACAGGGGCATCAGGAACCAGAACGGTACGAATTTCATACACTTTACGTAATGAAAAGACAAAGTGTCGAATTGTGGTAGAGTTTGTTGGAAAAATGGACTATAGCCCTACACTGGGTGATTATACCTAATTTTCGTTAGAAAATATATCTTCCTAACCAAAAATATCCAATGTTTGGGTTCATGGCTTAGGAAAAGAACCCACGTTAACCCTGATCAGGACTTCGCAATTGCTTACATTTAAGTGTAACAAAGTTTGGGACAAACAAAACATGCCTCCTCCTCCATTGCCTGATGGAGGTTATAAAAATAAGTCAACAATCTGTTGGTTCCGATATGAATGTTTAACATTGTAACGGCATGTAAATATGTATCGACTATGCCTATCTATAAATATCACAAACAAAATACCATAAACACCAACAGCAGGCATAATATGTCGATGCATAAATAAATAAGAATTATTCCATGGTGAATAGTCACACTTATCCTCATTGGCAACATGCGGTTGTGGGAAAGAGAGGTGATTAAACAAACAGGGCAGGGAATTAATAACAGAATCCCAGGGTCTGGCTTAGAACTTGTTCATAGAAGGGCGTTGGGGGTATGCTATAGGCGAGCAGAAAACATAGTCTATAGGTGAACTAAAGATATAGTCAAAAATTTATTCATCCTATACTACATGATATAAGAATTTTGGAAGCATTAAGTTGTCGATAAAAACATCGTTCAGCTCGTCTATAACAACTCCCCTATAAAGCAGTCCTTCAGCTCGTCTATAAAGACTCCCTTCAGCACGTCCATAAAGACTTCTTTTAGATCGTCTGTCTATAAAAACTCCCTTTAGCTCTTCTATAAAGACTCGCTTTAGCCCGTCTATAAAGACTACCTTCAGCTCGTCTATAAAGACTCCGTTTAGCTCGTCTATAAAGACACCCTTTAGGTCGTCTATAAAGACTCCCTAAACTTCGTCTACAAAGACTGCCTTTAGGTCGTCTGTCTATAAAGACTCTCTTCAGTTCGTCTATAAAGACTATTTTTAGCACGTCTATAAAGACTCTTAGGGAGTCTATAAAGAATTCCTTCATCTCGTCTATAAAGAGTCCCAAAAATTCACCTACAAAGACTTCCTTCAGCTCGTCTATAAAGACTTCCTTCAGCTCGTCTATAAATTCTGCCTTCAACGCATCCATAAAGACGTCCTTTAGATCGTCTGTCTATAAAGACACCCTTCAGTCCGTCTACAAAGACTCCCTTCAGCTCTCCCTAAAATTCGTCTATAAAGACTCCCTTCAGTTCGTCTATAAAGACTCCCTTCAGATCGTCTATAAAGACTCCCTTCAGATTGTCTATAAAGACTCCCTTCAGATCATCTATAAAGACTCCCTTTAGCTCGTCTATAAAAACGCCCTTTAGCTCGTCTATAAAGACGCCCTTTATCTGCTCTATAAAGCCCGTGTATAAAGACCCACTTCAACACGTCTGTAGAGATAATATGCTTACCCTTACGACAACATAAAATGGCTATAGGCGGACAGAAGTAATAGTCTATAGATGAGCTGAAGATATAGTCAAAAAATTATGCACGATGGGCATTCTATACCACACAATATAACAATTTTGGTAGCATTTATATATTACGAAAATATCCGCCAAACTTATCATATCACCCTCCTCTTATATTTACAATATCCCAATATAAACTCTGTAATTTTAAAAACGATGAGCATACAAAGTTCACACATTCGCCAAGACACCACAGACATTAGCGGCCAGCAATACATTCTCTTTCTAGCCACTGAGGCATACAATCCATGCTAAAGCGGCGGATCTTTATTAATAGCAAAACAACAAAAGCAACAGCAGCACCAGTACCAGCAACAGAGATATCATGCCACACACATGAATATCAAAGACATAGAATACGTGGGGAAATACAAGGTGTTATTGGATGGATGGTGGCTGGATGACGACGACTGCGATGTACTATGGTGAAACGACAATAACCCAACAATGGCCTCCACAACGGACTCTTCATACATAGGTGGAAAATACAAACCGTTGGAGGAAAACCTTCACAGTGAAATTGAAACAATACCTTAACATAGCAAAACATTTTAAGGTGGCAAAGTTTAACTGAGCAATAGCAGTACCATCATGCAAATTGCGTTGTTGTAAAAATAACGACAACAAACAAAGCCTTCTTTATTGAAATGTTTTTAACAGGCTACATGGCGGCCAACGCCATCATAAGTGTATTGTCTTTCTTTTGTTTTCCAATAATATTGAAAACTTGTTAAAAAAAATCCCATAACAAAATACAACACGAGTAAAATAAAGTTCAAGGACTAAGTCAATAAGCCGCAGGTGAATGAAAATCCAGATATATAGATGGGGTTTTAATGAACGAGCTTTTACGTCTATGGCATTTCAACACCTCAAAACTTGGATTTGAGTGATTGACAACAAGAGAAATTAAAGGAAATATTTTCGTCCAGATGCAAATTTTCCAATCGCAGGCGTTTGTCGGTAGCTGACATAGACTATATTAATCAACTTTTTTGACGAGGGGAACATAAAAACATAGACGACCTGAAGGGAGTCTTTATAGACGAGCTAAAGGGAGCTTTTTCAGACTAGCTCAAGGAAGTTGAAGGGAGTCATCATAGACGAGCTAAAGAAAGTCTTTATAGACGAGCTGAAGGGAGTCTTTATAGACGAGCTGAAGGGAGTCTTTATAGACGAGCTGAAGGGAGTCTTTATAGACAAGGTAAAGGGAGTCTTTATAGGCGTACTGAAGAGAGTCTTTATAGACGAGATGAAGAGAGTCTTTATAGACGAGCTAAAGGGCGCCATTATAGACAAGGTAAAGGGAGTCTTTATAGGCGTACTGAAGAGAGTCTTTATAAACGAGCTGCAAGGAGTGTTTATTAGCGAGCTAAAGGAAGTCTTTACAGACGAGCTAAAGGAAGTGTTTATAGACGAACTAAAGGGAGCCTTTATAAACGAGCTTAAGGAAGTCTTTATCGACGAGCTGAAGGAACACTTTATAGACGAGCTAGAGGGACTCTTTGTAGACGAGCTAGAGGGAGTCTTTATAGACCAGCTGAAGGCAGTCTTTATAGACGCGCTAAAGGGAGTCTTTATGGGCAAGCTAAAGGGAATCATTATAGGCGAAATGAAGGGAAGTTTTATAGAACAGCTAAAGGAAGTCTTTATAGACGAGCGGAAGGGTATCTTTATAGACTAGGGCTGCTCACACAACTTCAAACATATTTTGTTATTGTGTTGGTTTTGAAACACAAACATATTGATAGTTTCCAAAAAATTTACGAGGAATAATTCGTATAAATACATTCTTCAATTACACGGATAAGCTAATAATTAGCATAAAAATTCATTATTTTCAAGAGAATCAAGTTTCGTTTATTCTCCAGTGGCTACACAAGAATTTATAATTCAAATATGATGTTTTCTTCGAATAATGTTGGTTTGTTGTGTTGTCTTCTGTAATGGAAAAAATTGTGTATTGAAATTTTTCATTTCAAGAACAAAAGCTCTTTTTTAATTGTTTCAGTGAGCAAATTGACACACACCGACAGCAGAAGGGCGCCCTTTGAGCAGCCTTGTTATAGACGAGCGGAAGGGAGTCTTTATAGCGGAAGGGAGTCTTTAAAGACGAGCGGAAAGGAGTCTTTATAGACGAGCAGAAGGGAGTCTTTATAGACGAGAAGAAGGGAGACTTTATAGACGAGTGCTAGGGAGTCTTTATAGGCGAGCGGTAGGAAGTCTTTATAGATAAGCGGTAGGGAGTCTTTATAGGCGAGCTGTAGGGAGTCTTTATAGACGAACGGTAGGAAGTCTTTATAGACCAACGGAATGGAGTCTTTATAGACGAGCGGAAGGGAGTCTTTATAGACGAGCGAAAGGGAGTCTTTATAGACGAGCGAAAGGGAGTCTTTATAGACGAGCGAAAGGGAGTCTTTATAGACGAGCGGAAGGGAGTCTTTATAGACGAGCGGAAGGGAGTCTTTATAGCGGAAGGGAGTCTTTATAGCGGAAGGGAGTCTTTAAAGACGAGCGGAAAGGAGTCTTTATAGACGAGCAGAAGGGAGTCTTTATAGACGAGAAGAAGGGAGACTTTATAGACGAGCTGTAGGGAGTCTTTATAGACGAACGGTAGGAAGTCTTTATAGATGAGCGGTAGGGAGTCTTTATAGACGAGCTGTAGGGAGTCTTTATAGACGAACGGTAGGAAGTCTTTATAGACCAACGGAATGGAGTCTTTATAGACGAGCGGAAGGGAGTCTTTATAGACGAGCGAAAGGGAGTCTTTATAGACGAGCGGAAGGGAGTCTTTATAGACGAGCGGAAGGGAGTCTTTATAGACGAGCGGAAGGGAGTCTTTATAGACGAGCGGAAGGGAGTCTTTATAGACGAGCGGAAGGGAGTCTTTATAGACGAGCTGAAGGAAGCCTTTTTATGCGACCTAAAGGAAACCACGACGAGCGAACTTCCAAAGACGATGGACGGGAGACTTTTTAATGAGCTGAAAGAAGTCTTTAAAGGCGAGTTGATGGGAATTTTTATGGACAAGCAGAATGGAGTCCTTATAGAGGAACTACTGTTAGCAACCCATTTTGTACCAGAAGCCTGGAAAGTTGGAAGGGTGGTCCCGCTACCGAAGCAAGCCCGACAAGGATGCCAGCAGATGTGAATCCTACAGACCGATTTCACTCTTGTTGTCTGTAGCTAAGATTCTAGAGGCGACATTCCTCCCAACGATGAGAAGCTGCTCTTCAGTTACCCAACGTCAACATGGATAACGCCAAATACATAGTACTACAACAGCAGTAGGTGCCATATCCATGCATATTAGTAGAGGACTGAACTAGAACAGGCCGTGCGACCGAACAGTAATAGCAGCTCTTGATCCATCGAAGCCCTTAGTCAACCATGCCAAGCTGTTCAAGGATATAGAGAAAACCACTCTAAAGCCGTGCTTGAAACGTTGCGTAATCAACTATATGTGCGGACGCCAGTCGTTTGTGGAATTCAGAAACAAGAAGTCCGAAGCCCGCAGAGTGCAACAGGGAGTTTTTCAAGGAGGGGTGATATCTCCGGAACTATTTAACCTCTACCTTTCTGATATTCTACACCCTCCAGACGGCATAGAGATCGTAATGTATGCGGATGATTGTACGATTTTGGCATCGTCCTATCGTCGATAACATATGTGATGGGTTAAATGTCGTTAAATGTTTATCGAGTAGTCTCACGTACTAACTTTGCTTTACGCCAACTTTACAATTGCGACTTGGTTTTACCTCGTGACATTAAAAAGACTTTAATTCACGCTTTAGTCATGCCTAACATACTATATTGTCTTGAGCTGTATTCCGGAACTACCTCATCCAGACTGAAAGTTGTTAAAAAAGCCTTCAACAGTGCTATGCGTTATCTATATTCCACCAAATGCTTTTCACATTTAAACGCCTTTCGCAATAGATTTTTAGGATGCACTTTTGAAGATCTGATTAATCTTCGGTGCCTCCTTCTTTTTTATAATTTTTGTATAATTTTTGTAAATTCCAGTGTCCTTGTTTCCTTGCGACTTCCTTTACATTTTCTCGATTTACACGAATTACTAGCCTCAAAATCCCTCGCTTGGATGGACGAATGGATAAATCGTTTCAAGTTAGAGTTTCTCGTCTCTTCAATTCCCTTCCCAATAATCTAAAAATGCTCAATTTCTCTATTTCTACTTTTCGAAAGCGCATTCTTCTATACATTAGATCAACATACGAGAATATCTCACATATCCTGTTGTATTAATGTGTTATATTAAATAAACATGCAAAACAATTACATATTTATAACTTTAAATTATAGTTTTAGCTTTATGCATTTAGCTTATAAATAACTTGTATTTATATATGAATTTGTATACACTATTTATATTACTATATTTTGGAGTAGGAACTCTTCTTATGAATATTGTAAAACTAATTGGCCTTCAGGCTTGCTTTACAAAATGTTTCAATAAATAAATAAAAAAATAATGTCTACACAGCTGACGTAGTATAGTTCCGCATCTGAGGAATATGAAAATATCCGCCGCTTAATCCACTGCCACACTGTTTACCACCTGGACGGCTAAAATTAGGCTCCCACTGAACATATTGGTCGATGGTGTACTGATTCCAACCATTAACTACACCAAAATATTGGGTGTAACGTTCGATAGGATGTTAAAGTCGTCCGCCAAAGCCTGAGCTATTTGCGATAATATCAAAAATAGGACCAAAGTCCTCAAGTCGCTAACCGGCAGCACTTGCGGTGCTGACAAAGAAACTTTGTTGGCATCTTACTCTGGTCTGTGGTATCCAAATTTTAGCACTACGCAGTAGAAGAATATTTAAACCAGCCTCATGACACCATTGGGCCGTCTTCATAACGAGACGAAGCTTTTACCGGTGCATCAGTACAACAAGATGCTTGGGTGTTATCGCCGTCAGCATCCTTGTCAGGATTTAATAGACAGGCGTCATCCACCAGGTACGTTAGAACAGATCTTCATGACTTAGATAGAGGACTGTGGGGCCAAAGTCAGGGTTTTGAGGCAAAAAATCACTGGGGCAATCTAGACCTTCAAAATTTCGTGCAGATGTTTATAATCGGCCTTAAAACGAATCTGTCAAAATTGGTTGATATCGGTTCATATATAGATATAGCTCTCATATATATGTTCGCCCGATTTCAAGTAATTGGTGGACCAAACACGCAAATTCTGTCAAATTATGATGAAATTTGGACAATGCTACCGAATTCTGGCTATAAATAAGTTTGCCATATATGTACATATTCGCCCGATTTGATATATTCGGTGTATAAAAACAGGTAAATTATGTCTAATTTTGATGCAAATTGGGAAATGTCTCGGAATTCGGACAATAAATAAATTTGCCAAGTTCGGTCCTAAATCGGTTCAGATTTGAATATATCTCCCATATACATTTTTCAACCGCTTTGATGTTTGTTGTACACTAAATTCGAACAATAAGTCCGATCCGGATTAAATTCGTTACTTCTGGCCGAATTCAGCCAAGAGTAGAGTCGGTCAAATTTTGTTACATTCAGTTCAGAGTTAACTATAGTCCTCTTATATATTTTCATCATATCTAATGTTAAGTTGATAATATAGGGTATCACATAGTCAGCCCGTCCGACTTTGGGCTTTTCGTGCACACAGAAGTTATAAATATGGTTAAGGCGTGTACAAATGTAATTAATTTGTTGTTTAACTCCCTCGTCATGTAGTTGTCTATTAAATTTCGCATAAATCCAGTCTATAAAATATTTAGGTTTTCGTTGGTTTTCCAACCAAAAATTAAAAATATCCGAAATTTTAAGTTTTACGAAATCCGATTTCATTTTAATTCGCAAGTATACGCAAACTTTATTTTCAAAAAACTTGTCACCTTTCACCAAATATATATGTTTACGAGAATACGCCCCGATCCCGAAAGTTATACTCCAAAGAACACATGAATGATACGACAAACTACATGAAAACATCACTTACTGACACAACTAATTATTGACCACATCTAAAATTACATTTAAATTTTTAATAATAATTTTAATTTACATAACATTACCCGTATTTTCCATCTAAAAAAAAATATATATAATATCAACAGATCAGGTTTTGGCGGCAAAATTCTTGAATTGTTTAATTACGACTGAATGCCAGAAATAAACCGAATGAAAATTATGGCATCTTTGACAGATTGTAATTGTTTGGTTTTGGAGGTTTGAAAGTGTTAGGAATATAATTCCGTTATTATTTGATTTGAATCACTGACTTGAAAAAAATATTTTTTGCCTCAAAAACCTGTCATTGGCTCCATCGTGCAATAGTACACGGAGGAAAAAAACGCCTCCATAACATATATACGCCTCTCTTAAATAAAAGACAAAACACTGATTTATTCACTCACTTTACCTTCTTTACTTTGATGAAAAAGGCCAACATAATTAAAACCATTTTTTTTTTCTTTTCCTCTTCGCTTGCTACATTTGTTAACAACAACAAGTAAAAAAGCGTTAAGTTCGGCCGGGCCGAACTTTTCATACCCTCCACCATAAAATATTCTGAAGTAAAATGGAATAATTAGTTTTCATTCCTGTCCCCAACTTTAAGTGGGTACGTTAAAATGTGAGATAATGTTCATAAAATGTTTCATTCAGTAGGCCCTTTTTTATGGTGCCTATATCTAACTATGTATGTTGACAATTTTTGGTGGGCTAGAAATTGGGAGGTACCGTTATATAGGGGTTATAATAAAACATGAGCCTATGTTGACAGTTTTTGATGGGAGCTTTAATGTCAAATAACTCCTAATTCGGTTAAAAATTGTAGCTAGAATCCTCAAAATACCGAAAATCGTTACATAACGTGGGAAATTCAAATGTCATTAACAGCTAGTTCGGAGTTATGTGGGCTATACGAAAATATGAACTTAAATGAACAATTTTTGTTGGCTTTTAAATTTCAAATTACAGAAAGTTCGTCCAAAAAATAAAGCTAAGGTACGGAAAATCGGGAGGTTTGTTTTGGGGCTATACCAAAACATGGACCTACGTTCGGTTAAACATTTTAAGTAAACTCCTCAAAGTACCAAAAATCGGGAAGTATCGTTATATTGGGGCTATGTTGACAATTGTTGATGCAGATGTGTGGTGACCACTACAACCTTCAAATATCAAATTACAGTTAGTTCGGTTAAAAATTTTAGCTAAAATTGCCAATTACTGAAAATTGGGAGGTACCGTTATATGGGAGCTATATCCGAACATGGACCTATGTTGACAATTTTTTATGGAGAGGTGTTGTGACCACTAAGAACTTCAAATGTCAAATTACTGCTAGTTCGGTTAATATTGTAGTTAATATCATCAAATTACTGAAAATCGGGAGGTACTTTTATATGGGAGCTTTATCAATAAATCGACCTTTCTTGAAAATTTTTGGTGGAGAGGTGTGGTGACCACTAAGAATTTCAAATGTCAAATATTCAAATTGCAGATAATTCGGTTAAAACTTGTAGGTAAAATTCTCAAAATACCGAAAATCCGTTATATGGGGATACCGAAATCCGTTATACCGAGGTACCGTTATGTGGGGCTATACCAAAACATGGACCTACGTTCATAATTATTTCGTATATAAGTTTTTTGGTCCCTAAGAACCCTAAATATCAAATTATAGCTAATTCGGTCTAGAAATGTGAATTTAAACGTCAAAATACCTGAAATCGGGCGGTAACGTTATATGGGGGCTATTCCAAAACATGGACCTATGTCCACTAATTATATAAGTTTATTGACATTTTAGAACCCTAAATGCCAATTTATAGCTAAATTGGTCTGTAAATGTAACTAAAAACGTCAAAATGCCATAAATCGGGAATACCGTTATATTGGGGCTATACCAAAACGTGGACCTATGTCCACAACTTTTGTTATATAAGTTTATTGACATTTAAGAGCCCTTAATGTCAAATTATAGCTACATCGGTCTGAAAATGTAGCTTAAAACGTCAAAATACCGTAAATCGGGGGTACCGTCATATGGGGGCTATACCAAAACGTGGACCGATATAGCCCATCATCGAACTTGACCTGCCTGCAAACAAAAGACGCATTTTCCCAAAATTTCAGACAATTTTGGTGGAGAGGTGTGGTGACCACTAAGAACTTCAAATGTCAAATGTTCAAATTACAGCTAATTCGGTTAAAACTTGCAGGTAAAAACCTCAAAATACCGAAAATCAGGAGGTACCGTTATATACGTTTTTTGGTCACTAAGAACCCTAAATATCAAATTATAGCTAATTCGGTCTAGAAATGCGACTTAAATCGTCAAAATACCTGAAATCGGGCGGTAACGTTATATGGGGGCTATTCCTAAACATTGATCGATGTCCACTAGTTTTGTTATATAAGTTTATTGACACTTAAGAAACCTAAATGTCAATTTATAGCTAAATCGGTCTGAAAATGTAGCTAAAAACGTCAAAATACCGTAAATCGGGGGTACCGTTATATGGGGGCTATACCAAAACGTGGACCTATGTCCACAACTTTTGTTATATAAGTTTATTGTCACTTAATAACCCTAAATGTCAAATTATAGCTAAATCGGTCTGAAAATGGAGCTAAAAACGGCAAAATACCGTAAATCGGGGGGTACCGTTATATGGGGGCTATATCAAAACGTGGACCTATATCCACAACTTTTGTTATATAAGTTTATTGACACTTAAGAACCCTAAATGTCAAATTATAGCTACATCGGTCTGAAAATGTAGCTAAAAGCGTAAAAATACCGTAAATCGGGGGGTACCGTTATATGGTGGCTATACCAAAACGTGGACCTATGTCAACAACTCTTGTTATATAAGTTTATTGACACTTAAGAACCCTAAATGTCAAATTATAGCTACATCGGTCTGAAAATGTAGCTAAAAACGTAAAAATACCGTAAATCGGGGGTACCGTTATATGGGGGCTATACCAAAACGTGGACCTATGTCCACAAGTTTTCTTATATAAGTTTATTGGCACTTAAGAACCCTAAATGATAAATTATAGCTAAATCGGTCTGAAAATGTAGCTAAAAACGTCAAAATACCGTAAATCGGGGGGTACCGTTATATGGGGGCTATAACAAAACGTGGACCTATGTCCACAACTCTTGTTATATAAGTTTATTGACACTTAAGAACCCTAAATGTCAAATTATAGCTAAATCGGTCTAAAAATGGAGCTAAAACCGGCAAAATACCGTAAATCGGGGGGTACCGTTATATGGGGGCTATACCAAAACGTGGACCTATGTCCACAAGTTTTGTTATATAAGTTTATTGGCACTTAAGAACCCTAAATGATAAATTATAGCTAAATCGGTCTGAAAATGTAGCTAAAAACGTCAAAATACCGTAAATCGGGGGGTACCGTTATATGGGGGCTATAACAAAACGTGGACCTATGTCCACAACTCTTGTGATATAAGTTTATTGACACTTAAGAACCCTAAATGTCAAATTATAGCTAAATCGGTATGAAAATGTAGCTAAAAACGTCAAAATACCGTAAATCGGGGGGTACCGTTATATGGGGGCTATACCAAAACGTGGACCGATATAGCCCATCATCGAACTTGACCTGCCTGCAAACAAAAGACGCATTTTCCCAAAATTTCAGACAATTTTGGTGGAGAGGTGTGGTGACCACTAAGAACTTCAAATGTCAAATGTTCAAATTACAGCTAATTCGGTTAAAACTTGTAGGTAAAAATCTCAAAATACCGAAAATCAGGAGGTACCGTTATATGGGGCTAAACCAAAACATGTACCTATGTTCATAATTTTTTCGAATACAAGTTTTTTGGTCACTAAGAACCCTAAATATCAAATTATAGCTAATTCGGTCTAGAAATGCGACTTAAATCGTCAAAATACCTGAAATCGGGCGGTAACGTTATATGGGGGCTATTCCTAAACATTGATCGATGTCCACTAGTTTTGTTATATAAGTTTATTGACACTTAAGAACCCTAAATGTCAATTTATAGCTAAATCGGTCTGAAAATGTAGCTAAAAACGTCAAAATACCGTAAATCGGGGGTACCGTTATATGGGGGCTATACCAAAACGTGGACCTATGTCCACAACTTTTGTTATATAAGTTTATTGACACTAAATAACCCTAAATGTCAAATTATAGCTAAATCGGTCTGAAAATGGAGCTAAAAACGGCAAAATACCGTAAATCGGGGGGTACCGTTATATGGGGGCTATATCAAAACGTAGACCTATATCCACAACTTTTGTTATATAAGTTTATTGACACTTAAGAACCCTAAATGTCAAATTATAGCTACATCGGTCTGAAAATGTAGCTAAAAGCGTAAAAATACCGTAAATCGGGGGGTACCGTTATATGGTGGCTATACCAAAACGTGGACCTATGTCCACAACTCTTGTTATATAAGTTTATTGACACTTAAGAACCCTAAATGTCAAATTATAGCTACATCGGTCTGAAAATGTAGCTAAAAACGGTAAAATACCGTAAATCGGGGGTACCGTTATATGGGGGCTATACCAAAACGTGGGCATATGTCCACAAGTTTTCTTATATAAGTTTATTGACACTTAAGAACCCTAAATGATAAATTATAGGTAAATCGGTCTGAAAATGTAGCTAAAAACGTCAAAATACCGTAAATCGGGGGGTACCGTTATATGGGGGCTATAACAAAACGTGGACCTATGTCCACAACTCTTGTTATATAAGTTTATTGACACTTAAGAACCCTAAATGTCAAATTATAGCTAAATCGGTCTAAAAATGGAGCTAAAAACGGCAAAATACCGTAAATCGGGAGGTACCGTTATATGGGGGCTATACCAAAACGTGGACCTATGTCCACAAGTTTTGTTATATAAGTTTATTGGCACTTAAGAACCCTAAATGATAAATTATAGCTAAATCGGTCTGAAAATGTAGCTAAAAACGTCAAAATACCATAAATCGGGGGGTACCGTTATATGGGGGCTATAACAAAACGTGGACCTATGTCCACAACTCTTGTTATATAAGTTTATTGACACTTAAGAACCCTAAATGTCAAATTATAGCTAAATCGGTATGAAAATGTAGCTAAAAACGTCAAAATACCGTAAATCGGGGGGTACCGTTATATGGGGGCTATACCAAAACGTGGACCGATATAGCCCATCATCGAACTTGACCTGCCTGCAAACAAAAGACGCATTTTCCCAAAATTTCAGACAATTTTGGTGGAGAGGTGTGGTGACCACTAAGAACTTCAAATGTCAAATGTTCAAATTACAGCTAATTCGGTTAAAACTTGTAGGTAAAAATCTCAAAATACCGAAAATCAGGAGGTACCGTTATATGGGGCTAAACCAAAACATGTACCTATGTTCATAATTTTTTCGAATACAAGTTTTTTGGTCACTAAGAACCCTAAATATCAAATTATAGCTAATTCGGTCTAGAAATGCGACTTAAATCGTCAAAATACCTGAAATCGGGCGGTAACGTTATATGGGGGCTATTCCTAAACATTGATCGATGTCCACTAGTTTTGTTATATAAGTTTATTGACACTTAAGAACCCTAAATGTCAATTTATAGCTAAATCGGTCTGAAAATGTAGCTAAAAACGTCAAAATACCGTAAATCGGGGGTACCGTTATATGGGGGCTATACCAAAACGTGGACCTATGTCCACAACTTTTGTTATATAAGTTTATTGACACTTAATAACCCTAAATGTCAAATTATAGCTAAATCGGTCTGAAAATGGAGCTAAAAACGGCAAAATACCGTAAATCGGGGGGTACCGTTATATGGGGGCTATATCAAAACGTGGACCTATATCCACAACTTTTGTTATATAAGTTTATTGACACTTAAGAACCCTAAATGTCAAATTATAGCTACATCGGTCTGAAAATGTAGCTAAAAACGGTAAAATACCGTAAATCGGGGGTACCGTTATATGGGGGCTATACCAAAACGTGGGCATATGTCCACAAGTTTTCTTATATAAGTTTATTGACACTTAAGAACCCTAAATGATAAATTATAGCTAAATCGGTCTGAAAATGTAGCTAAAAACGTCAAAATACCGTAAATCGGGGGGTACCGTTATATGGGGGCTATAACAAAACGTGGACCTATGTCCACAACTCTTGTGATATAAGTTTATTGACACTTAAGAACCCTAAATGTCAAATTATAGCTAAATCGGTATGAAAATGTAGCTAAAAACGGCAAAATACCGTAAATCGGGAGGTACCGTTATATGGGGGCTATACCAAAACGTGGACCTATGTCCACAAGTTTTGTTATATAAGTTTATTGGCACTTAAGAACCCTAAATGATAAATTATAGCTAAATCGGTCTGAAAATGTAGCTAAAAACGTCAAAATACCGTAAATCGGGGGGTACCGTTATATGGGGGCTATAACAAAACGTGGACCTATGTCCACAACTCTTGTGATATAAGTTTATTGACACTTAAGAACCCTAAATGTCAAATTATAGCTAAATCGGTATGAAAATGTAGCTAAAAACGTCAAAATACCGTAAATCGGGGGGTACCGTTATATGGGGGCTATACCAAAACGTGGACCGATATAGCCCATCATCGAACTTGACCTGCCTGCAAACAAAAGACGCATTTTCCCAATCTCCATTTTTGTGGATGTTAGAGTGATTACCACAGACGGACGGACGGACGGACGTGCACAGATCGACTCAGAATTTTACCCTGATCAAGAATATATATACTTTATAGGGCCGCAAATGAGTATTTCAATGCGTTACAAACGGAAAAACAAACTTAATATACCCTCCATACTATGGTGGAGGGTATAAAAAAGCACGAAACACACGTGAATTACCGCATACACACCACCAAAGCTTCTGCGTCTCCTATTACACCATACACACAGCTCTTTATTGTAAAACAGGATTCCGCAGCCGCGAGAGCCCTGTTGTTACCCTCTTTGACAAACCACCACCATAAAAAATATGTTCTAACATAAAAAATATGTTGGTACCCAAACAAATAAAATTGAGATATGATACAAAATGTTGCAAACATATATTTGTTTGGACACAAACAAATTATGTTTGGATCCAAACATATATTTTTGTTTGCAATCAGCCCCAACAAATATTTGTTTGGATCCAAACATATTTCTAACATATATTTTTCTGCGTGTATAAACACGAACCACACTGATGCAGTCGCGCAGGGAGTCAAGAGATACAGTGTGAATGCTATACTTGGGGACAACCCCCCATAGCAGCAGAAGAACGCCAGATGCAAAGTCAAACACGTGTGGTTTTAGTCCAGTTGAGATACGGACGGTGCAGACGATTCCCAACACATGCATGTGTCGTGTGGTCGACACGCTGCATTGGTTTTGTTGTCCAGCTATATGCGCAACCAGTCCAGGTTGCAGAATTTTTGAGTCTGGACACAGAGGAACCAGAACCTGATAACTGAAATAATACACGAACAAACCCAGCAAAATGTGAAGGAAGGAGTTCCATGCGATGACGTGATTTCATGGCATCTTTTGCATTGGCTCAAACGAAGTCGTGAAAGATTCGATCTTTTCATTAGCATTTGAACCAATGGAAAGGAAGTCGTGAAAGATCCGATATTTTCATCAAAATTTGAACCCATGCAGAGGAAGTCGTGAAAAATCCGATATTTTCATAAGCATTTGAACCCATTCCATCGATCCAATTGAGATGAATTTTGTGTTTTTATTTATACACATTTTTCTAAATATATAAGATTAATTATTTACAATAGGCTTGATACTGTCGAAACTCGAAATTACAGCCAACGTTGTAAAAACCCTCGTCGTAATGATAATAGCTGTGTCTGGTTACCGTAAAATTTGTAACAATTTGTACCAATTGTTGCTGGAAGTCGTCTGTTAACACAAAAAACCAGCAAAAGAGAGCGATTCGAGAGAGACATTTTGACAGTTCTTTCACTGAGAGCTTGCAAATTCTTGCTGGACAAATTTCTTCTAGCAAGCACTTGCAAGCTCTTCTTCTTCCTGAAAACAATCAATCAGCCGTTTTTAGTTTTTTGTTGATTTATGTTTGTGAACATTAAAAACAATTTTATTGTGGAAATAACATATTCTAATTGTATTGTTTTATGGAGAATAAATTTGTAAAGTGGAAAAATACTTTTTTATTTCATTTTCTTTTTTATTTTTAAGAAAATACGACGTGTTTGCTTCCTTTGTTGGCGGACAAATTGTTCTGTTTTGGCAAGTCAGCTGATTGCTTGCTGGTTTTTGCTGGGAAGGTGTCTGTTTACTTTTTAAAATTTTCTAGCAAAAGAGAATAAAAACCCGTTACTCTCTGAGAAAGTTCTTGCTGGACAATTCTTGCTGGGAAAGTAACCAGACAGACTTAATGTCATTGCAAAGGGATGGTGAAAATTACATGCCAAAGCATTGGTGGAAATGACATGCCAAAGCATTAGTGAAAATGACATGTCAAAGCATTGGTGTGAATGACATGCTTTGGATCTAAAAATGAATAGCATCTTTTGGGGTCCACGCTCATATAAAATTCATCGATGAAGATGCTAAAAAGATGGCATGCCAGATCACTTGCATCCATGATTGAATGGCATCTTTGGCATCGAACATTTTGCTGGGAACTTATATGAATTGCTACAACAACAACATAGACGAGCTGAATAGAGGTTTTTATTGAAATTGAAGTTTAACTTCTCCATAACGCAGCTATTGGGCGCGAAAAATTAATATCTTATAGAGAAACTTCGTAAAGAAAATTCATTTTTTTTCTTTGTTATAGGGAATTATTTGTTATAGTGACGTCGTTATAGAGCGCTTCAACTGAATGTACATTTTAATAATTTTCTTCTATACTACAATTCATTTGTTGCTGTTTTTTTTTGCTTTTTTGTTATTATTTAGACATCAATGTAAGGTTGTTGTGTCAGTCATTGTTTGATGTTTTTGCAATCATCATCGTCGTCATCATCACCATTTGTTGTTGATCCATAATAAAATGCAATTTCACACTTTTGAAAAAAGAGAAAAGGGGGATCCTTTCCAATGAAGCACTGACAAACTAACTCTAATGAACGAAGTACATCATGGTTGGTTTTTGTTGTTGTTGTTCGTGTTGTCTTGTGGTTTTTTGTTGTTGTTACTGTTACATTTTTTCTTTTTGCCTAGCATTTTAGTGTCACTAGCAAAGTGCAATGTGTTCCAAGTGTTGTGAAGTTGTATTCTGCGTTCGTTCTGTGTGACGGTTCATTGAACCAAAAAAAACAGAAATTGCAATTTTGCACTCACCAAAGACTGGAGGAAATATAACAACATTGCCTCCACTCATGGAGATACCAACCACATGCAAAGAATGACAACACTCTAATGCTCTTGTTGAATATGATGAACTTTAACCAAAGAGCATTTTTAGCTGATGTTTGTTGCTTGCTGTTGTCTTCTGGCTGGCATCAGCAAAAAAAAATAATAGCAATGACAAGAGTTGCCTACAGCTAGCTGCAGGGCAGAGAATAGTTGTAATGTCAATGTAAATTATTTCCAATAAAGTTTTTAAAATGTACCTATGTAGCTGAAGTTAAGCATAGTTTAGGTTATATAAGAGAAGATAAGAATTTTCGTAATTTCTGTATACAAGCAACGAAATTATATTCTTTACACTTTCAAACCTCCAAAACCAAAAAATTACAATCTGTCAAAGAAGTCATAATTTTCATTCGGTTTATTTCTGGCATTTAGTCGATTAAACAATTTAAGTATTTTGGCGCCAAAACCTGATCTGTTGATATTATACATAATTTTAAAAATAAAAAATACGGGTAATTGTATGTAAATTAAGATTATAATTAAAAATGTAATATTAGATGTGTTCAGTAATTTGTTGGGCTTAAATGTCGTTTAGGGGCACCTCTCGGATCAGGCTGAAATTTTTACAGTAGACAGCCCTTGGCATCCTGAATACAACGATATATAATTTTCCGGGGGGAAGTCCATACTTCCCGAGATATGGGTCTTGACCATTATTTTTGATCGCGTAGCCCACTTTTGACCCTGTCCATAGGAGAAAGTCATAAATCCCCGGCCGAAGGCCGGCTACTTAAATACACTTTCCATTTAAAATAGAGTTTTGATCGCATTGCCCACTTTTGACCCTGTCCATAGGAGAAAGTCTTAAATCCCCGGCCGAAGGCCGGCTACTTAAGAACACTTTCAATTTAAAAGAGAGTTTTGATCGCGTAGCCCACTTTTGACTCTGTCCATAGGAGAAAGTCTTAAATCCCCGGCCGAAGGCCGGCTACTTAAGAGCACTTTCAATTTAAAAGAGAGTTTTGATCGCGTAGCCCACTTTTGACCCTGTCCATAGGAGAAAGTCTTAAATCCCCGACCGAAGGCCTGCTACTTAAGAACACTTTCAATTTAAAAGAGAGTTTTGATCGCGTAGCCCACTTTTGATCCTTTCCATAGGAGAAAGTCTTGAGCTTTAAAACGAGTCCCATATTGCATAGGTTTTAAAAATAATGGTGATAAAAGTAAAAAAGTCAAGACCCATATCTCGGGAATTATGGACTTCCCCCCGGAAAATTATATATCGTTGTATTCAGGATGCCAAGGGCTATCTACTGTAAAAATTTCAGCCCGATCCGAAAGGTGCCCCTAAACAACCTAAAGGTGTGATAGTACGAAATTTCCGAAATGTCAAGACCCATATCTCGGGAAGTATGGACTTCCCCCCGGAAAATTATATATCGTTGTATTCAGGATGTCAAGGGCTATCTACTGTAAAAATTTCAGCCCGATCCGAGAGGTGCCCCTAAACAACCTAAAGGTGTGAAAGTACGAAATTTCCGAAATGTCAAGACCCATATCTCGGGAAGTATGGACTTCCCCCCGGAAAATTATATATTGTTGGAATCATATATATATATAAACCGAATATAAACCGGATCGGACTTATTTTACGAATTTACTGTACAATAGACATCAAATCGGATGAAAAATGTATATGGGAGATATATTCAAATCTGAACCGATTTTGATATAATTTGGCAAACTTCTTTATTGTCCGAATTCCACGACATTTCCCAATTTGCATCAAAATTAGACATAATTTACGTATTTGGTACACCAAATACCTCAAATCGGGCGTATATATGGGAGCTATATCCAAATCTGAACCGAATTCAGTAAAATTTGGCAAACTATTTTCTAGTGCAAATTCTGTCATACATTCCAAATTTCATCAAAATTGGACAGATACAGCGTAATTGGTGCACCAAATAGCTAAAATCGGGCGAATATATCAGGAATATTGTCAATTATTTCATATTCCATTTCAGAAAAAAAGGATAAATTTTTTTCGCGCTACATCACCGATTTTTGATATGTAGGTTAAGAAAAAAATTCCGAGTACGAATCTGGTCGCGAGCCAATTTTTGGTTGTTGCGGACAAAAGTTATGGTGCTTTTATTTCGCTTTTTAAGAAAGAAAATATTATAAAAACGCTAATTATTTTAATGAGCACAATTGTTACAAAAAAGTTCTCTCGAAGTTACTTCAGCGAGTAGATTGCATAATACCTGCAAAATGTTACACAGAATTCGCGGAATGTACAAAAAATTGATAAATTATTGAATATAAGTCTACTTTTTTCAAAATTAAGGCCCATTTAGTGGTCATAAAATTACAAATAAAAATTGTTGTGGATCCAAACTTCACGGCAAATCAAATGAGACTACAATCATACAGATTGGTGTTATAGTTTGGATGTTACAGCCAAAATAAGCACATATTTCGGTCAAAAAAATAATTTTTTGTTTAAAAAAATATTTTTCACATGCATTATGTAGTAGAAAATATTGTAAAAATTTATAGGAATACTTCCTTCATTTTGCTTAAATCTCCCAACAAAATAGACGGATTTTGCTTTATTGACATTCATATTAAAGCTTTCCCATTAGGGAAGCTAATTGGGTTGATGGGGATATATGTCAAAGCTTCTGAAATGGAAATAGAGGTCAAATAACCCATTTTTATTTATATGCATTTTTAAATACGTGTAAATCGCGTAATTATCAAAATCAGTTTGTCCGCATGTGATTTTCATGTACAGTAATACCGTATCTTTTAATTTGAATATAGTTTTCGAAATTTAATTTGGTGGCTAAGATGTAGCATCGGCTGCATCTTAGTGCCTAAAAACCTATATAACGTCGCTAACTTGCGCGGAGTGCGTATGCTTTTTGTCCGCATCCGATTTCAGTGTCCACCATAAAAATCTACATCGATATACATATATCTATTTCAAGGCGGTCAACGAAGAACCGTGGATGTAGCATCACACACTATTTTTTGGGATAAAATGAATGTAGCTCCCTTATCAGTGAAGTTTTCAAATCTCTGTTTCCGCTAAAACAAAGATGCTGTATTAGTTGTTTCATTGCAGTGGAAACGAACCGCAGAAAACGCGATAAAATACGCGATATTTCCAAAAACAATTTTAGGTGATTTTTCTACTTTGGATTTTCTTGTAACTCGCGTTTTAGTGGATGGATTTTCACGGAGAATGATTTATTAGATCCGGAACGTAAAAAACTAAAATGTGCAATCAAGTACGAGGAAATGAATGACAATTGTAAAAATTAGGCCCGAATAATATGATTTTTAGAAAAATATTCACACAAAATTTCGTCATTTCGATACATATTTCTGTGAAGCTGTGGAGGCTACATTCACGATATACGTATCAAAAAGCTCAGAATCGCAAGTACTATAATCCTATTAAAGCCTTTTTGAAAAATCTGTTTACGGAACGCGACTAGAAGAAAATGTCAAAAAACACTGTAAATTTGGCTTCAAAATGTCAGCGTCATTTATTGGTAGACGCTGATGAAATTTTGAAAAGTTATACATTAGTGAGATTATCCTTATTTAGTTGCCTTCTACTTTTACTTTGACAGGAAAATCGTGAGAAGTGTGGTTTACTCACAAATCGAGAGAAACAAAAAAACATTTTCTAACATAAATATAGCCACAGCTTCCACGCAAATTAACTTTTGAGGCCAATATTTTTTGCCACGTCCAAAAACATTTCATTTTATCCATAAACATTTAATTTGTATAATATACAATCACAAGTCGCGTGTTCTAAAAGGGTAAACCTTGGCTTCAGCTATGTTAAATTTTAAAAAATATTGGTGATATATATATATGGGAGCTATATCCAATTCTGAACCGATTTCAATATAACTTGGTAAACTTATTTAATTGGACAGAATTTGCGTGTTTGGTCCATCAATTACTTGAAATCAGGCGAACATATATATGAGAGCTATATCTATATATGAACCGCTATCAACCAAATTTGGCAGATTCATTTCTTGGCCGATTGCAAACATCTGCACGAAATTTTGAAGGTCTTGCTTGCTTCTGTGCCTCAAAACCTTGACTTTGGCCCCACAGTGCAACGGTTCAGATTTGACATATTTAGTACGTACAATGACTCAACTTTCATCTCAAGTGAACACCGACTACTAGTTCATGGAACAAATAAATAAATAAATGGAGACTATATTAAAAGGTTGACTTGTACTGAACCATTTTTGCAGGTACACCTACCTGTCTTACTATAATTAATATGTTAGTAACTAAATTTTAATTTATTAAGTAATGAAATAAAGGGCATGTGGTTCGGCCGGTTCAAAATTTTAATACCCTCCAGCGTGAGGAATACTTAAATCGGTGACAAGATATTTTCTACTCTCAAAAAAAACAAAACTACGTTTAAATGAACACAAAAACACGAACCCTGAAGACCCAAGAGTTAGAGAACTAAAACCTGAAACAATGCAACACTAGTACAGGTTTCAGGAAATTGTGGGCAACGGTTAACTCAAAAGGTAATACGAGATGCAAATGTCAAAAGAAATGGCACAATTTACACCAATAGCCACATGTTACTTGCCTATGCTGATGACATAGACATAATGGGACGATCAGTAAAGGAAGTAACTGATACCTTTAGGAAGGTCGAAGCAGAATCTGCGAAAGTGGGTCTGGCGGTAAACGGCGAAAAGACCAAATTGATGGTGTCGACGCGCAAAGCGTCCATAGAGCTCGGACCTCCCGGTACCTAACGCAATGACTGAAATTTAGCTTTTGCTCTTCATTGGTGGTATAAAACTTTCCACCAGAAATTTCATATAGCCACCATTGAAACCCTTAAAAACTCTCCCGATTTTCGGTATTTTGAAGGTTGGGGTATAACACTTTCCAACTGAAATTTGTTGGTATAGGTCCATGTCTGTATATAGCCACCATAGAACGGTAGCTCCCGATTTTTCGGTATTTTGAAGGTTGTGGCCTCAATATCCCACCGAAATGGCTGTAATTTGGCATTAAATTTTCCAATATTTCAGAAGAGTATTATCATTATAGGTTCACGTCTTCATATAGCCCCCATATAAACGTATCTCCCGATTTTCGGTATTTCGGCTCCAATATCACTCCGAAATGGTTGAATTTTTTTACTTAGTCCTCTTTGGGTCAACAAACTTTCCCCCAGAAATTTGTCAGTATAAGTTCACGTTTTGAAGTTTGTAACCACATTTTGGCAATTAGTCCTTCGCCCCGGAAGCTTATCAGTATAGGTCCACGTTTTGATATAGTCGACTTCCCGATTTTTGGTATTTTAAAGGTAGCTCCCGATTTTCGGTATTTTGAAGATTTTAGCCGCATTATCCTACAGAAATATGTAAAATTCGTTATGGTGTCTTCGTTGGGGATATACAGCATTCCTACAAAGAATTATCGATAATACGTTTTGATATAACCCTTATAATAGGTACCTCCCGATTAGTGGTATTTTCAAGGGTTTAGCCGAATTATCTTACAGAAATGGGTTAAATTCCGTAGATAGTCTTCGTTGGCGATATACAGCATTCCAGTCAGGAATTGTTGGTATAGGTATACGTTTTGATCTAACCTTATAGAAAGTACATCCCGATTTTCGGGATTCTGAAGCTTTTAGCCACATTATCTATCCAAAACAGCTGATTTGGTATCAAGTCTTCGTTGAAGTTACAACATTTCCCCGCTGAGAATGGTTGGTAAATATCCACGTTTTGATATAGCCTCCATAGTTATTTTGATTATTTTATTGGTTTGATGGGTTGAAAACATGTCTACAGAGAATCGTGGGTAAAGATGCACGTTTTAATATAGCTCCCATTGAAGTAATATTGCGCGTTCATGAAAATATGAAGAAAACCTCCACGCCGAAAATGATCAATATAAGTAAATATTTTGGTATGTAAGCAGATACCTCCTGATATTTTCAGTTTGTGCAACTTGCCCCTCCCCAGAGCCAAACAAAAACTTACCCCACCATCAAATAAACTTGCCCCAAACCAACAAAAAATATTGCACGCTAAGAAAATTACCACCTAACCCCAAATTTTCACTCGCGAATAAATCGGAGCTCTGCTCATAGGTATTGAATCTTGTTTACAAGAAGGTGATATACTCCATATATATCTCCTAGGAATAAGCCTTGACGTGGCTCAGAATTTAGTACTTTCATAAACTAAAGGAAACTTATTGCTCCACTGTACTTCAATACAACTCAAAAGTTGGGGCCGCCGAACTTAATGCCGTTCTTACATGTTTTTCAGTAAAATGCTTAAATTCTGACTCGTTGTGGGGCGTAGGACGTGAGAGTAGAAATTTAATTATTTTTGCATCTCATTGGTAGACTTCATTACTATCAGTTTTACCAGACACCTTAATAAGTATTTTATATAAGCGCCCAAAACTCTTCATTTGTTGTAAGGGGTGGGGTTGCAGCAATGAATATTTCAAGTAATGTCAAGGCCATTACAACTTTTGGCATTACACAAGTCCAATTTTTTATATTACAACAAATACATACGTGCAGTTACATGTCTCTTTATTTATATCTGCGTTCCGTAATTCTTTTGTTCATAAAACCAATAAATATTCCATAACAAAACAGTAAGTGTGTACTTCTGTATAGCCTCTATGACAATAAAATAAGCATTGCTTTGGAATTTCCACACAACACACGCACGCACGAAAGCTCACTCACAAAATATGACATTTATTGCAACATTAAATATTATTATTTAAATGAATTTTAATTAATTTATTTATCGTAGTCGTCGTTAATCATTGAAATTCATTCATTAAACAAAAAGAATTTATCCGCAATCAGAGAAATAAAGTTACGTAAAAAACTGTGTGACACGGATAAATGGGTAGCAGCACTCCTTCTTGTGGCAACACTTTGATGGTTGGGATGGTTAAACCACTAACAACCACACACCCACCCAATGCTATTTATTAAACAGCATTGTGCGAAGTGCCGCATCTTAATTAAGTTTAAAACAACAAAAACAAGAAACATTTGTCATGTGAAATATGAAATGAATCTTTGCAGGGCTTTTTCGCATTCAAGTTTTTCCATTAAATGCATTTCCTTTCAAACTTAAGAAATGATAACTCCGCAACAGCATTGTAAAGAATTGTGCCGCACCTCGAGATTTTGACTAATTACTTTTATAGTTAAAGTGAAGAGATTTTAATGTAATTCATACTTACAGAGGAAATATAGCACAAACTCGGCATTGCATTAGGAAGAGTCAAAGAGATAAGAAAATAAATAAAACAAGTAAGAACGGTGTTCGGTGTTGGCCCGGCCGAAATTTTTATACTCTCCACCATAAAATAGTCTTCATTAAAATGGAATAATTAGTTTCCTTTCACAACTTTAGGTGGAAAAATTTTTGGACTACGGATACCCCAAATACTTAAATTATTTAATCTAATCTAAAAAATAAGTTCAGCCAGGTGCAAGGTACCACCTACGGGGCAATTTTAGGTGGAACAGTTTTATAACTGCAGGGAAACTCAAAAGTCAAATAACGTTTAGACCCGTTAAACAATATAGCTAAGACCCTCAAAATACCGAAAATCGGTATACGGTTGATGATTTTTAGTGAAGAAGTTTTGTGAAGAAGAACCCCAAATGTCAAATCGAGTAGTTGTCAATGAGAGTCGTACCTAAAATTTTCTGAGCGACATTTTTGTAGAACATTTCGAAGCTGATATACGTCATCTTGTGGTACTTTTATAGCGGCTCTTAAAATAAAGGACGAAAAGGACATTGAAGGATGCCAGTTAGATGGTCGAAGTGCTCTACGAAAATAATCCTCATTCGATTTGACTGAATACATGTAATCTCATAAATAAGCTAAAGCAACAGCGAACAAAGATATAACGATAATTCCTAATGGCTTACAGGGTCTCCAGCAAAAACTTCATCACGTCATTACGCGGAAGTTCGAATCACTGCGGATCTGTCCTTCGGGGTTCTTAATATACTCACCAAATGCTTTCATATCCAAAAGGAATTATCTCTGCCCTAAAATTTGTGTTCACAGTGTTATTGAGGCTAAGCGAAAATTATTTTCTAGTTTCTAGTGCATTTATAGATAAAACATTGTATCTTAATTTTCATACCCTATACCACAATGTGGAAGGTGGAAGTACTGTGCGAAAATAACCCTCACTCGATTTGACTAAAGACATGTCATCTCAAAAATAAGTTAAATCAACAGTGAACAAAGATATAACGCTAATTCCTGATGGCTTACAGGGTCTCTAGCAAAAACTTCATCACGCCATAACGCGGAAGTTCAACTCACGGCGGATCTGTCCTTCGGGGTTCCTTATAAACTCACCAAGGCCTTTCTTCCCCAAGAGGAATTTTCCGTGCCCCAGACTTTCACCTCCATTTTGTTGCACAGTGTTATAGATAGTTCGGTCAAAAAAATTCAGTTAAAATTCTCAAAATACCAAAAATCGGGAGGTACCGCCGTCATATGAGGGCTATACCTAAACTTAGACCTATGTTAACAGTTTTTGGTGGAGCTATTTTGAGGCCATTGGGAACATCATTATTTACAGGTAATTCGATCAAAAAATGTATCTAAAATCCTCAAAATACCGAAAATCGGGAGGTACCGTTACATGGGGATATACCAAAATTTGGACCCATGTTAACAATTGTTGGTGGAGAGGTTTTGTGTCCATTGGGAACATCAAATGTTAATTTACAGGTAATTCGGGCTAAAAGTGAGCACTGGGAATATAAAATGTTAAATAACAGGTAAGTCGGTCAAAAAAATTTAGCTAAAGTCTTCAAAATAAAGAAAATCGGGAGGTACAGTTATATGGGAGCTATACCAAAGCATGGACATATGTTGACAGTTTTTGGTGGGTATGTTTTGTGATCACTAGGAAACTCAACAGGCAGTTCGGTCAAAAATTGTACCTAAAATCCTCCAAATACCGAAAATCGCGAGGTGCCCTTATATGGGGGCTATACTAAAAGATGGACCTATGTTCACGGTTTTTGGTGGAGATGTTTTGTGACCACTGGGAACTTCATATGATAAATTGTAGGTAGTTCGGTCAAAAAATTTACCTAAAATCCCCAAATTACCGAAAATCGGGAGGTACCGTTGTATGGTGTACCAAAACTTGGGACGATATAGCCCATATTCGAACTTGTCCTGCCTATGAAAAAAGATACTCGTGTGCAGAAATATAGCCCTCTAGCTTAATTATTGCAAACGCTAGAGTGATTATCACAGACGGACGAACATGCGTAGATTGACTCAGAATTTTACCCTGATCCAGAATATATATAATTTATATGGTCGCAAATGATTATTCAATGCGTTACAAACGGAAAAACAAACTACCATACTATGGTGGAGGGTATAAAAAATTCTCTTCAAGTTAATGTTGTTTTAGCAATGCAAATATATTCGTTCATATATTTTATTCAGCTATATAGTTCTGGTTCCTCTGTATCCAGATTCAAAAATTCTGCAACCTGGACTGGCTGCGTCCATAAAAAATCAGGAGACAGTTGAATAGGGTTAGCTGAGCAGCTAAACAAATGCAGCGTTTTGTGCGATTTCAATCCATATGTAGTGCATGTGTTGGGTATCGTGCCATCAATTCTGGCCCAATATGAATTGAGGCGGCTGCATGGTCCGGATCATAACTGGCCTAAAACCCCTCATGTTTACCTTGGCAGTCGTCGTTTTTCTGCTGTGAAGCATGGGGCATGGTCTTCGAGTACGGCATTCACACTGTACCTTTGTACCTTGGCCCACCAGTCCCGTATCCCTTTGGGGATCAACTAGTCTTTTTAGTTACGAGGTCGTATCAGGTCTGGGGCCACCAGTACCAGTTGCTCTTGTGTCTTTTAACCTGGCCGGATAGTTGGTGTCGATCCCCTTGTAAGAGGATCGTGGTAGTTGTGTTGTACCCAAATCGCGGGTAGGGTCTTCGGCTTGAATGTGGAATTGCATTACAACCGTCAGTCTGAGAAAGACGACAGTCGTAATACAAAGACAGGAATTTAAGGTAGGTTCCGTACTAAACCAAGGGGGTGAACAGGGCCAAACTCTTGAACTCACTACAGTGCAAGGGGAGTTGGTTGGTCGCTCGTAATCAGCTCTGTGTGGTGTGAACACAGTGGGGTTTGACCGGAAGGTATGTACCCAAGATAAAAACGGCATATCAAGCAGGTCCTGCATCAACAACATCTAGCTGTTGTGTTTATTTATTGGTAAAATATTTGTCTCCCAAAAAATTGTCTTCGTCTTCTCAAAATTGTTCACTGGTGTCATAAGGAGGCATCCTGTTGCAGACCTCAGGTAAGCATTCTGGCTGGTTTGAATATTCTTCCACTACGTAGCGCTAACAGTTGCATAACACACTGGCGCAGCATAGCTTACCACAGACCGGCCAAGTGCTGCTGGCAAGCGATCTCATCTTATCGCTAATAGCTGTGGCTTGCGCGGACGACTTAAACATGCTGTCGAACGTTACACCGAATATATTGGGGTAGTAAGTGGTTGAAATCAGGCAACATCGACCTATATGTTCAGGAGGAGGTTCATTTCAGTTATACAGGTGGTGAACAGAATGGCAGCGGATTTAGCTCAGATGTGTCATCAACGAGAGGACCCGACGCCAAGATCGAACATTCATCCATTTATGTATATTACGATTTAGAGGTATGAGGTTAAATAGTTTCGGAGATATAACCTCCCCTTCAACCCTCGGGGAACACCCCGTTTCCACCATGAATCTTGGACTTCTTGTTTCTGAATTCTACAAAACGACTGACATCCGCCATATAGTTGATTAACCAACGTTTCAAATACAGCTGCTTGACCGTATCGAAAGCCTTCGATAGGTCAAGAGCCACGGTCGTACGGCCTGTTCTGGTTCAGTCCTCGACTGATATGGCGTGAATATGGCGTGTAATGCTGATGTGATGCTGGGCATTTTCCTGAATTCATGCTGATAGCTACTGGGAAACTGTTTCTCAATATTCGTAACTCCATCACATCTCACCGACGACCAGTGGATCAAAAATCGATTTTCCTGGCCAAATCCCACATTTTTTGTCGTCACCGATTGTTAATTTCTATATGCGATTCAATAGTAAACATATTGAAATTAAGGGAAGCAAAAGAATTAGATCAAAGTATTGGAAGGTGTGGGCGTGCCGTGCTCCTAAAGACGAAAAATGTTTCCCAATTTTGGAAAATACGTAATTTCTGCAAATTTCTGGAGAAGGAAACTGCTATTTCTCAGAAACTATAACATATATTGAGTTCATTGTTTTTTTTTTTTATTTTTTTTGTTATGTAGGTAGGATTGTTGCATTTAAGAGTCGTTTTAATAAATTACCGTTTCGTTTACACGAATTGAGCTATTTTATTTTTACACAGGTATTAAATTTTAGTGAAATTCCATGTTTGATGGACTAGAACTTTTAGGGAACAGCTTGGAATAAAGTTCCGTTTTCACAGAATGATGCCCGAGAGTGTCCTCTACCAGTCCATATACACGTTAGTACCAGTCCGGTTCCGTCCGTTTAACAGTATGTTTTCCATACTGTTTCCCATATAAATTATAGCTTATTCATACAAATGGAAATTTTTTTAATATATGAGTTTTTAAAGAGTTATCACAATTTTAAGAAAAACAAAGGAGTATTTTTTAAATTTTGGAAGAAATTAAGGGCCTGTTTCACTATGTCGAAAGAAAATGCATGCGAACGAAAACGCCTAAACTTTGTTTTTCATGGTAATATTGACTTTGTTTTTGCTTCGAAACAACTACAAAATTTAAAAATCATACACGAGTTAAGCATTTTTTCCTTCGTTTTCATTTTCGTTCGACATAGTGAAACATGCTGTAAATTTTTTGAAAAAAAAAAAATTTGAAAACATTTTTTTAAAAAAATTGTTTCCATAATTTTTTTTAATTTTTTGTATTTTTATGGTTTGTTTATTGGGCCTTTTTTAAATAGTTAGAACATATGAAAAACTCAAAAACACTCATATTCGGAAAGCGGTAAGTGTTATCTGTCGAAAAAAACATATGAAAATAAATCTATCCGTTCAAAAGTTACAGAGTTTTGACCCCGAAAAAACTATTCTGAACCACTGTGTAACATTGACGCATGGTGGAAATGGATCTTGCAAATGGAACATATCCATGGCCCGGAGATCTTCTATATCTAAGCTCAACTGGACTGGATTTAATTCATTTAAATAGTCATTTCACCGTACATCAAATAAATCCTTATAAAGGACGGAGGTTAATGCTGCAAACAGCGGTAATGTAAACTTGCTATTCTATTTAAATCAATGTTGAAATGCTAAATTATTCTGATATGTGCTATGTTCGGCCAAAAACTCTGCACTCGTTTTGTCCTTGCTCTCTTAATTACAACATGCATCCTTAAACAGAAGTTCACTGCAGTAGTCGCCATACAAATAATGATGATGCTTAATTCTACAACCATTTTTTCGTATGTGTGTTAATTGACAATGTAAACAATTCACTTGACGAAATATAAACAAAAATGTCCAGCCATCAATAAAAAAAACCTACATGGTATGGCCGGCATAAATTTCATACATCAATCCCATACAACCTCTCAAACCGAACCGACAAAGACAAAACGAAATTGCTTTGAATAAAGAAATGCTATACCCTGCAATAATGATGATCGAAAGGCAAATATAATTTGTAAAGTAGCTGCTGGTAATTCGAAGTCATATGTAAACACATATTAAAGGCGAGCAGCGTATAACATTTGCATGTGAATTTGTTGTTTGTACGTTTTATCACACACCCACACATTTTATTAACATAAACAAATCATAAAGAACACCATGAAGTTCTTGGGAACTTCAAATGAAATGCATTAACATTTTTATAACTTCTTTAGTTGCCACCGAAAGGGGGCATCGCTATAATGGGCAAGAAGGGCAACGGGTAATGTGTACACACGTTCCAGTAATATGTACAAATAATAAAAAATACCAGAGCACAGCAGCAGCACCACCATCCCCGCCAATAGCGAGCAATAACAACAAATATACAATAATTCCAATTTCAATTTCAATTTTTTTTTCGTTCAAAGAGCACGTTGTTTAAACACAACCAACAACAACAAAATATTTGAAATGAAATGCAAATGCACATTCATTAGGTCTATACAATTAGGAAAAAAAGTATGTGTTCGTATTTGAAAAAAATGTTTATATATATCCAAATGTGTCATGTTAAGTAACTAAACTGTGTGATTCCTGGACATCGAACAATTTGTTTAAACTTTGTACGTCTTCTATTCAACTGACCCAAAACTTTGACGTTTACTTTTCCATTGCACTGTACGAGTTCAAATTTAAATAGGTTTTTGAATATTTTTCTATGCATCGTTTTGTTACACAAACAAATAATTAAGACAATGTCTATTTAATGTTTACGCGATATTTAGAACTTCATGAATTCTTTGAATTCTAATAATTTTTTATGTGTTTACATAAGAAATACAAAAATAAGTTTTCTTGCGGCTAATGGGAAAATATTGGAGTTGAAATTTCCAATATGTATTTTTCTTTAGGTCATTTTTCAGGTATTATGCATATGTAAAAGACTACATAAACATACAAAAAAAATCACATCCCTGCAGCAAGTGTCCTATTGTGCATTGTAACTACATGGTACGTCCCCTTCCCCAATCATTGAATGTCTAAGAATAACCCATCTTGAGGAAAAAAGTTTTTTTTTGAATTCAAAACAAAATAAATTGTTTAAAAGAGAATCAAATCTAATGGGTCAATAATAAAAGCTCCTCGATGTCGTCCAATAGGTGGTAGAAGAAAACAAAAATGTCCTTTAATAAAACTTTCAAAGGATTTTAGGATGTCACGCTCCCGCTTTTTCACTTTAAAATACGGATTGCGAGACTGGACTCCAAAAACAACTACTAAACTACTAAACTAAAACGAGCCCACAACAAACGAGAACAACTGTCTGAAACAGTTCAAAAGAACCAGAAAAGCAACCTCGTAGTAGCCAAAAAAACACTTTTACAGTGCAAAAGACTGGGAATCAAGCGAATCACGTAAAGATGCACACAGGGAGATAAAGTGAGAGCGTGATCCCAGCCGCGAATTCATCAGCACAACTTCAAGAAAGAAAATCCCAACTACTTAAAAAGATAAATATGGATTGCAGAGCCAAAAAGCACTACAAGGTGACCGAAACTAGTAGGTATGCACATTTTTTTATTAAATTGCTTCATCAAATTTCTCAATGGCTACGAAGACAAGTAGAATTCGAATCTTAGGAGTGAAGAGAATGCAGTACAACGGAGGAGGAGTGGAATGACCACCAAAACTGGATGGTTTGAACTCGGTGTTTTCCTCTGTGGATCATAAGTGCCAAATTTCAGCTAGACCGAAAAAGTAGATAATAACTTCGAAATACCCGAAATCTGGCGAGGCTATTCAATGTCCTATGTTTTTTGGCCCCTAGCAACCATAAATTCTAAACTACAGTCAATTCGGTCTAAAAACGTAGCTAAAAGCGTTACAACGGTCTAAAAACGTAGCTAAAAGCGTTACAACTTTTGGTAGATAAGTTTTCTGATCGGGTGACGTAGGGGATGAAAGATACCAAGCAACGGTCTTACCGGGACTTTTCTTGGTCCATCTTTCATTTCATGTGGTCAATGATCTCCACGTGGTGTCACCTGAGGAGCTGCCTTTAACACCCGCTAAAGGTAGTGAGCTAACATGTGCCGCGAGTTCAGAACATTTAAACTTGGGTTGGATGTTGGGCTAGTAACCCAAAAACCTGTAAAAACCAAAGAAAATGAAAAACAAACCTCTCTAAAGTCGACGGCCCCGCAAACATTTTATGGGCCATGATCTGTGAATCTCGCATATGCACGGACTCCTTATAGAGAAGGTGTAGTTTACGCACTGGCAGATGTAATTGCAAAGTACAAGGCCGGCATTGTCCTGGCAATGACATTCAAATTATTCTAGGATATTTTATTCCAAAATTGGAAAGAAGAATATCTTTGGCCCAACAGTCGGGAAATTCAGTCGCCACAGTGAAACATCTGGCAATGAATGAGACTGATAGACTTCGCAGCGCAACATGGTACATAGCAGTACCAGATTTAAGCATCTCGACATTCAAAAGGGCACCGTTGTCTCGGATTGCCCACTCCTTGCAAACATCCGCAAAATCCATACTTGGATACCAGAATCCTCCACCAAGGAATCCATGGTATGACCAGGAGTGTCGTGCTGCTACCTAAGAGAAAAATGCGACATATAGGGATACTCTACAATCAGTAGCAAGGCGTAGCGCACGGGAGAGGTATCGGGTGAAAAGGAGAGATGAGAAACGTCTTTTTGGCAGGAAAAAGAGAGAAATAGAAAAGCGGGAGTGTGAAAACAATTGAGATGTACAGGAGCCAGAATGAAGTCCAAAAGCTCTATCAAAGAGTGATACATCAAACTGATGGCTTTGGTGCAGGTACATCCTCCTTTAGAGACCTGCAAGGTAATTTGGTAACTGATACAGATAGCTTGCTCGGGATATGGAAAGATAATTTTCCAAACTGTTGATATCCAATACTAGCGAAGACGACGAATATACCACAGATCCAATCCTAGAGGATGGTATCGAATGTATACCGTCCGGCCAAAATGAGATAAAGATAGCAATAAATCGGCTGAAGAATAATAAGCAGCAGGAGCCGATGACCTACCAGCCAAACTGTTCAAAACCGAAAGCGACACGCTGATAAGGTGTATTCATCAGCTAGTTAGCACCATCTAACTATATATGCTCTAACTATAGGGGCATAAGTCTTCTCCATATTGCGTAAAATATAGTGGAAGGTACATTGTGCGAACGACCGAAGCTTATGGTCAACGAAATAATTGGACCATACCAATGCGGCTTTAGACCTGGCAAGACCATTGACCAGATATTTACACTGCGGCAAATGCGGAACATAAGAATGAGCGATGATGAACCCGTTAAAAGGCGTTTTGCTACTTTTTACTACTGAAGTGGGTGTTATAACCTCCGCCATAATATGGAGAGTATATGGAAATCGATGAAATTTGGTATTTAGTCCCCGTTGGGGATATTCAAATTTCACCCCTAAATGTGTCGGTATAGGTCCGCGCTTTTATATAGCCCTCATAGAACGGAATCTCCCGATTTTCGGCATTTTGAAAGTTGTGGCTTCAATATTCCACCGTCACTCCTGAAATTTGGTATTTAGTCTTCATTTGGGGTATACAACTTTCCATAAGAAATTTGTCGGTATAGGTCCACATTTTCCTATAGCTCCCATAGAACGGTACGTACCTATTTTCGGTATTTTGAAGGTTTTAGCCACATTATATTAGAGAGTGGCTGTAAATTCTTATTTAGTCTTTATTGGGGGCTTCCAAACTTTCCCCCAGAAATTTGTCGGTATAGGTCCACGCCTTCATAGAGCCCCCATAGAACGGTTCCTCCCGGTTTTCGGTATTTTGAAAGTTGTGGCCTCAATATTCCACCGAAATAGCTGAAACTTGGTATTTCGTCTTCATTTGGGGTATTAAACGTTCCACATGAAATTTGTCGATATAGGTCCACGACTTCATATAGCCCCCATAGAACGGTACTACTCGATTTTCGGTACTTTGAAAGTTGAGGCCTCATTATACACTGAAAGGGCTGAAGTTTGGTACTTAGTCTTTGTTGGGGGTATAAAACTTTTCCCCCAGAAATTTGTCGGTATAGGTCCACGCCTTCATATAGCCCCATAGAACGGTACATCCCGATTTTCGGTATTTTGAAGGTTGTGGCCTCAATATTCCACCGAAATGGCTGAAATTTGGTATTTCGTCTTCATTTGTGGAATTAAACGTTTCACATGAAATTTGTCAGTATAGGTCCACGCTTTCATATAGCCCCCCCTAGAACTGTACCACCCGATTTTCGGTACTTTGAAGGTTTTAGCCTAATTATCACACCGAAACGGCTGAAGTTTTGTACTTAGTCTTCGTTGTACATATACAGGGTTCCCCCAGAAATTTGTCGCTATATGTCCACGCCTTCATATAGCCCCAATAGAACGGTACCTCCCGATTTTCAGTACTTTGAAGGTTTTAGCCTCATTATCACAACGAAACGGCTGAAGTTTGGTACTTAGTCTTCGTTGGGGTATAAAACGTTCCCCCAGAAATTTGTCTATATATCCAATCGAAATAGCTGAAATTTGACATTTAGTCTTCGTTGGGGGTATAATTATCAGTATAGGTCCACATTTTTATTTAGCCCCCATAGAAGGGTACCTCCCGATTTTCGGTATTTTAAAGGTTGTGGGCTCAATATCCCACCGAAATGGTCGAAATTTGGTATTGAGTCCTCGTTGGGGGGTATAAAACCTTCCACCTGAATTTTTCGGTATAGGTCCATATCTTGATAAAGCTCCCATATAAAGGTACCTTTCTATTTTCGATGTTTTGATGGTTTAAGCTGAATTTTTTGACTGAAGTACCCGTTATTTAACATTTGTGGTTTCCAGTGGTCACATAACTTCTGCACCAAAAATTGTACGCAAAGGTCCATGTTCGGTATAGCCCCATACAAAGATACCTGCCGATTTTCAGTATTTCGAGGGTTTCAGCTACATTTTCTGACTGAAATTTTTTGTTCCCAGTGGTCACGAAACTTCTCCACCAAAAATCGTCAACATAGGTCTATGTTTTGGTATAGCCCCCATATACCGATATCTCCCAATTTTCCGTATTTTGGGGATTTTAGCCACATTTTCTGACGGAACTACCCGTGATTTGAAATTTGTAGTTCCCAGTAGTCACGAAACTTCTCAACCAAAAATAGTCAACGTAGGTCCACACTTTGATATAGCTCCTATAAAAAGGTACAGCCCGATTGAAGACATTTTTAGATACATTTTCTGGCCTAAAATTGTGGAAAGGAAAGGAATCGAATTATTCTATTTCAGTTCAGAATATTTTATGATGGAGGGTATAACAAGTTCTGCACGGACGAATATTAAGTTTTCTTACTTGTTTTTAAATAATTCTAACTACGTCCCACAGTGGTTCAGAATCGTTTTTTCCTGGTCAAAACTCTGCAACTTTTGAACAAATAGTGATATTTTCACAATTCTTTTTGTTCGACAGATAACATATGCAGATTTCCGATGCATTAAAAACATTCGAATTCGGTCTAGTAGTTGCAAAGGAATTCAAGGTCAAAGTTAAAGTTTGAGTTTTTTTTCATATTTTGCATCAAAATATGCGTGTTTTGAGTTTTTCATAAGTTCTAAAAATGTCAAACACCTATAAACAAACCATACAAATACAAAAAATTAAAAAAAAAATTAAAAAAAATTTCAAAATTTTTTTTCCAAAAAAATGGTTCAAAATTTAAAAAAATATATAAATTTTTTCCAAAAAATAAAGAGATACTCTTTGGGTTTTCATAAAACCCATATAACTGTTATAAAAACTCATATATTAATAAAAAAATGTCTATTTGTGTAAAAAAGCTACATATTATTTATATGGGAAACGTTATAGAAAAACCACAAATTTTTACCCATGTAATTTAAAAAAATTTACAAAAGTGTTAAACAGACGGAACGGTGCAGGTACATAAGTATGTATGAACCGAAAGATCACACTCTCGGGCATCATTCCGTGTAAACGGAACTTTGTTCCAAACTGTTCCCTAAAAGTTCTAGTGCATTAAAGTTGGAATTTCAATAAAATTTACTACCTCAGGAAAAATAAAATAGCTCACTTCGTGTAAACGCTACGGTAATCTGTTGTCACGGTTCTTAAAGACAACAATCCTACCTACCTAACAAAAAACAATGAACACAATATCTGTTACAGTTTCTGAGAAATATATATTTCTTTCTCCAGAAATTTGCAAAAATTACGTATTTTCAAAAATTACTAAAAATTCTCGTTTTAGGAGCGAGCACGCCACGCCCTCACCTTCCAATATTTTGAACCAATTTTTTGGTTTACTTAGTTTCAATATGTTTACTATCGAATCCCATATAGAATTTAACAATCGGTGACGACAAAAAAATTGGGATTTTGACCAGGAAAATAGATTCCTGAACCACTGTGCGTCCCTAAGAATATTGTACATATGTACATAACTAACATATGATGATAAAACAATTGTAAAGTACATACCTTTTTTTGTTTTTCGTTGACTGCTTAACACAAATTCACCAAACAGATGATGCGTATGATGCCGACGATGATTTTGCTGACGATATCACGGAGATAACAAACATTATGCAAAGGCAACAGCTTCAGCAGCAGCAGTAGTAGTAGGTACCACGGCAGACAGACAGATGTTAAGTAGGTAAACAGACAGACAGACAACAAGGCAAAGTTACGAAGTAAATAAAATTCGAAACAAAGCACAATCCCGAAAACAAAAAAAGCAAACAAATCTAATTAAATTTTATTGTAGGCCGCCGGTTGCCGGTTATTGGGAGATACACTGCGTTGTTGACGGAAATACAGAGAGGAAAAAAGCACCGAAAATTCGAAAAAATGTACACTTGAGAATTATGTTGTTTTTGCTGTTATGACGATTTTTCTTGTTGTTTTGGTATATCTGCCTCTGTAGGAAATGAACAACCCAAGCGTCTGCGCAGAGCTGGTTTTTGGGTGTAGAGTTGGTAGGAGCAACACCACCAAATGTTTCAGCAGCTGACAGCTGTTGTTGCTGTTGTTGTTACAACAAAGCACCAAACTTCTGATGAATGAAACTTGAATGAAACAGCAGAGTAAATCACACCAACCCAACCACTTGAACTTTTGCAGAACTTCACTTTATTTTCAATGTTTCTTGGGAAAATAACACAAAATCGAAAAAGGATGTTGTTGACGAGATGCTATGGCGTCGACGTTTGTCGAGTGTGGTTGTAAACCGTTGTTGTCGTTTTTTTTTAATTTTGTGATGTTTTCCGGATATAATTGCTTAAACTTTATAAATATTTTTTCATTCTATTTCGAAATTTTTCTCTTTTTGTCGTTTAACTTAACCTTTTTTATGCTTAAACTTAAAACGAAAAAAGATAATGTTGGCGTATTTTTGGTTGCAGATGCTTTTACTTTTATTTGATTAAATTTTTTTTCTTGTTGTTGTTGCTATATTTTTTGAAGATTTCTCACGATTCTTTTCGGTTACTTTTTTGTTGTTTTATTATATTTGCAATTCACCTAAAATGAGAAAAGAAATATGGAGATAATAAAACATTATAAAATAGGCATTAAACAAATGGGGGTTATTATTTACGGCTATATAATTTACGAGGGTCGTGCCACAAGTCATTTAAATGGTAGCAGCCAAAATTGGATGCTTGACTGTTGTTATTGTGTGGTTTATTACTAATTTTTTGTGTGCTTACCATCTTTTTTATCAGATTTCATATTATTTATTACCATAAAAGTGTTAAGAAAACGTAGTTTAAACAAGTTTAAGGTATGCGAAAGTTGGTTACCGGAAGTTTAGAGGAAATATATTTATTTTCGTACTAAAAACTTCTACTCAGCCTAGCTGAATAATGTTTTCGTACTGAAAACTTCTACTCAGCCTGGCGGAATAAGGTTTTCGCACTGAAAACTTCTATTCGCCCTAGCTGAATTTGGTTTTCGCATCTAAAACATCCATTCAGCCTAGCAGAATTAGGTTTTCGTACAGAAAACTTCTATTCAGCCCGGCTGAAAGAGGTTTTCGTAATGAAAACTTCTATTCAGCCCAGAGGAATACGGGTTTCGTACTGAAAACTTCTATTCAGCCTAGCTGAATAAGGTTTTCTTACTGAAAATTTCTATTCAGCCTGTCTGAATAAGGTCTTCCTAGTGAACACTTCTTTTCAGCATGGCAGAATAAGGTTTTCGTACTGAAAACTTCTATTCAGCCCAGCTGAATAAGGTTTTCGTATTGAAAACTTTATTCAGCCTGGTTGAATAAGGATTTCGTACTGAAAGCTTCTATTCAGCCTGGCTGAATAAGGTTTTCGTACTGAAACCTTCTATTCAGACTGGTTGAATAAGGTTTTCATACTGAAAACTTCTATTCAGCCTGGCTGAATAAGGTTTTCGTACTGATAACTTCTATTCAGACTGGTTGAATAAGGTTTTCGTACTGAAAACTTAATTTCAGCCTGGCTGAATAAGGTTTTCGTACTGAAAACTTCTATTCAGTCTGGATGAATAAGGTTTTCGTACTGAAAAAGGTTTTCATACTGAAAACTTCTATTCAGCCTAGCTGAATAAGGTTTTTGTATTGAAAGCTTCTATTCAGCCTACCTTGATAAGGTTTTCGTACTGAAAACTTCTAGTCAGCCTAGCTTGATAAGGTTTTCGTACTGAAAACTTCTATTCAGCTTGGCGGAATAAGGTTTTCGCACTGAAAACTTCTATTCTGCCTAGCTGAATTAGGTTTTCGTACTGAAAACTTATATTCAGCCTGGCTGAATAAGGTTTTCGCAATGAAAACTTCTATTCAGCCTAGCTCAATGCGGCTTTCGTATTAAAAACTTCTATTCAGCTTGGCTTAATAACGTTTTCCTAGTGAAAACTTATATTCAGCCTGGCAGAATAAGGTTTACGTAAAGAAAACTTCTATTCAGCCTAGCTGAATAAGGTTTTCGTATTGAAAGCTTTTATTCAGCCTAGCTTGATAAGGTTTTCGTTCTGAAAACTTCTATTCAGCCTAACTGAATAAGGTTTTCGTACTGAAAACTTCTATTCAGCCTGGCTGAATAAGGTTTTCCTAGTGAAAACTTCTATTGAGCCTGGCTGAATAAGGCTTTCGTTCTGAAAACTTCTATTCAGTCTAGCTAAGATTTTCGTATTGAAAGCTTCTATTCAGCCTAGCTTGATAAGGTTTTCGTACTGAAAACTTCTATTCAGCCTGGCTGAATAAGGTTTTCCTAGTGAAAACTTCTATTGAGCCTGGCTGAATAAGGCTTTCGTTCTAAAAACTTCTATTCAGCCTAGCTAAGGTTTTCGTACTGAAAACTTCTATTCAGCCTGCGACCAATTTCAGGTATTTTCAAGTTTTTTTCTGACCGAATTAGCTACAATTTGAGATTTACGGTTCCTATTCGTCAAACAACTGCTCCAATAATAGGTCCTATATAACATTACCGCCAGATTTCAAATATTTTGCATTTTTAATTGATTTGTTTGCGGATAGTTTAGAAATTTTTTACCGAAGGTACTCCTCGTGATCATGTTTACAGCGATATTATGGTTTTTCGTGGGCAAGTCCATTCTTCCTGATATTAAAAGGTGACCAACTGAAATGAGACCCACTTCCAAAATGGACTACGTCGGTTCATTCCTTTTCCTCCGCAACACTTTTGAATAAGGGTTTCGTACTAAAAGCTTCTATTCAGCCTGGCTGAATAAGGGTTTCGTACTAAAAGCTTCTATTCAGCCTGGCTGAATAAGGTTTTCGTACTGAAAACTTCTATTCAGCCGGGCTGAATAAAGTTCAAAAGTGTTGCGGAGGAAAAGGCTGAAATTTGGTAAATAGTCTACGTTGGAGGTAAAAACCTTTTCGACTGAAATTCGTCAGTATAGGTCCACGTTTCGATATAGCCCCCATAGAACGGTACTGCACTTAAAACTAAAAAATAATTTTTCATGATAGAATTTCTCAAATAAAACGTTTGCCGTTTAATATTGTCACAATTTTTAATTCAAATGTAAGCGTTTTATTTGAGAGATTCTATCATGAAAAATAATTTTTTAGTTTTAAGTGCAGTACCGTTTTATGGGGGCTATATCGAAACGTGGACCTATACTGACGAATTTCAGTTGAAAAGGTTTTTACTTCCAACATAGACTATTTACCAAATTTCAGCCATTTCAGTGGCTGATTTTCGGTATTTTGAAGGTTTGTGGCCACAACTTATCGGGAGGTACTGATCTATGGGGTCTATAAGATTGCGTAGACCTGTACGGACACATTGCTGGAAAGTTTTATACCAACAACGAAGACTAAATACTAAATTTCAGTCATTTCGGCGGAATATTGAAGCTACAACCTTTAAAATATAAAAAACCGGGAGGTACCGTTCTATGGGGGCAATATGAAAGCGTGGACCTGTACCTAAAAATTTTAGGTGTAAAGTTTTCAGCCATTTCGGTGGAATATTGAGGCCACAACCTTAAAAATACCGGAAATCCGGAAGTAATATTCTATGGGGGCTATATGAAAGCGTGGACCTATGCCGACAAATTTAAAGGGGATAGTTAAATACGCCCAACGAAGACTATTTCGATTTATTGTGGCCATAACCTTCACAATACCGAAAATCGGAAGATACCGTTCTATGAGGGCTATATGAAGGCGTAGACATGTACGGACAAATTTCTGGGGAGAAGTTTTATGGAATATTAAGTTTGGTGGAATATTGAGGCCACAGCATTCAAAATATCGAAAATTGAGTTGTACCTTTCTGTGGGGCTATATGAAGGCGTGGACCTATACCGATAAATTTAAAGGGGAAAGTTGGTTGAATACCCCCAATGAAGACTAAATACCAAATTTCATTCATTTCGATGCATTATTGTGGTCACAAACTTTAAAATACCGAAAATCGGGATGTACCGTTCTATGGGAGCGATATTAAGCCGTGGTCCGGTACCGAAAAATTTATAGGGAAAAGTTTCATACCCCCAACGAAGCCTAAAACCAAATTTCAGCCATTTAGGAGGAATATTGAGGCCAAACCTTCAAAATACCGAAAATCGGGAGATACTGTTCTATGGGGGCAATATGAAGACGTAGACATATACCGACAAATTTCATATGGAAGTTTTATAACCGAAATGAAGACTAAATACCAAATTTCAGCCATTTCGATGGATTATTGTGGCCACAACCTTCAAAATACCGAAAATCTGGATATAACGTTTTATGGGGGCTGTATAAAGGCGTAAACCCATACCGGCAAAGTTCTGAGGGAAAGTACCCCTAACGAAGACTAAGTAACAAATTTCAGCTAAGACCTTCGAAATACCGAAAATCGGGCGTTACAGTTATATGGGGCTAAATCAAAAACTCCTATACCAAATTACAAAGCTCTATCTAAAAAATTGCAAGCTGTATCTTGATTTCAACAGACGGACGGACGGAAGGACAGATGGACATGGTTATATCGACTTAGAATTTTACCCTGATCAAGCATATATGGTAAATTTCAAATTTCCTTTACAATTCCATCGAAAAAAAATTAAAAAAATTTTTTACAAGCACATTCACGATTTTTGGTACATGGGTTAAGAAAAAAATCGTGGTTCCAAATCTGTTCGCGTTCACAAAATTGGATGCTGCGCCAGAAATTTATGGGCGGTTTTATTCCCTTATAAAGAAAAAATATTTAAAAATTCCCTTTGTGTTGTAATACCAAAATGTATATAGAAATCGGTAACAACATTTAATATCTATCCGTAGACGCCTAAATATTTGCTAAATTTATTTTCATTTTCGCGGAAAATCAAAAAATAATGAAGGAATCGTGGAGTAAATTTTATTTATTCTAACTCAGAGTCCATAAAAATCTCTAAAAAATAAATTAAAAATACGTACAGAATCTAGACAATGTCCAGAAAAATGTGAGACTAAAATTTTATAGATTAGGATTTTAAATTGCTTATTGCGGCTACAACAAAAGACAAAAGTTTATTGTTGGAACATTATTTCAAAAATAATTTTTTTGGTTTAATACGAAAAATTTGAGAACATTTGTTGGGAGTTATTCTACTATTTCGCTAAATTTCCAAACAAAATCTGAATTATTTTGCTAAAACCTCTTCAAGGAAAATAGTTTATCATCGTGAAAGTATATTTGCTTAGTGTGCTAAGTAATAGAATTAGGAAATAAAGAGTGATATTGATATTATAATCAAAGAAAAAACATAAAAGTTAAAAACCGTATAACGCGCGAAATAGTTAAAATCAATTGAGGCGCATGTGCTTTTCGCATAGAGCGAGTGCATCTCTGTCAATATGTTTGCATTTTTCCATGTTTCATTCAGCGAACAAAGTGTGCCATCAGTTGCATCTTACTACTCCAAAATGCTTCATGTGGGTAAAAATAACGCGATGTTCATATGATTATAAGGCGCATCCGATTTCAGTGACCCCCTGTTGAAAATACGTCAATAAGAAAATTTTTATACAGATTCGTCAAGAACCGCGGATGTGCTACCTGATTCTATTTTTGGTTAAATACGAATACTACTCCCGAATCTCTGTAATGTATAACACACCTTTTTGACAAATATTATAATCGTGTATAAAGGATTCCATTTTTGTAAAAAAAATTTAAGGGAATTCGCGGTTTAGTATGCGGATTAGTCAAAATAAAATTTTGCTTATTTTCCTATTTTCAGGATATCTATATCAGCGGTTTTAGTGGATGGATTCGATCGCGGTAGGGCTCATTAAATCCGGCGCGGAAAAAAACTAAAATCACGCGGGGTTCAAGGGTACCTGAGTCACAGTTGTAAATTTTGAAGCCAAAAAATAGGTTTTTAAAGAAAATTTACGCACCAAAAATTCGACTTTGGACTCCTATTACTAGGGAGCTGTACGGAGCACACTCATGAGATATACATCAGACGACGTCGAATCACGAGTTCTACAATCCAATAAATAGTTTTGGTCATTATCTGGTTGCGCCCTCCAATTATAAGAAAAATTCAAAAAATCCCAATTTCAAAACTTCAAAATTTCAGCATCGATTTAAGGGGGATGCACTGTATATATCGAGAAGTCATACATTAGAACCATGTTGCCCAAGGGGTATTCTTCAATTCTTTCTTTGAGCTCAGGTCTGAATTTTCCCTGGTTTGACTAGAAATCAAGAAAAAACACAAAAAAACTTGCTAACTTCAACACATTTTTACCCATTTTTTTATATTACCACCAACACAGCTTCCACGTAATTTATTTATTATGGTCTATATTATGAGACCCCGACTAAAACACTTCAATTAATATAAATATATTCATATTATATAAAATATATTGACAGTTCGCGACTTATAAAATGGTGAACCTCAACTTCAACGATTGTAAAACATTTTTGAATATTACCATATACTTTATAGAGTCTCCGATGAACATTTCGATAACTTACAAACGGAATGACAAATTTAATTATACCCTCTATATAAGGGTAGAGGGTATACAAATATGGTTCAGTAGACCGCAATTTGCCACAAAACTATGTGAAATTTTTCAACATAAACAAGTCAAAATTTAGATTAGGATGTGCTCTTTCGGATAAAAAATCTACCAAAAATGTCTTTGTTATCTTTTCTTTATTACTGGAGACACCCATTAACCGATCGCCATAAAAGTTCATATTTAAGTTTTCCGGATCAGTGGAAAAAATTGGAGGGTGAGCATTTCAATAGAAAATTTTACTTTTTTGGGTCAGTCTAATATATGCACGTGTGTATTTTGGAGGAACATTCTACCCACAGTTCACAATATTTAAAAATAATAACACAATTGACATCAATAGAAAGGTAAAGGTTCCTCTTACAAGTATAGGTTATGTCTCTTCCAGGAATAAATATATAAGCTGTATATTAAAAATTTTCCCAATTTTCACACAAAACTTTTTGTCCATTTCACCCTCTAAATATTATCTGATCGCCATCTCCAATTGCAAGCTTCTTCTTTTTCATATACTCTTACCTTATTTAAAATTTCGAGGCGATCTGAATATTATTGCGACCTACAGAGTATCTTCAATATCCGATAAAAAAATATGTTTTTGGTCCATTTCTCCCGCTAAATATTTCACGATCATCACCAATTAAAATAGCGATCTATTCTGATGTGAAACCTACCTCCATACCAAATTTCGTGATGATCGGCCCATTATTGCGGCCTGGAGTTTGATTACAATTTATAATGGACAGACGGACGGACGGACACACATCTCCAAATCGCTTTATTTCGCCGAGATATGAAGATTGGTATACCACATTGGGGGTCTCCGACGAATATTTCGCGGTGTTAGATCATTTTTTAACAAAACAAACTTATAATACCATACACATAGTGGTGTAGGGTATAAAAATTGCGAAATTTTTTCATGTTTTATCAAAAAAATTGATACTGATATTTTCAGGATATATGTATAATGTAAATAGACATTTCATTTTTTTGGTGACCCATATTTGACGAAGAATATTTTTTTTTTTGACGACATATCTCTAAAATTATGTTTTGTGGGACAATTTTGAATAAACTCAGATGAAGTCCGACTTTAACCCTAAAACGTGTTTTTCATTTTTAAAGAATCCTGGCGATTTGGTTCTTTGGGTTCTCAAGACAGTAAGAAGGCATTGCACTTCGGCAAAAGACATATTTGACAAATTAAATTTACCAAACATTCCTTTTTCGCTACTAAATAACTTATCTCCCGACTGTTGGTAATATTTTCAATAATCTTTCAACACATTTCAAAACATCCAATAATCTTTCAAGACCATAAAAAATATCTTTTAAATTCTTGCTAAAAAAGAACATAACCTAATTTTATGGCTACTAAACTTGTTATGCGGACCCCTTCATCAATGATATGTATGTATGTAGTTTTTACGACCCTTCTTAAGGTTTCAGCCTGCTGTTATTTTCTTGTTGTTAATATTCTTTTTTTTTCTCCAAAAAACGCACGCGACATGAAAACGTGTATCATCCACATGCGGCGGCGGATGACAATGTTTTCTGGTAAATTTCTGAGTGTGTTTGGCTGACTATGACAAAAGAGGGTACAACAAATGAAAGTATGTATGTAAACATAAAGACAACAATATATACATACAAACAAAAATGTATATGCATTGCATACTAAATAATAAATAAACAACAACAAGTAAATTCTTTTATGACAACAAACATATTCAAACAACATAAACATTGCCACAGCAGATAAAATTTAGTCACACACATACATACATATACCCAAAACCAAACGGCTTTCGTCAAACCTTTTTGTCTGCCTAGTCTGTATTTGTGTGCGGTTACAATCCAACCTTTCCAACATTCACTTGTCACTCTGTACCAAATCCAGCAACAAACAGCCAGCTCATCGGCCTCATGTACCCAGCCAACAAGACCCATAACATTTTCCATCAATACTGTATCCATGGTTGTTGGCTTAGTTGTATCTTTATCCATGAAACACTTTTCGTCGTAACACGAACGAATATGCCGACCATAACGGACGGAAGAAAAATGATTCCTTATTGTTTTTGGTCTTGGTGGTCTTGGACAAAGCGAAAAATCTCAACCGAAAACAATGTCAAGAGACATCGGATAACATTCTTGTGCGTTTGTGTGAAGTGTAGGAGAGTGAGCGGCAGAAGGTGAGAGGTATGTACTAACTCATTGAGCATTGAACACCAACCAGACTTCTTGATAACCTTACAAGTGGCCGACGAAGTAATGGAAGGTGGTATAAACACACTCCACACTCCCAACACATCTCAACAGCAGCAACAACAACAACAACTTTGTGGGTATTGAATAATCCATGGAAAGGAAAAAGGGTGCGACACAAAGAAGCAATCTTGTGTTGATGACGATGACGACGGACGACGTTGATGTTACAAGTGGAAGGAAATGAAACTTCAAACTCCTCTTCAACGGTTTATTGAGAGAAATAAATAATGAAAACTCAAACAAAATGTCAAGAATGTGAGAATGGCAACAGAAAATAAAATAATATAACCGCAAAATAATCTCATGGTCGATGAGATTGAATGAGGCTGGTGTTATATGCAGAAAAAAAGAAACCCCCTGATTGTGGAATTGATAAAAACAAAGGTCAGAAATGGCACAGACTTATTTAACTTTATCTCCACAATTTTAAAATAAATCAATCAGGGCGTTTTTTCACATTAGAACAAATTATTAAGGCTACAGTATAGGCTTTAGCTTAAGGTATATTTATAACCTCAGCATTTATGCTAACGAGGGTATGTATGTATATACACTTTCATAGGGCAAAATGTGCCTCATCGAAATAATGGCCTTAGACCCCAAGTATGTTTTGACGAAATCCGTTTCAGACAATTTGGAGTAGATTTAGCCATGTTCGTCCGTCTGTCTGGCTGGAGCGCACTATAAATCTCGAACGGATCAACCGATTCGGTCCAAAATTTGGCTTTCGTAATATTTTGCCCAAACTTAAATTAAGTTCGAAGAGGGGTTATATCGGGTACAACACACAACATTTCGGAAAATTCAGTTTAGGACCTACTCTCGAATCGCTTTCACTTTTGTTTTAACAACATGTTTTCTCTGACCCCTTACGACGGTAAAATTTTCATCAGGGGCAAGTACATACTTCCAGAAATAGCCTGAAAGTTTAAAAAAACAAAATGCCCTAGGACATCGTGTGTAGTGGTTGGAGCGCAAGAGAACTCTCGAACGGATCTGCCAATTCGATCAAAATTTGGCCTTCGTAATATTTTGTCCAAACTTAGTTTAAGTTCAAACATTCAAAAATTTTTGTTGAAGCAACTTGCATTCGCTACATTAATTACAACGGTAAAAGTTTTTTTCAGGGGCAAGTCCATATATCTTGAGAAAACAGCCCGAAAGGTGTAAAAAACCCAGGACATCATATATAGATTTGATGCGAAATTTGGTCTTCGTCACATTTTGTCCAAAATTATTTACAGTTCGAAGATGGGCAATACCGGTCCACAACTTCCGGTACTTCCCCCCAATATTTAAAAAATGTCACTAAAATGGTATGCACGATATCTCTTGAACGGGGCAACCAATTTGGTCAAAACTTTGGATCTCCTAATCCTTTGTCCAAATTTAGATTAACTTCTAAAATTGCCCATATCGGTCCTCTCCTTAGCGTACCTCCCCCACAAAAGTTTAGGATTTGCGTTTAAGTGCAGTTTAAGTCTGTTCGAAGATCCTTTGGAAATATATAACGATGGTGTTCGTTGTGGTCCTGTTTACAGCGATATTATGTTATACGATGACCCACAGAAAATCTCTGTCGACAAAGCCGACTGATACTTTTTTACTTGTTTTCAAATAATATGGATAAATAAAGAAGCTGATTTAAGTCTTGGTCCCTCTTTCATCTCAAGTAAACACTCACCTTCCGTGGTGTCACTTGGGGAGCTGCCTTTAACACCCGTTAAAGGTAGCGAGCTAACATGTGCCGCTTGTTCACTCGTAACAACGTTAAAAATTGGGTAAGAAGGAGGCGCCGCTATACCAACACATGGACCTATCATGACAATTTTTGGTGGAGTAGATTTGTCACTACTGGAAACCCCAAATGTAAAATAACAAGTAGTTCGGTAAAAAGAAATTGAAATTGTCGAAATACCAATAAGAGGAAGGTACCGTTATATTGGGACTATACCAAAACATGGACATGTATTGACAAATTTCAGTGGAGAGATGTTGTGACCGCTGGAAACCTCAAATGGCAAACTGCGGTAAGTTTGGTTAAATTTGTAGATAAAATCCTTAAAATAAAGAAAATCAGGAAGTACTGTTATACAAAAATATGGGCCTACATTCACAATTATTTGTGGATAAGTTTAGTGACCACGGGGACCTTAGATGGCAAATCACAGCTGGTTCGGTTAAAATTTTTAGCTAAAAACCTCAAAATAACGAAAATCAGGAGGAACCGTTATATAAGGTCTGTATCAAAACATGGACCTATGTTGACATTTTTTGTGGAGAAATTTTGTGGCCACAGGGAACCACAAATGTCAAATTACCGTTAGTTCGGACAATAATGCAAAACACATAAAACCCATATACCATTAACAGGCGGCCCAGTAAGCCCAGCGGGTATCTTCTCTTAATGTCAAAATATATTTTTGTTTTAGCAAAACAATAAAAGAATATTTCAGTTCAGCAAACTGAAACTATGGCAAAATGTTTTTTTTTTTTTTTTGCAGGCAGGTCAAATTCGAAGATAGTCAATATCGGTCAACGTTTTGGTATAGCCCCCATATAACGGAGTCCCCCGATTTCCGGTATTTTGACGTTCTTAGCTACAATTTGATATTATTTGATATTTGATATTTATTGTTCCTGCCAAAAATTGTGGACCTTAGCCCATGTTTTGAAAATTTCTGACAGAATTAGCTATTATTTGTCATTTAGGGTTTCTAACTATCAAGAAACTTATGTACGAATAATTGTGGACATACATATGTTCATGCTTTGGAACATACCCCATATAACCATACACCCCATCCCCAAATTTCCGGTACTTTGAGGTTTTTAACTACATTTTCAGATAGATTCAGCTATAATTTGACATTTAATGTAAGGGCTATTCCAAGTTTTGGAATTTTCTTTTTAGACCGAATTCTATCACACATTCCATATTTCATCGAAATCAAATATATATAGCGTGTTTGGTGCAGCAAATACGTGAAATCGGGCAAAAATATATATGGGAGCTATATCCAAATCTGAACCGATTTCCCCAATAGTAATAGCGTTATTCCTATGGCTAAAAAAATTATATTACGCAATTTTCAGCTTAATTGGACAATAAATGGGTCTATCTCGTTTCCTTTTGTATATTATATACAAATGCACAAAGACATAATACCCCTTACCACAGTGTGGTGTAGGGTATAACAAATATTTTCAGAACCGAGGCAGGATTCAGAAATCGATTTTCCTGGCTAAAAACCAAATTTTTGTCGTCACCGATTGTCAATTTCCACATGGGATACGGTGATAAACATATTGAAAGTATCCAAAGAATCCAAAAAATTAGGTCAAAATATTGGAAGGTGTGGGCGTGATGTGCTCCTAAAAACGACAACTATTTCCTAATTATGGAAAATACGTAGTTTTAGCAAATTTCCCAGAAATAAATAGCTATTTCTCGGAAACTGTAGCATATAATGTGTTCATTGTCTTTATACCCTTCACCATAATATGGAGGGTATACTTAAATGTGTCATTCCGTTTGTAACATTTCGAAATATTCATCGGAGACAATATAAAGTACACATATTCTTGAAATTCTATATCGATATAACCATGACCGTCTGTTCGTCCGTCCGTCCGTCTGTTGAAATCAAGATACAGCTCGCAATTGTTATACCCTATACCACAATGTGGAAAAGGGTATAATAAGTTTGTTTTCCCAAAAATTCATGTAACGCCGCGAAATATTCGTCGTAGACCCCTCATGTGGTATACCAAACTTCATATCTCGACGAGATAAAGCGATTTAGCGATGTGTGTCCGTACGTCCGTCTGTCCGTCCATTAAAAATTGTAATCAAGCTAGAGGCCGCAATTATGGACCGATTGTCACGAAATTTAGTATGGAGGTCGGGTTTGGACCAGAATAGAACTGATTAGTTTTTGGCGATGATCGTGAAATGTTAAAGGGATGAAATGGACCAAAAACAAAATTTTTGCTCGATTTTGTAGCCGCTCTGTAGGTCGCAATAATAGTCCGATCGGCGCGAAATTTTAAACGTAGTTTTGGTTTGAGATGAAGAAGTAGCGTGCAAGTCAACGGTATGATCGGATAATATTTAGCGGGTTAAATTGATCAAAACTTTTGTGTATACATTTAAATAAAAGTTATCATTTATCAAAAGCTAGCCCGGAAAGCTAGTGCACAGGGATAGTGGTATAGGGTATCACATGGTCGGCCCCGTCCGACTATAGTCTGTTCTTACTTGTTAAGACAGAGCTTTGTAATTTGGTATAGAAGTTTCTATTACTCCTAGGATGTTTGGTATTGCAAATGGGCTATATCGGTACACGTTTTGATAAAGCCCACATAAAACGGTATCACCCGATTTTCGGTATTTTGAAGGTCTTAGCCTCATTATCACACCAAAATAGCTGAAATTTGGTATTTAGTCTTCGTTGGGTCACTAAAACTTTCCCCCAGAAATTTGTCGGCACAGGTCCACGCCTTCACATAGCTTCCATAGAACGATACCTCCCGATTTTCGGTATTTTGAAGGTTGTGGCCTCAATATTCAATCGAAATGGCTGATATTTGGTCTTCGTTGGGGGTATAAAACCTTCCCCCAGAAATTTGTCGGTACAGGTCCACGCCTTGTTGTGGCCACAATTGTGGCATCAATGTTCCAACGAAATTGCAAAAATGTGGTATTTAGTCATTGATTTGGGGTATAAAACTGTTCATATGAAATTTATCGGTATAGGTCAACGCCTTTATATAGCCCCCAATGAACGGTACCTGCCACGCTTTCATGTAGCCCCCATACCTCCGGATTTCCGGTATATTGAAGGTTGTGGCATCAATATTCCACCGAAATGGCTGAAATGTGGTATTTAGTCTTCGTTGAAGGTACAAAACTATCCACCTGACATTTTTAGGTATAGGTCCACGCCTTCATATTGCCACCATAGAACGGTACCTCCCGATTTTCGATATTTTTAAGGTTATGGCTTCAATATTCCACGGAAATGGCTGAAATTTGGTATTAAGTCTTCGTTAGTGGTATAAAACGTACTCCCAGAAATGTGTCCACGCCTTCATATAGCTCCCTAGATCGGTACCTCTCGATATGTTGTGGCCACTAACCTTCAAAATACCGAAAAACAGCCTCTGAAATGACTGAAATTTGGTATTTGGTATGGGGTTATAAAAGAGAAGATTTATCAGTATAGATCCATCTTCCTATATCCCACATAGAATCATACCTCCCGATTTTCGGTATTTTGATACCGATATATTGGAAATTTGTTATTTAGTCTTCTGTGTGTCTTAAAACTTTCCGTTTGAAATTTGTCGGTATAGAACGACGTTTTAATATAGCCTCCCATAGAACGACACGTCCCGAATTTCGGTAATTTGGACTTAAGTCATCTTCAAAACGAAACTAATTGTTCAATTTTACTTCAATACAACTCGTGGTGGAGGGTACAACAAGTTCGTCCCGGCCGTTTTTACTTGTTTTTTTTTTTTGGTGGGTAGTATTGTTGCCTTTAGGAACAGCTTCAATAAATTACCGTATCGTTTACAAGAAGTTGAGCTATTTTATTTTTTCTCAGGTACTAAATTTTAATGAAATTCCAAATTTAGTGGACTAGAACTTTTAGGGAACTGCATGGAACAAAGTTTCGTTTTCTGCCTGAGAGTGTCCTCTTTTGGTTCATATACATACATATATTTTTGTATCAGTCACGAAAAGTCAGTTTAACACTTTTTTAAATGTCTCCCATATAAATTATTATATCGCACCTGTTCAACAAAAGAGTAGTAACTCAAAATTTTGAAAATTTCACTTTTCATCAAAAAACGATACATAATTTTTTAAATATATGAGTTCTCATAAAAACTTATATTTTGATGCAAAACATGAAAAAAAATAAATATTTTAACTTTCACCTTGAATTCCTCTGCGACTACTAGTCCGAATTTGAATGCATTAAATGCATCAGAAAGCTGAAAGATATTTATGAAAATATTTCTATCCGTTCGAAAGATTTTGAACCTCTGTGCACCCTAAGAAATACAAATTGTAAATTATATTTACATATGTATGTACTTCATATGGATTATTATTGATCAATTTACTGAAATTAGAAATAATATTTTTAATGTAAATGTGTTTAAATAAAATATTTTATTGCGGTTTTGAGACAGACACGCTGTTTATTAAATAAATTGCTATATATAATATGTATACATACATACATATGTATTTAGAATCAGACTCTCTTGTGTGAATAAACTTTCTTATTATTTATTTTATTTAAATTCTTTAGATAACAAAGAATCTATTGTTCTTTGTTTTGATTCCAGTTTGTAACAATTTTTATGATAGAAAATAATGTACCTTTAACCTAGTATATATTGCAGATAATTTGTTGATGTTATTTTTTTAATATGAATTCGCTCATATTTTGGTTATGAATGCACTTCTAGAATCACCGTCTCCTTAAAAAATGTTTGTAATTCTAATCTGCAATTGGTATCAGAAAACAGCATTTATAACAAAGTACCGTAGTTTACTTTGTTCCGATCCAATGATTTTATGACACTTTTGAGTTTGAGTTTGCAAAATCAATGCAAATACTATTCGGAAGGTAGGGAAAACGTTCCCTATTATCAACGAGGTATTGCAAATAGTAAATTCAGCAGAGTCAGAGAGAATCGGAAAACCTGAGCATTATTTTTACAGGAACAAAAGTATTCACGGTGAGCCTTAACTAATTTTAAATGGAAGGTGCTTACACCTGGGAAGTTTTTGCATATTCTGAAACTACAATGCTCATAGATGAGAAATACCAAAAAACAAAAAAATCGCCGGAGGGATTTTCAAATAAATCGCGATTTAAGCTCACATATTTAGGGGTTCTTTAGGTTTTCACGATTTTGCTTGGAAACCGCGAGTCCTATATAAATGGGCCTAAGGAAAATGTTGTAGCTATGAAAATTGTCCACAAGACTGACCTTTATGATATTTTCATAGGTTTTACCGTTTTTGAGATATAGAAGTTAAAATTGAGACAATGCACTGACTGTATCGCCTCCTTATAAAACAATATCATGCTCAGTGCGCCTTAACTAACTTTTGCTGAAAACCGCTTACACATGGGAAGATTTTGCGGATTCTGAAAGAGTAATGTTCATAGCTAAGAAAAATAAAAAAGACAGAAAAAATCGCCGGAGGGATTTTTAAATAAATCGCGATCAAAATTCACAATTTTAGGGTTTTTTTAGGTTTATCTCACCATTTTTGAAATATTTTTTTTTTATCTTAAGTCTTTAAGATTTTGCTTGGAAACCGCAGGTCATATCAAAATGGGACTAAAGAAAATGTTGAAGCTGTGAAAATTCTCTACAACATTGGTATTTCCTAGGTTGTACCATTTTCCAGATATATAAGTTTAATTTGGGCAATTGCAGTAATGACATTGTTTTATAAGGAGGCGATACAGTCAGTGCATTGTCTCAATTTGAACTTCTTTATCTCAAAAACGGTAAAACCTATGAATATATCATAAAGGCCAATCTTGTGGAGAATTTTCACAGCTACAACATTCTCCTTAGGCCCATTTACATAAGACTCGCGGTTTCCAAACAAAACCATGAAAACCTAAAGAACCCCTAAAAATGTGAACTTAAATCGCGATTTATTTGAAAACCCCTCCGGCGATTTTTTTGTTTCTTGATATTTCTCATCTATGAGCATTGTAGTTTCAGAATCTGCAAAAACTTCCCAGGTGTAAGCACCTTCCATTTAAATTTGGTTAAGGCACACCGTGTATTGTAAGACCTACCCATAAAATTTCCAACTCCCATATGTAAGTATATTTTTAGAAAACCTTTTAGCCATTTGGTAAATAAAAGGGTTAAGGATTCATTGCAAAACCTTTAACAAAATTAAAATAACCACGCCCAATTCTAAACACTGTTCATTTAATTCGACAATACCTTTAACATGAATATAGTATTCACTTTTCGATTTGTAGGAGTGTCTGTTTTTTAGATTTGTTTCAATTTCTTCTTTTATTTTCTCTGTCTCGTTTTTTGGCAACATAACATTTCGACATACAACTATTTTGTCTGGCATTTTTGTTGTTTTTCGTTTTCCCTCACGTCGTGTTGAATTCGTGTTTCCAAGTAAAAATAACAGATGGTTGTGAACAAACGTCACATTGTTACAATTCGCGTGTTCGTACTACAACAATAATAAAACAACAACAGGGGAAAAAACGAAGATGACAGCAGAAATACAAACACACAAGTTTGGTCATTTGGGAGCAAAAGGAATCAAAAAAAGTTTTTTGTTGCGCTTTTTTCGGGACAGACACACATACAGTACATGTACATAAGTATATCCGAAAAAATCACATGAGAAGGTTTTGGGAAGACTGACGACTACCAGCCATCACAAGTAAAACAAAAAAGGAAGAAAAGCAAATCAAGGGATTAGAAGAAGAACAGAGGAAAAAGGAAATTAAAAATATATACGGCATACCTACTACACATTCGCACGCACATGCATACCTAAGGGCCAGGGATGGGAAATGTGGGTAATCAAATTTTTAGTAATACTGAAGTTTATATTACTCTTAGGATGTTTGGTATTGAAAATGTGCTATATCGGTCCACGTTTTGATATAGCTGCCCAAAGAACGGTACCGCCCGATTTCGTGTATTCTCAAGGTTTTCGCCTTACTATTCCACCGAAATGGCTAAAATTTAGTCTGTAGTCTTTGTTGGGTGTATACAAAATTATTGAATAGAATTGCGGGTATACATACATAGGTTCACGTTTTGATATAACCCTCACAAAACGGTACTTCGCGGTTTTGGAAATTTTTAAATTCACATTATCAAACCGAAAAAGCGTTATGAGTATTTATAGCCTCAGCCTTTAGGTTAACGAGAGTATATATATGGGCATTTCTGAGTGAAATCGGACACTTTTGTAAGAAGTGTTTTTTAATATCCTTTATTTTTTGCTACATTAATGCTGCTAATCCGCAAAACATTCCGGTACATTTTTAGATCTTTCTTTGACTAACGGTACTAGAAAAAAAGAATTTCACAGTGGGCTTGGAAATGTTTCCGTATTAAACTATGATTAATTACAAAACATTTAAGACCTATTTGGTAGTGGTATTCGAATAACGAGGGTATATACACTTTCATACGGGCAAAATGTGCCTCATCGAAATAATGGTTTTAAACCCCAAGTATGTTTGGACGAAATGTGTTTCAGACAATTTTGAGTTGATTTAGCCATGTCCGTCCGACTGTCTGGCTGGCTGGAGCGCACGATAACTCTCGAACGGATCAACCGATTCGGTCCAAAATTTGGTTTTCGCAATATTTCGTCCAAACTTAGTTTAAGTTCGAACATGGGTTACATCGGTCCACTCCTTCCGGAACCTCCACCACAAAAGTTTGAAAATGTTCGGAAAATTTGTGCTCTTGAAGGGAGTAACCGATTTGGTCCAAACTTTGCACATCGTGAAATTTCTACTGGACTTAGACGAGGTTCCAAATTTTGGAGAAGTTTAGTTTAGGACCAGTTCTTGAGGCGCTGCGTTTTTTGTTGTAGCAACTTGTATTCACTGCCCCCATACGACGGTACAATTTTCATCAGGGGAAATCCATACTTACTGAGAAAATGTGCAAAAAAACCCTATAACACCGTGTATAGTGGTTGCAGCGCACGATAGCTCTCGAACGAATCTGCTGATTCTGTCCAAAATGTGACCTTCGTAATATTTTGTGCAAACTTACTTTACACGTTGTAATATGTCTACCAGATATAGATCAGGTTCGAATATGGACTATATTTGTCCACTCCTTCAGGAACCTCCCACACAATTTTTCCTGCTCTCGACTCACTTTTATTTCTTTTAAGCACCTTGCATTCCCTACCTCAATTACGATAGTTTTTTCAGGGGCAAATCCATACTTCAAACCGAATACTGCGTTCGTCCACACTTTGGATATCGTAATATTTCTTCGAATATTAGAAGAAATTCGAAGGTGGTGCTCGTTTCCGGTACCACCCCTACAAGAGTTCGAAAATATTAGCTAAAATGGTACGCGCGATATCGTAGAAACATCTCGACATTTATAAGATCACCTGGCTGTCACCGGATGTAAAAACAGATAGACGGAAGACATTCATCGAGCGTGATGGATCTACAATCGTTCCGAGGAGCAAACATAGACTCGGACCATCACCTTGTTGCAGCAAAGCTACGTACCCGATTAAAAGTAACAAATAAAGTACCAACACAACACGCAAGTTGCAACCACAACAGAAAGCCATAGTAAATTCCACTCAAATGGCTCAAATACTTAATCAAAGCACTCTTGCTCCCATGTCATAAAAATGAGCGATGGTGAACCCGCTAAAAGGCGTATAAATCGGGGTTTCGGAGTCGAGGTATTTTTGGCACGACTCCGACTCCAGACCAGTTTTTTTCACGACTCCGGCTCCAACTCCGACTTCGGGTCGACTCCGAGAGTGAATTCCTATACCACTAAAATGAATAAAATGTGCACAATTTTTTAACTTTTTCCTATATTCTGGCCTATATAGGCTAATCTGTTAGTTTTTCCTTACATCTTCTTTAGATAGGACATTCGTTCGAATATAATACTCAACTTCATATCGACACCTCCAAATAATAGTATGCTAAGTCTAAAAAGTGAGTTTTGCAGGAGAAGCTCTCAAAGTTTGGAAATTTTTTTGAACTTCAGTACTATGCTAAGTCAATATTTGTTTATAACTTCTGTTCGGATTGACCGATCATTACCAAAATTAGACAGAATTTAAGTTAAAGGACGTTCGACACCTCCAAATAATAGTTTGCTAATTCTGAAAAGCGAGTTTTGCAGGACAAGCTCTAAAAGTTTGGAAATTTCTTTGACCTTCAGTACTATGCTAAGTAAATTATTTGTTTATAACTTCTGTTCGGATTGTCCGATCATTACCAAAATTTGACAGAATTTAAGTTAAAGGACGTTAAATATAAAAATGTAAAGAACGTGAAAACATGCTAAGTCGACTTAGCATACTATTGTTTGGAGGCGTCGATATCAACATGCGTGTATTGTTTCTGCTGAATCTTACATTGAAATAGCAACAAAATACACCTTAGGAAGTTTTCGCCGGTTTTACGGTTTTTTTTTTTTTTTTTGTAAATATGTGAAAATGAAGGGGCAATAAAATTCATAAGGAATACATGCGATAAAAATTATAAGCAATTCATGGCCAAGTTTTAAACTGAATGTAAGCCAATGTGCTTAGCCATAAAAAGAGACCTCCAGTTGTAAAGCCAAATAAAAGCCATTTTTAAAGAGTTTTTCCGAGAAAACTACGAAAATTTTCTGATAGATTTTTTTCTTCATCTGAAAGAGAAAAATATTACGAAGTTTTGTGGCAAATGGTCGTCTACGAAACCCTGTTTTCATTAAACTGTTTTGCGGTGCCAACTCTAGCTCGAAAACTAAAGCGAACCATGCACTATCAAAATTTGATGTCAACATTTGTAGAAGTATGTGTAAATTTTTTAAAATATGAGAATGTGTGTGTGTGAATTTTATGGATTGAGAAAAATCAAAATAGTTTTGATTTTCAAAATTAAACTCAGTCAATCCGATGAACATGGTTTATTTTCAAATTGTCAAAAGGGAATTCGGGAAAAAAGAACATTGTGTTTGTGAAGAAATAAAAAAAATTTAAGTTCATTAATTTTTAGAGGAAAATTTAAAGATTTCGATTGCAGATTGAAGATTGATTGTATGCTTTGCTACACACTTATCAAGCACACACGTACGTAAGGGGTTCATCGGCTGGACAAGCCAATTTGATAGTGTATGGGCCGCTTAACAAACTGATTGTCACATACATATTTTTGTGGCCGATTTCTAAATGTCATTTCGAGAAAAACACATTTGAAGTTTATATGCTGGATAGAAAATACAATAAATGTTTCCCTCCCAACGCTCATATCTATGGCAATATTGTTCCGATCGACTTGAAAATTTGACCACATTTATACTTTTTATTTTTTCTGAAATTTACAAGTGGGGATCACCCCTTAAACTAAAATTCAGCGTACAAATTTCAAATACAATTTTGTACAAAATTTCACCTTGTGTTACTTTTTCTGTTCAAGAACAAAAAGGATATGGAAGGAATTGAGCTAGAAGGACAAAATATTCGACAGAAATACTGCTCATTCTATTCAACTGAAAACGTGTCATCCCAAAATGATGAAACAATATCCTCAAACAGAGATATAAAGCTATTTTTCAATCATTTTTGGGAGTCAATCAAAACTTTACTTTTGTTTGCAAACATTGAAAGGATCGATTGGACCAACAAAATAGAAATGAATTGACTAGAGTTCAGAGGATAGTATACATTCTGTGAATTGTCCTCTAACATATACCCCTTGTATATATGCATGTTTTCTTATCGCTTTTTTTTAAAATAAATAATGATTTTGGAAAAAATTTTGGTGTGCCGAATTTAATGTTATATTTCTATAACGTAGAAAGAATTTTGCCCGGAGTCGGAGTCGACTCGACTCCGACTCGTAGGCTCCGACTCCGAAACCCTGGTAGAAATACGGGCCGTGCGTGGTGGTACACGCAGAACTGGAAGGCCAAGGCTTTGACCATATAAAGTACATATATTCTTGATGATAAAATTCTAAAACCATCTAGCCATGTCCGTCTGCTGTAATCACTATAGCGTCCGCAGTAATTAAAATAGATCCACTTTTTGGTATAGCCCCCATATAATGGTATCACCCAATTTAAGGTATTTTGGGGATTTTAGCTACATTTTCCGCCCAAATTGACTCCAATTTGGCGCTTGGAGTTTCAAACGAATTTTCCGCAATCAAAGTGGTGAAGATAGGTCCACGTTTTCGTATAAGCCCCATATAACGGTACCTCCCGATTTAAAGTATTTTGTTTATTGTTTATTTATTTAAAGTATTTGAGGTTTGCAATGACCAAAAAACTTCTCCATAGTATAGTCTCCATATAACGGTATCTCCCCCATTTAAGGTATTTTGTGGCTTTTTAGCTACATTTTCTGACCGAGTTAGCTGATATTTTACATTTGAGGCTCCCAATGACCGAAAAACTTCTCCACTAAAAATTATCAAGATAGGTCCACATTTTGGTATAACGGTATCTTAGCTATTTTTTGACCGAACTAGCGGTAATTTGACACTTGAGGTTCTAAGTGGTCCCGATAAAACGGTACCTCTCAATTTAAGGTATATTGAGGGGTTTAGCTACATGTTTTGAGATTTCCTATACTCAATCCACTTCTCCACGGAACAAATTATTCAATGTTAGTTCAGCATATTTTATGGCGGAGGATATAAAAAGCTCGGACCGGCCGAACTTAAAAATTTTTTACTTGTTTTTATTAACCCCTAATTCAATACAAATCGACCACTGAGTGGTGTGAGTATTTGTACAAACAAACTCCACCTAACGAATTTTGTTGTCCTGCTCTTTATTAATTTTGTTAATCTGTCTGATATCTTTATCGGGGACCCCATAAAGTATATTCATATATTCGTGATCAGGGTAAAATTCTAAGTCGATGTAACCATGTCCGTCCGTCCGTCTGTTGAAATCAAGATCCTGTTCGCAATTTTTATGATGGAGCTTTGTAATTTGGTATAGACGTTTCTAGTACTCCTAGGATGTTTGGTATTGCAAATGGTCTATATCGGTATACGTTTTGATATAGCCCCAATAGAACGGTACCACCCGATTTTCGGTATTTTGAAGGTTTTAGTCCCATTATCACACCGAAATGGCTGGAATTTGGTACTAAGACTTCGTTGGATGTATAAAACTATCCACCAGAAATTTGTCGGTATTGATCCACGCCTTCATATAGCCCCCATAGAACGGTACCTCCCGATTTTTGGTATTTTGAAGGTTGTGGCCTCAATTACCCACCGAAATGACTGAAATTTGTTATTTAGTCTTCCATGTGGTTATAAAATATTCCAGAAGTGAATTATCAATATAGGTCTACATCTTCCTATATCCGCCATAGAAGCGTACCTCCCGATTTTCGGTATTTTGAAGGTTTTAGCCGCATTATCTTACCAAAATATCGGAAATTTGGTATTTAGTCTTCTTTGAGTCTAAAAACTTTCCGCCAGAAATTTGTAGGTATAGATTGACGTTTTGATATAGCCCCCATGGAACGCTACCCCCGAATTTCAGTATCTTAAAGGTTAGCCACGTTGTTTTACTGTACTTGTTGAAATTTGGTATTTAGTCTTCTTCATAAACGAAAGTTAAGAACGCCGTTCTTACTTGTCTTAATTGCAACTTTCCCCACATCTACGAATCGATCTGGTATCTACCTTTCACCCTCATTAGGCCCAGCCATGAATCACTAGAAAATTTTTAAATTCCCAACCCTGCCATTCACAACCAAAGTAGGATTCTCAAAAGGTTTTTGGGAGAAACAAAAAATTAACACAAACAACAACAAAGGCTGACGCAAAGCATGTTTTTTGCGTTTTCCACTATTTTCGGCTGGGAAGTTTGTTTTTAGGCTGTGAATTCATTTTACCATAAATTCCCAGCACTAATTTAGTTAAAGACTTTCAAGAGAACCAAAAGTAGAGGCATGTTTTTTGTTTTATTTCCGAATGGCAACAAAAAATATTGTTTTACATAATCCTAAATGGTAAATGAAACATTCATTTCCGAAAAATGGGGTTCAAGGAGGTAGACTCTCAGCGATTATCTAATAAGTATTTTTTGGAAATGTAGTTTTTTCTCTTCAAGGATAGTTGAATCATTGTTTGGCACTCACTCCTTTGTGGATTAAGTTATTATTTAAAAATTTTATTAAACTTTCATTTCATATCCTTAAAACTTTAAAACCCCTTAATTTGGTTGGGGTCTACTATCTCTTGAAAAAATATCCCATGCAATTTCCACTTGTCTGGGCTATAGAAAGCCCTTGAATAATGTTGTTAAAAACCTTTCTTTTCCTCTTCTTCTTTTTAGTTATTGTCTTTAGTTTGTTTTTCTTTTATTTTTTTCCTGTTTTTCCAATGTTGTTGTAGCAACTTTGCTTTTGTTGCTGTTTATTTGTTGTTGGTTACGCAAATATTGATTTTTGAGCCATTGAAATGTTAAAACAAACAAAAAAACAAAATTTTCAAGAACAACAAAATCCTTGTGTTGTTGTTGTTTTATTCCACTGTCATTTGTTCTTTATCATCTTCGCTTTTCAAAGGTTTGTAATGAATGTTCTTTGTCATTGGGTTTTGCCTGCTTCGTTTTCCTCAATTACTTCATCATCACCATCATCATCTGTGGTGTTTTTACACTGCACTTCTTCAAGTACTTTTTCTTCTTCTATCTTCCACACCATTTTTGTTGTTGTTCCGGATAATGGCTAGGTAATTTATTTCACATTTTCCACAAATTGTTGCACTCACACCAGTGCGAAACTTTTTTCCAATTCCAGGCAAATATTTAGCTGGTGCACCACTCCAATTTCAATATCAAACAAAGTGACACTCACACATGCACTCAAACAAATGTAAACGACATTCTCTTTCTTAAACACTTTATTTTTATTCAATTTAAATTCTGGTTATCAAAAAATCGCCTTTTAATTAACATGGTTTAAACTTGCCACACTGCCATTTAAAATACATTTTAACCAACAGATTTTAAACCGTCGCAAATAATTAGACCAACAACAAAAAACATTATCTCCAAAATATTTTTTCTCATATCTTGATTTTTAATTTTTTTTTTTTTTTTGTTTTTCTAAAAAATGTAGATTTTTCTTCTCATTACCATTTGTAATCACTTTTTGTTGTTTTTTGGATTTTTTTCAAAAAATTTTTGGTTTATATTTCGCCGTTTTTAATGTTATTTTATAACCGTTCGCTTTGAATACTCATCGAAGACTGGAATAAATTGTTCAAACTTGATGTCTAATAAGATAGCTCTGGTCTTTCTCTCACTCTCTTTTAGTAATTCTCTCTGCCTCTCCTTGTACTAAAGTATCTCATAGTACGTGCTACTAATTTGTTAAATACTTACGTATCCATTCGAACCATTTACTAACAGAAAGACATTCGTTGGGAGTATCTGTGTGTCTTCCGTTTGCTTGGGTATTTGTGTGCTCATGCCCATTTGTGTGCTCATGCCCATTAGAGAAGAGCAACAACAATAGCAGCTGTCAGCAACAGTGCATTTTCTGATTGCTTTTCTCAATTCTATGCTCAGCATTCTCATAAATTTCCAAGACTTTGTTTACATTTGCCAATCGCCAAGCCATGGAGACCAATAATGTAAAGAGGTGTATTTTATGTACACCACATAAACATGGAATCCCGTAATCCCATATCGGAAGGGTTCTTCGTGAAGGATTGAGCAGAAGGCCATACAACATTTGGTACCAGGGCTGTCAGATTTTTTCCTACCTAAATACTCTGAGCTAATATGGAATTATTAGTTTTCTTTCTGTTGCGAACGTACCTATGCTCTCAATTTTAGGTGGAGAAGTTACTTGACCACCCGAAACCCTAAATGCAAAATTATAGCTAATTCGACCAGAAAATGCTGCCGTAAAAATACCTGAAATCGGGCGGTACCGTTATATGGGCGCTATAAGAAAAGGTGGACCTATGTCTATAATTTCTGGTGGAGAAGTTTCTTGGTCACTGGGAACCCTTAATGTCAAATTATAGCTAATTCGGTCTAAAAATTTAGCTAAAAACGTCACAATAGCTGAAATCGGGCGGTATCGCTATATGGGGACTGTACCAAACCGTAGATTGGTCTGAAAATGTGTCTAAAAACGTAAAAATATCTGTAATCGAGCGGTACCGTTATATGGGGACTATACCGAAAAGTGGGCCGAATTAGCCCATCTTCTAACTTGATCTAAGTTCAGACCAAAAACAAATTTCAGCCTTTCAGACGGACAGACGGACAGACAGACGGTCGGACAGCTTTTAATCGACTTAGAATTTTACGCTGATCAAAAATATATATATATATGTACTTTATAGGGTCGCAAATGATTATTGCAATGAGTTACAAACGGAATGACAAACTTAATATACCCTCCATATTATGGTGGAGGGTATAAAAAAGAGAACATTTCTTACAATTAGCCAACAAAATCGCCAACTATTCTGTAAACCGACAAAAATCGCCATGTCGCCAAATGAAGAACAAACACATTGAAAATTCACCACGTTAGTACTGCAAATGGAATGAGTTTATTGGATGAATAATATAAATGTACTATGGAACATAATTCCAGTATCCATCCTGAAATTAGACAAAACACCACGTTCTTCCCTCGATATGTTGTTGACCCAATATATAATATAATTGTTCCACAAACATCCCAGATGGGACAAGGGAGACTTACCTCATATCAATGACTTCACCCCGATTCATATTAGCTCAATGATATGGTTGGAGCAGTTTTGTGACCACTAAAAATCTCAAATGTAGCTAAAATATTTTAATTTGTCATTTATGTTTTCCAATGGTCACCTAACTTTTGAAAAAATTGTGGACATAGATTCGCATTTTGGTATAGTCCTATATAACAGTAGCAATCGATTTTTAGTTTTATACTCACCACCATAGTATAGAGGGTATATTAAGTTGGTTTTTCCGTTTGTAACGCATTGAAATAATGGTAAAATTCCGTTCGTCTGTGATAATTAATTTAACATACAGAAAAACTGAAATAGGACGCTGAAATTTGGAAAGATGCGTATTTTGTTTGCAGACATTTCACACATTTCGAAGATGGGCTATATTGGTCCACTTTTAGGTAGCCCCCATAAAACGGTACCGCTCGGTATCGGGTATTATTACGTTTTTAGTCACATTTTCTATACGAATTAGCTATAAATTGGCATTTACGATTCCTAGTGGTCAAGAAACTTATGTACCAAAAATCTTGAACATATGTCTATATTTCGGTATAGACCCCATAGTACGATACCACCTAATTTCAGTTATTTTGAGGATTTTATTTACATTATTTGTCTGAATTTGCTGTAATTTGGAATTTAATGTTAAAGTAGTCAAAAAAAATTCTTCACTAAAAATGGTTGACATAGGTCTTCGTTCCATCCGATTCCAGGTGTTTTCTAAGAAAGATATTCCTCGCATACTTGACAATAAAGTTGTCAATGACACCATATTCCCAAAGTGCAACGATTCCAAGCAATTTTAACTCAAATATTTCCAAAACTGTAGAATTGGAAGAAGTTTGATTCCTATTTTAGTTTCTTGGGTTTTTAGTAAAATTGACCCCAGGTTTATGTATTTCGAAACAAAAATGTGTGCGCATGAAACACACCCAAACTATAGTTTTGGAAATATTATTTCCTTTGCTTTTGCTTCAAAACAAAAAAAAATGAAAAACACACTCAAATTTGGAAGTTTTTCTTACGCATTCATTTTCTTATCGACATACATAAACAGGCCCTGAATCAATATTTCCTTGATACGTAACGCAAAGAAAGCTTTCATTTCTTTGGCAACTTAAAATGAAATTTAGTGGAAAACATTTTTGTCTTTGACATCATCCTTCTCAAATATTATTTTGTGGGACAAATTAGCATAAAATCAGATTAAGTACGACTTTAACCCTAAAGCTGTTTATAATTTTTACATATTTCTAAAGTTTAGGTAAGTTATAGAGTTCTGATGTATTCTAGGAGCTATAGTAACATTTTATGGAGAAGGAAACCAGCGACCCGAAAAACATAGGAACCCAGGGTTAGGTCAAAATCCATTCATTTTTAGAGGTTACGCCAGGTTTTTCGTAAAATTAGCCACTGTGCACGTATTTCATGGTGGATGATATAATAGGTATAACGTTTTTTATTTGTACTCTCGTAAAATGCTCAGTAAAAGTTGCTTGCACACAATTATCGTAATAATGTTTCACAGTGTTATCTTATTCACAACTCAAATGGCGCCACTGTGCTACGCTTCTTGTCAGAAACACAACCATTGAAGCGGCATCAAAGCCATTCATTTTTCTTTTTATCTAAACAAAAAAATTGTCTATGTACTCATGGTCATCATATCAAAAAGCACTCTGACATCGCTTATTAATACAGTTCTCCATGGTATTAACTGCATTGCCGTTGTGTATTCAAAAGATACGCAACAATTCCTTAACGTACACAGAGAGCACAAATTCTTCCCAATTGTGCTCGTTAGGTAGCATTCACTCTCTTCTTAGTAAATTGTATTTTTTAGTACATTCGGCTTTTACATGTGGTTGATGTCCATGCTAATGTACTAATAAACTATTTTTTGCATATAGGTATTAAATAAAATAAGAAGTGAAATAAATTATTAATAACACAAAGGATATTCGGACATCATACTATGCACATTGGGCCCAATGACAGGTTTTTGAGGCAACAAGTCACTGGAAGCAGCTAGAGCTACCAAATTTCGTTCCAATGTTTTTAATGGGCATAAAAGTACTTCTGCAAAATTTGGTAAGAATCGGTTCAGATATAGATATAGTTTTCATGTATATGTTTCATCCGATTTAATCCGATTTTATTTTTAAGCCCCACAAAGGTCACAATTTGCATCCGATCGCCTTAAAATTTGATATGGTAAATCCTGTTCAGGTTAGAATCAGGTACTGAAAATTTGGCTCTGATCGGTTCAGATATATATCTACATATATATAGAAACCTTTTCAGGTATACCATGATGTTCGAAATATAAATCTTCTGAAATGGCTGGACCGAATTTGATAAAATTTTGTTTGTAGATTCATAAGGTCTGAGAATAGATCGTAAGGTACTTTTTATACCGAAAAATGGAGGGGGTGGGGGACCTCCCCCACAACAAGTTTTAGCCAAACGCGAAATCTCAGAGATTATTAGACGCATTGGTATACAAAACAATAGTAATTGTGACCTCTATCATTAATTTATGTTTTGGAAGTAGAAAACCGCGATCGCGTCCGTTATTTGAAAACTTTATAATTACAGGTTAAGATCTTGAAATTTAGTAGGTGTTTGTAGTACCAGTTATTAAATTTAAAGATCTAGAATATTGAAGATTTCAATGCTTGGTGTAACTCGGATAAGATTACTATAAAATTTGGCGACTTGTGTCATACTGAGCATCGTCCAGTCCCAACCCAGTCTAATAAATTAAAATATCCACATTTTTAAGTGTCACGCTATCTGTAAGTAATTTTCTATAAGTATTCGGATCCATACGGACATGAAATTTTTTTACACATATAGTACTCACTATTACCTTCTATCAGATATACATAGTTTCGACAATACGTCGCAATACCGCGAGTTTTATTCCAAAAACTATTTAAACTACAATACGAACTACACAAAAAATACACCACAAGTCTACTTCAAATATTCCTTACCAAATCTAAATTCTTTTATTTCTTAATCAGAATATTAATTTATATACCTTTACACGTTTTATCCATTAAAAAAACTGTTTATTAAATCAGCGGTTTTTAATTGCCGAGCTAAACAAATTTGTTCTTCGTTGGATAAATTTTTATAAAATTTTACAAAGTAACATGCAATATCTTTGACAGCTCGGTATGTGACCACGAAGCGTTGCCAGGTTGAAATGATTTTGTTTCTAAGTGGCTCAAAGTGTTAAGAATCTAATCCCGTTACTAATTTATACAAATATATGACTTCAAAACTAGACTTTTTGCCTCAGAAACCTGATATTGGGCCCAATGTGCTATGGTACCATCGCACTATGGTTCTAAAACCCTTTCGATGTAATTTTTGTACCCTCCTCCATAGTATGAAGGGTATATTAAGTTTGTTGTTCTGTTTGTAACGTATCGAAAAAAAATCATTTGCGACTAGAGTTGGGCAATTGAACGACCTAGTTCACTGTTCTAGTTCAAAAACGTATGAGTAACATTATACAAACTAACGTGAGGTATTAAGTATACGCATTTTGTTCATACAAACGACCGGTGTCCAATGAACTAGATTGTGAAATAGGTCGTTCAATTGCCCAACTCTATTTGCGACCCCATATCAGGGTCAAATTCTGAGTCTGTCTAGCTATGTCCGCCTGTTGTAATCACTGTAGCGTCCGCAAAGATTGATCTACAACGCTATATTTTTGAAACCCAAATGTATTTTTGTCATCGGCATTCTGAAGATATTAGCAAGCTTTTTTGACCGAAATTGTCATTGTCATAGGTAGGTCCATGTTTTGGTATAGACCCCATATAACGGCACCACCGATTAATGTTTTTCTTCGTTATTTATCTACATTTTCGGACAAGATTGGATGTCATTTGGTTAACAACTTGTCCATCATTTTGTGGTATAGCACCCAAATAACGGCACCGCCATATTTCAGATGTTTTCAAGTTTTTACCTGACCGAATTAGCTGAAACTAGGCATTTGGGTTTCCCACTGATCGAAAAATATCTCCACCAAAAATGTGGGAATTAGTACTTTCGTAACAGAAAAAAAATATTATTCTATGTAAGTTCCGAATATTTCATGGTGGAGGGTATATAAAGTTCGGCCTTGAAGGTTTCAGCATAATTATCAAATCGAAATGGATGACATTTGGCATTTAGTCATCGATGGGTGTACAAACATTTCAGAAGAGAATTATCAGTATAGGTCCACATTTGCAAATAGCCACCATAGAAAGGTACCTCCCGATTTCCTATATTTTGAAGGTTGTGGTCTTATTATACAACCGAAATATCTGAAATTTGGCATTTAGCCTTCATTGGGGCTACCAAACTTTCCCTCAGAAATGTGATCACCCTTGAAAGATACCTCCCAATTTTCGCTATTTAGAAGGTTTTTCCCCATTTGTAGCCGAAGAGGCTGAAATTTGGCATTTAGTTTTCACTGGGGCTTCCAACTTTCCCCCAAAAATTTTTCAGTATAGGTCCAGGTTTTAATGTAGCCCCTATAGAACGGTTCCCCACGATTTTCGTTATTTTGAAGATTCTAGCCTCACTATATCCACCAAATATCGTCAACATAGATGCATACCATATAACGGTACCTCCCGATTTTCGGTATTTTGAGAATTTTGGCTACAGTTTTTAACAGAACAACATAGGTTCATGTTTTGGTATAGCCCACCATATAACAGTACCTACCAATTTTCGGTATTTTGAGAATGTTAGCTACAATTTTTAACCGAACTAAGGGTAATTTGGCCACCGTGGTGCAATGGTTAGCACGTCCGCCTTGCACTCAGAAGGTCTGCGGTTCGAATCCCAGGCCAAGCAAATTTCAACGGTGGCAAAACTCCCCCTCAGTAATGCTGGCGACATTTCCTGAGTATTTAAGCATTGAAAAACTTCTCTACAAGTGGTGTCGTAAGACACGCCGTTCGGACTCGGCAATAGAAAGTAGGTCCCATATCATTGAGCCAATATGAATCGGCGTGCACTCATTGATATGAGAGAAGTCTCCCTTATCCCATCTGGGATGTTTGTGGAACAATTATATATATTATAAGGGTAATTTGACATTCGAGGTTCTCAGCAGCCACGGAACTTCTCCACCAAAATCAATCGTATAGCCCCCATATAACGGTACCTCCCGATTTTCAGCATTTTAAGAATTTTAGCTACAAATTTTAACCCAACTGAGGATTTTATCTGAACTAGCTGTAAGTTGAATTTAAGGTTCTCAGTGGTCACAAAACTTCTCCACCAAATATCTTCAACATAAATCCACGTTTTTGTATAGCCCCCATATACCGCTACCTCCCGATTTTCGATATTTTGAGAATTTTAGCTACAGTTTTTAACAGAACTAGCTGTAATTTAATATTTGTGGTTCTCAGTGGCCACGAAACTTCTCCACTACAAATCGCCAACATGGGTCCATGTTTTGGTATAGCTCCCATATAAAGGCACCTCCCGATTTTTCGGTATTTTGAGGGTCTTAGCTATAAATGTTACCACCTAAAATTGTGAAAGGAAACTAACTAGTCAATTTTAATTAACACTATTTTATAGTGGGGGGTGTAATACGTTCTGCCCGGGCGAACTTGACGTCTTTTTACTTGTGTTTTTTTTTTGTAATTAGTTGTGAGTAAGATCGAGTTGGTCTGTGTACCTTATCATTTCATAAAAGGAAAGATTTTTTTACCAATTTCCATCGAAACATCCTGCAAATCACTTTTCGTATTTATGAGGCATTTTGTCTTCCAGATATATAAAAATTTTCGTTGTTTCAGAACGTTTGTATATAGCATAGGGTAATTTCCTGATATTTAGGTAAAACTTAGAGGTTTGAGGAGAATTTATGACAAGCAATATCGTAGAATATTTTGACCTGATACGATCATGTTTTGTAGAAGATTTTTAACGGTTTTTGAAAACAAAAATACCACATTAACCCTAAAACCCCTTTAACGACCCCTTTAGTGACCCGACGAGGGTTGATTTTTTTAACAACACCATATACGTAAAGTGCAAGGATTCCAAGGAATCTTAACTCAAATAATTTCAAAAATGTAGAAATTGTGGAGACTTACCCCTTATTTCAGTTCATTTCTCTCTATACCTATATTTACTTGGCATGCACTAGACATTTCATGTCTTTAATGACTTATTTGAAATTTAGTGGAGAACATGTTTGCCTTTGGCATCATTCTTCTCAAAACATAGTTTGCAGGATAATTTTGCATAAACTCAGATGAAGTACGTCTCTAACCCTAAAATTGTTTTTAATATAGGTATTATAGGACCTACAGTAACATTTTATGACGAACAAATTTCTGATACGATAACATTTTATAGGAGAAAGTACCAAAAAGGCCGGTCATTAAAACCACCAGAGGATTAAATAATATGAAAAATGGACTCGAAAAACATAAAAACCCAAAATCCATTATATTTATATATACTTATATTTAGGTAAATCACGATAACTCTTGAAGAAAGTAACAGATTTGCACATTAAAAGATTTCTACCAGACATAGATGAGTCCATACTTCTTGAGAAAACAGCCCGAAAGGTGTAACAAACCAATATGGCACAGTATATAGTGGCTGGAGAGCACTATAACTCTCGAACTGATCAACCGATTTGGTCCAAAATGTGGCCTTCGTCATATTTTGTCCAAACTTAGTTTCAGTTCGAAGATGGGCGATACCGGTCCACAACTTCCGGTACTTCCCCCCAATATTTAAAAAATGTCACTAAAATGTTATAGATGACATCTCTTGAACGGGGCAATCAATTTTGTCCAAACTTTGAATCTCCTAATATTTTGTCAAATTTTAGTTTAACTTCTAAAATGGCCCATATTGGTTCACTCCTTAGGGAACCTCCCCCACAAAAGTTCAACATTTGTGTCTAAGTGCTGTTTAGGGTCTGTTCGAAGATCCTTTGGAAATGTATACCGATGCTGTTCGTTGTGATCCTGTTTACAGTCATATTATGTTATCCGTGGACAAGTCCATGCTTCCTGGCTTACCGGTCCAATAGTTGTACGATGACCCACTGAAACGACTAGTGGGCGCGATATCTATTGAAAAGATATGACTCTCAAAGTAATATCCACTTTCATAATGGACTCCATCCATTCCTTTAAGTACCTCCTCCGCAACATTTTTGAATTTTAATCCTAATTCACATTTTTGTTGGCAAATTCAAATGTCCAAAAAGTGCCAAAAATTCTGAAAAGACCCTAAATACATTTGATTTGACCGTAGATGAAAGTTTCAACTCACATAGGCTGTTATTGTAACAACTTGTATTCGTTGCCCCCATTATGACGGTACAATTTTTATTAGGTACAAGTCCAACTTCCTGAGAAAATAGCCCGAAAGCTGGAGCGCACGATAACTCTCGAGCGGATCAGCAGATTCGGTCCAAAATTTTGCCATCGCAATATTTTTTCAGAACTTAATTTAAGTTCGAAGTTCGGTCCACTCTTTTGGGTACCTCCCACGCAAAAGTTAAACACTTTTCACTAAAATGGTGCGCACGATAACTCTCGAAGACAATAAGAGATTTGGTCCATGCTTTAAACTTCGTAGTTTTTATACGAGACATAGATCAGGTTCGAATATGGACTATATACATATGTAAACTCCTTCGGGTACCTCCCATAAAAATTTTCGCAAAAATGCACTTTAAGGCCTTCTCTCGAATCGCTATCACCATTTCGCCTGTTCAAGTTTTTTCAGTGGCAAGTTCATTCATACTTTCTGAGGAAATAGCTGGAAAGCTGTAAAACCCTTATGACACCATGTATAGTGGCTGAAGTGCACGATAACTCTCGAGGGGATCTGCCGATTCGGTCCAAAATTTGGCTTTCGTAATATTTTTTCTAAACTTTGTTTATGTTCGAAGATGGGAACAACTTGTTATGCAACTTGCGACACCTCCTTTCTCCAACCGTCCAAACTTTTGACCTCCTTATATTTTGTCCAAATATAATTTTAATGGACCAAATCGGTCTTCTCTTTAGGATAGGTACCTCACACACAAAAGTTCAGCATTTTTGTTTAAGTGCACTTTAGGATCTATTCGAAGTTCCTTTGGAAATTTATACCGAAGCTACTCTTTGTGGTCCTGTTTACAGCGAAGTTATGTTTTCGTGGTAAGTCCATACTTCCTGACATAGTGGTCCAAAACCTCAAAGTTATACGGTGATCAACTGAAATGGCTGGTGGGCACAAGATCTATAGAAAGAAATGACTCCTAAAGTAAGACTTTTGAGACTTTTGAGCTTCAAACCAAATATATTTTTGTCCGCAAGTTCATACTGCCAAAAATTCTGCGTAACCGGTATTACATTTGATATTTTCAATAGATGAAAGTTTCAATTCACCCAGACTGAGGGTATATCTCTGTCGGCAAAGCCGACTGATACTTTTTTACTTGTTTTGTATAAAAGTTTTTATTACTCCTAGGATGTTTGGTGTTGTAAAAGGCTATATCTGTACACGGTTTGATATAGCTTCCATAGAACGGTATCTCCCGATTTTCGGTATTTTGAAGGTTTTTGCTACATTATCTTACCGAAGTGGCTGAAATTTGGCATTTAGTCTTCTTTGGCTTCCAAACTTTCCCCCAAAAATTTGTCATGTCCACGTTTTATTATAGCCCGCATAGAACACTTCCTCCCGATGTTGGGTATTTTGAAGGTTTCAGCCACATTATCTCACCGAAATGGCTAAAATTAGGCATTTAGTCTTCCTTGGGGCTACAGAACTTTTCCCCAGAAATTTTTCATTTCAACGGTACCGCCGATTTTCGGTGTTTTCATGGTGTAAGCGCATTATCCTAGAGGAATAGGTAAAATTATCGTTATTGATCTACGTTTTAGAGCAAATTTTGTTAATCGTCTTTGAATTCGCTCAACACGACTAATTTCGGATAAACTATAAGGGTCCCAAATAATGGATGCATATTCTAGCTTTGATCTTACAAAGGCAGTATAAATCAATTTAATAGTATTGGGATCAGAAAATTCTGAACAATTTCTCTTGATGAATGCGAGGACTTTGTAGGCTTTTGGAATAATAAATTCCATGTAAGGTACAAATGTCAAGGAGTAATCAAAAATTACCCCGAGATCGTAAATTGAAGTTACTTTATTTAGTATAATGTCTTCCACTAGTTTGCTCCATAGAAGCCTTGGTCTGCCAATTTTACGTGTACCGCTATGTGGCGCGTATTTACACGCCTTTTAGGAGGTTCATCGTAGCTCATTCTTATGACATGGCCTAGCCAATACAATCTTTGTCCGAGTTGTATGGACTCATTGCGCTCGACAAATTGATCTGTTGCTGTGAATTGTGTCATTTCTTTTGACGTTTGCATCTCGTCTAACCTTTTCCAACAGGATGTTGAAGAGAACACTCTAAAGGCTGCATCCTTGTCTGAAACCTCTTTTGGTACTGAAATATTTGGAGAGGCTCTTTCCTATTTTAACTGAGGACCGGGAATCAGTTAAAGTCATTTTATAAAGCCGAATGAGCTTTGCGGGGATACCAACTTCAGACATGGCTTGAAGCTTTATAACCGACAAAAAGGTGGTAGGTGTCGATGTGCATCTCTTGGGTTTTCTCTAGAATTTTCCGTGGGATAAATATCTGGTCAATGGTGGATTTGCCAGGTCTAATGCCACTTTGGTGTGGGCCAATTATTTTGTTGAACATTGGCTGTAATCGTTCTCACAATATTCGTGACACTATCTTGTAAGCTATAGGGATAAGACTTATGTTAGAGAATACAGTATTATCTCCTTTGTAGTGGACGGGTCACATGATGCTCAGGTTCCAATCGTCGGGTACGCGCTGTTCCTACCAGATATTGCTAATTTTTTCCTGCGGAAAAGACGTTTCTCCTCTCTCCTTTTCTCCCGATACCTCTCTAGTGCGCTACGTGTTGCTACTGATTGTATAGCAACCCTGCATGCCGCATCTTCTATCTTCGGTAGCAGCACGACACTCCTGGTCAAACCATGGGTTCCTTGGTGTTGGTCTCTGCTATCCAGGTATGGATTTTGCGGTTGTTCGCATGGACTGGGCAATACTTTGCCACTATGCTGACAAGTTATCGGCATGAGGAATGCTTTAATTAAGCATTTGGTTTAATCGGATACGTACCTTTGCTGCAACAATGTAGTGGTCCGAGTCTATGTTTGCACCTCGGAACGATCGTACATCCAATCCAACACGCTCGATAAATGTCTTCCATCTATCACAACATTATCAATTTGATTTATTGTTTTCTGCTCTGTTTTCTGAATGTCGAGATGCTTAAATCATGTATTGCTAAGTACCATGTTTTTCGCTGCTGCGAAGTCTGTCGCCTCATCCATTTTCGAGACTGAATTTCTCGACTGTTGGGCTAAAAACATTCTCCTTTCCAATTTTGGCATAAAAATCGCCTAAAATAATTCTAATGTCATGGGCAGGACAACGATCATATGTTTATTCTAGGCGCTCGTAAAATATATATTTCGTCTGTTCGTCCTTGTCTTCAGGGGGAGCATGGACGCAAATAAGGCTGATGTTGAAACAAGCAAGAACGGCGTTAAGTTCGGCCGGGCCGAACTTGTTATACCCTCCACCACGAGTTGCATTGAAGTAAAATGGAACAATTAGTTTCCTTTCGTTTATAAAGAACACTAAATACCAAATTTCAGCAATTTCGGTAAAACAATGTGGCTATCCTTCAAAATACTGAAATTATGGAGGTACCGTTCTATACCGATAAATGTTTGGGCGGAAATTTTTAGACTCAAAGAAGACTAAATATCAAATTTCCGATATTTCGGTAAGATAATGGGCCTAAAACCTTCAAATTACCGAAAATCGGAAAGTGCGCTTCTGAGGGGGATATAATAAGACGTGAACCTATACTCATAATTCTCTTCTGGAATATTTTATAACCCCATGGAAGACTAAATAACAATTTTAAATTAATTCGGTGGAATGTTGACGACACAACCTTCAGAATTACGAAAATCGGGAGGTACTTTTCTATGGGAGCGATATCGGAACGTGGACCTATACCGACGAATTTCAATGGAAAAAGTATTTACCACCAACGAAGACTAAATACCAAATTTCAGCCATTTCGGTGGAATATTAAAACCACAAACGAAATACCGAACTTCGGTAGGTACCGCTCTATTGAGCCTATATAAAGGCGCGGACCTGTAGGTATAGGTTCGGTGGAAAATTTTATACCCCCAACGAAGACTAAATAAGAAATTTCAGCCATTACGGTGGAATATTGGGGCCACAACCTTCAAAATACAGAAAATTGGGAGGTACCGCACTGAAAGAAAATTACGTTGTATCAATGAACATTATCATTGATTTCGAACCAACGTAAGACTTCATTGTATTATTGAAGAAGTTTCATTGAGTTTCACACAATATTTTTCATTATTGTTTCATAGTATCAATGTGAAAGTTTCATAGCAATAATATAACTATAACTTCTAACTACTTTATTGATTCAATAAGGAAGTATCATAGCATAGTTAAGGAAATTTCATTAGAATAATGAAGAAACTCAATATTATTATTAAATGAAACTTTTCATTTATTCAATGAAACTCTACGTTGGTTCAAAATCATTGAAACATTTTTCTTTCTGTGCGTTCTATGGGAGCTATATGAAGAGGTGGACCTATGGCGGCAAATTTCTGGGGAAACGTTTTATACCCATAATGAAGACTAAATACTAAATTTCAGCCATTTCGGTGTGACAATAAAGCTAAAACTTTCAAAATACAGAAAATTGGGAGGTATCGTTCTATGGGGGTTATATTAAGAGGTGAACCGATACCTGCAAATTTCTGGGGAAACGTTTTATACCCATAATGTAGACTAAATACTAAATTTAATCATTTCGGTGTGATAACGAAGAAGACCGAAAATTGGGAGGTATAGTTCTATGGGGGCTATATGAAGAGGTGAACCTATACCTGCAATTTTCCGGGGAAACGTTTTATACCCATAATGAAGACTAAATACTAAATTTCAAACATTTCGGTGTGATAATAAGGCTAAAACTTTAAAAATACCGAAACTTGGGAGGTACCGTTCTATGGGGGCTATATGAAGAGGTGGGCCTACACCGTCAAATTTCTGGGAAAACGTTTTATACCCATTATGTAGACTAAATACTGAATTTCAGCCATTTCGGTGTGATAATGAAGAAGACTAAATACCAAATTTCAGGCTAAAACTTTCAAAATACCGAAAATTGGTAGGTATCGTTCTATGGGGGCTATATGAAGAGGTGAACCTATACCTGTAAATTTCTGGGGAAATGTTTTATACCCATAATGTAGACTAAATACTAAATTTCAGCCATTTCGGTGTGATAATAAGGCTAAAACTTTCAAAATACCGAAAATTGGGAGGTTTTTCAAAATACCGAAAATTGGGAGGAAGAGGTGAACATATACCTGCAAATTTCTGGGGAAAAGTTTTACATTCAAAATGAAGACTAAATACCAAATTTCTGCCATTTTGGTGGAATATTGAGGCCACAACCTTCAAAATACCGGAAATTGGGAGGTACCGTTCTATGGGGGCTATATTAAGACGAAGACCTATAACGGCAAATTTCTGGGCAACGTTTTATACCCCCAACAAAGACTAAGTACCAAATTGCAGCCATTTTGGTGGAATATTGAGGCCACAACCTTCAAAATACCGAAAATCGGCAGAACCGTTCTATGGGGGCTATATCAAAACGTGGACCGATATTGCCCATTTGCAATGCCAAGCATTCTGGGAGTAACAGAAACTTATAAACCAAATTACAAAGCTCTATCCTAAAAATTGCGAGTTGTCTATTGACTTCAACAGACGGACGAAGGGACGCACAGTGGAAAAAAGTACCGATTTAGCGCGCCAAAAGTAAAAGTCGATGTTTTATTGTATGTTTGTGAATAATTTGGATAAGAACAGCTCTAGATTGAGAATAGAACTTCATTTATTATTATATTTAGTAAATTTGTATTTTTACCCAAATAACGGTACCTGTCGATTTTCGGTATTTTAAAGATGTCTACCACATTACCCACCGAAATGGCTTAGATTTGGTATTTAGTCTCCGTTGGGGTTAAAGATACATTCCTATAAGAATTTTCGATGTAAGTCCACGTTTTTATATAGCAACCATGGAATGGTTCCACCGATTTTGGTTATTTTGAAGGTTATATCCACGTTATCCAACCGAATTAGTTGAAACTTGGCATTTAGTCTACGTTGGGAGTATAAAATAATCCGACGGGAAATTGTCTGCACAGGTTCACGTTTTGATATGGCCCCCATAGAAAGGTACCACCCGAATTTAGAATAAAATAATAATAAAAATAAAAACAATTATAAAATATTTTGTTGCAGTTTGTTGCAGCTAAAACTTTGCAAATTTGTTAAGAACTATATGTACTAAAAATAAACTATATGTACTACTAAATAGCTTTAACAAAGTACACAAGTTGAAAGAAAATAGGATGTTACATGTTTTAAGTGTAAAATCCGAGTTAGAATAAATAACATCTTATATTATTTTTATGCACCTGTCTTCACGAAATGTTAAAAATGAACCGTTATTCTTCTCTGGCTGATGTAAAACAAATTATTTTAACTGCCCTTTGATTCTTTGGACACCTAAGATCAATACTGCACCAATACTTTTTAAATTGGCGTATGTGATTTTTTTCATTTTTGGCGCGCTAGATCTGTATTTTTTCCACTGTTGGACGCGCGTTATTTCGCCTTAGAATTTTACAGTGATCAAGAATATACATACTTTATAGGGAATGACAAATTTTATTATACCCTCCATATTATGGTGGAGCGTATAAAAATAAGCTTTTATCCGAATTGTAGAAAGTCTTTCGTTCATTGGGGTGAAGCTGGGGACCAGATGTTTTTACTTCCGACTAGCTACAAATCCGCAACCAAACTCATGTTTTTGTCATGGCAGCTATAATGCATTGCGTCACCTTTAGGTGTTTTTGTGACGCATTTCCCAATTCATCGAATTTCCTGTATGGCAGTTATGGCGGCCTTAGACTTTTCTAAAGGGGGACCAAGGTAAATCCTGGCTTTTGCCATGTTAAAGGCGGTCAGAACCGTTGTTTGGTATCTTTCATTCCCTACGTCACCCAACAATTCCATTTTAGATCAGAATATTTTATTGTTCGATCCGGCCCACTGAGGTCGAAACCACTGATCTAGCTGCTCGAAATTAATAACTTGCAAACGAATTGAGATATGTTACTGAAATTTTGCACAAACTCAGCCTGTGTCTGTGGGTAATTATGAACCAAATAAAAAGAATATCGGCTAATGTTTTGTTATAGCCGCCATATAACGGTAACTGCACTCCTATTTTCGGTATTTTGAGGATTTAAGCCACATTTTCGTAGCAAATTAGCTGTAATTTGGAACTTAGGGTGCTTAGTGGTCATAAAACGTTTCCACCAAAAATTGTGAACATAGGTGTACGTTTTGATATAGTCACCATGTAACCGTACCTCACGATTTAAGGTATTTCGAATATCATGACCACATTTTTCAACCGATTTGGCTGTAATTTTGCATTCCGTGCTCTCACTGCGTGTAAAATCTTCTTACAAAACATTTTCAATACGGATTTATGTTTCGATGTAGCCCCCTCTCACGTCCTATTGAAACAACTTTAAATGGAAGGAAACCAAGTTCGACCAAGTTTACGACATGCACTCTACATGCACAAGCGCGTACAACGAATAAAAACACATACAGGGCAATCACGAATGAAAATTCCGTGAGAAATTTTTCTCAGTTCTCTTTTCTCCTATCATCAATAAAAATCCGCACGGAATTCTCTGTTCATAATTTTGTACTATTTTTATCAACCATGTAAAGGCTGAATATTGGGGAAAAGAGAAAAAAGTAGGTATCACGAAAGCGTTGTGTTTTGTGTTTTTCCCCAAAAAAATTTCTCTTGCAAAATTGAAGGGAGTTTTTGGAAAATGTAAGTTTTTTGTATCAAATATAATTAAAACACATATAAAACTTAATTTCTTCTTCTCTTAGGTCTAAATTTACAAACAAAGCTCAAATGCAACATTTGGTTACTGTCATGGAATCCAATCCAGACATAGCGCGTGGTTTTCATAAAGGAAACAAGGAGGCACTTACCCGTTTCTGGCAAAAAACAGAAACAGAGCTGAACTCCATGGGGCCACCTACGAAGTGCATAACAGAGTGGAAAAAGGTTGGATGATATTTAATTAATATGGACAATTTAAAAATATGTGTTTTTGTTCATCTAGGTATGGGCAGATCAAAAAAAATACGTGCGACATAAGGCTGCTCAAAACCTGAAACAAAAAAAGGGTACTGGAGGAGGCCCTAATAAGGAACAATTGTTATCCGCCACAGAGGAGGCCATATATAACTTAATTGGTATGAAATCTTCTGTAGAGGGGGTGACTGCAAAATCATATGGGCTTTCCAACGAAGAAGCAACGTCATCACTACAAGAAGAATTTTTAGACGAGGAGTTTAGTGCAACAGAACTTGAAATGAGTGAAAATATGCCTATGGATATATCTGGGTATACGGACAAATCATCAAAGAAAAATCCAAGCTTTGATAGAAAAATGTCCCATGAACTTCTTAAGAGCGAGGTAGAGATTCAAAAGGAACTCTTGACAACGATCAAAAGTGTCGCGGAAAATTTAAATCACCAAAATGAAATTCAGCGGCGTATATATAGATCAATAGATAAATTGGGTGATCTGCAAAAAAAAGCATTTCCAGGAAATGGAAACTTTAAAGATAAAAGAATTGGATGAAGCTAGGCGTCACAATAATACGATGGAAAAACTAAGAATAAGAGAAATCGAATATAAGTTGGAAAAAACAAACTTGCAACTTCGAGAAATAAATTCAGAAGTTGATCCAAAGAGTACATAAGTAAATTTTTAAAGTATTTTTGTTTCCTTTATTATAAGATTTGCGTTTTTTAGTTCTAACTTTGAAAGTACAAAGTACAAATGAGTACAAATTTATTTTTTGATGCTGTGAATTGACATTTATTTTTGTTTTTTTTTTTTATAATAAAATTAAAATGCTATGTTAAGTAATGTTATTTTAATTGGTTTTTGAGGCTTGGTAAAATTCATCCTTAGGATAAATTATGCAATGTACGTCCTATACTAGACCTAATATTTTGAGCTACATTAAGGTATTGGTTTGGAAATTGTGGCGGTGGATCATCTTGGGGCATATCGAGTGGAATTTCCCAATCTTCTTCTCCTACATTGTATTGAATGCACAGGTTATGTAGAGCGCAACATACATTAATAATTTTTGCGGCCTTTTCAGGGCTGTAGTGCAGTTCCCTTGCACCAAGGAGACAGCGCCAACGGTTCTTCAATACACCGTTTGTCCGTTCAATGATGTTTCGACATTTGGAATGTACTTCATTGAATGTCATTTCCGAAGAACCAACTTCTGGCACTCTATGAGGAGTAAGGAGCCAAGGCTCTAGCGGATATCCAGCATCTCCTATAAATAAATATAAAATTCTTATGCGTTCTTACAGATACAAGATGTTAAATTACCAAGTAGCCTAAAACTGGTTTCTCCCTGTAAGTACTTTTGTTCGAAGTACGTTCGTAGCTCGCTGGTGGTCCATATAAGTGAATCGTGGCAGGCACCAGGATGAGAAGCATCAACGTATCGTATTCTCAATTTGTGGTCACAAAGCTGAAATGATAGTTGAAGAATATGAAATGGAGCAAGATTCACTTGTAAAAGACAGCATACCAACAAAACATTCATACTGAATTTCCCTTTTCTGTTATAGAAAAGGTGTTTATTGTTCGAAGGAGCAAATATTTGAACATGGGTTCCGTCGATACAACCGACAACCCCTGGAATGTTGTGCTTTTTATAAAAAGCTAACGATATTTCCTGCTTTTCCTCGGTGGTGTCAGCAACTTTTATCCATTTTGGACAAAGATGCGCTTCCAAAGTAGCCACGACTTCTGTAAGCACATTACTGAACGTGGACTGAGCCATTGCGACATCGGAATCTTTCCCGACACCGGTCTGATATCCACCTTCAGCAAAGAAACGCAATGCAGCGCTCAGTTTAACTATTGCAGGAACTCCAAACTGCTTCTTGTTTGGTGGTACATTTGTTGTTAATAGGCTCAGCAAGTACTGGAACGCCGGCTTATTAACCCGGTAGTATTTCTTAAACCTATAAATAAAAACAAATACTTTAAACAATTGTTTATTGTATAATAAATACTTACAAAGTCTGTGGCAATTCCAGAGGGTTGCTCTTATCCCGCAACTGTCTTCGTTCTATTCTTTTAAGTCGTTTTTCTATTTCTTCATCAGGAATAAATTCTTCCAAATACATACGTATGCTAATGCTGTTCATACTTTTGTTTTATTTATTAATTTCACTGAATTATTATTAAAACGAAATAGATTTATTTATTTACAAAGACAAAAATTCTAATATGGCGCTAAAAGGGTTCACGAGATGAGAAAATGACACACAGTTGATTATTAAGTGATGCCAAATTCAGCAATAATTTTTCCTTTTTTATTCATGATTGGAGAATTCTTTTTTCGAGAAAATCCAATTCCGTGCGTATTGTAATTCCCGAGAATTTTCATGATTGAGGTGTATGAAATTTGATTTTTTGAAAATTTATTGCTATATAACTATGTGCTTTATAATTTAAATCACACCCTCCGCTATCAATTAAAAATAAATTTAACATTTAAACAAATATGAATATTGAGTGAATATTTACAACAACAAAAATTAACAAAAAAAAAAACAAAATTACAATAGACAATATTTCACAATTTTATAGTTTGATTTTTTGACTTTCGGGCCGCTAGATCAGTGGTTTCGACCAGTGTGCGGCCGAACAATTTAATAATTTAAATTTTGTCTAATTGCAATCTTGTTCGTTTCTTTGGAATACATTTAGTAATTAATCACACTAACGTATTAAATAATATATTTTCCATGTAAAAAAACTAGTAATTTTCTTAGAATTAAAAATACTTAAATTGCAATCTTTAGTTTTCTCTATGAAAACAACAGAAAACTTTCATATTTTTGTAAAAAAATTTCAATTAAATTCTAACGGAAATATCAATTATTAATGGACAGTATTTTTTGTATCTTTGAGATACTTCAACTGTACAGACAAAATTCGAATTTCTTACATGGCTGCATTTAACAGATACAAAAACTGTACCAACAAATAGAAAACAAACGAAGTAAAGAACACAAATAAGATTGGCTGATAAATGTTGAAAACACAACAAAATAAACAATAACCACTTGTCATCCAAGTGGCACATGAAAACGTCACATAAAACAGAACTAAAAAAACAAAACATAGAGAGCCCAATGACACTAATGGAGCTAGACAGAGAGCAAACATGGTCTCTCTCCCCCCATAGAAAAATATGGAAGCGAAGAGCCCCAACGTGTCATGCAAATACAAGCAATGAAAATAGTCTGTTAGTCTGTTGGGAGCTGAATTTGCGAATGGGGGTTGCTTATTTTTTGTCGTGTTTGGCGATAACTAAGCTGCGAGTTTAGACAAGAACGTCGGATAAACGACTACGACGATAAGAAGAAAATTCAAGCGACATCACACAGTGCAACGGTAGTAAACGAACGAATGACACAACAATGGTGTTAACACTCTCTGACGTTGCTGCTATCTAAGTAAAAGTAACTGTAAATAAAGCCCCCCCTCCCCCAACTACCAAAACTGCCCTCCCCCATCAAAAAAGAGATACTACAATGTTACGTTGTATTTAACGGACATAACGGGGGAAAATGTCAGATTTCCATACACTCACACACTCGTCAGGGTGGGGACAACTGAGGAGCAACTAACGAAGAACAAATAACAACAAACAATACATAGAAGAAAATTTAGAGCATAAACTGGGTAGACGAAGGAAGGCAAGAGAGGAAAATATATCGAAAATAACAACTGCAAGTTACATTTATTTATCAGCAGCAAAGTTGGAAAATTTCTTCCGCTGTTGGAGAAACACACATCAACCAACCAACTAACCAACCGAGTTACCGACCGCCCGACCAAACGAAGTAGAGAAAATATAACGCATGGATGTGCAGTATAACCGAACTAAAATCCACGGATAGATGAACGGGTGCAAAATAAGTGATTTTTCTTGGGAAAAAAGTGTTTTTCGTTATGAAATTTTCTAAGAAATTGCATAAAAATTAAGGAAAGAGCAAAGAGAAAAAAACCATTTTAATGTAAAAAGAAATAAAGTGAAAGAAAAAAGTGTATTTTTGAAAAAGTGCAGTGTCAAAATTGCAAATTTGCAAAAATCCTTTAACACACAAATATACCTACATAAATATATAATAATGTGTTGTTGTTGTTGATACGTGAAAATTTCTCTAGCAAGCCTTTAAATTTGTACAAAAAATTGTTCTTATTGAAAATTTAATCCTACCAATTTGTCTATATAATCAACTAAACCATCAGCATCATCATGTCAACTGAAAGCAATAATACCCCCGTGGATCCAAGAGTTCAGGTAATTCATTAAGATGTTTGTATCTTTTTCACATTTATGAATAAGCTATAAAAAATCACTGCGTATGAATTCGGGGCAACCAACCAACCAAGCCCACACATTTCAGCGAAGGCTTATTTTGATGAAAAAATCATTGTCAAATTTGTTGTTTTTTTGGAATATGTATTTGTATGAATGTTTAGTATACTAATGTGCAAAATGTGTTTTTGTTGCGTTATTAGGTTGTATCGCTGCAAACAAAATTAGATTTATGTTTGACGCTCTAAGAATATAATATTTTATGGAGTAAATTGAATTCGGGAAATGAAAAGAAAATCTATTCAATTTTACTTACAAAAATGTGGACATATGATGCCAATTTTTCGTAGATTCATATTCTGACCCCTTGGAACCTTTATTGACAAATTACTGCTATTTTTATACCCTCGGCCTTTAGGATAAATAGGGTATATGGCGAATAACAAAATTCCTTTACAATTCCATTTGAAAAAAATTAAAAAAATTTTTTGCGAGTACATCTACGATTTTTGGTGTAGAGGTAAAGGAAAAAAATCCGGTTTCAAATCTGCTCGCGTTCACGAAATTGGCCAATGCGCGCAAAAGTTAAAGCGGTTTTTATTCTCATATAAAGAAAAAATATTTAAAAATATATTTTTTGTTGTTATGAGAAAATGTGTGCATAAATCGTTAACAGCATTCCATATCTATTCGTAGATGTTTAAATAGTTATTAAATTTATTATTATTTTCGCGGAAAATCAACAAATAAAAAGAAAAAATGGAAGTATATCCAAATTATCCTGTCCCAGAATCCGTACAAACCCTCAAAAAATAAATTAAAAAGTATATGCGGAATTTAGACAATGCGTAGAAAAATATGATACCAAATTTATGGAGATTGGGTACATAAATTGCATATTATAGCAACAACAAAAGAGAAAAACTTATTGTTGGAAAATATTGTTGCAAATATTTTTTTGGTTTGATTCTAAAAATTCGAAAAAAATATTTGGGAGTTCTCCAACTATTTTTCTAAAATCCCATAGAATAATGAATGTATACTGTTAAAACTTCATCAAAAAATATGGTTTACAATCGCGAGAGTTTAACTGATTACTGTGATAACTTATATGTGTAGGAAATTAAGAGTAATATTGAAATTACAATCATTCAATTAATATTAAAATTAAAAAGCCCGTTATTCGCGAATTAGTTAAAGTCGGTTGATGCGCATTCGTTTTTGGATACAGCGAATCAATCTCTTTCAAAATTTATGCATATTTCGATGTTTCACTCAGGGGCCATTGTGTGCCGCCAGTTGCATCATACACTGCAAAAAACCTTAAAGTTGGTAAAAGTCGCGCAATGTGCATACGATTTTGATGCGCATCCGGTTTCATCAGCGCCTATCAAAAATACGTCAAAATATAACAATTTTAATTAGATTCTTCAAGAACCGCGGATGTGCCTCCATATTCAATTTTTCGTGAAAGACCCATATTACTCGCGTATCTCTTTTCTTTTATGACACGCGTTTTCGCAAATATTATAATCGGAAGTAAAGGATTCCATTTATGCAAAAAATTTTAAAGAAAATCGCGGTTTAGTACGCGGATTTGTCAAAATATATTTTTGCTGATTTTCCGATTTTCAAGGTATCTATATCCGCGGTTTTAGTAGATGGACTCTATCGCGGAAGGCTTCATTAGAACCGTCGCGTAAAAAAACTAAATTCACGCGGGTTTCAAAGGAAATGGAATGACGGTTGTAAATTTTACACGCAAAAAATAGGTTTTGTAAGAAAATTCACGCATCAAATTTTGGCCTTTCGACTCCAATTACTAGGATGCTGTAAGGAGCACACTCATGAGATATGCATCAAACGACGTAGAATCACGAGTTCTATAATCGTGTTAAGAGTTTGGAATATTATCTTCTTGCGCGTCCGGATTATTAAAAAAATTCAAAAAACCCCGAAATTCCGGCTTCAAAATGTCAGCATCAATTTTAGGTGGATGCAGTGGATATATCGAAAAATGATACACTAGTATCATATTGCCCATGAAGTATTCTTTGAGTCTTTCTTTGGGCATATGTCTATAAAATGTAAGGTTAAGCCTAAAATCGGAAGGGAGCATAAAAAAACTTATTGGCTTCAACCCATTTTTACCTATTTTTCTACATTGATGCCAACACAGCTTCCACGTAAATTAATTTTAATGGTCGACATTATGGGCTCCCTCCTAAAACACTTCATTTTAAAGAATTGTAGTCATACTTTATAGAATATATTAACAGTTCGCGAATTCTGATAGGGTGAAACTCGGATTCATCGATTGCAAAACATTTTTGTTATTCGCCATATATACTTTGATTGTGCCTCATCGAAATAGAAATAGACTCCAAGTATGTTTGGACGTTTCAGATAATTTGAAGTTAATTTAGCCATGTCCGTCCTACTGTCTGTCTGGCTGGCTGGTGCACACGATAAGTCTCAAACGGATTTGATAAGTCTCAAACCGATTTGGTTTAAATTTTGGGAATCGTAATATTTCGTCCAAACTTAGTTTAAGTTCGAAGACAGGTCATATCCTTCCAGTATCTCCCCTACATAAGTTCAAAAATTTTTGACTAAAATGTTGCGCACAGTAACTCTCGAAAGGAGTGCCGGAATTGGTCATAATTTTGGCGTACAGAATAACAACCCAAATGGAAATGAAACCCAATTTTCGGGGTGTTTTTTCCATTTGAAAAATGGGCCCAATACAAAAAGGCCCCAAACTAGGAAATGTGGACCCAAAGAAAATGACAATACCCCAAATTGAAAATGACAATACGCCTCAAACACGTATATGGAAAACAACAACAACGCTTTTGGGGCCTATTTTCGTCTTTCTGGGACCTTTTTACATTCTGCTGTTGGGGCCAATTTGTCTTTACAATAAGTGAATCGAAAATTTGAAAATCAAATTGGGGCCTTTTTGCACATGTTTAGGGCCCAAATGCAATCCAGTGTTGAACAGAAACAACAAATTGGGATGAATTTTCGGAAGTTATTATTAAGAAAACGAATAAAAATTTGGGTGTTATTTAATAAATTTTATTAAGAACAAACAATAAAAAACGATGCCCAGACGTAACACCCACGGATATATGTAACTCCAAAAATTCGTTGGGAGTTTTGTCCGTGAAGCAAAGCGGACATAACTACAAAAAACGCAACGATTTTGTTCTTAATTTCAAAGTTATTTTTTTTTTTTTTTTTTTTTTTGCTTTTCAAAAGTTTTCATTATTTTTTATTGGTCAAAGAACTGTTATAAATGTTAGAGAAGAGGTTAGAATAGAGAGAGGTTAGAATGTCATTGGGGCGAAAATGCATTTTTGAAATTGGGGTGCATTTGGCAAATTCAATATCACCCCAAACACCGAAAATACAATTAGGCCCTAAACTATCCATTTACGCCCCAACATATTTATTTACTTAATAATAATATTTGCAAAAAGGATACAATAGTTTGTAATAAATAACTAATTGATGGCTATACTTTTTTATAATTTTAACATATTTTGTTTCTTCAAAATAGTCTGGCTTAATCCCATTGTTGTTGTTTTATTATTTTAAAACAACTAATTTATAAGTGGAAAAGGTTTGGCATTGTTCGCCAAGGGGTAAGGCAAGGAAGACTAGTTTCGATCAACGCCACTGGATCTCATCAGTTCCCCTGTTTCTTGTTTGTGGATATTCTCCACCGAAGTTATTTTTCAATAACTTCTTCAACAAGAAATTTTTTATACCCAAACATCAATCGTTAATCAATAACATATTTACCCCCTGTTTTTGTAACTATTTTTTGTTCGTTCGTCTATATTCGTAATAATTTAGGCATCCATAGCTTAGCCCCTAGATGACATGACGGACCAAATTTTTCGTAGACGCGTTCCATATATAGTTAAGAATTCCTCTTTTAAAAATCAGGGCTCTAAATTTGCCCTGAGGCGAGTAAATCGATCTACAAAATTTGACAATTCGTGTGAGAAGAATAAAAACTTTTATAAAAACAGGGGGTTAAACCACTTCTACTCTTCTTTCTAATTCTGTTTGAATTGATTTGGAGAGTAACAGAGACGAAATATATATTAACAAATTTTAGAAAGTACAAACTTTTTGTAAAAATATCCAAATATTTTTTAAAACCGAAAGCGCCGCAGTCTAAAATTTTTTTTTTGAAAAATTTCGCGATTTTGTACAAAACTATTTTCACAATTTTAGTTTTTCTAAAAAAGGCAAATCATTTTATAAAAAAAAATCGCTCGATTTTTTACAAAAATATTTTCACAGTTTTACTAAACACAAAGTTTTTCTAAAAAATTGCAAATTATTTTTACAAAACTGAAAAAAAGGTGCGAATATTGACTGCACCGGACCACTCTTTCGGGTACCTCCCACACAAAGTTTCGAAAGAGTGCAGTATAAGTACTCGTTTGGGGTAGTTTTAAAATTTTTGGCAACATATTGTGTATGCGACCCTACAATTTTTATCGGGGGCAATTCCATACTTCATGAGAAATTGGCAAAAAAAACTCAAAACTTCTTTCTTTACGTCAAAGGATAAGCGTATATCTCTTTCCGCACAATTGATTTTGTGGAGACTTCGGTATTGTATTGTATGAAAAATAAACTAAAACCTCGCACATATCCCAAAATTCGCAAAATATGCCGAAAATTGGATATAATAAAACTTGCGTCGATATCTACAATTCTCTGTCAGTCAATTCTGTTAGAGAATGTAGCTAAAACCTTAAAAATACCTAAAACCGGGAGGTATTGTTCTATGGGGGCTATATCAAACTATGCACCTGTACTGAAACATTTCTGTGGGGAAAAAGACTAACTACCAATTTTCAGCCATTTGACAATGAGAATAAACCTTTAAAAAACAAAAATCGGGAAGTACCTTTCCAGGGTTCCAGTTATTGGTAGAGTTGGGTAATCTAGTTCCTAGTTCCTTGTACTAGTTCCAAAAAGTATGAGTAACATAATGAAATATAACGTGTGATGTTAAGTATACGCGGTTTGTTCAAAGAAAAAATGTGGGCCATTGGAACTGCGAAGTGAACGAGATAGTTCCATATAGTTCCTTTGGCACAACTCTAGTTATCGGTAAAAATGTTTTTTATCTTCTGGAATCATAAAATACCAAATTAAAACCAAATCGGGGATCAAAGAGGACTAATATATTAAAAATTCTTAAAACGTCGACGCTTTACGTTGAATGGGAGCTATATCAAAACGTGGACCTATATAGTCAATTTTCAATACCAAAAGTTCTACGGACCTGCAATAGATTTTACCAAAAGTTTATCCACCTACTGCAATCAGTTGGAACTCTGGGTCGATCTCCACTGACGGGCGGACAAGGCTATATCGATGAAGAGTTGCACGCTGATCAGGAATGTATAGTTTGTGAAACCTAACGTGATTATTTCGAGGAGTTACAAACGTAATGACCAACCCATTATACCGTAATATAAGTCATGTTCTGCCGAGCGGAACTTTTTATGTCATACGCCATAAAATGGATTTACTGGTTTCCTTTCCTTCCACAATTTCAGGTGGGGATTTTTTCGACAACGGATACACCAAATGTATATATAAGGCCCGAGAATGTATCTAATAATGACTTCAATCGGACGGTATTTTTATAGGGAGGCTATCTCAAAGGGTGGACCTACATATGTTGAAAATTTTTGGTAGAGAATGTATCTAAACTTCTAAAAAAAGGGGGCTAAACCAAACCATGGACCTAAGTTAAAAAATGTTGGCGGTGAAATTTTGTGATTGCTGAGAACGTTAAATGTTTAACTGCACCTAGCTTGGTTAAAAATAGTAGCTAAAATCCTCAAAATACCTAAATTCGTAAGGGGTACCGATATATGGGGCTATACCTAAACATGGACCTATGTTAAAAATTGTTGGTGAAGAAGTCTTGTGACCCCTGGAAACCTCAAATGTGTAATTTCCTCTAAATATACCAATATATAACGTAGGGGATGGAAGATACCAAGGAACGATCGTGACCGGCTTTAACATGGCAAAGCCCAGGATTTATCTTGGTCCCTCTTTCATCTCAAGTGGACACTGGCCTCCCCGTGGTGTCAACTGGGGAACTGCATTTAACACCCGTTAAAGGTAGTGAGCTAACATGTGCCGCGCGTTCACCCATAAGAACGTTAAAAACTTGGGTTTGGGCGTCGGGTTAGTTACCCTCCCCTAGAAAAAAGCAGCCTACTATGAAAAAACGAAAGAAAAGAAAAACAAACCCCCTAAAGTTGACGACCACACAAACGTTTTAAGGACCATGATCTGCTAATCTGCACCTGGAATGTTCGCACTCTTTATAGAGAAGGTGCAGAGAAGGTGTACTTGAAAAGTACAGGGCCGACATTACCGACATAGTACAGGAAATACGATGGATGGGGAAAAACGTCAGAACAACACCTAAAGGTATTATAGCTGCCATGACGTAAAGCATGAGTTTGGTTGCGAATTCGTAGTTAGTCGGAGACTAAAACATCTTGTATCCAGCTTCACCCCAGTGAATGAAAGACTTGCTGCAATTCGAATAAAAACAAAATTCTTCAACACTAGCTTTATTTTCGCTCATGCTCCCACTGAAGACAAGGACGAACAGACCAAAGATATATTTTACGAGCGCTTAGAAGAAACTTATGACCGTTGCCCTGCCCATGACATTAAAATTATAATAGCCGATTTTAATACCAAAATTGGAAAGGAGAATATCTTTGGCCCAACAGTCGGGAAATTCAGTCTTCATAGTGAAACATCTGACAATGGTATGAGGCTGATAGACTTTGAAGCTGCAAGAAACATGGTAGTTAGCAGTACCAGATTTAAGCATCTCGATATTCATAAGGGCACCTGGCTGTCGCCAGATCAATGAACAAGAAATCAAATTGATCACGTTGTGATAGATGGAAGACATGCGTGTTGGATGTACGATCGTTCCGAGGTGCAAACATAGACTCGGACCACTACCTTGTTGCAGCAAAGGTACGCACCCGGTTAAACTTAGCAAACAAAGTACGAACAGACACAACACGAAAGTTAGACATCGGTAAGCTGCAATCACAACCGATAGCCACAGCATACTCTACTCAACTGGCCCAACTGCTTAATCAAAGCACTCCTCGTCCCGATAACATATCAGGACAATGGCAAAATATTGCCCACTCCATGCAAACAGCCGCAAAATCAGTACAGGATACCAGAGACCTCCACCAAGGAATCCATGGTATGACCAGGAGTGTCGTGCTGCTACCGAAGAGAAAAATGCGACATATAGGGCTACTTTACAAGCAGTATCAACGCGTAGCGCAGAAGAGAGGTATCGGGAGAAAATGAGAGAGGAGGAACGTCTTTTCCGCAGGAAGAAGAGAGAGAGATGGAAAAGCGAAAGTGTGAACAAATCGAGATGTACAGGAGACAGAATGAAGTGCGAAAATTCTACCAAAGAGTGAAACATCAAACTGATGGCTTTGGAAGTGGCACAACCTCCTGTAGAGACCAGCAAGATAATCTGGTAACTGATACAGATAGTGTGCTAAGGATATGGAAAGAGCACTTTTCCAAACTGTTGGTATCCAACAGTAGAGAAGTCGATGAAGATACCACAGATCCAATCCCAGAAGATGGTACTGAATGTATACCACCCGGCCAAGATGAGGTAATGACAGCAATAAACCGGCTGAAGAATAATAAGGCAGCAGGGGCCGATGCACTACCAGCCGAGCTGTATAAAACTGGAGGCGACACGCTGATAAGATGTATGCATCAGCTAGTTAGCTCCATCTGGCAGGAAGAACGCGTACCCGACGACTGGAACCTGAGCATCCTGTGTCCCGTCCATAAGAAAGGAGATAAGACTATGCTCCAACTATAGGGGCATAAGTCTTCTCCCTATCGCCTACAAGATAGTGTCAGGAATATTGTGCGAACGACTAAAGCCCATGGTCAACGAAATAATTGGGCCATACCAATGCGGCTTTAGACCTGGCAAGTCCACCATTGACCAGATATTTACACTGCGGCAAATCCTGGAGAAGACCGAAGAGATGCAGATCGACACCTACCACCTGTTTGTCGATTATAAAGCAGCCTTCGACAGCCCGCTACGTTCAAAGGTATTCCAAGGCTTTGTAAAATGGCTCTAACTGACACAAGATCTTCAGCTAAAATAGGATAGAACCTCTCCGAAGAGTTTCGTACCAAGAGTGGGTTCAGGCAAGGAGACAACCTTTCGTGTGATCTTTTCAACATCCTGCTAGAAAAGGTTATACTAGAGGCAAACGTCAAAAGAAGTGGCACAATCTACACCAATAGCCACATGTTACTTGCTTATGCTGACGATATAGACATCATGGGACGATCAGTAAAAGAAGTAACTTTATAAAGGTCGAAGGAGAATCTGCTAAAGTGGGTCTGGCGGTAAACGGCGAGAAGACCAAGTTGATGGTGTCGACGCGCAATGCGTTCATTGAGATCGGACCAACTGTTGAAGTTGGTTCCTATAATTTTGAGATACTTCGGCACCGCCGTAAACACAACAAACGACATCAGTTGTGAAATAAGAAGATGAATTGTATTGGCCAACAGATGCTACTTTGGTTTAAGTAAGCACTTTAAAAACAAAGCTGCAACTCGTCAAACAAAAATAACGCTTTACAAAACACTGATATTACCCGTATGGTTCCGAAGCCTGGGTACTTGCGCAAGCAGATAAGGCAGTGCTTGGCGTGTTTGAGAGAAAAATTCTTCGAAAGATCTACGGACCAATATGCGTTGACGGTGAATATCGACGTCGCATGAACCACGAGCTGTATATGCTATACAACGACATCAATATTGTTAAACGTATCGAGATGCAGCGATTGCGTTGGCTAGGCCATATCATAAGAATGAGCGATGATGAACCCGCTAAAAAGGCGTATAAATTCGAGCCACATGGTGGTGCACGCAGAATTGGCAGGCCAAAGAATAAATGGCGCAAACAAGTGGATGAAGAGATGACAAGGCGCCGTATTCCAAAAAGCGAAGCACGAAACAGAGAGAATTGGAGATCTTTTCATAGTTCGTTCTGTGGAACAAATATTCTGTAATGGGCCAGCTAAGTAAGTAAGTAATACCAAAACCTATATTGACCATTTAAGGTGGAGAAGTTTTATGAATTGGAGCCTCAAATCTCAAATTACAGGTAGTTCGGTCAGAAAATGAAGCTAATATATTCAAAATACCACAATTCGGGAAGTACTGTAATATAGGGGCTATTCCAAAAAGTGGACTAATGTTGACAATATTTGTTGGAGAAGTTTTGTGACCTCTGGAAACCTCATATGTCAAATTACCTCGATTTGCGTAAAAATGTATTTAAATCCTTAAAATACCGAAAATCGCGAGATATTTTTATATGGGGACTATACCAAAAACATGGACCTATGTGAATAGTTTTTGGTGAAGAAGTTTCGTGACAGCTGGGAACCTTAAATGTCAATTTAGGGGTAGTTCAGTCAAAAATGTAGCTAAAATTCTCAAAATACCTAAAATCGGGAGGTACACTTATATTGGGAATATAGAAAAACATCAATGTGACCACTTTTTGGTGGAGAAGTTTTGTGACCTATGGGAACATCAAAAGTCAAATTACTTGTAGTTCAGTCAAAAATTTAGCTGAAGCCAAAATTCTCATAATATATATGTGGATAATTTTGCCTGGAAATGTAGCTAAAAACGTAAATCGGGAAATACCTTTAAATGGAGTCCTATTCCAAAACGTGGAGCTTCGTCCACACTTTTGGGTAGACAAATTTTCTGACCACTAGAAACCCTAAATGCCAAATTATAGCCAATTCGATCTGAAAATGTAGCTAAAAACTTCAAAATACCTCACTTCGGGAGATACAGTTATATGGGGGCTATTTCAAAAAGTGGGCCTATGTTGAAAATGTTTGGTAGAGAAGTTTTGTGTCCACTGGGAACCTCAGTTCTGGGGCTTTATCAAAACGTGGGCCGATATAAGCCATTTTGACTACTAGGTGTAGTAGAAACTTCTGTTTCAAAATTATAAAGCTCTATCTTAAAGCTTGCGAGCTGTGATTTTAACAGACGAATATTGTTATATGAATCTAATCATGGAGGAATGTAAGCAAAGGCTAAAAGTCGGGAAGGCTATAGTCGGGAAATTAGGATAGCTGAGCGTATTTTTTCTACAACTTTTTAATATGTAATTCGAAACATTCCTGTTGTAATTTGTAATATTTCATTTGTAATTCGATTATTCCATTTGAATTTGGAAAATTTCAATTGTTATTCGAGAATTCCATTTGTAATTTGAATTGTTCCGTTTGTAATTGGAATTATTCCATTTGTTATTTCAATTATTCCATTTGAAATTATAATTATTTATTTAGTAATTCGAAATATTTCATTTTTAATTCGAAACAAAAAATTTAAAAAAAAGTTGTTGATTTGGTTTTTTACTTAGATTTTTCGAATTACAAATGAAATAATTCGAATTACAAATGAACTTTTTTGAATTGTAAATGAAATAATACGAATTAGAGATAGAAAAATTTGAATTACAAATAAAATAATTTAAATTGCAAATGGAATAATTCGAATTACAAATAGAATAATTCGTATTACAAATGAAATAATTCGAATTACAAATAGAATATTTCGAATTACAATTGAAATGTTTCGAATTACAAATGGAATTCTCGAATTACAACTAAAATGATTCGAATTACATCTGAAATAGGTGTATATCTCTAGAATTCGACCACTTTTAGTTACACATTTGGGAACAATGTAAAACTCAGGTGGTCTTTTTTGATTCGTCAATACAATTAAAACAAGTAAAAAAGAATCAGTCGGCCTTGCCAACAGAGATACACCCTCAGCATGTGTATATTGAAACAATTTTTTTCCCAAAAAAAAAACATATGTATTTAGGGGTTTTTAAAAATTTTGGGCATTTAAGCCGACAAAAATGTTCATCAAAAGTTTTGCGGAGGAATGGATCTACATTGACCGTTGTGGAAGTGGATCTCCAGCCACTACATATGGTGCCATAGGGGGTTTTTACACCCTTCGGGATGTTTGCTCAAGAAGTATGAACTTGCCCCTGAAAAAACGTTTACCACCGTAATTGAAGCAGCGAATGCAAGTTGCTTCAACAAAAATCAAAGTGATTCGATAGCAGGTCTTAAAGTGAACTTATCCGAAATTTTGTGTGGAAAGTACCGGATGGAGTGGACAAATATAGTCCATATTTTAACCTGATCTATATCTAGCAGATATATTAGGATGTGTACAGTATGGACCAATTCGGCCACTCCCTTCAAGAGTTACCGTATGAACAAATTTTCCGAACATTTTTGAACTTTTGTGGGGGAGGTACCTGAAGGAGTGGACCGATATGGCTTATCTTCAAAGTTAAACTATGTTTGGACAAAATATTACTAAGGCCAAATTTTGGACCGAATCGGCAGATCCGATCGAGAGTTATCTTGCGCTCCAACCACCTCACACGGTATCATAGAATTTTATTTGAATACAAGTTGCTAAAACAAAAATCAAAGCGATTCGAGAGATGGCCCTAAACTGAACTTTTCCGAAATTTTGTGTGGGAGGTACCCGAAGGAGTGGACCCATTGAGTCCATATTGAAACCTTATCGAAGCCTGGTACACATTTCAGGATGTGCAAAGTATGAACCAAATCGGTTACTCCCTTCAAGAGTTATCGTGTGCACAAATTTTCCGAACATTTTCGAACTTTTGTGTGGGAGGTACCGGAAGGAGTGGACCGATATAGCCCATCTTCCAACTTAAACTAAGTTTGGGCAATATATTACGAAAGCCAGAATTTGAACCAAATCGGTTCATCCGTTCGAGAGTTATCGTGCGCTCCAGCCAGCCAGACAGACAAACGGACGGACATTGCTCAATCGACTCCAAATAGTCTGAAACACATATCGTCCAAACATACTTGGGGTCTAAAACCATTATTTCGATGAGGCACATTTTGCCCGTATGAAAGTGTATATACCCTCGTTAGCATAAATGCTGAGGGTATAATAGGCTAGTTTAGCGATTAGTTTAATTTTTAACCACCTGTGTCAAACTAATTTGTTTCATTATAAAGGTCAGATTCTTTTGGAATGTCCGTAATAGAAGTGAGGATATTCGTCTATGAATAAAACGTTGCGTTTTTCTTTACATACGTGTTTTTGCCCTTTCCGACCCCTGAATATTATCTGTTCATCCCCATAATCAATAGGCTTCTTCCTCTCTGGGCCCCCTCAACACCCAAAATTAAATCCGATTAAAATTGCTACAGGTAGCGTGATTACAAAGTTTATATGAACCCTATGGAAGGTCACAAATAGTCAGACTCGACTCAGCTCGTACAGACATTCATTTCGGTATAAGACCTTAGGCCTGAAGTGCGATTCTCTAAATCATTTTTTGAGTTACCGACAAATGTCGGTAAAATTAGAATTCTTATAACTTCGGAAATTAACGATATTTTTTTTTTATACGTCCAATATTGTTTTGAAAAAAATCTACATTTTTATCTCAATTATTTGCCATTTTTCATAATTTAATACAAAAGAATATTTGTTTTCTTAGCTTGAAAACATTTACTTGACAAACTGTATAAGACCTATAACCTCATTAATGAATTTGAACAATGACACTAAATGAACTAAGGTGTTATTTTTCGATACATCCTATTGTACATGTTGTGCCTGCATATTAATAGTGATGTAAACACAAACTTACATACATGCATATTACCATGTGATTTGCTGTCTGCATCTGTTTCTGTCTCTGTTGTTATTGTTTATGATCAAACAATGACCCTCATCTTATCGGAAAAAAGAGATCTAAATTAAAAACATAAATACAACAACAAATATGTATGTAAATACATAATAGATATTTTATCTTTGTTGAGATGAGAAGATCGAACAAATGATCTATGATAATAAATTGTAAAGCACTGCTGAAGAAAGAAAATCTTCGCTAAGAACAAAATCTGAACCATCAACAGTGACACTGAATTTACATATTTTAAAATAATTTCATTGTCACCATTTCACTCTTAAAATATCTTAGGTATGTACATATGTGTGTAAGAATTTATGTTCTGCTAACCTTGACCGCTGATCTTTGCCAAGAGGAAAAGATTCAGTTTAAAACTGAAATAAAAAACAAGTAAAAAGTTCAATAGAATCTCCATAGGTTATATAGCACGATTTATTAAATTTATTAAAATCCTTACGCTCAGCAGGTAGTTCGAGTTATACCAAACATGGACCTAAGTTGACAATTGTTGATGGATATATTTTGTGTAGTACGTTTAACAATTTTAGCTTAACTCTTCAAAACACCTAAAATCAGGAGGTGCCATTATATGGGTGCTATACCAAAACATGGACCGATGTTGAAAAATTTTGTGTAGAAGTTTTGTCACCACTAGGAATCTCAAATGTCAAATTACAGGTAGTTCGGTCAAAAAATGTAGCGGAAATCCTCCAAATACCAAAAATCGTAAGAAGAAAGAGAACGGATCTACACTAAAATTTTTACTGGAGAGGTGTTGCGACCGCTAGAAACAAATTACAGCTAGTTCGGTTGTAGCTAAAATCCTCAAAATACCGAAAATCGGGAGGTACCGTTATATTGGGGCTATATCAAAACATGGATCTATATTGACAATTTTTATTGGAAAGATGCTGTGCCCGCTAGGAACCTCAAATGTCTTCTTACCGTTACTTGTAGTTAAAATCCTCAAAATACCGAAAATCGGGAGGTACCGTTATATGGGGCCATACCTAAACATGAATTTATGTTGACAACTTTTTATACCCTCAGCATTTATGCTAAAGAGGGTATGTATATCAAGCTTTTTGTAGAAAATTAACTTATGTTGAAACTGAGGTATGGGGTATTGTAACTCGCGATCAGTTTTACTATATCATAACTTTTGACCGCATTTCGGTAAAATGAACTGTTTTAGCCCGATTCACCGAGGGGTTTCTTAAAATTATAATTTGAGCGGAAGCTGTGGTCGTACTAATGTAAGAAAATCGGAAAAAATCGTTGAAGCAAACTAGTTTCATTATGTTATTTTCCAATTAGTGGTTTTACAGCACAATGTAGAGCTTAATGCTCAAGGGAGAAGTTAAAGAGTACACTTCAGAGTTGAAGTGTCTAATGTATGATTTTTTAATATATCCACTGTATCTACCTCAAACGGATGCTGACATTTTGGAACCTGAAAAATGGGGTTTTTTGAATTTTTGCTCTAATCGCAGCTGGATTTCCCTAAAAGCTTATTATTTGATTGTAGTACGAGCGATTTCGCATTTTTTAATGTATAACATGAGGGTGTAGCCCTCACAGGATCACAATAATCTACGCACAAACACGAAATTTTTGTGCGTAAATTTTTCTCAAAAACCTATTTTTTTGTTTAAAATTTACAAACGTCATTCGATTTCCGTGGAAACCCGCGTAAATTTAGTTTTTTTTACGTTCTGAATCTAACAAGCCACGACGCGTAAAAATCAAGCCACTAGATCGGCGGATATGATACCCCTCAAATTTCGAAAATTTGCAAAAAATTATTTTGAAAATATCGCATATTAAAACGCGTTTTGGATGTTTCCGTTCTAATAATAATAATAATAATTGTTCCACAACATCCCATAGGGACAAGGGAGACTTCTCTCATATCAATGAGTGCACCCCGATTCATATTAGCTCAATGATATGGGACCTACAGTTTATTGCCGAGTCCGAACGGCGTGTCAAAGACACCACTTTTGTAGAGAAGTTTTACATGGCTGAAATACTCAGGAAATGTCGCCAACATTACTGAGGGGTATTTTGCCACCGTTGAAAAGTGTTTTGATGTTGCCTGGCCGGGGAATCGAACCCACGACCTTATGTGTGCAAGGCGGGTGTGCATACCATTGCACCACGGTGGCACCCTGTTTCCGTTCTACTTAAATAAATATGTAGATCGAAACGCGTGTTTAAACTGCGCGAAAACAGATATTAAAAAACTCTCGTAAATCCAGAGATATAATAGATTTTTTCTAAAAATTGAGTGCGATGCTACATCCACGGTTCTTGATGGATCTCATTGAAACGGCATAGAATGATGTATTTTTTAATGGTGATTATTGAAATCGGATGCGCATAAAATGTAAATGAACTTCGCGGAAATTATGACCATTTTACTATATTTTGCACCCTAATATGCAGCAGATGCTACATCGTGGCCGCCAAATAGAATTTGACAAACTGTACATCAAATAAAAGGGATTGAATCGCTGTGTTGGAAAATCGGATGCGCATCATGTCATTTTCATAATTACGCGGTTTATATGCATCTCAAATGTTGTAATATTCAATATAACATTATTTTAACGTTATGCCACAATTGGAATTCCTTGTGATTTAATATAAGGTTCTAAAAATATTCGCCAATAGGAATACTATAAGCGAAAAATTTGTTACAACGGAATATCATCAATATTGCGTGAAATTTTGACGAAAATACCGAAGAACTCAAAAAATAAAATTAGAATAATATGATTTTAATTTTTTCGTAATATTTTATTCATATTTTTGCAAATAACATGAATACTATAGCTCCAACCTTCACAACTTAGGTTTCATTTTATTCCTCAAAATGTCTGGACGCTGTTATAATTTTTTTATATATTTTTCGTAAGTATGAGCGCTATTGTTTCAAAAATATGTTTGTAAATACGTGAAATTATTTAACAAATTTGAATTTTCGCGAATCCATTGAGACTGCGATTATTTTTTGCATCATCGCAAAGGTTACGAATTCAGTTAACGATAATGGGATATAACAGCTAACTATATTAAGCTGCGATTTTTTTAGAATTTTTTCTACTTATCATAATTAAACCGGTCATATCTTTTGCGCGCAACGATCAAAGTTAGTAACGAAAACTGATTTGGAATGCTGATTTTTTCTTAATCTATGTACCAAAAATCATTAATGTAGTTGTAATGTTCAGCATCAAAATTTATTTATAATCCAGGTGAATACCGAATATATTAGCAGTGCAATATTATCTGTATTGCTCTCTTTTCTAGATTTGAACAGGAAAGACATTCAGGTGTTAATTGGGTTATTTTATTGGAAGCAAGTCAGACAGTGGGAGCCATTGATTTTTCTAGCAAGCAGTCGGGTGGGGGGGTTCGTGTCCTTCTTGTTCCATTAAATATCTTTCCGAACATAAACAAAAAAAAAAAAATAACTATTATAGACTCCCGGAAAAAAAACTAAATATAAATATGTAGAGGGGACAATGTATCCAACCCACGCTGCACCCGTGTGGGTCCGGATAAGAATGAAGAAATAAAATGGTTCAATCCTAGATATAGCCATGTTAACCAACTCCGGATCTTAATTGGAGTTGGAGCCTCTATACCCAGCCCTACCATGGTTTCAACGGCGTTATATTTTTTTGAAACCCCAAATGCAACGTTTACCCTCCCTAGTCTACCTCACCAAGTAAGAACAATAAGGCGAAATTAGCTTTCCATCTTGTCTAAATCAAGATTATAATTCAACGGAAAGTTATTTATTTCAACGAAAGATATCAAAAAATATAGTTATAAAGGAGATTCATGAGATAGAGTACAAATAGTATATACAGGTATAAATCATCTTTCTAGAACTTTGAGAACTTAGGACATAAGTATATCTAGGTCGCCTGTGCTACTTCAGAGGAAGTTTAATACTATAAACTATTATACAAATACTGGATGACAAGGAATTCAGATGATTTCAGGTTTATATATTGTTAACAAAAAAAATTTAAATGTTTATTATTAGGCTCTGGAGAACCCAATCAAAAGGTATAGTATTGTGAACAAATTTGTTCTTGTTTTAAAATATACCCAAATTTTGTACTGGGAGGGTTTCTTAGGTCAAGGGAATTTATCCTGGAATCAAGGATATCCTTCTGGTGAAATTTTTTTTTTTTTTTGAATTAGGAATTGGAAAAAATCGACTTATGTTCAGAAGCAAGGATATCGGATTCTCAACAAATAGATTTCAGGATAATTACCCTTTTCTAATGATCTGTTCTTTCAAGGACAACGATAATAATTACAAGGTTAGTTTATAACTCCTGAGGACTACCAAGGACAAATGCAGATGTTAACTGTCTAAATCATATGCAAAGACTTCAAAGATAATTGTTTTTTTTTTCAACTTACTTCTTTTTTTAGTATTAGTATTATCCTTCTTTCACGGTCACAGGTTGATGATGATACTCGAGGCCTCGATTAGCATATGCATGTGTGATTGTGTTTCAGTAGGATATACGACGGTTAAAAGGTGCAATGGTGTGGTGTGTATATTGGCTGTGGGGTTTTAAAATGTACATTAATTATAACTTTGAAATTTTTGCATATCTTTAGGATGTCATTATTAGAATACTTAGAACTTATACTTAAACTTATCAATTTAATAAATTTAATCTTAATCGACGACGTTGGGATTCGATCTCCAGTTGTTTCGTTTTGATGATGCTTGTTTGCAGTGCCTGCTTGCCGGTTAGACTACTACTGGTTATGTTAATTCAGTGGAATACAGACGTGCATATACATCCATGCATGCTTCCCTCAGTCAACCAACAACGGCAAACCCAGTGGTTAAGTCGACGATCTATTTATAGTCCGCACGAGAATTATAAGGCTCTGATTGGTTGATCGATTGGAGGCACAAATGACAGGAGTTGCTAACACGTGTGACCAGCACAGTGGCTCAAATTGTGAAATCGTTGGGGTTGGTTATAATGTTGCCAATGTTCCAATAGTTGTTTCCATGAGCCGAGGGCTACTTCGGGTAATAGTTCTCGGCAAATTTTTCAGCGGATACGGAAGACGATAATAAAAATGGCGTATGTCAATGGCAAAGCCGGTTGTTCTTTTATACTGATGTGATTTCGTTCTCCTAAGCAAATACGGGCCTTATGACGTCACACAAAAAAAAAACAAACCAATTGTTTCCCTTGTAGTTTTAGTAGATGGGAAAAAATATCATCCTCATTCACGGCTATTGAAGAAAACTGCCGCAAATGAGGAATTGTTGAGAAGACCTGTGTCAAGCAATAAACAAAACCATATTTGATCACCATTCACAATAAAAATCACTTTACAATTTCTTACCGAAACTTGCTGGAAGTTTGGGTATGCAGATTTTCCGTCAAATACTTCCGTAGATTTCTTTGAAACACCATGAAAAATCTGTTTGAACGAAATTAACTTCACTTATATATTTTGTTTTCCGGAAAAAGAAGAAAATTACCTTTTTGTAAAGTTTGTAAAATTATTTAGAATCCGTATTATTAATTATTTGGTTGAAAAAAAATTTCGATTTTAAAGAAAATTTAGGATATTTTTGTCCAATTAGTTTTATTTGGGACGCAATCAAACGTTGTGGAAAAAAATAGAACTTCGAACTTTGTTTTTTTTTTCTTTTCTCAGAAGATGGGTGCGATTTGGTTGACGTTCACAGGAAAGAAGAACAATGATGATTTTGTTTATTGCTACGAGAGTTAATGTTTCAACGTTGCTAAGTTTTCACCACTAGTTTTAAGAAATTTGGGAGAACTTAACGAAAGAAATGTTAACCTTATCTCACTAACACTATAGTTTTTTTGAATCTAAAGTCTCCAGAAGTACCGTAAGAAAAAAAAACGAATAAAAAAAATTAAAATAAAAGAAAAAAATGTTTGCTCCGGCTGGGGCTCGAACCGACTGGGCTACTGTAGGAAGTGGGAGTGGTTTGACTAATTAGTATCATCCGTTTTTTTTTGGGGTCTTCCGTTAATATAGGAAATACTAGAACGTATCAGATACCAAAATACCCAAAAATAGTGATTGGCAACACATCTGTAATAATCCCAGTAAACATTTTTGAATATGCGGAAAAAAGCAAATATGGGTGACACCATAATTTCTCACAAACCGAGTAATATCGATCATTTGATAGCGATATTAATCGGAATTAGTATATGAAATTATGGTTTCATGTCCTTCGCATGGTATGTTCCTATTAGCTTGCCCTCCAAATCTTCTAATTCGTAGTATACATTTCCTATTTTCTTCCTGACTCTAGCCTGCAAGAAGACTGGTGCAAGTTTCGAATTAAATTTCTTCTCAGCGCTACTTTGAGCAAAATTTCTTCGGAATATAAGTTGTCCTACTGAGTATGCTATGGGCCGGGTACGTAAATTGTACTGGTCTCTATTTTTTTGATAGGCTTCTGTAATGTTAGTTTTGAGTTCTTTGCGAACTAGTTGAAGATGGTCTTCTCGGCTAACAACACTTGTGGGTTCATCAAGCATGTGTATATTTTTTAGAAGGGTGTAGGTGTCACCGTGGGTAATCATATTGATCCCGAATATGGCATAGTATGGTGAACACTTTATGGCTTGATGATAAGAGTTTCTTAACGCGCAACTTATATGCGATAAATGCTCGTCCCATAAGGTTTGATCGCTTTTTAAATAGGCTCTTATACTTGCGATAATAGACCGATTAACGCGCTCGGAGGCGTTAGCCTGTGGGGAGTATAGAGCCGTGTAGATGTGGTTAATGCCAAATTTCGTTAAGAAGGTATTGAATTCGTTGGATTTGAATTGGGTGCCATTGTCGCTAACGATTTGTTCTGGCACCCCAAATGCGTGAAAGATATTTTTCAGTAAAAATTCCTGAATGGGCCCTGAGGTGATTTTTTTTAATGGGCATAACCAATGGTATTTGCTTAGGTGGTCTAAAATAATTAGAATGCCTATATATCCAGATTTGGTCCTGGGATAAGGACCTAAAAGGTCTATATACAACCTTTGAAATGGTCGAGTGGTTACAATATTGTCACCCATTTCGGGTTTTAGAACGTAATTCGGGTGTTTTGTTGACTTGCACGTTGTGCAATTACGGACATAGTCACGGACATCTGAGACCATTCCCGGCCAAAAGAAGTGTCTGCGAATGAGTTCTAAAGTTTTTACCATACCCCCGTGGGCGGCTACCGGAGAATTATGAAATCTGACGATAAGTGAATGTCTCAACTTTTCGGGAATCCATAACTTCCATGTTTGGTTCTCCTGGTCCTGATCTCCATTATAATGTTCCGTTCGTATGTAGACAAAAGGCTCAATTATTTTATAGTCTGGGTACTTAGAAGGGGTTTCTTTAATCTTATCTCTTAAGATTTTATAATCAACGTCATGGAAGCTAGGCGAATTTAGATCTATTTCAGGATCAATTTGTTCAATAGATGCAATCTCATCTATGTGTAGTCTCGATAAGGCATCCGGTACCACATGGTCCTTGCCTTTACGGTGACTAATAGAGAATTTATAAGACTGCAGCTTGAACACCCAACGGGCTAATCTGCCGGTTAAATCGGGTTGCTTCATTAACCATACCAAGGAGGAGTGGTCGGTTACTACCTCAAAGTCCTGCAACTCGAGGTAGCACCTAAATTTCTTAATAGCTTCTATCGCCGCTAAACACTCCCGCTCGGTTACACTGTAATTCCGTTGGGCAGTGTTTAGCTTTTTAGACATATACGCGATTGGTTTTTCGTGGCCCTCCTCATCCAGTTGGACTAACACTGCCCCTATTCCATAGTCCGAGGCATCACAATGTAGATAGAACTTTTTTGTGAAGTCCGGATTGGAAAGAACGGGGGCAGTTGTCAATAAAGTTTTGACATGTTCAAAGGATTTTTGGGCCTCTTCGGTCCATTGAAATTTTTGTTTACTTGAGAGGGTCTCGGAGATGGGAAAGGTTACCGATGAGAAATTTTCGATAAATCTCCGATACCACCCCGCGAGACCTAGAAAACCTCTTACTTGCCTAACATTTTTGGGGATAGGCCAGTTGACTATGGATTCAACCTTCTCGGGGTCGGTTTGAATTCCACCATGGCCAATAACATAGCCAAGATATTTCGTTTGCGTTACGCAAAATTGGCTTTTTTCGACGTTAAGGGTCAGATTAGCTTTACGCAGCTCCTGAGCTATGCGAACCAAAACGGATAAATGGCTACTAAAGTCTTCAGATACGATTACAATATCGTCCAGATATCCGAAGACGCAATATCGTAAGTCGGGTGGTATTATCATATCTATTAATCGACACATAGTTTGTGGCGCAGTACAAAGCCCGAAAGGCATCACTGTAAACTGATACAGTGGCCTTCCGGGCACTGTAAAAGCAGTGAGCGCTTTGGCCTGCTCCGTTAAGCCTATCTGCCAGTAGGCATCTTTCAAATCAAGCTTTGTTATTATATTGGCCTTGGGTAATCTGGCAAAGATTCCCTCAATACTTGGCAGAGGATATGCGTCTTTTTTAGTAACTAAATTCAATTTTCTTGCATCTAAGCAAAGACGTACCTTGTTGGGCTTAACAACTAGACGCATAGGTGACGACCAAGCGGAACCAGAGGGCTCGATGACACCCAGTGAAAGCATTCGATCTATCTCTTTGTACATCAATTCCTCTACTGCTGGGGATACAGGATAGAATCTTTGTTTCACTGGTTTGGCGTCACCTATGTCTATATTGTGCTGTAAATAGGAGGTTCTACCTAACCCTTGTCTAGCAAAATTGGGAAATAGTTCCACAATCGTTTTTAGTTGAACTTTTTGGCTAGGAGACAAAGGGTATGTAAAATCGTTTTGTTCGCCAGAATATTTATGGTGCTCGGTTTGGTGGGAAAAATTATCTAGGGCAGATACTACTGACGAACGCTCAATCGACTTAGGAGGATTTATCGTTATAGAACTATCTAAGATACTTGGTGCTAGAGAAAATAATTTCCAAAAATCCAATCCTAAAATAAGCCGTTGAGTTATTGAAGGCACTAATAGTAGTTTTAATTTATGAATTTCGCCTCGGAAGTGCATATCCACTTCCAACGATCCTAATGTCTTTTGAACGGAACCGTCAGCGGTTCTGACCCCTGTTTTTCCGGGGGTGAATTCGGAAAAGTTAGAAAAGTCTTGTGCGGCTAGATCGGAGCCTACACAAGAGATGTTGGCACCCGTATCCAATAACCCATATTCCACGAAGTGAAGGAATTCGACTTTTGCGTAGAAACGTTTATCTGTTGGGTTATTTATGATTGAAGAAATTACATATTTTGAGGCGGTTTTACGTCTTTTGTAGTAGGATCTAAGCCGACGAGTAGATCTTTTGGGAACTCTGGTATTTTGAATGGAAAGTTCAGATATATTAAATATCTGATTCCTTTTCTCAAGATACGCTTTATAACGTTCATGATATGGACGTATTGGGTATAAAATTGGTTTGGGCTTGGTATTGGAGGACATTTCTGGTTGAAGAATAGTTAGATTATAATCAGTATTTTCTATCGGTGTTGTTACAGGAATCACTAAGGATGATTCCGGAGTTGATTTTGGGTTGAGGAGTTTTTTGATTGGGGAGCAATTCTACGATGTGAGCAATTAACGCATTGAGGCTTGTAGACGTTTTTGCAGCCACACCCATAACAAAATAGGGTTCGATTCTTGAGACAATCGTCCCAGTAGTGACCCATTTCATCACAATTCCAGCATTTAATGGCTGTGGGGTCTTTTCGTATGGCATCTACACAGGCATCAGCTTGAATATCATCAAGTACTGAACTCTCACCTTGTAGTTCTGCAACCGTTCTACGGCCAGTCATATTGGTAGAAAAAGGATGTTTTTGTACATGTGATTTCTTTAAACTATCGTCACTCATCAGATTTTCCCTCCTTTGGACTAAGTTTCGGAGATGTGCAATGGTAAAAATGGGCACATAAAGCAATTCATGTCGAATTTCTGCTCTCAGATTTCGGACTAAGATTTCGATCATATTCTCTTCAGGGATAGGTTGTTTAAGCCTGTCCGCTAAACAGCAAATGGCATCATAAAAGGTGTCAAATGATTCCCCTGGTTTCATTTTTCTTCCCCTTATAGATTCCATCAAATCGAAATCGGATCTTAAATCTTTAAATTGGGAACGTAAGGCTCCGCAAAGTTCCGTCCATTCTATGGCTTCAACACTTTTGTGATACCTCCAGTACCACTCCTTTGCCTTCCCGGTAAGGAGGATCGGAAGGTTTTTGCAAATATAAGAGAAATTGTTGTTTAGATGTTCTTTAGTTAAAGTTTTAACTCGGTATAAGAATTCATCTATGGACAGTCCATTGTTGGAACCATCAAACTGGATGTTCCAATTTTGAATAATGAAGGTAACCCTATCGGGTCGAATAGATTGTGAAACTTCTTCCGGAATTGGAGACTTATTTTCACAATTTCTATTCTCCTGATTCGTATTGGATTGGAGATTTAGATTTTGATTATAATTATTATCTCTGGCAGCTATATTGAAAGGAACGTTTTGGTGTTGAATTTGAGCTGGTGGCCCAATGTTTAGATTTTTGAGTATTTTTACAATATTAGTTTCAATCATTCGATTAATCCTGGAATAATCTATTCGGTTTGAATTTTTAGCATTGGAGGCCGAAGAATAATCATTTTGGAAAGGTGGATTTAATGGATTTGACATAGGATTTGATGAATCCAAAGTATCGTTATTGGAGCTTGCCACCTGTTGATTCATGTAATCCCCTCCAATTTCAGTAGCATTATTCATAGGGAGTTCCAAATCTTGACTAAAGTCAAGGTTTTTTGGAAATAATGTTTTGCTATAATGTCGTGTCATAGGCCGACTTGAAGCAGCACCACGACCACGATAAGCTGGGCGAGTTTTTTTAATGGTTCCCGTTTGGGTCGACATTTCTGAAGATCCAACACTTGCTATTGGATATTTTTTTAAATTGGACAATTGGCACGCCTTTTTGCATAAAGGACATTCAGAAGTGTTGGACAAACTGTCCTCAATACACTTGCGGTGGAAGTAATGTTGGCAAGTATCAAGAACGCAACATTCATGAACTAGGAGATCTATTATTTCCTTACAATATCCACATTTCCATGTCTCTTCAACCAAATTATCCGCTTCCTTATTAGGATTAGGGATAGGACTTCGTGCTAAGGCCATAATTTTTTATATTAGAAAAACAGAAATATATTTTTAATTGTCGCAGAAAAACAGAAATATATTTTTTTAATTGTCGCAAAAAGTGCGAAATTTAATAAGGATTCTTATCTATTTTTACACAAAACGTGTGAATGAAATAATGTGTAGAAATAACAGCAACAAAATTTTGAAGATTCTTTAAAATTTGAGATTTTTACTTGTTCTTACTTTGATAGGTGAGATAAAATGGGAGGTGTGAAGAAAATTGCTTATCCAAGGATTGAACGAAGGAATTTAGATTGGGCTATAGATTTGTTATCCCTTTAACCAAAATCCTTCTGATCGACAAACCGTCAACAAATTAAAAATTTACTATCTCTCTTCGCTGAAAATTATGAGGACTTTATTCCGCAATTTGCAGGAAAAAGTATTTCCACTAAAATTCAGGGTGACAATCCCTCAGTCGTATTAGAAGGACTATGGGGTCAGGAATAAATAAAAAAAAAGGATTTGACAAAGACTACATTGCCATCATTCAGAAGAACTGAAGGGTTTGTGGAGGGTATCCTCGGACAGCTTTTCCGTTTACAACAGAAATCTATCCTTCCAGAGGAGTTCACAAGCTCTCCGATCTAGGCTTTCTGATACCAAAGCACCCCTGAACAAATGCCTTTTTATGGATATTTAATTAAAAACGGAAATTTGGGGACTAACGAAATCTAAAGGACTTTGATAACTATGTACTTGTAAATCCAATGATATTCGTTTCGAAAGATAGTAATACAAAAGAATTTACAAGTATATATTACAGGGTTTTGTTTTAAATTCTGACTCTTCAACTTAAAAATTCTTGGTTGAAATAAAGGACTACGAAAAGTGACAAGACTTGGATGAACAACTATATTTTTAGAGAATAGTCACTAAAAAAGTAATAGACAAAACATTATACGTGTGGGTTGCAGACAAACTGAATATTTTCGGACTTGATGTCGCCATCTGCAACATAAAGTATTTCCAGAAAATTTCCAGGATAATGCTAACTTAGTCAATTACTCCTTCAAGAAAAAAAACTGTCATCATTTTGGGACAGAAAATTTAGCTAGAAAGCTTATTGGTCAAATTCTTCGGTTCTATCCAAAAAATTGAAAATCCACAGCCTTCTCGCTGATAATCTGAGACCTAATTATGTCCTGAGGATAAACAAAATGAAGCGAGTATATTTGTGCAAGTCTTGAGTAGCCACCCGAAATAAAGTTTTTAAGAAAAAAACTCGTATGCTTTAACACAATGAACCATAAAAGATGATAAGAAAATACAGGTTTCAGTGAACTTCAAAAGGGATCCTTTAGACCTTCACAGAACAACCATTTTAGGAAGAGGGAAAACATTTTTTTTTAAGGATATCATAATTAGTCCTTAAGGATTCGATTAGGTACCCCACGCTGGGCGCCATTCTATTTATGTAATGTTCAGCATCAAAATTTATTTATAATCCAGGTGAATACCGAATATATTAGCAGTGCAATATTATCTGTATTGCTCTCTTTTCTAGATTTGAACAGGAAAGACATTCAGGTGTTAATTGGGTTATTTTATTGGAAGCAAGTCAGACAGTGGGAGCCATTGATTTTTCTAGCAAGCAGTCGGGTGGGGGGGTTCGTGTCCTTCTTGTTCCATTAAATATCTTTCCGAACATAAACAAAAAAAAAAATAACTATTATAGACTCCCGGAAAAAAAACTAAATATAAATATGTAGAGGGGACAATGTATCCAACCCACGCTGCACCCGTGTGGGTCCGGATAAGAATGAAGAAATTAAATGGTTCAATCCTAGATATAGCCATGTTAACCAACTCCGGATCTTAATTGGAGTTGGAGCCTCTATACCCAGCCCTACCATGGTTTCAACGGCGTTATATTTTTTTGAAACCCCAAATGCAACGTTTACCCTCCCTAGTCTACCTCACCAAGTAAGAACAATAAGGCGAAATTAGCTTTCCATCTTGTCTAAATCAAGATTATAATTCAACGGAAAGTTATTTATTTCAACGAAAGATATCAAAAAATATAGTTATAAAGGAGATTCATGAGATAGAGTACAAATAGTATATACAGGTATAAATCATCTTTCTAGAACTTTGAGAACTTAGGACATAAGTATATCTAGGTCGCCTGTGCTACTTCAGAGGAAGTTTAATACTATAAACTATTATACAAATACTGGATGACAAGGAATTCAGATGATTTCAGGTTTATATATTGTTAACAAAAAAAATTTAAATGTTTATTATTAGGCTCTGGTGAACCCAATCAAAAGGTATAGTATTGTGAACAAATTTGTTCTTGTTTTAAAATATACCCAAATTTTGTACTGGGAGGGTTTCTTAGGTCAAGGGAATTTATCCTGGAATCAAGGATATCCTTCTGGTGAAATTTTTTTTTTTTTTTGAATTAGGAATTGGAAAAAATCGACTTATGTTCAGAAGCAAGGATATCGGATTCTCAACAAATAGATTTCAGGATAATTACCCTTTTCTAATGATCTGTTCTTTCAAGGACAACGATAATAATTACAAGGTTAGTTTATAACTCCTGAGGACTACCAAGGACAAATGCAGATGTTAACTGTCTAAATCATATGCAAAGACTTCAAAGATAATTGTTTTTTTTTTCAACTTACTTCTTTTTTTAGTATTAGTATTATCCTTCTTTCACGGTCACAGGTTGATGATGATACTCGAGGCCTCGATTAGCATATGCATGTGTGATTGTGTTTCAGTAGGATATACGACGGTTAAAAGGTGCAATGGTGTGGTGTGTATATTGGCTGTGGGGTTTTAAAATGTACATTAATTATAACTTTGAAATTTTTGCATATCTTTAGGATGTCATTATTAGAATACTTAGAACTTATACTTAAACTTATCAATTTAATAAATTTAATCTTAATCGACGACGTTGGGATTCGATCTCCAGTTGTTTCGTTTTGATGATGCTTGTTTGCAGTGCCTGCTTGCCGGTTAGACTACTACTGGTTATGTTAATTCAATGGAATACAGACGTGCATATACATCCATGCATGCTTCCCTCAGTCAACCAACAACGGCAAACCCAGTGGTTAAGTCGACGATCTATTTATAGTCCGCACGAGAATTATAAGGCTCTGATTGGTTGATCGATTGGAGGCACAAATGACAGGAGTTGCTAACACGTGTGACCAGCACAGTGGCTCAAATTGTGAAATCGTTGGGGTTGGTTATAATGTTGCCAATGTTCCAATAGTTGTTTCCATGAGCCGAGGGCTACTTCGGGTAATAGTTCTCGGCAAATTTTTCAGCGGATACGGAAGACGATAATAAAAATGGCGTATGTCAATGGCAAAGCCGGTTGTTCTTTTATACTGATGTGATTTCGTTCTCCTAAGCAAATACGGGCCTTATGACGTCACACAAAAAAAAAACAAACCAATTGTTTCCCTTGTAGTTTTAGTAGATGGGAAAAAATATCATCCTCATTCACGGCTATTGAAGAAAACTGCCGCAAATGAGGAATTGTTGAGAAGACCTGTGTCAAGCAATAAACAAAACCATATTTGATCACCATTCACAATAAAAATCACTTTACAATTTCTTACCGAAACTTGCTGGAAGTTTGGGTATGCAGATTTTCCGTCAAATACTTCCGTAGATTTCTTTGAAACACCATGAAAAATCTGTTTGAACGAAATTAACTTCACTTATATATTTTGTTTTCCGGAAAAAGAAGAAAATTACCTTTTTGTAAAGTTTGTAAAATTATTTAGAATCCGTATTATTAATTATTTGGTTGAAAAAAAATTTCGATTTTAAAGAAAATTTAGGATATTTTTGTCCAATTAGTTTTATTTGGGACGCAATCAAACGTTGTGGAAAAAAATAGAACTTCGAACTTTGTTTTTTTTTTTCTTTTCTCAGAAGATGGGTGCGATTTGGTTGACGTTCACAGGAAAGAAGAACAATGATGATTTTGTTTATTGCTACGAGAGTTAATGTTTCAACGTTGCTAAGTTTTCACCACTAGTTTTAAGAAATTTGGGAGAACTTAACGAAAGAAATGTTAACCTTATCTCACTAACACTATAGTTTTTTTGAATCTAAAGTCTCCAGAAGTACCGTAAGAAAAAAAAACGAATAAAAAAATTAAAATAAAAGAAAAAAATGTTTGCTCCGGCTGGGGCTCGAACCGACTGGGCTACTGTAGGAAGTGGGAGTGGTTTGACTAATTAGTATCATCCGTTTTTTTTTTGGGTCTTCCGTTAATATAGGAAATACTAGAACGTATCAGATACCAAAATACCCAAAAATAGTGATTGGCAACACATCTGTAATAATCCCAGTAAACATTTTTGAATATGCGGAAAAAAGCAAATATGGGTGACACCATAATTTCTCACATAGTATCAAAATTTTTTTTTATTTTTTTGAAATGGAAAAGACAATTTTAGACATTTTTCCTGATATGGCAAAAACCAAAAATCCTTTGCAATTCCATTTGAAAAAAATTAAAACAGTTTTTGGCATAGAGGTTGAGAAAAAAATTCTGGTTTCAAATCTGTTCGCGTTCGCAAAATTGGACGATGCGCGCAAAAGTTATAGCGGTTTCTATTCTCATATAAAGAACAAATATTTAAAAATATGTTATGAGAAAATGTACTACATATCTATTCGTAGATGTTTAAATAGTTATTAAATTTATTATTATTTTCGCGGAAAATCAACAAATAATAAAACAATTTTAAAGTAAATCCAAATTATCCAGTCCCGTACCCTCAAAAAATAAATTAAAAAATATATGCGAAAACTAGACAATGCGTAGAAAAATATGATACCAAATTTATAGAGATTGGGTTCATAAATTGCATATTATAGCAACAACAAAAGAGAAAAACTTATTGTTGGAAAATATTGTTGCAAATATATTTTTTGGTTTGATTCGAAAAATTAGAAAAAAATATTTGGGAGTTCTCCAACTATTTCGCTAAAATCCCATATAATAATTAATGTGTACTGATAAAACTTCATCAAGAGATATGGTTTACCATCGTGAAAGCTTATTTGCTTACTGTGATAACCTATAAGGATAGGAAATTACGAGTAATATTGAAATTACAATCATTCAAAAATGTGGAAATTAAAAAGCCTATTATTCGCGAATTAGTTAAAATCAGTTGATGGGCACCCGTTTTTGGATACGGCGAGTCAATGTCTTTCAATATCTATGCATATTTCGATGTTTCACTCAGCGGTCAAAGTGTGCCACCAGTTGCATCACACGATGCAAAAAACCTTAAAGTGGGTAAAAATCGCGCAATTTGCATACGATTTTGATGCGCATCCGGCTTCAGTAGCACCTATCAAAAATACGTCTATATACACATATTTCAAATAGATTCTTCGAGAACCGCGGTAAAAAACCCATATTACTGCATCTAAGCAAAGACGTACCTTGTTGGGCTTAACAACTAGACGCATAGGTGACGACCAAGCGGAACCAGAGGGCTCGATGACACCCAGTGAAAGCATTCGATCTATCTCTTTGTACATCAATTCCTCTACTGCTGGGGATACAGGATAGAATCTTTGTTTCACTGGTTTGGCGTCACCTATGTCTATATTGTGCTGTAAATAGGAGGTTCTACCTAACCCTTGTCTAGCAAAATTGGGAAATAGTTCCACAATCGTTTTTAGTTGAACTTTTTGGCTAGGAGACAAAGGGTATGTAAAATCGTTTTGTTCGCCAGAATATTTATGGTGCTCGGTTTGGTGGGAAAAATTATCTAGGGCAGATACTACTGACGAACGCTCAATCGACTTAGGAGGATTTATCGTTATAGAACTATCTAAGATACTTGGTGCTAGAGAAAATAATTTCCAAAAATCCAATCCTAAAATAAGCCGTTGAGTTATTGAAGGCACTAATAGTAGTTTTAATTTATGAATTTCGCCTCGGAAGTGCATATCCACTTCCAACGATCCTAATGTCTTTTGAACGGAACCGTCAGCGGTTCTGACCCCTGTTTTTCCGGGGGTGAATTCGGAAAAGTTAGAAAAGTCTTGTGCGGCTAGATCGGAGCCTACACAAGAGATGTTGGCACCCGTATCCAATAACCCATATTCCACGAAGTGAAGGAATTCGACTTTTGCGTAGAAACGTTTATCTGTTGGGTTATTTATGATTGAAGAAATTACATATTTTGAGGCGGTTTTACGTCTTTTGTAGTAGGATCTAAGCCGACGAGTAGATCTTTTGGGAACTCTGGTATTTTGAATGGAAAGTTCAGATATATTAAATATCTGATTCCTTTTCTCAAGATACGCTTTATAACGTTCATGATATGGACGTATTGGGTATAAAATTGGTTTGGGCTTGGTATTGGAGGACATTTCTGGTTGAAGAATAGTTAGATTATAATCAGTATTTTCTATCGGTGTTGTTACAGGAATCACTAAGGATGATTCCGGAGTTGATTTTGGGTTGAGGAGTTTTTTGATTGGGGAGCAATTCTACGATGTGAGCAATTAACGCATTGAGGCTTGTAGACGTTTTTGCAGCCACACCCATAACAAAATAGGGTTCGATTCTTGAGACAATCGTCCCAGTAGTGACCCATTTCATCACAATTCCAGCATTTAATGGCTGTGGGGTCTTTTCGTATGGCATCTACACAGGCATCAGCTTGAATATCATCAAGTACTGAACTCTCACCTTGTAGTTCTGCAACCGTTCTACGGCCAGTCATATTGGTAGAAAAAGGATGTTTTTGTACATGTGATTTCTTTAAACTATCGTCACTCATCAGATTTTCCCTCCTTTGGACTAAGTTTCGGAGATGTGCAATGGTAAAAATGGGCACATAAAGCAATTCATGTCGAATTTCTGCTCTCAGATTTCGGACTAAGATTTCGATCATATTCTCTTCAGGGATAGGTTGTTTAAGCCTGTCCGCTAAACAGCAAATGGCATCATAAAAGGTGTCAAATGATTCCCCTGGTTTCATTTTTCTTCCCCTTATAGATTCCATCAAATCGAAATCGGATCTTAAATCTTTAAATTGGGAACGTAAGGCTCCGCAAAGTTCCGTCCATTCTATGGCTTCAACACTTTTGTGATACCTCCAGTACCACTCCTTTGCCTTCCCGGTAAGGAGGATCGGAAGGTTTTTGCAAATATAAGAGAAATTGTTGTTTAGATGTTCTTTAGTTAAAGTTTTAACTCGGTATAAGAATTCATCTATGGACAGTCCATTGTTGGAACCATCAAACTGGATGTTCCAATTTTGAATAATGAAGGTAACCCTATCGGGTCGAATAGATTGTGAAACTTCTTCCGGAATTGGAGACTTATTTTCACAATTTCTATTCTCCTGATTCGTATTGGATTGGAGATTTAGATTTTGATTATAATTATTATCTCTGGCAGCTATATTGAAAGGAACGTTTTGGTGTTGAATTTGAGCTGGTGGCCCAATGTTTAGATTTTTGAGTATTTTTACAATATTAGTTTCAATCATTCGATTAATCCTGGAATAATCTATTCGGTTTGAATTTTTAGCATTGGAGGCCGAAGAATAATCATTTTGGAAAGGTGGATTTAATGGATTTGACATAGGATTTGATGAATCCAAAGTATCGTTATTGGAGCTTGCCACCTGTTGATTCATGTAATCCCCTCCAATTTCAGTAGCATTATTCATAGGGAGTTCCAAATCTTGACTAAAGTCAAGGTTTTTTGGAAATAATGTTTTGCTATAATGTCGTGTCATAGGCCGACTTGAAGCAGCACCACGACCACGATAAGCTGGGCGAGTTTTTTTAATGGTTCCCGTTTGGGTCGACATTTCTGAAGATCCAACACTTGCTATTGGATATTTTTTTAAATTGGACAATTGGCACGCCTTTTTGCATAAAGGACATTCAGAAGTGTTGGACAAACTGTCCTCAATACACTTGCGGTGGAAGTAATGTTGGCAAGTATCAAGAACGCAACATTCATGAACTAGGAGATCTATTATTTCCTTACAATATCCACATTTCCATGTCTCTTCAACCAAATTATCCGCTTCCTTATTAGGATTAGGGATAGGACTTCGTGCTAAGGCCATAATTTTTTATATTAGAAAAACAGAAATATATTTTTTTAATTGTCGCAAAAAGTGCGAAATTTAATAAGGATTCTTATCTATTTTTACACAAAACGTGTGAATGAAATAATGTGTAGAAATAACAGCAACAAAATTTTGAAGATTCTTTAAAATTTGAGATTTTTACTTGTTCTTACTTTGATAGGTGAGATAAAATGGGAGGTGTGAAGAAAATTGCTTATCCAAGGATTGAACGAAGGAATTTAGATTGGGCTATAGATTTGTTATCCCTTTAACCAAAATCCTTCTGATCGACAAACCGTCAACAAATTAAAAATTTACTATCTCTCTTCGCTGAAAATTATGAGGACTTTATTCCGCAATTTGCAGGAAAAAGTATTTCCACTAAAATTCAGGGTGACAATCCCTCAGTCGTATTAGAAGGACTATGGGGTCAGGAATAAATAAAAAAAAAGGATTTGACAAAGACTACATTGCCATCATTCAGAAGAACTGAAGGGTTTGTGGAGGGTATCCTCGGACAGCTTTTCCGTTTACAACAGAAATCTATCCTTCCAGAGGAGTTCACAAGCTCTCCGATCTAGGCTTTCTGATACCAAAGCACCCCTGAACAAATGCCTTTTTATGGATATTTAATTAAAAACGGAAATTTGGGGACTAACGAAATCTAAAGGACTTTGATAACTATGTACTTGTAAATCCAATGATATTCGTTTCGAAAGATAGTAATACAAAAGAATTTACAAGTATATATTACAGGGTTTTGTTTTAAATTCTGACTCTTCAACTTAAAAATTCTTGGTTGAAATAAAGGACTACGAAAAGTGACAAGACTTGGATGAACAACTATATTTTTAGAGAATAGTCACTAAAAAAGTAATAGACAAAACATTATACGTGTGGGTTGCAGACAAACTGAATATTTTCGGACTTGATGTCGCCATCTGCAACATAAAGTATTTCCAGAAAATTTCCAGGATAATGCTAACTTAGTCAATTACTCCTTCAAGAAAAAAAACTGTCATCATTTTGGGACAGAAAATTTAGCTAGAAAGCTTATTGGTCAAATTCTTCGGTTCTATCCAAAAAATTGAAAATCCACAGCCTTCTCGCTGATAATCTGAGACCTAATTATGTCCTGAGGATAAACAAAATGAAGCGAGTATATTTGTGCAAGTCTTGAGTAGCCACCCGAAATAAAGTTTTTAAGAAAAAAACTCGTATGCTTTAACACAATGAACCATAAAAGATGATAAGAAAATACAGGTTTCAGTGAACTTCAAAAGGGATCCTTTAGACCTTCACAGAACAACCATTTTAGGAAGAGGGAAAACATTTTTTTTTAAGGATATCATAATTAGTCCTTAAGGATTCGATTAGGTACCCCACGCTGGGCGCCATTCTATTTATGTAATGTTCAGCATCAAAATTTATTTATAATCCAGGTGAATACCGAATATATTAGCAGTGCAATATTATCTGTATTGCTCTCTTTTCTAGATTTGAACAGGAAAGACATTCAGGTGTTAATTGGGTTATTTTATTGGAAGCAAGTCAGACAGTGGGAGCCATTGATTTTTCTAGCAAGCAGTCGGGTGGGGGGGTTCGTGTCCTTCTTGTTCCATTAAATATCTATCCGAACATAAACAAAAAAAAAAATAACTATTATAGACTCCCGGAAAAAAAACTAAATATAAATATGTAGAGGGGACAATGTATCCAACCCACGCTGCACCCGTGTGGGTCCGGATAAGAATGAAGAAATTAAATGGTTCAATCCTAGATATAGCCATGTTAACCAACTCCGGATCTTAATTGGAGTTGGAGCCTCTATACCCAGCCCTACCATGGTTTCAACGGCGTTATATTTTTTTGAAACCCCAAATGCAACGTTTACCCTCCCTAGTCTACCTCACCAAGTAAGAACAATAAGGCGAAATTAGCTTTCCATCTTGTCTAAATCAAGATTATAATTCAACGGAAAGTTATTTATTTCAACGAAAGATATCAAAAAATATAGTTATAAAGGAGATTCATGAGATAGAGTACAAATAGTATATACAGGTATAAATCATCTTTCTAGAACTTTGAGAACTTAGGACATAAGTATATCTAGGTCGCCTGTGCTACTTCAGAGGAAGTTTAATACTATAAACTATTATACAAATACTGGATGACAAGGAATTCAGATGATTTCAGGTTTATATATTGTTAACAAAAAAAATTTAAATGTTTATTATTAGGCTCTGGTGAACCCAATCAAAAGGTATAGTATTGTGAACAAATTTGTTCTTGTTTTAAAATATACCCAAATTTTGTACTGGGAGGGTTTCTTAGGTCAAGGGAATTTATCCTGGAATCAAGGATATCCTTCTGGTGAAATTTTTTTTTTTTTTTTGAATTAGGAATTGGAAAAAATCGACTTATGTTCAGAAGCAAGGATATCGGATTCTCAACAAATAGATTTCAGGATAATTACCCTTTTCTAATGATCTGTTCTTTCAAGGACAACGATAATAATTACAAGGTTAGTTTATAACTCCTGAGGACTACCAAGGACAAATGCAGATGTTAACTGTCTAAATCATATGCAAAGACTTCAAAGATAATTGTTTTTTTTTTCAACTTACTTCTTTTTTTAGTATTAGTATTATCCTTCTTTCACGGTCACAGGTTGATGATGATACTCGAGGCCTCGATTAGCATATGCATGTGTGATTGTGTTTCAGTAGGATATACGACGGTTAAAAGGTGCAATGGTGTGGTGTGTATATTGGCTGTGGGGTTTTAAAATGTACATTAATTATAACTTTGAAATTTTTGCATATCTTTAGGATGTCATTATTAGAATACTTAGAACTTATACTTAAACTTATCAATTTAATAAATTTAATCTTAATCGACGACGTTGGGATTCGATCTCCAGTTGTTTCGTTTTGATGATGCTTGTTTGCAGTGCCTGCTTGCCGGTTAGACTACTACTGGTTATGTTAATTCAGTGGAATACAGACGTGCATATACATCCATGCATGCTTCCCTCAGTCAACCAACAACGGCAAACCCAGTGGTTAAGTCGACGATCTATTTATAGTCCGCACGAGAATTATAAGGCTCTGATTGGTTGATCGATTGGAGGCACAAATGACAGGAGTTGCTAACACGTGTGACCAGCACAGTGGCTCAAATTGTGAAATCGTTGGGGTTGGTTATAATGTTGCCAATGTTCCAATAGTTGTTTCCATGAGCCGAGGGCTACTTCGGGTAATAGTTCTCGGCAAATTTTTCAGCGGATACGGAAGACGATAATAAAAATGGCGTATGTCAATGGCAAAGCCGGTTGTTCTTTTATACTGATGTGATTTCGTTCTCCTAAGCAAATACGGGCCTTATGACGTCACACAAAAAAAAAAACAAACCAATTGTTTCCCTTGTAGTTTTAGTAGATGGGAAAAAATATCATCCTCATTCACGGCTATTGAAGAAAACTGCCGCAAATGAGGAATTGTTGAGAAGACCTGTGTCAAGCAATAAACAAAACCATATTTGATCACCATTCACAATAAAAATCACTTTACAATTTCTTACCGAAACTTGCTGGAAGTTTGGGTATGCAGATTTTCCGTCAAATACTTCCGTAGATTTCTTTGAAACACCATGAAAAATCTGTTTGAACGAAATTAACTTCACTTATATATTTTGTTTTCCGGAAAAAGAAGAAAATTACCTTTTTGTAAAGTTTGTAAAATTATTTAGAATCCGTATTATTAATTATTTGGTTGAAAAAAATTTCGATTTTAAAGAAAATTTAGGATATTTTTGTCCAATTAGTTTTATTTGGGACGCAATCAAACGTTGTGGAAAAAAATAGAACTTCGAACTTTGTTTTTTTTTTTCTTTTCTCAGAAGATGGGTGCGATTTGGTTGACGTTCACAGGAAAGAAGAACAATGATGATTTTGTTTATTGCTACGAGAGTTAATGTTTCAACGTTGCTAAGTTTTCACCACTAGTTTTAAGAAATTTGGGAGAACTTAACGAAAGAAATGTTAACCTTATCTCACTAACACTATAGTTTTTTTGAATCTAAAGTCTCCAGAAGTACCGTAAGAAAAAAAACGAATAAAAAAAATTAAAATAAAAGAAAAAAATGTTTGCTCCGGCTGGGGCTCGAACCGACTGGGCTACTGTAGGAAGTGGTAGTGGTTTGACTAATTAGTATCATCCGTTTTTTTTTGGGGTCTTCCGTTAATATAGGAAATACTAGAACGTATCAGATACCAAAATACCCAAAAATAGTGATTGGCAACACATCTGTAATAATCCCAGTAAACATTTTTGAATATGCGGAAAAAAGCAAATATGGGTGACACCATAATTTCTCACATAGTATCAAAATTTTTTTTTATTTTTTTGAAATGGAAAAGACAATTTTAGACATTTTTCCTGATATGGCAAAAACCAAAAATCCTTTGCAATTCCATTTGAAAAAAATTAAAACAGTTTTTGGCATAGAGGTTGAGAAAAAAATTCTGGTTTCAAATCTGTTCGCGTTCGCAAAATTGGACGATGCGCGCAAAAGTTATAGCGGTTTCTATTCTCATATAAAGAACAAATATTTAAAAATATGTTATGAGAAAATGTACTACATATCTATTCGTAGATGTTTAAATAGTTATTAAATTTATTATTATTTTCGCGGAAAATCAACAAATAATAAAACAATTTTAAAGTAAATCCAAATTATCCAGTCCCGTACCCTCAAAAAATAAATTAAAAAATATATGCGAAAACTAGACAATGCGTAGAAAAATATGATACCAAATTTATAGAGATTGGGTTCATAAATTGCATATTATAGCAACAACAAAAGAGAAAAACTTATTGTTGGAAAATATTGTTGCAAATATATTTTTTGGTTTGATTCGAAAAATTAGAAAAAAATATTTGGGAGTTCTCCAACTATTTCGCTAAAATCCCATATAATAATTAATGTGTACTGATAAAACTTCATCAAGAGATATGGTTTACCATCGTGAAAGCTTATTTGCTTACTGTGATAACCTATAAGGATAGGAAATTACGAGTAATATTGAAATTACAATCATTCAAAAATGTGGAAATTAAAAAGCCTATTATTCGCGAATTAGTTAAAATCAGTTGATGGGCACCCGTTTTTGGATACGGCGAGTCAATGTCTTTCAATATCTATGCATATTTCGATGTTTCACTCAGCGGTCAAAGTGTGCCACCAGTTGCATCACACGATGCAAAAAACCTTAAAGTGGGTAAAAATCGCGCAATTTGCATACGATTTTGATGCGCATCCGGCTTCAGTAGCACCTATCAAAAATACGTCTATATACACATATTTCAAATAGATTCTTCGAGAACCGCGGTAAAAAACCCATATTACTCGCGAATCTCTGTAATTAATGACATGCGTTTTCGCACATATTATAATCGCGTATAAAGGATTCCATTTATCGTCGGTGTCATGCTTAAGTGTTCCATACGCCATTTGCCTGATTCGAGAAAACCTCAAGTTAATGTTTAAGGTCATGCAGGATAAACATGGTGCAATAATCCAATACTTTAAGAGCTCAATTCTACTTAACCAAACTCATAGAATATATCAGTAGTTTATTATAGTCAGATATCTGTGATAGCCTAGAAGTTATGACCAATTTTTATAATTGCAAAAAGTTGCTGAATTGTTCCATGGAATCTTTTTTTCATGTTTTCGGCAGTTTGTGTCACGTGGAACACGTATTGTCACATTTCAACCAAAACACATTTTATACATCGTGTTCCACCTCCCTTATATGAAGTGCTACTGTGGAGTTTAAAAATCAGGACTTTAAATGAAACATTTATTTTTCTCATATAAATACAATAAGGACCATAATTTTAGGTTTCCTGAACATTTATTTAAGGGATTGCCTCCACTTATCGCTACTGTTTTGTGGTAAAAAATTCGATCGGACAAAACGGATTGATATTTTGCATTTCTAAGGTAACATAAAACATTTAAACCCGTTTTTTATTATAATATTTTTTTTTTGTAGTCGGTGTCCACACTAGCTTCAAGTCGAATGGAGGTTTTTGCGTATATTTTTGTGGACTTACATCAAAATGTTGTCTTTAAACTAGGGATTTTTTGTTTAAACGATTGATAAATTTTCGTTTTCATATAACAATACAATATTCAAAAATATTTGGATTTAGAAACTATTATTCTTCAGTTTTTAAACCAAGTCCTTTAAAACAATTTGTTCCATACGCCACATTACTCGTAACTTGACAAAAATAGGCAATTTTTTGTTCCAAACGCCATCATTTTTGGTGCGGAACAATTCGTTGTTGTCCCTTTTTGTTCCATACGCCAAACGACATGGATATGGAACTAAAAAGTTCAAAGTTGTTTTGTTCCATACGCCAGGCTTTATGGATATGGAACAAAACGACAAGAGTTTTTTGGTCACAAAGCGGATATGGAACATATTGGCATCTGAATATCTCAGAATCTATAAGAGATAAAGAAAAACCGACCAACAAATCTGAAAAATCATTAATGTAGTATCAAAATTTTTTTTTGATTTTTTTGAAATGGAAAAGACAATTTTAGACATTTTTCCTGATATGGCAAATACCAAAAATCCTTTGCAATTCCATTTGAAAAAAATTAAAACAGTTTTTGGCATAGAGGTTGAGAAAAAAATTCTGGTTTCAAATCTGTTCGCGTTCGCAAAATTGGACGATGCGCGCAAAAGTTATAGCGGTTTCTATTCTCATATAAAGAACAAATATTTAAAAATATGTTATGAGAAAATGTACTACATATCTATTCGTAGATGTTTAAATAGTTATTAAATTTATTATTATTTTCGCGGAAAATCAACAAATAATAAAACAATTTTAAAGTAAATCCAAATTATCCAGTCCCGTACCCTCAAAAAATAAATTAAAAAATATATGCGAAAACTAGACAATGCGTAGAAAAATATGATACCAAATTTATAGAGATTGGGTTCATAAATTGCATATTATAGCAACAACAAAAGAGAAAAACTTATTGTTCGAAAATATTGTTGCAAATATATTTTTTGGTTTGATTCGAAAAATTAGAAAAAAATATTTGGGAGTTCTCCAACTATTTCGCTAAAATCCCATATAATAATTAATGTGTACTGATAAAACTTCATCAAGAGATATGGTTTACCATCGTGAAAGCTTATTTGCTTACTGTGATAACCTATAAGGATAGGAAATTACGAGTAATATTGAAATTACAATCATTCAAAAATGTGGAAATTAAAAAGCCTATTATTCGCGAATTAGTTAAAATCAGTTGATGGGCACCCGTTTTTGGATACGGCGAGTCAATGTCTTTCAATATCTATGCATATTTCGATGTTTCACTCAGCGGTCAAAGTGTGCCACCAGTTGCATCACACGATGCAAAAAACCTTAAAGTGGGTAAAAATCGCGCAATTTGCATACGATTTTGATGCGCATCCGGCTTCAGTAGCACCTATCAAAAATACGTCTATATACACATATTTCAAATAGATTCTTCGAGAACCGCGGTAAAAAACCCATATTACTCGCGAATCTCTGTAATTAATGACATGCGTTTTCGCACATATTATAATCGCGTATAAAGGATTCCATTTATCGTCGGTGTCATGCTTAAGTGTTCCATACGCCATTTGCCTGATTCGAGAAAACCTCAAGTTAATGTTTAAGGTCATGCAGGATAAACATGGTGCAATAATATAATACTTTAAGAGCTCAATTCTACTTAACCAAACTCATAGAATATATCAGTAGTTTATTATAGTCAGATATCTGTGATAGCCTAGAAGTTATGACCAATTTTTATAATTGCAAAAAGTTGCTGAATTGTTCCATGGAATCTTTTTTTCATGTTTTCGGCAGTTTGTGTCACGTGGAACACGTATTGTCACATTTCAACCAAAACACATTTTATACATCGTGTTCCACCTCCCTTATATGAAGTGCTACTGTGGAGTTTAAAAATCAGGACTTTAAATGAAACATTTATTTTTCTCATATAAATACAATAAGGACCATAATTTTAGGTTTCCTGAACATTTATTTAAGGGATTGCCTCCACTTATCGCTACTGTTTTGTGGTAAAAAATTCGATCGGACAAAACGGATTGATATTTTGCATTTCTAAGGTAACATAAAACATTTAAACCCGTTTTTTATTATAATATTTTTTTTTTGTAGTCGGTGTCCACACTAGCTTCAAGTCGAATGGAGGTTTTTGCGTATATTTTTGTGGACTTACATCAAAATGTTGTCTTTAAACTAGGGATTTTTTGTTTAAACGATTGATAAATTTTCGTTTTCATATAACAATACAATATTCAAAAATATTTGGATTTAGAAACTATTATTCTTCAGTTTTTAAACCAAGTCCTTTAAAACAATTTGTTCCATACGCCACATTACTCGTAACTTGACAAAAATAGGCAATTTTTTGTTCCAAACGCCATCATTTTTGGTGCGGAACAATTCGTTGTTGTCCCTTTTTGTTCCATACGCCAAACGACATGGATATGGAACTAAAAAGTTCAAAGTTGTTTTGTTCCATACGCCAGGCTTTATGGATATGGAACAAAACGACAAGAGTTTTTTGGTCACAAAGCGGATATGGAACATATTGGCATCTGAATATCTCAGAATCTATAAGAGATAAAGAAAAACCGACCAACAAATCTGAAAAAGCATGGTTCAAAACCTTGTACGGTACCTTTATCTCAAAATGTCAAAAATGGCGTATGGAACACTAAAGCATGCACCGACGTTATGTAAAAAATTTTAAAGAAAATCGCGGTTTAATACGCCGATTTGTCAAAATACATTTTTGCCGATTTTCGTATTTCCAAGGTATCTATATCCGCGGTTTTAGTGGTTGGATTCGATCGCGGAAGGTCTCATTAGATCCGTCGCGTAAAAAAACTAAATTCACGCGGGATACAACGGAAATTGAATGGCACTTTTAAATTTTAAACGCAAAAAATATTTTTTTTTTTTTTAAATTCACGCATCAAATATTGGCCTTTAGACTCCAATTACTAGGATGCTGTAAGGAGCACACTCATGAGATATGCATTAAACGACGTAAAATCACGAGTTCTATAATCCTATTATGAGTTTTGAATATTATCTTGTTGCGCATCCGAATTATTAAAAAAATTCAAAAAACCCCGAAATTCCGGCTTCAAAACGTCAGCATCAATTTTAGGTGGATGCAGTGAATATATCGAAAAATGATACACCAGTATCATATTGTCCATGAAGTATTCTTTGAGTCTTTCTTTGGACATATGTCTATAAAATGTAAGGTTAAGCCAGAAATCGGAAGGGAGCATAAAAAACTTGTTGGCTTCAACCCATTTTTACTTATTTTTCTACATTGATGCCAACACAGCTTACATGTAAATTAATTTTAATGGTCGTCATTATGGGATCCCTCCTAAAACACTCAATTTGAAAGAATTTCAGTCATACTATATAGAATATGTTAACAGTTCGCGAATTCTGAATGGGTGAAACTCGGATTCATCGATTGTAAAACATTTTTGGTTTTCGCCATATACAGTTTCATACAGGCGAAACGTTCTTCATCGAAACAATGATTTTAGACCCCAAGTATGTTTGGACGGAATCCGTTTCAGACAATTTGGAGTAAATTCAGCAATGTCAGTCCGTCTGTCTGGCTGGAGCATACGATAACTCTCGAACGGATCAACCGATTCAGTCCAAAATTTGGCTTTCGTAATACTTTGTCCAATCTTAGTTTAAGTTCGAAGATGGGTTATATCGGTCCACTACTTCCGGTAGTGGACCGGAAAATTTGTGCGCCCGACAACTCTTGAAAAGAGTAACCGATTTGGTCCAGACTTTACACATCGTGAAATTTCTACCAGACTTAGATGAGGTTCCAATATGGACTCAATCGGTCCACTCCACACAAAATTTCGGAAAAGTTCAGTTTAGGACCTGCTCTGATTTTTGCTGTAACAACTTGTATTCACTGCCCCCATACAACGGTACAAGTTTCATCAGAAGCAAGTCCATACTTCCTGAGAAAATAGCCTGAAAGGTGCACAAAAATCCCTATAACACTGTGTGCAGTTGTTGGAATGCAAGATAGCTCTCGAATGGATCTGCCGATTCGGACCAAAATTTGGACTTCGTAATATTTTGTCCAAACATAGTTTAAATTGGAAGGTAAGACATATCTGTCCACTACCACTGGTACTTCCCCCACAAAAGTTCAAAAACATTCGGAAAAATTGTGCGCACGATAACTTTTGAAGGGAGTGACTTATTTGGTCCATACTTTTTAAATCCTAATATATCTACCAGATATAGATCAGATACGAATATGGACTATATTTGTCCAATCCTTCGGGTACCTCCCACACAAAATTTCGGCTAAGTTCACTTTAAGACCTGCTCTCGAATCACTTTGACTTTTGTTGAAGCAACTTGAATTTGCTGCCTGAACTACGACGGTAAAAGGTTTTTCAAGGGCAAGTCCATACTTCTTGAAAAAATACCCAAAAAAGTGTAAAAACCCCATTGGCACCATAGGTAGTGGCTGGAGGGCACGATATCTCTAGAACTAATTAACCCATTTGGTCCAAAATTTGGCCTTCGTCATGTATTTTCCAAACTTAGTTTCAGTTCGGCAGTTTCAGGTGGGCAATACCGGTCCAGAACTTCCAGTACTTCCCCACAATATTTGAAAAATGTCACTAAAATGGTATTCATAATTATCTTATCCAAATTTAGTTTAAATTCTAAAATTACCCATATCGGTCCTCTCCTTGGGGTACCTCCACCACAAAAATGTGTCTATGAGCAGTTTAGGGTCTGTTCGAAGATCCTTTAGAAATGTATACCGAAGCTGTTCGTATTGGTCCTATTTACAGCGATATTATGTTTTCATGGGCAAGTCCATGCTTCTTGGCATACTGGTCCAAAATTATACGATGACCCACTGAAAAGATATGACTCCAAAAATAAGATCCACTTCCACAATGGACTATGTCGGTCCATTCCTTCAAATACCTGCTCCGCAACACTTACTTTGATCCTAATCCAAATTCTTGTCGGTATGTTTAAATGTCCAAAAAGGACCAACAAATTCTAAAAAGACCCTAAATACATTTGATCTGTCTGTCCGTAGATGAAAGTTAAAATTCACAAAGGCTCAGGGTATATCTCTTTTTACTTTATACCCTCCACCATAATATTGAGTGTAAAATAAATAAATTTGTTATTCCGTTTGTAAGACATCGAAATATTCATCGGAGACCCTATAAAGTATATATGGGAGTTTCTGAGTGAAACCGGACACTTTTTCAAGATAAGGTTTTTGATTTACTTTATTTTTTGATGTGTTGAAGCTGCTTATCAACAAAACATTTTAGTATATTTAGTATATTTTCAGAATTTTTTGACTAACGGTTCCAGACATATCGCGCCTTGAAAATGTCAAATTCTGTAAAAACTATGTGCAAAGAAATACTCATAGCTTCTTTGATATTGGCCCAAATAGAAAAAAAACCTTTTTTGTAATTTTTGTTGTTGTAATTAATAGTAGCTTAATACAAAAAAATTTCAAGAAAATCGAAGAGTACAATCATTTATAAAAATTGATTTTAAATTTTAAATCGCGAAAATTCCATCCAAACCCACTCTACAAATTTGTATATATTTTTTTATTAGATATGTTGTGCCACAATAATCCATCGAAATAGCTGAAATTTTGTATTTAGTCTTCGTTGGGGGTATAAAACATTCCCTTAGAAATTTGTCGGTACAGGTCCACGCCTTCATATAGCGCCCATAGAACGTACCTCCCGATTTTGGGTGTTTTGAAGGTTGTGGCCATAATAATCCATCGAAATGGCTAAAATGTTGTATATCAGGAATATTGTCAATTATTTCATATTCCATTTCAGAAAAAAAGGATACATTTTTTTCGCGCTACATCAACGATTTTTGATACGTAGGTTAAGAAAAAAATTCCCAGTACGAATCTGGTCGCGAGCCAATTTTTGGTTGTTGCGGGCAAAAGATATGGCGCTTTTATTTCGCTTTTTAAGAAAGAAAATATTATAAAAACGCTAATTATTTAAATGAGCACAATTGTTACAAAAAAGTTCTCTCGAAGTGACTTCAGCGAGTAGATTGCATAATACCTGCAAAGTGTTACACAGAATTCGCGGAATGTACATAAAATTGATAAATTATTGAATATAAGTCTACTTTTTTCAAAATTAAGGCCCATTTAGTGGTCATAAAATTGCATAAAAAATTGTTGTGGATCCAAACTTCACAGCAAATCAAATGAGACTACAATCATACAGATTGGTGTTATAGTTTGGATGTTACAGCCAAAATAAGCACATATTTCGGTCAAAAAAATATTTTTTTGTTTAAAAAAAATATTTTTTCACTTGCATTATGTAGAAGAAAATATTGTAAAAATTTATAGGAATACTTCCTTCATTTTGCTTAAATCTCCCAACAAAATAAACGGATTTTGCTTTATTGACATTCATATTAAAGCTTTCCCATTAGGGAAGCTAATTGGGTTGATGGGGATATATGTCAAAGCTTCTGGAATGGAAATAGAGGTCAAATAAACCATTTTTATTTATATGCATTTTTAAATACGTGTAAATCGCGTAATTATCAAAATCAGTTTGTCCGCATGTGATTTTCATGTACAGTAATACCGTATCTTTTAATTTTAATATAGTTTTCGAAATTTAATTTGGTGGCTAAGATGTAGCATCATCTGCATCTTACCATTAAAATACCTATAAAATATCGCTAATTTGCGCAAAGTGCATACAATTTTTGTCCGCATCCGATTTCAATGTCCACCTTGAAAATCTACATCGATATATATCTATTTCAAGGCGATCAATTAAGAACCGTGGATGTAGCATCACACACTATTTTTTGGGATAAAATGAATGTAGCTCTCTTATCAGTGAAGTTTTCAAATCTCTGTTTCCGCTAAAATGAAGATGCTGTATTAGTTGTTTTATTGCAGTGGAAACGAACAGCAGAAAACGCGATAAAATACGCGATATTTCCAAAAACAATTTTAGGTTATTTTTCTACTTTGGACTTTCTTGTAACTCGCGTTTTAGTAGATGGATTTTTACGAGGAATGATTTATTAGATCCGGAACGTAAAAACTTAAAATGTGCAATCAAGTACGAGGAAATCGAATGACAATTGTAAAAATTAGGCCCGAAAAATTATGTTTTTTACAAAAATGTTCGCACAAAATTTCCGGATTTGGATGTAGATTTCTATGAAGCTGTGCAGACTATATTCACATTAGTCGTATCAAATAACTCAGAATCGCAAGTACTACAATCCTAGATATATTTTTTTGAAAAACCTGTTTGCGGAATGAAATTAGAAGAAAATTTCAAAAACCACTGTAAATCTGGCTTCAAAATGTCAGCATCATTTAACGGTAGAAGCAGTTCAAATTTTGAAAAGTAATACATTAGTGAGATGATCCTTATTTAGTTTGCTTCTACTTTTACTTTGACAGGAAAATCGAGGGAAGTGTGGTTTACTCACAAATCGAGAGAAAACAAAAAAAGACATGGTGGCTTCAACCCATTTTTACCCATTTTTTAACATAAATATAGCCACAGTTTCCACCCAAATTATCTTTTAAGGCCAATATTGTTTGCCACGTCCAAAAACATTTAATTTTATCCAAAAATATTTAATTTGTATAATATAGAATCACAAGTCGCGTATTCTAAAAGGGTAAACCTTGGCTTCAGCTATGTTAAATTTTCAAAAAAATTGGTGATATAGTCTTCGTTGGGGGTATAAAATTTTCCCCCAGAAATTTGTCGGTACAGGTCCACGCCTTCATATAGCGCCCATAGAATGTACCTCCCGATTTTGGTTGTTTTGAAGGTTGTTTCGTCGATATTCCCCAGAAATGGCTGAACTTTAGTATTTATTTTTCGTTGGGGGTATTCCACATTCCCCTCCAAATTTGTCGATACATGTCCACGTCATATAGCGCCCATAGAACGGTCCCTCCCGATTTTCGGTATTTTGGAGGTTGTGGTCACAATAATCAATGGCTGAAATTTGAGGGGTATTCAACTTTCCCCTCTAAACTTGTCGGTATAGGTCGACGCCTTTATATAGCCCCCAAAGAACGGTACCTCCCGATTTTCGGTATTTTGAAGGTTGTGGCCACAACTACCCACCGAAATGGCTTAAATTTGGTATTTAGTCTACGTTGGAGGTAAAATCCCAGCAAAAATTTTGCCTCCAAAGATGCAGTTAAATCATACTTACAAGTGATTTGGAAGCGCATCAAACTATGCATTTTCACTCATGATTTTTACAAGAGCGTGACTACTGAAAGATGCACTCCATTAGCACTGCATTTTAACTAACCCTTTGGAATCGCATTTTATCTTACTTTTTAGGGTAGAAAAGGATGCAGTCCAATTTGCATCCAAAGCACGTGTTTTGATGCAGTGCTTTGGAAGGCACTCTTCGGAATGTGTTTTTATGCAGTTCAAAGATGTTGTATTATATTGTATGTGGTATTATGTGATTGTATTTTCTTTCTTCTGCTTAATCTGGCTCTGGGTCAATCTCCAGTTCCAGGAACGTGGCTGCTTCGATGGGATGTAACCACAGATCCACTCGAGTAAGTTGAGTAGGTTTGCCGGGGTGGTGAAAAGGTGCCGCTTGTGTTGTGCGTCGACCATTGCCCAATAGGAGCTACGCACTTTCCCGAGCGTAGTTGAGCCAAAACTACACTGCTTTGTCGTGGCAGCTGGCGCTATTTGTTGGGACTTCAAGAACTGCTAATAAAATGTAACGAACGGAGTCCTTTTTCACGACTCCGTTTGAACTGCATCCGGATGCTGTTGAAATGTGTGAAATGGATGTCCACCTTTGGATTGCTTCCGAATGCTGTTAAAATGTAAGGAATTGGAGTGAACTTTTCACGACTCTGATTGAACTGCATCCGGATGCAGTTAAATTGTGAGAAATGGATGTCATTCTTTGAATCGCATCCGAATGCACATAAAAAGTGGGGAATGGAGTGCCTTTCTCACGACTCCGTTGGAACTGCATCAAAGCATGTCGTGAAAGAACTAGTCGACATTGCACTACATCCAATTAATTTTGCTGGGATCCTTTCCGACTGAAATTCGTCGGTATAGGCCCACGTTTTGATATAGCCCCCATAGAACGGTACATCCCAATTTTCGTAATTAGCAAAGACGTGACTTCAATATCCCACCGAAAGACTGAAATTTGTTATTTAGTCTACCATGGGGTTATAAAATATTCCAGAAGAGATATAGAAGCGTACCTCTTGATTTTCGGTTAGCCACATTATCTTACCGAAATATCGGAAATTTGTTCTTTAGTCTTCTTTGATTCTAAAAACTTTTCGCCAGAAATTTGTAGGTATAGATCGACGTTTTGATATAGCTCCCATAGGACGATACCTCCCGAATCTCGGTATTTTGAAAGTTAGCCACCTTGTTTTACCGAAATTGCTGATATTTGGTATTTAGTCTTCTTCATAAACGAAAGGAAACTAATTGTTCCATTTTACTGCAATACAACTCATGGTGGAGGGTACAAGAAGTTTGGCCTGGCCGAACTTAACGCCTTTCTAATTTGTTGCAAAGTAATTTTTTCAAGTCCATGTAAACAACACAACATATGGTTGTATGTCAAACTGTCCTGAGTACGTATAGGATAACAACTGTCAAACTTTCCAAAAGAATGTCGAATGGCGCCTGGCAACACACAGTGTTGCCTAGGCCAGAAAGTTATCGTGCAGTCCTCGTATAGTAAAATAAATATTACTACCCTAAGTTATACCTATTTAGTGTATAGAGTAAAATCGAGAAATCTTTTAGAACGTTGCATTTTTTATGTCTTAAGTATATATGTATTTGTAATTTCCCCGACGTTCACTCCTAGGTATTGTCCATACATTGTCCAAAAAAACTAAATGTTAGAGACTCGAAGTACTCGACAACGAATGCATTATTTGTTCTGAATATTCATTTAACTTATTACAAATGAGTCGTTACCCAAGAGAATTAGGAATTTTCCTAATAACGCTACTTCTTAATAGAAAATAATGTTATTGATATTATCGTCGTTGTTACCGTTACTTTTGTTAAATTAATAATTCAGCATCATTAGTTTTTCTATTATAACAAATTGTGTATTTTGCCTTATATCTTTCCTTACTTCTTCTTTTCCCATTTCACACACTAATGTTGCCGTTTTGTGCCAATTAATGGTTCAAGAAAAGGGAAAATCATAACCATTGGTGGTGATGATAATAGGAATAAGGCAAATAAATGAAAAAGGGATTCTGTGGAGAAAATGAAAGTTCAATCTATATGTATGTACCAACATACATATATACATATGTATGTATATGCTACATAAATGTTGTATAGCTTTTTTGGCTAGGAAATGATTTCAGTCAGTAATTCTTCTGGGGAAACACACGCATACGTACGTACATACATATGTATAATTGTCTTCGTTTTTGGCCAAAAGACAAAACAATAATCATTCAAAACAGCAGTGCCGCCGCCATATCGAGATGTTTATTGTAAAACAACGACAACAATATATTGACAAGATTTTTGTTTTGCTTTCTTGTCTATTCTGTTTTGCCCAATTTATACACTCACTATCCGAAATAATATAACTTGTCTTATTGTTGTATCTATGTATGAGCTATTGTATAAATAGAGCTTATGTCATGGCTAAGGCAAAATATCATCAATACAAGGCGTTAAATATTCAATGATGTTTATGTTTTTATTTTCTTTTGCCCATAATCTATGTCTGGAGTGGAAAATGATGTAAGGGTCAATGGATAATAGGCCAATAGTTGTTTTTTTTACTTTATTAAAAGTCAAGGATACAAGACATAGTATATATAGAATGCAGACAAATCTGAATTTTGGCGGCAGATTTACTTAGGCTCATTATAACTTAGGCACTTGTCCCAACAGCTACAAGACCGATTTCTTTTATGCGAGGCCGATTATATATTTTTTAAGGTACAGTTCTATGGATGCTATATAAAAACGTGGACCTATACCGAAAAATTTCAGTGAAAAGTTTTATATCCCCTTCTATGGAGGCAATATGAAAACATGGATCTATTACGATAAATTTTTGGTGGAAAATTGTATACCACCAACGAAGACTAAATACCAAATTTCATCCACTTCGCTTGGATATTGGGACAACAACAAAATTGGGAGATACCGTTCTATGAAGGCTATATGAAAACGAGGACCTATACCGACAAATTTCAGGTGGAACGTTTTATACCCCTCAACGAAGACTAAATGCCAACTTTCAGCCATTTCGATTTGAAATTCATTTTCTGAAAATTGTTTTTAAAATTTGCCTGTATATTGAAAAAAAAATTGTGTTTGCCACAAATAAGACAATTTCAGTTGGGAACAATTCAAAAACTGTTCAAAATGAACATTATGGAAATACTGATATGAAAAGCTTTTCGGAATCAGACGAATGCTTTTTACAGTGTTTTATTTAACTTGCTTTGTTAATTTTTTATAAAATCCAAATTTAAAACAAATTCGTTTTGTTACGAAACATTCGTTTCAAAAACAATTTTTTTGCAAAAGCAGGCTGAATACCAAATTTCAGCCATTTCGGTGTGATGTTGAAGCCACAACCTTGCAAATACCGAAAATCGTAGGCAACGTTCCATGGGAGCTATATGAAAACGTGGACCCATACCGACAAATTTCCGTTGGAAAATTGTATACCCACCAACGAAGACTAAATACCAAATTTCAGTCATTTCGGTAAAATATTGGGAGCACAACCTTCAAATCTCCGAAAGTCTACAAATTACAGGTGGAACGTTTTAGAACCCCAACGAAGACTAAATGCCGAATTTCAGCCATTCCGGTGGGACATTGAGGCCACAAACTTCAAAACAGTGATAACCGGAAGGTACCGTTCTATGAGGGCTACATATATAAAGACGTGAACTTATATCGAAAAATTTCTGCTGAAATATTTTATACCCCCAACGAAGTCGAAATACCGAAATTCAGCCACTTCGGTAGGATATTGAGGCCACAACCTTTTAAATACGAAAATCGGAAGGTACCGTTTTATGAGGGTAAACCTATATGAGGCTGGAGCTATACCAAAAAATGTCTGGTGGAAAGTTGTTTACCATAAACGAAGACTAAATACCAAATTTCAGCCAATTCGGTGAGTTATTGAGGCCACAACCTTGGAAATCCGAAAATCGGAAGAAAGGCTATATAAAGAAGTGGACCTAAATCGATAAATTCCAGGTGAAAAGTTGTATACCCCTAACAAAGACTAAATACCAATTTTCAGCCACTTCGGTGGAATATTGAGGCCACAAACTTCAAAATACCTAAAATCGGGAGGTACCGTTGTATGGGGGCTATTTGAAAACTTGGACCTATACCAACCAATTTCAGGTGGACAATTTTATACAACCAACGAAGACTAAATTGTGGCCTGTTAAGCGATTTCCTGAAAATTCGCCTTTGGCCCCTATACAAGGTATTATGGAAATAAAGATCGGTCGTTACCCGATCATCATAAATTTTTGTAGACATAATTTTTTAGCCACAATAATGAACTGGTAAAGACTAAATACCAATTTTCAGCCACTTCGGTGGGATTTTGAGGCCACAAACTTCAAAATACCTAAAATCGGGAGGTACCGTTGTATGGGGGCTATTTGAAAACTTGGACCTATACCAACCAATTTCAGGTGGGAAATTTTATACAACCAACGAAGACTAAATTGTGGCCTGTTAAGCGATTTCCTGAAAATTCGCCTTTGGCCCCTATACAAGGTATTATGGAAATAAAGATCGGTCGTTACCCGATCATCATAAATTTTTGTAGACATCGTTTTTTAGCCACAATAATGAACTGGTAAAGTTTTTTCATCGATTGAACAATAAATGCGGCCTTTAGAGCATTTTCATGAAAATTGACCTTTGGTCCCATACAAAATTACTATGGAAACAAAGATCCCTCTGTGGGCACGGTCCAAAGTTAACAGATCGCAATTTCATATATAAGGTTTTTGGATCATACGGAAAAAAATGTAGGGGGTAGGCGTTTCAAAAAAACAATTTTGACATTTTTTGGGCTGGCCTAATGGGTACTTGCGCAAGCAGATAAGGCAATGCTTGGTGTATTTGAGAGAAAAAATATTAGAAAGATCTACGGGCCAATATGCGTTGACGGTGAATATCGACGTCGTATGAACCACGAGCTGCGTCTGTTATACAACGCCATCAGTATATTTAAACACATCGAGATATAACGATTGCGTTGGCGATGATGAACCCGCTAAAAGGCGTATAAATTCGCCAAGGCATTAGAAGACGAGATCGGTTTTATTTAAGAGTACATTTATTTACTCTTAAATAAAAATCCACCACTTCTTTAAACAACAAAAGAAGAGAGGAATGATAAATATACTGGTATATGACAAGTAAACTTGGAACTAGTACAGTATCATCTACGGGTAATGCATAGAGAGTCAATTGGTTACTATCGCGGACATCCCTTGTAAAAGTTTACATTTGATTGTTCTGTGAGGGGTATAAAGTGGAACTAGTTACTGTAACCCAGAGAATCGACGAGTTTCCGATACCGAACTAGTTCATTTTGCTAGCAGGTATCTTTTACCATTGTCACGTTATTCATTGTAACCCCTCCTACTCTCTTTGCCGTCCCGTGATTATTGTGGAACATTCTACATCGGGGATGCAGTCTATGAACCAGCGAACGAGTATAAATACGGGAGAGTAGCAGGTGGGGGTGTTGAGTTGTAATTCAGGCCGCGCACTAAAACCGTCAGTTAGGTATGAAGCAAATGAAAGTTGTGTGCTTATTAGAGTTAAGCGGTGTGCTTAGTAAAGGAACGCCGCACAGTTGTTCAGAATAGTTTTTTCTGGTCAAAATGATGTAACTTTTGAACGGATAGAGATATTTTTATAGTTCTTTTTTTTGTTAGACAGATAACACAATCAGCTTTCAGACGAATTATAATTATAAGCGGTCTGGTAGTTGCAGAATAATTCAAGGTCAAAATTAAATTTTTGAGTTTTTTAACTATTTTTCATCAAAATATGTGGTTTTGTGGTTTTTATATCTTCCTATGTATTAACGTTGGTCAAACACAAACAAATAAACAATAAAATTACCAAAACGCTAAAAAAATCGAATTTTTTTTTTAAAAATTTCTAAAAACTATTTTTATAAAAAAAATTTAAATTTTTTCAAAAATTAAAAAAATGCTCCTTGGGTTTTTATAAAATCTATATAACTCATCTAAAAACTCATATACTCAAAAAATCTAAACATGTGTCAAAAAGCTGTAATTCATATGGAAACAGTATAGAAAAACATACATTTTACCCATGTAATATCAATAAATTGAAAAAAGTGTTAAATGGTCGGAGCGGGACGGGTACAAAAGTACATATGTGCTGAAAGAGGAAACTCTCGGGCATCTTTTTGTGAACTTTGAACTTTGTTCCATATTGTTCCACAAAAGTTGTATTCCACTTAATTTGGAATTTCATAAAATGTAGTACCTGAGGAAAAATAAAATAGTTCATGTTGTGTAAACGCTTCGGTAATTTACTAAAACGATTTCTAAAGGCTACAAATGGGGTAAATGTTCGTCTTTAGGGGTACACCACGCCCATACCTTGACCTAATTTTTTTGGTTTCCTTAGTTTTAATATGTTTACTATCGAATCCCATACAGGCATATCTTTGACAAAACAAGATTTTGATTTTTGGCCAGGAAAATCGATTCCTGAACCATTGTGCGCCGTTTACGATTTTTTCTTTTAGTTAATTCACTTATATACGTAATAAATATACATAAGTTTATAGCTCCGAGTGGAGCTTCTAGCAACATCATTTAAATAACAATTTATTTACAAATTATCGACAAAACTTCTGTAACTTCTCCTGTCTTGAGTCAGTAGTTGCCACGTGAGACCTTTGAGTCTAAATTCTTCTTCTACTGTTCTTCGCCTGGTAATCTTTGGGCGTCCCCTGTTTCTATGTCCCTGTGGTTTCCACTGAAAGCTAGCTTTGGCGGTGTTAGTGTCCTCTTGTCGGAGAATGTGGCTTATCTATTTCCATTTCATTCGTCTGATTTCAATATCTATGGGAAGCATGTTGCATCTCTGTAAAACATACTGGTTGGTGATGCGCGTTGGCCAGAAGATTTTACTGATTTTTCTCAGACATTTATTTACAAAGACCTGCAGTTTATTGGGGTTTGTCCCAGTTACTTTCCATGTTTCACATCAGATTTGACACTCGTATTGAATATAAGGGAATTGATTTGTGTTGATATTTGGGACGATTGTCAGACTCTTCCGAGAGATGCAAATGCATGACGGGCCTTATTTATTCTGTTTGTAACGTCAGCGTAAACCCCACCATCTGTGCTGATAGCACTGCCCCGATAGATAAACTCTTTGACTTCTGCTATGGAATGATTACTAACGATTATTGGAGTGGAGTTGTTCGTAGATATTCTCATCACTTTAGTTTTGTGGATGTTGATTTTTAGACCTACGCTAAGGCCATTCTCGTGCAATCTGTTAATTTTTGCCTGCGCTCCAGCCAGCGTGTGCGACTTTAAGCATAACTCGTCCGTGCAATCGAGGTCATGCAGTCGTTCGTACATCTTCCATTGGATATCGTCAGGTGCTTCGGCGTTCGTTTTTGTCATCACCATATACAACACCAATAGGAAGAGGATGGGTGACCGTACACATCCTTGTCTTATTCCGTTGTTTATGTGGAAGTTTTCATTGTCAATATCTTTTAACCGCGCTTTACATGGTGCATTGTGGTAAAGCAATTGAACAATTTTGATAATTTTTTGGGGGATACCAATATTGTGCAAACATTTCCAAATCGCGTCTCTGTGAATGTTGTCCAACGTGCTATTTATGTGGTCCACGCAAGATAGGTTTCGTCTAAAACCAGCTTGTTCTTTCCCTAAGCTGGGTACACATTGTCAGTTTTGAATGACAGCTTTGTTGTTGCTTGCTAATGTGGACGTTCATTTTTGTCATTCATCATGCAACTCCAAAATGTTTTGTGGTTGATGGACGGTTTGACAGTTATCGATAATTTCGAAATATCGACATTCAGAACTGACAATGTGTACCCAGCTTTAGGTATGTATCGATAATAGCCGATATGCGGTCGAAGATAATAAAAGATATAATTTTTTGTATCGAGTTGAGGAGCGTTATTCCCCTCCAGTTTTACATTCACTAACGCCACCTTCCTTCGAGATTGTGACGATCACTCCTTCCTTCCAGGATGCAGTTATGCTTTCCGAAATCCAAGCTTCGTGGATTAACGACCATATGAATTGGTCCAAAGCTGGAGTGTATTTAAATCCAGATGCTTTGTTTTTTTTTCAGATTCGTAATTGCATCTCTGGCTTCATTGAGCGTAGGAGGTGAGATCTCTAGATAGCATCAAAGATACAGCCAGACTAAGCAAAGTTATGGCAAAGGGTCACTCAAATCCCACCTACATAAAGAGAAATAACGGTACCTGGTCAGAAAACTCGGCCGAATCTCTTGAAATCCTTCTTACGACGCACTTCCCCGGTTGCACGGATAGAACCATCGAAGAGCAAACCAATACAGCTATAAATAAAGACAACATTGAAGCCGAAAAGATAATAAGTCCGAGTAAAGTCACATGGGCTATTAACAGCTTCTCTCCCTACAAATCTCCGGGGCCAGATGGTATTACACCAAAAATGCTTCAAAGCGCGGAGAGCATAATTAACCCTTGGTTAGTACACATCTACAGTAGATGTATATCCCTAAACTACGTCGCTACGAGTTGGAGGCAGGTAAAGGTTGTTTTCATACCCAAAGCTGGACAACGTAGTCACGAAAATGCTAAAGACTTTAGACCCATAAGTCTCTCATCATTTCTGCTTAAAACACTCGAAAGGCACATCGACGTGTATATTCGAGAAAATATGGAGAACTCAAATAACACGCTTACCTTGAAGGACGCTCGACAGACACATCCCTACATGATATCGTTAGCACTATTGAGATGTCCTTGGAGCACAAACAATATACCTTAGCCGCCTTTTTGATATAGAAAACGCTTTCGACAACGTTAGCACCTCAGCAATAGAACAAGCTCTATATAACTTCGACGTGGAACCATTCATCAGTGGTTGGATAACCACCATGCTGCAGTGTAGAGTCATTAATGCCACACTGGGAAATAGCATGCTGTCGAAGCACGTAAATCGAAGAACTCCACAGGGAGGGGTGATCTCGCCACTGCTTTGGATCCTTGTGATTAATGAAATCCTAAGCAAACTTGAACATATGGGGATTAAGGTGGTTGCTTATGCGGACGATGTGGTAATGCTCGTCTCTGGTTTATTTCCGTCCGTGCTGAGTGACATCATGAGCGGAGCCCTGAAATCTCTGGATACTTGAGCCGCAAGAAGTGGTCTGGGGTGAATCCAGGGAAAACTGAGATGGTTCTATTTACTACAAAAACCAAATATGTAATCACCAATTTTCCACGACTACGAGGTTAAGAAATGCCACTATCAGATTACGCCAAATATCTAGGCGTTATCCTAGACTCAAAACTGTCATGGAAACGTTACATGGAACATCATGCTCATAAAGCAACCGTTGCCTACTACACATGTCGCAAAATGTTTTGGAGCCGCTAGGGCCTCAAACCCAAAATGGTGTTATGGATGTACACCAGCATAATAAGACCAATACTCACATGTGGAGCACTAGTTTGGTGGCCAACAGTGGGACAGAAAACAATTTAGAGAAAACTATACAGCACACAAAGATCCGCATGCATCGGGGTGACAGGGGCAATGAGAACTTGTCCGGCTGAAGCCCTCAATACAATAATGCATATACTGCCAATAGATCTACACATCAAAGCAACTGCGGTCTGCAATGCTGCAAGGCTACGTGCTCTAGGAATGTGGAGAGATAGAGCTTACGGACATGCTTGCGTGCTTCTTAAACTACCGGGAAAAATAGCAACTAATGCTGGTTACTGCACACCTGCAATAACTTTTGATCAGCCTTTTAAAGTTAAATTTCCAAGCAGGAAAGAATGGAACAGTAGAACTCCACTGACTGGGTACGACATCAATGTATAAACGGACGGCTCTAAGATGAATTGTGGAGTCGGCTCTGGTGTCTACTCGTAAGAAGCAAACATATCTACATCCACAAAGCTACCTGAAGAGTGCAGTGTTTTTCAGGCGGAGATACTGGCTTGTAATATACTTCTACGGCACCACTCACCAAACTCAATAGGATTGAATTTATTGAATTCAAACATTGTCACATCAAAGCTGGCGAAGGAATTTAAAGAAGAACTTGCTAAGCTAGGGCGTCTGACCAGAGTAGTTCTTACTTGGAACTCAGGTCATAAGGGTCTTGTTGGTAACGAAAAAGCAGACGAACTAGCTAGAGCGGGATCTGCCTCTAACGAACTTCCAAGGGCGTCAGTCGCAACACCAATGGGAGTAGTTAAAGTGGATATCTTCATATACTATCTTTCACAAGCAGAGATCAGATGGGACAAGACTGAAACTTGTAAAATATCAAAATCTACATGGACACACTACAACATCAAACGTACAAAGTTCCTGATTAGCCAAAATCGACGGAACTTGGCAAGACTCATTGCGGTGCTAACCGGTCACTGGGCCATTGGTAACCATGCAAAGCGCTTACATATTCCACACAATGACTACTGTCGCAGCTGCGGAAACGGAAAAGAGGAAGAAACGGTTGAGCACCTCCTCTGCTCCTGCACTGCACAATTGCAAAGAAGATTGAAAATTCTAGGACGACCGTTCCTACACGATCTTGCTGAGACAACCGAACTAGCTCTGGGAGTGGTGTGGTTTTCAAAACGGTATATTTTAACATACTAATTGTGGCTATGAAGGTTATAGCCACAACGTAAACCAACCAATCAGATGGTGAGGTTATTAGGCCCCTTCTTGGATTTCTTCTTCCCCAAGGCTCATCAGGAGTATTGTTTGTTTCTGTTGATGGAGATTCAAAGAATTGCCTCCATCTCTAAAGTTGTTCCTCGATTGCATTATGCCATTCGAGTAATACGCCAACTACATTCTCTTTCACTTCTTCAATTGTACATAACCTATTGAATATGTTTTAAGAAGAAAAAAAAACTAACATTTGCTCCATAAACTACAACATATTGTAACCTTTAACCTTATCCCATTGATGTACTAAACTCATTAAACGAAAATGTAATACTCCATTTAATTCTATTTTGTTGTTGTAACAGTTTTCAATCTTGTATCTTTTCCATTACAGGTTGAACTGGAAAAACTCAATACGGCAACAGACAATATTAACAAATACGAAGTGGAACTTGATGTAAGTACTACTACATCCTCTGGGGTGAACACATCCATGTGAAATGTTTTTAATGGTGGGGGAGGACAATTTCAATTTTTTGCAAACGAACAGAAAAATTCTCTATCTTTCCCTACAAAATATGACAAATAATTTAATTTATTTTCATGATGTTCGTCGTTTCATCGGTGCGATGATGTCGGAACATACAGGAAGCCAAATGTGAATTTAAACGAATATTGGCCGAAAGTGTGGTGAGGATAAAACAGTCGGCACACAAGTTGGGTAATTCCATAGAGGCGGCAAAACCCTATTATGAATCTCGCATTTATGCTGCTCAGGTAGGTGTAATGATGTGTGAACAACAAGAACATCTTTGTTTAATGTGCTTGAGGGGGATAATTCTCTGCAAAGCTAAACATTGCGATGCTAATTTTAAACCTTTTACAATATTTATTAAAATGTTCCTCCGGTTATTTGTTGTGGCTTTTGCAGCTTGCCAAAGAAACACAGGTGGCAGCAGCAAATTATGAAAAGGCCAAATCCATACATTCCGCAGCCAAAGAAATGGTCTATTTAGCCGAACAGGGTTTGGGTGAGAAGTCAACATTGGATACAGCCTGCCAGGAGATGTTAAGTCATGCAGCCAGTAAGTATCTGTATTTATAGTTTCCCATTCCATCCTCCCTTAACAACAATGTTGATGACGTTAAATTCCATCATATCCTGTACGTGTGCCTTAGTCACATAATTTGTTGACAAGTGTGGGCGTTTGTATGTATGAATATTGTTGTATATTGCGGCTTTGTTGTCCTGTGTTCACATTTCTTCTTTTTATAGGCAAAGTCAATCAATCACAACTGGAGGTTACCGATGCTCGCAACTCATTGAAAATGTGTCAATTGAAACTGGAAGTAGCCAATAATCGTGTGGGTAAACTACAGGGACAATTACGACAGGCCATCAAGGCATCAAGGTGAGTGTTAATGTTTGCCTAGAATTGTCTAATTATTTATAGATTGGAGTGGACGTGAGCTTATAACCTGTAGTAAAGTTGAGTAGTTGTTTTATTTTGGTTGAAGATATTTATGTTTGGTTTGCATTATGAATAGTCTAAATAAAGGAAAGAAAGATAATAGCTACTAGATGGCTCTGCAAAGGACATAAGCCGAAATAAGCATATATTCCGTTCTCCCCGATCTTTTTTTTAAGAAATATCGCTTTTAAATCTCTTATTTCAATTGATCTTTCCAACGAACTCTTGCCGATCTATCCGATCTTAGCCTACCGCCCTGTGACCCATGTTCACACGCTTCTTTGGCGGGGGCATTATCGTTCATTCCTGTGAAAAGTCCTAGCCAACCCACCTACGGCCCCGTCTGTTAGAGTGATTACAACTAACGTCCGGAATAATTGAGCTAGAGCGCTATATTTTTATATTTTTGGCACGAGTGTCTGTTTTCCATAGACAACTCAAGTACGAAGATGGGCTATATCGGCCCACATTTTAATATAGCCCCATATAAGTGTACCTCCCGATTTTCGGTGTTTTGAGGATTTTAGCTAAAATTTTTACCGAACTAGATATAATTTGGCATTTGATGTTCCTAGCGGTCACAAAACCTCTCCACCAAAAATTGTCAACATAGATACAGGTTTTGCCATAGCCTCCATATAAGGGTACCTTCAGATTTTCGGTATTTTTAGGATATTAGCAACATATTTTGACCGAACTACCTGTAATTTAACATTTGGGGTTCCCAGTAGTCACAAAATATCTCCACCAAAAACTGCCACCATAGGTCCATGTTTGTGTACAGCCTCCATATAAGGGTACCTTTAGATTTTCGGAATTTTGAGGATATTAGCTACATTTGTTGTCCGAACTACCTGTAATTTTACATTTGAGATTCCCACTGAACAAAAAACATCTCCAACAAAAATTATAATCATAGGTCCATGTTTGGTACAGCCCCCATTTAACAATGCCTTCCGATTTTCGGTATTTGAAGATTTTATCTAAATTTTTTGACCGAACTACCTGTAATTTTGACATTCGAGGTTCCTAGTGGTCAGAAAATACCTATACCAAAATTGACAAACCAAACAATCTGTAATTTAACATTCGACTTTCACATTTGTAACAAAATATCTCCACCAAAAATTGTTAACATATGTCCATGTTTTGGTATAGCCCCAATTAAACAGTATCTTCCGATTTTCGGTATTTTGCGGATTTTTTCTAAAATATATAAAAGCACTACCAGTAATTGGACATTTGAGTTTCCCAGTGGTCACAACATCTCTCCACCAAAAATTGTAAACATAGATCCAGGTTTTGGTATAGCATCCATTGTACCTTCCGATTTTCGGTATTTTGAGGATATTAAATACAATATTTAACCGAACTAACTGTAATTTGACGTTTGAGCTTCCCAGTGGACACAACATCTCTACACTAAATATTGTCATTAATGGTCCATATTTCGGTATAGCGCCCCATATAATGGTACCTCCCGATTTTCGGTATTTTGAGGATTTTAGTTACATTTTTTGGCCGAACTACCTGTAACATAACATTTAAGGTTCCAAGTAGTCAAAAAACATCTCCACATTAATGTTTTAAGGAAAGTCCATGATTTGCTATAGTCCCAAATCAAATCGATCCCTTCTGATTTTCGGTATTTTAAATGTTGTGACCGCACCATCGCTTCGAAATGGCTGAAATTCGATATTTAGTCTTCGTTGGAGGTATAAAATTCTATATCTTAAATTTTTCGGTACAGGTCCAGGTCTTCATATAACCCCCCATACCATATAACCCATACCTCATATTTAAATGGTTGTGATGTCACCATTGCACCGAATTTGCTAAAAATTTGGTATTTAGTCTTCGTTTGAGGTACAAAACTTTGAAATTTTTCGGTATAGTTCCTCATATAGCCTCCATAGAACGGTACCTCCCGATTTTCGGTATTTTAAAGGTTGTTACCGAAATTCCTTAAATTTGGTATTTCGAGGGGATATAAAACTTTCCACCTGACATTTTTTGGTATAGGTGCACGCAGATGCAGATACCGGTGTAGCATTGAACGGTACCTGCCGATTTTAGTTATTTAGAAGTTTGTGGCCTCAAGATCCCACCGAAACTGCTGAAATTTTGTTTTTAGTCTACGTTGGGGATAAAAAAGAACTTTCCGTCTGAAATTCTTTTGTATAGATCCACGTTTTGATATAGCCCCCCATACAACGGTACCGCCCGATTTTCGTTTTTTTTTTTAAAGATTTGGCCTCAATATCTACAAAAATGGCTTAAATTTGGTATTAAGTCTTCTTTGGGATATAAAGCTTTCCAATTGAAATTTGTTGGTATAGGTCCACGTTTTTCGCTATATTGAACCTCAATATCCCACAAAAATGGCTGAAATTTGGAATGTAGTCTTCATTCGGAGTTGAGATCTTTGCTCCAAAACATCTCCACATTAATGTTTTAAGGAAAGTCCATGATTTGCTATAGTCCCAAATCAAATCGATCCCTTCCGATTTTCGGAATTTTGAATGTTGTGACCGCAACATCTCAACTAATTGGCTGAAATTTGGTATTAAGTCTTCGTTGGAAGTATACAACATTCCACCTGAAATTTTTCGATATTGGTCCTCGTCTTCATATAGTCCCCATAGAACGGTACATACCTACTTTCGTTATTTTGAAGGTTTTAGCCACATTATCTCACCGAAACGACTGAAATTCGGTATCTAGCCTTAATAAATTACATCGTTGGATAGATTTGTTATTTATTGTTTTATTCACCTATATTTTAAATTTTATTTTCGTATTATTTTTTTTTTTTTTTTTAGTTTCAATATTCGACGAAATTTACTATTAATTAATGTATTGGCTTATCAACATGATTTTCATAATTTGTAAGTAATTTGTTGTTCCCAGATATATACATATTTCAAGCTCTCAATAATTGGTTTCCTTTCTCCTCCTCATCGATTCTCTCTTTACAGACCCTATTATGAGACTCGAGCTAACTACAATGGCATTCTGAAAACCCAAAAGGAGAGAATCAATAGTTTAGAGAGTAAAGTAGCTGAAGCGAAAATGACCTATAATGAGGCATTAAAAAATCTCGAACAAATTTCCGAAGAAATTCATCGTCAGAGGCAGCAGAAGCAGCAACAACAACAGAGCCTAATAAACTACGAAACAATGTTGAATCAATCGGCAGAAGATACAACGTCCAATTATACATCGTCCTCTGGTGAAATGGCAACATTTCAACAATTCTCCTGTGATATTGATACCAGTGAAGAGTATCTCGAGATGCCTGATAAATTGAGCACAAATTCAAGTCCCATACGTCAACGGCACCCGGATGAACATGAATGTCCTCACTTGTTAAGGGATTTTGAATCGGTTTTAACATTTCCTCAGAAAATTGCCGGTGGAATGCATAAATCGGCAAGTACCAGCAATACCAGTGATAATCTATTTGCCCAAGTCCAACTGCACGGTCCATATGACGTGAAATGTTCCTCCATTGGCAGTGGACAAAATCTGAATACAGACAACAGTTCAAGTACGGGAAAAGGTGGTGCCAGTGGTCTAATGGGTGATAATGACGACAATGATATTGAACAATGGACGGAAATACGCCTGTCTCACTCCGAAAGTACAAGTTCCAGTTATTCAAATCAAAGTCTACTGCATGATCATGCCGATGGTGTGGCTGAAGATGTTCAGTCCCATCATTCATCGTCTTCCTCATCGGATGAACCAAAACGCAAGGTTACCTGCACCACCATATTCCAAGAAGACGAACAATTGAATCGTAAGCAATCGTTGAGTCAATGGTTATCACGTTCGAATAGCCTTAAAGTTGGCGGACGAAGGCAGTCTCTTGATCTGCTAATTGATGCCAGTGATAAAGTGAAAGATGTCTTTTCATTTGGTTTTCAAAAGGTGGGTCGTACTCTGGAACGACGTAACAGTGAATCGGAAATGAACAATGAATGTGGTGGAAATGGTTCACCAAGTACCGTCAGTGGTATGACAGGAGCAAATAATACTTCCACTTCATCATCGACCACATCGGCTGGTGATTTCTTTCTTTTTGTCAGGTCAGTAGAAGAAGAAGAAACAGTCGAAGAAGAGGGAGTAGTAGCTTCCGCATCCACTATAACAAGGCATGATTTAACACTTTTTCGCACTTTTACAAATTCTAGCAATACAAATACTAATAAACATTTTACCACTACTACTACAACAACTACTACCCCAACAACAACTTATAATAATTATGAAAATAATACAAACAGAGCTTTGCACAAAAAGACTGGACTATTTGGCGCTTTACAACATCATCTCACTAAACTCAAATAAAAAAACAAATGTTCCTATTTTTGTCCAAAATTTCTATTCCTATTTAAAATTGTATTTTTGGCTATTTTTTCTTAGTATATTTTCATAGTTTTTTTTTTCGATACTAAAACACAAAAATAACAAAACAACTTTTTACAACATCACTCTCAATACCAAAGACTCTAACAAAAACAATAACCCGTTAGCACCAACCAACCACCTCTATTGAACAAACAATTTGAACAAACATCCCTTTTGTCATTTGAAATTCGAAATCCTGCTCTAAATTTACTTCTTTATTCTGAGGCAAGTACTATTGATTGGCTTTTTAAAAAAAATCTAAATGTTTTTTATTTTGATTCCAAAACCTAACTGTCAATTTGTAAATAAGCATTATGTATATTAAGCATGTTTTATTCTTATAAATTTAATTAATTATTAATACATTTTTGTGGAACATTTACAAATTTGTATAAAATATATATGGATATGTATGTACGTAGTAGCTGCGAGCATTTCAAAAATGTGGTCATACTTTAACAGGATACCACGATTTCTACATAAAACTTTTAATTAAATAACAAGTAAGAAAGGCGGGCCAAACTTTTTATATCCCTCCCACCAAGTACTGAACTGTATTGAAGGAAATAGGAATAATTCGTTTATGAAAGTACTAAGCTCTTCTTCTATGTTAAGGCTTATTTTTTGGAGGAGCAGAATATCTTACCTGATGATAATCTGTTGATATAGATAATTTTCTCCGTGAAGGTTTTCTACCATTTAAATTCCAAAATATCAAGTTTCATCCACTTCAGAAGGAAAATGTATATATGAAAGTCGAGAGGTACCGTTTAATGGGGTTATATGGAAAAAGGGGCCTATACCAACAATTCTCTTCTGGAAAATTGTATACCTTCATTGAAGACACAATTCCAATTATCAGCCATTTCGGTTGGATATTGAGGCCCTTCAAAATACAGAAAACCTGAAAGCACCATTCTATGGGGGGCTATGCTGGCTATACAAAGACGGGGATACCCCCAAAGAAAAATAAATGACAATGGCTGCCATTTTGATAGAATATTGAGGCCAAAACCTTAAAAATACCGAAAATCGAAAGGTACCGTTCTATGGCGGTTATATAAAAACGTGGGCCTATACCGACAATTTTCTGGTGGGAAGTCTTAAACCACCAACGAAGATTAAATACCAAATTTCACAACCCTCAAAATACCGAAAATTGGGAGGTACCGTTCTTTGCCAGCTATACAAAGACGTGGGCCTAAACTGACAAATTTCTGATGGAAAGTTCTATACCCCAACGAAGATAAAATGTCAAATTTCAGCAATTTCGGTGGGATATTGAAGCTAAAACTCTTAAAATACCGAAAATCGGAAGGTACGCTTCTATAGGTACTATATGAAGTGGACCAATACTGATAATGCTCTTTTGGAATACTTTATACCCCTATAGAAGACTAAATAAAAAATTTCAGCCATTTCGGTGGGATATTGAGGCCATAACCTTCACAATACCGAAATGGGGAGGTATCTTTCTAAGGGGGGCTATATGCAAACGTAAGTGGAAAGTTTTATACCATCATCGAAGACTAAATACCAAAGTTCAGTCATTTCGGTGGGATATTGAGGCCATAATCTTCAAATGCCGAAAATCGGCAGGTACCGTTCAATGGGCGCTATATGAAGGCGTGCACATACAGTGGTGGTCAATATATATGCAACAAAATTGCACGTTTTAGAACATTTTCTATACAATATTTTTTTAAAGCAAAATTAGGTATTTTTTTGTAATTACACTGTGCAACTAAATGGAGGTGAAAGTCGGGGGCACGGAAAATTCCTCTTGCGGAAGAAAGGCCTTGTGAGTATATTAAGAATCCCGAAGGACAAATCCGCCGTGAGTCGAACTTCCGCGTTCTGCCGTGATGAAGTTTTTAGTAGAGACCTTGTAAGCCATCAGGAATTAGCGTTATGTCTTTGTTCTCTGTTGTTTTAGCTTATTTTTGAGATGACATGTCTTCAGTCAAATGGAATGAGGATTATTTTCGTAGAGCACTTCGACATTCTAACTCGCTTCCTTCAATGTCCTTTTCGTCCTTTATTTTAAGAGCCGCCATAAAAGTACCACAAGATGACGTTTTTCAGCTTCGAAATGTTCTGCAAAAATGTCGCTCAGAAAATTTTAGGTATGGCTCTCATTGACAACTAATCGATTTTGTTGCGCTTCAAAAGTCGGAGCATTTGACTATTTTTTTTTTTTTTTTTTTTTTTTTTTTTTTTTTGTGAGTACAGCCTTTATTTTATGTGCAAGTAAATATATTCAAAATATCGCGAAACTAATACGTATAGCACAATATCATAGTGGATTTGGAAGGAGGAGGTAATAGCTTAATTTTCATTAAAAAATAATGTGGAATTCCAGTTTGCTGCATATTTTTTTAGTGTATTTTGTAATGCCAATTCGACCATATACCTAAATTTGACCTAAGGTTTTAGTCATGATGCCCACCAGTGCCCAGCTCGGGAATAATTTTCCAAAGTAGGTCATGGGTTTAAGATTATTTAGTATTAAAATCAGCTGCCATCTTGTGCCAGACTATAAATGGTGGGTCGCTGATTAAAGCTGCCCTAGAATAGGGTTTCTATGGATATATTAGCGTATAACTCTGTTATATGACCACGTACATTAACATAATTGGCATCAGTGGCAAGATGAAGAAATTTTCTTCCAAATTTGTCTTATGTTGGCTGTACGTGCCTTCCAGGAAGAACGCTATAATTTCTATATTAAAAATTTTACCAATTTTCAGACAAAAATGTTGATTTTTTAATCCGCTAAATTGGTTGGAATTTATGTTGTTTTGGAGATTGTTTTGTTTCCCAAAGCCTATTTTTGCATCATAAGATAATCGGGACCTTTGTTCATGTCATTTTGTATTAACAGCATAAAACAATTCTTACCGTATACCCCCTCCAGAGGGAAAAGTCGGGAGAATCTTACGCTCGCGGTATCCTAAAACACTCTTCGCAGCAGCACAAAGCTGTAACCGGCGCATTGGCTTGATGTTTACACTCTAAATATTTTTGACCACTTTCTCCATACAAATGGATCCACTGTGCAATGGTGCAAAATGCAGAGTTCGCTACAAAGGACAAGAAAGTGAACCCTATTGAGACCTGTTCTGGCGTTAAACAGGGCTGTGTCTTGTCGCCCACATTGTTTTACTCCTCTTAGATTGCGTGTTGCAGCAAACAAATGTTGATGCGCCATATGGTATTCGGTGGAACATAAATGAACTGCTCCATGTCATCGGTTATGCAGACGATATCTGCTTGTTTGCGTACCGATTTGAGGATATCGAGAAAAAAACTACACACAATCTCAAACAACGCCAACAAAGTGGGACTAAAAATTTACGCAAAGAAACCCAAGTTAATGCGAATTGCAACTAAGAACACCACAGCACTAACCAACGGAGAACAGACAATCGATGACGTTACAGCCTTCTCCTACCTGGGAAGTACTATTTACAAGAAGGGTGGATCCCATGAAGACATAGCGGACCGCATTAATAAAGTCCGCAATGCCTTGCACAGAATTTGGTGCTCAAACAACATTTCAACCAGCACGAAACTCAAAATCTTCGACTGCAGCGTAAAATCAGTGCTCTTGTATGGCTGCACCACTTGGAGCTCCACCCAAACTTCCAGAAAAAGACTGCAAACATTCCACAACAAATGCTTTTAGCAAATCCTGCGAATATTCTGGCCAAATTGGGTAACGAATACCCAGCTACTTACACTAGCAAATCGCAAGCCCATCGAAAATAAGATCTGCAGAAGCAAATGGCAATGGATTGGCCATATATTGAGAAGACCACCCAATGATATAGCCAGACAAGCCCTCGAATGGAATCCGCAAGGTCACAGAAAGCCTGGCAGGCCTAGAAACACATGGATTCGTATGGTTAAAAACGAATGTCAATCTCGGAACATCACATGGAACCAAGTAAAGATCTTAGCAAATGACCGACCAAGATGGAGAGAGTTTGTTAACGCCCTATGTTCACTATGAACTTTTGAATTATTGTTTTTTAATGTTTTAGCCTACTGTTTGTATTATAAAACATTAAAAGAATAATTTTAATCAATGCATCAAGTATAAGAAAATAAAAAGTTTTGATGCGATATCTAACGTCTTAGATTAGAAATATATAATGGTCAAAACATATGCAACTAAATGTGTTGAAATTTTTTCTTGTTTTTGGGAAGATTGTGCTCTTCCCGGAAAAGTCTATACATAAAATGTGTGCGGTAAATTATCATAATTTACAGAAAATTTTCTAAAACGTGCAATTTTGTTGCGAATGTATTGGCCACCACTGTATACCAAAAACATTTCAGGTGGAAAGTTTAATATCCCCCTCGAAGACTAAATACCAAATTTCAGGAATTTCGGTACGATAGTGAGGTCACAACCTTTAAAACACCGAAAATCGGGAACATCTCCACCAAAAACCGACAACATAGGTCAATATTTTGACATAGCCCCCATATAACGGTACCTTCCGATTTTCGGTATTTTGAGGATTTTAGCTATATTTTTTGACCGAACTACCTGTAATTCGACGTTTGGGGTTCCCAGTGGTCAAAAAACTACCCCACTAAACATTTTAAAGATAGGTTCAAGTTTTGGAATAGCAGCCATATAACGGTACCTCCCGAGTTTCGGTATTTTGAGAATTTTAGCTATAATTTTTAACCGAACTAGCTGTAATTTTACATTTGAGGTTCTCAGTGGTCACAAAACTTCTCCTCCCGATTTTCGGTATTTTGAGGATTTTAGCTGCAATTTCTAATCGAACTATCTGTAATTTTGCATTTAAAGTTCTCGGTGGCCACGAAACTTCTCCACCAAAAATCGTCAACATATGTCCATGTTTTGGTATAACCCCCATATAAAGGTACCTCCCGATTTTCGATATTTTTACAATTTTTAACCGAACTAGCTGCAATTTGACATTTAAAATTCCCTGTGGTCATGAAACTTAGCCCCAAAAAATCGAACTAACTGTAATTTGACATTTGAATTTTCAGTAGTATGGTATAGCTCCCTTATTTAATAGCTGATAAAACATACAAAAAAAGATTTTTTCAATTTGGACCAAGTAGTTTTTACAGAATTTGACTTTTTGAAGGCGCGATATCTCTGGAACCGTTAGTCAAAAAAAATCTGAAAATATACTAAAATGTTTTGTTAATCAGCAGCATCACCACAGCAAAAAAATAAAGGAAATCAAAAACCTCATCTTGAAAAAGTGTCCGATTTCACTCAGAAATCCCCATATATATTCTTGATGAGGGCAAAATTCTAAGACGATATAACCATGTCCGTCCGTCTGTTGAAATCAAGATACAGCTCCCAATTTTTAAGATAGAGCTTTGTAATTTGGTATAGAATTTTCTTTTACTCCCAGGATGTTTGGTATTGCAAATGGGCTATATTGGTCCACGTTTGGATATAGCCCCCATAGAGCGGTACCTCCCGATTTTCAGTATTTTGGCGGTTTAAGCCTCATTATCAAACCGAAATGGCTGAAATTTGGTACTTAGTCTTCGTTGGGGATATAAAACTCTCCCCAAGACCTTTGTCGGTATAGGTCCACGCGTTCATATTGCCCCCATAGAACGTCATCCCAATTTCCGGTATTTTGAAGGTTGTGGCCTCAATATTCCAACAAAATGGCCGAAATTTAGTATTTGGTCTTCATTTGGGGTACAGAATTTTCCCCCATGCTTTTGTCGGTATAGCTCTACTGCTTGATATAGCCCCCATAGACCGGCAACTCCCGATTTTCGGTATTTTGAACTTGTAACTTCAATATCCCACTGAAATGGCGGAAATTTGGTATTTAGTCTTCGCTGGGGGTATAAAACTCACCCAAAAAAATTGTCGGTACAGGTCCACACCTTTATATAGCCCCCATAGAACGGTACCTCCAGTTTTTCGGTATTTTGAAGGTTATGGCCACAATAATCCATAGAAATAGCTGAAATTTAGTACTTAGACTTCTTTGGGGATATACAACTTTCCACCTGAAATTTGTCTGTACAAGTCTACGTCTTTATATATCCCCCATTGGGCGGTACCTACCGATTTTCGGTATTTTTAAGGTTGTGGCCTCAATATCCCAACGAAATGGTTGAAGTTTGGTATGAAGTCTTTGTTGAGGGTATAAAACTTTCCACCTGAAAATTTTCTGTATAGGCCCACGCCTTCATATTGCCCCCATAGAACGCTACCTCCCCATTTTCGGTCCTTCGAAGGCTGCGGCCTAAATATCCCACCGTAATGGCTGAAATTTGTTACGTTGTCTTCATAAGGGCTAAAAAAACTTTCCACCTGAAATTTGTCGGTATAGGTCCACGTCTTCATATAGCAGCCAAAGCACGGTACCTCCCGGTGTTCCGAATTATGAAGATTGTGGTCTCAATATCCCACCAAAATGACTGAAATTTGTTATTTAGTCATCGTTGTGGGTATAAAGCATTCCACCTGAAATCTGTCGTTATAGATCCACGTCTACATATAGCCCCATAAAACGGTACCCCCCAATATTCTGTATTTTGAAGTTTCTGGCCTCAATATCCTACCTAAATGGCTTACATTTGTTATTTAGTCTTCGTTGGGAATGTTAAACTTTCCGACCGAAATTTGTCGGTATAGGTATGTCTTCATATAGTCCTCCTTGGAAGGTAGACCCCATTTTCGGTATATTGAAGTTTGTGGCGTCAACATCCCAACGAAATTGCTGAAAGAAAAGAAAAGAATTATCAGTATAGCCCCCTTAGAACGGAAACAGCCAATTTTCAGTATTTTGAAGGTTTTAGCCACATTATCTTACCGAAATGTCCGAAATTTTGTAGCACGGCTTCTCGGATTGAAAGTACTACGATACAGCTCGATGTGAATGATGTTAACGTGGTATTTCGGATTTTGAATGGGTAGAAAACATCGATGTCTCGGTGGTATTAAACCTTGTTTAAAAAAAGCGATATTCTTTCGTTAGCGCGGCGGAAAAACCTAGTACTTTCATACGCGAAAGAAAACTAATTGCTTTATTTGATATCAATACATCTCGTGGTGGAGGGTATAAAAAGTTCGGCCCGGCCGAACTTAACGCCGTTCTTACTTGTTTTACCTGTTTTAACCTTAACATGTCTCTGTTGTACAGCAATGTCCTTACAATATTTTTGTAAATTATTTGTATGGCAAATGCATTTTTCCTTAAATTGAGATTTTTTTAGTATCTCAATATCTCTCTATAAATTTTGGCAAGATAGTTGTACTAACATTTTGATACCTTCAAAATCAGTAATTTATGTCCTGAGTATACATAATAGCTTACAAATACATATAGAACATAATTGCATATATCATTAATATACAAATAAATGTACATACATATGTACATATATATACTGTAAGTATGTATAAATTTTATTTTCAATTGAATTTCTTTTCTTTCTTGTAGATCTGAACCCAAAGAACTGTTATCCGACGAACAAGTTGAGAATCTCTTACTCAGTCATTCTGTAGATGAAAATGGAACCATAATTGTTGAAGAGCTTAAATCACCTTTACAGCAGCCGGCAGGCAACAAATATGGTATACCTTCGCTTTTGGTTTAAATTAAAAGAGTTTGTCTTAATTTTAGATTTAGTTAATAAATATTTATTGTTATTGTTTCATTTAAATAAACAAAAAATCGAACTTTTCTTGTACAATTAAGAAAACATATCAAATTAGCGCTGAAAAACAATTACAATTAAATTATATATATTTTTTCTAAAAATGCTTTGATTTTGAAATGTAGCAACACTTCTTAAAATTGTTATTATTGAGGAATATTTTTCTAAGTTGAATTTCTGATAATGACTAAACTATAACTATGTATAACCAAGCAGAGGGAAGTCTTCTCTAATGAGAGATGTTGCTCGTTGTTCTCAAAGTTTCATTCAAAAGCAATTAGAGGAAACTTTAGTTCATGAAACCTGATTAATTTGTGATATTTCAAATGTTGCAATCATTGCATTGTTATGTCAACATTAAATATAAATATTTATTTTATTTTTATATATGAAAAAATTTTATTTATTTTTATACAAACTTCGAGATTTTTTATGTTAATTTTTGATAGGAATGAAGATTACAGGACATGGTACAAATAATACTTTAATTCTTGATGGAATCTTAAAAAGGATTATTATCACTTGAGTTCTTTCGATGATGTGTTATTTATACCATGGTATACTCAAAAATACACAAATATTTTGTAAAGAAAAAAAGACGAAACCAAATCATTTCATATATCTTTAATTGTGACTTAAATTTTAAATGCAATATTTAAATGAAAAATAAAACATAAAACATAATAATTATTTCGAATGACGACAATTGATATTAGCAAACATTTACACACATACATACAAATTAAAAAAGAAATTTAAATATGAAAGTTTGTTAGTGAAATTTAAAATACAACTATTGTCAGACAAAAAACGCATTGGTTTGAAGCAAAAAAAAAAAACACTCTGAAGAATTTTTCTTAAAAATATTATAAGTATGCATAAAAAATAACAAATTAGTAGCAAACAATAAAACTGAATTAAATTATATATATTATTCAATTATGTATTAGTGAATAAACTAAATATTTGAAAAAAAATTATACAAAAGCTGATTGGAAACGAAAAGTGACGTGGTGTATTTATTTGTAGGGGAATAGTTAGAGTCTGGAGTCTAATAGTACGGTTACATTAGAGTTTTTGCCGGGTTAACCCACTTCATGAGGATTTATTTGACGTTTGCACTATGGAATTGACATTTGAAACCCAAATCCACTGGGTTAATCCGATTAAGTGTAACCGGGGTATAATTCTAGGAAATAAATCGACTACGAATCAGGCAAATATATTTTTTTTTTTTCAATTTCAATTTATTTCAATTATTTTGCTTATTTATATACACTACAACACACTGTAACGAAAATCGGGAGGTACCATTCTATGGGTCTATACAAAGACGTCGACCTATACCGACAAATTTCAGATGGAAAGTTTTATACCCCAACGAAGACTAAGTACCTAATTTCAGCCACTTCAGTAGGATATTAAGGACACAACCTCCACACACCGAAAATCGGGAGATACCGTTCTGTGGGGGCTATACAAAGACGTGGACATATACTGCCAAATTTCAGGTTGAAAGTTTTATACCCCCAATGAAAACTACATACAAAATTTCAGCCGTTTCGGTGGGATATTGAGCCCACAACCTTAAAAATTCGGAAAATCGGGAGGTACTGTTCTTTGGGGCTATATGAAGGCATGGACTTATACCGAAAAATTTCAGGCGGAAAGTTCTATACCTCGAACGAAGACAAAATACCAAATTTCAACCGACCTTAAATATTCGTAAAATAGGGAGGTACTGTTCTATGGGGGCTATATGAAGGCATGGACCTGCAAAGTTTTATACCCTCAACGAAGGATAATTCAGCCATTTCGGTGAGATATTCAGTTATTTGGTGGGTAATTGAGGCCACAACCTTCAATATATCGAAAATCGGGAGGTACCGTTCTATGAGACCTACACGAAGTCGTGGACCTATACGACAAATTTTATATTTCTATCCCCAACGAAGACTACACACCAAATTTCAGCCATTTTGGTAGGATATTGAGGCCACAACCTACAAAATATCGAAAATCGGGGGGTACCGTTCTATGGGGGCTATATGAAGACGTGCACCTATAAAAACAAATTTCAGGTGGAAGGTTGTATACCCCCAACGACAACTAAATATCAAATTTTAGCCATTTCGGTGTGATATTGAGGCCACAACCTTCAAAACACCGAAAATCGGGAGGTACCGTTCTATGGGGCTATATGAAAACGTGGACCTATACCTACTAATTTCATGTGAAAAGTTGTATACTCCCAACGAATACTAAATACAAAATTTCAGCCATTTTGATGTAATAAGGAAGCTGAACCCTTCAAAATACCGCAAATCGGGAAGTACGCTTCTATGGGGGCTATATCAAAACATGGACCTGCAAAGTTTTATAACCTCAACGGAGGCTAAAGACCGCAACCTTCAAAATATTGAAAATCGGGAGGTAGTGTTTAGTGGTGGCTATATAAAGACATGGACCTATACCAAAAAATTTCAGGTGAAAAGTTTTGTATTACCAATGAAGCATAAATAATAAATTTCAACCATTTCGGTGGGATATTGAAGCCACAACATTCAAAATACAGAAAGTCGGGAGGTACGTTCTATGGAACCTATACGAAGACATGGACCTATAGGACAAATTTCATATGGAAAATGTCACGGAATTCGGACTAGAAAAAGTTTGCAAATTACTTGTTGTGTATTTATTTCAGCTATAGTCCATATTTTGTTGCTTCAAAATTTGAAGAAACAAAATGTTTAACAGTGGATAATGAAATTGATTACTACGAGCGGAGGCAGAGAATACTATAGTTTCGGAAGCAGCCAAACTTCCTCATCAGTTCTCTTAACCGCTGACTCGGTGTCGATAAACAGGTCAATAAGAGTGACCAGAAAATTAAACAGAACGAGAAATTTTCTGTATCCTCCTAAATCTGTTGACCGCACAATTGAGTCAGAACTTATGCTTGTCTTCTTTGCGATGCAAAGACAGCATAAAAAACAGTAGTGGGTATATGATTTTGATTATTCTGACTCAATTGTGCGGTCAACAGATTTAGGAGGATACAGAAAATTTCTCGTTCTGTTTAATTTTCTGGTCACTCTTATTGACCTGTTTATCGACACCGAGTCAGCGGTTAAGAGAACTGATGAGGAAGTTTGGCTGCTTCCGAAACTATAGTATTCTCTGCCTCCGCTCGTAGTAATCAATTTCATTATCCACTGTTAAACATTTTGTTTCTTCAAATTTTGAAGCAACAAAATATGGACTATAGCTGAAATAAATACACAACAAGTATTATTTTGCAGTCCAACAATACAAAGCCAACAACGTTTGCAAATTATATAAAAATCGGTTCAGATTTGGATATAACTCGTATATTTATACATTCGCCGGATTTGAGGATTTTTGAATTTTATGGAATTTAGAAAATGTGGCGGAATTTGGTCTAGAACATTAAGGGCCAGCAGAAAAATAAAAAAGTTTGTGTGCAAACCTACCCAGCAAAAAAAGTCCTCCCAAAATCATGGGTTTTGTAAGGGATTTTTGGCAGCCGTAACTACTCGCAAACCCCCTTTCTTCCCCATTATTTTTACAAGGGCATGTCGCACTCAGTTTGTAGTTATTTTATGACCACTAGAATAACTAGTTATTCTGTGGCCACTAGAAGTTGAAAAGTAAGTTGAAAAAAATTCTATTTTTAGAATAGTTAATGTAGAGGTTTTTTTTTAATTTCATTACACTTTTATTTTACTTTATTTTATTTCGCTCGCTGTGGGAGTTGAACACACGAACCCTCTGATTTCTACTATGCCACGCACACGAACATTAAGGGTTGCTTAAGAACTTAAATGTGCAGTGCACATGTGCACCACGAACTGTTATTATACCCTACACCACATAGTGGTAAGGGGTATTATGTCTTTGTGCATTTGTATGTAACATAGAAAAGGAAACGAAATAGACCCATAGTTCCTTTTGGGGATATACATATAATCACTTTCTGAGACGATTTATGCATGTCCGTCCGTCTGTCTGTCTGTCTGTCCGTCTGTCCATGTATTTTTGTTCGCAACGTACAGGTCGCATTTTTTGTCCGATTTAGCTGAAAATTGGGGACTACAACTTTTTTAGCCATATGAAGAACGCTATTGCTTTTGGTGAAAATCGGTTCAGATTTGGATATAGCTCCCATATATATTTTCGCGCGATTTCACGTATTTGCTACACCAAACCCGCTATATACGTCCAATTTTGATGAAATTTTGAATGTGTGACTGAATTTGGTCTAAAAAGAAATGTGCCAAATTATATCGAAATCGGTTCAGATTTGGATATAGCTCCCATATATATTTTCGGCCCCATCTAAACATGGTTAAATATTGACTGTTTAAAGTAATTCTGGGCTATATCTCTGAAACCTATGTGAATCTTCATCTGACCTCCGAAGCAAATTTGTAGATAAGGGCAAGAATAACATATTTAGAGAAATAATGAACTCGAAAAATTACATTGATTGCCTCAAATTTTAAAAAATATCGAAAATTGCCATTATTTTATACATTTCGCACCATATCTCCAAAACCGTTAATTTGTATACCCTACACCACTATGTGGGGAGGGTATTATAAGTTAGATTTGGCAAAAGTTTGTAACGCATCGAAATAATGGTCGTAGACCCATACTTATATACATATACCAAAATTAATGTCTCGACGAGCTGAGTCGATTTGGCTATGTGTGTCCGTCCATCTGCCCCTCTAAACCTTGTAATCATGCTACAGGTCGCAGTTTTCATCGGATCGTCACCAAATTTTGGGTGTTGATGGGGGTCCAAGAGGGGAAGAAGCCTATTTGTGCTGGTCGGACAATATTTAGGGGTCGGAATGGGCAAAAAACTTAGCGAATATCTCAGTTTCTATAAGGTACAATCATTACAAGGTAGGACACAGCAAACAACTGATTAAAATTTTTTCCTGTGGTCCTGCTATTGTGTCAAAACAGTTTTGACAAAGTCAATAAACGACAAAATAAATTTATTTAAAATCAAATTGGATGCATACAAAAATAAATATAAACAAGAAAGAGAAGACTATAGTCGGGCGAGGCCGACTATCTGATACCCTACTCCACTACTTTTGCATGATATTTTGGCGGATAAGAATAAAGTTTTTAAAGAAGGATAATTTTTCAAGAGACGTGAAATTATGCTGGAAAAATAGTAGATCTTCATACAGGCTAAGATACAGGTGACATATATAAAAATAATTGCGTGTACTTTAAATTAAATTTGAGATGGTATGTGATAAATATATTAGTGGCAATTGTGATCAATATAGGAAAATGTTGACTCTATGCCATGTCGACCACATTACTGACATCATTTGTATACAAGACCGACCAAATACTTTACGTTGACGGGTTAAAAGTTTCTCTTTCATATTATTTAGTTCCACAGAACTACATACAATATACAGTTTGAAATGTTTCACAAGATGTATAGTCCATTTGACTCACTAAATAGATCATGAGCAATATCTAAAAGTAAGGTTCCTCCTTGTCACAAGGTCCCGAATTCCATGCGAAATTTTTTGACAATTGATTCCGTTATGAAGATTCATAACAATTTATAATGATCAAACGGGCCGATAAACATATAAAGCCAGGTGGGACCAATATTTACTTCTATACGAATTGTAGCAAGTCTTTCAATCACTGGTGTGAAGCTGGATACCAGACCTTTATACATCCGATCAACTACAAACCCGCAAGCAAACTAATGATTTATGTCACAGCAGCTATAATACAGTGTGTCACCGTTAGGTGTTGTTGTGACCAGAGTTTCGGAGTCGGAGTCTACGAGTCGGAGTCGAGCAATTTTGCTGGAGTCGGAGTCGGAGTCTGAGTCGAAAAAAATAACTCGACTCCGACTCCGGGAAAAATTTTTTCTACGTTATAGAAGTATAACGTAAAATTTGGAACAAGAACGTTTTTTTAAAAATAATTTTTTTATTTTAAAAGAAATGTATAAGAAAACATATATGCAAACGGTATATTATACTAAGTTAAGGGACGTTTCACAGGATATTTACTATCCTCTGAAGTGTAGTCTATTGATCCCTATTTTGTTGATCCAATTGATTCTTTACATTTTTGCAAACAAAGTAATGCTCTATGACAATCGAATTAAGATTGGACATGTAACCTCTTTCATCAGAAGTCTTACTGCTCTTCTCACAAAGGTCTATTGGTATTCTCATCCAGTGTTTTATGAGAAGTCATCCTTGTCTTCTATTAAAGACAGTGTGGTCTCTATGGGAAATCTTACTGAATACCCTGTGGCACAAAATGGAATTTAAGATCTAGGGGTGGAAAAATTCCTTTTCGGAATGAAAGCCCCAATTGAGAACCCCAAAGGATCCCATAGCTGAAATTTCTGACTTATGACATAATTAATTTTTTCATTGACCCCCATCCATCATTGAGAAAATAGCTTTATATCTCAGTTTGGAGACATTGTTTCATCATTTTTAGATGACATGTCATCTTTCTATATACTCGATGAGTGCTTTAGATGTAGACATTCAAATAACCGGATCTGTCCGCCAAGAACAGATATAGTTCATGTGTATCCGAGTTTTCTACACAATCACATGCGAAATTCAATGAAATATATAATCATAGTTTTCATGAGAAAGGATCGGGTAAAAGTGATAAAGAAGTGACGATGCACGAAATCTCATCGTGTGATAAGTTTTCAGTTCCCGAAAACTTCCATCTGCCTACGTGCTGTGTAGAATACACACTATATCTCAAATATTTCCACACCAATGTTCAAAATGTGTATAAATTTCAGAAAAAAAGTAGAATGTATAAATATCATAGAATAGGTAGTCAAATTTTTAAGTCGATCGGAACAATATTGCCTTAGTGTTAGCGTTGGATTGGAACAATTTATTTTATTTTGTTTGCAGCATAAACCGTGTTTTCTTTCGATATCGGCCACAAAAATATATGACAATTGGTTTATTAGTTTTCGAGCTAAAGTTGGCACCCCATAATGCTTTAATAAAAACAGGGTTTCGTAGACGGCCTCATAACTTGTAATATTTTTCTCTTTCAGATGAAGAAAACAAAACTGCCAAAAAGTTACGTAGTTTTCTCGGAAAAAAATCAAGAAAAATTACTGTTATTGAGCTTTACAACTGGGGGTCTCCTTTTGAGGCTAAGCACACTAAAATGTTGGCTTACATCCAGTTTGAAACTTGGTCATGCATTGCCTATAATTGTTTTGCATATAGTCCTTATGATTTGTATTGCTCCTTCATTTTCACTTAGTTTGAAAGCTTAACGATTTTTTGACGCGGAAGAATTCCGTCCAGAATATACTCGTGCAAAAAAGGATAACCGACAAAAACGTTCTAACTTTGCTATTTTTCAATGTAAGATTCGGCAGAAACAATATTGATATGTTCGAATGTATTCGAACGAATGTCCTTTATAATGAACTGTAAGGAAAAACTAACACATTAGCCTATATAGGCCAAAATATAGGAAAAAGTTAAAAATATGTGCAAATTTTATTCATTTTTAGTGGTATAGGATTTTACTCTCGGAGTCGAGCCGGAGTCGGAGTCGGAGCCGGAGTCGTGAAAAAATCTCGTCTGGAGTCGGAGTCGGAGTCGAGCCAAAAATACCTCGACTCCGAAACCCTGGTTGTGACATCTTTCCCAATCCATCGTATTTCCTGTAAGGCAGTAATATTGGTCTTGTATTTTTCAAGAACGTCTGCCAAAGAGTAAACGGCACCTTCTATAAAGAGTCCGAACATTCCAGGTGCAGATTCGCTGCTTATAATCCATAAAACTTTTGCTTTCTATTGTTTCTTTGTTTTTCATAGTACGAGTTTTGGAGGGATGGGTTATTAGCCCAATGACCAACTCAAGTTTTTAACGTTGTTATGAGCCATTGGATCGCGACGAACGTTTTATATCCTCCACCGTTAAGTTTTCTGAACTAAAATCTGCAGGTAACGTTTTATGGGGGCTATACCATAACGTGGACTTTAGAATCAATTTTTGGTAGAAATTTTTTAACCTCTGCAAATACAAAATCCTATATTACAGGGGCAACTTTGGACTAATACATTCAAAATTCCTAAAAGCGAAAATTCGCGTTATATGGGGCTATACCATAACGCATGATAGAACAAACAAGGTAAAGTAAATACTACAACAAATACAACTCAACAGCCAGATAGAAAATTGTTTTTGATTAATTGTTTGTAATGTTAGTGTCTCCCGTTTATTTAAACAAAAGAAGAAAATGAAATGTCTATAAATTATTGGTACATACAGTGAGTCAATTAAGTATTTTTCCTCCTTAGAAAATTGAAAAAATTTCAATAAAATCGTTTGAAACCATCAAATTAGTGGTCAAAAAGTCGATTATTTATGTGTAGTATGTTTGTGGGTAGTTTAGTATCCAATATCTGCTAGAAACGCAGCGAAAGGCTAAATGGTCTTCTAGATATTGACCAAAATCTATAACAACATAAAATATTTTACCTCAATAAAGTATTTTGCCTTTTACATATTTTTTGAGAAAAAGACATTTTTGTTAAACTCTAAAGATTTTTATTGCAACCGTTGGAGATAATGACATTATGCAACTGTTTCGGCACCAGTTCTACCACCTTGCGACATGTTTACGCGGTTATTTTCTCCAATTTTTCTACATTAATTTCTTTGACAATATGTTTTATTAATTTTGGTCATTACCGACATTAATCTCTAAGAAAATCAGTGAAAAATGATTCGCCGCTACCTTCAAATCATAACAAAAACTTAAAAAGTAAATAAAAGCTAATCTGCAAGAAACGCAGCGAAAGGCTTAATGGTCTTCTAGATATTGACCAAAATCTATAACAACATAAAATATTTTACCTCAATAAAGTATTTTGCCTTTTACATATTTTTTGAGAAAAAGACATTTTTGTTAAACTCTAAAGATTTTTATTGCAACCGTTGGAGATAATGACATTATGCAACTGTTTCGGCACCAGTTCTACCACCTTGCGACATGTTTACGCGGTTATTTTCTCCAATTTTTCTACATTAATTTCTTTGACAATATGTTTTATTAATTTTGGTCATTACCGACATTAATCTCTAAGAAAATCAGTGAAAAATGATTCGCCGCTACCTTCAAATCATAACAAAAACTTAAAAAGTAAATAAAAAGCTAAGATGCATCGCGAATAGTGAACGAAATTATAGTTTGGAACTATGAAAATCAAGAACAGAGGCAAAAAAATATTTAAAAAATCACGAAGATCCTACCTGACCGCTTCCAAAAATTAATCGTGTCTTCAATATTAATCTCGGAACCAATGTCTTGCATAAATTGCCCACAAGTTTCCAAAATCCAGAGATATTGATGGTTTTGTAGCAAATAAAACATTAGAAAATAATTGGAAAATATAGGGAAACAATCATCCATTGCCAAGACCTCTGAAGTTATAAAATTGAATTTTAAAAATGGTGCGGTTTAGTGGCGAAGGTATTTAAATATATTTGCATCGGATGACCCTCACATGTTGCGGGAAAATACCAATAAAGAGCGATCTATTTTGTCTTATTTATTAAAAAATAATATGGTTTTTTTCTTTCTATAACACCGTCAATATCTTTGGATTTTGGAACCTTGTGGACACTTCATCCAAGACATTGGTTCCGAGATTAGTATTGAAGACACGATTCATTTTTGGAAGCGGTCAGGAGTGATCTTCGCGATTTTTTAAATATTTTTTTGCCTCTGTTCTTGATTTTCATAGTTCCAAACTATAATTTCTTTCACTATTCGCGATGCTTCTTAGCTTTTTATTTACTTTTTAAGTTTTTGTTATGATTTGAAGGTAGCGGCGAATCATTTTTCACTGATTTTCTTAGAGATTAATGTCGGTAATAACCAAAATTAATAAAACATATTGTCAAAGAAATTAATGTAGGAAAATTGGAGAAAATAACCGCGTAAACATGTCGCAAGGTGGTAGAACTGGTGCCGAAACAGTTGCATAATGTCATTATCTCCAACGGTTGCAATAAAAATCTTTAGAGTTTAACAAAAATGTCTTTTTCTCAAAAAATATGTAAAAGGCAAAATACTTTTTTGAGGTAAAATATTTTATGATGTTATAGATTTTGGTCAATATCTAGAAGACCATTAAGCCTTTCGCAGAGACCCATTAAGCGTTTCTAGCAGATATTGGATACTAAACTACCCACAAACATACTACACATAAATAATCGACTTTTTGACCACTAATTTGATTTTCAAACGATTTTATTGAAATTTTTTCAATTTTCTAAGGAGGAAAAATACTTAATTGACTCACTGTATATAAAAAACTAATATTTTTTCACATTTCATTAAATATTTTGAAAAACATCAATGAAAATTCGTTACATTTTCAATTTGAATGTTTCCATATCATTCCATTAAATCTATGGTCAGACTAGCAAGATTTCAACATGGCGACGTCAAGTTTATAGACGAGGGGTATGAAGTAGTGAAACCCATATACAGTGTTGGTAACAGAATTAGCACACCCCTTTGGGGCAAAATGATTTCAGCTAGCTAAAAGTTTTGATAGGGCAAATTGAAATATTTTCGTAAACAAACTCCTTTTCTATAATGTATTTAACAGATTTGATGATATAAGTGAATATTATTATCAGTGGTTTTTTGAAAATAAACGTTTTGTGAAGACACCAAAATTATCAAGGGGACATATAATTAGCACACCCTAAGATTTTTTAATTTAATTCAATTAATATACAAAAATGAATTCATATTGAAGTTAATTCATATTCAAAACGTATTGAACAAATCATTTTTTGAAAGAAAAAATAATTTATCACCCCGGAATCTCAAAATATATCCCACTAGCGGATCATTTTTCGTAATGTACACTTAAACGCCAGAAAGTCGCCAAAACTTTAAAAACAAATGTACAATTGGATCTGAAATTATTGGAATTGTTAACCGATTACCAAAATTTAAATATAAAGTGCAAAAACTTTTCAAAACATGTTTAAGGTCGATGATTCATTCAAGAAAATTTTCGATTTGGAAGGGGTTTATAGAAAGAAGATCAACAAAATGCACCCTTATGTGAAGAAGGATCAACTTATAACACCATTTGTTATTTGTTATTACACGTCAGAATAACACCAAAGACCTATCACTTCAAAACTGTCAACAAAGCACTAGGTGAACACGTAGCACATGAGAATGTTTAAAGGTATAACCCTTTCTAACAATAAAGGATTTTGAGGTTTGCTGAAGTTGGTTAAAATCCATGAAAGTATACTATTCAAGATAAATGTTTTCTGGATTATTGATTTTAAATTTAATCGTTTTAAGCTCCGGGAAACATTTTATCTTGCGGTCTCACTACACTGTCTCCCATTTGCCTTATGTTTAGAAAATTATCGAAATTTGCGTAGGTCCCATAGAGATGAACATAGGTTTATTGTGGCATACATCACGACATATCGATAAAATTCAGTCCAGATGGATAAGTATTTATAAAATCAATAGCTCAAAGCATCATATTACAGTTTTTTAATGAAAATTTTTGTGTCAAACGGACTTTACAGATGCACACTGCTGGTGGGTACATCCCACTATTCGCAAATTTACAAAGATGAACAAGAATATAATGTTTTATTTGATGTTTCTATGAACTACTTGCCTCAATGAATTTGTTTACATGTGAAAAAATCGATAAAAAACACTACAAAAACTGAAATTTTCATCAGTCCTTAGGACCCAAGGTGAACCCCATGTAATTCCCTTCTGACACTGAAATTTCGGAGACTGATGGAGAGTATAACTAGCAGACTGGAACTTATTCCCATAAGAAAGGGATTTAAAACTGAATATGGACGAAAAGAATGAAACTATTCACAATATTAGTGATTCTTTAAAGGTGTGCTAATTACGTGTCCTGTGAATTTAGTACATTTTTTACATTTTTGGAGGTTATTCAAATTGGCAGTTATGTTTCAGTTTCTGTATTGCGTTGTATTCTTTAAGCATACTACTGAGAATATATTAGTACAAATACTTTATTAAATACAACTACTTTTGAAGGTCTTTTTAGGCAAAATAAATTTTGGTAGTGGGGTGTGCTAATTGTGTGACCAACACTGTACATACATGGTTTTCTGTGTTTGTTGTGTTGCCTCTTCTTGGTCGAAGGTCAGACTAGCACGATTTCAACATGGCGACGTCAAGTTTATAGGCGAGGGGTATGAACTAGTGCACTGTTGGGCAGAAATGCTCGGCCTCATACACAAAAGTGTAAAAAATACACGAGTCTCTCGCAATTTGCCCACCATTGAACTAGTGAAACCAATGTACATGGTTTTCTGTGTTTGTTATGTTGCCTCTTCTTGTTATTCGTTGCAAGTTTTTTCAAAACAAGCATAAAAAGATTTAATAAAAAACATTTAATTAATGAAATAGTGAAAATTTAACTATTAATTATTAATGTTAATTATTTTGTGTTGTTTTTTTAGTTTATTTATGTTTGTTTTGTTTTTATTGGTTTGAAAAACACAACAAAAATCTTAAATTTCACGTTAACGTGTGTGGACACTAACGAAACTTGAAAAGAAACTTTAACGAAATTGGTTTCAAGAAACCTTGCTAGTCTGACCATCGACTAAATGGATAATTTCTCGCAGGAAGTAGAATTCTTGCAAAAATCTTTGGGGTCGCTGGAAATTCTTTGAAAAAGGTGAAGCTGTTTCAGTCTTTTGTTTCATATAGTCATATTATGGCCCAACTAAACATGACTTTTTAAAGCAATTCTGGGCTATATCTCTGAAACCTATGTGAATCTTCATCTGACCTATTTGGAGAAATGATGAACTCCAAAAATTACATTTATTGTATCAAATTTTAAAAAATATCGAAAATTGCCATTATTTGTATACTTTCTGTATTAGGGCTTTATTTTTTTTTAATTTAACAAAATATCACATCTCTGTAAGTGGTGTTTTAGTGTGCGGCACGTCGTTCGGATTTGGATGAGGTTACAACTGTCAATTCCATTGCTTAATGCTTGGTTTACATTCGTCGTCGTTTCGTGATTTCGAATGCGTTTCGTGATTTCGCGCGAAATCCAGCAAAATTTATCATGATTTCGCATACAAAAATGAAATCATCTCATTTCGTGATTTTAGCGAAATCAACATCGAAATCACAGTACACATGATATACAACCTTGTTTTTGCCCAAAAAAGTACCAAAAGTTGCAACACTTTTCACGTATCACAATAAACAAGGTAGATTGTCAATTGCTGCAACAAAAATTTTTAGTATCAAAATTTGTAAACAATATGAAAAAGTATTAAATTACTTTGTTACAATGCTATTTTTCATTGCGTTCCCGCACTTTTTTAATTGTAATGTTAGAAAAAAGAGCAAATTTTCAAAAATTGATTCCCAATACAAATTTCTTAATAAATACGGGAACGGAAAAATTACAGAAATTGCAAAAACTGCAGCATAAATGTCAAAATCAACGTATCAGCTATCATATTAGATGCCAATGAACATGCTTGCTGCGAGTTTCTACTAGGCCAAAATTGTATTGCAGAAAACAGGAGAAGAGGGTGTTATTCGGCGCTATTTTTTGTTTAAAGAGAAGTGCAAGTCTTGCTAAATTTCGGAGTACGGGAACGCATTTTTACCACTAAAAGGGGAAAACTACTGCAAGAACTAATTTTATCTATCAAACTTTATCTATCAAAATTTATTATTGTGGTGTCTCAACTGTTAAAAGACGTGTTTTAATATTGAAAACAAGCAAACGAATGAAAATTTTATTTTCGATATATACATATAAAACTTATGTATGACAAACATTATATCAAAGCAAACTACAATGTATATTATTACAGTTTATTTTATCAAAGTACAATCTTCAATCTCAACACCCCCACTAGATTGGTCTTTGATTCCAAGTAAATTGCAGCAGTGGATATGCTTAGAGGATGGCAATGCTTTGGTCATCACGTCTGCTACCATATCTCCTGTTTTTATATAGGATATCTTTATTTGATCTTCTTCAATTAATTCTCTAATAAAGTGGTGGCGAATGTCGATGTGTTTAGACCGAGCATGAAACTTGCTATTTCGAGAAAGACAAATTGCACTCTTGTTGTCACATTTGATTTCGATAGATTGAAATTCATTAAGCTCTGTGAGAAGTGATTTCAACCACATGGCTTCTTGTGCTGAAGTCGATAGTGCCATGTACTCAGCTTCGGTGGTAGAAAGTGCTGTGGTTTGTTGCTTCTTTGAGTTCCAGGATATTGGCCCGTTTTGGAATTTGAAAACATAACCGGTGGTCGACTTTCTGTCGTCCACGTCACCAGCCCAATCTGCGTCAGTAAATCCATCTATTTGGCTTGAATCATCTTTGCTGAATTCCAATGCGTAGTGGTTTGTGCCTTTCAAGTACCGAAAAATGCTCTTGACGGCTTGCCAGTGAGCTTTCCCCGGATTTTTATTAAATCTCGAAAGCACCGCCACTGCATATGAAATATCTGGTCTTGTTACCTGGGCTGCATATATAATGCTTCCAATAGCTTCTTGATATGGTACGTTTGCCATTTCACTTATTCCTTTCTTCTTCGCTTGTAGGACACATATCTTTGGTAACTTTCTGATTAATGTCCATTGGAGTTGAAATTGGGTTGCATTGATCCATGTTAAACTTTTTCAGCATATCATCTATATATAGTTTTTGATCCAACCATAGCTTTCCATTTTCTCTATTTCTTGTAAGTTTCATCCCCAATATGTAATGCGCCGGACCAATGTCCTTCATCTTGAAGCATTTTGAGAGACTTTCCTTTATATGTACTTTTCGCTTTTGATTATTTGAGAAAATTAATATGTCATCTACATAAATTGCAACGTAAGTTTTCTCTCCATTTTGTGTTTTGAAATAAATACAGGGCTCGGTTTTGGATTGTGTAAGACCAATTTTCTTAAGTTCTTCGTCCAATTTTCTGTTCCAAACCCTACTTGCCTGTTTCAAGCCGTATATCGATTTCTTTAGGCGGTAAACTTTGCGTTTGTCCTCTTTGCACCCTTCTGGAATCTTCAAGTATATTTCTTCCTTGAGATCACTTTGTAGAAATGCAGTCACCACGTCCATTTGATCTATGTCCAAATCGTAACGCACTGCCAAGCTCATGAGGAGTCGAACTGATGAATAGCGCACAACAGGAGAAAAGGTTTCACTGTAGTCGATTCCTTCTTTCTGTGAGTATCCTTTTGCTACGAGTCTCGCCTTGTAGCGTTCAATTTCACCGTTGGAATTTCTTTTTATTTTGAATGTCCATTTGCTATCAATTGCATTCTTTCCTGGAGGCAAATTTGCTATTTCCCAAGTACCATTTTCAGCTAAAGCATTTAGTTCATCAGCGATAGCTCTTTTCCAGTGTTCACTTTTTAGAGCTTGTTTCATACTTGTCGGCTCTTCAGGGCATTCAATATGACTCACTTGTGCATATTTTGGGTTGGGTTTCATAGCTCTGGAAGACCTTCTTAATTGCGGAGATGTGATTCCAACTTCATCATTCATTTCGTTTGTCAAATCAGTACATTCTTCAAACTCTTCTTCGGAATTTTCTTCCGGACCAGTAATATTTTCAATGTTGTGTACTTCCTGAATGATGGAACTTTCTTCCCCCACTGAATCACATCCGAGATCAATTTTATAAAATGAAACTCCATTTTGTTTAGGTTCCGATTCGTACATGAAATCTGTCTCGAAAAATTTCGCATCTCTACTTAAGATTACATTGTTGGTTTTGGAATCGTAGAATCTGTAAGAAGTCGGATGTTTTGAATAACCAACAAAAATAACCTCTTTGCCTTTTGGGTCCAACTTCTTGCGTTTCTCCTTTGGAATCTGAATGACAGCTTTGCATCCAAAAACTTTTAAATTTTTCACATTAGGCTTTACACCATACCAGGCTTCATCAGGACTCTTGAAATTTTGGCTTTTGCAAGGAGTGCGATTCAATAAGTATACCGCAGTATTAACAGCCTCTGCCCAAAAATCTTTAGGCAGATTGGAATCAATTAGGAGGCATCTTGCTTTGTCGATAATAGAACGATTCATTCTTTCTGACTTACCGTTCTGTTGCGGTGTGTAAGGCACGGTAGTTTGATGCTGAATACCACTTTGCACGGTGATAGATTTCATTCTGGAATTGCAGAACTCAGATCCATTGTCGGTCCTGAGAATTTTTATTGTTTTGCCAGTCTCGTTTTCGACTTTGTTCTTGAATTCCAAAAACTTATCAGCCACTTCACTTTTCGCCTTTAAAAAATATACGAAAACTTTTGAGGAAAAATCATCAACAAAGATCAGCATGTATCTTGAGCCTGCAAATGAACAGCATTCCATTGGACCGCAAACATCACTGTGTATCAACTGAAGGACATCAGTGGTACGATTTGCTGATTCGTGAAATGGATGCCTTGTAAATTTTCCTTTGTAGCACGTAACACACTCAATGTTGCATGGCTCACAAGTGATTCCAGCTACAGCTCCTTCAACCATTTTCTTTAAAATTTCACTACTCACATGTCCTACTCGCTTGTGCCACATTTTACCATCTTGTGGAGTTTTGCCCATGTAAGCACCATGATTTGAAGTCTTCAATTGAAACATGCCATTCACATGATATCCAGCTGCAATTACTTCCTTATCTTTGTTGATAACTTTGCAGCCATTATTATTAAAATGAACTTCGTGGCCATTTTGCACTATTTTTGATACTGACAAAAGATTAAGGCACAATTCAGGTACAAGCAGTACATCATTGAGCACAACGCTTCCGGATTGCTTATCCACACGAGTTGTCAATTCCACCTTACCCATGCCTTTAACATTGATTTTTGAATTGTTCGCAATTGTCACTTCGGCAGTCTTGGGTTCCAGCTTCCCATTGAAGAACATCTCATTGGAGGACATATGAGCCGAAGCTCCAGAGTCAAAATACCAATTTTCCTTTGCGGTGCTACTTACAGAGAAAGAACCAATCATAGCATTTGCCTTCTTCTTTGTATTCGACTTATTTGGACACTTAGCAGCAATATGTCCAAATTTCTGGCAATTAAAACATTTTGGACCTTTCGATTTTTGTTTCTGGCGGCTAGGAAGAGCTAGATTTTCGTCATCACGGGTTCGTACATCCTGCAAAAGTTTGAGCTTGATAGAATCACCAGTGATTTTCATTCCTGAACTTTGTATGCCCATGATCATTGGTTTGTACTCCTCTGGAAGACCAGCCAGCATCATGGATCCGACCCATTCTTCATCCAACTTCAATCCAGCACTCCTTAGCTTATGCGCACTCGTCAATATATCGTTTACATACGCTTCCACGGACGCAAAGCTATTAAGTTTCGCTGAACAGAACCTCTGGATAAGGCCGACTCTTCTTATTAGACCAGAATCAGCAAAGACTTCGTTCAATGTATCCCATATTTCTTTGGCACTGCTGCACTCTCGAATATGAGGATACACACATTTATCCACTAACATTATTAATTCTGCTCTAGCTTGGGTCTTCTTCTCCGGCTTGGTTTCCGTGCCTTCCACGGACGCCCATAATTCCTTCATTTGAAAATAAGCCATTACGGCAAACTTCCAATCCTCGAAGTTTTCATTTCCGCGTAGCTTCTCAATAAGGTTATTGTTCGTTGCCATTACAGATCGATGTCGTAATCTCAAAAAAGTTTAACAAATTAAAATCTTTTACGCGTTCAGGCCCATAACCTGTTAAAAGACGTGTTTTAATATTGAAAACAAGCAAACGAATGAAAATTTTATTTTCGATATATACATATAAAACTTATGTATGACAAACATTATATCAAAGCAAACTACAATGTATATTATTACAGTTTATTTTATCAAAGTACAATCTTCAATCTCAACATCAACGATAAAATCTTTTTTTTATTTTTCATTTGTTGTACTATACACAATTAATACGATATATAGATAATTTTACGATAATTTTCCAAATAAAGTTGTAAAGTTCTATATTGTCATATATTTTTGATGATTAATTCCATTTACAACAACTTGTTTTGAAAATTCATGTTTGATCAGCTGCGCATATGAATCTACCTTGATCATTGTGATATGTTTGAAATCAACAAAAAAATAAGTATAAACACCGGGGTGTATTTCTGGATTTCGTGAAATCCAGTGGATTTTGGAGCGCAAGTGTAAACTTGGCATAAATGTCAAATGAAATCCAATGGATTTCAAATGAGTTTTCATTTGACGTTTACCCAAAGAATTGACAGTAGAAATCGAGTGGATTTCGTAAATGTAAACCAAGCATAACATTACATCCCAGTTCAGTCAGCTGGGTATTGCTGTTACCTTATATTGTTCTACCATGACCATTTGTCTGTTCCAGTACTGCAAGAATCTACTAATTTTTACTATTTTTCCGATAACATAAAGTAAAAAATGTTATCGTAGTCATGGTTTACTTATACCATGATCGTAGTAAAAAATAGTAGCTTCTTGCAGGTTCTGGAACAGAGCACATAACATGGACATACATACATATAGAGCATGGATAGGCAAAGTGCGCTTACTGAGAGCAAGTGAGCATACATTTCAATGCATTTTACATTGAAGTTTTCGCTCACTTGCTCTTAGTAAGCGCACATCGCCTATCCATGATATAGAGTTGTTTTTATAATTTCATGAACCTGTCCAACCTTCTAAAATTGATCCATGGGGCAGGCATCGCTAAATCGACTTCAAACTGTCTGAAACGGATTTCGTCCAAACAGGCACATTCTGCCCGCATGAAAGTGTATATACCCTCGTTAGTCTAAAGAGTGTATAATAAAAGTCTCAATTTATATATAGACTCTTGCAGGTTCTGGAACGAAGCAAAAATTTCCTTTTGTAATACCATCCTAATCGTATTCTTCATGATATTGGCAAAGACATAAAATATTTGCTGTGTTCCAGAACCTGCAAGTTGCTACTATTTTTTACTACGATAACATTTTTTCCTTTATGTTATCGGAAAAAAATAGTAGAAATTAGTAGATTCTTGCAGTTCTGGAACAGACCAATAACAAGATGGGACATTTACATTGCTACTATACATCGGCAGATGGTGCTGGAGGTCTAACATAATTGGTCTGTTCCTTTACTTTTGAAAGTAGTAAAACCGGCAAAAGTAGTATAAGTTGTAAACTGCACTCATATGAATTGTATGGTGTCTGAAGTAAAGGAACGCTTTTCGAGTAAAAAGTGGTAAAACTTGAAGATTCTTTCACGTGAAGGAACAGAGCTAATATATGTAAATTCTGAATCATTATTTCCTATTTTGTCCAAATTTATTAAACATGTTTTAGTCTTGCCACATTCTTCAGCAAATGTGAAAAGAGTTTCTAGCCAAGTAAACTTAAATAAAAACAAGTGCCGAAATCGATTAGTTAGGGACTCGATGGATGGAATTCTCTTTACTAAAGACTACTTAAAATTAAATAAGTAAAGGAACAGTGCTAATGTTATGTTCCAATATGGTGACATAAAATTATGTTATACTTGTTTTTGTTGCCGTCGTGTTCTGTTAGTTGTATGTTATACACAAACACCCTCTATGGTTTAATAGCAAAATTGAACTGCATTATGCACTATGTCCAATCTTTACAGTTCTATGTCTTTGATATTGGAACAAAACTATTTTTTGAAAATAAATTCGATGGTCTTGGCAACCCTATCCGTTAAATGCATCCAACTTCGCTTTTGTTTACAATCTCCCCCTACCCAAAGCATATCAACAATTTTTATATTTTTCGTAAACAAACAGCTGACATTTGTAGTTATAAAGCCAACCGCGGGATCTATTTCTATATACACGTATCTTCAGGTTGATATCACCACACTAACCACAATGGATACCAACATCGATAATGCCCTGATAGAAAAGAAAACTATATCACCAGGCAAGCAATTTATACCCCTAAAACCAGGCACAAGGGTAAGTAGAAGCCAGTAATTTTTGGATGATTTGTTTGCCCATTCTAGAAACGACATTCATTTATTTCCGTGCAGGTGAAATTTCATTTTCAAACAAAGAAACCAGATGGCACCATACTCGATGATAGTCGAAAAATGGCCAATCCAATGGAGTTGGTATTGGGCAAAAAATTCAAATTGGAAGTTTGGGAAGTGATTGTACAGAAAATGGCATTACATGAAGTAGCCCAGTTTACAGTGAATAAAAAGGTCAGACAAAGGTCAATAAAAGGATGTGAACACAAACATAAAAATGTTTTTAAAAACAGTACATTACGAGTTTTTAACATTCTTTTTTTTTCCACATTTCCAGTTAGTAGCTCAATATCCCTTTATATCAAAGACCTTGCGTGATGTTGGCAAAAAGGTGGAAGAACGTCGCCATTGCTGTGGAATGTCTCTACAAAACGATGGCTTAGGCTATAAAGATTTGGATGATTTGCTATCAAATCCCACAGATTTGATATTTACCATTGATTTGCTTTCCATCGAAATGCCTGAGGACTATAAGAAAGATACATGGCAATTATCAGATGACGAAAGACTATCTACATCAATGAAATTACGCGATGAAGGCAATGAACTATATAAACAAAAAGAATATGCCAAGGCTGAGGAATGTTATCGTCAAGCAGTGGGACTAATAGAACAGCTGATGATAAAGTAAAGTACCACAAAAGAAGAATGTTCAATTTAGATTAATTAAATTCATTTCATTACTTTTAGAGAAAAGCCCCATGACGTTGAATGGTTAGAATTGGCCAAACATAAAGTTCCTCTTTTGCTAAATTACGCCCAGTGTAAGCTGTTAGCTAAAGATTATTATGCCGTTATAGAACATTGCAGCGAAGTTCTACAGCTAGATCCTGATAATGTTAAGGCCTTATTTCGCAGAGCCAAAGCACATTTTGGTGCTTGGAATCCCGCAGAGGCTCGAAATGATTTTCAAAGAGCAGCAGAATTGGATCCATCATTACAGGCTGCTGTGAATAAAGAACTAAAGGCAATCGACAAAACTCAACATGAACGTGATCTTGAAGATAAGAAACGTTTGCAGGCATTATTTTAGTGTAATTTTAACTTTTTTACAAAATGTAGTATAATTTAAATTATTTGAAGAAAATCTATTTTTTGTAGATTGTATTATTGTATAATAAATGTTTTTATGTATTATTAATTGTTGGTATGCGAATATGTGCTTTTTATGAAAAATATAAATTTTTGTTCAATAACCATAAAATAGAATTTATACGGGATACGATTTGCACTCACAACACGAACTGTATTAAAGTTAATATGAACAATTAGAAACTACCCAGCTCTTCATCTAATTCGTTTTAGAAGAAAATATTTTAATTGATGATAATCATTTTATACTGAAAAATTTTTCTATTGATGTTTTCTATATCGGTTCAAGTTTTCATATAGATTTTCGATATCATGAGGTTGTGGCCTCAATATCCTACCGAAATGGCTGAGATTTGGTATTTAGGGGTCGAATATGCATATCAACCCAACTTCAGGTGGAAAGTTTTATACCCGCAATGAAGACTAAATACCAAATTTCAGCCATTTTGGTGGGATATTGGGGGTAAAACCTTGAAAATACCGAAAATCTGGATGTGCCGTTCAATGAGGGCTATATGAATACATGGGCCTATACCGATAAATTTCAGGTGGAGAGTTTTATACCCCCAACGAACACTAAATTTCAGCTATTTCGGTGGGATGTTGAGCCTAAAACCTTGAAAATAAAGGAAATCGGGAGGTACCGTTCTATGGAGGCTATATGAAATTTCAGCAATTTCGGTGGAATATTGAGGATACAAACTTAAAAATACCTATGGTGGAGGTACAGTTTCATGGGGGCTATACCAACTTTCAATACCCATTTCAAGTGGATAGTTTTATACACCCTGCCAAAATACAAAATTTCAGGCATTTCGGTGTTATAATGTGGCTAAAACCTTCAAAATACCGAAAATCGGGAGGTATCGTTCTATGTGGGCTATATCAAAACGTGGACCGATATAACCCATTTTTAAACCAAACATCCTAGGAGCAATATAAACTTCTATACAAAATTATAAAGCTCTCTTAAAAATTGGGACCTGTATCTTGGTTTCAACAGGCACACGGACGGACATGGCTGCTTCGGCTTAGAATTTTATGCTGATAAAGAATATACATACATATATACTTTATAGGATCTTCGACGAATATTTCGATGTGTTACAAACGACGGAATGACAAATTTAATTATACCCTCCATATTATGGTGAAGGGTCCGTGTGAAGTGCAACTTTTATATATACACAAACAAAATCCTTTTCTCCAAAAATTATGTCAACATTTTGTGAGCCTTTTTGGTCATATGAACTTGCCGACAAAAATATCAATTTGGATCAAAGCTCAAAAGTGGATTGCGAGAGAGGTATCCTAAGAGATGGACCGATATGACCCATTTTTGAACTTAAACAAAGTTTGGACAATATATTACTTGGTTCAACTTCTCTTCCGTTTAAGAGATTTCGCGTGTAGAATTTTAGCGAATATTTGTGAACTTTCGTGGGATAGGTACCAGAAGGAGTGGACTCCGTAAGCAGCATCTTCGAACTTTATCTAAGATTAGTTGAAATATTACGATATGCAAAGTTTGGAACAACGCAGTATCCTGATCGAGAGTTATCGCTATCAAGTTATCGCCACTACCGTGACCGTAGGGGTTTTGACAGCTTTCAGAAAGTATGGACGTGCCTCGAAACAGCTTGTACCGTCGAACCTGGGGCCTAATTATGTGATTCGATTCGATCGAGAATTTACTCGTGAATAAGTTTTCGACACGAGAAAAAAACGGCATGATAAGACTCGATCGAAATCACTGATCGAATGTTTCGAGAGTAACCGGTAATCGAACTATGTGTTCTTTGGGGAAAATTATGAAGGTAGACGTCAAAAAATGTGTTTATTTCAAATCAAAAACTAAAAAACAAAATTATGAATGAAAAAATGTAAATATTTGTGGAATTTTTTGAACACTACATTGAATAATAATTTCGGAATGAAGTTGTGCTAAGAAAATATGAAAATTATTAATGTTTGCAAAATTATTTTGTCATTCTTGTTACAGATTGCTAATACATCTACCTTAATAATTCTCTCTCAAAATAAATGAGAGAATTTGGTGGGTGTTTTGCATTAGCCTCTCTGAGAGAGTATTTCCTTTGGTAAACAACGGGGGATGAACTATTTAAAATGCCCTTTATTAAAAGTTGTTCACCTATAAAATAAAGCCTATTAATATTAAATAATTTTTTGTTTTGCAGAAATGCTTACTTTTTCAACTTATATTTTAACGACTGCAAACACTAATTTTTGGTTAATGATAGCATGCATATGTATTTATTTTAATTATAATTTTATCACAATTTCTTAAAACGACTGAAAAGGACTTTTCCCAATTTCTCTTATTTTGTGTAAAAAATGCTCACAAATATTTACTAATATCATTCTTCCTCTATAAACCGTCAATAAACAACAATTTTTTTACATTTTAAACACAAATACAATAAGAAATCTTTCATTTTGTTTGTTTACGATAGGCCATTTGGCTACGAGAAATTACTCGCAAATTTATGCTCAATTTCTCGATAATTTTACTCGATAACGAATGTTGTCATCCCAACTTTGAGTACTCGGGTCGAAACAACTCGATGTCGAATCACGTAATTAGGCCCCTGATCTATGCTTGGAAGACATATTACGATGTGCAAAGTGTGGTTATTCCCCTACTTTAGTGGGGAGGTACCCGACGGAGTTGACCACATTTTGGACTGAATCAGTTAATTCGTTAGAGAGTTATTGTGCGCTCCAGCCCGACCGACGGACGAACTTGGCTAATTCGACTCCAAATTGCTGGGAACGAATTTGAATTTAAAATAAAACTGAAGTATTCTTGAAACTTAAACATTCCACATAGGTTTCAATCAGGAAATTTTTGGCCAAAACTCTATTTTTGAAGTTTCGCAATTTTAACTTTTTTTGCACAGAATAATAAAAAACACCTCAAGTCATCTGAAAATAATTAGTTTTTGTAAATAACGTTAGTATTCGTTGATTGGCGCAGTACCAAAGTTGACACTTTTTTATGTAAAAATAAAACGGACTTTGTGCTGTAAAATATACAATTTTTGTTGTATTGCGTCGAAGCATAAATATACAGATGTGAGACCAAAGTTATTATGAATCGGGAAGCTGTTAATGAGTACTTTCATAATATTTACAAATAGGGCCATAAAATTTGTAAAATTAGCGTAATAAAATCAATTTTTATATATATATTAAAAATTATTTTTTACAAATATGTTTAAAATATATTTAAACTTTTAAAAAAATGTCCAAGTTTGTCCACCTCCAAATTGATTTTGGAAGATAGCTGGGGGTCTGTACTAATAAATTGAGAAATAAATTCTTGCTCAAATTTGCCACAGTTAAAATAAAGTGGATTTTTCTATTTTAAGATGGGAGAATTTTTTGTAAATACCTGTTGTGACTGTACGTAGTATCCAATTGAAATAGAACGGTAATACCTACATCTATCAGCCGATTTTTCTCAAAATTCATATTTAGGGGTTTCAGAGTGTAGAAAAGAAGTACGTGTAAGTTTTTTGAAAATAGGTCCATTTTTTGTCATAGCCCCCACATAAAAGTACCGTCCGATTTTAGATATTTTGTGAATTTTAGCGACACTTTATGACCGATTCGCCTGAAATTGGGTATTTCGACCTCTTGGAAGATATGAATCCTTCGTACCAAAAATTGTTAACATAGGTCAATGTTTTGGTTTAGACCCCACACAACGGGACCACCATGTTCAAAAAATTTTGGTAGTTTTTGGTCATTTTGGTCGATAAAACGTAAGAATTGCTGTTTGTACACATTTATTAAAAATAATAATTAATTTCAATACAAAATGGACGTTGAAATAGTTTTGGCCAGAAAATTTGGATTTGGGACCATTGTGCATTCTTGAAACTTAAACATTTAAAATAAAACTGAAGTATTCTTGAAACTTAATACCAACGTCATGTACAATGGTACATATTTTACCATATACTAACGTATTGGAACTTAAGAACTTAAGGAACTATTATTTGCCAAGTTTTTTAATATTAGTTTGTAATATTATTTATTGATTCAAAGTTATATTTGTAGTTATTTTTTTAAGGAGATCATTATGGATTTTATGCTTTACATAACAGTTAAATATATGTATATGAGTGTGTATTTTATATACTTTAAACTAAGATAATAATAATAATTTACATTCGCATGATAAATAAATAAAAACACAAAAAATTGCTAAAATTACATATTCATGCTATGACAACACGACGTCATTTATCGTCATTCATCGGGATTAAATGAATTAGGGGGCTTCATTTCCTATCATTTACTTATATCTTAACTATACCCTTTTCAGGCGCATGGTTGCAGCACCCTCAGCTTCACCCCTATGCTTATTATCGTCGGTACGCCATACAAATGGCTCCAGTCGATCCTCAACATCAAGGAAATTGTTAATTGTCTCAAGACTTTCCAGATTGGCGTTCAGTATAGAATTGCAACGACTCAGTTGTTCCGAAATCAATCGTACCTTAGCAAATTGCTCAGCATATGCAGCATAGGTTTTTTGCATATCAACAAACGAAGCAAAGAGTGTGGTAATGGAATTGCTTACCACCTTGGTGCGCTCCACCAGATGTGATTGATCTTGGGCCACCATATTTGCACACATATTTAAATGAGTTTGCATTCGACAACATATATTCAATAAATGTGGTTGTATATCAAGTCTTTCCAATAGCTCAGCATCTTTGGTAAATGTTGAAGAATTAATTGTGTCCCTCAGAACTGGTAAAAATTGTGGAATATTTTGCAGTTGTTGCAATTCGGTTTCAATCTCTTCGTGGGGATCTTTAACGCCTGGTTTGACAATGACTATACTATGAGTGCCCACTGTAGATTGTGGTCTTTTGGGTTTAGCTCCGGTATTGGGTCGCCTTAATACTAATGAATTACGATTAGTTGCCGGACTACTGCCAGACTTTCCCCGTATCTTTGGTGAGTCACCTATTGGTCGGTCTGTTGTGTAGGAAACATAAGGCAAATCGGAACAAACACTCAATGGCGGTGATGATGGCCTACTCATTTCCGATGTTGTTGGTGATGGTATTGGATCATTGGATTGCTTTAGTTTACTAGTTGTGGATGAACTTGCACTCCCCTGTCTTAACATAGAACGTTTCTTTATGGCCCCACCAGCAGTTCCTTGAACAATGGGAGGACGACTATTAGTAATTTGACTTGTTGGTATCCTAGTGTCAGCATCGAATAATTCACGACCATCTCCTTCAGCTCGTTGTTGGGAATGTTCAGCGCCCATTTTTTCACTTTACTCTTGTTTCCTATTACGACAATGACCTTTCCGAAATTTTTTCTCCTTCGTGTGAAAAAATCGCAATAAAAATTTATTTACGAATGAGGAAAAAATGAGATAAGGGCCAATAAGAATACGAGTAGATAGAGTAATAACAAAAACATTTGATAGAGCTGCCAAGTCAACATGACTGGTGTGGCGCAAGCGGAGAAACTCCGTCGTATAGCGTTTTTAAGGACTAAAGGGTGAACGAGAGGATAACAGCAAAATCATTTTAGCCGTGCAAGTCCTAAATACCCCGTCAGGAGGCCAATTGTTGGAACAATCTTATAATTTATAAGAAAATTTAGTTTGCGAAGTCGGGGGGAAAAATATTAAATCCCCGGCCCGAAGGCCGGCTATTTTTCGAATACCACCCTGCGATTTCTTTGAACTATTTACTGCAGATAGGGGTTATTTGTTGTTGTTGGATTGAACACAAAACTATGCATTTTTTATCTGGAGGAAGTCCATACTTGCCGAGATATGAACCTTAAAAGAATAAAAAACGGAAAGTCGCGCTTAAACCCGACTTGTTCCCTTTGCTCAAACGTTGATTCTTTTTTCGGCCTTAAAACGCCGTTTGTCTAACCCCCATTATTATAACCCTGCGTTTACACATGACAGGCCAGTTGAGTTCATGTATTGATTGTAAAAAACCCAAAACTTGCTTTCGTGACGTAGGCGTCCCGACAACTGCAAAAACAGTCGTAAAATTATGAATGAAAATCGTCGATTTCTTTTTGTTTTTCTTTCACATATTTTGTTTTTGTTCATGTTCTTTTGTTTTCAACACATTTCAATTATTATCTCACTTCTTTTTCACAAAAATGTCAAGAATTTGTTAACCCGGCTGTCTGTGAAAGAATGATGGACAGCTGGTAGCCAAACGACAAATGTATGTATGTGTTAGTAAATCAGAGTTGTATTTGAAGACAAACTGTCTAGTGTAAACGCCTAGTAAGTCTTCTTTTGTTATAGTTTGGATTCTCCGAACAGATTTATAGCGTTCCGGTTAACTTTAAGTTAAAGGGGATGAACATATTTCAAGGAGGACCTTCTTGGCATTAACTTTTAATTTTAAAATTTTGTTTTTAATGGCGATAAATTGGTTTATTTTGCGATATAATATCCATCCTATAGTAAAAGAAAGCATGTAATAATGACCCTAAAGGGGTGAGTACATAAGCTGCCTTGCCTGCTTACCTTGCTTGCTTTTGATAAAAGAATAAGGAAGTTTAAGTTTTTTTTTTATGACAATGAACATAAATGAATTAAATACATAATAGTTGTGTCTTTTTACTTTTTCAGTAATAATTATTCAGTAACTTCTTTTCAGAGAGTAAGAAAGATTTTACTCTTTGATACGAAAATAGAGAAAAAAAGTAAAAAGACAGCATTTAGTAAACTTTAGCAAGATAACAGTTGATAACCAAAACAAAAACATTGGCGCCAATGCATGAAAGAAAAACTAACTCCAAAGCAATGAAAAAGTTTTTAAATTTGAAAAAAATAAATAAAAAATTATTAGTAAATTAATAAAATAATCAATAAATATAGCTGAATCGTAATATTTATAGTATTTTTCCACAAAAATAAGGTAAACATTGTGCAGTTGACCATTAGCAGATGATTAAAAAACAGCTGATCGAACTTGCTAAATGTTGCTGGGAAAAATTCTTTCAGCAACTTTTATGGGGTTTCTACACGGTATGTTTTTTACATATTCATGCATAGCAACTGTCACTTTTTTCGCCCACATGTAATTCCTTCTGCACGGCAAAATTTTATTTTTCATTCGTTTTCTGTTGTTTTCTTTATTTATATCGCGTACAAACAAAACAGCTGTTTACCTTTGGTTGTACAGACGAGAATAGAGCGCGTTCTATTCGAAAAATATACATATGCATGGACATAACACTTTGATGCATTGAAATTTCTGTATGGTTCACACCATGTGTACAAAATTCAGATTTGTAAAAAGTGACAGTTGGTATGCACAAATATGTAAAATACATGCCGTGTAGAACACACTTTAGCAATTTCTCAGCAAACAACTGTCAAAATTGTTCTCTCACTTCGCTCTCTTTTACTGAACTTTTTTGTAAAAAGACAGCATTTAGTAACATTTCGTAATAATTATTACAAATTATCACGTAAAAAGACACACCTAATATGAAAAACTTATGACTATAATGTATTATCGTAATGACATGACAGAAGTTTCAGCACCTAGCTTTTACATAAAAAGTGAAATTAATGGTCTGTTCCTTTACTTTTGAAAGTGGTAAAACCGGCAAAAGTAGCAAAAGTTGTAAACTGCTCCCATATGAATTGTATGGTGTATGAAGTAAAGGAACGCTTTTCGAGTAAAAAGTGGTAAAACTTGAAGATTCTTGCACGTAAAGGAACAGAGCTTAAATGTGGATATACACAATTTGAATAAGAATAAGGAAGAAAAGGGCAACCCAGTTCGAAATTTGCTCGGCCTTCTTTATTCTTTTATTTTTATTATGTCAGAAATGAAGCAGGAAAGCAAGGCAATCAGGCAAGGCAGCTTATGTACGCAGGCCTTTAGAGTTTTTGTCGGGATAAGTCCCGGGCCACACTAGAGTAATTTCACTGAAATTTCAACATGAAATTATGCGTTTCTAGATCGGGTTCCATAGCCCCGGTCCACACTAGCGTGAATTTCTTTAAAAAATTTCATGAAACTAGGTGTTCTTAAATCGAATTCCCCACTACAGCAGTTTTATGATTTTACTCTACTATGGACGTCGATCTAGAGACGCATAATTTCATATCAAAATTTCAATGAAATTACTGTAGTGTGGCCCGGGACATAGTAAAGTAAAATAATGAAATTGCTTTAGAGGGGAATTCCATCTTAAGGCTTGGTTACATAAGCAGCCTCGCCTGGTTGACTTGCTCTCCTGCATGGTACAATTAAAAATCTAGATGCCTCAGCCCAGCTGATGGAATCTAAAATGTCAAAAAACTAGGAATTCGCCATGAAAAATCAAAACAAAAACCATATGATTCGGTAGGTAAGAGATAGCATGTCTACAGTTTATAGACATACACAAGCGATAAAAAGAGGCAACAAGAGATCATTTGGCGAAAATTTTGACAGTTTACATTACAAAAAAAGTTGCTTTCTGTAGCAATTCGCCGATGCATCTACCTTTCTTATTGTACCATGCTCTCCTGCTTCATTTCTGACATAACAAAAATAAAAGAATAAAGAAGAAAGGGGCAATATAGTTCGAAATTGACTCGGCCTTCTTTGTTTTTTTATTTTATGTTATGTCAGAAATGAAGCAGGAAAACAAGGCAACCCGGCGAGGCTACTTAGTCCCGGTGATTTCATTGAAAAAATTGCATGAAATTATGCGTCTCTAGATCGACCTCCATGGTAGAATAAAAACATAAAATTGCTGTAGTGGGGAATTCGATTTAAGAACACCTAATTTCATGAAATTTTTTAATGAAATTCACGCTAGTGTGGACCGATTTGATGATTTTACTCTACTATGGAACTCGATTTAGAAAAGCCTAAATTCATGAATCTTTTTAATGAAATTCACAGCCTGTTTCTGTATGTCGAAACGAAAATGTGTGCGAATGATCGTATATTATTAGAGTTGCACGTATTTGGAACCAGCTTCCTCCATTATTGCGCACATTTTCGTACACGGTACATGTATTTAAACAAAAATATACAGATTTTGTTTTAAATCAGGTCTGATATGTTATCCACAATGGTGGCAACAAGTATAGTAGTTCTCTTAGTTGATTTATATATTTTGAATGCTTATTTAACAGTAATATACATATATACATTTTTTTCCTCAGTTTGGATTGTCTTATACATTGGGGAACCAAATTCTTGGTCTTAAATTGTTAAGTTTACATTTAATATTAATTGCTTGAAGTCATGTTGTATGATCCATTGAATTAAAGTAGAACTTACTGTTATGTAATTATTTGGCTGCATTCAGCTTTTGCATTATTAACAGCCTGTTTCTGTATGTCGAAAGAAGAATGTGTGCGAATGAAACACGTCCAAACTCTTGTGTGTTTTTTAAATTTGTTTTTTGTTTTGAAGCAAAAGCAAAGGTAAAATTATATCGAAAGCTAAAGTTTGGGCGTGTTTCATTCGCACACATTCTTCTTTCGACATACAGAAACTGCCTGTAAGTAAATAAAAATGAAATGAAATACTACCAAACTCGTATGTGTGTTTTCAAATCTGATTTTGTTTTGAAGCAAAAGCAAACGTGATAATATTTCGAAAACTGAAGTTTGGGTGTGTTTCATTCGCACACATTTTCGTTTCGACATACAGAAACAGCCTGTTATTCTAGTTTACCGGAACTAATGCTAATGCTAAGTTTACATTTACGAAATCCACTCGATTTCAACTGTCAATTCCATAGCTCAAACGTCAAATGAAATCTCATCTGGATTTCATTTGACGTTTATCCTATGGATTTGACAGTTGAAATCGAGTGGATTTCGTAAATGTAAACCAAACATAAGTTTACATTTACGAAATCCACTCGATTTCAACTGTCAATTCCATAGCTCAAACGTCAAATGAAATCTCATCTGAAATCCATTGGATTTCATTTGACGTTTAACCCATGGTAGAATAATTCATAGGTAGGCCACAGCTAACAGCTGATTACAATTTTTTTTCTTTTTATGGCTTCTTCTGTCAAAAGCAGGGTTGACATTTCTTGCTGTTGTTGACATTATACAATAATAAAGGTAGATGCATCGGTGAATTTTCCCAACAAAAACTTCACTGTAAGATATTATCTTAAAATTGAGAACAAGGACGAAAATTCTATTAGCATTGACAAAATTAAAGTGGTTAATAGTGATACTTGCGAAATAACGATTTGTAAAATATTGATTATAATTGAAAATTTTTCTGAAAGTACGGGAACGGAAAAACTACAAATATTGTAAAAATACTAGCTGCAATGTCAACGTATATGCGAAGCAGATGCCCGCAATCTTGATGTTTGATCAGCCAAACTTGTCAAGTAGAAGAAAATAGAAGCGAATGACATTTTTGTTTTCACTGTCGTAAGTTTGGGTATAACTTTTGCTATTTTTGGAAGTCTTTTCTAGCAGTACTGGAACAGACTAAATATTCTGCAGCATAGCTAGTGATTTTTATATTTTACTTTATTTGGTGCTTTTATCATAAACAGTGAAGTTCTAAAATCCATATGTTTTTGCAAAAATCGGCTAACTATGCAGATACATCTACCTTTATTATTGTTGCATGCCATTTGACGTTTTAAGCCATGGCTACAGGGTTGTGTTTTCAGCGATTTTCATACCTGGCCTACCTATAAATTATTGTACCATGGTTTAACCCATGGTACAATAATTCATAGGTAGGCCACAGCTAACAGCTGATTACAATTTTTTTTTGTTATGGCTTAATCTGTCAAAACCGTGTTGACATGCAGAGTTGATATTTATTATTGATCAAAAAAATTCAACTCTGTTTTGTTTTCATTTCAACATTTCGTTCTTCTTCTTCTTTGTATACTCATCCGTTATCATTCATCAAAACAATTTTGACGTTTTAAGCCATAGCGACAGGGTTGTATTTTTTTTGGCGATTCTCATACCTGGCCTACCTATGAATTATTGTACCATGGTTTAACCTATGGATTTGACAGTTGAAATCGAGTGGATTTCGTAAATGTAAACCAAGCATAACGTTCTTTATGAGGATTTATTTGAGGTATACGCAGTGTAATTGATATTTGAAATCTAGTAGATTTACAGACTGTTTCACTGTGTCGAAAATGAAAACCAAAGAAAAACAACTAAACTTGTGTGTGATTTTTAAATTTTGTAGTTGTTTTAAAGTAAATACAAAATCAATATTGCCATGTCCCGGTCCACACTAGAGTGATTTCATTATAACAATTGCATGAAATTATGGATCTCTAGATCGACTTCCATAGTAGAGTAAAATCATAAAATTGATGTAGTGGGGTATTCGATTTAAGAATGCCTAATTTCATGAAATTTTTTAATGAAATTCACGCTAGTGTGGACCGGGACTAATAAATACAATTATATGCAAACGTGCTATCATCTAAGTCTTATGCCACACGCTGAAACTTGCATAAAAAACTTTCCAATATTATAGGGGCTCTTAAATCGAGTTACCCACTACAGCAAATTAATAAAATTACTCTAGTATGGATCTCGACCTAAGAGCGCATAATTTCATGTTAATTTATTTCGCCGTGTGGCAGGGGGCTAAGTTCAGTAATTTTAATTTTTTTGTAACGTAACTTACTCTTATGTTACACGCTAAAACTTTCATACGAAACTTTCCCATTATTTTGGCGTTCATAGATTGAGTTCCATATAAAAGTAATTTTATGAAATGAATGTAATGGGGAACTCGACCTAAGAACGCCAAAATAACGGGAAAGTTTCGAATGAAAGTTTCAGCGTGTAACATACTCTTATGTTACACGCTAAAACTTTCATACGAAACTTTCCCATTATTTTGGCGTTCATAGATCGAGTTCCATACAAAAGTAATTTTATGAAATTACTGTAATGGGGAACTCGACATAAGAACGCCAAAATAATGGGAAAGTTTCGAATGAAAGTTTCAGCGTGTAACATAAGAGATAAGAGGTACGGACTGCCAACTTCGGGTAGTTACTAGAAAAGTAACCAGTCTCTGAAGATGTGGCATTGTTACCAATTACTTTTGCTGCAATTCTTTATTAGAGCTATTTACCGCCAAAATACGCTTGGCAAATATATTATACGCGAAAAAACCCCTGATACACTACAATTTAAAGAAAAAATGGAAATTGAAAATATACAGACATGTGAAGAATTCAAAAATACCAATGGTCATCTAAATGGCACAACAAAGATAAACGGACGGACGAATGGTTGTCCAACAACCAATGGAACCAATTCAAAATTGGAACAGGAATATGAAAATAAGGACGAACAACAATACCTGGACTTGATAGAAAGGATCATTAAAACAGGTAGTGGTTGTGGCGAATGTATTTGCTTTGTACTTTGTCTTTAATTTTTTTCCTGATATTAGGAGCCAAAAAGGATGATCGCACCGGTGTTGGCACTGTATCCATTTTTGGTGCCCAAATGCGATTTGATATGCGCAATTGCTTCCCTCTATTGACGACCAAACGAGTATTTTGGAGAGCAGTGGCCGAAGAATTGCTCTGGTTCATACGTGGCTGCACCAATGCAAAAGTTTTACAGGACAAGAACATCCACATTTGGGATGGTAACAGTACACGAGAGTTTTTGGATAAGCTTGGTTTTACCGATCGCAAGGAAGGGGACTTGGGCCCAGTATATGGATTCCAGTGGCGTCATTTTGGAGCAAAATATCGCACATGCGACGATGATTATACCAACGAAGGAATTGATCAACTTAAAAATGTTATTCATACAATACGCACTGATCCTGATAATAGGCGTATTATAATGTCCGCTTGGAATCCAAGTGATATACCATTAATGGCATTACCGCCTTGTCACTGTTTGGCTCAGTTTTATGTTGCAAATGGAGAGTTGTCTTGTCAATTGTTTCAACGTAGCGCTGACATGGGATTGGGTGTTCCATTTAATATTGCTTCCTACGCCTTGTTGACCTATATGATAGCTCACATTACAGGCCTTAAACCAGGGGATTTTGTACATTCATTGGGTGATACACACGTCTATTTGAATCACATTGAACCGTTGCAAGAACAATTGAAACGTAAGCCTCGTAAATTTCCAAAACTGGTAATTAAGAGACAGGTTGAGGATATTGAAGATTTTAAATTTGACGATTTTGAAATAGTTGACTATAATCCTTATCCAAAAATCCACATGGAAATGGCTGTTTAAAACAGAAAGTTATTACTAATTTTTTTTTTTTTTATAAAAATGGACCAATGAATCTTAAACATTTTAACTTGACGGAATCGGGAAATTACTGACATTGTTATACGTTAGTTATATAAGTATTATTATTATTTTAACCGCTCTAACATATTTGATTTTCGTAAAATGTACTAATAACATAAAAATAAATTAATTAAAAATAAAAACAAAACTATTGTAACCTTCAACGTATTCATAAAATCATTTCGGGGGCACATTGGACAAATTCTGACCCTTGGGTGCAAATAATGAACACTTCATTCTGAAGAAGATGCTCTGAACCATACCTTGTATTTATTGTTGTAGCAACATAGAAACCTACGCAGAAGCACACTTCTCGTCTCGCTTTACGCCTCATTTTTTCGAGTATTTTATGGACGGACTAGTGTGTACTCTTCATTTTAAACACACTAATGAATCTTAGCGCCAAGAAATTTGCAAAAATAGGAGTAAATGGGGTGAACAAAGTGCTTGAGGCGTGAAGTGAGAGGTGAAGTGTGTCTCAGAACATACCCGATAGGTTTGATGCTGTGATGTTTCGGATTAATTGACCTTCTATTATTTTATTTTTATTTTTTTTTTATTTTATTAATAATTGCTGTAATCTATTTTTTGAACTTTTTTCTGTGACTGCCTTTGCAAATGTCCGGAAATATCAACAATTATGCACGATTGCCTCCTCAGGCATTTATAGCGACGTGATTCCCTAATACAAACTATTTAGGAGGGGTCGATTATGGATAGCAACCCAACTCCAGTTGCGTTGCCGACAGCAAATTTAAGAATAGCGATCTCGATTTCCGCATTGTGATTCATATTTTTTAAAATTAAATTAGTATCTGAAGGTGCAGAGCTCTGATATTGAATGAATTTGACGAACATTTCTGTCGTTTCACTTATTTTAGGGGTCGATTATGGATAGCAACTCAACTGTAGTTAAATTAGTATCTGAAGGTGCAGAGCTCTGATATTGAATGAATTTGACGAACATTTCAGTCGTTTCACTTATTTTAGGGGTCGATTATGGATAGCAACTCAACTGTAGTTGCGTTGCCAGATCAGGCTGTCTTAAACGTTATTCTGAATCTCCAACCTCTGGACATCCTTATACAGTTACAAGCGGCGAGAACGGCTTGTAGACTCCGAGAGTCGGGAACTTCGCCATGTTCACACTTCGGACATGCGAAAATCTTAAAATTAATTCATAGTCATTTAATTCAATTAAATAAGATGATAAGATCATCATCTGTACTTCATCAACCTCATCATCATCTTACCTCACCGTAATCTTTACACAATTTTCCCCATTTTTAATCTACCCAGGATGAACACAATGGACCAACGGTCTCCGAGTGAAGCAGTAACATATACTATATAATCATTATTTCCATGCCAAATGATTCCTATGTGACAAATATTGCTTTTGCTCTTCAAAGGCACTTTCAATTTACTCGAATATGTCTCCCAAGATTGCTTGCTTTCAATAATTAGCGAATATACCGGGCAGAATTCCATTTTTTATCAGCCCAATTATGAACGGTCTCTCACCGTGAGTTTTCTCTTTCTCGCCTCCTCCCCTATTATAAACATCATATCGCCGTGAGTGATGTTATGTTCTCACTGTTCCCTTATTATAAACAACAAGAGGGTGAGCAAAACTCACGTTCGTGAAAAAATTAGCTATTACAAATGTAAAAAAAGTGAGAAAAAGAGGCAAATTTCTGCTGAAATTTCTCACTACCGAAATCAAAGTGAGTTGAACAAAAAAATTTAAGTGTGAACATTTATTTTAAAAAATACGAATATTTTGTATCTGTAATGATAATTAATTGTATTTTAGGTTGAAAGTAACAAAAAATAATAAGAGATTTTTTATGTTGTGAGGTTATTGTTGACCTTTGGACGCTATTTTCTTTGGTTTTAATTTGGCTTGGAGTCAACTTAAAAATTTAAAAACAAATGGGCGTTTTTGTTTTTATTCTTATAAAAAGAAAGAAATATCATTATTATAAATTTCTACCATAATGTTTATAGTTGCATAAAACGAATGTTCTTGTTTTTTAAAGCTTAGGACATTGACCGCTAACATTTTTTCAGAGTTCTTTACGAATTCGGTCTGAATCTCTGAATTCTTTCAGAATTTGGTACAAAATTGGGTCTACCTTCAGTTCCAAGAATGGCATGTAACTATCCACTGGAGTTATATGACTAGGTTTGGCATCGCACCATTAAAAGACGCATGGTGCTATCAATATTTGCCTAAGAATTTAGACGACTGCAATATCCCAAGTATAGTTGAGCAAAAACTACTCTGGTTTGTTATGGACTTTATTCACACTATATTTGTTTACATTAGAACCTGCGACTATGTGAAAGCTAATCAAAACTACTTGAAATGCTTGTTGAGCAAGGGATTCTATCCAGTATGGTTGGGCTTCCCTCTCTAGAACGTGAAGATCATTCTTGATGGACCTAGTGTGTCGGGCCAACCCACCCAACGTTTTAGTTACAGTACTTGCTCGGGCATTACCGTGAGAGCCATCCCTATCTCACGGTAATGCCCGAGCAAGTACTGTAACTAAAACGTTGCCCGTGGTATGTATCAGTGAAGGAAGGCCTAAATCGAGTTTTCAGGTATGGACAGATCAAAAAGGTACATTCTGCATAAAGCGGCTCACAACTATACAAGGACCCAATCAGGAGCAACCCATGTCTGCAATTGTTATTCCTAGAGAGAGTAATGTACACGATTTGGATCTTTTGGGGTCGCAGTCTTGGAAAGAATGGGAGATTGTGCTAAACACAACTTCCACTTCATTTCCTTGGTATTCCTCAGACTTTGCCATTTCTGTTATCACCCAAAATGCAACATTAAACATTTACTTATTGTAGCCATTTAATGACGTTTTTAAACGACATTTGTTCACTTTTTTACGATTTTCCAATAAATTTCACGAATTCTTCAGTGTAAATAAACAATTTTCACATATCTGCCAAAACAAAAGAACAGCTGTTACAGATGTTGTCATGTTGTTTTAATGTTGTATTTTCTTTTACCAATATCCATGTTCTTTTACAGTGGATTGTTAATAACTGACATTTTTCTTGCTAGAAATGTTTATTAATTTGAAAATTTATTTATTTTTTATACAAAAAATAAGAATTAATTAATCTCAAAGTTATTTGTGCAAAAAATGACGGTATGGCAACACAAATTATTATTTCAAGGGTTCACAAGTCGCGCCATTATTTTCCATTTTCCGACATGTCAACCCTTGTTCACTTTTTGTGCTCCTCCCTGCTCAATCATAATAGCTCGAGCAGGTGAAAGTGAACTGCAACTCACTTGTGAGTAGCTCCCTACGTGAAGATTCATAATCGCTATGTATAATTGTTTTAGCACACCAACTCTGATTACAGAATAGAGGGTGGTCCGATTTGTTTCTGATCATGAACCCTATTATCTCGGAAATGGTTTTTCATTTGTTAATTGCTTACAACCTGTTTCGGTATGTCGAAAGAAGAATGTGTGCGAAAGAAACACGTCCAAACTCTTGCGTGTTTTTCAAATTTGCTTTTGTTCTGAAGCAAAAGCAAAGGTAAAATTATTTCGAAAACGATTTTGATTTCATTCGCACACATTCTTCTTTCGACATACAGAAACTTGCTGTTAATATCTAAAATAATTACTTGGATATCCAAATATCCATCAATTTATTTCTGTTACTAAAAACCATTAGAAACCTCAAACTTATGTGTTATAGCCGTTTACATTTTTACAATAATATAAATTCGCGCGGCAAGACCATATCAACTGAGAACGAATGTAAAAACTTTTCTTTCATTTGTTAAGGTGTCCGAAAACGAATGCTATGTGGTGGGCGTTTATTATCAAACTTTTTTTATTTGAAAACGATCGGGTCGGATGCTGGCGCCAAACAGATACTCTTTATAGCACAAACACATACCACATTGCGACAAATTTATATATGAGATATCAATTAATTTCCGTTGTATCACAGTTGGTTGGATTAGATTTTGATAATTTGCCATTCTCCCCCAAACCATAAAGAGTTGCTTTACACATAATTGGTCTGTCCCAGTACTGCAAGAATCTACTAATTTTTACTATTTCTTTCTATAACATAAAGGAAATTTTTTTATCATAGTAAAAAGTAGTAGCTTCTTGCAGGTTCTGGAACAGAGCAAATATCTTCTTTATAAATGCAGCATGTATACCTTTTATATCAATATGATATCAAAGTATTTTTAACTTTGTAAACATAATTTTTATAAAAATAACGTCAAGACAATTAAGAAAAAATATTTTAAAAAAATATCAACAAATCTAATATATTTCGTAAAATCAAGAAAAAACATAGATAACAAAAGAAAAAATGCCATTCTATACACCGCGTCCAGTACCACAACAATGTAATGTAATGCTAAGATGTGCTTCGGCCATTAGCTTGAATTCTTGCCCTTGGGATCAAAACTCAAATGAATGGAATCTGAGTAGCCGCAGTTGTGAGCCAACATTCAGTTTTAGGTATGAAGAGATTGCTATTATGCTAATATACATACGTATGCGCAAATGTACTACGATTATTATAATACGATTGATTTCTTTAGAAACCCCTCCCAAATGATGGACGATGAGAATGTGGTGAAAGAAAACAACATGGAAAATAAAATTATTACCACTGATACCGAGGAATATCATAACGTTGGTGTTGTATCTGAAACTCAGAGTGATATTGTACCACCATTAGATTTGCAATCTGAAGAAAATTATCCCATGGCAAGTGAAATGACCTATTCAGTTAAAATAGATAGGCAGCCGGAATTGGCCTATGCCACATGGCTATCTGCAAAGAGGTAATTAATGCAAAACATGTTTCTAGAAAAAAACCTTTAAACATCAGTTTGAAATTTATACTAAAACAAATCTTTTTGTGAATAATACGTTAAAGAACAACGTACGTTAAAGAAACACTAGCTATCCCCCGGTCCGTGCAGTTGGTGCGTCGTTCTATTGATTAATGTATACATACATCGTTACCATAAATGCCCGAAGTCGTATCTCCAAAAAATTCAAAATTAGTTTTTTGATTGAATCTAATACATAAGACTAAAATACGTGCAGATTTTGTTGTAATGACGGATCCCAAAACCAAGCGTTTCCGCGGTTTTGGTTTTATTACTTACTCCCAATCTTATATGATAATATCCCATATACTTCATAAAACAGATTTTCATTTTACAACGTTTTTTGCTTCTCTTGTAAAATTATTATTTTGTTAGTTACGACTTTTGGCATTTGTAGTGACGATATACAAAATCTTGCATATTTCGATTAGGTGTTTTCTAGGGCATTTTAGTAACCAACCTCACGATATTTCAGTAAAAGTGAAAGTGGTTGGATTAACTTATAGAATGTTCAGTTGCCGTTGCTTGTTGGCAGCCACTTCACTCGCAGTAGTAGCTTCTTACAAATTTTACAAAATCGAAAAATTTTTTATTTGCTCATTTTAAAGTACAGGTAGAATAGTAAGTGTTCCATACGCCATTTGCCCGTTTTGAGATAATAGCATTTAATTGTTTTGCGTCACAACTGCGTGGAGCTGCTGAAATACTAATAATAGTATATAGAACATATTTACAAAAGTATAGAGGAATATGTATTGGAATATAAAACTTAGAGATTTTTTTTTAAATAGAATTTTTATCGATTTGTTCCATATCCACACTAATGACGCAAAAGTGAAATATTGTTAATCACATAGAACAAAGTGACAAAAACATTTTCCATGTTTCCCTCAATAAATTAAATACTTCTAAATCAGGCCTGCTCAAGGTGCGCACCTGAGCTGTCGGTGTGTGTCAATTTTCTCACACACACAATTTAAAAAGAGAGCTTTTGTTTTTGTTTTGAATATTTTCAAAATTAAAAATCAGTCTCTATTGAACATTCAATGAGGAAGGTTCTGTTTTCGAATTTGTCTATGAATTTATATGCGTACACTGAAAAAATGAATGAAGATACTGAATACGAATTTTTATTTGCCTAAAATTTTTACGGCAAATTAGAGTGTTTGGTTTGTCAACGCACTTTGGTTTGTCACGAACTTGATTTGCAACAAATTATAACATCAACAGTCACATTTGGTCAAAATAAAATAATTATTCTACTCTATATTTTGAAATATAAAATAAAAAAAAACTGTTACGATATTTCTCACAGTATACAGAGAGACAAAGGAAAATTGAAATTTGTGTATTTCAAAACCAACACAATTACAAAATGTGTTTGTATGTGTCTGAGCAGGCCTGTTCTAAATCGAAAATTCAAGTTCTGATTTTTGAAATGTGTTTTTAAACTTGTAAGTTTTTAAAATGTTTGCTTTGTTCCAGAACCTGCAAGAAGCTACTATTTTTTACTACGATAACATTTTTTCCTTTATGTTATCGGAAAAAATAGTAAAAATTAGTAGATTCTTGCAGTTCTGGAACATACCAATTAATTATCATAGCGATTATGAATCTTCACGTAGGGAGCTACTCACAAGTGAGTTGCAGTTCACTTTCACCTGCTCGAGCTATTATGATTGAGCAGGGAGGAGCACAAAAAGTGAACAAGGGTTGACAAGTCGGAAAATGGAAAATAATGGCGCGACTTGTGAACCCTTGAAATAATAATTTGTGTTGCCATACCGTCATTTTTTGCACAAATAACTTTGAGATTAATTAATTCTTATTTTTTGTATAAAAAATAAATAAATTTTCAAATTAATAAACATTTCTAGCAAGAAAAATGTCAGTTATTAACAATCCACTGTAAAAGAACATGGATATTGGTAAAAGAAAATACAACATTAAAACAACATGGCAACATCTGTAACAGCTGTTCTTTTGTTTTGGCAGATATGTGAAAATTGTTTATTTACACTGAAGAATTCGTGAAATTTATTGGAAAATCGTAAAAAAGTGAACAAATGTCGTTTAAAAACGTCATTAAATGGCTACAATAAGTAAATGTTTAATGTTGCATTTTGGGTGATAACAGAAATGGCAAATTCTGAGGAATACCAAGGAAATGAAGTGGAAGTTGTGTTTAGCACCATCTCCCATTCTTTCCAAGACTGCGACCCCAAAAGATCCAAATCGTGTACATTACTTGCTCGGGCATTACCGTGAGATAGGGATGGCTCTCACGGTAATGCCCGAGCAAGTACTGTAACTAAAACGTTGGGTGGGTTGGCCCGACACACTAGGTCCATCAAGAATGATCTTCACGTTCTAGAGAGGGAAGCCCAACCATACTGGATAGAATCCCTTGCTCAACAAGCATTTCAAGTAGTTTTGAATAGCTTTCACATAGTCGCAGGTTCTAATGTAAACAAATATAGTGTGAATAAAGTCCACAACAAACCAGAGTAGTTTTTGCTCAACTATACTTGGGATATTGCAGTCGTCTAAATTCTTAGGCAAATATTGATAGCACCATGCACAGCACTCTGCGTCTTTTAATGGTGCGATGCCAAACCTAGTCATATAACTCCAGTGGATAGTTACATGCCATTCTTGGAACTGAAGGTAGACCCAATTTTGTACCAAATTCTGAAAGAATTCAGAGATTCAGACCGAATTCGTAAAGAACTCTGAAAAAATGTTAGCGGTCAATGTCCTAAGCTTTAAAAAACAAGAACATTCGTTTTATGCAACTATATACATTATGGTAGAAATTTATAATAATGATATTTCTTTCTTTTTATAAGAATAAAAACAAAAACGCCCATTTATTTTTAAGTTGACCTCAAGCCAAATTAAAACCAAAGAAAATAGCGTCCAAAGGTCAACAATAACCTCACAACATAAAAAATCTCTTATTATTTTTTGTTACTTTCAACCTAAAATACAATTAATTATCATTACAGATACAAAATATTCGTATTTTTTAAAATAAATGTTCACACTTAAATTTTTTTGTTCAACTCACTTTGATTTCGGTAGTGAGAAATTTCAGCAGAAATTTGCCTCTTTTTCTCACTTTTTTTACATTTGTAATAGCTAATTTTTTCACGAACGTGAGTTTTGCTCACCCTCTTGTTGTTTATAATAAGGGAACAGTGAGAACATAACATCACTCACGGCGATATGATGTTTATAATAGGGGAGGAGGCGAGAAAGAGAAAACTCACGGTGAGAGGCCGTTCATAATTGGGCTGTATATAATTGAAAATTGTTTAAGCTTTCGCATCGATGCACGGATATCTCGGAAACTAGAGCAGATAGGATAAAGCCGACTAGAAATTCAGAAAGAGCATACCGGAAATCCTTAGAAACCACCTATATCTAAAAAAGTCAAAAATGGCGTATGGAACACATAAGCATGACACCAACGATATGTTTTTGCGTGATTATTATAAACATAAAAAGCTTGTACTTAATAGACATTTTTAAAGTTTTTTGACTGATTTATGGCAAATGAACTATCCATTTTTTAGTTTAAATCAAGGCATATCGACAAGGTGTGATCTATCAGATGAAAACAAAATCTTCTAAAAATATTTGGTAATTTCTTGTAAAAAAAATCATGAATCATTTTTCGTGCTCAATATGTGGCCATAACCCCATAAGGCTACTTCAGTAGGTTAACAGGTTCGCGGGATGTATGGAGGAGAAGTAAGAGAGGGAGATATAACACATAACAGCAGTAGTCCTGGTCCAGAAAGTATCCCTACAACGGGCACCGCCACTTCCCAAAATGGTAATGTTTAAGACATTTTTCGTAAATTTTACTCGCAAATGTCTAAATTTTGGTCAACGCTTCATATAAGGAACAAGTTCCTCCAATCTTTGAAAGATGGCGTAACCGGTAACTCAAAAAAATTCCATTCGAATTGCATCGGATGTGTCCAGTTTCGAGGGATATTGTCAGATCTTCAACATGTTAGAATGTTACTTTCCGCACTATCATCTGTCAAATATTGTTGTTGTAGCAGCACGAAACACTATGGTTTCGGGTCAATCCGGTACGCAAGAACCCGCTGCCGTGTGATTGATCATCTGTCAACTCGTCGCAGGTATTGCGTAGTCATGCAGGATCGGTCTCTACGACACATTCGGATATTTAGAACATATTAGCAACAGACAGCAGCAAATTGTCAGTAGCAGCATGTCTGTGAGAGCTGCATACTCGGAAGGCTTTGAAAGATATTGTTTCAATGGAACAGAACACACTCCAGAAATTTCCGATAATGTGAGACAACTTCCCAAATCTATGAAAATCCACCCACAGATTTGGATTGCTTTTAAAATGTAGACACAATTTTATAATTTAGTTCAGATTTTAGTTTTTTCAAAAAGAAGGTGTGTGATTGCGTTGTTTATTCGAAAGATATAACTGCATGTTATTCTGAATGTAAATTCCCTGTTAGTTTTTTCACTGTCTCCTTTAAGTTGAACGGCGAGAGATCACCACATATTCTTTTCGTCGGAGATTTAAGATAAGTTTATAGTGTTCCATAACTTTTGCATGAAAGATCCAAATCTTGCTTGAATGAAGAAAATTGACCCCAAGCCCTTCATCGTGTCTAGTTTGTTATCCTTGACCCAGTCATATAAAGTTTCGTATATCAACACAAACTTTTTCATATTTCAGAAAACTTCTTTCCGTTGAGGCTGCACGTCGCAGAGCAGAAGAGGAGCGAAAACGTCAAGAATTAGAAGAACGTAAACGTTTAGCTAAGGAAAAATATGAGAAGTGGATGGAAAATAAAGCAAAACAGCAAAAGCAAAAATACTCTCAACACAACCATAGTGAATCTATATCAAAACAAATGTACCAACAAAGTCAATCATCCTTTTCGAATGTTTCTGAAAAATCATTAAGTTCAATTGTTAATGATGAAAAGCCTAAGGCTCACTTAGATGAATGGGAGCGAAGGAAACGTTTGCAGGAAGAACGTCGACGCATGCGTAAACAACAGGAAGAACAACAACGTCGTGAATTGGAAGAACAACGTCGTAAAGCAGCTGCTGAAGCTTGGGATAAATGGTTAGCTGATGCTGCCAAGAAACCTAAACCAGTACCATTGAATCGTGGCATATTTACATTACGTGGTACAATATCAGATATTTTCGTAAATCCCAATGAATGGAAACCTATATTACCCAATGGAAAGAATTGAATGGTTATGTGTGTGTCATCTATGATTTTTGTTTTAAAAATATATTTTTTATACGTTATTTTCATTTAAACACATCTTTCTTAACTTGAAACATCTAAAATAGTTAGGATCGACATGACGGCTTATTTAAAAGTGCCTGACAGAAAGGCTGATTTCCGAAACGGCGTTGTTTCTGTTATGATGATGCAAAATCTTCCTAATACATCAGTTTTCTAACTGAAGCTTATTTTAAGTGTATTCTGCGTTTCAAACGCGTACCCGTGACGTTTTGGATTACAATACTTCGTATTAATTCGGTATCACTGACGTTTCGGGAGTCAGCTAAGATGAACCATATTAAAACTTAATATGCCGATATGAGCAGTTATTCTTTTTATTTGATTTAACTGATCTTTCGAGATTTTAATTTACCATAGAATTTCCAAAATTTACAACTATGTATGCTTTTTTGCCTTAAAACTAGAATTAAGGTAAGGTCGTATTAGGCAAACGTTTGAGCAAGTGAGCGTAAATAATGCATTGAAATTTATGCTCACTTGCTCTTAGTAAGCGCACACTGCCGGTCGCTGGAGCAAACTAATGTGACCTTGCCTTTAGTTATCAACTATGAAGTTTTCTTATCTTTGAAAGGGATGAACTTGCATGGCCGATTTAATATTTGTCTTAATCGCCGATGGAGCTTTACCCAATTGACTTACACCACCAGGACTGACAGAACTCATTGGTGCTGGAGGACGTATTGCTGCAGGTGGTACCATCATACTGCCGGGACCACCACCAGGCATGGGAATACCCATTTTCAAGCCTTTACCCATACCGACGGCTGCCACAAGGGCATGCGTATCAGCCATACTGCTAGTTTGTTGTATACCAGCCCTTGATGAAGATTCGATATCCCATTCCTCACGTTTTTTACTCACCATATCAAGAATATGTGAGACTACCTTATTGTGCTGAGCTACTTGTTTTGCAGCCGCTTCGGCTGATAGATTGGCAGCCTTCTGTTCATTTTGTAACATTTTTTGTTCAGCCATTGGTTCGGGTTTAGTACGTAAATAATCCGGCACAATGTCATGTGAGAATACTGGTACTCTACCCTGTGTTATTTGGATTAGAGCTTCATCCCGTTCTGGGGACAACATTAATGGCAGAACAGTTCGATTGCGTAGTGGAGGGCATATTTCCTTGGACAAGATTTTTGAAAGACCAGTGAGCTATACACAATACAGGATATTATTTTATTTAATAAAATTTAGCAATTAGAAATAAGGTACCTACATGACTTGATATCAAAGCAAAATTATCCAAAAATGTTGGCCAGTTGATGAATTCGTATTCCGTTTCCAATTTGTGTACCATTGCTCCTATAGACACCTTCAAATCGTTTAAACGATTTTGGACCGCATCCAGGGTCATTTCCAGCTGTTTTTCCTCGCGAGACATCTTTTTATTTATTTGTTGACAAAACTACTGATTTGTATAAATCAAGTTTGTTTTTCTGCAACGAAACAGTTCAATGGTGATTCCGTGAAATGAGCTATTTGAACTGCATTCAATTCCAGTGTTGCCGTTCGATAATTTTTTCGGACCAAAACTTTCCAAAAAACGGTCCAACATTTAAAATCCAAACAAAAAATGTTTTCTGAGTTCAAGTTTTTTTTAAATGTATTTACATTTTTATATGCTCCACCATAATATAGGATGTATAATTAACTATAGAATTCCGTTTGTAACGCATCGAAATATTTGTAGAAGACCCTATGAAGCATATACAAGGATAACCCAAAATTTTTTACAAATTCGTACAAATTTTTACTGAATGCTGAATAACAAAATTATCGAGCAAAAGAGAGCGAGTTTGGAAAGTTCTGTGACTGAGAACTTGCAAATTTTTGCTGGAAAATTTGTCCCGCAAAAATTTGCAAGTCTGATCAGCAGACTTTTAATCAGCTGTTCGATGCAAACAACTGGAAAAACATTTTTGTCTAAGAAAATTTCACAATTTTGCATTTTTTTTAGATTTTAAAGCGCTGTGGACAGGATTATTGCTTTAAATAAGTCAAATGCAATTTTAAAATTTATTCTTTCGTTCCATTTGTTGTAAAATATCAAAAGAAACAAAAACAATTTCCATACATTTTCGGAAGCAGCTGATTTTCTTGCAAGTTTTTGCAAAATGTTGTTCTATAACTTTTTGAAATTTTTCTTGCTTGAGAGAGTTCGAGAGAGTTAAATTCATTGAGAGAGGTTGCTGGAACTTGCTGAGTAATTTTTGCTGGGAAAGTTATCGTACACACCTACAGTTAGACAACAAATGTATTGCAAACACCAAAATTGTAAAAAATTCATAATAAGTCCCGGGCCACACTAAGAGTAATTTCAATGAAATTTTAACATGAAAGTAAAAGGAAATGTAAAATAAAACGGTCTGTTGGTTTCATACAAATATTGCAACAAAGCAAAATTGCAGAACACATGAAATCTTGTACACTAGTTTCTTGAAATTATGCATTTTTCCCAAAAATGCAAAGTTTCATGTCAAAATTTCATTGAAATTACGCTAGTGTGGCCCGTGACGAACGCTACACCACTTGGATCTGTCTTTTCATACCTAATTTCACTTTTTCCAAAATAGTAAAAGATTATATTTTCTGTCAAAATCTAAGAGAATTGAGTGAATAACAATATGGCTTTCGAGTTTACAACTTATGTTAACACTAAAGTAATAATATGAACATGTAAAAAATGTACAATTTTTGTATAAAATTAAAAAACCTGAGGTAGGGTAGAATTTTGTAATAATTTTTGTGTTAATAATGACAGAAAAAAAGTTTTTAACATATTTCTAAAATTAGATATCCAGTCTAATCTTCTGTGAAAAAATAAATTAATTTGGATAAAATAAAAAAAAAATTTTGGCTGGTAGACTGTTTCTGGGATTTGCCCATATAACATTTTTGGGTCCATTTAAAGAAAAAAGATCCTCCAACGAAAGATCAAGATTTACTAAAAATTAGGGTACGAGTACTGTTTAGTCCGCACTATAGGGACTTGGGGGAACAAGTGTTGCAAAGACTCCCCAATGGAGCCAGAACGCCCAATGCGTACGAGTGGCCGTCGATTACAATGAAAATAGAATAAAATAAAAACACAATAGTTTTTAGTAAAAAGGTTTGGCTCAACTGCCGGTGTTTATTTATGGTAAACAATATTACCTTTCAATTAATGTACAACGATATGTACAGGCTTACAATAAAGCGCGGGTGTTGTGCTTGCGATTCAAGCCGTCGATCGATCTTGTTTTATTTGTTTCTTTGTTTTGTTTTTATTATGTTGTGTGTTGACATCTGCATAGATGCTTCAAAAGGGCGGTTGTCAAGTGAATATTCGTTGAAATCTCTCATACTATTACAGGGGTGTAATAAATGGGAATGAGGAGATTTCAACGAATATGCCTATGCGATTCATAGGGCCAAATAAAACAATGTGATCAATTCTAACTTAAACATTTGCCGCCTCCCTTGAAACATCCAAATGTTTTAACAAAATCGATATAAGTACAATGTATATATGTAAGTATTCAGTATTGGTATAGTGGAGGCGTGAGCAATAACCTTTTACATTTTTTCAAACAATTTTGATTTTTTTTTTTTTTAGCATATCATTTTTTCAAAAACATTCTTACATGCTAAACGATGGGCCATGAGGGACCCCGGGCCATAAGGGACCCCGCGGTAAATATGGCCATTAGGGACCACGTGATAGGCTTACAAACTAAACGATTGGGCCATTAGGGACCCCGGGCCATTAGGGACCCCGCGGTAAATATGGTCATGAGGGACCATGCGATAAGCTTACAAACTAAACGATGCACGGTGGTCGAAAGCACTGATCTAGCGGCGCGAAATTAATAACTTGCAAACGAATAGAGATACGTCACTGAAATTTTGCATAAACTCAGTTTGTACCTGTGGGTAATAATGGGCCAAATATGAACAATATCGGCTAATGTTTTGGTATAGCCCCCATATAACGGTACCTTCCGATTTTCGGTATTTTGAGGATTTAAGCCACAATTTCGTAGCAAATTAGCTGTAATTTGGTACTTAGGGTTCCTAGTAGTCACAAAATATTTCCACCAAAAATTATGGACATAGGTGCACGTTTTGATATAGCCACCATGTAAGCGTACCTCCCAATTTAAAGTATTTTGAATACCATGACCACATTTTTAAACCAACTTGGCTGTAATTTTGCATTCCGTGTTCTCACAGCGTATAAAATCTTCTTACAAAACATTTTCAATACGGATTTATGTTTCGATGTAGCCCCTTTTATGGTACCCCCGATTCGTTGAATTTTTACTTGTTATCCCATATTTAATAACATATTTAGCTATAATATGGTATTATAGTGCCTCCGGGGGTAGAACTCCTCCTTGCAAACGTTTCTCAAGATAGGTCCATATTTTGATTTAGCTCCCATACAAATGCACAGCTAAATTTGTATGAATTTCATGCAAAATCCCTTATTTTAAAAGTGCAGTCATCAAAAGATTTGCAAATATTTGCAGCCCGAATGTGGTTATTCAGTATCCAGAGAGTCCAATTTCATTCCCCAAAAAATAATCGGACCTAAGTTCGGCTAAGTTTACAAGATGCACTCTATGGAACAAGCGCGTACAACCCATAAAAACACTAAAAAATTGAATTTTTTGAAAATTTATTGCTATATAACTAAGTACCTCCAGACCCCAAACTAATTTTTATAATTTAGATCTCACCCTCTGCTATTATTTAAAAATATATCTTGTCCATTTTCACTACGAATTTATTTAACATTTAAACAAATATGAAGTTAATTTTTTTGCAACAATTTTCTAAAATCTAATGCAACAAAAACTCTTGTATTTGATAGTGAATAACTGATTGAATATTTACAACAACAAAAATTAAAAAACCAAATCTTTGTCTGCAAAGTGTCTGTAATCGATACAATGGATAATATTTCGCAATTTTATAGTTCGATTTTTTGACTTTTGCGCCGCTAGATCATTGGTTTCGACCACTGTGCGATGGGGCCATTAGGGACCCCGGGCCATTAGGGACCCCGCGGTAAATATGGTCATAAGGGACCATTCAAGCGACTGGGCCATTAGGGACCCAGCTGTTGTGCAGATCACTATAGACCTGGCTAACGAAAGGGCCATTAGGGACCCTGTGAACGATAGTGCAACGTGAGCTAACGTTCGCCTTGTTTGGTTGGGCCGCTTTACAACGATTTTCCGTACCATTTACGAAAACAAGAAATTATGTGACAGGGCTAGTAATGATCCACCCAAACGATGTATTTTGAGCGAGCAGTGAACCAGACGAAAGTCGAAGAGAATGATTTTTAATTATTTTCGGGTACAAGTCTGCTCCTATCAAAATATCTACTGGTCGAGATTTATCGAATTGAGGATCTGCCAAAACTATATTCGACAAATCCGACTTAAGGTCCGAAGTGACCGAAAAGGATGGAAGATTTCCCGATATGGAACCTACTACCAACGCCGAAGTCTCAAAAATAGACGACCTGTCACTACGACTGCAAAGTTTCAATGAACAGCTTTTACGACATGTAGCTGCGACAGTACTATTAACTCCAATGATTGTCGATTTCGTGGATTGAACCTGGAGTTTCAGATCCTTCTGAAGTCTTTCTGAAATTAAAGACGACTCAGAAGTCGGGTCTATCAGCGCCCTAGCAGGAAAAGAAGCTCCCTGATGAACGATATTCACCAGCGCTGTTCCCAATACTACTTTTCTTTCCTGCGTAACGTGGAATGTTTTTCGAACTACATTACCGACCGATGCCGATGGAACGCTAGATGTAGACGAAGAATTACTGCTACTATTTAAAGTTCCAGGCCGAAAAGTGGAAGCTGAAGCAGACAACTTCGAACTTCTGGGAGTCACAATTTGACTCGGACTGCTCACCATAGAGCGATCTCTGTGCAACAGAGTGTGATGTCTCTGGTTGCACTTTCGACAACAACGACTAGCACAATTTTTGACTTCGTGTCCCTTCCGTAGGCAATTCACACACAAACGATGCTTTTTGACCAATTTAAATCTTTCCAACGGCGTACAATTTACGAACCGCTGGCAAACATTTAATTTGTGTTGTTGCTCTGTACAAAGAACGCAACAAGAATTTGGCGACGATGGAAGAGGTGTCGAGAATAGTTTTGGACTGGGTGAAGAGCGAGGAGAGGAAGTACTATATTTAGAAGACACACTAAAATTCGATTGATAGCACGTGCCAACACTTCTCATCTCATGCAAACACAGAAGAGTACGAATTCTCTCTGTCAAGAATGCATCTAATTCTTTCCAAGTTGAAAGTCGAGACTTATTTTTCACACTCTGCTCCCATAAAGCATGAGTGATCTGAGGCAATTTTTGCAAACAAATGAAAACCACAATCGGATCCCAACTATCCGTAGGTATTTCATAAATTGCCATGGTCGAAAGACAACTATTTATTCCACGCTGTATTGATTTTAGTCCCGAACTGGTTTCCTTATCCAAAACAGGAAGTGAAAACAACGATTTCAATTGATTGTGGACAAGCAATCGTGGATTATTATAAGTGGAATTCAATGCATTCCACGCCAGGTGGAAACTCCTATGAGTCAGAGGAAACTTCGAGACGATTTCTCGAGCCTCACCACTAGTTTTACTAACCAGATGACACATGCGTTCAATATCTGTCAACTGGGAGTTATTTATATAAACCGCACTAAACAAGTCTCTAAAAGCCAATTAAGAAAATTTCCATCAAAAACCTCAATATCCAAAGGAGGTAACGCAAGATTATGATTGCTATTAAAATTTGGAAGTTCAACCATGAAGTTTGGGTCTGCTCCCAACTATCCCAACTATCCGTAGGTATTTCATAAATTGCCATGGTCGAAAGACAACTATTTATTCCACGCTGTATTGATTTTAGTCCCGAACTGGTTTCCTTATCCAAAACAGGAAGTGAAAACAACGATTTCAATTGATTGTGGACAAGCAATCGTGGATTATTATAAGTGGAATTCAATGCATTCCACGCCAGGTGGAAACTCCTATGAGTCAGAGGAAACTTCGAGACGATTTCTCGAGCCTCACCACTAGTTTTACTAACCAGATGACACATGCGTTCAATATCTGTCAACTGGGAGTTATTTATATAAACCGCACTAAACAAGTCTCTAAAAGCCAATTAAGAAAATTTCCATCAAAAACCTCAATATCCAAAGGAGGTAACGCAAGATTATGATTGCTATTAAAATTTGGAAGTTCAACCATGAAGTTTGGGTCTGCTCTAGGATTCTCAATATTCGATATTGTAGAATTAGATACCTGGGTACCCACATCACGAGAAGTGTGGGACGACAAACTCAGGTCTTTAACATTTGCATCACACGACAGGCTTTTCAAAGAAATATCACCGGGATGCTCCGTTAAGGAATCTACCGAACTATTTTCCAATAAGTACGGGGACATTTTAGCAGAACTACAAAACTTTAACAACAATCTATTTATTATTGACGAACAATTTATACATTTTTGATGCGTCTCCTTATACTTTTCTTGAATGATATTTAGTTTTTCGGGATTTTCTATAGAAGAGAGGCATTTATTAAAAGCTTCCTGTAAGTTCTTCCACAATTTTCCAATTTCTTCACTCCTAACTTCAAGGCCAAAAAAGTCAATGTCCTCTTCTTTTAATGCGCTGAGGTTTGCGGCGAAAGTCACGATAGACTTAGAAGCAAGAATAAATAAAGTCATAGGAGTGAAAGCCATTTTTAGTGCACAGATTGCAGACAAATCAAAATCAACAAAATCGTAGAGAGAGTTCAACTAATAATAATGTCAACGAAATGACTAGAAAATAATGTGCGACAAACTCAATTTTATCCAGAAATAAAATATCAAAACACTGAAGAAAAGATAAATTTGACTAAATGAAATATTTAACCAAATAAACTGATTTCTCAACGAAAATCAATGAAACATCCAACAGGATTATCTTTGGCAATTGTAGCGGAAATTTTCAGATTGAAAATTTTAAACTATATTTAATATCGCTAAAATGCACACTAAAATATTTTCCACAAAAGGAGAAATTCTCAAGCTACCAATTGTAGCGTGCTTAAATTCGAAACGATTTTCAAAATTTCAAAAATTGCACTAAACTATTCCAAAGAAAATCAACCAAAAATGCAATTGACAATTCTAAGGGTCTAGGAACAACCTAAGAATCCACAATAGGAAATTGAAACAATATTTAAATTCCAAAAATATGTAAATTACCATTTAATTTACCCACAATTTGAAACTATATTCAAATTCCAAAAGCAAATAATAATAGCAATAATACCATTTAATTTACAAATTTATTAGCCAAACGGCACTATACGATAGTGCAGTAAAAAGCAAAAACAAATATCTATTATCGGCGAAATGCACGAAATAACTACCGATTGCAGTGTATTGGTGGCAACAAATTCAACAGGAAATTCGAACAATATCAAAATTCCAGAAAAATAATTACAAAATTAGCACAAATAATTCCTAAAATACACTCTACACAAGAAAAAGTCCAATTGACCGGTTATAGGGTGCATGCAATATTAAATTTATACAAATAACCACCGAATGTAGTGTATTTGTGTCCAATAATGCAACAAAAATTTCAAACTATATTGAAATTCCAAAATATATACCAATCGCAATAAATACTTTTAAATAACGCCCTACACAAGAAAAGGTCCAATTGACCGATTGTAGGGTGCACGCAATTCCAAAATGTCCACAAATATTATTAAAAAGTTCCCTGACACCGATTTATTATATTTACTATAAAATATAATAATATGTGTCACAGTACTAATTTACTGACCGGGTACTGTGTAATAATACACCGGCGGGAGACTGTGCAATAAAAACGGACACGACAGAAAGAGGAATGTCCAAAAATGCAATATTTATGCGTACATGCGTGTGTGTATACATTTGCATGCAAGCCACTTACTGACCGACTAGACGGTACGACAGAGCGACGATGCTGGAGTATGTAGATATACGAACGTGTGTTTATCAAAGCAGAAGGGACCACGAATAGGCCGTGCAGTGTAAATATGTAAGCAGTGTATTTATGAATATATTTTTGTATATTTACACTGCTTAAGACAACGAGAACGAAATCAACGTAAATTAGAAATATGTATTTTAGGGAATATTTTCTACACTTTTTGCAACAGGAAAGGAAAAGTAACAATTTCGAAGAACAAAAACAAAAGCGAAATTTTTAAAACGAAAATTATTATTTTTGTTTTGGTTTCTTATTCCCGTATGTATGTACGTCTGTCCACGATTTGGACTTTGACCGACCGACAAGAAAGGGAATCGATGACGTTGTAAAACGACCAAACAAACAAACAACGAACACTTGTATTTTTATTTATTTTGATGCTCACTATGCACTATACGTACCGATAATAGTAAGCAGCAATATGATTGTGGACTGTATTTTAGTGGGATTCCAGAAGTAAACCAATTCACTGGAGGATCCGGTTCGATTGGACCAAATGTTTATTCGGCCCGAAGCGACCAAATGTTTATCCGGCTCGAAGGACCAAATGTTTAGTCCGCACTATAGGGACTTGGGGGAACAAGTGTTGCAAAGACTCCCCAATGGAGCCAGAACGCCCAATGCGTACGAGTGGCCGTCGATTACAATGAAAATAGAATAAAATAAAAACACAATAGTTTTTAGTAAAAAGGTTTGGCTCAACTGCCGGTGTTTATTTATGGTAAACAATATTACCTTTCAATTAATGTACAACGATATGTACAGGCTTACAATAAAGCGCGGGTGTTGTGCTTGCGATTCAAGCCGTCGATCGATCTTGTTTTATTTGTTTCTTTGTTTTGTTTTTATTATGTTGTGTGTTGACATCTGCATAGATGCTTCAAAAGGGCGGTTGTCAAGTGAATATTCGTTGAAATCTCTCATACTATTACAGGGGTGTAATAAATGGGAATGAGGAGATTTCAACGAATATGCCTATGCGATTCATAGGGCCAAATAAAACAATGTGATCAATTCTAACTTAAACAAGTACCCTTAGAGTGTTACAAGCCGAGTCATAATTTTGGGTTAACAATAGTACGTTTATATATAACCGGATTTAACAAACCCACTGGGTTTTAAATGTCAACTCCTTTGTGTATACGTCAAATAAATCCTCATAAAAAAGGTTAACCCTGCAAAATGCTAAAATATAAACAGGCTGTAAGTTCATTAAAGCTCCAATGAATTTCCAAAGTGGATAAACCACTCATTAAGGAACACAACTTTGGTAATTCTCCAAGAAACCATAGATTTGGTAATTTTTGCAATACATTTATTGTCACCATATAGTAGGTGATTCATATTTTTGACCGTGTTTATTATAAATCGCAAAAAATTCATATTATGACGGAATATTGTTTGAAGGACCAATAGGAAGAGATATACACAAAAACCGTATAGTTGTTATATAAGTTGTTGCAATAAATGAACAATTAATATGAAATTTTCTACAATCCTGGTTTTTGCAATGCATTTGTTGCCTAACTGTATTCTTGATCAGCATTTAATTCAAAGTCGATATAACCATGTCTATCTGTTGAAATCAATTTAAAACTCGAAATATTTAAGATAGAGCTTTCTATTCCCCCCTAAGATTTTTGGTATTGAAAATTGGCTATATCGGTCCAAGCTTTGATATAGCCCCATACAACGGTACCTCCGGCTTTTCGGTATTTTAAAGGTTGTGACCTCACTATCGCACCGAAGTTGGAAATTTGTATTTAATCTTCGTTGGGGTAAATAACATCAAACCCGAAATAAAACGGTGCCTCCCCATTTGCGGTAGTTTGAATGTTGTGGGCTGATTATTCCACCGAAATGGCTGAAATTTGGTATTTGGTCTTCGTTGGAGTTACAATAATTTCCCCTACATATTTTTGGTACATGTCCACTTTTTCATACAGGCCCCACAGGACGGTACTCCCAATTTTCGGAATTTTGAATGTTTTAGCAAGATTTATTAACCAAAATGACTGAAAAAATATATCAGGTATAAAAATCCCTTTGGAAAAGTTACATACTATGGGGTACCACCAGTTTTAAGCTTTGTTGAGGTTTTTAGTCGCATTTTTTACCGAATTAGTTGTCAATTGGAATTTTGTGTTCCCAAAAGAACGACTTACTTGCAGAACACTTCTCATATATGTATATGACGGTTTGATCATAGGCCCCATGAAGCGGTATTGCATAATTTTATGTATTTCGAGGATTTTTTTTTTGTCAATTTACGAACCGATTCGGAAAATTTTAATGGCTGGTTTCTCTAAGACGATTGCTCTTTTAAAGGGTTTTGCTACATTTTCGTTCTGAAGTGGATTCAACTCGGTATTTTGGACTCGGTATTTGGACATGCAGAAAATGGTCAATAAAGAGGAATTTTCCTAGGAATAAACCTTAATGTTGAGGAAGAACTTATACGTTCATAAATTAAGGAAATTAGTTGTTCCTATTTGCTCCAATACAGTTCGTTGTGGAGGGAATAAAGAGTTCGACCCGTCCGAACTTAACGCCGTCCTTACTTGTCTATAATTATTCGCATGAAAGGGACCAAAATGAATTTGGACCGATCATTGGACCAAAATAAAAATTAATTTTTATTTCGGTCCGAAATGCCCAAAATGGCAACACTGTTCAACACTTTCGTTCATCTTGTACCTTTTTACCAATGAACGTTAACAAACACAACGATTCCCGTACCAATCACACAACGCCACAAACTTTTCAGCTTCTCTGAATCGTTTCATTCTCACAACCAAAACAAAACCACAAACATTTCAATGTAAAAAGATGAAAACTTTACGATTGTTGAAATGTACTTTCGGATATGCTTTGCCGAGTTGTTTCATTTCATTCACCACCGAAGCAAAACGAATTTTTGGCAAACATTTACTGTGCGAAATGATCAACGACACCCTCATACACACACACATTTGATTGCTTAACAACCCTCCTATAGCTAACTTCAACATACTGAACATACTACGGTTGATGTGATTGATGTTTTCAACCACCAAACGAATCATTCATTCATTGAATCGTTCATGTGTTTTGAACTTTTTCGTTTTCTATCTGTTGTTGTGGAATTAAGAACTTTTCGCTATTCGTTTTGTTCGCACTCACTAATGTAAACAAAACAAAACTAAACAGCGAGTTCGGTCAACGTGGGTTATGTTCCGTTTTGTATTGTTCCTATGGAAAATACGAAACGATTGGAAATGTTATTTAAAGTACAGTCGAAATCGCTTATAACGTCGCACAGTGGTCGATATGAAATATTTAGGCGCTCAAAAATATTTTTGGACGTTAATGGCTTCGAAAGACAGAATTTTTAAAAAAATATGTATTCATTTAACAAAATAAATAAGAAAAACATATATTTTATAATAAAAACACATTTTATTTTCATAAATCATAAATAAATAAAAATTATAAATAAATTAAATTGTCTTATTAAAAGATGTTTATATCTCTACTTCTACTTCTTCGTGCTCAATACATGATTGTATGTGGAGCTCGGCAGGTTCTAATAGTTCTATAACTTCACTGGAAAACATCTTGTGTGGAGTTTTCTTTAACGATCTTTCACTACTTATGAGTGGATCTGAAGTAAGAAGCAATCATTGATAAATATCACGGTTGCATTCTTCCCTTGAAAATTTTCTTGAAAAAATCTGTCTGTATGACCGAAAATGTTTATTTCGAGCTTCTGCAGCCTCCTCCGACAATTGGCCGATTGGCATCATCTATGATGGTCGCCCCATGTAATAGTAATTTATGCATTGTTGGAGTCATAGGATGCCAGTCGTATAATTCCACATACATTTGCGCGGTGTTGAAGGCATATTCTTCGAATTCTGCTCTGTTTATTTTGTGTCCACTTGAAATCGCCTCTAATAAAATTTTAAATATATGTATTAATTCGTGGTTAATGCCTGTTATGTCCGCCGCTAATTCTGTGTTTTCAAAAAATCTCCTACTCGTATTGACATCATTGGTATTACCAAAATTGGCTTTAGGCATGTCCACCAACAGCCCAGTTTCTAAGCGGAATCTTTCTTGGATTTCTTTTTTCCTTTCTTCTTCTAATGTTTTCTCTTCCTGGGTCCTTTTCTTTCCATATTTCTTCACGGGCAATTTATATGCCAAATGCAGAATGCTTTCAAAAATACGTATTTTTGCGTGCAATATCGAAATTCCAAACTCAAGAGCATCTCGACTTATCTCGTTCTTTTTGCTTAAATTATTGAAATCTTTGGAAGTGGCGCCACATATATAGCATCGGCTAGTTGAGGTCGTGTTGGTTACATCATTGCAAACTTTGCCATCAACAATGGTCATTTTTAAAATGTGATTATGAGCAAATTCTTTTCCATCAATATTTACTTTTGTAGGAGTGAGGTTCTTAGTTTCATTTTGCACATAACGTATTTCCTCCTTTGTTACATCTGTAGTTTCTTTCACATACTGAAATCTGATGGGGCGGCAAAATCGTGGTGATGATGGTGTTGGGTTTTGCCACAACACTTTATTGTTTTCTTTACCGCAAATAATTTGAAGTGGGACAAAAGAACTCAAAAATATACTAGCATCGGATTCGGCGTCTTCCTAGATTTTTTGTTTGTACCGTGCTTGTTGTGACCCGTCACACCCCCATTTATAAATTATCGTTAATGAATTTCTTTCAATTTCGTTAAGGGTTGATAACACTTCTTCCAGGTAGATTGATAACCGTTGAATAGTATGATCCATTAGGCATTGTAAATTAATTTCTGCGCTGGTAGCCGTTACTCGCAATGCCGTCTTTGGTGGGTAGCATTCTTGTTTTGCTTTCAACAAAAGGTCGTAACAAGGGTAATGCTTTGGGTTAGTTGCCCTTATTATTTCATATTGTCGTCTTGTTAGATCAGCTTCTACGAACATTTTGAGTGCTTGGAACGGGGTCAAAGGAGCAATTGTTTCATTGGTCTTGGAATAAGCTTTTCTTTATTTACTAGCCTTTGTTGGTGATTTTCCTATTTCTTTGAGCAATTTTGAGGCAGTTCTTTTTCCATTCGTTTGCAATACGACCTGTGCGGCATGTATAATCATTTCATCATCAACATTTGATCGAATTTCCTCAGTTTTTCTTCTCTTGCTTCGTTCATTCGAATCCGAAAATGATTTGCTCGGACGACCTGGTTGATTAAGCGAATGCACTGGTATTTCAAAAGTGCCTTCCAGCCACGTCTGGTTGTTTTTCATAAAAACGTCTTCAAATTTATGAGCTTTAAGCCATCTCCTTTTAAATTCGTGTTTGATGTAGGAAAATTTATGCTTAAGGTTCTTTTTTCTTTCCACAGTGTCTCCGCAAGACAATAGCAAGTGGTTTTCTAAAAACTCCAGTTTTTCATCCAAGCTTGGTAAATTTTGTAGTTGCATTTGCTCAAACAGACATTTATGGGTCACTATTTTCACCCCCCGACGAACTAGGCTATTCTTTTCTTTATAGAAAAGCTGAATGTGTAACGTATTCAATAAACAAAAAAATATGACCCGGACGAATCCTGATCCTTAACAAAATTGCTTTTGAAATTAAAAAAAAATATTTTTTTCTGTGAAAAAGAGGGTATGTTCAACTACCGAAAAATATAACGAAAGTTAAAAATTAAAGATAAAACTATTATTTATTTAATAGAAGCTTACTTGAGCTATAGGAATCACTATCACTTTCATTTCACTACACAACTTAAAATAAAAACAAGTAAGAAAAGCGTTAAGTTCGGTCGGGCCGAACTTTTTATACCCTCCACCACAAATTTCAGCCATTTCGGTGGATTAATGTGGCCACTACCTTCAAAATACCGAAATTCGGAAGGTACAGTTCTATGGGGGCTATATGATGGCGTGGACCTATACCTACAAATTTCTGGGGGAAAGTTTTATACGCCTAAAGAAGACTAAATACTAAACTTCAGCCATATCGGTGTGATAATGAGGCTAAAACGTTCAAAATATCGAAAATCGGGAGATATTGTATTATGGGGGCTATATCAACACGTGGACCTATATAAACATTTTATGGTAGAAATGTTTCTTAGCCTCTGGAAACACAAAATACTAAGTTACAACCGATTCTTTGGTCAAATGGGTCTAATACATTCAAAATATATTAAAATGACGCGTACTATATAAGGGGCCATATGGGAGAGCTATACCAAAACGTGGACCTATATAACCCAACTTTGGTAGGAATGTTTTCTGGCCTCTGAAGACACAAAATACCAAATTACAACCAATTCTGTGGTCAAATGTTTCTAATACATTCAAAATATATTAAAATGACGCGTACTTTATATGGGGCCGTATATGGGGGCTATACCAAAACGTGGACCTATATAACCCAACTTTGGTAGGAATATTTGCGGAAGTGTTTACTATACCTAGAATTCAAAATTTTGTGCCTATCTAGTATTTAGAATTTTGGACTTTTGGCCGCCTAATTACTCAATATCTACCTATGTGCGTCGGTCAAGGGACAGACCAAAATCGGACGCTATAAGCGGAAGTCGTTATAAACTATATTAATAAAAGAGGTCAAATTATATTATGTATAGTGACTTTTGGGTACAAAATACGTTGTTTTATTAAGTAAATATATAAATTCAATTCAATTTTTGTACTTTTTCATTCTATATACATAAATACATATACAGTATGCAAAGTTCATATTCGTACACACCTAAAAAATTAATAAAATCTTAATTAATTCCATATTATATGTGCAAATATGAAATAATTGATAGGAATTACCATAATGAAGAAAGATTTAAGATAAACAAAACACATTTTTAATTTATTCTGTCATTTAGGTATAGATGGCGCCTGTGTGGGTGGCAAAGTTCGTATTCGTACACCTATAAGCACTATATATTTGGAGTTTTTAAGGATTTTCAAAGCAAAATACCGCAAATTTTTTTTCTTTTCTTCTTTTGGAATGCCTCTGCTATAGAAATATGTAAAAATAACGGTAATTTTATTAAAAATTTGGCATGAACAAAAAGTGGGACGAATATTTGAAATACTTAAGAAAAATGTTCTAGATATTATTAACTATTGCGATTTATTCCAGAATTTTGGACGAAAATAGCTAATAGCAGTCTTTCTGTAACAATATTCAAGGTCTAATATGAAAATAAATGTTGTCAGCGTTTGGAAATGCAAACAAACGTAATCCGGGCTTAGACAAAGTAAACACATTTTTGGTTTATACTTGGTGAAAATCTTAAGTTTCGTTTTATATTTGACATTAAATGTATTAAAGTTTTAGAATACAGCTTCGAAAATCATTTTATGTCAAGACATATCGGAAATTACGATGAATAATAATTTTTTTAAGAAGAAAATTTCCCCGAAAATAATGCATTTCTTCAAAAGGATACCCCACGTTCTTTCCTGTACAATTTACTTCATTCTTTTGACATTTTTGTACTCATTTTGGATCCTTCGGTAAAGAAATATAATTTTCAAGAAGTAAAAACAATTATTTTCACGATTTTGGCAGTCATAAACCTCGTTCATAGTAAGCGTAGAATTTCAGTCGTACGCAGACAGTATGAAAACTTGTACAGTTTCATGTTTCTTCACAATTTCTCACAGTTTTCGACATAAAATGATTTTCGAAACTGTATTCTAAAACTTCAATACATTTAATGTCAAATATAAAACGAAACTAGCGATTTTCACCAAGTATAAACCAAAAATGTGTTTACTTTGCCTAAGCCCGGATTAAGTTTCTTTGCATTTCCAAACGCTGACAACATTTATTTTCATATTAGACCTTGAATATTGTTACAGAAAGACTGCTATTAGCTATTTTCGTCCAAAATTCTGGAATAAATCGCAATAGTTAATAATATCTAGAACATTTTTCTTAAGTATTTCAAATATTCGTCCCACTTTTTGTTCATGCCAAATTTTTAATAAAATTACCGTTATTTTTACATATTTCTTTAGCAGAGGCATTCCAAAAGAAGAAAAGAACAAAAATTTGCGGTATTTTGCTTTGAAAATCCTTAAAAACACCAAATATATAGTGCTTATAGGTGTACGAATACGAACTTTGCCACCCACACAGGCGCCATCTATACCTAAATGACGGAATAAATTAAAAATTTGTTTTGTTATTCTTAAATCTTTCTTCGTTGTGGTAATTCCTATCAATTATTTTATATTTGCACATAAAATATGGAATTAATAACGATTTTATTCATTTTTTAGGTGTGTACGAATATGAACTTTGCATACTGTAAAAGACTTAAAAACAAAATAGTAAAAAATAAGGATATTAAATTCATTCTTCAGCAGACAAATTACGTTAAAATAGGATTTGGTTTTATTTAAAATAGCCTGTTTTGGTATTTTTGGAGTTCAACGGTTTAAATTTAACTCAGATCTTAGTTTTGAAAGGGTTTCCAAAACGCATTCTTTCTTGTAGCATCTTCTGAGTAAATACATTTTTAAAGAGTTTATAGTGCTAGGCATGCCTCTGACACTGGCGGTAATTTAAATTCTGTTTCCGTAGTATCCTCAATTTCTTCGCTAGAATTTCCTTCATCTAAAACCTCCAATATTATGTCGTCATTCTGCATAGCATTGACGGCAACTTATTCATCAATATCTTCTACGTGTTGGGAGAAATGAAAATGGAGACGAATAATTTCAGAATTGTTCCAAGGACCATTAATCCCGCATAATGAAAACAATTAGCAATGACAGAAGACGCAAAATTTTTCCAGGGTTTATCTAATAATAACTCTGCATCCAACACATTTAATTTCGTACTATCATCCTTTTCTATTCTTGCCAGGATAGTGGGTATCTGTCGATCCCGTTAATGCGATTTTAATGATTTTATTACTCATTGGTCTATGGCTTGTAAAACACATGTAGCATTGGGTGGTAAAAAGTTAAGCTTTATTGACTTAAAACCACCTGCATGACAGTCGTACTTCAGTTGTCTAACACCGAACATGTTATGCAAAAAATACAAATATTGAGAAAATTGTTTCTTCCTCGTATGGTTCGACGTTATAACCTGTACCAAAATTCAAATATTTCACAAAAATCCGACGTTACAACCGATATGACGCTATAAGCGATGACGTTATAAGTGTTATGTAACTAGAGCGGAGTGTAATGGGGAATGAGGCATACCAAGATGTCGCTGGTATACACTTGCCATTGAAGAAATTTCGGTCTAGCTCAGTGGCCACTCCTGACTAGCCATAAACAAAATTGATTCATTATTAATTCACAAAAAAATGCTTATTTAAATTCCAAAATAATTAAAGTTGTTGTTGTTGTTGATGGTACCCAAGATGTTTGCTGGGTTACCTTGCCCTCCCAATGGATTTCTACACAAATCCCCAATGAGCCTCATCAATGATGATGACTCCCAAAATCTGTACCTTGGCTGGATAACCTCTACATTACCTTATGTTAACAAATTAGAACCTCATAATGTTAAATTTCAAAGCTTCAATTCATATTTATTTTATAACATTAGGTTATAACAGATATCAATAACGCTTAGGAATAATTATTATAATCGTTGTTTATTATCTAAAGGATAATATATTATCAAATTCATTAACGAGATTTAATTTTACTTCACTTAATGATACATACAAAATTCAAATTTAATTCTGTATGTCATTCCCATTTGTGCCACTGTGCACTTGTTGAATTTATAAAAGGTTTACCTATAACATATCGAGCTCAATGGGTAAAGGGTGTCTAACTTCGAGGTATCCAATGGGATACCCTTTTGTAATAGCTTTGAAATGGGATCAACATTGACAAAACAAAAGTAAATGACAAAAATATAAGCCACTTAGGCGCTTTATAGAATACAGGACGAGGTCCTAATACTGTATAAATTAGACAATATAAATTGCTTTATACCGATATAAATACGAATATAATTCAATGGTATGTGTTCAATTAACTTTATATGAAATAAATGGTCTGGAATAATTTTGAATTAAAATCTTATTATCTTTAAACGAGATTAAACAATGTAAACAATAATCGAGAACATCAAGAATCTTATAAAGATCATTATAAAACGATTCGTCGTTTGAATGGTAATACCAATTTAAAATAATCTGAATATATAAAAATAAAATATATAAATTTGTTCAAAATTTGGTATGAACTTGGAGTTCGGTGAGTATTCGGACGACTAAGAAGGGGAATGGGGTTTATCGGAACCGATTCGGACGACAAAGTTCTGACAGGACCAAGAAAGTGGATCGAAATAAGAATATTTGCAAATCAGCGAGGAAAACAAGATTAATGTGGTCTAAATTTGTTTTGAACCTATTTAGATTCTTTTCAAAAGTCACGGTGGGTATATATATTTAGGTCAAAATAAATTTAGATTTATAATATTGAGAAAAAAGAAAAAAACATTGATAAAACATTTGTTTATCTGCAGACGGACATGTATCGGACGAAGGATTTCGGACAGCCAAATTGGGAATCGATTATAGTTTTGGAAAATGCCAATAAAAACTATTGAAATTTAAACTGGTATTATATTTTCTTTGTTTAAGTGCACCATGTGCGATTTGATTCACATGAGGTACTTTTACCGTTGCAAAAACAGCACGTGTATGTAACGACGAACCGTTATTTTGGATTGTCAAGCTTTTTACAACAATAACTCAAAATAACTATATATATTATATGGGTTTTATACTCATAAGTATACAAAAATGAATGTAAAAATAAAGAATGATGAATCTAGAAGCGTTGGGAGCACCTCATTAGTCTCCAAAAGATGTTGTATAACCTCGGCTGGCCGTCGAGGGACAGGATAAAAAAAAACAGTCGATCTCAGATTTCCCCGTCTGTGACGGAGAATCTGGATGACAGACAAAATCTGCAATATGTTACTATTTCCACTTTATATTGTACTCACGGGATTTATATAGCTTGCTACTTCCCTTTTTGGCAACTTTGATTCACTTTGACTGCTCCCTGAGGTGATATTATGGGATGATAGATGACTTGATTGGTGATAGTTGTGATGATATACCTGTCAGCAGTAGTTGCGTACAAAGTTATTCACTGACGGCAGAGGATGATGATTGCAGCTGGCGGATACGATGGTATGACGTCATGGGGTGATGATGATGACGAATGAGTTGAGGTCTGGGCAACAATGGTGGTGATGGCCATGGTAGTGATTACTCATTGGGTTAGTTGGCAAAAAAAAGGAGGGAAAAAAATTCAGGTGCACTAATCCCGACACAGGCACATTAAACGGAAACAGAATCTCGAGGACGTCGGCTTTGGGATGGTAAAATGTCCAGTTTAAACTTCGGATTTTCTTTCGGTGTCATGAATCTCGGTGTATGATCACTTTTTGGCAGCAAAACTACTTTCAGCAAATTTGGGGTTAACGGGCCGCAACGATTTGTGGTTTAATTTGGCATTAAATTTGGAGGCACAAAGTGCAGTAGATAATTTGACGTTTGTCTGTTACGAAGAATGTTCAGGAAGTCTATTTTGTTGTTTGGAGTTGCTTCGGCATAATTAAATCCACTCACACATTCGCAAGAAAATCAAAATGGCGGCTGTGCCTACCATGGGGAAAAATTCCACGTTGCGGCGCAGTAGATTTTGCGTACACCAAAAAATTTCCTCAAACACACATTTTCTTTAAAAAGAATTTCCAGGGAAGTCTGTATTCCTTACTGCCTTTATGCTGGAGCCGCCAAGCATTGGTGGCTGTACACGGTTTTTGGCAATGCGAGGTTATGTGCCTTCTCGTTCCTTACGGCAAAGTGTCACTCCTACAAATTGCAAATAAGAAAAATCCACGATTTACTAAAATGCCAAATTCTTATTGGCCGGTTCACCACTCATTGTACTTACCGTGCGATAGAAAAGTGTAGAATTTATTTGCAAAAAGGAAGTTTTTTTTATATTGCGTCGTGCAAAAATTATAAATTAGCAATATGGCGTTGCTAATAATTTTTTTCCTTTTTTGCAAATACCTTTTCTTCTTGGCACGACTTGTCTCTGTTGCCTCTTCTACTTTTGTCTGCAATCGATCTTAGTTAAATGGCGCCATGCATGACATTAGTTTTTTGACGTTGCCACTTTGCGAAAATAAGTGGAAGTGTCAAGAAAATTGCCTACGTGGCAAGCGAATGCCCACAATGTTAGAGCGTTCGTACGCCGACGCTCGCATTATATGAAGTGTTATGGCAGGTTTACATTTACGAAATCGAGTGGATTTCATAAATGTAAACCGCATTATGCTAGGTTAACATAACAAACCCGAACATGTTGGCATAGGCCAGCCGAAGCCATACTGATTCGGGAAGTTAACCGAAGTATGTAGATGTGGGGAAGAACCGCGACCCTGATGTATAAAAACCAATAAAACAGACAAAAAGTGGACTAAAGCCGGGCACTTATTTCGTTGGCACCATATGTTGTAAATCCTTCGAATGATAGACCCCAATTTTCCTACCTTGTAAGTTTTCAAGTTCGTATAATGAAGTTCCGACCTGTCTGGCAACTCTGCATTTTACAAACTTTTGACATAATTTAGAATTGATATGGCGCGAAGCGTCGCTCAAAATGAAGTTCCGCCTGAGTATTTCCTGTCCCGGTTTAAAACATATTTCGCGAGATCGAGTGTTGTAACGTGTTGCCGATTTTTCATAGCAATCGTGAATTTTATCTTTAATCGTATTACGTGCCAACGCCAAAAGATCATGTTTCGGGATAATTTCTACCCCGCCGTCCTCTAGTGTTCCGAGTTTTTGTGCTAAGTCGTATTCGCTCGCGTGTGTTATCATGTGCTGCCCAAATAGTGAAAAATATGGTGTAAACCCGGTAGAAGTGTGTAAAGTGGATCTTAAAGAACATTCGATTGCGGATAGATGTCTATCCCAATCTTTCTGATCCTCCGATACGTAAGATCGAATCGCCGCGATAATGCTCCGATTGACCCTCTCGGAAGCATTCGCTTGAGGCGAGTAAACCGCGTTACGGACTTGTTTACAACCATATTTCTCTAAAAACGAAGTGAATTCCGTGGATATAAATTGTTTTCCATTATCGGAATGAACAATTTGTGGCACACCAAATTTGTGGAAAACCTCGGACTCCAAATATTTAACGACACTTTTTGAGTTTGCGTTCGCTAAAGGCTTCAATAAAACGAATTTCGTTAAGTGATCTAACACGATAAAAATAAAAGTATTCCCTAACCTCGATCTCGGAAACGGTCCAACGAAATCAATATATATCTTTTGCCACGGTCGGTCAGTGATGGTCTCTTTGCCCATTTTGGCTCTTAATACTTTGTTAGGAGCCTTCGTCTCCTTACAAACAATACAGTTATTAATGAATGCACGGACTAGTTTTGCCATTTTGGGAAAATAAAAATACTGACGAAGTGCCGCGATCGTCTTTCCTATACCGCAGTGAATTTTCAATGAAGACATGTGGACATTTTTAATTAAGTTTTCGGTTAAAGCTGTTGGAACCCAAAGTTTCCATATAAAGTTCTCATGTACTGGAGTACCATCAGACGGAATCGTCTTTTTATATACAAATGAATCAACAATTTTTAAGTCCGGAAGACTGTCTTGGTTCTGGCGTACCAATTCTAGCAACTGAGTGTACTCTTCATTCTTGAAATCGGGCGAATCTAAATCAATCAAAGGCTTTTCATCAATGAACATGTTGATTTCATCCATGTGTAAACGAGATAAAGTGTCCGCGACTACATTTTGCGATCCCTTTCTGTGGTGTATATCGAAGTTAAAAGCCTGAAGCTTCAAGCTCCACCTCGCCAACCGACCACTGAGATCTTTCTGCCCCATCAACCATTTCAAAGCGCTGTGATCAGTGATAACCGTGAACGGCATCATCTCAATGAAGGGACGGAATTTCTTTATTGCACTGATCACGGCTAAGCACTCCCGCTCAGTGACACTATAATTTCGTTCAGCATTCGTCAACTGAGCGGAATGAAAGGCGATGGGGCGTTCCAGACCTTCAGCGTCTAGCTGGAACAGCACTGCGCCTAGCCCAAGATTGGAGGCATCGCATTGAACGTAAAATCTTTTATCGAACACAGGATGGTTCAAAACAGGACTTGTAGTCAGAGCTACTTTTAATTTGTTGAAAGCCTCGATTGCGGAATCACCGAATGAAAAAGTTCTGCCCTTCTTCAAGGTGCTAGTCATGGGAGCGGTTATTTCGGCATAATCTTTGATGAAGCGCCTAAACCAAGAAGCCATCCCTAGGAACCTGCGAACATCTCTAGCGGACTTTGGAATTGGAATATCAGTGATTGAGTTAATCTTCGATGGATCAGGCTTCAGTTTTCCTGCCCCAACGATATACCCGAGGTATCTAAGCTCTCGACGACAAAATTTGGATTTCTTGAGATTGATGGTTAAGTTTGCCCTGGTCAACATTTCACCTACCTGACGAAGTAGTTCGACATGTGAGTCAAAATCCGGAGAAACTACTAACAAGTCGTCGAGGTATACGAAAACCTTGTTTTTCAGTTCCGGTGAGATCACTCTATCCATTAACCGACATAACCGTTGGGCTGCATTGCACAACCCAAACGGCATGACAGTAAATTGATAGTGTGGTCTCCCCGGAACTGTAAACGCAGTCTTCGGACGGCTTTCTGTTGCCAGAGGCACTTGCCAAAATGCATCCTTCAAGTCGATGCTTGATATAAAATAAGTGTCTTGAAGCCTGCCTAAGAGTGCGTCTATAAATGGTAGCGGATAAGCATCTTTTACGGTAACTTCATTTAGCTTGCGTGCATCCAAGCAAAGCCTGTTCTTTTCGCCTCTACGTACGAGTGTGACTGGCGAATTCCATGGACTTGTACTCGGTTCTATAACACCTAGACTCAACATGCGATCCAATTCCTGATATATAAGAGACTCGACAGCTGGCGATACTGGATAATGTCGCTGTTTTATGGGGACAGCATCCCCAGTGTCAATGACATGTTCCTCCAGATCTGTCTTGCCGAGACCATGCTTCTCAAAATCTCTAAAACTTTCCTTAGCTTTCTCCAGCAAGGCTAATTGGTCATCGGACAAGATATGCATATCGGAATCTATTTTATCGGAATGGATCTCTAAGCTGCTAATAAGTTTTGGTGCTACACTGAACTCTTTCCAAAAGTCTACACCGCAGTACATGGAATTCTCGAGACCAGGAATAAGATAAACATCCATGGTCTTCGTCTTACCGTCGTACGAGAGCTCAACACTAACTTTACCAGAACAAGAAACTCGCTGGCCACTAGCTGTACCGACGCTACATTTATATACAGGATTAACCTTCAGATTTAATTTCTCAACCAAAGAAAAACAATTTTTACCTAAGCAGGTAACACTGGCTCCACTATCAAAAAGAGCTAAAACTGATACTCCATTAACAAGAACTTCTCTAAATGGTCGAGGATCATTGGGTCTAAAATCAGAAAATTGAGCAGACGATATTGATAACCTTTTAAGTCGCCTACGTTTATATCGCTGACGGGTCTTCATAATACGTTTGGAAACAAAAACAGTGGTATCGGCCGTTATTTCGGAATTGAAAATTCTATCACGAGTCTTCCTATAATTGGCCATGCGGACGTGAAAAGGTAATGTCAAATCAGGTTTGGTTTTGGCTAAGTTGTTGGAAAGTCTGGGTAATACTCTACATGGATCAGAAAGAATTGGATCTGTAGACATGGAAACATCAGTAGAGACTAGTCAATCCACTGTCTGAGTAGCTATGGATTCGGACTTAGAAACATTAGAACGACTAATTTGTTTGCAGTTATTGCATTGTGGGGTGGTAACCCCTGGTGATCCGCAGCGGAAACAAAATACTGAACGATGTGAACTAGAGCAGTTCTTAAAAATGTGGCCATTGCTGCCGCAATTCCAACATCGTAAAGGCTCACTCTTGGAAACACCAGTTGGCTTCTGCCGTAAACGCAACTCCTCAACATCATGGACTAAATCATCAAAATCAGAATCGTTAATTTCATTTATCATTCGAGGGGGTTGGCCTGTTCTAAATCTCATCGACGATTCCCTTTCAAGAAACTCTTCAGCTTTTCTAACTTCATTTCGGAATTGTTCAACAGAATAAAAGGTGCCACTGAAAGTTAAATGGGCAAGTCGGGGTTTTAATCCCGCTTTGAGAATGTCTATAACTTCAAAATCTTTCAAAGGTTCCCTTAATTGAGTACGCAGATTATTTATAGCATCTATATATTGTGTAGCAGACTCATCTCTCCCTTGCTTCCTGTCCATAATCTGCCTCATTACATCAAGGTTTGATTGAAAACGCTGGAATTCCCTAACTATACACAGCTTTAACATCTCCCAGTTCAAATTTGGATATTGACGGATCAGACCCCAGTACCACTGACAAGGACGGCCTTCCAATAAATGATGAAATTCATCAACCAATTCTTGTTCTGGGCAGCCATAACTATTCCGAAGTCTTTCTACTCGAAAGATAAAATCTTCAACATTCGGTGTCTTTGGGGTAGCATCAAACTTGATGCCCCACTTACTGAGATATGGATACCTGGGCCTACTAAAATCTTCCCTATAACGATTTGTAACTTCCTGGTTTCTACTACCCGAACCTGCATGTCTGGTATCGGTTTGTAGTGGTGGCAAATCATGAGGCCAATCAATGCTTTGAGAATGTGGTTCTTGTCTGTTAATAGGATTAGCTGGAGGAACGGAAGATTGAGAAAAAGCAGCTTGAACTGCAGCAGCAACCGCTTTCTGCATTTCCTTTTTCATGGTTTCAACCATTGATGCTTGGGTGGCCTCTAAGGCGGACTGAACTACCTCAAGAACTCCTGTGCTACTAAGCCTGTCAACCTGATCTTCATCATTGCCACGAATAGTCAAAGGGCTAAAAGAAGGTCTAGTAATTGTGCTTGGTTGCTCATTTACTTGCGAAAGAGTAGGTGGACTTGCAAATTCGTTTGGTGTAGGCGGATCATTGCCATCAGCGCTAGCTGGGATACCTGATCCGGTACCTGGTTCAGTTCCAGCAGCTTCTCCCACTGCTTGACTTGTCGACCTAGTCATAATGCCGTAAGTTTTTGGCTTGGCCCCTGTAGCAGGCTGCATGATGTCCAAATCAAAACCAAATCTCAACAAAAAAAAATTGAAGAACTTTCCAAGAATGTACTTTTATTACTCAGTACAACAATAAATTTCAATAAAAAGCTCAAAATCCAAAAATGTCTTCTCTAATGACCGACAGGTTTCCAAAAAAAGGTAGGTATGATACCATAAATTCAACAAAAATACTAAAGATATATAGATGTAACAGTCAATCACGGTTACTGCCTTAAGGTTCCGAAAAGTCCAATATAGAAAATCTCATACGCAACAAAACTCAATATGAAAATTTAAATGGTTCCAACAGGTCAGGTATTTCGAAAAAGGGTCGAACCAAAAAAACAATAAATCTTGCAAAGTTTCTCATAGGCAAAAAAAAAAAACTCAAAAATCCTGAAAAACAGAATAAATTGAGACAGTAGATTATCTAGGCTGTGGTAGATCAGGGTAAAAGTTTGTAAGTCCGGGTAAAATTAATTCGAATAATATTCAGAATTAATATTCAGAATCAGAAAAAGAAAGGTCTTAGCTGGTGAGGGAAAAAAAAAATATATATATATAGGACTTCGATAGGCTCTTCAGTCCTCTTCGCCTACCCCTATTGTTCTATGAGGTAAACTGTTCAAAACGTAGGAGTGATTGTTGCCGGTTAGAATTTCCTCAAAGAGTTTCTCGAGGTCTCTTCAGTGTATCTTTAGTTAAGCATAGAACGGCTTTCTAAAGATACACTGAGAAATCGACAACCAGACAACAACCAGTCCTACGGTAAATGCTCCAACTCAAGGTTGAGCGCTGCCGTCCGAAGGCTCTCCAGACTAACCGCCCCTACAACCTTAAGGTACTTCAGCAGACCTCGAGTCGAACTGAAGACCAGTCTTCGGGTACAGCTAGTCCAGTTCTGTGTACACCCTGTGTGTACGTGAAAACAAACAAAAATATATTACTACTTAAAGCTTATATATTTTAAAAGTAAGAACTAGCAATCAGTAGTTTGAGCCTATCAAACCCCTCCTGCAGTCTTTTAATCAAAAAGAGAAAAACAAATGTCTTGAGGGCGACGACCCTATGCCTCCCGCAATCGGAAATAGCTTGGTAACTACCACGGTAGAAAATTCCAGCAAAGTGAATAGTAAATTACTACCACCTCTGAAAAATCTGACAAAAACTAATGCACCACAGATCCCAATTGAAATCTCGAAAGGTTTCACCAGGTTCCACGACGATGCTTCACATTCAATTCTCAAACCAGAAACAGGAAAAAAAAAATGCCAAAAGATCTTATTAGTGCAGGTGCCAGATAAAACGAAACTAATAGGTCTTAAATGTGCCAACAATTAACTAAATGTCAATAATTTTATTCCCAATAATTTTCAGAAGTATTTCAAATAATTGATGATCAGAATTTTCATAAAATTTAAGGTAATTAGTAGAAGGTTAAGGTATCAGCCAAGATAAAAAAAACAGAATAATCAACAACAACAAACAATCTTCATCAACTTCCAAAAGCGTGGTCAAAATTTTCCCCAAAAATCTCAATTCTAATAAATCAATATATTAAAGCATCTATAATATCGCAAATCATGCAAATGATCATAAATAATCAACATCAGATGACAATATATTATAAAGCTTTAAAGAAAGTCGAAGTATGAACCTTGAAACATAGAAGTTTTGTCACAAAATTGCAGCTTGACATAAACTCAGGCTTGCAAGACGACTAAAACTCTTTTCCTTTAAGTTGACATTCAAGAAATGATGTTAAAATTTAATTGACCTTAAGTCGCAATTGGTATGTTGTAATATAACAACAACTCAAGACATACTGAAAACCAATCAAACAAAAATTCATACACCTAATGTTCAGGAACAATTCCCATTGATGGGAGTTGAACCTAAAACATCGGCTTAGACGTTGGGCGCCATTGTTATGTAACTAGAGCGGAGTGTAATGGGGAATGAGGCATACCAAGATGTCGCTGGTATACACTTGCCATTGAAGAAATTTCGGTCTAGCTCAGTGGCCACTCCTGACTAGCCATAAACAAAATTGATTCATTATTAATTCACAAAAAAATGCTTATTTAAATTCCAAAATAATTAAAGTTGTTGTTGTTGTTGATGGTACCCAAGATGTTTGCTGGGTTACCTTGCCCTCCCAATGGATTTCTACACAAATCCCCAATGAGCCTCATCAATGATGATGACTCCCAAAATCTGTACCTTGGCTGGATAACCTCTACATTACCTTATGTTAACAAATTAGAACCTCATAATGTTAAATTTCAAAGCTTCAATTCATATTTATTTTATAACATTAGGTTATAACAGATATCAATAACGCTTAGGAATAATTATTATAATCGTTGTTTATTATCTAAAGGATAATATATTATCAAATTCATTAACGAGATTTAATTTTACTTCACTTAATGATACATGCAAAATTCAAATTTAATTCTGTATGTCATTCCCATTTGTGCCACTGTGCACTTGTTGAATTTATAAAAGGTTTACCTATAACATATCGAGCTCAATGGGTAAAGGGTGTCTAACTTCGAGGTATCCAATGGGATACCCTTTTGTAATAGCTTTGAAATGGGATCAACATTGACAAAACAAAAGTAAATGACAAAAATATAAGCCACTTAGGCGCTTTATAGAATACAGGACGAGGTCCTAATACTGTATAAATTAGACAATATAAATTGCTTTATACCGATATAAATACGAATATAATTCAATGGTATGTGTTCAATTAACTTTATATGAAATAAATGGTCTGGAATAATTTTGAATTAAAATCTTATTATCTTTAAACGAGATTAAACAATGTAAACAATAATCGAGAACATCAAGAATCTTATAAAGATCATTATAAAACGATTCGTCGTTTGAATGGTAATACCAATTTAAAATAATCTGAATATATAAAAATAAAATATATAAATTTGTTCAAAATTTGGTATGAACTTGGAGTTCGGTGAGTATTCGGACGACTAAGAAGGGGAATGGGGTTTATCGGAACCGATTCGGACGACAAAGTTCTGACAGGACCAAGAAAGTGGATCGAAATAAGAATATTTGCAAATCAGCGAGGAAAACAAGATTAATGTGGTCTAAATTTGTTTTGAACCTATTTAGATTCTTTTCAAAAGTCACGGTGGGTATATATATTTAGGTCAAAATAAATTTAGATTTATAATATTGAGAAAAAAGAAAAAAACATTGATAAAACATTTGTTTATCTGCAGACGGACATGTATCGGACGAAGGATTTCGGACAGCCAAATTGGGAATCGATTATAGTTTTGGAAAATGCCAATAAAAACTATTGAAATTTAAACTGGTATTATATTTTCTTTGTTTAAGTGCACCATGTGCGATTTGATTCACATGAGGTACTTTTACCGTTGCAAAAACAGCACGTGTATGTAACGACGAACCGTTATTTTGGATTGTCAAGCTTTTTACAACAATAACTCAAAATAACTATATATATTATATGGGTTTTATACTCATAAGTATACAAAAATGAATGTAAAAATAAAGAATGATGAATCTAGAAGCGTTGGGAGCACCTCATTAGTCTCCAAAAGATGTTGTATAACCTCGACTGGCCGTCGAGGGACAGGATAAAAAAAAACAGTCGATCTCAGATTTCCCCGTCTGTGACGGAGAATCTGGATGACAGACAAAATCTGCAATATGTTACTATTTCCACTTTATATTGTACTCACGGGATTTATATAGCTTGCTACTTCCCTTTTTGGCAACTTTGATTCACTTTGACTGCTCCCTGAGGTGATATTATGGGATGATAGATGACTTGATTGGTGATAGTTGTGATGATATACCTGTCAGCAGTAGTTGCGTACAAAGTTATTCACTGACGGCAGAGGATGATGATTGCAGCTGGCGGATACGATGGTATGACGTCATGGGGTGATGATGATGACGAATGAGTTGAGGTCTGGGCAACAATGGTGGTGATGGCCATGGTAGTGATTACTCATTGGGTTAGTTGGCAAAAAAAAGGAGGGAAAAAAATTCAGGTGCACTAATCCCGACACAGGCACATTAAACGGAAACAGAATCTCGAGGACGTCGGCTTTGGGATGGTAAAATGTCCAGTTTAAACTTCGGATTTTCTTTCGGTGTCATGAATCTCGGTGTATGATCACTTTTTGGCAGCAAAACTACTTTCAGCAAATTTGGGGTTAACGGGCCGCAACGATTTGTGGTTTAATTTGGCATTAAATTTGGAGGCACAAAGTGCAGTAGATAATTTGACGTTTGTCTGTTACGAAGAATGTTCAGGAAGTCTATTTTGTTGTTTGGAGTTGCTTCGGCATAATTAAATCCACTCGCACATTCGCAAGAAAATCAAAATGGCGGCTGTGCCTACCATGGGGAAAAATTCCACGTTGCGGCGCAGTAGATTTTGCGTACACCAAAAAATTTCCTCAAACACACATTTTCTTTAAAAAGAATTTCCAGGGAAGTCTGTATTCCTTACTGCCTTTATGCTGGAGCCGCCAAGCATTGGTGGCTGTACACGGTTTTTGGCAATGCGAGGTTATGTGCCTTCTCGTTCCTTACGGCAAAGTGTCACTCCTACAAATTGCAAATAAGAAAAATCCACGATTTACTAAAATGCCAAATTCTTATTGGCCGGTTCACCACTCATTGTACTTACCGTGCGATAGAAAAGTGTAGAATTTATTTGCAAAAAGGAAGTTTTTTTTATATTGCGTCGTGCAAAAATTATAAATTAGCAATATGGCGTTGCTAATAATTTTTTTCCTTTTTTGCAAATACCTTTTCTTCTTGGCACGACTTGTCTCTGTTGCCTCTTCTACTTTTGTCTGCAATCGATCTTAGTTAAATGGCGCCATGCATGACATTAGTTTTTTGACGTTGCCACTTTGCGAAAATAAGTGGAAGTGTCAAGAAAATTGCCTACGTGGCAAGCGAATGCCCACAATGTTAGAGCGTTCGTACGCCGACGCTCGCATTATATGAAGTGTTATGGCAGGTTTACATTTACGAAATCGAGTGGATTTCATAAATGTAAACCGCATTATGCTAGGTTAACATAACATAAGCGATATTTATTTGTGCGGAATATAAAGGACAGAAATTCGGGACTTTTGGATTTCGTGGTTATAAGCGATATGACGTTATAAACGACGACGTTATAAGCGATTTCGACTGTATTTTAACGTACGCTGCTTTTTACTTTCTAAACTTTAGAATCTAAAGGTAGAAATACAAGACTTTTGTTGCTAGCTTTACGCTCAATTTCATGTAAATGAACCAAGGGCAGGTACTACCTAATATAAATGCGATCTTGCATTTCTTTATTCTTTTACAGAAATTGAGGCTTAAAAGCCCAAACTCAATCAGCTCTTTGCTTGCTTTCTTCGCTGTCTGGCGTCATTTCTAATAAGAGAATAATGACAATAGGCCTGTTCGATAACTTCGCAAGTAAAAAGTACTTGTAAGTTCTTGCAACTACTTGCAAGTACTTCTCATTTCTATTTAACTGAACAAGTTTGATATCGAACAGCATTTTGTAAAAGTTTGTACAAATTTGTACAAACTTTTGAGTTATCGAACAGACCTAATAATGACAAATGACGCAAGAAAAACGAAGAAAGCAAGCAACGGGGTGATTCAGTTTCGGCCTTTAGGAACACGATAGGTTTACACGCGACCTGTCGCTTTTTTTGTACTTTCAAGACCCATATCTCGGGAAGTATGGAATGCAATTTTGTGTTCAGGACAATTAAACCCTATCTGTGGTAAAATTTTCTAAGAAATCACCAGACCGCTCCTAAACCACTAGAGGTTTTTTAACTTGGTGGCCTATATTTCGGGAAGAAAAGGTGCTCAATTTCATGTAAAAGAATAACGGCGAGGTACTACCTAATTAAAATTCGATCTTGCATTTCTTTATTCTTTTACAAAAATTGAGGCTTGAATAAGTATGAACTTCTCATTGTGTTCGCAGGTAAAAGCCGCACAGTGTCACGACCGTGGCCAAAAATGGTTAAAATCAAGTACTTCGGAATGCAAATTTATTGAGGAATTTGAATTATGGTATTGACTTGTGAAGTAGTTTTGTCCATGGGAAGGTTCAAATCCGATAATTGTTGGAAATATGTATTTTTGTCCTTGTTTTACTAAAATTAATAACTTGTATTATGCTCCAAAATTCAATATTCGAAGTAATTTATCGTTCTAAAATAAATTTTTTAATTTTTTAAAATTAATGGATTGGGAAAAATTTTATAAAAGTGTATATCGATATTATTTATTGTTTGAGTTGTGAAAAGTGAGTACTTCAAACGTATAAAGGTTCCAGCTTCAGAGGTTTGCAGACGAACATGTTATTTCTCTTTTTCAGCGACCACCTCACCATTTTAACAAAGCGCTATGTGGTGCTGGCTATAGCGTGAAAACGAATGAACAGATCATCATATATTTTTGTGGGCTTATTTAGTACGTAATAAACTTGCTTTAAAACGAGAGACTTTTAAAAATATCAAGTTAAAAAAAAAATAGTGAATAGCGAAAGTCAAAATTCGATTTTTTACAAAAAATGAACCGTTTTTGCCATTAATCGGTCAAAAAACGTTTTTAAAGGAAAATTCTCATACGTAAAGACAAAAACACAAATTTCAGTCATTTCGGGTGGATATTGAGGGTACAACATTTAAAATATCGAAAATAGGGAGGTATGATTCTATGGGGGCTATAGGAAGACGAAGACCTATACTGACAGATTTCTGGTGGAAAGTTATAAGCCCCCAACGAAGACTTAATACAAAATTTCAGCAATTTCGGTGTAATAATGAGGCTAAAATCTTCAAAATACCGATAATCGGGAGGTATATCAAGGGGGGCTATATCAAAACGTGGACCTACACCCAAAACTCTCAGTTGGAATGTTTCATACCTCTGGTCATTATGACTAAAAATTTCAAAATACTGAAAATAGGAAGGTACGGTTCTATGGGGGCTATATCAAAACGTGGACCGACCATCCCAGTTTTTTGTCCTGGAGATTGTAAGTCAATAATAGGTACGTGTATCAAAATTGATGCACCTACAACAACTCCTTCTATTTTTGGCCACAGTTAATATGAACTCGCGACTAGTGAGCCGCCTTATCAGTATTGACGCCCAAATTTACTGAAACATTGGATGTGTTTTCAGCTTTACCATTAAGAACTAGAGCTTTTTACCGGGTAAACCTTCTTAATGATGGTTTATTTGAGGTTTACGCTATGGAGTTGACATTTAATCCCCAAACCCTCTGGGTTAATCCGCTCGAGATTTATAGGGTGTATATAAACTTTAGTCCCTCACTGTATGTAAAAAACATATTGTGTAAAGTAGTCATTATCTATGTGAAGTCCATACTATGGTTATTTCATCAATTGTTTCATATTTGCATACAAAATATAGAAATTAATAACGATTTTATTCATTTTTGAAGTTTGTGCGAATATGAACTTTCCATACTGTATATTGACAATTCTCAGTGGAAAAGTGTTGTGAGTGCTATGAACCTCAAATGGCAAAAAAGAGAAAATTCGGTTAAAAATGTAGCTAATATCCTCAAAATATCGGAAACCGGGAGGTACTGTTATTGGGGGGCTATACTAAAAAATTGAAACCCATATTTAAATTTTTTGGTGGTTATGTTTTGTGACCACAGGGAACCTCAAATGTTAGATTACAGGTAGTTCGGCCAACAAATGTAGCTGAAATCCTAAAAATACCGAAAGTCGGAATGAAATGTTCTATGGGGACTATATAAAGAAGGGGATCCATATTGAAAAATTTCAGGTGGAAAATTTTGCATCCCCAACGAAGACTAAATACCAAATTTCAGCCATTTCGGTGGAATATTGAAGCCACAACCTTCAAAATACCGAAAATCGGGAGGTACCGTCCTATGGGGGTTGTATGAAGACGGTGACCGATATCGAAAAATTCCAGGTAGAAGGTTTTATACCTCCACCGAATACTTAGTACCAAATTTCAGCCATTTCGGTGGGATTTTGAGGCTAAATCCTTCAAAATATCGAAAATCAGGGAATAACGTTCTATGGTTGATATACGAAGACGTAGGCCTGTAGCGAAAATTGTCAGGTGGAAAGTTTTTATATAACGAAATCTATGGGTGATGTAGGGGATGAAAGATACCAAGGAACGGTCCTGACCAACTTTAACATGGCAAAGCCCAGGATTTATCTTGGTCCCTTTTTCATCTCAAGTGGACACTGATCCCCCCGTGGTGTCACGTTAAACGTTAATAACTTGGGCTTGTAACTTGGGTTAGTAACCCTCCCTTAGAAAAAGCTTACTATGAAAAAAAGAAAGAAAAACAACCCCCTCTAAAGTTGATGGACCCCGCAAACGTTTTAAGGACTATGATCTGCGAATCTGCACCTGGAATGTTCGCACTCTTTATAGAGAAGGTGCAGTTTACGCATTGGCAGATGTACTTGAAAAGTACAAGGCCGACATTACTGCCATACAGGACATGCGATGGATTGGGAAAGGCGTCACAACAACACCTAAAGGCGACGCACTGTATTATAGCTGCCATGGCACAAAGCATGAGTTTGGTTGTGGATTCGTAGTCTGGTCTTCAGCTTCACCCCAGTGAAAGAAAGACTAGCTACAATTCGAATAAAAGCTAAGTTCTTCAACATCAGCTTTATTTGCGCTCACACGCAGAGAAAAAATATGATTCTTGCCACCATATTTTGAAAGAAAAATATATATTATAGATATATGGTAACCTCTATCATATTTTAATAATACAATTTTTGAAATATTTTAAAATGATGTGGTAACCGCCGAAACATGTTGTGGTTGCCTGTAATAAGTAGTATTTTTATTGGAATTATACTGTACCTTTGTGATTAATTGCCCATTAAAAGATTTTTCTATATATTTTAAATAAAAGTTTTATTTATTTAAGAACGCATTGGGTATAATAGAATAAATAAGTATAATATAAAATACACGTATACTTTATAACATTAAAAACACTATGCAGTTCTCTCTGTTGTCTCTACGTTTTGTTCCATACCTATACCGAAGACATGTTTATGTTGGAGAACATTACGAAATGTTTATGTTATACATACATTCTTTGTCTTGTTATTTCAATCACCAAAGAAATGCAGATCGACACCCTCAACCTTTTTGTCGATTATAAAGCAGCCTTCGACAGCCCTATACGTTCAAAGGTGTTCCAAGCCTGATTTTGGTATCCCTGCGAAGCTCATTCGGCTTTGCAAGATGACATTAACTGACACTCGGTCCTCAATTAAAATAGGAAAGAACCTCTACGAAAAGTTTAGTACCAAAAGAGGTTTCAGACAAGGAGACGGCCTGTCGTGTGACCTCTTCTACATCCTGTTGGAAAAGGTCAATTAGAGATGCGAAGGTCAAAAGAAGTAGAACAATATACACAAACAGCCATATGTTTCTTGCTTATGCCATATGTTTCTTGCTTAAACCTAGAAATTTACATAAATTTCCATGCATTTCCACATACAATATAAGCAACCAGTGGCTTCGACTAACTACGTAATTTAAGTTAGAAGTACTAAAATTAAGAAATTTTACAACATCCGATCCGGGTTTTCTATATTATTCAAATATATATTCACCACAAATATTTCAAAAGCTGTTTAAATGGACCGCACAACACCTTCCGTATGAATTCATAACGAAAAACCATCAAAACGATATTTATAGCGTCCAATCACAACGACAATGTAGATAAAATTAACAAAAATATGCCCTAAACCCCTTTATTAAAAATAAGGGCTGCTAAGAATGATATGGTTATTTTATTCAGAGACTTATAGTGAAATTTGATTTGGAACATTTCTTCTTTTTACCATATCTCCAAATAGTGAAGGATTTTGTTAGATTTTGATCCAGTATGGAATTATGTAAAATTAACAGTCCAAAATTAAAACAAATAATTTCATTCTAAAATATATAAATTTCTAATCTAATTTTCTTAAGAAAATAGTATATCTAGATATATGGTTTATTTATAGTGAAATTTTGTGTAGAATTTTTCTTCTTTTCACGCTTTTCACCTAAAACCAAGTTTCATATTACTTTCATGTATCAACTCGAAATAAGAAGGAAAAAAATTTCATCAAAAAAATTGGGAATATTTTCAATTGATACTGATATTTTCATGATATATAATATAATAGACATTTCATTGGTGACCCATTGGTGAAATTTGACGAAGAATACCTTTGTCTATCACGTCATCTCTCTAAAATTATGCTTTGTTGGACAATTTTGAATAAACTCAGATGAAGCCCGACTTTAACCCTAAAAGGTGTTTTTCATTTTTAGAGATTCCTGACGATTAGATATGATTTGAAGATTTGGTGTATTCTAGCTGCCTTGGCAGCTGGCGTTCTTCTGCTGCGATGGATGGGGGTGGTCTCAGATCTCTCCTGACGTACCTGCGTGGAGGAAGCCTGTCTATTAAATCGTGACAGGGATGCTCACTGCGATAACACCCAAGCAGGTACTGCATCGACAACATTTTATTGTGTTGACGCACCGGTAAAATCTTCGTCTCCTCATTTAGATGGTCCACTGGTGTCATGAGGAGGCACCCTGTTGCAGTCCTCAGGGCAGCATTCTGACGGGTTTGAATCTTCTTCCACTGCGTAGTGCTAACCTTTGCAGACCACGCTGGCGCCGCATAACTTATCGAAGACGGGCCTATTGCATTGTAGGTGGTCAACAAGGTTTCTTTGTCAGCTCCCCAAGTGCTGCCGGCCAGCGACTTGAGCACCTTGTTCCTACTTCTGATCTTATCGCAAATAGCTGTGGCATGCGCGGACGACTTAAACATGCTATCGAACGTTACACCCAGTATTTTGGGGTAGTTAGTGGTCGGAATCAGTGCACCATCGACCAATATGTTCAGTGGGAACCTCATTTCAGCCGTTCATGTGGTGAACAGTGTGGCAGTGGATTTAGCGGCGGATATTTTCACATTCCTCAGATGGAAACTGCACTAGGTCAGCTATGTAGACATTTAACCTATCACATATGTCATCGATGATAGGACCCACTGCCAAGATCGTACAATCATCCGCATACATTATGATCTCTTTGCCGTCAGAAGCAGGGACGTACGCAGGATTTCATTTCGGGGGGGGCCCACCATGACCAAAAATCATGAAATTTTAAAATGTTGGGTAGGGTTACATAGCGCTATTTTAAAGGCTTTTAGTCGATTTTTTAACAATTATTGAGACAAGGTGTATAAAATCAATGAAGAGAGAGTTTAAAAAAGTTAAAATACAATTTTGGAATTTGGTACAGAGTAATATATATTATGTATTAGTTCTTGGATATTTATACCCTCAGCATTTATGCTAACGAGGGTATATACACTTTCATACGGGCAAAATGTGCCTCATCGAAATAATGGTTTTAGACCCCAAGTATGTTTGGACGAAATGTGTTTTAGACAATTTGGAGTCGATTGAGCAATGTCCGTCCGTCTGTCTGGCTGGCTGGAGCGCACGATAACTCTCAATCGGATCAACCGATTCGGTCCAAAATTTGGCTTTCGTAATATTTTGTCCCAACTTAGTTTAAGTTCGAAGATGGGTTATATCGGTCCACTCTTTCCAGTACCTCCCCCACAAAAGTTCGAAAATGTTCGAAGGAAGCAACCGATTTGGTCCATAATTTGCAACTGGTGAAATGACTACCAGACTTAGATGAGGTTCAAATATGGACCCAATAGGTCCACTCCTTCGGGTACCTCCCACAAAAATTTCGGATAAGTTCAGTTTAGGACCTGCTCTCCAATCGCTTTGATTTGATGTCTAAGCAACTTGTTTTCACTGCCCCCCATACGACGGTACAAGTTTCATCAGGGGCAAGTCCATACTTCCTGAGAAAATAGCCCGAAAGTTGCACAAAACCCCTATGATACCGTGTGAGGTGGTTGGAGCGCAAGATAAGTTTCGAACGGATCTGCCGATTGGGTCCAAAATTTGGTTTAGTAATATTTTGTCCAAACATAGTTTAAGTTCGAAGATAAGCCATATCGGTCCATTCCTTCAGGTACCTCCCACACAAAATTTCAAAAATGTTCGGAAAAATTGTTCGTACTGTAACTTTTGAAGGGAGTGGCCGAATTGGTCCATACTTTACACTTCCTAGTATATCTACCAGATATAGATCAGGTTCAAATATGGACTATATTTGTCCACTTGATCCAGTGCCTTCCAAACAAAATTTCGGATAAGTTCATTTTAAGACGCGCTATCGAATCACTTTGATTTTTGTCGAAGCAACTTGCATTCGCTGCCTCAATTACGAAGGTAAAAGTTTTTTTCAGGGGCAAATCCACACTTCTTGAGCAAACAGCCCGAAGGGTGTAAAAACCACCTATGTTACCATATGTAGTGGCTGGAGATCCACTTTCATAATGGTCAATGTCGATCCATTCCTTTAAGTATTTCCTCCGCAAAACTTTTGCTCTTTAATCCTAATCAACATTTTTGTCGTTTCATACGCCGGAAATTTTTAAAACCCTCTAAATACATACGTTTTTTGGGAAAAAATTGTTTTAATATACACAGGCTGATGGTTTATCACTATCGGCCAAGCCGACTGATACTTTTTTTACTTGTTTTTATTGAAAATTACCATATCAGACCACGTTCGGTATGGTTATCGGTATTTGTAAGTTGTATGCTGAAAGTGGTTAAAATAGATCTATGCATATCGAGATATCGCCCTTTTTAGACCCATTTTTCAAAAAGTATTTAGTGGACCAATCTTTGACGCCCATACATTACATATTAACATCTTATAAACCTTTTAATTGGAATTTGGTATACTTTAATATGTCAAGGTATTTTAATATCTGTTAAGTTATTTCTATAAATTGAATACATCCAACATCGAATAGTTCCAATCGAAAATTGTCTACTGCTATTGTGCGGATAAACTTACATAATATTTACCCAAGAAAAGGCTGCTTTAGCCGGAGTCGGACAATACAGTCTATGAACTCCCAATCCTACTCGTAGTAAGTGCTCTTTGAGAGTACGAAACACATGATTGGGCTTTGCCAAAACATGGTCGAATAAATATTTGAGAAAACAAGCAAGTCGTCTTTGTCGCCTGTGTGTATTAATACCTTTACTATCGACAGATCCAAAATCGGCTTCACAGACAATATATTTATCCCCAAAATTTGTGTTCTTGGAGTTTACAAAATGTTGTGGCCTTTTTGGACGTATGAACTTACCAGCAAAAATATCAAAACTTTAAGGGTACCTATCTTAGCGATTGTGGACGTTTCGAATTATTGCTCATAGCGCAAAAGGAGAGTGTTTCTGAATGTGCCGAATTAGTCCATTAAGCAAGTGTATCTCATTATGAGAGTCATTCCTTTCTATAGTTATCGCACCCACCAGCCATTTTAGTTGGTCACCGTACATTATGTCAGAAAGAATGGCCAAATAAGATATATACGATTTTAGGAAACAATTCAAACTTTTGTGGGGGAGGAACTCGAAGTGGTGGACCAATATGATTTTAACTAAGTTTGGAAAATATTACGTCATCTAAAAAGGACCAAGTCTTGTCTGACCCGGCTTTCATCCAAATAGACAGAAGTAGAAAAGATAAGCAGTTTTAAGGAAGTTCGTTGTAATAATATATTAATCTGGTTTTTGAAAGTCTGCTGAGAAACCGAAAACGTTTTAATATTAGGAGGCAACAAGTTCCACAATCGAACAATTCGGTTAAAAAAGGATTTTTATTAAATATTTATTTGTATCTGAGAGCTTCTAGAAGACGATAAAAACATATAATCAAATTAAAAAAGGAATAGAGGTATCAGATTTCAGCAAACCGATCAAATGAAAACCCTACAAGCTGAAGGAAAAACTGTAAACAATTTTTTCTGCAAACATCTACCATACGCAAATTTTAATATTTGACGGAAGCTGGACATAAAGTTGTTTATATTATTTCCGTGGTACCCAGTATTACCTCAATACCATAAAGAATGTAAACAACAAATTTGTCGAAATAAATATATAATTGGTTTTCGATATATAGTCCACGAAAACCCCATTTCATGCACTTCCCTTCCCACAATATTGAACTCGTAATATTTTTTGATACAGGATACCATAAACCTCAGTGTAATCATTACGGAACTCCGAGTTCATTTATTTATTTATTTATTTTTTTTTTTTTTTGATACTGGAACTATATGGCATAAAGCCGTAATACAGAAAAATTTGAAAATTTCAAGCAAAAAGTTAAAAATTTGCGAACAAAAAAATCGAAATTATTTCTTACAAAATTTGTTAACGAAGTACATCTTCTGTACAGAAACTTCAGAAAATGTATGTTTTCATTTGAAATATCCAAACATAAAATTATTTTATGAGAAAGAAAAAGCTAATGATCTGTTACAGTAGCTAAAGAAATTTTTGGTCTACCAAACCATTTCGGGGGGGGCCCGGGCCCCCTGTGCCCCCCCCCCCCCCTGCGTACGTCCCTGGTCAGAAGGATGTGGGATTTCAGAAAAGTAGAGGTTAAACAGTTCAGGAGACATCATCCCGATCTCTATACCGTCTGGAGGGTGTGGAATATCAAAAAGGTAGGGGTTAAACAGTTCCGCAGATATCACCCCTCCTTGGGGAAGTCCCTGTTTCACTCTAAGGGGTTTGGACTTCTTGTTTCTGAATTCCACAAACGACTGGCGTCCGCACATATAGTTGATTACCCAACATCTCAAACATGGCTGGAGATTAGTCTTCTCTATATCCTCGAACAGCTTGGCATGGTTGACGGTATCGAAAGCCTTCGATAGGTCAAGAGCCACCATGACTGTTCGGTGGGACGGCCTTTTCTGGTTCAGTCCTCTACTGATATGTGTGGATATGGCATCTAATGCTGTTGTAGTACTGTTATTTATATACTATATCATACAAAACTGTAGAAATTATTTTCCAAAATTTCACAAGCAGGCATTGATTTACATTTTCTAAACCTTTCAAAACTTGAAAAATTTTCACATAATTTTCATTATACGTTCATTGTTATTTGGATTGTTGGATAGCGTAGAAGGGTCTACAATTGTAAGATTTTATAATTTAAACATTTTCATTTATTCGATTTATAAATTGCAACTTTATTTTAGTGAATAAACCTGACCAATAACAGATGTTTATCAAAGGCCCTTATGTGTTTTTCTTACGTTAACAACATTTTCTTTATTCAAATTGGAATAATTGGAATCTTTTCTCATCTTGGTTTGGAGAATTTGCAAGATATAAGAAGGATATTTCGGAATCATTTGTAATTGTCGGTCTTTCTTTGCCTGGTGAAAGACACAGCGAAGTATTGTCAGTCTTTCTTTGCTTAGTGAAAGACACAGCGAAATAAGTCAAACTTCAAGTTGCAGATTTTGTGCCGGATATTTTATTCAAGTCCAGAAGAGGAATTATTTCAATATTGTATGATTTTACGTAGTGGTAGAATTACGTCTGCCGAAATGCCGCTACATCGATCTCCGCAAAGACCAATGCATTTGGAACGGTCTGATGAATCAAATGCGGCTGATAATGACGAAATCGAACAAAGTACATCCAATGCAACATCGAGCGAACCAACGGCTTCGCAAACGACTAATATAACATTTAGTAGTATAGAACAGGTAACCCAACATTTTGCTAGACAGTTTGAAGAAATGCAAATCTCTATAGCTCGGCAAATGAGTGCTTTTCAGTCAACGGTGGAGACAAACAGTATTCAAATCCGCGAGTCTTTAGCATCTATGGGAAGATTCAATAATTTGCCAAATGTTAACGTTACAAGCTCTAATGTTCCGCCAACTACATCTCCTACCTTAGCCAATGCTACTTCCGGTTTAGCGACGTCCATAAACCAACAATCAACATCTACTGTAAATGTGCTTCCACATACGACGGCTCCGTCCTTCTCAAACCCAGTTGGAGGATTAAATTCAAGGTCTACAGCATCTGGAACAAACCTACGACTTCCCAGTGCGCAGTGTCTCTCATTTGAACCGCTGAATTCAAATCTTCCACCGCCAACTGCGTCCTCTCAAGTTATTGTGCCGCACCATCATACGAAAATATATGACTTACCCAAGTTTTCTGGTGCACCCGAAGAGTGGACAACGTTTGTTGAAATGTTCCACTGTACCACCACAGAGTTTGGATATTCAGATTTACATAATGTTATGCGATTAAGAAATGCCCTACAAGGAAAAGCGTTTGAAACGGTGGAATCGCTATTATCAAACTCCAAAAACGTCCCAGCTATTATGAAAATCGTTGCTGAAACATACGGAAGACCCGATCAGTTAATCAAGTCTCAGATTCAAAAGGTAAGAGTCCTTCCTTACATTAAGGAGTTCGATTTTGATGGGCTCTTAAACTTCGCGATTAAAGTAACCAATATGACAACATACGTACAATCTGCTGGAGGTGATTATCATTTAACAAATCCCACACTCTTATGTGAGTTAGTTGCAAAGTTGCCGACATCAAGAAGAATTCAATGGGCAGAGAAATGTCTCAATATGACGAATATTCCGAGCATAGTTGATCTATCGAACTGGTTGCAGGATATTCGAAAAGTAATCAATATGGCGTCTGATTCACTACCAGCTTGTGATAATGTTGAGAAAAGGACCAAAAGGTTTGCTTGTGTAAGTTCTTCAGTGGAAAGTAAGTTTTGCAAAATGTGTGGACATCAATGTAAGAATCTGGCAGTTTGTGAGAAATTTACAATATTACCTCTTCAAATGAGGTGGGAAAAAGTAAAATCATTGGGAGTGTGCTTTTCATGCCTAAAAGGAGGTCATCAAACGACAAGATGTTTTTCTAAAAAGAAATGTGGTGTGAATTCGTGCCAAAAATTTCATCATAGGTTGTTGCATGCTGATTCTCAGAATGATGAAAATGTGAAGAAACCGACAGAAGAAATGCAGCATTCTATTAGAAAATCGGAAACGCAAGCCAATGCTGCACGGAATTGCTTAGTAGACGAAAGTGCTGGATATGGATCTGTCTTATTCCAAATGATCCCAGTTAAACTGTATGGACCGAGGGGATACGAGGAAATATATGCTTTTATAGACGACGGGGCCAATGTATCCATGATCGACGAAGATGTTATCAGGAATTTGGGTATCACTGGCAGACCCGATGTACTTGAACTTCAATGGATTAATAGTCAAATTTCTAGGGAAAAAACGCAAGTTGTCGATTTATTAATTAGCAGCGCTGAAAACGATTCAACCAAATATCCAATGAGAAATGTGTATGTTAGTTCAAATTTGAACCTTCCAATACAGAGTTTCAATTCAACATCTTTACAACGAAAATATCCAAACATCTCCCTTTCCGATATGAACTTGAAGGATTACAGTAATATGAAACCAAAGATGATTATAAGCCTTTCCAACGCCTTCTTAACCATTCCATTGGAAGAACCCAAAATGTTTAGCCCATCAGGGCCAATAGCCTCAAAATCTAGATTGGGTTGGATTATTTATGGACCGACTCAAAATAAAAAGGGAAAGTTCTACTCTTGCCACTGTCGAGGATCCGAAGAAGAAGTTGAAAAGTTAAGAGAACTGGATGAAATGATGACGAGTTATTTTGGTTTAGAAACATTTGGTATCAAATCGCCTGTAAAGAACTTAATATCTAAGGATGACGAAAGAGCTTTGGAAACCTTAGACAAAACGACTGTTCGAAAAGGAGATCGTTTTGAGTCTGGATTGCTTTGGAAAAGCGATAACGTTATTCTTCCTGAATCATATGATATGGCGTTCAAACGGCTTTTAACGGTGGAAAGAAAGATGGAGAAGAATGAAACATTTGCCAAAGAATATTGCGAAAAAATACAAGAATATTTAGATAAAGGATACGCCAGAATTATGTCGGAGAAGGAGGCAGAAACTTATTCCAGTAAGACGTTTTACTTGCCTCATTTTGGAGTTATAAATCCAAAAAAGAAGAAGTTAAGATTTGTTTTCGACGCTGCAGCAGAAGTAGATGGAGTTTCTCTAAATAAAGTTCTTTTACCAGGTCTCGATATAAATCAGCCACTTTTGGCAATTTTGTTAAAATTCCGACAGGCAAAGTTTGCAGTGTGCGGGGACTTGAAAGAAATGTTTCACCAAGTAATTGTCGCACAACAGGATCAAGATGCTCAACGCTTTTTGTGGAGAGATGGAGATCAGTCAAAGCCTGTGAAGACGTATGTGATGCAACGACTAATATTTGGTGCAACATGTTCTCCAACAATAGCACAATTTGTAAAAAACAAAAATGCTCAGGAATTTACTGATAAGTATCCGAGAGCGGCGAAGGCAATTGTGGAAAGACACTACGTGGATGATTACGTAGATTGTTTTGATTCAGAAGATGAAGCGGTCGAAGTGGCTGAAGCAGTAAGGAAAATTCACAAATCAGGTGGATTCGAAATGCATAATTTGATTACTAACTCCGATCGAGTGGCTGAGAGGTTGGGAATAAAAATTTACGACAGATTCGTGGATGTCGAGAAATCTACAGAGAGAATTCTTGGAATGCATTGGGATCCCAAAACTGATGATTTCATATTTATCCTAAAATTCCATAAGGTTTCCGATGATGTTGTTAAAATGAAGCGAGCTCCAACCAAAAGGGAATTGTTAAGTATGTCAATGTCAGTATTTGATCCATATGGGTTTATCGCAAATTTCATGATATGTTCTAAACTATTAATGCAAGAAGTATGGAGACGTAAACTGGGATGGGATCAAAGACTACCTGAAGATATTTATCAAAAATTTAGAAATTGGTTGGAAGAACTACGAAATGTGAAAACATTTAAAATTCCAAGATATTATTTCAGCCATGTTTCAAACGAGAAATTGCAGCTCCACATTTTCTGCGATGCCAGCGAACAGGCTCTAGCTGCCGTAGCGTACTGGAGAATTGAATCTAGACAAAATAACGTTCAGGTATCCTTTGTCATAGGAAAAACATCTTGTGCACCACTTCGCTATCATTCCGTACCAAGACTTGAACTCCAAGGAGCAGTGATGGCCGTTCGTTTAAAGGAAACGATTGTAAACAATCATGAAATTGGGAACTTTCAAACGTACTTCTGGAGTGATTCACATACGGTTATACAGTGGATAAAGTCAGATCATCGTAAATACAAACAGTACGTAGCGAATCGGGTAGCAGAAATTCTTGAATACTCAGAGGAAGAACAATGGCGATGGTGTCCTACATCACAAAATCCTGCCGATAAAGGTACAAGAGCAATGTTTCCAGTGCATTATGAACCGAACAATGTGTGGAAGAATGGCCCCAAGTTTCTTTATAACGAAGAGTCTGAATGGCCTGTGCAGAAGTTGCAGACGGTAGAGGCTGATAAATCAAAGGAAGAATTGAAGGTAAAATTTGTTGTGTGTACCACAAAACAGACGTGCGACATTATAGAGAAAATGATAAGTCGGTCATCACAATATTTGAAAATTCGACGACAGATTGCTTGGCTTCTGAGATTTAAAAAGTATATTCTACATAAGTTTTTGAAAATTGATGTTATACGAGGAGAATTATTAGTTGATGAGGAAATGGAAGCTGAAACTATAATATTGAAAGAAATTCAGAAGAAATCATTCTGCGAAGAATACACATTACTGGGCAATAATAAATCTATAAGTCGATCCAGCCGAATCGTATCACTAAATCCATATTTAGATGAAAAGGGAGTTATGAGAGTGAATGGGCGCCTAACGAATGCAACAATTCTACCAGAGTACACCAGAAGGCCAATTATTTTGCCCAAAGAACACAAATACACTAGATTGATAGTGGAATACTACCATCAAAGGAATTGTCATCAGAATTCAGGGGGAGTCATATGCAATGTGAGAGAAAGGTTTTGGATTCCGTCTATTAGAACAGTTTTAAAAACAGTAGAAGCTCAATGCACATTATGCAAAATCCTGAAATCCAAACCATATCAACCTCAAATGGCTCCACTTCCAAAGGACAGAGTGACGCCTTTCGTTCGCCCTTTTTCCTATTGCGGTGTCGATCTTTTCGGTCCCTTTAACGTAAAAATAAGAAGAAGTACTGAGAAACGCTGGGTTGCCCTATTTACCTGCCTTTCGACGAGGGCAATTCACATGGAAGTCGTGACAGACTTATCTTCTGATGCATTTTTATTATGTTTGCGTAATTTTATAAACAGAAGGGGAGTTCCATTGCAAATCAGAAGTGACAATGGAACGAATTTCGTTGGCATAAAGAAGGAATTAAGAAACGAAGCACATTTTCTCGATCATAATGAGATTACGAGAAATCTAACTCCTCTCGGCATAAAATGGATTTTTAATGCGCCAGCTGACCCTAGTTCAGGTGGATCATGGGAAAGACTGATACAATCCGTTAAGAAAACTCTCCGAGTTCTCTTGGGAAATATTGATCCAAAACTAGAAGTGTTTCAAAGTCTTATAATAGAAGCAGAAAACATCGTTAATGGGAGACCACTGACGCATATAGCATCGACTCCAGATGATCCGGAGCCCCTCACCCCAAATCATTTTTTATTGGCATCTACTAATTCAACGCAAGCCCCGGCGGACTATGATATAAAATTGATTAATCTAAAGAAACAATGGCGGATCCTTCAAAATTTGAAGAATGGTTTTTGGATTCGCTGGATAAGGGAGTACCTGCCAGATTTAACACGAAGGGTCAAATGGTGCTTGCCGTCAAAATCATTAGACGTAGGAGATGTCGCAATCGTATGTGATGAAAACCAGCCTAGATCGAAATGGAGGCGATGTCGAGTGCTGCGAATGTATCGTGGCAAGGATGGAGTTGCTCGATCAGCGGATGTCCAAACGAATGAAGGAATATTGAGAAGGCCCGTTTTCAAGCTGGCGAAATTGGATTTTATAGAAAATTAGTGAATCTCCGTAGTCAATTCACGGGGGCGGGGATGTTATTTATATACTATATCATACAAAACTGTAGAAATTATTTTCCAAAATTTCACAAGCAGGCATTGATTTACATTTTCTAAACCTTTCAAAACTTGAAAAATTTTCACATAATTTTCATTATACGTTCATTGTTATTTGGATTGTTGGATAGCGTAGAAGGGTCTACAATTGTAAGATTTTATAATTTAAACATTTTCATTTATTCGATTTATAAATTGCAACTTTATTTTAGTGAATAAACCTGACCAATAACAGATGTTTATCAAAGGCCCTTATGTGTTTTTCTTACGTTAACAACAAGTACTATGCATTTTCCGAAATCCATGTGTATGTTGGGCAACTGGAAAACACCTTCTCATCGTGGGGAGGAGTAATGCCTCTAGGACCTTTGCTACTGGCGACAGGAGCGAAATCGGCCTGTACGATTCACCTCTGCTGGTATCCTTGCCAGGCTTCAGTAACGGGACCACCCTGCCAACTTTCCAGGCTTCTGGTATGATATGGGTGGCTAACGATAGGTTGAGGACACTTGTTAAATACTCAACTCCTGGTTCATCCAGTTGCTTAAGCATTACCATCGATATTCGGTGTCGGCCCAACGCTTTGGATGATTTCGCGTTTCAGATGGCATCTGCAACATCGCTCATCGTAAATTGTGGTGGTACCTCCGCGGCTGGAAGGGCTCCTTTCACTCTCGGGGTGCTCTATGAACTGCCGGTTAAAATAACACGCGCACCTCTTTGGGTCAGTTACTGCCACGCCCTTGAAAGTAGCTGCTGTTCTGTCATCCTTCATTTCAGGATTCGAGAGCGATTTAACCGTTGTCCACGATTTACTTAATCCTGCACCAATGTTGCATTGCTTCAGGTGGTCTAGCCACTTTTCCGCTTATGTTCGCCTACTAACCCGTTGACTTCAAGAGTAAGCTCTTTAAGTCTGAGGTCTTCAGGGTTCGTACGACGAAGCTCATTACGCTCATTTGCTAGTCCCGTCGCCTCTGCTGGGAAATTTGGTCTTATTTCGGATATTCGACCAGCAGGTATGTATCGAGCGGCTGCTGCAGTGATGATGTCCCGGCAAGTGCTCTCAGCTACCCGATGATCTGCGGGAGTGGGCAGCTCTGTGAAGCTGTGATTGATAAATTTCCTGAACCCCTGCCAACCCTTGTATGGGTCACTAGACATGCTCAAGCGAGATAGGTCTGTACTGAACAGACTGCTGTATCAGGAAGGCAAGTCCTCCTCCTCCGCTTCTTGTTCGATCCTTCCGCAAAACGTTGTAGCCATCACAACGCAAGCTACATGTGGCGGTGAACTTTGTTTCTTCGATCGCTGCGACCATGATGTTTTTCCGACTCATAAAATCTACAATTTCGCTGACCTTATTGCGGAGACCGTTGCAATTGAATTGCAGGAAAGATGCATTTCCGGCCCGTTGAACAACAACTTGTGGTGTTAGGTGCTGCATTTGTTGTTGTTGGGGAGACTGCGGGGGCGTCTCGTATTCCGACGACGACGAAGAATCAGACGACGACGTAGAAGATGCGCTGACGCAGCAAGCAGCAACATACCTATCGCTGTAATCCCGGGTGCTACTAAGGCTAGAGCACCCACGAAAATGCACCCATTCCATACATCCATTACATCTCACCATTGTTGACATGTGGTGGAATGGGATCTGGCAAACGGAACAGATCCATACTGGCCCGGGAAAAAAATACAAACACAAACACATAATTGTTGAGGTGACGGCCCCTGAAGATTCCTCCGAGTCAACCCGGTGCATAGAACCGGCCGCCGTGGGATTGATGCAATTTGTTGGTATAGGTCCATACCTTCATATAGCCCCCATAGAACGGTACCTCCCGATTTCGGGCATTTTGAACGTTCTGGCCTCAATATTCCACCGAAATGGCTGAAACTTGGTATTTGGTCTTCATTTGGGGTATAAAACTCAACAACATATCAATACAGTCGTCTCTAAGATAAATTTTTCTTTAAGATGCCTTTATAGTACTGACCTATCCTTGCCTGTCCATGTTAGGCAGCGTTTGGCTCATGGACTGATTTTGCCAATTCTCAAGTCAATGTGAATTTAATTGTGCTTGCAATAAACAGAGTAGTGCGATTTGTTTTTGGTCTTAATCGACGAATACATATCTCTTCTTACGTAAACAAGTTTCTCGGTATGACATTTCAAAATTTTGTTAAAATGCGTCTACTTTTATTTTTTTTTATTAATTTGTGAGGAACCAATGCCCCACTTTTTTAGTTTCATCTCTGATTTTTTCCAACTTTACAAGGCTAAATCAACTGATAATTCCAACGGCAATTCGTCACATGGATAAATCGTTTCTTGTACGAGTAGCGCGACTCTTTAATGTTTTGCCTAACGACTTAAAAGATTTCACATGGTGTGCCTTAACCAAATTTAAATGGAAGGTGTTTATACCTGGGACGTTTTTGCAGATTCTGAAACTACAATGCTCATAGATGAGAAATATCAAGAAACAAAAAAATCGGCGGAGGGATTTTCAAATAAATCGCGATTTAAGTTCACATTTTTAGGGGTTCCTTAGGTTTTCACGATTTTGCTTGGAAACCGCGAGTCCTATGTAAATGGGACTAAAGAAAATATTGTAGCTGTGAAAATTCTCCACGAGATTGACCTTTATGATATTTTCGCAGGTTTTACCGTTTTTGAGATATAGAAGTTCAAATTGAGACAATGCACTGACTAACTTTTGATGAAAACCGCTTACACATGGGAAGACTTCGCGGATTCTGAAACAGCAATGTTCATAGATAAGAAAAATAAAAGAAACAGAAAAAATCGCCAGAGGGATTTTTAAATAAATCGCGATCAAAATTCACAATTTTAGGGTTTTTTTTTAGGTTTTCACGATTTTGCTTGGAAACCGCAAGTCGTATCGAAATGAGTCTAAGGAAAATTTTGTAGCTGTGAAAATTCTCTACAAGACTGGCATTTAGGTTTTTTCGTAGGTTTTATCATTTTTCAGATATAGAGGTTCAGTTCAAATTTTTAGGTTTTTATCTAAGTCTTCAAGATTTTGCTTGGAAGCCGCAAGTCATATCAAAATGGGACTAAAGAAAATGTTGAAGCTGTGAAAATTCTCTACAAGATTGGATGATTTATTTTTTCCTAGGTTGTACCATTTTCAAGATATATAAGTTTAATTTGGGAAATTGCAGTAATGACATTGTTTTATAAGGAGGCGATACAGTCAGTGCATTGTCACAATTTGAACTTCTATATCTCAAAAACGATAACACCTACGAAAATATCATAATGGTCAATCTTGTGGAGAATTTTCACAGCTACAACATTTTCTTTAGGTCCATTTACAGAGGACTCGCGGTTTATAAGCTAAATCGTGAAAACCTAAAGAACCCCTAAAAATGTGAACTTAAATCGCGATTTATTTGAAAATCCCTCCGGCGATTTTTTTGTTTCTTGATATCTCCCATCTATGAGCATTGTAGTTTCAGAATCTGCAAAAACTTCCCAAGTGTAAGCACCTTCCATTTAAAATTAGTTAAGGCGCACCGTGTTCAGTTCACCTTGTTCATATTTGAACTGTTTTGGCTCTCAATTATCTAAATTTAATTGCACCTTTAATGAATGTATTTCTTATTTTTGATTTTATGATTACGTTGAGATCTCGTTGTTTACAGCTTAAAAATCGATTTCTTATATTCATTGTTATTCACATTTTTATATTTAGGTAATTTTAATAACTATATTTACATTTTCATATAGCTTTAAGTTTTTTATTGTGCTGGAGTAGTGTAAACATAAATCTATATAATATGATTTAATTCAATCTTTTTTTTGGCCAGATGGCTTTGAATCAGGCCTGCTCAGACAAATACAAACACATTTTGTAATTGTGTTGGTTTTGAAATACACAAATTTCAATTTTCCTTTGTCTCTCTGTATACTGTGAGAAATATCGTAACAGTTTCTTTTTTATTTTATATTTCAAAATATAGAGTAGAATAATTATTTTATTTTGACCAAATGTGACTGTTGATGTTATAATTTGTTGCAAATCAAGTTCGTGACAAACCAAAGTGCGTTGACAAACCAAACACTCTAATTTGCCGTAAAAATTTTAGGCAAATAAAAATTCGTATTCAGTATCTTCATTCATTTTTTCAGTGTACGCATATAAATTCATAGACAAATTCGAAAACAGAACCTTCCTCATTGAATGTTCAATAGAGACTGATTTTTAATTTTGAAAATATTCAAAACAAAAACAAAAGCTCTCTTTTTAAATTGTGTGTGTGAGAAAATTGACACACACCGACAGCTCAGGTGCGCACCTTGAGCAGGCCTGCTTTGAATTAATGTAAAGTTGTTTCTAAATAATAATAAAAAAAACTTTCAATGTGAAATTTGTTAGTATATGTCCACGCCTTCATATAGCCCCCATAGAACGGTACCTCCCGATTTTCGGTATTTTGAAGGTTATGGCCTCAATATCCCTCCGAAATGGCTGAAATTTGGTATATAGTCTTCATTTGGGGTATAAAACTTTCCATATGAAATTTGTCGGTATAGATCCACACCCTCGTATACACGCAGAGAAAAAATATTTTTCGCTTTTGTTGGAACAAAAATATTTGTTCCAAAATTTTTTTTCCAAAATTGTATTTGTTTTGTTCAAGCATTGCATTGCAAATCCAAAAGTACAATCTTTTGCTCCAAACATAAAAAACAAAAACAACTTTCGGAATTCCGCAATATTGTAAAAATCATTAACAATACCGATTGGTAGGAACTATCATAATCTAGAATTTTTACAAAAAATATTGTCTTTTAAAAAAATCGCTTTTGTTGTAGTTTTAAATACGTATTGTTATTTTGTTTTTTTCAGTAGATACACAATTTTGGATTGAAAATGTCTATTATTAGTTCAAAAATACATATTTTTGACTATACTCTCTCCCGTTAACTTGTTGAGTATTTGCTCTGGATTCTAGTCGCTGCATTCTTGTTTTGCTCTCTTTAGTTTATGTGTGGCAGCCGGTGAAGTTATTTGTGTTTGCGCATTCTTTGTCCCTAATTAGTTTTTGTTTGGCAATCAAAGAAAGTGGATCAAAAAATGTAAAACATTAGTGATTATAAACTCAGAAAAACAACATTTCAAGACAAAAATGCAAACAAAATCTAATAATAAAAGTGTCATACATTATTAAATCTATTGAATTATTTATTATTTTAAAACTGTCGGTGTTTTCTTTTTTTATGGCGTTATCTACTTTTGCCATGTAGTTTTTGTTTTGTTTTTGGTTTTCTCATGTGTTTTTGTGAAGCGGTAAATATAAAAGTGGTGGTTGAAGCAGAATTTGCGTTGCAAGGAGATATTAAAGAAGAATTCCGATAATTCATACATCTTTGACACAATAAATTAAATTTTCTTGAAAACGTCGATGCCTTTTGGGTTCTTTTTGTACTGAATAATGTTTACAACACGCGTTAATAGTTTTGACCAAAACTATTGTAAATATAGATAATTTTACCTCAACTGTTCTGAATTCTAACAATATTTATTGTCCATTTTTACCAATACTATTTTTCATTGTTGTTGACACCACCTCTTTTGAATCTCTTCTACTATCGTATGTAAGTTGTTATGTGTGTGTGTTTTGTGGAGAGCTAAAAACAAAAAAGGTGGTTGAAACTTATTATACGAAGAGAAAATAGAAATAGTTTTTTTTCCTAAATTTGAGTTTTTGTGAACGAATTGTCGGAATTCTATTTTAATTTAAAATATATTAGGAGCGCGTTGCAACAGTCTAATAATTCTTGCAATGCATGCTCAATGAAAACCAAAGAAAAGACTATTGCTGACACTTGTATTTTATTGCGTAGTTTTGTGTGTCTGTTTTGAACTAACTTCATGATGCTATTTTTTTTATTTAGCGGGTTAAGGAGTGTTTTGCTGCAGATTTTTTAAATTTAGTTAAGAAAACATAAAACTAATCAACGACAGCTCAAGTGGACATTTTTAATAAGAATACTCTCTAAACCAGTTATATTTAGTAATTTGGTGCAACAATACATTTCTTCAACCGATTTTGTTTTGGGCATAAAATTAATTAGTAAGTATCTTCTTTTTGCACTTTTACTAAGCGATATTTCTAACACATTTTCTTTTTTTATTTAGCTTCAAATTGTACTAAGGACTTGGATTCACAATTTTCCTGACCGAATAAATCACAATAAAAAGTTTACCAACATGCTTTATTTGCACATCAATCTTTGTTAAACTAAATAAAATTAGCGTCAATTGAAATTAAAATTATCTCATATCAGGTTTATTTAAAATTTTTAAAAATCATATATGAAATAAATAATAAAATGAAACTTTTTATATTTTTTAAATGTAACACATTAGAAAGGTAGGTATGCAATTTTTATTCCAACCATTTCGCATTGCAACAATAAGTATTGTTACTTCTGACCAAAACTATTGTGAATTGCAAAAATAAATATTGTTACTTCTGACCGAAACTATTGTAAGTTCTAACAATATTTATTGTCCATTTTGACTAAAACTATTGTGAATTGCAAAAATAAATTTTGTTACTTCTGACCGAAAATATTTTAAGTTCTAACAATATTTATTGCCCATTTTGACAAAAACTATTGTTAATTGCAACAATAAATAGTGTTACTTCTGACCAAAACTATTGTAAGTTCTAACAATATTTATTGTCTATTCTGACCAAAACTATTGTAAATTGCAACAATAAATATTGTTAATTCTGACCAAAACAAATGTATGTTCTAACAATATTTATTGTCCACTTGGACCAAAACTATTGTGAATTGTAACAACATATATTGTTACCTCTAACCAAAACTATCGTACTTACATGTTTGGTCCAAAGCGTTATAGTGTCAAAGTGACAATACATATTTATATTTCGAACACATAATATAGTCCAGTGTGACAATAACGATTGTTGGATTGACAATACTACATAAGGAATCCAACAATATGTTAACAATATATATTTTGCTCTTGGAATATTGTTGGATCAAACATATTTTTTTCTCCGCGTGTAGCCCCCATAGAACGGTACCTCCCAATTTTCCATATGAAATTTGTCGGTATAGGTCCACACCTTCGTATAGCCCCCATAGAACGGTACCTCCCAATTTTTGTTTTGAAGATTGTGGCCACAATATTCCACCGAAATGGTTAAAATTTAGTATTTAGTCTTCGTTGGTGGTATAAAACAATCCTCCAGAATTTTGTTGGTATAGATCCACGCCTTCATGGGGTTATAAAATATTCCAGAAGAGAATTAATAGCATAGAGAAGCGTACCTCTTGATTTTCAAGGTTTTATCCACATTATCTTACCGAAATATCGGAAATTTGGTATTATAGTTTTCTTTGAGTTTAAAAACTTTCCGCCAGAAATTTGTAGGTATAGATCCACGTTTTGATATATCCCCATAGAACGGAACCCTCCTATTTCTGTATTTTGAAGGTTAGTCATATTGATTTACCGAAATTTTTGAAATTTGGCATTAAGGAAACTAAATGTTCCATTTTAGTTCAATATATCACGTAGTGGAGGATATAACAAGTTCGGCCCGGCCAAACTTAACGACGTTCTTACTTGTTAGGGGTTTTTTAGGTTTTCACGATTTCGCTTGAAGACGGCAAGTCCTATCGAAATGGGACTAAAGAAAATATTGTAGCTGTGAAAATTCTCTAGAGAATTGACCTTTATGATTTGTTCCTAGGTTTTACCATTTTTGAGATATAGAAGTTCAGGTCAGATTTTTTGGTTTTTTTGAGGTTTTGATGATTTTGCTGGAAAACGGTAAGTCTTATCGAATTGGGACTAGAGAAAATCATATAAATGTGAAAACTCTCTAAAAGACTAACTTTTGTAATTTTTGCTTAGGTTGTACCATTTTTGAGATATATGTATAAGTTTAAGTTGGGACATTTTTAGTTTTTTGATTTTTCTAATTTATGAACATTATAGTTTTAGAATCCGCAAAAACTTCTCAGATGTAAGCTCCTTTCATTTAAAGTTGGTTAAGGCGCACCGTGTGTTGTGGCCGCTATTTTGGTGCCGCAATTTTTAAACGTAGATGCTTCAAATTTATCCAGAGCGTGTATTGTAGCTAAAAAACTAATTTTGGTTTTTTTCGGAGATACGTCTTCGGGCATTTATGGTGACGTTATTTGGGTTATAGGTTGCAAATTATTTTCAACGTAATTGAAATCGGTTCAGATATGGATATTAGACTGACTCAAAAAAACAAAGCAAAAACTCCTACCCCTAGTTTTTTTTTTTCATTCGATCGAAAAACCTTATATATGAAATTTTATGCCGATCGTTCAACGTTAACCCGTGACCTTTATTTCTATAGTAATTTGTATTAGGCCAAAGGTGTATTTTCACGAAAATTCTCTAAAGGTCACAACTATGGCCCAATCGATGAAAAAACTTTACCAGTTCTCTGTTGTGACTAAAAATGAATCCTACAAAAATTTATGAAAATCGGCTCGATATAGCCATGTCCGCCTGTTGTAATGACTCTAGCGTCAGCAATAACTGAGCTAGAACGCTATATTTCTGAACCGAGTATCTTTTGTCCATAGATAGGATGTTTGAAGATGGCCTTTATCGGCCCACGTTTTGGTATAGACCCCATATAACAGTACCTCCCGATTTTCGGTATTATGAGGATTTTAGCTACATTTTTTTTACCAAACTGCCTGTAATTTGACATTTGAGGTTCCCAGTGGTCCCAACATTACTCCACCAAAACTTGTTAACATAGGTCGATGTTTTGGTATAGCTCCTTTGTAACGGTACCTCCCGATTTTCGGTATTTCGAGGGTTTTAGCTACATTTTTTGACCGAACTACCTGTAATTTGACATTTGAAGTTTCCAGTGGTCACAAAGTTATTGCACCAACAAGTAAGAACGGCGTTAAGTTCGAAGTCAGGCCGAACTTGTTTTACCCTCCACCACTGAACAATTAGTTTTCTTTCGTTTATGAAGAAGACTAAATACCAAATTCCAGCAATTTCGGTAAAACAATGTATCTAATTTTCAAAATTCCGAAAAGTGGGAGGTATTGTTCTATGGGGGCTATATGAAGGCGTGGACCTGACAAATTTCGTATGGAAAGTTTTATACCACCAACGAAGACGAACCACAAAATTTCAGCCATTCCGGTGAAATATTGAATCCACAACCTTCAAAAAATCGGGAGGTACAGTCCTATGGGGGGCAATATGATGGCGTAAACCTATACCTACAAATTTTAGGTAGAATGTTTTGCACCCCTAACGAAGACTGAATACCAAATTTCAGCCATTTCGGTGGAATATTGATGCCACAATTGGAATATTGATGCCATTTTGGTGTGATAATGAGGCCGTTCTATGTGGGCTTTATCAAAACGTGTACCGATCTAGCCCATTTGCAATACCAAACATCCTACGAGTAATAGAAACTTCTACACCAAATTACAAAGCTCTACCTCAAAAATTGCCAGTGGTCACAAAACTACTCCATCCAAAAATTGTCAACGTAGGTCCATGTAACGGTACATTCCGATTTTCGGTATTTTGAAGAATTTAGCTACATTTTTTGACCGAACTTCCTGCAATTTAAAATTTGAGGTTCCCAATGGTCACAAAATTACACCACGTAAAATTGTCAATATAGTTTCATGTTTTGATAAAGCCTTCATATAACGGTACACCCCGACTTTCGGAATTGTTATAATTGTATTGTATAATTATTCCAATTTTGTTAAAAATATTATATGTTGAAAGGTATTCAAAGTTCGGTCCGGTCGAACGACTTTTTACTTGTTAGTTATTATAGCTTTATGAAAAAATTATATGGAATTTAGAATTAGGAGGGTTAAGGGATCGGTAGGGTTAATGAATCGCGCATTATTCAGAAACATTGAGAACACCATTCGATGAACCGCACGTCATTGACGGGAGACTGATAGAAGGTTCTAAACTTATACGAACATAAAATTGGATGGATGGATAATAATGGCAATCAGGATTCTAGAGTCATATGGTTAAGAAACCAAGGCACCTATATCAAAACAATGAAATGAGAAACGTGGAATAAAAAATGAAATAAATAGTTTTTTATTTTCATTTAAAATATCAAGACCTAACAAGCCCAATAAGACATAGTCTTAAACAACTGATTGAAATGAGAAAATATTCTTTAAAAAATAAACAATTTCGCAACATTTCAACTAAAGAATTTCTCGTGAAAACCAACGTCAATTGTATATAAGACACTCATTCTAAGGCATCATAAGACATTTGTTCAAGTTCGTTTAAAGTGTTAACATCTCTGATCGGTGCAGCAATAAAAATATGAATTAATAAACTAACACTTTGGCGTCTTCCGTGTACTTGTAAAATTACATATAAATTACCACCACGTTAAAATCGAAATTCATTGAATCGCCGGCCGAAAACGTGATAATGCCGTTTTATGAGTTTCTATTGTTAATTTTTGTGTTAATAGTTTTCGTTCAACGAAAATGTTGGCGCCTTGTTTGGCAAGTTAATGGTTGGCGTGGTATTATTCAACAACCAATATTATGGATATTATTGATTTGCAGTATTGATCCAAAGAGTTAAGTTAAATATTTTCTATAAAAACGAATGTGGATGCACGTTCAGTTGTCAATAACGAATATCATCATTGCAGATATTATGTTAAGTATTCATCGTTTTGGTAGATTTCTCAAGTTCCCTTTAGTTGTTATACTATTCGATCGATCGCTATTATATATCGAAGATCCAGTGTCGATAGAAGGAGTTCTCACATCTCCAGAATGCTTAAATAAGTCGTTTCTGCACAATGCTTTTCATGCTAACAAGGGTATTTTGCATGCCAAAGGTAAGATTAAAATTGGATTTACCTTAGTAACAATCGAAAAGTTTTAAACTTTTTAATTTCTAAAAATGCATTTTGGTAGCTGTCAATTTTAAAGGTTTTATTCTTTGACAATTGAGTGGATACTACTGAGTTACTAACAAGTAAGAAAGCCTCAAGTTCGGCTTTAATGTCCATAATTTTAAGTGAAGATATTTTGTGACCACGAAAACTCTAAATGAGGTCCGAAAATTTATCAAAAAAATTTTTCAATTGGGCGCCACCTTTTTATGCGGACTACATCAAAGTTTGGAACTTAGGGTTATGAGTTTTTTACAACTTCATATCCCAGTATGATATTTTGATGAGTTTTTACCTAAGATTACATAAAATCTTAATTATAAAGTGATTCGACAAAAAAGCTTCCGCCCAAAACGCTTTTAAAGTTTATGAGTTTTTTACAACTTCATATCCCAGTATGATATTTTGATGAGTTTTTACCTAAGATTACATAAAATCTTAATTATAAAGTGATTCGACAAAAAAGCTTCCGCCCAAAACGCTTTTAAAGTTTTTATTTTTCGGAACTTTTGCAATTTTTTTGAAGTCACTCTAAGCAGACATTTAACTGAAAACAAGGAATAGGGGCACATGAAATAACCAAAATGACATAACCGTGTGTTTCTGTTGATTTTATAATCGTTTTATTACATATATATAATCGAATTACAGGTACTTCCTTTAAAAAAGGTAGCTAAAAACCACAAAATACAGAAAATCGGGAGGTACTGTTATATGGGGGCTATACAAAAACATGGACTCTGTTGAATATTTTTGGTGGGTATGTTTTGTGACCACTGGGAACCGCAAACGTCAAATTACAGGTACTTTCGTCAAAAAAAGGTGGCTAAAAACCTCAAAATACCGAAAATCGGGATGTATTGTTATATGGGGGCTATACCAAAACATGGACGTATGTTGAACATTTGCGGTGGAGTAGTTTTGTAATCACTAGAAACCTCAAATGTGAAATTACAGTTAGTTCGGTCCAAAAATGTAGCCAAAAATTGTCAAAATTTCAAAAATTAGGAGGTACTGTTATATATGGTACCTCTAAGAACCTCACATGTAAAATTACTGCTAGTTCGGAAAATAATTGTAGCTAAAATCCTACAAAATGCCGAAAATGGGAGATACCCTTATATGGGCGCTATAATTAAACATGGACGTATGTTGTCAATTTTTGGTAAAGAAGTGTTGTGACCCCTAGGAACCTCATATGTCAAATTACAGCTAGTTCATTAAATAATTGTAGCAAAATCCTACAAAATGCCGAAAATCGTGATATACCCTTATATGGGGCTATACCTTAATTATTACTATTAAGAACCTCAAATGTCAAATTACAGCTACACCATTTTCACATGTAATTCGAATTATTTTAATTGTAGTTCGAGAATTCCATTTGTAATTCGAAATATTTCAATTGTAATTCGAAAATTCCATTTGTAATTCGTAACATTCCAATTGTAATTCGAGAATTGCAATTGTAATTAGTAGCATTTCAACTGTAATTCGAAAATTCTATTTGTAATTCGTATTATTTCATTTGTAATTCGAATTTTTCTACTTGTAATTCGAATTATTCTAATTGTAATTCGAATCATTTCACTTGTAATTCGAATTTTTCCATTTGTAATTCGAAATGTTTAACATAAAATAACATAAGGCGGCTCGTATTTAATATATATAATTTTTAAAATATAAATAATTAATAAATTAGTTTTGTATTAAGAATTTTGTATTTTGTTAAAAAAATTGTTTATAAATTCAAAAAATTTCGATTAGCAGAGGAATAATAAATTAATAATAATATAATAAAAACAAAAGGAGAGTTGTTAAGATATAATAAAAATAATATAATTTTATGATAAAACGTGGATTATAAATAATAGCATTTAGGATCCTACTGGAATGTCTTCTAAAGATAAAATTGGTTCATGTAATGTTGTTGAATGAACTATAGCCCTACCGCAGTCACCTACATTAACACATTGAATAGGGTTCCGAACCAGGCCTTCCATATATTGCAACCGTTGTTCGGCCAAATTTGGAGGTGATGCCTGTGGAACTTGAATATTTGTTTTCACATGCGATTTTATTTTGGACAATATGATCTCTATCGGATTTAATTGGGGTGAATACGGTCCAAATCTTAATAAGAGTGCAGGCGATTCTATAAAAACTTCTTCAAATTTGCTGTGACAAGGGGCGTTATCAAAAACGAATACTAAATCATTTAAATCGTTTCCCAGTTACTCCCATTTGTCAAGAACTGAGCGCATCCATTCATTCGCATCCGTAGCCCGAAATGAACCTCGTCGAATATCCATTTTTATAATGCCGCTATTTCCAATTGCTCATGTATATTTTGCCCTCTGGATGATGGAAGGGTACTGACGGATCTTGCTCCTACTTTGGACGAACCATTTTTACGGCGGCAAAAGAGGATAAAATTGGTCTCGTCAACGTAAATAATTTGTATCCCCAGTCTTATATACTCGTTGAGTTTTCTTACGTATGACGCTCTTTTCTTTTTATTTCGGGTGCTGTTCATTTCCTGTGGTTGGTAATGGCACTTTTTGGTGGAATAAAATTGTCCATGCAGCATATTGGACACAGTCGAAATTGATACCATTTTTGAAAACTGGCTGTACACATGTTCTTTCATTGCATTTAGTGTAATCGTTGGATTTTCTTCCAGCCATAATATAATAGTAGAAATTTCAACATCCGTCAGAATTCTATGTTTAATTCCTCCCCGATTCTCAGTTTCTTCTTTGTTTTTAGAAACCCAATAAAATGCCGTTGTGTATGGTATATCTATACTTTGTGCAAGCTCCATCCAATTGTTGCCTTTATTTGACATTCAATTATCCGTTTTCTGTCTTGCGGAGTATACACGTTGTATTTCGTCCGTTCGACGTTTTCTAAACTTTCAATTCTTTCCCGACAGAGAGGACAAAGTTCAGTTTGCAACTGTTCAACACATTTTGAATGGAAAAAATGTCCACATGCCACCATTTTTTTATTTTCCGCATAAATCTTTAAATTCCATTTTTGTTGAAAACGTAAAAATTTCTCACAAATTTAATTGATGATTCTTTTGCAACTAATTTTAGTTTCGATGTTTACAAAAGCTGGAATTTTACTAGGCCTACTACAGTATTATAAAAAATAAAGTTTATAAAGTATGCATATGTGATAATGTGTTGCTGACCATATCGTTCACATAGTAAGTTTAAATTTATATTAAGTACCCCACTAATTGTTCAAACCTTTTTTATTCAAATTACAAATGAAATCATTCGACTTACAAATGGAAAAATCGAATTTCAAATGGAATTATCCGAATTACAAATAGAAAAATTCTAATTACAAATGGAATAATTCGAATTTCAAATGGAATAATTCGAATTACAAATAGAATTTTCGAATTACCGCTATTTCGGTAAAAATTTTAGCTAAAATTCTCAAAATACCGGAAATTAGAGGTACCGTTATACCGAAACCTGGAATTATGATGACGATTTTCGGTGGAGAAGTTTCGTGACTGCAGGGAACATCAAATGTCAAATTACGGGTAATTCAGTCAAAAAATGTATCTAAAACACGTAAAGTATTGAAATGCTTCGAATTACATATGGAATTCTCGAATTACAAATGAAATAATTCCAATTACAAATGTAATTTTCGAATTACAATTGAAATGCTTCGAATTACAAATGGAATTTTTCGAATTACAAATGGAATTCTCGAATTACAATTAAAATAATTCGAATTACATGTGAAAATGGTGTAGTTCTGTTAAATTTTGTAGCTAAAACATTCAATATACCGAACATCGGGAGGTACCCTTATACATATGTATGTGGAGGCTATACCAAAACATGGACACATGTTGACAATCTTTGGTGGAAATGTTTTGTGGGAACCGCAAACGTCAAATTACAGGTACTTCCGTCAAAAAGGTAGCTAAAATCGTCATAATACCGAAAATCGGGCGGTTCCTTTATATGGGGCCTATACCAAAATATGGACCTAGGCTAACAATTTTTGGTGCAGGTGCTTTGTGAACCTCAAATGTAAAATTGCAGGTAGTTCGGTCCAAAAATGTAGCTAAAATCGAAAAAAACCGAAAATCGGTAGGTACCCTTATATAGCGGCTATTCCAAAATGTGAGCCGATACAGCCCATTTGCGAACTTCACCTGCCTATGAAAAAATACACTCTGGTGCAAAAATAGCGTTTTAGCTCAATTATTGCGCACGCTAGAGTGATTACAACAGACGGACACGGGTAGATCGACTCAGAATTTTATCCTGATCAAGAATATATATACTTTTTAAGGTGGCAAACTATTATTTCAATGAGATACTATGATGGAGGCTGTTTAAAATATAAGATCGTCGGGGTTGGTTCTAAATTTAGTTGGACGATTATGAGATAAATGTACTGCATCTGATAATCTAAGAATAAAATACAAATCGGCGTGTTTCATTTTTAAATCGTTTTTATAAATGTAACTATTACAGATGAGCAATGGAAGATACGGCGCAAACAATTGAATCCTGCATTTAGTCACAATATCCTCATCAACTTTTTCAACGATTTCAATCGCGTTGGAAGCGAATTGTGTTTGAAGCTAAAATTGGAATTAAAACAAAAACAAATTTCATTCGATCATTTGGCGGATTTAGTAAATCGGGCAGTTCTAGAAGCATCATGTTGTAAGTATGGAATTTTAATTTACTCAAAACTTTTTTTTGGTAATTCCTATATGAATTACTTCGTTGTTACAGTGACAATAATGGGCGTATCGACACGATTTACCCAAAATGATGATAAATGTATTGTTGGAGCATATCGTTAGTAAGTTTAAAGAAATATTGGGCAAAAACCTACCTTTAGTTTTTTTCTTAAATTCTGTCAGTTTAATGGATCTTACGGCACTAAAAATGTTAAAACCTTGGTACCAAATTGACGCGGTATTTCGTCTTTTGGACAAACAAAAATACAAAACTAAAGAGGAAATGGGAAATCTCGTTGATGAATTTGCTGCAAATGTAAGTCTCGATTAAACAGCCAGACAGACAGATTGATGATATTATCAGTTATTCTTCTTAGATTATTAAAGAGAAATATTCAGAGTGGCAAAAGAAACGACAGCAGAATACAGAATATAACAATGAAAGAGAAAACACTACGGAAAAACATATTTTCATAGAACAATTATTTATCTTGGCCGATCAGAACAAAATCAGTTCACTGGAATTAATGGACGAGGCACAGTCAATGGTGGTCGTGGTAAGTTAAACAAGTAAAAAGTGTTGAGTTCGGCCGTCAGCCAAAAAGGGTGACACCGTTATATTCAGTCAAAAAATTTAGCAAAAATTCTCAAAATACGTGAAATAAGGAGGTAACCTTATAAGGGGGCTGTATCAACCCGTGGAACTATGTTGATCTCAAATGTCGAATTACAGCTATTTCGGTAAAAATTTTAGCTAAAATTCTCAAAATACCGAAAATTAGAGGTACCGTTATACCGAAACCTGGAATTATGATGACGATTTTCGGTGGAGAAGTTTCATGACTGCAGGGAGCATCAAATGTCAAATTATGGGTAATTCAGTCAAAAAATGTATCTAAAACACGTAAAGTAGGTATGGTTATATGGCTGCTATACCTAAACAGAGTCCTACGTTTGAAGTTGTTGGTGGATAAGTTTTGTGCCTGTAAGGAACATAAATGCCAAATTATGGGTAGTTCGGTTAAAAAATGTAGCTAAAACCCTCAAAACACCGCAAATGGGAGGTACCGCTATATGGGGGCTTTACTAAAACATTGACCTATGTTGACAATTTGTGGTGTAGAAGTTTTGTGACAACTGGGAACCACAAATGTCAAATTAGCGCTACTTCGGTGAAAAATATAGCTAAATTCCTCAAAATATCGAAAATGGGTAATTACCGTTTACGGGGGCTATACCAAAACATGGACCCATATAGATAATTTTTGGTGGACCACCAAGAACCTTAAATATCTCAAAATAGATCAAATCGGAAGATACCATTTTATGGGTGCTATACCATAACATGGACTAATGTGAAAAATTTTTGGTGGAGAGATTTCAAGTCTACAGCGAACTTTAAATCTTAAATTACGGGTAGTTCGGTTGAAAAAATCCTCAAAATACCGAATATCGGAAGGTACCTTTGTATGGGGGCTAAATCAAAACGTGGGCCGATATAGCGCATCTTCGATCTTGACCTGCCTATGGAAAATAGACTTAATACTTACTTAGCTGGCCCATTACAGAACATTTGATCCATAGACCCAACTAAGAAAATATCTCCATTTCTCTCCGCTTATTGCTTCGCTTTCTGGAATACCGCGCCTATTCATCTCTTCATCCACTTGTTTGCGCCATCTATTCCTTGGCCTTTATTTATACACCTTTTTGACGGGTTCATCGCTCATTCTTATGATTTGGCCTAGCCAACGCAATCGTTGCATCTCGATACGTTTAACTATATTTATGTCGTTGTAAAGCCGATACAGCTCGTGGTTCATCCGACGTCGATATTCACCGTCAACGCAGATTGGTCCGTAGATCTTTCGAAGAAATTTTCTCTAAAACACACCAAGCACTGGCATGTCTGCTTGCGCAAGTACCCAGGCATCGGAACCATACATCAGCACGGGAGGTATCAGTGTTTTGTAAAGCGTTATTTTTGTTTGACGAGATGTGGCTGTGTTTTTAAACTGCTTACTTAAGCCAATGTAGCATTGTTGGCCAATACAATTCATCTTTTTATTTCACAACTGATATCGTTTGTTGTGTTTATGGCGGTGCCGAGGTAGACGAAGTCTTTTACTGCCTCAAAATTATAGGAACCAACTTCAACAGTTGGTCCGAGCGCGTCGACACCATTAACTTGGTCTTCCCGTCGTTTACCGCCAGACCCACTTTAGCAGATTCTCCTTCGACCTTCATAAAAGTGTCAGTTATTTCTTTTACTGATCGTCCCATGATGTCTATATCATCAGCATAAGCAAGTAGCATGTGGCTATTGTGCCACTTCTTTTGACGTTTGCCTCTCGTATAACCTTTTACAGCAGGATGTTGAAGAGATCACTCGAAACGCTGTCTTCTTGCCTAAAACCTCTTTTGGTACAAAACTCTTCGGAGAGGTTCTTTCCTATTTTAACTGAGGATCTCGTGTCAGTTAAAGTCATTTTACAAAGCCGAATGAGTTTTGCGGGGATACCAAATTCAGACATGGTTTGGAATACCTTTGAACGTACTGGGCCGTCGAAGGCTGCATTATAATCGACAAAAAGGCTTTAGTCGACCATAAGCTTTAGTCGTTCGCACAATATCCCTGACACTATCTTGTAGGCAATTTGTAGTAGACTTATGTCCCTATAGTTAGAACACACAGTCTTAGCTCCTTTCTTGTGGACGGGGCACAGGATACTAAGGTTCCAATCGTCGGGCACTCGTTCTTTCTGCCAGATGGTGCTAACTAGCTGATTAATACACCTTATCAGCGTGTCGCCTCCGGTTTTGAGCTCCTGCTGCCTTATTATTCTTCAGCCGGTTTATTGCTGTCTTTACCTCATCTTGGCTGGGCGGTATACATTAAATACCAGCAATACCATTCAATACCGTCGTCTTCGCTGCTATTGGATACCAACAGGTTTGAAAAATTTTCTTTCCATATCCTGAGCACACTATCTGTATCAGTTACAAATTACCTTGCTGGTCTCTACAGGAGGAGGTGCCTGTACCAAAGCCATCAGTTTGATGCTTCACTCTTTGGTAGAATTTTCGGACTTCATTCTGGCTCCTGTACATCACGATTTTTTTCACACTCCCACTTTTCCATCTCTCTCTTTTTTTCTGAGAAAAAGACGTTTTTCCTCTCTCCTTTTCTCCCGATACCTCTCTCGTGCGCTACGCGTTGCTACTGATTGTAGAGTAGCCCTATATGCCGCATTTTTCTCTTCGGTGCAGCACGACACTCCTGGTCATACCATGGATTCCTTGGTGGAGGTCTCTGGTATCCAAGTATGGATTTTGCGGCTGTTTGCATGGAGTGGGCAATGCTTTGCCATTGCGCTGATATGTTATCCGGATGAGGAGTGCTTTGATTAAGCAATTGGGCTAGTTGAGTAGAGTATGCTGTGGCTATCGGTTGTGATTGCAGCTTACCGATGTCTAACTTTCGTGTTGTGTCTGTTCGTACTTTGTTTGCTAAGTTTAACCGGGTGCGTACCTTTCCTGCAACAAGGTAATGGTCCGAGTCTATGTTTGCTCCTCGGAACGAACGCACATCCAACACGCTCGATGAATGTCTTCCATCTATCACAACGTGATCAATTTGATTTCTTGTTTTCTGATCTGGAGACAGCCAGGTGCCCTAATGGATGTCGAGATGTTTAAATCTGGTGCTGCTAACTACCATGTTTTTTGCCGCTGCGGAGTCTATCAGCCTCATACCATTGTCAGATGTTTCATTGTGGAGACTGAATTTTCCGACTGTTGGGCCAAAGATTTTTTCCTTTCCAATTTTGGCATTAAAATCGCCTAGAATAATAATGAGCAGGACAACGGTCATATGTTGCTTCTAAGCGCTCATAATATATATCTTTGGTCTGTTCGTCCTTGTCTTCAGTGGGAGCATGAGCGCAAATTCGAATTGTAGCAAGTCTTTCATTCACTGGTGTGAAGCTGGAGGCCAGGTGTTTTAACCTCCGACCAACTACAAATCCGCAACCAGACTTATGCTTTATGTCATGGCAGCTATAATGCAGTTCGTCACCTTTAGGTGTTGTTGTGATGCCTTTCCCATTCCATCGTATTTCCTGTATGGCAGTAATGTCGGCCTTGTACTTTTCAAGGACATCTGCCAATGCTTAAACTGCATCTTCTCTAAAAAGAGTGCGAACATTCCAGGTGCAGATTCGAAGATCATGGTCCTTAAAACGTCTGCGGGCGTCGTCAACTTTAGAGGGATTTGTTTTTCTTTTCTTTTGTTTTTTCGTAGTAGGCTATTTTTTCTAGGGGAGGGTTACTAACCCGGGCAGAACGCGCGGCACATTTTAGCTCACTACCTTTAACGGATGTTAAAGCCAGCTACCCCAGGTGATACCACGGCGAGGTCAGTGTCCACTTGAGATGAGAGAGGGACCAAGATAAATCTCGGACTTTGCCATGTTAAAGTCGGTCAGGACCGTTCCTTGGTATCTCTCATCCCCTACGTCACCCATGGAAAATAGACACTCGCGTGCAAAAATATAGAGTTCAAGCTCAATTATTGCGGACGCAAGAGTAATTACAACAGACGGGCAGACGGACTTGAGTAGATCGACTCAGAATATTATCCTGATCAAGAATTTGTACTTCATAGGGTCACAAATGATTATTTCAATGCGTTACAAACTTAATATACCCTCCCTAGTTTGGTGGAGGGCATAAATAAATTGAATTCTGCCTCAGTAATTCCACACCTGCCTGCTACCTCTTTACATAATGTACAGCCCCGCCTTCTCCTTCACTTCTGTTACGGCCTTTTCTAAGAAGATAGCAACAATTACAACGACCGTTGTGACTAAGATACTCTTCAAACTTATAAATCCGAACTTATCTAACACTCCAATGATATTGAATTACAAGGACAATGTATTTCCAGGGGTTGTGATATCATCATGTGGTGTTATGTTCTGGGCCTGTGGTTGCTACTTGGGGACTGCGGGTAGTTTCGTATTCTGGTTACGGCGATGACGGCCACTCATCGTAGTCTCACACACGGACAAGTCCGGAAACAACCTCTTAAATAAATGCACAACTTACTTTCGACATCAATTACATCTCTCCGAAGTTTAAGTGTGCTGAAATGTCGCTGATCCCTAGAATACAAAATCAAAACCTGCCGCTACTCGCATCTGCTACTTTCTTTATCCTTAAGGCCTTGCTGCATAAGTGGGATGGCATTCCGTACTCCTCCTCCCCCTCCTGCTCCTATTGGCCAAGGAACGACGGCACTGTACAAGCCATCTGCCCATCATGCGGCACATGCTTGCACAACACACGGCACTTTTTCAACAGCCCCGCTTACTCCAGTGGATCTGTTGTTACATCCATCCCCCCTGAAACTGGAGATTGACCCAGAGCTAGATTAAACAGAAGAACGAATATACAAACATATAATATAAAACACTGTTACAATAACAACAACCAAAGATTGTGAACATATGTCCATGTTTTGGTATAGTTCCCACATAACGGTACTTCCCGATTTTCGTTATTTTGAAGATTTTAACCACATTTTTTGACCAAACTACCTATAATTTGTCGTTTAAGGTTCCCACTGGTCACAAAACATCTCCACCAAAAATCTTCAACATAGGTCCATGTTTTGGTATAGACCCCATATTACGAAACCTCCCGATTTTTGATATTTTAGCTAAATTTTTTACCGAACTTGCTGTAATTTCACATTTGAGGTTCCCAGTGGTCACAAAACATCTCTACAAAAAACTCCCAACATCGGTCTATATTTTGGCGGTAGCGGTACCTCCCGATTTTCGGTATATGTTTGGATTTTAGCTATATTTTTTTATTACCTGTAATTTAACTTTTATAGTTCCCATTGGTAACAAAACTATTTCACCGACAATTTTTCAACATATGTCGATGTTTTGTTATAGCACCCATAGAACGGTACTTCCCGATTTTCAGTATTTTGAGAAGATTAGCTACTAATTTTATCCGAACTATAAAGATTATAAAGATGTTTCTTGAAGTGTAAAAATAATAATGAAATAATAAGTTCCTTTCATCCATATTTTTTATTTTAGTCATTTGAAACTGCATCAACATGCATAATGAATGCAATATTACTTTTGGCCATGTATCCTGAGTGTCAAAATAAATTACGTCAAGAGATACATGAGGTACTGTCCAAGGATGTAAATTTCACCAGTCCCCAGAAACAGAACAACACCTCTGCTTATGGTGTACAAACGACTATAACTATGGCTCACTTACAATCAATGCCCTACATGGATATGATTTTAAAAGAATCATTACGTTTGCTGACCACTATTCCGATAATTTTGCGAAATGTCAGCAAAGATTTTCAATTGAAAATTAAAAATACTCAATCTGACACTAAACTAATAAGTGTACCGAAGAACACAACTATAGCCGGAGATTTATTCAATATGCAACGTAGTAAAGATTTTTGGGGACCCAAAGCTGCAGAATTTCATCCTGAACATTTTGCTAAAGATTCAAATGTTGAAAGTATGCAAAGTGATGCAAAGAGGCATCCATATTCGTATATACCTTTTTTGAAAGGCATTCGAACTTGTATAGGTAAGTAGGTATGTGAACATAAAGGAGAATTTGTCTGCTTCACCTGAGTTTGTCATATGTCAGAAACATATGTAAGAGAAAAATGCCTCTTACAATTTGACAAATCAGGTGGAGGGATTGTTTCTCTGCCACAAGGAATTTAGGATGTCAACAATTTGACATTATTATTAAACGTGCTTAATATTGTAATATTGTTTCTTCCACCTTAAAGGTAGCCGCTACAGTATTTACTTATCGAAAATTCTTCTGATCAAATTATTTGGATCTTTGGATTTCGGTACAAGTACTCAGCTTCATGAGTTGACATTTTGTGAAGGAGTTTCGCTGAAGTATCGCAATTCGAAGGATATATTCATTGAAATATCTTCAATGGCTGATGATGATTAATGAAGCTTACACGGTGCTATATATTCTGTATAATTTATATGTATACATATGTTTTTTAAATAAATTTTGCGTAAAAATATAAAAATACAAGTACTTACTTAGATGGCTTTTATTGGGGCGTATACCGTCAAATGATTCTTATTCATATGCCTTTCTGTCGGGGTATATTTATCCATCCTGCTGATATGGCCCTGCCAATGTAAAAGATAAGTTTTACTATGACGATGTCGGTCGGGGGTCCGAATAATAGCAATAAGCAATAATTTTAAAAATATTTTGTATAATATTTTTATATAATAATAGTGGATATTTATACATATTTTTATGAAAATAGTCATTTTTTTAAATTTTTATAATAATCGTGGATTTGTAAAAACATTTTTATAATATTCGTGGATTTTTTAAAAATATTTATATAATAATCGTGGATTTTTTAAAAATATTCATTTAATAATCGTGGATTTTTTAAAAATATTCATTTAATAATCGTGGATTTTTTAAAAATATTCATTTAATAATCGTGGATTTTTTAAAAATATTCATTTAATAATCGTGGATTTTTTAAAAATATTCATTTAATAATCGTGGATTTTTTAAAAATATTCATTTAATAATCTTGGATTTTTTAAAAATATTCATTTAATAATCGTGGATTTTTTAAAAATATTTATTTAATAATCGTGGATTTTTTAAAAATATTTATTTAATAATCGTGGATTTATATTTATCCATCCTGCTGATATGGCCCTGCCAATGCAATAGATAAGTTTTACTATGACGATGTCGGTCGGGGGTCCGAATAATAGAAATAAGCAATAATTTTAAAAATATTTTGTATAATATTTTTATATAATAATAGTGGATTTTTTAAATATTTTTATGAAAATAGTCATTTTTTTAAATATTTTTATAATAATCGTGGATTTTTAAAAATATTTTTATAATAATCGTGGATTTTTTAAAAATATTTTTATAATAATGGTGGATTTTTAAAAACACTTTTATAAGAATCGTGGATTTTTTAAAAATATTTTTATAATAATCGTGGATTTTTTAAAAATATTTTTATAATAATCTTGGACATTTTAAAAATATTCATTTAATAATCGTGGATTTTTAAAAATATTTTTATAATAATCGTGGATTTTTTAAAAATATTTTTATAATAATCGTCGACTTTTTAAAACTTATTTTTATAATAATCGTCGACTTTTTAAAAATATTTTTATAACAATCTTGGATTTTTTAAAAATATAATAATCTTGGATTTTTTAAAAATACGTTTATAATAATCGTGGATTTTTTAAAAATACGTTTATAATAATAGTGGATTTTTTAAAAATATTTTTATAATAATCATGTTTTTTTTAAAAATATTTTTATAATAATCATGGATTTTTTAAAAATATGTTTATAATAATCGTGGATTTTTTAAAAACACTTTTTTTATAATAATTGCGTATTTTTTTAAAACACTTTTTAAAATAATTTATGTATTTTTTAAAAATATTTTTATTATAATCGTGTATTTTTTAAATATATTTTTATAATAATCGAGGATTTTTTAAAAATATTTTTATAATAATAGTGGATTTTTTAAAAATATTTTTATAATAATAGTGGATTTTTTAAAAATATTTTTATAATAATCATGTTTTTTTTAAATATTTTTATAATAATCATGGATTTTTAAAAAATATTTTTATAATAGTCATGGATTTTTTAAAAATATTTTTATAATAATCATGGATTTTTTAAAAATATTTTGTTAATAATCTAAGATAAGATTTTTATATTAATCTAATAAAACTGTGCGACAACAAAAAAAAAAAAAAAAAAAAAAAAAAAAAATGACGAGGAAAATCGAGTAGATTATGAAAGTAGAGCTAAAAATATGAGACACATGTATCGGCGTTTTAAAAGTTTACGTCGGAAAGTAAGCAAAATAGGCGGGGCAAATTCCGCCCATTTTAAATTTTTTCGAAATATTCGAGTTGAGATATCTTTGAATACTTGCATTTCAGGTATATAGTGTATTTAGCAACTTTACAGAGGAGTATGTGGGCAATATTTTTGTTAATAGTTTTAACCCTCATGCGGTTCATCAAAGGGGTCTTTTTTGTCCTTTTTTCAAAAACTCCTTAAAAATGTGATTGTATCAAATCCAAATATTCTACAAAATTGTTCGCCATAAAATTTTACTTACTTACTTTACTTAGGAATCTCTAAAAATGAAAAACACAGTTTTAGGGTTAAAGTCGGACTTTATCCGAGTTTATTCAAAATTGTCCCACAAAACATAATTTTAGAGAGATGATGTCAGAGACAAAAATATTCTCCGTCAAATTTCACTATGGGTCACCAAAGAAATGAAATGTCTATTTACATTTTATAGCATGAAAATATCAGTATCAATTTTGCTGAAAAAACATGAAAATATTTCCCAGTTTTTTTGATGAAACATTGTTCCTTCTTTTTTCGAGTTGGTACATGGAAGTAATATGAAACTTGGTTATAGGTGAAAAGTGTCAAAGGATGAAATATTCTACACAAAATTTCACTATGAGTTTCAAAATAAACCATATATCTATGTATACTATTTCCTTAAAAAATTAGATTACAAATGTATATATATTAGGATGAAATTATATGTTTTAATTTTGGACTGTTAATTTTACATAATTCCATACTGGATCAAAATCTAGCCAAATCCTTTACTTTTTGGGAATATTGTTAAAGAAAGAAATGTTCCAAATGAAATTTCATTATGGGTCTCTGAATTAAAGAAATCTGTAACCATAGCATATAACATTCTTAGCAGCACTTGTTTTTGATATTTATGTTTTAGGGCCATATTTCCCAATTTTCATACAGATTGTCGTTGTGATTGGATACTAAATATCATATTGATGGTTTTTCGTTGTGAATTCATACAGAAGATGTTGTGCGTTCCATTCATAATGCTTTTGAAATATTTGTGGTGCATTTATATATTTGGAATATAAAACACCCACATTGGACCTGCCCAAATTGTGTATTTTTAGCACTTTCAACTTAAATTCCGTAGTTTGGATAAGTAGGAGTTAGCCCCATTATTGTAGTTTTTGGACCACACCAAATTGTGCATGTGAGAGCCCATATGACACCTATATTTTCACTTGACCATTGCCGTAGACCTCTAATGTATTTTCACTTACAATATAAGCAACCAATGGCTTATCCAAACTACGGAATTTAAGTTTTTCATCAAAAAAACTGGGAAATATTTTCATGTTTTTCAGTAAAATTGATACTGATATGTTCATGCTATAAAATGTAAATAGACATTTCATTTCTTTGGTGACCCATAGTGAAATTTGACGGAGAATATTTTTGTTGCTGACATCATCTCTCTAAAATTATGTTTTGTGGGACAATTTTGAATAAACTCGGATGAAGTCCGACTTTAACCCTAAAACGTGTTTTTCATTTTTAGAGATTCCTGGCGATTAGACAAGAGTTACAGATTTGGTGTATTCTGAGACCTATAGTAAAATTTTATGGCGAACAATTTTGTGTAATATTTGGATTTGATACAATCACATTTTTACGGAGTTTTTGAAATATTTTTGAAAAAAGGACAAAAAAGACCCCTTTGATGAACCGCATGAGGGTTAAAATTTTTAACAAAAATATTGCCCACATACTCTTCTGTAAAGTTGCCAAATACACTATATACCTGAAATGCAAGGATTCAAAGATATCTTAACTCGAATATTTCGAAAAAAATTAAAAATGGGCGGAACTTGCCCCGCCTATTTTGGTTACTTTCCGACGTAAACTTTTAAAACGCCGATACACGTGTCTCATAATTTTTGCTCTACTTTCATAATCTGCTCGATTTTTCCCATAATTTTGAAAAAAATTGAATTTTGTTGCACAGTGTAAGTGTACCGAAGAATACAACTATAGCCGGCGATTTATTCAATATGCAACGTAGTAAAGTTGTTTGGGGACCCAATGCTGCAGAATTTCATCCTGAACATTTTGTTATAGATTCAAAGAGGCAACCATATTCGTAAATACAGTATAATCTCGATAAACCGGACACCACATGTTTCGGTGGTGTCCGAGTAGTAACAAAAAATATAATATTGGAAGTTTAAATAATTAATAACGGACATTTACTAAGTAATAACCTGAGATCTAAGGTAAACGAACTCATATTAACCAAATACCGCGGGTTTTTACCATTTTGTAGCAGTTTTCCTGGCTACCAAATTTACTTCTTATATTTCTCCATTTAGGTGCCATTTCCTGAGTATTTCTGTCGTCTAAAACTTTACTACAATTGGTGGATATTTATTCATAGTTTTTTTTGTCAAGGATATACATATACTTCGTAGCACACGTACATATATTGATTTCCCGTGTCCATGGGACATGAGTACCTCTTACGACTCGCGATTGAATTTCAGAATTCAAATGCACTCATCTCATTATCAGGAAATGACTTCATATCGTCGTCATTGTTTTATATTTAAATCTATTGGTTGCATAATTACAAGAATACAATACAACAATCCGTTGTTACCGGTGATTTTCAATGTCAAAGAAAGAAAATAAAAGGACCCATATGATTTTTTAATTATTTATTGAAATTTCTATATAAGTGGTGGGATTCTCTAATGCATTTTGTTGTTACCGACAGAAATCGGTAACATTAAAATTGCTTAGAATTTCGGTAATTAACGAAACTTGTTGGTAAGTTAGCGACCAAAATAAAGTTGTCGCTTGGCATTATCGATAGCAACAGCTTTGCAACCACAATTAGCAATAAACGTAGATTTTTTAAAACTTTTTAACAGCAACCAAAATTAACAACAAACGTGGATTTTTTTAGAACCAAGCAAAATTAACAATGAACGTAGATTTTTAAAGATTTTTAGAGCCGCAAAATTAAAAATAATAGGCAAAATTTTCAAATAAATATAAAAATCAGCTTGAGCCAGGGTGGGGTTCGAACCCACGACCTTGAAAAACACATGGAAAAAAGTGTTGTCACGGCGTGTTAGTGTTCAGAACCAATCTTATAACTTTCAAAGGCTACGCTAAGCGTTTGAGCAACCAAAATTAAAAATAATCGAGGATTTTTTAAAGATTTTTAGAACCAAGCAAAATTAACAGTGAACGTAGATTTTTAAAGATTTTTAGAGCCGCAAAATTAAAAATAATTGGCAAAATTTTCAAATAAAAATAAAAATCAGCTTGAGCCAGGCTGTGGTTCGAACCCACGTCCTTGAAAAACACATGGAAAAAAGTGTTGTCACGGCGTGTTAGTGTTCAGAACCAAACCTATAACTTTCAAAGGCTACGCTAAGCGTTTGTCATGAAAGCCATACAAAGATTTGAACAAAAAATTCAACTTTGTAAAAAACAAATTGCATTTGAAAGAGGAAAAAAGTTAGATGATAGCGAAGCCGCCCCACAATCGATGTGTCTGAGGAGCCTTCCTAAACCAAAGGCGAAACATGTCATGTCACACAGTGCTGGTTGTGTGGGTTCGTATCGTCGGCTTTCCTTTTTCAAAAAGCATCTCTAACCGTCTCTAACGAGAAATTAATTAGGCAACATTTTTAAATAAAAATAAACGTGGATTTTTTAAAGATTTTTAGAACCAAGCAAAATTAAAAATAAACTTGAATTTGTTTAAAGATTTTTAGAACCAAGCAAAATTAAAAATAAACGTGGATTTTTTAAAGATTTTTAGAACCAAGCAAAATTAAAAATAAAGTGGATTTTTTAAAGATTTTTAGAACCAAGCAAAATTAAAAATAAACTTGGATTTTTTTAAAGATGTTCAGGAGCAACTTCTCATTTCCCACTACTGGTCTCTATTCGTTTTCATGTTCAGTTTAAAAACCAATAAAAAATTATGTTATTAATTCCAATGCTGAAAAGCAGAAAAATCATTCGGCAAATTCAGTAAGGATTAACGAGTGTCCGTATTATGGAGACTGTACTGTACCTGTTTTGAAAGGCATTCGAACTTGTATAGGTAAGTAAGTATATGAACATAAAGGAGAATTTTTCTGATTCACTGAGCTTGTCAAATGTCAGAAACATGTATAAAGAAGAATGACTCTTACAATTTTGCAAATCAGATGGAGAGATTGTTTCTCTGTCACAATCAGCTTATAATTAAGTTTTTATCTAATCTCAGGTAAGAGCTCATCAAAATATGATACAGAGATACGAGTTTGTAAAAAAGTCATAGCCCTAATTAACAGCCGAGCCGTATATTCTACCAAATATTAAAGTGAAATTTTCTTAAGAAGATGATTATTTAAATACGAAAGAGGATTTGAATTTGAGATATGCAATGGCTAAAACTGTCGCTTGCCTAAAAAACTTAATTCAGTAATACCCACTAATTCAGTAAGACCCCATACTTGCTAATCCATTTTTAAATTTGAAAAATGAAGCAGTTTCTATGATATTTAAGATAAATTCCTAAATAAAATAACAAAACAAATGTTAATAAATGTTTTTTTATTTAATTTTTTTTTTTTGTAAAATAACTAATGTTTCGCACTGGTATAAAGAAAAAATTGTAATGACAAATTTTAAATAATTAAAAAGATAGTAATTATTCCGATCGCACTACCAAATTTAACTTTAAATTGTTGTAATTGAACCTAGTTTAATACAAAAACATTTCAAGAAAATCGAAGAGTACAATCATTGATAAACATTTATTTCAACATTCACTTTGGCAGTTTTGTTGAGATGTGTGTTTTACTTATTAGTTGTATGTAAGTCAAGCTTAATCTCATATTTGTTGTTTTCAAATTTAAAAACAACAAGTTTAAAGTGGGATGTAGTTAAAATTTATTACTTTACTTTAAACTTGTTGTTTTTAAATTTGAAAACAACAAATATGAGATTAAGCTTGACTTACATACATTTATTTCAAATATAAAATAGGGAAAATTGCATCCAGGAACAGTGTGCAAATTTGTTTGTATTATTCGATAGCTGATAAAGAATAAAAAACGCAAAAAAGATTTTTTTTCTATTTAGACCAATATTAAAGAAGTTATGAGTACTTCATTGCATATAGTTTTTGCGAGCGCGGTATCTCTGAAACAGTTAGTCAAAAATATCTGAAAATATACTGAAATGTTTTTCTGAGGAGCAGCATCAACACTGCAAAAAATAAAGTAAATCAAAAATCACGACTTCACTCAGAATTCCCCATATATACTTTATAGGATCTCCAACGAATATTTCGATGTGGTACGAATGGAATGACAAATACAATTACACCCTCCATATTATGGTGGACTACCTGATGTATGGAGAAAACGATCACCTATCACAAACTAGACTGTGAACTTCATGAGGCTTTACATTCATTAGTCACTGCTCCCAGGAGTCTTTCTTATATAATTTAATGCAGATTTTTTTAATTTTAAATTTTTCATTTCCTCATATCTTTCAATGTCGTACTTTTCTTTATATATAATACTAGCAAATTGCCGCTACTTCGTATGTGGAAAGGATATAAAACAACTAATAAACAATATTAATTATGGAAATGACGAATACTGAAAATGTTGTTGCACTAATACCAATACTATTCGCACCACTTTAGTTCGATTTCCAAAAAAAAAAAAAAAAAAAAAAAAATCAGCCGTATCTCACCCTTACACATCAACAGCGAGCCACCTTTTTTGAGGCATTTTATTTATGGACTTGTAGAAAAATAAACCCAAAACCAATTTTAATACCATATACTTTTTGTTGCCTTATAGTAGGTATTTCCAATACCATTTTCAGCCATCAGCGTCCCGCATACCAAATTTCAGAATTTGAAAGCATTTAAAAAAACTTATATTACTGTTCATGTAATAACAAAATGGTACCAAATTTAGTACTTTTCGTCCACCTGAGTATAAACTTAAGACAGTTATCTTCTTATATCTACCATTTATACCAAACGCGAATCTCAATTCCAGATCTATCAGTTCTGAAACCTCCTCCTATAATTTCAAAAATTCCTGCCGTTTACACAATACCGAATTCCGTAGTATGCATTTCCAAAACCATCTCCATATCTTATCCCCACATACCAAGAGAGATTCTATGAACACATTTTAGAATTCCAAATCTCAGGTGTAGACGTTCATCTAATACCAAATTGTACCAAACTTCTTAGAACCATTTAGTACTCTTCGTACTCATAAGTACGATTTTCCAAAACTACCTCAATCGTTCACTTTAACAGCAATCTTAATTCGAAAATTCAGGATTCCAGTTCTATCCGTTCGCTCAGATCCATATTGTACCAAATTTAGTACATTCCGTATCCATAAGTACGAATTTCAAAAAACGAGCTCGAGCTAATCTTAATTCCAAATTTTAGGTTTCCAGCTCTATCCGTTCACCCAAATCTAAATTGTAGCAAGTTTAGAGCCGTTTAGTACTTTTCGTACCCATAAGCACGACGTAGGGGATGAAAGATACCAAGGAACGGTCTTGACCGGCTTTAACATGGCAAAGCCCAGGATCTATCTAGGCCCCTTTTTCTTCTCAAGTGGACACTGATCTCCCCGTGTTGTAACTTGGGAAGCTACCTTTTAAACCCATTAAAGGTAGTGAGCTAACATGTGCCGCGCGTTTACCCATAAGAACGTTAAAAACTTGGGTTTGGGCGTCGGGTTAGTAACCCTCCCCAAGAAAAAAGCAGCCTACTACGAAAAAAACGAAAGAAAAGAAAAACAAACCCCTCTAAAGTTGACGACCACACAAACGTTTTAAGGACCATGATCTGCGAATCTGCACCTGGAATGTTCGCACTCTTTATAGAGAAGGTGCAAAGAAGGTGTACTTGAAAAGCACAAGGCCGACATTACTGACATAGTACAAGAAATACGATGGATGGGGAAAAACGTCATAACAACACCTAAAGGTGGCGTACTGTATTATGGCTGCCATGACACAAAGCATGAGTTTGGCTGCAGATTTGTAGTTAGTCGGAAGTTAAAACATCTGGTCTCCAGCTTCACTCAAGGCAACGAAAGACTTGCTACAACACGGATAAAAGCAAAATTCTTCTACTATTAGCTTTATCTGCGCTCATGCTGCAACAGAAGACAAAGACGAACAGATCAAAGATATATTCTACGAGCGCTTAGAAGAAACATACGTCCGTTGTCCTGCCCATGAGATTAAAATTATTCTAGGCGATTTTAATGCCATAATTGGAAAGGAGAATATCTTTGGCGCAACAGTCGGTACATTCAGTCTCCACAGTGAAACATCTGACAACGGTATGAGGCTGATTGGCTTTGCTGCGGCAAAAAAACATAAGGTGCAATCACAACAGATAGCCACAGAATTTTCCACTCAACTGGTCCAATTGCTTAATCAAAGCCCTCTTCGTCCCGATAACATATCAGCACAATGGCAAAGTATTGCCCATTCCAGGCAAACAACCGCAAAATCCATACTTGGATACCAGAGACCTCCACCGAGGAATCCATGGTATAACCAGGAGTGTCGTGCTGCTACCGAAGAGAAAAATGCGGCATATAGGGCTACTCTATAATCAGTAACAACGCGTGGCGCACGAGAGAGGTATCGAGAGAAAAGGAGAGAGGAGAAACATCTTTTCCGCTGAAAGAAGAAAGAAATGGAAAAGCGAGAGTGTGAAAAATCGAGATGTACAGGAGCCAGAATGATGTCCGAAAGTTCTACCAAAGAGTAAAACATCAAACTGATGGCTTTGGTAAAGGCACATCCTTCTGTAGAGACCAGCAAGGTAATTTGGTAACTGATACAGATAGTGTGCTCATGATATGGAAAGAGCATTTTGTCAAACTGTTGGTAGCGAAGACGACGAAGATACCACAGATCCAATCCCAGAAGATGGTATTGAAGGTATACCGCCCAGCCAAGATGAGGTAAAGTCTGCAATAAACCGGTTATAGAATAATAAGGCAGCAGGAGCCGATGGCTTACCAGCCGAGCTGTTCAAAACTGGAGGCGACACGCTGACAAGGTGTATGCATCAGCTAGTTAGCACCATCTGGCAGGAATAACGCGTGCCCGACGATTGGAGCCTGAGTATCCTGTGTCCCGTCCACAAGAAAGGAGACAAGACTGTATGCTCTAAATATTTGTTTCGTTTTTTCCTACAATTTCAATACTCTCCCATGGAAGGAACACTGTGTCTTCTTACATAAAAAAATTATCATCTATGCATTATGAGATGTATCCAAGTCCAAGTTCACTTCCCTTTGTAAAAGTGATAATTTGAAAATGCTATCAACACACACACGCAGAATGTTGTCCCTTCTATCCAGAACTCTCTCTCGCATCAAGTCAGACAGCCATCCAACCAAGCAATCCGACATGCATCGCCTGTCTTTCACATTGTACAACTTTCATCTATGGAAAGTTTTTTTCTGTTATGTCTTTTTTGTGAAGTGCATTCTAGGAATTAAGTAGTGCAACAAAGAAGGAGGACGTACTTCCTCAGAGAGTATACAATTTAACTTGAAAATAGTTTATGAGCAGCAAGAACAATGTTACGATAATGTAAGTGAAGTGAAGGTGGTGGTGGTGGTGATGGAATATGGTAGTTCATTGTGGCGAAATCCAAGTCATTGTATGCGAACACAAGGCGACAGAGATTAAATTGCAGCCAAGGTATTTCCCATTCAAAGCTATCATCAACCATGAACGAACTGTTACTTCCGAACTACATCCAGTGTCCAGCAGTAGGTTATGGCATATTGCGGTTATTTCGTTACAAAATAATGTTTACAAAATTGATACCCTATTTGTGTGTTGTTGAAGCCCTACCTACTATTAACAAAGGACCTGTGTTGATGCATACTTGCACCGATATAATGTAGTTAGGGCCGTAAAACAAGAAGGTAGGTGGGTATAGGTAACAAAATTTACACTCGAGAAAAAATAAGAGTTTACAAATGTTATGCGATTGAGTAAAGTGAAAGGCGCACAATGGTTCCGAAATCATTATTCCTGGCCAAAACCCCAATTTTTTGTTGTCACCGATTTTTATACCCTACACCACCATGTGGTAAGGGGTATTATGTGTTAGTGCATTTGTATGTAACATACAAAAGGAAGCGTGATAGACCCATAGTTCCTTCTAGGGATATACATAGAATCACTTTCTGAGTCGATTTATGCATGTCCGTCCGTCCGTCCGTTCGCAAGATACAGGTCGCATTTGTTGACCGATTTCGCTGAAAATTGGGGAATACCATTTTTTTAGCCGTCGGAAGATCAAGTTCGAAGATGGGATATATCGGTCCACGTTTTGGTATAGCCCCCATATAACGGTACCCCCCGATTTACGGGTTTTTGACGTTTTTGACATTAATTTGACATTTAGGGTTCTTAAGTGTAAATAAACATATATAACAAAACTTGTGGACATAGGTCCACGTTTTGGTATAGCCCCCATATAACGGTACCCGCCGATTTGCGGTATTTTGACGTTTTTAGCTACATTTTAAGGCCGATTTAGCTATAACTTGACATTTAGGGTTCTTAAGTATCAATTAACTTATATAACAAAAGTTGTGGACATAGGTCCACGTTTTGGTATATCCCCCATATAATGGTACCCCCCAATTTACGGTATTTTGACGTTTTTAGCTACATTTTCAGACCGATGTAGCTATAATTTAACATTTAGGGTTCTTAAGTGTCAATAAACTTATATAACAAAAGTTGTGGACATAGGTCCACGTTTTGGTATAGCCCCCATATAACGGTACCCTCCGATTTGCGGTATTTTGACGTTTTTAGCTACATTTTCAGACCGATGTAGCTATAATTTGACATTTAGGGTTCTTAAATGTCAATAAACTTATATAACAAAAGTTGTGGACATAGGTCCACGTTTTGGTACAGCCCCCATATAACGGTACCTCCGATTTGCGGTGTTTTGACGTTTTTAGCTACATTTTAAGACCGATGTAGCTATAATTTGACATTTAAAGTTCTTAAATGTCAATAAACTTATATGACAAAACTTGTGGACATAGGTCCACGTTTTGGTATAGCCCCCATATAACGGTTCATTTAAGTTCATTTTTTCGTATAGCCCAGATACCTCCGAACTAGCTGTTAATGACATTTGAAGTTCCCACGTTATGCACCGATTTGCGATATTTTGAAGATTCTATCTAAATTTTTAACCGAATTAGGAGTTATTTGACATTAAAGGCTCCCATCAAAAACTGTCAACATAGGCCCATGTTTTATTATAACCCCTATATAACAGTACCTCCCAATTTCTAGCCCACCAAAAATTGTCAACATACATAGTTAGATATAGGCACCATAAAAAAAGGGCCTCCCGAATGAAGCATAAATGTACATAAACATTATCTGACATTTGAACGTACCCACTTAAAGTTGGGGACAGGAATGAAAAGTAATTATTCCAGTTTAGTTCAGAATATTTTATGGTGTAGGGTATGAAAAGTTCGGCCCGGCCGAACTTAATGCTTTTTTACTTGTTAATTTCTATATATCGGTCCACTCCGTCCGGTATCTCCCCCGCAATTGTTCGAAAATATTCGGAAAATTTGTGCGCACGATAACTTTTGTAGGGATTAACCGATTTGGTCCATGCTTTGCGCATCGTGAAATTTCTACCACATTTGCATTCGCTGCCTCATTACGACGGTACAGGTTTTATCAGGGGCAAGTCCATACTTCATGACAAAATAGTCCGAAAGGTTTATAAAACCCCTATGACACCGTGTGTAGTGGTTGGAGCGCAAGATGACTCTAGAATGGATCCGCCGATTCGGCCTTCGTAATATTTTGTCCAAACTTAATTTAAGTTCGAAAATATGACATATCGGTTCACAACTTCAGGTAACCTCCCCCACAAAAGTTTAACAATTTTCGGAAAAATTTGCGCACGATAACTCTGAAGGGAGTGACCGATTTGGTCCATACTTTACACATTCTAATATATCTACCAGATATAGATGGGGTTCGAATATGGACTAAATTTGTCCACTCCTTCGGGTACCTCCCCAACAAAATTTCGGATAAGTTCACTTTAAGACCTGTTCTCGAATCACTTTGATTTTTGTTGAAGCAACTTGTATTCGATGCCTCCATTACGACGGTAAAAGTTTTTTCGGGGGCAAGTTCACACTTCTTGAGAAACGATACACTATATTTAGTGGTTCGAGAGCACGATAACTCCCGAACTGATCAACCAATTTGGTCCAAAATTTGGCCTCCGCCATATTTTGTCCCAACATGGTTTTAGTTCGAAGATGGGCAATACTGGTCCACAACTTCCGGTACTTCATAACAATATTTAAAGAATCTCAAAATGATATGCCTGAGATCTCTTGAACGGAGGAGTAACCTCCCAGGTAGATCCCCCACAAAAGTTTAAAAATGTTTTGAAAAAATGTGCGCACGATAACTTCTGAAGGGAGTGACCGATTTGGTCCATACTTTACACATCCTAATATATTTACTAGAATATGCGCTATATTTGTTCTCTCCTTCGGGTACCCCCACACAAAATTTCGGATAAGTTCGCTTTAAGACCTGCTCTCGAATCACTTAGATTTTTGTTGAAGCAACTTACATTCGCTGCAAGTCCATACTTTTTGAGAAAACAGCCTGAAACACCATATCTAGTTGCTGGAGAGCACGATAAATCACGAACTGATCAATCGATTTGGTCCAAAATTTGGCCTTTGTCAAAGTTGTCCAAAATTAGTTGAACTTCTAAAAGACCCATATCGGTCTTCTCCTTAGGGTACCTCCGCCACAAACGTTGAACATTTTTGTCTAATTGCGGTTTAGTGTCTGTTCGAAAATGCTTTGGAAATGTATAGCGATGTTGGTCGTTGGGATTCTGTTTACAGCGATATTATTTTGTTTAGGGTTATTGTAGCTTCATTTTGAGATTACATGTCATCAGTCAAATCGAATGGCGAATCTTGTCGTAGAATATTTCACCCTTTTAACTCGATTCCTTTAATGTCCTTTTCCTACTTCATTTCTTTAAGCTGCAGTGCAGGCACCAACTAAACTAGGTAGTACCAGGGTTTAAAAGACAGCATCTAAAGCCATTAGCTGTACACTTCAACTGCTACACAATATTCACACACACACAGCTAAATACTCGTAAGCAACCGAACGCATATTTATTTTTGTACATTTTTGCTTATTTCGTTTTTTACGCCTAATCTTTTTTTCGTTAGGCACAATCGACAACAACGCTACATATTTAGCATTCGGCTGACCATTCGTCGCTGTGAATTAGCCACCGAGGGTGTTTTTAGTGATTAGGGTTGCCAACACAGTAATAACAAGTAAAAAAGCACTAAGTTCGGCCGGGCCGAACTTTTCATACCCTCCACCATAAAATATTCATTCCTGTCCCCAACTTTAAGTGAGTACGTTAAAATGTCAGATAATGTACATAAAATGCTTCATTCGGGAGGCCCTTTTTTATGGTGCCTATATCTAACTGTTGACAATTTTTGGTGGGCTAGCAATTGGGAGGTACTGTTATATAGGGGTTATAATAAAACATGGGCCTATGTTGACAGTTTTTGATGCGAGCCTTTAATGTCAAATAACTCCTAATTCGGTTAAAAAATTTAGCTAGAATCCTCAAAATATCGAAAATCGGTACATAACGTGGGAACTTCAAATGTCATTAACAGCTTGTTCGGAGGTATCTGGGCTATACGAAAATATGAACTTAAATGAACAAATTTTGTTGCAGAATTTTTGTTGACTTTTAAATTACAGAAAGTTCGTCCAAAAAATAAAGCTAAGGTACGGAAAATCGGGAGGTTTGTTTTGGGGCTATACAAAAACATGGACCTACGTTCGGTTAAACATTTTAAGTAAAATCCTCAAAGTACCGAAAATAGGGAAGTATCGTTATATTGGGGCTATGTTGAAAATTGTTGATGCAGATGTGTGGTGACCACTACAACCTTCAAATGTCAAATTACAGTTAGTTCGGTTAAAAATTTTAGCTAAAATTGCCAATTACTGAAAATTGAGAGGTACCGTTATATGGGGGCTATATCCGAACATGGACCTATGTCGACAATTTTTTATGGGGAGGTGTTGTGACTACTAAGAACTTCAAATGTCAAATTACTGCTAGTTCGGTTTAATATTGTAGCTAAAATCATCAAATTACTGAAAATCGGGAGGTACCGTTACATGTGGGGCTTTCTAGACAATTTTTGGTGGAGAGGTGTGGTGACCACTAAGAATTTCAAATGTCAAATGTTCAAATTACAGATAATTCGGTTAAAACTTGTTGGTAAAATTCTCAAAATACCTGAAATCGGGCGGTAACGTTATATGGGGGCTATTCCAAAACATGGACCTATGTCCACTAGTTATATAAGTTTATTGACATTTAAGAACCCTAAATGTCAATTGATAGCTAAATCGGTCTGAAAATGTAGATAAAAACGTCAAAATGCCGTAAATCGGGGGTACCGTTATATGGAGGCTATACCAAAACTTGGACCTAGGTCCACAACTTTTGTTATATAAGTTTAGTTACACTTAAGAACCCTAAATGTCAAATTATAGCTATATCGGTCTGAAAATGTAGCTAAAAACGTCAAAATACCGTAAATCGGGGGGTACCGTTATATGGGGGCTATACCAAAACGTGGACCTATGTCCACAAACGTGGACCTATGTCACATAAGTTTATTGACATTTAAGAACTTCAAATGTCAAATTATAGCTAAATCGGTCTGAAAATGTAGTTAAACCCGTCAAAATACCGTAAATCGGGGGTACCGTTATATGGGGGCTATACCAATACGTGGTCCTATGTCCACAACTTTTGTTATATAAGTTTATTGACTTTTAAGAACCCTAAATGTCAAATTATAGCTAAATCGGTCTGAAAATGTAGCTAAGCCCGTCAAAATACCGTAAATCGGGGGTACCGTTATATGGGGGTTATACCAATACGTGGACCTATGTCCACAACTTTTGTTACATAAGTTTATTGTTTTTTAAGAACCCCAAATGTCAAATTATAGCTACATCGGTCTGAAAATGTAGCTAAAAACGTCAAAATACCGCAAATTGGGGGGTACCGTTATATGGGGGCTATACCAAAACCTGGACCTATGTCCACAACTTCTAATTTATAAGTTTATTAACACTTAAGAACCCTAAATGTCAAATTATAGCTACATCGGTGTGATAATGTAGCTAAGAACGTCAAAATACCGTATATCGGGCGGTACCGTTATATGGGGGCTATACCAAAACGTGGACCTATGTCCACAACTTTTGTTATATAAGTTTATTGATACTTAAGAACCCTAAATTTCAAATTATAGCTAAATCGGTCTAAAAATGTAGCTAAAAACGTCAAAATACCGCAAATCGGGGGTACCGTTATATGGGGGCTATACCAAAACGTGGACCTATGTCCACAAGTTTTGTTATATATGTTTGTTGACACTTAATAACCCTAAATGTCAAATTATAGCTACATCGGTTTGAAAATGTAGCTAAAAACGTCAAAATACCGTAAATCGGGGGGTATCGTTATATGGGGGCTATACCAAAACGTGGACCGATATAGCCCATCATCGAACTTGACCTGCCTGCAAACAAAAGACACATTTTCCCAAAATTTCAGCGTCCTATCTCTTTTTTTGTGGATGCTAGAGTGATTACCACAGACGGACGGACGGACGGACGGACGTGCTCAGATCGACTTAGAATTTTACCCTGATCAAGAATATATATACTTTATAGGGTCGCAAATGAGTATTTCAATGCGTTACAAACGGAAAAACAAACTTAATATACCCTCCATACTATGGTGGAGGGTATAAAAAAGGTGTCATTTAATGTCGAAATGCCCCCATCATATGGTAGAACCTAAAGACTACTAATTATTATTGTTTAAAAATAAATAAATATATATATATATATATATATATATATATATATATATATATATATATATATATATATATATTGAACGTCATCACCAAAAATTTACTTATCGTGATTTTTAATGCATTACACTGGTAACTCTGATCTCAAAAACAATTGTTTGCTGAAAACATGGCTAAGCTGTTGAAACGTTCCCTGCCAACATTTTTCAAAAATATTAATCGCTTGAGAATCTTCCGAGATTCGCGGGTATGATCAATTCAATCGCCGAAGAGCGCACCTGAGAATCTTCTGCGAATCCCCAGCATAAAGTAACTGTGTCTCGGAAGCGAATTCCGAGGAAGAATCTCAGATTAATCATCTGAAAGATCTTCAGAAGATCAACATGTAAAGAAAAATTAAAAAAAGAATAGAACAATTGTTTTTGTTTCTTTTATTTGTTGTTTAGTTTTCTCCTTTTGTTTTCTTTTCTGCTTTGTTATGGTTTTTATACCCTCCACCATAGTATGGAGGGTATATTAAGTTTGTTTTTCCGTTTGTAACGCATTGAAATACTCATTTGCGACCCTATAAAGTATATATATTCTTGATCAGGGTAAAATTCTAAGTCGATCTGAGCACGTCCGTCCGTCCGTCCGTCTGTGGTAATCACTCTAGCATCCACAAAAAAAGAGATAGGACGCTGAAATTTTGGGAAAATGTGTCTTTTGTTTGCAGGCAGGTCAAGTTCGATGATGGGCTATATCGGTCCACGGTTTGGTATAGCCCCCATATAACGGTAACCCCCGATTTACGGTATTTTGACGTTTTTAGCTACATTTTCAAACCGATGTAGCTATAATTTGACATTTAGGGTTCTTAAGTGTCAACAAACATATATAACAAAACTTGTGGACATAGGTCCACGTTTTGGTATAGCCCCCATATAACGGTACCCCCCATTTGCGGTATTTTGACGTTTTTAGCTACATTTTTAGACCGATTTAGCTATAATTTGAAATTTAGGGTTCTTAAGTATCAATAAACTTATATAACAAAAGTTGTGGACATAGGTCCACGTTTTGGTATAGCCCCCATATAACGGTACCCCCCGATATACGGTATTTTGACGTTCTTAGCTACATTATCAGACCGATGTAGCTATAATTTGACATTTAGGGTTCTTAAGTGTTAATAAACTTATAAATTAGAAGTTGTGGACATAGGTCCACGTTTTGGTATAGCCCCCATATAACGGTACTCCCCAATTTGCGGTATTTTGACGTTTTTAGCTACATTTTCAGACCGATGTAGCTATAATTTGACATTTGGGGTTCTTAAAAAACAATAAACTTATGTAACAAAAGTTGTGGACATAGGTCCACGTATTGGTATAACCCCCATATAACGGACCCCCGATTTACGGTATTTTGACGGGCTTAGCTACATTTTCAGACCGATTTAGCTATAATTTGACATTTAGGGTTCTTAAAAGTCAATAAACTTATATAACAAAAGTTGTGGACATAGGACCACGTATTGGTATAGCCCCCATATAACGGTACCCCCGATTTACGGTATTTTGACGGGTTTAACTACATTTTAAGACCGATTTAGCTATAATTTGACATTTGAAGTTCTTAAATGTCAATAAACTTATGTGACAAAACTTGTGGACATAGGTCCACGTTTTGGTATAGCCCCCATATAACGGTACCCCCCGATTTACGGTGTTTTGACGTTTTTAGCTACATTTTCAGACCGATATAGCAATAATTTGACATTTAGGGTTCTTAAGTGTAACTAAACTTATATAACAAAAGTTGTGGACCTAGGTCCAAGTTTTGGTATAGCCCCCATATAACGGTACCCCCGATTTACGGCATTTTGACGTTTTTATCTACATTTTCAGACCGATTTAGCTATCAATTGACATTTAGGGTTCTTAAATGTCAATAAACTTATATAACTAGTGGACATAGGTCCATGTTTTGGAATAGCCCCCATATAACGGTACCTCTCAATTTTCAGTAATTGGCAATTTTAGCTAAAATTTTTAACCGAACTAACTGTAATTTGACATTTAAAGGTTGTAGTGGTCACCACACATCTGCATCAACAATTTTCAACATAGCCCCAATATAACGATACTTCCCTATTTTCGGTACTTTGAGGATTTTACTTAAAATGTTTAACCGAACGTAGGTCCATGTTTTTGTATAGCCCCAAAACAAACCTCCCGATTTTCCGTACCTTAGCTTTATTTTTTGGACGAACTTTCTGTAATTTGAAATTTAAAAGTCAACAAAAATTGTTCATTTAAGTTCATATTTTCGTATAGCCCAGATACCTCCGAACAAGCTGTTAATGACATTTGAAGTTCCCACGTTATTTACCGATTTTCGATATTTTGAGGATTCTAGCTAAATTTTTTAACCGAATTAGGAGTTATTTGACATTAAAGGCTCGCATCAAAAACTGTCAACATAGGCCCATGTTTTATTATAACCCCTATATAACAGTACCTTCCAATTGCTAGCCCACCAAAAATTGTCAACAGTTAGATATAGGCCAGAGTTCGGTTTGAATGGCGATTTCATTGCCTTTGAATGCATTCACAGAAACCATTGCCTATTGTCGACAGTTCACATCACTTCAAAACAACAGCACACCACACCACTGATAAGAAGAGTGTAAGACGAAAACAGTGCATTGCATTGCTTGCCTTCTCTCAATCACACCTAACACACTTAAAAGGCAGCGAATGGTGTGAATGGTCAACATTGTTGATTGAAAGAAACGTACAAGACTTTCTTATCGATTATTTTATTGCATGTTTTTCTTTTATTTCGTTATATGGGGAATGATATGTAAATCAAGATTATTTAAGAAAAAATAATATTAATACACATAATAAAAACTTTAAACCATATAGTTCATTTACTCAAAAAGTGACATAACTGAAAAATGCGTTTTCTGAGTTTCTATTTTTTCTAAGACTTTTACTTTATCTTGTGTCAAATTTATATGCCTATATCTCCAAAACTCAACGAGATACATCTCATTTACTACTAGTTTGCCATAATTCAACAAAAAAGTTTTTTGAGTTTATGAAGCACTAAAAGACTTCAAATCATGCTCGATCTTGACTGAAATTTAGCTTTGATATTTTATTTTTTGTGTAATAGTCTTTTTAAGTTGGGAAGCCAAATTTCAATCGGCAACATAAAACGCGTTTTTCTCGAAATTCAATTTTTTGAGATGTCACTCTGTAAGTAAATGAGCGATATTCTGTTTAATAGAAAGTATTTACATAACAGTTTACAAAAAAAAAAAAAAAATAAATAAATAAAAATAACCAGGATAGACCTTTTTTAGATATAGTATAATACAAAAATTTACCATTTAATGGCCAGTTTATCTAAGACATTGTTGCTCGCACCTTTACGCTACCGTAAATGCAAGATTATTTTAAGTGTTTATAATACAGCTACACAGCGAAGATTGTTGTAATCTTTGAATTAATTTATCTTAGAAAATTTTTAGAATTACAATTATTTAAAAAATGTAAAATAACTTACGAAAACTCATGAAAGACGAAAATATAGATTTCTATTAAATACAGTTGTGAGCAAGAAGATTTAAAATTATTCCTTTTGAAATTGAATTTCCTAACAACCTCTTCTGAACTTCCCCCTATCAACTTGCCCCTTCCACCTTCAACGGAACCCCATAAAAATTACAGTCAATTTAGACCGAAAATGTAGATAAAAACTTTAAAATACATGAAATCTGGTGGTACTGTTATATGGGGGCTATACACAGACGTGGACCCATATACACCGATTTTGTATGAAAATGTTTTCTGGGATTTTAAAAAACAAAAACACCAAATTTCAACCAATTTGGGGGCAAATTGGGCTAATACCTTCAAATTTCTTTAAAACGTTGACGCGCTACTTTGTAAGGGGTATATACCAAAACGTTGACCTGTTTCAATACAAAAAGTTCTGCAGACATATCTACAATAGATTTTAATAAAAATTTTATCCATCTAGAGTGATTTCCGCAGACTTGCGGACGTAGAATTGTACGCTGATCAAAAATATAATATACTTTGTAGGATCCAAAATGATTATTTCGAGGAGTTACAAACGGACATACGGACATAGTATAGAGGAGGGTATAAAATAACACGCCAATATGTGTTAGAAACACTATAAAATCACTTGAAACACAATTTATGTTGACCAGTTTATTAATTACTTACGCACATTGCACTGTAGTGCACTAAAAAGGCAACGAAAGCATAGCGAATACAGTGAATGCTCTGTTATGTTTACTGCAATTTTGTTGCTTGACATGTAACGGAACTAGAAAAATAGTGTTGAAAGAAGGCAATCATCAAAAATAATGAATGCACGTTAAGCAATAACATCAGTTGATATTTGCGAATGAATGCATGTCAACAGCAACGAACGAATGAATGCATTCAAAAGGCGAATCATCTCAATCCGAACTCTGATATAGGCACCATAAAAAAGGGCCTCCCGAATGAAGCATTTTATGTACAACGTACAACGTAACGTACTCACTTAAAGTTGGGGACAGGAATGAATATTTTATGGTGGAGGGTATGAAAAGTTCGGCCCGGCCGAACTTAGTGCTTTTTTACTTGTTAATTATTCCTTTATGTTGTGGTTATTTCTTATAGACACTGTACTCAGTACTGTTTCCTTAGTCACTATCAGGGATGCCAACTGTTCCGAGGTAAAAATCGCTACAGCCACATACGCGCCATAGGTCTGTAGCGATTTTTACCTTAAAACAGTTGACATTCCTGCTAAAACAGTGGTTTTTGTACGTCAAAAATCACCACAAGTAGCGGGAAAACCACCAACTTGGCACCCCTGGTCACTATGTTGTCTCTTGGTTAAACTTGGCAAAACCTGGACATGTGTGGTTTGTCAATACTCATAATATTATACGTACCATTTATATCAAAGTTCTGTAGAAAGTGTATATGAGAATTATATGCAACAAAATCAAAAATGTTAGTAGCAATCATCTGTTGCTCTTCCAGAAGAGTCTTCTGTGATTGCCAACGGCGATCATTTAAAAAATGTAAGAAAAAAATGTAAACAATCATCCAATGATCGCCGTGGGGAAACACAGAAGATTAATCTAAGCGAACAATCTTCCAAAAATTGAAAAAATGTTGGCAGGGTTGTTGCTTATTCTCTTTTCTGATATGTGTTGATCATGTGTGCTGCAAAATATGAGTATGTGTGTTCGATGCTTTTTTATTCTAGCAACAATATCAAATAGCATCAGAATCGCTAGCAATATTTTTGTGAAATTTGTTGCTACATGTTGCAGTTGTTCATTGTTGCTAAACATATATCGAAGAAATTTTAACAGGCAAAGCTGCGAATATTCGGTGCTTTTGCTAATATGGCGTTAGCATTTTAAACCCTGGGTAGTACGTAAGATAACCCTCTAAGGGAGAAGCCGATTTGGTCCAGACGTTGTACATAGTATTATATTGACGTCAGAAGTATTTTGTGTTACTTCTTTTCTTTTGGTTCGAGGCTAAGGGTATATCTCTGTCGGTCAATCCTAACTTCCTTAATATTTACAGATGAAGGTCTTTTTTTCTCGAGTGCACACCGGTGTTCACGATTATCTTAATGACTTTACATGGCTATTATCGTAAATATTTCCTCTGACACTATTGCATCTGTTCCTGTTGAGCGAAAATTTTGAGAAAATGAAGGATGGACAATCTTAACATGACATTCATTTCACTAAAATGTCTGTATGTAGTATTTGGAATACGAATGAAGATCATCCAATTACAGTTGGATTTCTATAAGCTACCTTGTATTATCATTAGTAACAGCAGAAGCATTGGAATGTATTAACTCACTGATGGGATATGAGATGCAATAAAGTTTTGTGTTTCCTGAATTTATTTTGGAAGACGAATAGCTAGTTTCCTTGATTCGATGAATGTTGTTTAGAATCATTTTCTTCACCAATGTTTTTTTTTCATTATCCCTCTTGTTTTGTATTTTGATTCCTGGCATATAATTACCAGAAATTTTCATAGCAAAGGTTAGTTTTAAATGTCGAATATCTGGTTTCTATGTTTGCTGTAGATAACGAGATAATTAATTAATGCCAACTTTTCAGTAAAAGGATTGCGTTGAAGAGGAATTCTTGGTAATTGGAAAAATTGGGGAAGAAGTATACAATCGAGAAAGCTGTTAGTAATGAGTTTTGCATTTTTTTTAGCAAAATGCTAATAGTTGGATAGACAAATAAATGAGAAACGCAATAAAACTTTCTTCACCTAATGATAGCTGAAAGAATGTATTACACTGTGCGACACGAAAATTATTAACCGTATTCTGACACCGCAGCGTGATAGAAGACCAAAAATAAGAAGATACATGTCCCGGCGTTTTTCCCCATCACTGCAACTTTCGCGGTTATGGGCCCCCAAAGACCTGAGACCTTGATGTCAAAAGGGATCATTTTGTCAGGCACATATCTTCTAAACCGCTATGAATTTGAGTTTACTCGTAGAAGAAAAGTTGTAGCTCTCGTCTTAAAGAATAATAATTGTGAACACATACAATCCATTCAACCTCACCTTCAAGGTTAAATTTCCATTTTAATTTTTTCTCGGATTTTAGTCTACAGATATCAAACCGATCAAAATTGTAGCAAACAACCAACTACACAAATTTACCTTAGATCTTAGTAAACAACATTCTAGAACGTACGAACTCTGTAGAAACGGTTTTTAATGGTCAAAATAGCAAATCAAATGCGAAGAACCGTTCCTAGAATCTTTTCATGTTCCAGAAAGGTTTTTTTATTGAAATCTTAGGTACATTTTTGTAGTTGACTGTATCCTTAATTTTTGGGCGGTTCGGTATCTGTAGACCGGAATCGGAGAAAAAAATAAAAAACAAATATTTTCAAAGTTTTTGGCTATTTTCACATTTAAGAACCGGTCATAGACATTTTGTATGTACCGGAAAGTTGTTGGCTGATATCTTTTCTACATTATTGTGGTCAATTGTTTTCTTGAATTTTGAACGGTTTAGTATCTATGGAGCAGGTTCCAAGAAAAGGGGATAAAAATAGCATTTGATTTGCTATTTTGACCGCTAAGAACCGTTTCTACAGAGTTCATATGTTCTAGAAAGTTGTTTACTAAGATCTAAGGTACATTTTCTAGTTGGTTGCTTGCTTCAATTTTGATCGGATTGATATTTGTAGACTAAAATCCGAGAAAAAATTAAAAGGGAAATTTGACCTTTGCGATTTTGACCTTGAAGGTGAGGTTGAATGGATATTATGTGTTCACAATCATTATTCTTTGAGACTAGAGCTACAACTTTTTTTCCACGAGTAAACCCAAATTCTTAGCGGTTTAGAAGATATGTGCCTGGCTAAATGATCCCTTTTGACATAAAGGCCTCAGGTCTTTGGGGCCCATAACTACGAAAGTTGAAGTGATAGGGAAAAACGCCGGGACACGCATCATCTTATTTTTGGTCTTCTATCACGCTGCGGTGTCAGAATATGGTTAATAAACCACGACTCAAAAAATTGCACACAGTGTTACCAATTAAGGTAAAATAAATCGTACTGCGTTGAATGAAAACATAAAAAATTTGTTACAAACTGCCGGCGCCTTGAAGTGGCTTTCTTAGCATTTCAACTATGATAATTTGAAAACTCCGATAATTTTAACAAGTAAGAGAAGGCTACTACGGTCAGGCAACATCAAGTTTTCAACGGTGGCAAAATTCCCCACAGTAATGTTGGCGACATTTCCTGAGTATTTCAGCCATGTAAAACTTCTCTACAAGTGGTGTCGTAAGGCACGACGTTCGGACTCGGCAATAAACAGTAGGTCCCATATCATTGAGCTAATATGAATCGAGGTGCACTCATTGATATGAGAGTAGTCTCCCTTGTCCGGTCTGGGATGTTTGTGGAACAATTATATATAGGGAAGGCTATGGTCGGACGGGCCGACCATGTAATACCCTACACCACTTCCTCTGGGCACTATTTTTTCCGAAATTTATTTTATCTGATTGCGACACGTTATATGTTATATTCCTCATTGGACAGACGGACCGTTTTTTCAAAAAATTAAAATTTGTACTAGGAAAATAAGAAAATTACCAAAGGCGTTATAACTTGGTTTCGATAGCTTTGATTTTGACCGAAGACGGTGTCCCTGAACTAACTTTAAATGAAAGGTGCACGGAGCGCCTTAACTAACTTTAAATGAAAACCGTTTACATATGGGAAGTGTTTGCGGATTCTGAAGCCGTAATGTTCATAGATGTGAAAAATCCAAGAACATGAAAAAATTGCTGGAGGAATTTTAAAATAAATCGCGGGCAAAGTTAAAATTCTTAGATTTTTAGGTTTTCAGGATCGAAATCGGACTTGCGGTTTCCAGGCGATATCGTAAAAACCTAAAAAAAAACACAAAAATGTGAACTTTGACCGCGATTTATTTAAATAGTCCTCCGATTTCTTTATTTTTTTATTTTTCTCTTCTATAAACATTGTAGTTTTGGAATCCGCAAAAACTTCCCAGGTGTAAGCAACTTTCATTTAAAGCTAGTTCAGGCGCCCCGTGCGAATCGATCATTACAAAAAAACAATATTTCGAGGTACAGTCGAACTTCTCTATAACGTGTCCAACTTCTAGCACCGACGAATTACTACGTTATAGAGAAACAGCGGAAAAATGGCAAACCAGTCATTTTATAGCAACGAAATGATAATATGCATAGTATTTATTTGAAATTTAACGTATTTAGAATCAATTTTTATTCAAAAAATGAGTCTTGCTTTTCCTCTTTTGTGTTAAATTCAATAAAAGTTAGCGTTCATGAATGTGTTTTGTTTCACATTGATCTTGCCGACAAAAATGTGGATTAGTATAAAAGTTCAAAAGGAATGGGAGTCATATCTTTTCGATAGATAACGCGCTCACTGGTCATTTCGGTGGGTCATTGTATAACTTTTAGGAAGCATGGACGTTTGCCGTCGTAATTAAGGCAGCGAATTCAAGTTGCTTCAACAACAATCAAAGTGATTCGAGAGCAGGTATTAAATAGAACTTATCCGACATTTTGTGTGGGAGATACCAGGAGGTGTGGACCGATATAACCCATCTTCGAACTTAAACTAAGTTTGGGCAAAGTATTACGAAATCCGTATTTTGGACTTAATCGGTTGATCCGTTCGAGACAGACGGACGGACATGGCTAAATCAACTCCAAATTGTCTGAAACGGATTTTGTCCAAAAATACTTGGTGTCTAAAACCATTATTTCGGTGAGGCACATTTTGTCCGTATGAAATTGTATATACCCTCGTTAGCATAAATGCTGAGGGTATAAAAATGTGTTCGAAAAAGTTGTGTTTCCAATTTTTATTCGTTATAGAGAAAAATCGTTATAGTGAAGTGTGTTATAGAGAAGTTCGACTGTATTACATTACTTTTTACCGAAGGTATCACACAAATTTTAAAATAGGACTGCTCATACAAACACAAAAATATTTTGTTATTGTGTTGGTTTTGATGATATGTTAGACAGTAAATACGTTATCTAACCATTATATTGAAATAATTTTCATTAATGGAAAGTTAAAGAGTTGGTTCTAAAGTTTCACGATCCCAATTTTTCGGAATATAGCCCACAGAATTTAAAATTTGCACCAAAAACTTACTGACTTACTTAGCTGGCCCATTACAGAACATTTGTTCCATAAGCCGAACTAAGAAAAGATCTCCATTTCTCTCTGTTTGTTGCTTCGCTTTTGGAATACCGTGTCTTTCCATCTCTTTTTCCAATTGTTTGCTCCATCGAAGCCTTGACCTGCCAGTTCTGTGTGTACCGCCATATGGCCCGTATTGATACGCCTTTTTAGGGGGTTCATCATCGCTCATTCTTATTATATGGCCTAGCCAACGCAATCTTTGCATCTCGATACGTTTATCTATACTGATGTAGTTGTATAGCAGATAGAGCTCGTGGTTCATACGACGTCGATATTCACCGTCAACGCAGATTGTCCCGTAGATCTGTAGAATAATTTTTCTCTCAAACACACCAAGCGCTGCTTTATCTGCTTGCGCAAGTACCCGGACTTCGGAACCATACATTAGCATGGGTAGTATCAGTGTTTTGTAAATTGTTACTTTTGTTTGACGAGATGTGGCTTTGTTTTTAAACTGCTTACTTAGGCCAAAGTATCATCTGTTGGCCAACACAATTCTTCTCTTTATTCCACAACTGATGTTGTTTGTTGTGCTTATGGCGTTGCCGAGGTAGACGAAGTCTTTTACTATCTCAAAATTATAGGAACCAACTTCCACTGTTGGTCCGAGCTCTATGGACGCCCGTCGACACCATGAACTTGGCCTTTACGCCGTTTACCGCCAGACCCACTTTCCTTTACTGATCGCCCCATGATGTCTATGTCATCAGCATAGGCAAGTAACATGTGGCTATTGGTGTAAATTGTGCCATTTCTTTTGACATTTGCATCTCGTATAACGTTTTTCAGCAGGATGTTGAACAGGTCACACGAAAGGCTGCATCCTTGTCTGAAACCTCTTTTGGTACTGAATTGTTCGGAGAGGTTCTTTCCTAATTTAGCTGAGGAGCTAGTATCAATTAAAGTTATCTTACAAAGTCGAATGAGCTTTGCGGGGATACCAAATACAGACATGGCTTGGAATACCTTTGGGTTTAGGGGACTGTTGAAGGAGTAGGCAATAGGGAGAAGACTTATTCCACTATAGAGCATACAGTCTTGTCTCCTTTCTTGTGGACGGGACACAGGATACTCAGGTCCCAATCGTCGGGTACGTGTTCTTCCTGCCAGATGGTGCTAACTAGCTGATGCATATACCTTATCAGCGTGTCTCCTCCGGTTTTGAACATCTCGGATGGTAGGCCATCGGCTCATGCTGCCTTATTATTATTTAACCGGTTTATTGCAGACTTTACCTGATCTTGGCTGGGCGGTATACCTTCAATACCATCTTCTGGGATTTAATCTGTGGAATCTTCGTCTTCGCTACTATTGGACGCCAACAGTTTGGAAAAATTCTCTTTCCATATCCTGAGCACACTATCTGTGTCAGTTACCAAATTACTTTGCTGGTCTTTTCCTGTGGAAAAGACGTTTCTCCTCTCTCCTTTTCTCCAGATACCTCTCTCGTGTGCTACACGTTGCTACTGATTGTAGAGTAGCCCTATATGCCGCATTTCTGCAAAGTCTACCAGCCTCATACCGTTGTCCACTCCCAATTTTCCATTTCTCTCTTTTTCCTGCGGAAAAAACGTTTCTCCTCTCTCCTTTTCTCCAGATACCTCTCTCGTGCGCTACACGTTGCTACTGATTGTAGAGTAGCCCTATATGCCGCATTTCTCTTCGGTAGCAGCACGACAATCCTGGTCATACCATGGATTGCTCGGTGGAGGTCTCTGGTATCCAAGTATGGATTTTGCGGCTGTTTGCATGGAGTGGGCAATATTTTGCCATTGTGCTGATATGTCATCCGGACAAGGAGTGCTTTCATTAAGCAATTGGGCTAGTTGAGTGGAATATGCTGTGGCTATCTGTTATGTTTGCAGCCTATCGATGTCCAACTCAGCGTTCTGGTGTGCTTTATTTGTAACGTTTAGATGGCTGCAACAAAGTAGTGGTCCGAATCTATGTTTGCTCATCGGAACGATCGTACATCCAACACGCTCGATGAATCTTTTCCATCTATTTAAACTTGATCAATTTAATTTCTTGTTTTCTGATCCGGAGACAGCCTGTGACCTTATCAATGTCGAGATGTTTAAAACAGGTACTGCTAACTACTATGTTTTTTGCAGCTGCAAAGTCTATCAGCCTCATACCTTTGTCAGATGGTTCACTGTGGAGACTGAATTTCCCGACTGTTGGACCAAAGATATTCTTCTTTCCAATTTTGGTATTAAAATCGCCTAGAATAGTTTTAATGTCATGGGCATTATAACGGTCGTATGTTTCTTCTAGGCGCTCGTAGAATATATCTTTGGTCTGTTCGTCCTTGTCTTCGATTGGAGCATGAGCGCAGATAAAGCTAATGTTGGCGAGTTTTGTTTTTATCCGTATTGTGGCAAGTCTTTCATTCGCTGGATTGAAGCTGGAGACCAGATGTTTTAACTTCCGACTAACTACAAATCTGCAGCCACACTCATGCTTTGTGTCATGGCAGCTATAATACAGTGTGTCACCTTTAGTTGTTGTTGTGACGTTTTTCCCAATCCTTCGTATTTCCTGTACGGCCAATACGTAAAGTGCACCTTCTCTATAAAAAGTGCGAACATTCCAGGTGCAGATTCGCAGATCATGCTCCTTAAAACGTTTCTTTCGTTTTTTCATAGTAGGCTGCTTTTCTAGGGCAGAGTTACTAACCCGACGTCCAAACCCAAGTTTTTAACGTTCTTATGGGCGAACGCGCGGCACATGTTAGCTCACTACCTATAACGGCTGTTAAAGGCAGCTCCCCAGCTGACACCACGCGAAGATCAGTGTCCACTTGAGGTCAAAGAGGGACCAAGATAAGTCATGGGCTTTGTCATTTTTTTCATCCCCTACGTCACCCAAAATATATATTTAGATATTTTTCTGACAACAAATTATGGTCAATTTCGCCCGCTAAATACTATACGATCATTATCCAAAGTTATTGGCATTTTCCTTGACCAAACCTCTAACCTCGTGCAAAAAGTTGTCGGTATTCAACCATACATGCGCCATCTACCTTGATTATGTTTACACTTCCCACAATTAAAGCTGTGGGATGTCTGTATATTTAAGGCTGTAAGTCTGTTATCTGACCATGTACATCAACATAATTGGTTGTAATGGAAAGGTCAAGAGTTCCTCTTCTGAATATAACTGACGTGTGTGGAACATATCTTCCACGAGTAAAGTTATAGTCATTATACCAAAAATGTTACCAATTTTGCCACAAAAGTTCTGGTCCATTTGACAAGCAAAACATTATCTGATCATCACGTTAAATTGCAAGCTACTTCTCTGTCGTAAAACCAAACCTGACTACCATTGCGACCTACAGAGCCGCTACAAAATTGGATAACACTTTTGTGTTTGGCCCATTTCACCCCCTAAATATTTCACGATCATTGTCAAAAACTATAGGGGTCTATTCTGGTCTGAATTGGTCCATAATTGCGGTCTGAAGCGTGATTACAATTTTTAATTGACGGACAGACGGACACACATCTCAAAATCGCTTTATCTCGTCGAGATATGAATTTTGGCATACCACATGGGGGGTCTACGACGAATATTTCGCGGTGTTACGTGAATTTTTCAAAAAACTAACTTACGAGTATAATACCCCTTCCACATTGCAAAGTGGTGGGTGACACTTACATGGGAAGGTGTGACAAAAATACTTCTAGATAATATATCGAACTGAAATTTTTATCAACATTTTAACAAAAATATTGTAGTTCTAGGTCCATATTTTCGCGTGGTTCCCATGTAACGAATCATCTTGAATTGAAGTACATTACTGTTACCAATACAATGTTCAATCCAATTTGCTGTAATCCGGTACCAGGAGTTCTTATCGCAGAGTAAACCTCAACGCGAAAAATTTTCCCATATGATTTAATCTCGATTTATTACGGCAGATGTTAACCAAGTGTTTAAACCCAATATTTAGTAAAGTGTATACGACCAAAACCTTTTATGTCTCTTGCACTAGTTTTCAGTGCGACTTGAAAAGTTAAGAAGCGATTTGTATCTTTAAATTTTTAAAATGGTGACATGAATTTTTTGATTTTTGTCGTTGGGCGCATCCACTGTGTATTGTGGTGTAGGGCATAAAAATTAACCGGAATTACGTATTATCGGAATTCTGTTGTATTAGTTTTTATGGCGAGTGGCCTCCGGAAACAAGCTGATATATCCTTAATTCTGACAATACCCGAATTAATTCACCTTAAATTCGTCATGTTGTTTTCTTTAATTTAAACTGTAATACTTGTCCTTATTCAAAAGTTCTAAAGTCGTCGAGAAAAACAAGTTTTTGTCTTACAACCCACAGGTGGTATGATCAACATCAGACGCATGGAACTACCAGCAAAATGTTATTCATACGCAACCAAGTGCACATAAATTAAATATGTACGAAATGACAAAAATAAAGACAGACAGACATACGACATGCATTCATTCTCAGTCTTCCTTCCGCTTGGCTTTGTTTAATTAGTTGGTTATATTTTGTTTGTTTGTTTATTTATTTACTTTCTTCGAAAGACAAAAAAATCCCTTATGAAAACTTAAACAAAGCAGCAGTAACAACAACGAGAAGCATAGCTAAAGAACAGTGTATATGGAACAAAGTCTGTAAAGTTTACTTTGCAAATTCTTATTCTTATGCAAAAGTTGACTTTGTCTTTAGATTAAAATAGTGGGTGTTGCTTAGGTGTGTGTGTGTGTTTTTTTATGAAAAAGTACGATAAGACACAATGATATACGTACAAGGAATTGTAGGTGTGGGAAATCAATATAATACAGGAGAGTCCATTTACATGAAATATGGAGGGTTTGAATGGGTGACGTATACAACAAAATAGCAAAGTCAGGACTTATCTTGGTACTTTTTTCATCTCACTATTGAGAATGCTAATTTTAATCCTTAGAATGAATACAGTTTAAGCCAAATCTCATACAGGTTTTGTAGGTGACCGGGCTTATGTTGAAAATATGTATATGAATTCCCTGTGGAAGGGTATAAAACATTATACTCCACCTTATTCTTTGGAGGCGTAAAGCCGTCGAATGACATAAAACTACAACCTTAAGTATCATTTCATTCAATAGTTGTGTTCCACAAATAGAAACGTTTTTTTTACAATTTTTACCACTTTTGCACATTCTCCCCAGAATATGCAAAGAGCGAAGCACGGTTCCTTCCATAAGGGCTGCTCAGTATCGTATAAATGCGGCTTTTCGGACCATAAGATGAGTCTTTTTCATATGACTGCTATGGCGATTAAGTAATTGAGAACCTCACAGACTCTTAATCCTGCTGAAGCCTCAGATATCCCTTACCAGCGTTCTCCTATAAGAAATTTTAACAGGCATATTCGAGTTACATACGACAGAACATGCAAGAACAAATGTTGGTCAACGGTAGGCATTACTATACTCTGTAGTAAACTACTGCATAAAGAACATATCTGCTTGTTTCAGCCAGCAGCAGAATCTGATTCGGTAACCCAATCTTAAAAGCAAACAAGTATGAACGGCGTTAAGTTCAACCGGGCCGAACTTTTTATACCCTTCACCCCGAGTTGTATTGAAGTAAAATGGAACAATTAGTTTTCTTTCGTTTATGAAGGAGACTAAATACTAAGTTTCAGAAATTTCGCTAAAATAATATGGCTAAACTTCAAAATATCGAAATTCAGGAGGAACCGTTCTGTAGGGGTTACATCACAACGTCGATCTATAACGACAAATTTCTGGCAAAAAGAAGACTAAATACCAAATTTCCGATATTTCGGTAAGATAAGGTTTTAGCCACCTTCAAAATACCGAAAATCAAAGGTACACTTCTATGGGTGATATAGGAAAACTTGGACCTATACTGATAATTCTCTTCAGGTATATTTTATAGCCCTATGGAAGACTGAATAACAATTGCCTGTCATTTTGGTGAAATATTGACGTCACAACCCTCAGAATTGCGAAAATCGGGGGTACCGTTCTTTGGGGGCTATATCGAAACGTGTGTCTATAACGACGAACGAAGACTAAATACCAAATGTTGGGAATGTGGGAATGTTTTATACCCCAACGAATATGGAGGCCACCACCTTCAAAATACTGAAAATTGAGGGGTACCGTTCTATGGAGGCTAAATGAATGCGTGGAATGCACAGTGTTGCCGCTGTGAACAAAAGTCGAAGAATGTGATATTAACTTTTATATATGTTTACGTTTCTTTTTATACCCCCCACCATATGGAGGGTATAATTAAATTTGTCATTCCGTTTGTAACACATTGAAATATTCGTCGGAGACCCTATAAAGTATATATTATTGATCAGCATAAAATTCTATGTCGATTTGACCATGTCCGTCCGTCTGTCTGTTGAAATCAAGATACAGCTCGCAATTTTAAAGATAGAGAGTCAAAATTTGGTACAGAAGTTTTTATTACTTGCAGGATGGTTGGTATTAAAATGGGATATATCGGTCCACACCTTCATATGAGGCGCTCAGCGCCAAAACGGCCTAACCCACATTTTCAAAAAAATCAAACTGACTATGCTGGACGAACCGGAACCTTTTGTAATATATACTAAAAAATCTCCAATTGCATAGGTTAACCCTATGTTATTCTACATGCCGTAAACTGTTTTTCGTTTACTGAAAGTTTGAAAAAATGTGGACGCCAAAATGGCCTAAGCCACATATGTAGGCAAAATCGAATACTGGAAATAAAAAAATGCGTGTGGGTTAGGCCAAAAACACGTAACACGTAACATTAAGTCAGGAGTATATTTGAAAAATAATATAAAAATAAATTTTTGAGAAGAATATGTAAGTAAAAACCAAAGGTTATGTAATAAAGTTGACTTACGCCCTGGCGTCAATGTAGAATGTAAAAAGTTAATAATGTATCGCGATCAATGTGGTGGCCAAAACCGTAAGATAAGAATGAACATTATTTGCATATACATGGCCAATAATTCGGCCTTCTGTGTGGAACGGATAGACCACAAATTTTTAGTGTCTGGCCATTCATGCCTACCATGCGATCAAGATTTTGGTCTCATTGAAAAGGAAAAAAATATTATAAGGCACTTTTACGCCTGATGATTTGGAATCATGTAATCCTCACGGCAAAAAGGGAACCATGTCACTTGGTAAAGATGACGACAGATGAAATAAAAAGCATATCCTCAATTGAGAAACTAGTATCAAACAGAAAAATCTCCGAAGACAAGACTTAAAAAATTTAATGGCTTAAGATTCAGTGCCTACGATTCCAAAATGCGAAGCCATTTATAATTCATGTTTTATTTCAAGAAGTTAATATTTCAAAAAGGAACTCCAGCAAGTACTTAAATTTTGAATTGGAACTGCTTTATCCGGGAGGAAGATTCATTAAAGCTGCAAAGTTTAAGGATTTACAGAAACTCAAAGGGTAAATCATGCATTTTATAATAATTTAAAAACAAATTCGAGAGCCGAAGATGAAGATATCCAGGAAGAAGACCAATAATTTTTATTAATATGTATCAATTAAAACGCTCACAGTTATTTTTATTATTCATCTGCATAACTTTTGTTTTAATAAATGGAGACAAAATGGCCTAACCCTCAGTTCCTATCAATATATTTTTTTTAAATGGATGCAAAAACGGCCTAAGCCACTTCAATTTTTTTATTAAATGGTTAAAACAGTCTTTATCTATGTAAACTAATACCTAATGATTAACCTAAAACAAATATTACAACTAATATGTATTTATGATTAATAAAAAAATATAAAAATATTTTAAAAACTTGTTTTCTTTCAACTTCGTTTTTCTCAGTACCATTTCTATGTGGGTTAGGCCGTTTTGGCGCTGAGCGCCTCATATAGCCCCCATAGAAAGGTACCTCCCGATTTTCGGTATTTTTAAGGTTTAAGCTTCATTATCCTACCAAAATGGCTGAAATTTGGTTAGTAGTCTTCTTTAGGGGTATAAAGCTTTCCCCCAGAATTTTGTCGGTATCGGTCCACGCCTTCATATAGCCCCCATAGAACGGTACCTCCCGATTTTCTGTATTTTTAAGGTTTTAGCTTCATTATCCTACCGCAATGGCTGAAATTTGGTACGTAGTCTTCTTTAGAGATATAAAACTTTCCCCCAGAATTTTGTCGGTATCGGTCCACACCTTCATATAGCCCCCATAGAACGGTACCACCCGATTTTCGGTATTTTGAAGGTTCTAGCTTCATTATCCTACCACAATGGCTGAAATTTGGTACGTAGTCTTCTTTAGGGGTATACAACTTTCCCCCCAGAATTTTGTCGGTATCGGTCCACACCTTCATATAGCCCCCATAGAACGGTACCACCCGATTTTCGGTATTTTGCCTTCATATAGCCCCCATAGAACGGTACCTCCCGATTTTCGGTATTTTGAACGTTGTGGCCTCAATATTCCATCGAAATGGCTGAAATTTGGTATTTAGACTTCGTTGGGGGTACTTAAACTTCCCCTTTAAATTTGTCGGTATAGGTCCACGCCTTCATATAACCCCCATGGAAAGGTACCTCCCGATTTTTCGTATTTTGAAGGTTGTGTCTTCAATATTCCACCAAAATGGCTGAAATTTGGTATTTAGTCTTCAATGTGATATAAAACTATTCGCCAGAAATATGTCAATACAGGTTTACGCTTTCATATTGCCCCATTTCTGACAAAAATTCGTCGGTATAGGTCCACGTGTCGATATAGCCTCCATAGGACGGTACCTCCCGATTTTCGTAATACTGAAGATTGTGACGTCAATATCCAACCGAAATGGCTGAAATTCGTTATTTCGTCTTCCAAGAGTTATAAAATATTTCAGTAGAGTATTATCAGTATAGGTCCACGCCTTCCTATATCCCCATAGAAGCGTACTTCTTGATTTTCGGTATTTTTTAAGTTTTAGCAACATTCTCTTACCGAAATATAGGAAGTTTGGTATTTAGCCTTCTTTGAGCCTAAAAACTTTCCGTCAGAAATTTGTCGGTACAGATCGACGTTTTGAAATAGCTCCCATAGAATGGTGCCTCACATTGTTCTACCGTATTTGCTTAAATTTAGTATTAAGTCTTCTTCGTACACGAAAGGAAACTAATTATTCCATTTTACGTTCATTTTACTTCAATACAACTTGTGGTGGAGGGTATAACAAGTTCGGACCGGCCGAACTTAACGCCTTTCTTACTTGTTTTACTCTAAATACATCATATACAACGAATCTGAAAGAATTTTGTCGATATGTGCATCCATAACGAAGTTATAGCTCTTTAAATATGAAAAATATTTCCCAGGTAATTTAAAGCGATAATATGAAAATTAGACAACCACTAAAATAACTAACAAAATATAGAGAGCTATATTCAAATCTGAACCGATTTCGATATGATTTCGTGTATATATTTCTAGACCAAATTCCGTCACACATTTCAAGTTTTATCGAAATTGGCACATTTATTTTTTGACAAAATTACGTCACATATTTCAGATTTAAACAAAATTGGACATACAGTCAACCAAAAAAGTCTACATACACCCTATAAATCTCGGGTTTTAAGTGTAAGGAAGCATTTTTATGAAAATCAAAGTACATAGTTCTATTTCATATCCTTAATAAACAATATTAGATACAACAAAAATATATTCCATAATACGAATAACGGTAAATTCTATAAAAACTAAAAAATTAATAGGGAAAAAGTGTACATACACCCAATGAAATATGGATATTACCGTAAAATTTAAGGAATAAACAATACAAATTTCATATTTTCTTGCTTTAGCGAATGCCTCTGGTTGTTCATGATATCTTTTAGGCAAAATAGGAACATACTTATGGATTAATTGCCGTTATTTACGGTCAGACTTCGCGTATAGCTCGTAAAAGCGGACCCTTGCAGATTTCTTTGAGTTTTTCAGTCTGGTAGTTTATGAAACCCCAGAAAATACAGTGGGACTAATAATTTTGAGATCTTAGAGCGCTTTAAAGTTGTTCTTGTGGATAATATATGCTCCTGAGCTTCGCCCAATATACGAATTCCTGAGATTTCTCATAAATCTTATAGATTTCACAGCATTCCAAGGGAAAATTGCATGCAGAAGCCTTGGAATTACCTTGTAATAAGGTCTGATATAATTTTTGGACCTTAACTCAATCAGAAATGTACAATATTTTTCTACAAACCCGCTCCTAAAGCTTCCAAAGCATCAAAATAAAACCACCACCAAAGAATGCATGAAATTTGTATGAAATTTACACTGTTAACTACTATGCTCTCGTATTATGATCGTTAGGGTCACTTAAAGCGCTATAAATGTTGGATACTTTCACATTGCTGATTCAGTGGATGCTCGAGGATCGTACCAGACCTTATTACAAGGTAATTCCAAGGCTTCTGCATGTAATTTTCCCCTTGGAATGCTGTGAAAACTATAAAATTTATGATAAAACTCAGGAATTCGTATATTTAGCGAAGCTCAGGAGCATATATTATCCACAAGAACAACTTCAAGGCGCTCTAGGATCTCAAAATTATTAGTCCCACTGTATTTTCTGGGGTTTCATAAACTACCAGACTGAAAAACTCAAAGAAATCTACAAGGGTCCGCTTTAACAAGCTATACGTGAAATCTGACCTGAAATAACGGCAATTAATCCACAAATGTGTTCCTATTTTGCCTAAAAGATGTCATGAACAACCAGAGGCATTCGCTAAAGCAAGAAGATGTACAATTTGTATTGCTTATTTAATAAATTTTACGGTAATATCCATATTTCATTGGGTGTATGTACACTTTTTCCCTATAAATGTTTTAGTTTTTATAGAATTTACCGTTACTCGTATTATGGAATATATTTTTGTTGTATCTAATATTGTTTATTAAGAATATGAAATAGAACTATGTACTTTTATTTTCATAAAAATGCTTCCTTACCCTTAAAACCCGAGATTTATAGGGTGTATGTAGACTTTTTTGGTTGACTGTATATAGCGTGATATTTTCGGTCGAAAATATATGTGGAAGCTATATGGAATCTGAACCGATTTTTACCAAAAATACAATGACAGACAGACAGACGGACAGGACGAACATGCATAAATCGACTCAGAAAGTGATTCTATGTATGACACTAAAAGGAACTATAAGTCTATCTCGCTTGATTTTGTATGTTACATACAAATGAACAAAGACATAACACTCCCCAGCAAAATAAAATTGAACTACTTCATGATGAACTACCTCAGTGATGTTGGCGACATTTCATTACTCGTGAAAATCCATGTACTTAAACACGATATACGAGAAAATCCAAGGTAAGAAAATCACATAAACAAACATAAAATTGTTTTTGAAAATATCGCGTATTTTATAGCGTTTTTTGCGGGTCGTTTCCACTGCAATAAAAAAGCAGTACAACATCTTAATTTTTGCGGAAACAGAGATTTAAACACTTCACTGATAAGGGAGCTACATTCATTTTATACCAAAAAATAGTGTGTTATGCTACATCCACGGTTCTTGATCGATCACATTGAAATAGATATATATCGATATGGATTTTCATAGTGACATTGAAACCGGAACAAAATTGTATGCACTTTGCGCAAATTAGCGATGTTTTATAGGATTTTTAATGCTAAGATGCAGCCGAAGCTACATCTTAGCGTCCAAATTATATTTCGAAAAATATATACAAATTAAAAGATATGGTCTTGCTGTATATGAAAATCACATGCTGACAAACTGATTTTGATAATTACGCGATTTACACATACAGTAAGGCAAGAAATGTATTGCAAAAACCAAAATTGTAGAAAATTTCATATTAATTGTTTGTTTACGGCAACAAATTATGTAAAAACTATACGGTTTTTTGTGCAAATCTCTTGCTATAGGTCCTTACAACAATATTCCGTCAAAATATGCAAAGGTTATTTGCGATTTATAACAAATACGGTCAAAAATAAGAATTAACTACTACTTGGGAAAGTATTGCAAAAATTGCCAAATCGGTGGTTTCTTCGAGAATTACCAAAGGTGTGTTCCTTAATGAGTTGTCTATTCACTTTATTCATTCATTGGAGCATTAATGAGCTTAGTTAAACCAAAAATTAAGGCTCGGTATGTTCCACTCTAAGGATACTGGTTCCCCAATTTTTAGTAAATCTTGATCCTTCGTTGGAGGATGTTTTTGGAGTTTTTTTGTTAAATTGGACCCAAACATTTTATAAGAGTTGATATCAGGATGTTGGCCCGATGTATTTAAGAGTTTTGTGTTGTTATATTACATCGGCAATTTACACAAATAAGATTAACATGTCATGATCTGGCCTTTGGAATGGTGGTAGTTGACTTTGTTTGAGCTTTCGGGATCGATTTTTCTGACTTTCAGACTAATGACTATTAAATATTTCTTAATGATGTCAGTGGGGATGTCTTCCCAATCATTATTATATCCGTGAACCAAATTTGGCATACTATTTTCCATGGTAAAGAATATAGTACCCAAATATTCGGTATTCCAGCTTCTCCAGTGGCGGTTTAATTTCCATATTTGATGGGTTTTATTGGATTTGGCGCATTTTTTTGGATTTATTATGATAGCAGAGGATAATATCTATCCACTTAGTAAAAATTAAATCATATCAATACCATTGAGAGACGAAATAGTGCTCTGTCGTAGGTCGTTTCAAAATACTACACTGGTGTCCATTTTTTCCATATACTTTCCAGAGGTATTTCGATGTTCTCAAAGCCAAAATCGGACTGTTTTGCATTGTTCCATTATCCTACAATACATATTGAGTCAAATATTCATTCTTGGCATACTTGCCTGTGGCCGATTCGTCATTGTTTATTGTTAATATGGTCCCGTGCGTTTTTTCCCTGTCTGAAGTCCCTCCATGACCGCATTTTTTATCACTGAACTTTATTACATTCAATACTGTTAGTCTATTATTAGCCGCAAAAGTCATAAAAATGCATAATGACCGCAAAAAATTGTAAAAATTGTATAGTTTTGTAGTACTGATTTTCCCGTTGCAATACTTTTATTGTCACCCCCAAGTAGTAGTTAATACTTATTTTTGACCGTATTTGTTATAAATCGCAAATAACCTTTGCATATTTTGACGGAATATTGTTGTAAGGACCTATAGCAAGAGATTTGCACAAAAAACCGTATAGTTTTTACATAATTTGTTGCCATAAACGAACAATTGATATGAAATTTTCTACAATTTTGGTTTTTGCAATACATTTCTTGCCTAACTGTATTTTAAAAATGCATATAAATTTTCTGTTACCCAAATATGTGCTTTTTTGGCTATAACATCCAAACTATTATCTCGATCATTTTGGTCTCATTTGGTTCCTCCTGAAGTTTTTATTTAAAACTATTTTTTTTTGTAATTTTTGACGGGTAAATTGACATGTATTTTGTAAAAAAGTCGTTTTACATTTAAAATTTTAAATTTTTTTTAAATTCTTTTAAATACTGAATAACATTTTACAAATATTATGCAATCTACGACGCTTCGTGATAACTATTTAGTGACAATTGTGCTCATTAAAATAATTAGCGGTTTAATAAAAATTTTTTCTTAAAAGCAGAAGTAAAACCGCGATAACTTTTGTCCGCAACAACCAAAAATTTGCTCGCGAGCGGATTCGTACTGGGGATTTTTTTTTTTTAAATCTAAGGGTATAAGAATGGGAAAGTGGGATGTGCGCCAACCTATTTTGCATCATAATAAATGTGATATTTTCCTCATCCATTGATGGTAGTGTGTCCAAAAAACCGGTTTTTTTGAAACAAAACAGTTTTCGTTTAACCGAAATTTTCGCATTTTTTCAAAAACCGGTTTTCGGTTATTAAAATTATCAAAAACCGGTTAACCAGTTTAAACCGGTTTTTTAAATAATTTTAAAATTGTTTATATTTCATAAAAATTTGATTAAAAATTGGCGGAAAGGGGTAAATTAAGTATAACGACTTTGTTATATAATTATCTCATCAAAAACCTGATATCTGCATATTCAACCTTGAAATTAGGATAATATTAATATTGAAATTGTGCTTTAAGAATAGTATACACTATTACTAATATAAAATTATGTACCATAGAACTAAATTTAAAATTAACGTCGCCTTTCTTTGCAAGCTTCATATTATTGTGAAATGTCTGAAACAAACATACATTTTATTTATAACTAGGCATACGGGTAAAGATCGTGTTCATTACAAGCAAACTTCTCTATAACGTAGATCTTGGGGACGAAAATTAATATGTTATAAAGCACCTTCTTGATAAATAGAGGTTTCCCATTAAGGAAAATTATGACGTCATCAGAAAAATCGTTCTTTGAATAATTAAAATATTGGACTAAATATTCGTTTTAAATTGTAATTACAACAATACTTTCTGAATATTATTATTTAAAGGACACTGTGCGTCAAAAAGGAATACTCGTGCCCTCAGAAAGAGCTTCTCTTCACCCAACCCATTAAAGCTCCCTGAAGTATGCAACAAAAACAACCTGCCGAAAGCTACGTTAAGACCATTTTACACAAAATACTTTTCACTTTTAAACACATTTGGCATCTAGAAATTTGCCTATTTTATGTTAGTTGAGTTTATTTTACTTTCAGGAGTAATATTGTAATGAAATATTGAAAATATTACTATTTAAAAAAAACCTGTTAACCGACACAAATAACCGGTTTTTCGGTTAACCGAAAATGAAGATTTTGATGACAACCGGTTTCGGTTTTTAACAAAAAGCCGGGTAACCGGTTAACCGGTTTCGGTTTTGGCCACCCTAATTGATGGGCTTTCCTTTTGGTATACCTCTACTAGAAGCGAGGTTTTTGCCCATTCCGACCCTGAATATTATGCGACCATTACCAAACTTCTTCCTATTAACCCCATTAACCACCAAAATTTAGTGACGAATAGATCAAAATTGCGACCTCTAGCGTGATTACAAAAATATGCAAATTGGAATGCATTACCGAATATTGCGATATCTCCGTTTTATAAGTTGGTTTTGCCGAAAAGTTTGTAACACATCGAAATAATGGATGTGGACCTATACTTATGTATTAGGGTGGGGCGATTTGTATGGAGGTGAAAACCCTCAAAGGGCGGTTCGCGTTTCTGATTCCTGGGATTGTACTGAGCAAAAGAGTCTACTATAGTCTATGTCTGCGATTTTGACCTGAAGTTATTTATCCATGTTTTTAGATATTTTGGCATATAACGGCTATACCATTGAAATTTTCTATCCAACCTATTTTCTTTTTGTGTATAGGAAGAATCTGTTTTTTTCTTTATAGTATGTTGCGTCATACCTTGACCAATCGCAATCACCTGATATTTTAATAATTAACTTATCTTAAAGCCAACATTGATCCTTGCTATTGAATGGGGGTCATAGGAATTTGAAGTTTACAAAGAAATGCACCCAAATTTCAGTAGAAGTTTAAGTTTATCTTGCACCATATCTCTTCTATATGTCAAATTTTAACGTATTATATTATTATTATTATTATATCACTTGAAATGGATTTTATTCGTTCCAATTTTAAAGATTCGTAACAGTAGCATTCAAAACTTGAATTTGTACTCAAGTTATTAAAGAATATGCTATTCCAGTGAAACACTCTAAACCATACAAATTATGGGTTTTATTGAAACAAAATTAAAATGTATATAACGGGACTTTATGGAAGCAACAATTTTTGTTGAAAGATACTACATAAGAGTACAAAACAAGATATATGGAATTATCCCATGATATTCGACGAATGTCACCTAAAATAAAGTACAAAATAACAATTTAAAATGTGCTATTGAAATGAAACGGAGTGTATATACATATGTTTTGCATTTGAAATTGCAATTATTCACAATCACCTGTTTTGTAATAAATTATGTTTATCCATAGACATTTTTTTATAATAAACTGCCCAAGGGTTTAGTTTTATGACAATTAAGTAAAATATTACTTTTGTTATTGTTATTTTTGTTGCTAGTAAAATATAACAATTTCTTATGCATACTTAAGAAGGCAATACTGAGGCATGTTAGGCAACCACTTAGACCTTGTTTGATGTCGTTGCTTTAAAAAATGTAATAAATTTTGAAATTAATTTTTAGCAATTTTTATGGCAAAACTCAAACACAGACATTGAAGTTATTTAGAACAGATGACAGTTGACATCTAATTGAATAAAAAAACAACAAATTAATAATTTTGTTGTTATTGATGTAAGTTATATGGATGTTTTGTGTGGTAATTTTTATACACACTACCTTTAGTAGCGGTTCAAGTTAATGCATGTAAATATTAAGTCTCTTTTGAATTCATGAAATAAAATTATGATGAAACTTTAATTAGTGTAGACGATCTCATGTTCCTGAAGAGATGCATATACATATTGCCCATTTATTAAAAAAGTGGCATAACTCAAAACATGTGTTTTTGCAGCTAACAATTTCTCTTTTTTCTACGACTTCTATTGTGTTTGTGTTTATCTTGAGTCAAATTTTCAAGTTGATATCTTTAAAAATCAACGAGTTACAGTTTATTTTCTAGGAGTTTGATATAAATCATCAACAAAGTCGTTTATAACCTCCACCATAATGTGGAGGGTATAATTAAATTTGTCATTTCGTTTGTAACACATCGAAATGTTAATTGGAGACCCTATAAACTATAAATATTCTTGATCGGGGTAAAATTTTAAGTCGATATAACCATGTCCGTCTGTCCACCCGTCTGTTGAAATCAAGATACGGCTCGCAATTTTTAAGATAGAGCTTTATAATTTGGTACGGAAGTTTCTATTACTCCTAGGATGTTTGGCATTCAAAATTGGCTATATCGGTCTACGTTGTGATATAGTCCTCATAGAACGGTACTTCCCGATTTTCGGTATTTTGAAGGTTTTATCTTCATTATCACACCGAAATGTCTAAAATTTGGTACTTAGTCTTCGTTGGGAGCAGGGTTTCGGAGTCTACGAGTCGGAGTCGAGCAATTTTGCTGGAGTCGGAGTCGGAGTCTGAGTCGGAAAAAATAACTCGACTCCGACTCCGGGCAAAATTTTTCCGCGTTATAGAAATATAACATTAAATTTGGAACAAGAACATTTTTTTAAAGCATTATTTATTTTAAAAGAAAGGTATAAGAAAACATATATGCAAACGGTATATTATACTAAGTTAAAGGACAATTCACAGGACACTTACTATCCTCTGAAGTGTAGTATATTCATCCCTATTTTGTTGATCTAATTGATTCTTTACAATTTTGCAAACAAAAGTAAAGTTCTATGACAATAAAATTAAGATTGGACGTTTAACCTCTTTCATCAGAAGTCTTACTAGTCTTCTCACAAAGGTCTATTGGTATTCTCATCCTGTTTTTTATGAGAAATCAACCTTGTCCTCTATTAAAGACATTGTGGTCTCTATGTATTTCGGTTCTGTCCGCCAGAAACAGACATAGTTCATGTGTATCCGAGTTTTCTACAGAATCAATAGCATATACGAAATACATAACCATCGAGTTTTCATGAGAAAGGATCGGGTAAAAGTGATAAAGGACAATGGAAACATGACAATATCGATTTCTTGTCATAGTGGACCGTCACTACATAAAATTTTTCTAGCAACATTTTTGTAGAATATTTTCATGCTAATTTTTTCGTGTGCTAATTTTTCAGTTCCAGAAAACATCTGCCTACGTGATGGGTTGTTTACACAATATATCTCAAATATTTCAATAAATTTATCCACTCCACACCAAAGTTCAATATGTGAGCGCTGCATTTTAGTATAAATAGCATAGCATAGAATATGTGATCAAATTTTTAAGTCGATCGGAACAATATTGCCATAGTATAAGCGTTGGATGGGAACAATTTATTTTATTTTGTATGCCGCAAATAAACTGTGTTTTTTTTTTCAAAATCGGCCACCAAAATATATGACAATTGGCTTATCAGTTTTCGAGGTAGAGTTAGTTGGCACCGCAAAATGCTTTAATAAAAACAGGGTTTCGTAGACGGTCTCAAAACTTCGTAATATTTTTCGCTTTCAGATAAAGAAAAAAATCACGCAAAAAGTTATGTAGTTTTCTCGGAAAAAAATCATGAAAAATGGCTTTGTTGAGCTTTACAACTGGGGGTCTCCTTTTAAGGCTAAGCGAACTAAAATGTTGGGTTACATCCAGTTTAAATTGCTTATAATTTTTATAGCATGTAGTCCTTATGATTTGTATTGCCCCTTCATTTTCACATATTTTGAAAGCTTAAAGATTTTCTCACTCGGAAGAATTCCGTCCAGAATATACTCGTGCAAAAAAGGAAAAACGACAAAAACTTTCCTTTTTCAGATGCATTATTGACCATTAAGTTCGATTTCTAACGAGAAATTAATTAAAAATCTTCGCCTAAAAGGCAAAATTTTCAAAAAAAAACTTTCTAAATTTGCTATTTTCAATGTAAGAGTCGGCAAAAATAATATTTATATGTTCGAATGTATTCGAACGAATGCCCTTTCTAATGAATATGTAAGGAAAAACTAACACATTAGCCTATATAGGCCAAAATATAGGAAAAAGTTAAAAATGTGTGCACATTTTATTCATTTTTAGTGGTATAGGAATTCACTCTCGGAGTCGACCCGGAGTCGTGAAAAAAACTCGCCTGGAGTCGGAGTCGAGACAAAAATACCTCGACTCCAAAACCCTGGTTGGGAGTATACAACTTTTCTCCCGAAATTTGTCGCTATAAGTCCACGGTACCTTGCGATCTGCGGTATTTTGTAGGTTGTGGTCTCAATATTCCTTCGAAATGGCTGAAATTTGGTATTTGGTCTTCATTTGAGGCATAAAACTTTCCATATGAATTTTGTCAGTATATGCCTTCATATAGTATATGCCATCGAACAATACCTCCCGATTTGCGGTATTTTGAAGGTTGTGGCCTCTATATTCCTCCAAAATGGTTGAAATTTGGTATTTAGTCTTCATTTGGGGTATAAAACTTTTCATATGAAATTTGTCGGTACAGGTCCACGCCTTAATATTGCCCCCATAGGACGGTACCTCCCAGTTTTCGGTATTTTGAAGTATGTGACCTCAATATTCCATCGAAATTGCCGAAATTTGGTATTTAGTCTTCGTCGGGGGTGCGAAGCTTTCCACTTTATATTGCCCCCATAGAAGTGTACCACCCCATTTTCGGTAATTTGAGGGTTGTGGCTTCATTACTCCAACGAAATGACCAAATTTGGTATTTAGTCTTCATTGGGGGTATTAAACTTTCCCCTCTAAATTTGTCGGTATAGTCCACGCCTTCATATAGCCCCCATAGATCGGTACATCCCAATTTTCGGTATTTTAAAGGTTGTAGCTTCATTACTCCACAGAAATGACCGAAATTTGGTATTTAGTCTTCATTGGGGGTATTAAATTTTCCCCTCTAAATTTGTCGTTATAGTCCACGCTTTCATATAGCCCCCATAGATCGGTACATCCCAATTTTCCTTATTTTGAAGATTGTGGCTTCAATATTCCACCGAAATGGCTGAAATGTGATATTTAGTCTTCGTTGGTAGTATAAAACTTTCCTCCTTAAATTTGTCCCTACATGCTCACGCCTTCATATAGCTGCCATAGAACGGTACCTCCCGATTTTCGGTATTTTGAAAGTTAGCCACATTGTTTTACCGAAATTGCTGGAATTTGGTATTTAGTCTTCTTCATAAACGAAAGAAAACTTATTGTTCAGTTTTACTTCAATACAATTCCAGGTGGAGGGTATAACAAGTTCGGCCCGGGCGAACTTAACGCCGTTCATTATTTAATTATTTTTTTGCTAAGCAAATTTGGCCACTGTTGAAACTAGCAACATGTTTGCTGGCGCCAGATTAGCTTATATGTTGATTTTGACATAGGTATCTGATTTAGTTTTTGAAATTTTTGAAAATTTTCCTTTCTCGTACTTTTTGAAGAAATTTGTATGAGAATGCAATTTTTGAGAGTTTGCTCTTTTGGCAGCTTTACCGTTATAAAGTACGAAAACACAAAAAAGTTTCATGTTTATGGTTCTTTTCGGGTTCGTACTTAAAAAAAACCTTCTGCCCTTAATTGCCAGTTAGACACTTTATACGTAACCTCTTTAAAGTTTTGGTGGTTTGATAATGTTTGCCCCTGTTTGCAACCGTTATAAACCAATTCACCTTTTTTGTTAAAATGGAAATAATCTACAGATTAATTAGCAAATATTTATTTCAACTTTAAATTAGAATATAAAGGTTATTTAAGATTGATTCCATTGAACCATATGAAATATTGAACATTAAATCCTGGCAACCTGTAGACACACGCACTCTGAAAAACAAAAACACCACAAAGAAAAATCATTCACATTGAACTTTGTTACACATTTCTCGTTTTACTTTGAGCAAGTTACGAAGAATATTGAATTTCAAGACACCTCCTGTGACCAGAAGCACACCATTAACCAACAAACGATTGAATACTCCACGTTTATCCCACTTACAGGATATCCACGGAACTTTGTCGTTTCACCTCGAGAAGTCAACAACCCTGTTGTTCTCCGTTCATCGTTGTCGTCGCCTTCGTCATCATCACCACCGCCACCAAAGTCGTTTCTATTTACATTTACGCCAATGTTAGCAGCTGTGCGTTCGTTGCGACACATTTGCAGGAATATGTTTCGCTCGTGTTCAAATGCAATCAATATGGATGCCATGGCAAAATCTAGGTAGTATGCAACAATGCCAAGATGTTGCATTGATATCTTCGGCAAATCTAACCCAACAAAGTATTACAATGCGAAAAAAAACGTTTATTGTATTGCATTTGTCATAATTGCTTCAAAGAAAATCAATTTATTGGAAATCTGTTGGCTATGGCAGCCAATTATGATGGTCGGATATTAATGTAATTGAAGTTAATTGAAATTTCAGGGTTGTCTGTGACAGTGAAGACATTTGAAAGAAAATGCATATATTTAATTTAATTTTCAGAGGTTGTAAATTCTTTGAAGAAGAAATGACAAGTATGAACGGCTTTAAGCTCGGCCGGGCTGAACTTGGTATACCTTCCGTCAGGAGTGGTATTAAAGTAAAATGGAACAATTAGTTTCCTTTCGTTTATGAAAAAGACTTAATACCAAATTTCAGCAATTTCGGTAAAACAATATCGCTAACCTTCAAAATACGGAAATTCGGGAGATACCGTTCTATGGGGGCTATATCAAAACGTCAATCTATACCGACAAATTTCTGGCGTAAAGTTTTTGGGCTCAAAGAAGACTAAATACCAAAATTACGATATTTCAGTAGGATAATCTGGTTAAAACCTAGAGGTACGCTTCTATGGGGGACATAGGAAGACGTGAACCTATACTGATAATTCTTTTCTGGGACATTATATAACCCCATGAATGACTAAATAACAAATTTCATTCATTTCGGTGGGATATTAACGTCACGTTCTTCACAATTATGAAAATCGGGAGGTACCGTTCTATGGGGGGCTATATCGAAACGTGGACCTATACCGACGAAATTCAGTAGGAAAGGGTTTTACTTCCAACGTAGTGTAAATACCAAATCTCAGCCATTTCTGTTTGTTGTTGTGGCCACAACCCTCAAAAAAAGGAAAACCGGGAGATACTGTTCTATGAGGGCTATATGAAGGCGTGGACCTATACCGACAAATTTCATATGGAAAGTTTTATAACTCAAATGAGGACTAAATACCAAATTTCAGCAATATCAGAGAAATATTGAGGCTACAAACTTCAAAATACCGGAAATCGGGAGGTATCATACTAACAAAATTCCGGGAGAAAATTTTATATTCCCAACGAAGGCTACGTACCAAATTTCAGCCATTTCGGTGTTATAACGAAGCTAAAACCTTCAAATTACCGAAAATCGGGTGGTACGTTCCATGGGGGCTGTATTAAGGCGTGGGCCTGTACCAACAAATTTCTGTGGGAAAGTTTTATTACCCGAACGAAGACTAAATACCAAATTTCAGCCACATTGGATGAATATTGAGGTCACAACCTTCAAAATACCGAAAATCGGGAGGTACCGTTCCAAGGAGTGGACTCATACCGACAAATTTAGAGTGGAAAGTGGAAGACTAAATACCAAATTTCAGCCATTTCGGAGTAATATTGAGGCTACAACCTTCAAAATACCGGACATCGGTAGGTATCGTTCTTTGGGGCTATGTGAAGGCGTGGACCCATACCAACAAAATTCCGGGGGAAAGTTTTATACCACCAACGAACACTTAATACCAAATTTCAGCCATTTGAAGCTAAAACCTTCAAAATACCGAAAATCGGGTGGTACTGTTCTATGGGGGCTATATTAAAACGTGGACCGATGTAGTCCATTTGCAATACCAAACATCCTAGGAGGAATAGAAACTTCTATACCAAATTTCAAAGCTATATCCTAAAAATTGCGAGCTGTATCTTGATTTCAACAGACGGACGGACGGACAGACGGACGGTTAAATCGACTTAGAATTTTACCCTGATCAAGAATATATATACTTTATAGGGTCTCCGATGAATATTTCGAGGGGTTATAAACGGAATGACAAATTTAATTATACCCTCCATATTAAGGTGGAGGGTATAAAAAAGTAGGAATAAATGCTCTTTTGTCTGATACCATTTCGTATATGTATTGTCAACGGTTATATACAAATTGGTATATTGAAGATGATGCTTAAAGTTAAAATTGTGATCACTTATGGTAGAGAGAATTTATTTCTATCTACGTAGGTCTCGAAATATGGGATAGCATAGAATCATTTAGAAAAGCCCTCTTCAAAATATCGGGAATGACATGGACATTTACTTACATTTGCATTTCACACTGGCGCCGCGTAGATTATCATAGACCCGCCTATTGTTTTTAAGAGCTCAATAAGATTTCTTCAACAGCACCCCAAGTGCTGCCAGCCAGCAATATGAGGACCTTGTTCTACTTCTGATCTTTTCGCAATTAACTGTGGCTTGCGCAGACGACTTAAACCGTTTTATCCAATATCATTTCGTATTTAGTAGTGGGATTAAAGGCACCATCGATCAATATGCTCGGGTGGAGTCGCTTTTGAGCCGTCCAGGTGATGAAAAGTGTGACTGAAATTTCATATTCCAAAAACAATCCCACGGCGCACATTGTTTTTTCCTGACCAAAAAGAGGAATTTAAGGTCAAAGTTAAAATATGAGTGTTTTTGAGTTTTTCATTCCAATCCAAAAAAGGCCAAACACCAATAAACAGACCGTGACTTTACAAAGAAATAAAAAAAAATAAGAAATTTAAAAAAAGAATCAAAAAATGTTATATTATTAAATGTTATATTTGTTCAAAAATTGAAAAAAATTACACATAAAACTCATATAAATTATTCGTAAGCTAAAACATTTATATAAAAAACATCTCTTTTTGGTTCGTCGACGAGATGAAGTCATTTGGTGATGTTCATAGGAATCGCTAAATATTCACCATAATGAGATGAGTGCGTATGAATTCTTTAGTTCTGTCGCGAGTCATAAGAGACTCGTGTCCCATGGAAAAGGGAAATCATTATATGTACTTGGACTACAAAGTTGTAAGGAAGTTTTAGGTGACAAAAATACATAGCAAATGTCACCTTACGATGGAGGAATATAAGAAGTAAATTTGGTAGCCAGGAAAGCTGCTCTCGGTCTTAAAATGGTCGCAACCCGTTATATTTCCTTAATATGAATTCATTTACCTTATATGTCAGGTTATTATATAGTAAACGCCCCTTATTAATAATTTCAAAATTATATGTTTTTATTACTACTCGGTAATCCGGACAATTCGATAATCCGGATATAGCCGAAACATGTGGTGTCCGGATTATCGAGACTATACCGTATTAAATAATCTAAGTAAAAAACTAAGTCTAAGTAAAAAACTAAAAAAAAGTTAAGAAATTGTTTAAAATTGCTTTTTTTAATTTTATTTTTGTTCGAAAATTTAAAAAGTACTCCTTGGGTTTTCATAAAACTCATATACTAAAAAATATCCATTTGTGTAAAAAAGCTATAATTAATATGGGAAACGGTATGGCAACAAGGAAAAAAGTATAAGACGGCTTTGCCGACGGAGATATACCCTAAGCCTATATGACATTTTTGGACATTTGAATTTGCCGACAAAAATATAATTTAGAATTAAAGCTCCAGGCACTACATATGGTACCATAGGCGTTGTTTTACACATTTGGGATTGTTTTCTCAAGAAGTATAGACTTGCCCCTGAAAAAACTTTTATCGTCGTAATGGAGGCAGCGAATGCAAGTTGCTTTAGCAAAAATCAAAGTCATCGAGAGCTGGTCTTAAAGTGAGTGGACAAATATAGTACATATTCGAAACTGGTCTATATCTGGTAGATATATTAGGCCACAAAGTTATCGTGCACACAATTTTTTGGAACACTTTTGAATTTTTGTTCAAAATATGGCGGAGGTCAAATCGTGCTCTCCAGCCACTACATTTGTTGCCATAGAGGTTTCAAGCTATTTTCTCAGGAAGTATGGACTTGCCTCTGATAAAACTTGTACCGTCGTAGGGGGTTCAGCCGTTCGGGAGTTATCGTGCACGCCAGCCAGACAGACGGACGGACATGGCTAAATTAACTCCCAATTGTCTGAAACGGATATAGTCCAAACATACTTGGGGACTAAAACCATTATTTCGATGAGGCACATTTTGCCCGTGTGAAAGTGTACTGTGCCGCTCACTTGAATATAACCCCCTGCCAATTTTTTTTCAAACTCCATTTTTATACCCTACACCACTATGTGGAAAGGGTATTATAAGTTTGTTTTTGCAAAAATTCATGTAACACCGCGAAATATTCGTCGGAGACCCCCAATGTGGTATACCAATACCACATATCTCATATCTCGACGAGATAAAGCAATTTTGAGATGTGTGTCCGTCCGTCTGCCCGTTATAAATTGAATCGTCACGAAATTTTACATGGAGGTCGGGTTCAGACCAGAATAGACACCTATTGTTATTGGTGATGATCGTGAAATTGTTATTGGTGATGATCGTGAAATATTTAGCGGGTGAAATAGACCAAAAACATACTTTTTATGCGATTTTGTAGCTGATTTTTAGGTCGCAATAATAGTCCGATCGCCTCGAAATTTTATCTAAGGTAAAAGTATATGTCAAAGAAGATGCTTGCAAATTGAGATGATGATCAGATAATATTTAGAGGGTTAAATTAACCACAACTTTTGTGTGATAATTTTTAATATACAGCTTATATATGTATTCCTGGAGGATATATTCCGCCAACGTAAATAAAATTTGGAGGACTATTTCTTGACCTTTCCAACGATGCCAATTATGTTGATTTAGAACTTAAATCACAGAGTTACAGCCTAATATATAGATCAATGTAAGAGTTTAGGTCGAAGAACATGCATATAAATTTGGATGATGATCTCATATTATCTAGTGGGTTAAATTGACCATTACTTTTGTATGAAAAATATAAAAATTTAAAATTTGTTCCATATTTTACTTCCCGGCGGGCATATACCAGCAAAGTAGGCTAAATGCCAAATTTCAGCCATTTTGGTGGGTTGCTGTGGCCACAACCTTCAAAATACCGAAAATCGGGAGGTACCGTTCTATGCGGGGTATATTAATATGGGGACCTATCCGACAAATTTCTGGGGGAAAGTTTTATACCCCTAACGAAGACTAAGTATCAAATTTCAGCCATTTCGGTGTGATAATGATGCTATGGGGGCTACATGAGGGGGTGGACTTATACCGACAAATTTCATACGGAACATTTAATACCCCAAATGAAGACCAAACACCAAATTTCAGCCATTTCGGTGGAATATTGAGGCCACATCCTTCAAAATACCGGAAATAGGGAAGTACCTTTCTATGGAACACAAACCTATACCGACAAATTTCATGTGAAACATTTAATACCCAATTTAAGACAAATACCAAGTTTCAGCCGTTTCGGTGGAATATTGAGGCCACAATCTGCAAAATACCGGAAATAGGGAAGTACCGTTCTATGGGGTCTATACCAACAAGATTCTGGGGGAAAGTTGAATACCCCCCAACGAAGACTAAATACCAAATTTAAGCAAATCGAGAGGTACGTTCTATGAGGGCTATAAGAAGGCATGGACCTATACAGACAAATTCCATATGAACGACCAAATACCAAATATCAGTTATTTCGGTGGATTATTGTGGACACAACCTTTAAAATACCGAAAATTGGGAGGTACCGTTATAGGGGGGCTATATAAAGTTGACCTATACCGACAAATTTCTGAGGGAAAGTTTTATAGCCCCTACAAGGACTAAGTATCAATTTTCAGCCATTTCGGTGTGATAATGAGGCTAAACCTTCAAAATACCGAAAATAAGATGGTTCCGTTCTATGAGGGCTATATCAAAACGTTGACCAATATAGCCCAGCTGCAATACCAAACATCCTAGGAGTAATAGAAACTTCTTAACAATTGCGAACTGTATCTTGGTTTCAAAAGACGAACGGACAGACGGACATGGTTATATCGACTTAGAATTTTAACTAGATCAAGAATATACATACTTTATAGGGTCTCCGATGGAATGACACACAATACTATGTATGGTGGAGGGTATAACAAGTAACAGAGGGCTACCCCACAAAATAAAAATATAAGATACATATTGCAAATTTTACCAATTTTAATTTTAAAAATTTTACAAATTTTATCATAAACTCAAACATTACTCAAAATTTCGGACTATAATTGCGACCTACAGAGCCGATACAAAGTCAGGTAAAATGTTTGTTTTGGTCCATTTCACTTGCGATTATCACCATAGGGTTCTATTCTGGTCCGAACCCGAACTCCATGCAATCGCTTTATCTGAAGAATTTCAGTTTTGAAATATGTATGTTGATCAATCCGTGCGGAGTTGTTTTTTTTTTTTTTCATTTTTTTCTCACATCGAACCAAAACAAAAAAGTGAAATGGCAGTGTGTGTTCCCATATTGGGCGACTGCAAACTGCGTCTGTACTCCAGTGGAGAGGCTGAAGACGGAGAACGCGAGGACAAGAAAGAAAAAAACTATGGAAAAGATATATCAGAACTCTATTTACAGACAAATGCAGTTTCAAAGCAATATTCACCAAATCGATTTTCCAGAAAGGTTAATTAATGAGGAAGAATTGGAATCAGTTATAAAATCAATGAAAGATAAAAAGGCAACGAGACCTGACGATAAACCTGCAGAAGTGTTCAAGCTTATAGAAGGAAACAACAAACAACTACTGCTGAAGTTGCTTAACCAAATTTATATAACAGGGAAATATCCTAAAGATTAGCTCCAATCAATATTTATACCTATACCTAAGAAAAAAAATGCAAATACGTGCGGTGACTTCAGGTTAATTAGTTTAATGAGCCATGCCCTGAAAATATGTTAAAACATAATATCTAAATAGATAGAGTGAAGACGTTTAAATATCAAGGAGTCCAGATCAACGATCAGTGGGATATGTCGAAAGAAATAAAATGCCGAATCGAAATAGCACGAAATTCAATTTTAAGTACAAAAACCTTTACTGGTCACGACATTAGTCTACCAAAAAAAGATTAAATACGTTCGAAATGTGGATATGTCGAAACATCAAAACATCTTATTTGGGCCATTATTCAAACCAATATCGAAGGAAGAAGACCCAGAGGAAGAAAAGAAAGAACATGGATTAACAACATTAAAGAATGGACGGGTCTACACGAAGAACGACGTCGCTTGAACGCCGCCAGAAACAAAAACCTTTCGATGATTGAATAAAAAATGTCATTTAATTGTATAATAATATTAACAATTAATTAAGTTAATTGAAATAACATAAATTGTAATTGTATAATCGCTAACATCCGAACACGGATTGGCAAATAAAGAAGAAGAAGAAGTAAACTCATCAATCAACGCCATTGCACCCATGTAATAATAAAATGTTCATAATATTTTAATAAAAATTCCATTCATTTCCATCTACATAAAACTATTTCAATCAAATGTGTCCCTTGGTTACATATCAGATGATCATTTTATCCTTACAGGTAGATGTATCTATTTTTTTTTTCTTTTTTTCTCATATTTGAACATTTTTCTTACGGTTATGCTTTTGATATGCATAGCCGACAGAGATAGGTAGGTAGCTGCAAGCTGTGCATCCAACAATTTATTGGCAATCAAGCGTAATTTCTTGGCTTATTTTCGCATCAATTCTAAACTATTCCAACTGATGTTCGTTCTGGGTAATGCGAACTTTTGTAAAATGTCTCTTTGTAATTCTTTTTGAACAGACATACATACAAATATATGTATGTATAAAAGTATTACTATTTGCATATTTATGTTTTTTCGTATTTTTCAGCAACAGGATTCTGCTACTCTTTGGAGTAATGTTTACATAGTAATATATTTATATCTTTAACAGATGTATTAGTTGATGCGATGCAATGTTAAAGTTAATGTCTTATATATTTTATATGTATTTTACAAATATTAACATTAAAAACATGAATGTGTGCGTAATGCAAAGGAAGTAACTTGTTTAATACTGTTTGATTTATGCAGGGATTCAGTTCTTTAGTACAAGTAGGAATTTAAAGTTAATTTAAAAACTATTTACTATTTAGAAACATCATAGGAAAAGCTTAAAAATATTATTTTTAAGAGGAAACATTTAAAAAAGTATCAGTCGACAGAGAGGCTGAGGGTACAGTCACTACACATGGTGTCATATGTTTTTTTACAGCTTTCAAGTCATTTTCTCAGGAAGTATGGACTTGCCCGTGAAAAAAACTTGTACTATCGTAATGGTGGCAGCGAATACAAGTTGCTATAACACAAAACAAAGGGATTCGAGAGGAGGTCTTAAACTGCACTTTTCGGAAGTTTTGTGTGGGAGGTACCTGAATGAAAAGTTGTACACTTTTGTGGGGGAGGTACATGAAGGAGTAGACCGATATGGCTCATCTTTGAACTCAAACTAACTTTGGACAATATATTACGAAGGCAACATTTTAGCCGATCCGTCAGAGAGCCTTAGTGCTCTCCACCTACTAAACTTGGGCCATTTTCTCAGGAAGTATGGACTTAACCCTGAAAAACTTATAGCGTCGTAATGGTGGCTGCGAATGCAAGTTGCTTCAAGAAAAATCAAAGTGATTCAAGAGCAGGTCTTAAAGTGAACTTATCCGAAATTTTGTGTTTGAGGTACCCGATGGAGTAAACAAATATAGCCCATATTCGAAACTGATCTATGTCTGGTAGATATGTATATTAGTATGTGTATAGTCTGGGCCAAATCGATCACAGCCTTTAAGAGTTATCGTTCGCACAATTTTTCTGAGCATTTTTGAACTTTTGTGGGGGAGGTACCTGAAGGAGTTGACCGGTTCTGGTCCATCTTCGAAATTAAACTAAGTTTGGACAAAATACACGAAGCCCAAATTTTGGACTAAATCGGTTCATCCGTTCGTGGGTTATCGTGTACACCAGCCAGACGGACGGATATTGCTAAATCGACTCCAAATTGTCTGTAACGGTTTTCGTCCAAAAATACTTGGGGTCTAAAATCATTATTTCGTTGAGGCACAGGGGCAAGTCCATACTTCTTGAGAAAACAGATCGATAGGTGTAAAACCCCCTATGGCACCATATGTAGTAGCTGAAGAGCACGATATCTCAACCGATACACCGATTTGGTCCAAAATTTGGCCTTCGTCATATTTTGTCCAAACTTAGTTTCAGTTCGAAGTTGGGCAATACCAGTCCACAACTTCCGGTACTTCGCCACTAAAATGGTATGCACGATATCTCGTGAACGGGGCAACCAATTTGGTCCAAACTTGGGATCACCTAATATTTTGTCCAAATTTAGTTTAACTTCTAAAATGGTCCATATCGTTCCTCTCCCTAGAGCAAATGTGTTCTTCTTTGACACGGCGGTGTCGATGATTTTCGGCAATTTACACGCACACGACCCGAATGCACAGAAAGAGCGTACAAAAGAGAACAAATGTTTTGATTTGTTATTGTTTTGTAGCTGGCGTGAATACAAACTTACTAACACACTGTTATAAGTTGCCAATATTTTGAATACATTTACATTTTCTCCGTTCTCTTTTTGGTCATGTCTGCCCTAGAGGAACACACTTTTTAACTTTAATTCTAATCCACATTTTTGTCGTCAAGTTCAAATGTCCAAAAAGGGCCACAAAATTCTGAAAAGACATTCGATCTGCCCGTAGATGAATGTTTCAATTCACATAGGCTGCGGGTATATACATATCTGTAGCCAAAGCCGACTGATATTTTTTTTACTTGTTTTGAATACATTTAGAAAATGTTCCGTAAAGGATTATTTCAAAGAGAGTTTCTTAAAACATATAATTTAAATTTAAAAGAAAATTTTACTTTTGAAACAATGAAAAGGAGAAAGCAACTGTGTACTTCAATTGTAAATCTATTCTCACCTAAGCCATACACTAATGCTGTTCGTTGGAAACACTTAAGCTGGCCGACCTCGCTTTGCTCCATTAATGTGTTTCTCAAAGTGAAACGATGCAATGTGAATTAAGATTTCTGTGGAAAGCCATGTAAAGTTCGGTGATCGGTTCCACGCTTAAGAAAAGATGAACATTTAAAGATCCAAGTGTAATAAGAATCAGTTCTGTTCCTGTTTTTTATTCTATTTTCTAATTTTATTTGCTCCAATTTAATTAATTTTTCAATGTAAATTTAATTTTTTACTTCACAAAATACTCCTACAGTGGCAAGTCCCGAAATTGCCCCGAAAAAATCCCGAAAACCCGGTTCGAGAAATTTTGAAATCTCGAATCCCGGGATTTTTGAAACCCTGGAGGCTATATAAAACGTGGACATATGTCCTCAATTTTAAATGGAGAAGGTTATTGAACCTTAACTGACAAATAAACAAAATTGGTTAATAAATTCCTAATACCTGAAATCGTACAATATTGGGTCTATTGGAATTCGAATTCAGTTGAATTCAGTAAAAACTATATGCAAAGAAATACTTATAAATTCTTTAATAATAGAAAGATTACATCTTTGTGTTTATTTCAGGTTGAGTTCATATTTTGTTGTAATTTCCATTGTTTGAATAACAAAAAAATATTTTAAAGTGGATATGAAATTGATACTACTATTTTTTTAATTTGTCAATACAAGTTTTCCTTTATACCAGGGCGAAACCTTTGTTATTTTATAAAAAAATTACATTTGTTAACATTTGTTTTGTTGTTTTATTTAGGAATTTATCATTTTTCGATTTTGAAAATGGTTCAAAATGGTTATTACTAAAGTCATTTTGTGCCCGTGAAAGGTTTAGCCATCCTCTTCGTATTTAAATAATCATCTTCTGAAGAAAATACTACTTTAATATTTGGTAGATTGTTTGGCTTGGATACCCAGACATATAATTGTCGAGCAGTAGTTAATTGATTATCAATTTAGTTGGTTTATTGTCCGGCTAGTACAATAATTGCTAATCCATTTTAAAAATCGAACAAGTAAGAACGGCCAGGCCGAACTTGTTATACCCTCCACCACGAGTTTTATTGAAGTATAATAGAACAATTAGTTTCCTTTCGTTTATGAAGAAGACTAAATACCAAATGTCAGCAAGTTCGGTAAAAGAATGTGGCTAACCTTCAAAATACCGAAATTGGCGTCACAACCCTCAGAATTACGAAAATCGGGAGGTACCGTTCTATGAGGGCTATATCAAAACGTCGATCTATACCTAAAAATTTTCTGCGGGAAAGTGTTCAGACTTAAAGAAACCCAAATACTAAATTTCCGATATTCCGGCAAAACCTACAAAATACCGAAAATCAAGAGGGACGCTTCTTTAGTGGATATGGGAACCCGCGGACCTGTACCGATAATTCTCTTCTGAAATATTTGATAATCCCATGGAAGTCCTTTTTTATTATTTATCTTTATTGAAAGTTTTTAAATATGTTGTACAATTCACCATTACATAATCCCACGAAGTTTATATTAAGCTTGTATGTGGGTAAAAAGTAAAATCAAATATATTTCATCAACTTGCCATCATTGGCTGTAGACTTCATTTTAATATATCATATTACATAATTAAATAATGTTTTTTAATTAATTTTGTTCTTATTGTTTTATTGGTTTCATCAATTAGAGGCTTCGGAAGTTCATTTAGAATGGTGGGGAGACTGACGGATAGTGAATTTTTTCCATAATCGTTTTTATATACCGGAACTGTGTACCTGCCTTCTATCCTGCGCCTTGTATTTTGATCATGGTTAATTTTTTTCGCTAAGTTTGTGTCATCCATAAATTCCTTTATAATCGAAATTGAATAAAGTTGCTTAATGTTGAGTATTTCTTGACTTTTGTATAATTGTTTAGTTGCATTTTCATGATTTGATGTTTGGTTCTGGTTGTTAGTTAATGTTTTTTACATATAGATTTCACTATTCTGTTCTGAGTAGACTGTAGGATCCTGCAGATTCTAGCGTTGCCCCAAGCTGTTAGTCCATATCGAAGATGTGACTCCACCAAAGAATAATATGCCTGCTTCAATACGTAATAAGGTGCGCAATTTCCGAGGTGATAAAGGGCGTATACTAATTGCCTTAGTTTCGTTTGTAAATGCTGAACATGTATTTTCCATTTAAAATGATCATCTAGGTGTAATCCTAGATATTTATAGCTTTCCACAATTTCCAGGTGTGTCTTACAATTGCCATTTTTGGTTTCATGGTCGTTTTTGTGAAGACATTCCGTGTCATGAAATGTAATCTCGAAGTTACTTTTTGGTATATTTCTCGGTCTGAAATGCATGACTTTAGTTTTCTTCGAATTTATAATTAGGCTATTATCATGGCACCATCTTGTAACTTTATTTAATTCGTGTTGTAGTGTATTAACTGCGGCGTTTAGTGACTTGTTGAATACAAGTATTGCTTGCTAGCACGTTCAGCAGTTTTTCATGAGAAAGTGTGTCAAATGCTTTGCTAAAATCGATAAACAAAGCTAAGCAGTTGTTGTTTAGGCTTAAGGACTTATTGATATGGTTTGAGAAGTGTCCAACAAGTTGATTAATGTTCTTGTCTTTTTGAAAACCATATTGTTGTTTATTTATAATATCGTATTTTATTAGAAAGTTGTTGAGTCTTCGCGCTACTATTTCTTCCAAGACCTTTTCAGTGACTGATAGTATTGATATAGGTCTGTAGTTGTTGAAGTCAGATTTATTACCACTCTTGTATATTGGTTTTACAATTGACTTTTTCATTAAATCGGGTATTACTGCTTCATGTTTACTAGTTTTGTGATAATTGGAATGAGTAAATCAGCGTTATTCTTTAGGTCTATTGATCTTATACTGTCGATCCCGGCGCTTTTCTTTGGATTTAATGATCGCAGTATATTATGTATTTCTTGTTCACTTGCATATTCGGTGAACATAGAGTTTGGAATAATTTTTTCTACTTTTATATTGAGTGTTATTATTGAACATGGATGGACGATATCGAGAACATTTTGATTAAAGTTTACTGCACATTTTTCTGAGATATCTTTTAGTGTTTCTTTTCTAAAGTTTTTAGCTATGCCTTCGTTGTCTCTTTTTGATTTAATGCCGGTAATTTTATTTATTAATTACGATGTACCTTTGATATTGTTACGATTTTGCAAGAATTGTTGATAGTAGTAGTTGCCTTTATTATATACTAGGGGACCCGGCGAACTTCGTCTCGCAGTTTGTTAGGTACAGAACTTGATGGCTTTGGTTCAACCCTATTATTGCTATCACCTTGTTCAATGGCAAATATTTCTTTGTTTTGGTCTGTTTAGGACGATCTTCGAAGCAGATGCACATCAGACAATTGTACTTTCGACTAAATCGGGACTAAGAAAAAATTTTTTGAGCAAATAGCACGTTTTGCGATGTAAAAAATATTTGGTAGCGCAGTTGAAACATAATCGATGGTTTTCTGCAATTCGTGGAAACCCACCACTGAAGACGATATTTCACTCAAGCAATTGAATATGAATTTGAATTTAATGCTGAATATAGTGCTTATTTAAATTTGCGTCAATTTACCCATTTTGATCCGATCGTTATCAGGTAACCTTTTTATACCCTCCACCATAGTATGGAGGGTATATTTAGTTTGTTTTTCTGTTTGTAACACATCGAACTAATCATTTGCACATATATTCTTGATCAGGATAAAATTCTAAGACGATCTAGCCATGACCGTCTGTCTTTCTGTCCGTCTGTTGTAATCACTATAGCGTTCGCAATAATTGAGCTAGAGCGCTATATTTTTGCACCCGTCTTTTTTTCATAGGCAGGTCAAGTTCCAAGAACGCTTTTTGGTATAGACCCCATATAACGCTACCTCCCGATTTTCGGTTTTTTGGGGATTTTAACTACATTTTTTGATCGAACTACCTGTAATTTCACGTTTGGGGTTCCCAGTGGTCACAAAGCATCTCCACCAAAAACCGTCAACATAGGTCCTTGTTTTGGTATAGCCTCCATATAACGGTACCTCCCGATTATCGGTATTTTGAGGATATTAGCTAAAATTTTTAACCAAACTACCTGTAATTTGACAGTTGAGGTTCCTAGTAATCACAAAGCATCTCCACCAGTGGTTCCCAAAGTATATCCACTAAAAACAGTCAAGCTCCATGTTTTGGTATAGCCCCCATATAGCGGTACTTCCCGATTTTTGGTATTTTGAGTATTTAAGCTAAAATTTTTGATCGAACTGTCTGTAATTTGACCGTTGATGTTTCTAGTATTCACAAAATATCTCCACCAAAAACTGTCAACATATGTCCATGTTTAGGTATAGCCCCCTATATAACTGTACCTCCCGATTTTCACTTTGATATAGCCCCATATAAGGTTCCTTACCGATTGAATACATTTTTTATATTTTAACCTTATTTAGGTATCAAAGGTCACAAAATATCTTCGTCTAAAATTGTGGACAGGAAAGAATATAATTATTCCGTTTAAGTACAGAATATTTTATGGTGGAGGGTATAAAAAGTTCGGCCCGGCCGAACTTAACGCTTTTTTATTTATTTTTTCTGACTTCTCTATTTAATGTGATCTCCCGAATTCTACTTGCACTGCAAATTCGGTATTAGATACAATGGCTCTGGTAACATGGACCGAGCTATTCTATTAGTTGCGTTCTTTGTGTGTTTCGGATGCCGTTGTCGATTACTTGGTCATCCTATATTTAATTTCGACGTAAATAACATAGTCAAATTAATATCACAAACTAATTAACGATTAATAAGTATTTACCTACTTATGTCGCCGATAAAGAATATTTGTCAGATAATTCGACCAAAAAAATCTCCAGTACCTCCGATTTCTTGTTTTTTTCCATACATACGGTGTACCAACAGTACCAATGTACAAAACCAAAACTTTACAGGAGAAGCAAAAAACGTTATAAAATTAAAAACTGTTTTACGGAATATTAATCTTATAAATGCGAGTATATGGGATATTATCGATTATATACGAAGGGGAATAAGTAGTGAAACCAAAACCGCTGAATTGTTTAGTTTTGAGATCCTCCATTACAACAAAATCTGTAATATTATCCCATTTTCCGAAATCCCATTTCATGAATAGGATCGTTGTTTTTGAACGTAGAAGCTTGATATTTTGCCAGAGCATTTATTTTAGCTTTATGTATCAGATTACGTCAAAAAACGAATTTCGATCTTCATTTCAGTTACGTCTTTGGGCATTTATGGTGACGATATGTATGTTTGTATGTATGTATTTGGCCGTTTGTAATTGCCTTCCAGCTCTGCTGGAACTAAATTGATTGAATTCATACTCCTTTTACAGTGGGGGCATAATTTTTTTTTGTATCATGACAGAATCTAAACAGTCTCAAAATATATCTGGTACAGCTTAAATATTTTACCACATACATCGGAAGTTTATCTTTCGAAGATGTTTTTACCTACCGTTTAAATGAAATTACCTCGGAGCTCTTGATGTTTCAAATAACCCACCAATTTTGTGGATTTGTACCTTTTTCCTCAAAACTGTGGAAACCAATTTTGGCATTATCTTCTTAGGCTTTTCAATCGATATCTGTCCGAAACCACCACTAATCTTTACAAACTGTAAACTAAGCCCTTTTAACCATTTTTCACTGTTAATTTCCTAAAAAAACGCTTGAAAATAAATGAAAATCGATTTGATCAAAAATTGACAAAACAGAGGCGTACAATGGACCCTATCAGTAGGTGCAAATACAATTTTCGTCAAAAACTGTCCAAATAAGTGCCAAGATTTACTCCAAACGCGAAGCTCGATAGAAATTTGTGGAAAAATTGACTTTATTGAAAAAATATTTTTGCAAATTTTTCGCAAATTTTCGCGATTTTTTTAGGTTTTATCCTTTTCTGCCAGGAGACCATTCCGAATTGGTGCGAATTGTCAAAATCTGTTCATCCGTTCTTGAGTTATAAGCGTAGTAACTAACATCATCCTTTTTTATATATATAGATTTATTTTGTTGATTGTTAAAATTTTTGTAAATGGTTTCATTTGTTTTATGTCATGTTCACACGAGCGTTTCAATTACGTTGTTCGCCTGTCGAACGACGTACACGAATTAACCCGTTTCCACGACACCATTCGTAATTAACAGAAACATAAACAAAAATTCCTTCATTTTTGTTTCCTTGTTTTCACGAAAATTTGAACCGAAAACCCATGAAATAAACATTAAATGAATAGGAAAAGCAATAGACTTTCCTTCAAATGTATCTTCTATATTTAACTACACACATTTCTTTCATTTTTTCCATAAATTCTGAATAATTTTGTATTTTCAATATATTTTTATATGTTTCCATTTTTTAAAATTAAAGGGAGAGAGGCATGTCAAAACTATGTGTATACAGACTTTCAGTTATTTGTTTCCTTTTTGTTTTTGATTTTTTACGCGATTTTCAACTAATGGACAATAAATGTGTGTGGAATTAAGAAGGAAACACAACCATCTTCCTTCTGCATCTATATAAAATGTTTAGTTCATTAATTTTTATTCATCTTTTTCCTTTTTTCTAAATATTTTTGTGTTTTCAACAAATTTTTCAATTTTGAATTTAGACATGTCATAATTAATTTTTTCGATAAATTCTCTCATTTGTTAGGGATGGGACATACTTATTCGTCGTTCAGAGAGTATTTCTAATCGAACAACGTAGAAAAATCGTAGTTCGTTCATAGAATTTTGTGTGGGGAAATAAGTAATTTATTCGTAGAATAGAGAACGAACGAAGTACCGTGGAAACGGGCTATTATTGCTTTTGTTACGTGCCCACTTTTTGTATAGCTGGTCTCTTATGTTACAGTATTTTAAGATTTCATCAGTGAGCCACGGATATGGTTTCATTTTTCTGAATTTAGGATGCTTTGAAACAGAGTTTTCATATATTTCATTAAATTTGGTAAAAATATTATTAAATAACTCGATGGTATTACTTGATCTGATCAAGAGTTCTTCCCAGTTAGTGTTTCTTATTTGAGTGTTAACTTTGTAGTTGCTTATTTTAGGGATTTCCACGGGTTGAGAGTTAAGGTTTGTTTCGTGTGTCTTCTTAGTTGCATCTAGACATCCAAATACAGCAAAGTGGTCGGAGAGTTGTGTCTTCACTATAGCTGAATGTCCATGTGAAAATTTCTGTTCTGTTCTGGAAACGAAGTGGTCAATACACGTTCGACTTCGGGCCGTATCGTCTTCTCTTGTTACTCCGGTGACCATACAATGCAATCCATAGGATGAAAGAATGTTTAGATAGTTTGTAGATATAGAGCTTCGTTTTATTAGATCGATGGGATATTGACGTCACAACCTTCAGAATTAAGAAAATCGGGAGGTACCGTTACGCTATACCGAAACGTGGACATATACCGCCGAATTTCAGTCAGAAAGGCTTTTACCTCAAACAAAGACAAATTACCATTTTGGTGTGATAATGAGGTTAAAACCTTCAAAATATCGAAAATCTGGTGGTACCGTGCTATGGGGGATATACTAAGGCGTGAACCTATACTGACAAATTGTATATAGAACGTTTAATACTCAATTTCGGTGGAATATTGAGGCCACAATCCTTATAAAAGATAATAAAATGCCGGAAATAGGAATGTACCGTTCTGTAGGAAAGTTTTATACCGCCAACGAAGACTAACTACCAAATTTCAGCAATTTCTGAGAAATATTGAGGCCACAACCTTCAAAACACTGAAAATCGGGAGGTACGTTCTATGTGGGCTATATGAAGACGTGGACCTATACCGGCAGATTTCATATGGAACGTTTAATACCCTAAATGAAGTTCAAATTTCAGACATTTTGGTGAATTATTGAGCCCATAACCTTTAAAATACCGGAAATAGGGGGTACAGTTCTATGGGGACTATACTAAGGCGTGAACCTATACCAAAAAGTTTCTGGGGGAAAGTTAAATACCCCCAATGAAGACTAAATACCAAATTTTAGGCGTTTCTGAGGACTATTGAGGCCACAGCCTTCAAAACAACGGAAATCATGAGGTACGATTTAATGGGTCTACTTATACCGACAAATTCCATATGGAACGTTTAGTACCCCAAATGAAGAGCAAATACCAAATTTCAGCCATTTCGGTGGCCACAACCTTCAAAATACCGAAATCAGAGGTACCGTTCTCTGGGGTCTATATGAAGGCGTGGACCTATACCGACAAATTTCGGGGGGAAGTTCTGTACCCCCGACGAACACAAAGTACAAAATTTCAGCCGTTCCGGTGTGATAATGAGGCCACCGTACTGTTCTATGGGGGCTATATCAAAACGTGGACAGATATAGCCCATTTGCAATACCAAACATCCTAGGAGTAGAAACTTCTACACCAAATTACACAGCTCTATCTTAAAAATTGCGAGCTGTATCTTGATTTCAACAGACAGGCGGACGGACGGACATGGTTATATCGACTTAGAATTTTACCCTGATCAAGAATATATATACTTTAGAGGGTCTCCGATGAATATTTCGATGTGTTACAAATGGAATGACAAATTTAATTATACCCTTCATATTATGGTGGAGGGTATAATGATGCAGTTTTGAAGATGTCTAAAATAAGTTCCTAATTGAAAAGACAAAAGACAAATGTTTAACACTGGTCACGGTGTGCCTTAACCAAATTTAAATGGAAGGGGCTTACACCTGGGAAGTTTTTGCAGATTCTGAAACTACAATGCTCATAGATGAGAAATATCAAGAAACGAAAAAAAAATCGCCGGAGCGATTTTCAAATAAATCGCGATGTCAATCTTGTGGAGAATTTAGTTAAGACGCACCGTGTGGTATAAAGGAAAAATTGTATTGACAATTTAAAAAAAAAAAATTAAAAAAATAGTAATTATTCGAGTTCCACTACCAAAAAGGACTTAAAATTCTTTTAGATAATCTTAGTTTAATAAAAAATTTCATCAATGTCGAAAATGACAATCATTGATAAAAATTGATTTTAAATATTGAATCGCAAAAATTGCACCAAAGCCCAGTGTGCGTTTTTTCTATTTTTATTAGATAGTTGATAAAATAAAAAACAAAACATACAAAAAAGATTGTTTCTATTTGGGCCAACATGAAAGAAGTTTATGAGACGATGTTCCATGTCTCATGTTTCCACGGCAGTTCTTAGTCTAGGATAATGCCTAAGTATTTGGCGTGTTAGAAGTATTTTTTGACTTGGTCATCGTGTTAGATTGGGGATTGTACATTTGGCTTCGTAGTAGAGATGGGCGCGTGCCTAAAATATTAGGCACGAACATGCACGAACACGGACCAACATTTTTATGCACATTCACGCACAAACACGGCGCTTTTCGAGAAGGCACGAACACGCACACTCACGCACGAAATTACAAAAAAAGAGAAATCGATACAGGTGCACATTTACACTCCACGTCAGAAGAATAGAACACCTAAATTCTTGTCAATGTTAGCTTATTTATCTCGAAGCAAATAGGAGTAGCGCAGTTTTGTCATATTTCTTCACAATAAGATAGAATATGGCACAGACAACCTCGACGGATACAATCGAGTGTTGCGGATGCTGATAAGATGGAACATTTTTAAAAAATTATAAAAAAAACTTCAAAATTTATTCTAAAAACCTTGATGTTTTGGTCAATAAAATTATTTTTCTGCGAACAAGTCGGACGTTTTAAGGTTTGGAAATATGCTCCACATTGGGAGGAAGGTAATCTGGCATGAAAACATCCACGGAATTATTTATAGGTTTTCATTGGTGAAAAATGATTAGAAATGTCGTCTTTTTGCCACTTTGATCCAAAAACTGTGAAAATTCGTGTAAATGTTGCATTGTAATTTCCTGCTCATCATTAGATTACTCTATGTTCTCACTTTGTATATCAAGTAACATTCCTTTTTCATTAGCTAATAAAAAATTAATCTCCTTAGACGACGGAAATAAAAACATTCCTATAAGATGTGTCATTGTTGGTACAAATAGTTTAAGCAATGATGGTTTGGTTTTAGCTTTCAAATCTTTCATGAATTGAGAGTAAATGGCATCAATTGAGCAGACTTCTAAAAGTCTTTTAGACCAAAGGGCAAAAATGTGCATAGTAGGATACTTTTCCGAGCTTATTTTTTGGAACACTCTTTGAATATTTTATGAAACCCCAATAGAGGTTCTAGCAATGAAAACTTTAAGTCAGATATACGATCCAACTCAATCTTTTGTAGCAAAATACTCTTTAATCTCATTCTGGACTTGGTATATGCTCTCAAGCAGAATATATGTTAAATTCCAACGTGTTCTTATATCTTGTTTTAACATTTTCGACAATTTGTTGTTAAGCTCCGAATGTTTAAAATATCTTGAAACGTTTTTTGGGCAGTTAATCAGTTTTCCAATTCGGGAAGAAGATTTTTTTCAATAACATCATCCATAACAGATAATAAGTGTCAGATAAATTATTGAGTTAACCCTATGAGTAGTTTTTGTGTTTGCTTCTCTCATGAACAAAATAAATGGCAAACAAACATCATTTTTTCACTCATACTCTGGCCTCTCCATAACAAAGCGGCAATAAGTACCAGACTACAAAAACGAAGCAAATAATTTTAGGAATTTTTTGGGAGGTCAAAATTTAGCACGATCGTGTCACATAGTGCAGATCGTGTTTAGTCGTGTCGTGCAAAACCGTGTCGAACAAAAAAACACGATCACGCACGGCCAAAAATATATTTCGGCACGACACGCACAAACACGGCGTTTTTCGAGAAGGCACGAACACGCACTACTCACGGCACGACACGCTCCCTCCTCTACTTCGTAGTAAATAGCACCATCTCAGTTTTTCCTGGATTCACCACCAGGCCACTTCCTGTAGCCCAAGTATCCAGTGGTTTCAGGGTTCTGATGTCACTCAGCACGGACGGAAACAAATCAGAGATGAGTCTTACCACATCGTCCGCATAAGCAACCACCTTAATCCCCTTAATCCCCCTAGCTGAGGTGCAAACATTGTTGAAGGCGCCTTCTATATCCAGAAATACGACTAAGAGTATTGTTTGGGCTGTGTATGTCGAGCGTCCTTTAGGTAAACGTGTTGACCAGCAGATATGCTGTTTGTGTTCACCATCTTTTCTTAAATTTGTACGTCGATGAGATGAAAGTCTTATTTATCTAATGTCTTTAACAGTCCTGTTCCTTGATATATATTTTATAGTTCCCTCTTAACTTAACCTATTCCATCCAAAATATACCATTTGATGTACTTAGCTTAAAGGTACGAGTAAATGTTAGTCAAAATTTTGTTATTGGTACCATAAAGATGTAATATATTTATTCAACCTGAAAAAAAAATTATTAAAGTAGCATATATGTATGTCTATATATAATATTTTGTATTTTTATTCATTAATAGAATTTATTTGTATGGAATACTCAGAACTGTTTAAGGCACACTTAATAAATAAAAATTTAAATTATATTGGCGTCTCTGTAAACACATACAAACATACATACGTATGTACATGAGTATTAAATATATTATATTCATTTTAACCGAGGGCATAAATGAAATAAACCACATTTTCACCATATAAATAACATAACGAAATTGCAACCATAGGACTGGATTTAGTGGTTTTAATTTTGGTTTTTATTAAAACGCATAAATATCACTGCAGACGACATAACTTCATGGGAAATTAGACTGTCGTCAAAGTTTTCTTCGTCGTCTAACCACAAATGACAAATAAAAGTGTTTTCTTTTGTAAATATTTTACGATTTCATAGTTTATGATTAAGGCAAAAGTCTGAAGTGGTATGGAAATCATCACACCCTATTCAAATATAGGAAGGAACTGTGGAAAATGGTGGGCTGTTGCAGCCTCTATTCAACACAATTTATTTTGACAGACATGGGACACATTTAAGGTTTCAGCCAACTCCCTTAAATTGTAGTTTTAACATTCACACACATACAATCAATCAATTGATTATTTTGGAAATTTTCAAATGAACTCGTTTATTTTACCTACTTGCTTAGTTGGCCCTTTACAGAACATTTGATTTCCATGTTGCTATTTTTTTGGAATAACGCATTCTTCGATTTCGTCTTTCATTGTTTATTCCATCGAAGCCTTGGTCTTCCACTTCTGCATCTACCGCCATGTGGAAAGCCAAATATTTATACGCCTTTCTGTCACTCGGCATATGTTTTTGTGGGATTATTAAGAACCCAACAATCTTGTCCTTTATCGAAACGGAATTAAAAATATCCATTTTTAAATCATTGGTGAACTGTCAAAATCAAAGTTTCAATTTTAACCAAACACAAATAAAAAGTCGTTAAGTTTGGCCGGGCCGATCATTTTATACCATCCAGCATAAAACAGTCTTAATTTGTTTCCTTTCACAATTTTAGGTGGAAACATTTTTCGACCACGGATACCCTGTATGCCTAAATTATCTCATCTAAGCTAAAAAATGTGTTCAGCCAGGTGAAAGGTTATATCAAAGTGCCGACCTATATTTACAATAATTGGTGGAAAAGACGTCAAAATGCCTGAAATCGGGCCATACCGTTATATGATGGGAGCTGTATCAAAACGTGGACCAATATATCCCATCATCAAACTTGACCTGCCTGCACAAAAGACGCATTTTCTCAAAATTTCTCCATTTCTGTGGATGCTAGAGTAATTATAATAGACGGACGGATATGCATAGATCGACTCAGAATTTTACCCTAATCAAGAATATATGTACTTATAGGGTCGCAAATGATTATTTCATTGCGTTACAAATGGAAAAACAAACTTAATGGTGTAGGGTATAAAAATTATTTTTTTTTCGTCATAAATCCGTCAAAAAATTATTTTATACAAATATCTCTCGCTTAAAGACAAGCTTTTTATATGTATAATAACCACAAAAACAAAAACGTATGAAAATCGGATCATCCGTTTTCGAGCTACAGATGGCACTGTACTTTAAAATGAGCCAGTACAATTCTTCGTATTTCACAACTGATAATGTTTGTTGGGTTTATTGCTGTGTCGAGGTAGACAAAGCCTTTAACTACTTTTTTTTAAGTGCCAACTTCCATAGTAGTCCGTGTACTAGGGACGCATTGCGCGTCAATACCATCAACTTTGTCTTTTCGCCGTTTACTGCCAGACCCACTTTAGCAGATTCTCTTTCGACCTTCATTAAGGTATCAGTTACTCCCTTTACTGATCGACCCATAAGTAAGTAACATGTGGCTATTGGTGTTTCTCTTAATATCTGCATCTCTTATAACCTTTTCTACCAGGATATTGAATAGGTCACACGAAAGCCTTTCTCGTAGTCTGAAATCTATTTTGGTAGTAAACTTTTCCGAGAGGTTCTTCCCTATTTTAACTAAGGACCGAGCATCAGTTAGAGTAAACTTGCAAAGCTTTGCGGCAATACCAAATTCAGACATGGCTGGAAATACCTTTGAACGTATGGGGCTTTATATTCGACAAAAAGATATATGTAGGTGTCGATCTGCATCACTTGGGTCTTCTACAGGATTTGGTGCAGGGTAAATATCTGGTCACAAGTCTAAAGCCGCATTGGGATGTTGTTATTTAGTTGATGTAAGCTTTGGTCGTTCGCACAATATCCCCGACACTATCTTAGAAACAATATGAAACAGACTTATGTCCCTGAAGTTAGAGCACATTGTCTTATCTCCCTTTTGTGGACGAGACACAGCGTGTCGCTTCCGGATTTGAACAGTTCTTCTTGTATGCTATCGGCCCCTGCTGCTTATTATTCTTCTGCCGGTTTATTTCTGTCTTTACCTCAACTCTGCCGAGCGGTATACATTCGATACCATCTTCTAGAATTGGATCTGTGGTATCTTCGTCGTCTTCACTAGCTGGCAAAATGTTATTTTCATATCCTGAGCACACTATCTGTATCAGTTACAAAATTACATTGCTGATCTCTACAGGAGGATCAGTTTGATGCTTCACTCTTTGGTAGAATTTTCGGACTTCATTCTGACTCCTGTACATCTGAGATGTTTCACTGTGGAGACAGAATTTCCCGACTGGTCCAAAGATATTCTCTTTTCCAATTTTGGCATTGAAATCGCCTAGAATAATTTTAATGTCATAGACAGGGTAACGATCATATGTTTTTGTAAGCGCTCGTAAAATATAACTTTTGTCTGCTCGTCCTCGTCTTCAGTAGGAGCATGAGCGCAAATAAAGCTTATGTTGAATAATTTTGCTTTTATTTGAATTGTAGCAAGCCCTTCATTCACTGGAGTGAAGATGGAGACCAGATGTTTTAACTTTCGACAAAGTACGAATCCGTAATCAAACTCATGCTTTATGTCCTGGCAGCTATAATACAGTGCGTCACCTGTAGGTGTTGTTGCGACGTCTTTCCTAATCCATTTTCATGCAGGAATTACGATTCCTGTATGGCAGTAATGTCGGTCTTGTACTTTTCAAGTACATCTGCCAATTCTTAAACTGCACCTTCTGTATAAAGCGTGCGAACATTCCAGGTGCAGATTCGCAGATCATGGTCCTTAAAAGGTTTGCGGGGTCGTCAACTTTAGAGAGATTTTTTTCTCTTTTGTTTTTTCAGAGTAGGTTTTTTATAGGGGAGGGTTACTAACCCGACGCCGAATCCCAAGTTTTTAACGTTGTTATGGGCGAACGCGCGGCACATGTTAGCTCACTATATTTAACAGGTGTTAAGACAGCTCCCCAGGGGACATAACGGGGAGGTCAGTATCCACTTGAAATGAAAAAACGAATAACAAAAACTCTGGGCTTTGCAGCTAAAACTCTCAAAATAATGTAAATCGGAAGGTACCGTTATATTGGGCCATACTAAAACGTGGACCGATACTGCCCATCATCGAACTTGACCTGTCTGCTAAGGCCGTCATCAGACCATCTGCTTTTTCACATGTATGACATTAGCTGTTCTGTATATTAGTATACCCAAAGCATTTTGGCACACAGTCGCTTCTTCAATTCGCAACATATATTTTAAAATTTGTATACCCTATCCCACACTGGGGAATAAGTTTGTTTTTCGGAAAATTGATTTTTTTTTATTTTTACATTCTACGTTATTATTTTAAGTTATTTGCTAGATTATGTAGATTTTGTATCTAAATCGCCCAGTCCCCAAATTTCCCCCAAAAAAAAAAAAAAAACCGAAAACCCGGGTTAAGGAATTTGGAAATCCCGAATCCCGGGATTTATGAAAACCTGTCCCGTTCGACATCCATAGTCGCAAATGATTATCTCAATGCATTACAAACGGAAAAACAAACTTAATACTATGGTGCAAGGTATAAAAAAAAAACAAGTAAGAACGGCGTTAAGATCGGCCAGGCCGAACTTGTTATACCCTTCCCCAATACCGAGTTGTATTGAAAAAAAATGGAACAAATAGTTTCCTTTCATTTGTGAAGAAGACTAAATACTAAATTTCAGCATGTTCGATAAAAGAACAAATGAATACCGAAATTCGGGAGTTACCGTTCCATGGGGGCTATATCAAATCGTAGATCTATTTCTGGCGGAAAGTTTTTAGACTTAAAGTAGGCTAAATTTCATTAAAACCTCAAAATACCGAAAATCAAGAGGTTCGCTTCCACGGTACCCGCGGACCTATACTGATGATTCCCTTCTGGAATATTTTTTAACCCCCTGGAATAATTAATAACAAATTTCAGTCTTTCGGTGGGATATTGACGTCACAACCTTCAGAATTACGAAAATCTATGGGGGCTATATCGAAACGAGCCTTTACCTCCAATAAATGCTAAATTTTGAACGTTTAATACCCGTAAAGAAGACTAAGTTCCAAATTTCAGCCATTTCGGTGTGATATTGTGGCCACAACCTTCAAAATATCGGAAATAGGGAGGTACCGTTCTTTGGGGATATACTAAGGTGTTGACTGTACCGACAAGTTTCTGGAAGAAAGTTTTATACCCCCAACGAAGACTAAATACCAAATTTCCGCCATTTCTGAGGAATATTGAGGCCACAAACTTCAAAATACCGAAAATCGGGTGGTACCGTTCTATGGTGCTATACTAAGGCGTGGACCCATACCGAAAAATTTCTGGGGAATATTTTATACCTCCAACGAAGACTAACTACCAAATTTCAGAAATTTCGGTGTGATAATGAGGCTAAAACCTTCAAAAAATCGAAAATCGGGTGGTGCCGTCCCATGGAGGCTATATGAAGGCGTGGACCTATAAGTACCAAATTTCAGCCACTTTGGTGTGATATTGTGGCCACAACCTTCAAAATACCGGAAATAGGGAGGTACCATTCAATGGGGGCTATATGAAGGCGTGGACCTACACCGACAAATTTCATATTTAACGTGTAATACCCCAAATGCAGATCAAATACCAAATTTCAGCCATTTCGGTTGAATATTGTGGCCACAACCTTCAAAATACCGGAAATAGGGAGTTACCGTTCTATGGGGGCTATACTAAGGCTTAAGTAGCCAGCATTTCAGTGTCAGAATGAAGCTGAAACCTTCAAAATACCGAAAATCGGGTGGTACCGTTTTATGGGGGCAATATCAAAACGTTGACCGATATAGCCCATTTGCAATACCAAATATCCTAGGAGTAATAGAAATATATCACCAATATTTTTGAAAATTTAACATAGCTGAAGCCGAGGTTTACCGTTTTAGAACACGCGACTTGTGATTGTATATTATACAAATTAAATGTTTATGGATAAAATGAAATGTTTTTGGACGTGGCAAAAAATATTGGCCTCAAAAGTTAATTTGCGTGGAAGCTGTGGCTATATTTATGTTAGAAAATGGGTAAAAATGGGTTGAAGCCAACGTGTCTTTTTTTGTTTTCTCTCGATTTGTGAGTAAACCACACTTCTCACGATTTTCCTGTCAAAGTAAAAGTAGAAGCCAACTAAATAAGGATCATCTCACTTATGTATTACTTTTCAAAATTTGAACTGCTTCTACCATTAAATGATGCTGACATTTTGAAGCCAAATTTACAGTGTTTTTTGACATTTTCTTCTAGTCGCGTTCCGCAAACAGATTTTCCAAAAAGACTTTAATAGGATTATAGTACTTGCGATTCTGAGTTTTTTGATACGTATATCGTGAATGTAGCCTCCACAGCTTCACAGAAATATGTATCGAAATGACGAAATTTTGTGTGAATATTTTTCTAAAAATCATATTATTCGGGTCTAATATTTACAATTGTCATTCGATCACCTCGTACTCTAGTGCACATTTTAGGTTTTTACGTTCCGGATGTAATAAATCATTCCCCGTGAAAATCCATCTACTAAATCGCGAGTTACGAGAAAATCCAACATAACAAAATCACCTAAAATTTTTTTTGATAATATCGCGTATTTCATCGCGTTTTCTGTGTGTCATTCCCACGGCAATGAAACAGTTGATACAGCCTTTTCGCTTTTGCGGAAACAGAGATTTGAAAACTTCACTGATAAGGGAGCTGTATTCATTTTATCCCAAAAAATTGTGTGTGATGCTACATCCACGGTTCTTAATTGATCGCCTTGAAAAAGATATATATCGATGTAGATTTTAATGGTGGACATTGAAATCGGATGCGGACAAAAATTGTATGCACTTTGCGCAAATTAGCGATATTTTATAGGTATTTTAATGCTAAGATGCAGCTGATGCTACATCTTAGCCTCCAAATTAAATTTCGAAAAATATATACAAATTAACATATATGGTCTTCCGGTACATGAAAATCACATGCGGACAAAATGATTTTGATAATTACGCGATTTACACGAATTTTAAAATGCATATAAATAAAAATAAAAATGGGTTATTTGACCTCTGTTTCCATTTCAGAAGCTTTGAGATATATCCTCCTCAACCCAATTACCTTCCCTAATGGGAAAACTTTAATATGAATGTCAATAAAACAAAATCCGTCTATTTTGTTGGGAGATTTAAGCAAAATGAAGGAAGTATTCCTATAAATTTTTTCAATATTTTCTACTACATAATGCATGTGAAAAAAATATTTTTTCAAACAAAAAATAATTTTTTGGCCCAAATATGAGCTTATTTTGGCTGTAACATCCAAACTATAACACCAATCTGTATGATTGCAGTCTCATTTGATTCGCCGTGAAGTTTGGATCCACAAAAATTTTTTATGTAATTATATGACCACTAAATGGGCCTTAATTTTGAAAAAAGTTGACTTATATTCAATAATTTATCAATTTTATGTACATTCCGCAAATTCTGTGTAACATTTTGCAGGTATTATGTAATCTACTCGCTGAAGTCACTTCGAGAGAACTTTTTTGTAACAATTGTGCTCATTAAAATAATTAGCGTTTTTATAATATTTTTTCTTAAAAAGCGAAATAAAAGCGCCACAACTTTTGTCCGCAACAACTAAAAATTGGCTCGCGACCAGATTCGTACTAGAAATCTTTTTCTTAACCTACATATCAAAAATCGTTGATGTAGCGCGAAAAAAATTTATCCTTTTTTTCTGAAATGGAATATGAAATAATTGACAATATTCCTGATATACCAAATTACAAAGCTCTGGCTTGATCTTGATTTCAACAGAAGGAATGACGAACGGACATTGTTATATCGGCTTAGAATCCTATCCACCCTAATGTTGTAACACGCCAAAACGTGGAAATTTTCCCCGCACTGAAAACCAAAAATACGTTATTGCAGGTAATTCTGCAGAAAAATGTGATTAAACCTTATAAAGTACCATAAATTGATGGTAACCCTATGTAGGCTGTGGTCAAAAATGGAGCGGTATCACATTTCTTTATAAGGCTGTTTTCTGAACTCTAAGTTCATTATTAAAAGCCATTGGCTTTGAATATTTGTTTAACATCTGCCGAAATAAATTGAGATATAAATCCTATGAGTATACCAAATCATGGAACAATACTGACATTTTTTTCGCAGCAACAAATTCGAGTGAACAATGTGGTAACAGTAAAATACTTCAATTCAGGATGATTCATTATATGAGAACCCCGCGAAAACTTGGACCTAGGACTTCAATATTTTTGTTAAAGTGTTCTTAGGTCACTAGGATCCATGGATAAAAATTTCAGTCCGATATATTATCTAGAAGTATTTTTGTCACACTTTCCCATGTATGTGCCACCACTGTGCACTGGGATCACCTCAAATGTTAAATTATAGCTAGTTCCTACTAAAAAAGCAACTAAAATCCTCAAAATACCTAAACTCCGTAGTAACTATACCGGGAATTCACTATAGGAATGTGTTATTCCCCTATCGTAGACTTTCAGGGTTGGATGAGGTGGGTAAAACCTTCAAAATACTGAAAATCGAAAAGGTGAAATTTACCAACAATTCCCTGTCGGAATATTTTGTACACCTAGAGAAGACTAAATAACAAATTCCTATTTTAAATTTTGGGAGCTCTATCGCAATTTCAACAGAAAGACGGACATAACTATTTCGACCTAGAATTTTATGCTTTATACTTTATAGGGTCTCCGACAAATATTTTGTTGTATTACAAATGGAACCGCAAAGTTAATATATGTACATACCTACCATCCATCATATGGTGGATGGTATTACAATATATAAATTCCCCAATTTTTATCCTTTTTAAATTGACTTGTCTTTATTTACCATTAATTTACATTTTAAATACAAGTCATAAATTCTAAAAATAACAATACATCAATGCTATGATGTGAATGACGTCTATGAAAAGCATCACTCGACATAAACAAAAGGGCTGCATATTATTTGTTCATTCATCTTCACTATAATGTGTCAATGTTATTATGACAATGATGACATCTTTACAATGAAATTTGAGTGATACCAAGAAATCAAATCAAAATAACAGTAAATTGGCAACAAAACCAACAACAACTCAAAACCAATTCATTCATCTAGAAAAATTGTAACTTGTAACAAAATGCGTCTGAGTTGGAGGGAAACTACAGTCCATTGACCCCTGTCAATGCAGGCAATATGAAGGTATAACTGGCAGTGAATAACGACGCCCATCATAGGAACATAGGTAAAGGACGATGTCCCTTTTCTACGTTCCTCCAAAAGTTTGCATAATTTAAAAGTGAAATCAAATAATAACCATTTATGATTTCAAGTTAAAGACTTGTTACGCTTCGGTTTTATTATTTATTTCGCCACAGGATACTATTTTGAGAATGCATTTTGGGTACAGTTTTTCATAGGAACAGTTGTTTTTAGCAGTTAAAAAGATACATTATCCGGGCATGCGCAATGGTTGCTTGGAGAAAATTATCTGTTCTTATAAGAAAATCTAATCTCATTTGAAAAGGGGAATAATAGTGGGAACAAAAAACTGTTCACTAGGGAAGAGTGAAAAGTATTAAGAGAGCAGTTAAAAGCAAAAACAGCTGATTTCCTCTAAACAAAGAATGCAGGACAAACTAATCTATAACAAATTTGAGAAGATTTATAATGCGTGTTATTTATATTGGCCGGTAAGAAACACAAATAATATAACGGCACTAAGAGAATATTAAAAGAGAATTTAAATCTCATTGCAAAATGAATTTGTGGAAATATGTCTCTTACCACATAGTTTTTTGTGTTTTTGGAACAGTTATAATTATGTTTGCTCATGTTTAAGGAAAACTTAAATCAATGGACTGGCATTACCAAAAAAGGATTAAAAATAACCCAAAAAAGAACATGTTGCTTACCGGGGAATTTGTATTTGGTTATACCTTTTAGTTAAATATATATGCTGAGAGCAAGGAATTTAAGTTTCAAAAAATGTATAGTTTAAGTGCACTTATAGTCGACCTTTGAAGTATTTTATTTGTTGAAAGTATCGTCCTTTGTTATAGTTGGTTTATGAGCGAATCCCATTTACCAAAAAATAAACAAAAAACAAATAAGGAAGCGTTAAGTTTGGCCGGGCTGAATTCTTATACCCTCCACCATTAAATATCCTGAACTAAAATGGAATAATTAGTTTTCTTTCCTGTTCACGATTTTTGTTGGATAAACACGGTGCGCCTTAACTAAATGTAAAGTAAAGATGCTTACACCTGGGAAGTTTTTGCGGTTTGTGAAACTAAAGTGTTCATAGATGAGAAAAAAAAAAAAAAACAAAAAAATCAAATAAATCATGGTCAAAGTTAAAATTTGTAGGGTTTTTTTAGGTTCTAACAATTTTGTTTGGAAACCGCAAGCCCTATAGAAGTAGGATGATAGAAAATGTTGTAGCAGTGAAAATTCTCTACAAGATTGACCTCAATGGTATTTTCGTAAGTTTTACCATTTTTGAGATATAGAAGTTCAAATTGGGACAATGTACTGACTGTATGGCCCCCTATAAAACACCTTAACTAACTTTGAATGAAAACCGCTTACACCTGGAAAGTTTTCGCGGATTCTGAAATAGCAATGTTCATAGATGAGAAAAATCCAAAAACAAGAAAAAATCGCTGAGGGATTTTTAGATAAACCGCGGTCACAGTTCACATTTTTAGTTTTATTTTAGGTCTTCGCGATTTTGCATGGAAACCGAAAGTCCTATCGAAATGGGGCTAAACAAAATTTTTTAGCTGTGGAAATTCTCCAGAGGATTAGCTGCTATGATTTATTCCTAGGTTTTACCATTTTTGAGATATAGAAGTTCAGTTCACATTTTTAGGTTTTTTTTTTTGTAAGGTTTCCACGATTTGCTTCAAAACGGCAAGTCTTATCGTAATGTAGCAAGAGAAAATCTTATAGCTGTGAAAATTCGTTATAAGATTGGTTTCCGTAATTTTTTCCTAGGTTGTACCATTTTTGAGATATATAAGTTTAAGTTGGGAAATTGCAGTCATGACCTTGTTGTATAAGGAGACGATACAGTCAGTAAATTGTCAAAATTTTAACTTCTATATCTCAAAAATGGTAAAACCTACGAAAACACCATAAGGGACAATCTTGTAGAGAACTGCTACAACACTTTCTTTAATCCCATTTCGATAGGGATTGCGGTTTCCAAGCAAAATCGCGAAAACCTAAAAAAGCCCTAAAAATGTGAACTTTGGCCGCGATTTATTTGAAAATCACTGCGGGGATTTTTTGTTTTTTTAATTTTTCTCATCTATGAACATTGAAGTTACAGAACCCGCAAAAACTTCCCAAGTGTAAGCACCTTTCATTTAAATTTTGTTAAGGCGCACCGTGTAAATTTTATGAACACGGATAACTCCAAATGCCTAAATTAGGTCAGAAAATGTATCTAACAAGTAATAAAGTATCAGTCAGCTGTGCTGCGGGAGATATATCCTCAGCTTCTGACCAAAAAAGAAGCAAACACAATAATTATGACGTATATAATAATATTATGACGTATATATAATATATTGATTTTGTATCACGAGTTTGCTTCAAAATACGTATATCAACAAGTTTTAGTAAGTACACTGTGACACAAAATTGAACTCAAAGTCTGGGGGGTGGAAAATTCCTTTTGGAGATAAAGGCCCTTTATGAGTATATTAAGAACCCAAAAAGAAATTTTCGCCATAGGTCAAGTTTCCGAGATATCGCGTTATGAACTTTTTGATTTCCCCCCTATAATTCCTGAGAAAATAGCTTTATATCTCTGTTTGGCGTTGTTGTAGCTTGGTTTTGAGATTACATGATTTCAGTCAAGTCTAACGGCGAATCTTTTCGTAGAATATTTCATCCTTGTAACTCAATTCTTTTCATGTCCTTTTGGTCCTTTATTTTTTGAACCGTAGTAAAAGTACCACAATACCACGGCTTCTAAATATTGGAAGAAAATGTTGCTCAGAAGATTTAATGTGCGGTTCTCATTGGCATCTAATCAATATTGTACCGTTTTCATTGTCCTTTTTGACATTTAATCGTTTTTGGTTCAGTAATAAACTATGTTTTGTTTTTCTATATATTCGTCATTGGTTATTTATTAGTATGTAGACATACCAATTGGTTATTGCTTATGTGGAAATCTGGGCTGCTTCTGAAATATTTACCACAAATAGCTCTTGTAATGATGAACACGTTAATAACAAAATTTCTTGGAGGATAGATCCGGTTATTTAAATTTTTGAACCGGATATTCTGACATTAAAACCGATTTTTGAACCGGTTTTAAGTAGCCGATTAAACTTATATGTATACCATTAAAAAGCTTATAGAATTGTCAATGAAATGGAATTGATTCGCTTATTAAAACATTGTTAGTTGCAGTTCTAGAACAAAAAAAAAAAAAACCGTTTTCTTAAACCGTTTTTAATGAAAAGAAGTAAGAAAGTATCAGTCAGCTGTACTGATGGAAATAAACCCTCAGCCTATGACCAAAAAAGAATCAAACACAATAATAATGCAGTATAAAATATATATTAATTTTGTATCACGAGTTTGCTTCAAAATACGTGGAATCTGTAGGTATGGCTATACAAAATCATAGACATTTAACAATATTTTTAGTGGGCAAACTTCTGATTTAGAGAGAACACGAAATATTAAAATACGTTAACCTAAATTTAGAAGCAATTTTTGAAAATGTTGAGAGTAATAGGGACCGTGAAAACAACCTTCTGCAAAAGTTTCAAATAAATCCGACACAAGTCCTCAAACTGCACTTTTCCGAAATTTTGTGTAGTAGCTACCCTAAGGACGGGACCGATATAGTCGATATTCCGACCTGATACATGAATGAATGAAGTAATACGATGTGCGAAGATTGGGCCAATCAGAAACTCCCACAAAAGTTCAAAATTTTTCTGTAAATGTTTTAAACGATAACTCTCGAAGGGAGCAATCGATTTTGTCCAAAATTTTCACATGATATTATTTCTTCCAGATATAGATGGGGTTCGAATAAGAACTATATCGGTCCACTACTTCGGGTACCTCCCAAAAAATCGGATAAAATGAAGTTTAAGAGGTGCTCTCGGATAGTTTTGAATTTCTTTCAGTAGCTTGTCCTTGCGGCTCCCTTTACGACGGTACAATTTTTTTCTTGCGCACGTCCATACTTCCTGAGATATTGCCCAGAAGCTCCAAGAAACCCGAACTGTACCAAGTAAAATAGAAACTCCTAGAAACTAGAAAGATAACTCTTGCAGGGAGTTTCTGATTGGCCCAATCTTTTTACATCGCACAGCGTCCGATTTTCCAAAAAACCTGGCCAAAAATCGAAAAAAAAATTTATCAATTTACACTAAAAAGGGTCAGATATTGTTTATAGGATCCCAGTGCGTGTAGTTATGAAAAAATATATAGATTTCTTGTTTAATATGTGGGTATAAAAGCAGGTCGAAGTGACCCTATTTGGAATTTTATTTTTTTTTTATTAGTTTATATATATTTAATATATTTAAGTTGTTTATAAATCTATGATAATATGCAAAATAAACAACGGTTATTAAATATTTTCATTTTGTAATTGTAATGAAAGGTATGTGAAACGTATTTAAGATGTTCAGTGTCGCCAATGAATTGTGCGTTCTTTAATAATTGATGTCCGTACTTGTTAATTTTTTTCAAGATCAATTTTCACAATAAATTATGAAAATAGTTGTGAGTAAGATCGAGTTGGGCCGTGTAATTTATCATTTCATAAAAAAGGAAGGGTTTTTTACCAATTTCCATCGAAACATCCTGCACATACTTGCACTTTTCGTTTTTATGTGATATTTTGTCTTGCAGGTATATACAGATTTTCTTTCATTCAGAATGTCAGAATATAGTATAGGGTCACTTTCTGGCGTTTGGGCATAATTTAGAGTTTTGATATATTTTAAGACCTATAGTAAAATTTTGTGGCGAACAAATTTCTAGAATTTTTTGGTCTGATCCGACCACATTTTATAGGAGATTTTAAAGATTTGTGGAAAAAGGGACCAAAAGGACCCATTTTATGACTCGCACGAGGGTTAATTTTTTTAAGACAAATATTCCTTGCATTCTTGTCAGTAAAGTTGCCAAAGACATTATACACCTAAAGTGCAAGGATTCCAAGTGATCTTAACTCAAATATTTCCAAAACTGTAGAAATTGTGAAAGCTTGCACCCCTGTTTTAGTTTCTTGGTTTTTTGGCAAAATTGATACCGATATTTCCTTGGTACGTAATGCAAATAGAGATTTCATTTCTTTGGCGACTTATAGTGAAATTTAGCTGAGAACATTTTTATCTTTGACGCCATTCTTCTAAAATTATGCTTTGTATGACAATTTTGCCAAAACTTTGATGAAGTACGACATTAACCCTAAAATGTTTTTCTAATTTGCATATTTCTGGAGTTAAGGTAAGATATAGAGTTTTGGTGTATACTAGGACCTATAGTAAAAATTGATGGCGAAGAAATTTGTAGAATATTTTGATCCGATAAGATCACATTTTATAGGAGGAGGGACCAAAAAGACCCCTTAAATGACCGCCTGAGGGTTAAATAATATCAAAAATGTAATCAGCGGCCCGAAAAACATAAGAACCAAAGGTTAGGTCAAAATCCGTTCATTTTTAGAGTTTTGGCCAGGTTTTTCGGAAAATCGGACACTGTGCATCGTATTACTTCATTCATTCATGTATCAGGTTGGAATATCGACTATATCGGTCCCGTCCTTAGAGTACCTCTCACACAAAATGTGGGAAAATTCAGTTTGAGAACTCGTATCGGATTTACTTGATATTTTTTTGCAGAAGGTTGTTTTCACGGTCCCTATTACAACTGTACAATTGTCTTTACTGGAGTAAGTCCATACATCCTGAGATAATGGCCCAAAAGTCTCAAAAACCGTGCCTGCACAAATTAAAATGGATAGTGTGCAAATATATATAGTGCGCAGGATAACACTTAACATTTTCAAAAATGTCTTCTATATTCTTCTTCTTCTTGTTAAATGTCAATGATTTTGTATAGCCCCACATTACCATACTTACAGATTCCACGTATTTTGAAGCAAAATCGTGATACAAAATTAATATATATATTATACCACATTATTATTGTGTTTGGTAATTTTGGTCATAGGCTGAGGGTATATTTCCGGCAGCACAGCTGACTGGTACTTTCTTACTTGTTATTTTATTTAATAGTTATTTTTTAATGTTCGTTTACAGATATGATGAAAATAATAACATAAATATTAATCCACAAGAAAATACATACATACATACATACGTGTACACACAAGTATGCACCAAAATGTTAATGGCTGGCAATGGAACATCTTTAATGGAAAATTGTATTTATTGATTCAATTCTTCATTGTTACATAATTTTCTTCATTTCTGGCCACTTAAAGTAGTTTTTCGTATGTTCACTGCTGATATATTGATTCATTCATCTCTTTCTCTATTTATTCAACGAAACTGTCAATTCGCCAAGATGTATTGGCGTCAGCCATTTCTTTGAAATCATAATGGACATTAAATCGGACAAACAATGAAGGATGCAATAAGAACGGAAGCATTAAAACAAGAAACAATTGATTTCGATATTGTTTTGTCTATTTGTTTTCTTTATAACTTTATCCATTTCCTGAATTATTTTGAAGAAGCAAAAATAAATAAGGAAATTTCATAAAAATGCTGTTAACTGAATGCAACGGCGACAGATTGTAAGTATAGAGAGTATCAGAATACAATATTGACGAGAAATGTCGTCTTATTGAATTGGCCGGAAATTTCGACTTTATGAAAACCCTGTTTGATGGATCATAATTATACAATAGTTGTTTGGTTGATTGGTTGGTATATATACCATTTTGGAAACCACACCATTATAAATCCGTTTAATATGTTGGCAATTACATCCAGCCTGATCAATTAAGGAACCTTAGATAGATAGAAAGATAGTGTAGTCCTAGAATTGTTAATATTCGTTGCATTTGTGCTTGGTAGGATCAGAAAAGGTGTTCAAGCGTTTCTCCTTGTTGTTGTAACAGCGTTTTTATTATATGTTTGTAAATTCATTCTTTTGCTTAATCTGGCCCTGGGATTATCTACTGTTCTAGGAATACGGCTGCTTCGATGGGATGTAAACACAGGTCTACTGGAGTTAGCTGAGTAGGCTGTGCAGGGCAGTTGAAAAGATGCAATCTGTCGTGCGGGACTGTCCCCATGCTGTGTCATCGATCCTTGCCCTATAGGAATTTAGTCGGCTGCACCACACCAGGCATAGTCGACCCAAAAGTACTTGTCGTGGTAGTTGACGCTTCTCAGCTGCGATAGATGGGGGATGTCCTCCGATGACGGCATTCATACGATAATTGTTTATGGCATCCGCGACTGCATCCGTATGTATGCTATTCAAACCTGCTTGATATGCCTTTTGAACTAGGGGTTCTCTCTTGTAACATTGGAACTCATTCTAGATCATGAAGATCCCTCCTGATATATCTGGGCGGGGGAGTCCTATCCACCATAAGGTAATAAGTAGACAGCGGAATCCTATGCAAATGCATATATGGTTAGGATGGTCGTAAAGAAAATCTGATTAGACAGAAACTCATTTTGTCACAAAATAAAACGAATTAGGCCCAGAAATTGTTGCATATTTTGCATATCGTGCATATTTTGACATATTTTTGCATATTTACATAAAATGAACATATGCAAAATCATATGCAAAAATATATGCAAGGATTTGTGACCCGAATATTCCACAGAACTGGCTGAAATTTGGTACTAAGTCTTCGTTGGGGGTATGAAACTTTACACCTGAAATTTGTCCGCATAGGTCCACGTCTTCATACAGCCCCCATAGAACGGTACCTCCCGGTTTCCGATATTTTGAAGGTCGTGGCCTCAACATTACACTGAATTGGCTGAAATATTGTATTAAGTCTTCGTTGGGGGTAAAGACGTTTCCACCTGAAATTTGTCGGTATAGGTCCACGCCTTCATATAGCCCCCGTAGAACGGTACCTCCCGATTTCCGATATTTTGAAGGTCGTGGCCTCAACATTACACTGAATTGGCTGAAATATTGTATTAAGTCTTCGTTGGGGGTAAAGACGTTTCCACCTGAAATTTGTCGGTATAGGTCCACGCCTTCATATAGCCCCCGTAGAACGGTACCTCCAGATTTTCGGTATTTTGAAGGTTGTAGCCTCAATATACCACCGAAATGACTGAAATTTGGCATTTAGCCTTCGTTGGGGGTATAAAACCTTCCACCTGAAATTTCTCGATCCACGTCTTCATATAGCCCCCATAGAACGGTACCTCCCCATTTCCGGTATTTTGAAGATTGTTGCCTAAATATCCCTCCGAAATGGCTTAAATTTGGTATTACGTCTTCCTTGGGGTAAAAAACTTTCCACCTAAAATTTGTCGGTTTAGGTTCAGGCCTTCATATAGCCCCCATAGAACTAATACCTCCCGATTTTCAGTATTTTAAAGGTTGTGGTTATACATTTATCTATTTTATTGACTTGACTGAAGAGAATTTTAAACAGAAAAATTTTGCACACAAACAATTTTCTACCCATTATTGAAATATTTGTTGCATAAAAAAATATGTAAAATGCATAAATTTAGCATATGCACATATTATTTTTTGCATATTCAAAATTATTGCATAGTTTTGCATATGTCATATGTTTCGATTGCAATTTAATCAGAAGCCAACAAGGTTTCTTTATCTGTACCCCAAGTGCTGCCGGCTAGGCACTTGTTCAAAGATCTATTAAATAGGAGTTCAGCCTTTCACAAACGACATCAAAGAAGTTATCTGACGCCAAGATTGTACAATAGTCCTCATACCTTAAGAGCTCAATGCCGTCGGGAGGGGCGGAATAGAGAAGTGGTATAGGTTAAGCAGTTTACTTACAGGGCTTGGGCTTTTTGTTCCTAAATTCCACATACGACATGCCCTCACATATATAATTGACAACAGGTTATCAGGCGGTGCAATTTTTTTCTGGGATACGTTCATACTGCCTGAGCGAGCATCCCGAAAGCTGTAAACCCCCAAGGGTTAGGGTTATAATTATACCCTCCACCATAATTAGGTTTGTAACACATCGAAATATTCATCGGAGACCCTATAAAGTATGTTCATTCTTGATCAGAGTAAAATTCTAAGTCGATATAGCCATGTCCGTCCAAGATAGAGCCTTCTATTACTCCTATGTTGTTTGGTATTGCAAATGGGTTATACCGATCCACGATTTGATAGTAGTTGCCATAGTACGGTACCCACCGATTTTCGGTATTTTGAAGATTTTAGCTTTATAATCACACCGAAATGGCTGAAATTTGGTATTTAGTGTTCGTTGGGGGTATAAAACTTTCCCCCCGAAATTTGTCGGTATAGGTCCACGTCTTCATATAGCCCCCACAGAGCGGTACCTCCCGATTTTCGATATTTTGAAGGTTGAGGCCACAATAATACACCGAAATAGCTGAAATATGGTATTTATTCTTAAGTTGGAGTATAAAACAGGGTTTCGGAGTCGAGCCATTTTTAGTTCGACTCCGACTCTGGAATCGTCTTTTTCACGAATCCAGGCTCCGGAGTCGACTCCGAGGGAAATTTTCAATACCACTCAAAATGAATAAAATATGTACAAGTTTCCAATTTTTTATATGTTGGCTTTTTCATAAGATATTCCTCGAGAGAACATTCGTTCCAATATAATACAAACTACAAAACATGCATATAATTCCTGAACTTATCCCATTGAAATGAAAACTAAAAAAAACTGAAGTTAAGTTGGACTGGCACCCTTCCCCGTCAGAAAATCTTTAAGCTTTGAACAGTTTCAGCTTGAAGGGGCTATAAAAACTTTGACCTATATAAGAAAAAATATGTGAAATTAAAACAATTAGGTTTGATAGGAATTCTGAGCGAATTTAAAATATATACCTTAAAACTCTTTATATAATTAAACAGGCATACTGACATTGAAAAATCGACAAATAAATTAATTATTGTGAAGCCCAAATGATAGTTAATATCCTCTGCTTCATCCTCTAACTAAAGCATAATATGAATAAACTGATCAACAAAATGTTTTGTAAATAAATTGTTCATATAGTAAATAAAATATAATTTCTATAATACACTCGCGATCATCTGAATAGGTTTGAAATGTTTTCTTTTTATAAGTTAAGGTATCTTCTGAAGTGTTCGGGTTACAGATCCATACTACTTAATTTTTGAGAGTCCTATACTATGCCAACATTCACAAGAAAAAACATAACGGTGTTGCCATATTTTCGGAAAATATTCCAATTATAATAAAAAAATGTACAAAAAAGTGTGCAATATATGCGACCATCAGAATAGGTTTGAATCAAATAAAATTAAAAAACTGTACTACCTATGCAAAACTTGCGCAGTTTTTTTTTACTTTATTGTCGTCGAAGAGACATTCTTCCAGACCAATTTTTGAACATTTATGATACATATGGTAACTATGGTGGATTTGTGAGCATGATAGTACTTAAATTTGTACTGCAAGGATATTTAAAAATGAAACTTGAGCTAAAATACTAACTATTTTCAATGACCTTTTTAATTTATCGATCATAATAATATGGCTAACACTTGGTATTTGCTTTAAGACAATTCTCGAAGCTCAGAAGAGATCTAACGAAATCAAAAAGTCTTTAAAGCAGGTTTATAAAACGTTTTTGTTGGAATATTTCTTGATTTTATATGAAAGTTCTTGGTAACTTTTCCAGGTTGAGAATTGAACCCACGTTCCTAATAAAGCGGGTCAAATTTGTTGTAGGATTTATCAGAATGTTCCATTTTACTAAACTAAACCAAAAAACTGCGCAATATTTGCATGGGTAGTACAATTTTTCAATTTTATTTGATTCAAACCTATTCTGATGATCGCAAATATTGGACACTTTTTTGTAATTTTTTTATTATAATTGGGATATTGTCCGAAAATATGGCAACACCGTTATGTTTTTTCTAGTGAATGTTGTCATAGTATAGGGCTCTCAAAAACTATAGTATAGTTCCCCGCCTTCATATAGCGCCCATAGAACAATACCTCCCGATTTTCGATAGTTTGAAGGTTGTGCCTCTATATTCCTCTGAAATGGCTGAAATTTGGTACTTAATCTTCATTAGGGGTATTAAACTTTCACCCAGAATTTTGTTGGCATAGGTCCACGCCTCCGTATAGCCCCCATAGAACGGTACCTCCCGATTTTCGGTACTTGAAGCGAAATGACTGAAATTTGGTATTTAGTCTTTGTTGGAGGTAAAAGCCTTTCTGACTGAAATTCGTCGGTATAGGTGCACGTTTCGATATATCTCCCGAATATCGGTATTGCGAAGGTTAGCAACATTGTTTTATCGAAGTTGCTGAAATTTGGTATTTAATCTTCCTCATAAACGAAAAGAAACTAATTGTTCCATTTTACTTCAATACAACTCGTGGTGGAGGGTATCTAAGTACGGCCGGGCCGAACTTAGCGCCTTTCTTACTTGTTTATACCCTCAGCCTTTAGGCTAAAGAGGGTATTTACACTTTGATACGACCAAAAATGTGCCTCATCGAAATAATGGTTTTAGACCCCAAGTATGTTTGTACGATATCCGTTTCAGACAATTTTGAGTAGATCTAGCAATGTCCGTCCGTCTGTCTGTCTGTCCGTCTGTCTGGCTGGTGCGCACGATAACTCTCGAACGGATCAATCGATTCGGTTCAAATTTTGGGTATCGAAATATTTTGTCCAGATTTGATTGAAGTTCGAAGATGGATTATATAGCTCCACTCCTTCAGGTACCTCCCCCACAAAAGTTCCAAAATGTTCGGAAAATTTGTGGGCACGATAACTCTTGAAGGAAATAACCGATTTGGTCCATACTTTGCACAACGTGAAATTTCTACCAGACTTAGATGAGGTTGCAATATGGACTTAATCGGCCCACTGCTTCGGGTACCTCCCACACAAAATTTCGGATAAGTTCAGTTTAGGACTTGCTCTCGAATCGCTTTGATTTTTATTGCAGCAACTTGTATTCACTTCCCCCCATACGAGGGTACAAATTTCATCAGGTGCAAGTCCATACTTCCTGAGCAAATGGACGGAAAGGTGCAAAAAGCCCCTATGACAGCTTGTGTAGTGGCTGGAGCGCAAGATAACCCTCCAACGGACCTGTCGATTCGGTGCAAAATTTGGCCTTCGTAATATTTTATCAAAACATAGTTTAAATTCGAAGAAGGGCTATATCGGTCCACTCCTTCAGGTTCGGAAAAATTTTGCCCACGATAACTCTTGAAGGGATTGACCGATGAAATCCATACTTTGCACATCCTAATATATCTACCAGATATAGATCAGGTTGGAATATGGACTATATTTGTCTACTTCTTCTGGTACCTCTCACACAAAATTTCGGATAAGTTCACTTTAAGACCTGCTCTCGAATCACTTTGATTTTTGTTGAAGCGATTTGCATTCGCTACCTCCGATACGACGGTAAAAGTTTTTTCAGGGGCAAGTCCATATTTCTTGGGAAAACAGTCCGAAAGGTGTAAAAAACCCCTATGTCACCATATCTGGCGATCGGAGAGCACGATAACTCTCGAACTGTTCAACCGATTTGGTCCAACATTCGGTCTTCGTTATATTATATCCAAACATAGTTTCATGGGCCATACCGGTCCACAACTTTCGGTACTTCTCCCCAATATTTAAAAAATGTCATTAAAATGCTACGACGATATCACTTGAATGGGGCAACCAATTTGGTCCAAACTTTGGATCTCCTAATATTTTAGTTTAACTTCTAAAATGGCCCATATCGGTCCTCCCTAAGGGTACCTGCCCTACAAAAGTTCAGCATTTGTGTCTTAGTGCAGTTAATTCCTAATCCACATTTTGTCGGCAAATTCAAATGTCCAAAAAGGGCCACCAAATTCTAAAGAGACCTTAAATACATTCGATTTGTCCGGAGGTGAAAGTTTCGATTCACATTGGCTGAGGGTATCTATCTGTCGGCAAAGCCGACTGACACTTTTTTACTTGTTTTCTCTTGACGTTAAAAAGTTCCCACAACATTTGCATGCAAATTTTCCTTTGCAATTACTTCATTTATTATATTCTCTACCACAGATCCTGAGGTCCCGTTCTCTATAAATACGTGGACCTATACCGAAAATTGTTGGCATGTTTTATACCTCTAACGGAGGCTGACTACTTTTCGTTTGGATAGTGAGGCTAAAACTTTAATAAGAATATCTTTCCCAAAACAACCAACGAATTAATTATTCACCGCGTGAAGTTGTGCATTTGAATGTCAATAACGAAAACCATGGAAATGCCAACATTTGTCCCAGAACCACAAATAAAAACAATTCACTTCACATTTCATTGCACTTTGAATATTTAAAATATTTACATTGACATATCCGAGTGTTAAATCAATATTTGAATATTTTACGCTGTCCCAGAAAAATGAACAATTGTAAGCAACAAAAACTAAATACCTGATGCGTATTAGTCGTATTTGTGTTGAATAGAACTGCGAATGGCCTGCCATCCACAAACCCAGATTTCCATTCATTCACAGCCATATTGTTCATGGATGTATAGAAGCTTTTGGTCAATGTATTTTGGTTGCATACATTATTTAAACCGTGGCATGGTTTTGCTAATTGCTGTTACAAAAGTTCATACTGCTGCTGCTGTTGACGGTGTTGATTTGTGCGGAAGTTTGGATTTGCCTGTTATGGATGATAACGTTGTTGCAGTTAGTGGATTTGGTGGCATAGAAAATTATTCAAATTAAGTTTTTATTTGAAATAAATTGAATTACTTGAATAAATATATATGTACATATATAAATATCGAAGGTGTTGAACCAATAAAATGAATTAAATTACATTTTATTGTGAAAACAAACAATGAAATTGTTATACATACAACTAAATTGAATGTGGTCGTTGGATTGTAATCCGCTAACAGTTATTTAATTATATCAAACAAACTTTAAAAAAAAAAATTATGAATTTTTTAATTGAAATTTATATGTTGATAGTTCAATAAAGTTGCTGTTAACCTGTTGAATTTTTGTGGATAAATTACATAAAAAAGAATTTAAAACCAGTTCAAAGGTGAACTATATTAGACAACTCCTCCCGGCACCTCCCTTGCAAAAGATCAACAGTTTCAAGCACCCGACGCACATAGGATTAATATTTCCAAAAACGGAGATTAATTTGGAGAGTCATTTGGGGGATAAAATTTTGTATTTTTTGAATCTCGGTATCACATTACACTGAAAAACAATTTCTAAGCACAAGTTAGAGGTAATAAATACGTTTTTAATAAATATTAATTTTAATGGGTTATATACAGTTTTACATACAGATGTGCTGCCATTTTCATGATTTTTTTCCAAGAAAACTACCAAAGTTTTTGGGTAGTTATTTTTTTTATCTGAAAGAGCACATCTTAAGATGCTCTCGGAACTTTTGTTTAAAAATATTTGTTTTGTTTTGTTTAAAAACATTTTGAAACACCATTTTAATTAAAGCGCCACACTCTAACTAGAAAATAATTGAACATATCTTTTTATATTTTTATGGCCTTATTTAGAACATAAAAATCTAGTTCTTCATCAGCGGGTTTATATTTTTTTACCTTAAAAATCACGCATTCTGCCCATAAAAGGCCAACTTTTTTAAAAATGAAACTATCGATGTCGTAAATAAGCCCACAAATATGTAATATAGGTTGGTTCATTTCAAATTGTTATTCCACGAAAAATGAATTCTTCCCTTTCAGTGCTCATATCTCGGTCAATTTTCTCAGATCCGACGACACAACAATTAAAATTACGTGCATTTTTTTGTTTCAGCTCCAGCTGAATTTTTGTAATATCAGCAGATAATTTTGCACGCAGAAAAATATATGCTTGGATCCAAACAAATATATGTTTGGGACTGATTACAGACAAATATATGTTGGAGTCCAAACAAATATATGTTTGCTTCCTTTTGTAACATATCTCAATTTTATTTGTTTGGGTACCAACATATTTTTTTTATGGATGGAGATAGGATTTTTGTCAAAGAGCGTAACAACAGGGTAAGCGATAGCCCCGTATAATAAAGATCTGTGTGTATGGTGCAATAGAAGACGTAGAAGCGACGATGGGTGGGTGAAAAAGTTTGTTTTTGCTTTGGTGGGGTGTAAGCATATCGCGGCCAAACACGTTTGTTCTGTTCTTTGTTGTTGTTAATCCACACATGAAAAGGAAAAGAAAATAAAAATAGGTAAAAAAACTTTTTAAGTTAAACGGTTTTATGTTAAACATACATTGCAATATTTAAGATAAATGTACTAAAAACAAAAAAATAATAAAATAGATACAGTCGTGCGAATTATAAACATATGCATAGACTAGACTAAAATAAAACCGTGGGGCACGTCAATTGTCTACAATCGTTGATTAAAATGTTTGTTTTGTAATGTTACACTATAATTAGGCAGTTGTTCAACCGACAACGATGGACGTGTGATAAGTAGGGCTAGAATGTGGAAACAAGCTAGCAAGCTCGATTATAAGCGAGTTTTAGGGTTTCATAGTGGTGAGCGAGTAGTACTTTGTCGATTAAAGACAAACTACGAGCAGTGAAACGCTTCCTCGCCAGGCAGCAGTGTGAATGTCCAACGATAAACTAGTTGAAACATCTCTTTTATTTACATGGAGTGTATAACTATTGGAATTTCCATGAGCAAGAAAATAGTAAGTAATTTCCTCACCGTCTGCGGGCCAACTGCCTAACGACGAATTAAACGATTCTTCTATCGTACATTAAGTCGATGATTTGTAGACAATTGACGTGCCCCACGGTTTTATTTTAGTCTAGTCTATGCATATGTTTATAATTCCCACGACTGTATCTGTTTTATTATTTTTTGTTTTTAGTACATTTATCTTAAATATTGCAATGTATGTTTTACATAAAACCGTTTAACTTAAAAAGTTTTTTTACCTATTTTTATTTTCTAGTTTTTAGTTTTTATTTCGCATTCTGTTTAATTCATTTAGTGCTTTATTATTGTAAGGTTTCTTGCCCGTTAGTTTATTGCAGTCCCACTCCTCCATACGTAGTCCCTGCAAAGATCTTACTCTACTAAGAGCCAAGTAGGCTTGACCTTCTTCAAACAGTTTCGCACCTAAGTATACGACTGCGTGATCCACAGTGCTGCCCTGCATTTTATGTATTGTAGAATCCCATGATAGTATTAAAGGCAACACACATCTGTGTGTATCGCTCACGTTGCTTTGTTAACCTGGCTTCATATTCTTCAGGCGTTTCTGACGCCGTCATTTGTGTATATCGCTGACGTTGCTTTTTTAACCTGGCCTCATATTGCTCAGGTGTTTTTGACGCTAATTATTCCCGCCGTTTCTGTAATCGACTATTTCTATCACCTTCACTTTCTTTAGCTCGTTTTGCTTTATACTTTTCTTTCGCTTTTTGAAGCCTTCGTTTACGTTGTGTTGCAGTTTCTGTTTTATTTGTGTTTGTATTTTTTATATTTTTTTACCATTTTGTTCCCACGAGTAATGGACATTTAAACGGTCGACCCCCCAGAGGTCCAATAAAGGGGCAAGGCTATGTACAACAAGATGCGCCTGAGTCTTGAGGGGAAAACGCTAACGACATATCATTTTTATCCACCCTAATGCCATACAGTTCTCGGCGCGTTTTGACCTTTCACCTTAACTTGGGTGGTGTACCGCTAACGACGTATCATTTTTAGCCACCCTAACGCCACACAGTCCTGAACACGATAAAAAATCTTGACTTGGGTGGTGGATTCAGGCTGGATTAATCAGATACCTAAATTACAGATTCAATTTCTAAATTTAAATCTCAATTATACGCCATTTAGTGGCTGCGCCCATCTTAAATATTGAGGTGGTATAGTGCACTGTATTCTTCTTGTCAAGCCCTTTTATTTGATACCCATATTGGTGTGATTGATAAAAAATTGTTATCAGCCATTTGGTAGCGGCGGCCATCTTAGATTTCAATTTCGCATAGTAAATTGTATTCTACTTGTTGAGACCTTTCATTTGATACCCATGTTGACGGGATTGATAAAACCTACGTTATCCGCCATTTTGTAGCGGCCGCCAACTTGGATTTAAATTTTTTATAGTATATTGTATTCTGCTTGTTGAGCCCTTTCATTTGATACCCATATTGATGGGATTGATAAAACCTACGTTATCCGCCATTTTGTAGCGGCGGCCATCTTGAATTTATAATGATAATGAATAAACATAATTGTATTGTCACCAAAATCCAAAGTGTATACAAAATTTCAGATTAATAGGTTGACAGGAAGAGGGTCAAATTTGAATTACTAAATTTGACCCAAGAATAAATAATAAAACAAACAGGGTGAGCTAAATAAAACCATTTAAAAAGGTATGCCTTATTTTTGTTATTTTTTTCGAGAAAGGCATTTTTCTTCAGTTTCCCCAAGGCAGTCTTTGAATAAAGACGGTATAGTGAGTGAATAAATCAGTGTTTGTGTTTTCTTAAAGAAATTGTACTTTTTAGTAAATTATATGTCCAATATATTTTATAATTGGAAATTTTATAATTGAATCAAAAAGGTTAATCGAAATATTTTATTGGACAAGGAAGACATCGCGTTGAATATTGATAATAACATTAATACATTTTTCATATACAACATGCATATACACTCCGATTCATCTGAATAGATCCAACCAATTTTTGCCTACAAATACCGTTATATCTAACGATAGGTGAGGGATTGTCAATTATATTTTTGTGGATATGTAGAGCATGCATTAGCCGATATTTTCAATACCTAACATGTTTCCCATATGCGTTATAATGGTACTTTTTCCTCGCTTTATGAAAAAATGTTAAAATATTAGCATGTTTTAATGGTTCACCAGGATAGAACACCCCTAAGAATTTACACAAATCCTTTGTCGGATGTGGTAAACTTTTACATACAACTACTTACAATTATAAATAAAGGCCTTGAGTGTGGCAACAAATATTGGTCAACAAATTTGTATTAGGTTCTTGGAATATGCTGAAAATCGATGCTTAGAGCTTCAAAAAATATTCTTATGAAGAAATCGGTGGAAACATTTTATAAAGTCAAAATTACATACTGAATTGTGTTCACAATTTTCAAGAGCGCAAAAAGTTCTCTTTTACTCATGGTATATGTACCGAAAAAATATTTCTGATCCGTTATTACACAAGAAAGAGCACCTATGATTCTGTGCTTTTCATGTCATACGATATCCTTTAAATCAAAGACCTTAATGCTGATATGAAGCGTTAATCGGAGTAATTTTTGTTATTTTTTCGGAGCTGTAGATATCCACATAACTGGGTGAAACTCATCGACTTGCATCCGTTTTCCTTAGATAGAATGTTAATTTTTGAATTGAATAGGCGTAAATTTGCGTTATCTTTACCATATTTCATCTGTTTCGGATTTATAAACTTATCAAATATGACTTCTTTGTAATTTTTTGTGGTCTTGAAAATTTTGAACACAATCTATATATATAAAAATGGTGTAAAAAATGTATAGTAATTCATAAAATGAGAACGGCTAGGCCGATTTCTGTAAAATTTTTTGTCAGTTATTCGTATTTTCGAGGAGAAGGTCTTTATGGCAGAGAATTTTGGAAAATCTCTCTGGAAAAGTCGGAAAATTGGAAAAATCGAAAATTGAGTTTTTGTATGAAATTTTATTCTTTAATAGCGAGACGAAGTTCGCCGGGTCCGCTAGTTTAGTATAAAATGTTGACTTTTTAAAATATTTCTACCGATTTCTTCATAAGAATTTTTTGGAGCTCTAAGCAGCGATTTTCTGCATACAGTCGACTCCGCTTTACTGAAACGGACAAAAATCAGCATATTTTTTCAGTTATCCGAAGTTTGCGCTTAAGCGGAGTTCGGATAACTGCAATGTTTTCCAGTTATCCGAACATCGCATAAGCGAAAATGTTTTTAGTTATCCGAACTTTGAATAAAAGTAAAAAATCGGAAATCCAATCATATACAGTTTTTAACAGTCAAAAAATAAAAAATACATTTGACACGTACATCACTATAAACATACCCCTATATTTTAACTGTTATATTTTGTATCGAATAAGTTGACCATATGTAGTATATAAGTAAGGTAATCAGAACGTTACCCATCACGAAAAAGTTTAAATTAAATTTAACTACTAAAGATCAAATAACGTCGCTACTGAATTATAATTGTTACCTCTAGAGTCGTTATTTTAATACAATTAAAATAATGCAAAAATCTAAATCACTGATTTCCTTGTTGCCTGTTTAGGTTGCATTTCTGAACGAATTAGTAAAGCAATTTCAGCGTTTTTAGGTGATCCTGATCTATGTCCTTCCATCAACACATTTCTTTTTAAAGTTCGAATTATTGTCGTGGTACTTCATTTCTAAAGTTCATAAGTTTTTTTTCCTGATCTGATTTCACATTTACTCTATTCTTTAAACTGTTGTGTCCAACATATATAACTAAAAAGAAATTAGAAGAAGCAAGTTATAGAAATGTTGAAATTATGTTAGTAATCTATATCAATACTAAACGTTACGCCATTCCCCTCTCTTCTAATGAGTTTATTTACTGTATTTATTTATTTACTGTATTTTGACCAAAAATTCTTCAAGATGTCAAAATATTTGTTTACGTTTTCATACAATTTATTCACAACAACAAAAAATGGCAGATTGAAACAACGACGCTGGAGTTTTACGACACCTTATAATTTCATCATGATCTACCTACGTAAAATAATTATATGTGCAAACTAATATTGTGATATTTATCGTCGAAAACAAAATACATTTCAATATTATTTTTACATGGTAGTTAGTGCTTACGACTGCTTTTAAAATATAAAAGAAAATTGCGTTCTTATTAATTTCATATTAGAGAAAAATAATTTATAAAAAATTTTTCATAGAAAATAATTATATGTGCAATAACGAAAATTTTTAAAAAATTCATAATAATGAACAAAATTGTTGTACATTTAACATGATATTGTATTGTCCTTGTGGATTAGGACTTGTTGTAGCCTTCGTCCCATAGAACCGACTAGGTTTCTTAAGGTGTTAGTGGCGATATACTCCCATTCCGCCAATAATGCACATTTCAATTTTGTCATCGTCGTGCACTCCTTTGACTTCGCGAAAACTTTGGCAGATAGTATGCCCCGAAGGGCTTCAATGGGTATGTGGACATGAGTAATAGCTGGTCACTCCAATAACCGTACATTTCGTGCCTTTAAAAACTCCTTTGTAGGTCCAATCACCCTGATTCGGGGCAATATCCTGCTGGAAAGTCCAATTTTATCCGTACAGTTCTCCAGCAAAATCTATTAAGTTGTTCTCTAACAACTAAATTTATGTTTCGGCACTCATTTTTGTCGTCATACGTCTAATAATCTCTGAGATTTCGCGTTTGGCTAAACCCCGTTGTGGGGGAGGTCCCCGCCCCCTCCAATTTTCGGTATAAAAACTACCTTTCGATCAATTCTAAGACCTAAAGAATCTACATTCAAAGTTTTATCAAATTCGGTCCAGCCATTTCAGAGGATTTATACTTCGTACATCATGGCAGACCTGAATAATTTTCTATATACATATATCTAGATATATATACCTGAACCGACTAGAACCAAATTTCCGGACGTAATTTTAAATTGAACAGGATTTACCATATCAAATGTTAAAGCGATCCCATGCAAATTCTGACCTTAGTGCGCCTTAAATATAAAATCGGTTGAAACATATATATGAAAGCTATACCTATATCTGAACCGATTCCTTCCAAATTTTGCAGATGTATTTTTATGCTCATTATAAACATCGGGGCTAAATATGAAAGCTCCAGCAGCTTCTAGTGACTTGTTGCCTCAAAAACCTGTCATTGGGCCCAACACATTTTTCATATACATGCATACATACATACATACATATATGTATTTGAAATATGGATGTACCTATTTATCACATTATATAATCATTTGATTTCAGATACCGATTTCCCGCTTATGATTTTAACTTTGACAGGAGAATGTGTTTTATTTCACAACTAACGAGAAGGTACAACGATGCTTCTATATTTTTGTTTTCTTCTTTTTAAAAGTGCGACATGACACTACATTATTATTTACTTTTTTTATAAATTATTCTATTCCGTTTTTCTTTCATAAATAATTTGTCGCTTAGCCTCAATAAATATATTCTTTCTCATGATGGAATCTCTCAAATAAAACGCTTGTCGTTTAATTTTGCCACCATTTATAATTTAAATGCAAGCGTTTTATTTGAGAGATTCCATCATGAGAAAGAATATATTTATTGAGGCTAAGCGACAAAGTGCATTTCTAAATAAAACACTAAAACTTAATTTTTCTAAATTATTTTTTATTTTTAACTTTTTAGTAAATACATTTTTTGACCACTGAGAACAAAATTATAGTCAATTTAGGCCGAAAATTTACATCAAAACTTTAAAATGCCTGAAATCGTGTAGTACCGTTATGTAAAGGCTATACCAAAACCTGAACTTATGTCCATAATTTTTGGTGGGGAAGTTTCTGCACTATTGGGAACTCCAAATGCCAAGTTACAGTCAATTCTGGCTAAAAATGAAGGTAAAATCCTTAAAACACTTGCAGTCGGGTGGTACCACTATTTGGGGACTATACCAAAACCTGGACCGATGTCCACAATTTTTGTTGTGGAAGTTTCAGTACCATTGGGAACCCCAAATGCCAAATTACAGCCTATTCGGGTTAAAAATGAAGTTAAAATCCTTAAAACACTTGAAATCAGGTGGTACCGCTATATGGGGGCTATACCAAAACCTGGACCTATGTTCACAATTTTTGGTGGGGAAATGTCTGTATCATTGGAAATCCTAAATCCCAAATGATAGCTAATTAGTGCAAAAATGATGATAAAATCCTCAAAATAAAATGAATTCGGGTGGTACCGCTATATGGGGGCTGTAGGAAAAAATGGACCCATATTAATGAATTGTCATCCAAGTCTGAAAAGTGTGCAAAGTTAAAGTTCGATTGGTCAACTGCAACTGCATTAAAAACAAGTAAAAAAGTTTCAGTCGGCTTTGCCGACAGAGATATACCCTCAGCCTGAATATATTGAAACTTTTTTTTCCCAAAAAACGTATGTATTTAGGGGGTTTTAAAAATTTTGGGCGTTTGAACCGACAAAAATGTTGATTATGATTAAAGATCAAACGTTTTGCGGAGGAGATACAAAAAGGAATGGATCGACATTGACCATTATGGAAGTGGATCTCCAGCCACTACATATGGTGCCATAGGGGGTTTTTACACCCTTCGGGCTGTTTGCTCAAGAAGTATGGACTTGCCCCTGAAACAACTTTTACCATCGCAATTGAGGCAGCGAATGCAAGTTGCTTCAACAAAAATCAAAGTGATTCGAAAGCAGGTCTTAAAGTGAACATTTATCCGAAATTTTGTGTGGGAGGTACCGGATGGAGTGGACAAATATAGTCCATATTTGAACCTGATCTATATCTGGTAGATATATTAAGATGTGTAAAGTATGGTACAATTCGGCCACTCTCTTCAAGAGTTATCGTACGCACAATTTTTCCGAACATTTTTGAACTTTTGTGGGGGAGGTACCTGAAGGAGTGGACCGATATGGCTTATCTTCGAACTTAAACTATGTTTGGACAAAATATTACTAAGGCCAAACTTTGGACCGAATCGGCAGACCTGTTCGAGAGTTATTTTGCCCTCCAACCTCCTCACACGGTGTCATAGGTGTTTTTTGCACCTTTCAGGCTATTTTCTCAGGAAGTATGGACTTGCCGCTAATGAAACTTATACCGTCGTATGGAGGGCAGTGAATACAAGTAGCTAAAGCAAAAATCAAAGCGATTCGAGAGATGGTCCTAAACTGAACTTTTCCAAATTTTTGTGTGGGAGGTACCCGACGGAGTAGACCGATTGAGTCCATATTAAAACCTGATCTAAGTCTGGTATACGCTCCACGATGGGCAAAGTATGGACCATATCGGTTACTCCCTTCAAGAGTTATCGTGCGCACAAATTTTCCGAACATTTCCGAACTTTTGTGGGGGAGGTACCGGAAGGAGTGGACCGATATAGCTCATCTTCGAACTTAAACTAAGTTTGGGCAAAATATTACGAAAGCCAAAATTTGAACCGAATCGGTTCATCCGTTCGAGAGTTATCGTGCGCTCCAGCCAGCCAGACAGACAGACAGACAGACGGACGGACATTGCTCAATCGACTCCAAATTGTCTGAAACACATTTCGTCCAAACATACTTGGGGTCTAAAACCATTATTTCGATGAGGCACATTTTGCCCGTATGAAAGTGTATATACCCTTCATAGCCTAAAGGCTGAGGGTATAATGAGTTACTAGGTTTGAACTAAATCGGGTGGTACCGCTATATGGGGGCTATAGGAAAAATGGACCCATATTGGATTTGGTTTCATATTCGTGTATTGTCATCTAAATCTGAAAAGATTGCAAAGTTTCAGTTCGATTGGTCAGCTGCAACGGTGTTAAAAATGAGTTACCAGATTTGAACTAAACGGACACCAAAGCAAGTTAAATAAAACACTGTAAAAACACCACCATTTATAAATGTGTATGTATGTGTCTGTTTTTTATTGTGGCTTTTGGGTTTGTATTTGTTTGCACCCAACATATAATTTGTTTGCACCAGGGTTTCGGAGTCGAGGTATTTTTGTTTCGACTTCGACTCCAGGCCAGTTTTTTTCATGACTCACACTCCGACTCCGAGTGTAAATTCCTATACCACTAAAAATGAATAAAATGTGGACAAATGTTTAACTTTTTCCTATATTTGGGCCCATATAGGCTAATCTGTTTGCTTTTCCTAACATATTCTTTAGAATGTTCATTAATACTCAACTACTGAACATAAAAAAGAAGTAACATTCATATTAATATTATTTCTACAGTTCAAGAACAAAGCGGACATGGAAGGAACTGAGCTATAAGGTGAAATATTCTACAAAAAGATTCCTCATTCTATTTCGTCAAACAAAGCTATAAAGCATTTTTCAGGTATTATTGGGGGGCCAATCAAAAAAATCATTTTGTCATAACTCAGAAATATCAGCTATGGATCCTTTGGGTTACTTAATATACTCAATATTTGTTTTCATTCCCAAAGGGAATTTTTCACCCCTAGGCCTTGACTGCTATTTGGTGTCACAGTGTAATCAGTAGGATATCCGAAGAGACCACAATGTCTTTCGACGGCGTCCAACATGTCCTTTAATAGAAGACAAGGATGATTTCTCACAAAAGACAAGATGAAAAAACCAGTAGACCTTTGTGAGAAGACTAGTAGGTCTTCTGACAGAGGACTTGTAGGACTTACATAGAAGACGTACAATGTTCTATTATATCTCGATTGTTATAGAACTTTACTTTTGCTTGCAAAAAATTAAAGGATCAAATGGACCAAAAAATATTTTCCACATTACTTTTGTAATCAAAATAGAGTTGAAAAAGTCTAGATTTTAAAGGATAGTAAATATCGCCTTCTAACTACCGTTCGCTTATATCGAGGCCTTCCCGCGAAAAGGATGTAAGCAACATTTTTTCGATTTTCTTTTTTTACGGAATATTCCAACACACCATCACCCAAATTTTTAGAAATTAGAGCAAAAACAATTTTGATGTAAGCGCCCTTTTTGTTTTATTTACATTTTTAGTTGACAGCGAATTGTCGCTTACATCAAAATAGCACATTAACATACAATGTAGTTATTCGACTATATTACAAGAAATACGCTTTAATCTTATAATTTTTCGAATAAATACTCGCAAAGAAAATTACTTTGTTGTTGTAGATGTGAATTACTCTAAAAATGATTTGTTTCAAATAATTTTTTTTTAATGTAACCGCCACTTCTAAACGTACTAGTGTGACAGCGAAAAAGATGTAAGCGACACAAATTACCGTTATATTGAAGATATTCCACAAATTATTTATTTGTTTAGTAAATAGGATTTAGTAAAGGAACTATACCAAAAAATCTTGCTTAGATCAAAAGATATTCAATAAAAATCGTCTCCTGTAAAATTTGCTTTTTGTCGCTTACACATTTTTCGCGGGAATGGCTCGATATGTTTTCTTATAGTTTTCTTTTCAAATAAATATGTAATGTTTTTGAAAAAATTTGGTGTGCCGAAATTAGTGTTATCTATTATATATTTGAGTTTGGTGATATGTGACTGACTGACTGACTCATCATCAACGCCCAGCTAAAACGGCTAAAGCTAGGAACTTGAAATTTTACCAGTAGATCACTGTTGGTGCAAATGTGCGAGATAAGGCCGGGTTTTGCAAAATTCGTCCTGGAACCACAAAAAATAACAATAACAAAAATCATTATTTTTTTTTTTTTATTTTTGCCTTATTAAGGCGAAGGCCATTTCAACTCGAAAGAGAATTAATTAAATATCACTATAAATGGCCTTCGACTTAATAAGGCAAAAATAAAAAAATAATATCAGCATGAGCCAGGCTGGGATTCGAACCTGGGTCTCCGACAACTGAGTGTCAAGGTTGCCGGCGTCTTAGCGTTCTAAGCCACCATCAACTTGTCAAAACTTTAGTAGACAATAATTGATGATCAAATCAAAAATAAAATCTTCTGATATAGAAGAGCAATTACTAATGATGTAGGAATAAAACTTACCATAGTATTTGTGAACATTGAAAAATGGGATTACCAAGCAGGACTATAGGAAAAGTTTGGAGTTTCAATTAACTGACATAATTTCGCATATACATTTATCTAATGAAGTGCGATATATATACTACTTTCCAAGCTTTGCCTTCGTCTGCCACAACAACAACATCCTAATACACCTGAAGATCGGCTTTACCACCCGTGAAACGTAGTGTAATGGTTGGATGCGTGGGATTTCGGTAGACTCCTAATTTTTCAATGTATCTCTAAAGGCCATACAGCTCAACTCGAAAGAGAATTAATTAAAAATCATTATTATTCACTGTTATTACTTACGTATGTACTTAGTTGGCAACACATTTGTCAAATTAAATACTATAATTTCTTAATACCGTAAAATATCACAAATAATTTCAAATTTTGTAGTTTACTTCTAGGCGCATTTATTTTATCGTAAACCAATATATATTGGAAAAGACAATGAAGGTTGTTATTTTCCATTGCAACAGATGTCGCAGTTGGTGATAATGGTATAAACTTCAAGTAAGCTATACAATTTTGCTATAAGCTATATAATTTTGTTTTCACATAACAGGTGTCGCACAAAAGATTTTCTTTCGTTAAAATCCAGTTAGACAAAAAATGATTACAAACGATGAATTTGTAAAAATTTTGATTTTCAATTTCGAATTAAAACAAAAATTCTTTCAATAATGTTTGGTTTGTTGTACATATGAGTTGCTGTTGAAGACAAAATTAGGGTATTAAATTCAGAAATCGGTCAGAAATAACAAAAATAATTTCTATTTAAAGAATAGTTTTAAATTTGAGATTTTCTTTATAATTGTGACACTTCCGCTAACGAAGTAGCGGGCACATGCTAGTATTTCTATAATGAAGAAAAAAATTGCCCGGAGTCGGAGTCGATCTATTTTTTGGACTCAAACTCCGACTCCAGCAAAATGGCTCGACTCCGACTCCGAAACACTAGTTTGCACCCAAACATATATTTGTTTGCAGGATCCAAACATATGTTATGTTTGGGAGTGGTTGCAAACAAATATATGTTTGCTGCAAAATATGTTTGGGACATATGTTAGAGAGCTCTTTTTTCCTCCGTGTATGAACATTGAAACAGACTTTCAAAAATGAATTCATCTTTGTACGCATAAACTAAACACCAAAGTGTGTAATTTCCATCGGAAGACATCAATGCAAAACACGACATAAAGTTCAACATAGAAAATTAAGACTAAAACCCAAAATGAAAAAATCTGACCCATGACTATTTTCACCATTTTTTACATAACTCTAAATACGCAAAAAAGAGGCAGGGGTTTTTAGCGGAAAATCAAAAAGAACTTTCAAGAAAAAGAAAACAATTTCTCATGACCTTCTCACTATCATGGCCGACACTGCTGTTTTCTACATTCCAATAAATTTCAAAATAATAGAAAATTTTGACATATTTTGAATATTTTTTTAGACATATTTCTACAACACTTTTGTTAGAACAATTTTTTTCTAAAATATTGAAAATTACCTCTAAAATATTGAGAACAAGTAAAAAAGTATCAGTCGGCTTTGTCGACAGAGGTATATCCTCAGTTTGTATGAATTGAAACACCTTTTCCCAAAAAACAGGTCTTCAGAATTTTAAGATAAAATTTGAAAAGTTTTGCAGGGAGGTACTTAAAGGCATGGACCGACATAGTACATTTTGGAAGTGTGTCTTATTTTGGGAGTCATTCCTGTCGATAGGACCATTATATCCGGAAACATGGACTTGCACACGAAAACATCATATCGCTGTAAACAGAGCTACTAGGACTGTGGCGAGATCTGAAACTATAGTCTTCCCTGCCTTACCCCTTGGTAAACATCGCCAATTTTTTTCCACTAATAAATTAAGTTTGTTTTAATAAAATATTAAAACAACGACTATGGGATTAAGCCTGACTATTTTGAAAAACAAAATTTTTGAGAATTTACAAAATATCTAAAAGTTGCCGATCATTCTCCAACGGACTCTAAAACTGTAATTTACCATACTTGTTCCTTAAATATCAACATTATGCGAAAAAGGAGCATGTTTTCTGTTGTATAATCAAAAATGATTCCAAAATTCACAAGCAGAACCAGATTCTAGTACTTGATTGAAGTAGGTACCTTGAATTTAGGTACAAAATCATAATACTTCTAAAATAAGATATGTTTAGGATAATATTTGATTTTAACTTCACATTATATGGTGGTTTATCTATGGCATAAAGAATTTAAGTTAAACATGACAACTTTCTAACATTAACCTGCCACAGCCCTATCATGGCGTATGCGTCCCACCCCTTACATATTTCATAATATTAATTTATTGATATTTAAATAGCTAATTTCATGTAAATTATTGGGATTTATATTCTTCAGTAGTTGTCTTCTAATGGTGTAAAATATTTTTGATATCGCAAAAGGTAAAGAAGATATAGCAAAACAAACCTACCGTAATTATTTTTCCCAATACCTTGAAAACAGAAAACCGTGTGCGTCCGCTATCATATCTATGACACAACTGCCAACTTTTGGGATTTTTTCTAGCACTTGTAGTTTGCGAGAAAATCGGCGCTAGGCATGGCCGCCTCAGTGGCGAAGGCGCCCTATGTTACCATATAGTCCATATTCTAACCTGATCTCGTAGAAATATTACGATGTCTAAAGTATGGACCAAATCGGTTACTGCCTTCAAGAGTTATCGTGCGCACTATTTTAGCGAAAAGTTTTGAACTTTTGTGGATGAGGTACCAAAAGGAGTGGACCGATAAGGCCGATCTTAGAACTTGATTTAACTTTGGGCAAACTATTACGATTGCCAAATTTTGAATCGAATCGGTTTATCCGTTCGAGAGTTACCGCGCGCACACCCACAACACATGCTGCTATAACGGGTTTTTACAGCCTTCAGGCCAGTATGCACTGCCTCAGGAAGTATGCGCTTGCCCCTGAAAAAACTTGCACCGTCGTAAAGGGGGCACCGAGTACAAGTTTTTACAACAAAAATCAAAGAATTCGAGAGGAGGTCTTAAACTGCACTTTTCCAACATTTTGTGTGGGAGGTACCCGAAGGAGTGAACCGATATAGTCCCTATTCGAACTTTATCTATTATGTCTGGTAGAAATATTACGATGTGCAAAGTATGGACCAAATCGGTTACTCCCTTCGTGTGCATATTTTTTGCGAAAAAAGTTGAACATTTGTGGTGGAGGTAGCCGAGGTAGTGGGCCGATATGACCCATCTTCGAACTTAAACTAAGTTTGGACAAAATATTGCGAGAGCCAAATTTTGGACCAAATCGGTTAATCCGTTCGAGAGTTATAGTGCGCCCAAGCTAGCCAGAGAGACAGAGGGACGGACATTGCTAAATAGACACCAAATTGTCTGAAACAGATTTCGTCCAAATATGTATACTTGGGGTCACGGTTCACAACCACCCAAATTTATGTTTTTTTAACAGTTCGCAAAAACTTGAAAAATTTCGCAACTTTTACACAGTGCAACAAGAAAAGTAAACAACATACGACATTGTTATTTTGGATATTGGACTAGAATTTCGTGCTCTTTAATCCTGTCAGGACAGATTATCAAAAAAGTATGTTTTGATTTTTCAATAAAGCGCCCTTATTTTGACGACGCTAGAGTTTTTTAAATCTTGAACGCCTTCATGTGTAGTGTTTTCATACAAACGATCCGGTCCATTGACTAGATAGTAAAGTAGGTTCAAACGAACATTGAGCATACTATCCAAATTTGAAACGTTGGACAATCAATTATATGTGTTGACGTACGTGGAATTCAGGGACAAGGCCAAGACCCAATGCCAATGTCAAGGTGGGGTGATATCTACGGAACTGTTTAACCTCTACCTCTTCTGTTCAGATTTGTTTTTTTTTTTTTTTTTGAAAAATTTCAAATTTACTCGAAAATTAAACAAAAATACTCCTTCGGTTCTCGTAAAACGCATATACTTAAGACTCATATACGTAAAACTCATATACATAAATGTCCATTTGTGTAAAAAACTGTAATTAATATGGGAAACGGTATGGAAAATCCCAAATTTTTACATATGTAGTTTTTATCAATTTAAAAAAGTGCTAAACGAACGGATCGGGACCTGTACAAAATTATATATGGGCTGAAAGAGGACACTCTCCTGCAACTTCCTACTATTACCAAACCTTGTTACATTGTTCCCTAAAAGTTCTACTCCACATAAGTTGGACTTTCAATTAAATGTAGTACCTGAGGAAAAATAAAATATCTCACTACGTGCAAACGCTACGATAATTTTTTAAAACTAACAAACAACAACAAACAATGAACACAATATATGTTATAGTTTCCGAGAAATAGCTATTTCTTTCTCGAGCAATACGCAAAAATTACGTATTTTCTAAAATGGGGAAAATTTGTCGTCTCTAGGAGCACGTCACGCCCACACCTTCCGATATTTCGACCTTTTTTTTTTTGTTTCTTAGTGTCAAATGCGTGAGGGAATTCGGCCTACAAAAAAAAATTTCTAAATTATATTGAAATCGTTTCAGATTTGGATATAGCTTCCATATGTATTTTCTGTCCGATTTTAAGTATTTGGTGTACCAATCACCAATTTTGATAAAATTTAAAATGTCTGACGGAATTCGGAAATGCGTGAGGGAATTCGGCCTACAAAAAAAATTTCTAAATTATATTGAAATCGTTTCAGATTTGGATATAGCTTCCATATGTATTTTCTGTCCGATTTTAGGTATTTGGTGTACCAATCACTAGAGTTGCGTCGTTCATGAACGAACCGGCTCAAAGGAACGATTCCGTGAAAAGAACGAACGGATCCGTATCCAGCTCATTCTTTTATATCGTTCATTTAGATCCCCGATGGACGAGTCATTGCTGCTTACAAAATTAGCAGCATTGGTTTTGCAGTCAAACTCTAAACAAACGCTGCATTAGCGCAAGCAGCACAATTTTCCACACAAAACAAACAATGATTCAGAGAGCTACTCTCGCTCAGTAACTCACCTCATTCAGTAGCACATCTCGGTCATATCTTTCTTTTGCATCATTCGTTCATCTGGTTCTTTCATATCAAAACCACCACCACTACGTTCAGAAACAAAACCACCCCCATTAGCACACAAACAAGCAAGTAATACAACAGTTGTGTCATTCGTGAACGAACATTTTCAAAAGAACGATTCGGTGAAAAGAACGACGGAGTCATATGCAGCAGAGAACGAACGACTTTAAAAGAAAATAATACAGTCAAATGTATTGTTGAACGAAAAAGAGCCAACGAACGAAGTAAACGACCCGGATCTTTTTGGTGAACGGAATGAAAAAGATCGATCCGCTCAATGAACGAGATTGCCCAACACTACCAATCACCAATTTTGATAAAATTTAAAATGTCTGACGGAATTCGGTCCACGAAAAAGTTTGCCAAATTATATTAGAATCGCTTCTGATTTGGATATAGCTCCCATATACATATTTTCGCCCGATTTAATATATTTGATGCACTGAACACACTATGTATCTCCTAATTTGATTAAAATTAGATTGTGTAACGGAGTTGGGACTAATGATAAGGTTACAAAATTCGATCAGAAGTAAATAAATCTCCCATATATATTTTTGCCCAATTACATGTTTCTGATGCACCAAACACGCTACGTATGTAAAGTTTTATTATTAAATTGGGACAGATAGCGAGCTTTTAAAATTCGTTAAGATTATCAAGATATAAATCCCTCCAATTTCATGTGTCTGTACATTTTCTTTCACATTTAAATAGCTCATAAGTCGCTGTGTGTACCGGAAATATGAAAGACGGCCTCTGTTTTACTTCTCTTACTTACTGAAGGCAAACAATGTAATTATTCCATACTTGTTTCTCCATGTCAAATGCACTTTAAGTATACATTTTATGCATATATTAAAGATAATACAAAGGATTTTATGTTCATGCAAATTTTCCTCACAGCCAATGGCATGTTATTAATTAACAGAGAAAGTATTTCAGATATTCGAGACTTTTAAAAGAAAATTGTCTGCAATTTTCAACTACAAATAACTAAATTTAATTTATATTCATACTTTGATATGTGTATATATGCACATGTAATTATAGCATATTAAGGGCTACATTATGTGGATAATATTTACGTATGCATTTTTAGTTGTAATAATGCATAGCTGGGATAATGTGAGCATATGCATAAAACACCCTCAGGAAGCGCTGTTAATTTTTATTTACGATTTGCCTTGGGTTTAATGGAAACCAAATAAAATTAGAATAGGTCGAAACTAATGGGGTGTACCGTGTTATTCGAAATAATTATTGAAGTGAACAACCACATAAACAGTTTGCTGGTGGACTGTTATGGAAATGTCTTCCGAACACACATATTTCAATGTAAACAAAGTCTTCATTTGAATTTTGTTAGCTTACCATACCATCGAGAGTTCTATGACTCGAATGTCCAGTACATTGGAGTATATTAAATAAGTAAATATTCTCGAAAATGTTTGATCTCTGTAATTATACTTAACATCGAAATTAGGTTCAATGCCATTTCTAACATTAAATTTGACCTAGAATACACGTCTTATTTATTTTGCACTCTCATATTCGATATTCTTTTACTGTTCAAATATTTAAATAGACGTGTCATGGGCAATGTATCGTCTTCTTAAGGTAGAATTAGACGTGACATAGCCATAACGCCATAACCATAGAAAACCAAAACTCAATTGGTTTCTTATGGCTATGGCATTATGTTACTACTAATAGAATACATTGATTTCCATAGGTTTGGTTGAATCAGCTGATTGATATGGCCTTATGGCTTTATGGTTATGTCACGTCTAATTCTACCTTTACAAACGTGGAAACTTATTTTTATTATGTCTACACAAAGCTGTGTGTATTTGAATACACATATTTACCCAAACCATACGAATATACCTTGGCAAAACTTTTTGCAAGCTTAATGTAAATACGTTAAGTATTGGAATTTAGCAATAATACATTATTAATATTTAACGAAACATTTAATACAGAGAGAATGGAAATATTATAGAACATTGGTGGCGTTTTTTGTTGGGATAGCTGTTACAATTTTGATTTTTCAAAATAGTCTAATCCCATTGTTGTTGTTTTAATAAAAAAACAACTAATTTATTAGTGGAAAAGGTTTGGCTTTGGTCGCCAAGGGGTAAGGCAGGGAAGACAAGTTTCGGTCCTCGCCCCAGCATCTCATCAGTTCCCTTGTTTTTTTGTTCGTGGATATTCTCCACCGATGTTATTATTCAATAACTTCTTAAACAAAAAACTGTTTATACCCAAACATAAATTGTCAGCTCGAAGTATAAAGGTGAACCAAGAAAAAACTTCAATGAGAAGTTTTTCTTTGGCAACCTCACACAACCCTGACGAAAGTTTTTGCAAAACAAAACAAACCTTCTTCCACTGTTGTGTGTCATTGATTTTCAACGAAAACAACACAACAAAATTTTGTTGGTAGCTTTTTTCTAGCCATAACCAACCATACACAAACCGTGCCAGTGTTTCTCAAATAGAACATTGGTGGCGTGTTCTTCGACCTAAACTCTTACATCATGCAAAATCTCGTGACTATTGATCTGTAATTGCGACCTCTAGCGTGCTTCTGATTGCACTACAAGCAACTGAATGGATATATTAGGCTGTAACTCTGTTATCTGAGCACGTAAATCAACATAATTGCTATCAATGGAAAGGTCAAGAAATGTCCGTCCAAATGTTATTTACGTGGGCGGAATATATCTTCCAGGAATACGTATATAAGCTGTATATTAAAATTTTTCACAATTTGCACACAAAAGTTTTGGTCCATTTAACCTTCTAAATACTATCTGATCACTATCTCAAATTGTAACCTTCTTCTCTGTCATATACTCTTACCTTATTTAAAATTTCGAGGCGATCGGACTATTATTGCGACCTACAAAGCAGCTACAAAATCGGATAAAAATTATGTTTTTGGTCCATTTAACCCTCTACATATTTCACGATCAGCACCAATAACAGTAGGTGTCTACTCTGGTCTAAACCCGACCTCCATGCAAAATTTCGTAACGATCGGTCCATAATTGGGGCCTGGAGTTTGATTACAATTTATAATGGACAGACGGACGGACGAACACACATCTCAAAATCGCTTTATCTCGTCGAGATATGAAGATTAGTATGCCACATTGGGGGTCTAGGGCCGATATTTCGCGGTGTTACATGAATTTTTCCCAAAACAAACTTATAATACCCTTTCCACATAGTGGTGTAGGGTATAATTAATTGATGGATAGGTGGAAATGAGCACCATTACCGTTTGCCGACAAAATTAAGAAAAAATCTTCGATAATAGCCAAATCCGTGGAAAGGTCGGTGGGTTTTTTCTTAAACACATTGAAACCAAAACAAAACTGAAAATCACGGTGTAGGCCTTAAAAGACAACAAACAGAAATCGATAGTCCCATTGTTGCTGTCGCTAAAGAGACCTATTAAACTCATCTTGAGTGATTACTGTTGACATAGGTAATGTTACATTCACCCGAATAGCTCGGAGAATACTAGGGGCTACCAAATTACAAGAATAATTAACAAAAGGCGTTCAAATGTTTCGGGAAAAAATTTTGTTGGCGGGGTCCTCCATAGCTAATAATAACACTGTGATACAAAAGTGGACAACATTTTTTTGCAGGATTTCTGATGCACAAATTCGGTTTTGTGGGAGTCCATAGAAGACGAAAATACCTTTGGTTTCTTTGGGTCACTTCGGTTTTTCATTTTATAACGGTAAATGTAGTGAAAAATGGGCTTTCTTGGATTTTCAAATTTAAACGGACATTACTTCTTTTTTCCACAACCGATTTGCACACACTGTTTTTCATTATAAAGGGGAGAGTAATGCCTTTCGAACAAGCCATAGATTTTTAAAATCGGTTAACAAATGGCTAAGTAATAGTGGTTTAAGTGTGACAAAAACGCATTAAAAAACAGTAAAATGTTTTTCCTTGTGTTCTAGGCTGCGTAAACGACACCTAACAGTACAATTATTTACTGTTAGCAAGTAGGAAATTTAGTCGGTTTTCCAAAATGGGGAAAACCAACGAAATCGATTGAAAAATGAATGCGTTATGGCATTTTTTGTGTTTCAACTTTTTGGTTTTTTTCATATTTAAAATCTATGGCTTGTTCCCTTTATAATGAAAAACAGTGTGTGCAAATCGGTTGTGGAAAAAGGAAGTAATGTCCGTTTAAATTTGAAAATCCAAGAAAGCCCATTTTTCACTACATTTACCGTTATAAAATGAAAAACCGAAGTGACCCAAAGAAACCAAAGGTATTTTCGTATTCTGTGGACTCCCACAAAACCGAATTTATGCATCAGAACCCCTGCAAATTTTCACTGTAGCACAGTGTAATCATATGGGTTGGTCCGGAGAAGCGTACATGTAAAAACTTGGCGAAATTTCTTCGAAAGCGATGAAATAAAAATGAATAAAATTAATTTATTTGGTAATAATTACGGCAAGATGAATTTCAATCTCAAGGAAGAGGAATTTCATATAATAGCTACAATGTTGTTGTTGTAAAGTAAAATTTATATTCACACTGTTACAAATAATTGGTTTTTGGCCGCTTTAACCAAAAACTTTCAAATCAGATGCGAAAAAATAATAGCACCACTTACATTTTCTTTGCAAAATGTTTTACTTTTGGGATATTTTCTTGCATTTAAACACTTGTTTGGCTTTTTGAACATTAATTTCCATTTTTTACACCCCACATTAAAAAAACGATGTTTTGAATTAAAATAGATCGTTAAAGGACCTACAGTGCAGAGAAGACCCAGATAATAAACAAAAAAGTAGTGGAATTAATTGATACCTGACACTACATCAGGTCAAAATGTTCATCCGAAATGCCAAAAGGTACTATTTCAAAAGGTCATAGTAGGCTATAAAAGGACCATATTGTATCGGAAACAGTACAAAAAGTTCGCAAATATCTCAAAGAACATCATATAAAAACACATCGTTCGATGAAACGCCGTTATTTTAAAGGACTTCACGTCGCGAAGCCGGAAAGTGGTCACAAGGAAATTCTACATTTTCTTGACCAACTGTGGTGGGGCAATATTTTATGTAGTTGTGGGATTAAATATAATAAATAAATAAATAATAAAATATGTTCGTTTCTCATAGAACCAAATAGATATAGCACCAACAATATATAAGAAAACCCTTTAACAGAGAATTGCTTAACAGTAATATTTATACCCTCCGCATTTATACGGGCAAAATGTGCCTCATCGAAATAATGGTTTTAGGCCCCAAGTACGCTTGGACTAAATCCGTTTCAGACAATTTGGAGTCGATTTAGCAATGTCCGCCCGTTGGTATGTTGACTTTCGTTATATTTTATCGAAACTTAGTTTAAGTTCGAAGATGGGTTATATCGGTCCACTCCTTCCGGTACCTCCCCCACAAAAGTTCGAAAATGTTCGGAAAATTTGTGCGCACGATAACTCTTGAAGGGAGAAACCGATTTGGTCCATACTTTTCACCTCGTGAAATTTCTACCAGACTTAAACGAGGTTCCAATATGGGCTCAATCTCTTCGGGTACCTCCCGAATTGCTTGATTTTTGTTGTAGAAACTTGTATTCACTGCCCCCCCCCCCCCTTTTTAAGACGGTACAAGTTTATTCAGGGGCAAGTCCATACTTCCTGAGAAAATAGCCTGAAAGGTGCAAAACATGGGGGATGACACTGTATGTAGTGGTTGGATCTCGAACGGATCTGCCGATTCGGTCCAAAATTTGGCCTTCGTAATATTTTGTCCAAACTTAATTTAAGTTCGATGATAAGCTATATCGGTCCACTCCTTCGGTACCTCCCCCACAAAAGTTCAAAAATGTTCGGAAAAATTGTGCGCACGATAACTCTTGAATGGAGTGACCAATTTCGTCCATACTTTACACATCCTAATATTCTACCAGATATAGATCAGGTTTGAATATCAACTATGTTTGTCAACTCCTTCGGGTACCTCCCACACAAAATTTCGGATAAATTCACTTTAAGGCCCGCTCTCGAACCACTTTGATTTCTGTTGAAGCAACTTGCATACGCTGCCTCCTTTACATCGGCAAGAGTTTTTTCTGAGGCAAGTCCATACTTCTTGAGAAAATAGCCTGAAAGGTGCAAAAAACCCTATGACACCGTGTGTAGTGGTTTGAGCGCAAGATAACTCTCGAACGGATCAACCGATTTGGTCCAAAATTTCCTCTTCGTCATATTTTGTCCAAACTTATTTTCAGTCCGAAGATGGACAATATCGGTATTTCCCCCAATATTTAAAAAATGTCATTAAAGTGGTATGCACGATATATCATGAACGGGGCAACCAATTTGGTCCAAACTTTTGATATTCTAATATTTTGTCCAAATTTTGTTAAACTAAAATGGTCCATATCGGACCTCTCTTTAGGATACCTCCCCCACAAAAGTTCAACATTTCTGTCTATGTGCAATTTAGGGTCTATTCGAAGATCCTGGGGAAATGTATACCGATGCTGTTCGTTGTGGTCCTGTTTACAGCGATATTATGTTATCCGTGGACAAGTCCATGCTTCCTGGCATACTGGTCCAAAAAATTTACTATGACCCACTAAAGTTACTAGTGGGCGCTATATCAATCGAAAAGATATGACCCCCAGAATAAGATCAACTTCCATAATGGTATATGTCGGTCCATTCCTTCAAGTACCTCCTCCTCAACATTTCGATCTTTAATCCTAATCCACATTTTTGTCGGCAAGTTCAAATTTCCAAAAAGGGCCACAAAATTCTGTACGTAGATGAAAGTTTCGATTCATATAGGCTGAGGGTATAACTCTGTCGGCAAAGCCGACTGATACCTTTTTACTTGTTTTAAGGTTGACTTTGAAGTTGAAGACTAAGCACTATACATACACTGTGAAGAATTAACTTGTTTACGTTGGAATCCTTGAAAAAATGACTATATTTCATGTAGACGATAAGTTGCCACTAGTTTGAAGGACTCAAAAGGATATAAACAGCAAAAATCTGGGTTATAATCTGAAAAACCCAAAGAAATTGTGGTATAGAAGTTCTGTGACCATTTTACAGGCATGTAAACTAACGTAAACATCAAAACCAAAGATCACAAAATCAATTTGAAATGTTATTTTGAGAGCGTTGAAGAAGAATTCTGCAACCAATACTAGAATCCGCTTCGTTCGATACCAATCCTTTGTATCCCCAGGCGTTACTAGCGCACTCAACTGAACAATAAATAAGTAGACATTTGTTTTTCTAGATGAACTACTATTGTTGAGTGATAAAGTGTAGGCAATTGTCCAATTTCTATCATTAAAAAAATTAATGGTGGTGCTACTATTTTGTAAAAATGGCTTTATTTGTTTAAAGATAATAAGATAATTATGATTTTTTGTTACTTTTAAATTCTTTATTGTCTTTTAATTCTGAAACACTCATGAAGATTTGCACATGTAAATATGAAGGCCTCCAAGAAGTTTTTAAGAAGTTGTGCTATTATTTTTTCGCAGCTGTATGTTTTTCGAGGTGGCCTTAGGAAGGACTCCCAAAATTAGATCCACTTTCAAAATAGACTATGTCGATTCATTCCTTCAAGTAAAATTGCAATCTTGAATGATTGGGGTTAAATAGTCGTAATTAGAAATTGCTTTTCATGGTTAGATTATAAGGTACGCCCAAAGGGACAAAACAACGGTCGTGTGCTATATTTAATAACAGCCAATGTATAATTAATTGCTACGAATTTCAAAAATTGCAACGCCTCTATAAGATGTAACCATAACAATTAGAAAAAGTGGAATAAATGCTTTTAGTTGTTTTTATGTTTTCTTTACATTTACAATGAAGATGGATGCTAATAGCAACAACATTGTGGTCTGGATCTATAATTTATGTAGGTCAATGCCTTCAGAACCCTCGTCTATGTTAATTTTGAACTCAATTTGACCTCTTTAGGTGATGAATTATTGTCGAATTGAAAAGTAGAAAAAAAACTGACACATTTCTTTATAGCATTCCGAAGAAAAAGACAGGCACGTCCCAATATCTATTTTCATGTCTTACTTTAGCTTTTTTTTCTTCTTTTTATATTTATATTCTATTATTTGCTTTGTATGTTAACCAGACATTGTAAAAAATGAATAAAGATACGATTGGTAACTATGCAATAGATTATTATCAACACAATTTTAGAAGGAGGAATAGAGTCATTATGTGCGTCCACAATAAACGTAGCCATGTTTAAATATCCGAAGTTTTTGAAGGGGATCATGTCGTCAATTCTAACTAAATTATTACTCAAGTGTATGAGCATTTTTAACAGTAAATGAGAGAAGACTTACTCAGTACTGCGGGATGTTAATCCACGTCCTTGGCTACATCCCTGAACACAAATATAAAACGTGATACATATTTGTCAGTTTTTGATGTTGATGATTAAAATTGGAAAGTTAATGTCTCATTCGACTGAGTAGGTTTTTGTCAACTAAAATGACCGTATTTTTTAGATAAATCTGCATCTCTTGACAATAATTCGGGGATTTGCTTACTTGGCAATTTGTCTGCGTGTTATGCGTTAAAGGACGCACTTGGACAAGAAACATGAATAAAACCATTATTTATAATAAAGTAATCAACAATACATATTGTAAAACGTGTAATAAATAAGTGAATATAGACAGATGCTAGAATGTTTCACAATAGAGATAGGACTATTATGTTTTGTAAACCATTTTCATATTTTGAAAATGCATGATTACAATGGTCAATAAAAAAATGTTTCTGATTTTTTATTTGATGTTTATTTCCAAATGCGTAAACATTTTTTCCAAACGGCGCACAGTAGCCAAATTTCCGAAAATCTTGGCCAAAAATAGGAAAAAAATATCAATTTACACTAAATAGTGTCAAACATTATTTATAGTATGTGAAAGTTCAGTAAGTGGGTACAAATCATGTCAAACAGTTTTTTCTCAATATTTAAGTTGTTTTTTTAACAGCCTGTTCATGTATGTCGACCGAAGGGTTTTTTCCGCTTCGGGAGTGGAAAAAAATCATTTTCTGTTCAGTAAACGCCTTCGAAACGAAAATCTATGCGACCGACAAGTCGTACGAAATAACACTTAAACGTACACTTTTCCATTAAATTTGGATTTATGTATTTCGAAAGGACTGTCTCTTATAGAAAGAGAATGTCAAAATCACTCACTTGCTTTGTAGCTGCCGAGTAGAACGTCAACTCGCGAATACATTTAATGACGGTTTCATTCATTATTTTGAAGAAATCAATAAAATAAAATAATTCAAATTAACCGACACATTTTATTTTTCAAACAAAACAAATTACACATATTCTAATGCTTGTATATGTGGATTTTGTTTTCATTTCTCATTTGGCTCCCATTTATAAACATAGTTGTACAAATATATATTCAAATTAGTAGTATTTCGCATATGATACGTAACGGCAATCGCACGATAGTTTGCGAAATACATGTAGACGGAAGTGAGTGACTGCTTTCCTTTCGTGCAGGTTCCCGTGTGACATACTCGTACATACATGAACAGGCGGTAAATATTATAATTTCCAAAATAAACTTTTTTTGTAATTGTAATGAAAGGTTTTTAAAACGAAAACATTAAGTGTCGCCAATGAAGTGCGTATTTTCTAATAATGGATGTCCGTACTTGTTGATTTTTTTAATGTCAATTTTCACAATAAATGATGAAAATAGTTGTGAGCAAGAACGAGTTGGGCTGTGTATCTTATCTTTTCATAAAAAGGGAAGAGGTTTTTTACCAATTTCCATCGAAACATCCTGCATATATTTGCACTTTTAGTTTTAGTTTAGTATTTGCACTTTTAAGACGAGGGTTAATTTTTTTAAGAACAAGTAAGAAAGTATCAGTGAGCTGTGCTGACGGAGAAATACCCCCAGCCACTGACAAAAAAAACTAAAACAAAAACAAAACCAAACACAATAGTTATGCCGTATATAAGACATATTGATTTTGTATAACGAGTATGCTTTAAAATCTGTATGTACCCTAATGTGAGGACATACTAAATCATTGACATATACCAAACATTTTTAATAACCAAACTTCTGTATCGTCATAAAGGGAGCCTCAAGGACGACTTGCAGAAAAAATTCAAGATGTTCCGAGAGAAACTCTCAAACTTTCCTTTATCCGAATTTTGTGTGGGAGGTACCGGAAGAAGTGGACCGATATAGTCCATATTCCAACCTGATACATGACTGGATGAAATAATATGATGTGCAAATTTTGCACCAATCAGAAACTCCATGCGTGAATTACTTGCCGATTAGCCAGTTTGGTTGGTGCCGTCAGGGTTTCTTGGAACTTTTAAGTCAAATTTTGCACCATTCATAAACTTCATGCTAGAATTACTTGCGGATTAGCAATTTTGTTTGGTGCCGTCAAGGTTTCTTGGAACTTTTAAGTCAATATCTCAGGAAGTATGGATTTGGCCAAGAAAAAATTCTACAGCGGTTCAGAATCGTTTTTTCCTGGTCAAAACTCTGTAACTTTTGAACGGATTGAGATATTGTCATAATTCTTTTTTTTGTTACACAGATAACACAATCAGCTTTCAGACGAATTATAGACGGTCAAAATCGGTCTTGTAGTTGCTTTTGAGTTTCTTAACTATTTTTCATCAAAATATGAGTGTTTTGTGCTTTTTATATCTTCTATGTATAAAAGATGGTCAAACAACAAATAAACAAAAAAATTACCAAAAAACTGAAAAAAAATTTTCGAAAAAATGTCGAAAAAAATTTTTTTTGTGGAAAAAAGTAAAAAAAAAATTACAAAAAATTTTAATTTTTTCAAAAATTAAAAACAATACTACTTGGGTTTTCATTAAACTTATATAACCCGTATAAAAACTCATATACTCAAAAAATTGTTAAATTGAAAAAAGTGTTTAACGGACGGAACGGGACGGGTACAAAAGTATACAGTACAGTCTCGATAATCCGGACACTCGTTAATCCGGACAACGCCGTAATCCGGACACTCGCTTTTTTTACATTGTAGACTCGGTAATCCGGACATCTCATATTTTTCGTACCTCGATAATCCTGACATTAATATTTTTTTCCTATCTTGAGCATTAGATTCTTATTTTTTTTTTCAGCATAGTGCCCTTATAATTCGATATTGGGTGTTCCTTTCCTCTAAAGGAATTTGTTTATTAAGCCTCCGATTAGTGAAAAAGTCCTATGGAACGGTGTAATGTATTCCAATAATATTTTAACTAGATATGTTTAAAATTAAGCGTTGGAATTAATAGCGTAGTTTTTAGATTCTTAAACTCATTATTTCAGTTACCGACAAAAATCTGAAAAAATTAAATAAAAGTTGACAGCACACTTGCTATAGGCAGAACATAATGAATACTTTTTTTGATCGATAACTTACTGAAAAATTATAAACAATTTATTTTTACCGATTTTTTCGGTAAAGCACGAAAATGAGTTAATGAATCGCACTTCTTGTATAGAAATTACAATAAATTATTTAAAGGACGCATGACTCCTGTTATTTTCATTCTTTGATACACAAAATCACCGGCAACTACGGATTGTGGTATTGTATACTCGTAATTAGACAACCAATAGATTTAAATTCCATCGTCTTATTAGAAGCCTATAACATTTATATAAAGTAATACCTTTCTTTGGTTTCGACGACAAAGTCAGTTCATAGAAATGGCTAAAATATATTCACCATAATGAAATGAGTGCATTTGAAATCTGAAGTTATATCTAAAGTCGTAATAGGCTCATGTCCCATGGACACTGAAAATCAATATGTGTACATGGGCTGCGATGTTTATATCACAGGAAATGATACGTAAATTACGCTGGAGGAGTAAAATTAAGAAGTAAATTTGGTAGTCAGGAAAGCTGGTCCCAGTCTTAAAATGGTGGTAAACCGTGATATTTGCTTAATATGAATTCGTTTACCTTAGATTTCAGGTTATTATCTAGTAAACGTCCGATGTTATTGATTTTAACTTACAAAATTATGTGTTTTCGGTAATCCGGACAATTCGATAATCCGGACATCAGCGAAACGGTTGGCGTGCTGATTTTCCGGCCTATACGTATATGTATGTACATGGGGTTACGAAGTTTATATCCTTTAAAAAACTATGAATAAATATACACCTGTTGTAGAGTAGTTTTATGTAGATAACAAAAATAATAAGCAAATGCCACCTAAATTACGCTGGGAGATTATAAGGAGTAAATTTGGTAGCAAGGGAAGCTGCTCCCGATCTTAAAATGGTCGCAAGCCGTGATATTTTCTTAGTATGCACTTGTTTGCCTGGACACATAAGAAGCATGGCATTCTTGCTTAAGTCATACCTGGTAAATGACTAAAGACTAATTTCAACCTAATTCAAATGTGATTTTGAAATCTTTTTACTAGGTCGAACTTGGTCTTTAGTCTTTTATCAGATATGACTTCAGCAAGAATGCCTTCTTATGTGTCGAGGCCTTTATATGTCAGGTTATTATTTAGTACAAGGGTGTTATTAATGATTAAAACGTACAAGATTATATGTTTTTGTTATTACTCGGTAATCCGGACAATTCGATAATCCGGACACCGCCGAAACATATGGTGTCCGGATTATCGAGATTATACTGTATATGGGCTGAAAGAGGAGACTCTTGGGCATCTTTCTGTGAAAACAGAATTTTGTTCCATGTTGTTCCACAAAAGTTCTAGTACACTAAATTTGAAATTTCATAAAATGTAGTACCTGAGGAAAAATAAAATAGCTCATGTTGTGTAAACGCTACGGCGATTTTCAAAGGCCACAACCCTACCTACCTAACAAGAAAACAGTGAACACAATATCTGTCTTAGTTTCCCAGAAATAGCTACGTCTTTCTCGAGAAATTTGCAAAACTTACGCATTTCCCGAAAATATGAGTGTGGAAAATGTTCGTCTTTGGAGGCACACCACGCACACACCTTCTAATATTTTGACCTAATTTTTTGGTTTCCTTAGTTCCTTACTATCGAATCCCATATAGAAATTAAATATCTTTGACAAAACAAAATTTTGATTTTTGGCCAGGAATCATAGTGCGCCGTAAAGGGAGCCGCAAGGACAACTTACTGAAGCAAATTTCAAAATGATCCGAGAGAAGCTCTTAAACTTCACTTTAACCGAATTTTGTCTGGGAGGTACCTGGAGGAGTGGACCAATATACTGCATATTCGAATCCGATCTATATCTAGAAGGAATAATACGATGTGCAAAGTTTGGACCAAATCGACAAATTTTGAACTTTTGTGGGGAAGGTATCCGAAGGAGTGGACCTATATGTCCCATCTTCGAACTTAAACTAAGTTTGGATAAAATATTGCGAGACCTAGAATTTGGTTCGGTTGATCCGTTCGAGAGTTATCGTGCGCACCAGCCAGACAGACAGACATTTTTCGTATCAAAGTGTATATACCCTTTCTAGCCTAAAGACTGAGGGGATAATAAAAATATTCCTCGCATTCTTGTTAGAAAAGTTGCCAAAGACACCATATACCTAAACTGCAAGGATTCCAAGTAATGTTAACTAAAATATTTCCAAAACTGTAGAAATCACCCCTGCACCCCTATTTAGTTTCTTGGCTTTTTGGCAAAATTGATACCGATATTTCCTTGGTATGTAATGTAAATATAGATTTTATTTCTTTAGTGACTTATAGTGAAATTTAGTGGAGAACACTGTTGTCTTCGACGCCATTCTTCTAAAATTATGTTTTGTATGACAATTTTGCCAAAACTCACATGAAGAACGACCTTAACCCTGTATGTATTTTTAATTTTGCATATTTTTGGAGTTTAGGTAAGATATAGAGTTTTGGAGTATTCTAGAACCCATAGTAAAAATTGATGGCCAACAAATTTGTAGATTATTTTGATCTGATATGATCAAATTTTATAGGATCAAAAAGACCCCTTTAATAACCGTCTGAAGTTTAAATAATATGAAAAATGAAACCAGTAACACGAAAAACATAGGAGCCCAAGGTTGGGTCTAAATTTTTTTAGGTTTTTCTTAAAATTGGGCACTGTGCGGCGCCTGCTTTCAGGTTTTCGTTATTCTTGAACACTAAATCGATGTGCGTTTTTTTCAATTTTAATAAACTTAGACAGCGCAATAAATTATACCATTTGCGTTGAATATGTCCAAGAAAATTATAGAAAACCTATACAGACATTGCCTGGTTATCATCAGTACTTACTTACACTGTGTGTAATTTTTTGAGTCATGGAAAATTAACCATTTTCTGAAACCGCAGCGAGATAGAAGACGTTTTTCCCTGCTACTTCGACTTTCGCGGTTATGGGCCCCCAAATGCTGTTTTATAACAGTATTCACCAGCAACAACAAATTCAACCGCTGCATTTTTTTTGGGCACACACATGAGATTATCTATCCCTCTCTACATAAACATCGTGCGCGTTAATTCATTGCTAAAACAAAGAAGATGATCGGTGGTGAAAGCAACGTTCAAACTCACCACAATTGAGATTGTGTGTGTTCACACAGACACGGCTCGCGAGCCCAGTGGTGATTAACACTGTTTTATAATAAAGAGCTGTTTGTATGGTGTAATAGGAGACGCAGAAGCTTTGGTGTGTGTGTTCGTTATTGTTAACCAACTTAGCAATCGAAAGGGAAAAGAAAAAATGTTGTTCTTTTTTCTTCAGTTTTCTAAATATCATCGTGGAGTAAAGACGGTAAAGTGAGTGAATAAATCAGTGTTTGGTGTTTCCTTAAAGAATTAGTGCCTTTAGTAAATTAAATGCCCAATACATTTTACAATTGGAAATCTCATTTAATATTGGTAATTACATCAATACATTTTTCATATACATACATATGTATATATATTTGAAATATGGATGTACCTATTTATTGCATTATATAATCAATTGATTCCAGATGCCGATTTCCCGCTGATGATTTCAACATTGAGGAAAATGTGTTTTATTTCACAACTAAGGAGAAGCGTTCAACGATGTTTCTATATAATTTTTTCTTTTTAAAAGTGTGACTATTTATAAATTACTAGCGGACCCGGCGAACTTCGTCTCGCTATTAAGAAATAAAATTTCATACAAAAACTCAATTTTCGATTTTTCCAATTTTCCGACTTTTCCAGAGAGATTTTCCAAAATTTTCGTCCGTAAAGACCTTCTCCTCGAAAATACGAATAACTGACAATTTTACAGAAATCGGCCTAGCCGTTCTCATTTTATGAATTACTATACATTTTTTACACCATTTATATATATATATAGATAGATTTCATTCAGTTTTCCTTTTATTAAAGTCTGTTATGTATTTCTTTGGAATTTTGTATGGACGTACATATGTCATTCAATAAATGCCTTTCAATAAACAACCACCATTTGTATATGATAGAGATAGCCAGTGAGCGCTTACTGAGAGTAAGGGAGCATACATTTCAATGTGTTTTACATTGAAATTTACTCTCCCTTGCTCTCAGTAAGCGCCCACTGGTGCATGTGTTTGTTTTTTGTGGCTTTTGGGTTTGTATTTGTTTGCACCTAAACATATAATTTGTTTGCACCGAAACATATAATTTGTTTGCACCCAAATATATAATTTGTTTGCACCCAAACATATATTTGTTTGTAGGACCCAAACATATGTTATGTTTTGGGACTGTGTGCAAACAAATCTATGTTTACTGCAAAATATGTTTGGGTCATATGTTAGAGAGGGCTGAAATTTGGTATTTAGTCTTCATTGCGGGTATAAAACTTTCTACTTGAAAACTGTTGCTATAGGTCAAAGTCTTCATATAGCCCTCATTGAACGGTACCTCCAGATTTTTGGTGCTTTGAAAGTTGTGACCTCAATACCCCCGAAATGGCTGAAATTTGGTATTTGTCTTCGTTGGGGGTATAATACTTTCCACCTAAAATTTGTCGGTATAGGTCAACGTCTTCATATAGCCCTATAGAATGGTACCTACCGATTTTCGGTGTTTTGAAAGTGATGGCCTCAATATCACCCGAAATGGCTGAAATTTGGAATTTAGTCGTCGTTAGGGGGTATAAAACTTTCCACCAGAAATTTGTCGGTCTGCATATAATCTCCATAGAACGACAGGTCTTTTTCCTGCATTTTCCTTCTGAAGAGGATTTAATTTGGCATTTTTATATCTCCATGGGTAGAAAACCTCCACACAAAAAATTATCAGTATAAAGTGATTATGATCAATTAAGATATTATTATCTTCCAAGGCATTCGACTTAACGTAGAGGAAGAGCCATAGCTTTTATTTAGAAAAATCCAAAATTTAACTTTGTTCCATATTATAATTTCTGGAGGACATATTCAGACAAAATAGCTTATATATGGAAAAATAACTCTTGAAAATCTAGATTTACATTTATGTACAGGGTCTTAACATTTTTATGCCACTTTTGGTTCTGTAATACTTCGAAATATTGGTCCTATCTGGATTTAGATCATCGTTAGTTCATGTTCATTATAAATGTATTATAAATTGTAATGAATTTTCAGAACGTAATTATGTGCCAATTGTCATGAAATTTCGCATGGAACTCGAAACCTTATATCAAGGACGAACCATAATTTTGAATATTTGTTGTGTACAATTTTATTTAGTGGGTCAAATGGATCATACATGTTGTGCGATACATTTTAGAATGTGTATTGTAATGACGAGTAGTACTGAGGTACTGAAATATATGAAAGAGGAACTTTTAACCTCTCAGCGTAAAGTATGTGCTCGGTATTGTATACAACAGTCAAAATGTTCCTATATTGAACACAATTGGCACGAACATATTGATAAAACACCACCAAAACTTTAATCTAAAGTACACGCAACTCGGAACTAAATTTATGTATACATATTAGGCCGGGGCGATTTGAAAACCTTAATGGGCCCTTCGCGTTTCTGATTCCTGGGGTTGAACTGAGCAAAAAAGTCTACTGGACCATATATCTACCGTGAAAATCGAGCCTCCCGATTTTGACTTTAAGTTTTTTATTGACGTTTTTTGGATATTTTGGCATATAACAGCCAAACCATTGAGATTTTCGATCCAACACAAAGACAAGCATTGTAACAAATTAACAAATGGCTATGTTATAGTGGTTTATGTCTGAAAAACCCCACAAAAAACCTATAAAGGAATTTCTCATAATTTTCAAAATAAATATTGAACAAAACAAAAAAACAATGTATTTTTGAAAATTATGAGAAATTCCTTTATAGGTTTTTTGTGGGGTTTTTCAGACATAAACCACTATAACTTAGCCATTTGTTAACCGATTTAAAACAATAATATCTTATTCAAAAGACATTATTCACCCCTTTAAAAGGAAGAAGGATCAAAAGAAATCCGTTGTGGAAAAAATAAGATATGCCCGTTTAAATTTGAAAATGTAAGAATTCCAGATTTTCACTACTTTTACCGTTATAAAAAAATAAAACGAAGTGACCCAAACGAAATAAAGGCATTGTCGTTGTCCATGGATTCCAACACGATATAATTTTGCATCAGAACACTTGAATATTTTTCGGGTCAAATTTTGTAGCACAATGTCATTTATCGACATTTTCCGAAAAGTTTGCACATTCATAAGGCCAAAACTGCCTGAAGGAGCGTTCCAATGCTTTTGCGATGTATTAGAGAGTTTTCAATTACTGTCTTGGCTACAATGTTTGCATTTGTGTTGGATCGAAAATCTCAATGGTTTGGCTGTTATATGCCAAAATATCCAAAAAACGTCAATAAAAAACTTAAAGTCAAAATCGGGAGGCTCGATTTTCACGGTAGATATATGGTCCAGTGGACTTTTTTGCTCAGTTCAATCCCAGGAATCAGAAACGCGAAGGGGTCATTAAGGTTTTTTTCCTTCCACACAAATCGCCCCACCCTAATACATATATAGTAGGGATATGCATTGAATTGCAATAATCGGTTTTTCGATTATACGATCCGTGATATTTATATGTATAATAAAAGTACCGTCGATTACGCGGCTTTAGCACACTCAATAGTCAACAACGACTAATAGTCGACCTCGATTAATAGCCGACTACGAATAAAAATAGACTACGACTAATGGTTGACTACGAATAATAGTTGACTCCGTCTTCCGAAAGTCGGCTAAGAATAATCGATTATCCGGTTTTCGCACAGTCAATAGTCGACTACGACTTTTGGAAATTTTATGGTTGATAATCGATTAACCAAAGTCGATTTTACGTACCCTAATATATAGGCTGATATCTTTACCCGCATCGGGATTTAAAAGTAACAAGTCATAACCCACATTTTGGTATTACCCCCCATATCACGATTTTAGCTACTTTGAGGACTTTAGCTACAAAATATCTCTAATTTGCAATTTATTATTATTATTATCCACAACAATTTAGATCCACATATTATGGTTGCTCCGGGCAAATGTTGGGCTGACTTCCGAAATGTCAGTTGCTTTGTAGTCGTGCATGGAACTAGGGGTTCTTAGATCGAGTTCCCCACTACTGCAATTTCATAAAATTACTCTAGTGTGGGATTCGATATAAGAACCCCTAGTTTCATGCACGAATTCAAAGCAACTGACGTTTCGGAAGTCAACCTTGCTGTTATTTCGTACAGTAGGTTCTTAAGGCCTGGGTACATAAGCTGCCTCGCCTGCTTACCTTGCTTGCCTCTCATAAAAGAATAAAAAAGAAAATGGCAACCCAGTTCGAAATTTGCTCGGCCTCCTTTATTCTTTTATATTTATTATGTCAGATATGAAGCAGGAAAGCAAGGCAACCAGGCAAGGCAGCTTATGTACCCAGGCCTTTAGATTGGAAGCTAAACGATATCGCCATTGAAATTTTCCAAATGATTTTTCTACTGAAGTGGCTCTAACTTGGTATTTCGCATTTTTAATGGATAGAAACAAAACATCAATGGCTCTTTCAAATTAAATTTTCTTTGAAAGAACGTGATGATTGAGTTAGCATATTCCATCTCTCATAGGAATATGCCCTGGCGTAACGGAAGAACTTAATACCTTCCATTTTACTTCAATACATCTCGTGGTGGAGGATATAAAAAGTTCAGCCAGGCCGACCTTAACGCCGTTCTTACTTGTTGGTTGTTGTTGATGCCATTTCTGGCCGATTTCTGGTAAAACATCTCATATGTACAAAAAGCCCGACCTTATTCAAAGAATGTCATGTTGTAATTATACCCTACACCACTATGTGGAAAGGGTATTATAAGTTTGTTTTGGTAAAAATTCATGTAACACCGCGAAATACTCCTCGGAGACCCCCAATGTGTTATAAAGATAAAGCGATTTTGAGATGTGTGTCCGTCTGTCCATTATAAATATGACAAAGAATAAGCTTGAAATTTGAGATGGTGATCAGATAATATTTAAAGGGATAAATGGACCACAACTTTTGTGTGAAAATTGTGAAAATTTTTAATATACAGCTTATATATGTATTCCTGGAAGATACATTCAGCCCACGTAAATAACATTTGGAAAGTCATTTCCTCACCTTTCCATTGATGCCAATTATGTTGGTTTACGTGATCAGATAACAGAGTTACAGCCTAATATATCCAGTTATTTGTTTGTAGTGTTATCATAAACACGCTAGAGTTAGCAATTATAGCTCAATAGTCACGAAATTTTGCACGAGGTAAGACTTTAGGTCGATAAAATTACTATAATTTTGGATGATGATCTGATATAAGCTTTGTTCCTTTACTTTTTTAATGGTAAGGGTGGTAAAAGAGAAAAGTGTCAAAATTGCTCAAAATTGCTCTCTCATGAACATTTTTACCAGAAAAGTAAAGGAACGGAAAAATGGTAGATCTGGCAGCAATGTCAAAAAGAAACATAAAAAATCAATTTTCGTCTTTTATTTCACAGTTTTTAATTTAGTTTTGTCAGCGTTCGACTTTTTCTTCTGTTTTTGTCCATTTTCTTTTTCATTGTGAAATAATCGTCAAACAGAAGTCGAAAAATCAGTTCTGCCATTTTTAGCTGCAGAAATTTTGCTGGTAGCCTGTGGTAGAAGAGAAAGCCATTTTGGCTCTCTCTCCACCCTCACTCTCTTAAAAATTGCTTCCAGTTTTGCCACTTTTCGGGGTTAAGGAATGCTTTGCAGGTTAAAAATGGTAAAAATGGTAAACTCAGGTAAGTAAAGGAACACAGCTATTATTTAGAGGGTTAAATGGAACATTACTTTTGTATGAAAAATATAAACATTTTATAGTTGGTCCATATTTTAATTCCTGGAGGGCATATACCGCCAAAGTAGCCTACATAAACTTGATGTGATAAGATGGCAGAATCCACAAAGTTATATCTTACAATACAATAAGTTTATTTGTTCCTTAAAGGAATTTTGATTTGCTGAAAGCTAATTTCCAGGGGTAGTGGTGTAGGGTATCGCATGGTCGGCCCCGTCCGACTATAACCTTTGCTTACTTGTTTTTAATTAAATATCTATTTTTTTAAAAAATGTGCAATCTTTTTGTTTGTTGTCTATGTGGCTTGTGTAAGAATTTCCATAAAAAATTAATAAAATTAAAAAAGTTTTCCTTCAATTTTTGTCTATAATTTTTAAGAATCTTATTATTTCATTTTCCAGGTAATATCAAATTATATATGCGTACAATATATATGCATGGTTCGGATATGTATGAAATCATGTATACTTTTATGTATGTATGTCTGTATGAATATTTCAATAAAAATTTGACTGATTGACTGCTATTCTTTCATATTGAATCTGTCTGAAGTGGATTTCTATGAAGTATTTTATTTGAGTTTTTTTCTTGAATAGGCCGATATAATATAATATTCAATGCGAATTATTGCTTACATGTCTACCAAAGGCATATCGACAAACACATGTGTTTAACAAGTTTAATTGAAAATATGGAATTGAACTTTTGTTACTTGAACTTATGTAATTAACATGCAAGCGAGTGCCTTGAGAACAATAAATTTCATAAGAAAAAACTATTTTAGGTTAGGTTGAGAAGAGGAAACAGCAATCGTCACATGTCCGTACGAGTATACCCATAAGCCTGGAGTCTGGCGGAGGTGATATTTGGATTACTTATTAGTCATCTACAGAATACTGTCCTATAAACAGAACTTACCCCTTGGTAAACATCGCCAATTTTTTCCCACTAATAAATTAAAGTTGTTTTAATAAAATATTAAAACAACGACTATGGGATTAAGCCTGAATGTTTTGAAAAACAAAATAGAACTAAAAAAAGATTTATATTCCTCTGTATTTGTTGCTTTATTTCTTCAATTTGCAATACCGCGCTTTTCGATTTCGTCTTCCACTTTTTTACTCCATCGAAGCCTTGGCCTTCCATTTCCGCGTGTCCCGCCAGGCGGCCTTATTTATCCTCCTTTTTAACGGGTTTATCATCGTTCATTCTTATGACATGGACAAGCCAACGCAATCGTTGTCTCTAGATACGATTAACTATACTGTTGTCGTTGTATAGCTCCCATATTGGCCCGTTGACCTTTCGAAGCATTTTTCTCTTAAGACACCTTATACATATATGCTTGCGCAAGTACACATTCTTCGGAACCATACATTAGCACAGGTAGTATCAGTGTTTTGTTTGACGAGAAATTGCTTTGTTATACCCTCAGCATTTATGCTAACGAGGGTGTATACACTTTCATACGGGCAAAATGTACTCATCGCAATAACGGTTTTAAACCCCAAGAATCCGTTTCAGACAAATTGGAGTTTATTTATCCATGTCCGTCCGTCTGTCTGGCTGGGTGCAGTGCACGATAACACTCGAACGGATCGACCGATTCGGTCCAAAATTTGGCTTTCGAAATATTTTGTGTAGACTTAGATTAAGTTCGAAGATGGGCTATATCGGTCCACTCCTTTCGGTACCTCCCCCACAAAAGTTCGAAAATGTGTGCGCACGACAACTCTCGAAAGGAAAAACCGATTTGGTCTATAGTTTGCGTGAAATTTCTACCAGACTATGATGAGGTTCCAATATGGATTCAATCTGTCCACTACTTCGGATACCTCCCACACAAAATTTCGGAAAAGTTCAGTTCAGGACCTGCTCTCGAATCGCTTTTATTTTTTGTTATAACAACTTGTAACAGATGAAATTGTATCGTTCATCTGGGGCAAGTCCATTCTTCCTGAGAAAATAGCCTGAAAGGTGCAAAAAACCCGTATGACACCGTGTGTAGTGGTTGGAGCGCAAAATAACTCTCGAACGGTTTTGCCGATTCGGTCCAAAATTTGGGATGTAATATTTTGTACAAACTTAGTTTAAGTTTGAAGGTAAGCCTTTTCGATCCACTCCTACCGGCACCTCCCCCACAAAAGTTCAAAAATGTTCGGAAAAATTGTGCGCACGATAACCCTTGAAGGGAGTAACCGATTTGGTTCATACCTTATATATCTACCAGATGTATATCAATTTACATTTCCTGCCTCAATTACGATGGTAAAAGTTTTTCAGGGGCAAGACCATACTTCTTGAGAAAAAACCCTTCGTCATATTTTGTCCAAATTTAGTTTCAGTTCCAAGACGGGCAGCAATATTTATATTTAAAAAATGTCACTAAAATGGTATGCACGATATTTTGTCGAAACTTTGGATCTCCTAATATTTCGTCCAAATTTAGTTTAGTTTTAGTTTAAATTTCCGATATAAATCTTCTCCTTATGGTACCTCCCACACAAAACTTCAACATTGGTGTCTAGGTGCAGTTTTGGGTCTGTTCGCAGATCCTTTGGAAATGTATACCAATGCTGTTCGCTGTGGTCCTGTTTACAGCCATATTATGTTTTCCATTATACGATGACCCACTGAAATGACTAGTGGGCGCGATATATATCAAAAATATATGACTCTAAAATAATATCCACTTTCATGACTGACCTCCATTCCTTTAAGTACCTCCTACGCAACACTTTTGAACTTTAATCCTAATCCACATTTTTGTCGGCAATTTCAAATGTCCAAAAAGGGCCACAAAATTCTGAAAAGACTCTAAATAAATTCGATCTGTTTAATTCACATAGGCCGAGGGTATATCTCTGTCGGCAAAGCCGACTTTTTCACTTGTTTTTAAACTGCTTTCTTAAGCAAAGGTACCATATGTTGACCAAAACTATTCTTCTTCTTATTTCACAACTGTTAGTGTTTGTTGTGTTTATGGCGATGCCGGTCTACCCCGTCTTTAACTGCCTCAAAATTATAGGTGACAACTTCCACAGTTGTTCCGAGTTCTATGGACGCATTGCTCGTCGATACCATCAACTTGGTCTTATCGCCGTTTACTGTCAGGCCGACTGTAACGGATTCTCCTTCGATCGTCTTTAAAGTATCAACTTGCTTTACTAATCTACCTATGATGCCAATATCGTGTATATTGCGTAATTTCTTTTGATGTTTGCATCTCGTATAACCTTTTCCAGCAGGATGTTGAAAATATCACACGAAAGGTTGTATCCTTGTCTGAAACCTCTTTTGGTACTGAACTATTCGGAGAGGTTCTTTCATATTTTAACTGAGGACCAGGTATCCGTTAAAGTCATCTTACAAAGCCGAATGAGCTTTTCGGGGATACCTCAGACATGCTCTATAATCAACAAAAATATAGTAAGTATCGATCTGCATCTCTTAGGGTTTTCGAGGTTTTTCCGCAGGATAGATATCTGGTCAATGATGGATTTGCCAGGTGTAAAGCCCCATTGGTATGGTCCAATTATTTCGTTGCCTATAGGCTGTAGTCGTTCGCACAATATTCCAGCCGCTATGTCCCTATAGTTAGAGCACTCGGTCGTATCTCCTTTCTTATGGACTGGACACAGGATACTCAGGTTCAATCGTCTCGAACGCGTTCTTCCTGCCAGATGTTGCTAGCTAGATGATGCGTCAGCGTGCCGCCTGCCTCTTTTGAATAGCTCGGCTTGTAAGCCATCGGCTCGTGCTGCCTTATTATTCTTTGGCAGGTTTATTGGTGTTTTTTTACCTCATCTTCGTCGTCTTCGCTAATATTGGACAAAAAAAGAGATAAAAGAATACAAAAACTGTCCACTATAACCAGTTTTTCCTATAGCCTCCATGTAGCGATACCTCCCGATTTCAGGTATTTTGAAGCTTTTATCTAAATTTTCGGCCCTAATTGGCTATACTTTGGTATTTGTTGTCTTAGGTACAGGTTTCGGTATAGCCCTCATATTACGGTACGATTTGGAGTTCTAAATGATCAAAAACCTTCTGCGCCAAAAATTGTGATCTTAGGTCCAGGTTTCGGTATGGCTCTCATCTTACGGTACCTCCCGATTCCAGGTATTTTGAAGATTGTATAAACATTTTCGGCCCGAATTGGTTGTAATTTCGCATTTGGAGTTCTCAATGATCAAAAACCTTCTGCGCCAAAAAATTGTGGTCTTAGCTCCAGGTTTCGGTATAGCACTCATATTACGGTACGTCCCTATTTCACTTATTTTGAGATTTTTATCTACATTTTCGGTTGGAGTTCTTAGTGGTCAAAAAACGTCTCCGACTGGTATCGTGGACAGGAAATGAAACAACTTATTTCATTTGAGGTCAGAATATTTCATGGTAGGGGATATAATAAAGTTCGGTGTGGCCGAACTTTACATTTTTACGTGTTGTTCATATTATATGTAGCATCATTCATATATCAAAACAAGTAAGAAAAGTCTATAGTCGGACGGAGCCGACCATGGGATACCCTATACCACTATCCCTGGACAATCGCTCTCCACGAAACTTCTTTTCAATGATTGTGAAAATTTAATTATCAATCATCAGAGATGTAATGTATAATACTTATGACCAAAACCAAAAAGTTATCTAGCATGACAAAGACATTTTTGTAGCAGGAAAGGAAAATTTAGTTCACACAAACTAAAATGTAATGAAACCCACTTATCTAGTACTACTACTTCCGTTGTTTAACCGCTACGTTATTGAAATTTTTACCAATTTCACATAAAAGTTTCAGTTCATTTAACCCGCTAAGTATTATCTGATCTTCACGTTGGTTTGTACGCTTCTTCTTCATCATAAACTCAAACTTTGTTTAAAATTTTGCGGGTTATTATTTTGACCTACAGAGCCACTACAAAATTGGTTAAAATTTTGTTTTTGGTCCATTTCATGCCCTGAACATTTCACGATCATTTCTATTCTGGCCCGAATCATTTCTATTCTGGCCCGAACCCAACCTCCTTAAATAATTCGTTACAATCGGTCCATAATTGCGGCCTTAAGCTTGTTTACAATTTTTAATGGACGGACACACATCGCTAAATTGCTTTAGCTCGTCGAGATATGAATGTTGGCATACCAAATAAGGGGTCTAGGACGAATATTTCGTGGTGTTACATAAACTTTTGGAGAGACAATAACCCATTATAGAACCCATTATATATTAGGCAGTAGGCTCGTTATCTAGCAAACACTTTATTGCAATTAACATCAGAGGAAAGGTCAGTAGTTCTTTTCCATATGTAGGCTACTTTGCGAAATAAATATGTCCTCGAGGAATTAAAATATCGACCAAAAATAAAATTTAAAATTTTTCATACAAAAGTAATGGTCCATTTCACCCGCTAAAGAATATCACATCATCATTCAAAATTGTAGGCATCTTTTTCGACCTATACTCTTACCCGGTGAAAAATTTCGTGACTATTGATCATGCACACCAACATAATTGGCATCAATTGAAAGGTCAAGCGTTCCACTTTCAAGTATATCTCACTTGTCCGGAATGTCACTTCCAGGAATTAAGATATAAGCTGTATATTAAAAATGTTCACAATTTTCACACAAAAGTTTTGGTCCATTTAACCTTCTAAATATTATCCGATCGCCATCTCAAATTGCAAGCTTCTCCTTTGTGATATACTCTTACCTTATTTAAAATTACGCGTTGATCGGACTATTATTGAGACCTACAGAGCCGCTAGAAAATTGGATAAATATTATGCTTTTGGTCCATTTCACCCGCTAAATATTCCACGATCATCACCAATAAGAATAGGGATCTATTCTGATCTGAACCCGACCTCCATACAAAATTTCGTGACGATCGGTCCATAATTGCGACCTGGAGTTTGATTACAATTTATAATGGACAGACGGACACACGGACGGACGGACACACATCTCAAAATCGATTTATCTCGCCGAAATATGAAGATTGGTATACCACATTGGGGGTCTCCGACGAATATTTCGCGGTGTAACATGAATTTTTTCCAACTCAAACTTATAATAAATACCCTTTCCACATAGTGGTGTAGGGTATAAATATACCGAGTATGTTCTGAGATACACTTCACCTCTCACTTAACGCCTCAAGTATTTTGTTCACCCCATTTCCGTTTATTTTTCTAGTATTTTATGGACGGACGAGTGTGTACTCTTCTTTTTAAATAAACTAATGAATCATAGCCTCAAAAAATTCGCAAAAAACAGGAGTAAATGGGTTGAAAAAATTAACAAAGGCGTAAAGTGAGAGATGAAGTGCGTCTTAGAACATAATCATACAAATGTAAAACAAGTAAACAAGTTATGTTCGGCCGGGCCGAACTTTTTATACCGTCCTCCATAAAATATTCTGATACTAAATTTGAAATATTGTTTTCTTTCCTATCCACAATTTTAGGTGGAAATATTTTGTGACCACGGAGACCTAACTAAGGTAAAAAATGCGTCTAAAAATGTCTTCAATCGGACGGCACCTTTATATGGGGCTATATCAAAGTGTGGACCTATGTTGAACATTTTTGGTGGAGAAGTTTTGTGGCCACTGAGAACCTCAAATGTCGAATCACACATAATTCGGTTAACGAATGTAGCTATATTCTCAAAAAACCTAAAATCGGAATCGGGCGGCACCTTTATAGGGGCTATATCAAAACATGGACCAATGTTGATAATTTTTGGGGGAGAAGTTCTGTGATAATTGGGAATCTAAAACGTCAAATTACAGATAGCTCGGTGAAAACATATAGTTGAAATTGTAAAATACCTAAAATCGGAAGGTGCCGTTATATAGAGCTATACAAAAGCATTTGGATCTATGTTCACAATTGTTGGTCAAATGTCAAACTACAGGTAGTTCAGTCAAAAAATGTGGGTAGAATCCCCAAAAAACCTAATATCAGGGGTACCTTTATATGAGGGGATTATATCAATAACATAGACCTGTATTGACAATTTTCAGTGGAGAGGTGTTATGAGCGCTAGGAACCTCAAACGGCAAACTACCGCTAGTTCGTTCAAAAATTGAAACTAAAATCCCCAAAATGCCACAAATTGGGAGGAGCGGTTATATGAGGGCTATAACAAAACAGGGACCTATCGTGACCATTTTTGGTGGGGACGTCTTTTCACCACTGTGAACCTCAAAAGTCAAATTATAGATAGCTAGGTCAAAAATGTAGCTAAAATCCTCAAAATACCAAAAATCTGGAGGTACCGTCATATGGGGGCTATCCTAAATTTGTTGAGAATTGTTCGTGGAGATGTTTTGTAGCCATTGAGAACATCAAATATTAAATTAGGGGTAATCAGTCAAAAAGTGTAGCTAAAATTGTCAAAATACCGAAAATCGGGAGATACCGTTATATGGCGGCTAACCAATAATTCCTTTAAAAAATTTAGCTAAAATATTCAAAATACCGAAAATCGGAAGGTACCGTTCGGTCAAAAAATGTAGCTAAAATCCTCAAAATACCGAAAACCGGGAGGTGGAGATGTTTTTGGCCACTGCATATATCAAATGTTAAATTACCAGAGTTGTGTCGTTCATGAACGATCCGGCTCAAAGGAACATTGTTCCACAACATCCCATACGGGACAAGGAAGACTTCTCTCATATCAATGAGTGCACCCCGATTCATATTTAGCTCAATGATATGGGACCTACTGTTTATCGCCGAGTCCGAGCGGCGTGTCTTAAGACACCACTTGTGAGAAGTTTTTCAAGGCTGAAATACTCAGGAAATTTCGCCAACATTACTGAGGGGTATTTTGCCACCGTTGAAAAATGTTTGATGTTGCCTGGCCGGGGAATCAAACCCCTGACCTTCTGCGTGCAAGGCGGGGGTGCATACCATTGCACCACGGTGGCACTCAAAGGAACGACTCCATGAAAAGAACGAACGGATCCGTATCCAGCTCATTCGTTTATATCGTTCATTTAGATCGCTAATGGCCAAGACATTGCTGCTTACAAAACAAAAGCACCACCATTAGCTTTGCACACACACAAGCAAGCAATAAAAACAAATGCATATGGTTGCAGAGTTGTGTCCAGCGTACGTAAAAATACTTTAAATAACATTTCCAATCGTTTCGTTTCGTATTTTCTATAGGAACAATACAAAACGAAACATAACCCACGTTGGTCGAGCTCGCTGTTTAGTTTCGTTTTGTTTACATTCGTGAGTGTGAACAAAACGAAAAGCGAAAAGTACTCAACTCCACAAGAGCAGATAGAAAACGGAATAGTACTAAACACATGTGAATAAATCAAAAACGTTTGGTGGTTGATAAAATTCACTGTGGTATGCTGATGCTAACTTATAGGGTTGTTAAGGAATCACATGTGTATGTGTGTGTGTGTGCCTGAGTGTGTCATTGACCATAACGCCATAACGCACAGCAAACGTTTGCCAAAAATTCGTTTTGTTTGGGTGGTGAATGAAACAACTCGGCAAAGCATAGCCGAAGTACATTTCAGCAATCGTACAGTTTTCATCTTTTTACATTGAAAAGTTTGTGGTTTTGATTTGGTTGTGAGAATGAAACGATTCAGAGAAGCTAAAAAGTTTGTGGCTTTGTGTGATTGGTACGGGAATCGTTTTGTTTGTTTCCGTTCATTGGTTGTGTCGTTCTTTTACATCGTACGTTTAATTTTTGAGCTGAATCATCTCGTTCAGTTGCCTCCGCTCGTTCTTTTTTGCTTATCTAGTTCTTTTTACTGTTCTCGTTCTAAAAGCGCTTGTTTTTTCTAGTTTCTAAGTTGAACGTGTGTTAATTTTCGCTCTATCTATCCCTTACGATGAAAACATTTCGTTTCTTCTTGTTAACATCACTACGCGTTGGTGAATTAAAAAATAAATTTCTTGTGTGTCGAATGTAGTGTTTTTTTATACATAGCGCATAGGTTTCAATCACGCCAAAACCCTATTTTTGAAGTTTCGAAATTTTAATTTTTTTTGCACAGAATAATAAAAAACACATCAAGTCATCTGAAAATAATTAGTTTTTGTAAATAACGTTAGTATTCGTTGATTGGCGCAGTACCAAAATTTACACTTTTTTATGTTAAAATAAAACAGACTTTGTGCTGTAAAATATACAATTTTTGTTGTATTGCGTCGATGCATAAATATACAGAAGTGAGACCAAAGTTATTATGAATCGGGAAGCTTTTAATGAGTACTTTCATAATATTTACAAAAAGAACAATGAAATTTGTAAAATTAGCGTAATAAAATCAATGTTTTTATATATATTAAAAATTGTTTTTTTTTTACAAATATTTTTAAATATACTTAAACTTTTAAAAAAAATGTCCAAATATGTCCACCTCCAAATCGAATTTGAAAGATAGCAGGGGGTCTGTACTAATAAATGCAGAAGTCAAATCGTGCTTAAATTTGCCACAGTTAAAGTGGATTTTTCTATTTTAAAATGGGAGAATTTTTTGTAAATACCTGTTGTGACTGTGCGTATTATCCAATTGAAATAGAACGGTAATACCCACATCTATCAACCGATTTTCCTTAAAGTTTATATTTAAGGGTTTTAGAGTGTAGAAAACAAGTATGTAAAATTTTGTTGGAAATAGGTCCATTTTTAGATATTACCGTCCAATTCTAGATATTTTGTGGATTTTAGCGACACTTTATGACCGATTCGGCTGAAATTTGGTATTTCGACCTCTTGGAAGATATGAATCCTTCGTACCAAAAATTATTAACATAGGTCAATGTTTTGGTTTAGACCCCACAAACGGGACCACCCTGCTCAACAAATTTGGGCAGTTGTTGGTCATTTTGGTCGATAAAACTTAAAATGAAAAAGATCGATCCGCCCAACGAACGAGATTGTCCAACACTCTAAATTACAGGTAATTCCTTTAAAAAATGTAGCTAAAATATTCAAAAATCGGTAGGTACCCTTATATGGGCGATATATGTACGTGAACTTGGAAATATGTTGACAATGTTTGGTGGAGATGTTTTGTGGTCATTGGGAATATCAAATGTTATATTACAGGTAACTCGGCCAAAAGATGTAGCTATAATCCTCAAAATACCGAAAATCGGGAGGTACCGTTATATGGGAGCCATACCAAAATTCTATATTAACGGTTTTTGGTGGTGATGTTTTGTGACCATCAAATGTTAAATTACAGGTTATTCGGTAAAAAATGTAAATGCTCCAAATGCCGAAAATCGGGAGGTACCGTTATATGGATGTTGATGGTTTTTGGTGGAGATATTTTGTGACCACCTCAAATGTAAAAATTGCAGGTAACTTGGTCGAAAAATGTATCGTTATATGGGGCCTATGCTAAAATATGGACCTATGTTGACCGTTTTTAATGGAAATGTTTTGTGACAACTGAGAATTTTAAATGTTAAATTATAGGTAGTTCGGTCAAAAATTGTAAGTAAAATCCCCAAAATACCGAAAATCTGGAGGTACCGTTATATGGGGCCTATACGAAAACATAGTCCTATGTTGACAGTTTTTGGTTGTTGTTGTTGTTTTTGTAATAAGTTGTCTGCAACCAATCGTTTTTCCCTGTAGAGGTGTTGAAAAAAACATTAGTAATGCTTGTGTGTCAATTGTGGAGTGGGGATGTGGGAGTTTGTGTGTAGGTTGGATTAATGTGGATGAGCTGGGTTATTGTGTTGATGTGTGTGTGTAAGGGATGATATTGTGGATGGGAATGTGTATAAGGTGCTGGATTGAATATTTTGGTTTGCTATTATTCTGGGAGCTGTAAGAAACGGGTCACTTCCACTGGTCTTGTCCATAGGTCCACAGGGCGCAAATCCGTGGGCCTAGCTGGGCATGAAAATAGGTGCGCTGCATTGTGTGGGCTTTGTCGGCAATTCGGGCACCTGTCGCGGGTGCGTGAAACTATTCTGGCTTGATAACAATTTAGAATAGTGCTCCATCTAGATCTTAATTGTTCTGGTCCGTCTTTCACTGTCGGATATGGCTGGGGGGTGTTCATTAAGGACGATGTTGCGGCGGTATCTTACGATGGTTTGGGAAACCGTAAGAGTGTGTATCTGCCTCAGGCCTGTCGCTATTGAAAATCTGTTGACGCCAGATGGAGCTACGTCTTGGATGTCCGAACGGTAGAGCCTGATGTCCTTCCGGATGTGGCGTGGAGGAAGATCCTGTAACACTGTGTGATGGTTGGGGTGTCTTGGAGGATGGCACGCGCTATTTTGAACCACTTACAGTTTACGCCATTGCGTATTGCTCAGGAAAGAAGTCCAAACTGGGGCGGCATAGCTCAGCAACTAATGGCCTTATATGTCGTGATGAGCGTTTCTTTATCCTTTCCCCAGGAGGTGCCTGCTAGTGCTTTAAGGATCTCATTCTTCGATTGGACTTTACTTTTTACGTACGCGGTATGTTTCGTGAATTTGAGAAGATTATCAAATACAACACCTAGGATCTTCGGAGGTTGTTGTTGTAAACAAAAAAACAGTTTTTGGTGGATATGTTTTGTGAAAAATACCGGTAGGTTACGTTATATGGGGCTGTAGGAGTATACTTTAGTCAATAATATATACTTTTATATATGTACATACTATTGCCAAACATACTTTACTACTAACATACAAATAAATATAAAATAATTTAGTAGGCTTAAATTTTGTAATATAAGTTTTGTGAAAATAAAATAAAGTCAATTCATATTCAGTTTTAGAAATTATCGGTTGTGTGTTAATTTTCTCTCCGCCTATAAATTGGTGACCCTCGACTCTGAATATTTTTTAAGCAGCATAATTTGTGCCTCAAATCTTAACAATGACAAGCGAATCAGGAACAGCGACTGGTGTATCTCAACAGAATGCAATCCCATCTGTTAGTTCGATGCAACATGCCATTAAAATTCTCCGATTTTGGAGAGAAAATCCGTCTCTTTGGTTTGTCCAGGTGGAAGCGCAATTTGCTTTGAATGGAATTGATTCCAAGGAGAAAAAGTATTACATAATAATCGCCGAATTGGATACGGAATTGCTGACTCATGTAAGTGACATCGGTTTGAATCCGCCTGAAGACGTATACACACAATTGAAAAAACGTTTGATTGAACATTTTTCCGTCTCTGAGGAAAAACGTATTAAGCAACTTCACAACAATATGGAAATTGGTGATAAGAAACCGAGTGTTCTGCTACGAGAAATGAAGAATCTTGCTAATGGTGGTGTCAGCGAAGATTTCCTGCGTACAATGTGGATGCAGCGACTACCAACACACATCCATGCAATCCTGTCTACATCATGGGAATCTCTTGAAGCAATTGCAAAGTTGGCTGACAAAATTGCAGACGTATCAACGCGCTCCGGCATTTCAAGTGTTGCAGTCGGAAACACATCGTTTGACCTCTCAGCGATGTCTAAACAAATCGAAGAACTTACAGCAGCGGTTCAGCAGTTGCACGAACCCCGTTCAAGACAAAATTCTAGAAGTAGGACTCGAAGCAACAGTCGTACCAACTCAAACACATCAGGTATATGTTATTATCATCGTCGTTTCGGTCGAGAGCAAATAAGTGCCGACAACCATGTATGTTCAAAAACAACCAACAACCGGGAAACCAATAAGCCGGTCACTAGAGGCGAGCAGTGATCGGTCTAGCAAAACGAATCGCCCATTCATTTATGATAAATTTCTAGGAAAACATTTCCTTATCGACACAGGTGCTGTACCCGTGGACCATAAGAAAGGCAACAGTCGTCCCGACGAATATTCTCTTTTTGCTGCAAATGGTACAACAATAAAAACCTACGGAACAACGGTAATATCTCCTTCACTTGGTTTCCGAAGATCATTTCAATGGAAATTTGTGTATGCTAATGTGTCTCATCCTATCATCGGAGCCGATTTTTGACACATTATGGTTTACTCGTATATATGAAACAATGCAAGCTCATTGATGCTGAAATTGGGATCAATATTAAAGGAGAAATTAAATCAATTCCAGGCTATGTGGAAATTAAAACTGTTTCTTCCCAACAACAAAATAAAGAGCGGCAACCGGGGAGCAAAACTGGAGCCAACGAAGGTAGGAAAAAAGGCACAACACTTGCAAAAGAAATAGTGACAGAACGAAAACACTTTTTATTTACCGAACTATATCGGGTGTAAATAAAACACTTTCCTTTTATTATTATAGAAAATCCACAAGAAAATCGGAAAATGTTTATTTATATAAACCTCAAAATTATTTTAAATTAATCGAATTATTAATTAACAAAAATGTTCCAATATTTAAATACAATTTATTAATGCAATAGCGCCAAAAACAACTACGCGCTCGAACAACGAAATTCAACTATATTATATGTAACCAGATTTACAACAACAAAGGCTATATTCGCTCAAAAATGTACAGCGAGTGACAGCTTCGAAAAGGGTCGCCATATCCAAACTAGCTTCACGAACGTGAACATCCCGGCCCCCGTTCAGTCTTTGGGAATCACCGGTTCTGAAAAGACTCGAACAAAAAACAAAAACAAGAAAAAATTAAAAATGGTGTGGCTCTGCCACAATTACCAATCTACGCTTCCAGCAACACCTTTTGTCTTCGGCCACATGGTCCATCGATTGTCATCATTAAATTCGGAATGTCACCATCCGTACAAGTCGTCCTTCTATAAAAGGCTACCATACTATTAGTTGCGGCCTCAGGGCATCCAGGCTCCATTCCAGTTACGCCTTTGGACGAACGATCTTCACCCTTGGCATTGTCATTGGACGAACTAGGTCGGCTTTTGTGTTTCCCTTTGGACGAACTAGGTCCATTTTGAGAATCAACTTTCAAAAAATTATTCGATTTATGTTTGGACGAACGAGGTCCATTATTTACCAAGGCTTTGGACGAACGAGGTCCTTGCCTGGTACATGAGTAGGACAATTTTTGTCCTTTCAACGATAAGGGTACGGACGAACTAAGTCCCTTCCCCTCTAAAGGCAAATCAGCAACTGATCGTCTTTTATCACGTTTGATTTGTGGACTGTACTTAACGTTTTGAGACAATTCACTGTCTACTAAAGTGAAGAATGAGACTAGAGAATTTGACTCAGACATTGGTCCCGTAAGAACCCAACCAAAAATAGTTTCTTGGGCCACTAGGGACCCCAACAAATTTCTTTTAACTCCATCCATTAATATTTGTGGATATGGTAACATGGGGCGCCTTCGCCACGTTTTTTTCAAAATGTTCTCATATCGACATCATTAAAGTTTTTCCAAATATTATTTTTGGTAGGAATATTAGCATGTCTTGACTATAAGTTTTGATATATAAATGATTATAATTTTGTTTTTAAAATATTATTTTTGAGAATTTACAAAATGTCTAAAAAGTGGCGAAGCCTCCCCACCCATGGGGTAGCTTCGCCATCGACATAGGACATATAGCAACGGACTCTAAAACTGGCATTTACCATACTTCCTCCCCAAATATCAACATTATACATAAAAAGAACATGTTTTCTATTTAATAATCAAAAATGATTCTAAAATTTACAAAAATAAACATATTCTAGCCGTTAATTGAAGTAGGTTCCTTGAATTTAGGCATAAAAATGAAATCTTTGCCAAACTAGATAGGTTTAGCACAATATTTGATTTCAACTTCACATTATAGCGTGGTATATTAATAGCATAAACAATTTAAGTTAAACCTGACATATTTCTCACATTAACCCACAACACCCCTATCATGGCGTAGCCGCCCCACCCCCTACATAGTTCATAATATGAATATATTGACATTTATAATTACTTTTATCATGAAAATTATTTGGATTTATATTCTTCAGTAGTTGGCTATTAACGGTATAAAATATAATTTTGATATGATAAGAGGTATACAAGATATCACAAAATATACCTACCATGAATATTTTTCTCAATACCCCAAAAACATTAAACCGCGTGCATCAGCAATCATATATTTCATAGAAATGCCAATTTTTGGGAGATGAAAGATCTTCGTTAAACTCACAATTTTCCCTTTAACGGCATTTCTGTAGCAGTTATAATTATCAAAAAAATCGGTGCTGGCGAAGGCGCCCCAGTGGCGAAGCCGCCCCATGTTACCATATATATCGCCTCCAATCAAGATGTCAACTTCACTACTTGTCCCAAACATTGGGTCTGCCAACGGTAAATTACCCAGCGAAAATGAATTTGGTACGACAATGGAATAATTTGGCAGCTTATCCGTCAAATGTGGCAAAACTAACCCAGAAACTCGAATTGCAATGTTCTCAACATGGGAAGATTTCATAACAAATCTACATAGCTTCACCGATGCTCCTGTAGAGGCATTATTTAACCCAGAAATCCTGGCATTGATATTTTCAACTGGCAAGTTCAGTTTTCGCTGCAACCTCTCCGAAATAAACATTGCTTGGGAACCTGAGTCGACCAATGCTCTTACCGAAAATAGAACACCATTAACGTCAATGTTAACTATAGCTGTTCCTAATAAAACCTGGCTACGAGTATTGGCAAAACAATTCTGTACACTTGCCTGTTGGCTGGTACTTGGCCTAACATCCACGACATCATTGGAATCCGAATTCGACTGCGATTCTCGATGTAACAGAGTGTGATGTTGTCCATGGCATCTGGAGCAGCTAGAACGACTCGGACAATCTTTCAATAAATGATTATTGCCGAAACATCTTATACACAAATTGTTTCTTTTTACCGCCCGAAACTTTTCACTTTGGCTCATTTTCAAAAACTTAGGACAATATCTCACTATATGATCTTCTGAGCAAATAAAGCAAGACCTTTTGTTTGGCTTTGAAATATAATGTTTCATTCTCTTACTCGGAGAAGACATCCCTTCAGAATCAGTTATTTCTATTGACTCTGTGTTTGTCAAATCAAAAACGGTTTCCAACGATTGAAACCTAGCAGTCATCAAAGTCATCAAAGTCATCCAAATCTGACAATTTGGAAATCTCAGTCTTATTTCTGACCGTTTGCTCCCACAACGACAAAGTGTTAACTGGAAGTTTTGTGGAACATAAAAACACAAATATTGGGTCCCAACTATCAATATAAATTTTGTGCAACTTTAGGGATGTTATACAATTATTGACATCCCTTTGAAGCCTTTTTATCTCACTGGCAGATTCAGTCTTAACAGCAACAAGATTAAAAAGAATCTTCAACTGGCTATTTATTAAAATTCGCTTGTTCTCATATCTATCTTTTAGATTTGACCAAGCATTCGCAAAACCATCGTTTGTCAAAGGTGATTTTTTAACAATTTCCAAAGCCTCGCCTTGGGTACTTTGGCGTAAATAAAACAATCTTTCCACCGGAGTTATAGATTTACAATCAATATATACCGCGGTGAACATGTCTCTAAAAGACGGCCACGACAAATAATCACCATGAAAATTTTCTGTCGTGCACGGAGGCAAACGCAAACGATGATCGGCAACATTATTCTCTGAGAACCTTGTTCGTTGGCTGGGGCTAGCTATTGTGGATGACAAAGTAGAGTTGTCCACAAAGGTTTGGGATAATTCAGCCATTTGCGCAGAACAACTCATAAAAGCTTCTCTACATTGCCTATAGAGAAATGCTGCTTCATCTATGGATCCACTATTCTCAACACAAACATGTTCATATGTTGAGTTAATTCTACCCCATAACCTTTTTAATTCAGCCTTTCGAGGCTCAACATCAAACAGAGTTACACTACTCTTGTTGGCGTTAAAATCCGTCTCTAATTCTAAAAGCAAACCTGCAAGTGCTTTAAATTTAAGAAACAATTTCGATTCTGCCATTTTCTCTTCAAAATATCTCAAAATCAAATCAAAAACGAAATAAGTCTTCACTAAAATTGAGCAAAACGAAGTTATTTGTAGCAAAACCGTTTTCCAAGAACACAACAATTGAAAAACCACCAAACAAATTGACTTATTCCACAGTCAGCAAACCAATAATTTGTTATTGCAAATTTTAGGACGACTCACCTAGTTATTACAAGTCTCCTTTTAGAGTAGACTGCACCTCAATAGCAATGGGCAATAACAAACAGCCCAGACAATTGTATTAAAAACACAAAAAATGGATATTTACCATCGACACTAGCTATTACTATCACAGAATTATTTTTATTTTGCGTTCTTTCCTTAATTTTGAATGTTCACTTTTTAAAAATATTTTAATTTAATAAAATAATAAAAAAGGATTTGCAAAAATAATAGTAAGGAAAATGAAAAAAGCTAAAACACACAACCAACTAACAATAAGAAGATGTAATCCCTGTTAGTTGTTAGTGTTTATCTGGCAACAGTAAAAACGCAATTGGTAACAACAAAACACCAAACAAATTTAAATAAAACTGCGATTTTCACCAAAAAAGAAATCGCGAACGCAAAAAATGCCAATCTACTCTTTAAGCTAATATTTGCGAAACGCTGATCAATAAAAAAATTTGTTTATATCAACAATCCGTTGAAACAATGCGACACACCTTCTTATTACAAGTTTCCTATTTGACTTGTCAATAGAGGAAAATAAATCGGAACAAATTTATTACCAAACGTAAAAAAACACGGCAGCCACAAATTATTTCTCAAAAATTATATTTTCTGCGATTGCACTTCCACGCTAACGAAATTCTGGACTTTGTTTATATCAGAAATATAAAAAATTGTGTGTAATGACAGTCCGTCTGTCCACCACAACCACTATCGGAAGAAGCAATAATCGTATAAAATCTCAATAGATTTATTTTCAATTTTTCACAACAGGGACGACCACAAATATATTTAAATATTCCACAATATTTTAAATATTTTTCCAACTTGCTCGACTGCTTTTATTATTAAATAAAAATAAAATAATTATTTATTTAGCACTCGTATTCCCAATGGAACAAAAAACCAAAACAAAACTAGAAGGAGAACAGGGAAGAAGAAGCACAACAGTGATAGTTGTTTGTGCTTTTCTCTCACAACGTCGATCAGTTGAACCGCGTTGCCAACCACTAATCTGAAGTATTAGGTGGCCGGCCAACAATGCAATATTATTGCAAATTAAATAAATTTTTAAATTAATAAAGTTTCAATAAAACATTTGAAATTTATATAAAAATGCATGCAAATAAAATACCTTTTTTCCAAAATAAGACAAATTTGCCCCTCTTGCTCCGTATCCGGCTCGAAGGACAATGTTTCTTCTCGAAACGATTTGGGCAAAATCCCAACAACAAAATAAAGAGCGGCAACCGGGGAGCAAAACTGGAGCCAACGAAGGTAGGAAAAAAGGCACAACACTTGCAAAAGAAATAGTGACAGAACGAAAACACTTTTTATTTACCGAACTATATCGGGTGTAAATAAAACACTTTCCTTTTATTATTATAGAAAATCCGCAAGAAAATTGGAAAATGTTTATTTATATAAACCTCAAAATTATTTTAAATTAATCGAATTATTAATTAACAAAAATGTTCCAATATTTAAATACAATTTATTAATGCAATAGCGCCAAAAACAACTACGCGCTCGAACAACGAAATTCAACTATATTATATGTAACCAGATTTACAACAACAAAGGCTATATTCGCTCAAAAATGTACAGCGAGTGACAGCTTCGAAAAGGGTCGCCATATCCAAACTAGCTTTCTTCACAGGGTTGCCAGATCCAAAATGTTATCTGCAGAAAATGTTGCCACTTCGTCTTCGCCGCCAAGGTATCGAAAATCAACGGCGCTTCACGAACGTGAACAAAAACTATGGTAAATATAGCAAGTATCATGATTTACTATCTCAATTTCCAGATATAACGAATATATCGAGAAAAGTGAAATAGGTTCCGCATGGCGTATATAATTTCATCGAGACAAAAGGCGCCCCTGTTTCGGCAAAGCCTCGTCCACTTCCGGCTGAAAAACTAGCGATTGCAAAGCAAGAGTTCCAGTATATGAAGGACCAAGGAATTTGCCACCCTTCAAACAGCTCTTGGGCAAGTCCGCTACACATGGCCCCAAAAAAGAATGGCGAATGGCGACCCTGTGGCGACTACCGTCTTTTGAACGCACAGACAGTCCCGGACAAATATCCTCTGCCACATATTCACGATTTTGCACACGGCCTTCGAGGAAAGAACATTTTCTCAACAATTGATCTGGTACGTGCTTATAATCAAATTCCAATTGCCCCTGAAGATCTGAAGTCTTTTGGACAAAAGACCGCTATCATAACGCTCTTTGGACTCTTCGAGTTCGATTACATGACATTGTTACGCGACCTGGAGTTTTGCTTCCCATACCTCGATGACATTTTGGTTGCATCCGAAAACGAAGAACATTTACTACACCTCAAAAAATTATTCACTCGACTGGAAGAATACGGGCTAGTAACAAATCTGTCGAAGTGCAAGTTTGGTCAACAATCAGTCTGATTTCTTGGGCATCTTCTTGAACCAGAAGGCATACGCCTATTACCGGAAAAAGTTGAAGCAATAGCCAACTATCCCCAACCGAAAAACGTGAAGGAACTTCGTCGATTTGTTGCTATGGTAAACTTTTATCGTAGATTCATTCCTGGAGCTGCGGCCAACCAACTTCCACTAATAGCTTGCCAAAAGGGTAACAAGAAAAACGACAAAACTACAATTGTCTGGACCGAAGACATCAAAACTAGTTTCGAAAAATGTAAGTCCGATATATCCAATGCTACTATTTTATCACATCCTTGTGAAGACTTGCCGATCTGCGTCATGGTCGACGCTTCTGATGTGGCCATTGGTGGAGTTCTGCAGCAACAGACAACTAATAGCTGGATGCCTCTAAGTTTTTATTCGAAGAAACTATCAGATACGCAGAAAAAATACAGCACGTACGATCGCGAACTGCTTGCTGCGTATTCAGTTGTCAAATACTACCGCCACATGCTCGAAGGGCGCAAATTTGTAATCTTCACTGATCACAAGCCATTAACGTTTGCTTTCAAACAAAATCCGGATAAGGCTAAACCTCGACAGTTTCGACAACTCGACTACTTGTCTCAATTTTCCACCGACATACGTCACATTAGCGGAGCTGATAACGTCGTCGCCGACGCACTCTCACGCATTTCCACTATTTCAATGCCAATATCGATTGATTATAATGAATTAGCTGAATCTCAGAAGTCTGACGCTGATTTACAGTCACTATTAAACAAACCCGAATCGTCATCGATGACCCTGAAATTGGTCCAGATATCACCCGAAACTCATCCTGTTTACTGTGATAGTTCAAAGGATTTGACTCCTTGCACAATTTGTCACATGGTGGAGTAACAGCTTCGACGAAACTAATACAAAAGCGCTTCGTATGGCCAAACATGAAGAAAGATATTAAGATGTGGACTCAACAATGCCTGATGTGTCAACGTTCCAAGATCCATAGGCACACACACAGTGAAATCGATCGACGTTTTCATCACGTAAATATTGATATTGTTGGTCCTCTACCACCAAGCAAAGGTTATACTTACCTTCTAACATGCATTGATCGATTTACACGGTGGCCCGAAGCGATCCCGATGGAAGACATGCGAGCATCTACAGTTGCTGAAGCTTTTTATCGCGGCTGGATTTCACGTTTTGGCGTTCCAGCAAAAATATCAACCGACCAAGGACGACAATTTGAGTCACAACTTTTTACTGAATTGGCTCGTATCCTTGGAACGACTCGCATCCGAACTACCTCATATCATCCCTGCTCTAATGGAATGATAGAGCGGTGGCATCGATCTTTGAAAACTACCTTCAATCCCAAAATTGGATGGACGTTTTGCCAACCGTAATGCTGGGTCTCAGAGCTAGCATTCGTGAAGATGCTAACACATCTCCGTTTGAATTAACGTACGGAACATCAGTTCGATTGCCAGGCGATATGATAGCTGAATCCCAAGATCAACAACCAACTGAAGATTTCGTTATATCCCTCAAGGCGAAAATGCAAGCATTAAAACCCGTTTCTGCAAATCACAAAACAAATCGCTCAGTATTTATATCAAAACACCTCGAAAACTGCAGTCATGTTTTTGTTCGTCACGATGCAGTTAGAAAATCTTTGCAACCTCCCTACGATGGACCATTTAGAGTACTTCGCAGATCTGATAAACTATTTACATTGGATGTTAACGGCAAAGAAAAGGTTATTTCCATCGATCGAGTAAAGCCGGCATTTATATTCAACACGGATATTACCGAGGACCCTAAAGTAATAACAATTCCTATTTCAACTCCTACTTCTATAAACGAATCTACCCATTCGCAAGAACCCAGTAGAATTCAACGAAGAAGTGTTCGTATACGGACGCGTAATATTAAATTTCGATAAAGATCCTGTTGTGCACAGAATCTCTAGGGGGAGTATATGTAGGAGTACACTTTAGTCAAGAATATATATAAGTTTGTGAAAATAAAATAAAGTCAATTCATATTCAGTTTTAGAAATTATCGGTTGTGTGTTAATTAATACCAAAACATGGATCCATGTTGAGGGTTTTTGGTCACGGTGCGCCCTAAGTAATTTTAAATGGAAGGTGCTTACACCTGGGAAGTTTTAGCAGATTCTGAAACTACAATGCTCATAGATGAGAAATATCAAGAAACAAAAAAAAATCGCCGGAGGGATTTTCAAATAAATCCCGATTTAAGTTCACATTTTTAGGGGTTCTTTAGGTTTTCACGATTTTGCTTGGAAACCGCGAGTCCTATTTAAATGGGCCTGAAGAAAATGTTGCAGCTGTAAAAATTCTCCACAAGATTGGCCTTTATGATATTTTCGTAGGTTTTTCCGTTTTTGAGATATAGAAGTTCAAATTGAGACAATGCATTGACTGTATCGCCTCCTTATAAAACAATGTCATTACTGCAATTTCCCTAATTAAACTTATATATCTTGAAAATGGTACAACCTAGAAAAAAATAAATCATCTAATCTTGTATAGAATTTTCACAGCTTCAACATTTTCTTTAGTCCCATTTTGATATGACTTGCGGTTTCCAAGCAAAATCTTGAAGACTTAAGATAAAAACCTAAAAATTTGAACTGAACCTCTATATCTCAAAAATGGTAAAACCTACGAAAAAACCTAAAAGCCAGTCTTGTAGAGAATTTTCACAGCTACAACATTTTTTAGACTCATTGTGATACGACTTGCGGTTTCCAAGCAAAATCGTGAAATCCTAAAAAACCCTAAAATTGTGAATTTTGATCGCGATTTATTTAAAAATCCCTCCGGCGATTTTTTCCGTTTATTTTAGTTTTCTTATCTATGAACATTGCTGTTTCAGAATCCGCGAAATCTTCCCATGTGTAAGCGGTTTTCATCAAAAGTTGGTTAAGGCGCACTGAGCATGATATTGTTTTAAAAGGAGGCGATACAGTCAGTGCATTGTCTCAATTTGAACTTCTCAAAAACGGTAAAACCTATGAAAATATTATGAAGGTCACTCTTGTGGAGAATTTTCACAGCTACATCATTTTCTTTAGGCCCATTTGCATAGGACTCGCGGTTTCCAAGCAAAATCGTGAAAACCTAAAGAACCCCTAAAAATGTGAACTTAAATCGCGATTTATTTGAAAGTCCCTCCGGCGATTTTTTTTTTTTTTTTTTTTTTTTCTTTCATGATATTTTTCATCTATGAACATTGAAGTTTCAGAATCTGCAAAAACTTCCCAGGTGTAAGCACCTTCCATTTTAATTTTGTTAAGGCACACCGTGTGGTGGAAATGTTTTGTGACCACTAAGAACATTAAATGTTAAATTACAGGTAGTTCGGTCAAAAATTGTACGTAAAATCCCCCAAAATACCGAAAATCGGGAGGTACCCTTATGTGTGTTATATTGCAGCTAGTTCAGTTAAAAATTGTAGCTAAAATTCTCAGAATACCGAAAATCGGGAGGTAGCGTTATATGGGGCTATACCAAAACATGGACCTATACCCAAATCTTTTGGAATATAAGAATTGATGGAAGAGTAATGTCCCTTTGTTAAACAACGGCTGACATAGCTCTCATTTGCAGGCGTTGACATCAATGTTGTAAACAAGCTTGTTTAAATGATATAATTCTATAAAAATAATGCAATCGAATTGTTTTAAAATTTTAAGTAGCAATGATATATTTAAATTCATAGTTTCGTCTCACGAAGTCAATCTTTCTTTATTTTAGGAAGAGTACGTACAACGAACAAATTGCATACACTAAATTCCGTATTACACTAAATACCATGGTACCTCTTTTTATTTATTTTAATATTCCCCAGCGACCTAATTTTTATTACTTTGGAAACCTCATCACCATTTTTACCACCCACGAAGGAGGAATTGTGTGTTAAATTAGATTTGTTGATAAAAGCAACGAAATCTCTAATTAGTTGACATTGTGACCTTAGAGATAGATGATACATATCTTTGTGTTGGACACAAAATGTAACTTTGGGGCACGTAATAGTAGATAGTAGATAGAGCTCATTCTTAATTCCCCATTCAGTTACTGCAGTTGTGGTTAATTACATTTCTATTTCAATTTCGGCCTTAATTGCAATTTAAGTTTTATTTTTAAGTTGCTTTACAGCAAGTCAAAATGGTACAGATGTTTTTTGGAGATTTTAACTTGCCGACAAAAATGTGGATTAGGATTAAAGTTCAAAAGTGTTGCGGAGGAGGTATTTAAGGAAATGGACCGACATAGTCCATTATGGAAGTGGATCTTATTTTGGGAACAGCTTAGGTCTACATTTCCAAAGGATCTTCGAACAGACCTTAAACTGAACTTAGACACAAATGTTGAACTTTTGTGGGTGAGGTACCCTAAGGAGAGGACCGATATGGGCCATTCTAGAAGTTAAACTAAATTTATACAAAATATTAGGAGATCCAAAGTTTGGACTAAATTGGTTGCCCCGTTCAAGAGATATCGTGCATCTTCAAACTGAAACTAAGTTTGGACAAAATATGACGAAGGCCAAATTTTGGACCAAATCGTTTGATCAGTTTGAGAGTTATCGTGCTCTTACACCTTGCTGTTACACCTTTTGGGCTGTTTGCTCAAGAAGTATTGGCTTGCTCCCTGAAAAAACTTTTACCGTCGTAATTGAGACAGGAAATGCAAGTTGCTTCAACGAAAAACAAAGTGGTTTGAGAGCAGGTCTTAAAGTGAACATAGCCGAAATTTTGTGTGATAGGTACCACAAGGAATTGACAAATATAATCTATATTCTAACGTGATCTATATCTGGAAGATATATTAGCATGTGTTAAGTATGGACCAACTCGGTGGCTCCCTTCAAGAGTTATCGTGCGCAGAATTTTTCCGAACATTTTTGGAGTTTTGTGGGGGAGGTACCTGGAGGAGTGGACCGATATAACATATCTCCGAACTTAAACTAAGCTTGAACAAAATATTACGAAGCCCAAATTTTGGACCAAATAGGCAGATCCGTTCGAGAGTTATCTCGCGCTCCAACCACTACACACGGTGTCATACACACAGAAAAAAAGGCCTCTGCAACATATGTCCCAAACATATTTTGCAGCAAACATACATATGTTTGGATCCTGCAAACATATATATGTTTGGGTGCAAACAAATTATACAAACCCAAAAGCCACAAAAAAACACATGCACCAGTGGGCGCTTACTGAGAGCAAGCGTTCCCTTTTGGAAGCATGGGGACATGTGTTGACATGTCACCACTTTGTCTACTATTATGGTGACAAAGTCAACACTTTGTCAACAGGTTGTCAACAAATGATACTTTTACCTTAATAAGAAGAAGCATTGTTTATATTGAAAACTGATAGCTCAACGATTCACCTTCTTATTTTATCTTCATTTTCTTAATTGTTTGGCGTAAAATATTTTTTTTGTGAAAAATCAATAAAATATATAATTTTAACAAGTATGAGCAAAGGAAATTGGGAAAGGAAAATAACAGACAAGTGAAACATTTGTGGTGAAACTTCGACAATTAGACATTTTATGGAATCTTTAGAGGAGATTGTGTGACGAATATATTGTCCCGTCTCGCTGGAAATGATGAACGCAACTTACATCTGATATTTGGACACGGCATAATAATGAGTTAGAATGTTGAAGGGTTATTTGGCAAAAATCGATTGCAAGATTTTTGCAATGTTTATGTTAGCAAATTTAAGGACATTTTGATTATTTATGCTTATTTATACATGTATATTATTTTCAATTCCCAGATGTTATATCAATATTCAGCGAATCGCCTGATAAAACGTTAAGTGCAGCAGAAGAAAAAATATTTTAAGCAGATAAATCACACCAATTCTTAGGCGATGATATTTCTGACAATGAAAACGATTTTTTTATTATTGGTTAGCCAGCCTTGAAAACATTGGCTTTATTTACTAATTTTGTGCTTATGTTGAATCTTGGGCTTAGCTCTTTATAAAGATAAAAAGACTGTAATACTTAATTTGTACTTTTTTAGTATTTTCATAATTATCTGTTTTTTTTTTTTAATAAAAAATACTATTTAAACAAAAGTATAAGTTCATCGTCTTATTAAACACACTATATAGCTTTTTAATCTATTAAAAGTTCTAAATAGGCCAAAAAACTTAATAGTGAACAATTTGGTACCAATGTCTCCATATGAGCCTTTATGTACTATTGACTCAATACATCCAATGTCTCTATTGATTCACTACTTCCAATGTCTCTACTGACTTACTACCTCCAATGTCTATACTGACTCACTACCTCCAATGTCAACACATGTTTCCTCAGCAACTACTGACATACTAGTTCCAATATCAATACTGACTTTCGAATGGCACGTTCATACAAAATGTCTATAGGAAATTACATGAGTTGTCTACAGTTTGTCAGTAATGCTGTTGACAATGTCAGTAGTAAGTCAGTATAGATTCACTATTGACATTTCCTACAGGGATATGCTCACTTGCTCTCAATAAGCGCTCACTGGATATCTGTAACATATACACGAGGGTTATGACTTTTTGACATTTTTTCTCAAAAATGATTTCCTGTATCAGGGATGAATGAGCTTTTGCCTAATAATCACTACGCTATCGTTTATTCCATTGAAATATAAAAAAAGTTCACGCACAAATCGATTTTAAAAAAATAATTTTTTGAAATAACGTATGAAATGAAAAAAATTTTTTTTTTTAAATTATTTTTTGTTGCACGAATGAATAAATATAAGCCTACTAATAACTATAATAATGTTTATTTCATTCAAATATTGAAAAAGGTCATACACAAACCACTTTGAAAAAATTTAAAATTTTTTGTTTTTTGTTAAAAAATGGTATTTTTAAATAAAAGCGTTTACGACATTTTTACGATTTTCAGAATTGTAGAAAATTAGTGAAAAATAAATGTTATGTCAGTTTAATTATCTCATGTGACTCTAAAGTTTATTTTCAATTGTATATCTGCTTAAAGTGACTTCAAAAAATTGCCCATAATTTTGATAAATTCAAATTTTAAAATCATTTTGTGCTTGAGGTTTTTCACCGAATCACCTTATAATTACGATTTTATGTAATCTTATGGCAAAACTCATCACGCTATGATACAGGGATATGAGGTTGTAAAAAAGTCATAACCCTAATATACACACATTTATAAATGATGGTGGTTGTTTATTGAAACGCATAGAAATAAGCAACAACAGACACATAGGTATATAAAAAATTCCAAAGAAATACATAACAGACTTTAATAAAAGAAAAACGGAATGAAATAATTTATAAAAAGTTACACTTTTAAAATGTGCAAAGGAAACATCGATGAACGCTGTATTGATGTAATTACCAATATAAATGCGATTTATTCCTTGTCCAATAAAATATTTCCATTCACAATTTTGATTCAATTATAAAATTTCCAATTATAAAATGTATTGAGCATTTACTAAAATTTAAATACTTTCCATTTCATTAAAAAAACTCAAAACACTGATTTATTCACTCACATTACCGTCTTTACTCAACGATTTTATTTAGACAACTGAACAAAAGAACGACATAATCAATTTTCTTCTTTTCCTCTTCGCTTGCTACGTTGGTTAACAACAAAAAAGTAAGCAAGTTATCGTGCGCACACATTTTCCGAACATTTTCGAACTTTGTGGGGAAGGTACCGGAAGGAGTGTACCGATATAACCCATCTTCGAACTTAAACTAAGTTTGGACAAAATATTACGAAAATTTTGGACCGATTCGTTTCGAGAGTTATCCTGCGCTCACCCAGACATACAGACGGACGGACATGGCTAAATCAACTCCAAATTGCCTGAAACGGATTCGTCCAAACATACTTGGGGTCCAAAACCATTATTTCGATGAGGCACATTTTACCCGTATGAAAGTGTATATACCCTCGTTAGCATAAATGCTGAGGGGATAAAATACTACCCATATTCATTATGGCCATAACCAAAAAATACCACCCCAGTACGCTGTGGGGAAAATTGTGCTGATAACAAAAAGGCGTTTTTTAAGTCGATACGGTGAAAACCGACTGCGACCCTTTTTGATATTTTTATAATGGTCGTAGACCCATACTTATAACCAAAATGAATGTCTCGACGTCCGTCCGTCTGTCCATGTAAACTTTGTATTCACGCTACAGGTCGCAATTTTGATCGGATCGTCACCAAATTTTGGGTGTTGATGAGGGCCCCGGAGGGGAAGAAGCCTATTGATTTTGGTGATGGTCGGATAATATTCAGGGGTCGGAATGGGCAAAAACATTATTTGGAGGAAAAGTCAACGTTTTATTTCAAAGCAAATATCTTCGCATCTATAAGGGGTATAGCAAAAGCAAAACCTGCTAATGAAAGTAGAAATATCACCTTTAGAACGATGTATAGTAGGTTGTCGTAGGTGGTCAAACAACGACGATATCGCAATAGTCGCTAATACAACCCAACTTTTCATTTGTGCTATTTTAATTATAATGACGAAAATCGCAGCTTTGGTTGGGGAGCTTCCAAAAGCAAAGCCTGGCTATGAAAGTAGAATGTCCCACCTTTAAAATGATGCAAAGTATGTTGGCGTAGGTGGCCAAATAACGGAGATATAGCAACAGCCGGTAATACATCCCATTTTTCAATTTTTTTACAAATAACGCTACAGGTCGCAATTTTGATAGGATCGTTACGAAATTTTGGGGGTTAATGGGGGTCCCACAAAGGAAGAAGCCTATTGATTTTGATGATGGTCGGATAATATTCAGGGGTCGGAATAGGCAAAAACTTATTTGGAAGAAAGGTGAACGTTTTATTTCAAATCCAATATCTCTGTTCCTTTAAGAGGTATATTAAAAGCAAAACCTAGTAAAGGAAAGTAAAAAATAACACCTTTACAACGATGTAAAGTAGGTTGTCGTAGGTGGTCAAACAACAGAGATATCGCAATAGTCGGTAATGCATCCAGTTGAAGCGAGTTCAACAACATAGCTTTAAGTTCATACACCTCCTATATTTGGGTTTTTGTAAAACCGTTTAATCTGGTAACCTTTTATAAACATCCCATCTTCCGATTTTTTTGTAATCACGCTACAGGTTGGAATTTTGGGGTTTATGTGGGCCCCACAGAGGAAGAAGCCTATTGATTTTGGTGATAGTCGGATAATATTTAGGGGTCGGAATGGGGAAAAACTTATGTGAAGACAATTTCAAAGTTTAATTCTTTGTGAATATATCGGATTCTAGTAGCGGTATTCCAAGGTATTCCAGGCAAGGCCTGTCAATCGAAGAAAAAAAAATTACCTTTACATTGGTGTAAAGTAGGTTGGCGAAGGTGGTCAAAAGGGAGATACCACAATAGTCGGTAATGCATCCAATTCTTATTTCTTTTTGCAATCACGCTACAGGTCGCGGTGGCATATTATGTTTGATAGTGGTTGGATTATATTCTCTAAAAGAAATGTTACCAGTGAAAAGCTTATGCACAGTGGTAGTGGTGTAGGGTATCACATGGTCGGCCGCGTGCCGACTATAGCCTTTGCTCACTTGTGTCTATTTAAAAATTTAAATTTGCTTTGTTTGAATAAATATATTTATAGCAAACAAATACAATAGGTACAATAAATATAAACATAAAAAAACCAAACAACAAAAAATTGTAATATTGTCAAAGGTGCCCAAAAATTTCGCGATTTGATAACAAATTGGTCCGGAATGGTTTGGTATTGATTTTAAATTAGATTAAAACTGATAATAAGTTATTACGAAAAGCGTTTATGTCATTACACCAAATTAAAATTAAATAATGCATTACTGAACTTCAATGCATTTGGTGCGGAAACTTTTTCCCGATAGAGAAAAAATAGCACCGTATTCATAGTAGTTTTTCATGCTCTACACGACTATGTGGTGATATTTTTGATATTTGCAAAAATTGCAAAAAATTTATAACCCTAATATACATACATATGTATATTAATTTTAATTTCGAGGTTTTTGTCAAATTTTCAAAACGTGATTGTAGTAATTTAATATTGAGTGTTGCCAGTGGATACAAAAGCTAAATTCGGAAAATTGTCCGTGTTCTGGAAGGTCCGTGTTCTGGAAGGAACAACGATAAGAGCTCTTTTAAAGGGAATATTAACAGTTAAGATTTTCTCTTCCAGCAAGGAATAAGAGAAGAGCATAGTACTTTCATAAAAGAAAGGAAACTAATTGTTACTATATACTTCAATACAGTTCGTGATGAAGGGTATAAACCGCCGTTCTTACTTGTCTTTTTTGGTTTCCTTAGTTTCAATGTGATTATTATCGGATTACATATAGAAATGAAAAATCTGTGAGGACAAAAAAATGGGGCTTTGGTCAGGAAAAATGATTTCGCTGATCACTTTACTCAATCGCATAACAGTTGTAAACTCTTTTTTTCTCGAGTTTACATTTTGTTACCAATACCTATCTACCATCTTGTTTTACGGCCCTAACTACATTATATCGGTGCAAGTATGCATCAACACAGATTCTTTGTTATCCTTTAAGCGCGATTATAATATTTGTGAAAAATCATGTCATAAATTACAGAGATACGCGAGTAAAATGGGTATTTTACCAGAAATAGAATGTGGAGTCACATCCGCGGTTCTTTAAGAATCTATTTGAAAAAGGTGTATATTGACGTATTTTTGATGGGTGTTACTGAAATCAAATGCGCATCAATATAGTATGCATATTGCGCGACTTTTACCCATTTTAAGTTTTTTTTTGCATTGTGTGATTCAACTGACGGCACACTTTGCCACTGAGTGAAACATCGAAATATGCATGGATTTTGGAAGAGATTGATTCGCTGTATCCAAAATCGGATGCGCATCAACAGAATTTAACTAATTCGCGAACAACAGGCTTTTTAATTTTCATATTTTTGAATGATTGTAATTTCAATATTACTCTTAATTACCTATCCTTATAACACTGTGAACCGAAATTTTGATGGGGTGGAAAATTACTGAACAAAAACTGGGTAAATGCAAAAAGGAAAATTTTCTGAGCGACATTCTTGCAGAACATGTCGAAGCTGAAAAATGTCATCATGTTGTACATTTATTGCGGTTCTTGAAATAAAGGACGAAAGGACTCACGGCGGATCTGCCCTTTGGGGTTCTGTATATGGCAAAAAACATAAATTTTTTACAATCGATGAACCCGAGTTTCACCCGTTCAGAATTCGCGAAATGTTAGCATATGCTATATAGTATGACATACATTCTTTAAAATGAAGTGTTTTAGGAGGAATCCCATAAGGTCGACCATTAAAATTAATTGACGTGGAAGATGTGTTGGCATCAATGTAGAAAAATAGGTAAAAATGGGTTAAGCCAACAAGTTTTTATGCTCCTTTCCGATTTTTGGCTAACCTTACATTTTATAGACATATGCCCAAAGAAAGACTCAAAGAATTCTTCATGGGGAATATGATACTAGTGTATCATGATATATCGACTGCATCCACCTAAAATTGATGCTGACATTTTGAAGCCGGAATTTCGGGGTTTTTTGAATTGTTTTAATAATTCGGACGCGCAACAATATAATATTCAAAACTCATTATAGGATTATAAAACACGTGATTTTACGTCGTTTAATGCATATCTCATGAGTGTGCCCCTTACAGCATCCTAGTAATTGGAGTCTAAAGACCAATATTTGATCCGTGAATTTTTTTTTAAACCTTTTTTTTGCATTTAAAATTTACAAGTGCCATTCAATTTCCTTTGTACCCCGCGTGAATTTAGTTTTTTACGCGACGGATCTAATGAGCCCATCCGCGATCGAATCCATCCACTAAAACCGCGGATATATTTCTTTAAAATTTTTTACGTAATTGGAATCCTTTATACGCGAAAACGCGTGTCATAAATTACAAAGATTCGCGAGTAATATGGGGTTTTCACCAAATATAGAATGTGGAGGCACATCCGCGGTTCTTGAAGAATCTGTTTGAAATATGTGTATATAGACGTATTTTTGATGGGTGCTACTGAAACCGGATGCGCATCAAAATCGTATGCAAATTGCGCTATTTTTACCCAATTTAAGGTTTTTTGCATTGCGTGATGCAACTGGCGGCACACTTTAACCGCTGAGTGAAACGTCGAAATATGCATAGATATTGAAAGAGATTGATTCGCTGTATCCAAAAATGGATGCGCATCAATTGATTTTAACTAATTCGCGAATAATAGGCTTTTTAATTTCCACATTTTTTGAATGATTGTAATTTCAATATTACTCTTAATTTCCTATCCTTATAACTTATCACAGTAAGCAAATAAGCTTTCACGATGGTAAACCATATTTCTAGATGAAGTTTTAGCAGTACACATTAATTATTGTATGGGATTTAGCGAAATAGTTGGAGAACTCCCAAATATTGTTTTCTAATTTGTCGAATCAAACCAAAAATATATTTGCAACAATATTTTCCAACAATAAGTTTTTCTCTTTTGTTGTTGCTATAATATGCAATTTATGTACCCAATCTCTATAAATTTGGTATCATATTTTTCTACGCATTGTCTAGATTCCAATTTTGTGAACGCGAACAGATTTGAAACTGGAATTTTTTTCTTAGCCTCTAAGCTAAAAAGTGTAGATGTACTCGCAAAAAAAATTTTAATTTTTTTCAAATGGAATTGCAAAGGAATTTTCCATCCCCAGACCTCGAGCTCCATTTTGTTGCACAGTGTAAGTTATGACAGTATGGAACTAAGCTTTCGTGATTGTAAACCATATTTCATGATGAAGATTTAACAGAGTACATTAGTTATTGTATGGGTTTTTACCGAAATAGTTGGAGAACTCCCAAATATCACACATTTACTCAAAGAGTGACACATCTCGAAAAATCAAGTTTCGAGAAAAACGCGTTTTAAGTGGGGGATTGAAATTTGACTTCCCAATTTAAAAAGATTATTACACTAAAACTAAAATACATAAGTATTTGGGCCATATTTTGCAAGCAGATAGCCAGATATCAGTGCTAAATTTCTGTGCATGATCAAACATGATTCGAAGTGCTTTAGTGCTTTATAAACTCAAAAAACTTTTGTGCTGAATTATGCAAAACTCGTATTAAATGATCTGTAACTCGTCGAGTTTGACACAAGATAAAGTAAAAGAAAACGCATTTTTTGAGTTATGTCACTCTTTGAGTAAATGAGCGATATATATTTTTTTATTTTTCTAATCAAACCAAAAAATAAATATATTTTTAGATATATTTTTTGAAGGTTTGTACGGACTCTGGGGCAGGATAATTTGGATTTACTTCTAGATTTTTTAATCATTGTTGATTTATCTCAAAAATAAAAATAAATTTAGTAAATATTTAAACATCTTCGAATAGATATGGAATACTGTTAACGATTTATGCATCAATTTTCTTATAAAAATAAATAAGACATTAAAAAATATGTTTTCTTTAAATGAGAATAAAATCCGGTATAACAATTGCGCACATCGGTCAATTTTGTGAACGCGAACGGATTTGAAACCAAAATTTATTCCTTAACCTCTATACCAAAAATCGTTTATGTGCTCGCAAATTTTTTTAAATTTTTTCAAATGAAATTTTACCATATATACGTCAGACATATTGTGTTTACTTCTTTCCTCAAGGTCAGAGGCTGAGGGTATATCTTTGTCGGCACACCTGACTGATGCTTTCTTAATTGTTACTTTTCCCATTGTCACATTTAATTGCTACAAAATTAAAGGCTAAAGAATAATAACATTTAATGGCCTCGGCTAATGCCTTGGACAACAAAATTCTGTCTGATGATTGCATTGGCAACTGAAATGGATTGAAAATCAATGGAATATCCTCTCTCGAGACACAACTGTTAAAGAGGATTTAAACAACTTCAAATCCGATTATTTTAACAGTTATTTAAGTTCCAATTGTTCAAAATCGGACTATGATCTTTTGCTTCTTGTTATAAATACAATTGAGTGATTTGGTTTCTTCTTTCGTTCAAAGATATCTGTGATATTATTTTAGAGAAAAGAATACAAAGAGGGGGTTAAAATCCTTTCGATGTTTAGGAAAAAATTAATGGCAAAGAAAAGAAAAAAAGAATGTGTGATGTTTCAAATAAAATGCCAACTTTCTTATTAGTTTGTTGTTTAATTTAATGACATTGAATTAAGGATTCTTTTATCATTACCTTTTAATGTAAACTTTATGTTTAAAGCTAGCAGAATAGTTTATTCTGTCATCTTAAAATCAAGCAATAGCAAAATGTAACTTATATTTTTGCCTTCTAATGATTTCATCCTCAATAAATAAAACCACAAGGTCACCTGTTAATGGCTTACAGTAATAATTGAACCATTACGATCAAATCAAAAGACTAATCTTATTTCAACTAATCTAAATTTAATCACATTAGCTTCCACGGCAAAACAACACATTTTTTTTGTTTGCAACAGATAAAAGTATATTTTGCGTTGTCTATTAGTTGGATATCACATTTGCACAAGAAATGCAATATACTTTTTATGACCGCCCATTTTAATGGCTTTGTCTGCATTTTTACCAGCCATAAATCTAATATATTTTACATGCATTTGTTATTCTTCTTCTGTGTATAAGCTTTATATCTTTATTTGGTTTTCATTGTCATAGACAAAACCATAAATGTTTAACAATGTTAAATTTTTATGAGAAAAATATTGAATTTGTGTTTTAAATTTTATTTGATGAGGCTTAAAACACGCTTAGGCATACATATGTGGGACATATGCGAGGACAATTTTGATTTATCGGAAGATTCATAGCCAACTCTAAGGAAGTCTTTTAAGACGACCTGGCAGAATTATTTAAACGTAGTGTGTCAATTTTTCTAATTCTGAAAGAGCCTTCGTTGCAAAGTGGCTCAGAATCTTTTTTCTGGTCAAAATTCTGTAACTTTTGAAATGATAAAAATATTTTTGTCGACAGATAACACAATCAGCTTTCCGGTGAATCAAAAACGATCAAATTCCATCCAATACTAGTTGCAGAGGAATTCAAGTTCACAGTTCAAAATTTAGGCCTTTTAATATTTAACATCAAAATATGAGGGTCATTGTTGTGTTTTTATATGTCCCTATTTATTAAAAACTCAGACCCCAATAAACAACTATAAAAATAAAAAATAATGAAAACAAGTGAGCAAAGGTTAAAGTCGGCACGGTGCCGACTATGTGATACCTTACACCACTACCCCTGTTCATAAGCTTTTCACTCGTAAGCATTTCTTTTAGGGAGATACTAAAGTTTTCACCTATCCTTTTTTTTTAATAGCAAATGACTCTTAAGGCGAACTGAACCAAAATAATTAATGTTTAATTTTATATTTGACCACTGTTGACATCTACTTAGTACTGATTGAAAGCGATGCTGTTCTTCTTGATTAGCATTTAACATGTCTTTAATACACCAAATAGAAGCAAAGGTATCTGTCATTAAAGTAAAAAATTCAAAACATTAAAATTGTGATAGCATAGTGATTATTCTGATATTTTACCATCAATGCCACAATGTGTATTAATTTAAAGCTCAGATGGTTTAGTGTCAATATCGAGCTCTCTCCTAGGAATCGTCGTCTTATTCAACATCACAAGCCTTTCACCAATTTTGGTAACGCAATTCGGAACATTTTAAAGCTCAGAATGTCTTCATTGTTCAAACGCATCCAACCAAAGCTGTACAATTCATCTTATTTTTCCATTGACGGGCTTTCCTTTTGGAATACTGAAGCGGAGATATTCGTATATGAATAAAACTTTGACTGTTCTCTACATAAGTTTTTTGCTCATTCCGACTCCTGAATTTTATCAGACTATTTCCAAAATCAGTAGGCTTCCTATATGGGACCCCCATTATTCCCAAAAATTTCGTGATGATTCGATCAAAATTGCGAAGTGAAAAATGGGATGTATTACCGACTATTGCGATATCTCCGTTATTTGGCTACCTACGCACAGTGTCACGACCGTGGCCAAAAATGGTAAAAACTAAATACTTCGTTGAACAAATTTATTGATGGGGAGTGATAGAAAACATATTTATTAAGAAGAATCTGAATTTTGGTACTGATACGTAAAGTAGTTTTTGCTATATGAGGATTTAAATCCGACAATTTTAGTTAATACGTATTTTTGTGTTTTTTTTTTCTAAAATTAATAAATTATATTATGCGTTAATATTTAAAATTTAAAAGTAATGGTCGCTGCAAAAATGGTTCCTAGGTTCTCTTGGGATGTAATAAACTTGGCTACACTTTTGTTTGCATGTAAATATTAATCATATGGTGTTTACATTTACCCAAACATGTATTACTAGGTTTATTAATTTTCTGAAGCAAATTTTAAATTGAGTGGAGTGGGAAAAAAATTGTATAAAAGTGTATATCGATATTTTTTGCTGTATGAGTAGTAAAAAGTGAATACTTTAAATATATAAGGGTCCCAGCTGCAGAGGTTTGCAGACGAATGTGTCATTTCTCTTTTTCAGCGACCACCTCACTGAGAGGATACCCCCTTTTTTAACAATTCGTTTTGCGGTGTTGGCTATAGCGCGAAAAGGAATGAAACGACCATCATATATTTTTGTGGGCTTATTAGGCACCTAATAATCTTGCTTTAAAACGAGAGAATTTTAAAAATATCAATTTTTAAAAAAAATGTGAACAGCGAAAATCAAAATTCGATTTTTTACAAAAAATTTACCGTTTTTTGACCACTAATCGGTCAAAAAAATTTTTTAAAGGAAATTTCTCATATATAAAGACAAGAGTTTGATATATTCAATATGCTCACAAACAATATGAAGACTAAACACCAAATTTCAGTCATTTCGGCAGGATATTAAGGCCACAACACTCAAAATACCGAAAATGAGGAGGCACGGTTCTATGGGGGCTATAGGAAGACGAGGGTCTATACCGACATATTTCTGGTGGAAGGTTGTTAGTCCCTCAACGGAGACTTAATACCAATTTTCAGCCATTTCGGTGTGATAATCAGGCTAAAACCTCCAAAATACCGAAAATCCGGAGGTGCCGTCCTATGGGGGCTATATGAAGGCGTGGACCTATGCAGACAAATTTCAAGGTGAAGGTATAATGCCCCCTACGAAGACTAAATACCAAATTTCAGCAATTTCGGTGTAATAATAAGGCTAAAATCTTCAAAATACCGATAATCGGGAGGTACCGTTGTATGGGAGCTATATCAAAACGTGGACCTAAGCCCACAACTCTCTGTTGGATTATTTGATACCTCTGCCGAAGACTAACCACAAAATTTGAATACTTTCGGTTGGTCATTGTGTCTAAAACATTCAAAATACCGAAAATCGGGAGGTACGGGTCTATGGGGGCTATATCAAAACGTGGACCGACCAACCCAATTTTTTGTCCTGAAGATTGTAAGTCAATAATAGGTACGTGTACCAAAATTGATGCACCTACGACAACTCCTTCTATTTTTGGCCACAGTTAATATGAACTCGCGACATTGTGCTACGCCAACCTACTTTGCATCCTTGTACAGATGGGATTTTCTACTTTCATAGTCATGATTTGCTTCTGGAAGGTCCCCATCCAAAGTTGTAGTATTCGTCGTTATAATTAAAATGGCAAAAATGAAAAGTTAGGTTTTACTTGCGACTATTGTGATATCTTCGTTATTAGACTACCTACGACAACCTACTTTACATCGTTAGAAACGTGTTATTTTCAATTTCATTGTCGGGTTTTGCTTTTGGTATACCCCTTCGATGAGATATTTGCTTTGGAATAAAACGGTGACTTTTTCTCCAAATAAGTTTTTTGTCCATTCCGACCCCTGAATATTATCCGGCCATCAACAAAATTGGTAGACTTCTTCCCCTCCGGGACCACCATTAACCACCAAAATTTGGTGGCGATCCTATCAAAATTGCGACCTGTAGCGTGAAAAAATTTGAAAATGTTCGGAAAATTTGTGCGTACGATAACTCTTGAAGGGAGTAACCAATTTGGTCCATACTTTGAACGTAGTGAAATTTCTACCAGACTTAGATAAGTTTCCAATATGGACTCAATCGGTCCACTCTTTCGGGCACCTCACACATAAAATTTCGGAAAAGTTCAAATTAGGACCAGCTCTCGAATCGCTTTGATTTTTGTTGTAGCAACTTCTATTTACTGCCTCCCATACGATGTTACAAGTTTCATCAGGGACAAGTCCATACTTCCTGGGAAAATGGCCTGAAAGGCGAAAAAACCCTATGACACCTTGTGTAATGGTTGGAGCGCAAGATAACTCTGGAACGGATCAGCCGATTGGGTCTAAAAGTTGGCCTTCGTAATATTTTGTTCAAACTTAGTTAAAGTTCGCGATAAGCCATATTGGTCCACTCTTTCAGGTACCTCCCCCACAAGAGTTCAAAAATGTTCGGAACAATTGAGCGCACAATAAATCTTGAAGAGAGTGACCGATTTGGTCCATACTTTACATATTCTAATATATGGTAACATGGTGCGCCTTCGCCATTGGGCCGGCTACCAGAGATGGTCTGTATGACGATTTTTTAGGTTTTCGACGGTAAGAAAGTTGTAAACGTCGAAAACGTCATTTACCTGTAGAATACGTATAAAAAGTAGTAAACGTCATAAACCTCAAAAAATTTATGTTACCACCATATTTCTCACTTAATATTATTTCTGCAATCCTGTCTTTGTTATTGATGAGCGTCCGTGCCTTTTTTCAAAATAACAGAATATTTTTATTAATATTTTATTTTTAAAATAACTGAAATAATTGAACAATAAATTGGATTATGCACTTAGCACGCCATCTACAATATATTCCGACCACTACCACTACTTTACCTATGATTCAAAGAATTTGCGGGTGAGGTAATAAAAAACATAGGTATAATGCCCATATAATAAAAAAAATATATATGAAATGTACATTTTAGAGTGAAATCTTTGTATAATAAAATAGGATCTCAAAAAAAAAATAAATAAATAATAAAATGAGTTCTATTATGAAAAAACATCGATTTTTATACCCTATACCACAATGTGGAAAAGGGTATAATAAGTTTGTTTTCCCAAAAATTCATGTAACGCCGCGAAATATTCGTCGTAGACCCCTCATGTGGTATACCAAACTTCATATCTCGACGAGATAAAGCGATTTAGCGATGTGTGTCCGTCCGTCCGTCTGTCCGTCCATTAAAAATTGTAATCAAGCTAGAGGCCGCAATTATGGACCGATTGTCACGAAATTTAGTATGGAGGTCGGGTTTGGACCAGAATAGAACTGATTAGTTTTTGGCGATGATCGTGAAATGTTAAAGGGATGAAATGGACCAAAAACAAAATTTTTGCTCGATTTTGTAGCCGCTCTGTAGGTCGCAATAATAGTCCGATCGGCGCGAAATTTTAAACGTAGTTTTGGTTTGAGATGAAGAAGTAGCGTGCAAGTCAACGGTATGATCGGATAATATTTAGCGGGTTAAATTGATCAAAACTTTTGTGTGAAAATTGGTAAAATTTCTAATGCACATCTTATAACAGCTAGCCCGGAAAGCTAGTGCACAGGGATAGTGGTATAGGGTATCACATGGTCGGCCCCGTCCGACTATAGTCTGTTCTTACTTGTTAGGTTATAAAATTCGTTTGTTTATTCTGTCAAAAACCTTGATTGTTTGGCTAGGTTTACGACGTTTCCGACGTATGTAATATACGTCAGAAATGTATGTCAGATACGTCATTATTGCAGACAGACCATCTCTGCCGGCTACGCCAGCGCCGATTTTCTCGCAAAATACAAGTGCTAGAAAAAATCCGTTAAAGGCAAAATTGTGAGTTTAATTAAGATCTATCATCTCCCAAAAGTTGGCAGCTGTGTCTTAGGTATGAGAGCGGACTCACGCGGTTTTGTGTTTTCAGGGTATTGGGAAAAATAATTATGGTAGGTATTTTTTGTGATATCTTCCTTACCTTTTGTGATATCAAAAACACATTTAACACCGTTAGAAGACAAGTACTGAATAATATAAATCCCAATAATTCGCGTGAAAAAAGCAATTGCAAATGTAAATATATTAATATTATGAAATATGTAAGGGGTGGGGCGCCTACGCCATGATAGGGGCGAGTTGGGTTATTGTTAGAAATTTGTCATGTTTAACTTAAATTCTTTATACCATAGATAATACCTAAATTCAAGGTACCCACTTCAATTAGCCGCTAGAATCGGTTACTTTTTGTGAATTTTGAAATCATTTTTGATTATTCAATAGAAAATATGTTCCTTTTTCACATAATGTTGATATTTAAGGAAAAAGTATGGTAAATTACACTTTTAGAGTCCGTTGGAGAATGTCCCACATCGGTAGCGAAGCTGCCCCATGGGTGGGGAGGCTTCGTCACTTTTTAGACATTTTGTAAATTCTGAAAAATAATATTTTAAAAACAAAATTATAACCATTTATATATCAAATCTTATAGTCAAGATATACTAATATTTGTACCAAAAATATTATTTGAAAAAACTTTAACGGTGTCGGTATGAGAACATTTTGAACAAAAACGTGGCGAAGGCGCCCCATGTTACCATATCTACCAGATGCAGATCAGATTCGAATATGGGCTATATTTGTCCACTCCTTCGGTTACCTCTTACACAAAATTTCGGATAAGTTCTCTTTAAGGCCTACTTTCGAATCACTTTGATTTTTGTTGAAGCAACTTGCATTCGCTGCCTCCATACTTCTTGAGAAGACAGTCCGAAAGGTGGAAAGCTTATATCGGTCCTTTTCTTAGGATACCTCCCCTACAAAAGTACAACATTTGTGTCTAAGTGTAGTTTAGGGTCTGCTCGAAGATGTAAACATATACCGATGCTGTTCATTTTGGTCCTCTTTAGAGCGATGTTATGTTTTCAGTGGACAAGTCCATGTTTCCTAGCATACTGGTCCAAAAGCTATACGATAACCCACTGAAATGACTAGTGGGCGCGATATCTATCGAAAATATATGATCCACTTCCATAATGGACTATGTCGGTCCATTCCCTCAAGTATCTCCTCCGCAACACTTTTGAACTTTATTCCTAATCCACATTTCAAATGTCCAAAAAGGGCCACAAAATTCTGAAAAGACCCTAAATACATTCGATCTGTCCGTATATGAAAGTTTCAATTCACATAGGCTGGGGGATATCTGTGTCGGATTTTTTGTTCAAATTTCGAGAAGCGTGATTTGATTGATTTTATTCTATGTCAGATTTAGAACAGACAAGGGAACTTTTATAATACCAGTCCGATTCTATTTTTAGCTCTTCCTTTTTATTGCAGAGTCTGAACGACGTTTCGAGCTAGGTATAACACCAACTGTTTAGAAATTGTACTTGTCTGATATGCAGGAAATTTAAGGCAACATTACGACGAGAGTTTTAACAACTTTGTTGGTGATTTCGAGTCTCCGACAACATCAAGCCTATTGTAAATAATAAACCTTATATAGCTTTAAATACATTTAGATAAATAAAAGAAAACATATAAGTGTGTAAATAAAAACAAAAACTTCATATATGTATATTCCAACGATGGAATTGGTTCAAATGCTGATGAAAAGATCGGATCTTTCACAACTTCCTTTGAATGAGTTCAAATGCGGATGAAAAGATCGGATGCTCAACGACTTCCTATGAATGAGTTCAAATGCTAATGAAAATATCTGATCTTTCACGACTTCCTTTGAACCAATGCAAAAGATCACATGAAATCACTTCGTTGCATAGAACCCCTTCCTTCAAATTGTTGGGTTGGTATATATAAGTGTGGGTCTACAACCATTATTTCGATGAGTTACAAACTTTTTGATCAGAACCAACTTTTAATACCCTTCCCACATAGTGGTGTAGGGTATAAAAATAGTATCATTAAAAGTTAATATAATTATAGTCTTTGCTCTACATTTGTTCTTAGCCGGGGCAGCGAAGCGCTGCTGTATGAACAAAGTGTCTAACAAATGACCTCCACAACCTCGGCAGTACTCGTCCATACGATAGTCTAAACTGTGTATGACGTAAAGGCATTATTAAGGTTATATGCCGTTAATGCTCAGAATTTTCTTATCCTTTCGCTCTTATCGCTCGTTATATAAAAAATAAAATTATTTTCCACATATTTAACTGTACATAAAGCTACTTACAGCTGACAATTTAATAGCTTTTTACAATTAGCATCATTACAACGTACCTTGCATTGGAGTTGATACATCTTCATAAAAAAAACCAACAAGTAAGGAGAGTAATAATAATGAAAAGCGCCCAACACATATCCATATGCATACATTTTATGGATGAACACACGAAGCAAGGACACATTTGTAAGGAAAATTTTTAGTAACTCCATCACCCAAAAAGTTAAATTTTTCTGGTAAAATAAAGGGTATTTTGATTTTAATGACCGATGTTGAAATTATTTAGGAAATGTTGGTATTGTTCAATTATGTATGAAACAAAGTGTTTTACAAATGACCGCAGCAATCTCGGCGGTACACATCCATCCGATGGTCCAAACTGTGGATGACGCTAAGGCATTATTAGGGTTATATATTATTAACATAACGAATTATCTCTTCCTTTAGCTCTAGAAATCCATTCGCAACCATTTAAATATGTAAGTATAAGTTTCGCACTGAAAAATAGTTATCAGTCGTTAATTAAAAATAAAATTGTTTTCCACGTATTAAAGTGTACATAAAGCTACTTACAACTGACAATTTAATAGGGTTTTTTACAATTAACATTATTACAATGTACCTTGCATTTAAGTTTATACAACTTCATAAAAAAGCAAAAAGTCAATAGTAATAAAAATGAAAAGCGCCCAACACAAATGTTCAAAGTCATATGCAGGAATTTTATGGGTGAACACACACATTTGAAAGGAAAATTTTTAATAACCCCATTAACTTACCATTTGTATACGAGTATATGTATTTAATTACATACATATAAAATTACAGTACATTTTGTTAAGACTGTATGTAATCCTCCATAATTTGCTGTTCAGAGTATTAGCACCAAATTGATTAATGTATGTCAGTAATAGGGACAAAACGACATAAATAACAAAGAGTGCTTTAAAGTTTCCTACTCAATGAAAAGGGTAGATGTTAGATACTAAGCAACCATCCTGATGGACTTTAATATCTTCAGTGAATTAACAAGTGCCGCACGTTCGCCCATAAAAACTATAAAAAAACTTGTTTTCAGCGTGGGTCTAGTAACTCATCCATCACAAAGCTTTTAATTTGACAGAATAAGAATACGCCGCGGCGTACATAAACGTTTTCAGAACCACGAAGTACGAATCTACACTTAATATCTTCGGACTCTTTTCAGGGAAGGTGCCGTTTAAGCCCTAGAAGATTTACTTGAAAAGCATACAGCCTTACAGGAACTGTGATGGAAAAGCAACCGCGCTGCTACATTCAATATGTGGCAAGAAAGAATTGTGACGGAACGCACAAAACAAAATTCGGTAAAAACTATCACATCTGCGCCTATGCCCCGACCAAAGAGAAATATCAACAATCATAGACATATTCATTCATTCATGTCATTCGATATAAAGATTGTAACATGAGATTTTATAGCTAAATTGAAAAGGAAATATATGGCCTCAAGGTCGACAAATCAGTAATGATGAGGTAACAGCCGATAATGCTTTAATTTATCGCTTAATTTACCCATCCGATAGAAGACGGCACTCCTTCTCCCTTTAGCATAGGTATCAGTACCACAGTGGTACTATCAATAGCGTCGTTAGACTTCTGAAGTATCTGGGTAAATGAGAGGGGTAGAACGGCGTACAGTGAACGACCGTTACGCCGTTTTTGAACAGTGATTCAGAATCGTTTATTCCAGATCAAAATATTTTTGAACGGATAGAGACATTTTCAATTTTTTTTTTTTTGTTCGACAGATAATTACAATTCGGTCTAGTAGTGGCTGAGTAATTCAAGATCAATGTTAAAAGTTTGATTTTTTTCATATTTTGCATCAAAATATAAGTGTTTAATAAACGGGTTACGTTTATTTAACAATGTGGCAGCATCTAAATATTGAAAGAAACGAACGAGAAAGATCAAAATGAGTGTGGAATTGAAGGAAGGAGAATGAAAGGAACTATATGAATGCAAGAGTTTGATATAGTTCCTTGTCCGGAATAGTTCCCTGGAACTAGTTTGTTCCGGAACTACACAACTCTACTAAACACTCAGTGATGACAGTAATCACTCAGAGCTGACAGTAAGCACCAACGAGCTTCTTTTTAAAAAGAAACAACAAGGGCGACCAAAATGGAGAAGACGACGAAAAACACATGGCTCGTCTAAAATTGTAAAAAGAAGCGGCTTTCGTTAAACTTGGAAACAAGCTAAGCGCGATGAACTCAATAGTGAGCGATGCGAAAACATCCACAAAACCCTCAGAGTAAATTTCATGCAGGCTGTGGCAATATACCAACTGCTGCGAGAAAACAAAGGAGCAACTGCACTGAGCGTAGTAGTGGGAGAGACCCACGAAAGCGAAAAGTACAAATGGAGAGGAAGCACGCCCAAATAGAATACATGATAACCCCAAAAGGCAGTCAAAAGAGAAATGCTTCAATTTCACCGGAGAAGGCAAACGTTAACAAGGGGGTTAAGCCGATAGCTTTAGTTGCTAGTATTTTTTTTTAATAAAATTTTATTGTAATTTGTAATTATAAAAATTTTTTTTTAATAAATAAATACAAATAATAACAACAAAGGGGTTCGCACAACTGATCCTGAAACCAAACATTCGCCTGTGGATAATAACTCTCAATGGGCCAAAGTAGGAGGAAGGCGAAAGAAAAAAATAAATAAGCCAAAGACGCAGAAGCCGCAGAATAATCCGGTTAGAACCAAGGGAGAATCAATTACGATTCAAACTAGTGGTTTGCCTTACGCTGACATAGTGAGCAAAAGCGCAATTAAATCTTCAATTGGTGAAAACGTCGTAGTTAAAACGCAAAAAAGAAATTCTTGGTGGATATCAGAGATATTGAAGAAACTAGTGACGAGATTGAAATTGTAAACAACAGCGGTGTGTCATTTCTCTAGATGCCGGAGAAAGAAAAACGTTACCATGGGGAAAGGCACCGCATGCAATGGGGTTTAAAGTTTTCCAAATAAATCTTGGCAGGAGTCGTCAAGGTCAAGACTTGATGATAAAGCAAGCCGAAGAAAAAACGTGGATATAGTACTAATAAGCGAGCAATACAGAGCTCGTGAATCAAATAAACTGTGTCAGGATACTAAGGGAAATGCTGCTGTGTATATTACTTACTTACTTAGTTGGCCCATTACAGAACATTTGTTCCATAGACCGAACTAAGAAAAGATCTCCATTCCTCTCTGTTTTTCGATTGACTTTTTGGAATACCGCGCCTTTCCATTTCTTCATCCACTTGTGTGCTCCATCGAAGCTTAGGCCTGCCGATTCTGCGTGCACCGCCATGTGGCATGTATTCATACGCCTTTTTAGCGGGTTCATCATCGCTCATTCTCATGATATGGCCTAGCCAACGCAATCGTTGCATCTCGATACGTTTAACTATATGCATGTCTTTGTATAGCTTATATAGCTCGTGGTTCATACGACGTCGATATTCACCGTCAACGCAAATCGGCCCGTAGATCTTTCGAAGAATTTTCCTCTCAAACACTAGCACAAGCACTGCCTTATCTGCTTGCGCAAGTACCCATGCTTCGGAGCCATACATTAGCACGGGTAGTATCAGCGTTTTGTATAGTGTTATTTTTGTTTGACGAGATGTGGCTTCTTCTTATTTCACAACTGATGTTGTTTGTTGTGTTTATGGCAGTGCCGAGGTAGACGAAGTCTTTAACTACCTCAAAATTGTAGGTACCAACTTCTACGGTTGGTCCGAGCTCTATGGACGCTTTGCGCGTCGACACCATCAATTTGGTCTTTTCGCCGTTTACCGCCAGACCCACTTTCGCAGATTCTGCTTCGACCTTCCTAAAGGTATCAGTTACTTCCTTTACTGATCGTCCCATGATGTCTATGTCATCAGCATAGGCAAGTAACATGTGGCTATTGGTGTAAATTGTGCCATTTCTTTTGACATTTGCATCTCGTATTACCTTTTCCAGCAAAATGTTAAATAGGTCACACGAAAGGCTGTCTCCTTGTCTGAAACCTCTTTTGGTACAAAATTCTTCGGAGAGGTTCTTTCCAATTTTAACTGAGGACCTAGTATCAGTTAGAGTCATCTTACAAAGCCGGATGAGCTTTGCGGGAATACCAAATTCAGACATTGCATGGAATACCTTTGATCGGAGGGGACTGTCGAATGCTGCTTTATAATCGACAAAAAGGTGAAATGTGTCGATCTGCATCTCTTGGGTCTTCTCTAGGATTTGCCGCAGGGTAAATATCTGGTCAATGGTGGACTTGCCAGGTCTAAAGCCACATTGGTATGGTCCAATTATCTCGTTGACCATAGGCTTTATTCGTTCGCACAGTATCCCTGACACTATCTTATAGGCAATAGGGAGTAGACTTATGCCCCTATAGTTGGAGCATACAGTCTTATCTCCTTTTTTGTGGACGGGACATAAGATGCTCAGGTTCCAATCGTCGGGTACGCGTTCTTCCTGCCAGATGGTGCTAACTAGCTGATGCATACACCTTATCAGCGCGTCGCCTCCGGTTTTAAACAGCTCGGCTGGTAAGCCATCGGCTCCTGGAGTGGAGTGCTTCCTCTCTGCGCGCTCTCTTGTAAAATGCATTGAGGAATTCATAGAAAAAGATGTACTTCCGCAGCATTTGTACTGTACACTTGTACTGATTTAACTGCATCCGTGGAAGCAAACTTTTTGCTGGGTAAGGATTCATCTTCTGAATATACGCAAAGTAGAGGAAAACCATGAAAACTTCATCGTAGTGCACATAAACGGCATACAAATTTACAGTTGTTATTTTTCTCCTAACATAGAGATGTCGGAATTCTTATCAGGCATAGATAAACTCATATTCAACATAAAAAGCCATGACACACCCGTACTCATGGGAGGCGACTTCAGTAGCAAATCAGCCGAATGGTTCGCTAGAACAACGGACAGAAGAGGATTAGTAGTCAGCGAAATTAAATCATATTTTGTGTTAATTGTGCTCGGTGAAGCAAACTCGATTATTGATATCACATTTGCCTCACTATCGATTGCAACCAAAACACAACAGTGGAAATTACTCGATGATGAGACTCTATATGAAAACACCGTTAGACCAAGATGGAACACAAGGAAAATGAACCCTGAAAGATGCAAAGACAAAATATTACAAATCAAAGAGAGCTTCGTTTTGAGAAACCATACAGATCTAAACAACACCGTAGAAGAACTTCTGGAAATCCAGGAAACCAGTTTATTGGTGGTGAGATGAAATCGCTGAACTACGCAAACAAATACACAAAGCAAAACGAGTGGCCATTCGAAGAATAGGTGATCTTGAGGCTCTAGACGGGTACAGGATAGCAAGAAAAAAGTCTACGCAGAGAAATTAAAATAGCAAAGAAAAAATCCTGGGATGAACTATGTGAAAAAGTTATAAATGATCCATGGGGTCTCCCATACAAAATTATAATGAAAAAGGTTAAAAACAGAAATGATATTCTGTGAATAAAAAAATCCTGAATAGCCTCGTTCAATCGTCCGTACCTTATCCCCTGAGAGCACCGACAGTACAAAAAAATTGCCGACCGACAGTACAAAATCACTAATGCCGAAATTAGAAATGCTACCCATAATCTAAAAAACGTAAAGCACCAGGCGCAGACGGAATCCCTGACGAGTTAATATCAATAGTGTGTAAAGAATGGCTGAACTATTCGAACACACTTTTAACCAGTGTCTCATACAAGGAACGTTCCCCAAAATCTGAAAACAACAAAAACTCGTACTTCCACGAACGAATAATGAACCGTTAGAGAATCCATCCTCGTACAGACCTTTCGGCATGCTGGACTATTGCGGAAAATTGTTAGAAAAGCTATTGTTAAATAAACAAAAACGGGGGCTTCTCAAAATTGCAATATAGTTTTATTTAGAAAAAGTCGACGGTAGATGCCATAAAAAATGTAGTAGAGACAGCAAATTGGAGTGTTATAAGGCAGACATTAATGGACCGATGTATTCCTAACTATTTAGTCAGAATGATTGACACCTACCTACAAGATAGAACACTATTTTTTGACACTGATCTGGGTAAAGAAAAATATGGGATAACATCTGGCGTTCCACAAGGGTATACAAGGTGGCGCAAAAGTAAAGTTCCGATGTTTTTTGGCTGTAATTTAAAAAAATGAAAAACTTTGATTCTTCTTGTGGATTATTTTTATTTAGTCTTTTAATTTTGTTAACATCACATTTTTTACAAAAGCATGTCGCACTCAGTTTGTAGTTATTTTATGACCACTAGAATAACTAGTTATTCTGTGGCCACTAGAAGTTGAAAAGTAAGGTGAAAAAAATTCTATTTTTAGACAGTTGATGTAGAGAATTTGTTTTTAATTTCATCACACATCTTACTTTTATTTTACTTTATTTTATTTCGCTGTCTGCCCGAATTGAGCCCACGAACCCTCTGATTTCTAGCCAAAGACACTATACACTATGCCACGCACACGAATATTAAGGGTTGCTTAAGAACTTAAATGTGCAGTGCAATAAATGTTATTTTTCAATTAAAAAAAAAACTCGCGTGCCGACGGTGAGCGTTGAACACACAACCCTAGGATTTATAGTCGGACACACACTCACTGTGCCAACGTCGTCATTACTTAGTGAGGAGTAAAGTAAGTAGGTTTACCTTGTAAATTTTTTAAGAAGTAACCCATTACTTTTCTGATTACTTGTAATGCGAAAAGAAGCTTGTTTACATTACTTTGTAAAGGGTTACGTAATGACTACCGGATCCAAATTTTTGCTGGGAAAGAGCGTTGGGCACAGCAAACAAGCTAATAAGAATCATGCCCAATATTAGTGGCACTGTACAAACAATCAGAAGGCTAATAAGCTCAGTGGCCTATGCGCAAAAAACATACGCTGCTCCTATCATATGTGAAGCTATAGAAAATAACCAATCACTAAGATCCTAGAGAAGATACATCGGACTTGCTCACTAAGAGTCACACCCACTTACCGTACAATTTCAACAGCAGCCTTACAGGTCCTTGCTGGAATACGAATGATATTAGAAGAAAGATCGATCGATCAACGATCAACAATACTCAAATACATGTAATCAAGGAAGAAGCCAAAAGAAGACTTTTTGAAAAGTGGCAACAAGAATGGCAAATCTGTATGAAAGGCAGGTTCACTTACAATCTCATCTCTTGCATACAAGCACGGATGAAACGAAGTCATGGAGAACAAAACTTCTACCTATAGCAAATTTTTAGAGGTGGTGGTTGTTTTGGAGTCTATCTTCATAGGTTCCAAATAAAAGACACTTCAACATGCGAACTTTGTTGCTAAAATGAAGACAGCGCTGAACATATAATTCTCATGTGTAAATATTGGGGTGATCCTTACACGGAGTTGATGAACCAAATGATGGAATCGTACAAGGAATGGAGAAAATATTTCGTTTTCATCCAAAAAATATTGGCAGAAAAAACAGCTTACCAAAGACAAAATCGAACCTATAATCACAATGCTGTCGCATAATGGACGGGAGAGTAGTAAATGAAATAAGAACTGAAAATATCAGTTACTGATCGCCATCCTGAAGTAATGCGAAAGCGGTCCCGGGATGGTGTTTCCTGTGTAGGACCACTATTGATAGTGCGCTATCATTACGTCGATAAAAAAGCATTCAGTGCTGACAGTAAAACTTAGTGCTGACATTAAGCACTCAGTGCTGACAGTAAACACTTAGTGCTGGCAGTAAGAAATTAGTGGTGACAGTAAGTACCATTGCTGACAGTAAGCACTTAGTGCTGACAGCACTAACTGCAGACAAATTCCATATTTTACTTCAAGTCGTTAAACCTCTCTTTTTTGCTTCTTCTTTTTAAATTTGGTAAATATGACATGCCAAAGAGTTAGTGAAATTACTATTCTAGGGAATTGTTTAAGATGTCATGCCAAAGAGTTGGTGAAGACGACGTTCCACGATGTTGGTGAAGATCATGCATAGGATATAAATATGAACTGGATCTTTTAGGGGCCACGCTCTTGTAAAACGAATGGGTAGAGATGCTAAATTTCATTAAATCATTTTGATTTGTTGTTTTGAAAGCTCACACTATTTTTACACACCTGATAAATGTTAATGGCTTGGCGTGAAATCTTTTTTTAAAGTATCTAAACAACTTTTTTTTCGATTGCTTGAGTGGAGTATTCCCCCATTGGCTCAACTTCATTTATTACCCTCTATTACAAAGTATCTAAACCACGATGAAACTAAAACTATTATAGACGGTTTTATTTAATAAGTTTATGAATGGCCCAGCATGCCAATGGCGTCTGTTTAAGCTGTGATATAATCTCAAAGATGTTATTTTAATAATATTATTTTTGAATTGTGTTTTCTGTCTTTAGGTTGTGTAAAATTAGTTATATTTTCATAATTTGACGAGTTTCAACAACAACAACAACCTAAAATGATTTATTATTCGTTTGGTCGTCTGCCAGTTGACATTTCAAAAGACTGTCAAAAGAAAATTCAATTGTTCACCATTTTGCCATAGGCATCTTTTACTTGAACAACCGATAAGTTAATTTGTTATTGGTCAGTTAATGAGTACTAGATTTTAATGTATTTTAATTTCAAATCTATAATTTAAAATTTGTAATGTAATTGTGTTATACATGTAATAAAAATAAAATTTTACGATTGCTTCAATTGGCGTTGGATATTAACCACTGAACTTAACAATGCTATAATGTGAAATAGGAGCTTATAACTTCGTTCAATGCATTGTTGATAACTTTACGGTGGTCACATCAGCAATCAATATACAACATTTTCTCACCCTAATATAATAAAGTGTGCGGTTTACCTTACTCACTGTGAGCGTAGTTTAGTTTATCTAATCAAGAGATTTACAGTGGGAGAGATTGACTATACACAGATTTATGAATTACTAAATATTTAGGTGACTGACGCCTATGAAAAAAGGACCTCAATACCCTTAAGTCAACTTATCAACTTATGATTGCAGAATGGTTTTGTATAATATAGGGGCAATCATGATGTTTTCCTCGGAATTTTTAACCACGGAAAATAATTTAAAAAGGCGAAATTCATGCTTAAATATAGAAGATTATCGTCTTATCGACATAAATATTCCATTTCCATTCCATAAATATGGAAATAAACAAGTAAAAAGGCGTTAAGTTAAGTTAAGTTTTATACACTCCACTATAAAATATAGTTCACAATATTATAAAGGGAATAATTAGTTTTCATTCCTGCCCACAACTTTAAGTGGGTACCTAGAAATGTCAGTTATTGTGCCTAAAATGTACATAAATGGAGGCTATACCAAAACTTAGACCAATGATGAATATTTATAGTGGATTGTGATCAATGGGAACTTCAAATGTCAAATAACAGCTAGTTCGGTTAAAAATTGTGGTTAGAATCCTCATAATACCGAAAATCGGGAGGTACCGATCGTTTTGGGCTATACGAAAATATTCTTGTTGTATAATTTTTGTTAGCTCTCAAATTTCAAATGACAAACAGTTCGGCCAACAAATGAAGCTAAAATCCTCAAAATACTGAAACTCGGGAGGTTTGTATGAGGGCTATACCAAAACATGGACCTACGTTGATAATTTTTGGTGTAGAAGTTTTGCTACCACTGAGAACCTCAAATATCGAATTACCGCTATTAAGTTAAAAAAATGTAGATACAATTCTCAAAATACTGAAAATAGGTAGTTATCGTTGTATGGTGGCTATGCCGAAACATTGACCTATTTTGAAAAAAATAGTTACAAAATTTAGCTAAAACCATTAAAATACCGAAAACCGGGAGGTACCGTTATATGGGAGTCATACCTAAACATGGACCTATGTTGACAATTTGTGAAGAAGTTTCTTGACTGTAGGGAACTTCAAATGTCTAATTACGGTTAGTTCAGTCAAAAATGTAGTCGAAACCCTGAAAATAGGCACCGTTATATGGGGGCTGTACCAAAACATGGACCTTTGTTTATTATTTTATGATGGAAAAGTTTCGTTGCTGCAGGGAACCTCAAATGTCAAATTACGGGTAGTTTCGACAAAAAAAATTAGCTTTAATCTTAAAAATACCGAAAGTCGGGAGGTACCGTTATATGGGGCTATATTCAAGCATGGACAATTTTTGGTGGAGAGGTGTGGTGACCACTACGAACTTCAAATGTCAAATTACAGCTACTCCGATTAAAAATTTTAACTAAAATCCTCATATTACTGGAAATCAGGAGGTACCGTTATATGGGGGTAATATTCAAACATGGGCCGATGTTGACAATTTTTGGTGGAGAGATATGGTTACCGCTGTCAAATTACAGCTAGTTCAGTTAAAAATTGTAGGTAAAACCCACAAATTACCGAAAATCGGGAGGTACTGTTATATGGGGGCTATATCCAAACGTGGACCTACGTCGATAATTTTTGGTGGTGATATGTGTTGATCACTTAAAACTTCAAATGACAGTTCGGTTAAAATTACAGCTAGTTCGGTTAAAATTTTTAGCCAAAAATCGCCAAAATACCGAAAATCGGGAGGTACCGTTACATGCACCTATGTTGACAATTTTTGGTGGAAAGGTAAGGTGACCACTAAGAACTTCAAGTGCCAAATTACAGCTAGTTCGCTTAAAAATTTCTACCAATTTCTACCACTGTGCACTGTTATTTTAACATACAATCATCCAAAACTCGTTATAATTAATTCCTCTTTTATCTGTAATCACCACAATATTATTTTTCATTATGTTTTTATTGGCTAATTCGTCTTCAACATGTTATAAATATAAACATTGCATATTTAACGATTCTTCAAATCTAAAATTGTGGTAGGTTACGTTGAGAAGAGAAAAACAAAAATAGAGCGTGTGTGACTGTTAACATTAACGGAGTTGAATTTTTTTGTCCCATTTATTGTTGGCCCGAATTATGACAGACGAATTGGTGTTAAGTATAAGCAGTGAATAAAACCCTCACATAAACACAATTTGTAAAGTAAAAAAGACAATTAGTTACAAAGGCAACTAAAAACATTTAGGACTTTGTGAAACTTATATTTTGCATATATGTTTAAAAACATACATTTATTTATTCTAAATATAGAATCCAAATTTATATATGGGGAATTCTGAGTGAAATCGGTCAGTTTGGTAAAAGTGGGTTTTTATTTCTTTTATTTTTTGCTGTATTAATCCTTTATTTTTTGCTCCTTAGCAAATATTTCAGTACATTTTCAGATTTTTTGGTTTTTTTTTTTTTTTTTTTTTGACTAACGGATGCGTAGGTATCACACACTTTAAAAACGTCAAATTCTATAAAAATCTATTTATGTACATATATACAATAAAAATTCATAAATAACTTCTTTAATATTGGTCCAAATAGAAAACATTTTTTATCAGCTATCTAATAAAAATAGAAAAAACTGCACAATGGATGCAATTTTCGCGATTTAATATTTAAAATCATTTTTTTTGTACTTAAAAATTTGTTTTGAGAGTTTATGTCATTAATTTGAAAGATATTATATGGAATTGACAATTTAAATGAAAATTAAATTTGACTTTCTTGATTTTTTTACACCCTCCACCATAGTATGGAGGGTATATGAACTTTGTTTTTCCGTTTGTAACGCATTAAAATAATCATTTTGGACCATATAAAGTATATGTATTCTTGATCAGGGTAAAATTTTGAGTCGATCTATGTATGTTCGTCCGTCCGTGGTAATCACTCTAACATCCACAAAACTAGAGATAGGACGCTGAAATTTTGTGAATACGCGTCTTTTGTTTGCAGGCAGATCAAATTCGGTGATGGGATATATCGGTCCATGATTTGGTATAACCCCATATAACGGTACCGCCCGATTTCAGCAGGTATTTTGACCTTTTTAGTCACATTTTCAAACCGAATTAGCTATAATTTGACTTTTAGGGTTCCTAGTGATCAACAAACCTTTACTCCAAAAATTATGGTCATAGGTCCATGTTTTGATATAGCCCCCATATAACGGTACCTCCCGATTTTCGGTATTTTGGGGATTGTAGCTAAAATTTTAAGCGAATTTGACATTTATGTTTCTCAGCGGCGACGAAATTTCTCCACCAAAAATCGTCAATATACGTCAATGTTTTGATATAGCCCCCATATAACGAAACCTCCCGATTTTTGGTATTTTGAGGATTTTAGCTACAATTTTTAGCCGAACTAGCAGAAATTTGACCTTTGAGTTTCTTAGTGTGTATAATATGACATTTGAGATCCTTAGTTCTTCTTCACTAAAAATCATCAGTATAGTTTCTTGTTTTGGTGTAGTCCCTATATAACGGTACTTCCCGATTTTTGGTATTTAGAGGATCTTAGCTACATTGTTAACGGACCTACCCGTAATTTGACTTTTGAGGTTCCCTGCAGTTATAAAACTTTTTTAACAAAAATTGTAAAGATAGGATATAGCCCCGTATGTGGTACCTTTCACCTGACTGGACACATTTTTATATTAGATAATTTAGGCATTTGCGGTATCAATTTTTCCACCTAAAATTTGGGAAAGAAAACTAATTGTTCCATTTTAATTAAGACTTTTTTGAAATTACTTTTTACTGGGAATTAGCTTTCCACATATCACAATTTCTTTACGGATCAAATAAACTTATTGTAAGAAGTAAATTTGTGGATTTTGGTACCGTATCAAACCAAGCTTAAATAATAACATAATAAATGTTTCACAAACATCCCAAAAGGTACAACGCTCAATGATATGGAACCCACAGCTTATCTCCGAGTCCGAACGGCGTGTCCTAAGACACCAATTGTAGAGTAGTTTTACATGACTGAAATACTCAGAAAATGTCGCAAACCTTACTGAAGGATATTTTGCAACCGTTGAAAATTTGATTTTGCCTGGCTTTTTTGGACAATTAAAACGTTAGGGCACCATGTAATTTACAATAATGCAACAACTGGGAATGGGAACTGTAGTTCTCTATACAAAACCCATTATATATTATGCAGTAGGCCCGTTATCTAGCAGACACTTTATTGCAATTTTCAAGGAAGATCAGTAGTTCTATTTTCATATGTAGTCTACTTTGCCGGTATATGCCCTCCAGGAAATAAAATATAGACCAAAAATACTTTTTTGTATTTTTCATACAAAATTAATGGTCTATTTCGCCCGCTAAATAATATCAGATCATCATCCAACATTGTAAGCATCTTCCTCTACCTAACTCCTAACCTCGTGCAAAATTTCGCGAATATTGAGCTATAATTGCGACCTCTAGCGTGGTTATGATTACACTACAAACAAATAACAGGGTATATTAGGCTGTAACTCTGTTATCTTATCATGTACACCAACACAATTGACATCAATAGAAAGGTCAAGCGTTCCTCTTCCAAGTATAGCTTACTTGACCGGAATGTCTGTTCCAGGAATAAATTTAAAGCTGTATATTAAAAATTTTCACAATTTTCACACAAAAGTTTTGGTCCATTTAACCCTCTAAATATTATCTGATCGCTATCTCAAATTGCATGTTTCTTCTTTGTCATATACTCTCACCTTATTTAAAATTTCGAGACGATCTGACTATTATTGTGACCTACAGAGCATCTACAAAATCGGATAAAAATTATGTTTTTGGTCCATTTCACCCGCTAAATATTTCACTATCATCACCAATTAAAATAGCGATCTATTCTGATGTGAAACCGACCTCCATACCAAATTTCGTGACGATCGGTTCATAATTGCGGCCTGGAGTTTGATTACAATTTATAATGGACAGACAGACGGACGGACGGACACACATCTCAAAATCGCTTTATTTCGCCGAGATATGAAGATTGGTATACCACATTGGGGGTCTCCGACGAATATTTCGCGGTGTTACATGAATTTTTACCAAAACAAACTTATAATACCCTTTCCACATAGTGGTGTAGGGTATAAATATTGCACAGTGCTCTGGCAAATGGCCGCCTACGAAATACTGTTTTTACTAAAGCAGTTTGCGGTACCCACTGTAGCTCGAAAAAATCGATTTTGACTAAAAAATCGATAGTTTTTTTGCCATAAATCCATCAATTTTTGTTAAGTCTGTCTCTTACGGACAAGTTTTTTATAAACATTGGATCATCCGTTTTCTAGCTACAGTGGGCACCACATTCAAGAAAGAAAACCGCGTTTAAACTTCGACTTTTACATACAAATCACAGTGATTATTTTCCTTTTTAACGCTCATATCTAGCTAATTTTTCCGATTGACTCGAAGTTTTTTGCAACATATTCTGGTATACATATTCTAACTGTGCTTTACAATGAGCCAATAAAAAAATCGATTTTGTAAAATTTGCAAGTGGTCATAACCCCTTAAACATCTTAAAAATTTCTTATTTTTTCGATTTTTGAAAATGATTTAGCAATTATTGTACCAACATGAATGAAGAATCATCTTCTGGAGAAAATATCCCTTTAATATTTGATAGATTATTCGGCTCAAATTCCCATTCATATAATTGCCATGCTGTGGTTACTTTAGTTTTTTTTTTTCAAATTTTAGATCTTGTTTCCGTAATATAGCTCAGGGCCGTATTTTTATCTTTGGCCACCAAAATATGTTTTCGCTGTTTTTATACCGTCAGCCTTTAGGCTTTGATACGACCAAAAATGTGCCTCATCGAAATAATGTCTTTAGACCCCAAATATGATTGGACGTAATTTGTTTCAGACAAATTTGGAGTCGATTCAGCCATGTCCATCTGTCTGGCTGGTGCGCACAATAACTCTCGAACGGAGCAATCGATTTGGTCCAAACTTTGCACATCGTATTATTCTTTCCAGGTATTGATCGGGTTCGAATATGGACTATATCGGTCCACTCCTTCGGGTACTTCCCACACAAAATTCGGATAAAGTGAAGTTTAAGAGCTCCTCTCGAATAGTTTTGAAATTTTTTTCAGTAGTTTGTCCTTGCGGCTACCTTAACGACGGCACAGAGTTTTTCTTGCGCACGTCCTTACTTCCTGAGATATTGGCCTAAAAGCTCCAAGAAACCCAGCCGACACCAACAAAAATGGCAAAGCCGCAACATTATTCTCGCAGGGAGTATCTGATTGGTGCAAACTTTGCACATCGTATTATTTCATCCAGTCATGTATCAGGTTGGAATGTGGACTATATCGGTCCACTTTTTCGGGTAGCTCCCACACACATTTCGGAAAAAGTGAAGTTTAAGAGCTCCTCTCGCATCGTTTTGATTCTCTTTTTCAGTGGGTTGTTCTAGCGGCCTCATTTATAACGGTACAATTTTTTACGGAGTAAGTCAATACTTCCTGAAATCGTGGCCCAAAAGCTAAAAAACACTGCAGGCACATACTAAAATGGCTATTGTGCAAGATAACTCTAAAACTTTCCCAAAAATTTCTTCCAAGCTTAGTTCAACGTAATTTAATATTTCGAGTACTTTATGAAGAAGTTTGGTTACTAAAAATGTTTGGTCTATGTCAATGATTTGTACAGCCCCACATTACGGTACCTACAGATTTTAAAGCAAACTCGTGATACAAAATCAATATATCGTCGGTGTCATGCTTTAGTGTTCCATACGCCACTTTCCCGTTTTGAGATAATCGAATTTTAATGTTTGCGTTACAACTACTTGGAGTTGACTGAAGAAAATATTTATATTTTTGACTAAATTTATTAGTAATAGTATATAGAACATATTTGCCAAAAGTTAGAGGAATATCTGTTAGAATAAAATAGTTCTAGAGAATTTTTTAAAACTTGAACTTTTGTCTAGATGTTCCATATCCACACTTATGACACAAATGCAAAATATTGTAAATCACATGGAACAAAGTGACAAAAAATTTTTCCCACCTTTGCTTCAATAAATTCAAACCTTTGAAATCGAAAATTAAAGTTCTGATTTTTGGAATGTGTTTTTAAGTCAGTAAGTTATTAAAATATAAATTTCATACCTGAAAAGGACATATGTTTTCGGGCCGAAACGTGGATATCTCGAAAACTAGAGCAGATAGGAAAAAGCGAAATTCTGAAAGAGCAGAGCGAAAACCCTATGAACCACCTATATCTCAAAAAGTCTAAAATGACGTATGGAATATTATCTTAAGCTTACCCTTGTAATAGTAAAACAAGCTTACATATATTTTTTTAATTTTTTATTAAAATTTTATAAATTCTGTTCATATTTTGAGATATAGTTATAAATTAACAAAGTGTGTAGACTCTACACACTCTACACTGTAGAGTATTTTATCATTGTTATTTTTTAATTTAAATTAAGTTGATTAGTGATTTAAGTTTTCACTCTATGATATAATTAAAATGATTATATTTACAGTTACGTTTTTTGGTTTTATAATTGTTTCGCATCTTTATACGATTTTTCGCGAACCGTCTTGAATGTATGTGTCGTTGTCGTAAATTTAACTTACTTTATATAGCGTTTCTTGTGCAATAGTTGTGCGCCTTACACTCTGTATGCACGGTTTTGATTCTCAGGTCGGGCAAAAACATCATACTTTCCAACGGTGGAAAAATATCACTCAGCGTAATGTAGACGACATTTCCGGATCAACAATGAAAAGCTTTTATACAAATGGTGTCGTAAAACACGCCGTTCGGAATCGACGATAACAATTATGAAGCTGCATGCACTCAATATGAAAGAAATCTACCTAAAAACTTCTTCAGATTCATATTTTCTTATGATTCAAAAGTTCAATGACTCTTTTGTGGTTTAACACTGTTTTATATTTTGTAGGCATCGGCAATTATATTTTAGCATAACACGGATATAATTATTTAGTTCACACAACGCGGATATACATTTAATCACATAAAAACTAAGAGATCGATGTAAAATACAAAAAAAAAAATCTACAAAAACTAATTTATCAACAAATGTCAATCAACAAAAATTCAGGCAGACTTTAGAAAAGTTTGTGCCAGTAATAGTTTTACAAGCATTGTTACAAATTGATTGTGAATTTTCTATTTTTATAATATTATTCTCAAGTCCTATTACTTTTTATTTTTATTTGGTATGTTGGGCGACGATATGTATTTTACATACCGCCTAATTATTGTGTTTGGTTTGGTATTGTTGTTTTTCATTTGGTCAGTGGCTTAGGGTATATCTCCGTCAGCACAGCTGACTGATACTGTCTTACTTCATAAATTTATCATTCCGTTTGTAACACATCGAAATATTCATCAGAGACCCTATAAAGGGTAAAATTCTAAGTTGATATAAGCATCCCAGCAAAATGCTCGATGCCAAAGTTGTCATTCAATCATGGGTGCAAGTGATCTGGCATGTCATCTTTTTAGCATCCTCATCGATGAATTTTATATGAGCGTGGACACCAAAAGATGCTATTAATTTTTGGATCAAAAGCGTGTCATTTACACCAATGCTCTGATATGTCATTTTCAACAATTCTTTGGCATGTCATTTGGCGTGTCATTTTCACCAATTCTTTGCAAGGACACTATCATTACGACGAGAGTTTTAACAACGTTGGTTGTGATTTCGAGTCTCCGACAACATCAAGCCTATTGTAAATAATTCATCTTATCTATTTAGAAAAATGTGTATAAATAAAAAAAACACAAAATTCATCTCAATTGGATCGATGGAATGGGTTCAAATGCCAATGAAAAGATCGGATCTTTCACGACTTCCTTTGCATGGGTTCAAATTCTGATGAAAAGATCGGAATTTTCACGGCTTCCTTTGCATTGGTTCAAATGCTAATGAAAAGCTCGGATCTTTCACGAACCAATCGTTCGTTTGAACCAATGCAAAAGATGCTATGAAATCACGTCATCTCATGGAACCCCTTTCTTCGAATTTTGCTGGGATGTTCGTCTGTCCGTCTGTTGAAATCAAGATAAAGCTCGCAATTTTTAAGATAGAGCTTTCTAATTTGGTATAGAAGGTTCTACCACTCCTAGGATGCGGGGTATTGGAAATGGGCTATATCGGTCAACGTTTTGATATAGGCCCCATAGAACGGTACCTCCCAATTTTCGGTGTTTTGAAGGATGTGGCCTCAATATTCCTCCGAAATGGCTGAAATTTGGTATTTAGTCTTCATTTGGGTTATAAAACTTTCTATATGAAATTTGTCGGTATAGGTCCACGCCTTCATATAGCCTCCATAGAACAATACCTCCCGATTTTTGGTATTTTGAAGGCTGGGGCCTCAATATTCCTCTGAAATGGTTGAAATTTGATACTTAGTCTTCGTGGGGGGTCCACTACTTTATATAGCCCCCATAGAACGGTAACTGCAGATTTCCGGTATTTTGAAGTTTGTGGCCACAATAATCCACCGAAATGGCTGAAATTTAGTATTTGATCTTCGTTGTGGGTATAAAACTTTTCCCCAAAATTTTGTCGGTATAGCTCCACGCCTTCGTATAGCCCCCATAGAACGGTACCTCACGATTTTCGGAATTTTGAATTTTGTGGCCTCAATATTTCTCCGAAATGGCTGAAATTTGGTATTTAGTCTTCATTTGGGTTATAAAACTTTCTATATGAAATTTGTCGGTATAGGTCCACGCCTTCATATAGCCTCCATAGAACAATACCTCCCGATTTTTGGTATTTTGAAGGTTGGGGCCTCAATATTCCTCTGAAATGGTTGAAATTTGATACTTAGTCTTCGTGGGGGGTCCACTACTTTATATAGCCCCCATAGAACGGTAACTGCAGATTTCCGGTATTTTGAAGTTTGTGGCCACAATAATCCACCGAAATGGCTGAAATTTAGTATTTGATCTTCGTTGTGGGTATAAAACTTTTCCCCAAAATGTTGTCGGTATAGCTCCACGCCTTCGTATAGCCCCCATAGAACGGTACCTCCCGATTTTCGGAATTTTGAATTTTGTGGCCTCAATATTTCTCCGAAATGGCTGAAATTTGGTATTTAGTCTTCGTTGCAGATATACAACTTTCCGTAGGAAATCTTTCGGTATAGATCCACGCCTTCATATAGCCCCCATAGAACGGTACCTCCCGATCTTCGGTATTTTGAAGGTTGTGAAAATTGTGTACTTAGTCTCCGTTGGGTGTATAAACCTTTCCCCCAGAAACTTGTCGGTACATGTCCACGCCTTAGTATAGCCCTAGTACCTCCCGAATTTCGGTATTTTGAAGGTTAGCCAAATTTGGTATTTAGTCTTCTTCATAAACGAAAGGAAACTAATTGTTCCATTTTACTTCAATACAACTCAGGGTTCAGTTCGGCCTGGCGGAACTTAACGCGGTTCTTACTTGTTTCTGATAAAGATTAGATCCTTCGGCCTTTAAGAAGATCCTATTTTAACATACTGTTTGTCACAATCTATCTTCGTTTTTTATTCGTAATTGCTTTCTGCTCGATACCGGTTACCAAAAGTTCTCCTTATAATCCTTTTTCCTTCAAAACCTCTAAAAATATCACGACCGTGTTGACGCTCTACTAGCTCAGAACTAATATTAGATTTGACAATTGTTACAAACGCCAAAGACAACAGAGACCCACAACACAATAATGTATCCACGTGTTGGAGAGCATAGTGACCGGAAGAGCATTGCATTCCGCACACTATGGTGGATTTCAAAAAAGCCCACCAACATTGTTAATAACCCAAATTTGTTGTTAAAAGTTACATCACTGGCTTGTCACATTTTTATGCTAATTTAGATTAACAAAAATTGGGATAGGACTGAACTATGTGTGACCTTGACAAATAAAACACCATCATCAAAAATGCATTGTATAAGCAAGTGGTCGGTCAGTCGTCCGATGAACTGGGGGAGCCCTTTAAGATTTCATAGAAACTATTAAAATTTTGTGTAAATTATGTATGAAAATTAGTTAATTTGTATTTAATACGACAACGAAACACGAAAAGAGAATCCGAATTCCGAACAACTTATTTCATTATGAATGGAAAGAAATGAAGCTCACTAAAAGTAATGTGTTCGCATGTGTTTGTGCGTGTGGAAGAAAGACACAAAAACCACTTGTAATGACACCCGTTTTGACCTAACTTCTCAACTCTTAATCACAATCGTGTTGACCAAGGTTAGTGAATAAAACAATTTATTGCTCAGCACAGAGGCTGTGGGTAAGTGTAAGCATCATTATTGTTGTATGCTTGGGCATCGATTATTGATGATCTTCTATGTATCGGTATATGCCTACTGTTGCCATAGATGCGAATAATGATGCTGATACTGATCAATTGTTAAAATTTGACCACAAATTGTCTGGGGGAATTTCGTTGTAAGTCACCAGAGTCATCATATGCCATGCTGCTGTGGTGTTGGTGGTTGAGATATCTTCTGTAGTGACTGTTTTGTTTTGATAGTTTTTGTTGCCGCTGTTATTTGTGTGGCTGACAAGTTTGCCTAAAATATGCAAAAATGTTTTAAAAACTATTTTCAACAACAACAAAAGCCGGTCGGTTGGTCCCTCGGTCATTTGGATATCCACACATTCATCGACAATTGAGCATTTGTGGTTTTGTTTGTTTGTAAAACTTGAAAAGAAATTTTGAAATACTTATAATAAGTTCGAATGAACTTGAAACATCTTGCATTGGTTTTGTTGGATGAAGCTATGCGTCGGCTGGCTCTGCTCGATGAAGAAATAATCGCATAAAGTCAACATAGATGAATATTATTATGTTTTTTTATAAATTATTATTCCCTACAATCTCTTACAGAGACGGAGCAAAAGAGAGGTAGTTAGCGTGAGAGAATTAATTATCTTGCCAAAACTATCCAAAATTTTGTAGGTCCAATATAAATGTTGAGAATTATTAGAAAGTCAAATCATTCCTTAGTTTTCAGTTTACAAGTTCAGTCAGTTTTTTTACGAATTCCCAAAGACCCTAAGCGGAAACTGAACTGAAATGAAGGTAGGTAACCGCCTGCATACCGGAGGATACAAATTTCTAATAGTGCCCATTTGGATTATAATTTGCAGATAATAATTTGTTTGTTGGCCCTGATTTGCATCTGTGATGCGACATTCTTGAAGCTGTTCGGTGGCAGTAGTGCCGGAGCCAGTAGCGGTGGTAGCAGTTTCAATGCCGTGGCCACACCTTCAGTAGGTGGTCATGGAGGACCTTCATCATCAGCACATGGTCATGGCTCCAGTTATGGAGGCGGTCATGGCCACAGTTATAGTGGTGGCCACGGTTCCAGTTACAGTAGTTATGGTAGTTCTCATGGTGGCTCCTATGCCGAAAGTTATGGCTATTCCCATGGATCGGGACATGATGGGCATGCTGGTGGTGATGCTCAAATCTACAAAGTCATAATTGAACATGGAGGTCATGATCAAGGTCACGGTCACGGACATGGACACGGTGCAACTGAAACCATTGCCATTAGTCATGATCATTCTTATGGCGCAGGTGGTGCTGTCAGTGGTCATACCTATAGTCATGGTGGTGCCGAAATTGCTCATCACGGTCATGGTGATGTCCACTCCCACGGAGGAGATAGTCACGCTCAGATCTTCAAAGTTATTACCGAAAATGGTGGTGGACAATATCATGGTTATTCTGGTGGTGCCTCCTATGGCCATGGTCACTCCTATGCATCTGGTTATTCCCATGGCAGCAGTACCAGTGCCTACAATGACCAATTAAGTCAAATTTTACCACAAATTCTACAATTGGTTCTACAAGAAGATAATGGATTTGGCGGTGGTTTTGGCGGTGCTGGTGGTGCTGATATCAACGGCCAACTTATTGCACATTTTGGTGAGAAGGGTAGCGCTGTGGTCAGACGCAGCAAAGGTGATAATAGTTACTTCAAAGGTGGTCATGTTGTACAAAAAGGTGAATTGAAAATTACTCGCGTCGAACAAGCTCCAAGTTCCGGCAGTAGTGGTTTTTCACATGGCCCAGCTGTACATGGACCACCACCATCTTCGCCCCATGGACCACCACCATCATCTCCCCACGATCATCACCATGACCATCCCCATGGACCACCACCATCTAGTCATACCATTTCCTTCCCTCCTCATCCACCCAGTAGTTGGTAATTCAGAATTAACCAATTAGTGTCGTCATTTTAGATGTAAGTCTAGGTCATTTTTAAATTATATCTTCATTAGGATTACAAGTATTCTTCATTCTATTTATTTGTAATTTAAATAAACAATGTATTCGAAATAATTGAAATCTAAAATATTTCTTTTGATGTTTGAAAACGAAGCGTGTTTGAAAACCCCCATACCGTTTAAAACCGACAACCAACGCTCTCGCAAACTTAGTAGAGGAATTGGTAAGATCGCCCCCAAAGTTTTTTTATCCTAGATATGTATATAGACAATGGTCAGCAGTGGAATTCTGTAACTCTTTCTTTGGTTACCGACAAAAAATTATAAAATTCAAAATTATGAATGAAAAGTTAAAATAGAACTTGACAGCACTGTTGCTCTCGTTTATTACTGAAATTATTAGCATATTGGTTGTGCCGATTTTTGTTGGTAATATTTTTAATAAATACCTAAAATCGGGAGGTACCGTTATATGAGAGCTATACCAACATATGAGCATATGTTTACAATTTTTGGTAGAGAAGTTTTCTAACTACTAGTAACTACAAATGTCAAATTAAAGGTTGTTCGGTAAAAAAAAGGTGGGCAATATCTTCAAATTACCAAAACATGGACATATTTGACAATTTTTGATGGAGAAGTTTTGTTACTATTGAGAACCTCAAATCTAAAATTACAGGTAGTTCGGTCAAATATTGTAACGAAAATCATCAACACATGGAAAATAAGGAGGTACCACTATATGCGGACTATTCCAAAACATGGACTTATATTCCCAATTTTACACCCTCCACCATAATATGGAGGATATAATTAAATTTGTCATTCCGTTTGTAACACATCGAAATATTCATCGGATACTCCATAAAATATATCTATTCTTGATCAGGGTAAAATTCTAAGTCGATATAACCATGTCCGTCAGTCCGTCCTTCCGTCTGTTGAAATCAAGATACAGCTCGCAATTTTTAAGATAGAGCTTTGTAATTTGGTATAGAAGTTTCTATTACTCCTACGATGTTTGGTATTGCAAATGGGCTATATCGGCCCCCCATAGAACGGGGGAAATGGCTAAAATTTGGTACTTAGTCTTCATTTGGGGTATACAACTTATCCCCAGAATTTTGTCGGTATAGGCCTACGCCTTCATATGGCCCCAATAGAACAGTACCTCCCTATTTGCGGTGTTTTGAAGGTTGTGGCTGCAATATTCCTCCGAAATGACTGAAACTTGGTATTTAGTCTTTATTTGGGGTATAAAACTTTCTATATGATTTTTTTCGGTATAGGCTCACGCCTTCATATGGCCCCCATAGAACAGCACAACCCAGTTTTCGGTATTTTAAAGGTTGTAGCCTCAATATTCCACCGAAATGGCTGAACTTTGGTATTTAGTCTTCATTTGGGGGTATTCAACTTTCCTTTATATAGCCCTATAGAACGGCACATCCCAGCCGAAATGGATGAAATTTGGTATTTAGTCTTTGTAGGGTGGTGCAAAACTCTCAACCTAAAATTTATAGGAATAGGTCCACGCCTTTATATTGCTAAAAATTCTGAAAATACTTAAAATAGTGAGGTTATATAGGGACTGTACAAAACATGAACCAATGTTGATTTTTAGTGTAGAAGTTTTGTGACTACGACCAAAAAATGTAGCTAATGTCTTTTAAATACCTAAAAACCTAATGTCTTCAAAATACCTAAAATCCGGAGGTACCGTTAAATGGTTCTTGTGTTGATGTACCGGTAAAATTTTCGGCAACCTGTTGCAGTCCTCAGGGCGATATTCTGGTAGGTTTGAGTGTTATTAAACTGCGTAGCGCTAACGTTTGCATACCACACTGACGCCGCTTACTATAGACCAGCTTATTTGTCACCGCCATCTGCAAAATATTTATTTACTGTATTATTTGTTGTCATACGCTTAGCTTTTATTTAAATAGTTTATATTAACTCGTCAAAGAATTTTTAGATGTTAAATTTCTGGCTTTTGCGTCAGTGGCTAAACGGCATTTTCGGGTCTTAGGCCATGTTTAAATTATAGCCTTTTGTAGGGTAACATTCTTAATGAAGATTTATGTATGCAAAGGAATTGACATTTGAAGCCCAGTGGGTTTGTTAAATCCGGTTATATATAAATGTACTATTAGCAATTGGAAAATAATCTTTAATTATCAAATTAATCGTATAATATTCTAGTGGTTTTCATACCAAAAAGTAATAGGCCATTTAGATATGACCTCATTAGCCGGATTTAGCGCATTATCTGTTTTTATTTGCTAGTAGTACGGTTACATTAGAGTTTTTTTTGCCGGGTTAACCCACTTCATGAGGATTTATTTGACGTTTGCGCTATAGAATTGATATTTGAAACCCAAACTCACTGGGTTAATCCGGTTAAGTGTAACCAGATTTACCATACAAAAATAAATCTTCGTACTGAGTGGATTTGTTTTAAATCCTACATAAATCTGTTTTTTTTGCAACATGTTGCTAGAAAATACTTGCAATACAAAGTTGCAAGCTGGTACCAACAAGAAAAAAGGTAGATGCATCGGTGAATTGCTACAACAAAAATATTTTAAAATGAAATAACTTGTAAACAAGGCGAAAAAATTAAATTTGCTTTCACACACAAAGTTGATTTTAATCAACCAATATTTACAATGTCTAAACGACAAACAATAATTCATTATTTGCTCATTAGTTAGTATTAGTAGCGTAATGTGCTAATATTTTCAATATCAAACAATAAATTTGTAATTTGCCGTATGGTTTTTTGAGACCAATTCAATTTACAACAACTTCTTTTGACGTTTCAAATTCGATCAGATGGGCTGATTGAAGCTATATGGTAAACTAAAACTGTATTTGAATTAATATAAATCAAACTATTTTTTAGGAATTTAAATATAAGAAATATTGGATTAAAATAAATTGAATTTCTTTGTTAAACCACAATCTTCTTTGTTCAAAATCCCGTGGAAACTATAACGAGGCGGATTCCTTACCCAACACTATTGTTTTATAAGGTTTCTTTGTCAGCCCACCATGAACAGTGTGACAGTGGATTTAGCAGCAGATATTTTCATATTCCTCAGAAGGAAGAACTGTGCACTAGCTGTCATCGACGATAGGATCCGACAATCATCCCCATACATCTCTATGTCGCCTGTAGGCTGTGGAATTTCAGAAAGGTAGAGGTTAAACTGTTCCGGAGATATCATCCCGCCTTGGAGAACTGCCTGTTTCGCTCTATGGGGGGTCTTACTTAGGCTTCTTATTTACGAGTTCCACAAACGATTGGCGGCCGCACATACATGTAATTGATTATCCAACGTTTGAAGCACGGCTGGTGGGTGGTCTTCTTCATGTCCTCGAACAGTTTGGCATGGTTGAAGATATTGACGGCCTTCGATAGGTCAAAGGCCACACAACTATTCGGCCGAGTGGCCTGTTCTGTTTCAGTCCTCAAATAATATGTGTGGATACAACACTCTTCTTCGACCTAATCACTCTCGTGATGCTCGTGGTTAAAAAAAACACGCGCAGCTCTTCTTTCCTGGATTCGAGAGTGATTTAATCGTTGCCCACAATTTATTTAACCTTAAGGTGGTCTAGTCGTTTTTCCGTTTATGCTAGACTACTAGCCCGTTGACTTCAAGAGTAAGTTCCCTAACTCTTGGGTTTTCAGGGTTCATAAGATGAATTTATTAACGTTCATTTGATAGTCCCTTTGCCTGTGATGGGAAATTTTGTCTAATTTCGAGCTTTTGATCAACAGGTATGTAGCTAATGCAGATGTCTTGATGGATGATGGATCTGAGGAAATGTGCAGCTCTTTAAAGCGAAGCGGTGATTTGTAAATTCTATGAATCCTTGCCAATCAGTTTTCTTATGGTACAGAAAAGTACGGTGGTCAAAGGATATGAAATCGGGTGGTCTGTTAACGGGGACGATGGTCGGAGATGGCCTGAGCCAAGGAAAATTATGGGTTGCCAGGACACGCCATTTTCCGACCGGTTGAAAATATGGAGCTATAAATTTGCTCGGCCAGCTCCGTACCCCTATGATCATTTCCTTGGACGGGACGCCAAAGTTTTTGGTGAGTATTGAAGTCCCCTAGCACCAGACGGCTATTGCCCTCCCAAAGCAAACTAATACTGGGCGTATAACGCCGGGCACAACTATTCATCGGCGGTATATACACATTAAGCAACTCTACCTCAGCAGTTACACACTTTACTGCTACCCCTATACGAGTACATTCAATGTATGAGTCACTAGAGTTAAGCTTAAACTAGATAGGTCAGTATATAAGTCCTCCTCCAACGCTTTTTGTAATCATAGTAACGTTGGAAGATCCGAGTGATCTAGGTGACGGCGATCTTTGGTACCATGATCGCAGGTACCATGATGTTTCTCCGGCTCATAAAGTCTGCAATTTCGCTGACTTTGTTACGGAGACCGTTGGAATTGAATTGCATAATCTTTGTATATAAAATAATTTCATTTCTTAGGCAGCTGCTAATGAAATTCGATGAAGAAATATTCTTCCATTTATAATCTTTTTTTGTGAAGATAGATTCACTATCCAAAGATTGTGACAGTTATCGTCCCATTTCTATGCTTTCAGCTTTTGGGAACACTTAGGAGTACCTTACCAAAGGATTGCTAATTTGACTTCAAACCGGGACGTCCCATGCCATTACAGTCTTCTCCTCTTCAGTGATCATGGCGTTTGATCGCAGATAATGAACTATAGTCTAAGGCTTGACTTCACTAGGGCATCAGTGTGGCATGACAGGTTCTTAGACAAGGTCTGAAGTAATTCAGTGTTGATGTTTACGTTGGACTTTAAACTGAACGTGGACAACTGCTCTTGTTCAGAGGCAAACCTCGGGTTCATTTATCGGAATTGTTGGTAGCGTACTACGCTTGTTATTATACCCTACACCACTATGTGGGGAGGGTATTATAAGTTGGTTTTGGCCAAAAAGTTTGTAACGCATACTTCTATATACCAAAATGAATGCCTCGACGAGCTGAGTCGATCTGGCTATGTCCGTCCGTCTGTCTATATAAACCTTGTAATCACGCTACATGTCGCAATTTTGATCCCGGAAGGGAAGAAGCCTATTGATTTTGGTGATGGTCGGATAATATGCAGGGGTCGGAATGGGCAAAAAACTTATTTGGATAAAAAGTCAACGTTTTATTTCAAAGCGAATATCTCCGCATCTATAAGGGGTATATCAAAAGCAAAACTAATGAAAGTAGAAAATACCACCTTTACAACGTTGTGTATGTAGTAGGTTGTCGGAGGTGGTCAAACAACGAAGATATCGCAATAGTCGCTAATACAACACAACTTTTCATTTTTGCGATTTTAATTATAACGACGAATATCACAGCTTTGGTTGGGGAGTTCCAAAAGCAAAACCTGACTATGAAAGTAGAATATCTCACCTTTACAATGATGCAAAGAAGGAGATATAGCAATAGTCGGTAAAACATCCCATTTTTTATTTTTTTTTTTCGAAATCGCGCTACAGGTCGCAATTTTGATCGGATCGTCACGAAATCTTGGGGGTTAATGAGGGTCCCACAGAGTAAGAAGCCTATTGATTTTTATGATGGTCGGATAATATTCAGGGTTTGGAATGGGCAAAAAACTTATTTGGAGAAAAGGTCAACGTTTTATTTCAAAGCAAATATCTCTGTTTCTTTAAGAGGTATATCAAAAGCAAAACCTGGCAAGTAAAGTAGAAAATATCACCTTTACAACGATGTAAAGCAGGTTGTCTTAGGTGGTCAAACAACAGAGATATCGCAATAGTCAGTAATGCATCACCTTTTCCGATTTTTTTGTAATCACGCTACAGGTCGCAATTTTGATCGGATCGTCACGATTTTTTTGAGAGTTGATGCGGGTCCCACATAGGAAGAAGCCTATTACGTTTGGTGATGGACGGATAATGTTCAGGAGTCGGAATAAGCAAAAAGCGTATGTGGAGAAAAGTCAGCGTTTTTTCTTATGCGAATATCTCCGCTTCTGGTAGGAGTATTCCAAAGGAAAGCCGTCAATGGAAGAAGAAAAGATCTCCTTTATCTATTATATAAAACTCAAATGACGTTCGTACGTGAATCAAAAACTCGACCAATTTACAACCGATTTGTTTCGCGTTTGTCTTAAAATGTTCGTATTTATCCAAGGAAGGATCTGACGTATTTTATTTTTGAGATATCGCGAAGAATCTGCGAAAATTTGCAAAAATATATTTTGAAGAAAGCTAATTGTTTCTTCACATTTCGTTGGAGGCTTTTGTTGTCGACTTGCTTATTTCCACCTTTTTTAAATTTTTTAGGGCGAAAAATCCGCTAAAATTGCAAAAATATATTTTGAAGAAAATTAATTGTTTCCTCACATTTCGTTGCAGGCTTTTGTTGCTTGCTTGCTTATTTCCACCTTTTTCAATTTTTTAGCGCGAAAAATCCGCTAAAATTTGCAAAAATATATTTTGAAGAAAGTTAATTGTTTCCTCACATTTTGTTGGAGGCTTTTGTCGTCGACTTGCTTATTTCCACCTTTTTTAATTTTTTAGCGAAAAGTGTATAGGACGAAAAGACGAAAAAGGTTTGCACTGTTAAAATTCGCGAAATATTGCAGTGTACCAAGAAATATGACCATAGTTGCATCAAACGAAGTGTTTTTAATCAACGCTCAAAAATGTGGCTAAAAAGTTAATTTTCGCGGAAGCTATGACAGCGTAAATGAATAAAAACACGTTCAAGCAAACGAGTTTTTTTACGTTGTTATTCGATTGACGGTTAAACCGTTTAAATAACGGATATCTGTCCAAAGTAAAAGTAGAAGAATAAAAATTAAGATTACAAATCACTCGCGTTTTTGCGAAAACAGCGGTTTAAATATTTAGTGGCATGGGACCTGTATCCGATTTATCAAAAAATAGTGTGTGATTCTACATCCACGGTTCTTGATGGATTTTATCGAAATAGGTTTAGATCGATGTATTTTTTCTTGGATGATAGTGACATCGGATGTGCAAATTATAAGCGTGCAAATTATAAGCGTTATACCGTTTTTTGCACTCTACGCTGCAGGCGATGCTACATCTTAGCGGCCAAAGTAAATACTGGCAAATGTGTACAAATTAAAATAGAAGAATTCGGTGTATTGGTAAACCACATGCGCATCAAGCTATTTTGAGGATTTCACGATTCACACGCATTTCAAAATGAAAATTACCCGATAGAGTTTTATTTCAAGATTATACCCCAAGGAACACAAAATCTATTTGAACTTGATCTTCCGTTAGATGTTAGCGTGTATTCGAGAAGTGAATATAATAAAAAATGTGATTTTTTGCGTGAAATTTTACCTATTTTTACTACATTTTCTTCAACTAACTCACAAAATAAATTTTAATAAATATTTTCTCTTACAAACATTTTATAAATTTCCTCAATATATTTTTTGCTTTTGCTATAATATGCAAACCACTAAACGGATTTGTATAGTTTTCATTTTCATTTGAATCTTCGCGATGTTTAGATTACGTACATATTTTTATATATTTTTCGGATGCATAAACAGCTTGAATTTTATTAAAACAAGTTGCAAGCTAGCAATTGTTTTGAATTATTTCCTAATTTCCGCCAAAATTTTCAACTTTTTCACTAAAGCTATGGGACCTCAGTAAACATATAGTATGTAGAAAGCCATAAATTAACAAAGTTTCTCGATATAATGAATAGCGTTTTTATAAGATTATTTTTTAATAATCAGAATTGTAACAGCCATAACTTTTGCGCGCAATATCCAAAATTAGTATCTCGAACAGATTTGGGAATGGGAATTTTTCCTCAATCCATGTACCAAAAATCGTTCATGTAGCGTCAAACTATTTTTTTTAATTTTTTTCAAATAGATAAAGTAAAAATTCCTAATATGGACAAATTGTGACATTTTATGTTTTAGTTTTATCAATATTTGAAAGTTTTAAAATGTTTTATTTACGACAATCAATTTAATTTGCATTGAAATTATTTAAAGGAAATTAAAAAGATACAAATTGTCCACGATTATTAGTGGTAGGCAATTATTATTATTATTGGTTTAGTAAGAAAATACCTACATTTCCGAAAGTAAATATATTTCGGTGTTAATTTTGTGACTGTAAGAAACGACAAAAGCTTATTATGTGGTTGCTACATGATCTATCATATTTCAAAGCCGCGACTTCTATTATATAAAACTCAAATGTCGTTCGTACGTGGATCAAAAATTCGACCAATTTACAACTGTTTTGTTTCGCGATTGTCTTAAAATGTTTATTTTCAAGTTTAATTTTTTTTTATTATTTGGGAAAGCAAATACATTCCGATGTTAATTTTGCAACCGTAAGTAACGACTAAACATCTTTTACGCGGTTGTGTTCATATTCCGGTCTGAAAATTCGAAACTACCGCAATCAATGGTATATAGGTGATCAAGAAAACCCACAGGGCAGTGATTGAAGCTCAACTCCAAAAATACCGCTTGCGGGCGGTGTCGTTCTATGGGTGCTATGCCGAAACGTGGAGCTTCGCCGAACATTTTCGGCATGAAATGTTTGTACCTCGACCGAAGACCAAGATAAAAATTGCACCCCCTTTATTGTACAATGTGCCTAACACCAACAAAATATCGAAAATATGTAGGTATTGTTTTACGAACACTATGGGTCTATACCAACAATTTTCTACAACATAGTGGTATACATCTAATTTCCGAACCTTCAAAATACCGAAAATATGGAGTCTATTTTAAAACAACGACCGATAAAATCATCTTCTACAATTCAATATGTATTCGGATGTTCCCGATTATAGAATTACATTTCGTGTTACTATAATTAACTTAATTAATTGTTAAAATTATTTAAATACATTTTTATTCAATTATCGAAAGCCTTCGGTTTCTGGCGGCTGTATAATTTTCATTAAAAACTCCATCAAAAATGTTGAGAGCTTTGTCTACTTTTCTACAGACTAAGGGACATCGAATTTGCATTTTATGCAGATTAAAAATATGGGAACATAGCGGTGTAAAAAAGCAGTTATTTCTTTCATTTCGCCATTACGGTAGAAGTCATCATTATAGTATGCGTGTACTTTTAGTTGGAGAAAATCAAGGCTAAAATTATTAAATATCGTATATCTAGATACTTCTTAGGTGGGATGGGCGAAGGGGAAACAGTTACCTATATTTACTTAAGACATGTCCTTATCCTAATTATTATTATTGGATTAAAAATTGTCAATGCAAGTGGGAGTTACCCTAATAGTAATATAAGGTGTCACAACAGCTTGATATATGCCCTTGGAAAAACGTTCTCAATCTTAACGTTATTCCTAATTTAATTCTCTTCTTTAAAGGGGACATTTTTCTTACTACCTGCACCATAGAAAAATAGAATAAAATAATATAAGCTCCATACACGGCACTGAATATGCATTAAAGTATTTTAAAGTATAATTTCAATATAAGTATAGCATTCCATTATATTTTATCTTGGTCGGAGTAGCGAAGCGCACCGGGTTCAGCTAGTATTGATATAAAGTATGTTGGCGTTAGTGGGCAAACAACCGAGATATCGCAAAAGTCAGTAATATATACAATTTTTCCATTTTTTGTAATCAAGCTACAGATTGGAATTTTGATCGGATAGTCACGAAATGTTGGGGGTTGATGGAAGAAGCCTATTGATTTTGATGATAGTCGGAATGGGGGAATGAAACTCATGTGGAGACAAATTCAAAGTTTTATTCTTTGTCAATATATCGGCATCTAGTAGGGGTATTCCAACGGCAAAGCCTGCCAATGGAAGAAAAAATATTACCTTTACATTGGTGTAATGTAGTTTGGCGAAGGTGGTCAAACAAGGGAGATACCACAATAGTTGGTTATGCATCCAATTAATGCATCATATTATGTTTGGTGGTAGTCGGATAATATTCCCTTAAAGAAATGTTTACCAGTGAAAAGCTTATGGGCCAAATACATACGGTCCGTTGCGTGACGCGTTGCGCGTTGAAAACAAAACAACCACATGAAAAATGCGTAAGTGATGCCAAGTTTGTTCTTGAAGTTTTCATGTGGTTGTTGTAACGCAACGCACAACGCGCCGTATGTGCAGCGGCCTTTATGCACAGGGGTAGTGGTGTAGGGTATCACATGGTCGGTCCCGTCCCGACTATAGCCTTTGCTCACTTGTTACATTAATGGAATGGTTGTAGCTTTCTGAATGTTCGACACTTCGTCAATAGTTGGTAGAAATCAACATAAAGTTCCGAGAAAGCAACCCAACATTTGTGTGTCACATGTACGGAATCGACTGTATACTATATACGTTTTCAAAGATTTTATCATCACAATGAATTCGACATAAAGCATAATTTAGTGATCATATGAATATTTGCTTTTGATAATATCGTAAATAGTAGTTGTTAGTTTTCCGTTACTTTACAATAAACTAACAATAACCTAGTATAATATAACATACTTTAAGGCGGATATTTAATTTTTCATCAGATGAAAGATAGTGTTTGCCCCAGTATACCACTTTTTTCAAATTAATACAGACAAAAGAGACAAAAGTTGGAACGTAGCTAAATAATGTGTTTAGCTCAGAGGGGCTCCGCCGATGGATGCCAGACGCCGAATGCGTAGAGCAGTGGACCGTATGTGGGGGTGTATGCAAATAAAAGATAAATAAAACACAAGAGTATTCTTAATAATAATAGCAAAATGCTTTATTGGTTTAGTTGGTGGGTGTAAACAATATTACCTTTGACAACGATATGCCCTTCCTATGCACAACGATATGTGCCTTGCAAACGATATTGCGTGCAGTCTGTCCGACTGACAGAGATACTCTTGATGTTTAAAGGAGGCGGCAAAAAAGACTGATTATTAATTACTCATTGAAATGTCAAATGCGCTAGCACAAGGTTGCAATCAACCATAGCGCATACATTTCAACGAACAATTAAAGACCAAAACAGGGGTCTGCAAAAGGAATATTTAGCACAAATCTAACTTAAACATTATGTATTTAGTAAAAAGCAAAATTGGCTAAATATAAAACTAAAGTTTTCTTTTAGAAGTAAGTTGAAATATATTGAAATGTTTAATCTCTACACAAGTTATGTTATAAAACATAAAGTGTGGGTTTTAAGTAGTGCGATTCCAAACCTCATTTTGTCGTTACCTGTAGCATTAAAACGCAAAATCATTTTTGGAGTTATGTCCGGGCACTTTTGTTGTAGTAATTCATGATTATACCTTCAATAAATAGGCCTTGTGTTCAGCAGATTAAATTATGACTTATATTTTCATTGTGAAACTTGGTAGGCATGAAGGCTAAATTTTTTGTCATAATATTTGCATTCACATTCCATGCCAGAGGAAGTTACACTGAAAATCATAATAAAAATGGCAATTAAGCATAAATTATGCAGCTTTATAATCCAAATTATGCATCCACATTATTTCTAAACAGCCCACTAAAGACTAGCCCTTTTTATGGTGGTATTCGACAACAAGTTTATTACTAAATGGCTCTCACAGCTACAGTCGTAAACGTTGTTGTTAGCATCTATGCTCGTAGTTGGAACTTTTGTTGGTGTTACTGCTGATAGTCGGTGTCATTGGTGGAAGTCCACAAACAATGCAAGTTCTGAAAAATTTGAATAGAAATATGTATTAAAAATAGCCTCAAACAAAAACCAGATGACAAATAACAAACCAAACAAAAAAACGTGCGTTACACATGCTCCCCGATGATAAAATATGCAAAAATTCACACAATGCGCGGGAATTTTCTATTGATTCCATTGAAGTTTGAATTAAATGTCATTCAAATGATAACAAGATGAGCAGCCAGCCGGTTGTTGTTATGGACAATTTATTTATGTTTATTGATTCGTTTCTTCAACATGGGAAACATGTCATAGAATGCGCATTTTTTACAAAGCACAATTATTAATTACCTTGAAATTTTGTGATCAAATCGAAAATGTGTGTAACAGAACTTGATAGAAAGATGAAGGCAGTAGCTATTGAACAGTTCCGCTTAGTCCATATTTACATTAAGCAATGTTAATGTTGAGAGGCAAGGAGTTACCATATACATACCTCACTTCACTCTCTATCAAACTGGCAATTGCTGAAGGAAAAGTCATCCCTAATCATATAACGTTAATGAGCTCAATGTCTAAGACACCACTCGTAAAAAAGTTTTACATGACTGAGACAATCGGGAAATGTCTCCATTACGCTGAAGCGGGTGTGCATACCATTGCACCACGGTAACAAAAAAGTAAGAACGGAGTTAAGTTCAGCAGGACCGGATTTTTTATACCCTCCACTTTATTTTTAAACAAGTAAGAACGGAATTAAATTCGGCAAAGCCGGACTTTTTATACCCTCCACCACCACTTTATTGAAGTAAATATGAACAATTAGTAACTACTAAGCTATTTCTCTACATTAAGTATAATTCCTTGGAGTAGAATAATATCTACCCATTGAGATTCTTTCTTCCTATCCTCTGACTAAACACAATAGCAAATTACTGCAATCTCGGTTCGAAAATTTGACAAAAACCCCTCGAAATACATAAAATTGGGCAGTACCTGTCCATAGGGGATAGACTAAAAACTACATCTACATATGTAAATGGTTAGTTTATTGCAAGTAAGTTTTCTATCTTCTAGGGACATAAAATTCCAATTAAAACCCAATTCGTTAGGAAAATGTGACTAAAATCTTCAAAAAAATCTTAAATGTGGCCTTTGCAAGGAATGTTTTGCACCTGTTATAATGTTTTGTACTTCTGGCTAAAACTTTCGAAATATCGAAAATCCGTGAGTTTCGTTCTATGGGGGCAATATAAAGACCTACATCCACAAATTTCTGGTGAAATTTGTTATATCACAACGAAAACTAAATACCAAATTTAAGCCATTTCGAGAGCATATTGAGGCCACAACCTTCAAAATACCGAAAATTTGGGTGGTACCGTTCTATGGCGCCTACATGAAGACGTGAACCTATACCGACAAATGCCAGATGGAGAGTCTTATACCCCCAACGAAGACTAAATACCAAATTCCAGCCATTTCGGTGGGATATTGAGGCTAAGTAAATAAAATACCGAATATCGGGATACATCAACACGTGCACCGATAATGTCCATTTCCAATACCAAATATCCTAGGAGTAATAAAAACTTCTATACTAAATTATAAGGTTCTATACTATATATTTAAGTATTAAAAAGGTCACGCACAAACCACTCTGATTTTTATACTCTCAGCATTTATGCTAACGAGGGTATATACACTTTCATACCGGCAAAATGTGCCTCATCAAAATAATGGTTTTAGACCCCAAGTATGTTTGGGTGAAATCCGTTTCAGACAATTTGGAGTTGATTTAGCAATGTCCGTCCATCTGTCTGGCTGGAGCGCACGATAACTTTCGAACGGATGAACCGATTTGGTCCAAAATTGGCCTTCGTCAAATTTTGTGGAAACTTAGTTGAAGTTCGAAGATGAGCCATATCGGTCCACTCCTTCAGGTACCTCCCCGACAAAAGTTCAAAAATCTTCGGAAAAATTGTGCGCACGATAACTCTTGAAGGTAGTAACCGAATTGGTCCATACTTTGCACATCGTGAAATTTCTACCAGACATAGATGAGGTTCCAATATGGACTCTATCGGTCTTCTCATTCGGGTGCCTCATACACAAAATTTCGGATAAGATCAGTTTAAGACCTGCACTCGAATCGCTTTGATTTTTTGTTGCAGCTACTTCTACACTCCGGTTCATCTAAACAGAACCAACCAATTTTGCTTACAAATACCGTTATATCTAACGCTAGGAGAGGAAATGAAAGTTATATTATTTATTATTGTCTTTTTAGGACGAAGGCCATTTTTTATGAAAGTTTTTAATTAATTAATTGAATTAATCGAGCTAACATGGCATAAGGAGTTTGTATTGAAAAATGAATTCTAGCGAAGTACCACACACCTAACCAATATACTACGATCGTTTCGCTGCCATTTGCTGAGCTGACTTAAACCACCAGCAAAACGATCGTAGCATATTGGTTGCGTGTGTGGTACTTCGCTAGAATTCATTTTTCAATACAAACTCCTTAGGCCATGTTAGCTAGATTAATTCAATTAATAAATAGAAAATTATATTTTTGTGGACATATAGAGTATATAGTAGCCGATATTTTCAATACCTAACCTATTTCGCATATGCGTTATAACGGTATTTACCATATACCACAATGTGGAAAAGGGTATTATAAGTTTGTTTTGGAAAAAATTCATGTAACACCGCGAAATATTCGTCGGAGACCCCCAATGTGGTATACCAATCTTCATATCTCGACGAGATAAAGCGATTTTGAGATGTGTGTCCGTCCGTCCGTATGTCCATTATAAATTGTAAACACGCTCCAGGCCGCAATTATGGACCGATCGTCACGAAATTTTGTATGGAGGTCGGGTTCAGATCAGAATAGATCCCTATTCTTATTGGTGATGATCGTGAAATATTTAGCGGGTGAAATGGACCAAAAACATAATATTTATCCAATTTATCTATCTAGCGGCTCTGTAGGTCTCAATAATAGTCCGATCAACGCGTAATTTTAAATAACGTAAGAGTATATCACAAAGGAGAAGCTTGCAATTTGAGATGGCGATCGGATAATATTTAGAGGGTTAAATGGACCAAAACTTTTGTGTGAAAATTGTGAAAATTTTTAATATACAGCTTATATCTTAATTCCTGGAAGTGACATTCCTGGAAGTGGCATTAATTCCTGGAAGTGGAACGCTTGGCCTTTCAATTGATGCCAATTATGTTGGTGTTCATGATCAGATAACAGAGTTACAGCCTAATATATTCCGTTATTTGTTTGTAGTGTAATAATAAACTCGCTAGAAGTCGGAATTATACATCAATAGTCACGAAATTTTGCACCGGGTAAGAGTAAAGGTCGAAAAAGATGCCTACAATTTTGAATGATGATCTGATATTCTTTAGCGGGTGAAATGGACCATTAGCTTTGTATGAAAAATATAAAAAATTTTTTTTTGGTCGATATTTTAATTCCTTGAGGACATATATATTTTGCAAAGTAGCCTACATATGGGAAAAAACCACTGACCTTTCCTCTGATGTAAATTGCAATAAAGTGTTTGCTAGATAACGAGCCTACTGCCTAATATATAATGGGTTCTGTGTAGAGAACCACATTTTTATCCCATGCTACATATTGTCTCTCCAAAAGTTTATGTAACACCACGAAATATTCGTCCTAGACCCCTTATTTGGACGAGATAAAGCAATTTATCGATGTGTGTCCGTTCATTAAAAATTGCAAACAAGCTTAAGACCGCAATTATGAACCGATTGTAACGAATTTTTTAAGGAGGTTGGGTTCGGGCCAGAATAGATATGATTAGTTTTTGGTGATGATCGTGAAATGTTCAGGGGATGAAATGGACCAAAAACAAAATTTTGTAGCGGCTCTGTAGGTCAAAATAATAACCCGCAAAATTTTAAACAAAATTTGAGTTTATGATGAAGAAGAATCGTACAAACCAACGTGAAGATCAGATAATACTTAGAGGGTTAAATGGACTGAAACTTTTGTGTGAAATTGGTAAAAATTTCAATAAAGTAGCGGTTAAACAACGGAAGTAGTAGTACTAAATAAGTGGGTTTCATTACATTTTAGTATGTGTGAACTAAAATTTCCTTTCCTGCTACAAAAATGTCTTTGTCATGCTAGATAACTTTTTGGTTTTGGTCATAAGTATTATACATTACATCTCTGATATTTGATAATTAAATGTTCACAATCATTGAAAAAAAGTTCGGTGGAGAGCGATTGTCCAGGGATAGTGGTATAGGGTATCCCATGGTCGGCTCCGTCCGACTATAGACTTTTCTTACTTAACTCGCTTTATGAAAAAATGTAAAAATATTGGCATGTTTTAATGGTTCACCAGGATAGAACCACTATATAATCCATTACTACCTATTTAACTACTTCGTAAAAGTAGTCACGACTACTTATTTAACTACTTCTATAAGTAGTCACAAAATAACTACAAATTTCGCGCGACATGCCCTTGTTTAAATAATGGGTTAGTAGGGGGTTTTGTAATGACTATTTTTGCTGGGAACAGACAGACGGACATGACTAAATTGACTTCAAATAGTCTGAAACTGATTACGTTCAAACATACTTGGGTTCTAAAACCATAATTTCAAAGAGGCACATTACCCTAAAGGCTGGGGGTATAAAAATGTGAGTAAATAAAATTAATGTGCTACGCAATTTATTACATACTAGCAGAACCGGTTCCGCGTTTCTGACCCGTTGTATTGCGTTTTAGTGACAACTTTTTATGGAGTTTATGCTTTACCACTCAAAAATAGGTATTTTCTATCTCATTTCTTCGGGTCCATTGTCAAACCGATTTATTCAGGATTTTATTTATTGAGGATTTTTAATTTATCAACAGATTTTGTCTGCAACCTATCTTTTCTCTTACGGACTTTGTCGGATTTTTTCGCCCATTGATGCTGCTTAGGATTTATTATTGTCCTAAAGCGATCTAATAATAAAAGTTTAAAAAATGGTTAAGCCAAATTCTCCCGCTTATTGAGACGTATGTATGTTTTTAGTTTTTCATGACTGATGGACCGTTGAACTTCACCATTTAAGGAAATTTGTAAATATGTCGTTTTTCTTAATAGAGGATATACCGTGCCAACTTCTAAATTCATGTACATACATGTACCATTCCACAAAATTTCATGAAAATCGGTTCGCTAGTTTTCGAGATATGATCGGGGCGTAACCACCGTTGTCTCGGAAATTAATTTGCAAGCCGATGCATTCATAAGTTTAGCAAATATATCAATTATAAAATAACAGGCCCCCAAAATTCATCAACAAATATATAGGATTTTGAACCACGGGTCATTCCTGAAATTATGAAGTTTCATTTCATGAAATTATGTTCAATAGTTTTGAAAAAAATATTGAAAAGAGTGGGTGTGGTCATCAGTTTTCAAGACATAACATATTAAAAAAAGTGAGCGTGGTTCGGTATTTTGGCTCCAAATATGTACCTAAGGTCGGAGACACAACCCCAATGCCTGCCAAAATTAATGCTGAAACCGATATAATCATAAGTTTGGCATATGCATACATTCATAAAGTACATATTGCCACGCCAGACCTTGAGCATTTGCTGCAAATTTCATGGAAATCGGTTCAGGATTTTGGAGATATAACATATTTGAAAAAGTAGGCGTGGTCGGGTCTTTAGGCCCAAAAGAAGTACCTAGATTCTAGATTAATTCGTAAATTTTCAAGCCGATACATTCGTTATTATTTAAAATGTTCGGCCAGGCAGAACTTGTTATACCCCCATCACGAGTTCTATTGGAGTGAAATGGAATAATTTATTTCCTTTCGTTTATGAAGAAGAATATTTATTAGAATATTTATTCAAATTTCAGCAAGTTCGGTAAAACAATGTGGCTAACCTTAAAAATACCGAAATTCGGGAGTTACCATTCAATGAGGGCTATATCAAAACGTCGATCTATGCCAACAAATTTCCGGCGGAAAGTTTTTTGACTCAAAGAAGGCTAAATACCAAATTTCCATTTGGCCAAACCTTCAAAAAACCGAAAATCGGTGGGTACCGTTCTATGGGGGCTATACTAAGGCGTGGATCTATACCGGCAAATGAAGACCAAATACCAAATTTAAGCCATTTGATGATTGTGGCCACAACCTTCAAAATACCGAAAATCGGAAGGTACCGTTCTATGGCGGCTATATGAAGGCGTGGACCTTTACCGACAAATTTCTAGGGGAAGTTTTATACTCCCAACGAAGACTAAGTCCCAAATTTCGGCTATTTCGGTGTGATAATGAGGCTAAAACCATCAAAATACCGAAAATCGGGTGGTACCATTCTATGGGGGCTATATGAAGGCGTGGACCTATACAGACAAATTTCATATGGTACGTTTAAAACCCCAAATTAAGACCAAATACCACATTTCAGCCATTTTGGTGGAATACTGAGGCCACAACCTTCAAAATATCGGAAATAGTGGGAGCTATACTAAGGCGTGGACCTGTACCGACAAGTTTCTGGGGGAAACTTGTATACCCCCAACGAAAACTAAATACCAAATTTCAGCCATTTCGGTGGAATATTGAAGTCACAACCATCAAAATAATGGAAATAGGGAGGTACCGTTCTTTGAGGGCTATACTAAGGCGTGGGGGAAAAGTTTTATACCCCCAACGAAGCCTAAGTACCAAATTTCAGTCATTTCGGTGTGATAATGAGGTTAAAACCTTCAAAATGCCGAAAATCGGGTGGTACCGTTCTATGGTACCAAACATCAACGTTCTATGGTACCATTTTCAATACCAAACATCAAGGAGTAATAGAAACTTGTATATCAAATTACAAAGCTCTATCTTAAAAATTGCGAGCTGTGTCTTGATTTCAACAGACGGACATGGTTATATCGACTTAGAATTTTACCCTGATCAAGAATATATGTACTTTATAGGGTGTGATGAATATTTCGATGTGTTACAAACGGAATGACAAATTTAATTATAGCCTCCATATTATGGTGGAGGGTATAGAAACTCCCAATAGAAAGTGTACATATCACAGTTTATACAGTTGGACACTAAGCCCACCTGATTGTTATGTTTGTTGTCAAAAACATTATTGTGATTTAAAATACAAAGAAACTCAAATCACAATAATATAAAATCTATTATGTTTGTTGTCAAAAGTTGTTAACAGAACTCTGAATGGCCGACCTTCTATATACCTTGGTACATATATTTTTATACCCTCCACCATAATATGAAGGGTATAATTAAATTTGTCATTCCTCTTGTAACACATCGGAGACCCTATAAAGTATATATATTCTGGATCAGGGTAAATTTCTAAGTCGATATTGAAACCAATACAGCTGATACAGCTCGCAATTTTTATGGTAGAGCTTTGTAATTTGATATAGAGGTTTCTATTACTACTAGGATGTCGGTCAACGTTGGTAAAAATAGCCAATTTTTTCCCACTACTAAATTATAGTTGTTTTAATAAAATATGAAAACAACGACTATGGGATTAAGCCTGACTATTTTGAAAAACAAAATAGAAGTCGTCATCCCAAATAAAAAACGCCAACCCTCCTAGTTAAACATTTTAGTTTTTTTCATATTTTGCATAAATATATGAGTGTTTTTGAGTTTTTCATATGTTCCACAGTTTATACAGTTGGCCATTCAGAGTTCTGTTAACAACATTTGACAACAAACATAATAGATTGTTCATTATTGTGATTTGATTTCCTTTGTATTTTATGTCACAATAATGTATTTGACAGCAAACTAATGGTCTGTTCCTTTACTTTAAAAAATGGTAACAGTGGCAAAAAAAGGTACAAGTGGGGAACTGATCTCATATAAATTGTATGCTTGTTAAAGTAAAGGAACGCTTTGCAGGTTAAAAATGGTAAGAAATGGTAACCTCAGGCAGGTAAAGGAACAGAGCTTAAATAGTCAGGGCTAACTAGTTTGGGCTGAATGGCCAACTGTATAAACTGTGATATGTTCTATTTAAAAAGGTCAAACCCCAATAAACAAACCATAAAAATACAAAAAAATTAACTTTTTTAAATATTTTATTAAAAAAGAAAAAAAAAAATATATATATATATATATATATATATATATATATATAAAAGACCTTAGTGATAAGTGAGTGAGTGAGTGAGTGACATGTATATCATCGCCCAGACGAAACCACTGAAGGTAGAAAGCTGAAATTTTGACTGTTCGACCTCTAAGTGTACGAAAAGTACTAATTTTTGTACGAATTGTATATTTTGAAGGCATTTAGCTAGAAACTTGGAATTTGGTATGGAAATCAAGGTTGGGAAGTGGTGTTTATAAAAGGAAATGGTTTTGGAAATTAGTACTCTTGTGTACGAGAAGTTCTAAATAGTACTAAATTTAGAACAATTTGGATTTGGGTGAGCGGATAGAGCGAGAATTCTGAAATTTGGAATGTGGGTCACTGATGGAGAGTTAGAAAGATGTACCAAAGGGTTTTTGGAAATTTGACCTATAAGTGTACTAAAAGTTACTAAATTTAGTACCAGTTGTATATTTTCAACTGATATAGCTAGAATCCTGGAATTTGGTATGGAAATCAAGGTTGGGAAGTTGTGTTTATAGAAGGAAATGGTTTTGGAAATTCGTACTCATGTGCACGAAAAGTTCTAAATGTTACTAAATTTAGTACAATTTGGATTTGGGTGAGCGGATAGAGCGGGAATTCTGAAATTTGGAATGTGGGTCACTGATGGAGAGTTAGAAAGATGTGCCAAAGGGTTTTTGGAAATTCGACCTCTAAGTGTACGAAAAGTACTAATTTTTGTACGAATTGTATATTTTGAAGGCATTTAGCTAGAAACTTGGAATTTGGTATGGAAATCAAGGTTGGGAAGTGGTGTTTATAAAAGGAAATGGTTTTGGAAATTAGTACTCTTGTGTACGAGAAGTTCTAAATGGTACTAAATTTAGTACAATTTGGATTTGGGTGAGCGGATTGAGCGGGAATTCTGAAATTTGGAATGTGGGTCACTGATGGAGAGTTAGAAAGATGTACCAAAGGGTTTTTGGAAATTTGACCTATAAGTGTACTAAAAGTTACTAAATTTAGACCAGTTGTATATTTTCAACTGATATAGCTAGAATCCTGGAATTTGGTATGGAAATCAAGGTTGGGAAGTTGTGTTTATTGAAGGAAATGGTTTTGGAAATTCGTACTCATGTGCACGAAAAGTTCTAAATGGTACTAAATTTAGTACAGTTTGGATTTGGGTGAACGGATAGAGCCGGAAACCAGAAATTTGGAACTATGATTATTGTTAAAGTGTAAGAATGAGATATGGGTGTAGTTTTGTAAATACGTACATATGTCCACGAAAAGTACTAAATGGAACTAAATTTGGTACAACTTGGAGTTGAGTAAACAGATAGAGCTGCAAACCTGAAATGCGGATTATTAAGGTAGCTTTGGAAATTCGTACTTATTTGTACGAAAAGTACTAAATTTGGTACAATTTAGATTTGGATAAATGGATAAAGGCGGAATCCAAAAATTTGGAGTAGTGATTACTGTTGGAGTATGGGATTGTGGTAGTTTTGGAAATTCGTTCTTATGTGTACAAAAAGTACTAAACTGTTCTAAATTTGGTACAATTTGGATTTGGGTGAACGGATAGAGCTGGAAACCTGAAATTTGGAATTAGGATTACTGTTGAAGTGTAGGATTGAGTTATGTAGGTAGCTTTGGAAATTCGTACTTACACAGTTTATACAGTTGGCCATTCAGAGTTCTGTTAACAACATTTGACAACAAACATAATAGATTGTTCATTATTGTGATTTGATTTCCTTTGTATTTTATGTATTTGACAGCAAACTTAATAGTCAGGGCTAACTAGTTTGGGCTGAATGGCCAACTGTATAAACTGTGGTACTTATGTATACAAAAAGTACTAAAGTGTACTAAATTTGGTACAATTTGGATTTGGATTAATGGATAGAGGCGGAATCCTAAAATTTGGAATAGTGATTACTGTTGGAGTGTAGGAGTGATGTAGTTTTGGAAATTCGTATTTATGTGTACGAAAATACTAAACTGTTCTAAATTTGGTATAATTTGGATTTGGGTTAACCGGAAATTTGGAATTACGATTACTGTTGTAGGGTAGGATTGAGTTATGGAAATAGCTTTGGAAAATTGTACTTATGTGTACGAAAAGTGTTAAATGGTAATAAATTTGGTACAATTTGGATTAGCGCGAACGGATAGAGTCGGCAACCTAGAATTTGTAATAATAATTACTGTTGGAGTACAGAATTGAGGTAGTTTTGGAAATTCGTACTTACGTGTACGAAAAATATCGTGAAATTTGGAATTATGATTACTTTTACGTGGAGGATTGAGACAGATTTCGGAAATTCGTTCTTATGTGTACAAAATACTTTTTTGTACGAAGTACGAATTTCCGAATGATACTTAATTGTCAATAAGCGTTTGGGATATCGCGATGTTATTTTTGAAACGTTTACCTATTATAAGTACTAAATTTGATTCTTTGTTGCTTTGTTTGTGTTCAGATAAGGAGTTTTTGAAATGCATAGAAATTCTGAAATTAGGTATGGAGATCTCTAAGGACTGAATTATTGAGTTGGTATTGGAAATACAAAATATTATCAAATTTGATGTTGGGTGATGCTGGAATTTTATAGTTAGTGTGCGCAAAGTACGAAAGGCAATAAATTTGGTATTGGGCTAAGGAGAAGTTTTCAGTTTCACTGTTAGAGTTGTTAGTACAATAAATGTACTAGAAGTATTAAATAGTACTAAATATTGAAGCACTGGTATTGAGAATGTCTACAAAAATCCGCCTTTAACATGTATGCAATGTTTCTGAATGTAATACCATGGAGTTTTAAAATTGTATCGAATAGTGTGATAATGCTTTCATGTTAACGCGAAGGTGGTTTATAAATTTTACACTGAAATCAAACAGTCAAACGTATCTTTTGAACAATATTGTTTTTTTACGTTTTAGAAGGTACATTTGAAAACATAGATCTATGCGACTATTGTTTTACAAGAAGGTTTTTATCCCCTGGGAACAAAAGGGCTAAATTAAAATGTGTAAAAAATAACAGTTATATATAGGGGCCACGTCAAACAAAGCGTGCGCATTAAGTAACATTTATTGACTAAAGGTTTTCTACATGTTGATATCATAAATGCCGAAATTACTTCGGTTGGAAAATGTGACTAATATTTTCAAAATACCCGTACCGTTCTAATAAAACATGGAATGGAATTTAAAATGGGTATTTTTTGGAAATTCGAACATAAGTATGAACAGTACTTAAAAGAAATTAAATATCTATTAAAATAGGTATTAGTACATCAAATTGTTCACTGTCCACCATTTACATATGAAATATTGTTTATTTGTTTTTTTTTATATCCTTTCCGCATACGAAGTAGCGGGCATTTTGCTTAAGAGAGCTTCGTGAGTGAGTGACTGAGTGACTGACATATCATCGCCCAGACGAAACGGCTGAAGCTAGAATCTTAAAATTTTGCGTGTGGGTTGTAGGGATACGCAGTGAAATGCAATAATCGGTTTTTCGATTATACGGTTTTCGTGAAAAACTTAAAACTCGATTTTTGATTAATCGTTAACCGCCGAAAACCGATTATAATCGAATATAATCGACCATTTTCGTTGATGCAATCTGTGATGTACATATGTACAAAAATATACCGTCCATTACGCGGTTTTAGCACACCCAATAGTCAACTACGACTAATAGTCGTCCACGATTAATAGTCGACTACGAATAATAATAGACTACGACTAATGGTCGACTACGAATAATAGTTGAGACCGACTTTCGAAAGTCGATTAAGAATAATCGATTATACGGTTTTCGCTCAGTCAATAGTCGACTACGATTTTTAGAGATTTTACGGCTAATAACCGATTAATCGATTAACCGAAATCGGTTTTACGTATCCCTAGTGGGTTGTTGTTGGTGTCTAGGGGTGAGATAAGGCTGGATTTATGGAAATTCGACATAGAAGAGTACGAAAAGTACAAAAAGTTACTAAATATGGTATCCTTTGTATTAGACAAACTGGAAGAGCTAGATTTCTGAAATTTGGAATGAACGTCACTGATAGAGAGTTAGAAAGATGTACTAAAGAGTTTTTCGAAATTCGACCTGCAAGTGTACGAAAAGTACTAAAAGTTACTAAATTTTGTACCAATTGTATATTTTGAACGGTTATAGCAAGAATCTTGAAATTTGGAATGGGAATCAAGTTTGGGAAGTGTTATTATTATAAGCAAATGGTTTTGGAAGTTCGTACTTATGTGTACGAGAAGTACTAAATTTGGTACAATTTGGATTTGGGATAGAGCTGAAAACCTAAAATTTGGAATTTAGATTACCGTTGAAGCGTACGATTGAGATATGGGGGTGGTTTTTGAAATTCATACTTATGTGAACGAAAACTACTAAATGGTACTACAATTTGGTAAAATTTGGATTTGGATGAATAGATAGATCTGGAATCCTGAAATTTGGAATTAAGATTACTTATGGAGTGTAGGATTGAGGTAGTTTCGGAAATTCGTACTTATGGGTACGGAAAGTACTAAATTGTACTAAGTTCGGTACATTTTGGATTTCGGTGAACAGAGGTGGAATCCTGAAATTTATAATTAAGATTACTTATGGAGTATAGGATTGAGGTAGTTTGGGAAATTCGTACTTTTGGGTACGGGAAGTACTAAATTTGGTACAATGTGGAGTTTGGTGAACGGATAGCGCTGGAATCCTGGTATTTGAAATTAAGATTGCTGTTGGAGTGAAGGTTTGAGGTGGTTTTGGAAATTCGTACTTATGAGTACGAAATGGTGCTAAATTTGGTTCAATTTGGATTTGGGTGAACGGAGAGAGCTGGAATCATGAAATTTGATTGAGATAGTTTTGGAAGTTCGTATTTATGGTTACGAAAAGTACTAAATGGTTCTAAATTTGGTACAATTTAGATTTGGGTGGACGGATAGAGGTGGGATCCTGAAATTCGGAATTACTGTTGGAGATAGTTATTGAAATTAGTACTCTCATACGAAACGTATTAATGGTATTATGAAGAGAGGTGGAATTTGGAAATTTGGTATTACAGCCGCTGTTGGTGCGTAGGGTTGAGATATGGATGTGGTTGTACGAAAATTACTAAATGGCACAGAATTTTGTTCAAATTATTATTGTGTAAAGGGGTAGAGCTGAAATTGTGAAATTCGGTATTAGTATAGCAGTTGGCGTATAGAGTTGAGATGGAGAGGAAGTTTTGGAAATTCGTATTCGTATGTATACGAAAAATACTAAATAGCGGTTGGGATATAGTTTTAAGTACTAAATTTGGTACCAGTTTGGTGTTGCATGAAGGGATAGGAATTGGGAATTTCGAGATTCGAATTTATTGTTTGTCTAGGTTAAGTTATTTTCTGTAACATAGGTGGCCTTTAAGGCTTGGTTACCAATTGTGAAATAAATTAAATTAAAAAATTAGGTGGAATTTCGAATTGTTGTATCAGGGTTTGTGTTGTTGTTTAGATAAGGATTTTTTAAATGCATACAAATTCTGAAGTTAGGCTGAGGGCTGGCTGATTTTTTGAGAAGTACGAAATGTATTAAATGGTATTAAATTTAACGTTGGGTGTGGCAATGAAGCTGGAATTATATACTTAGTGTGTGAAAAGTGCAAAATTGCAATAAATTTAGTACTGGGTTAGGAATAGAAGTGGAATTCTGATTTTTTATTTATTTGCCAGGTTCATTGTTAGAGGTGATCGTAAAATAAGTGTACTAGAAGTATTAAATACTAATAAATATTGAAGCACTCGCATTGAGTGAATCGATAAATGAAATTTGTTATGAGGATCACTGTTGAGTTTGGATCAGAATATTTATTAAAATCCGTCTTTAGATGTATGAATGGTTTCTACATTTAATATCATTGGCATTGGGTGAACAAGTAGACCTAAAACTGTAAAATTTGAGGTAAGGTCCTGGATTTTAAAAATTGTACTGAATAGTGTGCTATTGTTTCTATGTTATCACCAAGGCGAATTTAAGAAGGTGATCCAAAAGGCGAATTCAGGCCGTAGTATTCATTTGCTGTCAACATTTTTTGCGCGAAACAGCCACAAAAGTTAGAAGAAAACGGTAAAATATTCTTCGCGAAGTTTAAATTAAGATGTTGTACACATAGATTCTTTAAAGAAGAGAAATATTTGTTATTTAATTTTGATTAAAAATATGTTTTGACAGCAAATAAAGACATCAGTTGTTATTATTGTATCAGCTTCTTTCTCGCACCATGGTTAACATGAATTCGATTTCTAAATAATGTACTGAAATCAAAAAGTCAAACGTATCATTTCAACAAAACTGTTTATTGTTTGTTTTGTTTATTGTTGAATATTCAATCTCATTTGAAAAGAACAGCATCACAGTTGCCTGTGAGGTTGTTATTGGAATTTTGTTTTTAACAAATTTCCCTTTGTCCGTGCTTCCGCACAGGCAACTGTGCTGATGTTCTTTTCAACTCACAGAATTCGAAGAATTCTTAGTTGATACGTGCTGACATGTTGCAGAATATTTTGATTTTGGTGTTTCTTTGGAAAAGCCGAAAAGTGAGTGTGATTCTCATTCATATAGGAATACTAGACACTTAAAGAGTTCGGTTTTTCGCTAAAAAGGTATCATTTCAAAAACTGAGAAGCCAATTGATAATTCCCTTCGTCGGGATGAAATCATGATATTGGTAGCGATCAGTAAAATTTTGCAACACTGTCAGTTTGTTTTAAAAAACATTACTCTCTGTAATAGAGGGTAATAAATGAAGTTGTGCCAATGGGGGAATACTCCACTCAAGCAATCAAATGAGATTGAATCTTCAACAATAAACAAAACAAACAAAAAACAGCGAGGGCACGCGCAAAGGGAAATTTGTTAAAAACAAAATTCCAATAACAACCTCACAGGCAACTGTGTTGATGTTCTTTTCAACTCACAGAATTCGATGAATTCTTAGTTGATACGTGCTGACATGTTGCAGAATATTTTGATTTTGGTGTTTCTATGGAAAAGCCGAAAAGTGAGTGTGATTCTCATTCATATGGGAATACTAGAGACTTAAAGATTTCGATTTTTCGCTAAAAAGGCATCATTTCAAAAACTGAGAAGCCAATTGATAATTCCCTTCGCCGGGATGAAATGATATTGGTAGCGATCAGTAAAATTTTGCAACACTGTCAGTTCGTTTTAAAAAACATTACTCTCTTTAATAGAGGGTAATAAATGAAGTTGAGCCAATGGGGGAATACTCCACTCAAGTAATCAAAATTGTTTATATTTTTGTCTATTCTGAACGTTATAGTAAGTTCATTTGAAAAAGGTAGATCTATGCGACTAATGTTTTACAAGAAGGTTCTTACACCCTGAAAATAAAAAGGCCTAAAATAAAATGTCCCAAAAATGAACTGTTATATAGGGTAACATCTTTTGAATAAAGGTTTTCTTCATTTTTATATCACAAATTCCAAAATTCGGTTGAAAAGTGTGGATAAAAAATGGGGATAAAATTTTCAAAATACCCATACCATTCTAATAAAACATGGACTGGAATTTAAAATGTCAAAATTTTCAGTGTTCACCATATTAAATATTGTTTATTATTCCTTTTCCGCATACGAAGTAACGGGCATTTGCTAGTAACTCTTATTAAGCTCATATATTAAAAAATGTCCATTTGTGTGAAAAATCTATAATTTACATATGTATATGGGAAACGGTATGGAAAAAACACAAATTTTTAGCCATGTAATTTCAAAAAAAAATTAAAAAAGTGTTAAACGGACGTAACGGACGAAAACGGAACTTTGTTCCAAGCTGTTTCCTAAAAGTTTTAGTCCACTAAACTTGGATTTCACTAAAATTAGTACCTGAGGAAAAATAAAATAGCTCACTTCGTGTAAACGCTACGATAATTTATTAAAACGACTCTTAAAGACTACCTAACAAAAAAACAAAGAACAAAATACCTGTTATAGTTTCTGAGAAATATCTGTTTCTTTCTTCAGAAATTTGCCAAAAGTTACGTATGTTCCAAAATTGGGAAACATTTTTCGTTTTTAGTATCACGCCACGCCCACACCTTCCAATATTTTGATCTAATTTTTTGCTTTCCTTAGTTTCAATATGTTTACTATCGAATACCTTATGGGGGTTTTGGCCAGGAAAATCGATTTCTGAACCACTGTGCGCCTTAGTTTCAATATGTTTACTATCGAATACCTTATGGGGGTTTTGGCCAGGAAAATCGATTTCTGAACCACTGTGCGCCTTCATATAGCCCCCATAGAACGGTACCCCCCGATTTTCGGAATTTTAAAGGTTGTGGGCTCAATATCCCTCCGAAATGGCTGAAATTTGGTACCTCCCGATTTTTGGTATTTTGAAGGTATGTCCTCAATATTTAACAATATTAATCTCTTTAAAAATTTCCTCCCGAAATTTGTCCGTACAGGTCCACGCCTACACATAGCGCCCATAGAACGGTACCTCCCGAATTTCGGTATTTTGAAAGTTAGCCACATTGTTGTACCGAAATTGCTTGAATTTGATATTTAGTCTTCTGCATAAACGAAAGGAAACTAATTGTTCAGCTTTACTTCAATACAACTCGTGGTGGAGGGCTCGGCCGAACTTGATGCCGTTCTTACTTGTTGAAATCTGTTGTATACAACAGGAATTGAATAATAGCGAATTGAATAAATGCTAAAATCCCGAGTTATCAGCAATTTAAAATGTGTGGTTCCTGTACTCAATTTATAAGGAAAAAAGTCCCATAAGAAAAATGTACACATATTTTTGAAATCTCTTATATACAACAGAAGCCAAACTTTGTCCGATATTTCAGTTTTTTGAGGTTGTTTATGACGTTCAATTATAAATTGCATAGAATTTGCACAATAACAGAAATGGCGCCCAACGCCACCACAAGGTAATCACTTGAAAAAAATTCGCATATCCATTATTGTCTTACTCAGCTTCCGAAGTTACTCATAATATAAACAGCAATTCAAAAATATTTCAAAAATAGATGTTTAACAATAATATGGGCAATTAAATCCCATTTATATTTGTTAACAACCGTTTCCAAATCATTAAAAACTTCACTTGGCCAATAGATGTGTGAAGAGATTCACTTTGTAATTATGGTTCATTCATTTATTGTTTGTTTAACAATGGGTTATGGCCCGGATTTGACAAAAATAGACGATTGCTCGATAAAGAAATGCTTCATTGAAACATCAACTAAAGATTGTCTTTGCATGGATTCATGTCTCAATGCTTTTGTTTCAAGTAACATGAGAGAGAAAAACCCGGAACAGAGAGCAGCAACATTTCATTAATGAATTTTCGTCTTCTTACAAGATATGCTTACTACAACAGCTTGAAGAGAGATAGAGAGCATACCTTTTTTGGTCATACAATGATCTCTAAATTGGGCCTTGTATAAAATGTCATGAACTTGATGGGTTTGACAACATACGCTTGAGATAAGCATTCGTTAACACACGCACATTTACAGTTTACCAACCCGTAACATTTAAGCTTTGGTTTAACATAATGAAGGTATGTAGATGATGGAAGTTACCAGGCAATAAAATGGATTAAATTTAAAATTTTTTGTTAATTTATTTCAAAGGTATTTGTTTGTCTGTTCGCCATTGTGGCTGTGGCTCAGGCTGGATTATTAGGCGGTCTTTTGGGAGGAGGTGGAGGCAATTCTGGTGGTGGTTCTTCTGGATGGAATGCACCACCACCAAGTCATGGACATCACCATGGTCATGGTAGCGGTAGCGGTGGAGCGGGTCAAGTTTATAAAGTAAAGGTTATATCTGAACAGGCTGGCGGGCATGCTAGTCACGGTGGCGGACATGGTAGTCATGGTGCACCACAAAGTGTCATTAAAGTAATTCATCAACACAGTTCGTCGGCCGGCCATGACCATGGTCACGGTCATGGACATGCAGCTGCTGCTCCTCAAGTAATTAAGGTGATACACCAAACATCATCACACAGTGCAGGCCACTCACATGCAGCTGCCGCCCCTGCACAAGCTCCTCAAGTAATTAAAGTTGTACATAGCAATGCTGCCGCTGCTGAATCACATTATGCTGCAGGTTATAACTATGCTCCTGTTGTTGAATCTCATGCTTCTGCCGAAAAAATCATTAAAGTTGTACATCAACAACAATCATCCTCTCATGGTCATGGACATGCTGAAAGTCATTCTGCCGCCGGTTACAACTATGCTCCAGCTGCTGAATCTCATGCTTCTGCCGAAAAAATCATTAAAGTTGTACATCAACAACAATCTTCCTCTCATGGTCATGGACACGCTGAAAGTCATTCTGCTGGAGGTTTTAACTATGCTCCAGCTGCTGAATCCCATGCTACTGAGGAAAAAGTCATTAAGGTTGTACATCAGCAAGAAACTTCATCCCACGGTCATGGTCACGCTCAATCTCAAGCCCCTCTCAAGACCATTAAAGTTATTCACTCATCATCTGGACATTCCGGCTCTTCGGGTGCTAGCCAACAAGAACAAACCAAAGTATTGCGCGTAATTCATGAACATGTTTCAACCTCGGCTGCCGCTCCATCTAATTCGTATTTGCCACCCCAAGCTGAGTCACATGTTTCTGTTCCTGAGTCATCTTATTTCCCCCCAGCTCCTCAATTCAATGCTCCAGCTCTTCAGTACAGTGCTCCTGCTCCAGCAGCTGCTCCAGTTGCTTCATACTTGCCTCCTTTAAATGAACCAGCTCCAAGTTTCCATGCACCAGCTCCTCAATACAGTGCTCCAGCAGCTGCTCCCCAATACAGTGCTCCAGCACCTGCTCCACAATACAGTGCCCCAGCACCTGCACCTCAATACAGTGCCCCAGCACCTGCACCACAGTACAGTGCCCCAGCACCTGCACCACAGTACAGTGCCCCTGCTCCAGCCCCTCAATTCAGTGTTCCATCTACTTCCTATTTGCCACCTGTGCATGAACCAGCACCACAATTACATGCCCCAGTGTACAGTGCACCTGCCCCCCAACCCACATTTGTTGCCCCCGAACCTGTGCCCCAACATGTTCCTGCCCAAACATATGGACCTCCTCAATATTAGGCGAGTTTATAGAATTCCTCCATGAGGAACGGCTTCATTTGCATAAAATAGTCAAAGGCCATGCGGACTACACACACCTCATTTTGTGCCTGTTCTGTTACATTTTTATAGATTAAGTTAATATTATTATTTCTAGGTAGCATTTAAATAAAAAAAGAATTCGAAACAAAAAACGTCCCTAACATTGCAATCTCTATCCAAAAGCGGATAAAATTTCGATAATTTCGCCCAAATGCGAAAAGACAACGCTTCTTAGATATTGGATCTAATATTAAACATTTACATTCGACAAATCAATGTTACGACATGAAGATTTTCGTTTCGTTCCCTTCTTCAGTTCTCTTCTTTTTACATCAAATGTCTGCAAATTGACATGTACGCTGCGATGTATTCGAAATAAGACCCTTTTCGAGAATAAATATCTCTTCCCAAAACTGTAATCATATATGCACATTTCTACCAACTCTTTATTGAGCAACTCCAATCCATCCAAAGATTATCAACAAAGAAGTTGACCATGACCTATTAAAAACATGTCAATAAAATAACAGATACTCTCCATGGAATCATCCCTAATCATCTATAGAAATGCTATGAAACTGTTCACCCACAGACAATATTCCAGATAAAATCATTAACATATTATTAACCTATCATCTGGTGTTGTGTTGTAATCCATTCGAAATATTTAAACAATTTAATTTGCATTACAATGAAAAGCGAAGAACTGGTGGTCATTTAAATATGCTCTTTAAATCATCCATGTCGATTCACTCGTTGACTGCAGCAACTACGCTGAGTTAGAGGTATAGTAAAATTTGAAATAGAAAAGGAATGACCCAAACAAAACAAGTAAGAGCGGCGTTAAGTTCGGCCTGCCCGAACTTTTTATACACGTGCTGCATTGAAGTAAATATAAACAATTATTAACTACTAAGCTCTGCATCTACGTTAGATCTAATTCCTTGGAGAAGAATAATGTTTTAAGTGATGATAATCACTTTATACTGAATATTTTCCGTGAGGATATTTTCTATGGGGATTATGGAGGGAGACCTATACCCACAAATTTCTGGCGGAAAGTTGTATACCACTAACGAAGATTTATTTCAGCCATTTCATTGCGATATTGAAGCCACAACTTTCAAAATACCGAAATTCGGGAGGTACCGTTCTATGGGGGTTATCTGAAGATGTGGACCTATGCAGACAAATTTCAGGTGGAAAGTTTTATGTCGCCAACAAGGACTAAATACCAAATTTCAGCCATTTCGGTGGGATATTGGGGCTAAATCCTTCAAAATACCGAAAATCGGGAGGTACCGTTCTATGAAGGCTATATGAAGATCTTGACCTATACCGAAAAAAATTCAAGAAAGTTTTATGCCTCCAACGAAGACTAAATGCATCTATTTCGTTGGGAAATCGAGGTCACAACCTTCAAAATACCGAAAATCGGGAAGTACCGTTATATGGGAGCTATATGAAAACGTGGACCAATACCGACAAATTTCTGACTAAATGTTTTATACCTCTAACGAAGACTAAATACCAAATGTCAGCCATTTCGGTGCTGTAATAAGCCTATAACCTTCAAAATACCGAAAATCGGGAGGTGCCGTTCCATAGGAGCTATATCAAAACGTGTACCGTGGACCAAACATCCTTGGAGTAATAGATACTTCTATACCAAATTAGAATGCTCTATCTTACAAAATGAATACAAAATTCTAAGTATTAGACGGGCGCACACTGGTCGAAACCATTGATCTAGCGGCGCGAAAGTAAAAAAATCAAAGTATAAAATTGCGAAATGTTTTCCATTGTATCGATTACAGACACTCTGCTGACTAAAATTTTGTTTTCACTTTTTTGTTGTTGTAAATATTCACTCAGTTATTAACTGTCAAGTGCAAGAAATTTTGATGCATCAGATTTAACAAAATTATTGCTATAAACCTTATTTCATATTTGTTTAATTGTTTAATAAATTCGTAATAAAACTAAACAAAGTTTTTTTTTATTGATAGGGGAGGTTTTAACTTAAATTTAGAAAAAATGTTTGGGGCCTGCAGTTACATAGTTATGTAGCAATAAATTTTCAAAAATTATTATTTTTTATGTTTTTAGTCAATATACTTTTGGTGAATGGAGCGTAACTACCAAGGTCCACTGAGGTTCAGTCCAATTTTTTTACTAATTAAATTGGACTTCCTAGATTCCGAATAACCACAATTTGGCTGTAAATAGTTGCAAATCTGGCTGATAAATGGTGTTGAAAAATAGCTGAAATCCTCAAAATACCCTAAATCTGTCGGTACAGTTATATGGGGGCTATATCAAAATGTAGACCTATGTTCGCAATTTTTGATGGAGAAGATGTATAACCAACGAGAACCTCCTATGCCAAAATTCAGTTTATTTGGTCTGAAAATGTAGACAAAATCCTAACAATACGGAATATTGTGAGGTGCCGATATATGGGGACAATATCAAAACGTAGGCGTATGCCACGATTTTTGGTGGAGAATGATTGTGTCCACTGGGAACCCCAAATACCAAATTACACCTAATTTGGTCGGAAAATGTAGCTTTAAACCCCCAAAATACTGAAAATAGGGAGGTACCTTTAAAATAGCCTATACTCAAACTTGAACCTATGTCCACAATTTTTGGTGCAAAGGTTTAGTGATCACTAGAAACCCTAAGTACCAAATTACAACTAATTTGGTAGGAAAGGGTGGCCTAAATCCTCAAAATACCGAATATCAGGATGTACCGTTATATGGGGGCTATACCAAAATATTAGCCGATGTTGTTCAAATTTAGTCCATTATTACCCACGGACACAGACTGAGTTTGTGCAAAATTTCAGAAAGATATCTCCATTCGTTTCCAAGTTATTAATTTCGCTCCGCTAGATCAGTGATTTCGTCCACCGTGGGGCGTGTAATATTCTATTTGATTCTGTTTAATATCAATGTTAATAATATTAATAATTATACAATTTATAAACGATACATATCGTCGGTGTCATGCTTAAGTGTTCCATACGCCATTTTTGACATTTTGAGATAAAGGTACCTTACTAGATTTTAAACCATGCTCTTTTAGATATTTTAATCGGTTTTCTACTATCTCCTATAGTTTTTGAGATATTCAGATGTCAATATGTTCCATATCGGCTTTGTGACGCAAAAAAATCCTGTCTTTTTGTTCCATATCCATAACAAGCAAAACAACTTTGAACTTTTTTGTGTGGCGTAAAAATCATGGCGTTTGGAACAATTTTAAGTTACGAACAATGTGGCGTATGGAACAAATTGTTTTAAAGGACTGGGTTTAAAAATTGTAGAATAATAGTTTTTAATTCTAAATACATATTTTTGAATAATGTAATGTTATATGAAAACCACAATTTCTTTTCGCTTAAGGTAAGCCCAAAAAAATATACGCAGATACGTTCATTCGCCTTGAAGCTAGTGTGGACACCGATTACAAAAATGGTATGTATTTGAGAAAAACGCGTTTAAAGTTTTTATGTTATATTAGAAATGCAAAAATCAGTTCGGATCGAAATTTTTACTACATATTCTACGCTACTTCTATACATTTAAAATAAATAAGAGTTAAGGAGCCCTATACTTATGGTCCTTAACGTATTTATTTGCTCATATAAATGTTTCATTTGAAGCCGTGAATTTTTAACCTCACAGTAGCACTTCACATAAGGGAGGTGGAACAAAATTGATAAAACGTGGTTCTGTTGAAATGTGACAAAATGTGTTCCATGCAACACAAACAGCCAAAAACACGAAAAAATATAGGAATTATTACTTACAATCTGGGTGTGTAGAGTATACAAATTTAGCGTACTTTTAGGCTTTATTGTCAACGCATAGACGACCACAAAATTGTTACCACTAAACAAATAAGAATGGCGTTATTTCCGATATTTCGGTAAAATCTTCAAAATATCGAAAATCAAGAGATACGGGTATATAAGAACCCGCGAACCTATACTGATAATTCTCCTCTGGAATATTTTTTAACCCCATGGAAGACTAAATAACAAATTTCAGGCTTTCAGTGGGATATTGACGTCACAACCTTCAGAATAACGAAAATCGGGAGGCACCGTTCTATATCGAAACGTGGACCTATACCGACGAATTTCAGTCAGAAAATCTTTTACCTCTAACGTAGATTAAATACCAAATTTCAGCCATTTCGGTGGTTTGTTGGGGCCACAAACTTCAAAATACGGAAAATCGTGATTTACCGTTCTATGGGGGCTACATAAAGGTGTGGACCCGTACTGACAAATTTCTGGGGAAAGTTTTATACCCCCAAAAAATACTAAATACCAAATCTCAGCCATTTCGGTAGAATATTGAGGCCATAACCTTCATAATACCGAAAATCGGGATGTACCGTTATATTGGGGCTATATTAAAGCGTGGATCTGTACCGACAAATTTCTGTGGGAAAGTTTAATACCCACAACCAAGACTAAAAACCAAATTTCAACCATTTCGGTGGAATACTGAGGCCAAGGCCTTCAAAATACCGAAAATCGGGAGGTACCGTCGTATGGGGGCTATATTAATTAATTAATTTCTGGGGAAAAGACTAAGTACCAAATGTCAGCCATTCCGGTGTGATAATGAGGCTAAAACCTTCAAAATACTGAAAATTGGGTGGTACCGTTCTATGGGGGGCTATATCAAAACGTGGCACGATATAGCCCATTTATAATACCAAACATCTTAGGAGTAACAGAAACTTCTATACCAAATTACAAAGTTCTATGTAGCTTAAAGATTGCGAGCTGTATCTTGATTTCAACAGACCGATGGAGATACGGACACGGTTATATCAGCTTCGTTCCCGTACTTTTTAATATTAAAACTCGTAAAAGAGAGAACTGTAAAAAATTGTTCTCACACAAAAGTTTTTTGAAATAGTTCGGGAACGGAAAAATGGAAAATACGTCAAAAAAAACTTGAACAAATGTCAAAGTAGGCATACCAGCCAGAGTAAAAAGTTTTTAAAGAGAGCGTAATTCAGCGCCATTTTTGTTTAAAGAGAAGTGAACATTTTACAACTTTTTTGTGTACGGGAACGGTTTTTCGGGTAAAATGTGTAAAAGACATAATAATTGTAAAAACTTTTTAGTTCTGGAACAAAGCTATCGACTTAGAATTTTACCCTGATGATGAGTATATATACTTTATAGGGTCTCCGATGAATATTTCGATTGTTACAAACGGAATGGCAAATTTAATTATACCCTCCTCCATAATTCGGTGGAGGGTATAAAAAGTCAATATTTAGCCATGTTTAGAGGAGAAAAAACCCAACTGGGATTTTTGTACTTTCCAAAAAACCTTCAGTAGCAATTGATTGCACAAGATTACCTTAAAAATATTGCACAGTGTAATGGGCGTATAAGAATCATGTCTATGATGATATGTTTAGACTTTGAGTATGGCTGACTTCCGAAACGTCAGTTGCCTTGTAGTCGTGCATGAAACTAGGGATCGATTTCCATACTAGAGTAATTTTATGAAATTGCAGTAGTGGGGAACACAACCTAGGAACCCCTAGTTTCATCCATGACTAGAAAGCAACTGACGTTTCGCAAGTCAGCCTATTATTAGGTCTGGCTGGTTACTTTCCCAGCAAGAATTGTCCAGCAAGAACTTTCTCGAAGAGTAAGAAGTTTTTATTCTCTTTTGCAAGAAAAATGTAAAAAGTAAACAGTCACTTTCCCTGCAAAAACCTGCAAGCAATCAGCTGATTTTCCAAAATAGAACAATTAGTCCATCATTAGAGTAACCAAAAAATCAAAAATTTTGTATTTTATTAAAACTAAATAAAAAATAATTTTAAAAAATTAAGTTTCAGTGTTTTATTTAGAAATGCACTTAAAACTAAAAAATAATTTGTCGCTTAGCCTCAATATATATATTCTTTCTCATGATAGAATCTCTCAAATAAAACGCTTGCATTTAAATTATGAATGGTGGCAAAATTAAATGGCAAGCGTTTTATTTGAGAGATTCTATCATGCGAAAGAATATATATATTGAGGCTAAGCGACAAATTATTTTTTAGTTTTAAGTGCATTTCTAAATAAAACACTGAAACTTAATTTTTTAAAATTATTTTTTATTTTTAACTTTTTAGTAAATACATTTTTTGACCACTGAGATCCCCAAATGTCGAATTACAGTCCATTTGAGCAGAAAATGTAGATTAAAATGCTTGAAATTGGGTGGTACAGTTATATGGATGCTATATTAAACCTTGACCTACGTCCACAATTTTTAGTGGGGAAGTTCCTGGACTATTGAGAACTCCAAATGCCAAGTTACAGCAAATTCGGGCTAAAAATGAAGACAAAATCCTCAAAATACCAGAAGTCGGGTGGTAACGTCATATGGAGGCTATAGGAAAAAATGGATCCATATTGGTTTTGGTTTCATATTCATGTATTGTCATCTAAATCTGAAAAGTGTGCAAAGTTTTAGTTCGATTGGTCAACTGCAACCGTGCTAAAAATCAGTTACCAGATTTTAAAAGGGGGTCAAGTTAGACACCGTAAAACATTGTAAGAATGGACCAATATTAGTTTTGATTTCATATTCATGTATTGTCATCCAAATCTGAAAAGTGTGCAAAGTTTAAGTACGATTGGTCACCTGCAACTGCGTGAAAAACGAGTTACCAGATTTGAAAAGCAAAATACCGGAAATCGGGTGGTACCGTTATATGGGGGCTATAGGAAACAATGGACCCATATTTGTTTTGGTTTCATATTCATGTATTGTCATCTAAATCTGAAAAGTGTGCAAAGTTTTAGTTCGATTGGTCAACTGCAACCGTGTTAAAAATCAGTTACCAGATTTGAAAAGGGGGTCAAGTTAGACACCGTAAAAACACTGTAAGAATGGACCAATATTAGTTTTGATTTCATATTCATGTATTGTCATCCAAATCTAAAAAGTGTGCAAATTTTAAGTTCGATTGGTAAACTGCAACTTTGTGAAAAATGAGTTACCAGATTTGAAAAGCAAATTAGGTAAAACACTGTAAAACAGTGTAAAAATGGACCAACATTGGTTTTGATTTCATATTCGTGTATTGTCATCCAAATCTGAGAAGTGTGCAAAGTTTTAGTTCGATTGGTCAACTGCAACCGTGTTTAAAATGAGTTACCAGATTTGAGCTAAACACACACCAAGGCAAGTTAAATAAAACACTGTAATAAAAAACACTGTAATAAAAAGAATATGACCCGAAAAAATAAATTTCCATTTTGCAACTTGGTTCTCTAAAAAAAAAACAATTGACTTGCTTATTTCCACAATAAAATTGTTTTCAATTTGCACAAAAATAAATCACCAAATAATTAAAAATAGCTGATTTATTGTTTGCAGGAAGAAAAAGAGTTGCAAGTTCTTGCTTAAAGAAATTTGTCCAGCAAGAATATGCAAATTCTTAGTAAGAGAACTGTCAAAATGTCTCTCTCGATTCGCTCTTCTTTGCTGGAATTTTGTGGTAACAGACGACTTCCAGCAACAATTGGTACAAATTGTTACAAATTTAAACCTATTGATTGCCGTTTTTTTACGCCAATAACTCAATTTATTTTATTTCCCATAGCCAAAAAAATTGAAAATTTGTGTGGGAGATACTAGCTTTGTTCCTTTACTTTTTTAATGGTAAAAGTAGTAAAAGAGAAAACTGTCAAAGATGCTCTCTCATGACCAGTTTTACCAGAGAAGTAAAGGAACGGCAAAATGGTAGATCTGGTAACAATGTCCAAAAGAAACATAAACAAGTAAGAAAAGCGTTAAGTTCGGTCGGGCCGAACTTTTTATACCCTCCACCACAATTTTCAGCCATTTCGGTGGATTAATGTGGCCACAACCTTCAAAATACCGAAATTCGGAAGGTACCGTTCTATGGGGGCTATATGATGGTGTGGAGCTATACCTACAAATTTCTGGGGGAAAGTTTTATACGCCTAAAAAAGACTAAATACCAAATTTCAGCCATCTCGGCGTGATAATTAGGCTAAAACGTTCAAAATATCGAAAATCGGGAGATACTGTATTATGGGGCCATATAACAAGTGGGCCTATATAAACATTTTATGGTAGAAATGTTTCTTAGCCTCTGGAAACACAAAATACAAAGTTACAACCGATTCTTTGGTCAAATGGGTCAAATAGATTCAAAATATATTAAAATGACGCGTACTTTATAAGGGGCCTTATATGGGGGCTATACCAAAACGTGGACCTATATAACCCATCTTTGGAAGGAATGTTTTCTGACCTCTGAAGACACAAAATACCAAATTACAACCAATTCTGTGGTCAAATGGGTCTAATACATCCAAAATATATTAAAATGACGCGTACTTTATATGGGGCCTTATATGAGGGCTATACCAAAACGTGGACCTATATAACCCAACTTTGGTAGGAATATTTTTTGGCCTCTGGAGACACAAAGTACCAAATTACAATCAATTCGGTGGTCAAATGGGACAAATATCTTAAAAATTCTTAAAACGACGACGCGTCACGCGTCATTTTGTATGGGGGCTATACGAAAGCGTGGACCTACATAGCCCGTTTTCAATACCAAAAGTCCTACGTAAATATAACATATTTTCCCAAAATTTCATCAACCTACGTCAATCCGTTCGGACGCTAGAGTGATTTCCACAGACGGACAGACGGACGAACATGGCTATATCGATGTAGAATTGCACGCTGATCAAGATATTATATACTTTGTGGGGTCTACAATGATTATTTCGAGTAGTTACAAACGTAGTGACAAACTTAATATACCCCCATCCTATGGTGGAGGGTATAAAAACATTTGAATTAGGTCTAACTTAATCTTTAAGGCCTCGACACATAAGAAGCATGACATTATTGCTTAAGTCATATCTGATAAAAGACTAAAGACCAAGTTCGACCTAACGAAAAGATTTCAGAATCAAATTTGAATTAGGTCTAACTTAGTCTTTAGTCATTTACCAGATATGACTTAAGCAAGAATCCCACGCCTTAAACAATTTAATTAATTCAGTAACATTTATCCAAGGCATATTCATATAAGGTAGAAGTGACAATCAGCTGTATTCTTACTTTTTTTGTAAATTTATTTTATTTATATATAACCGGATTTAACAAACCGACTGGGTTTTAAATGTCAATTCCATTGCTTATATTTCAAACAAATCCTCATAAAGAAGGTTAACCCTGCAAAAAGCTCTAACATAAACAGCATATAATAGGGTCTACTCATGAAATTTGAAACTTCGAAATTTGTTACCATAAAATACTGCTTTTCATCCTAAACGTGTAAAAAAATTACCTACGAGAGTTCTGTATGCGTTATATTTACATTTTGATTCAAATTTGTTATATTTTGGAACGTCCCTATTATACAATATTTTCTTTGACAATTAACTTTCAATAACAACAATGTTGTTTTTGTAAATTTGTTAGTTGTTGTAATTCATGCATATACCTTATATAAATTTGCCTTGCTTTTATCGATGTGAAAAGTTGTTAAATTTTATTTTTTTAACAACATCAAAACAAACAAATGAAATTGTTAAAAAATAAACAATGTATAAAATTGTTAAAAAGTTAATGAATAGGCCAGGCCCACTGATAGGAGTTGTATTTAAAACTGATACCTAGCAAAGTCCCACACATCTAACCGAAATGTTACGATCGTTTCGCCGGTTGTTATTCAGCTCATCAGCCATATCAGATGTGAGTGGCTAAACAAAAAATCAATGTTGATAACTTCAATTCAATACGAAAATTATTTCTTATTAGCAGATGTAAAGTATTTCTGAAGCCTCTTTTGATATCAAGTGCCTGTATAGTGTTTGTCTAGCCACTCAATTTTTATATGCCTGATGAGCTGAACAACCACCAGTTTGCGAACTAATGCCAAAGAGATCAGTTTCGTTACAACTGAAATGAAGCAGATACAATTCTTAATTTTATGGTAAACTAAATTGTTCGTCATTCCAAATTTAGGAACAACTAAAGAATATTAAGTTTTTAGTTTAGTTTGGGGCTATCACATAGTCCTATCTGTGGCCTGCGAGCATAATATAACTAAAACCTGCGAATTGGAACACAAACCGGGAAGTGTATATTTTCCGGAGTCATTCAAATTCGGTGTTTCAACTGCTGCCTATCAAATTGAAGGTGGTTGGAATTCTGATGGCAGAGGTCCATCTATTTGGGACACATTTACCCACGAACATCCAGAGATGATTGCTGATCATTGCACGGCAGATGTTGGTCCGGATTCATATCATCTATTCGACAAAGATTTGGAAGCTTTAAAGGAACTGAAAGTAACATCTGTGTATATTTGTAGTATTATTTAATCACTCTCTTGCCTTAGGTGCATTTTTATCGCTTTTCAATATCCTGGTCCCGTATATTACCCGATGGTTCAATAACTTCGAAAAATCAAAAAGGAATTGATTATTATAATATGGTCATAGATAAACTATTGGCCAATGGTATTGAACCCATGGTCACCATGTTCCATTTTGACCTGCCAGAATCTTTGAATTTATATGGTGGCTTTACCAATCAGCTGTTAATAAAATATTTCCTTGATTATGCCCAGCTATTATTTGACAGCTTTGGTGATCGTGTTAAGCTGTGGATAACATTTAATGAACCTTTCGATTATTGTATGCCAGGTTACGGCGATGGAAATTTCCCACCAATGGGTAAAGATTCGGGAGTTGCAGATTATCTTTGCATGGATACAACATTAAAGGCTCATGCTGAAACTTATCGCCTATATAAGAGAGATTATTTTGAGAAACAAAAGGGTAAAATTGGCATATCAATAAGCTCTAGCTTTTATTATTCAAAAGTGAACAATTCAACACTTGTTGATCGGGCAATGCAGTATTCGGTAAGTAGTAATCACATAAAGGTGAAAACACATCCAACGTTTGAGGAAAGTAAGAGAATAAAGAAAACATCAAACTTTGTCTTTTATCCTTCCACGAAAAATGATGTTGAATGTGTTTTCGGCTTAAGGGCTGAAATCATAAATTAACTACTGCGTCCTCCATCGCCCTTAGTTAGGTTGGTTGGCCTATCCCATATTTGGTGAAACTGGTAACTATCCGCAAATGATAATAAATGACATAGCAGAGAACAGCCGCAAAGAAGGAAGAAGTTGGTCTCGATTACCGACCATTGATGAAAGCGAAAGAAATCTTATAAAACATTCGGCAGATTTCTTGGGCTTAAATTATTATACTTCTCAATATGTTGAAATCGCTGACCCGCCTATAGGAAAAGAACCCTCTTGGGAGTATGATTCACGTTTAAAATATACCTTAGATCCAAAATGGAAAAGAGGTAAATCATCTTGGTTATATTGTGTGCCACAAGGACTTGAGAGCATTTTAAAGTAAGAAAAACTGATGAAGTCATTTTGTACATGCCGACAAAAAATGGTAAAGTCAAAATAAATTTATTGTAAAGTCCTGCCGATAGCAAAAGTATTGACAAGTTTTATTGGTACTTTTCATTCATATTTTGCTTTTTAATTTTACCGTTTTTTATCGATAGCCAAAAAATAAGTTAGACTGAAAACACATCCAACGTTTGAGTAAAGTTTTGTGTCATTTCCGGTAGATGAATAAAAAAAATTGAAACTTGGCACCACTTTACCTTTTATTCATCTAGGAAAAAACTTTACTCAAACGTTGGATATGTTTTCAACTTTAAATCGAAAAAAACATCCAACGTTCGGTAAAGTTTTGCGTCATTTCTGTTAAAAAAAGACAAAGTGCTGCCAAGTTTGAATTTTTCTTTATTCTTTTGCCAGAAATAACGCAAAACTTTATTCAACCGTTCGATGTATTTTCGGTTTTACAGAATTCCACTATAGGACGCATGTTTTATTAAATTTGGCTTTGGTTTTAGCTGGATACGTTTAAGTTTCAATAACATTGAGGTTATGGTAACTGAAAATGGCTGGTCAGACGATGGACAACTGGATGACACAGAACGTATAGATTATCTTGAGGTAGGAGGATTTGCCTTCATGTGATATTTATATGACTTTATTTTCTTTTGTAGGCCCATTTACAGGCCGTTTTGAATGCCGTAAATAATGGTTGTAATGTAACGCATTACACGCATTGCAGTTTAATTGATAATTTTGAGTGGCAAAAGGGTTATACGTAAGTATTTGACATGCTATAAGGGGTATTTGTATATCCTCAACCTTGTGGTTGAAGAAGATATACATATATTAACAAGTAGAAGGGCATTGAATTTACCCGGGATGACCCGAAGATTAATATGAACGTGGAGCTTTTAAAGAATATTAGGATGGCCCGAAGAGGAGTATAAACGTGATTTTTTTTAAAGAAATTTAGGATGACCCAAAGATAAATATAAAATAGGAGGACCAGAAGAGGAATATAAACGTATATTTTTTTAAACAATTTTAGGATGACCAAAGAAGACTACAAAAGTGAATTAAAAAAATAGGATACCCCAAAAAGGAATATAAACGTGGATTTTTTAAAGAATTTAAGAATGACCAGAAGAAAACAATAGCGTGGATTTTTATTTTAAGAGGACTATAAACGTTTTTTTAGTATAACCCGGCGAGGAATATAAACGTAGATTTTTTAAAGAATTTTAGGATGACCCATGGTGTAAGAAAGAAGGTGATACAATAATAGCAACCTATGTCTTCATTTGCTGTCAAAACATATTTTTAATCAAAAATAAATAACAAATATTTCGCTTCTATAAAAAATATCTGTGTACAACATCTTTGTTTAAGCTTCGCGAATAATATTTTAACGTTTTCTTCTAACTTTTGTGGATATTTCGCGCAAAAAAAATTTGACAGCAAATGACGTTAACGTCAACTATTGGATCACCTTGTTAAATTCGCCTTGGGATGACCCGAAGAGGAATGTAAACATGGACTTTTAAAAGAATTTTATGATGATCAACGAGGAATATAAAATCGAATTTTTTAAAAAAAAATTGTGATAACCCGAATGGGACTATAAAAGCTAAATTTTTTAAAGAATTTTAGGATGACAATAAAAGTGAATTTTTAAAAAATTTTAGGATGACCAGTAGTGCGATACTCTAACACATTTTTTGAGTTACCGACAAAAATTGGTAACATTAAAACGTAAAATAGTGAATGAAAATTTCAAATAAAAGTTGACAACACTCTTGCAATCGGTATAACTTTTCGACTGCTTTTTATTCGTCTATAACTTAGCGAAAAACATCGGTAATTACCGAAATTATAAGCATTTTGATTTTACCGACAATTGTCGGTAACTCAAAAAATGAGTTAGAGAATCGCACTACAGAATAGGAATATAAACTTTTTTTTAACAATTTTAGGATAACACTATGCAACACTGAAAATGCAAACAACTTCTAGTATGCATTTTTTGAAAGTACATATTTAGACTACAAAAACCCTAAAAGGGTTTTGTCCTGTCAGATACAGTTCGGATTTTATGACCTCATCTAAACCGGGCTAAATCTACACTTTTTTGCATTTATTAGGCCTTTATCTCAGAAACGAATAGGAATTTTTTATCTACTAGAAACCTTAAATTGCAAATTAGTTCAATTTTGATAGCCAAAGTAATCAAACTTGCTAAAATCATGAGGTACCGTGATATGTGGTAATACCAAAATGTAGGCATATGGCTAAAATTTTTCTTGGAATCGAATTACAGCTATTTTTTCTGTGAAAAAATTGGCTATTATAATCTTCAAAAAATCCTCACCAAAATTGCCAAAATCGGGTGGGCTATATTATTTATTTTTATACTAAAAAACTAAATTACAAGTATAAAAGCCTAAGACCTCTTCAGTCATGGCTTCGACTGCAGAGGTCTTAGGCTTACACAGGTTGGGCTATATTAAAAGTTATAACTATGCCCACAATTCTCTATAGGAATGTAGTATTCCCATATGGAAGACTAAATACCAAATTTGTGTGTGGCTGACACTTTTAAAATAACCAAAATCGTGTAGTAACATTATATAGGACTATACTGAAAATTCCGGGCGGTATTATTTTATAAGAGCTATACCAACTCGTAGCCAAAAGTAAATACGAAATGTCAGTCATTTCGGTTGAATAATGTGGCTAAAACCATCAAAATACTGAAAATCGGACGGTACCGTTCTATGGGGACTATAACAAAAAGTAAATTTGTTCTTCATACAACCAATGGAGACTAAATACTAAATTTTAGCTATTTCGGTTAGATAATGTGGCTCAAACCTTCAAAATACTGAAAAACAGGAGTACAGTTCTAAAGAAGACCAATTTTCAGAATTTCGGGCTAAAACCTTTAGAATTCCGAAAATCGTGAGGTACCGTTCTACGGGAGCTATTTTCTAAACATGGATGTGTACTGACAATTTTCTGGTGTTATAATGCGGTTAAACCCTGAAAATCGTGAGATACCGTTCTATGGGGGCTTTATCAAAACGTTGAGCTGCACTGACAAATTTCTGAGGAAAAGTTTTGTGGCCTCAATTGAAGAATAAATACCAATTTTCAGTCATTTCGGTGTGATAAGGAATATTATATCCTGAAAATGTCGAAAATTGTGGGGTACCGTTCTATAGGAGCTGCATGAAATAGTGGACCTGCATCGGCTAATTTCTGAGGAAAAGTTTTGTGGCCCCAAAAAGGGCTAAATTCAAATTTTCAGTCATTCCAGTGTGATAATGCGGCTAAGACCTTGAACATACTGCCCATTCTACGGGCGCTTTATCAAAACGTGGACCTGTACTGACAAATTTCTGGGGAAATTTTTGTAACCCCAAAGAAGATTAAATTCCAATTTTCAGCTATTTCGGTGTGATAGTGTAGCAAGACATTCAAAATATTCGAATATTCGATGCAAACGGAATGACACATTTATTTGCTTCATTGAAATAAAGTTTGAACGAAAAATTCCCCTGAGTTTTTGTCTTTGTGCCGTTTCAACTTAAGACAGAAAGTGAAAAAACTCACGGGGAATTTTCCTTCAGAATAGCCCCAATTAAATCGCAGATGGAGTAGAAGCAAATATGTTGCAAAGAATTTGGACTCGATTTAGCTATTTCCGTCCGTCTTAAACGGAGTAAAAGATGTTGTCCAGACATTGTAAATCGCAAAACACTGCACCCCGATTATCTACCTCTCTGCTTAACTGTCTTTCCCGTTTAATAGACCCACAACTTAAATCCCCTAAGTTTTTTCATATAAATGAGTTCAAACTGTCTCAGTTAACTACTTTCCTTTAATTACCCAATTCGGATATTTGTCGGTCAAATATTTACTAATAATTTTATCGATTTAATACTCGCACTGGTGTATTTCTGAGATAATCAATATCGATGAATATTATGCTATCATATGATTAAACGAACTGTTCTAATATACACCGTTTCTAATTATTGTCATTTTTTGTAAGGTTGAGATGAAATTTTTATAACTACCCATATGAGGTAGCTATGCGGGATTTTCGTAACTGCCTTTACCGTATATACCTGCCTCATTTTTTTGGAATTTTATGAAAGGTTATAATCATTTGTGAGATTTGAATAGAAATATTTATTGCAACCTAACCAAGGCACATTTATAGCTGTATTTTTACTTTTTTGTAAATTTTGTTTTCAAAATGTAATAGGGTGGGTCTATCATGAAATTTTAAATTTCGAAATTCGCTACCGTAAAATACTTCTTTTCATCCTAAATGAGTAATAAAAATGACATATTACAGTTCTGAATGCTATTTTAGAGGATTTTCAAAATGTATTTCAGCCCTATTCTGAACATTCCCATGGGAACTGTTTCCCATGGAATCAAAATTTCCTATTCCCACGCTTTCCATATTCTCAACGACGTGGGAACAGCAAAAAATGGGAGAAGAAATTTCGAAATTATTAATACAAAATAGATATTTTGCATTGAATTCACGGTTATTGAATTAGATTAGCAAAAGCACAACTCACCTAATTCGACAACCTTGCATTGATTTATGTATTTTTTTAGAGTCAAACGTTGTGTGGTGTTGTACTAATAAGCACATTTTCTTCAAAATGTGCGAACTGGTGTAAGCATTTTATTAATTAGTAGGCAAACATAATTTTTGTGTATAAAGTAATAGGAAATTTTTAAGTTTGTAACGAACTTAACAATTGTATTTTGATGTCAATTCGGAATAATTTTAGTTAGGGGTTTAACGAGTTTATCGCTAGTTTTACTTATTCCTAATGATAGCTAGAACTCATATTTTGCATATTTAAAAAAAAAATCAAAAAGATATTACATATTTTTGAGTGTTATTACATATCGTCACCATAAATTAAATTTCCGAAGACGTACATATCTCCAAAAAAAATAAAATTCGTTTTTTTATTGAATCTAAGACTAAAACTAAAACACATGCCCTTGCAAAATTTCGAGGTTCTACGTTCAAAAATAACGATCGAACGAAAAGGCATTTCGGAAAATGGAATAGCATTGCAATAATTTGGCATATATGTATGTACGTTTGTCTGATCGTTGTCGTAGTCGTTGAGGAGACTAACACATTTTCAATAGAACGTTAGTCATCGGATTAAAAAACCCGAAGGTTATATTACGAAAGTTAATAAAAGTTGTAAAGATTGTATATATTATGGTTATTTTCCAATATACATATTTTAATAATTATTGCCAAAAATTCTTTTGAAATTGATTTGTTTTTAAAATTTTAATTTGTTTTTGTGTAGAATAATAAAAAACTCATCAAGTCAACCGAAAATAATTAGTTTTTATAAATACCGTTAGTTTTCGTTGATTGACACTTGACCAAAGTTGACACTTTTTATGTAAAAATAAAACAGACTTTGTGCTGTAAAATATACAATTTTTGTTGTATTGTGTCGCTGCATAAATATACAGAAGTGAGACCAAAGTTATTATGAATCGGGAAGCTTTTAGTGAGTACTTTCATAATATTTACAAAAAGAACGAAGAAATTTGTAAAATTAGCGTAATAAAATCAATGTTTTATATATCTTTAAAATTATTTTTTACAAATATGTTTTAAATATATTTAAACTTTAAAAAAAATGTCCAAATATGTCCACCTCCAAATCGAATTTGGAAACTAGCAGGGGGTCTGTACTAATAAATACAGAAGTCAAATCTTGCTCAAATTTGCCACAGTTAAAATGAAGTGAATTTTTCTATTTTAAGATGGGAGAATTTTTTTTAGATACCTGTTGTGACTGTACGTAGTATTCAATAGAAATAGAACGGTAATACCAACATCTATCAACCGATTAAAAACTTAAAACTCATATTTAAGGGTTTCAGAGTGTAGAAAACAAGTATGTATCATTTTTTTGAAAATATGTCCATTTTTTGTCATAGCCCCCACATAAAAGTACCTTCCGATCTTAGATATTTTGTGGATTTTACCGACACTTTATGACCGATTCGGCTGAAATTTGGTATTTCGACCTCTTGGAAGATATGAATCCTTCGTATCAAAAATTATTAGCATAGGTCAATGTTTTGGTTTAGACCCCACACAACGGGACCACCCTATTCAACAAATTTTGGCAGTTTTTGGTCATTTTGATCGATAAAACGTAAGAATTGCTGTTTGTACACATTCATTATAAATAATAATTAATTTCAATTCAAATGAACCCTATTATTCAATATTTTTATTGACATTTAATTTTCAATAACAACAATGTTGTTTTTGTAAATTTGTTAGTTTTTGTAACTAATGCATCTACCTTATATAAATTTGCCATGAACCTAACATATTTCAAAATTAATTAATATGTAGGTCCACTTCGTCTGTTTTTAAGGACTGTTTTGCTTTTACATTCTTAAGGCAGATTGAGACTTCGTGGTCCCAATTAGAATAATATATAGTTTATTAGAATAATGTATATTATTCCAAGGTGAGGGCCACGAAAATTCCGAACAACCCCTCATCCACCCACCGATATGGCGATATTTGTTTACGAATATAATTGTCGCATTTAAGAACCAGTTCAAGATCTAGATTGAAATCGCTTTGAAATTACATGCATATGTTAATATATTGTTTGTTTGTATTTTTTTAGAGAAAAGTTTGGATTGTACTATGTAGATAGCGGCAGTGTAGCAAAGAACAGGTTTGCTAAACATTCAGCTCGTTATTATAAGGGAGTTATTGAAACCAGAACTATTAAAAATGCAAATGTCTAAAATAATGGAAACACATATATTGTATATTGCATTATTATTTATTGCGGATTTAATAAAAATATAACCCATAAATGGTAATAATTTCACTCAACAATACTTTTTGGGTGAAAAGTACCGTTTCAGAATATTTAATAGTAAAACAAAATTGTTTAAAAAGTTGGCGTCATATAGATATGCAGTAAATACACAATTTTCACATGTAATTCGAAGAATTTCAGTTGTAATTCTAAACATTTCACTTGTAATTTGATTATTTCATTTGATATTCGAAACATTTTACTTGTAATTTAAGAATTCCAATTGAAATTCGAATTATTTCATTTATAATTTGAGAATTCCATTTGAAATTCGAATTATGGCTTTTGTAATTCGAATTTTTCCATTTGTAATTTGAATTTTTTTCATTTGAAATTCCAAATGAAAAACTTCGATTTACAAATAGAAAAATTCAAATTACAAATAGAAAAATTCAAATTACAAATGAAATAATTCGAATTACAAATGAAAAAATTCAAATTCAAGTGAAATTCTTCGAATTACATGTGAAAATGGGGTAGTAATAAATCATCTAAAAATTAAAAATGTGTATTGTGTTTTTATTTGTTCCTATCAAAGTGCCGGCTACTTCGTATGCGGATAAGGAATTAAAAACAAATAAACAATATTTGATATGGAAATGGTGAAGTATGAACATTTTGTTGTTAATTTATATTTAGGGGTCGATTATGGATAGCAACCCAACTTCAATTGCGTTGCCGACAGCAAATTTATTAATAGAAATTTCCAATTCCGCATTGAAATTCATACTTTGGCTGACTTCCGTATCGTCAGTTGCTTTACAAATGACTGAAAATGCGCCAAGTATTATATTTCTTAACGCCGTTGCAATTAACAACTACGTGTTTCAAAACATCAAAAACACGCATTTTCAAAGCAGATAAAAAGCAAACATGTATCATTTTTATATCTGATGCATTTAGTTGCATTTTCGAAAAACAATGTATGAGTGTGCAACTGATTATGGATAGTTTAAACAACACAAAGCAAATGACGATCAGCCCTATTCTGAACATTCCCATGGGAACTGTTTCCCATGGGAGCGAAATTTCCCATTCCCACGTTTTCCATATTCTCAACGACGTGGGAACATCAAATCATGGGAATTGAATTTTCGAAATTCGAAATTAGTTACACCAAATTATGATAGCATACTTTTAGGGGGCTGTAATTTTGTTTTGTAGTAAAAAATGCCTATTTGCATTGAATTCGCGGTTTTTGAATTAGATTAGCAAAAGCACAACTTACTTAATTCAACAACCGTGCATTGATTTATGGATTTTTTAAGTGAATGGAGTCAACGATGTGTGATGTTGTTCTAATAAGCACATTTTCATCAGATTGTGCGAATTGGTGTAAGCATTTTTTAATTAGTAGGCAAACATAATTTTTTTTACATAAAAATAGGAATAGGAACTTTTTAAGTTTGTAACGAATTTAAAAATTGTATGTTGATACCGAGTAATTTTAGTTAGGGATTTAACGAGTATATCGCTAGTTTTACTTATTCCTAATGATCGCTAGAACTCGTATTTTGCATATTTTTAAAAAAATTCAAAAAGATAAGTTCGGATATTTTTCTCGATTATTACATATTTTTGCTTGTTATTACATATCGTCACCATAAATATCCGAAGACGTATCTCAAAAAAAAAAAAAATAATAATAATAATAATAATAATAATAAAATACGAATCTAAAACTAAAACACATGCCCTTGCAAAATTTCAAGCTTCTACGTTCAAAAATAACGATCCTATTTAAGAAAAGGCATTTCGGAAAATGGAATAGCATTGCAATAATTTGGCATATATGTATGTACGCCTGTGATCTTTGTCGTGTCGTTGAGGAGACTAACACGTTTTCAATAGAACGTTGGTCGTCTGATTTAAAAAACCCGAAAGTTATATTACGAAAATGAATAAAAGTTGTAAAGATTGTATATATTATGGTTATTTTCCAATATATTTTAATAATTATTGCCAAAAATTCTTTTGAAATTGATTTGTTTTTACTTGTTGTTCTGCGTTAATAGAATCAACCATGACTCTTTTTCTCGTATTTCAATACATATGGTCTGTTCCAGAACTGCAAAAATCTACTAATTTTTACTACTTTTTTTGTTTTGTTCCATAACATAAAGGAAAATTTTTTATTGGTGTAAAACATGTTAGATTCTTGCAGGTTTTTGTATCATATAAGAATATGCAAAATCCGAAGTCTACTAATGACATATTTTACAGCACATTTTGTATGCTTTTATTAAGCAAACACATGGCGATTATAAATATTTGCAATAATTTTGTCGTGTAGATGTCTTAAAATATGAAATTTCATAAAAATATGAAATTTCTTGAATTTTTTTTTTCAAACTCCCACACTGTTTGCTGGGGAGATTTTTCCCACAAAAAGACACAAAATTCTCCCACAATTCAAGATAGAGAATGTATACTTTTTTCCCATGGGAACAAATTCCCAATTCGAACTTCATTCAGAATGAGGGGAGATGGGAAATGGGAAAAAAACTCCCACAAAATTTTGTTCAGAATACGAAAATGTGGGAATGGGAAAAAATTCCCAACTCCCATGCGTTCAGAATAGGGCTGGATACGGAAGTCAGCCTTTTTTACTCTTTTATCAATAGCTAAAGGTTCAAAACACTGATATTGAATGGATTAGACAGAAATTTGTCGTTTCACTTATTTTAATTGTGTGATTTTTTCTTTTGGCAACACAACTACAGTTGAGTTGCTATCATTAATCGACACCTTGATTTCATTTAACTGCTCTTCGTGTCCCTTTATTTCGAATTTCCAAAAATCACATTCAGGCTGACTTCCGTATCGTCAGTTGCTTTACAAATGACAGCAAATCTGCGAAGTATTATGTTTCTTAACGCCGTTGTACTTAACAACTACGAAGCAACGTGTTTCAAAACGTCAAAAAAACGAATTTTTAACCCGGGTAAAAAGCAAACATGTATCATTTTTATTTCTGATGCATTTAGTTGCATTTTCGAGGAACAACGCATGAGTGTGCAACCGAAATATTTTGACGAAGTTTAAACAACGCATAGCAAATGGCGATACGGAAGTCAGCCTATTTAGCATAAATTGTCATGAAAGTCATGAAATTTCAGATCTTTCCTATCGTATTACATGTAGAATAGAGTGGCCCAAACAAATCTTAAACCCTAATATACATGCAATTTTATGACGATCGGTAAACGTTAACCAGTGCCACCTGAGCAATCTTTATTTCCATCGTAATTTGTGTGGGACCAGATAATGCTCTAAAGGCCGCATTTATGATCCAATCGATGAAAATCTTAATCAGTTCGTTGTTGTGGCTACCAAATTTAGTACCATTTAGTACGCATAAGTACGAATTTCCAAAAGCTCCTTCCACTCTATACACTAACTGATATACCAATACCGAATTTCAAAATTCCAGCTCCACCCCTTTGGTATTTATTGTATTTCCAAAACCTACATATCTCAACACATAATTCCTAAACCCAATATCAAATTTAGTACCATTTAGTACTTATTGTACACATAAACACGGATTTCCGAAATATCTCTATCTCCATTCTACAAACCAACAGTGATCCTAATACTAAAATTCAAAATTTCAGTTCCTTATTTTGGCAAAAACCAAACGGTTCCAAATTTAGTTATCCTTATTAACTTTGAAAGTACCTATCCTGGCTTAAATTCATCATTTACCGCAATCACTCTTCTCTGGATTTTTTAAAGTAAATTCAAGATATTTCGAGTTTAGGACATCGACCGATCCGATTTATTTACGTATTTTCACACATTAAATAAAACGAGAATCTACGAACTCATTAAAGAATCAATTGGCGTTTTATGTTGTTCTTGACAAATATGGGTTTTTTGAAAACCCCAAATGTTTTGTTTTTTCTTTACTTAAATAATTTGTTATTTTTTAAATTACAGCGGAATTTAAAGAAAAGATGATACTTCTTGTTTCTTTTTTTTGCTCCAAGGAGCGAGACGACTTTATACTAAATACACTGAAAAAATTAAATTTATTCGGCAGCTTTGATGAGGGCTTCACAGCATTCAATAGCAATGGCAGCTTCAGCCTTAGCCTGAAAAGGAAAAAGTGTTTATAAATATAATGTTTAAGTATATAAAAACATGAGATTGATACATACCTCATCAGTGGAAGCAGAGGTAAGAGCAGATTGATATTGGCTCAGCAATTGACGGGCTTCATTGGCATCAAGGTCGCTGACGCTGTGAGCTTCTTCAGCCAAAACTTGGACAGAAGAATCTTCATTAACGGAAATGGTACCACTGGAAACGAAGTATTTGGTAGTTTTGCCGTCATTTTCGTAAACTTGGACAACACCTGGCTTTAAAACAGCTGAAAAAAATATAAAGAAATTAATTAAATACTAATATAATAATAATAATAATAAAAAACCGAGTAGCTATGAAATAATTGGAGTAGCTACGATGTAATGAAGAACTTTCTAAAAAAAAAAAAAAAAAAAAACGGAAGAGCAAACCGTAATTAAAGTAATTAGATCTCCAATTTCTAGCTTTAACAACTTTTTTCCCTGCACGAAAATTGATTGTCATTTACATACATACCACATCATATATCTGTTGATTATTATAAACATTAAATTTTTTATATTGTATTATTAATTTGTATTCAATTTACAAGATGCTTTAACATTGGAGTAGCTATGATGTAATGAAGAATTTTTTCTAGCTTTAACCAGTTTTTATCACTGCGCGAAAACTTATTATCATTTGCATACCACATCATACATCTCTTAATGATCATTTCATAATTTAACTAATAACTTATACGATATACTTATTATTAATCTGTTGCTTTAAAATTGGAGTAGCTATGACGTAATGAAGAATTTAAAAAAAAAATTAAAGAATATAATTGTAACCAAAATAATTAGATCTCCAATTTCTAGGTTTAAGATGAATTATATATATGAAATTGTTTTTAGAGTAGCTATGATATCTAGGTGGATTCTTTGTAATTATATAAATTGGCCTCAAAATTGGCTTCAATTGCAAAGCAAATAAATAAATAAATAAAATAAATAAATAAATAATATTAAAGTAATTGTATTCAAAAAATAAAAGAAAAAATTATACTACATATACAAATTTTTATTTCAAATACCTCCATGTACCAAGCTTAGACATTTTTTGCAAAACTATTAGAGGAAATTGAGAATTTAGAATATACCTACGTGACTTCTGACTTTTCCTATCTACTAAGATATGGTTTCTCTGTAGATAGAAAAATCTATGACTTATTTTGCCTACTTTATAACGTGGTAGTTCTTTTACATTCCACGAACATAAACAACCAATTAACAAAAACTCAAAAAATTAAAGAAGTAGTAAAAAAAGAAGTGTTTTGCACGCAAGGAACATACCTATTGTAAAATTATGTAGCAAATGGTAACTTACTTTTGCTATTGGTTGAATTTCAAAGACAGTCTTTTTTGTATTTTAAAACTGAATTGGAGGTAGAAATCATCAAAATCTACCGGGCAGTGTTGGCTCGTGCCTAAGACACCGACTTAACATATATAAGGACAAGTGACTACTTAGCCACCTATAGTTCCACATGTGATTAATCTAGGAACTCAGCAATGGTTGCGATCTTCTCTAAACAATATTTCTTTAGAAATTCTTCTATTGAATTGATGTTGTTAAATGAATGGAAGAATTTGCGAATAAGGTTCTAATATTGTATATATTGAACTAATAATAGATCATCCCATCAATTTAATAATCACTTTTAACTTTAAAAACAGCAGTCGACAAAGATCTAAGAAAATCCAAACAATAACAAAAGAAAACTTATAGTAGTGGGCGTAAAAATCAAGTCTATATATTTAGACTTGGTGTAGGGTAAGTGCACCTAATGTCGGCATGTACCAGTAGTCGGCACCTTTTGAATTTGAACTCAAATAACTGAAAATGAAGAAAACAAAATAGGAAAATAATTTTAAAAATGCTTTAACAATATTGTCAGCTAACTTTATATAAAATTTCATTGAGCTAGGACCAATTTTTATATCGAAATTTAAGTTTTTGTCAGTGAAGAGTTTTCACCACAACTGAAAATGCACGTTTCTTAAGAAGAAAATTGTGGAGATGTTAACCTTATAAGCTCTGTAATTATATTAAAATGAAGAAATTGTCCACAACATTTTTGTTATATAGGTAGAGAACAGTTAAAAGAACACTTTAGAAAAAGAAATTTTTAAAAATATTTATAACTGTGCAATTTTTGCCGACTTTAGGGACTAAAAAATATAAAATTTGCCTGAAGTCGGCATGGGGTTATAAACATTGGTTTTTATCGATTACTTTTAGCTAAAAATTATAAAAAAAAAAAATACTAAACAAATACTTTAAAGGCTAATTAATAAAAAAAATTGTTTCAATTTCAAAGGAACTTTAGCGATTTTAAGCGATATTAGCCATGATTTGAAGTACGTACGTTGTGGGGTGCCGACAACTGGGTAATAGATGCCGACTATCGGTACGAACTAATTTATTCAAACAATATGTTTAAATTTCCTTATTTTTTTAAGTAAAATCAATAGAAATGTATATAATGAACTAGGAATGTATAAATAATTAATAAATTAGAAAAAATATAAAGTATGCATTTTTTCTTTATTTAAATATAACATGCCGACTACTGGGTCATATCATGCCGACTATTGGGTAATGGTGCCGACTACTGGTGAAAAACAGTATTTCACTAAAATTGTAATTTGTGCATGTCGAACAGAAATAATCAAAAAAATGTTTATATAATCTAAAACTACACAAAATAACGAATCATAACAACATAAATTCAATTTGATTGGACATTTAGACTTGGAATTACATACGGCTAAAGATACGAGAATCCTTAAAGTGCCGACTACTGGTGCACTTACTCTATTATTGGGCGGCCGTGTTTCCACGACAAAAATTTATTTTATTTCCATAAATGAAAATCTATACCATATGGCCAAGAACGGTTCCAGAAACCACAAAACATTTATTACTCCAAAAACATGCTGTAACACTGAGTTTCATTTATAGAAGGTCGGTCGAACTTCCACAAAAATTCCTCAACTGACTTTGTAAGGTAACAATACGTTCACTACAGCAATAATGCATCATAAGAAATTCACCTCAATCCCAAATAAATTTATAATAGACACTAAATCTCGATGGAACCGAAAAATGTTAAAGAGAATGAACATTGCTATAGCTTGTTCTAAATCCCATAACTGCAGTCTCCTACTTGTATTACATAAAAACTCCATCCCTACTACAAATATGTATAACATCTCTCGATTATTTAACTTACCCAAAGTTGGGACGTGCTTGGCCAAAATACCAAAGCTTCCACTGAAGGAGGGCACATCGATCTGACGCACTTCGGCATTATCGTAGAAAGTCTTGTTGGCAGCAGCAAAGGTAAGTTTCATTTCATCGGCATAGCCACGGCTTTGGATCATGCGGGCACCGCGGACGGCCAACATACGAGCGTTCTTGACGATAGACATGTTGTTCTGCAATATAAAACATGTTAATTATTTCTATGCACAAATTCAAGTTAGTCCTCGAAAAAAACACTCCCGAAATTCTTTAAATTTTGTCCATTATGTAACTTTGTAGGTTATGACCACCAAAAAATAAACATAATCAACGAAGGCTATGACGAGTTTTCATTGTAACTTTACATATTTTGTACGGAGAATAAGCGACAAAAATGGTAGTCCGACATTACCTAATAATTTATTTGTATTTCCAGTGAAATGTCCTTTGGAATTTTCGTGAAAATCTCGGCGCTGCTACGATTCCCAAAATGCGAAATGTCAGTGCGGCTAGTAAAAAAATTAAACAGCTGTCAGTGTCATTTGCCAAAATGGCAGCACTTTTTGAAAAGAAAGTTACCAGATTAATGCGAAATGGTAGTGCCATATAAAAATAAAGCCGCATTTACATCTAACATATAACATAACATATTAGAGGTAGTTTACACTATATGTAAATGTCATATGACATGAAATTTTCCATCGTTATATATTCGCTAATATGTGTAATATTGGAGATTTTCCTTACGCCATTTACTCTGTGCGTCCACACCAGCAAAAATGTAAAAAACTACGTCTCCACATTGCCTCCGTGGGTAAATATGGAATGTTTTTATTTCGTGTCATATGACATTGATAGATAGTGTAAACTACCTCTTAGAGGTAGGGTTTGAGGGTCAACCACATGAAAACTTCAAGAAAAAAATTGGCATCACTTACACTTTTTCATGTGGTTATTTTTTATCATGTGACGTGACACTCAACGTACTTGGCATCACTTAACCTGAAAGCACATCCAACTATAAAGCCCTCGGCACATACGGTCCGTTTAGTGACACGTTACGACACGCGTTGTCCCAAAACAGTTAAGTTATGTTTAACTTTAATGCGTCAGCCATGTTGTTGTTTTTCAAAAAACTTGGCTTCACATACACATTTTTCATGTGGTTGTTGTAACGCAACGCAGAACGCACCGTATGTGCCGAGCGCTTTAGGCCATATACACACGGTCCGTTGTGTGACGCGTTGCGCGTTGAAAACAACAACCACATGAAAATGTGTAAGTGATGCCAAGTTTGTTCTTTAAGTTTTCATGTGGTTGTTGTAACGCAACGCTCAACGCGGCGTATGTGCAGCGGCCTTACTAAGCGTTTACACACAGACAGTATAGGGTCAAATACATACGGTCCGTGGAGAAAAAGTCAATGGTAGAAAGTATATTGGCCCCAGCACATACGGTCCGTTGTGCGTCGCGTCGGGCCGTAAAAACAACAACCACATGAAAAAAGTGTAAGTGATGCCAAGTTTGTGCTTAAAGTTTCATGTGGTTGTTGTAACACGACGCTCAACGCGCCGTATGTGCCGGGGCCATATTTGTTTCGCATATTTTGACGAACTTTTGTAAAACTTTATGAAATGGTCTGCTGGGTACAAACAAACAACACAAACAGCTGTTTCATAAATGCAAATTAAAGCCCGCGGCACATACGGTACGTTGTGCGACGCGTTGCGCGTTGAAAACAACAACCACATGAAAAATGTGTGAGTGATGCCAAGTTTGTTCTTGAAGTTTTCATGTGGTTGTTGTAACGCAACGTTCAACGCGCCGTATGTGCCGAGGCCTTAACTCTGCCGTCTGTCTAGGGTATTAAAAGAATACAACATCTGTTTTATTTTTTCGTTGATTTATGTTTGTGAAAATTAAAAACAATTTTATTGTGGAAATAGCAAGCTTAATTGTATTGCTTTTTTGGAGAACAAAGTTGCAAAGTGGGAAAACCCCTTTTTTGGGTCTTCTTTTTAATAAAATACCACATTTTTGCTTCCTTTGGTTCCTTCATTGGTGGACAAATTGTTCTCTTTTGGCAAGTCAGTTGATTGCTTGCTGGTTTTTGTTGGGAAGGTGTCTGTTTAAGGGCTGTTTACACCATCTATCAATGTCATATGAGCTGTCATTTCTTTCACCCATTCGACATTCTCTATGTTTGTCAAAATTGACGTCATCCATACAACTTTCAATTTGTGCGTTCATACCTACAAGTGTTATTTTCGTATGACATAACCTATAAATATAAAAACAGCTGTTTTTGTCATTGTTTACAATTATTGTTGAGTTGCAAATTTGCGCAAATTTTAATTTTGGTTGAAGGAAAATGAATATCTAGCATGTTTGTTGTGGTAGAATAGGTTTTTGGGTTATAGAGGCATTTAAGGCCTGCGTACATAAGCTGCCTTGCCTGCTTACCTTGCTTACTTCTGATAAAAGAATAAAAAAGAAAAGGGCAACCCAGTTCGAAATTTTCTCGGCCTTCTTTATTCTTTTATTTTTATTATGTCAAAAATGAAGCAGGAAAGCAAGGCAATCAGGCAGAGCAGCTTATGTACGCAGGCCTTTATGTTTTTGCCACAAAGCAATCATTTCCAAGACTGCTTCTTTCGATCAATCGATCTGAAAATTACATTATAAACACCCTTTGTTTACTTTTCTAAATATTTAAATATACATAACTTTCTATTTTCTTTTTTAAAAGATTTTGTTTTTCTTTTGTTGAGAAAGCCAGAAAACAGCTGATAAATTTATGTTTACATACAAGAATGCCGTATCAAATAGAGCGCTCCCTAAATGAAAAATTTACATATGAGTTGCCAAATCATTTTGATAGATGAAAATGTTCATAGTGGTCACACTATGTGTACAACATTCGCAGGTAGAAAATTTGACATCTCATACGACATTGATAGATGGTGTAAACAACCCTTTACTTTTTAAAAATTTCTAGCAAAAGAGAATAAAAACTCCTTATGCTAAGTTTACATTTACGAAATCCACTCGATTTCAAATGTCAATTCCATAGCTCAAACGTCAAATGAAATCTCATCTGAAATCCATTGGATTTCATTTGACGTTTAATCTATGGATTTGACAGTTGAAATCGAGTGGATTTCGTAAATCTAAAACAAGCATTACCCTCTGAGAAAATTCTTGCTGGGAAAGTAACCAGACACATGGTACAATCCATGGCTCAATTATTAGAAGGTTGGGCAGGTTGATACAATTTTTAGAAAACAACTCTGAAGCCAGTTTGCTTAAAACTTCAAAATTAATAATAACAAATGCAACAAGTGTTGTTCATTTGAAATGTTGTCAAAGTTTGTATTGTTTATATTTTGTTTATTTTATTTTATTTGACTTACCCCCTGTTTTTGTAAAAAAAATTATGTTCTCACACGAATTGTCAAAATTTGTAGATCGATTTACTCGCCTAAGCTCAAATGTGGATCGCTGATTTTTGAATGAGGAATTCTTAACTATATATAGAACGTGTATACGAAGAATTAGATCTGTATGTCATCGAGGGGCTGAGCTATGAATGCCCAAATTATTACAAATATAGAAGAACAAACAAAAAATAGTTACAAAAACAGGGGGTTAATATGTTATTGTCATTAGACACTTGCGTAAGACTAATGATTTAAATACATATATATTTTCCGAGTCTCAGTACCGCAGGCTCTCTCTCTCTTTGGTCCCTTTCTCAGGCTGGTCTATTTGAAAATAAGAAAGTTGGTTATGAATACTTCAGCTACATTACCAAGTGTAGATGAAGTCCCAAGATGTGTACCATTCTGTTGAAAGGTACATCTAAGCATTGTATGTCGCACGTAACTTGGTAATTGAACCACGTCAGGTTCCTGGTGTTGGTTCCATTGAAATGTCTTTGTAACACCTTTGGACTTGAGAGCAAAACATGCTTCGCACTCTGGAGAAGGCGATTGTGACTGGGAGCGATTGGCTGTTAAAATGGGAACCACTCATTTTCACTTCGATTTTTGTTCAAGCAACTTGTATTAGTGGCAAGTCCATACTTCTTGAGCAAACAGCCCGAAGAGCGAAAAAACCCCCTATGGCACCACATGTTGTGGCTGGAGATCCACTTCCATAACGGTCAATGTCGATCCATTCCTTTTAATATCTCCTTCGCAAAGCTTTTGATCTTTAATCCTAATCAACATTTTCGTCGGTTCAAACGCCTAAAAATTTTTAAAACCCCCTAAATACATACGTATTTTGGAAAAAAATTGTTTCAGTATACACAGGCTGAGGGTATATCTCTGTCGGCAAAGCCGACTGATACTTTCTTACTTGTTTATAAATCAATATGTAAGATGGACAATGACAAAGTGAATTTCTCCAATCTGCATCCCAAAATGTTGGCCCTTTAACGTAGGTCCCCTTTTCAGTACATTTCGACTTTGGTTCGTTATTATCATTGTCCAGTTTAGGCTTTTTTGAATCAGGGCTCTCAGCAGCCGGCTGTCCATCACATTCTCCCATATTCATTATTTCCGAAATGCACTTGTCAAGATCACTTTTCAACTTATCATCATCCTCATACAATGATACTTTGCCAGCGATGGTTGCATTTCCATCGGTCATTGACTAGTTCAATTTATACACTGATGTCAAGGAAAGTTTTGAATAATTCATGAGGAATTCGTGTTTGGCCATGCACCTACTATAAAGTATTTCATCATCATTGAAATGAAACCAATTGTTGCAAATTCCACATTGCAACACAATTCCTTCTGATGTACGATCTGGATCTGTGTAGGGTTTATGACAATTGCAATAAAGTTCCTGGAAATATTAATTATACAAATTATTACGATTTGCTGCCACAACCTGTTTCACGCTAGGATTTATATACATCTGTTAGAGTTACCCATAGGTTCAGTTATACAATCGCAGCGAATATTTATTTTGGTATATAATTCAACCAATTCAAGGTTTTTGTGGCATTGATAAGTACATGCCAAGCAGACACCAGCACATTTGGACAAATCATCACGGCTTTTTTGGGCAGCAAGTCAGACATGAATACAATGCTTGTCCTTTAACGGCACACTGTGTATAGGTGCATTCCTTTTCGTCAGATGCTCCTAATAAAGCAGCATATTCTTCCTCCAAGACATCCAAAATTGTGGCACTGGATTCGTCCAAAACATTTTTTCAAACATCTTTACGTTTGCCATAGCTCGGATATAAAACACACGACAAATGTATTTTTCCCACCAAGTGGAGATAAAGCACGTATTGAATTTAGTTTGTGAATTATCAAGTTTTATATAAAAACAACAAAATCTGTTTACATAAATTCAATAAATATTTGAATTCAATACATTTATTTTGTTGTTTGTCAACCTTTGTCAAAACTGTTTTGACACAATAGGCGGACCTCAAGAAAAAATTGTAATTATATGTTTGCTGTGTCCTACCTTGTAATGATTGTACCATGGTGTAAACTACCATGGTACAATAATACAGGTAGCATTATCATGCCAGCTGATGGTAACATAATGTGTCAACTGCATTGAATTGATGTCAAATTTTGACACCTTATGTTACCAACAATTGCCGATGCGGCTACCTGTGTATTTGTACCATGTAAACTACCCAAAACAAGGTACATTCAATAGGTAATAGTTGCAGTTGTTTTTGTAGAAATCTTCATTTTCGGACAGCTATTCCATGTACCATGATCCAAAACGTAAACAAACTCATCACATTACGAAGATATCACTTAACACAGGCGACGGCGTCAAAAAATGCATTTGTAATTGACATGTTGAACTAGATTCATGGTAGAACAAACCAGGTAAAGTAACCCAGCAAAAAGTTTGCCTCCGCGGATGCAGTTAAATCACTTGAACAATTGCCACTGGAGTACATCTTTTCCTATGAATTCACCTATGAATTTTACAAGAGAGCGCGTAGCTAGGATGCACTCCATTTTGCTTCCACGGCACACATCTAGGATGCACTCCATTTTCGATCCAAATCACAGCCTTTGATTTAGTGTTTTGGATTGAATTTAACCCCCAGTTTTTGTAAAAAATTTTATTCTTCTCATACGAATTGTCAAATTTTGTAGATCGATTTACTCGCTTTAGCGCAAATGTAGAGCGCTGATTTTTAAATGAGGAATCCTTAACGATATATGGAACGGGTATACTAAAAATTAGATGTGTATGTCATCTGGGGGCTGAGCTATAAATGTCTAAATTATTACGAATATAGACGAACGAACAAAAATAAGTTACAAAAACTGGGGGTTAGTGCAGTCTAAAGATGTTATAAGATGAAAGCCATTGCAAATATCCCAAAATAAATAAAATACATTGCTTATTCGTGTAAAACAAGAATAATAACTTTATTACATTAACACAAATTATAAAAACTCTCCATTAAATTTGATCGTAACTAAGTTTACTTCCTCTACTCTGCTTTTTATGACATCGAAATTGATATTGCTTCATCATCCAAATGGGTTTTCATTTTTCCTGCTACTTCAGTTCAGATTTCCAAAAAACTCCAACTCCACTTCAAAAATAATTTGCGTCTCATGAATTACAGCAATGTTCATAACTTTAGTTTGTATTTCTTTATTTTTTATAAAACAAATTCTTAGAATTTTAACACTCTTTCTTGTGTTCAGAAAAAAATACTGCGACTGTAGGGATCAAAATATTGGCTTGCTTGGCCAGGGATCTTTAAGCGATTGCTTCCAAAATGTATCGAGCGCAGTGCATTTTCATAACTCTGTGTGGACTGCATCGAAGGATGTATTGAAATCATAACTCTGCATTGCACTACTTCCAAACTTTTTTGCTGGGAAGTACTACAACAAATACAACTCAACAACAACCACATAGAAATTTTGTTTTTGTTTGTAAACGTTAGTGTCAACGTACATGTAAACAAAATAAGGACATGTCTATAAATTACTGGAATTTAAAAAAACTAATATTTTTTCACATTTGATTGAATATTTTGAAAAACATGAATGAAAGCTCGTTAGATTTTAAATTTGAATGTTTCCATATCATTCCACTAAATGCATAATTTCTCTCAGAAAGTAGAATTCTTGCAAAAATGTTTGAGGTAACTGGTAATTCATTGAAAAAAGAGAAGCTGTTTCAATCGTTTGCTTTTCAAAACAAAAAAGCACATGTTTATTAGGGCTTTATTCTGTCCAAGTGTTTTAGTGTGTGGCATGTCGTTCGGACCTGGAGGAGGTCAATGATATGAAGGAGTCTTTATGGGAAATAGTCTTTTTTTTCTGATGAATAATAAAAAATATATATCCCTAATATACATCGAACATAGAAATAAATATATAAAATGTCGTATGGAATTTAACACTAACATTACAGACCAGTTCAGTCAGCTGGGTATTGCTGCTACCTTTTCTTGTTCTACCATGAACTAGATTGTGAATCGTTCTTTCGTTGATCGTACGGTCACCGACTGAAATACTTCAGTGAACTATAATGAACTATATCGTCCGATCTAGTTCATACGCTCTTTTCAATGAATCGTTCAATTGAACTAGTTCGTTAATGAACTATACAACTCGATTACCATGGTACCTGTATTATGCCAAGTTTACATTTACGCTCCAAAATCCACTGGATTTCACGAAATCCTGAAATACACCTCGGTGTTTATACTTATTTTTTTGTTGATTTCAAACATATCACAATTATCAAGGTAGATGTCTTTGCGTAGCTGATCGAACATGAATTTTCAAAACAAGCTGTTGTAAATTGAATTAGTCATAAAATAACGACAATATAGAATTTTACTGCTTTATTTCGAAAATTATCTATATATCGTATTAATTGTGTACAATACTAACAAATGAAAAAATAAAATATGATTTTATCGTTGAGACATCATTATAATACAATTTGGTTGTGTTAAGAACGTGCGAAATATTACTACTTGCCGTAGTTTTCCCGTTTAGTGCTACAAATGCGTTCCCGTACTCCGAAATCTAGCAAGACTTGCAGTTCTCTTTAAACAAAAATAGCGCTGAATAACAAACACCCTCTTCTCCTGTTTTCTGCTACACAAGTTTGGCATAGTAGAAACTAGCAGCATGTTTATTGGCATCTGAATATGATAGCTGATACGTTGATATTGACATTTCTGCTGGAGTTTTTGCAATTTCCGTAATTTTTTCGTTCCCGTATTTTTTAAGAAATTTGTATGGCTTTTTGACAGTTCGCTCTTTTTTCTAACATTACCGTTAAAAAAGTACGGGAACACAATGGAAAATATAATTGTAACAAACCCAGCAAAAAGTTTGCATCCACGGATGCAGTCGAATCACTACATCTGTACAGTACATTTACCGTTGGAGTCAGCAAAAAGTTTGCATCCGCAGATGCAGTTGAATCACTACAAGTGTACAGTACATTTGCGTTGGAGTACAGCTTTTCCTATGAATTCGCTTATGAATTTTACAAGAGAGCGCGCAGCTAGGATGCACTCCATTTTGCTTCCACAGCACATAGCTAGGATGCACTCAGTTTTCGATCCAAATCACAACTTGTTATGTAGTATTTTAGATTGAATTTAATTTAAACACAAATTAAAAAAGTTTCCATTAAATTCATCGAAAGATGTTGTGAAATCATAACTCCAATTGCACAACTTCCAAAAAAAAGAATTTGTTATAAAATAAAGAAATAACAACTTAAGTTGCGAACATTTTACGGTAATTCACGAGACGGAAATTTTTAATGGAGTGGAGTTGGAGTCCATGTCGAAAGCTGAACCAGTGATAGGACATAAAAAACTTTAGGATGATGAAAGAAAATCAGACGCACTTGGATTAAATCGAGAACGGAGGAAGTAAGCTCAAATGTGATTGAATTTAATGGAAACTTTTTTAATTTTGTGTTTATATAATAAAGTTCTTTGTGTTCTTGTTTTACACAAATAATAAATGTATATTATTTATTTTGGGATATTTCGCAATGGCTTGCATTTTAATTGCATCTTTAGACTGGTTAAAAATGCAATCCGAAGAATGCATATAAATTCAATCCAAAGCACTGCATCTTAAGTTGTGATTTGGATCGAAAATGGAGTGCATCCTAGCTGTGTGCTGTGCAAGCGAAATTAAGTGCATCCTAGCTGCGCGCTCTCTTGTAAAATTCATAAGTGAATTCATAGGAAAAGATGTTCTCCAACGGCAAATGTACCGTACACTTGTAGTGATTCAACTGCATCCGCGGATGCAAACTTTTTGCTGGGTATCTTTTGAAAAATGTGTAGGGATCAACCAACTGATTTTTTCTGTAGGGTCTCTACAGCAACTGCTTATAAAATTTATCGAACGGAGTGCATTTTTCATAAATCTCTTGGACTACATCGAAAGATGTTGTGAAATCATAACTCCAATTGCACAACTTCCAAAATTTTTTGCTGGGGTTTTTCTATGAATTTACCTATGAATTTTACAAGAGAGCGTGCAGCTAGGATGCACTCTATTTTGCTTCCACAGCACACAGATAGGTGGCCTGTTCCCGTACTTTATAAAGTGGTAAAAGTCGTAAACAATTTTCATATAAATTTTGTGTACGGAACGCAAAATGTGTGAAAGTAGTAAAAATTGTAAAAACTTTTTAGTTCTGGAACAGAGCTAGGATGTACTCCATTTTCGATCCAAATCACAGCTTTTGATGTAGTGTTTTGGATCGAATGTAATAGCTCATTTAGACTAGCCGTAAATCCTCAACTGGATTTAAGAAATCCAGTACAAATCTCATTGCATTCAGATATACCTTTGGAGGATTTAAATGGCAGTCAGCTGATTTTTTTTTTCATAGCACAATTACCAAGGTAGATGCTTTAGTCCATCTGATCGAATTTGAAACATCAAAACAAATTGTTGTAAATTGAATTCGTCTCAAAAAACATACGGCAAATTAGAAATTTATTGTTTAATATTGAAAATGTTAGCGCATTATGCTACTAATGCTAACTAATGAGCATATAAAGTATTATTTTATCGTTTAGACATCGTAAATATTAGTCTTGGTAGATTTAAATCAACTTTGTATATCAAAGCAAATTAATTTTTTTTCGCCTTGTTTACAAATTTTGACATTTTAAATTATTTTTGTTATAGCATTTCACCGATGCATCTACCTTGTTTCTTGCGTCAGCTCGCAACTTTTTGTATTTTACCCTGCGTTTACAAATGACAGGACAGTTGACTTCATGTATTGATTGTCAAAATCCCACAACTTGCCTGTGTGACGTAGGCGTCCCGACAACTGCAAAAACAGTTGTAACATTTTGAATGAAAATCATCGATTTCTTTTTGTTTTCCGTTCACATATTTTGTTTTTGTTCATGTTCTTTTGTTTTCGACACATTTCAATTATTATCTCACTTATTTTTACAAAAATGCCAAAAATTTGTCTTCCTTATTGTCTGTGAAAAAATGATGGACAGCTGAGAGACAAACGACAAATGTATGTATGTGTTAGTAAATCAGAGTTGTACTCGAAGACAAACTGTCTGGTGTAAACGCCTAGTTATAGCAACATGTTGCAAAAAACAGAGTTGTATACTAGGGTTTATGCCGGATTTAAAACAAATCCACTCAATACGAGGATTTATTTTTGTATGGGAAATCTGAAGATTTTGGCCGGATTTAGCAAATAAAACCAGATAATGGGCTAAATCCGGCTAATGATAGCTCTGTTCCAGAACTAAAAAGTTTTTACAATTTTTACCACTTTTACACATTTTGCGTTCCCGTACACAAAATTTATATGAACATCGTTTACGACTTTTACAACTTTTACGACTTTTACCACTTTATAAAGTACGGGAACAGGCCAGATGTCATATCTAAATGATGGACAGCTGAGAGACAAACGACAAATGTATGTATGTGTTAGTAAATCAGAGTTGTACTCGAAGACAAACTGTCTGGTGTAAACGCCTAGTTATAGCAACATGTTGCAAAAAACAGAGTTGTATACTAGGGTTTATGCCGGATTTAAAACAAATCCACTCAATACGAGGATTTATTTTTGTATGGGAAATCTGAAGATTTTGGCCGGATTTAGCAAATAAAACCAGATAATGGGCTAAATCCGGCTAATGATGTCATATCTAAATGGCATATAAAGGCACTCTTCAGATTGCAATTGTAGTCAGTCTAATGATGCAATAAAAATGCAAGCCATTGCGAAATATCACAGAATAAATAAAACGCATTTATTATTTGTGTAAAACAATAATATAAAGAACTTTATTATAAACACACAAATTAAAAAAAAGTTTTCATTAAATTCAATCACATTTGAGTTTACTTTCTCCATTTAATCCAAGCGCATCTGATTTTACTTCATCATCCTAAAGGGTTTTATGTTGCCTTCCCATCACTAGTTCAGCTTTCGACATGGACTCCAACTGGACTCCGCAAAAATGTTCGCAACATAAGTTTTTATTTTTTTATTTTATAACAAATTCTTTGAAATATATACACTTTCTCTTATTTTTATAAATAATGATTTCGCCAGCGGTGGGTAAGGGATCAACCAACTATTTTTGTTGTTTGTTTTTTTTAGGGATTTCTAAAGCAACTGCTTATGAATTGTATCCAACGGAGTGAAGTTTTCATAACTCCGGGTGGACGGCATCGGAGGATGTTGTGAAATCATAACTCCACTTGCACAACATTTTGATAATCAAATGTTTTGTTGCAGCAATTGACCATCTACCTTGTTTATTGTGATACGTGAAAAGTCTTGCAACTTTTGGTTATAGCTCTGTTCCTTTACGTTCAAGAATCTTCAAGTTTTACTACTTTTTACTCGAAAAGCGTTCCTTTACTTCAGACACAACACAATTCATATGGGAGCAGTTTACAACTTTTACTACTTTTGCCGGTTTTACCATTTTCAGAAGTAAAGGAACAGGCCATATATTTTAGGCAAAAACAGGGATGTATATCATGAGTACTTTGATTTCGATGTTGATTTTGCTGAAATCACGAAATGAGATGATTTCATTTTTGTATGCGAAATCATGATAAATTTTCCTTGATTCCGCGCGAAATCACGAAACTCCTTCGAAATCACGAAACGACGCCGAATGTAAACCAAGCATTATTGTACCATGCCCAAAACATATGATCGCCTGCGCCAAAAATGTTACGCTTCGATGTGTGATACCAAAAAATAAGCGGCCTCGGAAAGATCTATTTTGACATTTCGAATATGAACAAAGTGAAAGACGAGCAGAATAGATTGAGTTTTTGGAGGCTTTTAAATTAAATAATAACAAATAATACATACTAACATTTCGGAATCTTAAAAAAGTTTAATTTGGGTATTTACAATTTTATATTGAACATAAAAAAGCAATACTTACATACAGGTAAATAAGGAAAACTGAATATTCTGTAAATCAAACTACAACATTTACGCGGTCATTTAAGTTTTGCTTCGGAAATTTATAAACAGTTCAGTACAGATGCCATTTGCCAAATTTTCAAGGATTCGTGAAGTTAGCAGTGAGGATGATGTATGTATATTAATACTCTTCTTCTAATTTAAGACTACTTTGCTTTTTGAAAAATGCCTTTCTTTTAGCAACATTCGGCTGAAAATTTGATAAGGCCGTCACAAGCCAAGAAGTGGAAGACCAAGTCAGTTGGAGAGAAATCGGCCTATGTTATACTTGAACTAGAAGAACCTCAAAAAATCACTGGAATTGATATTGGAAATGAACATTCAGCCTTCATAGAAGTTCTGGTTGGGAAATCGAGTTCGGCTCCTGAAGATTTTACCGTAAATTTCATCGTTTAGTTGCTTATTATCCGCAAAATAACGATATCAGTTGTATTTTAGGAAATATTAATTACCTGTTCATTTATGACACCAATCGAGAGTAGAAATTCGAACAATCCAAATAGAGTCAGGTGCTTTGGCGAAGATGCATTAGTATCAAGTGCATTGGAAAAAAAGTGGTCCCAAGTTAAAATAATTTGCACACAGCCGTTTAACAAGCACGTTCAATATGGGCTATCATTTATTAAAGTGCATGTGGCAGCAGCTAGCACTGCAAAAACTACTGGGCTGGTCCTCACAGAGAAAATAGAAACCGAAATCGAGAGAAAACCAAGTCCTCTTCAAATTGGAAAATTCAAATTACGAGAGGACTCACCTGATTCCGAAAATGAAGGTGCTTCAAGTTTGTTCAATCGATGGAAGACGAGCAAAGGTGCCAAAGAGCAGTCCACAGCAGCTGCGATACGAAATGCGGCCAATAGCAGCATAAAACATACAGCAGAATTGGTTGAAAAAACAAAAACTAATCGTCCTAGCGTTAACGCAAATATTGAAATCCGAGACAGAAATAGAGATGATCTGTTATTTGGTAAGTCAGATGATACAGATAATTCAGCAAAGGAAGTTCGGCTAGCAAAAGAAATTGAAGCAGAAAAAGAAAGAAGAAAACTTGAAGTAAAAAAGCAGGAGGAATTAAAACAGAAGGAAAAAAGGAAATCAGTAGATGTGAAAGAAAAGCGAACTACAAGCGATAATAAAACTGAGGGTGTAAGCCAAAGGTCAGATCATTCCCCAGGTTTTGGCGGAGGATCTGGTTCAACAACTAAAGAGTCTGCGAAGAAACGATCTAGTTCCCCCAATATTAGACCAGCCAAGAAAATCAAATCTTCGGAAACAAAATACAAACCATTTAATCAACTACTTAAAGGAGTAGTTTTAGTTATTAGTGGTATTCAGAACCCCGAACGAGCGAATTTGAGAACCAAAGCATTAGCTTTAGGTGCAAAGTATAAAGGAGACTGGGACAATACTTGCACTCATTTAATGTATGTCATATTCGATAACAATATCGTAGTTTTACCTAAAGGTGGAGAAATTTCGGCATAAGATGAATTTAGTGGCTGGACTCAGAAAATTATGATATTTTGTCCACAGGTAGGTCTTGAAATGCTGATTACGCCAACATATATATCATGTGGTGGAAGTCCGTATTCCCCGAGTAATAGGCTTCGAATGTTCGGAAAACCATATGATTTTTGACAAAAAAAAAAATTAGATCGACAAAAATTTAATTTTTGAAAACTTTCTGCGGAAAAAGTTTCAAATCCAGCCACTAATTGAACTTGCTCCGAAATTTCTTTAAAAAAAAATTCCAACCAAATTATGTTAATTTGATAAAAGAACCAATTACGGCATCCATATGCCTATGCCAGAACCTGCAAGAATCTACAATTTTTTATTACGATAACAAATGTTCCTTTATGTCGTCGAAAAAAATAGTAAATATTAGTAGATTCTTGCAGTTCTGGAACAGACAGCTTGTTGAAATAAGATTATCGTAGACGTCAATATATATACAATTTCACATTTATGGATTGCAATTGTATGAATTACAATTAATTTTGTATACAATGTATGATCTGAAAAGCGTTCCCTTTAGATACCATACAACTCATATGAGAGCAGTTCACAACTTTTGCTACTATTGCCACTTTTTCCATTTTTAAAAGTAAAGGAACAGACCAATTATTGGCAAAGGTTTGTAAGTGAATTTGCGTCATTAATAGTATATTTTTCCCAATTTTACCGCTGCGATTACTTTATTTCGTACGATGGTGCATAATTACATACAAATGCAATATTTTACTATTTACTCCAGATGTGCTTTTAAGAATACACCAAAATACAACCAAGTGAAGGGTAGTGGTAAAATCGTAACACGTTCCTGGATAGAAAAATGTTACAACTCTAAAAAATACATACCGTGGAGAAGATTTGCTTTAGACAGTGATGAATTAACGAAACCGGAAAGCGACGAGGAGATATTTGACGAAACATTGCAACAATCTAATATAGGTAATGAAAACTAAACCTATTTTATGATAACAATAATAACCACATTTAATAAATAGGTGTAGGCGAAGGTAATAGGAGTGAATCGGAAGAACGAAATGAAACATTGTCACTCTACGACTTAGATGAACCAGCATCAAAACAGCATATTGGAAAGGATACTTCTTCCGGAAGTGATACTGACGACGAAATTAGACGTGTAGAAGAAAGTATGTGTATATGCAAAAGTCTTTGCTTATTTGAATTAAGAGAGGCTAACTTTCGAAACGTCATAAAACCGCGTTGTTTTATTCGCATTCGAAAATACACACCTTTGCAAAATCGGCCTGATGCATCAGTTTTCTAACTGTTGCTTATTGTGTGCGTATTCGGCGTTTCAAATGCGCAACAATGCCGTTTTGGAGTACAATACTTCGCATTAAGATATTTATGTACAAAGCATCGGACTTTCGGAAGTCAGCCAGATTCTTCACTCTAACGTCAATGTATAATTTTGTATATTAGAAGATTTATAACTTTTTCTTTGTTTTAGAAAATAGCAATGTTGCCACCAAAGGCCCAAATGTCATACTATCCACAACTCGAAATATTAAACCCGACGATATTTATGACGAGTCCACTGATGAAGAAGAGTATTTGCAAAATAAGCAGCGCAAGTGCAGCTAATTGAAATGGTTAATAAATGCGTCTAATATTCCGTATAAAAATATAACAATTTTGTTTTATTACAGTATTTTATTAAACTTGCTTTGGTGTCCGTTTAGTTCAAATATAGTAGCTCATTTTTAACACAGTTGCAGTTGATCAATCGAACTAAAACTTTGCACACTTCAGATTTTGATGGCAATACCAGGGCAATCATGAATATTACCCTCGGAATTTTCCGCACGGAAAATAATTTTAAAAAGTGAAATTCCTTTAAAATCAATATTTTAAAATGTTGAAACACTACTAGAATAACTTAATTATGGAATACTTTCCCCGAATCGACAAAAATATTCTCTTTTTGGACATAAATATGGAAATAAAAAATTGTAAAATTGGGGAAAGGAAACAATTCTGCACGGAATTTTTATTCATGATTGCCCTGTACATGAATATGAAGCCAAAACCAATTTGGGCCCATTTTTTCATATAGCCCCATATAGCTGTACCACCCGATTTAGTTCAAATATATTAACTCAGGGCTGGTTCCGAATCGTCAGTTGCTTTGTATGGTCAACTGCAACTGTGTTAAAAATGAGGGTGACTTCCGAATCATCAGTTGCTTTGTATTCGTGCATGAAACTAGGGGTTCTTAAATCGAGTTCCATACTAGAGTAATTTTATGAAATTGCAGTAGTGGGGAACTCGATCTAATAACCCCTAGTTTCATGCACGATTACAAAGAAACTGACGATTCGGAAGTCACCCTTATTTTTAACACAGTTGCAGTTGACCAATCGAACTGAAACTTTGCGCACTTTTCATATTTGGAAGACAGTACATGAATATGGGCCCAACTTTTCCTACAGCCCCCACATAGCGGTACCACCCGATTTCAGGTGTTTTGAGGATTTTATCTTCATTTTTGCTCGAATTAGCTGTCATTTGGCATTTGGGATTTCCAATGATACAGATATTTCTCCACCAAAAATTTTGGTATAACCCCCATATAGTGTTACCATCCGATTTCAATTGTTTTAAGGATTTTATCTTCATTTTTAGCAAGAATTGACTGTAACTTGGCATTTGGAGTTCCCAATGGTACAGAAACTTCCTCACTAAAAATGATGATACCACCCGATTTCAAGTATTATGAAGATTTTATCTTCATTTTGAGGCCGAATTGGCTGTAACTTGGCATTTGGAGTCCCCAATGGTACAGCAACTTCTCCACCAAAAACTGTTGACATAGGTCCAGGTTTTGATATAGCCCCCATATAGTGGTACCACCCGATTTCAAGTATTATGAAGATTTTATCTCCATTTTTAGCCCAAATTGGCTGTAAATTGGCATTTGGAGTTACCATTTGTACAGAAACTCCTCCACCAAAAATTATGGACATGGGTCAGATTTTGGTGTAGCCCCCATATAACGGTACCACTCGATTTCAGGCAATTTAAAGTTTTTATCTACATTTTCGGCCTAAATTGACTGTAATTTGGTAATAGACTTCTCAGTGGTAAAAAAGTTTAAAATAATTTAAAAAATTAAGTTTCAGTTTTTTATTTATAAATGCACTTAAAACTAGAAAATAATTTGTCGCTTAGCATCATATAGTTCCTCATGATGGAATCTCTCAAATAAAATGCTTGCATTTAAATTAAAAATGGTGGCAAAATTAAACGGCAAGCGTTTTATTTGAGAGATTCCATCATGAGGAAGAATATACTTATTGAGGCTAAGCGACAAATTATTTTCTATTTTTAAGTGCATTTTATAAATAAAACATTGAAACTTACTTTTCTTAATTACTTTTTATTTCATTCGTTTCGACGTCATTAACACAACCCCATTCGGACGACAGTGTGGTCAACCTGTTAGAGCAAAGATCATTTTTAATGATTTTTATTAATTTTCTCATTTAGAGTTAAACTTGATGATGATGGCTTCTATGTCCTCGAACTTTTGGTTTTTCAAATGCTAATGTGTTTTTATACAATAACGTATATTTGGCCATTGAATTGTATTTTTCATGACAACCGCTTTTTTTGCGCTGCCTTTGAAGTTATGAGTTTGGCTTTGAACGCTAACACGCCGTGACAACATTTTTTCATACATATGTATGTTTTCAAGGACGTGCCGGTTAGAGCGAAGATCATTTTTAATGATTTTTATTAATTTTCTCGTTTAGAGTTAAGTTTGATGATCGAAATTTTGTTTGCAAGTGAAAAAGGAAAGCCAAGGACTCGAACCCACACAGCCACCAAATTATGTGACTAGTTTCGCTGTTAGTTTGGCAGCTCTTCAGACATATCGACTGTTGACTGGGTTCTCTGTGTGGTTCAAATCCCAGCCGGGCTCAGCTTGTTTTTTATTTATAATTATTATTTTTTTTTTTTGAAATTTGCCTGTTAGAGCGAAGATCATTTTTAATGATTTTTATTAATTTTCTCGTTTGGAGGTAAGCTTGATGATCGAAAGTTTTTTGGAAGTGAAAAAGAAAAGCCACCAAGTTATGTGACTGGTTTAATAAAAGCGGATACAGATAGTATATCAACCGACAAGGTCAATATATTGGGGAGTTTTCTGAACGAAAAATTCCTCCTGAATGTTGTCTTTCTGTCGTTTCAACTTAAGGGAGAAAGTAAAATACTCAAATTTTCCGTTCAGAACATGATCCAAATAGAAGGTCATGCAAAAAGATAAGCTGATACCTCCATTTCCTGTTAAAATATATTGTCGTAGTTTGAAATTGAACAAAACAATGTTTAAATTCTTTTGAAATATCGCGAATAAAACATTTATCTACAATTATCTTTGTGTTTTGTGGCGTTTATTGTTGTGTGATAAAAAAGAAATCAAAAATAAACATTTTTAGTAATAACAAAATCAAGGCGAAATAATTTTTATTCACAACAACAACAACTTTTGACAACAAATGAAGGTACAGAGTTGTATTTTTTGGTGAATTTGTCGATTGGATGACCTTCTTTATTGGGCCATGGTTCAGAATAACCACCATTAAATATTTCCTTTTACATTGCTTCCGTTTATGTCTACACAGCGCGAACGCTCCAAATCGAGTTTAATTTGGAAGCTTCGGCTGACTTCCAAAACGTTTTTTCAGTTATTGGTGGTTCATTTTTAAAGTATTTTGAAATGCACTCCGTTGCAAAATCTACCTAATGCATCAGTTTTCTACCTGATGATTATTTTGTGTGCATTTTTCATTTTAAATGCGCAACAGTGACGTTTTGGAGTGTAATAATTCGCATTAATTCTGTATCACTGCGATATGGATTAGCATGCTTGAGACAAAGCAACTGACTTTCGGAATTCAGCCTTCTTCTTTTTGTCACCGCACATTGGTGTACCACTCGATCACAGTTTCGATTATATTGTTACCCTGCGTTTACAAATTACAGGACATTTGAGTTCATGTATTGATTGTCAAAAACCCAAAACTTTCCTGTGTGACGTAGGCGTCCAGACAACTTCAAAAACAGTTGTAAAATTATGAATGAAATTCATCGATTGCTTTTCGTTTTCCGCTCACATATTTTGTTTTTGTACATATTATTTTGTTTTCAGCACATTTGAATTATCATCTCACTTCTTTTTCACAAAAATGTCAAAAATTTGTCGACCCGACTGTCTGTGAAAAAATGATGGACAGCTGGGAGACAAACGACAAATGTATGTATGTGTTAGTAAACCAGAGTTGTATTTGAAGACAAACTGTCTGGTGTAAACGCCTAGTAACGAATGTAACTGATAGGTTTAAGTTAATTTAGTTTAATTTCCGTTAATTTAAAAATTTGAAGTGTAACGTAAAGTTTTATTACGCAGTTACTTTATGTAAGCAACAACAACTACCATGTAGAATTCTCTTCATCATTCTAGTTCTTACTTTTCCTTTCATTAATGTGCCTTTGTTTCCATTTGTTTTGCCATAATCATTCAATTATCGCCTAGTTTGCCATTTCTTGTATTTGTTGTACTTTCTTGTATAATAGTCCATTACGTCATGTCTGTCTTCTGTGTTTGTATCCCGTATATGTGTGTTGTTGTTGTTCGTTTGGTGCGAGTGTGCGTCTGTGTGTTTGTTGTTAGATGGCTTCTCGAGGTTGCCAGATGCATGCCCTAGATACTTCCAAACGATAAATGTCGGGATATAAATATCAGATGACGGGTAAACAGTGATCAGTTATGAATTTTATCGCGAAGTGTAAACATCGACTAGTAAAGAAGTAAAAGCTCTGTTTTACCACTTTTTACTCGAAAAGCGTTCCTTTACTTCAGACACCATACAATTCATATGGGAGCATGGTTCAATTATTATAAGGTTGGGCAGGTTCACAAAATTTCGAAAAAACAACTCTGAAGGTGGTTTGCTTAAAACTTCAAATACTAATAACAAATGCAACAAGTTTTGTTCATTTGAAATATTGTCAACGTACGTATTGTTTACATTTATTTTAAATATTATTTGTATTACTTGAATTAGACATTTGTGCAAAAGTGATACTTTGCGCATTGGCCGTACCTGCGGTGCCGTCAGAATTAACTGCCGAGGATGTCCGTACTGGTCTGTTGAAATCACTACAAATTTTAAGCATCCCAAGGTTATTCCACTCGGAAGAGCATGATTTGAGAGCCATTGGTTGTTAAAATACAAACCGATACTGATTTTCCTTAAATTAAATGTTTACATGAAATAAAACGCAATATTTAAGAAAGAGCTTTATAATTTGGTACATAAGTTTCTATTACTCCAAGAATGTTTGGTATTGAAAAATTGAGTATATCAGGCTACGTTTTGATATAGCCCCCATATGAGCCATGTACCATGTATGGGAGCAGTTTACAACTTTTGCCGGTTTTACCATTTTTAAAGCATTGTAGAAACGTAATCTAAAACGAACCCTGTTTTATTTGGAAAAATCGTATCGGGGAATAAAACAACGTCTACACGGATGTCGCTGCCGCTCATATTTTTTATTTTTGTTTACATTTTTGTTGATCTCAGTTTCACACAGCAACATATGGATGATGGTGTGACGTCATTGACATGACCATCCATATGTTCGCATGTGTGTGTGTTATTTTGTTTTGAGTCGTTCTCTTAATTGATCATTGAGCCTTTGTTATGTTTTTTGTTAACCGCAGTCCTTTTCTCCTCATATTCTACTGCATTGATTGTCACTCAAACAGGTTTTTTGTTGGAACAAAACCGTTAGAAATTTGCAATGCAGTAGAATTTTGTGGTTTATTATTGTCGCCCTTTTTTAATAAATTTAGTTCGAGAGGGATAAAGACTGCGGTAAGTTGTGTGGCTCTGTTTAATTTTCTTTATTAGTTTTTAATTTCAGTTATTTTTATTAGAAATAAACGCTCTTTACGCTACGTGCGCTACTAAATATCCACATATACACATACATATAAATTTATGAAGGTGTTTTTATTTGGTTGGTGGGAATTAGTGGCTCACAGGGAGTTGTTAAATTCGCTATCCCTCCCAGGAGAAACTCAAGTCGCAGCCAGCGACAAACTTTATTTCGCATTTCTTGTTGCGATTGCTAACAATTTTGGACAAATCTTATTTGGATTTGCTAAAAATTTTTGAAAAAAAAATTATTGGAGAAATTGCTGTCAATTTATGTTTTATTGCCGTGTTGGAATTTTGTGTTGACCGTCGGAAAATTGTTTGCTGTTTCGAGAAAGAATTGCTGTTTCAAGAAACAAGTGTGCCGTTTTGCAATTTTGTGGCCCTTTTGGATTTTAAAGTTTGTTGTGCTGAAACTAAAAATAATTGTGTGGCCCTTCTGGTATAATTGCTGGATTTTTTGAGTGCTGAAAATTAAACTTGGAGCTATTTGTGTGAATTTTGCTGCCATTTTGAAAAATTGTTTGCCGCCATAGAACTTGGAGAATTTTTGTGGACAATTTTGGCGACATTTTTATTTATTGGATTTGTGCTGCCATTTTAATACCTGCTGTGGATTGTTGTGTGCTGTAAACATGATGCCGAGATCGCCACCAAATACAACAAAAACAAATGCTAGTGGTACTAAAAGTGTTTCAGTTGGTGCCTCCACTTCTGCCGGAGGGTCAAATGTGCCTGCCACCGCTGGAACTTCTAGTACACCAATTACCTTTGCCGCAACAACAACAACAGGTGTTCTAACGCAGCCGATTGCAACAGCAACAATGCAAAGTGTTTCCCAACTTGAGATGTAAAGTCTGAGGAAACAAATTGACGTGTTGCAGTTACAACTGGCGAATTCTCAGCGCGCACTGAAAGCTGCATCAACATCAAGTTCAACACAAGTGGTTACTGGTAACATTTTGAGTGAGTATGGTGGTGGTTCCTGCAGTGTCCAGTCTGAAGAAGACATAAATCGCCAAAGTGTCACACCACAATCTTACGTAACCAGTGATCAGCCTACAGTCTCCCGTCATAGTCAGCCGCCGCCTCTGCAACCTGCTCCGTCGTCCGTTGCCCAACCGTCGCTGCCAACTTCTCTGCCTGCATCTCAGTCGCCCTTGACGCAGCAGTTTAATGCAGTTCAACAGCCGCCATATTATAACAACTTTTTGATGCCGCCATTGCAAAAAAAGTTGTATGACTTGCCGAATTTTAGTGGTGTCCCTGAAGACTGGCCAATGTTCTCAACAGCGTTTGAACATTCAACGGCAGCGTACCAATATAATAATTTTGAAAATTGTTTGCGACTGCAGAAAGCGTTGAAGTGTGATGCTAGGGAATGTGTGAAGTCGTTGCTCATACATCCAGACAATGTGAACACTGTGATGGAGCAACTGAAATTCCAATATGGCCGACCTGAGTTGTTAATACGAGGGCAGTTGAAGCAGGTGAGGGAAATTCCGTCCATTAGTGAAAATGCTGTGGAGAAGTTGGTGCCATTTGCAATAAAAGTTCAGAATCTTGCCTCCTTTTTGGAAACAGCAAATGGCCATCAACATTTATCAAACCCTACACTAATGGATGAGTTAATTCAAAAGTTGCCCATGAGTAAGAGGTTGGAATGGGCTCAGTACTCGTCGAATTTGGAATCGTGGCCTACAGTTTTGGATTTTAACAATTGGTTGAAAGGTGTTGCCATGTTGATTCGAAGTGTCCAGCTTACAACAAGTCGTCCAACAGGTGAAACCAAGAAAAAAGTAGTTCTATATGCATCTGATGAGCAAGATAAAGAAGAAGAGTGCCGATTATGCCGAGGACAACACAATTTGTTTTATTGCAAGAAATTTCATTCCATGTCAGTGCCGAATAGATGGAATGAAGTGAAGAAGTTGAGGTTATGTTTTTCTTGCCTTGGTAGTGGACATTCTACTAGAAATTGCCGCCGTAGAAAAGAATGTCATGTAAATGGTTGCCAAAGAAAACATAACAAATTGCTGCATGACAAATCAAAAGATGTTGGTGAAAATAATTCACATAGTGTTGCTGCCCGGAATGATCAAGATGCCGAACCAGTGTTGAGTTGTGTTTCCAGTATTTGTGAAAAATCAAACTTGTTGTTCCGAGTGCTGGCTGTGAAACTTTATGGTCCAAACTGTGTTGTTGAAACGTTTGCCTTCTTGGATGAAGGTTCGTCGGTGACAATGATAGACAGTTCCTTGGTGAGGCAACTTGGACTTAGTGGTCGTCAAAGCAAGTTGAATTTAAGCTGGTATGGTGGTAAGTCGTCTCAAGAAAGTGCAATGGTGGTTGATCTTCATGTGAGTGGAACTTCTAAGAAAAGGAAGTATGCTTTGAAAAATGTGTATGGTGTTCCAAATTTGAAATTGCCCACTCAAAGTTTCAACATGAAGTCAAATAAGCATTATGAAGTGCCAGTGCAGCCATACAACAATGTGACGCCTAAGTTGCTCATCGGACTTGATCATTGTCATTTGGGGTTGCCAGATGAAGTTGTGCCATTGGAAGAAGGTGGCCCTTATGCAGCAAATACACCCCTAGGATGGGTAGTTTTTGGTCAGGTGTGTGGAAGACAGCCTACATCCCACACATGTTTGCTGACAGCTCAGCCAGAGCAAAATTTATATGATTTGGTGTCAAGTTACTTCGAAACAGAAAATTTTGGTGTGAAGGCCCTGCCGACAATAGAGGGTAAGGATGATGTTCGTGCTAGACAGTTGCTCAAGAATTCTACGATAAAGGTTGCCGGAAGATTTCAATCCAGACTACTATGGCGTGATGAAAAGGTAGTCCTGCCGGATAGCTATTCCATGGCCTTTAATCGACTTGCTGGAATTGAGCGGAAAATGAAGAAGAATCCTGAGTTTGGTGCCGGCTACAAAAGAATCATTCAAGATTATGTCAACAAAGGGTATGTACGAAAGTTAACATCATCCGAAATATCTATTTGTAGCCCGAGAACTTGGTATCTGCCACATTTTGGTGTGTTGAATCCCCTGAAGCCTGGGAAACTTCGCCTCGTGTTTGATGCTGCCGCCAAAGTCGAAGGAGTTTCTCTAAATTCAAAAGTATTGAAGGGTCCTCAACAATATAGACCATTGCCTGCCGTCTTGTTTAATTTTCGAATGGGAAAAGTTGCTGTTTGTGCAGATATCAAAGAGATGTTTCACCAAATTATTATTGCCGAAGACGATAGGTGTTCTCAAAGATTTCTTTGGCGTGAAAATGAATGTTGCCCCCCAGATGTTTATGAGATGACTGTGATGACGTTTGGAGCCGCTTGCTCGCCATGTATTGCCCAATATGTAAAAGAGACCAATGCCCTAGAATTTCGTGAACGTTACCCCAGAGCAGTAAAGGCAATTATCGACAACCATTATGTGGATGATTTTGTCGACAGCTTTGAAACTGCAGAGAAAGCCATAGAGATATCAATGCAAGTACGTGAAATACACAAATCAGCTGGTTTCGAGTTGCGCAATTTCACATCGAATTCAAAAGAGGTTGTCGTGGCTCTGGAGAGTAATTTGGGAAGAAATGTGAACTTCTGTGATGATTTAGCCGATGTTCAGTTTTCCACATGTATTGGAATCCTGGTGACGACGCATTTAAGTTTGAGCTGAAATTCCATCGAGTAGAACCAGACATCATCAGTGGAGAAAGGTGTCCGACAAAGAGAGAATTATTGAGTGTTGTCATGTCGGTATACGATCCCTTGGGCTTATTAAGTCACTTCATGGTAACTGCTAAATTGTTATTGAGGGAAGTCTGGAGATATGATATTCGGTGGGACGAAGATATCCCAAATGAACTGTTTGACATATGGAATAATTGGCGTGATGAGTTGAAGAATGTGGCCCAAGTGAGTGTTCCTAGACACTACTTTGGAATTGGATTGCCTGAAACAGTCGAGTTGCACATTTTCGTCGATGCCAGCGAAGACGCATTTAGTGCCGTGTCGTATTGGAGGTCGATAAAGTCAGATGGTGAGATTGAAGTCTCGTTTATTACCTCAAAAACCAAATGTGCTCCGTTGAAATCAATGACCATTCCCAGACTTGAGATACAAGCTGCCGTATTGGGAACTCGTTTGCTGTGCACCATCGAGAAGGAACATTCGGTCAAGGTTTCCCGACGAATTTGCTGGAGCGATTCTTCAACTGTCATCAACTGGATAAATTCTGACAACAGAAGGTATAAGCCGTTTGTCGCCCATAGAATCACAGAGATTTTGGATTCCACACGTCCTACTGATTGGAAATGGTTGCCCACAAATTTGAATGTTGCCGATGAAACAACAAGAGCCAAAAGAAATATGGATTTCTCTTTTAAATCTCGCTGGTACCAAGGTCCACAATTTTTGCATCAGCCGGAGGATGATTGGTCCGAAATGATTTCAACCTCCAATTATGAGCCGCCTGAAGAAGAGCTTCGTTCAAAATTTGTTTTAACGGTCAGTACATATGTTGTTATTGATTTTAATCGTTTCTCTTCTTTTCTCAGGATAAAACGTACAATGGGTTATGTCCTGAGATTTGTCGAACGTTATTTGAAGAAAAAAATTGGAGAGGTTGAAAGTTGTCTAACAGTCATCGAATTGAAGGATGCCGAAACTGTTCTTTGCCGCCTATCTCAACGTGAAAGTTTCGCCTTCGAATTAGATGTTTTAAAGTCTGGTGGTTCCATCCCAAAAAGCAATGAGTTGTACACCCTGTCGCCCTATATTGATGAAAATAATTTGATGCGAGTATATGGACGTATTGATGCCGCCAGTTGTTTGCCTATTGAAACCAAACGTCCCATTATACTTTCGCCAAAGCATCGCCTAGCCGAACTTATTGTTGTCCACGAGCATAAACTTATGAAGCACCAAAATTTTGAAGCCACTATTGCCGCCATAAGAAGTCGTTATTGGATTCCTCGACTTCGAAAACTATTAAAAAGCTGTATCTCCAAATGTAATGTCTGCAAGTTACGCAGTGTCTCTCCAACGCCGCCATTTATGGGTTCCCTGCCTAGCGACAGATTAACTCCAAATGTCCGTCCATTTGCCTATACCGGGTTAGATTATTTTGGCCCAATTACCATCACCATTGGTCGACGTCATGAAAAACGATGGGGGGCTCTATTTACATGTTTGACGATAAGAGCCATACATTTGGAGATTGCCTTTGATCTGTCAACCGATGCCTGCATTTTAGCTATACGCAATTTTATAAATCGCAGAGGAACCCCCATAAGAATACGGAGTGACAATGGCAAGAATTTTGTTGGAGCAGACCAAGAAGCCAAGAGATTTGAAGACGTTTTCGATGTGGTCCGAGTGAAGGATGAGTTGTCTACAAAGGGCATTGACTGGCAGTTCAATTGCCCATATAATCCATCAGAAGGAGGCATTTGGGAACGGATGGTTCAATGTGTCAAAAAGGTATTGCGTGTAACGTTGAAGGAAGTCGCCCCCAGAGAGCACACGTTACATAGTTTTCTCATTGAAGCGGAAAATATAGTCAATTCACGCCCTTTAACCCATCTGCCTGTTGGTCCCGATGAAGAAGAACCATTAACGCCGAATCATTTTTTGTTGGGCCATCCAAATATGCCAGAAACTCCAGCCGGAACAATTGTCGACAAACCAGCTGTGTTGAAGAAACAGTGGCGTATCTCACGACAGCTTCGTGACCACTTTTGGAAAAGGTGGATCGCCGAATATTTGCCCACACTGACAAGAAGAGCTAAATGGTGCCAGTACACAAAGCCCGTATCCCCTGGTGACTTGGTTTTAATTTGTGATCCTGATGTCTCTCGTCGTGAATGGAGAAAAGGTCCAGTGCAAGAGGTGTACCTAGGCAAAGATGGTGTAGTCCGACAAGCTGACATTGCCACATCGACTGGAGTCTTGAAGCGCCCCGTCTCAAAACTTGCCGTCTTAGATATTGAATTGTGAATCGGGTCGATTCACGGGGGCGGGGATGTCGCTGCCGCTCATATTTTTTATTTTTGTTTACATTTTTGTTGATCTCAGTTTCACACAGCAACATATGGATGATGGTGTGACGTCATTGACATGACCATCCATATGTTCGCATGTGTGTGTGTTTCTATGTTTTTGATATTATTTTGTTTTGAGCAGAGTACGTAAAAATACTTTAAATAAAATTTCCAATCGTTTCGTTTCGTATTTTCCATAGGAACAATACAAAACGAAACATAACCCTCGTTGGCCGAGCTCGCTGTTTAGTTTCGTTTTGTTTACATTCGTGAGTACAAACAAAACGAAAAGCGAAAAGTACTCAACTCCACAACAACAGATAGAAAACTAAATAGTACTTAACACATGTGAATAAATCAAAAACGTTTGGTGGTTGATAAAATTCACTGTGGTATGCTGATGCTAACTTATAGGGTTGTTAAGCAATCACATGTGTGTGTGTGTCTGAGTGTGTCGTTGACCATAACGCACGGCAAACGTTTCCCAAAAATACTTGTCGTTTCGGTGGTGAATGAAACAACTCGGCAAAGCATAGCCGAAGTTACATTTCACCAATCGTACGGTTTCCATCTTTTTACGTTGAAAAGTTTGTGTTTTTGTTGTGAGAATGAAACGATTCAGAGAAGCTGAAAAGTTTGTGGCTTTGTGTGATTGGTACGGGAATCGTTTTGCTTCTTTCCGTTCATTGGTTTTGAGTCGTTCTCTTAATTGATCATTGAGCCTTTGTTATGTTTTTTGTTAACCGCAGTAGTTTTCTCCTCATATTCTACTGCATTGATTGTCACTCAAACAGGTTTTTTGTTGGAACAAAACCGTTAGAAATTTGCAATGCAGTAGAATTTTGTGGATTATTATTGTCGCCCTTTTTTAATAAATTTAGTTCGTGAGGGATAAAGACTGCGGTAAGTTGTGTGGCTCTGTTTAATTTTCTTTATTAGTTTTTAATTTTATTTGTTTTTATTAGAAATAAACGCTCTTTACGCTACGTGCGCTACTAAATATCCACATATACACATACATATAAATTTATGAAGGTGTTTTTATTTGGTTGGTGGGAATTGGTGGCTCACAGGGAGTTGTTAAATTCGCTATCCCTCCCAGGAGAAACTCAAGTCGCAGCCAGCGACAACGGAGATTAGTTAAACCTAATTCCGTAACAATATCATTATCGAGTTTACGCAGTGTGTGGAATTTTGGTTCGTTCGTCTACTTTAATTAAGTAGTAATTTAAAGCCTGGGTACATATCCGCCTCGTTGTCTGGCTTCCTTGCATGCTTCATTTCTGACATAATAAAAATAAATGAATAAAGAAGAAAAGGGCAACCTAGTTCGAAATTGGTTCCGTCTTCTGTAAGGCCTGCGTACATAAGCTTCCTCGCCTGCTTAGGCCGCCATCAGACCATCTGCTTTTTCACATGTATGACATCAGCTGTTCTGTATATTAGTATACCCAAAGTGACAACATACATATGAAAAAGCAGATGGTCTGATGGCGGCCTTACCTTGCTTGCTTCTGATAAAAGAATAAAAAAGAAAAGGGCAACCCAGTCCGAAATTTGATCGGCCTTCTTTATTCTTTTATTTTTATTATGTCAGAAATGATGTAGGAAAGCAAGGCAACCAGGCGAGGCAGCTTATGTACGCAGGCCTTTATTCTTTTATTTTTATTATGTCAGAAATTAAGCAAGGCAAGGAAGCCAGGCAACGAGGCTGCTTATGTACCCAGGCCCTTAAGGGCTGAGTACATAAGCTGCCTGGCCTGCTCGCCTTGCTTGCTTCTGATAATAGAATAAAAAAGAAAAAGCCAACCTAGTAGTACTTATTTATTTATAAATCCGGCATAAATCCTCGTATACAACTCTGTTTTTTGCAATATGGTGCTAGAAAGTCCCAATTTACATTAGGCAAGTTTACTTGCGGCAAGTCCCTGTTTGTAGGAGAGAAACGTAAGGGGAATGGAAAAAAATTGCTCATACCGGCAATTTTCAGGCAATTCCTTTTATATTTTTTGTATTTGACACTACTTTCATTGTATGGAAAACAAAACATGTCGGAACAGAATTGCCTTTTATAAACGCAAGAGGCAAGTTTAAAAAGAAACAAGAAAAATTGCCGCAAGTAAACTCGCCTAATGTTAATCGGGACAAAATACAAAAAGTAGCAAGCTGGCACAAGAAATAAATGGTCTGTTCCTTTACTTTTGAAAATAGTAAAACCGACAGTAGTAGTAAAAGTTGTAAACTGCTCCCATATGAATTGTACGGTGTCTAAAGTAAAGGAACGCTTTTCGAGTAAAAAGTGGTAAAACATGAAGATTCTTGCACGTAAAGGAACAGAGCTAAAGTAGATGCATCGGAGAATTTATTGTAATGTTTGGTATTTGTTTTATTAATTGCAATATACACTCCGGTTCATCTGAATACAATCAACCAATATTTGCCTACAAATACCGTTATATCTGACGATAGGAGAGGAATTGTAAATTATATTTTTGTGGACATGTAGACTATATAGTAGCCGATATTTTCAATACCTAACATGTTTTACATATGCGTATTAACGTAACTTTTTATTCGCTTTATGAAAAAATGTCAAATTATTAACATGTTTTAATGGTTCACCAGGATAGAACCACCCTAAGAATTTACACAAATCCTTTGTCAGATGTGGTAAACTTTTACAAAAAAAACTATTTACAATTATAAATAAAGACCGTGAGTGTTGATTGCCAACAAAAAATGTGTTAGGGTCTTGGAATTTGCTGAAAATCGATGCTTAGAGCTCCAAAAAATATTCATATGAAGAAATCGGGAGAAACAATTTATAAAGTCAAAATTTTATACTGAATTATGTTCAAAATTTTAAAGACTACAATGAAATTACAAAAAAGTCACATTTGATAGCTTTATGAGTCAAAAACAGAGGAATTATGGTAAAGATAACTCAAATTTCTACCTTTCCATTCCAAGAATTAATATTTTATCCTGGGAAAGTCAATGCAAATCGATGGGTTCCACCCAGTTTCATTAGCTGTGGACATCTATTGGTCCAAAAAATAAAGAAAATCCCACCGCCGAAAGTTTCATGTCAACATCAAGGGCTTTGATTTTAAAGATATCGCATGACATGAAAATCACAGAAACATATATATATTTATTCCTTTAAACTCCTATGAGGAGCATAGGGCCACAACAAAGTTATTAAATCTATTTCTATCTAATGCTATTCTTTTGATTTCGTTCCATGTAACACCGCTTCTTTCAACATCTTTTTCAATTTGTCGCCTCCAGGTGTGTGCTGGGCGTCCTCTTCTTCGGCTTCCCTGAGGATTCCATTCAATGGCTTGTCTCGTTATATCACTGGGATCCTTCCGCAGTGTATGCCCTAACCACTTCCATTTCCGTTCCATGATATTCATATAGATTGGTGTTTGATTCGTCATCTCCCATAGCCTGTTATTTGATATTGTGTTGGGCCAGTAACAGAAACATAGGGGCTCTTTTTTGCTAATAACGGATCAGAAATATTTTTTCGGTACTTATACCATGAGTAAAAGATGTTTGAACTCCATAAACATCAAAATTAAACCCTTTCCTTTGGAAAAAATTAACGTCTGCCTTCCCCTATCCCTTAGTTGTTTCTTCACATCTAATGACTTAGAACCTTTTGAAATTCCAAGGACTTGATGGTGACATAGAGCGTTCGGCGGTGGGATTTTCTTTATTTTTTGGACCTATAAATGTCCACAGCTAACAAAACTGGGTGGAAGCAATCGATTTGCATTCACTTTCCTGAAATAAAATATCAATTTTTGGATTGGAAAGGTAGAAATTTGAATTATCATTACCATATTTCCTCTTTTTCGGAATCATAAGCCTATCAAATGTGATTTTTTGTAATTTTATTGTAGTCTTGAAAATTTTGAACATAATTCAGTATAAAATTTTGACTAATAAAAGTTTTTTACACAATATTTGTTGGCAATCACATTCACGGTCTTTATTTATAATTATAAATAGTTTTTGTAAATTCTTAGGGTGGTTCAATCCTGGTGAACCATTAAAACATGCTAATATTTTGACATTTTTTCATAAAGCGAGTAAAAAGTATCGTTATAATGCATATGTGAAACATGTTAGGTATTGAAAATATCGGCTACTATATATTCTACATGCCCACAAAAATATAATTTACAATTCCTCTCCTATCGGCAGATGTAACGGTATTTGTAGACAAATATTGGTTGGTTCTATTCAGATCATGGTACAATTAGAAAGGTAGATGCCTCAGCCCAGCTGATCGAATCTAAAACGTCAAAAAACTATGAATTCGCCATGAAAAATCAAAACAAACAACCATATGATTCGGTTAGTAAGAGATAGCATGTCTACACTTTATAGACAAACACAAGCGATAAAAGAAGACAAGACAAGAGACCTTTTGGCGAAAATTTTGACAGTTTACATTACAAAAAAAGATGCTTTGTTGTAGCAATTCGCCGATGCATCTACCTTTCTTATTGTACCATGCATGAAACCATATGATTCGGTAAGTCCGTGTTTAGACACACAAATTTCTCGGGAAAGTAAATTGAGTTTTTAGGCAATAGGGGGTAGGAAAGAGTATTGAGGAGCTCTTTCCTCTCCGCTCTCTCCAAAAAAACTCAATTTACTTTCCCGACAAATTTGTGTGTCTAAACACAGACTAAGAGATAGCATGTATACACTTTATAGGCAAACACAAGCGATAAAAAGAGATACATGTTGAAATGAAAACAAAACAGAGTTGAATTTTTTGATCAATAATAAATATCAACTCTGCATGTCAACACGGTTTTGACAGATTAAGCCATAACAAAAAAAATTGTAATCAGCTGTTAGCTGTGGCCTACCTAAGAATTATTGTACCATGATTATAATTATAAAAGGGTTGCCAAACAACAAAGCAACTTTTTTTGTAATGTAAAATGTCAAAATTTTCGCCAAATGATCTCTTGTTGTCTCTTTTTATCGCTTGTGTTTGTCTGTAAAGTGTAGACATGCTATCTCTTACTTACTGAATCATATGGTTTATTGTTTTGATTTTTCATGGCGAATTCCTAGTTTTTTGACGTTTTAGATTCGATCAGCTGGGCTGAGGCATCTACCTTTCTAATTGTACCATGACAGTGTGTTAGTAAGGTTGTAAGCACGCATGCTGCAAAACAAAAACAAATCAAAACATTTGCCTTTAAGGCTTGGTTACCAATTGTGAAATAAATTAAATTAAAAAATATAGGTGGAATTTCGAATTGTTGTATGAGGGTTTGTGTTGTTGTTTAGATAAGGATTTTTTAAATGCATACAAATTCTGAAGTTAGGCTGAGGGATGTCTGATTTTTTGAGAAATACGAAATGTATTAAATAGTATTAAACTTAACGTTGGGTGTGGCGATGAAGCTGAATTATATACTTAGTGTGTGAAAAGTGCAAAATTGCAATAAATTTAGTACTGGGTTAGGAATAGAAGTGGAATTCTGATTTTTTTTTATTTGCCAGGTTCATTGTTAGAGGTGATCGTAAAATAAGTGTACTAGAAGTATTAAATACTAATAAATATTGAAACACTCGTATTGAGTGAATCGATAAATGAAATTTGTTATAAGGATCATTGTTGAGTTTGGATCAGAATATTTATTAAAATCCCTCTTTAAATGTATGAATGGTTTCTACATTTAATACCATTGGCATTGGGTGAACAAGTAGAACTAAAACTGTAAAATTTGAGGTAAGGTCCTGGATTTTAAAAATTGTACTGAATAGTGTCCCAGCAAAATGTTTGTAGCCAAAGAAGTAGTTAAATCATGAGTGCAAGTGATTTCGGACTACATCTTTTTACGTGAAAGAAGTCATGATTTTTACAAGGGCATGGTGCAGTGAGGATACTGTCTAATTTACTTCTTAAGCACACATTTTGCATTAGTTCTTTGTAGTGAATAAATCACAACAACATATGATTCAACTACTTCTTTGGCTACAAACAAAGATGTAGGTCGAAATCACTTTTATTATTTTTTGTATACAAATTACTTTTTATGGATGCAAACATATTGCTGTTATTAGAATTAACAAGAAACAAATTGTTCTTTGTCTTTTTAAGTTTTTTTTTTGCAAAATTTTGAAATTTCTAAAATGTGAAAATTTTATGAAATGGATTCAAATCGGACATTGTCAAAATGTGAAGAACGGACTGCATTTTTCATGACTCTGCGTGGACTGCTTCAAAAAAAGCTATTCAATCACTACTTCACAAGGAACAACTTCAAATAAATTTTGCTGGGGTGCTATAGTTTCTATGTTATCACCAAGGCGAATTTAAGAAGGTGATCCAAGAGGCGAATTCAGGCCGCAGTATTCATTTGCTGTCAACATTTTTGCGCGAAACAGCCACAAAAGGTAGAAGAAAACGGTAAAATATTCTTCGCGAAGTTTAAATTAATAATGGGTCTATCTTGTATTGCCACTAAACTTGAGTTGCGTTGTCAGTTGTCTGCGCGACTGAGACGAAATGTTGTACCATTAATGTCAACTCAACTGGGTGACCTCTATTCGCCAAAAAAAAAAAAAAAACTATTTTATAAATAATTTGGCTTTGGATAACTCTTTTGTGTATTCTGGACAATATTTTAATATTTTGGCTGAGTTTTCGAGCAAATTTGGAAAACAACCCATGATTGGAATATAACCTGCCCATTGAATCTTCGGATCGTCAAGTTTTATTTGCTGTCCCAAAAAATGATAAGTTCGGTGGAATTATTTTTTGATGATGAAGAAAATATACAGGACATTGCATCTATTAGATGAAATTTGAGGGACATGTCGAATCCATTGGAATTGCCATCTGCACTGTAAGCTGATGATCATGTGGAAAGATCTGTATAATCAGTAAATTATTTCAGGTTTAAGGCGTATTTTGGATTGCCAAAGGATGCCGTAGTTTACGTTGTGGAAACGTTAAAGGATGACTTCAAAGAAAGTTACAGATCAACAGGAATACCCCCACTTTTAAAAGTGTGCGCAGCGTTGCGATTCTTGGAGGACGGAAGTTTCCAAAAGTCCCATGGCAATGATTTCAACAATTGCATGGCTCAATCTACATTGTCGAGAGTATTGAAGGAAGTTGTCCACTTGATAGAGGACAAATTGTGCCAAAATTGGATCGTTTCGAAGTTGACAGAGGAGGAAAAAAGGCAAAATAAAAACCATTTTTATTCAAAAACGAAATTCTCTGGTGTAGTTGGCTATATAGATGGAGGATGTTCGTCATTTGTACTTAAACTGAACCTACTGTTTTTGTCACCAAACTCCTCGGGCTAAGTTTGGATTTTCACTCAGTTTATCAATTAATATTTCGAACTGCTGCTTTGTCGTTATTTTCACCATATTGACACACAACATTAATTAATGATGCAAAGAATCAATAATTGTTAACAAAATGTTTATTTTTCCTTCTATTTTACTTCTTGTTTCTTCGAAAATGTTCACTGCAACTGAAAATTGGTGGTTGCTGAAAAACAGCCGCTTCGTCAACTGAGATTCGCAACTTCAGTTGAGAGTTGCCATACGTGGATCTATTTTGACAACTGGCAACGCCACTCAACTGTTATTGTTATCGACGATCGACCCCTAAGATGTTGTACACATAGATTCTTAAAAGAAGAGAAATATTTGTTATTTAATTTTGATTAAAAATATGTTTTGACAGCAAATAAAGACATCAGTTGTTATTATTGTATCAGCTTCTTTCTCGCACCATGGTTAACATGAATTCGATTTCTAAATAATGTACTGAAATCAAAAAGTCAAACGTATCTTTTCAACAAAATTGTTTATATTTTTGTCTATTCTGAACGTTATAGTAAAGGCCTGCGTACATAAGCTGCTCTGCCTGAAGGCCTGCGTACATAAGCTGCTCTGCCTGATTGCCTTGCTTACCTGCTTCATTTCTGACGTAATAAAAATAATAGAATAAAGACGAAATTTCGAACTGGGTTGCCATCAGTTGGAAATTGGGTCGGCCTTCTTTGTTCTTTTATTTTTTTATTGAAGCAGCAAAGCAAGGCAATCAGGCAAAGCAGCTTATGTACGCAGGCCTTCATTGCCTTGCTTTCCTGCTTCATTTTTGACATAATAAAAATAAAAGAATAAAGAAGGCCGAGGAAATTTCGAACTGGGTTGCCCTTTTCTTTTTTATTCTTTTATCAGAAGTAAGCAAGGTAAGCAGGCAAGGCAGCTTATGTACGCAGGCCTTAAGTTCATTTGAAAAAGGTAGATCTATGCGACTAATGTTTTACAAGAAGGTTCTTACACCCTGAAAATAAAAAGGCCTAAAATAAAATGTCTCAAAAATGAACTGTTATATAGGGTAACGTGTTTTGAATAAAGGTTTTCTTCATTTTGATATCACAAATTCCAAAATTCGGTTGAAAAGTGTGGATAAAAAATGGGGATAAAATTTTCAAAATACCCATACCATTCTAATAAAACATGGACTGGAATTTAAAATGTCAAAATTTTCAGTGTTCACACATGGTACAATTAGAAAGGTAGATGCCTCAGCCCAGCTGATCGAATCTAAAACGTCAAAAAACTAGAAATTCGCCATGAAAAATCAAAACAAAAAAAAACCATATGATTCGGTAAGTAAGAGATAGCATGTCTACACTTTATAGACACATACAAGAGATAAAAAGAGACAACAAGAGACCATTTGGCGAAAATTTTGACAGTTTACCATGGTACAATAAGAAAGGTAGATGCATCGGCGAATTGCTACAAAAAAGCAACTTTTTTTGTAATGTAAACTGTCAAAATTTTCGCCAAATGGTCTCTTGTTGTCTCCTTTTATCGCTTGTGTTTGTCTATAAAGTGTAGACATGCTATCTCTTACTTACCGAATCATATGGTTTTTTGTTTTGATTTTTCATGGCGAATTCATAGTTTTTTGACGTTTTAGATTCGATCAGCTGGGCTGAGGCATCTACCTTTCTAATTGTACCATGCAGTTTACATTACAAAAAAAGTTGCTTTGTTGTAGCAATTCGACGATGCATCTACCTTTCTTATTGTACCATGGTGTTCACCATACTAAATATAAATTGAAATTGTAATTTTTTTTCATGAGATGCGCATTATTTGCCATAAAGAGCTGTGTCTGGTTACCCTAAAATTATTGTAACAATTTGTATCAATTGTTGCTGGAAGCCGTCTGTTAACACAAAAAACCAGCAAAAGAGAGCGATTCGAGAGAGACATTTTGACAGTTCTTTCACTGAGAGCTTGTAAATTCTTGCTGGACAAATTTCTTCTAGCAAGCACTTGCAAGCTCTTCCTGAAAACAATCAATCAGCTGTTTTTAGTTTTTTGTTGATTTATGTTTGTGAACATTAAAAACAATTTTATTGTGGAAATAACATATGGCCTGTTCCCGTACTTTATAAAGTGGTAAAAGTCGTAAAAGTTGTAAAAGTCGTAAACGATTTTCATATAAATTTTGGGTACGGGAACGCAAAATGTGTAAAAGTGTTAAAAATTGTAAAAACTTTTTAGTTCTGGAACAGAGCTATAGTCTAATTGTATTGTTTTATGGAGAACAAATTTGTAAAAATACTTTTTTGTTTCATTTTCTTTTTTATTTTTAATAAAATACAACGTGTTTGCTTCCTTTGTTGGCGGACAAATTTTGGCAAGTCAGCTGATTGCTTGCTGGTTTTTGCTGGGATGGTGTCTGTTTACTTTTTAAAATTTTCTAGCAAAAGAGAATAAAAACCCTTTACTCTCTGAGAAAGTTCTTGCTGGACAATTCTTGCTGGGAAATTAACCAGACAGACTTAAGGCTTTGTATTATTTATGAACATTGAAATATGTAAATAAATACAAAATTAAATTTGCTTTCATATTCAAAGTTCATTTTAATCGCTAACTTCGCTTTTTTTATTTATTCATTTGCTTATTTTTTATCGAATCGATATGTAAAAAATGTAGTTTAAAAGTATATTCAATTTAAAAAAAATTGAAAAAGTGTAGAAAAATATCGAACATTGGTGGCGTCGTTTTTTATTGGGATAGCTAATACAATTTTGTTTGTTGTTGATTTATTAGTTTAAAACAACTAATTTATTACTGGAAAAAGGTTGGCTTTGTAAGGGGTAAGGCAGGGAAGACTAGTTTCGATCCACCCCACTGGATCTCATCTGTTCCCTTGTTTGTGGATATTCTCCACCGAAGTTACTTTTCAATAACTTCTTCAACAAGAAACTTTTTATACCCAAACATCAATCGTCAGCTCGAAGTGTAAAGGTGAACAAAGAAAAAACTTCAATGAGAAGTGTTTTCTTTGGCAACCTAACACAACTCCGACGAAAGTGTTTGCGAAACAAACCAAACCTTTTCCCACTGCTGTGTCGTCTAATTTCGACGAATGCACATAACAAAATGTAGTTGGTAGCTTGTCGCAGCCAACCATACAAACGGTGCCAGTGTTTCTCAAATCGAACATTGGTGGCTTCGTTTTTTTAATGGGATAGCTAATACAATTTTGTTTTTTCAAAATAGTCTGGCTTAATCCCATTGTTGTTGTTTTATTATTTTAAAACAACTAATTTATTACTGGAAAAGGTTGGCATCCTTCGCCAAGGGGTAAGGCAGGGAAGACTAGTTTCGATCCACGCCATTGGATCTCATCAGTTCCCTTGTTTGTGGATATTCTCCACCGAAGTTATTTTTCAATAACTTCTTCAACAAGAAACTTTTTATACCCAAACATCAATCGTCAACTCGAAGTATAAAAGTGAACAAAGAAAAAACTTTAATGAGAAGATTTTCTTTGGCAACCTAACACAACTCCGACGAAAGTGTTTGCGAAACAAACCAAACCTTTTCCCACTGCTGTGTCGTCGAATTTCGACGAATACACATAACAAAATGTAGTTCGTAGCTTGTCGCAGCCAACCATACAAACGGTGCCAGTGTTTCTCAATTCGAACATTGGTGGCGTCGTTTTTTTATTGGGATAGATAATAAAATTTTTTATGAATTAATTAGAGGGGGCATGTATATTTATGGATTTTAAGGAATTTTTCAAAGCAGGGAAATGACGGTGGTCGCAAGGGAATGATATTTAAATATTAAATTTTGTAAGATTCATTTGTCCTTTCATTGTTTTAATTAACTACAGCCTTGACTTTGAAATTGGTCTATTTGGATATATCTCCCAAATACAATTTAACATATTCACAGTGGTGTAGGGTATCATATAGTCCGGCCCGGTCGACATGATCCTTTCCTTATTGACTATTTATTTTTCATCTGCATTTCTACTTTTTCTTTATGGTTCCATGATGTATTTGATGGTTTGTTTAAAAATTCTATGACAAATTTATTTAATAGTTATCATAGATTGAATAATCTCGAATTTACATTAATTATACGCACGGTAATGACGACACGGTAATGATGGAAACGTGAGTATTCTTGGATATAAATGTGCAAATTATATTTTTTTTATAAAATTTGAAATAATTAAATACAGACTAAAAAGATTAACATACACATACCATTAATTTGGAAATTATAACATATGTAAATAACGGAAAATATACTCACCATGGGAATGACGAAATTTGTGAAACATGCACAAAAACCACTGAACACTTCAACAGCTCTAACACAACTGACTACATTTTTCACTTCTGTCGATTATCTTTAAAACTAACGGGAATTGTCGTTACTTTGACAGATTACTTATAAACAAAAAACCGGTTTAAAGCATTTTTTCTTAATAAACACATTGACGCACGGGAATGACGAAAAAAATTGGGACACAACTAAAATGTCTCAAAAACATAATTTAAAAAATAAAATTATATTTATGAAATCAAAATTGACTTGGTTCATTCTTCTAGAATAATTCGGCGTACTTCATTTATATATTTTAATAAATTAATGAATATCAGTGTTTTTTTTTTAACACAAAACGGTTGGCGACGCGCACGGTAATGACGTTTTGCACCTTGCGACCAATTTTTTGGATGTAAATACATATGTATGTAAAATATTTTATTTTGTTTTTCGGACCTCGTTAAAGTACATTTTGTTTTACTTACCCCCATTATTACAAGTCTTCTTTTGTTATATTTTGGATTTACCGCTTAACTTAAAGTTCCGCTTAACTTAAAGTTAAAAGTGATAATTGAATTTCAAGGAGGAGTTTCTTGGCATTAACTTTTAATGTAAAAATTATAGCTTCGTTCCAGAACTTTTTTAATGGCAAAAATGGTAAAAGAGCGAACGATAAATTTTGCTCTTAGAACACATAATTTTTCAAAAAGTACAGGAACGGAAAATGTAGTAAGGTTAATAATAAATATGTCAAGAATAAAAAATGACAAACATCATATAAAAATATATGTATGTAGGTTTGTCTGTAATAACGAATTGTGATTTTAAATTTATCTTTTATAAATCAAATGTTACGTACCAAAAGAAATGAGAGAAACAACATCTGATGGAAGTCTTTTTCTTGGTCATTTAGACCGGAAGTGGACATGAAGGCGGATGTGAGTTCCAGGCACAGTTGTATCAAATTATATCAAAATATACTGGTCTGTATCAATAATTGTATCCGCGCCTGCAATCAGTTCCTATAAATCAAACAATCAATCAATTGCCCTTCACCATATAAATTATGGAGGCTTAAACAAAAATTTCAAAGAAAGTATGCGATTTTAATACTTAAATATAAATTTTGTACTCATAATATAAAAGCAACAATGAAAATCATGTTAATAAATCCCTTACAAGTTTATTCTAATCTCATTAGTTACTGGACCACCATAATGACGTTTTGGAATTGAGTTTATTTATTTAGCCTATTAAAGTTGCATTAATTTACTTCATCACTATTAATACCAATAGGATCCGCTACACTATCGCGTGTTAACATCGGCGAAACATACGATCCATGGGGGCCACGAAGTGCAGTGCTTGAAACTGGCTATTTGGATTGAATCTAACACTTGTGTGGTTCTTCTAGGTTATTTGGCTTTTTAATAACTTATTTAACTTTCGTCGAACTATGCCCCATTCGAACGGACGTACAGGCTGACTGGGATGGACCTATCCTTTCCATTTTGAGGTGTTAGTGGGAAAGATAACATTTGGCATATGGGAAGCATTGGGCTTTTTTATGCCGATCATTTGTTCCACCCTGCATATGCATGAATCTACAAACGTTGAAGGGCTTGAGCAATATAAACCATGTTAATGTACAAAAGATGTGATTCCATTTGCAAGATCCCTGTAACAATGTGCGATGCCGGTGTTCTGGAAGATAATTGCTGATGGTTTTTCACATAAAAACGTTGGTCCCAGTTGCCGCAGTTGAACTGTAAGATTGAAATTGTTTAATTACGGGCTTTCCTGAAATCTTTTAGTTCATTACCACGAATTTTTATTAAACGATTTATGAATTATTTGCGAAAAATCTTATTTCTATTTTGTTTCAATGTTTTTTAATCCCAATTTACATTAGGCGAGTTTACTTGCGGCAATTGTCATTTTGTGGGAGAGAGAGGTGAGGCATATGGTAACCCTTTGCCTCTCAGCACCCTCTCTCATCAACAAACTGACAATTGCCGCAAGTAAACTCGCCTAATGTAAATTGGGACTTATTTTCGGTTCTCTCAAAAACTGTCAAATATTCCTGTTGATAAATTTCCTACTTTTTACACAGCCAAATTTGTGTAGTAGAAAATAGTAGAAGAGAAAGCCATTTAGAGCCAATTTTGTTTTAAGAGAACAACAAATTTTGCCAGTTTTTTAAGTACAGGAACGCATTTTATCAAAAAATTGTAAAACTAGTACTAAGTAGTACTATTTTGCAGGTTCTGGAACACAGCTTATATTTTTAATGCCTCAAAATTGGTTTAATTTGCTTTTTCAAATCCATTAGATAGTAAAAGAACACATATAATAATGGCCCATATTCTGTTTCTAAAAATTTAATTTTTATCAATATTTTTAACCCTAAATGCCTCGGGACACAGAAACTAGTCTTTTCGCAATATTCACCCATTAGGGTTCCTTGTTGTAAAAAAACCTATCTACCAAAAAATGGGGACTTAGGTTCATGTTTTGGTATAGCCCCATATAACGAAATCAACCGAATTGGGGTATCTTTACGGTGACCAATCGTACTCTATTATAGAGGACCGTACTCTATTTTAGGTGTCCGTACTCTATTTTTCCGACGTACTCTATTTGTCCTCTATTTTCATCATATGTACTCTATGTCCTCTATTTATACCCTATACCACAATGTGGAAAAGGGTATTATAAGTTTGTTTTGGTAAAAATTCATGTAACACCGCGAAATATTTTTCGGAGATCCCCAATGTGGTATACCAATCTTCATATCTCGACGAGACAAAGCGATTTTGAGATGTGTGTCCGTCCGTCAGTCCGTCCGTCTGTCCATTATAAATTGTAAACACGCTCCAGGCCGCAATTATGGACCAATCGTCACGAAATTTTGTATGGAGGTCGGGTTCAGATCAGGGATCTACCCTATTCTTATTGGTGATGATCGTGAAATATTTAGCGGGTGAAATGGACCAAAAACATAATATTTATCCAATTTTCTAGCGGCTCTGCAGATCTCAATAATAGTCCGATCAACGCGTAATTTTAAATAAGGTAAGAGTATATCACAAAGGAGAAGCTTGCAATTTGAGATGGCGATCGGATAATATTTAGAGGGTTAAATGGACCAAAACTTTTGTGTGAAAATTGTGAAAATTTGTTATATACAGGTTATATCTTAACTCCTGGAAGTGACATTCCGGTCAAGTGAGATATACTTGAAAGTGGAACGCTTGACCTTTCAATTGATGCCAATTATGTTGGTGTGCATGATCAGATAACAGAGTTACAGCCTAATATATTCCGTTATTTGCTTGTAGTGTAATAATAAACTCGCTAGAAGTCGCAATTATACATCAATAGTCACGAAATTTTGCACCGGGTAAGAGTATAGGTCGAAAAAGATGCCTACAATTTTGAATGATGATCTGATATTATTTAGCGGGTGAAATGGACCATTACTCTTTATTTTAATTCCTTGAGGACATATATATTTCCCAAAGTAGCCTACATATGGAAAAAAAACTACTGACCTTTCCTCTGATGTAAATTGCAATATAGTGTTTGCCAGATAACGGGCCTACTGCCTAATATATAATGGGTTCTGTGTAGAGAACCACATTTTTATCCCATGCTACATATTGTCTCTCCAAAAGTTTATGTAACACCACGAAATATTCGTCCTAGACCCCTTATTTGGTATGCCAAAATTCATATCTCGACGAGATAAAGCGATTTAGAGGTGTGTGTCCGTCCATTAAAAATTGTAAACAAGCTTAAGGCCGCAATTATGGACCGATTGTAACAATTTTTTAAGGAGAGTGGGTTCGGGCCAGAATATAAATGATTAGTTTTTAGTGATGATCGTGAAATGTTCAGGGGATGAAAATTAACCAATTTTGTAGCGGCTCTGTAGATCAAAATAATAACCCGCAAAATTTTAAACAAAGTTTGAGTTTATGATGAAGAAAAAGCGTACAAACCAACGTGAAGATCAAATAATACTTAGCGGGTTAAATGGACTGAAACTGTTTTGTGAAATTGGTAAAAATTTCAATAACGTAGCGGTTAAACAACGGGAGTAGTAGTACTACATAAGTGGGTTTCATTACATTTTAGTTTGTGTGAACTAAATTTTCCTTTCCTGCTACAAAAATGTCTTTGTCATGCTAGATAACTTTTTGGTTTTGGTCATAAGTATTATACATTACATCTCTGATATTTGATAATTTAATTTTCACAATCATTGAAAAGAAGTTCCGTGGAGAGCGATCGTCCAGGGATAGTGGTATAGGGTATCCCATGGTCGGCTCCGTCCGACTATAGACTTTTCTTACTTGTTTTGATTTATTTTACAAATACATGTGAATGCAAAGGTAATACAATGAAATCCGAGAAACCTAGGCAGAAATTTAACCAAATATTGTCGTTGTTGAAATGAAATCAGCCGTTTCAAATCACTGTTTATTGATTTAAACACTTCTGCACGCGCTCAAACCAATTACTGAAACACCTCCAAAACGTGGTTATTGAACGTGTCAACAGCATGTTCTGTCGATTGCTGTTTTGTTTCGGGCTTATACGCATCGTATATGGTTTACACAGCGATCGTAATTTTTTGAAATTTCGGTACGGAATCCATCGATAAGAAACCTTTTTTACGACAAGGTTTTCATGCAGTATGGGATGAATTAGCGGCAAGTGTCACAGATATAACTATCGTGTCACCTGGTCTGACAAATGATGTACATAGTTTCTCTTAGACGTACAAAGTTTGCCGTAAAATATATTGAATGTTTGGTGGAGAGCGGGAAGGATAGAGCTCCTCTACAATTAATTTCACAAAAACTCAATTTACTTTACGGAAAACCTTTTACGTGTGACTACCAAAGTTTCGGAGTCGAGCCATTTTTGTTTCGACTCCGAGGATAATTTCTAACAGCACTCAATGAATAAAATATACACAAGTTTCCAATTTTTTCCAATATGTTGGCCATTTTCTGCGGTGTTCCTTGAAAATAACTTTTGTCGAATATAATACTACTACAAAACTTCCTTGTTTAAAACTTATACAATTATAATAAAAATACAAGATCACCGAAATTTGAAACTCTGTGTAAGAGGTTCTGAAGTGGGCAGGCTTTCGCTCGGGAATATGAGCAGTTTAAGATCATTATCTTCTTGGAATACCATTGATCATAATCTTGATAAAGAATGTGTTCGATCTAAAACAAATATTCCAAAATATTTATACATTTCTTATCGTATATTGAGAAATCGAGCCAGCTTGCATATTCACGCTTAAGTTGAAACCCTAATTCGATTGTCATGGAATTTTAAGTTTGCGTTAGAGTATTAATTGGACCAATAAAGTTCTTGAAATTCGTTTTTGATAAATGTTGAAAAAAATTGTGGCCCGGAGTTGGAGCCAAGTTATTTTTTCGACTCGTCTCCGACTACAGCATAATTGCTCGACTCCAACTCAGGCTACGGAACCCTATTGACTACTAACTATAGGATGTTGCTTCATCGCGTGGTCATCACGTAGAAAATTGTGAAAAATGGTCGGACGAAAATGTTCACAAGTAAATTCCAATTTTTTTTGCAAATTAATTCTTCAAGACCTGTAAAAAACGCAATACGTGGTACGTCAAACCGCACTGAGTACGCTTATGCTAGAAAATGTTAATCTTTCCAATGGAAATGGTAAATGGCGCTGGCATTGTTATCAAACCCAGAAACTTATGTAGTAGCCCTCGTATGTGTACTCTATTTTCATTCAAAAATATTGGTCACCGTAGGTATCTTTTATGTTTTTATCTATGTACATTTCCAGACCGAATTAGCTGTAATTTAGAATTTAGGGTTGTCAAAAAACGTCTCCATTAAAAATTGGGGACATAGGTCAATGTTTTGGAATAGGCCCCATAAAAAGGTACCGACTGATTTAAATTATTTTTGGGTGTCATTTAGGTTTAAAGTGGTTAAGCAATTTCTTCACCATAAATCACAGTCCCATGCCCATTTTTGGGCACCATCGGTTTTAGTTTGTTTTTTACATTTTCGGGCAAAATTGGAAGTCATTTGGTATTTTAAAGTTCGCAGTAGGTAAGGACTTCCCCATCGAAGATTTTGTACATATGCCCGATTTCATGTGTTGTTTCAAGTTTTTAGAAGAATGAATTATTAAGTATTTTGGGATGCCAGTGGTCAAAAAACTTTTCCACCTAAAATAGTGGTATTGGTGCTTTCGTAAAAAGAAGAAAAACTAACCATTCCACATCAGTGGTGCGATTTTCTAACTCATTTTTTGAGTTACCGACAATTGTCGGTAAATTTAAAATGCTTATAGTTTTGTTAATTACCGATGTTTTTCGGTAAGTTAGCGACGAATAAAAAAGAGTCGTAAAGTTCTACCGATAGCAAGAGTATTGTCAACTTTTATTTGAACTTTTCATTCATAATTTTGCGTTTTAATTTTACCGATTTTTGTCGGTAACTCAAAAAATGGGTTAGAGAATCGCACTACAGTTCTGAAGATTTCATGGTGGATGGTATAACAAGTTCGACCTTCAAACTTAACCTTTTTACCATGGTGTAAGAAAGAAGGTGATACAATAATAGCAACCTATGTCTTCATTTGCTGTCAAAACATATTTTTAATCAAAAATAAATAACAAATATTTCGCTTCTATAAAAAATATCTGTGTACAACATCTTTGTTTAAGCTTCGCGAATAATATTTTAACGTTTTCTTCTAACTTTTGTGGATATTTCGCGCAAAAAAAATTTGACAGCAAATGAAGACTACAACCTAACGTCAACTATCACCTTGTTAAATTCGCCTTGCTTTTTACTTATTTTATTGTATCTGCTTATTCACATTTCCATTCCTTTAAACCAGAGCAAAGACGAAAAACTAAGTTGGTTTGAGCTGTTAAAACAGCGGTTCTATTCAATTCAAACAACATTTATCAAATTTTTTATAAAAAAAAAACACTAAAATATATCAGATTTCGTGAATATAAGAATGCTAAATTAGAGGTAGTTTACACTATCTATCAATGTCATATGACACGAAATAAAAACATTCCATATTTACCCACGGAGGCAATGTGGAGACGTAGTTTTTTTACATTTTTGCTGGTGTGGACGCACAGAGTATATGGCGTAAGGAAAATCTCCAATATTACACATATTAGCGAATAAATAACGATGGAAAATTTCATGTCGTATGACATTTACATATAGTGTAAACTACCCCTTAGTATTGAAAAATGCTGAATGGAAAATTTGCGGCTAAATACAAAAAAATAATGCTGAATGTAGTTGCAAAAATGCCAAAATGGTCACACTGCTTCTTACAACATACAAAATAAGCGCTATACGTCGCGCAAAACATATAGTATACCTCTTTTAAGTTCATTGGTTATTTGATAATAAATATTGCAGAATTCGCTTAAATATTATAGACTTTGATTAATAAAATAACTCTACCGATCAATTACTAGGGCATAATGTTGAATTTAAGCAAAGTTGGCGTCACCATATCACGCAATTTATTAGGTAAACTCTTTGGGTTGTCGATAACATAATCTCAGAAAAAGTGCAAAGTTCGAATCTGAATTTCACAGAACACAATTTGTTAACTATTCCCTAAATTTTATAGGTAACAGTACAGTTCGTACAATGTCTGGAAAAATACTTCAAGTAAGCTCTACGAGTAGTGATTATAAAACATTAAATATAGCTGTTCCCAAGCCTTTCGTCTTCAATGTGGAGTTGAATAGGCCAAAACGCTACAATGCCATCAATAAAGAAATGTGGATGTAAGCTTTGATAATAAACACATTAACTGAAATAAACTTATATCATTTACTTATTGCTTTAGAGAAATTAAGAATTGCTTCGAGAGCTTGAGTACAAATCCTGATTGTCGTGTTATTGTATTGTCTGGATCTGGTAAACATTTCACAGCTGGTACGTAATTTATTCGCTCTTAACAGGGTAACCTACATCTCAAGTTCGTTATTTTATAGGAATTGACTTAACCGATATGATTCAATTGGGACAAGAATTAGCCGAAGTAGAAGATGTTGCACGCAGAGGAGCTTACTTGGAACCACTGATAAAGTTGTATCAAGATTCAATGAGTTCTTTAGAAAAGTGTCCGAAACCAGTAATAGTCGCCACGCATGCTGCTTGCATTGGTGCTGGCATTGACTTAATTACAGCGGCTGATATTCGTTATTGTTCTAGCGATGCGTTTTTCTCTGTGAAGGAAGTTGAGATCGGAATGGCAGCCGATGTCGGTACACTGCAGCGCCTCCCTAAAGCCATTGGTAGTCAATCACTTGCTCGTGAACTATGTTTCACCGGCAGAAAGTTCGAAAGTTCAGAAGCTTTGAGTTCGGGATTAGTCAGCAGAGTTTTTCCGGACAAAGAAACGATGTTAAATGCCGCTCTAGAATTGGCGGAAAATATTGCACAAAAGAGTCCAATAGCTGTCCAAGCAACAAAACAGAATATCGTATATTCTCTTAGTCGCCCAAATCAAGACGGACTGGATCAAATTGTAAGTAAAAACATGGTCGTATATTTAACAAATTTAGACTTCTATTTTTTATTCAGCGTGAAATGAATAAACTATACCTACAATCTGAAGACTTCGCTCAGGCAGCAGCGGCTCAGCTAACGAAAGGTGAAAAACCAGTTTTTGCCAAATTATAATTTTAGTACCTCCTTATTTTCTATTACAGCATTTTGTACAGTGTTAAATGTTAATAAAGAAATCTTTTTTAATGCATCATTTGGGTAAGCCTTTCCATATTAATGGCATATACAGAATGTGACGGTATTAAATTGTGGTCATTAAAAGCTCGTTGACAGTCCTTGAGCGTTATTTCTTTCCTTCCTTTGGGATAGCTGAAATAAATGCGAATATTGAAAGGATTTGTTGTGTTATTTAATACTAATAACTCACATTTCTTCACATGCAGAAAGAAACGTAACGTCGTCGTTTGATCTACGCATAAAATTTGGAGATGTTATTTCTTTGTCCAATTCCAGAGGTCCATCATCGAGTTTTTGTCTTGTTACTGTGTTACGCAAGGATGGATCTTTAATTGGAGCACCCACATCGTAAAAGAAGGAACCTTCCCCAGTGACTTTGTAGTGTTCTTTTTTCATTATAATCGTGGAAATGAGGTTCTTCAGAAGAACTTGAACTGCCATGGCCACGTATTCTGCTACGCTGTCTTCCACATTGACTAAACCGCATTCCCATGCACCTATGAGGAAACGACCCAGAATAAATCCTGCATCTGGAAGAAAAAGTTCCTGGACACAATATCTCTGCGTGGGTAATATTTGAACGTTTGCCTCTGTGCCTACAGCTGGTCTTATAATTTTCATAGTATCTTCCATAATAAAATCTAAGAAGTCGTATGGCTCAAACGTTACACGGTCGGTAGTAATTCTTGAGCTCTTCTTTCGCTTTCCTTTTTTACTACTGCTTGCACTTCCACTGCTGCCTGTTAATGCGGTTGAACTGTTGGTTCCATATGTATGGCTAATTGTACTGTAGGGAGACGGTTGCTGCGGCATTTGAAACGCATCAATTTTATTTAAAATTGCTAAAAGAAACTGATTGTGCAAATGAATTTTTTCGGGTGTAAGGAATTTCCGCGACTCATAATCAAACTGTTCCTTAGACCATTTATGTCGGAACCACATTTTCATATTTGTTAGATACTTTGCGGCATTTTCTCCTAATGCAGCCATTAGTGCATTTTTGGCTGCCACCACCTTGTCAATCGACTCAGTCATAATCACAAGCAATTTTCCAAACAGTAATTTATGTGTGCAATTTTTTTTTAAAAATGAAGAGACAAAACACGATTGACCGATAAAGATGGGAATGACAGCAAAGGGCCAAGAAATAGAGCTGGCAAAAAATCGATGGCACTATCGATAAAATCGATTATATTTTAAAAATTAAATATCAATAGATAGTTTTGCCTGTCGATATTATCGGAACAAAAATCCCAAACCTAAAATTCATTGAAATAAATAGAAATTTGGCTGCTTTTCGGTTTTTTGTGTGAGAAAGTAAGCCCGTAGTTACACGTACACATTTTTCGGAAAAGTAAAATTCTTTTTTTAATATTTTTATAATATAAAAGCAATTGTTTATTCTCCTTTACATTTCTTTGAACTACTTTTGCAAAAAGTCAAGAAAAGCATTGACATTTCCGCCATTTTCATCTCCAAATTAATGGTGTTGACAACTTATCGATAATATCGATAGCAATCGACATTTTAAAATGTTATATCGAAAATATCTAATGTTGGGAACATCGATGGTTTGCCAGCTCTAGAATACAATTTACTTTCCGAAAAATTTGTGCGTCTGACAACGGGCTTACTTTCTAAGGCCATGTTTATATTTTAGCCTTTTGCAGGGTTAACCTTCTTAATGAGGATTTATTTGACGTATACGCAAAGGAATTGAAATTTGAAACCCAGTGCGTTTGTTAAATCCGGTTATATATAAACGTACTATAACATCCACAAAACCGACAAGCCGCGTAATTTCTATTTATTTCCAAAGATTTTAGGTTAGGACTTTTTTAAATCCGATAATATCGACAGAGAAAACTATCTATCGATATTAAATTTTTAAAAAATAATCGATACTATCGATAGTACCATAGATTTTTTGCCAGCTCTAACGGGACGCCTACGTCACACAGTAGAGCTGGCAAACCATCCATATTCCCAACATTAGATATTTTCGATATAATGTTTTAAAACATCGATTGCTATCGATATTATCCTTAAGTTGTCATAGCCATTAATTTGTAGATGAAAATGGCGGAAATGTCAATGATTTTCTTGAAATTATGCAAAAGTAGTTCAGAGAAATGTAAAGGAGAATAAACAACTGCTTTTATTTTATAAAAAATTTAAAAAATACATTTTATTTTACCGAAAAATGTGTACGTGTGACTACGGACTTAATTTCTTAAGGCCTGCGTACATAAATTGCCTTGCCTGATTGCCTTACTTTCCTGCTTCTTTTCTGACATAATAAAAATAAAAGAATAAAGAAGGCCGAGCAAATTTCGAACTGGGTTGCCCTTTTTTATTCTTTTATCAGAAGCAAGCAAGGTAAGCAGGCAAGGCAGCTTATGTACTCACCCCTTTACACCCACATAACCGAAAAGCTGCGAAATTTTTATTTATTTCAACGGATTTCAGGTTCGGGGTTTTTATTCCGATAATATCGATAGGCAAAACTATCTATCGATATTAAATTTTTAAATAATAATCGATATTATCGATAGTGCCATCGATTTTTTGCCAGCTTTACCACACAGGCAAGTTTTAGCTCTGTTCCTTCACATTCAAGAATCTTCAAGTTTTACAACTTTTTACTCTAAAAGCGTTCCTTTACTTCAGACACCATACAATTCATATAGAAGCAGATTACAACTTTTGCTACTTTTGCCGGTTTTACCATTTTCAAAAGTAAAGGAACAGACCATTTGGGATTGTGACAATCAATACATGAAATCAACCTTGGTACAAATACACAGGTAGCCGCATCGGCAATTGTTGGTAACATAAGATGTCAAAATTTGACATCAATTCAATGCAATTGACACATTTGGTTTGTTCCAGTACTACACATTTCTACACATTTTTACTCCGATAACCGATTTTTCCTTTATGTTATCGAAAAAAATAGTAAAAATGTGTAGAAATGTGCAGTACTGGAACAGACCAATAATGTTACCATCAGCTGGCTTGATAATGCTACCTGTATTATTGTACCATGAAATCAACTATAAATAACTAATGTAATGCCATGTTCATACTAGAATTTGAATCACTTATACTATGTTTACATTTACGAAATCCACTCGATTTCATCTGTCAATTCCTTTGTGTATACGTCAAATGAAAACTCATCTGAAATCGATTGGATTTCATTTGACGTTTGAGCAATGAAATTGACAGTTGAAATCGAGTGGATTTCGTAAATGTAAACATAGTGTTAGTTCGTTCTCATAAGTCCCGGTCCACACTAGAGTGAATTTCATTAAAATACTTCTTGAAATTAGGCGTTCTTAGATCGAATTCCTCCAATTCCCCATAACAGCAATGTCATGCTTTTACTCTACTATGTCCCGGGCCACACTAAGAGTAATTTCACTGATATTTTGACATTAAAGTAAAAGAAAATGTAGAATAGACCGTTCTATAGACCGTTTGTTTCATACGAATATTGCAACAAAGCAAAATTGCAGAACACATGAAACCGTGTACACTAGTTTCTTGAAATTATGCATTTTTCCCAAAAAAATGCAAAGTTTCATGTCAAGATTTCATTGATATTACTCTAGTGTGGCCCGGGACTATGGAACTCGATCTAGAGACGCATAATTTCATGCCAAAATTTCAGTGAAATTACTCAAGTGTGGCCCGGGACTAAATACGTACACGAATTAACCCGTTCATACGACATGGTACACAATTCATAGCAACATGATTCATATTTTCATACTTTTTATTTTCTGATTTTAAAGAAAGTTTCGCCCAAAAGACGAGTAAAAATAATTCATATGAACTGAAAAATATCTTTGAAAAACTATTTGTCCTTCTTTCAGATATCTATTTAATATTTAATTACATTATTTTCATTCATCTTTTCTATTTTTTCTCACAATTTTAGTGTTTTCAGCAAATAAAAATATTTTTCTATTTTCAAAATTACCGAGAGAGAGACCTGCCGAAATAACTTTTTGGTATACAGACTTTCTGGCAGGCATTTGATTCTTGTTTTTAAATTTGTACGCGAATTTGAAACGATGGACAAGAAATGCAACTGCAATAAACGAAAATAGAAAATGTTCTATGATTTGAATGTTTATTAGTCCTTAAACCGTTTACTTTTCATTCAGGTTTTGCAGTAAATTTTTTTTTTAGTAAAAATTTTGGGTTTTTAATAAATTTTAAATTTTATATTTTTCCTGTCATAATTAATTTATTTCGATAAATTCTCTCATTTGTTAGAGATGGGACATATTTTATCGTCGTTCTGAGAGTAATTTAAATTGAACAAAGTACACAAATCGTTGTTCGTTCTCAAAATTTTGTATGGGAAATGAAGTAATTATATCGTAATTTGGGGTCGAACAACGAATAGAGAGCGAATTACCGTCAGTCTAAACCATGGTACAATAATACAGGTGGCATTATCATGCCAGCTGATGGTAACATAATGTGTCAACCATGGTACAATCATTACAAGGTAGGCCATAGCAAACAGCTTATTACAATTTTTTCTTGTGGTCCGCCTATTGTGTCAAAACAGTTTTGAAGTTGTTTGTTTGTATACATTGATTTTTAACAAGGTTGACAAGTAACTCAAAATCAAATAATAAAGAAAAAGTAAAACACACATGGTAGAACAAATACAAGGTAAAGTTAATACTACAACAAATACAACTCGAACAACAACCACAAAGGAATTTGTTTTTGTTTGTAAACCGTAGTGTCAACGTAAATGTAAACAAAACAAGGAAATGTCTATAAATTATTGGAATTTAAAAAACTAATAATTTTTCACATTTGATTGAATATTTTGGAAAACATGAATGAAAACTCGTTAGATTTTTAATTTGAATGTTTCCATATCATTCCACTAAATGCATAATTTCTCGCAGAAAGTAGAATACTTGCAAAAATGTTTCGGGTCGCTGGTAATTCATTGAAAAAAGAGAAGATGTTTCAATCATTTGCTTTTGAAAACAAAAAAGCACATGTTTATTAGGGCTTTATTCTTTTCAAGTTTAACAAAATACCACACATATTAACAAATATTGTACCGCCTCTATAAGCGGTGTTTTAGTGTGCGGCATGTCGTTCGGACCTGGAGGAGGTTACATGTCAATGATATGAAGCCGTCTTTATGGGAAATAGTTTTTTTTTTTTCTGATGAATAAATTTGTTCTTCAAAAATATATATCCCTAATATACATCGAACATAGAAATAAATACATAAAATGTCGAATGGAATTTGACACTAACACTACAACCCAGTTCAGTCAGCTGGGTATTGCTGCTACCTTTTCTTGTTCTACCATGTAAAACACACAAGAAATGTTATTGTGCCTGAAATGGACACTTCTTGGAAGTGTACCAGAAGCCTTACGACACTCCAATGATTCCTAGTTGATTGGTAAGGGCAAGGTTTTCTGTTTTATTTTTAACCGATTTATATATTTTGCAGATAGTTTGAACTGATGGATAGATGGATGGATCTTACAGATGGATTTCTCCATGTACAGGTTAGGCCCTTAAGGACATTATGACGTTGGTGGCGGTGTAGTTGATGAAGACTATCGCGGCAATTTTGGTGTGGTGCTCTTTAATCATGATGTAGGATTTGAAGTGAAACATTGTGATCTATTTGGGCTGTTAATATGTGGGTGAAGATTTTTCCCTGAACTGGAGCAAATGGACAAATTGGAAGAGACTAAGAATTTGCGCTTATCAACAGGGCAGTACATGAAAAAATATAATAACAAAAAAATATAGAAACGGGATATGTCTATCTCCATCCTGAACACAAATTGTAAATTGTTCTTAAACTAAAATGGTGAAATTTTGTGGGGGAGGGGCCGGAAGTAGTGGATCGTTAGAGCACCATCTTCAAACTAGAAGTTTTTTGCAGCTTTCTTGCAATTTTCTTAGGACGTATGGACTTGCTCCTGTACCGTCATAATAGGGAATACAACGTGTTCCAAGAAATCGATTTGAGGAGTGATCTATGTTTGGGCAAATTTTGGACCGATTCAGTCTATTCGTTCGAGAGTTATCGTGCGCTCCAGACAGACAGACAGACTTCCGGAATGCAAATTTTGGACCGATTCAGTCTATTCGTTCGAGAGTTATCGTGCGCTCCAGACAGACAGACTTCCGGGCATGGCTAACTCGACTCCAAATTGTCTGATACGGATTTCGTCCACATATACTGAAGGTCTAAAAACATTATTTCGATGAGACACATTTTGGTTGTTTAATAAATGAAAAAGTAATATTTGAAATTAAATGAAAACAAAAGAAACATTGACAAATAAACAAAACTTGTTGCATTTGTTATTAGTCATTTTGAAGTTATCATGGTTTAATAAGAAAGGTTAGCCAAAGCTTTATGTCTATTTAATTTTTTTCATTCGAGTATGCCTAAAACTTCAAAACAATATAAACAAACTGTGTATGTGTGTGTGGTGTTTGAATAATATGCCAAACAATTTTAAAAACAATCGAATTCAATGATTTTTAAAATTGTTTTTAGACCATTTGTATGGAAGAAATTGTTGAGATTTGCATGGAAACAATCAGTTTATCATATTCACAACTCGATTATGTGGAGAAAACTTAACGCTTCATTCATTTTTCGCGTTTTTTATAAAATGCTCAAAATATGCATTGTAAACAAACCCACTTGTTGCTTTTATTTTGAAGTTTTAGGAATTCAAGAAAAACAAGGGTTCTATAGATTTTTTTCATTTAAATCTACCTCTTTACTTATACCATGGAAGTTATAAGCAAACCGGCATCAGAGTTGTTTTTTTATAATTTCATGATCCTGCCCAACCTTCTAATAATTGAACCATGGTGTCAACTGCATTGAATTGATGTCAAATTTTGACATATTATGTTACCAACAATTGCCGATGCGGCTACCTGTGTATTTGTACCATGGTCTAAACAAGGCATAAATAACAAAATTTTTGGAAAAAACATTGTTACCCAGCGTTTACACATGCCAGTGACAGTTCGAAAAATTCAATACATACACAATATTTTACTACCACAATTACATTTTTTGAATCCCAGCCAGCATTTTTTGAAAATTTTAATGAAATTCGAGTCTTTTTTGATCCGACTGCACGATTAAAAAGCTGGAATATGAGCTCATTTTCTGATCATAAATGACTCCTTTTTCGGAAGGAAAACGTAACCTCAGGCGACTCTTCTAAACAAATCACAAATGAGTCTTCCTCTGCATTAGTTTCATTTTTGCCCATTTTCTGACGGTATATAAAGTCTTTTTCGAGTCGTATTTCAATCATGTATTGGTGATTTGTTGATTAATTTGGGACTCTTTTTCGAGTCTTTTTTGAGTCATGTTTATAATCATTTATGAGTCTTTAGGGAGTCATTTATGAGTCTTTTTATTAGACGAAATAAATTAAAATAATTTTCTTTTTATTTTTTTTTTGTTTCTTTCCTTTGTTTTATTGTCTTTTCTTCTTTGATATGTCTTTTAATTATCCTTTATGTTGAGCGGTGGTTAGTATACTGCTTCTTCATTTCACTTGGCAAAACCTGAACATAGCTGTGACTTTTTACGTGATAATTAGTAACAATTATTACAAATGTTTCTAATTTTGACAATTATATAAAGGAAAAGTTGCTGAAAAAATTGTTTCAGCAACATTTAGTAAGTAAAAAGACACACCACATGTGTTGTGTTTGTCTATACATTTAATATTATACGTTACATTTATATCAAAGTTTTATAGAAAGTGTATATGAGAATTATTTACAACCAAACAAAAATAAAACAAAACAATAAGTTTTTAATCACCTATCTTTTCAAAATATGATCAGAAGATACATAATTATAATCACTTTTCAAACACCTGCATGAGCATTTTTTGATTAAGCATTTTGCAATCTTCATGAAGATCAAAATGTGACAATAAATAACGAAGAAATAGCCACATTTTAAACGCCTCAATGATTCATTTTTGATTGCTACACATTTGTTGTTGTATTTCAAATTGAACTCTTTTTAATCATTACAGGGAGTCACTTTCGAGTCCCTTTCTGATCATACAAGCGACAAATGCCCTGTTCCAGAACCTGCAAGAAACTACTATTTTTTACTACGATAACATTTTTTCCTTTATGTTATCGGAAAAAATAGTAAAAATTAGTAGATTCTTGCAGTACTGGAACAGGCCAATAATCAATTTTTGATCACCAAAGGGACTCTAAAAAGACTCCGCAATGTGATTTTTGAAAAAACAATCTTCCAAATCTTCCACTACATTTTTCATGCCAGTAAAATTTTGAACTGTCTGCCAGTGATATGTCGAAAATGAAAAAAGAGTTGCCTAGACTATTTTTTAATCCATGTACATTTTTGTTTCTGTTAAGAATGCAAAGATTAAATGCATATTTTCAAAAAGGTTATGGAACACAAATAATACATCTCGGTAGCTGCAATATATTAGTGGTAAATAAAGACATAATTTTGATGTTTTTCATCAAAATATTTGTAAGTTGAAAAATTATTTCCCCTCTGGGATTATACAATATTGAAAAGACGGCAATACCAGATTCATTATGTTTATGATTGAAAACAATCCTTTTTACAACGAAATAACATAAAAATAATAAAAAAAGTTGTGAATTGTGTTTTAAATCTTAAAATAATTTTTAAATTGAACTTGCACTGGCATGTGTAAACACACAAGAAAACTGCATGCCAGTCGAACACTTTTTCGGCATTTTCGAGTATAATACATGTACTCAATTGGCACCAATTTACTGGCATGTGTAACTCCAGCGTTAGGTAAAATGTATTTTCCAACATCCGGGTTATTCCATTCTACGAGATACAGGTAATAAAACTCCGACAATTACTTTTCTTTAGAGTAAAATAGCCCATATTATAATACCTGTTGGGCAATTCAGTTTCAACTATGAAGGCAATAACAACATACTTATCAAATAAAGGAGGAAGTTTAGTCCATTTATTTTTATTACATTCTTTTAAATCCATGATGTACATTAAATAATTTTAACATTCTAAATGGTATTAATAAATTAAATGATTAGTCATGAAATTTTACATTTCATACATTTTCATTCCCTCCATCACTACTATTTTTTGCAACACCGCTAAAAAAATGCATCAAAAGTAGAGCTGGCAAAAAATCTATGGCAATATCGATAATATCGATTATTGTTTAAAAATTCAATATCGATAGATAGTTTTGCCTATCGATATTATCGGAATAAAAACCCCCAACCTGAAACCCATTAAAATAAATAGAAATTTCGCTGCTTTTCGGTTATGTGTGTGTAAGAAAGTAAGTCTGTAGTCACAGGTACACATTTTTCGGTAAAATAAATTGTATTTTTTAAATTTTTTATAAAATAAAAGCAGTTGTTTATTCTCCTTTACATTTCTGTGAACTACTTTTGCTTAATTTCAAGAAAATCATTGATATTTTCGCCATTTTCATCTCCAAATTAATGGCGATGACAACTTAACGATAATATCGATAGCAATCGATATTTTAAAACATGTTTGGAATATCGATGGTTTGCCAGCTCTAATCAAAAGTCGCAGCGTGTGTACAAGGCCTATCCTGTCATGTGTAAACGCAGGGTTAAAATGCAGCTGATTCTTATTTTTTTTTATTGTAAATGTGACTTTGGCAGTTTTCAGCTGTCATGTATCAGCTGTCTATTAATTCATTGATAAATTAAAAGAAAACATGTTTACGTTTTTAAGGATAAATCGAAAAATTGGTAATATAAATGTATATAATTCTATAACATTTGAGTATTAATAATGAAAGGTGTTGAAATCAATAAAAGGCTTAACCCAAATTGCAAAAAAATTGGAACTTGTTTCGAAATTTCCTTCATACAAATATGCTACAAAAGCTACAAAAGCCCAGAATGATATTCAGACACTGCATAATCAGGTCTTTGGCCAAGCTGTCTACTCTACTCACCCTCATATGATAAATAAAGATGAGTTAGTTCCAGGTTTAAAACTGGAAGAATTCCAAAATCGAAGAGAAAGGCTACTCGTGGGAGTTCAAAAATATGCTGCCGATTATTTAAAAGATAAATGTGTTAACCGTAATCACTTAGTGAGTATCGATTAAAAATTAAAAAAATCACATAACAATGCGATATTATTTTGCAGATTATTATTCCATCATCCACAAAGAAATACATGAGTGATAAAATCCCATACTTTTTCCGGCAGAATAGCGATTTTTACTACTTGTCAGGATGTATGGAGCCAGATACGATACTTGCGCTATATATTGATGAAATGGGAAATATGAAATCAATGATGTTTTTAAGGCCGAAAGATAAACATGCCGAGTTGTGGGAAGGTTCAAGAACGGGTGTCGATTTAGCTATAGAATTATTTGGCCTGGATGAGACATTTTCTTGTGATTCATATGAACATGAAATCAAAAGACTCATCGAATTTAATAAACCACTAATTTGGTTTGATTCGAAAACGTGCGATTTATCCAATATTTCTGAAATTACGAAAAGAATCACAAGTTCTTGCACTGTTGAGTCGCCTTCTAGTCTAATACAGGGTATGCGACTATTTAAGTCTCCTGCTGAACAAAACTTGATGAGAAGAACGTGTGAAATAGCATCTCATTCAATCAATGAAGTAATGAGTGAAACTCGACCCGGACATTCGGAGCACCATGTTTTTGCAATGATCGATTTTAAATGTAGAATGCGCAATGCTAGTTATTTAGCATACCCACCAGTTGTAGCAAGTGGAAGTAACGCAACAACAATTCACTACATAAATAACACTCAACTATTAAAATCAAATGAATTGATATTGATGGATGCGGGTTGTGAATATGCTGGGTATGTTAGTCTTGGTGCATAAGTACTCGACTATTAATTAAATAATTACAGGTATACCAGTGACATAACAAGAACATGGCCCGTTAGTGGGGAATTCACAGAGCCACAAAAAGTTTTATATGATGTTGTATTGCAACTACAGAAAGAGTTAATCGGTAAGTACGTCTCTTAAGTAAATTCTTGGAACTTTTTTAGTTTACCACAGGTAGTATTTTTTGTACTGATTTCAACGATATATTGTTTTGTTCTGAGAAATGTATAGTTCCCGAGATGTGGGCCTTGGAAGTTCCATAAATACCGCAATGTGGGCCTTGGAAGTTCCATAAATACCCACAATTACCTTCAAAATTATAAATATTTTTTCCACAAAGGCGGCCTTCGGTCGAGGATTTAATGCTTTCTCCTATGGACAGGTGCAATTATTATTTTTTTAGTAGCCGCCCTTCGTCCTATTATTTAAGTCTTTCTGCTATGGACTGGAGCAAATCTAGGGTACGGGAACAAAATATCTCTTAATTTTTCTCTAAGCAGCTG